>NC_045710.1:22320576-24821600 GCF_009834535.1 Camelus ferus | reverse complement strand
TGTGTGGCTGTGGTGGTGGTGGTGGTGGTGTTAGTGATCAGCTGCAAAATGTGATGATGGGAGTTGAAATTCCTAGTGGTCTAGGTGGAGCAGAGTTATTAAAAGTGAAACTAAACCAAATTAATTCTGTAGTATCTCAGATAGGAATTCTGTCAAATTGAAAGAACACAGAACATAACTCTTCTAAAAATTAGGAGGGTTTTTTTTCCATTTATTAAAAATGCATTGGTTGATGGCTGCTAGCATCATCTACTCAGTGTTGCCATCAAGGACCAAGTTTTTGTCCCTCACTCCAGCTCCTTTTTTTTCCTTCCAAATCTTAACAAATTTTGACTTAGGCATTTGACTTATTTAGTGTCCTTCCCATCCAGACATCACATCTGCATTCAAGGAAGAGTGCAAAAGGGAATGACAAAGGGGTCTTTGATAAGAAAATTACAAGCTTTACTTCAGTGTAGTTTTCATGGACCAGAACTGGGTCATGTTGCCTTGCCATTCCAGATGCAAGGGAAGCTGGAATTTGAGATGTTGTTCATTGTTTGTTTTAATTTTTTTACACCTCCATGGTGGGAAATGGCAAGGGGAAAGTTTTAAAGTCTGTTCTGCCATGACTGCCATAGGATACTCTGCTGACTACCTAACATCTATGGGTACACTTCAAAACACGCTACCCTCTGTCCCATTAAGCCCGTTTCTGTATCCAACTAGAAGTCTGTATCTGTGTTTTCCTCTGTGTGAGTCCAGATGTGTTACTTCATGTTCCAGTTACCTATATATAAGTCTACAAATAGTCTACAATGATGGAGAAAACAAGGGGACAACTGTGATGAAAACCCCATTTGAAAAAAGAAAACAATAAAAACATACAGTAGATAACTGATCCGTGACTCATGTAAAATCCAGCTAGTCAAAGTAGGACAACCTCTCTGTTCTTACAGAAAATGATGTGTCTTTGGCTAAACTCCAGTCACTGGTTCTATCTTTGAGTATCTTATTTTGTTGATGGTCTTCCATAGCTGCTAATTCTGCCCTTTGTCGGGGGTACTATTTAAAGAATAGTTGTTTGTTTGTTTGTTTGTTTTTACTTTTTATTACAAAATATATCATACATACAAAAGACAGTGCATTAGATTTATAGGTAGTTTTAAGTATATGATTAAAATTAGCACTTATGTACCCATTATCAAGCTCGGAACGTAGACTAATACGAGTAATTTTAAAGCCCCTGTGAGCTAACCAGAAAAGACATCCTTTTTCCTTCTTGAAACAAAAATCTATTCTAAAATTGCCATTAATTTCCCCTTTGCTTTTTATGCTTTTGTTGTTTCAAAACATTTTCATATGTATAATACACACACATTATATTGATATATTTTGCATGTTTGGGGCCTTTATACAGTGGGACCATACCCACATTTTTGTGGCTAGTTTTGTTCACTCAACATTTAAGTTATGAATTGATCTATATTGATGAGCTTAGCTATAATTTTTCTCTGATAAAAACACTATAATATATTTATCTCTACTCATAATGAAACGTTTTTCTTTTCAGTTTGTCTTTGATAAATAATGCTTTTATGAACATACTTACACATGTATTTTGGTACAAAAGTACAATAGATAGACCTTCCATATTTCAAGAATGAAATTATTTAATCTTAGGTAAGACCATCTTCATTTTTACTGTTTTTGAAACTAGTTAAAACAATTTATGCATCTGCAATATTTGTGAATAATGACTCCTCCATCCTCATAAACACAGTCTTGTGAAATATTTTAATTTCTATTCTTCTGATTACTAATAATGGTGGGTGTCTTTTGATATATTTTTGGACATCTGTATTTTCTCCTTGTCTCGTGTATTCTTGTACTTTGTCCATTTTTATGTTGATGGTCTTTAATTTTTTTCTTTTTGGTTTGCATGACCCTTGTTTATACTGTAGATACTAACTTTTTAACTTTGTGTTGCAGAAGTCTTCTCCCAGTTTTGAGGTCGTTTTGTTATTTATTTTCCATTTGATTTATTCTTTCATTTTAAAAAATATATTATGAACAGAAGTTCTGAATTTTTTAGTGTAAAATTTATTCCTTTAAAATTGCTCCTTATGTCCCCATTTGTGAAATTATTCCCTAACCAGGATGTCATAAAAAATTTCATATTTAAGTCTTTAATCTCAAACCCAGGTACAAGCTTGGGATCCAATCATATTTTTTCATGGTTTATGCCAGTAAATAAAGATCACATAAATAAGAACAGAGGCTTTCTATTCAGAGCTGGGGATAGCAAGGGAGTGCATCACCATCACTTGCATTTCACAGAGACTCAAAGGCAGCAGGGGAATGGAAAAGGCTTCATAATAAATAAAAAGAAAGGCTTCAGGTATGTTTTGATTGGAGGTTGTTGGAGGCAGACTAGCTAGAAGTGGGACATCGTATGTGATGGTCTGAGGAGCATATTGGGCTTGCTCTGGTTGGTCCAGAGTTTGAAGCAGGGGCAAAGAACATGATGGCTCTGCCAACTGATGGGGAGATTGTGGCTTGACTTCTCGACTGGTTGCTACAGAGGTTGTGAGTCAGGATTCTGTTGTTATATAGGGTATGGCCATCCCCTTTTTCTATTTTCAGTCTCTCAGTAGATAACTCATTTTCCCTTCACCATTTGATGAAAGCTCTCCAATCTTTTCGCACTGATCTGTGTATCCGCCTCTTATTCTATCTCAGGTTTCCATATATGCGTGTGTTTCCTCTGAGCCACCAGCTGTGTTCCATTGGTCTACTTGTCCACTTCTGGGCAAGCAGGATGATAACTTAATTACCATTGCTTTATGATCATATTTCTTACCAAGGAAATCGTAGGTGCTCTTCATTCTGCTTCAAGACTCTCTTAGCTGTTCTCAGTCTTTTATCCCTTAGTGTAAACTTTAGGATTCCTTTTAAGATTCATGAAATTAATAGAATTTCACAGAAGAGCTATCACTGAGATAGTATGTCTTCCTGACCAAGATGTTGTATATCGATCTATTTATTTAAATTTTTAAAAATACTTTAAAATAGTTTTAAATCATTTAACAATTACCTCTGATATAATTTATATGTTTTATTGCTCTGGTGAATATATTTTTAATTTTCTTTATTTGCTAATGTGCAAGAATGCAATTTAATTCTACATATTTGTCTTATGTCTAGTATATACCTAGTATAATTGCTAAACTGTAGCTTTAAGTTGTATAATTATTAAATACTTTTATATATTTGTGTAAACTGACATACACATTATATTGGAATAATGCAGTGTATTTCTCCCTTTAAATCATGTAGATTTTAATTTTCTTCTTTTGTTGCATAAGACCTCTGGTAAAATATTGAATAAAGTGTTAATAATGGTCTTCCTTGTAACACCTCTGATTTAAAGAAAATTAATTTAACATTTTTCAGTTAAGCATATTGTTTTCTTTAAGTTTCCGTAGATATTTTTTATTAAAATAAGTAAGGTTGTCTTCTGTTTCTGGATTGGTTTTTACTATAAATATTTGTTGGAATCATAAAGTTATTTTTCTTCTATTGAAGTAAACATATTTTATTGGCTAATTTTATTAGTATATTTTCTAATAATAAACCAAACTAGATATTCTGATATAAGTGTCATTTTATACGTTGATTAGTGTCATTTTATACATTGCTGAATTTTGTTGTATTTTCATATCTATATTCTGAGATTGATATGTAGTTATATTATTATCCTTGCTGTATTTTGTTTTATTTTATTTTGATATTAAGGTTTTATTAGACTCATTTATAAGTTGCAGGAATATATCTATTTTTCTATTTTATGAAATGTGTACAAATATGTAAAAAATCAGAATTATCTTTTTCCTATTTGTTTGCTCCTGATATAAAGTTATTTGAGCCTGATATTTTCTTTGAGGGAATATTTTGCACTACTGATTCAATTTCCTAACTGGTTAAATGATTAGTTTTGAGAATTTATATTCTTCTAGGAATAATTCGTTTGACCACAATATTATCTTATTCTTAAAATATCCTCTATACTTACTCAAATAACATCCTTTTCTGAGTAAATCACCCAGCTACCTGGTGGAAGGTAGTTTATATAGAACCTCTTGCATGAGGTGAGATGCAGAAATGTGTCTTCACTAAAATGGCCATTTACTATGAATATAGATGGATTTTTCTTGCTGAACTCATAATATGGCACTATCACTATCCCTAGGTTTAGTGAACCTGATACACACACACACACACACACACACACACACACACACACACACACACACACACACATCACAGAATTTCTTTCATAACAAAAGTAGTAATGCAGCGGGCTCAAGCCTGTGTAATTCACAGGTCTTACCATGCTCCCCATCATCCAGAAATAGCTTGACTTAGAAGCCAATAAAAAAGATCTGTTTTAAACAAAATGATGATTCTAGGTGGGAAGAAAGCCTTGTGAGTTTAGTGTTCTGTTGTAAAGCATGTGGTCTACTGTCTGAACCAGCTACCATTCTATGGAATTCTTTCTCTTACGAAAAAGAGTTCAAAGGTCTAGAAATCAAGGAGAAGAAGCTGGAATCAAGGAAAGAAAAATAGAAATTAATGATCCCCTCTTAAATTATTTCCTATCCCCAAGACTTCAGTTTTCTGTGTAGGCTTGGACCTCCACCAGGGGACTTAACAATGGTTTAATTGACTTGGACATTAAGATCACATTTACCCATTGAATTTTCATGCCACTGAGTTTATGGCGATAGAGAGTAGTATAGCATTGCCTGGAGATTAATTCTGATTGTCAAATGAAGATAGGGCTGCTATTGGAATGGTACTGGTAGAACACAGAGGATCCTTTGAGACACCTCCTAATACTTCTAAATACACTGTAGACAGTGAATGAACAATCATAGCAACTCTAATGCAAGTATATGCACTAAGGGTTCATTTTTTTTCCAAGAATGTAGCTTTGGGTCACAACACAAAGTTAAAAAAAAAATTTAACCAGTGAAGATGTGTGCTGAAGGGAAATTGAACTTGAATTGGGTAATAAAGAAAGAAAAAACAAGGTCTGTAATAGCTTCCCGTATTTTATTATTTGATCTGGAGAAAGGATGTGTGCATGTATCTCTGTCTCTATCTTGAGCCCAATTTCATGTATTTTTCGCTCCCTTTAATCTACTATATTTTGTAAGGTGCATTGATGATAATCAGCCTTTAAGTTAATCAGTAACTTACAGGGTATCGAGGTGGGATTGTCATGGGACCAGAAGAGAAATTACTATCACTCAGAGACACATTTAATGACTTCAGAGACTTTGGGACCCACTTTGTGCCCAATACAATGTATTGTTGAATTGCAAATAATTCTAAAATTTGTTGTTCAATGAAAAAATCTAAGTATTTTTGAAGATCTATTTTTATCAACCATGCAGTGGGAATACATTTTCATAAGAAAATAAAGCAATATATACTTAAGTTTAACAGAGTTAGAATTTGGAAGGATTCATGCTAATTTTCTTAATGTTTTTAGTCTTTTTATAATTCATCTGTAAGGAACATGAATTATTTGTATAATAAAATACAAAAAAAGAAAATTAAAATAATAACATAGCTGGAGAATTAAATTTTTGTAGCCATTGATTATGCTACCTTAGTATATGAAATTACATAAAAATTAATAAGTGAAAAAATTGGTTTATATTGGTACTACCATAATAAATTTGAAGTGTTTTAAATTAAATTATTTCAGTAAACTGAAAGGATATAGATGAATAAGTTAAAATTCAACTCTAGATTATTTTTGGACAATGCAAGTGCATGGTATTTTTGTGCATTTTTGCTTTTTTTGTGTTTTACAAATATCTGATCAAGGTTTTATATTACTTTGTAATAACAGAACAAATCATTACTATTAATGAGACTCTTCACAGAAATAAGTTCTTATACTGGGTTGCATGAGTAAGGTGTTGAATTTAAATTAGATATCTTTATTGGTAATGATGCATCCTTAGCTATACATACATATAAAATGAGCAAACGCCATTGCTTTTTTCTTTCTTATGACAAGAGTAACAAAAACTTTTGTGAAACATACTGTCTGCTATGCAGCATTAGCTCCTGAATTAATTATAATTATAGCCACAAATATTTCTGTCATTGTATTAATTATAATAAGGGACTTAAATAGTCACATATTTTATTATTCCACATACAACTGGAAGTAATACATCTCAGTTTTGTTTTTTTGCAGCACTAATTGGTCTATTTTTCTTGCCCATTATAATAGCTGTTTTCACAAATGTTTCTAGTGATTTCCAAAAATTCTGTTACCTTTCTAGGAATGAATAATTTGTGGCCATGCGTATTTAAAATTGAGGTACAATTTCAGTCCTTTAATATCAATGACTAATTGTGAAATTTTTGTTCAGTATTTATCTTCATGAATATTTTATGGAAGAATGTTTAAGACATGCTAAACTAGAATATATTAGCAATATCTTAAGATACAACGTTTGGTAAAAAAAAGTGCTGATAGAAGTCAATACTTTATGAATCTTAAATATAAAGTGTGTGCCTGTGTATCTCTCTATTAATATTCAAAACCATTTTTTTAAATGTTTTTGCAGAATATTATATAGTTTCAAAATGTATTGTCATCTGGCAGCTATTACATTTAATGGTCTAATTCCAAGCTTAATTGATTAGTGAGTGTTAGTGATGTCATACTACTAATTATTGGGAGCTAGGGAAGATTAAAGTCCATTTAATTCTTTATAATATTTGAATAAACTCTTATATAGAAGTAAATAAAAATAAAAGTTCCCATTTGTCACTATTGCTAGACAAAGAACAATGAAGAAAAGATCTGTGTCACTTTAGCTTTGATATCATAGAGAATGTCTAAGTAGTTTTAAAATATAATATTAAGATCACTGTGAGCAAAGGTAATTGTCTTCATTGATTTTAAAGAATGAGATCTACATTAAGAGATGAATTCTTTGAGATATAAAAAGAACAACCTGTACAACAGAAGTTTGGGAATTTTTCCCTTTCTGTGTACGTGAAGAATCAAACAGTTGATCACAGTAAACTCCAACTCAACTGGCTCAAATATAAAAGAATGTGTTATCTCAAATAATAGAAAGTCCATGTATATGATGTTTCTATCTTGACGTAATTGGGCTCTGGTCCTGATTTGGTGTAATTCTCTTGGTTCTGCACTCCTGCCGTGTGTTGTTTCATCTTCAAAATGGAAACAAAACAAGTCCAACAGGAAAAGAAGAATCATCTTTGATTTGTGTATCTTCAATTGAATAATCAACGTTATCGCACCATTTCAGGAAACAAATACTGTCATTTGAATGCTGACAGTGCTTGTGGTAGAAATACTAAGTGTTCTACCTCTGGTTAGTGCTAAGTGTTATCAGTCAGCAGATGATCACATAATCGTTCCTATATAAAATAATATTTTTTCCTTCATAATAAGTATTCAATTAGGACCTACCCTGAAAACCTACAAACATTTTTTGCGCCAACAACATTTAAGATCCACTGATGATTATTACTAACAAGTAATTTCAGTTATTACATTGGTGATTGAAAAGCGATGATTTCCAATTCTACTATTTCTTTTATATTTGATAGATAAGTATTGTTCTGTACGAAAGTGATTTACACCCTGCCCCCTTGCCATTCTCTCCCATATACTTTCTCTTCCCCCTTTCTCTCTCTCTTTCTCTCTCATTCCTTTTTTTAAAAAAAAAATTACATTTTGGACCCACAAATCATTTTGTTGTAGTTGTTTAATATGTTGTAATTCTTTTAATTGTTTTATCTGAAGTTCAGTTTGTTCCAAATTTGGCAAGTGGGAAAGCCTTCAAGTTTCTTTGTCTACTTTTGGCATGACTTATTTTGTCTTAAACACGTCTGGGCTTCCTGTGTACTTTTTCTACCGTAGAACTGAGATCAGCTGTTTGCCAGTGTCCTTTGGGGAAATGTCACTTGGAAATCAAGATCTCAGCACTCTGTGTGCTTAATGTTATTGAGATGGTATTGTCTCTAAGTCCATTTTTATGGGCTGAAATCCAATTGAGTTTTTCCACTCAAATCCATCACCATGGAACTTTTATTTTTCTTTATTTCATATTTGTCTCCTTTCTCTTTTCTAGGCAGATTAAAGTGCATGGCTACGCAAATGTTTACATGGCAAAATATATTTCTACGGGTGGTAATTGGTATACAATGGCTTCCTGGACTTCTTGCTTGATGCTCTGCAATAAATGCTGCATTTTCATTCACCACAACCCAGCGTCAGAAGATTGGCTTCACTGCACATAGGTAAGTGGACCCAAGTTTGATTTGGTGACAGTAGGCTCCACCAGGAGAAAGTTGTATTGGCAGCTGACTTGGTAAGTAATCCTTTTAAGAGTCTTGAGTTGAAATGTGGGACAGTGAGCTTGGGAAAAAAAGCAACTCCTCTCTATCCCTCGTTGACCTTTTCCCTATCACCACGCTGAGTAAATTGTCCATCTGATTTTGGATCTAGCAGCTCAGTACATGAATCTTCCTGATTAGGAGAGCATTGTGTTTTAATATCTTAGATTATAAGGAAATAATTTAAAATGATGTGTGTATTTTAGGGGCTAGAAGAAAATTTTGATATTATCAAGCAGATATGTTTATTTATGAACATGAACAACAAATTCTACTTGAGAATTGAAATATTACAGTTTATATCCTTAAACACTGATATCATTATACATGCAGATTTTTTTCTTTTCAGATATTAAAGTAATATAATTATAGCCTCTCAGATGATCCTTATGAGGATTTAAGTGCTGTATGATTGCCCTATTATTAAACCTCACATTTTTCTTATTATATTAGGGGAAAAGTCACATAATTATTTTCTAGTAAGGAATTTCCATTTTTATTTATAAATACTGTCAGCCTGTTATACCATCCAGATTAAAGACAGTTACTCCCTCAATTTTCACATATATGAGAATGAAAATTAATTTTTATTTTAGAGCTTGTTTATTCTGTGATCCTAATAGTTCTGCTAAATAATGAAAACCGTTTTCTATTGACTTGATATCTTGAAGGTAATTTGCAACATGGTAAAAGGAACCATAAAAGGTATTAGCTTTACTACATTCTGCATTCTAACAGACCAGTGACCTAGAATGCTTAAAGTTTTTGTGTATCCAAGACAAGTTAATTAGAAACAATGTCATTTTACTTCCCTTCATACTTAACTTTTTTTCTATTCTTTCTTTCAAATTATGAACTTGTGTCTACTTTTTGGCCTAGAGCCAGTCATTTTTCCTTCAGTGTTTCAAACCCTTAATTCCAAATTAGTCCCCAAACTCAAACTGACATTGTGAGTACACTTCTGTATGTCATGGTTTAGGAGCTCCTTACCGTAAAATGTTAACCCCACCGCTTATCATTTCACCATTAATTTCTTTGTTGTTGTTAACTTGTTAACATCCTACAGAGCCACTGTTCTGTAAAATGCAGTGTGGGCAATGCTGATCTAGTAAACCCTCCTGGAAAGGACCATACTACAAGTTCTTGTTAGCAAACACCTTTTTTGCCATGTAACGCTTTAATAAAGACCAGTGGGCATAGCATATAGACCTTCAGGAGAGAAGCCTTTAAGGAACTGATAGTTCGTACCTATTATTATAAAATCCTGTGGTACAGAACCTCTGTTGTGCTTACTCTTGTATCCTCATATATTACCTAATATCGTGATTCAGAGTAGAATGTTAAGAGCAAGAACACTAAAGACAACTGCCTTGGTTTGCATCTTAGCTTTGGTAATTTCTAGCTTATGATCTGGCTGAATTTCTTAACCTTTCTCTGAATCAGTTATTTCACCTGTGAAAGGGAATGAAGGTGCCTAATTCATGTGGCTGTGGTAAGGATTAAAAGATACATGTAAAATACTTAGAACAGTGCTTGGCATGTACTTAAATTCACATATATTTTGCAGTTATGATTTGTGCATACGAGATGCTTAGTCAGTATAAGGCATCACTAATTGAATATACTGTGATGATTCTTACTATTTTCACCTTTACTGTAAACTTTCAGCAACTGAGAAAGAGAGAATAGATTTTCCGCAATTAGTATAAAGAAAGATTGACTTTAAGAGAAGTACTACCCTGACAGGATTCATGAGAGATGTGAACAGCAGAGAACACAGAAGGAATCCCTGAATGATGGAGGAAAGAGAGAGAAGGAAAAAGAAGCCCCAGTAGGAGTTTCCTTAGGTGCAGCCTAACTAAGGATTTCTGTGATACTTAAGTATGGAGTGATTTCTGGTTAAATCATGTTTGGGGGAAGAGAGTGATAAACAAATGCGCTGTGTAAAATGATGCATGGTTATGGAAATTTCATAACAAAATTCACTGATTTTTATCTGTAGCTTATCTCTTTAATTATAGGGACTCAAAGTGTACTGTTTAGCATATATTCATATATATATATATATGTATATTATATATATATATAGTATTTAGTTATATCTATGGATTGGTTTCATTCATCCTAAATTTATTTGTAAGGCACTTATATGGTCTTTAGTGAAAGCCTTTTTTAGTGTGATTGGATCAGGACAACTGACTGAGACCATGTATCTTCTTCCTGCTCCAAAATTCTTGCTTAATCACAGATCTGGAACACAAGACCTTCAATTCATAGACCACAAAGTCTGAACATATATTGAGACATGAAGCAACTACTGACCAACATTTCCACAGGGACTGGTTTGTGTAAATGGTGAAAGCAATTGCTTAGAAGCAGCAGATGAAGGAACAGGGAAGATTCCTCAGGCAGCCATCAGGGTTCTGTCCTGGGTACTTGTAAGAGAAACGGCCAGGCAGCTTACTACACCTCAAGTCAGCAGGCAGCAGACAGGTGGATGCCCCGGAGAGGACGTAAAGAATGGTGCTGCATCTCATACCCAGAAGATGAGCTAAAAATGCATAGTTCATGTCACCCCTGTAATCACTGGAGTAACCTCCACGAGGGCAAAGGGGCTGTCTCTTTTTGTCTTTTGTTGGGACCTCTATGCTAAAAAAAAATCTCTGATATATAATAGACACCTAAGGAATATTTGTTAAAAGAATTAACACATTTTTGCAAAACAGGTCATAGAAAGGACAGAAGATGCCATTTAAGCTTGTCCATGTTTTACATCATTTCTACACATAAGCTAGAATTGAAAACTTTATCAAAAATTTAAATATTCTTGGAGATTTAAAATTATTTTATGAATATTTCAACCCCCAGATATTTCTGTCAAATTCAGGTTAAAAATAAATAAATAAATAAATGATTGCATTATTTAACTGCTCTTCTTAGGCATAGGGAGTGGTTTTAGGGCAGTGATTTCAGATGGAGTAGAAGTTGGGGGATTGGCCTGGGCATACTTCTAACAAGGCTGTCTTTCTGGTTGTAGTATGAGTACCACAGTGATTGGTGGCAGGGGGTTAGTCTCCTTCACATTTCAACATCCTGACAATACTGTCCAGCCCAGGATAGGCCATCAGTAAACATTTGATGGATTAATGGTTGGATAAATGAGTAAACTTTGTTTTTTTAAAAAGTGCAAATTCACGTAAATCGTTCTCTCTCTGTTTTTTGCCCTCGCACTTTTTTCCTCCTAACTTGTTTATATATTCTAAACACTCTGAACACTTCGGCATTCAGCCTCTTTAGCATATATATTATCTCTTTGAGCAGAAATTAGCTAGAGGGTAAAATGTCTGTGCTTCTGCCTAGAGTTTGTTACCTACTTTCTAAACCTCCTCAATGAGCTTAAGGCTCTGGGAAGAGACAAATCAGTTAACAAACATCTGCAATGACATTTTGTACTGAGTGATAGAAACCTGCATAGGTCCCGAGGAAGGCAAAGGAGCAGCAGCAATGCTTCAGGAAGATATTGATGATAATTAGATATTTGTAAAGCTGACAGGTAGTGAAGAAATCCAGTGAGTAGGAGCAGCTGGCCTTCCTTAGGGTTTCTGGAAACAGGCTGGCGTATTCAGAGTCGTAGTCATTGCAAAAAAAAAAGCAAACTGAGCTCAGATGACTGGAGCCTCTAGTCATTCCCTTATAAGTATACTCAACACCAGTTTTCGAGAGTCCGTTATATTCTAGACTCTAGCAATAAAGCTGTGAAGACAAATCATTGCTCTTATGGGCCTTATATTCTAGCCATAAAGACAGATCTTAAAAAAAAGAAAAAAATGTATAGCATGATGAACAAAAAATAAGCACTAAGAGAAAAATAAAGCAAGTGAGAGGAATAGGAAATATCAGAGGGCAGTCCAGGAAAATGTCATTTATATAGGGTCATAAAGGAGAGGGAAATGATCCAGTGGATATGACTGAAAGTGGTGGTGGGGGACGAGGGGCATTCCAGGGATAAGGGCAACCTATGCAAAGACGCAGAGGCAGGGCTGTTTCTAGATAGCGTGGTGAGAGAGTATGTAGGTTGGGTCTGAGAGGCAGTCATGCCCCACAGCCCAGGGGAACTTAAAGGCCACAGAGGCCATGTAGCCCACATGGCTTAAGTATTTACTATCTAGCTCTTTACAGAAAAAGTTCATCAGGTCCTTATCTATAAGATAGTACAAATACAAATAAACCTTCAAGTTATTTAGTAATTTTCTTCATATACATTCATTCATTTATTCACCCAACAGATACTTAATGGCTTTCTATTTTGCCCCAGGCGTAGTTCTTGGCACCAGAAATATAAGAACAAACGAGAGATACAGTTCCTGATGTCAAGGATAGCTATAGTTTGTCAGAATTGTGATTGAACTGGTGAACATGAAAGATGACATTTTGGGTCACTTCTGTCAGAAAACGTGGGGATCCCCTCAAAACATTTTCCCTGGCACTTGGGAAAGAACACACCTTGAAAGAACAGATCTTGAGCAAAATGAAGAACTGAAATAGGGGAGGCTGAGTAGAGGGCATTTCTGTCTGTACTCCTCTCATTGACTCTTGTGAGGTTTAACTGCAGTATCAGCCCCTGAATGACAGGAAGTGGTCAGTTACAACACCTGCTCTTCAGCTGGTGCTGGTCCAGGATAGAGGAGGGAGGGGCTTTCTCCAGCTAAGAACTTCCTTACCTGCTTTTTGGATGTCTTATTCTCATAGAAAATTCCATCATGATAGAATGGAGAGAGTTGTTCTAAAATATGATTAAAATAAGGGTTTTTCTTGGGATATGATGGCCAAATATTCTTTTTTTAAAGCCATGGTAATGATTTCTCGTCATGGTCTGAAAGCAAAGAATAAACTGGTTAAAATGCTTGATAGATCCCACGCTATCAGTGCTAGTGCTTAGCAAAAGAGCTGAGGACTAAAGTACTCCATAAAGCATTCCATAGTAAAAGGGATGATAGTTATAGTAAAATAAAATAGGATGGTAGCCAAAGTGAAGATTTACTGCAACTTCTCAAACAATATAATAGCAAAAAGAGTGGGATGGATTTTTTTTTTCCTATATGATAGTTCAGCAGCCCACAATTCTTCCTTCTGTTATTTTCAAAAATAAATCTTTCACAGTTCTTAAATGTGCCACTTCCTCATTGTAACTGTGCAGCATTATAGTTTCAGATAATCAAGAACCCTGAAGGCAAATACTTTTCAAAGTTTTTAGATCAAGCATGAGAGCATAATCCTTGTGAATGTCATTTATGCTATATTTCTATCATGGTATCAATTATTTATGTACAGTTTCTGATCTTGATACATTTTACAGTGAAGGAATAGTTTTCCAACGGATGTGTGTGAAGGATGAGGGAAGACATTTATAATGGGATGGAAATTGAGTGGTTACACTGAGGATAAAAAAGACCTGGAAATACTTTTTAAAGTACAGTGCAAGCTCCAAATGTCTCAATTCAGTAGGTACCTTTTATACTGTAATTTTTACGTATAGATCTAAAAAGATTATTAAACATACAGATGAAAGAAACCTTCCTTTCTAGTTGGTTTACTATCTGACAATGAGGACAGTACTTGGGTGTTTTAATTTGATCTGTAAAATGGAATAAGATAAAGTCTGATCACTTTGCTTCATTTAATGAAATATCAATTTAGTTATTTGAACTTTACTAATCTTTTTACTTTTCATCTTCTTTAAATGATTGTTTAAGCAGGTAATGAGATTTTTAATCAGCCTCACCATAGAGCAGCTACACAACCTCTTTTAACCTTCTTGCATGGGCACATTCTATTTTATATATATGTATATATATACACACACACCCTTCTATGTTTAAGGTGATATATATTAATATATTAAGGTTTTATATATATTGCTTTGAACATAGCAGGAGTTTAATAATTGCGTTATTAAAGCAACATATCTAAAGAGATGAAAGTTTAAACTCTTAATTTAACATAAAGGCAAGTAACATATTTGGAGTAGATCATCGTCACTGTCATTTCATTATTATTACTGAGGAAAGGCTATATTTCATGTTAGCAACACTTCAACCAAAGAATTTTTCATGAGGCTTGAACATTGAAAATTTATCTATATTAATACTATGAGGTTCTACTTTAAATGAGTTTGGAATGCGTGTTAGCCTTCAGCATTTTTGTAACTTTGAGCTCTCATATACTTTTTACTTAGAATTTTTTACTTTACTTTTAAGTTAGGATTAGCTGCTTCCTTTTGTTGATGTTAATATGACAACCTTAGGCAGTAAAAGTGTATGTAAGTGATTTTAACAGGATTTGAAGATATGTGTATACTTTTTTTTCTGATAAGGAACATTGGAAGGAACACTAAGATTTTTATCATATATCTAATTTTGCATGTAGTTTTTGAAGCACTGTGTTTTTTTCCTACTGTAATGCTTTGGCTTTGAATATATTCTAGATTTCATTACCAGCAATACATATGGAGAGGACTAAAGGGGAAAATAAACAAATTCCTAATTAGTTTCTCTTATGCAAATATTTTTTCTGGACACCTATTTTCCATGAAGTATGCCTGACATTTTAGTGAGCAGCTAGAGGACTAAAATGCTGTTTGTTCCCAATGGAAGAAATACAGCAAAAGAATAAATAGGGATGTTATAGGGCAAAAGATAATTGCTCTGGGAGAGGAGCAATTTAGTGCTTTGGAAATTCACAAGAGTAAGCAAGTACAGTTTTATTAGGTGGAGGATGAATCAAAAGTGTTTTATAAAGAGTGTGACATTTGAGAATGACCTTGAAAATGAATAGGATTTCAAAACACAAACAAGAGGCAAGAGACTTTTAGCAGCAGAAAATAGTATAATAAAGGAAGAGACAGAAAAGCAAGGGCTGTGTTCAAAAACATGTGTAACAGGCGACCAGCTGGTGATATGCAAATGGAACGACAGAGGAAGATTAGGCTTAAGATGTAGTAGGTTGGGGGCGCTGCATAGGACTTGAGCTGTGAGTCTGCACTTAATTCTTTATCTGTCAAAAGTAAGAAAATGTTACTTGTTTTAGCAGTGTATTGTTATAAGCAGAGCTGTGATTTGCAAAAGTGTTTTGCCCTGTGTGTTTGAGATATTTTAAGGGCAGCTCTGGAAAGGAGAGTTTGGTGGAGAGCTCACCTTCACAGAGGGTGTTTGGGGCAGGAGGATGGCTTCGTTGCTAGTAGCATTTAACTTTTTGTGTATTCACCACCATGTGGTGTCTGGACTTCTGCTTTGTAATCATAGGAAAAAGAGATGTTTCAGTGTGTCAGAGTTGATCTCATTTGCATATTGCAAATGAGAACATGCTATTCTTTTTCAATGGATGTTTATCATTCTTAGGGTGGAAAAATCTCTCACATGGTTGATAAGACCTTAAATATTTAGGATTCCATCAATTTTCAGATCCTCATGTCAAAAAATGTAGCTCATTTCTGTCTCTGCTTTGGTCATGTTATACTTTGAGTTTCTTAAATGTGCCAGGGGACACTCTTTGTAACAATTCTTCCACTGTTTCCCTTAGTGGTTTTCATTCTTCTGAGATCTCAGCTCCATAAGGACCTTGTCAGTAAACACTTCTCTCAACTCTAACTGTATTATTTCCCTATCAAGAATTCTCTTATGTCTGTGTGCTTCCCATTGGTCATGTTCATTCCAATCATAATTTAACATTTATTTATCTGGTTTTCGATTAATATTCCTCTTTCAATAGACTACATTTGACATGGATTTTTCAGCCACCATTGTGCCTGGAATTGAGTCTTCAACAAATGTTTATTGAAGGAGTGAGAAAAAAAAGAATACATTTCCTGTTTATTCTAGACTTAAAATATACGGCTTTAGGAATATACATTAAAAAGGAATCAAGCCAGCTGGCCATTTGTATTGAACTGACCAGGGCATTCTCTAGTCTGTTAAAGCCACATGGGCAGGATGTATATAGCATCCTATTGTATGAACATACTACAATTTATTTCTCAGTATTATTCTTGACAAAACATCAGGTTGTTTCTCATCTTTGTGTTACAAATAATGCTGTTTTATTACTCTTGGACTTGTCTTTAGGTACACATTTTAATAATAACTTGTATCCAGCAAGCTTGCTAGGTACATGTATTTGATATTGTTTATTTATTTATTATTTTTACATTTATAATCATGTTTGCTGCAAATAATGGAAGTTTTATCCTTATAATAATTTTTATTATCTGTTTATGTAAATCCTTCATTTCCTGTTATTTTCCCACATTATTGTCCCTATTCTTTGCTTTTTGAATTTCCATACAGATTTTCGAAACATCTTGCCAATTTCTACAAAAGTGCAGCTAAGTTATTAATTCTAACTGCATTGAATCTATAGAGAGGATATAGACTTGGCAGTCTTGTAGCACAGCAAGTATGTATAGATTAGGTAAACAGAAGAGCACGTAAAAGAATTCTACAAGTAGCATACTTAGATTTGCAAGTATATTTTGGCATTAAAAAGAAAAATGGATAGAGAAAAATTAATTGATAGTTAATACACAGTTTTTTGGAAAACATTAATGGAAGCCTGCAAAATAAAGTTAAGACTATTTCCCAGAACTTTAATGAAGATGTCAGAGAGAACAGTGATTATACAAGAAAAGATAAGACCTATAAAATACCAGTTCAGGAGATTCAACACACCAGGGCTAGGAACTTTGCAAAGAAACAACTAAGAGAATAAAAGCAAGGAAATTAGATAGATTTAAAAAAAAAAAATGGAAATGATTTCCTTAGTTGAATACCAAAAGACAATGTGTGCTTTGTTTTTGTTTTTGTTTTGTTTGTTTAAGCAGTCTGGTTTCTAACATATTAACAACATCAAATGGGCAATAAACTTTTGAGAAACACTGGATGTTAGAAGACAGAGGAAATATGTCTTGAATAATCTATACTAAACAAATTTCAATGCCAAATTCTGTTCAATGTCAGCTTACCCATAATATATGATGTTGTATTATTTGTCAGGATACTACACACATTTTGAACCAATGCTACAACTCAGAAAAACTTTAGATATTAATTATAAAAGGAAGTTAGTTGAAGAAGTACTTCTTCAAAATTACAAAATATATAAAATCAAGAAAGAAGACAGATCTTGTGAAACAGAGAATTCAACTCAAAAGACCAAAGATCAAAAGTCTTAGGATGAAATAAATATTTTAAACCTAGGTGACAACTGTAGATTGTTCTAGCAAGAGTGAGGGTCTTAGAAAATAAAATGATAAAAAACTAAGACAAAAATTTTCAACATTGATCAATAGATTTAATATAATTGAAACTTGGAATACAAACTACTCCCAGACATGTAAGGGCACAAAAATAGAAAACAAAGGAGATAATTCCAAACTTCAGGAAATATATGTCTAAGAAGAAAATTATACAAAGCAAACTGAAACATGGTATGATTTTAGACAGTTGTTTAGATATAAGAGCATCTATTTGGTGTGACATTAGGAATATTCTCTTTTGAGTGGACTGAGTCATGACATTGAAATCAGAGGGAAGAAAATATATTGCTAGGGAAACTAACATGACATGGGACAGTATTTCTTCAAGTTTATAATAAAAATGTTATTTACTGATTTCCAATTTTAAAATTTTTTAATGAACCAGGTACTGATGATGATTGTTGGATCAAGGAATGTTACTTGCCTCCCAAATTTATTCTCTACTGTTACTTACTAATGAATTACTTATGAAATAGGTGAAAGGGTACAAACTGCCAGTTATAAAATAGATACATCACTGGGATGTAATGTATAGCATAGAGAAGATAGTATTTTATAACAACTTGGTATGATGTGTAATCTGTAAAAATATTGAATCATTCTGTTGTACACCTGAGATGAATATAATACTGTATGTTAACTATAGTTCAATAAATGAGAAAATTAAGTTAAATTAAATAAATAAATTACTAATAGAACCTAATTTGCTAGATAAATAGGCTGCCTACCACAGACTGCAGTTGCCTGACTGTGGCCATGTGACCAAGAAGTAAGATGAAAGCAAGGATGATGTGATGAAACTTCAGGAAGTCTCTTCAAAAACAAGAGGGTCACATCTCTTTCTCCTTTTGGCTTTTTTTTTTTTTTTTTTTTTTTGCTTGAAATCCTTCCCTGATAGCTAGAACTACATTAGTTCCTTAGGGCCATGTTTGATTTTGAAGATGGCATCTGTGCACCACAGTGGTAGAGTAGGATAATAGAAGAGCCTGGGACCAGGGGGAGAAATGATCTGGTGTTGAATACAGTACAGCCAGCCCTCCCTTTATGCTGGTTCTGCATGCACAGATTCAACCAACTGTACATTGACAATGTTCAAGAAAAAATTTCAGAAAGTTCCGAAAAGCAAAACTTTAATTTGCAGCATGCTGGTGACTATTTACATAGCATTTACATTCTATTTGGTATTATAAGTAATCTAGAGATGATTTAAAGTACAGTTGACCCTCTGTACACAAGAGTTGGTTTTGGGACTGCCCTCAGATACCAAAATTCTTGCATGTTCAAACCCCTTCTATAACTATGCACATTCCCCCATAATCTTTAAATTATCCCTAGGTTACTTGTAATATCTCATACAAAGTAAATACTATGTAAACAGTTGCTGGCACACAGAAAATTTGAGTGTTGCTTTTTGGAAATTCCTGGAATTAAAAACAAATATTTTCCATCTGCGGTTGGTTGAATCCACAGATGAAGAACCCATGGCTAAGGAGGGCCAGTTGTATGTGGGAGGCTGTGTGTGGGTTATATGTGATAGACTACATCATTTTATATAAGGGACTTGAGCATCTGCAGATTCTGGTATCCACAAGGGTCCTGGAACCAAACCCCACTGATACTGAGGGACAACTGTACTCTCTCCTTCCAGGGTTCTTTGATAAAGAAAAATAAATCCACTTCTGTTTTATTTAATCCAATATAATGGGGTTTTCTCCCCTACTATATGTGGCCAGAACCAGTCTAACTGTTAGATTTATACTTACATGACAAGAATAATTTATCAATAATATTGACAATTTTGGTAATACTTAGATGGAAGGATTAGAAAATGAGAAGATTTAGAAAAATTAGAGTAGGAGCCACTCTATTAGCCTTATCTTATAGAGTGGAGACAAAAGATTAGAAAGATAATTAACTGAGAAATAAAGATTTAGCAGTGCTACTTAAACTTACAAATGTTGGAAAGCATATGAAGAAAAATGATGATTTAACTATAATACATTGAAAATAAAGGAATGAGGAGGAGGAGTACAGCATCAATAAGCTAACTTGTTGACTTTCATTATAGGGAGTACATGATAAATAAAAAGATACATGATTAAGACTTTTATGTTTTTCTATCTAAAGGGAAAAAAAACAAGGACAAATAACTAGAATATTGAAATATATGTTGGAAAAAAGAATAAATGCATTAATAACTGAAATAAGGGAAGAAGATAAACTATTTCTAAGCAAGACCAAGTATACTAACCATGTAAAAATTTCTCTGGTCCTCAGATTTCACCCTCATCAAATGTTAAACTTAACTTTCTTAAATTTTATATGTTGGCTGTTCACTGTTACATGAACAGTATCAGAATATTTTTGAAAAATATTTAATCTTAATATTTGATAATTGTAGTTTCCTTGATAGCAATGCTTAATGACATACAAATTATTTGGTTATTCACCTACCTACATGAGTTTTTGGCTTGTCCAATTTTTTTATTCATATATGCAAATATAACTAAGAACATATATTGAAGAATTCAGTAAAACTCCATTGAGCTAGAAACACTGCTCTGTGTATCTGTGTTGAAGTCTCATTCTAGGTTCTATTTCATGGAAAACTTTGAACTTGATTGTAGCCTTTAAATATTTATTATTTAATATAAATATTTAAGCATTTAATATAGGTAGCTGACCTCTGAAAAACTGCTGATGCTGAAGCAATCACTGGACATTTTTTTTCCTTTGTAGTTTACTGAAAGCTTTTCAATATATAAATGATTTTTAATGGCAGAGATTCTTATGCAATGCATGAGATGCATGAAAAATATGTCAAATGTGAGCTGAATAGATGAGTAAGATACTAGACTTGTAAAGGTGTAATGAATTGATATGTACATTTTTCCAATATTAAATAAAATTCCTTGAGTGGATAATGTTTGCTTTCCTATTAGACTTTAAAATCCTTGAAGGTACACTCTCTGAGTTGCTTGTCATTAAATCACTAGATCCTTGTATAGTGTCTGAACACTCACTGTTGTGAATGTAGTAAATACTTAATGAATACTGAATATATGGTAAATATGACTCTTGAGCCATAAATTCAGGTATACTAGTAATATAAAACTTAATAATGATAAATAAACCTAATAGTCTTGTCCGTCTTTTGTTGTTCCCGGAAAAAATAAAATCTGAGTCAACTTAAGATCATTTCTGTTCTTTGCTCAAGGTGAATATAAGGTACATTGGAGTTTTCAAAGCACCAAGTAATTTGGTGGAATTGAGATCTGTCTGGTCTTCTCTGTCATCATGTGTTCATGCTGGAATCTGTGTTGACACCTGCGTTCCAATCTTATATTTATTTATGGACCCTTGTCCCCATTTAAAGCCTTCTTCACAATTGCAGTTCATTCCCCTTGGAATCCATGTCATCCGCTCACTGCACATTACCGGATCAGGAAGGAATACTTTGCAGTTGCCCCAGTCCCTTTCTGCCTGGAAAGATCCACTGTGATCTCCCTATCCCTTTCCCTGCTCTGTATTAAGAGTAGTGAGTTCAGGGTTCTTAGTACTTTTCTCAGAATTATTCTGAGTAGCTAAGATTAATCATATACTTTTTCAAGTCTCCTGTCTGATGCCCAGGACCTTTGAGTTTGTTCCTGTTATTTGGCTGTCTTGTATCTTTCTGAGGACCAACAGAGTAAAATACTGGTCTACACAAAATGAGAGGTAATGGGAAGCTTACAGGTAATAGGCTAACATATAGATATGGAATTGAATTGAAATAGTGCTTTTCTTCTGTAATGCTTTCACATACATTTATCAGATTTATACAACCTGAGTTATCAATCATAAGTATTTTAATTGCATAGATCAATAAATTGACTCGAGGAAGTTAATTGAAATTCCTAGATTCAATCCTTTATTTACATATTTACTGAGTTTTCAGTTTCAGCCATTTTAATTTCTAAAAGATTTATTATTCTATTTGGGTATATATATAAAATTTCTCATTATTTATTTCTACATTGAATAAATATGCTTATACTCTGTGCCTGAGGGAATTCATTTTTGTTTGTTTTTCCTACTTAGACCCATTTGTGCTTTGTTTCTTAACTCATTTTCTAATCAATCATTAAACTCACATTATTTGGAGTTTTAAAGGAGGCAAAACTTTGGGACTTCTTTTGAGGGTAGGTTACTCTATAAAGATTTGCACTGTTTTTCTATCAAGTACCCAAGAACATAAGACATTGGGCTTCTTCAGGCCAAATGCTTGGCCTAACCTCTTTCAGGCCACCTGCATAGTACGAATCTGGGAGGGGAAACTATGAGAAATAATTCTTTCTCTTTCTATCGAGGATCAAAACTCAAGGTTTTTCTTGAGCTTTATCTTGTTTCCCTTTTTCCTCGTCTAAGGGTATATTGTATGTGGGTATGGAGGTTGATGGAATTTTTGCTTCACCCAGAAAACTGAGAGATTAGACCATTGTGATCCCAGTTCTATGAAGATCATTTTCTACTAGACACCTCTGTATCTTATGTCTCATGGGCTGCAAAGCCATGAAAATCAAAGTTAAAGTTTCTTGGAATTGAAAAATGTCCACAGGGCAAATGCAGCTTCACTCCTTTACTTATACCTGTGGATTCTAACTTTCACTTAGAAGTTGACCTCTGAGAATTGTTTCTTTCCTTGCTAGTTTAGGGATGTATTTTAAAATAGAGTTAAAAATACATCTAACATTTTTAGTTGTTTTAATTAGGAGAGACATTTAATATACCCAGTCTTCTAAACTAGTAGTGATGAAGTCTAATTTTCTACTGATGAAATACTAACTTATTTTCCATTATACATACTACTAAATATTTGTGTGCATCTTTAAGCAGACTTGTAAGAATAATTCAATAAGTGAAAATAATTGGTCAGATAGAATGCATATATTTAAGACCCTTGATTTTGAACTGACAAATTGACCATCAATAAGTTTTACTAATTATACAGAGCCAGCAAAACAGGATAGAAAACTAGATACAATTATTATTTCACCATTTTACTTTTGAAACATGAAAAACTAATATGATGTTAGTATCAGAAATACAATTTTAACTAATTTGATAAGTAATAAAAATGTTTAAGGGGGTAAGAAAGAGAAAGTTCTGGTTGCATAACCAGCCTTGGAAAAATAGTGCACTGGGCTGGATGGAGCGCCCTAAATAAATATGTCCACGTCCTGAATCCTCAGAAACTCATATAAGTTACTGTATTTGGGGGAAGAAAGGGTATTTTAAGGTGTGATTAAGTTTAATATCTTGAGAGGAGGAGTTTATCCTGGATTTCCTAGGTGAGCTCTAAATGCAATCACATGTAGTCTTATAAAAGATAGAGAGATTAGACTGAGAAACACCCAAGGGAGCCCAAGGGAAGAGAAGGAGGTAATGTGACCACAGCTTCAGGGGTAAGAATGAGGTGTTCACTGGTCAAGGAATGCCAGCAGCCATCAGAAGCTAGAAGAGGCAAGGAATGGGTTTTCCTGTAGAGCGTCCAGAGAGTGTGGGCCTGATGACACCTTGCTTTTGAACTTTTGGGTCCTAGACTGTAAGAGAAAAAGTTTCTCTTGGTTTATGCCACCCCGTTTGTGGCAGCTCTAGGAAACTAATACTGATAGATTTTAAGAAAAAAATCTGTCTTTCCTTCTAGTTTTGTCTTTTTTCTTATCCCTACTTGTTTCTCTAGTTAGCTTTATTCTGCGTGTCAGTATATTTGTATGGCATCTGACAAAAGATGTAATAAGAAAAATGGACATTCAGCTTGAGTTTTTAATCCCCCTCCCCTCAATTTTTTTTTTCCCACCAATTTTGGTTCCCAGTCTTTGGAAAAATCATCATTACCATGAGGAGAGAGAGCATGATTTGTTCAACATGAGTTACATAACTATTCTTTTGAACAAGAAAGAAGCATCGGTGACTGCCAGACACTAATAATGCTACCTGAATAGTTCACAAAAAGAGGGAGAAGCTTTTCTGAACAGATAATACCAAATAAATGAAAAAATTCACTCTAGCTCATCCCTTTATTCTGCACCACACAGACACATACACACATACAAAATAACTTCACTATGTGGAAAATGTTGAACTTTCATTCCAGAAACACTGTTTTTGTGTCACTTGCATCTCTTTCAGCAAAAAAGCACCCAAAATTCTAGAGCCAGTGGATAGGTTCTCCTCAGGGTCTGGCCTCTAATGATGACAAGGACAGCTCATTTAAGAGCTGCCATGGATTTACCTCACTGAGGGCAAACCTACTAGCCCAGACTCTCAGTGTGCTTCATTGAGTGTCCCCAGAACTCTCCTAAACAAATATGCAAACTTGAATTATTTTCTGTAGCTATCTTCTGTGTCATGTTAAATTTCCAGTCTCAGGGAAAACAGTGATGTCCAATTTTGAAAATCCACTTGTTTCAAAAAATTTTCCTGGATTAATCAATTGATGTTGTCTAAATAGTTTATTCTCAGAAGGGAGTGTATAATATTGCTCTTCCAGCCCCTACCAAACATACATGGAGTTTTACATTGCTGAATATGAAAAAAATCTTTGAGGTCCTGTAAGAAAAAAGAATTACATGTAAATTCTGGAATTTCTATTAAGTAAAATCCCAGGAGATCTAGGTATAATGCACAGGTACAGGGTTGAGGGTGAGACATTGATCAATCATTCTATTAATTATTTTAAGTGTCATAATTGGCTGTTCCCTAATCATGATGTAGACTGAATGCAACAGTAGAGAGGTAGTAATGATTTATATATATATATATTTATATATATATATATATTATATATATATAAAACCTATAAAATATTTATATATATATAAAACCTATTATGCTTAGAAGCAGAAACAAACAAAAAAATCTGTAAAGCATAAGGATGGGATACATTGCACGGTTAACTGTCAGATAAAATTTTGTCTCAGACTTTGCTGTCTAGCAGCAAATTTTACATTCCAGAGGTGAGCTCGTCAAAAATGGATAAATTTCATGCTTCACATAAACTACAGTGATGATTTCAGAGATCTGGAGAAAAGTCATATAACATTCTGAGATACACTTAGCAGATGAGAGAAATGATATACTGACGGCATCAATTGAACTGCAAGTTGTGTGTGAAGCAGCATAAAACATTAGTTTGGAATTTGATGTGCCAAAAATATGAAATTAAATATAATAATGAATAAATCTGAGAACCGTTACATCTTAAAAGCAATCCCCACATTTTTCAACAAGAGAAATGATAGATCAGCATGTGACTTCTTTAGAAAGAGGTAACAATATTCTTGAATTCTCAGATCTGATAGATCAGCCAATTATGTAGAGAAAAAAACCCATCCAAAGCTGATCAGTTATTAAAGGAAATGATTTTCACAGTAAAAAATTAACACAGCTACATTTAACAAATTTATGTTTCCAAAAATATGATCCCCAAAGGAAAAAAAAAAACTACTTACCTGGGGAAGAAGATAAAATGATGAAAATTGGGTTCTTAACTTGATTTTAGACATGCTCAAAAATAAATATATAATGATGTGGCATTAAAATCCTACAAAGAAATATGTATCTTTATCTTTAGGCCCTTGTGTCTCGAACAGTGTCTAGAGCTTAATTTTTGTTATAGTGGAATTTAGTGCTGAATTTTGTAGGGACATGTAGAAGGTCAAAAGATTTGATTTGCCTACATTTTTCTCCTACTGTGGTTGATTGGGTGGCTCTGCTTATAATGTCTGTGAGATTTAAACTATGGATATTCAGTCCATGTGTTGAGTAATTTCAAGCATCAAAATTTAATTGGTGGAATGACTCACTTTTCACCTGGCTCTGTTCATTGGCATTGTATATAACTCAAGGGTTGGCACATCCTGGCCTATGGGTGAACTGTAGTCCATGGGTCAAATCTGACTTGAATCTTATTTTTGTAAATAAAGTTTTATTGGAACACAGCCACACCCATTCATTTAGGCATTATTTATGACTGGTTTCTTGCTACTGCAGCAGAAGTAGGTCTATGCACCTGAGACTAAACAGCCCACAAAGCTGAAAATATTTACTATATGGCTCTTTACAGAAACAATTTACAAGCTTATGTTCTAAATATAGTAAATTGCAAACATTTTGTTTGGTTCTCTTAAGTAATTTGAAATTCCTTTGGCCACTGAAATGCAAGTAAATAATGGTATTCAAAACAATCATAGAGACAGTTCAGGGATTTGTGTGTTGGTAATAAAGAAAAGTAAACTGTTATTCAGGAAAACACTTCAAATTAAGTACTATTGAAAAGTCAGAGAAACAGAAATATCTCAGAGCAAGTGTAGTTTCATGTGACCTATTAGTTAAGAGATTAAAAAAGACCAAACTTAGTTTCTTCCGCTCATTCTTGGGCCTGATCCTGGTTAAGCGATGGTTGTGAGTGCTGTATTTTCTTGAGTCACAGGTAAGAAGGCTTGGTCCTACCCTTTCAGAAGTAATACTGCTTCACTCTGTGTATCCCTCAGAGTAACAGATTGGTATGGGAGTTATGGAATTCTAGGTTAACCGTGTTATTTTAGTCAATCCAATAACCAAATCAAAGTGATCTTATATGAATCTAATCAATTGTTCATTGATGTGCAATTATAGTTTTAAAAAAAACAGAGTGACTAGAAAATCATTGATTTGCTTTGATTATGTCCACAGAGAAACTATAATCTCTTTAGCAGTTTTTTAAAACATAATTCACAGAATTACCTACCTGTAGTCATCATGCAAACATGATAACAATGTTCTACAATCTCAACTTCCAAAATATACCAAAGAGCAAAACAAGGGCAACTATTTTTAAAAGAATATGTTGAAAAATATCACCTTCAGGTGAAAATAGTGGAATAAAAACTGCACTTAAGTAATGATCATAGATATATACAGTATAACTGCCCTTGGACAACATTTTGACATTTTTTAATACTATGTGTAGAATAGCAAATAAAACTTTGTTGTAATAGAAACCAAAGGCTTTAGAGTTAAGACAACAACAGCATAATAATAATAATAATAATAATAATAATAATAATAATAATAATAATAATAATAATAATAAAACAGACAAGCAAACTTGACTTAGAATCTCTGTCCCATACTGGTTAAGTAACATTTGAAATCATCAGTGATGTGGAGCTGATTTAGACCCTTCTTCAATATTGAAGGGCTCATTCTCCCTTTCAACCCCTATGGAAGGAAAGTTGACAGATGTCAACTGTCTGATCTCAAGAAATTGCCCTTAGCTAAAGAGAGCCACCTCTCCAAAATCACACCCTCTTTCCAGGACAGGCCCCATCCAGTGAGTCTGGTTGATAAGTTGTATAAAGGACTGGACTCTTTGTCCCAAGTTGAGACAATTCTGAAGGGCTGTTCTGGCTTCAGAATGCCATGTAAGATTTCTGTATATAGTATCTTGTCATGTGGAAGCAGTAACAGTTCTATTTTTTTCCTTTCCAATTTGGATTCCTTTTATTTCTTCTCTTGTCTGATTGCTGTGGCTAGGAATTTGAGCAACATATTGACTAACAGTGGTGAGAGTGGGTATCCTTGTCTTGTTCCTGATCTTAGAGGAAGTGCTTTCAGATTTTCACTGTTGAGTATGATACTGGCTCTGGATTTGTCATATATGGCCTTTATTATTGCTGAGATACAGTCTCTGTACCCACATTGTTCAGTTTTTAGCATCAATGAATGTTGAATTTTGTCAAAAGCTTTTTCTGCATCTGTTGAGATGATCATGTGGTTTTTATTCTTCAATTGATCAATATGGTGTATCACATTGATTAATTTGCAAATACTGATGTATCTTCATCCCTGGGATAAATATCACTGGATAAAGCCTGATGGAGAGCTTGGACCCCTTACTCCTTGAAGAGAACCTCTGCAGTTGTGATTATCCTCTCGTGTGTGGGTTGCCTACCCAGGGGTGTGGGTCTTCACTATACCATGTCTTTGTCCCCACCACCTGTCTCATTATGGTTCCTTCTTTATATCTTTAGTTGCGGGAAATCTTTTCTGCTAGTCTTGAAGTCATTCTCACAGATAGCTGCTCTGTAAATAGTTGTAACCTTAGTGCCCTTGGGCAAGGAGGTGAGCTCAGGGTCTTGCTACTCCGCTATCCTTCTTGCAGCCCTCATGAGAATTTTAATTGGCATATACCTTATGTGGTTCAATAGTGGCCTTGACATGGCTGCTAAAAACAAACAAAACCTGTTGTGCAAGTAGAAACGTAGTATTTTCCGTTGATTTCCCATCGAGATTATTGTGTTCAGATTAGGTTATGACATTGAAACGGGTCTTTTAAAACCAGAAAAGAGAAAGTAGGATCCACAACTATCTGGAAACAACTCCACTGAGACAGCATGTGAATAATTTCTGTGGCAAAGCCCCTGGAAAAAAGCAGTTCATTATAATAAAGGACTACAATTGTTATTTTTGGTCATTAGCATTATTTTGTAATCAGCCATATTGGCTCTCTGGTGCTATGTAATTTCACAGCCTGATGTAGTCTGTCTTCCAAATACGAAATTTGTAAGAAAAAAGTGAGGTCAGAACAATCAGCTAAACTACAAATAACTCTGTGGGCCAGATTGTTGGGCAGCCTTTCTTTTTAAAGTATAGAAACACTGAACAACCAGATTGTTCTGCCTGAGTGGATCTGTGTTTTTCCTGGCCTGATATTTTGTCCAGCTATGACCATTACATTGGCTTCTGACTCTGTTCAGCTTAAACGTTGCTGAGTGTCGTGATTTTTCTTGAACTTTTAATAATTATCCTTTCTTTGATTCAGGAACATGTCATCTAAGCAAACTAGATAAGAGACATGCATAACTGGGAATGTCATGGGATGATAAAATCCAAAGGCAAAGTATGTTTCTGACCTGCAACTGAAGTCTTTGAATCTTGTGGATGGGATGGTTTATTGATACCAGTATTCATTCTTCACTTACTCAATTTAGAAATAAGACCCTGACTCCTTCTGAGATGCACCCAGATAGTATTAGCAATTAGAAACTGTAATCCCCAAGGTCCTTCACAATCCGTTTTCAGTGCAGGAGAAAAAGTGGTATGTTCATTACTGGATCACATTTTTAAAGTGAAAGCTGCTTGCCCTCCACTTCCTCTTTCCCTTTTCTGATCTCCAAGAAATAAATAAACTCAGAGAAAGAAACTATGTGTCAGGGATGAGAGTCATTCTTTAGACTTCCATCTTCCCTCAGTCATTGTGTTTTTGGAAATCTCTTTGTTATAGCAGTTTAGTTTAAACCATGCAAATAAATGAATCATATTAATCAACAAATATATGAAGAGAAGATAGGAAGTACTGTTAACAGCAGCGGGGGCTGCTCATATCAGCCCTGGGAATGAAGAGTAAATGAGAGTGTTTTTCAGAAGTGTGGTGAGACGTGCACAATATAAAAAGAGGCAAGAACCCAAAGGAAAATCTAAAGAAGTAAGCAAGCTTGGAACAGGGGATGGCAACAGGAGAAACATGCAAAATTGATTCCATTATTTAAATACACAGCCAGTGCTCCTGGCAATTTTATATGAACTCCTAATAGGAAAGGCCTGGACACCTCCACCTTAGTATAGGTGTTTGCCCTTAGACTTCCAGTCCATATTTCTTTATTCTTTTCCCAGTGTTTAACTCTAAGCTGTGACAATAAGTCATAAAAAGGAGGGACTCGTGGTAGAACCACTTAGACTTGATTCTGTTCCTTCACATACTTTTCCTTCACTTATGCTATTAGACTCTGATTTTTCAGTTTATTCTTATGTAAACAAGGATAATAACACCCACAGAAGAGAGTAACATAGGTTTAAATGAATAAAAATGACTAAAAGGCTTAGGACATTCCCTGGCACGTAAGAAATATGCATTTAAACAGTTTATTATTATTAATGTATTATTATTAATAATGAAACTGTAACTGATACCTGTTTTCTTCCATGACCAAAGATAATTGATATTAAAATATCTGAATGTGGAAACACTTTATTGTAGGATTCTACCAGGGTAAGGAGGTGAGAAATACACAACTAGAAATAGAAACAGTGAGAAGGTTGAATCTGCTTTCCTATCTCCTAATGATTACTAACCCAAAGACATTTTTTAGTGTAGAAACTTGGAAGTCGATTCTCCAGAGTCCTTCATCCATGCAGAGTGCTGCGTGCTTTCTCTATTTTCAAGTCACAGTTTAATGTGGGTCAAGATCCTGGTGTTTAATGATAAATGGCAGTGAGAATGGCCTCTCCAAATGACAATAAATTAATGGCAAAGATCACAGGTCTGCCTGAGTTGCTTACTAAGCTTTGAATATAGCAGAGAGCTTCCTGCATGTACATTAGAGTTATTATAGATAGATTTTCCTGCACAAAGAGACCTCATGTTTATAGGTATTCATATGGACCGTTTTAAGTTTTACGAACTTTAAATGAGATAGGTAGAGCTCCTGAAGAAAATAATGAATCACTGGAGCTGAACTTTAACATCCGTTCAACATCTAATTAGTTGAATTAGAACCACTTTGTAAGAGAGTTAATCAGTTCTCTAGCTTTAGCTGCCCCAGTGCTTCTGAAATTTGCTGATGTTATCATTACATTGGAAGGAGTCATTCTGCATTTTAATAAGAGCATTTCTTTTAAGACCTTAGTAGTACAACAGAGACGAGCATTAGGATATATTTTTTTTCCTGCCAAAGGAGGACTTTACCAGAACAAGATTATGACTTTATCTGCACAATAGAATGAAATAATATATTAATCAAATGTAACTTTCTGGAGAGCTGCTTTCTAGACAACTGTGTCTAGTGCAGTACCTGGCATAGACTAGGAATGAACTAAACATTTATAACATTGTTCACATTAACGGTAACACAGTTACCTGTTTAACCAAATAAGTAAGTGCAGTGAGTTGCTAACTACATAATATAAAGGCCTTCAGAAAAATGGTTTCCTCGCCCTGCAAAATATTTTTTTCATTAAAGTTTTTGCATTAACTTATCACTAAAGTAATCCTGTGACAAAAAGGGAAGAGATTGCAGTTTTTAGTTTAAGTATTATATGTGTACTAGTTTAAGTATTATATACTAGTTTAAAGCATTGAAATATATATGTATTTTTGTGTCTTAATATCTCTTCTCTATGCTGTATTATTGATCATCCCCAAATGTCTATGTACCATGTCTAACATGGTCTTCATTGATTTTTAATTGGACTTTTCCACATTATTTTGAGGTTATTATAATCTTCAAATATGAAATGGAAATATTAGTTCTCTGGCAACAATACTATGGTAACAATAATTCTTCATGTGACAAATAATAGTAAACTTAGAAACTTGCACTGTAATAATATCTAGTACCGAAGTCACTGAGCAGGGCAAACCCAGACCCTAAACTTTAATATGGGGACACTCTTTACCACACACCTTCCCTGCTGCCCACCTCCCCAATGGACTCAACAGAAAAGCAAACATGATCCCCCTTATTCTACAGGTACAGCTTTTTGAGACTCGTATATTATTATCACTCACTCTTCCCTCTACCTCAAACCCTCTGGTTCATTAATACTCTCCATTCTACATCCATCTGAAAGTGCGAAGTCAGTCAATGAAAGAGCAGGGAATTAAGGAAGAATTGAGGGGATTGATTTATCATATCATGTGTGTTAAAGAATAAAAGCAGCAGTTGAGATTGAAAAGATTTCAAAAGCAATGCCCGTTGGCAATTGTAGTTTTTACTATTACTGAAGGCTTCCAGCCAAATGTAGCCCACTTTAACCTAGGACAACCACAAGAGACAAATATTTGCTAGGCATGAGAAATTGGGCTAGAACCAGTGTACATCCACTAGCCCTGCAGGTGTTAATCCAGCTAGTGAGATCAAGAAGATCGAAATGATCAGTAAGTATACATCGTGACTGAAAATGAGTCCGGGATAATTTAGCAGCAGTAAAAGTATTATGGGACCTATGGAAAGAAAATACTGCAGGATAAGGGAAATATATCATTCTGGCAGCTTGGAAGAATAGCAGAACCTGAACATTATTTATTTTAGGTATGAGCAAAAAAATATATAGAAGTCTCCTGGCATCTTCAAAAGAATGCCAGCACATAATATTTTTGTGAAACTAAAGAAGAGCATCAATAAAGGTAAAAAGGAATATGGATGAGAAAATGACAGATTGCAATGAAACACAAAATGCAGGAATACAATTAAAATCCACGTTGGCGAGGTAAATAGAATTAACCTTGTGGGACATGTAAACGGTGGGTTACTGGATGCACTAGAGGAGCTATCCTACAACTAAAAATGAGATGAAAATGATGATTCAGCAAATATTAGCTATGAAGTAGACATACGTCTTTAATAATAGTTAATGTTTAATGAGGGATTACTGTGTGACAGTGACTTTTCTTTGTATTCACATGTATTAAGTCATTTATTCCTGACAACCTGTATAATTTATTAAAAGTTTTAAGATTTTTAATAGCTCATTTCACAGATAAGGTAGTGTCAGAAATTAAAAACAAGAAAAGGATGGAAGCATGTCACAGGGTATATAACAGTCAACTTGGCAGAGCTCCTGGTGGCCAAAGCTGAACAATCTGAGCAACAAAATATTATTGGATTATAACCTAAAACATAAAATGAATATACATAAATCCATATGATACAACTAAATGATTGAAGAGATATTAATGTAGGAGAAGAGACAAACTTTATTTATAGAAAAATTCCAAATAATTTATGTAGATTCCTACCCCCATCCCCAAACCCAAGGTGAGGCTTAATTTCCTTCCCTCTTCTCTCCCTGAGTGTGGGCTGCACTTAGAGACTTACTTCCAAAGACTAACATATGGAAAGGGACATCTTTTACAGTGGAGAAAGCTTGGGCATGTGACCAAGTATAACATCACCAGTAATAAGCATGTCAAAGGTATGAACCCCTAAAAATAATGTGATGAAAAGAGCATTTTCCTTCTGTGGTATTTTTCCCCCAAATCTGTAACCCCAGTATAGCCATGAGGAAAACATCACACAAAATCCAGATTGAGGGACATTCTGCAAAATATTTGACCAGTACTGCTCAAAATTACCAAGAGAATGAAAAACAAGGAAAAACTGAGAAACTGTAAAATATTGATGGGAACTAAGAAGATACAATGACTAAATGCAATATGGGATCCTGGCTTGAATCCTAGAACAGAAAAAAATTTGTTAAATGAGTATGTGAAATAGTGGTACACTTTGGAATTTAGTTAATAGCAGCATACCAACACTGGCTTCTTAATCGTGACAAATGCAGCATTTTAATATGAGAAGTTAACAACAGGGAAAACTGGGATGGGGTATATGGGAACTTTCTGTAGTTTCTTTGCAACTTCGTTGTATGTCTAAAACTATTCTAAAATTAAAACTTTATTGACAAATATATATTAATCATACTGGTTCCAGTATGAGTGACCTAAATAACTATACATTTGTACAAAATTAGTAAGAAGTAAAGACCATCTGAAGGCACTAGAGAATGAACAAATACAAACAGATTTCAGACGGGTATTGATGCTCGGACAGGGGAATGATTCAGGGTGTTACCCTTGTCTGCAGTTTTCAGCCTGAGGACAAACCACAGACACAATGCATGGTGACAGACACTCCAATAGAAAACCCTCAGTCACTTTTTTCTGGCCTTGCAGAACCAAAGGTCAAGGTTCAGGAAACCACAGTTGCTAGAATGTAATGGGAGATGGAGGATCCTAAAAAGTACAGAGCTGGAAGGAAAGCCCCCAATTTTTAATATAAACTCTGCCCAAATCTCTGGATGAATTCTGAACCACACATGTAGGGAGACTCCCAACAGCCCACCTAAGGATAAAATAACAGAATCCTGATTCAAATTGACCTCAAAGAACAGTTTCTGTTTGAGTCCAGCTAAGTTAATTGCCTCCTAAAATGCCGTTTTTCTTGAGAATAATAGAAAATCAACTTCTGGAGGGGGACATGTCTACATATATTGTTTGAAATGATTATGTAAGAAAGGTTTGTCCATTTAATTATTTATCCTTTATATCTGGGTGGGCTCATATACATTTATTTTACACTTTGAGTTTAATTCAATACTATGCTATTCATTTTGTTGCTCAAAATTTCCCAGCATTGCCTTTGGGAACTAAGTCCCTATGACATGTCTCCATTCTTTGGTTTCTTACTTTCTGGCATGACATGACATTCCTGGGTGGAGGGTATAGCTCAGTGGTAGAGCACATGCTTAGCATGCACAAAATCCTGAATTCAATCCCCAGTACCTCCATTAAAACTAAATAAATAAATAGATCTACTTTACTGCACTCACTTCCCTACCCCCGAAAAAAAGACAAGATGTTCCTTGCTCATCTTGTGTTTCCCCTGCCCCTATCATTTCAGTGTGGGCTGTATTCAGTAAGAATCGCAGAAAGATTTTTCAGGTAACCTGTAAAACCTATGGGGAAATAGATGTGCAATCATTTCTAAAAAAAAAACTGTGGAAATGGTGGGGAGAGCAATTGCATGGGTTCATTGGAAGCAGGGAGACTTGTACCTAGTAACTAAATATATTGTGAATCTATAGTAAGTAATGTACTATTAGCACTTACAGATAAACAACTATAGCAATTTAAAATAGTATATAATTTAGAGCTTAGTAATTCATAAATATAAGGAAATTTAATATAAACACTGCATATAATGTTAGTATGGAAAAGATGAATTAGTCAATAAATCATTTTAGGAAAATTGTCCCTCCATTAGAAAAGGTTAAGTTAGCTTATATTCTTAAAAAAATTCTAGATATGTAAACAACTTAAAAATCTAATAATAAAAACAAATAAAATATTAATATGAAAACCTTAAAAAACATACTTATAAAAAATACCCAAATGAATATGTAGGATAATATGCTCATGGCCTTTATGGAAGGAAAGAACATCTAAAGAAAAAAAGGCTAAATTTATCTATTCTCACCTTTCATTTATTTAACTACTTCAACATTTAAAATATCTGTATGCAGTATGTAAAGAAAATAACTGAAATATATGTCAGATAAATTACTAGTGTGAAACATTTTACTAAAGGCAAATAATTCAATTTAAAAATAGGCAAAGTGTATGAATAAACATCTCAAACAAGATGCAGATGACAATGAAAATACGATCAAAACTTAGTAGTAATCATAATCCTGCTGATCTTTACATCAGTGAGATATCACTTTTCAGTCCACCTGAGTAGCAAAGGTTTCAGAGTCTGCCAGTTTGGGCAAGAATGTAGGATACTGGTGCTCTTATTCACAGCTAGGGGTGCAGTAAATTTAGAGGTGATTTGGAAGATTTTAGTAACTTTAGAAATAGATTTGTACTATAACCTAGTAAAGTCATTTATGAACATCTATTCTAGATCTCAGGATAGAGTGCACAGGAACGCAGGAACAAAGAAGTTAATTTGTAGTTCATTTACTCTGGTAAAATATTTGAAATAGCCTAAAAAAGGAAATGACCCAGTAAACTCTGGTGTGATTAATAATGGAACACTTTGAAGCAATTAAAAAGAATAAAGAAGATTTGCATGTATTATCAAAGAAAGCTTTCCAAAACATACATTTTTGGGAAAACAGTTTCAGTAAAAGCAATATAATATAATTGATATAAAATGTGAACAATCACAGTGATAAAAATATGTCCTATGACAGTATGTATAAATATACAGAGAGCACATAGAAAGAAAATATATAAATTTACATAACTAATTAAAGATTTAAGGGAGAAATTTTGAAGTTAGGGCTTAAACTTATCTGCCATGGCTTAGATTTTTAAAAGGAAAACATTAACACACTCCTTGTCAATTGAAACTGGTATGAAATGACCACAGAAGAATGAAGACCATTTAATCCATAAAGTCAGTACATTAAATGGCATAATGTAGTTAACATGTGTTGCATTGAGCCTGGTTGACAGGAGTATGTGATAATTGCATATGGCGTGTTTCTGAGAGTATATGTATATGATAGCATATGATAGGAAGCATATAATGGTTGAAAAGTATGTTACAAAGATATTAACAATATTTTAGCCTTTGTTTCAGAAAAAAAACGAAGCCCTTTGGTATCTAAGAAGAGAAAGATATACTTCTAATGATAAAAATAAATGTTTTTCTAAAACGAAATTATTACATTCTTAAAATCATATCTACTAAAGTCAGGAAGAGATAAAGATTTCCTATAACCACTATAATTATATAATATTATCCAAATATTGTGGTAAATGTAATGAGAAATAAATAAAATTGAGACAATTAAACAAAACATTATAGTCACATAGCCTCTGGAGAAGAGATTCACATGTTATCTCTATCACTCAGTGTGACTTTTTTTTTTTTTTTTTTTTTGGAGTAAAAGATAAATGGGTAGAATTACAGTCACTGTTCTAAAAACTGGGTCTAATCCTAACCACTTCCATCCCAATTTTTATGTATGTGAATACCATCAATGATGACTTCCGTACAAGAAAACAAAATGTAAAAGATTTAAGAGTCATAGAATTAAATAATTCCATAAAGCTTCCATGTGAATAAATACAAAAGATTCTGTAAACATCATGCCATGGCCTAAAAGGTCCTGTATGTTCTTTCCTCAGATACCACTTGGATCCCACTGTTGACATATTCCTTGGAGTCCTTGTGTTTTTTTATTTCCCCCAACCTTTTAAAGTATAATACACAACCAGAAAAGAGAGTACACATCTTGACATCTTTTGACATCGCCCAATCCCTAACCTTATACCTGTCCCAACCCTGACTCCTTTACAGACTGTATTTGTGTAAATAGGAGTGAGTTCAAGGGCTTTGGCCTCAGTCCTATCATTTCTGTTTCTGTAGTTGGGATGGATTCAAGTTTTATGGGCTCTGATATTTATACTCTTTGGAGGGTCCTCTTTAAGAAAAATAATTTAAAATTACAGATACCAAATTTAGTATGTAAACGAGTATGTATTTAGAATGAGAAAAGAAACGGAACAATTTGCAGATGTTGAAAAGCTGACAAACACTATAAACATCACAAAGTAAACAAAGTTATTAATTAACTGCCTGGTCCACATCTGTGTTTTTCTATATTTTTGGATGCATTCTAATGACCATGTTCTTATAAGGCAAATATTTTGTAAGCTTTTCTCTAGAGAAAATCAACAGTTAATTCAGTCATCCCTTTAGGGTGACAGATAGAAATGTATTACTACAAGTTCAGAGGAGGGTTTTTCAGCTTCACATCATCTGGTTACTGTGAAGGCCACACACATCACTTTCTTAGAAGTCTTCTGCTTAGTTAGTACATCTTAGGGGTGAAGGGCCTTTCTGGGGTCTCCAACCCTTTGCCAGTTTGACAGACCCCAAAGCCTCTCTGCAGCAGCTGGTCCAGCTTAGCCAAGAAGCTTGGATTGGAGTTGGATCCCCTCCCAGAGGAGGGCAGAGAAGAGCCTTCTTCAGGTCTTTTACATCATTGCCAAGTTGTAGCTGGTCCTTTTCTTGAGTTATTTGATTTATTATTTGGAGTGTGAGAGTATAGTAAAGGAGAATCTCAATTTTACCTTGGACTGTGGTCTTATAAGCATTGATTCAGTTCAAAAAGTCTTGAGATAAGTAAGCGCATGCTCATTATACAAAAAATTTAAAGTATAGAAAATACAAGGAAACAGGGTACTATTGCCTGGAAGCAATCACAGTTACTATTTGTTATTTTATTTCCTTCTAATTTTCTTCCTATCCATTTTACGTAGTCATGAACGTGCTGAACAAGTATTTATTGTTTGGTTTTATCACTTACCATTTTGTTATGAGCTTGTTCCCAAGTCATTAGAATTTCCTAGTAAATATTTATTAGTCTCATAATATTTTATTAACTGAATGCATCATAACTTACCATTTCTCTATTGTTGGATATTTAAATCATTTTGTCACTGATATAATGTTAGCCTGTTATCTTTGTGCTTAAGCATTTGTCTGTATCTCTGATTATTTATTGCACAGACTTTTAAAAAGAGAATTATAGGTTTTAGAAATGGCAATATTTCTAAGGTTTTAGGTACATTTGTCAAGAGTCTTTCCATTAAATTTTCATTACCACCTTCAGTACATAACCCATTTACCTGTTTCACAGCATCTTTTCCAGCATTACTTACTAATTAAAACACAGATTAATTTGAAAAATATAAAGTGGAATCTCCTTAAATGGAGACTGATAATTTTTCAAGTTTTTTTTCTGTGTTGCTTTCAACTGCATATAACTTCTTCACTTTAATGCTTTGTTTTATGATCAGCTGATGGTGTATAGTAGGTGTCATCAAACTCTACCCTTTGCTATATGACATTCACTAGAGAGATAAATATTACATCTATCCAGTCTTCCTTACTTCTGTTTTCCATTTTAGAAAATGTGCCCACTCCTACTAGTCTAATCTTAATTAAAACATCAGTACGATAATTTTTAAACACTTTTTATATTGATGTTGGTTTGAATCTTAGGTTTACAAATAACTAAGAAATGCAGTACCAGCCTTAAAGAATGGGAAATTGAATGTAGAAAAAGTCCCTAACTATTTATCTATCTATCCATCTATCTATCATCTATCTTCCATCATATTTTCATGTATCAATGCAAAGTAGCACTTGCTCCAAATGAATTGCCTGCAGCAACTACAAGTTTGAGAGGAGGATGTAATCATTAAGCTTCTATAGCCTTAGTCAATTTCACAGAGTGGAGAATTGCGAGTCTTGGAGAAAAGATAGGTCAGAGAATAAGGGGAATGATAAACAAAGAATGAGCAATGACTGGAGCGTAAGTTTTCAGGTGGATAAGTACCTGGCCTGTATAGATAAGAAGAGGTGGGACTGATTTGAGTAGAGATGTAACTTTCGTTGTTTTCAAATTCTGCTCCATAGGGATCATATAGCATATTGTCTCCTACCCCGCCCCAGCCTACTATAGTGGAAAAGAGGGCTATAAATGAGAGAGAGGCTTTAAAGGGTGCATCCTACCAACCCTTCCCCATACCTCATCCTCCGCCTTATTCACAGCAACTGTTTTCGTCTGTTTGCCTGTAGGAACCCCATGCAAGATGTCCAGTGAACATAAGCATGCTTTGTTGAAAGGATTTTAAAAGCTCTGTTGAAGGGGTGGAAGTGTGGAAAGAAGCATTAGAGTAAGTAGAGCAGCATGTTGGTGAGAGAAGTCCACCAGAACAGCACAGGGTAGATTTAGTTGAAAGGAACCTGTTACAAAGAGATGAACTTGAAGATTATTGCAGTTGTTCAACATTTATCAATCACTGATTGTTGACAAAACATCGTTAGTCCAAGAGTAAAATGACAAACTCACTCTAGGGTGTAGCAGTTTGAATTAAAAGAAAGGGAAGTGTATGCAACATTAGCATAGAAAATCCCAGGTTTGATGACAGAAAAGGAAAATTTAAAGACCTCAAACTTTTCAGATCAGGAGATTAAGGGTAAAAATGGTAAATAAAAAGGAATAGAGAGAGAAAAAATGGGATTAAAAGAGGGATATTGATCTGACTGTCGTATATATTTAAAATGCTATGTTTGTATTTCCACAGTATGAATTTATTAGTTTGAAATTTATTAGTTTGTCAGGATATTTAAATGGATTTGTTCAGCTGCATCTAGAGATACAGGACTGCTGTCCATCTGCTACCCAGGAGAGAGGTTTTTGCAAATCTTGGTAAGGATAATAATGGAAGACTTTGGCGGGTATGTCTTCTAAATCAGAGTTTAAAATGAAAAAGGGAGGTTATAATATACTGAGACTTGGGATGCTTCCTTGCTGAATACTGAGAAATAAATCCATCCATTCAGGTAAAGGAGGATAAGATGGATTCAACAACAGTCACCCCCTACACAGTCTAGGCTTTCTTCTTCCAAAGCTTAGGGTTTTGTTTTTGTTGTTTGTTTTGGAGTGGAAGACAGGAGACTAACTACATTAAATCCTAACTCCTCTGCCCGACCTTCAAGTTGTTGTATAACGTGCTCATTACTCTATTCAAGCATTTCTTACCTAATTCCCAGGAGGTCTTACTCCTTCCTGTCTCTTCAGCACTGTCAAATGGTTTTAAGTTCCTACTCTAGGTAGGGACAATGTCTGTTAATTCTCTCCTGTGATTTGTGCCAGAGTAGAGTCTGTTTAAGTGGCTGCTGGGCGGTGGTGACTTTCGTACCTCACCACTTCCTAGGCATCTCTTTTGAAGAAGATAGCCCTCCAAATAGAGGAAGACCTGCCTTTCTCAGATTCGTATCTATGAACCATCAGAGAAGCTCACCAAAATGCATTTGTAGCATAAGATAGGACAGTAAAGTCTACATGTTCCAGTTTTACTGGGATGCCATTTTTGGATACATTTACCCTTTCACTTTATTGCCTACTAATCCTTACTGAGTCCTAGTTCCAAATCATGCAAAAAAAAAAAAAAACCCTATTATACCCAAGCAAATCAAATAACTTTGTTATCTCTTACTGCATTTTGTAATCAGTGTCACATAGTTGAGTTCTTATTTTCGGAGGTCTGTGGGTTCCTAATGGCAAGAACCTTTATCTTAATCCCTTTCTGTATTCTTCATAATGTCCCTTGTGGGTTTATGCATGTGGTATGTTCTTCATAAACACTTGTTCATTTAGGCATTTATTTAAGGAGGGTTGAAATAGCAGATAATTTGGGAAAAATTGAATCGAAGGATTATTAATAAAATAGAAGCTACTGCTTCATGAATATCTTTGGAAATATAAATATGAAAAATTTATGATACTGGTGTGTTATTTTTTCTCCTTTTTTGTTTTAAAAACTCTTTACCTAGGTGCTTGTTTCTTAGCACTTGGAGATTAACCAGGGGTGAAATTCAGCTGTGAGAGCTCTAAGCTACCAGATAACCCTCTCCCTGTTCTCATCTCTCCATCCTGCGCTGCCTCACTTCTTATCATCCCCAGACTTCAGTCTCCCTGACTCTCCTTGTTCCTTTTCTGCTACCCTGGCTCCCAGGCCCCTTGTTTCAGACTCTCATTCTTACCTAGACCCTTGATAATGGTTGCTCCATTTATTCTACTATTTTTCACCAGCTTTTTTGATTCTGGACTGTGTCCTAACTTGAATTAATCCTGCCATTTTGACTTTCATGGATTTATTTATATGTATCATTCGGACTGATTGTGACATTGTTAAATTATGGTATTGAGTTGTTATAAAGTTAATCTGTTTTTCTCTGCAAGGCAGGTGAAAAAACGGCCACATGCAGATGTTTTAGCCCTACTTTTTTCTAAGTTTGATTGGCAGAGTGCTGATAGCAACAAGAAAAGCATCAACTGGAAAACTGATGATTTGATGCCATATATAGATACAGCATAAGATACTCGGGCTAAATTGATTCAGGATGAAAAAAAAAAAATCCTGGAGAACTACCTGGTATTTCCCTTTATGTTTTAAACTCAGCATGATGAGGCAGACGCTAGCACTCTAGCTAGGATATGTTTTAAGCTTAGGATATTGAGCATGATGTGGAAGAAAAGACAGGAGCTTTGGCCCCAAAAGACCCAAAATGAATCTGCACTCTGTCACATGCCAACTGAGTGACATTCATTGCTCTGAGTTTCAGGGTCTTCTATAAAATTCACATAGTAAATAATAGGACCTGATAGCGTTTAAGTTGTTTCAGTTTATCTGAGAGAGAGGCAGAAAGGACAGTAATGGAAAACAGTCTAACCATATACAGGTACTTCTTTTTTTCTGGCATTTTTAACTCCAGCCAGTGGGGCAGACATCTTCCCTCCAGTCCTTTATCACCCCTTCCTTATTACTCCTCCAGGTAAACAACCATGAATGTGGAGATAATATTTTAAAAGTGCAATTAAAGGTGTTAATACACCTACCACACTGCTCCAAAGATATTTGGATATAGCTAAAGCTTTTCTGTCTCCAATTCCACAAAATCTACACACCTTCACTCTTTTCCTTCCTTCTGGATAAAGCCAGCATCTTATTTAATGGGAAAGCATTTCCAGGACACTAAGAAACATGAACGGATGCTTACTACCTCCATTACTATTCACCTTTGTACAAGAGATTTTAGGCAGTTCAATTAGATGAGAGAAGTCAATTAAAGACATAAGAATGGTTTTGAAGATCATATGACAGTATACCTGGAAAATACCAAATACTCAAAAGAAATTAAAAAATAAAAGAATTCAGTGATAGTGACAGAAAATATAATTAACATACAAAAATCTAGAGCCTTTATATACCCAAATAATAAACAGAGGACATAATGGTTAAGAAAACCCCATCTATAACAGCAACAAGAAATGTTTAAATGTTAAGAAATAAATTACTGGTTTTTTAAATCTTTATTGAAATATTATAAACACAGTTAAAAAGGAATATACAAAATCTCCATGAGGAAAATTTTAAAATAGTCCTAAAAGGAACAAAATTAAACTTCAACATACACTGATAATTCCTATTTCACGAGCAGTAAATAAAATGAAGCAGATTTATCAAGGTGTAAATGTAGAGATTGGCAGATAGCACATCAGAGGTTTGTAGTAATGGTACACAGGTTGCCACCTGATTCTCTGGGATTTCCTTCCCTCCTTACCTTCCTTTTTTTAGTTTTTTTGTTGTAATACATTTTCTTTACCTTTTGAAGACTTACCATAAAAGATTAGCATCCTCATAGCACAAAGAAATTCTCAATCCTACCCCATGTACTCTGCTTTGTGATTCAGCCAAGTACTGTCATGTACTAGGTTCTCTGAGGGGGAAAAAAAGGGCTTGTTGAATGATTTTCTTTCTTTCTTTCTTTCTTTTTTTTTTTTTTGCTGAGTCATAGAGCAGAGTCAAAAGTTCACAGGGTGCTGTTCTCCATAAGATGCCCATCTGTGCCTGCTGATTTATGAACTATCTAAAGATAGAGTATGAGCACTCTTCAGTTTATGTTAACATGGAATTAAATAATGCAGCTGTTCAGAAATCTCTATGGTTTCAATTACTTAGTAAATTGTTATTAAATCTATAATAGTAAAAGCACAGGAGGGTATCCAGTGTTCTTGCACCAAATGACGTATGCACACATACACACATGTACGTGCTTACACACACATTAGCATGCAACTGTATTAAAAATGTAAGAAAACTTATTGCTAATAATTACTTGTAGAACCTCAAAGTTTACGTTTAATGTTTTAAACTTGTCAGCAGGTGCTCTGTTAATTCTGAACTGAACAATATTCTGCAAAATCCTGCTGTGCCCTTTGGAAGAAAACCAACAATAATAAAGGAAAGGAAAATTAACTATTAAGAAACCTTGTGCATATGTTCCTAAGAAACTGGATCTTAGCATTTTACATTTTTTCTTCCCTTTGCCAAAGATTGCACTTTGTACTAAGGAAAGGACTTGACTGGGAAAGTAGTAAGCGACACATTATTTTCTAAAGCTCCCTTGTGGTTTTACTCAGCTCTTAAAATGAGGAATTGAAGCCAGAATTCTGTGCTTAATAAAATAGAATTACCTATTTTTTTAAAAGTACTATCCTCACATAACTGACGTTTTTCTTTTATTTTCCTGCACTTTCTGAAAGTTCTTTTCTTCAAGAAGTATGCAGTGTTTTTGTTTGTTTGTTTGTTTGTTTTTGTTGTTGTTGTTTTAGTTAGGATGCAGACAAAAGCAGTTTGCAGGTATGATTCCCTCTAGAAATACTAGCTGTTGTTGAAGCACTTTTATTTGTCTATTTTGACAGTACTTTAGGATTATTGGCAAGGAGAATGCTATCCACTGAGAAAGAGAATTGATTCATTCTGAGGGAGAATTTTTTTTAAATCAGTTCCCAATTTATTGTCTCTGAAATTCAGAATTCTTCCCCTGGAAATGTCATCCAATTAAATACAAACAAAATGAGAGGATTATAATTTTATTGTGGCATGATTATTTTGAGTGTGAGAGGACAGATGAATCAAAAAATAAAAAAATAAGCCACCACCCCAACACCCACATGACATGTATTGTGGAGTTGTCATTTAAAAAAAAAAGATTTTAGCACTTGACTTAGTACATGTCAACTTAGAAAGCTCTCATGAAAAGGATGAACCTTATCCTTTGTGACACAGTTACCTTCATCTTTTGCACTGAGATGATTCGTTTCCTCATCATCATGCATCACAGACAGCAGGGTTTAGCTATGACTCAACGAGCTTGCCTGTACTGAACACTGTATAACGCATAAGTCCATTTAGTGTTTCTCCCTGAATTAACCACCCTGTTGTGAGGGTCGGGAGGGTGGGTCACCAGATAGGAGGAGTGCGTTTAAAAATGATGGTTGTGTTTTTCAAGTTTTCCTGTCAATGGGAGATGACATCTGGGAAATGGGGGACAGCTTGGGGGTGTTCCTTCTCAAACAGACTGTGGAGAGGGAAAAACACTGTATTACTTTATTTGATAGCTTACGTTGAGAACAGAATTCAGAAGAAGTTCAGTTCTCCCCTAGACAAGTATTCTCCCCAGTTCAGTTCTCACCCTAGACAAGCATTTTTGCATTTCAGTAATCCCTTTTCTTGACTGAAGCAATGCTTTCTGAGCATGGGAAGTGGGGCCATAATAGAAGCAGGTCTGTTTTCTGTTTTCATGGATGTGTGTGGAATGGGAGAGTGGGAGGAACAAGAGCCAACTCTTAATCAACGCGTGAGGGGATGCAATGGCACAAATACTACTGAAACTAATTGGAGATCTATTCAACATAGGTTCTCAGATATCACAGTGATAACATAAAAGAGAAAGCACTCCTCAGTAGTGATACGTCTGATGAAATATTGGCAAAGTGCCCACATTATAAAGAATGAAATTCATCTGCTTAATATTTATTATAGCACCTTTTGTTAGAAGAGTAGGGGAAAAAAGGGTGACTCTGAACTCCTGTGGGGAACCTGCCACAGGGATGAGTAAGACATGAGGAGGTACCCTACCGCAATGAAGAGCTCTCCCCAAAGCCAGACTGCAGTTCACAGTGATGAGCTGCATTTACCCAAAGTTCGTCTAAAACTCCAGCATTTCTTTAGGTGGGTGTCCATATAAAACAACAAAAACAAAAGCAAAACAATTTCATTTTCCTACAAAAACACTGGATTTTTAAACTTACTCAACTTTATAACTTTAAACACTCTCAAGGGCTGTTTTTATAATTTTAAATTTCCTGAATACTCAGTCACTCACACTCAATCCCTGCCATCATCAGAACAGGAGGAAGGGTAGGGGGCAGAGTCTCTGAGAAACAGGAACAAGTGAGTCTTCAGCCAGTTGTTTTGGGCCAAATATATATCATGCAGTGATCTAAAAAACACTCATGGAAAGAAATTAGTTTAAACAATCCAGCATTGATATCCTCTGTCTCCTAGAAGAAGAAATGCAAATCAGCTTTGTCCCATACCTCAAAGATAAATTTTTTTATGAAAAAAATGAGCATCTCACAGTAAAACAGATAAACAAACAAACAAACAAAAGATATAAGGCAGGCTGTAGAGAAAAAACAATGTATTGTGTTCCTATTTAGAGACTCTGTTCTCACCTTCCTAGGTAAAGAGGTTGATATGAGCCAGAGCTCATTTAATTAATTACAGGCTTTTCCTAACCTTTCTACAAATGTGTGGAAAGAAATTTCAAGACAATGAAAATTTCAAGACATTCCATACAAACCCTTGATTTCAAGAAGTGGTCATTCTCCTCTGCCTATGAGCCTCTCTAAATCCCTGATCTCCCTTCTAGAAATAAGATCACGGCCCTCTGCCTAATTCTAGTCTAAAGCTCAGAAAAATCATACTTTATCCAGCTTTCCTCTTTGCTTTTCTATCGTGTTATCATTGACAAATTTGTTCATCTTTTTACTTTTTTCTTTTATTCGCTGTTATGGACTGAAGATTTGTGTCCCACCAAAATTCATACGTTGAAGGCCTAATACCCAATGTGATGATATTTAGAAATGAGGACTTTGGGAAGTAATTAGAGTCTTTTCCACATGCCAATAAAAGTATATATACTTTGGAAAGAATTAAGTCATGAGGGTGGGCCGTCACATGGGATTAGTGGCTTTATACAAAGAAGAAGAGAGGGGACTCTCCCTGTCCACGTGCAAGCACAGAAAAAAGCCCATGGTGAGGACACAGTGTGAGAAGTGGGCCATCTATAAGCCAGGAAGAGATTTCTGACCAGAAACTGAATCAGCTGACCCCTTGATTTTGGGCTGCCCAGCATCCAGAACTGTGAGAAATAAATTTCTATTGCTTAACTCATCCAGTGAATATATTTTGTTACGGCAGCATGAGATGTTCAAGACATATATTATTATACATTTGATGAGTATTTATAGAAAAGGAAGTGTCCTCATCACCTGTTTCCTTAATAAATGACTTTTCCTTGTCAGTTTAGTGACAAATGAGCAAAAACAAGAGCAGTAAAACTGAGTCCTGATCAAGGTGTGGAAAGAACTTTTGTGCTCTTCTAGTAGGACTATAAATTGATATTTCTTCTGTGAAAATCATACTGACAGTTTGCTTCAAAACCATTTTACTTGCTAATCCCATCTCTCAGGGTATATCCTAAGGCTAGAGTCAGAGATGTAAAAGATTCATTTCCTGCTCATGATTCAGACATTCTCCATTATATTTTGTTAAAACAAACTCTTGGCCAATATCAAAAAACATAAAACCAGCAACACCAAGCATCAGTAGCTTGGCACACGGCAATGTTGTTATTTACTATCCAGTATTGGATATGCTACTGTGGAATTAACTTATCTCCATTTGGATATTCGCTCATTGATTCAGTAAACATATAGAAATCCGGTTGTGTGCCAGATTTGTATCTCCAGTCCAGACCATTTCCCTCAAATCCAGGCTTGAGTAACTTCTGCCTATTAGACCTTTCAATTTGGAAGTTTAATAGGCGTCAACTTAACATGCCCTGAACTGATCCTTCTCTTCCCGTAACTTCGTGTTGCTCAGGCTAAAATTTTGGACCATCCTTTATTTCCATCACTATTTCACACTTCACATTCAGTGCATTAGCAAGTTCTGTGAGCTCCATCCTCACTTTTAACCACCTCTGCTGCTACCAGTATGTCTCATCTGGATTTCTGCAGAAGCCCAACTGGACTTCCATATCCATGCTTGGTACCTCTAGTTTATTTTCAGCACAGTCCATAGAGCGACCATTTTAAAACAAATCAAGAGAGGTTAATCCTTATGGCAAAACCCTCCAAATAGCTCCCCATACTCCGCAGCATGAAAGCCACTGTGCTTTCAGTGGTGCCTGAGTCCTACAAGATCTGGCTCAATATCACTATGACTGTATCTCCAAAACTCTCCTCTGAGCTTACTCCTATCAAAACTACACTTGCTTCCTTGATATTCTTTGACTATATCAAACACGGACCTGCCTTAGGGGCTTTTTTCCTACTTCCCCTTTAACCAGAATCCTCTCCTTGACATTCCCAAGACTTACTTCACATCTTCAAGTGTCTGCTCAACTGTCATCTTTTCTGTGAGAGCTTCCTTTTCTGCCCTATATCTCATTGCACACACTCCTGTTCTCTTTTACTCCTTACTGTTCTTTATAGTTTTTCATAATTTATATACCCTTTTCATTTACTGTGTATTTTCTTATATATTTGATTAACATTTTTTTCTGCTTTTACTGACTATAAACAGAAAAATCGACTTGTGCAAGGATTTTTTTTTTTGCTTGTGACAAAACAGATGTGCATTAATTATTGGTTAGTGAATAAATGTGTCATGCACCAAGTAAAATAGTGGCTGATTTGTAGCATTTACTTTTTTATAGTGCAAGACATATCCTACTAAACACCTGTTAATTCAAGAGGAAAAGACACTGAAATTCTAAATAAATATTTTCAGATGGTTTTTAGTACAAGCTTCCTCATCCACACCTTTTATGAAGTATCACCACCTCCTACCTCAAAGGGTTGATACAGACTTTGACAAGGAAAGCATCACCTGTAGACTAGTAGCCCAGTTGCTTGAAAATCTGGGACATCATTCCCTGCTCAAGACTAAACAAGCCTTTGCTTGATGGAGGAAATAGTTATTGAGATTCCCTTTCCACCAGTCTGTAGAGAATGGGATTTGGGTTTAAATTTTGACTGATTACGGAAAATCAGTGTGACATATCTCATACCATGTTTTGTCAGACATTTATATTGCTTATTATATTATTACATACTTATATTAGGATCTAAATTAAGAATTTTATTAGGCACAAAAAGAACCCATCCAGCTAGCCATTTGCATTTCTTGAACTTCCAGACTTCTAGAAGAGCTACGGTCTGAAAGCAGCCTCTCTCAATCATTACCCACATTTTAACCCTCTTAGAACACTCTTGCTCTTGGCATGTATTGTCCCCCCACAAAAAATGTCTTGTCGTAATCACTAACAAATTTCTAAATCTAACCAACCTCTCATAAATTTAGAAAACAAATAATGCTGTTTGTTTGCAGGCATACATAAAGTTGAACCATCTCTCAGGTAAAATTAAAATTATTCTGAGGTTAGAAAAATAGTATTAGAAAGAAGACATAAAGACAAGTCTCCACATCTCCCACGTTTATGTTTTTGTCAGAGTCAGCTGTTTCAAGAATAGAGGCCCTTTCTGGGGGAGGTTTGTGAATACAATACCAAATTGAATGTTTGGCCTGGAAATATGTATTTATGAAATGAGTAGATGAGACCCGTATGCTCTTATTCTGATGGTTTATCATCATAATGTATTCAGGGAAGAACTCAGGGGCTGGTTGGGTTGCTAATTTGATGTTGCCAAGAAACTGAATTCTCATGGTCCTTATATGCAATGCTGAAAAGCTTGCTTGGTTTCTTTGCAACACTTCACAGTCATTCCCATTTGTTTAATTAATTTCCAACCTGTGCTAGAAGTGTTGGCTTTGAAGGATATTATATTATTTGTCGTGTCCAAAATTCTTTTTTTTTTTCTGCCATACTTGTTTTCTAGTAAGGTTTTGAAATTCAGATTCTCATTGAAAACTATTAATTTGCGAACTACTTTTTCCTCCCGTTTACGGCCTGAAGTGATCTACTTGCATAGGATTATTAATGAGTTTTCAGTATATAATAGTCATACTTTGAGGTTGAGTTTTTCTGGTTGTAGTGTTCAAGATATCAACCAGGAGGGTAAAAGTCGGAGGTTCAGGGAAGACAGTATCTGGCATGCCAATCAGGAAACTCACGAGAATGTCAATTTACTGAGATGAAGTCTTATTAACCAGCATCATCTACAGGACTGGGAGCTGATTTGCTTTAGCAAAACTCCTCATCCCCCCCCCAAAAAAAAACCCACTATCAAACTGCACCCTTTTGTTTTGTTACTTCTGGATAACATTTAAAATATTTCCCATAAAAATATAGACATATAGCATATCTTCAGATGTCATATCTGAGAAAACTGGGCCCACCTTCCTGTCTGATAACACTTGAAAGAAGTTGAAGGGAAGTTATCATCATTTAAATGAGACAAAAAAGATCATCTAGATTAAAAAGAAAGTGATTTAATCATGGGTGTTTCTTGCTGGGAACTTGTTGGCATTTGAGTTTGAAGCCTGTATTATTGAAATCTACAATCTCAGCTAAGTCTATAGGTTAATACAGTCATTTGTGAATAGGAATGTAAACAGAAGTAATTCAGAAAAGTTTATTGAACACCTGCTAAAATAGGTGGAACAACATGCCTCAATTCTCCAGAAGGTGCATTCCTCGAGAATCTTGGATAGGGGGGAAGGCATTAAATTCTATTGGATTTTAGCTGAAGGAAAGCCTATGGCCTCTAAGTTGAAAGTGGCAGAAATAGAGTTTGGAATACCACACAGATTTATATATTGATCTAGAGGAAACTGCAGTTTTCTCAAGAGATACTGGTCATAGAATTCTAGCAACCATAAAGTACTGAAAATTCTTTTACAGCTATTTTTATGGTAGCCTAAATTGATTTAATAGAGCCCTGTCAAATCAATTCATCCTCTTAACTCTTAGACTGCGTTATCTTAATTTGAATTGTTGGTGAACGAGGCCATCCAGCAACTGTGGGTACATATGATGTATGATATATTGTTCATAAGGCCAGCTACCTGAAGAATGAAGTCACAGTTGTAAAAGAAATTGTGAACTGAGTTCTGCATAAATTGAATACCCCTGAATGATGATTCTCTATTTGCAGGCACACTACATGCAATCTTTTTATCAAGGAAAGAATTATCACATACATTTATATGCATATAAGATTGGAAATGTAAGAATTATAACTCATATAGCAGTAGCTAAACTGAATATACAGTTTCAAGCAATAATTTAATATTTATGAGGCAATCCTTAGCATTACACGTATACATTTTATTCTCATCGAGTTGAAATATTCTTTTGGAGATGAGCAAGAATGTGGGATGAGAAAAGCCGTGTGTTTAGCAGATACAAAAAGTATCTTGTTAATGGCTAATTATTGCAGCTAATATATACTATGTGTTTTCTATGTCCTAGTTTGCAAAGAACTTTATGTGTATTATCTCATATAGCATTATGAGGAAGTTCTTACTATAGGTGAGGTAAATCAGTCTTGGAGAAGTGATATGACTTGCCAAAGGCCACAAAACTAACAGCCGTTGGTACTGGGATTGATTCCGGCAGACTGCATGGCTCTGTTGTGGAATAAAATACATAATGCCTCTTGAGTATGTCATTGCTGTGGAGTCAAAGACCATGACCCTGGAACCCAAGTATACTTAGTTCTTTATATGTTACTACGTGGCTGCTAAAGTCACAAAAGTCAGCTGGGTGATGAACTGAAAACTCCAACAGTACTTTTCTGTTTTTCATCAGAATTTCAAATGTTTATGTTTATTTTTGTCAAAATAATTTTATAAATTTTTTTTTATTCTTAAGTGAGTAAAATTCTTACTGAAATATGTGCCAACATTTGTTTTAATAATTTTATTCCCTATTCCTGTATTCTTTAAGTATTTTAAAGCATCTGCTTGGCTTAATCATAGTCTAGATACTAAAAGTACAAAGTAAATATATTACACATAGATTTTAACTTTTATAGTTGTGTAAGTAAAAGTACCATACAATAAACTTAAAGCTATATAATTTTTAAAAAAATTGTAGTGCTCTAAGTGAGCATAAAATTTTTCAATTTTTAGTTTATTAAAAATCTCAATGTCAAAATCACTTATTAAAGTGCAAATTTTAAATGGCTATGGCATACTTTTTAAAAAAGGAAGTACATCTTTACATTGATAATCAGGATATATTAGAATTGAATTAAGTCAACCTGCTGCTTCACTAAATATTCTAACTCCAGGAGAATCATTGATTTACTGTTAGAAACATTGCATCCTTAATGTTGCATATTGGATTGATGAAATCTAAAGAATAAGAAGGAAGGGAAGAATAAGAAGTAATAGAGGAGCAGAAGAAAAATGGATAAGGTTTTGATAGATATATCCAGTTTTCTCCTAAGTATTTGTAACATCCTGACCAATAGCTATCTATTACAGACTATCTGTGTACCTTTTCATTTCTCTTAAAAGGGAATAATCTCTTTGAAGTTCTATTTTATTTCAAGTATACATCTTTTATGGTATTTCTGAGAGTCAGGTTCATGTTATAATTATTTGTGCACCTGTTTCGTTTATTTTCCTTGACTGTATGTATTTTGACACCAGACATGTTTTTGCATAATTAAATTTATGTTTAATACGTGGTATATTCCAGTAAGTAGTTTTTCCATTAAGTTCACCTAATGGAGTTTATCAAAGTCTATTAGAATAATCAAAATGTCATAAAAGTAAATTTTTTAGAGTAAACTTCATGTAAAATTCAGTAAGGACCTGAAGTCTACCTGATGAGTGAGCTTGAGAGTAAATTCTCCCCCAGCCAGCCTTGAGATGACTGTAGCCCCAGCTGGTAGTTTGGTTGCAGCCTTGTGAGGGATGCTGAGCTGGAGGCATCCAGCTAAGCCACACCCCAATTCATGGTCCACAAAAATTGTGACATAGAGAATGTTTGTTGTTTTAAGATACTGAATGTTGGAGTAAATTTGTCACAGCAAGAGGTTACGAATACTTAATTATATTTCATTGTTACTATATTATGGTGTATATTATACATTAAATTACGTATTATTGTGTGAAATTGGAGCTAGCATGTAGAAGAGATATTTTGCCTGGAAAGAAATCCTTAAATTTGGTTTTAGCAGGAAATTGGTTAGGATGAAAACAGAGAGGACAGGAGGAATAAATACTACTGAAGTCCAGAAAGAGTAGAACTTATGCTTCCTGTAAGTGATTAAGAGACAAAATAATAGTGGTGACAATTACGTGCTTAAGAACATGGGTTCTGGTGTCAGAATTTTTATATCAAAACACAGATTAACAACTTGCTAAGTTGTCTGATCAGACCAAATATTTCCCATTGTCCTATAACACAGTTTGCTCATCTGGAAAATAAGCAATATTAACTGTACTTATTTCATTGAGTTGTATTGAGATTTTAATGAGGTCCAGTTCCCACAGGGTGAGGAAAAAAGGACTGGATGGCACCTGAACATGAAATGGGTTGCATTTTGATAGAGAAACCAAGTTTGCAATGGACAGTAAGCAAACTTGCCCTTTGTCCCAGAGGGAAACATTATTTTTATTATACTGAGCAGTAAACAAACCTGTTCTGGCTGTGAAGCACATATAATATCTCCCAAAGCTACTTGCTATACAAACATCCTTGGAAAAGTAATCTTGACCAAAAGGGCAGATAGCACCTTTGTTTACAAACCATGCAGAAATGTGAGAGCCATGGAGAATTGTATCCCAGCATCAGGGCTCTGAAAAGACACATGTAAGACTGGCATACAGATTTCAAATAATTATAATTTGACAGTACATTGTACTGGTCACATCAATTGTATTATTTTTTTCAATTTTGTATACCACATTCTGAAGCACATATGAAAAAGTTATAAAATGTCTACCCAAACATTTAAGAGAATGCCAAATGTGGGGGGAGAAAAACTTAATTTGAGAAATAGCTGAACTACAAAATACATAAAAATATAATAATAATTAAAAAAACAATAATCAAACTCCTGTCCTTTAGAGAAGGTAGAAGTTAGCTCCTCTCCACCCCTTCCAGTTTTCATCCTCACTACTGCCAATCAGAACTTCAAACTAAAAGTTCTATTTCTGTGAACATGGTCTCAGAATCACTGGAACTTGAATCAGAATGTTTAGGAAATCTGTAATTTTTCAAACACTTGAACATGGTTGCATAAAATATACTTGCCTCCCCATAAGACCTAAAAGAAATCACTGTTTTGGAAAACAAAAGTAATCATGAATTAAGGCCATTCCAAATCTGACGACATCTGAAGTAAGAGGAAAATAAATCCTATTAGTATAATGTGAAAACTCCATGAAATTAATGGCAATAAAAGTGTAGCTTAGAAATAAAAAGGGAGGAAAAATACCAGGAAATATTAGAGAATCATATTTATTAACACAGGAAGGAATTATTTCAGAGATTCTATTATGAGGAGGACTTCCATTGAATCACACTCATGGACCTTGTGTCGTGGTTTTAATTCTTACATATGTGGAATATGCTGACATGGAAGAGAATTCTCAACTAGGCCTTGAAATTACTTAACTTGTGAGTATTCAGCAAAAGCATCCATAAACAAATCCATAAATAAAAGGCAAGTGGTATAGATTTTTATGGCATCAACTGAATCTCTAAAATATATAGTGCATTGTTTGGAACTAGGGGGAAGAAATATAGAATAATATGAAGATATGATTTCACTGAAAAATTATTTCAATCATGAGTGTGTGACAGTGCATCACCTGTGAAACACTGATAGAATATTTTGGTCAAACACACACACACACACACACACACACACACACACACGCTTGCAAATCAGTATAGACAAAACTCTTTGTCATGTAAAAAATTCTAGGTGAAACAATATATAGAAAATAAGGATACCTGTAAAGTAATTTTATCACAAGTTTCCAAGACAATGACATCGTGAAAATGAGCTTCAGGTGTCAGGAAAAGGTTTAGAAAAGTGTTTTTCAACTTCTACTGCACCTTGGAATCACTCGAGGGAGTTTTACAAATACTGATGCCTTAATGAAACCCCCAGGGATTCTGATATAATTGGTCAGATCCGTAGCCTAGGCATTAAAAATTTTAAATAGTCCCCATACCTGAGGAATATTTACTAGTGCAAGGCCAAAGTTGAGGACCATTACTTAGAACTAGATAGAGTAGGAACCATTTACAGAGAGTGATTTGAGGAATGTTAAAAAGCATACTTGTCCCAGGAGTTCTCCCTATCAGGCAGTAGAACCTCTCCCAGGTGAAGATGCTAAGTTTTTGGAAAACCTTTGTTGAAATGCAAGTACTTTCAAGAGGAATAACAATTTAAGTGGTTTAAAACCTGGAAAATAGTTAATATCAGTAAATGTTATCATTACTATCAGGGCTGACAATTAGCTGGTATACACCATTAACGTCACAGGTTCCCGTCCACTGGATACTGGTTCTTTATATGCTGTCATATATACTATGTACAATATGCATACTGGTAAGTCCCTGTGCCCAATATAGGTCTTTAAATGACTTGAAAATCACCAGCTATTAGCACCAGTCAATAATAGTTGTCATGAAATAACTTCCCATTTAGCAATTGCTAAAGCGGATTAGAGGACATTCAAACCATCAAAGAAACAAGGTTAGTAGAAAGATGAGATGGCTTAGGCAGAAAACCATGGAGCATCCTGGGTCTTCTGGGAATGGCAATGGATTTCAGTGATCCAGTAGAAGACTCTCAGGTTTCACTGGAAAGGCTTATAGTCACAAAGACAAGTAAACAAGGGAACTATGGAAGAAAAGTGGCTAATAGGGCAATTCAACATGGGCCTGCTGTAGCTAGAGTTAGACATAATGATTTTAAATGTCTTGCCTAGATTGCTGTGATGTCTGTGTTCGTACTGTAGCTACCAAATGCAATATATTGCTACTAAGAATATGGAGGATATTTGTGTTAGCAATTTGAGTTTCTAATCTCCCAGTATTGTGAATTTAAGTATTTTTATTATAATTTCTTAATGAACATTGATTAAAGTCATTATAATTTTAAAATTTTATTACATTTCAAAAGGTAAGTATCACAAAGGGATTTATTGAATTTAATATCATATTTCCCTATATATAAACTCCAAATGTATTCTGATTTTTTTTTTTTAATATTAGACTCTAACCCAGTTCAAAGAACTATACACAAAGATAGTGGCCCAACTAAAAGGAATGTATAATGTTTATTTAAATCATTTGCTTAATAAGACTGATATTCATAGAGAAAACCTTAAGGGTAATTTTTGGATGCATATATAATCATTTATATGTGATCTGTATTTATATAGCACATACACATAAGCTTTGCTATTTAAAAATTTCTTGTCTGTATATTCATGTTTTTTCTCAAATTAAACTTTTTATTATGAGATCATTGTAAGTTTGTATGTAATTATAACAAGTAATGCAGAGAGATTCCATGCACCTTTCACCCACTTTCCCCCAATGGTGATAACTTGCAAATCTTTAGTGTAGAAGATAAATTCATGAGGAGGCTATTATGATAGCTTGAAATCAAGAGTACCCCCAACCAAGCACATGGCTGTTTTACCCCATGCGAAGTTTTCTGAGAGCTTGAGCGATACAACAATCTGGAAGGCAAGTTCTAAAAGACACAAAATTTCCCTCTGTCTCATGGCACCTGAAAGAGAGAATCTGAGAATCTGGCTGAAGGGAGGGCTGTACAACAAACACATGATCTATTTTGCACTCCAGATTACTGGAAATTATGTGGACAGGGGCTAACTGTATTTTCAACTCAGCCTCAAGACAGTTTAGTGCTAATGTTTTAGTTACGTCTTTAAATATGTAAAAACAGTGCATTTACAGATTTGTTTATATAAATATCTGTATGTAAAAAAGAACTTACGAAACTTGGAAGATACGATCACTTAAATCAATGCTCTTTGCTGTTTGTTGTTCATTTTCCTCCATTTTTATAATAAGTAAATTTTCTGTTTCTCTTAATTTGAATTTAAAGTGTCATATATACTTAGGCAGATACTTTCCCACAGGTTTACCCAAAGAATATTTTAATCTCCCAGTGTTTCCCTAGAGTACATTCTCTATAACACTCATATGATGTTATTTTTTATTATCCAGTAAATCTTAGCTCCTCAAATTAAGTAATACTTTTTCATGTTAGTGAAAAGCTAGTCCTTTCCTTCTGTCTTCTCTGCTCCTTCTCTAGCTAATCTGTTACCGCTGTTGAAGCAGGTGCTTGGCAAGGGGGGGAGAAAAACTGATCTATCATGTTAGCTTCTCCACCTTGTGATATGGTTTCAGAAATGTGTTGACTGAAACTGACTTTGAGTTAAGTAGGAAACTTGGTGATTTATCTTAAATAATATTGATATAAATCAACTTTGCTGAATTGTCTTCCAGATATAGCTGATTATTAGTATCTTTATATTAATGTTATTAGCAACAAAAAGAACAATGTTATTTAGGAATTTTGAAGTGACTCGTGACCTGTGAAAGAGAAACCATAAAGGACTGAAGTTCATATACTATCACAAAGAGCTTACTCTGAGACACTTTTTAATTTTAAGAAATTAACCAAAATTCCTTCAATTTATTTTATTTTAGAGTCTTCTGAGAAATGTGTACTGTGTAAAAATGAATAAACGGCAGTCTCAATTGAAAAATAGTTGGGAGGCAGAAGGGGGAGCGCTCATGCCCTACAATAGGAATAGAACCCAACAGGAAGAAGAAAGGTTTCCTCTTCTTGCCTGGCAAGGGCTCAGCCAATGAAAGACTGTCACAGCTCAACTAACGAAAAGCCACTGTATTTCCAACTCTCAGTTCCTCTAATGGACTCTTTGTTTACTCTAACCGCCCCAACTTCCTTTACCCCTCTTTAAAAGAGTTCTCTCCCTATTGCATGGGGCTCACATACGGCTTGCCATGGTTGCACACCCCAAATTGCAATTCCTTGCAGATCCCAAATAAACCCATTTTATTTTGCTGGACAGATAACTGGCAGTCCATTTGTTTAAGGTCAACTACTGTGACATCCAAGTAACTAGATCTAATTTTCATTAATAATGGCAATCAAAGGATGAATAACATATAAATGTCACCTCCTGAGAGAAAATTTCTTGAACTAATCTAAATTAGATATTTTTATTTTACTCCTCACAGCAACCTAGTGTTGCCATCATAGTAATCATACTTTCTAAGTCTCTGTGTGTGTGTTGACGTTATTTGTCTTTAGATTAAAATATTAATATTATTCACATTTTACAAATGATGAAGTAGTTGCTCAATACATTAAATTTATTGAGGACAGTTTGTGAGTGGCAGACGCAGAATTCAAATCCTGACCTCTCTGACTGAATACAGCTTTCAACTACTTTATTGTTTCATATTCCACGTCAAACATTCTTTGCATGTAACCAGAGGATGTGCATAAAGTTGGACCATGAAAGCGCATTTTGCTGTTTTTCTGTGCTTGTGTATACGTGGTGATGTCTATATAGATTAAAGCATGATTATATTAAATTAGGAAAAGTTTATTAACAAACGTGACATGAATAAGAAATGTTTAAAAACTATAACAGTAGAACAATGATAAGTTCTAGCAATAATATTGCAAGTTATAACTTGAATATACTCAAATCTACTTCCTTCCAATAAAGAAGGTATAATAGTCCGACAGTTTAGCTATCTTTTCTAACAAATCTCGTAAAAAATAATTATAGTGATTTAGCAATGATTTGACTATTTTAGACAGAAAAAGGATTGCCAATACTTGCTCACTTAATTATTTTAAATGTAAAGGAATACAACAGATACAACAGTAATTTTAAAGATAGCAAAATAAATTATTTCAAAAATTGGGGGTAATTATCTCAGTTATGGCAGACATGGTAATATCTGTTGAGTTCTTTTTCCAACTCACTTTGATGGTCTTTTTTTTTTATTATTCTATTTTGTTTCATAAAACTCTGAATGAGATTTTTTTATCCTCCAAATACAGTGATGGAATTTAATATTTTCCCTAATTTTTAGAAAATGTCCCAGCCAATCTAATTATTATACAATTCATATTAGATAATTTTAAACCATGTCTCAATGTTTTTCTCCTTAAAATAACTTTTAAATTGTTTCTTTATATTAAATGCATATATTAATACAAAATTTTACTACTTATTATGACTCTTTTTTTTAAATATACAGAAGTCAGTGTTTGACTTTTTAAAGAAGGAATATTTGATAACATAATTATGGAGCCCAGTATTTCTCAAGGCTAATTTGGCCCATAGGTGTTCTCAATTTTCAGTTATTCAGATTCTTTTCAAAACATTTTAGCCTATTAAAGTTGTTCATTTTCTCCAATTTTATATTTAACTCCTTAATGTACCCGTGCTCATGTTAATATGTAGTATTTGAAAGCCTCTCCAAGTCCCTCACTTTTGCATTTGGGTAATCTGGGGGTACTTTGTTATTTAGAAGTATGCAATTCTTCTTTCACCAATTTCTCTTGATTCTCCATCATTAAAACTAAGACAAAGCATTTCATTAGCCATCAATAGCTTTCATTTTACAGTATTTTAAAAGGAAAGTAAACGTGAGGTAAAGTCAGCATAGGATTGAAAGCTCTTGATGAAAACAAATTGTCTAGTGCATTTGAGATAAAAGCAAATGGATGGTACAGCAGTCATACCTCAAATCATATACATTCAGGGCAAGGAAATGCATTTCTGAATAGCATTTGAGTAAATGCATACATTTTGTTTCCATTCTGTAGAACATCTTATTAGAACATCTTATTAGAGATATTTCATAAATGAGAAACCTAAAAGTAGAAAACAGGTAGTAAAGGGTTTGCCATAGAAGAAGTAGCATTCTTCCTCAGTTCTTCTACAGTCTAAATCTTCGGAAAAGATTAAAGGTGATGAAAGATAGCCATTAGCTCTAGAGCCACTTTTCAGCTGGTGACATATTCAAAAATGGAAGGAAACTGAGACCCATAATAATGATTGAAGGCGTTTTCTTTGGCATAAAGACAGTAGACTATATAAATCTGTTGAAAATAGGGAGTGTGAAGCGAGCGCAAAGAAGAGAAGGGTAGGTGACGGTTTCAATTTCGGAGTAGCTATGTCTGAATAACTATGAAGAGACCCATTAGGCCACATGGTAAACAGTCTGGGCCTCAGAAGAAAGGGTCTAGATAAAGGTGTAGTTATGAAAATGTTCAGAATGTGGTGTTAAAGCTATAGGTAAGGAGGTTAACATTCATAGTGCACGTGGTACAAAAGGAGCGCATCAAATATAATAATTTATGACATACCAGTATGTTATTGCAAGCCAAGGAAAAGAACAAAGTGTATAACATAATATTTGATTCAACTTTGTCTTTATTTATGGTGTAAAGGCAAATGTTATTATCATAAGAAGTACAATGGAAAAATAATGTGACAAAATTACAGACGTCGAGGACAAATCAGTTAATGCCAGGGGTTAAGGACAGAGAGATGGACTGGACAAAAGTAGAAGTGGTTATGAAAGAGCAGCTGAAACTGAGCAGGACTCTCTGGGAACCTCCCAGGTACAAATCCTATCCTTGTTCTTTGTTTCTTGTTTGTAAGAAGTAGGTTTCCTTTAGCCTCCTAGACCTTCCCTGATTTCCAAAGGGCAAATTCAAACAGTTACTAATTAGGTATGAGAGGAAATGCAGAAACAAAGGAGAAGCAGTCAAAAAACTGTAAAGCAGCAATAAAGCTGGGTCCTGGTTCCCCCTGCAAGGGATATGCATAACAGTATCTTTGATCTCTTCTGCAGGAAGTAAGGCCCCCACCCAGGTGGAGGATGGCAACTTCAGGCTGAGCAGAAGATTCCTAGAACACTGCCTTATTACTTCACCACCAGTCAGTCAGAATAAAGTCACACACCCTGCAGCCCTCATGCCACATTTTGCCTTTTAAAAACTTCTCCCTGAAAACCATTGAGGAGTTCAGAATTCTTGAGCACAAGGCACCAGTTCTCCTTGCTTGGTCCTGCAAGAAACCTTTCTCTGCTCCAAACTCTGGCCTCACTGTGCATAGGGCACAGGAACTTGCCTTAGGTAACATAGCTGTAGTACTATATTACAACCAAGAAATTGACAGTGACATAATCTAGTACGTGTGTGTGTGTGTGTGTCTGTCTGTCTGTCTGTCTGTCTGTGTCTGTGTGTCTGTGCCTGCCTGCCTGCCTGCCTGTAGTTCAGTGCAATGTTACCACATATGTAAGTTCATCTGTCCATTACCAGGATCAAGTTTTAAAACAGTTCCATCTCCCCAAGGTGACGGAATTTCCTCCAGTATATACTTTCTGCCATGACCAACCCCAAATCTCATCCCATTACTGAGACTAAGCAAAAGACCTCAAAGAAGAGATTGGTTGTCAGTCTAAGCTCAGTGAACAGTTATTCTTTCTACAGAATTTTCTTTCATCTAGCCATTTTTTTTCCACAGCTGTCTGATATCTTTGAAGGGGAACAGAATATGCTGTTGCTGGAAAATCAGCCTCTGTACCCCAATAGCCAAATTGAGAGTCAAAGGCAGAGTTCGAGGAGGATAGAAAAGAACAGCTTTACTGCTCTGCCAGGCAAAAGGGTCTTGAGGTTTTATGGAAAAAAAAATGGATGGAATTGTTCCTTGTGGATCCAACTAGTGTTCCAGGTTCCTGTCCCATCCCAGAAAGAATTCAGAGACAAGAAGCAGAGGTTAAGAGAAGTAAAGTGAGGATTTATTAAAGTGAGGATCTCTCTCAAGGGGAGAGCTGGCAGGCTCAGATGAGCGGCTGCCCTGAGTTTCTTTGGCAAGTTAGTTACATAGGGTGCAAAATGAATGGGTGGAATATTCATTGAGGAGGGAAGGGTTTGGGGTCGCATTTCCTGATTATCACCCCAACTCCACCTTCCCAAAGAGAGGAGGGATTTTTGTCCTTATTTTGTCTGGATCAGAAGTGTCATGGTGTCGGTGCATGATGGGTACCTCTGACCTGTAAGGCTAATTTTATTGAAATGAGGGCATAATGATCATAAGGTTACATTCAGGCACTGGAAATTCCTGCCTTTTCTGACCTTTCTTTGTTGGTCTCCAGGCCAAAAGGTGTGGCCCCTATCAGCCCAAAGATTCCTGCTTTTCTTTCTCTGCCTAGGGACCCCTGGACATTTGTATGTTTCCTGCATTTGGCTTGTGCCCCTCCTTTTTGCCCAACTCCTGTCATTTGGTCTTTGTCCCTCTTTGCTCGTATCTAGCTGTCTGCCTGCTCTAACAAAATGGGAAGGTGATAAACAATCAGGGCATTTTACAGGGTGTTGCATTCTTTTCATCTTGATAAGAACTTGTTGTTATGAAGGAATTTAGAAGGATCTGCCCATTTTCTTGAGGTTCAGTCCATGACCTTCTTTCAAGATCTCTAGGATTAAAGGATAAGTTATTCTAAGGAAAGAATTCACAGGGAGGGGAGCCTCTTAGTTATAAGATCAATTTAGCTAAAAGTACAGTCCTGAACAACTCAATAGCCATCAAATTAGTTTTCTACTCTTTCATTGCCACTTAAAAATATGCCTCTTTGGCATAAGGCTTTTTGGGGGCTGGTTATTTCTAAGAACCCACGGGCACGGGAGTAGCTCTGAAAACCCAATAGACGTTAATTTTTTTCTAAGAGACATTTACATTTATAAACGAAATCTCCGTTCGTAAAGATGTTTTCTTCTCTGTACCAGGAAAAGGATGATGACTAAAACTATAGAAACTATTTACTAGTGAAGAAGGCATGGACTAAAATCTGCATAACAAGCATACTCTTATTTACCGTGCCTTTCCTGAGAACCTCCGATAACTGACTCTTCACAACCACTACCACCCTTTCCCCTAATATCTCCTTTTATCCTTAGCTTGCGATGATGATGAAGGTGGTTTGTTGGGACATTTCAGGAGGAAGCTGCTCAGTTGTCCTGGGTATCTCCCATGTATACAGGAGGTAGATATACATGTTACTGAATTTCTGTTTGTTTTTCTTCTGTTAATTTGTCTTATATTACTAGGGGTTGGGGGTCGTCTTAGCCAAGAAACTAGAAAGGTAGAGTAGAAATTATTTTTCCTCCCCTACAAAATATGATTTTTATAATTTACCAAAGTATTTCTGTTTACTGTGAAAAGAGTGATGCCCTTTCCCTGTTTATTACACACTGCCCTGAGGTGGGTGTACTATTTTATCTCCTGGTAACATAACCATAAATTTATATTTGCTAATAGTTGTTAAGTTTAGTAGATTTTAGATGAAATATATGTGTATATGAAATCCATGCGTGTTTAAGAAAGAATATTATACGTGTATTTTTGAGATCTAATTGACATACATTTTATTAGTTTCAGGCATATGTGTTTATCTTGCAACATGATCACTAAAATAAGTCTAATTAAAACCCATCACCATACACAGTTATAGAATTTTTTTTTATGAGGAGAACTATTAAGATCTACTCTCTTAGCAGCTTTCAAACATGTAATACAGTATTAATAATTATAGTTGCCATGCTGTTCATTACATCTTCATGACTTAATTATGTTATAACTGTGAGACAGGAGGGAAGGGGGCAGGGCACAGCCACTCAAGGAATGACAGCAACCAAATGGTGGAAGATTCCCCTCCTAGTTGGCCTTGAGCATTAAGAGGTTTAACTTCTAGTAGATCTTGAGCTTCATTATATGCTCATTGTAACAGCATGATCATATAACATGCCCACAGGCATCATGACAGCCCCAAGGTTAATCGCAAAAGGCCAAAGAATGGGTGGTGGCCCAATTCCTGGTAATCCCAGCCCCTTCCCCAGGGCAGTTGGATTAATCCCACCTGTAGGCCTGTGAAGCTACTGAGACCATAAAAAGTGACAACACCATGCCTAGTGGCCACCCCTCTCTCTCTCCCTCTTAGAAGACTGCCCATATTCTGTCTATGGAATGTGTACCTACTTTTAATCTGAGCACCCAACCCCCGCAACTTATGGCCTTTCTCTTGCCTTTCAGTGTATCTCTCTGAATAAATCTACTTTAACTCAACTGTGGCTAGCTCTTGAATTATTTCCTGCGCGAAGCCAAGGACCCACACTTGGTGGGGCACGTCCCAGGCGCTCAACGGAGACCTGGGACACAGCCCTTCTCATGCCCTACATCTGTTTTCCTGCATTAGCTGGAAGATTGTTAGTTCTGTGAAATATGCCATTGGAATTTTGATAGGGATTGCATTGAATCTGTAGATTCCTTTGGGTAGTATGGACATTTTAACTATATTCATCCTTTAATCCATGAGCACAGAATATATTACCATTTATTTGTCTTCTTCAAGTCCTTTCATCAATGTCCTATAGTTTTCAGTGTAGAATATTTTTAAACAACCATTATCTTACAACTAGATATAAATATAGATGGAGGTTAAGATAATTTTTTCTGTAAGTTTTTTAGTTTTTCAGCACAACTTACTGAAAATACTTCCTTTTCCCCATCAATTTTGTAGACACCTTAGGAAAAAAATTAACTGATTACATAAAGGTTTATTTATTTCTAGTCTTTATATTCTGCTCCATTGATACATGCCTATACTTAATCCATTACAGTACTATGTGTTGCAAATATTGTAGGCTACCTTTAAATAAAATAACAAGTCCTCCAAATCTGTTTTTGTTCTAAGAATGTATTGCCTATTTTACATATTTTCCATAGAAATGATAAAATAAACTTGTCATTTTCTATCTAAAGAGTCTATAAAGATTTTTTATTGTGATTATATTTCATTTATATATCAGTTTGAGGAGAAATAACTTCTTAACAATATTATATCTTGCAATCTATTAGCATGGTGCATCTTTTTATTTTTTTAGGTTATCTTTATTTTCTATCAGTAAAGTTGCTTGCTTTTTGTGTTGAGGTCTTGCAAGCTTCTTGTTAAATTTATTCCTCAGTATCTTATGTTTCTTTTATTGGTATAAAATAAATTGCTTTTAAGTGTCATTTTCCAATTGTTTGCTCTAAAACATAAAAACACAATTGATTTTTATATTGACCCTGTATGTGGTGACTTTGTAGAGTTTGTTTATGAGTTTCAAAGGCGCTTTGTTATCATAGGTTTTTCATAATTTTCTGCCTTATCACATCATGCATATGGGGGAAAAAAAGGAGTTTTCCTTCTTTTTTTCCAAACTTAGTGACTTTTCTTTCATTAGCTCACCTTATTGTATTGTTTAGGACCTACAATACCATGTATAATCAATTAGAGTAGACAATCTTGCTTTCTTAAAATCTTAAGGAGAAAGCATACATTTTTATCATGAAGTATAATGCAATCCTTAGGGTTTTCATGATGTCTGTTTGTTATTTGCTAGCCATTTTTTGTTGTTGTTCATAAATAGGTATTGAGTTTGGTCAAATTATTTTTCAGCATTTATTCAGCTAATCCTGTGTTTTCTTTTCTTCTTTATTCTGCTAATAAGGTATATTTCATTGATTGACTTTCTAACGTTAAACCAACCCTGCATCCCTGGTACAAACTCATGTGGTCATGATATGTTATCCCTGCTATATAATGTTGGATATTTACTTTGGGATGTTTATGTCTGTGTTCATGGGGAATACATGGGTCTTTAATTTTCTTTTCTTGCAATTATTTTGTCAAGTTTGATACCGGAATCTTGCTGGTTTCATAAAACTAGTTAGTCAGTGTTCCTTCTTGCCTATTTTTTCAGAAAAGTTAGCATATGAATAATATTCTTCTTTATATGTTTTATAGAATTTAACAGTAAAACCACCTGGGACTGTACCTCTCTTGGTAGGAAGATTTTGACTATGAATTACATTTTTCATTAATAAACTTTGGAATATTCATGTTTTTCTATTTATTATTGAGTCAGTTTTGATCAGCTGGGTTCTCTAAAGAATTTATCTGTTTGATCTTGTCAGTGTTTCTTAACCTCAGCTGTCTGTATTAATATTTTAGGCTGGAAGTTATTTGTCGTGGAAGACTGTGCTGAACATGTTGGATGCTTAGTGATATCCCTGGCCTCTGTCCACCATGTGCCATTAATACCATGAACACCTCACTAGTGTGACAACTAAAACTATCTCCAGACATTGTTTTTAGTGGCCCTTGGAGGGCAGACTTATCTTTCTTTGAGAATCAGTTGTCTGAGTAGTAAAATTACAGCAAAAAGGTCATGACATTTTGTATTCATCATTTTGTTTTATTAAGGATTTGTAGTGAAATTTCCTCTTTGTAAAACTGGTAATTTAAAATCTTTCTATCTCATTACTTTAATTTTGATTTTTTGATGAATCTCATTTTTATTATATCCATTTTATTAATCTTCCCAAAGAAAGATCTTTTGACTTGTTTTAATTATTCTGTCATTTGTTTTCTATTTCACTGGTCTCTGCTTTTGTTGTTTCTCTTGCTGTACCTCTTCTTTCTTCACTGAATTCTTTTGTAGTAATTTTTAAAAATTTTGTTTGAATCTGACTTTTTAGGTGTACTTTTTTGTATTTTATAATGGTTCATGTAAGATTAATAATACACATCCTTAACTTCTCACGGTCTTCCTAGAATTAAAATTTTATTGTTTCAAGCACAAAGTAAGAACTTTATATCAATACAAATTTATTTATCCCACATTCTTTTACTATTGCTGGCATATTATAAATCCTTCAATGCAGTTTTATAAATTTTTAATTAAATATCTACTTTTTAAAGAAATTAAGAAAATAAAATACAATTTTTGTTTATTCACACATTTGTAATTTCTGGTTCTCTTTCTATATATTTGAGTTTCCTCTGGGTACCATTTTCTTTCAGTCTAAATATTTTCCTTTGTGCTTTTTTAAACTGGCCTATTGTCTATATCTTAGATTTTATTTATCTCAATATGTCTGTATATCAAATTCCATTAAATTTTTTTGGTAAATAGGGAACTATTGATTGAGGATTTTTTCTTTCATCACTTTAAATATCTCATTCCATTGTCATATAGAGTTTGATGATAAACCAGACATTATTAATGCTTTTATTTCCATATATACATATATATTTGAATTCCAGCTGTGTTTACAATTTTCCTTTTATTTTTGACTTTCAGAAGTTTAAATATAATGTGCCTATTTGTAGTTCTCTTCATTTCTGTCCTGCTTGTGTTTGCTGAGTTTCTGTATCTGTATGTTGTTTTTTGCCAAATTTGTGAAAGTTTCAACTATTATTTTTTCAATTATTTCTTCTGCCCCTTTCTCTTTCTTTTTTCTTCTGGACTTCAGGTCACATGTATGTTAGAATGCAGGTAACTGAAGTTTTTATTCCAAGCTTACTTCTATCTTTTCAGATTGTTGACTATTGTTCAGCCTTCAACAATTTTGCTAAACATTAATTTCTCAATCTCCAATCTCTTGTTTATGCTTATCTTTAAAATTTGAAAGATTTATATTACGTATTTAACAGGAGAACTTCTATTGAGATTCTTTTTATTGTTCCCATTTCCCTGCTTATATTTTATTTAGTAACTCATTACAATGTTTTTTACTCTATCTTTGAATGTATCTGTAATAGCTACTTTACAGTCTTTATCTGTTCATTTCAAAATCTAGGTCATCTCAGTGTCTACTTTTATAGACATTTTTATCTGTGTTACGTTTTCCTATTTTTTGTTTCATATATCCTGTAAATTTTATTTCATACTGAGCATGATGAATGATTTGTTATAAAGATCCTTTAATCTGTTATCTTTCTTTAAACAATGCTGATGTTTGTTCAGTGAATGATCAATATGCTTTCTTATCACATTTAACTTGTGAAGGCTTGAGTTTATACTTTGTTAGTGCTGATCTATTTAATTATTCCTGCAGCATGGCTATTTTGAGATTTTAATGCAAAGCATGACATGTTTACCAAGGCACTCTAATTTGGCAGTGTTAAAACTGCAATATCTTAAAATCTGGAGTTTCCTACTTGAGTTCTTGAAATGCTGCATAATGTAAGCAGGTGAATCCCCTTGGGGAAAACTACAAGTAAATATCTCACCTGCTGAAGTCCCTTCTTTCAAAGGACAAAATCCCTCCATATTGTATTTGCTTTTGTTCATTCTCCAGTACTTCAAATAGATGTGTGTGTGTGTTAACCTGTGCATATTTTTTCCAGAGTTTATAATATTCTTCATCGGAGGATAAATCTTACACAAACTACTCTGCAATTATCAGAACTGAAGCTTCTTATTTTTAAATAAAATGAATGGAAAGATTTTTTACCAAGTATTAGACAGGCTTTCCATTTCCATTTCTTTTCCTTAATATAGATTCTTAGAATTAGAACTATAGGCTTAGATTCTCACTTCAAAACAAATATATTGATATGCTTATTATATTGATAGGTTTTCTAATAATAATGTGTCACATTTTTATTGGAAAACCTACGTAACTCTGCTTATATTTTTATTTTGATATTATTGATTATTATATTTTATATCTACTTTCAAATAAGAGATACTTATTTTGGCATCATAACTTGAATCCATAATCTTTCTATATTTTCTATAATCAGGTATATTTACAGAAATTATTAATCTTTAAACATTTAAAACAAAATTGCCAATAAAATCATATGACTCAGAATACCACTTCTAAGTTTTGATAATTTTGTTAGCTTCATTTATTAGATTATCTATTTCTTTTAAGAGTAAATTATATTTTCCCACTATTAATTTTGATTATTTAAAAGTTAACATATATACTTATTTATCACTCATAACTAATTCATATTTATTTACTTTATGCATTACTTACATACTTGTTTAAAATTTCATTTATTTGTTTTATATCACTTTAAACAATTTTGCAAGAGTTTTGTGTATTTTATTAATTTTACTTTAATTCCAAAATCCACTGTGTTATGAATTATCTCTCCCTTCTTCTCTTAATTACTGGAGTTCCAAAAGTGGTGGAGGATATACGGTAATTCAGATGACTTCATTTGGAACAGTATGCTCTATATTTCCCAGTAGGCTTTGTTTTTCATTTTCTATGTAGATCAATTGGCCTTAAAGTCAGTAGACATTCTAGCCATACCCTGTGTTTAGGTAGAGGAATATTTTGGTATGATTTGCATATAATAAAATGCAGATATTAAGTGGATGGTTCAATGATTTTGGACAAATATATATATATCCTGTTACATCCCTGAAAGTACCACAATAATCAAATTATACAATTAAGTTCACCTCCTCAGAAAGTTCCCTTTTGACCTTTTGTAGTTAACGTCTTCCACCCAATTCTCATCCAAAACAATGATGTGATTTACATCAGTATTGCTTAGGATTTATCAGGAGTAATCATCTTTATCTGTTTGTTTTTTTTTTTTTTGTTAATTTTGGGAGGTACTTTTCCTGTTCAGGTGGCATTTTTAATTTAGGCCAGTATTCATTCATTGAATCAAAGTTTTAATATGTAATCATCTCAAATAATATTTTCAAGATGATTATTGTTTTGTTTTTTTTTTTAATTTGAAGTCTGTAATTTTTATTCTCCAACCAGAGATACACTTTAAATTTTATCTAAATCTTATAGGAAGTAGTTTAGAGAGAGTATGAGGGATGAAGCTAGGGAGATATTAACAGATCGCTGTGAATGTGGCTTATATATTTTACAGCTATGTGACTGAGTTAAATATTTAACCATTTCAAGACTGTGTTTGCTAGCACTAGTAAGTGTGATTAATAACGCTAAATGCAAAGGCTATGTGTGTGAATTAATTGAGGTCTTATATTGAAGTCCCTGGCATGATGTTTGGCATATATTATGTACCACATAAATATTACTGATTTCTTATTGCCTCAGAGAATTATTGTAATTTGGTCATAACCTGGGTATTATAGAGAAATCTTGATTAATTATATTAGCTGTGTCATGGCTTTTAAGGTTCTTATTTCTTTTTAAAGATATACTGGAGTAATTTATGGATAATAAGATTCCTGGGATTCACTATAAAATATTTCTTCAAAGAAATAAAGAAAAGAAGGGAGGGAAGGAAGGAGACGGGGTGAAAGGACGGAGGATGAATAAATGCAAAAAAATAGAAAAAAATTAACAAAATATTGATAATGCATAGAGATATGTTTAATATACTATTTTCTAATTTTGTTTGTGTTTGAAAATTTACATTGAAAACATTTTCCATGAAAACTATCATACATTCCTGAAAGAAGAGCTTACCTGTTATTATATTTGCCTTGAAAATGTTTTGGGAAGGAAAATTTGCCTTGTTAGAAATACACCTTAATTTCTTTTTTAAAAAATTCATGTATGGAAGATTTATAGTGTGTCACAGTCTAGAGGAAAACAAAAAGCCTTGAAATTATAGTGTAATTACTATAGCCAAACTTTATGTGGTTTACAGTTTTTCCAACTATCAGATTGCTAAAGACAAATGTAAAAGACACAGAAGTGGAAAGCAGACCAGATTTACTGAGGTTTAACAAAACGACAATACAGTTGTATGGGGATTAAATCAGGAAAAAGAAAAATACACCAGAACTCTTTTGTATTTAGGATCCATTAATTCTAAGGAAAGTGGTACAGATTTTAAGGACTGAGTTCTGCTTTGAGTAATATATGATTGTTAAATTTCCAGGATTTGTACACATTTTATAAATCCCTCAATTTTACACATTAAAGAAAAGATTGATTTATTTTTTCATAACCATAATCTATGTCAAACTAATAGGAAAATTGAGGTGAAGGTGACATACAAGTCTGTATTTACTCATATATTAGCAAGGTCAGCCAGTCACTTAGAGATGCGAGAAGACGTAATTGTTGAGGGTTCACAGAGAAGGCATTATGTGAGGTCCTGGGGAGTCAGAGCAGAACCCACAGAAGCTTAGAAAATTGTGTTGGGTGCTTTGTTCCCTTGTCGTTTCCCACTGAAGCCCCTCTGAGGAAGCACTGTTCTTTTCTGAGCTCATGATGCTTCCTGTCTTTATGAGGCAAACCCAATCTAATATATGATAATTTGCTTTTTCCTTCCCAGAAGGAAGGACTGGGCCAAATGTTATTTTGATTCTGGCCAAAAGATTTTTCAAGCCTGAAGAGATCACTTCAAGTCCTTCTATTTTCTAGCAGGATTGCTCTTCAGTTATTCCATATGTATGGAAATATTTCCATTCGGTAGAGCAGCGTCCGCCATACTTAAGTTGTCCATCTCCATGAGTTGTAATGTTTATAGGTAGTTTAATAAGGTGTTTCTCTTGTACTGAATTTTAGCTTCAGAGCATTTCAGCTGATGGAAGTGCCCCATCCATCACTGAAGATTTTCCTTTTCGCTATTAGTTCTTATTTACTTATTTTTCAGCATATGCTTTGTAGGATTTCATAGTCCCCCACGTGTAAATTACATATCACTTTGGTATTTAAATCAATGATTTTAAATTACTGCATAATGATTAGTTTCAATTTGCCTTCACTTAAGAAACATGTTGTTTAATCAGGCCTTGCAAATGAACCTATACATTTACATTAGGTCTCTATGAGAAGAGTTAATGCCCTTGAGCTTTTTAAACCATTTGGGAAAGGTTGTCAGTTCTACCACTAAGTCAACAGTCTTCCCTTTTTTCTTTTCTCCTTTCCTCAACTTTCCCTCTCTTTTTACCTCTTTTCTTATCCCTTTCTCCCTATTCCCGTCCCTACCCATTTTCCCCTGCCCTTCTTCTATTTCTTGCTTATGGTATGTGCTCAACACTATGCTAAATACTGAAAATACAATATTGAATAACTTAGAAACTGATCTGCCTTGTATTTTCAGCCAGGGATCAGTTAAACTTGCTCTCAGTTCCCGTGCCCAGAGAACTTGCATATTGGTCAGAGAAATCTTATAAAAGTTGAAGGGGGAGGTGATTTTAAAGAAAGGTCAGTATGTTCTGAGCTATCAAGATGTTGAGATGAATGGGAATTATAGCCAACTAACCTAGAAGATTTTATGCAGGCTCTTTTATCACCAGAAGTTCAATTTGGGACTCTTACACATCTTCCATGGTTCAGCATCCTCAGTCTTCACTGTATCTTCTCAAATATATGGCATATGGTTATAAAAACTATTTCATATTGCAGTCTACTATTTTATCATCTGTGTAATATCTCCATTTGTTTCTAATGGTTGATTTTTCTCCTCATTATGGGTTGTATTTTCCTGCTTTCAATGCCTAGTGATTTTTTACTGGATGCTAGACATTCTGATTTTACCCTTTTGAGAACTGGGAAATTATGTATTCCTTTAACTGTGAACTTTGAGCTAGGATACAGTTAACTACTTGGAAATAATTTAATCCCTTTAAGGCTTACTTTTAAGATTTGTTATGTGGAATCAGAGCACTTTAAGTCTGGAGTTAATTTTGCTCCATTATTGAGACAAAAACAGCTTCTGAGTATTCTACCTATGTATTATAAGGTTTTCCACTCTATGTGGTGGTATACCTAACTATTCTTGGCCCTTTGTGAGTGCTGAGAACTGTGTCACCTTGTCCCAGCCTGCACTAACCAGCACTCAACTGAGGACTCAAGGAGAACCCTTGGAAAATCTCCAAAGCTCTCTCTCCGTGAAGCTCTCTCTTTGCAGAACTTTCCTTTTTATGTGGCTCTTTTTCTCTCCATCCAGAAATCTCCTCTTGGACTATATTCTGCATATTCTGATCAAGTTGGCATCCTGAGTTCTGAACTTTATCTTCTCAACTGAGGAAGTTTGCTGGCGTCAGCCTGGGTTCCCCATGGCTGTGCTGTGTGGCCAGGAAACTGTTTCAGGAGTAATTTGGGGCAATAATTGCATCATCTGATTTGTTTCTCTTTTCTCAGGGACCAGTGCATTGTGCTGAAATTGTTGTCATACATATTTTGTCAAAATGTTTTAGTTGTTTATGGCAAGACAGTATATCCAATCTTGTTAGTCCATATTGACCAGAAGCCTATATGTTACTCTAATCCTCATAGCAAAGAGTTATTACTATATCCAAAAAAGCAAAAACTCAATCTACAAACAATAACTTACTCTAAATTACGTATTTTGTATGCAGAGTCAATAGGCAAACTCCCATCTCTCACAAAGAAGTTCATATTGATTCCACTCTTGCATTTGATCACGTATTCTTGTAGTGTGCCCAACACTACACTAAATACTAGAAATGAAATACTGAATAACTTAGAAGCTGATCTGACTTACATTCTAGTGGAGGAGAAATGCCCAATAAAGTTTTTGGAAAAAAAAAGAAAAGTAACAGGGAAAGAAAGTAAACTTAGGCAGTATTTCAAAGTTACCAAATGAAGGTTTCCTAAAACTGATTAATAAAAATCATATGATCTAGACCATTGTTCATGTGCATTTTAATATTCTCACTTAGAGATGAGAATGAAAAATGCTTTCAAATCTTTATTTTATTTTGAGAGAGAAGAGGCAAAGAAATCCAAACTGGTAAGAAACTGATAGCAAAAAATTCAGTGAAATAGATAATAGTCACTGACAAGTTTAAGTCATTAAAGAGACATGGTGTGCGATGGGAGTTCAATTTTATTCTGACAGATAAATCCTGGTTTAAAAATACCTTTTTTGTGATCTGGAAAATGATCAGAAGAAAATTCTGAGTACGCAAACAATGGTAATAAATCATTTGCATGTAGAGAAACAGTGTATCAGATGATACCAGTTTAAACATCTCATGAGGAATTGAATTAAGATCAGCAGCAGGAATCTCAACTAAAATTTAAAGGAGAAAATGAGATAAAAGGCAGGCTAGTCCATGCCTGGTTCTGACTGCTTATGCAGTGACAAAGATGCATCTTAGTTTCATAGCCAAAGCACAAAGCTAAGCCTTCTTATCTCACTCTTCACCCTTATTATTGTGTTAATCATGGAAAGAAATGCAGATGGCCTGTAACTGCTTCTACTGTTGTCCAAATGACGTATAAAAGTTACCTGATATGACAAATCTTTTGAGTCTCTAATGTTACAAACGGGCTATTGCTTCATATATATAATTTCTGTAGAATTACATATCTTTAGAAAAAATATATTTCTGAAAATACCCTATAAACAGTGTGTGTTTATATTTAAATTATCATTCAGTTCAATTTATTTTTTACTCTTTTCATGTACAGTTTTTGATTTTTTAATTTTTAATTTTTTAATTCTATGACTTTTATTATATGTACGGATTCATACAGTCAGTGTCATAAGGACAATTCCTTCACCCAAACATACTTCCTCATACTCTCCATATGTTCTCCCCACCCTAAACCTGAGAACCAACCTGTTCTCCATTACTAAAGTTTTATTTTCCATAAGGTATATGTAAATAAAATCCAATAGCATGTAACCTTTGAGACAGTAACCTTTTGAGACTGAATTACTTTACTTGATATAATGCACATGAGATCCATTCAAGTTGTTGCATGTACCAGTAATTTGTTCTTTTTTATTAATTAGTGGTATTCCGCAGGGTGATTGTACTGTAGTTTGTTTATCCACTTACCCACGGAAAAGATTTTTTGATTATTTCTAATTTTTGGCAATTATTAATACAGCTGCTCTAGCCTGTCTCACTATTTTCCAGTGTCAGTAAAGCATTCAGAGCTTTTGCAGTATTCTTATCTCCCACTCAGTAGTCAATCTGGGAGCTAGGTGGATATCTATCCATTAGCTTGGTTCTCAGTTTTTGGAATGATAATTAGGATCAGGCTGCACACATGGGCAGCTAGGGAAGTGTTTAGAAACAGGGTTCATGAGCAACTTTATGGAGTTGCTTTCCTGAGGGTCTCCTGCTTTGATTCATAATCTCTCTGGTTCTTCCCAGTTCCCTAGTATTCTCCTTTTCCTTCTTCCATCCAGAAGCCATCCATTTCTATTACTGCCATTTTGTGTCTGAGACTAAGCAGTAATGAGGGGTATGGAGAATAAGAGAGTTGAGAGAGAGGGAAAGAGAGGATAGAAAAAGAGAGAAACAGGGACAGAGGAAAATCAAAGGGGTTGGTCCAGCCCATTTGAGAGAACAATTTTACTCAACCTGAAGGAAGGTTCTCTCCCTCATAGTTTGACTCTTCTGGTTTTTTTTTACTGTCACTGTTATGCTATCACCATGGGATTGCCTAAGGACTGGACCATGAGACAGTGAACATTTGGGTTATTTTCAGATTTTAAAAATCATGAATGATGCTGCTATAAGCATTCATACATATGTTTGTTGGGAACAAATATTTTTATTTCTCTAGGTACAATACCCAGGGATAAGAATGCTGGGTCAAATGGTAAGTGTATATTTAACTTTGTAAGTTGTCAGACAACTTTCCAGAGTGGCTATAACATTGCATATTCCCACCAGCAATGCACGAGAGTCCCATTTGCTCTGCTTTTCAATCTTGGTATTGTCTATAATTTTATTTTAGCTATCCTAATATTTAGGTAGCAGTATGTCATTGTGGTGTAAATGTGGATTTTCTTAAAAGCTAATGATGCTGGTCCTCTTTCCCTGTGATTATTACCATCCTTATATCCTGTTTGGAGATGGGTCTGTTCAGTCCTTTGTTAATTTTGTAAAATTGAGCTGCTTATTGTAATATTGTTAGGTTTTGAGGGTTCTTTATGTAACTTGGATACAGTCCTTTGTAGATGTGTGATTTGCAAATATTTTCTTTCAATCCATTTCTTGTCTTTTTACTCTTTTGATGGTGTCTTTGACAGAGCAAAAGCTTTCAATTTTGATAAAGTTCTGTTTATAATTTTTTTATCATCAAATAAGATTTTGGTGTCATTTCTAAGAGCTCGTATTCTAAATCTAGATCATGAGAATTTTTCTTGAGTTTCTTCTGAAAGTTTTATAATTTTTAGTTTTCAGTTTAGATTTATAATTTATTTGGAGTTCATCTTTTTATGCGGTATGAGACTTTAGCTCAAGGTTTGTTGTTTTTGCCTATGGATGACCAATTGTTACAAAATCATTTGTTGCAATGACTATCTTTTCTCTATTTAACTTTTTTTCACCTTTGTTAAATATCAAATGGCTATTTTTTTGAGTCAATGTCTGCGTTACCTATTTTGTTCCAATGGTCTATGTCTTTCTCTGTCAATACCACCTTCTTGATCATTGTAACTTTATAATAAGTCTTAAAATCAAGTAGTATGATTTCTTCAACCTTGTGCTTTATGAAAGGTGTTACAGCTATTTCAGTTCCTTTGCTCTTGCACATAAATTTTAGAATCAGCTAATACAAGCCGTTTCAAAGAAATAATAACTTATGCCTTTAATCATAGGTAACATGGAGTAAAATCAGTTTCAATTTCTCTTATTTAAGAAGAGAAATGAATATTTTATTTTATTTTTTGAATAGCGTATGTTTGATTTCTACAGAAACCAAGTTACAGAGCATTAGCCACATAAAGTTTAAGGTTAAAACATATACATATCTTATATGATATATATAAATATGATTTTTATATATGTATATATATATGACCTACCTACCAATTGTCTGTTAATTGATTCATTTGAAACTGACTCATTTCCCATAGACTATTGGGTTCCTATAAAAAGTTACAAATACTATACTAAAAGTAAAAGTAATAGTTAAACATTAAAAGTCTGTAATTAAGTATAAGATATCTTCTGAACACCATTACCAATGACAATATTTGGGTTTTGGTAGCCCTCAAGATGAATAATGGTAGATGTTTTAAAAAATTTGGTCTTCCGTTGGGTCAGGCCCAACTACTCCAGTACCTTATTTTCTGCTAGATCCTATCTACCTCTGTAGAGCCCCAAATTCCAGACTTTTTTTTATGGCCTCTTTTATACTGATCTAATTCTGAAAAATGGGATCAGAGGAAAATTTCACTTGTCATTTTCTGGAAAAAAAGCTTTTCCCCAAAAAGACAATTGGAGTGATGCTTTTCACTGGCTGTGGCCCTGTTTCACATGTCTCATGGAGCAATAGTCTGTGACAATTAGAGAGGAATCATGACCATGTTTAGGGTTGCTGATGTTACAATAGAAACGTGCGTGTCATTGATTACACTTCTGAGTTGCTGAAACTAACTCTGGGACTGCCATTTGCTTCCAGGAAAATTATTTGAAATAATAAGTTACCTAGTTTTGTAAGCCACTTTTGGTTGGGCACTTTATTATTTGCAGACAAAGGCCTCTTAATAGCATATCTCTATAAATGTTCAACCAAGGTGAAAATAATTTCATTAGCGTCTCTTCATTGCCCTTCTGGAGAAACTCTGATTCCTCAATAGATTAAGACATATTCGAGGCCTTTAAAAAAGCCATGGAATAGAAACAACACTTTTCATATCCGCTGCCTTTCTTTATTAGAAAACTGTTCTATTTCACTCATATGAAATTTCATAGTTGCGATTGTAATTATAATTAAAGTGGGATGATACGGTGCAAAAAGGGCTGACCTTGGAGTCTTCAAATCCCAGTTCTGCTGCTGATTTTGCTAATAATTTACTCCATTGACTAGGATGACTCATTAATCATTCTGCTTAAGTTTCCTCAACTGAAAAATGACTACCTTATGGAAATATTGTAAACTCTAAAAGAAATTAACCACCACACCACCACATTACCAGCCCCCCTGTCCCCAACCTCAAACACACTGCACTCCTAAGGAGCAAGAGCTCTGATAATGCCTAAGAATAGGAACTGTCATTTTTATTGTACCTGAAAGAAGTTACAAGTACCTACTGCCACGTGAAGTGCTGTTTGGGATCCCTCTGTAGATTCCTATTTTGCAGTGTCACAAATCTTCAAAGCCTTTTTGGTTTGCTTTTTTTCTCATCATTGGTGGAGTGTGACAAGCCTGGCATTGTCTCTCATTTGCAATCACTCCCCCAACCCAGACATGGACTGAGTGGTTTAGGAAAATTCAGTTATTGCAACTGCATTGAAAGGTTACTATTCTTGCTACTGTAATACAAAACATATTAAGTCTAAGATTACTGTGTGGGGATGGAGTGAAGAGACTAAGGTGTTCACTAATCCAGCTCCAGTCTTGCCTTAAACCAGAAAATAAAATAAAGCTTGATTTAAGCCAGGTCATGACTCCTTGGTGTAACTTTCTTTTTAATCTATTGCTGATCCCCTCAAAACGTCCACATGTTCTTCAGGCCCTCGATTAATCATTGGTATTGTGTTAGGGATTGCATTGAATCTGTAGATTGCTTTAGGTAGTATGGTCATTTTAACAATATTAATTTTTCAATCCATAAACACAGTGTATCTTACCATCGGTTTGTGTTGTTTTCGATTAATCAGTGTCTTACGGTTTTCGAGCACAGGTCTTTAACCTCCTTAGATTTATTCCTAGATATTTCATTCTTTTTGATGCTGTTGTAAGTGGGATTGTTTGCTTATAGTTATCCTTCTGATAGTTCACTGTTGTTATATAGAAATGAAGCAGATTTCCATGTATTAATTTTGTATCCTGCAACTTTACCGAATTTATTGATGGTTGTAGGTTTTTGGTTGAGTCTTTGGGATTTTCGATGTATAGTATTAGGTCATCTGCAAACAATGACAGTCTTACTTCTTCCTTTCCAGTTTGAATTCTTTTCATTTCTTTTTCTTGTCTGATTTCTTTTTCTTGTCATTGGGTTAGGACTTCCAATGCTATGTTGAATAACATTAGTAGGAGTGGGCATCCTTGTCTTGTTCCTGATCCTAGGGGAAATGCTTTCAACTTTTCACTGTTGAATGTGATGTTAACTGAGCTTGTCAGATATGTCCTTTATTATGTTGAGGTATGTTCCCTCTATATCCACTTCGTTGAGAATTTTTACCATAAATGGATGTTGAATTTTGTTAAAAGCTTCTTCTGCATCTATTGAAATGATTATATAATTTTTATCTGTTAATTAGTTAATGTGGTATTGCATTGATTACATTGTGGATATTGATCCATACTTGCATCCCTGGATTAAATCTCACTTGAAAATTTTCTATGAGCTTGTAATGTACTTTTAAATTCAGTTTGCTAATATTCTGTTGAGGATTTTTGCATCTGTGTTCATCAGTGATACTGGCCTGTAAATTTTCTTTCTTTGTGATGTGTTTGTCTGGTTTTGGCATCAGGATGATGCTGGCTTCATAGAATGAGTTCAGAAGGATTCCTTCCTCTGCAGTTTTTTGGAATAGTTTGAGAATGACTCCTCTCAAAATATTTGGTAGATGATATTTGAGATAACCACATTTTGAAGAATTAACTTATTCTTTGTTTAGCAAGTGTGAACTTTTGTGTCCAATGCACTCATTAGTATGAGGGTTACAAAGATAATAAGGTCATAGTCTTTGTCTTCAGGAGGCTTAAAATCCAAATAAGAATACCAATAATCAGATAAAAGCAATGAAATTTTCTATTGACATAGAGACAAATACCTGGTATAAAGTCTGGCACATAATAGCTACTTAATAAATGTTTATTTAAAAACAAATATAGAATTGATGCAAGTATGTGCCTGGCAAATTGAATGACAGTTATGTGATCAGAGGAAGGTTTAGGAAGTATTTGCTAGAGGAATTTTGTCTAGGAAAAATGCAGGAGTTGATCATGGTGAGCACAAAGGAGGATAACGTTAACAGTCACAAGATGTTGTCACCGAAACCCAGAAGGATACACTGGAGAAGTCTGTTTACATTTGTCAGGGAGCCTGCCCCAGCAGATGCCAAGGCATTTTACGAATGTGCAGAGGGAATATTCTGATAACTTCCCACCTTTACCAAGATGAGAAGTATTTGTAGTCAGTTGCCCATAGAAACATTAGTTACTAGTGTGTTGGGAATTTACCTAGTTAGCTTTGAGAAAGCTATTTGTTCATTCATGAATCTGTACATTCTTGCATTCGAATACATTTATGAGGTGAATAGTTATGTGAAAATCTGTGTTACTAAGTCTGTAAGACTTTGCAGCTCAGCATGTTTCCCAGGGATAAGAAGCATCTGTATCATCCAGGAGCTTGTTAGAAATGCAGATGATCAGGACCAACTTCAGTCTTACTGTATAAGAATCTGCATTTTAACAAGATCGCTAGGTAATTCATATGAATATTTCTGAAGGATACAAAGAAAGCTTGTTTAGAGCTTTCTAGGACTTCTCAGTCTAATAGGGGAGATAAAATACATGTACAAACAGTACCACAATACCAGTGCCCCATGGCACATGTTAGGATGTGTGACACAGCCTGGCATACTTTGAAGTCAGACAAACACTGATTTAAAGAACAGTCTTAGATGCTTATTTTCTGTGTAAGGTTGGACAACTTATTTTTCCTTTCTCTGACTCAGTATCTTTTCCTGTGGGATACTAATGGTGACCACTTTACCAGGCTGTTTAGGAATTTGGAATGACCCATGTAAATGCTTGTAAATGCTTAGCATGGTACCTGGAACAGAATAAGCACTGGTTAAATAATGATGAATATTATGGAAATTGAAAATTTCACTGTTTGCAGGTAGATACGCAGTTATAGATAAATCTTCATGGAAAGGTAACATTTTATCTGTCTGTTATAGATAGAATTTTAATATAGGGTGTTAAGAATGCACAAAGAAGGACATGTTCAACCCTGTAGTCATGATTTTAAACTATTGGAAGGTATATTTCTTACACATACAGATACTACTTGAGAATCAAGGACTTTATATGTTATAAAAGAACATCCATCATCCAGTTTAGAACTAATTATCAATTTAGACCAATCATCTGTCTGCAAACTTAATAACATAACATGAACTAGATAGGCTGTTCAGATATATTACTAATTTTATTATTTGAAGTTCCTTTAAAACAAAATACTTTTCAAAATAAACAAACTGCCTTGTTCATTTTTTTTAGTTTAGAACTAGAATTAAATATCTTGGCCTTTTTATTGTTGGAAGCACAGTAAGGCCTCTATAAAAAAATATTGAAATTTAATCATGGGTATTCACAGTGAAAGGATAAATACAAATCATGCATCTTAGAATTTGTTGCAATTTGTCAATTTAAGGGATTTTCTTGGCAAAATATAGACTTCTATATATTATGCATTGTTTGGAGAAATTATAACTGAGTAAAATCATTTCATTAAACTTACCTTGATTATCAAAGCCAGCATGGTTGGTAATAACCTGCCTTCTCAGTATCCATGGACAGGACCACCAGCTCTTTCACACCATGGACAGGGAAAGTGTCTGTTTTCAGCTGTTGAGATAAGGACTGATCCTCACCACTTACTACATTTTTGCTAAATTTTTTGTTAGAAGTTCTGTGGTTAATGCTCAGTGTACAATTGCCCAAATTATAAGAGGAAACAGTGAGTGCCACCCAGGGAGAAACGTGAGCCTTGTTATTTACTATTCCAGCCTTCCCTTTCTCTCTCAAAGCCCTGCCCAACTAAAATGAAAGTGCCTCCAGAGGGCAATGGGAAGTTGCAAGGAGAGCAGGCACAGGGTAGAAAAGTAGACTTAACGTTTCCTCGCTGTGTAACCTTTTGCCTCCAGGCCTTGTGCATTTCCATCTGGCTCAGGTTATGCATTTAATCAATATACGGGTTTTCTTTTTCTCTCCTTTTCTCCTTTGGGAGCCTGTAAGAGTGGATATTAAAGACTTCCATCTGCCTTCCACCTGACTAACTGAGAGAGTGGAAGTTTTGCTACAGGCAAGAGACAGAGGAGCAGTTTGAGCTGCTGAAATCTTTTAGGTGTTGGGGTTTGATGTTGGCCGGAAAGCAAGGATTTCCACAGTGTGTTCTGTGGGCTACTGGTGGACTTTCAATATTTTATATTTATATATAATACTTTATGTATTATAAAATAAATATGTTTACATATAATAAAATATAAAATAAATTAAATACATTATATACAGAGATAATAAGTAAGAATGCATAAAATAAATAATGAATAAATACATATTTTTATAAGAGGTCTATAAACAGCTTGGTCATTTTGGAGGAAAAAATGATGAAGTAATTTGTTCACAATTGTTTCACAAGTTTTATTACATGGAAGATTCAGGTTTTCCCCTAAAATGCCATCATAAACTTAAAAATGGCAGCTGTTTTTATCAAGGACTGCTTGGAGCAGTTTCTTTTACACAACTTTCAGTTTAGAGTTTGCTCCTTGTCTCAACCAAAGAATTTTCCTATCTTTTGAGTACTATTGTTTTCATTTCCTAAATTAGCACTTTCATTGTTTTTGTTGCTTGGTATCCTAAATTGGAATAAGAGGGCTAGTAGCTCAAAAAATACATTAAAGGACAAAAATAACAGTAAGTATAATGAAAGCTCACAGATTCTATTAATCCAAAAAGAGAACATGAGTCTCTCTGTGTTCAAAAAAGTCAATCTGCAAGTGGGGTGGCTTTATACAGATGTCCAAGACAAGAAGTGAGTGAAAAGCACAATATAGATACATGAAAATTAGATTTTTCGGGGGCAAAGGCAACAGGTGTGCCCCTAGTCACTACTGTCTTGTCTGTTAAAAATTTGGTCAGTGTCTCAAAGCCATAGATTACTTTCCTGACATTTTCAAGTAAAGCATAGTAACATCCCTGTTGTGTCAATAGATTTTCCTAAACAAGTACAGAATAATGCTGTTCAGAATGATCTTGATAGATACAGTCACTAATGGTAGAGAAGATAACAGATCTATGAAGGCATCATTTGAAGTTGTTTTCCTTATGACAAAAATTAGTCAATAGCTTGCACAGTAGTTTATGAAATAACCAACAAAGTTATTGTCCTTGCAGAGAAACAAAATGAACTACTGTCACAATCCTTAATCAGATAACACTTTTGACCATCAAATATTAAGTGCTTTAAGTAGGAAATGCAAGTACTATCTTTTGTGCAGAATTGCAGATATTTAAATTTACATTTTGCAAAAACTGCAGTGTAGTTTCTTGGCACATAATATGGTGAATATGTATTTATTATTTGTAAGCTTTTATGTAGCTGTACACAGTTTTATTGGAATCAAGGCTGATGGAGCAGTGATGCAAAGAAGGATGCTGTGACATGATAAAGGTTTGCACCTGAGTGCCTGTGCACCCACTGCTTTAATCACAGAAAACAGTTGGATGATAACAAAATGCTGTTTTATGTTGGTTCTGTATTAAACAAAATACTGCAAATTGTAAATACCATCAAATCAAAGCCATCGAGCAGTCACCATTTTCAGTGTACTCTTTGGAGAAATTGTCAGTGAGCAAAAGATTTTGCTTTTCCAAAGCAAAGTAAGCCACAACAAGCAGGCAAGACACCAAAATGCATTATAAATGATGGATGCGATAAAATTTTCTTAAAGACACAAACAGTGCCAGCAAAGAGTTATTTATATAATTTCTAATACATTGCTCCAGTGGAATAGTTCAGTAATATAATTGACTTCATGAAGAGTTTTAGCCTATTATTTTGAGACTAAAGTATGATTTTAATGTGGTTGATAACATATCTGGGCTTAGTAGGCAGACAGATACTTGATGCAAGTGACCCAGTTGCTGAGAAAGCTATTCTTTTCCACAACATGACAGTTGCTTTCATTCAGCTGTGAATCATACCTGTGTGTTGAGACAGACTGTGATGAAATCCTTCCCAGAGCTGAAAGCAATAAATAAACGGATTAGGAATCTATTCATCCCTATCTCCTAAGTTGAACCGTTTAATTTGCCAGTTTTTGAGGATAATAGGCTTGTCAATTTAGTTTATGATAGATCTATGAAAAGAATTTTATGTAAATTCTTTTTTTATGATTTCATAAGTGATCCTAATACAGAGAACTATCTAATACAGCCATCAAATAGTCACTCCCATTCCAGACCACATATAAATTATCCTACAGTGTAATGTAGCAAAAATAAAAAGTAATGAAGGAAACTAACAGGATCATGGTCAATCTACTCATCATGAAATCAAGTAAAGGGATTTTAAAGAAACAAAAATTGTATTCACAGTTTGCATCATTTTCGGAAAATTGTATCGCCTCAGGAATCTCTTCCACCCACAGAAATCTTGCTCTCCTGAATTTCTGTAACATCTCGTTCCTATCAATCATCTTCTTAATTTCAGTGCTTGGCTTACCTTTTCTTCTTTATTTGATTCATATGCAAATTATGTGTGACTCTTAGTATTTAGAGTAAGGCAAGCCACTAGAGCAAACTACAGCCCATGGGCCCACTCTGGCCTACTGCCTATTTTTCAAAATAAAAATATTTTATTGTAACAAAACCACACCCGATTGTTTACATATTGTCTATGCTTGTTTCAGGTCAACAATAACAGAATTGAACAGTTGTGACAGAAACCATATAATCCAGAAAACCAAAAAAAAGAAGAAAAGATTTATTTTATCCTGGTCCTTTACAGACCCTTGTACTAGGGTATAAGTTGTTCAGAGATTTAGTAAGTTTTTCAAATACTTGATGAATGAGTTGTCTCAGATTTAATACCATCTGATATTTTTATAGTGGATTTATTCAACCATCTGTAATTATCCTTATGAATACTTTGACCAGGAACATCACTCTTAGTCAAACTATTCTCGGTCAAGTAAAAACACAGTTGGAAAATTATGAGCAGTTATGCATGAATCAGAGGTGTTATCCTATTTACTGCTGGTTTGGTAAAGCAATCCTGGTAAGTTCTCATGGGACTGCAATAACACATTTTGACAATTTCCAATTAGCAACCCCAAACTGATTCTCCAAAATAAGACTGCAGTTCCTCAGAAGACACATGTCCCTCCCAGGAAGAGAGTTACTATAAATCATAGTGACACAGTGCACTCACCCATAAGACCTAATATAAGTATAGTCTCCTAAAGCACATTCCCGTTCAGCCTTATCATGAAAAGCACCTTGGGGCACACTGAAAACTCTGTGGCCACTCAGGTCTTTTTATCAGTTATAGGTGAGTGATTTTTAAATGCAATTTTTTTCTTTTAAGAGAGCAAAGTAAAACCAGCATGTTTTGGAACATTTTAAGATTAATAGCTTTGTGGATGGTGCCAACTGAGTTCAGGATCATTGCATTTTCAGCCACGTCCAGAACTCTCAATTTGTAAGCATAAAGTCAGCCTGTTTTTTTTTTTTTTTTTTTTTTTAATTCCTGCAGCACATCCTCACTCTACTCACAAATGGGGTTTATTTCTTCATTTGATTATTAGAATAACACGGTTATTTCAAACATTGGACTATGAATTGTTTTCCTAGCTTTGTATGTATCAAAAATATATTTCTGATACCTGAAGAATTTCAGGAGCAAGGAGATCATTAGATGTTTAAGTATTTAGAAATCTGATTACTAACTTATTTAAAGTCATAGTTTTAGAGATAGGTGAGATTTCAAGGAACATCTGGTCAAATGTATTCATTTTATAGATGAAAAAGAGAAAAGTAAGTTATGAAAGTCCAGAGCTAGCCAGTGGGCAGACTAGGATGAGATACCTTTGTCTCAGTTCCTTATCAAATAACTACACACTGCTTTCTTTCTGTGGTGTTAATCCCCGAAGAAAATGTCAACCATTTTACACATCTTTGAGAAGAACTGGGTGAGATTTCACTAAATCTGCCTGGAAGGGATAGGTACCATTTTTCACACAGGGCAGCTAACAAAATCGAAGATTAGATGTGAGAAGTGATTTGCCCAGAGTCATGTCACACAGGTAAGGGTTTGAGCATCTTCTCCCCTCTTCACGGGACTCCCACTGAGGTTGCTAGTTTCTGCATGAAAGTTTTTATCAACAGTTTTCATTTTGCAGAAGGGATGTCTTTTGTAACTAGATGGCCACAGGGTACAATTAATTGCAGTATGAGCTAATGTAGATGTTATAGGAATTAAGAGATAATTATGTGTCGCTAAAATTATCTACACACATCACCAATTACCTTAGACTACTGTAGTTGGTGGTAACACTGCCCTGCAGAAAAATAGTGCCAGAAAATCCATTTCTCTAGGACAAAATTTTCATTTTCTACTTATCAAGGTGGTAAAAACTACTCAGATTGTGACATTCTTGACTTGTGGTATTGCACCCTTTCTTTTGGCATAGCAAAGCCTTAATATAATCTTGTAAAATGATAACTTGCCTTTATTAGCTCTTACATTTTATTTATCCAGGTGATGATTTTAGTCTTCTTTAACTAGCTTTTGCTAGTTTATGATCAGTACTTTGTTGAGGAGCAGAAATCCCAAAACATGTGAAAAAAGGTATCCAGTAAGTTATAAATAAATACAAATATAAAATCTGGCATCTCATCTTAAGGTCTCTTCAAAAAATCACCTGAAATTATGCAAAGAGGGGCTTTATGTGCCATTTTTCTGAAATGTGCCTTTTCCATATCTTTTTGATGTGTTCCTCCAGATTAGAAACAATCTACAGGAATCTGAGAAAATAGAAGCAACATTTTGATGATCATAGATTTTTAAGACTCAACTAAATCAATGAAATAAATCAGTTAAATGTGTATTTTAATACTATATTTTTAAAAGCAGATCAATTTTTATGTTGTATACACACTTTTCTAGAATTTTCAGTTTTGTTTGTTAGTAAATTATGTTCTAAGTTTAAATCAGCACTAATAATCTTGTTGTGTGGGAAGGGGAAGGGTGAATAGAGTTGTGTGTGTGTGTGTGTGTGTGTGTACTGAGGGGTGGCTACTGCTGATCAAACGAATTTAGCTATCATAATGGAATTAAATATTTTCCTTAGATATATTTTTACAATTACTGTCAAACCACAGCATGCACTGACTTTGTTTTCTTACCTTTTAAATATTTAATTAATTAATTAATTTTAAAAAATTTTAATTGAAGTACAGTTACAATGTGTCAATTTCTGATGTACAGCACAATGTCCCAGTCATGCATATACATACATATATTCATTTTCATATTCTCTTTCATTAAAGATTATTATAAGATATTGAACACAGTTCCCTGTGCTATACAGAAGTAATTTTTTAAAATCTGTTTTTATATATAGTGATTAACCTTTGCAAATCTCAAACTCCCAAGTTTATCCCTTCCCATATCCTTTTCCCTAATAACCATAAGATTATTATTATGTCTGTGAGTCTGTCTGTTTTGTAGATGAGTTCATTAGTGTCCTCTTTTTTCTTTTTCTTTTTTTTTTTTTCCTTTAGGTTCCACATATGAGTAATACTATATGGTATTTTTCTTTCTCTTTCTGGCTTACTTCACTTAGAATGACGTTTAAATATTTAAGGTGGCCATAATGTTTTTTTCCTCATAAGATAACAATGAAGCAGAAGAAAATGAGAGTTGAGTTTTATTCTAATTTTACAATATCAGCATTGTGGCCTCAGTGCATATGTTTTTGTGGCAGATGCTAATTATATGACTTTTTTTTTCGCCGTGAAGATTTTTTTTCCATTGAAGTATAGTCAGTTTACAATGTGTCAATTTCTGGTGTACAGCATAATTTTCAGTCATATACATATACACACACATATTCCTCTTCATATTCTTTTTCATTTTAGGTTATTACAAGATATTGAATGTAGTTCCCTGTGATATACAGTAGAAACTCATTGTTTATCTATTGTAAATATAGTAGTTATTATTTGCAAACCTCAAACTCCCAGTTTAGCCCTTCCCACCCCTGGTAACCATAAGTTTATTTCCTATGTCTGTGAATTTGTTTCTGTTATGCAAATAAGTTCATTTATGTCTTTTTCTAAGATTCCACATATAAGTGATATCATATGGTATTTTTCTTTCTCTTTCTGGCTTACTCCATTCATGTTGTTGCAAATGACATTATCTTATTCTTTTTACAGCTGAATAGTTTTCCACTGCATATGTGTGTATGTGTGTGTGTGTGTGTATCCCCACAACTTCTTTATCCAGTCATCTGTCAATGGACATTTAGGTTGCTTCCATGTCTTGGCTCTTTGTATATAGTGCTGCTGTGAACATTCGGGGTGCATATATCTTTTTGAATTAGAGTTTCCTCCAGATATATTCCCAGGAGTGGGATTGCTGGATCATACAGAGAGTCCATTTTTAGTTTTTCAAAGAATCTCCATACTGTTTTCCGTAATAGCTCCACCAAACTACATTCCCACCAACAATGTAGGAGGGTTCCCTTGTTCCCTTTTCTCCACACCCTCTCCAGCATTTATCGTTTGTGGACTTTTGAATAATGGCCATTCTGACTGGTGTGAGGTGATAACTCATTGTGGTTTTGATTTGCAATTCTCTGATAATTAGCAGTGTTGAGCATTTTTTCATGTTCCTATTGGCTAATTGTTACTTATATCCTGGACTTCCAATCCAGGAATGACCATATTTAATTGTGTGTCAGTAAGAGAAATTTTTGAAATTCTGTATGCCAGCTGTGCCTACCACCTCTTTCTGAAGGAATCAGTCACAGGAAGTTATTTTTGTTTACATTTCTCTCACCTTTTTCTGTGTTCTTCTGGTCACAATAGATTGTGGAACCAGAGCTAGAAGCAATCATGGGTTCATTGTTAATAAAAAAGATCAACTACCCAGAAGAGATCTGGTGTAAGATCTCCCAATAGTGAATTACTCTACTGGATGGTAAAAAAAAAAAAGGAACCAGGAAACACTGAAGTGAGGTCCACATAGAAAAGATAACAAGAGGGAAATATACCCTCTTTTGAAAAGATCAAAAGAAAACTAGGTAATTAGAGTTGTTAATACACCCTGAAGAACAATAAGAAATTTTTCCTGTCATCCTTGGAATTCCAACATATTCTAGTCACTAAATTTCTGAGACCAAGATAACTGTGGTGTGGCGAATACAATAGTCCCATGGTTCCTAATCTCCCTGTAACTCCTTGCAATAATTCTTATATCAAGAAAATCAGGTAATGGAAAAAATTTGGAAGTGTAGAAGAAAAAGTCCAGTTACTACACTTCAGAAGAACACTGAGAAAACTAGAAGGGAACACAGATGCCACCTGTGATAATCCGCTTATCTTCACTAGTCAGTAGAAAAGGGAACACTAGACTTTATACCATCAATAATCTTTCCTCTACTAACCTACCTTTCTAGACTTATGTCAAGTTATAATTCCACCTTTATTTATTCATTTCAAAATAATTACTTGATGATCCATTCATAAATAATAGCTCATGGCACTCACACAACTCTTTTTGCTCCAGCTCTTTCCAATTCTTCTCTCCTTGTTTTCTCTGACAAAACCCTACTCATCCTTTAAGATCTGGCCAGAATGCCATGTTCACTACTAGATTTTCCATGATACATGACCTCACCTTTCTCCCTCCTCACATATGCATCTCTGTTATCATATACTGTCTCATATTTCAGTAGTTTCAACCCTTACCTGCTTCTCTCGAGTGATTATTTGCTTTCTAGGGAAGTGACCCTAATACTGTATCCCTCTCTCTCTCTCTTCCAAAGGGACTAGAACAAAAGCCTTCAAATTGCTGATGCTTCAAATATAAGTGGAATAGAGGTGAATTACTCTCATTCATTCTGTCCAGTTGTGTTCGCTCTTCTAGTAGTCTTTGGGGTGAAAATAATGAACTTTGTTCTTTTTAGGATATCACATTTCAGAATAGTTATTTGTCTTCAGTTCATTTCAAAATATGGTTTAAGGAGAATGAAAATGTTCTCTAAGAAAACCTTATAATAACTGGAAAAAGAAGTAAAAGATTTCCTAACAAGATCACAATATAAAAATCCATAGCCAGAATGGGTCTTGCTACTGGCACAATAAACCTCTTAATTTTATTGTGTCTCCTATTAATTTATTATCTCTTCAGCCAGCATGCGCCACAAGCAGATTTTAGGAATTTCCTCCTGAATAATTCTCATACTAAAAAATGAATTATTTAGTTACTCATGAAGGGTATTAGTGGTATAATGCTGTGAAGAAAATAATAATTGCTCTACTTTGATTTCTTTTAAAGTTAAGTTGGCTTTTTTAAACAATATGTTGTGATTATCTTAGACTTTCTAGAGCTTGATAGTTAGAATAGATCTTAGATAACATTTAGCTAATACTACATTTAGCTAATGTTACACAGAGTTAGTAAGTGAACAATAATGATCTACGAAAACATCTTTTGTGTGTGTGTGTGTGTGTGTGTGTGTGTATTTGCCTCCCTTGATTACAGCGCCTTCCCTTGTGCTCCCGAGGCTCTTGGCACCTCACCTTCACTTCTCCTGGAATAATTTGTAATTGTTGACTTGCCTTGTCTGTTCCCTTAGACTTTACTTTCCTTGAAATCTGGTACCCTGTCTCACTAAAGTGTATCTTCAGCATCTACCAGAAACCTACTGGGCACTCAGTACATGTTTGGGGAAAGAATTAAATCACTTGTTTCAAATATACAAGATATGTATCCAATTAACATCTAACTATTTCCAATGAACTGCTTAACTACTTCCACTCAATGAATTGATTGAATCCAAGTTGGAATAAGTCAAGTGGTATTTTCAAATATCCATTAGTGTTTCATCAAGCAGTAATTTACCTTAATCTTTTTTGTCTTTTCAGTTCTTGCTCTAATCACCTTCTTTAGAAGACCACACCAAATTCAGCAGCCAAAGCAAAATGATAATAACTAACTCCTGGCATTTTTTTCCACTCTTAAAATTTCCACTCCTAAAATTCCTAGTTAGGGCAACATTATTTGATTTCTACATTATGAAACACATGATGATTTCTAAAAATAATGTTATTCTAACCAAATTCACAGTGAAAACATATTTGATGCTTCTATAAATTTCGTGTTTTTTAAATATAGTAGAAAGTGTTCTCTAAGTAGTTATTAGATGTAAATCATGTATGAAATTAAACACATATTGAATATTTTCATTGCTTTATACTAATAGCTTTAAAAAGTTATTTCTAAAATGCCTGTTGTGTGCGTTCATGTTTGCTGAAATGTGGTTCACTAGTATTAGGAAATGACTGGAAGTAAAAGCAATAGTTCTGTTTTCTTGACTGAAGGGGAGACTTGGAAAGCTCCAAGGAGAGCGGGCTTTTGAATTTGTGCAGAATAGCCACAATGTCTGTCCGCAGCCTTGGCCTCCCCACTTTCTTTTATCACAGACTGAGCATCTGTTGAGGAATGCTGCTGAATACTCTCTTCAGTTGAGGTCTGTGTGCTGTATATATAAACCTTCCTAGGATGTTATTAGAGGTGGAATTGGGAGATGGGATTGCCTGACAAGTGAACGCAAAGCTATGAGGAAGAGGAAAAATACATTTTCCTTCTTTTTACCTTTCCTTTGCTTTGAGGGTTACACATTTCATCTTTAAGGGAGGAAGTAGCCTCCATTAAGCAGTGATTCTTTTTGGTATGTCCTATTCCTACTGTATACCCAGGATCTAGAAGTCCCTTATTTTATAGCAGGTAAAATAATGTGTATTGAATGAAAAAATCAGAGATTTCATTACGTTGTTTGAATGATAAAAGTCCTACATTGTTTTGTTTCTTCTAATATTTCATTTTTGTGGCTCTATTTTGAAGATAACTTACAAAGGCAGAGTTTCTATTGAGATCATTTCTTTCCATGGCTTGAACAATTTCCTCTGCAAAAAGTTTCCACCTCTCCATCTTCTCCCCACCCCTGTTCTACGAATATCAGGTCTACATTTCCTTTTGAGTCTATTTTTAGATTCCTTAATTTCAACAGGGCCCAGTTGGAGTCCAGTCATTTTGTCCCCCAAATGGATTTTCATCTGGTTTCCCAGTTTGACTAATGGCTCACCACATACATATGCCATTACATTTCGGACTACTTTTGACACTCCCTTTTTGTCTTGTTCGGCATTCAATAACCCACTACATCCTACTCTGTTGAGTTTAACATATCCTTTTGTAGACCCATTATATTCAGCATAGCTGCCCAATTTGCTGTGTATAGCTGACTGTCTTAGATATCAGTACAGTCTGCTGCTCTCTGCGTTAGATAATCTGTTAAAACAAACGGCATAATAACACTTAAGCCCACTGTAATTTCCTCATCAAAAAACAGTATCTAGGAACAAACTTTATTTATTAATTAAAATAACTATTCTGAGATGTAACCATAATCTTAGTGTGGAATGCTAGCTTCTAAATAATTATGCACAAGGTCCTATGGCCACCTCTGTTATTACAAATGTGTTAAGCATATGAACCTAATTACCTATTGAGGGGAACTGATACCTGAACAGTGTGCTCTGACGAGTCTGTGCTACAAGAACATTTTCTGCTTATTTTATTTTACTTTTAGATTTTGTTGTATTTCAGTTGATAATGTATATAATACGTCTAATCATATGACAGTTCCAATAGAAAAAAATAACTCAGGGAAAGCAACTTGTGGCACTCAGAATCTTGATTTTTTTAAAGAACACTGTGTGAATCAAGTGTAAAGAAATAAAATTACTTAATTTGTAAAAATGCAAATATTAGCCTGAGGCTTAAAGTGTATGAAAGCACAGGCTTCATTTAAGGGTCATATCTGGAGGTTCAAATAGTTTAATTGGCTATGAAGCCAAGCACAGAAATGCAACAAGAAAAAACAAACTAACTCTCTAAACTGAAGTCACCGAATAGAGAAGAGTTTCTGAGGGGCAGATGCTCAAAAAATTGAACCAAGGAAGAAACAGTATGATAACTAAACACCTTGTTCAGGAATCTAAAAAATAATAAAACCATAGGACCAAAGACTAAACCTTTAGTCCACATTAAATTACCCAATATTGAAATTTGAATAAATGCCTCCCTACCTAGTACATTTTTCAACCCCATAGATGGTACCCAATGGGTAAACGTATTTATCAAAATATATCAAAAAATATCAAAAGCCCTGTCAGAATGTTTTGACGGTTGGGAGCTCAGCAGAAACATTGTGACATAAAAATTCTCTGTGTAGGAATTTCTTCCCACCCTAGAAGATTTGTTACCCATTCTCCCCTGGTGCTATGGTAAAGCTTTTCCCATTATCATGTAAATACTTTTTACCTGTATCACGTCACCCCTAGACTTCAAACTGTTCTGTTCAGCTGGTGTTTAGCATGAGGCAACTGGATGAATAGAGAGAGAATGAATTATTTCATGGGATAGAAGGAGAATCACTTGCAATACACTCTCCATTGTCATTCTGTCCTGTGTTACTAGTTGGTATATGTGCAAATGTTTGTGTGTGGTTTATGATGATTAGTCTCATAAGCAAGCATTGGCTAAATGGCAACTATATAATAAATACCAGAGAGAAAAATGGGTAAGAAAAGTCTAAACCCTGATGAAGTTCATGTTGTAGAAAAAAATAGGACATTTTATGGAATTGAAAACAAACTTTCATACACTACTAAAATCTGGAATTGTTTCTGTATGAGGTTAATAAATCTTCATTGACCTTCATTACTACAAAATTTAACTTGAGGAAAACCTACCCTAACATTGAAATCTGGCCTTAGGTACAGGAAAGTATTAAGTTCAGATATTCTATCAGTTCTTTACAAAAAAACATTAATAGATTTGTAATGGGCAGTAGTCTTGTGTTGAGAGCAAAAGGAGTAGGTAATTTGACACTAGTTATACTGAAGTAGTTATTTCCATTGTGTGTAGCGTGTTAAGCAGAGGATACTATATTTAGGAAAATATTTTCTTCTTTTTACTATCTGAATAATAACATGGCCAATCTTTGAGGTATGTGTGTGTGTTTGTGTGTGTGTCCATTACTTCTTTGAAACAATACTGAGGTTCCCAATTGGATGACCAAGAAGAGTATGTAATAACCCTCGCAGTTAGGAAATGCCTAAATTGACAAAACCTATATTGGACTATTGTTCCTGCTTTCTCAGATAATGATCTAGACTGAACTGTTTAGGTTTGCAAAATACGCTACTGAAGATTATTGTATTTCAAATGCCTTAAACTGAAGGAAAATGATGGATCATTTGCCTAACCAGTGCTTAAGATGGGAAGTGGGATTTTATAAAAGATGATGTTACTTGGTTTGGTAGAGGTTTGAAAAGGGCACTCTCTCAGGGGAATAAAAACTGTGTCCCGAGCTGTGTATAAGTGGATTCCCTGCACAAAGTCCATTGTGTCTATATGCTTTTATCTAGTCTGTGGAAACTGTACTGAGAATCACACAGTTCTTCCTTTGGTCCATGCTGCAGGGGTTCCCTCAGTTTGCTCCCCACTCTTGGTACTAGCGTGTAAGGATCGAGACCCAAGCAGGGGCTGAAGCCCAGTAGTTTCAGTAAGTGCTAAGCTTCAAAGTGAAAAGTGGCCCAGACCCAGGGAACAGTGGGGAAGAGCAAAAACTGTGTAATGAGTCAGTAACAGACGTGAGAAAATGTTCCCCTTCAGACTCACAGATACAGAGAACACACTAGGAGTTACAAGTGGGGAGAGGGAAGAGGGATGGGCAACACAGGGGCAGGGCAGTAAGAGGTACAAACTGTCAGGTATAAAATAAGCTACAAGGATGTATTGTACAACATGGGGTATATAGCCCATATTTTATAATAACTATAAATGGAGTATAACCTTTAAAAATTATGAATTACTCTGTTATACACTTGTAACTTATATAATGTTATACAGCAGCTATACTTCAGTAAAAAGTAAATAAAAATAAAAAATAAAATGGTTATCATGGCACACCTTAAACTTAAATTAACAAAAAAACAAAAAGAAAATGTTCTTCTTTCCTATATGCACTGGAAAAAAAAGACTATCCTGGCTAGACGGAAAGTAGTGAGGGTGGGAAGGGAAGCGTGCCAGTGCATGAGCTGCACATATGTATAACTGAAAATTCTTCAAGGTAGTAATCCCAGATGCCAAAGATAACATAGATAAGACTTGTGTAGAAGTGGTCTGGCTGGCGAGAAATTCATGATGGCTCTGTGATTATATGTGTAAACAAATTTAACTACAAGAGCTATAGTGAGGTGAGCACTGTCTTTTGTACAAGCCTTCCTGTTAATCTGCACCTCCTGTGGCTTTCTGTAGAGCCAGCAAGAATTTATGGATGTCTCTGTATAGTGACTCCGTATGAGAACAGAATACCAAAATAAATGAGAAAAATATTAGTTAATATTTTCACTTGTTTTCTCTATTATATATTTAATGCTCAGGTGTGAGTTCTATCAGGAGAACATGCTAAAAGTAAATATAATAATAAGAGTACACATTTTTTTCTATTCAGTAGCCATTGCCAATTCCTTATCAAATAGTAAATCAAGAGAGGAATGGAATCCACCCTGGGTACAAGATTTTCTAATACTGTTCACTTTCCCCTCTTTTTTAGATTTAGAGCAGAATTGTCATAATGTGCATTATTTTTCAAATGATACAATCTATTCATGATGATTCTACTACCTACTTTTGAAACTATCTCTATAAACTTTATATTGGAATATAAATTGGCCTTTCAAGTGAAACGATTTGCTTTGCAGCATTTTTGCCTGAGGCCTTCTCTAAATCCAAAGTCTTTATAGGGACTTAAGAGGGCTGCATTTGAAAATGTTATCTGCTTTAATGTGATATTTAGCTTTTCTTCCTTAATGAAAACATTTTCCAATTCTATGCAAGTCTGAAGTTTTTAAATTATCAAAATTGTACATGTTAAGGTGTATTATGATGTCATTTTTATTAAACAATATTTTACTCAGTGCTAAGAATGACATATATTTCAAATCTGAAAGTTTACAATGTTCCCCCTCATAAAAGAATTGAAGCCAGCAAAGATGAAAAGGAGGCAATCTAATTTAATGGTTTGCAGTTAGAGTTGATGAAGAAATGTGTTAATCAGGAAAAAATAATTCAGCTAACTTCCTGTTGGAAAATAATGAAATCAAAGAAGGTAAAATGAGAATTCTTGCCTTCAGCTTACTCTTTCCTATACTGACAAAGTGGCAGAGCAATAAGCCAGGCATAGATTAAGGAGTCCTATTCCAAAAGTGCACCTAAATTGTTTGAAACTATGTCTTTATAAAAGGAGCAAAATTATGAGTGAAACTGGTTAGGCTGTTGCGAATATAAACACCAAATGTGATATCATAGCTTATGAAAATAGAAATAAAATGAATCCTTAAATCAAATGTATCGATGTAAACTGAAGAGCATATTCTGTCTCAGTAAGTCCCAATAATGTGTTGTCTTGGATTATGAAAGGTCATAATATGATTTTTTTGTCATTGTCTGAAAGGATGCAGACTCAAAATATGAAATATTATTGTGAGAGACATAGTCCAGCTTTCATTCGTGATCTGTGACTGTCAATTTCATTATGATGAGAAAATGATTCTGTTTTATATATTTTTAATGAAAGTGTATATAGTTTGAACATGAAAAGTTAGAGAATTTTTGACCTTGCTTTGTGTTGGTAGACTGTCTTCAGGTGATAAATGAAACTCAGTCACAAACAGTGTAATAAGGCATCTGGAAAACACAGTAGCTCAAGTTCTCCAAAAGGTAACCAATGCTTTTCTCATTGAATCAAAGGTTGTCTGAAATGGAGATAGGAATGATTTGAGGCTAACAAGGATTGCAACAAGCCACTGATCAGGACCAATGCAGAATGTTTTGTAGGTTGTCAAAATGACAATGGACTCTTGATAAAGGGAACAATAAGGAATTCAAGGTACCTGAGAAATTAAACTGGGAGCGAACTTTGTGTGCTTCATGTTGGATTCAAAAACTGATTCTGATACAGCCTGAAGAAAATCGAGCATAGTATTTTTTTTATTCTACTAACTTGAGTGAAATAAGTAAAATAAAAATAAAAGTGACATTCAACACTCTCATTCCAACTGCAGAACTTTATTTGACCTATTATTCTACTATTGAGGCAGAAAGGACTGTTCTCACATTGCCAGTCTCTGGATTTAAATGGAAAAGGGTTGCCATCTCAAGACAATACCAAAGGTCTATTTGGATGACATGAACCATCCTTCTTAGGTCACACCTGTGGCCCCAGAATACTTACTAAGAGCTCCCCTCACTCTCAAACCTGTTCCAATTAGAGAATAAGGTCACTATACATTGAGGAGCCCTGAGGCTGCCATTTCCAAACACTAACCACACTCACCTTTTGTCCAGTTTGTCTAACTTCTGCTTCCTGTTCTGTGTGTACCTAGGTCATACTGCCCACATGAGATGCATAATAAACATTTGCTGAAAAAATATTCATGCAGTTAAAAACCTTTAAGTTACTAAAATGTGGGAAGACCTTAGATCTTTTCAACAAAAATTTTGTTTTGGCTATATCAAGTCCATGAGTCCATGAAATATTTTTGTTGTTGTGTTAATGATATTTATTTGTTTTTGGTCATCACAGATTCAGGTCTAATTTCCCACAATTTATTAACAGCAAATACAAATCATAATGACAATCATGTATTATTCAGCTCACTATATAACAGACCTAATACATAAGAATGTAGGTATAGATATGTATGTATGATTTGTTCAGCTCATGCATTGTTAAAATATAATTTGAATGAGTTATATGGAGCCCACAGTCTCTAGTTGTTCATAGAATTCCCTCACCCCTCTACGCATAGTCAGTGAAGACATTATATTATCTCTCTGGTCCCTGCAAATATTTCTTTGTGACAAATGACAAATGCTTAACATTTAAATAAGTAGTAACAATTCAGTATAATAAAAGAAAAGAAGTCTTAGACTAGAGCCTGAATGCTAGATCAGACTTTGCTAATTAGTTTGTTGACCATGGGTGTCTTAGTTCTGGCTGGCAGGATGAAATGCTGTCAGTTGAGTGGCTGAACAATAGACATTTATTTCTCACAGTTCTGGAGGCTGGGAAGTCCAAGATCAAGGTGCTGGCCAGGTAGGTTCCTGGTGAGAGCCCTCTTTCTGGTTTGCAGCTGGCCTCCTCGCTGTGCCTATACGTGTTAGAGGGGGTTAGATCTCTCTCTGGAGGCCCATTGTAAAGTACTAATCTCATTCATGAGGATGTCACCCTCATGGCTTTAGCACATCCCACATCCCAATAGGCCCCACCTACTAATACTTTTGGTGATTATGATTTCAACATACGAATTTTGAAGGGACATGAACATTCAGATCATAGCAAGCACTAATTCCATTCATGAGGGCTCCATCCTTACAAACTAATTACCTCTCAAAATCCCCACCTTTGAAATACTACCATGTTGGGAAATAAAGTTTCAACACAAGAATCTGGGAGTGGGACACAAAAACATTTGGTCCATAGCAGTGGGTCTGTAGCATTTCTCTTATGACTGTCTCAATTTCTTCTTTTGCAAAATGATAAGACGACCAACATTTTCCAGTAGATTTAGATACTGGAAATGTGACAATAAAGTCCTACACAAATCACAAATACCATTCTGTTCTCACAACTCCAGGCAGATTTCTACATAACAAAATGCAAACATAATGAAGTTTCCATCTCTCTGAATGAATACTCAGTCTGATATTTGGTGACCAAGGCAAAGATATGGGAAAATAGAACACAAATCCACTCTTCTTTTTTCCTCTAAGGTTACTACTCATTTGTTGATTCTGGGGTTTTGTTCACTTACACCACTTTACAGCCAGACTGTTTTCACATCAGATGAATTAAAGATGAGCTGTGTCCTGCGTCTGCCTCATTGAGGAGGTAAAATAAGCTACATGAGTCTTTCCAAGGACACATGTCAATGCCCTTTAGAACGAGAGGGGCTGTCTCCTCCACCTCTCCTGTAGTTTCTGTCCAGCCTAGTGCTGATGCAGCATCGGGCATCTGACCCCTTGCCCTGCTCCCATGTCCAGCGGCTTGAGTGCAGCTCTTCAGCCTGCACGTTCTCTCACGTGTTCTTTGTTCGTTTTTACCCACACGGATGAAGGTACACAAAGCTTGCCCAAGCAGCGGCTGGGATGAGAAGGGAAATGATTTTAAAGAACACCTCAGTTGGCCTTTTCCCCCTTTCCCTACGTTTCACCTGGCAGTTGAGCTGACATTCACTTTCTACTTCCGATCCTCCAAAATCCGGGCGCTCCCCGTGGGCTTTCTGAGAAGTGAGTCCAGGGTAGTGCCTCTCTCCAGCTAGACTGTGCGCATCGTGATCACGGATGCAGCTCCCTGCTTTTCATCTCTCTGAATAAAGCCAGCTAACTCTGTTAGTTAAGCTCTCCTGGTTGACTGAGTGCCACAGTAATGTTCCCCAAAGATGTTCAGAGGGGAATTGAAAGGGCTCAGGGTAGGAAAAGGCAAATAAAACCAGTGAAGAGTGACAGACAAGTAATCCTGAGTCTGATTGCTTGCCCATATTTAAGTGTTGAAATACAAAATTCTCAATTCTGCCACGATGCAGCTACCTCCTTGAGACTCATAAATTCAGATGCAGTTGATGAAGCTGAATCTAAGTCATGGTGTGGTTAGAAATAAAAAGGCCAAGAGAGTTTGTAGTTGTTCAAAAGCTGAAGTCTCATGTTTCCCTTTTATTGGGATACAGATTCAATTGTCATTTAATAACGAAATGTTAGGTTTAATATTATTTGTATTCATCCATGCTGGATAATAAAAATAAGCAATAAATAATTAATTTAAAAAGATTTTAGCATCCATCACACATTTTGACTATATTTTCTCAGAGTTAGTAGGGATCTCAAAATTTATTTAGTCTAATCTGGCATCCAGTTCTACTTTAGCAAATGTACTTGTTCAAACTCGCATTGAAAATCTTCATGCTAAGGATTCATTATCTTTTTTGGCTGTCCTTTCAATATTTGAGGAATTTTGGCCTGAAAACTATTAAATGCCATCACTTCTTCAAGGTAAGACAGATCACTTCTAGACTGTACATTTGTTTTTCTTTTTTGATTATAGAACATAGTTAAATAACAGATGAGTCAACAAAAAAATACGGCCAGCATCCCTGTGTTCATTACTCAGAATTAGCCAATGTTAAAGTGCTGTGTTCACTTCAAATTCATTTTAACATACATGTGACAATAGGAAAAGTGAAATTTTCTTTATAGTCCTCTCCAGCCCATTCCCTTCACTTATTTCCCAGAAGAAAAGATTAAATTTGATGTGTGTTATTTTGGCCCATGTTTATGTACGTTTACACAAACATACAAATCCATAAAATATAGCTTTACTTTGTTTTTTAATGTGAATTCTCTCACACCATAAGTATGTTTTGGCAACCGTGGCTTGTTCTTGTTTTGGTATGTATCAGTGTTGACACATGGTGATCTAGTTCATTTATTCATTTTAACCCTTACCTGGTAGTGTACTGTGTGTTTATAGCATGTCTTTTCTATCCCTTTTCTAATCAGTGTGCACGGAGGCAGTTACTATTATATTTCAAACTAACAATGATGCTATGAATATCAGCTTTCAAGTCTTCTAGCCTTGAAATTGCTGGGCTGGTGGAAGTAATCTCAACTTACTTGAAATTCTGAAAATCCCTATAAAATGTCTGTAGTAAACTGTATTTCCCTCAACAGCACATGAGTTCCTCTTATCTCACGTTGTCACAAATAATTGGCAATTTGCAAATTTTTCATCCTTCTGGATATGGAAAAACATCTCCCTGTTGTTTGCCTGATTAATAGTGAAGTTAGCATGTTTTTATGTGTTTATTTTCCAAATGGCTTTCCTTTTATATGAAATGCTATTTTATATACATTGCTCATATTGAGTTGTGGAATATTTTCTTACTGATTCAAGGAAGTACTGTCTACATTTGAATGCTTACCCTTTCTTGATTATAAGATACATAAATGATATCTTACCGTCTGTCACTTATTTGGAATTAGACTATAGAAATTTTAGTATTAATTAATTTTAATTTTATGTAGTCAAATGTATTATTCTATCCTTTATGTGTAGTGCTTTCTTCATATGCATGTGTTTTAAGAAATTATTTTTTTCCAAAATTATAAAGATACTCATATATATTTCACTTACTTGCTTTATATTCTTTATTCTGTAATTTCTAACCTGTAATAATTTGAAATAAGGATTTTCCTCTCTTTTTTATATGGACAAAAAAATTCCGTGAATAATTATCTGTGTGATGATCCTCCAAATACAGATTTATCACATTACCTTGATTCTTCTTTCTTCTTACAGATTGTTCAGTACTTCTAATATTCTGTTGCTCTCCTTTGAGTGTTCTCAGCTTTTCTGTCTGATTATTAATACGCCAAATAGAACTTTACAGAATACATTATGATATGATTGCTTTATTAAATGTAGAACAGATTTACTCTTTTCCTTCAGAAGTTGTGTTGCTCTTAATGCAGCCAAAAGACAATTAAAACCCTTTTGTCTTTTTTAACGGTTTAGTACCAACACCACCTCCCTCTTCTAGTCCTTGTGAAATTTGCTGCAATGTAATGTACTGATATATATTTAGTTAATTTTTTTTTTTTTTTTTTTTTGATGGCTACTTGGAGGTTATTTTCTACTTGGTGCAAGGCACAGGGTTATGAAGTGTCAGGAAGGCTCTCGTGTGGCTTGGATAGTAAAGAGTGCGCGGTTCTCTCAACTTCCTTTTTGGTGTTTTGCTGTTTTGATATTAAAGAACCCAACTGTTTCTGTTGGCTGTAGCCTGCTTAGTCTCAGGGAGGGGATGGAAGAGGAGGGGGAGGGCTTTTAAGGAGCCTAGTGCCTTGGAAGGAAGCCTGGCAGCCGGTGGCAGCCTCTCAGGACAGGGGCCTGGAGTTAGTTTTGCCAGCTGGCTGCCAGGCTGCTGCTTCCCCATGGCTTCCTAAGCCATGTCACAGGTGATTGTGCTGGTGGTCTGGGGCGATTCCAAGTGCTCCAGGGACTCCAACACTGTGCCCACGAATGGGAGAGTGGACTTCCCGAAAAAGAAGCTAGCCCACCAGTGTCCTAGGTCGGCTTTGGGGACACCTGGATGGTGGGGGATGGCTTCCCCAGGGTACTCTGCACTTCGGCAGGAGCTGTTACTGGAAGTGCAGCCCAGGCAGCGCCGATAGTCGTGGGTGGCCATGAGTGAGCCGCTGGAGGGGATGGCTGCCATGCTCTTGCTTGGGCTGGTGGAAACCTCGGCAGTGACCCCTCGTAGGCCTTGGCGCAGGATCACAGGTGGCGCAGACAGGGACGCTAGGCCACGGAGCCCATCTGCAGAAGTGACTTCAAGCTACAGCTCCACGACCCAGACGCGCCTTAGTTAATATTGATTAAATTCCATTTTAAGTCATAAAACACCTGGTATCAGTTCTGACATAGATTAGCTAAATTCTGATTCTGTGAACTAATATTTGCCCCATTCTGCAAGTTACATTTATGTGTGTGTGTGTGTGAGAGACAGACAGAGGGAGCGAGTTACCTTTCCATTAAAATTCTAGCTCACTGTCTGAGAAACTATATGAATTTGAGAATTTCTTTTCATGTTCCACAGCATCTGTAAGATGGGGATTATAATCCCTGTCCCTCACTGTGTTTGTGTATTAAGTTGGATAATATATGTAAAGACTCAGGGTACAGTGTAGGCTGAAAATGGGGATTTGTTCAGTGCTATTTTCCTGTACTCGTACACTACAAGACATAAGTGTGTGCGTCCGTGTGTGTGCGCGCGCACATCTTAATTGCTTTCCTTTGGGAAGCATATGTTACTGGTACATTGCATCTTCATTTGCTAGAACTGTCTGAGGATAACCCGGGTTTTCAGTGGAATTGCTCTGCTGCTCCAGCACACTCTGCTGCAGAGGTTTTCTTCCTTCCTTCTCAGAACGCCCTTGCCGTTGCTTCCCTTCCCCTGTGTACCTTCTACAGCACTGCCCACCTCTCTAATTAAGCTAGATCAAAACATAGCTGCTATTATCAAATAATTTGCCAAAAGCTAATGATTATTTAATTACTACTTACATATAGTACACTCACAGGTATTACATGTTTCTTTTGTTAGCTGTGGTAAGACGCTGAAACTCCCCTACTGTTTCTCAGACAAAGCTTAATGGACAATTTTAGTTCTGAATACTGCAATTTAACACCCAAGTAAAAGAAGTAGAAATAGATTTTCTGAGCCTGATTTTGATTTTGGCACATTATTCAATAAAAGCAATGTCATACGTTGTCTGAATAATTTCAGTCTGTGACCTGGAATGAGTTATGCATCCCCAGTGAGCCCAACCCACCCCCTGCCCCCCCAAAAAAAGAATGAAGAAGTTCAAAAATCCCCCAAGGTTGATAGGACTAGAGAATAAATGAATGCTTGGAAATCTGTGCCATTTAAATAGCCTCCACAGCCTGCTGGTTGTTCCTGGGCAAATCTTGGCATCTTTAGACCTAATTGGCATCTCACCCTCAGGGATTTTTATTGAATTTGCTACTCTGCTGACACATTTGAACAGTGTTGGAACCAGTGTTTGAAAGGGAGCTTTAATCTCTTGAAGGTGATGAAACGCTGTCATCTTTAGACAAAGTGTCTGTCATGAAGGGCTCAGAGCAAACCAACAAAGGAGTCAGGGGCCAGTGAGGGGCTGCCTCTTGAGTTTCCCCTTGTCTCAGGTGTTCTCATCTTGTCTGCATGCAGTGGAGTGTTTGTTTATGTTGTATTTGAACAAAACTTTGATTACAGATGTTTTGTGGACATAAACATAAATGCATTGATACATACTTCATAACAGACATCATACAGTGTAACTTTCCTAAATTAATGACGAGATACTTACTCTAAGATCTTGACTTTCTTAGAGGACACAGAATTCTGAATTTCACTCTCTGGAAATTGAACAAGTGTTTGTCAAATGACTGATCTCACTTAAAGAACAATGACTATGGATTATGCCTGACACTTTTGTTTTCACTGTTAGAGTTGATTGTAAAACTGATGGCAACTGTCTTTATTAAAGTCTGTTAATACATCAAAAATGCTTTGGTAGAATACAGATAACGATAAGTCTCTGCAGATATGTGGTTTCTACAGTAACCATCAATGATAAATGTCTACTTTCCAAGGTCGCTTTTCTTCTTTTGTACCTTTTTAATACCTCTATTATGTGCTGACAGATCCTTATGAGATCAGTAAAATGAACAGACAATTAAGTTATCTGGGCAGACTATCAGTGCCAGCACAGTTGATACAGTTATTCATTCATTCACTCATTCAACACATATTTCCTGATAGTTAGTTGATCCAAGTATATTGATTTGCAGCTAAATGATTCAAAATGTGTAGGATATACATATAAGTATCAGAGAAGTGACTTGCTGGAACACACACACACACACAGATATACACATGTACACCTGCCATGGTTTATTGATTTATTATCAGCACACTGTAAAAGCATGTACCCTGTGCCAGAATTTCCTCAGAGGAGAGGAAATGACTTCTAGGCTGAGGGGATCAGGGAAATCTGATGGCCAAAATTACATTTAAATTGTTTCCTGAATCAAAGATAGGGTCCAAGTAGCAGAAACAGGGCATGAAAAAAAGAAGGTAACTCTATGGCATGCCCAGAGACATAGTGTGTGAAAGATCACGATATTTTTCAGGGACTGGTAGGCCCTTCAATTTCAGAAGTATAATCTGGTTGATTTGCAGAAGGGAAAAATACAAGTTAAGTACATATGGGGAAGCTTTGAGTACTAGATTAAAATGTGCAGACTTTATTTGAAAGATTGAAGGGAACTCTGGAATGTTTTGGAGCAGAGGAGACTGGATTCTTAAAACATCAGCTTGGTTGCTATTGTGTGAAATTGACTTGGGGAGGAACAGTGAAGGTGAGGAGACAGATCAAGTAGACAGCTACTGAAGTTAGCTATATGACAGGTTGCAAGTCAGGATGTTTACCAGGGTGAGCAGTTTATAAAGAGGAGGCATTGTACGATTTAAAAAACAAGAAGAAGAATAATTAAATGTTACTCCAAGCTTTCAGGTCTTGATTACTATGAGCTAGACTACCTGAATTTAAATTCCTACACCACTGTTTGCTAGCTGTAGGTCTTTGGGCAAGTTATATCTCTCTTCGTTGTAGTTTTCTCATCTGTAAAATGGGGATGATAATAATAGTAGCTATATTCAAGGTTGTTATGAGGTTAACATTAGTTAGTACAGGAAGAGCTCATAGAGTGATTCCTGGTCATAGGAAGAGAAATAAAGGGCATATTGTGATCTAATTCTGTTTTGTTAGTCTTCAACATCACCAACGAACAAGGCCAACTTTGTGGTTTAAGGGAGGAGGCAGCTTTCTCCACTGTAGTATACAGTGTAATTTGCAAGAGAGCTTGTAAAATTCTACCCTAAAGCCTATTCCAGATGGGGAGATGGGAGCCAAAATCCTTGTGAGTACTTTTTACACTGATGTCCCAGTGTCTAGACATATACCTCAATCTTTGAGACATATTTGACATCACCATTGTATAGAATAGCAAACAGACTCAACAGAGCTACAGGATTTATCTGAGATCATGCGTTATAGAGAAGGTGCTACGGACTTGAATTCTTCCTGATCCAGAGGCCCATAAGCTATACTCTCTGACTTTTAGTCCTCATTTCAGAGCTACAGAATTGTTGGGTGACTAGTATAAATCTACTTTATAGCCTGTAATCAGAAGATCTAGGGTCAAGTTCAAGCTCTGTTATCATTCAGATCCTATCAGATAAATGATAATTGGTTAGTAATAGAAGAAGAACTGAAGGGCGAGCTTCCTGACTCCAGTAGAGGGCTCTTTGCAGTATATCTCATTTTTAATGTGAGTCTTCTTTTCCATTTTTCCTGTGGACAAGTAAGAACTACTAACACACAAGTAACACACATTAACACACACAGTATCTATTTACCCACATAAATGCAAGTAAAGAACTAATTTACTTCATTTGCCTTCGCTTGCCTTTTTTATGCTTTAAGAATGAAGCCCTCCACAACTCTGCAGCGCACATTCAGACACATTACTTTGTTGGAGAGTTTGCTTTTCAAAATAAATTCAAGGAGGATGGTTAAGGCAGAAGATCTGCAAGTAGAGCTTTTATCTTGTCAAAAAAAAAAAATCTAAATCACAGTGTAATTTTTGAGTAAGGAAAACAGTGATGAGCATTGTGCTTCATATGATCCTGTGATCAAGACTCAGAACATACATTCTGGGACTCCACTGCTATTCAGTCGTGTCAATGGCCTGTAGCAAATTGGAAGAAGCAAACCAGTCAACCATGTCAGATCCCAGGGACCTGTATAGACAGTCTCAGAGCCCGGCAGCCCTTCTGGCAGGCTTCTACCACCTATACTTGCCGGTATTCAAGGCTGTAATTCGCACCATCAGAAATGTTCTCAGCCAAGAGCAACGCACTCATCTGTTGCTTTAATTTAACTTCCTTTGGGGCCTTTGCTGACTGAATGACAAAGTTCTATTTTTATTATTTTTGACAGATTAAGCTTGAGATACTGTTTCCCTGAGGAAATTCATTCCAATGTTTTAATTGTTTAGTTTGTGTATTAAACTGCCTGACACTGGGGGCAATACCATTGAGAAAATTTTTTTGTTTTGGTTTAAGAAGCTAAGCAGTTAACCTTCCTCCCTCTCTCCCCTACTGCACCCCGTCTCTTCCTTCTCTCAATCTCTCCCTCTTTTAGAAATTTCAGGACGTTTCATGGCAATGAGTTTAGTTGGTAACTGTCCCAATTACCCAGAATCAAAGATCTGAAATCCATTATAGAGAAGATATTTTACCTTATTTGAGAAAACTTTTGCAAACTTGCCCCAATAACCTTTTAATAATTTAAAACATATGTGTAATTGATCCAATTTTCAAAAGATAACTAAGATTTTTAATTCACATCCACAGCAAATACATATGTAATGAACATATTGCCCTAAAAGTATATTTTGTCTGTTTATCCTTTTCTTTTGATACAAAGAATTACTTCTTGTCAGCTTTATATGCACCCCTTTGAAGTGCCTCCAACTGTATTAGCAAGACATACTTTATATACATATACATTTAAAAACAAAGGTACAATTAATTTCAAAAGTGCAGTTAAGGTAAATATATTAACTACATATAATTATATGCTATGTCTACAATATATATGTATGTATCTATAATATTCATCTATATATATTGCTGTTATGAAATGCCATATCTATATATATGGACTTTTTAAATATGTATCATATATTTCCCTTTATATATTTTATTACATATATATTACATATATGTAAAATTGATTGAGTGTTCATAAAAATAAAATGTCTAGGAAAAATAATTGATAATCTGGCAAATAATACTATGAGAGAGTTTTGGGAGGAAACAAATTAATATGCAATCCTATAGAAATATAAACATTTATAAATAGACTAGTGACTATCCTCATAATTCAGATAAGACATTTTAAATAATGTATTTTATCACCAGCAAGGTCAATGTTATGCTAAATATTAGAAAACAGTGTATACTAATTGCTTTATTATTCATTAACTACCACCAACCCTAGGTCAGAAAACAGTAGAGACATGTTAGATACTGTTGGATAACTTGGGTATTTACAAATAATTGAACAAAGTTTACTTTAATTAAAAGCTGGATGGAGAAGGGTATAGCTCAGCAGTGGAGCACATGCTTAGCCTGCACAAGGTCCTGGGTTCAATCCCCAGTGCCTCCATTAAAAATAAACAGACAGACAGACAGATAAACCTAATTACCTCCCCCTCCCCCCAAAAAGCTAGATAAATAATCAGCTTAAGACTTCTCTTTATCACAGGTTTTCAGCCTGGTCTCCATGTGAGCATGGAACTTTCCTGGTGTAGCCTCAGAGGAGGCTTTGTCCTAGAATGAATCAGTGGTGCCCCTTTCCAAGGTAAAGCACCTTGGATTTGACCTGTTTTATATGTTGTAATTTCACATAAGATTATATGTGAAATAAAGGTTCTAATACCAAAACAGTGATGAAAACCTGTGATCCAAATATTGACTATATTGACTTTTCCTTAAAAACCTCTATGCTCTGTATTTATGAGTACAATCTGAATTCTTTACCAGAGTTGAAGGAACCCACCTGTGTGCTCCAGTGCCTGCATTCTGAGCTCTGAGCAAATTGAACTAAAGTACCTGTATTTCCCCAATGCTCTATCGAGATTCAATTTTAAAAGTCGTTTCCTTGTACTGATCCTGTCTGTGTCTTTTCTCCGGCTACCTCCTTCTCTTCCAATTTTCCGTTTTGTTTTTTATGATAAACATGTCACATGAGCTCACCTTATTCACAAATGTTTTACGTGTACAGTATGCGTAATGTTGTAGAGCAGGTCTCTAGAACTTTTGCATCTTGCATGACTGAAACTCTGCACCTACTGAACAGCCACTCTCCACTTCCTCTTCTCCCTAGACTCTGACAACCACCGTTCTACTCTCTTCTTCTAACTTGTGTTCATTTGACTACTTTGGAAACGTCACATATGTGGAATCATACAGTAGTTGTCTTCCTGTGACTGGCTTATTTCACTTCTCATAAAGTCCCCAAGGTTTATCTATGTTGTAGCATCTGACAGGATTTCCTTCATTTTAGGCCCAAATAACATTCCTCCTCCAGTTTTTCTTAAGTCATGATTAACAAAGCACTCATATTTGTCTTGTTACAGCTCCTAGTGTTTAAGAATTTATTCAACTTTATTGTGTTGGTCTATTTGCCTATTTTTCTCCCCTTCTAATTTTAAAGCTTATTCAGCTCTATCTGTTATTCCTAATATAGTGCTTAGCACACATTAGACAGTCAATTAATGGTGTCACATTAGTGAAGAGCATTTTCCAGAAGGGAAGATCAGAATTTTGAAATTGAAAAGTCTATCAAACATCTATCAGAATAAAGGAAATAGATCCATATCTAGACTCATAATAACAAAATATGTAACATTAAGACTAAAGAGAAGATATGAAAACTATTAGGAATAAGAGCCTATAAAATTTAAATTGGAAAGAGACTTTTGATGAATGAAAATAGAGAAATATCCACAAGCGCTAAGGTAACATATCTGTCAGCCTGAAGTTTGATAGTCAACTAAACTATCTTTGAAGAAAGAAACTAAAAAAAAAAAGATATTTGTACATATACATACACTATGAGAATTTATTATAATAAACCTTCACAGAATGAACTACTAAAGAATTTATCTAAACAAAAAGGGCAATGAGAGAGAAGTATGACAAAAAAGAAGTGATGCACATAAAACTGAAAACAAAAGAGTATGTATTATATATATGTATGCAGATACACATACATATAATAATATACCAAATATATATACATAAAACAATTATATACAAATTATGCATATACATATGTATACAATTATATACATATAGCATCATTATAGTATTACATATTTACATATATATATACACAACTCACTAAGCTGTATTCTATAAAAGCATAATCTTGATACCAAACATACCAAAACAAAACATTCATGCAGAAATTATTAAAAAAAATTAACATCAGTCAATAAAAATTCAAGTCAAACATAAGAACCACATAAGGCTTAACCCAGCAATTTAAGAATTTATCACATTAACATATTAAAAAGAACTGAAAGTATCTTGATATATGTGGAAAAATCATTTAATTAAGCCCAATTCTTATTTGTAATGTAAAGGAAACCTCCAGCAAACTAGAAATAGATAGGAACTTTATTAAGAATCCCCATGAAGAGGATAAATGGAAATTCAATGGTAAAAATACGTGATGGGAAAACTGTAGAAGAACTTTGAGAATTATCAGAAAGAACCATTGGATGCCTGCTATCACCTCTAATCTTTCAAACTGTACTGGAGATAGAAATGTTGGAAATAAGATACTACCTTGCCACAGTGAAGCAGCAGGACTCGTGGAAGACATGCAAAATGCAGTGCCATTTTTGCCTCCCCCTCTTCTGTACATTTATTTTGTTGTGTTAGTTCTGATTTTAACCAATGGGTTAAAACTCAGGTGGATCTATGATTTTTCTATCACTTTTTGGAAATGCTGCCACCCTTCTAAGTCACAAGTCAGGACACAAGTATAAGTGTCCTGTCCAAAATATAAGTCAATTTCAGTCCCTATTCCCAGATAACACTTAGGGTAGCTATGTCTTAGGGGCTGGTAATAAGTATGCAGGCACTCTTGTAATTCATTCAGAGATAAGAACATGGTTGCTCTTTATCTCTTTCTTGCTCTTTTTATTTCTTCTCTTCCTTCACATAGCTAACCAGTTTGTGACCCCACCAATGCCTAAATGGAAGGAGAGAGAAAAGGTAAGGGGGCTGTGAGGTTCACACCTTACTGGGAACCTTTATGGATGGATTTGTTCTCTCTGGGCCAGGCAGGTATTTAGTATTGAGTCTTTCTCTTGAGGGAAGTTTCTATGAGAAAACTTGGCCTTCATTCCTTGTGATCATGAGTAATATATTTACAAGTCTATTACTCATCCCTTTGTCCTTCCTTGGTTTTATTTTCCTCTTTTCTTAAATTTTATAATGGATCATAAATACCATTACAGTTGGTCCTTTGAGGCAGAATAATAAGTGATTTCCAGTGGGGTCTTTCTCCTGTATGTGCCACTTCTATCTTGTGAAGCACACCTGTGTCCCCTGCCATGGGAAGTACAGCTGGTTCCCAGTGCAACAGAATCCTTCTCTCTCCTACCAGCTCAGATTCACTGCCATACTTTTACACATTCAGACCTTAAGATTCCTCAGGTCCATGTCAAACACTAGCCTACCACCTCCAGTGGATGTACGTGAAGTTCACTAAGGAGCCTCCAAGAGGGCAGTCTCACTAAGCTTGGGATAAGTATAAGACAGCCCATCGTCTCCTTTAGAAAAGAGAACATAGGAGAGTGCACTGAGTACAGACGTCATCGATCTGAAATGTCTCATGATAAAATGGATTCCTTTTTAAGTACCTACTTCAATGAAGAAAAATGTAAAACATGGGTTATTAGGCATGAGATAATGGTAAGAAATACATTTTAGTCTTTCCCACTCCTCCTCATTTCTTTCTCCGTCTTCAAGGTACCCCTTAAATAGAGAACCACCTTGAGAAAGACAAATTGAAAGGCCAGGACATCATTTATCAGGAAAGAGCATTTCTGCCTAATGGCCCCTTGAGTAAAGTGTTTCTTTAGGACATCACCACTCGTGTGAAGGCAGATTTAAAGGCCAGGGTATCAATTAGAAATCCACAGTCTTGCTGCCTAATAGCTCTTTGTACAGCTTCTTTTAGCAAGATAAAAATACCATCAAAATGGAAAATGAGACTTGCCAAACAACTTCAGCACTTCCCTTAGGCCACATTGCACAATACTGGCAGACATAGCATTTCTGAGATACTGATAAAGCTGGGAAAGATTACATAATATTTTATGGGGTTTGCTGCTATCTACAATGCTGATTTAAAGAAGCAGACATCAGCAATGAATAGTCCAGTACTGAAACATTAGCACTGGTCATGACATGTTTTAAAAGCAAAGTGACAAACTTAAAATAGGAAAACTTCATTGTTAGGACAGGATGAGCACTAAACATAAAAGAAAAAGTCAACATATTGGATTTAATAAAAATTAAAGTGTACTGTTTTTGAAAATAAGCCATTAAGGAAATAAAAAATAAATCACAGACTAGGAGAAAACATGTACTATTCATTTATCTGTCAAAGGACTCTTATCCTACTTTATTAAAACTCTACTGCAACAAAATTGATTTAATACACGCACAACTATACCTTAGTTGAATGTATGAAGTGCTCTTTGTACAAACTCAGATATAAGAAAAATCTCAGCTCTTGCAATCCTGCTCCTCCTCATGCCATCTGGTAGTTGTGATAAAGCTAGTGTGGTCACCTCCAAGATAAATGAACAGAACTTTAATCATTGAAGACACATTGTCCAGGAGGCTAATAAGAATTTAATTGGAACTTTAGAAAAAGAGAGGAAAAGAATGGCATAGAAAACATAACTGAAGAAATATTGACTGAAAATTGGTGAATGTGATTAAAAAACCAGCAGACCCAAGAAGCTCAATGAACTCCAAACCAGATAGATGCAAGAAAAGCCATACAGAGGTACGTTAGTTATCAAAGCCTCGCCTCTTGATGCCTTTTTCAGCTATATACTTGAAGAGTAGAAAAAAAGTGTACACAGCTAGTCATACTTATATAATTATAATTCATATGATACGCATTTTCAAAGGTCTTCATCGCAGCCCATGAATATCCAGCGAAGTTGGTGAATTCTCTCAGGAAGTGGGATTAGATAAAGAGAAACCTTAGACTAATTTTTTTTAATTTAGAGAAAAGTATATAATACATATTTATAAAATACCATTAAGATTGAATGTTCAATAATTTAATAAAATTGTGTGTTTAGTAATTTTGTAATTTCCTTAAGTCAAGAAAATACTGATTATTTTAAAAACATGAATCTAAAATTTTATCTCTTCTAGAAATAATGATAAGTTTAGACTTACGTACAATAGAAAAATATGGCATATGTAACTTTCATTCTTAACATATTGTCTTTAAACATGATTTTGCTAGTGATTTCTCTGCATGATTTAATTTAAATGTAACATAGTCACTACATTTTTGGTACTTTAAAAACAATACTATAATTTTGCTTCATACCTCATGCAGAAAAAATAGATTATGTACTAGCACAGCAATAAAAGCACAAATGTTATTTTGAGGTCTAAGTTTGAAATGTAAGAAGAAATGCTCAATTTAACTAAAATCACTCACCTAGAAGGCACAGTATCAAAGCTGTGATTAGATTTGATAAGCAAGTATAACATATGTGATCAAACAGCCAAAAGCAGTGACATTCAAGAGTATTTAATGTACCAGTACTAATTTTGCTTTTCACAGTGGTATTAGGACTCACCTTCAGGACGGCTTACAGTACTAAGCACGACATGAATAAAAGCCATGATGTGTCCAAATGAAAATCTAATAGGATCTCAGAAACTATTCAAAATTTTCCCGGCAAGAAAAATTGAAAGCCAGTGGGACAGGAACTTAAGGGTTCAGTATTAGTGTGGCAAAAACACAAGGATGCAAAGGGAAATAGAAAGTAAATTCCCTAAGAACTGTTGAGAGTCAGTACAGATAAACCAAGTCCATAGTTCAAGAAGAGGAAAAAAAACAAAAACAACTTTGTTATTTGAAAACAAGTTGAAATGGGAAAAACAGATGGGAAGCAAAAATGTGGAGGTTAACCTTTTGCTACTACTTAGGATAAAGTCACAAGACCACATCTTCATCACTCAAATCACGGAAACTTGCCAGATAAGCTACAAAATCAGAGACTCAGAAAATCACATGGCTGAGGTTACAAAGAAATCTAAATTACAGAAAGCGACAAGCCCTATCTTGGAGAAAAGAACCATGCTTTTGTCCATCTTTGTCAGAAAGCTGTTAAGAAAAATCTATCACAAAATAGAAATGAAGACAAACATCTAACGGATTAGTAATATTTATGTGTTGACTAGCATGCTGTATTAGAATCCTGAGCAGCACCAGAGAAAAAAGTTTTTGTCTACTTGACACGTTTCTTTCACAGGCCTTCTCACAGGCATAACACAGTACAATGAGGGCGAGATGTGCAGTGAGAGAGAGCTGAGAGGGCGTGCTCTCAGGCAGATTGAATTTTCTCTGGTGGGAAGCAAAGCTCTTCTCAAGGTGGGATTCAGGACAAAAGAGCTCAGAAAATGTTTTTGAAACACTGCAGACCTACTTGCTGAATTGCAACGCACTTTTGAAACTAAGGTTAGGACATAATTTCCATAGGTGTAGAAATTAGTGGGTGGGACAAGAGAGTATAAAGAAATTTGCAGAAATACAGAAAACTGGTAGTCTAGCTAAAAAACAGAGAAAAATTCCCCACAGTTTAGAAAGTTGAGGGCTGAGTTGCTCATTGGAAAAGAAAAAGTTTTCAGAACGTTGTTCTTTACATCTCAAAATCTAATAAAACAAATGTCACTATTCTGCCTTCAGAATATTTGAATTTAATAATGAATCTGAACTAAATATGGCAAAAAGCTGAGACTTGTCTCAGCTAGAGACTGGATTGACTTAGCACTCCAAAGTTGCAGCCTTACAGAGAGCCTTACATGTTTTTAGAAGAGATACATATTATTATTCCAGTCTCTAGTTTTTGACAATGTCTAGCATACAATAAAAAAATTTACAAGACATTTAATGAAGCATGAAAACAGGACCCATGACCAAGAAAGAAGAAAGTTAGTAGAGGCAAACCCAGAATTAATAGAGATGTTCTAATTATCAGAGAAGGGGTTTAAAGTAACTGATAAAAATATTAAAGGATTTACTATAAAAATGGAAAATATTAATGAACATATGAAAAAAAAGCTTCAGCAGAGTAGAAGCTTAAAAATAGAACAAAATTGAAATGTTAAAAAATACTACATAAAAATGAATCTCTCACTTGAAGTGCTTAATACAAGACTGAATCCAATATGACAAAAGAAGAGTAAACCTGAAGGAAAACTGATACATAAAAGAAAAAAGTGAAAAATGAACAAGTTTTCAATGCCTATGGGAAAATGTCCAATGCCCTAATACGTTCACAATTGGATTTTCAAAAAGAGGAGAAAAATAATAGGGCAGAAGAAATAATTAAAGAGATAGCTAAGAGGGGGAGGGGGAGAGCGCACCTTGGCACATTATAGTTAATCTCCTGAAACCGAAGAGAAAGAACAGTTATTAAAAGCACAGAGAGAAAAAGAGGGAGAGGGAGTGGGGAGGGAGACAGACAGAGAGAAGACACCTCATAGACAACAGAAGGTAAGAATGATGGCTGATTCCTCTTCTCATTTGAAACAGTGGAGTCCAAATATTATTGAAGGATAGATTTAATGTGCTGAAAGAAAAAAACAGTCAACTTAGAATTCTGTATACAGCAAAAAATGTTCTTCAGAAATGAGGGCAAAGTAAAAACATTTTCAGTCAGTTGTTTAGAGGATTTATGTGCAGCAGATTTCCAGTACAAGAAATTCCAAAAGAAATTCTTCAAGCTAAAGACATGATGAAAACCAGTAACTGCAGAGATGAGTAAAAAGCAATAGAAACTATAACTTTTTTGAGATATAAAGCTATAATGATTATAGCAATGTGGTATTGTTTTAAATGAAGACAAGTAGATAAATGGAATTCCGGTCTCTACAGTTTTTTCCCACAGTGTTTAGCATACAGTAAAACATTTACAAGGCATTAATGAAGCATGAAAATAAAACCCCTGACCAAGAAAAGAAGAAAGTTAGTGGAGGCAGACCCAGAATTGATACAGATGTTCTAACTATCTATATTGAAAAATTCAGAGATATACTTATCCTTATACTGTCAATTGATTTTGAATTACGAGTCAGGGAAATTTGATAGAAGATTTTTTTAACAATTGGTGTTGGAACAATTCAATATTCATATGTTAAAAAAATAAATAAATGAAACTATCAATATCCCTTCACATATAAAATGGGTGGATCATAGTCGTATATACATGGTTTCAAGAAACACACAAGGTCTAAAAATAGACCATCTTGGTGACTTTGCAATAAGGAAAGATTTCTTAGAACAATAACTTTAAACATAAAAATATAAACATTTTGACTTTCAAAAAAGACAAAATGAGTAGAAAATTTACAGAGTGGAAAGATATTCAAAACACATAAGTACACAATTCACACAGTTCGAATCAGAATACAAACTGATCCATACCTAAGATAGTTGAGGGGCATAATAAACACATAGTAGGAAGCCAAAAATACTATAAACATGGACAAAAGATGCTCAGTGTATTTGTCATCAGAAAGTATACTTTAAAACCACAATGTGTTGCTAATTCACACACAATAGGATGATTAAAAAGCCTGAGGACACCAATGTGAAGCAGCGAAACACCTACACGTTGCTAGTGGGCATGTAAAACTGTATGACTGCTCTTTACAACGAATTAGTTTTCCCCCAGCTAAGAAAATATTGACCTCTGAGAAAGGCTTTCAATTCCTAACTGTCTGTCTTAGTTACGCCCAAAAAACAAAACCACTTGTATAGTTATGTTCAAAGCAGATATACTCTTAAATCAAACATGGAAATAACCTAAGTTATCCACCAACAGGTGAATGAAAAAACAAAAACAAATCATGTGCATTTCAGCCGTGGAACACTGCTACGGCAATTAGAATTTAACAAACAAAAATGAATACACACAGTGGTGTGTATTAATCACAAAGAGATTATGTTGAATAACAAAGCCCGACACAAATGAGTCCATATTGTATTTTTTTCGTTTACATGAATTTTTAGAAGAGAGAAAACAGACTAATAAATGGAAATAGAAATCCGAACTGTTTTTTACCCTATGTGGAGCAGGGACTTGCTAGAAGGGAACTGAGGGCATCATTCTGAGGTGAGGGAAATGTTCAATCTTGAACAGGGTGGAGGTTGTCTGTATGCGTGCACTTATCAGAACTCAGTGAATTATATGGTTTAATCGGTGAGCGTTTCAGTATATATAAATTTTACCTCAGAGGGAAAAATATGAGGAGATTTAGAATAACAACAATAATAATGCTGAAGAGATTTTAATGGCTGTTTTGGCATAAAGTCAGCTCTAGGCATACTCCAACGTGGCCATCCCACATCTTGATTACTGTATTTCATTTTAAACACCAAATTTTTAATGCACACCAACATGAACATTTATAGAAGATTACAGAGGAGGAAGATGGTTCTTACACTATCATTATGGGAGAAAAGAAGAAATAAGTGAAAATACTTATTATGGAAAATAGAATATATCTTGGTAAGGGCCTAGTAAATGTTTTCAAATGATTGAAGAAGTCACATGAGGGAGAAACCTGATTAGTTATGTATGAGACTGAGACACAGCGATAAACTGATGGAGCCCAAAGGATGACAAGTTTTTATGTTTCATCCATGCAAACATAAAATCAATCTGAATTTAATTTTTTGTAATAGAATGAAGACAGTATATCTTTTTGTTTCCGGTTGTATTCAAAGAAAGAAAAACTAAGTGGGCAGAGAAGAGGCCCCTGGGCCAGGGTCGTGGGGAGTCCTGCTCATGGCACCAGGCCTGGCCACAGCCCTCCCCTCGCATTGCTGGTGGAGTGGGAGGGTGGGGTGGGCAGGGGCAGTCCTGTGGGAGCCACTGTTCACCTTGGTCAAAGACCCTTAATACTTCTGGGGTGTGTTCCGCTTCTGTGAGCCAGTGATGAGGGCCTTGATGGGTTTGTTAACAGTCAACCAGGATCTCCTTGACCCTGTCAGTGACCTTGTCCACATCAGTCTTCAGCTCTGAGATCTCTTCCTGGCAGTGGCAGAGGCGAAGGAGGTGCTCCAGAATCTACTCCTCCAGGTTCAGGTTCTTGGGTAACTTCATGTAGTAGTACCTGACCTTGACGTTCCCTTGGCACCTCACTGGGCCCTCCTTGTGCATGCCACCATGGCCCTCACCTACAGCCCCTAGAGGGCTCTGAAAGTAGACGGGAGGTCCTGGGCCACCAGTGCTGTGCCTTCACCCCACATACCCCTGCGGGACTGCTTTGCTGGTGGGGCTACATGCACGCTCCTCCCAGCACCGTAGCCTCTGGAACACCCAGCAGGTTGGGATGTTATAGCTGGATTTAAACATTGTGGCTGGTATGCTAGTAAACTTTGTTTCCTTTCAATAAGGAGGGTTTTTTTTTGGTAGTTGTTTTGGTATTTCAATAACTATACTGTGTAACAACAATTTTAATTTCCCGCTGAGACCTGGAATATGTACAACTTAGTAACACAGGGAAGCAAATTTATTAAACATGCACAAGAAATAAAATTTCATTCTCTAAGGCACACATATTATTTTAAAAAACTATTAATTGACACTGTTTTGTGCATGGATTTCCAAGAATACTGACTATCACTGATGGTAGAAGTTCTATAGTAAGGTTAACTGGAAACTCATTACCATCAAGGACAGGGGAAGTTTCTCTAGGATTTTATCTAAATCCATGGCAGAATTATTATATTTTAAATAGTGTCTCTTCTAACTCCCAAATTAATAGACTAGTATTTTGGTAAAAACCTATTTAAATATATTTTCTGATTTCTTGACAGTATTGTCATGGATTTATCATGAAGCCGGGGGATAACTGGCAGGAAACGGAGAGTTATCTGCTAATATTGGCTCAGAGGACACTGTCATGACGTTCTGTATCAAATCCATACATCTAACGTAGCTGGATGCATACTGAAGAGAAAAGTATCAACACACTTTGTAATAAATCTGAGTGAGAGGAATGCTAACATGTACGGAATCGAAGTGAATGAAGTGGGATGAAATGTGTATTCTGAGCAGAAATCAGGATTTCAGATAAATGTAAACATCATAACCAGATTCTGAGGCTACAGCTTGCGCTCCCCTGGGTAAATATTTGATCAAAAAGTATCTTCAGCCTATGATGACTATCGTTTATTAATGATTTAGTATTTCAATTTTCTAAAATTTTATCAGTTCAGAAGAATCCTCGCTGTCATTCTGGGTTGTTAGCTGGTGTAGACTGTATTATTTGTCCACAATTCTTTCTTCTCTCACCATCTTCACCATGGCTTTCCTATGGGTAGGTTATACTTTCCTGCTCACTCATTTTGGACTTCGTTGCTTTCCACACTGAAATGTGGATACAGATAGCTTCAACATGAGGCTTTAGGAACCGTGGTAAAATCTCACCAAACTTCTTGGAGCTGCTGACTTTGGTGATAAAGAACACATGCTGAGAAGTCTTAACCTGGCCTTAGAATGATGGTACTTGTAGCAGAACTAAGCTGTACTCAAAGCCAGCGGCCTAGCCTAGTCCAGCAGGTAATTCTACCTGAGATCAATCAAGTTGTGGTTTATGTATAAATCCATAAGCATGAAATACTATTTTTGTACAAGACACGGAGATTTTGGGCATTGGTTGCTATGCAGCTTTCTCACAGCATCTGGGTTATCCAGCGCCTAAGTCTAAGACACTGCTTGTTCATAATGATTGGAGGCTTAGATATTTCAGCCAGAGCAAAGACTGTTCATTTATTCCACAAATCGTTTTCTGTGTGACTGCTATGGGTTAGACAATGTGCAGAAAATTGAGTGGAAACTGTTGTGGTCCATGCATTTATGTAGCTTACTTTATAATTAGGTAGTTATTAATCAGTAATATTGCAAATGCAAATAAAAATTTCCCTTGTTCAGGGGGCTGCTAAAAGAGGGAGGTTTAGACCTATCTAAAGATGTAGTACTTAAGTTATGGTATAATCATTTCTAGAAGTGAACTGGTGAAAGGAGAGGAACATTCTAACACAGATACAAAGTGTATTAAGCAAATATAAGGGAACTAAAATAATGTCAAATCTGGGAGTGTGCAGAAAAATGAATAGAACATTATGTGAGATGGAGCTGAAAAAAGATTTAGAGTCAAATATTTGAAAAGCAAGTTTTAAGTCTAGTTTAGGGTTTTGACTTTGAGAGCACTAGGAAGCCACTGAAACGGTAGAAGCAGCATGATAAACAGATTTTGCATTTTGAGGCTGTGATAGTTACTCAGATGAGAGGTTTTTGTTAATTTGGACTAATACAGTGGTAGAGGAGATTGAAAAATAGACAGGCTTTTTTTGTTTGTTTTGTTTGTTTTTAGGTAAAATAAAGAGAAAATCGTGATAATGATTACAGGAGTGAGGGTAAGAACGGAGTCAGGAATCACTCCGAGGATGGCTTTTGATACTGGATGGAAAGTTAATAGTTGGCTATAACATCTCAAAATGTAGATCTATGTACAAATTTAATGTTATTGATATTATTTACAAAACAAAAATATATTCATATATTCTCCAGATTTTATGGTCACTACTTATGTATTTTGTACATTAAAAGAACCAACATTAAAATTTTTTTTTAATTTGTGGAGAAAATCTTCAGGTCTCTACTGTGTTTAGAACATATCAAATAAATTGTTGGAGCACTTTTCTTCAAAAAGTTGTATCCTTGAAGAGGTTCAGGAAAACCTCAACTATAAAAACTTCCCCAAAATTGCAAAAACAAACAAAAAAAGACTATCTTAGATTTCAGGAATTGATTTTGATATCTGCAGTAGTTTTCTTTCAAAGGCTCAAGAAATGTGTGTAGGAAACAACTATAACTCATTGATTTTACAGTCCACTGTAAGATCACAAAAATATTATTGCTTTAAATTAAATGGACTTGTGAAAACAGTGTCACTGAAAACATAGCGTAATAAAATGCTTTGTATTAAATTTAGAGAACTTGGCTTTGGATACTTCTTTGTCTGAAAATAGTTACAAGATGGCCAAATCTTCTCATTTTTCTTGGTCTTAGTTCTGCACTTGTAAAATTAGATGATTAGACAAAAAAAAATCTGACACATTTCTTGAATTTCCAATCCTGTGATTTTTGAAGGACTGTAACTTCTGATCATAAGATTTAGGTTAATTTTCAATGTGGTGATGTGGTAACAGCAGGTCTTTTGGACAACGAGTACAACTAATCCCTTTGGACAGAAGTAATAGCTGGAAATGACTCTGGGACTCATTCACTAACTTGCACATAGACATGTTCTGGCTTGTAGAATTTGCCTATTCTTGTTTTCCTGAGCTAATGGCAGTTGGTCCACATTCTCAAGTTTGCCACCAACTCCATTATGTCTTCAGCCAGATGTTCCATAAATTTGTGTGTATATAACATGTGTAATCAAGGAAGTTATATAGTGTGAATATTAAATAAGAAACACTTTAATAAATTTATTCTGTGCAATAATTTATTGCATCAAAAATTTGACAGCTATCTTAATTTTCAGATTCAATTTTTAATTTTCAAGTTCAGATTCACTCAGTTATTTATTTACTTAGCTACTTATCCATTCTATACATATTCATTGAGTGATTGCTGTATACCAGGAAAGATTCTAGACACTGTAGGACAGAAGAGAACAAAAGAGGAAGAAAAAATATATTCATGGAACTTATGTGATAATGAAAAGAGAAAGGAATAGTCAAAATAAATGCACATATATGCATGTTTATGTGTGTGTGTGTGTGTGTGTGTGTGTGTTTATATATACCAGATATCCCTGGGATAAAATAGAACAGGAAAAATGTCCTTCTTTTCCTGCTAAAGGATTCATTTTGCTCTAGATTTAACCAGAAAGCTAAAGATGAATGTGAGCAATGCATATGGCATATTGCTTAAATAGAGTTAAGCCACTTAATTTATAAAATATCTTTATATTTTTTAATTACATAGCTTACTTGACGTTTTTGAAAGGAGCCCAAACATACATGCACAAATTCCAGTGTTATTTACAATAAAGAACTGACACAGACCAAGTACTTTCTAACAATAGTATTCCACATATAAGAATTCTCTTGCTAGTAAATAGCCAAGAGGTCTGTTGTTAGCGTGTCTGCATCTCTCACTGTTTTTGCCCGAGATGTCCCCAGGAAAGATAAAGAGTAAATGTCAGGTTGCTGCCATCTCCTTCCAAGCATACCTAATAATTTTCTATTACCTGTATTATTCAGTGTACTCAAGTTGGTGTTATCTTTTCAAAAAAGTGGGTTTGCCAGTTCTTCCACTACTAAGCTGACTCGGTGATGACTGATCACCATCATTTAATTAGGGATGTGATCTACTGAGACTGATTTTCAGCCGTGGTGAGGCTTAGTTTCCCTCTAGGTTACCAGTCACCTTCCAGCGTTTTCAGCTGAAATCTTGATAACGTTCTTTGTGGTCTCTTCCTCTGGCAAGTTTAGACATCTCTTCTTTATTCCCCATGCTTCTGAAAGCTCCACTTCTGTTTTTCCAAGATTGTATGCTTAAGTTTTCATTCTCTGACCCAGTGAAATTCCAGAGTAAGTTTTACCTGCCCTTGAGTGCCAGAGCAACCATATGCTTAAAGCTCTTTGTCTCCAACAAAGGCTCTGCTGAATATTTTGCCCCTGAGACAACTAATCTGACTTCCTTACAACTGTACTCATTAATGTTCTTGTCATGTTTGAGTCTTCTGCTTGTAACCTCATTGAAGTAGAAGTCCTAATTTGCTTGATTAGTAAATGAGGCAACATTCTTCAAAATTTAAAAGTTTGTAGTTTGTAAGAATTCTAAAAATAATATAAATCTCTATAGAATGTAGTTTTTAAATAAAGTATACATTCTAAAACTTAACAAGAAATCACGTTATCTAATTTTGCAAACACTGATAATAAGCCATATTTCTGTAGAAATTAATTTTACATAGAAAAAGTTATGTTGATGTAGTATTCAATGTGTTAATGATACATAAATGATTACTTAAATAACTGTTTCATTATAAAGAAAATTTATCATTACTTGAATATGACCATTTATACTTGCACACTTGCTTTGGGAAGAATATATGATTTGTCTTTTTTTAGATTTACATTTTTAAAAACCTCTTTAGGTAAGTTAGTTTGAAGAATGCATAAATTAACTAATGTTTCAGAAAGACTAGTATTGCACATAATTAGCACCTGAATACTAAGAGGTGGTTAGTATCCATGGTTACAGGGTCACACTGAAAGGTCCGTCCCTCTTAACAGAGCAGAATAAGCTTCTTATCTTTTTATCATTTAAGCACTGGAAGTGGGAGACGGTGGAATCATGTAGAAAGAGTGAAGTCTTCATATTTACTTCACATCACACCACTTCAGTGTTAACTGATCATCTAAGATTTCTCAATTGTGTTCAATACTGTAGAGCAGACAGGAATGTAACAGGTTTTTGGCCTCCAATGGAGCCACAATTTGAAGAAGTGGGTAAAAGGCTCAGCATAGTTTGGGACTTGCTGTGTTTTAGATCAGTTTGGGACATTTGGAAATATGTATCTCATTATCAGGAGAGAGAAAGCAGGAATAAAGAGATAGATTTGGTGGCCTTATTCATAGAGGTGATAGATTAAACTTTTAAATTTAAGGAGATCACCCAAGAGAAACTGGAGCACATAAAGAGAAAAATCTGAAGGCAGAAACTTAAGATGTCTTTTATATTTTAAGTAATACAATGGCACTATTTGTTAAATACTTTAGTCCTTCAGGTTTTTCTGGAAGATCTGTTTAACTGATACTAAAATCATATAATCTAAGGTCTTTTAATTGAGATTGTATTCAATCTGTATGTTATCTGATTATTATGTCATTTTACTTATTATGTCTCTAAAATATAGATTAATAATACTAGGGCACATTTAGGAATAATGAGCATACAATATTAAATTATACACTAAGAATATATTGTATTCTCATTTAATGACACATACACGTCTTGCATATGTTTTGTTAGAGTATGTGTTTTCAATTACAAATGGGTATTGAATTTGAATTTTTAAAATGCTCTTTGAAATTATGGTAATTAATGATTTTTTTCTCCTTTGTATATCAACACATTGATATGCATTATTGTCTTAATACATATCTTAATATAATTAAATAATATAATTAAGCTTTATACAATTCACTAATACTCTCTTGGAATTGAATTTGCCTTTGGTTTGCAAACATAGACTTAGAGATATTAAAACCTTAGCAGATGAATCTGATTTTAAATTAAAATCACAACCACAAAATATGAAAAGTGCTATAAGAGAAAAATAGTTTTCTGTTAATGAATAGAGAGTGGATTAAGTTTATATTATAGATGAAACAGGAGCAGTGCCTCTGAAGAGGTGACATTTAGACCCATATATGGTCTACTTTGGTAGCCTGCCCTCTTTCTTACCTATAATTTGCATATTATTTAGGTCCAGATGAAATAACCAATAACATATGCTTCTAGGCCCTTCTCCTGGAAAATGTTCTGACAAGCTCCATAATGGAATTGATCTAGTAGTCTTACATTCCAGAAGATTTCAGAAAGAAGGAATCTAGCTTCTAGTAAGTGGGAACTAGATATATTCTCCTTTAACTTTATTATTTTAGTTAGGATTCAGTCAGAAAATACAGACTAGCTTTAAGGACAAGGAGACCACCAAAAGATTAGAAATGGTAAGAAATCTCCATCTCTGCGGCTAGAGAGAGAAAGAGGAAATTACGTAACTAGATCCCAGGAGCTGGTGTCAACGGGTGGAAACTGGAAATGTATTAGCCCCTCCTGGTTGGAGCTGAGGTCACAGAGGATAAAACTGTCTGGTGGAGATTCAGCTGTCCTGAGACTCTCATTGGCTGAAACTTCCTAAAAGGCAGTAGGCAAGGGATTATGGGAAATATATTTTTCTACAATATAGTGCAAGACAGGAAGGGGCTGGGAATGCATCTGAAAGAAAATAGGAAGACTATCAGAACCCCGTGGATAAATGATACTGTGCCTTGTTTGACAGGGAAAACTTAGAAACACTGACTGAAGAATAAATGTGTCAGAATCAAAAAGGTATAAAAATTTATCTATCAGTGCATAATTCTAGTTTTTATTTCAAATTAAGTATTACCTTGTTTGAGATTCCAGAAAACTGTATCATACCTCTAATTCCATGAATTTATGATGCTAAACCACTAATTGTGCATTCATTTTATTTAATGTAATAATAGAATTGTCTAAAGTACTTGTACAATTTGTTCCTTCTCTCAATAGTGAGAATTGTCAAGCGACGTCAATTTGAAATTAGGCACTTGAAATTATGTGGTAAATTATTTGACATTGTAAGTTTGATTTCCTACCCCCCAAAAAATGAATACATAATTTGAGCAATTTAAAACTCAGTTGAAATTGTTTGAGAAGTCAGGATTGCAGCCTGTTATGATCTCCCCAGAAGCCTTAGTTGATCTCCCAGAAGCCTTACTTACAGTTTTAGAGATGCCACAGGGGCAGGTGGAAAAGACACGTCTACTTCTCCTGAGCCAGTATCAGCGGCATGGAACCTGGAGATCCTAGTCACAGAGGGAGGCCAGTGACTACTGTGATGAGTAACTCCGACATGCTGAGTGACACTGAGACTGCTTTTTAAGTCTTAAATTAGCTTGAATACAGCCTTCACCCCTTTAACTTACAAGTTTACGTGTGCAATTAAAATATTCCTTTGACCATATATACAAAAAGAGAAAATTCCATTTAAGTTAAACCTGTTTGTTTTTTCTTTAAAGTTTACCTTCTAACACCAGTGATAGAAAATCAACCCTGCAGCATGTGAAATACCTAACACTCCCCTCCAAAAAAAAAAAAAAAGGGAAAAAAACACCATTTATCAGAAATATGTGTATAATGATTTAAAATGAGAAGCGACTCTGTTGGTAATAACTTTAGGGTTTCATTTGGCAGAAATGACACATATAGTTATAGAAAGAATCTTTTTATAGGGAAAAGGTGCAAAATACAGGGAAAGTGAATTCTAATATATATATTGCTCAGTGTGTCTAATCAGGACTGTCTTCACGTACAAGTAGCATTGTTAATGGTCTCCTAGAGGGGTCTCCTAGAAATATCTTGACTATTGGAGGATCTGATTTCATTAATCTTGATTTTAGCTTCTCAAAGAATATGCTTTTTTCCTAAAATGGGAAAAGAAAGGAAGAAAATCAATTAGTACTTGCAGCTAAGTTTTCTACTATTTATTTGTAATATATGTTTATTGAACACATCTCTGTGAGACCATTTTCTAAATTGTTTTGGGTGTTATTTTATGTAGTCATCAGAAACTCTTGTGAAGTAATGAAGTACTTACATTTACCATCCTAATTTACAGCGGGAGGAAATTGATGGTTGTAGAGTTCAATTAGTTTACCCATTGTCATGCTGCCAAGAAATGGTTGAGTATATGCTCAAACACAAATCTGTCTGAATCCAGGACCTAATGATTTAAACATTTAAAATAATTATTCAAAGGTTACTATCTGCATTTGTAATGAAAGGGAGATTTAAGAAGACTCAATAACTTATAGAATGAAAATCCAGGTATTCATTGGAAATCGGAGTTGAAATCTAGAGAATTTTCCATACTATGCCATTCCACTCTTTGGAATTGTAACAGACAAAATACTCAGCATTCCAGTGTATAAGGAACAGAAAGTTTAAATACAGAAACCTCTGAAAGGAGAGTGACTTGAAAGGCTAAAAGGACCCAGATAAAAACATACTATGCATCTTCAGAGATAGTTGTGACTTCACATATTTGTGAACGATTAATTCTGACTGAAGAGAACTTACATTCTTCAAAACTCTGAGAACCAAATCTGAATTTCTCAAAGTGCTTAGATCAGCCTACTTAATTTACTAGATTTCTTAGCCTTGAAGTTGAAATACCAAAGGGTAAACATACTATACTACAGACAGTAGTACTGTCATTAGCACAGCAGTGATACAAATCACTAAAATAGAGAGAGGAAACAATCCAGTTGTCTAAAGTAGAGTGAGGACTCTAAGATGATGTAATGATGATAACTGTTTCTTCACTACTCAGTGACTAATACTTGTAAAGTGTAAATCAGTGCAAAATCTGGTTGAATATGTCTATAACAATGCCAGTGATTTTGCAGAAGTTTCACCATTGTGTACTTGAAGAGTAGTTTCTTCTGAGAAGTAAAAGGATCTTTGTATGTATTAAGTATTTGTTATTTGAATTTTTTTCCTGAGCCCTCTACTGTTAACCTCCTTTTAAGAGAAAATAATAACGTAAAAAGTCATAGTCACTGAGGGATTTTATAAGTACTTCTATAATATCTCAGCATGGCAAAATGACTTTAAAAATTGACACAATATATATCTAACCCATCAACAGTGAAACTGGGGGTAGAGTATATTGTACAGTGAAACTCATTTTTTCCATCCCATTATCTGCATTTCCTATGATCATTATACCTGTCAACCATGTTCATACAAAATTGCTGAAGGTCAGTGCTTCTAATATTAAGTTCTGTCATACGGAGCTGGAGTTAAATGGCTTCAGAAGAAGTTGACAGATCATGAATAAGAATAGGTTGCTCTTTTCCCAGTAAGAGTTGGTACTGACGGCTAAAGTATTGTTGCTAGTCACTGGCGAGTTAAGGTCGTGTTCTCATGACTCTCATGACAATCAAAAAGGCCTTCTGTTATAAGGTATAACACATACTAATCTAACTTAAGGGAATTTAAAACAATCAATATGTTTTCAGTGCATATCAACCCTCAAGTAATGATGGACATGTTTGCAGGCTGACAGTATCACATCCAGCAGGAAGACAATAATTCTACATAGGTTTCTCTTTTTCTTTATCATAAAGGCTATTGCATTTGATTAAGTCTGGGTTCCTGCTGTAATTATTATCATTAGTCTTTGAAATGGCATTTGCACAGTTTAGCTTTCTTAAACTGTTTTGACATTTTGAAGGCTGCTAGTCATTTTCCCTCATCTTATTAAAAAACCTGTGGCCCAGGTAGCAAGCTGTTCTCTGCCCTTCCAGGGCATAGGATGTAGTTATTTACTTCTAATAGGTTTGAAATATCCTAGGTAGTATTTGTGTTAAAACATATAAAATGTGGCTCACAGCTTTTCTATGTTCTGTTTGAAAGGAGGGACCTGGGATGGGCAGTCTGGATTGGGCTAAGTACTGGGTTTTCTATCTCATGATGAATCTCAGAGTAGGAAATCAAAAAAAGTCTCCTTTTTGGTGATAGGAGTAATCAAAAGGGGGAAAGTAGGTTCATCCTTAAAAGGATAATCTCAAAGGTATTATCTTAGATAATATTTCTTCTTGTGTATAAAGTTACCGAGGGATATTATTTCTATCTTGGATCCTGGCCAAGGCAATAGGGTAAAACAGGAGGAAGTAGAAATGAAAAAATAAATAAATAAATAAAGGCAGGTAGATCACTTTGATCTACCTGTGTGCTTCTGTGTCTTAATGGACATTGCTTTTTGAACAGGATATTTGTAGATGAGAAAAATTGAGGTCCACTCTTTCCTTTTTCCTAACTTCTGCCATATGTCCACATGCCCAAACCTACCTGACAAACACATCACAGTTCCTGGAATATGATGTAGAAACTACATGTTCCTACATGAAGGCATGTAGTAAATTTATTCTGAACATCTACAGCTTATTCATCCAAATGCTTTTGTTCTAAACCAAATTCAGTACCGTGGGTGTTGACAAAGTTTATAAGAATTCCACAGCCACTACTGGGCCCTCTGAAATAGGCATATTCTTGCGCTTGAGAGCACACAGTCACATAGTATGTTCTGTGATGCTTTCTAATGGTTTGAGACAATCTTAGTCCTTCATACCTTTGCAGTGCATGTTATCATTTCCTTTATTTATTCTTTTTGGTTATTGTTGAAAAAAAGTCTGCATTTGTTAGATAATAATGCATGGATTTATAACTCTTTCCACATACTGTTTAGTTTCTGTCTGCATAGCATATGGACAGTCAGTAAAAGCAGTCTTGAAAGTTCATTTGTAAGTTGGTGGTCTAGAAGTTAAAGTAAATTTTCCCATATAATCAATGCAACAAAGTATGGTTCTCCAGTCAGATTTTACTATATCCTGGGATCAGGCACATTAAAATGCACAAGAGAATGAAAAGGGGGAGAGATCTGCTCTGTCCAGGATAAACACAGATAGAATCTTGACAACGGAGATCTGTGATTTTGATAATTTATTCTGTTCCTTTAAGGACTTCACCTTCACCTCTTCAAACCCATTTCCCAGACCCACACATACTCCTGTACTGCCTGGACCTGCCTTATATCAACCCCATTCTCTTGAGTGATGTTTCCATCTCCAATTTGAAATCCTATCCTCCTCAATCATAACATTTTTTTATTTTAAAAGCAATGATTCAGCAAAGGGATGAAAGAAGACAAGTTCATATCAGTTAGGCTGTGAAGATATAAACTACTTTCAAGAAGACACTGTACTCTCATTCTTCTATTGTCTTCTACTTGGGATGGTACTTAGCATATATTCAATGTTTTAAATATAAAATAATAGTATGTATTAATTCTATATCTAATGATATGTATTAATCTCAAAGAATATCATTATCTAATAACAATAATATTTTTATGGATTCCTACCATAAACTGGTTTCTCATTTTTAAAGAAGTTGGCTTGTTTAAGTGGATTAACATATGTTGAGCACCTAATATACCCTAAGGCACTTCAGATGTTTTCCCAAATTAAAGTAAAATCTATGGAGTAAATATCACTCTAGTTTTTAGATCAGGAAACTAAGGCTTTGTGAGTTCAAGAAATTAAGCCAAGATGGTCACTATTAGAGTTGGCATTCAAAGTTCTGACTTTCTAATCCTATACCCTGTTAAAATAATCTGAAAAAGGAAGTGTTTTAATGGCTGAAATTACAGTAAATATAGCAAAATGAATATAAAGATTTCAGAAAATGTAGAAAGTTGTTGATAGTTTTTGTTTTGTTTGTAGTAGAATCATTCAGTCTTAAAACTTACTTAAGAGTCTGCCTTTGCTTCATAGCTCCTTTGCTTTCTTCCTTTTTGTCTGAAGTTTTATATTTTCCATAAGACCTATGCTCTCGGAGGACGGGCAAAGGTACCCATACATTTCTCTACCTCCATATGATGTTCTACAGCTTCTCTCTCACTAATACTTAATAACTACTTTTTAAATGAATGAATTAATAAACATTTTTCAAATCATCAGTTGGAAAGACCCCTGTTTCTTAACTTGAAAAATGTAAAACTTTCATTGATAAAATTTTTCTCTTAGTAGATCCATTAGCTTATATTTTTATGTCTTTCCATGTATTGCCCTAAAATATTTTTTTTTCCTTTCACTTACTTACAAATGCTAGTTAACACTTAATGTATCTGACAAAGCTGTGGCTTTTGATAATAAGAGAATTCACCAACCTAATTTTCAATGTTCTATGAATAAGAATTGCAAATTGCTCACAGGCAGTTTCTTTGTAGTGGAGGAATAGTAGAAATTTAAGCAATTTCCTGTGATTTGATTCAAGCCACTCAGCTAATCTGAATAGTTAATAAACTTTTGTATTAACAGAAAAGAAAGAAAGGCTCTTGCCAGAAATTACCCTGACAGTTGACTCTGAAAACACAAATTGGGATTTGGCTTCCTGGTTCTGAATCATATGCAGGAATTAAGCACCTCTTTTGTGCTCTCCCCAAGAGATACCCAAATGTGGTAAATCGGCATTACTTTGTGGTATGGCTTCAGACGAGCTGAGAAACATTACACCAACACCATTTGATTCCCTTCTGATTTGACTCTTTAACACTCAAGGTCTCTCCTATAAAAGAATGAATTGAAACATGAGTTTAACCATACAGAGCTTTAAACCATTAAGCCAGTCTCTCTCTGTAACATTTTGAATCTGGGATACTAATTTATTACTTCCTGGTATTTTAAGTTGAACAAATTCTTCTACCGGATTAACTTTGGTCTGTGTGACTTAAAGTGTGGCCTTGAGAGAAATAAAAATAAATTTCATGATTTAACTTAGGTAAAAAAATAGGATGATATGTCTCTCAAGCTCACTTTCCTTTTCTTTTTTTCTCATAATTATTGTATTTTGTCAGGTAGGGCTGGATTATGCTGCCAAATATCAGTGGATTCACATAACAAAAAGCATACTTTTTGCTCAAATTACGTGAAAAACATGGTTCAGCAAATTCAGTCAGAGACCCAGTCGTCACAGCAGTGGGGAAGAAATGCAGCAAAGCCAAATCATGCACAAGTCTTAACCCTCTACAGGGACGTGAAGCACCTGATTTAATCTCCCGTTTTGTTGTCCAAAACAGTTCTCATTACCACGCCTAACTACAGAATCAGCTGAGAAGTGCAGCCTTCCACGTGCACTGAAAGGCAGATGTACGGGCAGGCTACTCAGCATGGATGTTCTCTTGCTCCCTGTACATCCCCCGCTCGACCAGTGCCTGCTTCACTACGCCCGGTCACATGACTGATCTTCCTACGTAGCTGACCCTCTGCTGGTTTCCCTGGTAATCAACGAACCAACCTGGTATCAGTTTCCTCTGTAACTGGTAACCTCTCCTCCCCCCAAGTAGTGAAGACTGCCACCATGTCCTGCCTGCCTTCTGCTGCAGTTGGTGGGGTGTTGCTCCAGGACCTCGACTCAAACATATAAGATCCATTAAACCATTGATATCTTTGTCATTGACCCTGGGCTCTTTCTTTGGTCTCAAAGCTGTACAAGTACAGGGCTTACAGGCCTGCGGTCTGCAGGCCAACAGTGGAACACCAGAAAAGTTTGATGCTCAGCACCAGTGGCTACCATGCTTCTTCTTTCACATACTCCCTTTTCTCTCCCAACATAGAGGTTGAGATCTCAAATCTTCACTTTGGAAAGTCTGGGGTCAGGGTGGACTGAGCTACTTACTTGCTACAGAATCTTGCACAGGTCTCCAAACTTCTCCATACCTGTTTTCTTCATCTGTAAGTATTGATAAGCAATGCCTCCACCATCACAGGCACATTTCCAATGTTTACAGTGAGCTATTTTTGAGCTTTTTTTTCCTATTCCCTTTATTATTTCTTTGCCAACACTTGACCATCTTAATTAAGTTTAGCATTATATCATGTTTTGTTATCTGGAGAGCGAGTACCCCTTTACATATCTTCAAAATTGCATAGGCAATTTTGTCCTTTATTTTCTACATAAATTTTTTGAACCATTTGTAAAGTTTTAGGAAAAGGTTTTTAACATTTATATCAAAGATAAACATTAGTTAGGGAACAAATAATTGCTTTATGATATTGAATCCTCCTTTCCATTAGCCCTGATGTATTCTGCAGATTGTCCAGATCTAAATATTTTCTAATTAGTGTTATGATTTCTTAATTAATTCATTAATAATTTAGCAATACTTTGAGTTTCCAAAATTACATTTTATAATTTGTTTTATATTGATTTCTAATTTTATTGATTTGTATTTAAAGATAATTGTATGTTTTTTTAAATTTTTTTGGCATGTATTACTTTCTTAATACATAGTTGATAGGTATTTAGGAAAATGTCATTGGTTGTAGGATTCTGTATATGCACACTTGAAAGAATGTGTGGTTTCAATCTGTGCTATTATTTTAATCATTCATTATCATCTTTTTTTTTTTGCTTAATGGTTCAATTACTGAGATACATGTTTCAACTCTTCTAATATATGGTTGTCTTAATTTCTATTTATAATTTCATCATTTTTGCTTTGAATATTTTGCAGCTCTTTTGTCATGTGTTACCCATTCATTCAGAATCATTATATATTTTTGGCAGATTGCTTCTCAGTATGTGGTGGCTCTGTTATACTGTTGTCTTTAATTTTCAGTATGTTTTTTCTGATACTGTTAAAATAGCTATTCTACTTTTTTGTTTTGCTTTATAATTTACTAGTACATATTTTCTTCCCATTTACTTTCAAACTCTGCACTGTTACATCTGAGGTAGTCTCTCTTAAACTACACTGGATGTTTTTATTGTTTTGTAATCTGAGAGTCCCTCTCTCTTTAACAGATGAGTTGATGTACTCTGTTCTTATTTTGACCATGGATATATTTGGTACTAGTTTTACCATGTTCTGGCCAACATTTTTTTCCACACTTACCATGTTATTATATAAAAATCCAGTACAATCATTTTAACCCCAATTAATAATTTGTTGTTTATTCCCCTATATGAAATAATTTTTTCACCTTTTTTTTTTCTTTTTGCCATTATAGGGTAGTGTTGAACATGCTTGAACAGACTCTGTTTGCATTTGTGAGAGAAATCTTGAGTAGACACTGAAGATTGCCAGGCTCAAATTTGTGCATCTTAGTAATCACTAAGCTACTGCCAAAAATGGCTGTACAAATTAAAAACACAGCATCAGTCATTGTATTAACTTTTCCTTAATAATAAACAGATCCAAGTAAGGTATTAAAATTTAAACTACAAATTTAGGACTTGAACACAATGATTAATAGTGGACTCATCTGATTATTTGATGGTCCTTTTCCCAGATATTTTAAAAGTATTCTGATTCTTTAATACCTGACGAGTCATTGATTCCTCATTGTTTGCCAAAATGTTGGCTTTTCAATGACCTAGTCCTTTTCAGGTTTTTTCCTTTTTATGGCTCTGCCTTGTCTACTTTCTGCCACTGACAGTTTTCTCTGCACCTGTGATTTTTGTGGTGGCTCGTTTAGTCCAGTTTGTACATTGGTACTGACCCAAACTATAAAAACTCCATCCTTGTTTCATCCTGTCCAGTGTTATCAACCTTTGGCTACCGCTGCTGTTCTGATATTTTAAATGCAACCTTAAAATAAACCAGTTGTGTGACTTAGTATTAAGACCCCTTGTGTACTCTCAGGTTGCGTTAATAGAAGTACAGAGAACACAATATAAGACTATTACATTTGTGTTCCACACCAGTTGAACAACATAATCTAGTTTTGTGTTGAGCTCTGTGTGCCACATTTTAAAAGAGGAATTGATAGAGAAGAAAGAGTCCAATGAGGGGCAAACAGAGTGGTAAGCTGATGGAAACTGTATGAAGCACGGTGGGGAAAAAGAAGAGGGTTGGGGTTGGGGGGGGAGCCTAGAGATTTTCTCCCCAGAGAAAAAACAGGTCTTAGTGGAGACCCGACAGCTGTCTTCAAATATCTGAAGCACTGTCAAGGGACAGAGAAAGAGCATAGACTTACTCTTTGTCACTGTTGAGGGCAGAATCAGGATTAATGTGTGACTTAGACATGGCTCTCAGCTATTTATAGGGAAGATATTGGTCACAGTCGTGTTTGTCCATTGAAGGAACCATCTGCCTTGAGACATAGTAAATCCCCCAAGAGTTCTAAATGAAATAATTATGATAGATCACTAGAGCGAGCAAGATCTTTCACCATCTTTAAAATATGTATTAGCCAAATACTCAATAAATCGAGGAAAAAAGATCTATTTTAATAAGTTCATTTGTATGAAAACAGATACTAGTATGTGTTAAAATTCCTACCACAAAATAACATTGAAAGAAATATTTTACATATTTAATATTTTCTCAAATGCTTTGACTAAACAGTGTGTTTATTATAATATTTAGAATTGCTCCTCAAATTCAGTGTTTTATATATTAATTATAATTTTAAGTCACAATATACTTCATTAAGAAAAACAATTAACTGCATTCTAATGCTAAAATACAAAAATGACATTCAATAAAAATAAAAATAAGATATAGAATTCACAACTCTTTAGCATGTAATGCTGATAATTACAATAATAAGACCTATAAAACTTCATGAATTAAAATAAATCTTGAAAAATCCCATAGTGCAGCTGATGAGGCCATAGTGAATGTGTCTTTAGATCCCATACTAATCATTTGAGTATTACTTACCATCCACTAAACTTGAATTGACTACATTTCAAATATAAATACTCACATTAAATAAAAGATTAACGTTCTCTGCAGAACTCTAAATTTTTTGTTATCTGTGGAAGTTTTATAAATTATTAATAAAAATACTAGGGGCAAATCCATTCATTGATATTTGAAAACGGCTAAAACATGTTTTCTTCCTTCCTACCACTATGGTTTCTTTTTGACAAAACTTCTATTACATTTGTCTTTTTATTGTGAACTTTTATCCAACCTCAACCAAATTTAATGTTGATTTTTTTTTTTTTTTGGTAGTTAGATCTTAGTGGGAAAAACCCACAAGAATAAACACTCAATTTAATAAAAATATTTCAATAATAAGTTACTTCTCAAATTTACTAATGTTTTAATCACAACACATGAAAATAAGAACAACTTGCTAGACTGCCAAGTTTTGAGGATATTTCCATAAGACATTTCTATGATGAGACCAAATTTAATGAAGGTTATATATATGGGACATAAAATAGATGATACTTTTCTACAAAGAATAACAATTTCTAAGAAAAGACAATAAGAGCTTTCCCTTAAATTGTAATAAAATAAACACATGACCATTGTTATTTGCTAATTCATTAACAGTGGTTATTTGGAATCTACTCTGATAGAAAAGAAAAAGAGATTAACTGGGTTTTAAATCACTGATTTAGAATCTTGCTATGCAGTAATCACAATTTAGTTGCTGTGAAAGCAGAGAAATTATTGGAGTTAAAAAGCTATATTAAACCATCAACACTTTATACACTTGATTCTATCACATAAAATAAGTAAAATACGTAATAACTAGAGAAATTTTTAGGAAAGTAAATCTTATTCAGTATTTTAGTTCTCTTACTCCAAAAATTCAGTGGAAACTACATATATATGGTATTTTTATAATATATTAATATTCTATATGTAATTATATATAATTATATAATTTATAATATATAAAACTATATACACAGAAGACATCCATAACAAGGTTGAAAATAACTGATGTGATTTCCTTGCATTCAAAAATTTTAATACATTTCTATAACTTACAAAATATAACAGCATACTGATTGGTTAATCAATGGGGAGAATTGTAATTAAAAACCCATGTTGGGGGATATAGCTCAGTGGTAGAGTACGCGCTTAGCATGCACAAGATCCTGGATTCAAACCCAGAGCCTCCATTAAATAAACAAACAAATATATAAACCTAATTACCACTCTCCCTAAAAGTAACACACACAAAAACAAAGAAGACTAAAAACAAAAAGTGTAAAAAGAAAAAAAAAGCTATAGCAGACATAAGCTTTATTTTCTCTTTTTTCATTATATACATTTTAAATTTTTTTTAATATTTCTCTATCTATGCCTGTGTGTTTAAATTGCACTTACAGTAGAATATGGTCGGGTCTTGGAGGTCTTGATTTTCTATCCAATCTGTAATTGCTGTCTCTTTATTGTTTTTTTAAGGTGATTTACTATTAATGTAATTGTCCATGTGGTTGATTTAAATCTATATAGTCTTGCATATTTTTTCTTTTACTATTCATTCATCTATTCTTTGTGTTTTTTCTTTTCTTCCTGTTTTTGCCTAACTTTGAATTAACTGTACATTACTTATTATTCTATTGAATTCCCACTATTAGTTTATTAATTATGTCTTTTTCTAGTTTTTAGCAGTTTCCTTAGAGCTTGCAGTGTAATTTATTACAATCTACCTTCAGATAAAGTTATACGACTTCATGATTACTGTGATTGCTTTGCAGTATATCCAGATTCTTCCTTCCCATCCTTCACGCTACTGTTGTCCTATTTCACTTTTATACATAATAAAACTCTCTCACAACATATTTTTCTCACAATATATTTCTACTATTTCTGGTTTTGATGACTATCTTTTAGATTAATTAAAAAATGAAAAAATGTTTATATCTGTATTGACTCTTCTCACTCATGTATTTCCTCATTTCTTTATGGCAATTCAGGTTTTGCTCTGGTGTCATTTTCTGGTTTTTCAAATAGTTGCTTTAATGATTATTTTAGTACAAGTATCCTAATATGAATTCTCTTCTCTTGTGTTTTCTAAAAAAGTGTTTATTTCACCTTAATTTTTAAGTATGTTTTTACTGGGTTTAGAATCTGGGTTAACAGGTTTGTTTTTCTTCATTTTGAAGGTTTTGAAAGGCACCACATATTTTCTTATAATTAACATAGTTTCTGACAAGACACGTGCTGTAATTCTTAGGTTAGTTATTCTCTGTGTAATTGTTACTTTTTTTTTCTTTGTCAGCTTTCAAGATCTTTCCTTTATCTTTGGTTTGTAGCAGTTTAAACATGGCATGTCTAAGATGCATTTTATTTTACTTTTTCTTGTTTGGTGCTCTTGAGCTTGTTGGTTTTGTGATTTGATAGCTTTCATTATTTTAGAAAATTCCTTCCCATTATGTTTTATGTAATAAAATGAACACATGTATCTGCTCTTTCTCTGGAGCTCCATTAATCCTGTTTTCAGTCATTTGAAATCGTCCCACAATCCATAGCTCTCTGTTCTGGGTTTTTGTTGTTTCCTTTGGATCCAGTTTTGTTGACTTTTTTAAAATTGAAGTATAGTTCATTTACAATGTTGTGTTAGTTTCTGGTGTACAGCATAGTGATTTAACTATACATATTATATATATATACATTCTGCAATTTTGTTGATTTCTTTGACTTATTTTCAACTTCACTGATTTCTTAAGTCTACTGATAAGTTCATCAAAGAAATTCTTCATCTCATATCATGCTTTTCTATTTCTAGCATTTCTATTTGAATCCTTTTTTTTTCTATTTTTTATCTTTTTGTTAAAAATCCCTGTCTGCTAATTCAGGTAATCTACCCTTTTCACTATATCCTTTTAACATATCATACCATAATTATTTCAAGTCCTTGGCTTAAATTTCTAATATCCTGGTCATCTATGAGTATGGTTCTGCTAGTTTTGTCTCTTGACAACAGATTGTTTTCCTTGATTTTCTTGTGTCTTCAATTTTTTATTAAATGTTGGACATCATATGTAGAACAACATAGACTAAGTTTAAATAGTATATATGCTTGAAAATTAAAATGTCTCTTTTTCTGTCAGGCCATTAGTTGACAGTCTAATTAGAAGCTGAGCTAGGGTTGAGTTTTGTTGTTTCTATAGTTCCATTTAGGGCATGTCTAAAATTTTAATCCCATATATTTTTTCTTTTTTTGATAAGTCTACTCACCTCACTTTTTCTTGTTAAATGTTCAAGAGACTAATGACTTGCCACTGAAATTAGATTTCAGGGATTTCTCCTTAAAAATAGATTTTTATTTTTCTTCTCCAATTGGTTGGAAATTGGCTTGAGCTTGAGCAGTCATCCTGATGCTGAGGATCAGAAAGATAATGTTGAACTGATGGAAGCCTGGGAAGAGAAAAGTGTGTGTGTGTGTGTATGCTCACATTTTCATTTGTCTTGGGCTTGTCTTGAGTTCTCCAAAATTTTCAGGATAATTAGATTAGAATTAGCAAAATTATACAAATCCTATATAATAATTAAGAGAAAGATTTAAAAAATCTGAGAAAATAGTGAAATAAAGTTCATAACAGGATGGTTCAATTTAGTAGATAATAATGAAAGTTGGAGGTTTAACATTACCTAAAGAAGTAAGAAAGGGAGCTGAAATACTGCTAATCCTGAAGAATAGAAAGACAGACATTTTAAAAAGCAAATTTGGCACTAAGGGAAGAGGTCATTATAACTCTGAGATTCATTATTATTATTACTCTTTTAAGAATTCCTCAACACAGCTGTGTGCTGACTGACACCAAGCAGTAGATATACCCTCCCCTATAGACCAGACTTTATATTTCTATCGATGTAGTCCACAATTGTGTTAGTCTTTCAGGCAACCACAAGAATAATTACAGTCAAGTGAGAAATTAAAGAGAAATCAGAGTCAAGGAAGAGGGAGGGAGGAGGAGAGAGGGAATGTTTACAGACATGTAGGTTTGCACACATGTGTGCACTACTTTCATGGGAAAACATTGAATGGTTTTATTCTAAAGCAGCTTTTTCCCAAAAAATAGCTATGAGAACTGGGATTTATGTGTCAATAAAGTTTGCCAATACAGTGCCTACCTGGGTGTGATTAATTATTAAAACTTATCCTGCTCTGTGCTCTGTGCTGAATTCATGTGACAGTTTCCCCCAAAAAAAAGAAAAAGAAAAAAGAGAAAGTGCCAGTGCTTATTTGAAAAGGTCTTTGTCTTTTAGTTGCATATGTTTTATTCATTTTTAAATGATGTTTTGCCATGAGTGGCCTTGTGAAAATTCCACTGACTGGATGGAGGTGTCCCACCCATGGATCTTTTAAGAGCTAATATGTTTTACTTACCTAAGATAAAGAAGGCATCTCTATCCCTTTCACATTATCCCTTTAAGTTTAGGAACAGCTTACTCAGCACAGCATACATAGATATGAAGTTGATTAGGGCATGACAGCATATTGCCATCATGCGGTTATATAATAAGAAAGGAAATAGAAAACAGCCAAAGTCTTCCAGAGCATGTTAACAATGACGTAGTCACCACACTAGTAACTTGACCTCCAAGTCGGCAGCGCTTTGACATTTATCAAGAATGCCCCCAAATTCCTTTATGAGGGGCACCTGTTAGTTATCTTGGATTGATCTAAATCAGTGGCTATCAACTGGATATTTGGCAATGTCTGGAGACATTTTAGGTTGTCATTACTGCAACTAGGAGAGTCAGCTGGTACCGTAATCCCCTAGCAGAGCCTACGGAAGCTACTAAATATCCTACAACGCAAAGTTAACCCCCACAACAAAAAGTTATCTGGCCCCAAATGCAGATAGTGCCGTGTATGAGAAAGGCTGGCCTGAATACAAATTCTGTTTCTTTCTTCTTCTCTTCAAATGTAACTGCCTCCGGAAACGAAATGATAAGACAGCAAACCATTTTTTTGAGAAAGATTATTAAGAATTATGTTACCACTTATGAAGTATCACTGTTCTAGTCAAAGTCATTTACAGTATTACTCCATCACATAAAGGGCATTACTACAATTAGATTTCCAGTATTTTGAGAACAAACATGATGGAATAGATCCCCAAATTGATCTTGACTGATAATTTCTTAATTATTTCAGCAATTCACAAAATCATTTTGAATCATTTTATACACAATACTGTATGCATATGTGTGTATTTTACATGTTTGCTTGCAATTTGCATAAATCATGTTCCTTTCATAGGCCAGGCAATGTGCTGTTTGCTTTTAAATATACTATCTCAGTGAATTTTCAAAATAATAATGTAGGGTAGAATTATTTCTGTGAACATTCTGCAGTGAGAAAACTGAAGGTCTGGAAACTAGATGGTGTGCACATCTGTAGGCATAGCTCATTTTATTGTGCTTTACATTATTGCGCTTCACAGGTATTTTATTTTTTACAAATTGAATGTTTGCTGCAAATCTGAGTTGAGCAAGTTTATCAGCACCATTTTCCAACAGTCTGTGCTCACTTTGTGTCCCTGTGTCATATTTTGGTAATTCTTGCAATATTTCAAACTTTCTCTTTATTTTTATATTTGCTATGGTGATCTGTGATCTGTGATCTTTGATGTTACTACTATGACTTACTGAAGGCTCAGATGATGTTTAGCATTTTTTTTTACCAGTAAAGTATTTTTATCTAAGGTATATACATTGTTTTTTAGACATAATGCTATTATTGTACATTTAATAAACTATAGTATAATATAAACATAACTTTTACATGCCCTGGGAAACCAAGAACATTGTGTAACTTGCTTTATTGCAATATCTGCTTTACTGGGGCAGTCTGGAACCAAACCTGCAGTATCTCTGAGGTATGCCTATTTTTGATTAATAAATTGCAAAGCCAAAATTTAAATTCTGGTTCTCTGAATTTAGTATAATTCTCGTATCACTTTTGGAGACCAGTGATGGAAATACATGGAAGCAAACTTAAGCAAAGCAGGAAGTGAAGAGGACAGAGGATGGTCTTAGGTGTGTTAGGCTGCTAAGATCTTACTACACCAGTCACAAGGTATAGGGAGAAAACAAAAGAAGAGAGCACCAAAGAGTAAGAGAGCATGCTCGAGATGGGAGTAGGGTGGTAGCAGGTAGGCATTATCTCCAAACATCTTCCAAAATCAACAGTGACCCAATCCATTACTAAATGTGGTACATTCATATCATAGCATCTGAAAATAAGATAAATCATTTCTCACTGGTTAGAGGGGAGGAAGTTAGGGTTAACTATGGAGAATTTCAGGAACCCCTTATGTTATTCAATCAGAGAAGCCTTATAAGGATTTTCAAAGTAGAGAGAACAGCATGAGTGAAACCATGGTAGCAGTATTAACATGGTGCCATACTGAAAGTGCACTGTGAGACATTTAGTGGGAAGAGACGGTAGGAGGGATGGACAGTATTAGTAAGATCACAAGGTCTTTAGGGCCAAGGAGTGTTTCGATATTATTTTTAAGGGCAAAGGGGAGGCACCTAAAACTTCATTCAAGAAAGTGATTACTCAGTTGTTCTTCTGAAATAAGGCAGCATGGCCTAACAGTTAAGTACAGTCTCTGGAGTCAGATTTCTGTTTCTGCTACTTAGGGTGTGACCCTGGGCAAATAACAACTTGTTCACCTTTAAAGCAGGAATAATGCTCTTACCTACATCATTGTGTGTGTGTGTGTGTGTGATCAGTAACAATCTATATTAGATTGTGTCTGACAAAAAGTAAGTACAGAGTAAATGGAAGCTGTCATTATCAACCCACCATAATAGTATTATATTTATATTTTTGTTTTGAAAATATCAGTTTTGAGTACATTTCACAGAAAGCTTTTTAGAATAGCTAGACAGAGATAGAGACCATTTTTAGATGCCCTTAGTGTGTATAGATAAGAAATTAAGACAACTTGAATAAGCCAAGATAGAAAGTATTGAAGAAACTGGTTCAGATCAAGAGATGGGAAAAAGACATGACAGACTTTATTGGCAAGGTACTTATGGAAAATGAAGAAAAGGACTATTATTTTCTGTCTGTGGAAAACTGACTGACTTATTTCATTCCTTGTGATGGGGGTACAAGAAAGCAGGCTGATGGTAGATTATAGTAAGTTCAACTTTTAACATACTGCATTTAAAGGTTCTGTTAGAGTGTTGAGTAAAAATATCCTTCAGTCTGTGGAATACATAGGACTGCATCTCGGAATATAGAATGACATTGAATATATAGATTTAAGAGTGTTCGTTGAATTTAGGGTGGGGAAAGGGTTTTTTCCTCTCAGTGGAAGGATATCTCTTCTGGAATACCCTTCCATCAACTCATCTTCTCATTTATATCTGATTATTTGAAAAGACAAACTGGATATGTGAAACTCAGCATCTTTCATTCTCCTTTATCTTGGGGGTCATCCTATCCACAGAAAGCATTTACTCTTGAATGTTCATTGTCATGTGATATGCTTTGGGAAAAAATATTTCCACAGAGCAGGCCACAGTGGTCCACTGCTGCCAATGAATGTGTGAGTAGCTCCTGTTTTATTGGGTTTCACTATTTGACAGTCCACATTTCCAAATCTATGTCACACTTAAAGACATTGGCCTTTTCAAGAATATAAATATGATGTTTTTATTTCCACTCATCTAAGTCTCAGTTTTCTCTACATGATTAGAATTCATCAAGAGAGGAAGGGTGCTGTTTATTGGAGTCTCTAAGACTCTAGTAGGTAGCAGTCAAAACTGTTGGTGTCAGTGAATGGAAAGCTTCCAGAGGAAGTAGCTTAGAAGAGGAGAGAAAAGCAGATGGAAAAGTGGAGCAGTGAGAAGTGAGTTGAGTTGAAGAGAAAGAAGAGGAAGATCTGCTTCTAAGGGAAATCAATATGGAGTCAGGACTAGACTCTCACGGGAAGAAAATTGCCTGGTAAGATACAAGGGGATGAGTTGGAAAGACCACAGTGTTAGAGAAACACATCAAGAGGGAGCTCTTCCAGAAGAAAGTGTGTGGGTGGTAGTGGGGACCAATCAGTAAAACCAAACTGAAGATTTCTCAAGTGGATTGAGAGCTAACAGCTATCTTTAGGGTTTGCTAATTAGGATGCAGCATGTGAACAGCTTAGAGTCGGCTATTCCAGTTGGACATGGAGGCAGGGGAGGGGAGGAGAAGTGAGCTGGACCAGGCTGTGCCGTTCTTTCTGCTGTAATTATGTGTGTGCATATGTGTGTAGATGGATAGAGGTATGTGTATTTTCATATTCTTCTTCATCTCAAACTTTTTTAAGAAACATTTCCTTAGGAGTCCTATTAAAATTACTCTGGGACAGGATGTTTTCAAATGTAGGAAACAGTGATGTACAATTTAATGTGTTCCTTTATTTTTTCTATCACATCAGTAACCTTGCTTGCTTAACTTAGACATGCTAATTCAGGAACAAACTTCCTGTCAGACACAGAGCTGATTTTTAGCAAACCACAAAAAATATACTGCATAACACAAGCTTATGAGTAGAACATGAAGATTAAAAAAAAAAAAAAGTACTTCATCATACTTTACATTTTTCAGGGATTCTTTTTCCTTAGGAGGGATAATTTTTGGTCAAAATCTTTACATGGCTTACTCACAGTATAAGGAACTTTAGGCCTATTTGCAAAGATAGACCTTACTCTAACCAAGCAGTGCAAATGACCATGGACAGATCAGTTACTCAGCCTTCTACTCCCATTTTGTGAATACTTCATATGTGTCCTGAACTGTGTTAGGCTCTGCTAATATTAAAGCACCAATTTCAAAAATAATATTTCAAGCAGTATCTTACTGTTGCTTGTGTAACTTACAGCATGTTATGGGGAACCTCAATATTTAGTCAGCATCAAAAGTTTAAAAAAAAAAGATAAATAGATCCAACAGGCTATTCTTCTAAAGAGTGTTGTTTCTAGAACACTGAGCTCATGCTTTTCCAAGGAGCACAAGGATAAAGTCGTACATGATTGGGCTATAGTCTAATTTATGAGTGAGTCTAAAACAATTTTAGGAGCTTAACACTGCAATAGCCCTTTGGGGTATTAACTCTGTCAACTGGCTTGCAAATCAGAAAATTGATAGCTCTATTATGAAGGCATGTGAAATATCAAATACATGGACTGGATGTAATACTTAACTGCTTTATGAGGTGACCAAAAACTGCTGACTGATTTGTTGGCTTAAATCCTGTTGCATGGATCCCTTTAATTGCCTTAAGAATATTCTAGTAGATAATTCAAAAGAGTTGGACCTAAAAGTAAAGAAATACATAAATTCAAGTGGATTGTATTTAAATTATAAAGTATTTTTGAGGAAAGGTTTGATAGAAAAATGGTTGGTATTTCAAACATACTTAAAAATGAACACCTGAAAATTGAGTAGGACAAAAGAAAAAAATAAATGGATTTTTTTGCTCAGATATTCCTTGTTCCTTTTAAAATCATGGCCACCACACTGAGCATATTATTATATTTATAGTGTATTTTTTAAAATCAAAGTATTCTCAGCATAGTATGTTGTACCTAGTGGCAGGTCAATAATTGAGCAAAAAGAATAATTAATTAAACGTGTGCCATGTGTCAGGCAGTCTGTTAGGTATTCAGTATACTATGGTGAAGAAAACATAGACATTGCTTTAAATCAGCTTAAATATATCTTATGTAATACAAGTACTTTCAAATAAATTTCACTGTGAGGATTTTTAAGACTTTATGTCATACTAGGATTTTAAATAACTTTTTCAGAAAAGACTTAAGGCATCTTATATAAATACAAATTTCACTTTAATATGATGTAATAAAGTAGCTGTAGCAACATACAATGGAGGTGGAACATGAGATTAAAGCACCAGATACATGCTGTAAATTCCTATAAATCCACCAGAGGTGGGAGATATCATTGATTCTCAGCTTTCTGGCAACAAATTTAGTATGACTTAGGGATGCTGGCTAAGATAGTGTGGTCTGAAATTGGTAGGTAAAATTGATAGCTCCAGAAGTATGTAGACAATTTTTTAAATCACCTTTAAAAATTCTCCTTAAAATTGCTCCCTGAGAGTTCTCAAATTCACCTTCGTGTGACTCTATCTACTTACACTTATGAGAGATTGACCAGGTGGCAATTCTCTGATTTCCTCCATCATATCCCACTCATTTCATAAAACCAGAGTTGCATGGACTCAGTTGAACACTGTTCACCTGAGAGCAGTCTCCACCTTCCAACATTTTAATTCATTCCTCCATATTTGCTTACATGATTTGTGGGTGAATGACTGGGAAAAATTAACTGGTTGTTTCTTGAGATTGCGCTTATTGGTATTAAAAATATTGGGCTAGACTTCCCTTTCAGATGAGGAAGAAATTTGGTGAGCATCATTGAAGTCCACACAATTCTCCATCAAAGCAGAAAAGTATCCCTTCTAATTTATGCTAGCTAGTTATGTACACTCTACACTCTGTGTAAATGCATAAAGAAAAATCAGTGGTAGAAAAGGAGTTTGTCTCAGGAGTTTCCAAGATGATGTATCCTCAGAGCATGTTGTTACCTACTCCCCAACTCTCCCCTGTCCTCGAGGATTCTTTGGATCCATCTATGATGACATTTTAATGAAATCAGTTTCTAAAATAAGAAAAGAAGTGTGACTATTCTCTTTTGTACACATTCATAACTGGCTTATATTTAATTCATTGCCTACTGAAATATATTGTGAAATTGGATTGGGTGTATGAAGGTAAGAACCTTTCCGAAGTGTGATAGGTCTTTACCATATCTATCATGCTTAGTCCTGCCTTTATCTTGGAACACAGGTGATGCTTGGTTCTGAATGCTCACAGACTGCAATTATTGTATAGCTATAGTGCAACCTGTAGAGTGTGAAGTCTAGTGTAACGCTACAGGTACACTTAGTAAGAGCCTTCCCCAACCAAATTCCATTTTTTGTGTGTATTATTCTTATCTTTTTTTTTTTTTGATTGAAAAAAATCTCTAGCATCCAAAAAGAAAATAAACAAACCAAAAAAACATAAAAATGACTTCTCAATACATTAAAACCCCTAGAACCCTGAAGAAAAATTAACCTCCTAAAGAACCCCTAAAGAAAAATGATTTTAACATACTCTAAGCCTTATGCTTAACCCGAATGCAATTTGTTCAAATGGTTATTTTTTTGTGCTTATTAGATTACTTGAATTGTAAGATGGAAAGCTCACATTAGAATAAAATAGTGGTGAAACAATTGTAGTGTTTTTCTTCTCCATTAACTTTTGTCAAGAAATCTTTAATTACTACCCTATGGAAGAGACTTTCTGGCTTAAAAGAAAAGGGAAATAACCTATCTTCTCACCATTAATTGAATAATGAAAACCTGGGGACAACTTTATTCAAATAATATCAAGATTAAGATGCTGAAATCACTGGGGGGAAGAAATTGGTATCATATTGCTTAGATGTTTTGATAGCTAATCTGAGATGAGAAGTTAGGGAACAAGAATAAGATAGCTTATTATGTTCAAAGAGAATTTTCATAAAATCTTTTCTACCAGCCTTTTTTTATGAAGGAAAGAATCTTCATTCTTAACTAAATAATAATAATAATAATAAATAATAATAATAATAATAATAATGATAAAAGTCATTATTTCAAGTATATAAAGCCACGTTTTGAAATCAATATATAAAGGTTAAAATGCCAACATGGGAATACATAGTACTGAGTTAGCCTATATTACAGGTGAATTAAGTTAATTTTGGCATTAATTTATTATGCATAATTTTATTATAACATATTTTAGGTAAATAATGGAAGTATCCCTTTCTTTATTTGGGATTCATCTTATTATACAGAACTCTAAATCTCTTTCACATTTAATCCCACATAATTAACAGCTGCACATTCTCAGTCTCTGACCTTCTTTGACTCCTAGGCTACAGGCTTCCCTGTCCTACATATTAATAGCAGTTCATCTTTTCCCTTCATACTATTTAATATCGTTGTTATTTTGTACTCAGTGATGGGAACACTTGTTTACTGTCTCTGATTTTGAACTTAGCTCTCAGAAAAATGGAGCTCATCAAACACTGATGTCCAAGAATGTTCCATTTTAGGGCATATTCTGATACCCTTACCTCCAATGACCACATCAAAACCTTTTAACCCTCAATGCCTAGTTAGATATGCAGTCCAGGACCAAATAAATTCCACAGAGGTGACTAGCCGTATTTCCATGCTGATGAGGCACTGCTTAGATTAACTTAAAACTAGATTTTACATCGTTTAGATCGACATTCTGGTTTTAAAAATATATTTATTAATATTTTGATTTCATCAAGTGAAGACATTTTCCCATTGTCTCTCATATGCAGTGTTGCAGATGAAAAGTTTAGTATCTGTTCCTTTGTAAGTGCCCTCTTTTTTTCATGCAATTTTGAAAATTCTTGATAATCTGCTGTTTAGTTGTACATTTATTAATCATCTTTAAAACTGAGTATAATTTTTTAAATCAGAAAAAATAATATTTCTTTATTAAGTCTTCTCATTTTTTATCTCTGTACTTAGGAATATCCCCAGCATTTGTGAAATTAATCCTGTGTATCTTAAACTTTCTCTTGTGTTTTTCAATTCTAAGCCTATTTGTTTTAATTTCTCTGAAATTTGCTCTACTTATATGCAATATTATTATATTGACCTTCAACCTTACTGGTTTTCTGATTTCCAACTTTCTATTAGAATGTTTTAATATAAACAAACAAGGACTTTTTAAATTGCTACTTTTTTAACCTCTTCATATTTTACAGATACGCCATCATCTCTAAGGGCAAGAAGTACTAATACGTAATGACTGACTATGTTGCACTAAGTGCTTTAACTGTATTAAGTCCCACATCAACTCCCTGATATCCTATATTGCAGATGGGGAAACCGAGGGAGAGAGGTTTAAGTAACACATCTGATGTCATATAATGAGTAATCCTCTTAAGATTTCTTCTTTGTTGATTTACAGAATTGCCTGATCTTTCTACATAATTTGCCCTTTATATTTTAAAGCTATTACTAACCCCTTTAGTTCTTTGTTAACTAGGAATCACCATATCAAATGTTTACTTTGAAGTCCCTCTCAGATTACTCTAATTCCCAATCATAAATTACTCAGATTACTCTCAGATTACTCTAATTCCCAATCATAAATCCTCCCAGTTATTCAATTTATGGTTGTCTACTTTAGCATTGAACTTTCTCATATGTCCTCTGGTTACACATATTTGTGGTCAGAGAGTTTAAATTCCATAAAGTTACATCTCAGGAGTCCCACGTGGGTGGTGTGTGTGGATGTCTTCCAGAGCAGTATTTCCTGGTTACCTCTGTCTCTGTCCTTCTGGGCTTGCTCATTCTGAAATAGATTGTATATGAGAGTTCCAGACTTAAAGTTTCTGTACTATATGCTTTGCACAAAGTTGATCCTCGAAACTGTACTTTAGTTTCAGGATATCAATTATTCATGACTTCATTTCTCCTTACTTCCATAACTCAGATGTAGAGTAGCATTTATATAATGAGGTCATCATTTCCTGAAATCCAGCCTCAGACTGGGATCCATATTCTTGCTAAGTAATGTACATTGTCCTTTACTCTTCTTTTGTATCTGTTTCCACTTCAACTTACAAGTTATATATCTGGTTATGGTACCTTATCAGTTGCTCACTTTTGATTCCTGGTTAACAAAATGATTATGAGGTGCTTTTTGGTGTTGTGGCTTTGTTTTGTTTTTAGGATACTTAGGCATTTCCCTTCCTTTGGGCTTAGAGATACATTTTAAATATTTTAAATGTGTTATGATTCAGCATTTTCTATGATTTAGACCCAGAAAGTGTTTTCCATTCTGTTCAATATAACATATTGGTCAGAAGTCCAGATTTAAATTTAAAGCTGTTGTTGCACAGTGAATCATCTAGGAACAGGTAGCCAAAACTTTCCCAGGTGAATGGCTGTTGCTTTGAGCCTTCAATATTTGACTCCTTTGACACCAAGAGAAAAGATATATTTCTTACTAATATAAGAATTTAATGCTTTTTTGTCATTTTAGTTCTAAAGGGTCAATTACACATCATGAGCAATAGAAAAACAATACAATTGCTCATGATTTTACTGTCTCAGAGAGATATGAATATATTCTTCAAAATGTTTTTAATCCCCCATTATTTAGGTAGCGTGGCATCAAAGAAGTATGCAGAAAAGCATACTCAAAATGAGTGGCTTTTAGTAAAATGTGAGAAGAGAATATTTATCTATTAGAAAGTACATCTGTGCATCTGTTGGGTAAGAGAACTTTCTTTATGCTAGCCTGAATCTGAACCTCAGGCATCTAAAAAATATTTCCAGAAGTCATATAATGGCAAAGAAAAAAATTCAGCCAAGTTTTTTCTTTAATATAGTTTCCCTTTGTTCCTATCATCAATCTGCCAGATATATTACATGCAGAACTAAATACAATGAAGGGTGTGCTCAACTGATCTCTCTGATTAAGACCCTATTAGTAGAGCAGAAAGAAATGGCAGGCAGTGCATTCTCTTTTAAAAAAAATCAGAGCATTGGGAAGCTTGTTCAGGGGCCAAAGCCTGACAATACTATATTTCAAAATTCCAAGTATCAAAATAAACCAGTAAATTATTGTGTGCTAATTCAATGTGAGATTTATTTTATTAAGACTCTTAATTTAGTGAAAACACAAAAGGGATGATTTTTAAATGTTCCTCAACTAAATGTTGTATTTCAAGAGGTCCTTGGATGAAAGCTAAAAGAACTTTCTCCGCTGTATTTCTGTGTTCAGTGTTACGGCAGGTGTAGAGAAAATCTGGAACTGACAAATCATCCATTTAATTTGACAAACATTTACTTAATGGGAACTCTGTGCCAAGCATCCTGATAAATCTCCTGAATGATTAAGATGGCTTTGCTTTGGAAGAGCTCCTGTGCTATAGATGAGATATATGTATAAGCAATTAAGTTTAAAACAATGTACCAAGTGTTATAATAGCAGCTTATAAAAATGCTCTCAGAACAGAACTGAAGAATTAATTAGGCTCATTTTAGGGAGCTCAAGGTCTAATCAGTAAAGCATACTGGGATCACTTGAGGAGGGAAGGGTTAAATTTTATTATGGCTCCACATATTCTGATACTTCTTTTACAACACGAGGGAGGGAGGCTGCACTTCTACTAGTGAAAATAACTCCCCATGGCCATGTTGATTTGCTGTAACTTATCAGAGTAAATCATATCGGTCAAGTACATTGAAGACCCACCCCCACATCATTAGCTGTGACTATTATTTCAATATGGGGGAAGCAGAAACATGGGAAAAGAGTCAAATGCATGCAGAAAACTGTGAGACACTTAAATGCACCTGTGCTTATAATTCATTCCTTTATTCAACACGTATTATAGAGTGTTGAATTAATTTCCCACTTCATTCAGGTATGCTCATATGTTACCTCATACGTGAAAATGTTCTTAATCTGATACAAAAGAGGATTCTTCACTCTTTTATTACCTGAGTTTTTAGTACTACCTGATATACTATATATTTATTTCCTTGCTTGTTTCATGTTTCCTTCCTACTAAAATATAAGCTACCTGAGACCAGAAGTTTTGTTTTGCTTATTGCTGTGTTTCCAAAGCCTCGAACAATGCTCGTGCATGGTAGGTGCTCGTGTACATTTGCAGGATGCCTGATTGACTTTTGGATTAATTATATTATAAAGTATCTATTACATGCCTGATACTACATGAATATTGTGAATGGGTGGAAGTACCAGGAAGATGAGCCAGGAAAGATAAGTTAGGAATAAGACTCAAAGGGCTACACAGAGCAATAGGTACCAAATATGAGACTTTGTTCTACTCCATGAATGTTGTGTTTGCTTACTGTTTTTTTTTTTTCTAAAACACATAACTGAATACAACCTGTGGGTCTTCAGACTATGACTCCCTGGCTGCTTCCTGTTTTTGTAAATAAAGTTTTACTGGAACACAGCCACTCCTATTCATTTATGCGTTGACTGTGATTCTTTCCTGCTACTACAGCAGATTCGAGTAGCTGTGATAGGGAATCGATGGCCTGCAAAACTGAAAAAATTTACTATTTGACCCCTATAGAAGAAATGTGCTGGCCTAAGAGAAAACAGAAGCAAGTAGACTGATGATAAGACTGTTGCAGTGCTTCTGGAAAGCAGGGATGATGGTGTTCATTGAGTGAGATAGACATGACAAGATTTGTTGAATACACAACGGGAATGATGTGAAGAAGGGAAAAATAGGGGAAAGTTCTGTCACATGGAAAGATATTAGAGGTGTTTTTGAAGCAGTCAGTGGTACCTCCAGGTAGCTGAGAATTATGGATACTATAGGGTCTAAATCTCTAGAGGAAAGGGCTTTTCATTCTAGTAAATCCTGTGATCATGTGCATACTCTGACGATGGTAAAAACTTTCAATCAGTTATGCTTGCTTGGTAACTAAAGGTGTCATTATCTCCGTCGGGAACCACTTTGATCCTCAAAAGTGTTCTAGAGCCGTGTATTCCTTTCACAATCTTTCCTCTCATGACAAAATTCTGTTTTATCTATAGGGAATGTTGAAGTAGAGATACTGGTGGCAGGTGATTTCTGGGCTACTGAGAAGGGACATATGGATTTAACAGAGTAAGTGAGATTCACTAAATCAACTAGAAACTAAGTTAAGATAGATCCCAAATGAGTCCTAGAAAAACTGGAGATAACTTTAAAGACAGTTTGCAATGAGACTTGAAGACCATTGAGATTGGCCAAGGAATCAATGACCATGAAAAGATTTACATTTTTATCTTGCCTATTGAAAAATATTAATCACAAATGTAATTTTAAAATTTCTTTCAAGTAATACTTAAAAATAAATATAAAGCTGACAAGTACAAAGAATTCCCCAGTAGAACCTTAATGAATAAATTGTTGACAAGGACTCCACTGCTGTATGTAAATTTCAGCATAATTCTGAAACCATGATTAAAAATACATATTTAGAAAATCTTCATTTTCTTTATCTTTTATTGCTGAGCTATCACTAGGTAGGGGTATAATTACTAGATTAAAATATCTTGTATTTGGTTCTAGTCTTGTCCCACTAACACTTTGGGAAAATGATTTATTACCTGCATTTCTTACTTGTTTTTCTCTCTCTGTCTTTTCACAAAATCCTGTGAGATTTTCCCAGTCTATGCAAAACAAAGTATAAGGCCCTGGAGTCAGAAGTCATTGATCATAGAGTCTAAAGAGAGGTCATAAAGTGCATATTTAGAGTATAGGGTTTCAAAAGCCAGGTAGGTCCAGTTTTATAACTGGTCTCATCATATAACTGACTCAACAGATCATTTAAACTCTCTGAGTCTCCGTTTTTATCTATAAAATGTGAACTTACGAAGTCTATTGCCGAGACTGATAGTAAGTATATATAAATTATTTATATTAAATATATAAATATATGTATATAAATTTGGGCATTACATATATTTGGGGGGCATATCTGGCACATAGTAGATGCCCATTAAACAATAGCTTATATAATTGTTGCCCCAAATTTTGTTGATGTCATTTTTGAACTCTGCTAGCCCTTCTGGTACCGTGACACTTTTTTATTCTTTCCTAAGTTATGATCTCTCATTTACTCTTTCTGCCTGGATATATTATGTTTGTTCTTCCATCAACTATCCTTGACCCATTGTTCCCTTACCTAAACCTGTGTTATATATGCTGCATCTTTTCTGTCTTGTCACTTCCAGAAGGCTGTAAATATTTGTATCTAATTCCTTTCAGGCTGCTGGAGTCTATTCACTTATGAAACTCCAAAGAAGGTATTACACAGAAGTGTGACCATATAATTTATCATTAAATAGGAGTAATTTAGGAATCAAACGTGAATGCTATTAATCATTACAGCAAGGCATCTGGTGTAAACCAAGACCATTTAGGGCAAAGAGGTATATGTGGCCCTCATATAAACAAAATTACTGCTGAAATTTTACCTTGAAAGCACAGTACAACGTATTTCCTCATTGCTATCTATCATTCAGAACCTTGCAAATTGTTTCATTATCTAAAAAGTGCTGACTGGTATGGTTTCTGCACGATCAGATCAGCCTTATGCAATGAAATGGGAACTGGCTCAGTTCCCCAAATACATGCAGTCAAAAGATGCAGGTGATGGTCTCAACAGCAGAAAACCCAAAGGATGTATAAGGCCAGGCAATCACCGACTCTGTGTTACCAAATCACATCGACCATTTTGACAGTGAGGTTATTTTATAGTGGTTCATTTAGTTGTCCAAATAAAGATTGATGCAGACTGCCAAAAATAAATTTCCCTAGTTTTGCTTACCAAAATACAAACAGTGCCAAAATTCATGAATGACTGCAGAGGCAATTAATCTGAATCACATACCAGATAGCTACAGTCAGAGCAGTTTCTCTGTGAGTGCACTGGGTTTAATTTAAAATGGCAAAGTAAGGGTAAATAAATCAATAGGTTGTTCTCCTGGATTTTTGTTGTGTGTGTACAGTAGCTGAGTGTTACGGTTGGCAGAAGTTCCCATTAAGCCAGTGAACATTCACCCAGCAGATGCTATGTGTCAGGCACTGTGCTAGACACTAAGGGCACTGCCCTTGGTGTGTGCTAAGAGAAAAAAAAAAGCAGACATTTGTGATGCCTGCATATCATTTGGGTTGCTGGGACACACTTAGCAACTTCAGATTTTCTATATAACAGATACATAAGGTAGGGAAGGCATAGCTTTTTTCTTCTTTGTAAAAAGAAATGAATCATTTATGCCACACATGGAAAATGGGCAATATTTGCTTGTCACCTAAATACTGAAAAGGAGCTTGCCTTCCTGGATTTTTTCCACCAGTTTATTCCCCCATGGGAATTCTGTGTTGTTGGAAAACACTCTGTACCTTGACAGACTCCTCTGCCACAATCCCATCTCACAGGTACTCCTGTCTGCTGGATAGATGATTTGTGTCCAGGAGTCAGCTTTCTCTTCTTCCTGAAGGCAGTCAGTGACACCTTCTTGAGAACTAATGAATTAAGCTTGATATCTAACAGAATTTGGGGTAGCCAGACTATTGTACTGACTTCTCTGGTTGGTTCTATCCATGCAGAATTCTGGTCATTATTTTGCTCCTCTGCCACATTATAGAATTGTCTCAGAGGCTTAGTGTCTCTGGTCAGTCTATGTATTAGTTTCCTAGGCTGTAGTAACAAATGACCACAAGCAAGGTGGCTTAAAACAATAGAAATTTATTCTTTCATAGTTCTGGAGGCTAGAAGCCTAAGATGGTGGCAGCAGGGCCATTCTCTCTCTGAGACTCTGGATATAACCCTTCCTTGCCTCTTCCCAGCTTCTGGTGGCCATCACCCTTGGCTTTCCTTGACTTGCAACTGCATCATTTTCGTCTCTTCCTCTGTTGTCATTTGACAGTTGCCTCTGTTTAATAAGGACACCAGTCATATTGGATTAGGAACCACTCTAATTGATTATGGTGTGGTGTAGAACTGCAACATTTGTTTGGGAGGGGGGGGGTCACAATTCAACCTATAACATTCTATGATATATGAAGCTGCTGGAATGCCAGCTTTCAGGGAAATTGCAGAATTAAAGAAAGCAAACTCTCAATTCACTGAAGTCTTTCCTGTATCTAAAGTAAAGTGCGTCTCTCTCCTCACTTACACCTACGTCGGTCACTACGGCCATGGCCATGAGTTATGTTCATCTATTTGTCTGTCTCCTGCTCCATGGCGAGAATTGTGGAGAGCAACGTGACAAAGAAAACAAAAAGATGTGCTGTGGAGTGAGCACCATTTTAAGTTCTAGTTTCCTCACTAAGCAGACTGTGAGGGATGCCGTCTAGTGATTCTAACTGTCTGTCACTAGCCATCTGCCTGCTATCATCTCTCCTCAATACTTTCTTTTTTTGAGCAGAGATACTTGATTTACCAAACTGTCAAACTTTGTGCATGAGAAACTGAAGTGAAAATGTAAGCCTTTGGACAATATTATCTTTCTCTGGTATGGATTTTGTTCTGACAGGCAGCTAGAGTATGGTAACATTATATTCATACAGAGATTGAATTGATAGGGATAGGGGATCTAGTATATTTCCAGCTTACAGTTTCTCCTAGAAGGTAGTCCTGTAGGAGTTCCAAATGAGATCCTGGGCCTTTCTTAGGGACATTCTTCTTCAACAGACTCTTGTCTTTACTTTTTGTCCCCTAAACCATGTAAACCCCTAGAAGCTCTTGCTGTTTTCCTTGTAATGATAAAAAGATTGATTTAGGAATGCTGAATAAAACTCACATTCCTTGTATAAGCCACACTTGATAATGTATTATCTCTTTTATATATTGAAAGATTTATTAACTGATGTTTTGTTAGTGAGATTTGTGTCTATATAAGCAACATTGGCTTGTAGTTTTCTTGTACTTTCTCTTTCTAGTTTTTCTATTAAAAGTAATGCAGGCCTCATAAAATGAGTTTGGAAGTGTTCCCATCACTTCTGTTGTTTTGAAAGAAATAATGTAGAAATGATATTTCTTCCTTAAATATTTGGTAAAATTCACCAGTAAAACTATCTGGGGCATAGTGTTTTATTATTATTTTTGGAATGCATTTAAATACTAATTAAACATCTTTAATAGTTACTACAGTGTTCAGTTTATCTATTCTTCCTTGGATGTGTTTTGATACTTAGTCTGTTTCAGTAAATTGGCCCATGATATCAAAGTTATCAAATATATAGACATATAGTTGTGCATAGCATTCTCTTATTAGCTTCTTAATTTCTGTGGGATCAGTGGTGACTACTGTTTTATTTCTCATACTGATAATTGTGTCATCTCTTTTTTTTTTTTTTTTGGGGGGGGGGGATTATCCTGGGTAGAGGTTTCTTGATTTTTATTTTTAAAAAACAAGGTTTTTGTTTTACAGATTTTCTCCATGTTTTTCCCTATTTTCAATTTCATTGATTTCTGCATTTATTTTTTATAATCTTCCTTCTATCTTCCAGTGTCTTAAGGTGGAAACTTAGGTTATTGATTTTATATCATTCCCCTTTTCTAATGTATACATTTACTGCTATAAATTTACCTCTCTAAGCACTGAGTAAGCAGCATTCCTCAAATTTTGATGTTACAATTTCAATTTCATTTAGTTATAAATAAATCTTATTGTCTCTTGTGTCATCTTAGTTTTATCCATGGATTATTTATACCAAATAGTTGGGAATTTTTCAGCTATCTTTCTGTGATTTAATTTTAATTCTGTTATATGCTTTTAAATTTATTTTCTATGATTTCTATTCTTTAAATTTGTTAAGGTATGTTTTATGGCCCAGAACATGATCCATCTAGGTGAATTTTGTGTGTGAGCATGAGAAGAATATGTATTTTACAGTTACTCAGAGTGCTCTATAAATGTCAATTAGGTCAAGCTGACGGATAGTGCTGTTCAGGTCATCTATATTTTTACTAATTTTCTGCCTGCTTGACCCATCAACTACTGAGATGGGGTATTGGAAGTCCCAACTATATATGTGGATTTGTCTATTTTTATTTAATTTGCATCAGTTTTTGTCTTAGGTATTTTGACACTCTGTTGGTGTTTTATATATATTTATACACATAAACACACACACACACACATTAAAAAAAATACTTGTCTTGACCCAGTTTTGAGGCTTGAGCTAGAGACCAGTCACTCCCTCTCCTTGAACATCCAACTAAGTCCACATTCTCAACCACCTCCCTTTTATTGGCCATCTGATTTTCACACTCTAGGTCACTGTGCACCTGCCCTGATTGCCCCAGGGCAGTAAGACAGCCAGGGACTGCCCCATGCCCTAGAGCTTGCTGAAATTAATCAGATTACTCGTTTCATTCCTTCTGCTTCTCCTGACTTGCCCTCTTCTTCTACAGAAACCTGAGTGGCCCTGCATGTTGTACTGTGTTCTTCTCGGGGAACTGTAAATGTAACAAACTGTAAAACTTTTCTCATTTTCCCTCTCTTGATCTATGTCTGACCTCATCATACTTTACCCAATGTAATAAAGTTAAAACAGTTGGTAGGTACATACATGTTTAGCATTTTTTGGAGAAGTGGCCCCTTTATCATTGTAAAATGTCCCCTCTCATCCCTGATACTATTCTTTGGCCAGACGTTGGCTTTATGTGAAATTATAACTATTCCAAATTTCTTTTGATTAATGTTAGCATTTTATATCTTATTGCATCTCTTTACAGTTAATCTGCTTTAAAAAATTTATCATCAACTTTATGCAGATAGAACTTAGATGTGTTTTTAATCCACTCTGTTAATCTCTCCCTTTTAACTATGTGTTTAAACTATTTACTTATAAAGTGATTTTAATATATTTGGATTATAACCTTGCTCTTTTCTATTTGTTACATTTGTTCATTGATTAATATCCCCCTTTTTTGAACTTCTCTATTTTAATTGAGAATTCTTATGCTTCAATTTTATCTAATCTATTAAGCTATCATTTATACTTAAAATAGTGGTACCTAAAGACTGTGCAAAATAGATTGTCAAATAATCTAAATCTATTTAAAATAGTACCATACTGCTCATGTATAGTACAGTCAACTTAGGACAAAATATCTCATGTTTCTCCCTCTCATCCCTGTGACATTGTTGTAATTTATTTCACATTTACATATACTCTAAATACTCAGTACTTTGTTATATTATTTCCTTAAACACTCAGTTCTTTTTTAGATTAATTCAGAATAAGAAAAATAAAATATTTTACCTTTGCTTATTCCTTTTCTGACTCATTACTACAGTTTCCTTTGTGTTTCTCACACTTGGAGGTCACTAATTTCTTGGATCTGTGGTTTTGATATTTTTCAGAAAATTTGAAAATTTCTCTACCATTATTTCTTCAAAAAATGTTTTCTTGCTCATCTGTTTTATGGACTGTTTACATATACGTATATGTGTATATGTATATATTAGATGAAGTTTTTCACAGGTCACTGATAATATATTCATTTAATTTAATTTTTTTAGGTATTTTATGTTATGTATGTTCTATTGCTGTGTATTCAATTTTACTAACCTTTTCTTTTGCAATATCTACTCTGCTATTAATCTTATGCATGGATTTTTCAGTTTACACATTGTGATACTCATCTGTTGAAATTACAATTGGATCTTTTTTTTTCTCTGTGTCTCTCCATAGGTTTTACAATATATGGAATCAAGGCGTAGAAATGTAGCAGTGATTCCACTGAACTGGGATTTGAGAAGCATCTCTGGATACCTTGGTCTCTTCATGCCAGTGAAGCAGCAGACAAAGAAAGAAAATGCTGTTATGGCTGGGGTGAGTGATTCTGACTATGAAGAAGAAATCAGATTTTTTATTGACGTATAGTCGGCTTGCAATGTTGTGTTAATTTCTAGTATAGAGAACAATGATTCAGTTTTTTTATATATATATTCCTTTTTATATTCTTTTTCATTATAGGCTATTATAAGGTATCGAATATAGTTCCCTGTGCTATATAGTAGGACCTTCCTGTTGATTTATTTTATATATAGTAGTTAGTAATCTGCAAGTCCCAAACTCCCAATTTCTCTCTCTACCTCTCCTTTTCCCCTTGGTAACCACAATTTTGTTATCCATGTCTGTGAGTCTGTTTCTGTTTCATAAATAAGTTCATTTGTCTCATTTCTTTTAGATTCCGCATCTAAGTGATATGATATGGTATTTTTCTTTCTTTTTCTGATTTAATTGACTTAGTATGACAATCTCCAGGTCCATACATGTTGCTGCAAATGGCACTATTTTATTCTTTTTTATGGCGGAGTAGTATTCCATTGTGTAAATATACTACAACTTCTTTATCCAGTCCTCTGTTGACTGGCATTTACATTGTTTCCATGTCTTAGCTATTGTAAATATTGCTGCTATGAACACTGGGGTGCATGTATCTTTTTGAATTAGAGTTTCCTCTGGATATATGACCAGGAGTGGAACTGCTGATCATAAGGAAAGTGGTGTTTTATTTCTATTGCATGGGTAGACTGCCCTAGGAAAACATTGCTAAAATTTATGCACAGAATGTTTTGCCTATGTTTTCTTCTAGGAGACTAATAGTGTCTTGTGTTATGTTTAAGTCTTTAAGCCACTTTTTTCTTTTTAATATATATTTTTATTGAAATATAGTCAGGTTACAATGTGTCAATTTCTGGGGTACAGCACAATGCTTCACAATATAAGCCACTTTGAGTTTACTTTTCTATATGGTGTCAGGGAGTGTTCTAACCTCACTGATTTACATGCAGCTGTCCAACTTTCCAAAGACCACTTACAGCCAAAACCTGGTGACAGGTCCCTGAACCTCTTCTTATAGCAGATACTTCAGAAAGTTTGCCATTATAAATCCTTTCTCTAACCCTTTGAGATGTAAATCTTCTACCTTCAAGAACTGTCTCTTCAAAAACCAAAGAGCTGTTTCTGTGAAATACAAATGTTTAGGGAGATAACTCTCACAACACTCCCTGTCTCTGCAAAGGTAAGGACTTAAGTGTGTTGGGCACCACAGTCCAACTTGCACCGCTGCCTCCTGTCATAAACATAGAAGTTTGTTTCTCCTCCAAATAAGGACCGATTAGTAAATGCACATGGTCTAGTCACATGGACCAAGCCTCCCTTTGTACCCTTCAGTGCCCTTCCCCTAGCACATCTCAGCCTTTAAAAATTCTCTTGCCTTTGTGTCTATAAAGCTGAATTCAGTTCATGCTGGACTCTCTTCCCTGTTTCAATAGCAATTACCATCATTATCACTGTGACTAGTTTCTGACTTTATCTTCAACAATATTTAATATCAAAAGGGTAATGTGAACCAATCAGGAGAAGTAGAGACTGTCTTGTGGGGAAAGATTTAGCATGTTTTTGGTTGTATGTGGAATAGCTATATCAAGTTAAACAGTAAATAAGATGGTGCTTTGTCTTCATTTTGGAATTAAGTATGATTTTAAAATAGGGTTTTGGATGTTGATAAGGGATGGACTGATATTGGTACTATTAACAAATATATAAAATATAAGCTAACAATTTATAAACAGTTTATTCATGGAGAACAACGTTCTGTGTGAAGTACATAGATATCACAGATAAAAACTCGCTTAGGGATTTGATGTCTGATTTGGCTTTAGGAAGATAGAAAGATCTAGAGAGAGACCCCTTCTCAGAAGAGAAAATGGACTGAGCAATATGACACTACTGGAACAATATGTAAGACTTGAATATGATTCTTGCTGCCTTACAAAATGGAACTTTCTGAAGTGCGTGATGATACAGTTCACCTGTATGATACAGAAGACAGATTCTAGAGCTTCCCTGACACTGATTCAGAATCTCTAGGGGGAGGGACCTGAGGATCTATTTATTAAGCATTTACATCTCAGGGTCAGGCAGGTTGGGGACCTACTACACTAAAGAATGATGTTGTATATTGATACATCTTTCCAACTGATATGAAGACATTTTCTTTGTGGAAAAGCTGCTTAAATTTTTTTCTTAGTGTTTGAGATAAATTCTTTTGCTGATATCGCCCCAATTCTATAATGAACATTCTCTAAACTGGATTAATTACTTAATCCTTTGTCATTAGTTATTTGGGGATTGACTGAGATTCTTCATCAGTGTTAGTCTCATAAAATATTAGAGCATGAATCCAGGAAATTAAACCCACATGAAAAAACGCCTTTTCAAAACTTCGTATTTCCAACTTCATCATTTTATTTTCTTTCCCCAAATGTAACTTTAATTTTTTTGTTTCTAATTTTTGTCTTTCACCCCACCATCATACAAGTTCTACAAAATTCTCATGCTATAAACTTTCTCACCTTCTTGGGAAACTTATTTAGTTTATTCCATGACCTTGTTTGAACCATTTGAAAAGTACTTAAAATTCTCATGAAAAGAGGATCTTTATTTCCCTACCAAAATAAAGGGGTAAATTGAATGCTTCCAGATACCTCATATTAAAACAGAGAAACTGAAAACAAGCACTTATTTAAATTCTCTTGGATATAAATATTGTAATAAATTGGACTATTTCTTGCTTTTTTGTGTGACATAGTATTCTGTTTAAATGTAATTGTTAATAAATTTTAAAGCACTTAATTAGGGAGAGGCTAGCAGCCAAAATTTTGCTTTTGTTGATTTTTTTTCTTTGCTTAAACTTCTTGGCTTGCTTTCAAAATCCATTGTCTTATTAAAAATCATAATTTTAACTTTTCTTCACATCTACTAATTCCTAAGTTTTATAACTTCTGTTTACACACTAAGCTGTCCAAGTTACATACCTAGGACTTCTCATTCTTTACTGTTACTCTCTAAAAATTTTATTTTGATACCATCCTTTTTTCACTAGAAAAGTTGAATGTAAAATATGGGCACCATATATTTTACAAATCTGAATAGTAGAAAGCTTTCAAATTCTAACTCATTTTTTACTTCAAAACACAGTCATTCTTACCAAATATATATTCTGTAGAATTAGGTTTAATCAATTTCCTTGTTCTCTTTTGACAGTCTATAAAAGTTGTTATGTTGAGCTCCAATTCTTTTTCAGAATTGCTTTTTTTTTAACACTTACTGTGGTATGGTTCCTGTACAGTAAACAACACATACTTCAGATGTACAATTTGATGAATTTTTTTTTAATTTATGATGAGTTGAGGTAATTATTTTTTATAAATTTTTTTATTGAGTTATACTCAGTTTACAAGGTTGTGTCAATTTCCACTGTAGAGCACAGTTTTTCAGTTATACATGAACATACATTTATTCATTGTCAGATTCTTTTTCACTGTGAGCTACCACAAGATCTTGTATATATTTCCCTATGCTATACTGTATAATCTTGTTTATCTATTCTACATATGCCTGTCAGTATCTACAAATTTCAAACTCCCAGATGGCCCTTCCCAACTCCTCTCCCTTGGCAACCACAAGTTTGGATTCTATGTCTATGATGTCTGTGAGTCCGTTTCTGTTTTGTATTTATGTTCTTTTTTTTTTTTTTAGATTCCATATATGAGTGATCTCATATGGTATTTTTCTTTCTTTCTGGCTTACTTCACTTAGAATGACATTCTCCAGGGACATCCATGTTGCTGCAAATGGCGTTATGTTGTCAGTTCTGATGGCTGAATAGTATTCCATTGTATAAATATACCACAGCTTCTTTATTCAGTCATCTGTCGATGGACATTTAGGCCATTTCCATGTCTTGGCTGTTGTAAATAGTGCTGCTGTGAACATTGGGGTGCAGGTGTCATCCTTAAGTAGGGTTCCTTCTGGATATGTGCCCAGGAGCGGGATTACTGGGTCATACGGTAAGTCTATTCCTAGTCTTTTGAGGAATCTCCACATTGTTTTCCACAGTGGCTGCACCAAACTGCATTCCCACCAGCAGTGTAGGAGGGTTCCCTTTTCTCCACAGCCTCTCGAGCATTTGTCATTTGTGGATTTTTGAATGATGGCCAATCTGACTAGTGTGAGGTGATACCTCATCATAGTTTTGATTTGCATTTCTCTGATAATTAGTGATATTGAGCATTTTTTCATGTGCCTGTTGATCATTTGTATTTCTTCCTTGGAGAATTGCTTGTTTAGGTCTTCTACCCATTTTTGGATTGGGTTGTTTGTTTTTTTTTTTTTTTTTTCTTATTAAGTCATATGAGCTGCTTATATATTTTGGAGATCAAGCCTTTGTCAGTTTCATCTTTTACAAAAATTTTCTCCCATTCTGTAGGTTGTCGTTTTGTTTTGTTTATGGTTTTCTTTGCTGTGCAGAAGCTTGTAAGTTTAATTAGGTCCCATTTGTTTATTCTTGCTTTTATTTCTATCCTGAGTAGGCTGCCCTAGGAGAACATTTTTGAGATGTGTGTGAGATAATGTTTTGCCTATGTTTTCTTCTGGGAGGTTTATTGTATCTTGTCTTATGTTTAAGTTTTTGATCCATTTTGAGTTTGTTTTTGTGTATGGTGTAAGGAAGTGTTCTAACTTCACTGATTTACATGCTGCTGTCCAGTTTTCCCAACACCATTTAATGAAGAGACTGTCTTTATTCCAGTGTATATATCCTTGCCTCCTTTGTCGAAGATGAGTTGACCAAAAGTTTGTGGGTTCATTTCTGGGCTCTCTATTCTGTTCCATTGGTCCATATGTCTGTTCTTGTACCAGTACCATGCTGTTTTGATTACTGTAGCTCTATAGTATTGTCTGAAGTCTGGGAGAGTTATTTCTCCAGACTCTTTTTCTTTCTCTTCAGTAATGCTTTGGCAATTCGAGGTCTTTGATGGTTCCATATAAATTTTATTATGATTTGTTCTAGTTCTCTGAAATATGTCCTGGGTAATTTGATAGGTATAGCAGTAAATCTGTACATTGCCTTGGGCGGTATGACCATTTTAACAATACTGAGTCTTCCAATCCAAGAGCATGGGATATCTTTCCATTTTTTAAAGTCTTCTTTAATTTCCTTCATCAATGGTTTATAGTTCTCTGTGTATAATTCTTTCACCTCTTTGGTTAGATTTATTCCTAGGTATTTTATTACTTTTGGTGCTATTTTAAAGGGGATTGTTTCTTTACTTTATTTTTCTATTGATTCATCATTAGTGTAAAGAAATGCAACTGATTTTTGATTTAATCTTGTAACCTGCTACCTTGCTGAATTCTTCGATTATTTCTAGTAGTTTTGTGTGGACCCTTTAGGATTTTCTATATATAGTATCATGTCATCTGCATATAGTGACACTTTTACCTCTACTTTTCCAATTTGGATCCCTTTTATTTCTCTCTCTTGCCTGATTGCTGTGGCTAGGACTTCCAAGACTATGTTGAATAGGAGTGGTGATAGTGGGCAGCCTTGTCTTGTCCCAGATTTTAGTGGGAAGCTTTTGGGTTTTTCACCGTTGAGTACTATGCTGGCTGTAGGTTTGTCATAGATAGCTTTTATGATGTTGAGATATGTTCCCTCTATACCCACTTTGGTGAGAGTTTTTATCATAAATGGGTGTTGAATTTTATCAAATGCTTTTTCTGCATCTGTTGAGATGATCATGTGGTTTTTGTCCTTTGTCTTGTTGATGTGATGTGTTACATTGATTGATTTGCATATGTTGAACCCACCCTTGTGTCCCTGGGATGAACCCCACTTGATCATGAGGTATAATCCTTTTTATGTACTGTTGGATGCTATTTGCTAATATTTTGGTAAGGATTTTTGCATCTATGTTCATCAGTGATATTGGTCTATAATTCTCCTTTTTGCCTGGCTTTGGTATCAGGGTGATGGTGGCTTTATAGAGTGAGTTTGGGAGTATTCCCTCCTTTTTCAATCTTCTGGAAGAATCTGAGAAAGACTGGTATGAGTTCTTCTTTGTATGTTTGGTAGAATTCCCCGGTTAAGCCGTCCAGTCCTGGACTTTTATTTGTAGGGAGGTTTTTTATTGCTATTTTGAGTTCATTTCTAGCGATCGGTTTGTTCATGTGGTCAGTTTCTTCTTGATTCAGTCTTGGTGGACAGTATGTTTCCAGAAACTTGTCGATTTCCTCTAGGTTATCCAGTTTGGTTCCATATAGTTTTTCATAATATTCTCGTATGATATTCTGTATTTCTGTTTTATTTGTTGTAATTTCTCCATTTTCCTTTCTTATTTTGCTCATTTGTGCTCTTTTTTCTTCTTTGTGAGTTTGGCCAGAAGTTTGCCGATTTTATTTACTATTTCAAAAACCAGCTTTCGGTTTGATTGATTTTTTTCTCTTGTTTTTTAATCTCTATTTTACTTATTTCCTCCCTGATCTTTATTTCCTTCCTTCTGCTGACTTCCAGGTTTTTTTGCTCTTCTTTTTCTAACTCTTTCAGCTGGTAGGTTTGATTGTTTATTTGCGATTGTTCTTCTTTCTTGAGAAAGCCTGTATTGCTATAGACTTACCTCTTAGCACTGCCTTTGCTGTGTCCCATAAATTTTATGTGGTCGTGTTTTGATTTTCATTTGTCTCAAGGTATTTTTAATTTCAACCTTGATTTCCTCATTGACCCATTGGTTTTTTAGTAGCATGTTGTTTAATCTCCATGCTTTCCTTTTTTCCCTCCTTTGTTTCTCTGTAGTTGATTTCTAGTTTCATAGCATTGTGGTCAGTAAAGATGCTTGAGATAATTTCTATCTTCTTAAAATTGTTGAGGCTTCTTCTGTGCCCAAGTACATGTCAATCCTAGAAAATAATCCATGTGCACTTGAAAAGAATGTATATCCTATGGGGGGTGTAGTGCTCTGAAAATAACCACCAAATCTAATTTTTCTATTGTATCATTTAATTTCTCTGTTCCCTTATTTATTTCCTGCCCGGAAGATCTGTCTAGTGATGTTAGTGTGGTGCTAAAATCTCCAACAATGATTGTATTCCCATCAGTTTCCCCCTTCATCTCTGTTAGTAATTGTTTTATGTACTTAGGTGCTCCTATATTGGGCACATATATATTAATGAGTGTAATATCCTCATCTTGTATCACTCCTTTAATCATTATAAAATGTCCTTCTTTATCTTTCTTTATGGCCTTTATTTTAAAGTCTATTTTGTCTGAAGTCAGTACTGCAACACCTGCTTTTTTGGTTTCTCCATTTGCATGGAATATCCTTTTCCATCCTTTCACTCTCAATCTATATGTGTCCTTCTCCCTAAAGTGGGTCACTTGTATGCAGCATATTCTAGGTTCTTGCTTTTATCCAGTCTGCCACTCTATGTCTTTTGATTAGAGCATTTAGTCCATTAACATTTACAGTAATTAATGATAGATGTGTTTATTGCCATTTTGAATTTATTTTTGCAATTGACTTGGTTTTTCCTCTTTGTTCCTTTCTTCTTCCTTTTGCAGTTTGATAATTTTCCTTTGTATTATCTTAGATTTTATTTAGTTTTTGTGACTCCCTTGTAAGTTTTTGTCTTGTGGTTACACCTTTGTGTAAGTCTGCTAACCCATTACTATAACTCTTTGTATTAAACAGATAGTAATATAAGCTCAAACCCATCATACTGAGAACAAAAAATTTAAAAAAGAAAAAAAAAAACTCTATATTTTCTTGCTTCCCTCTCTCACTCTTAATGATTTGATGTGTTCTTTTACAATTTCATGTTTATTCTATTTGTAATTCATGATAATTCGTGTAATTCATTATCACCTTTCCAGTTATGATATTCTCATTTCTGTAGCATCCTGTTTATTTTCTGTTTGGAGTAGACCTTTCAGTATGTCTTTTAGCATGGGTTTAGTGTTGCTAAATTCTTCTAGTTTTTTCTTTTCTGTGAAGTTTCTTTATCTCTCCTTCTACTCTAAAGGTTAACCTTGTTGGATCAAGTATCGTAGGCTGCATCTTTTTTTCATTCAGGACTTTGAATATATCTTGCCACTCCCTTCTGGCCTGTAACGTTTGTGTAGAGAAATCAGCTGAGAGCCTTTTGGGAGTTCCCTTGTAACTCACTCTTTGTTTTTCTCTTGCTGCCTTTAGGATCATTTCTTTATACTTGAGTCTGGCCATCTTGATTATGGTATGTCTTGGTGTGCGTCTGTTTGGGTTCTTCCTCTTTGGGGCCCTTTGAACTATCCTTGGATATCTGATTCCTTCTTTACGTTTGGGAAGTTTTCAGTCATGATGTCTTCAAATACGTTTTCAGTCCCCTTTGCTCTTTGTTCCCCTTTGGAACCCCTATTTATGCCTAGATTGGCAAACTTAATATTATCCCATAGTTCCCTTATATTGTTTTCATTGTTTTTTATTTGTTTTTCTCTCATCTGTTATGATTGGATGCTTACTGTTGTCCTGTCTTCTAGGTCACTAATTCGTTCCTCTGCATTATCTAGTCTGCTTGGTACAGCCTTTAGATCAGTTCCCATCTCAGCAAATGAGTTTACCAGTTTTTCTTGGTTCTTATTTATAGCTTCAGTTTCATTTTTGACATATTTGACATACATATCTCTAAACACTATCTCTTTTAGTTCCTTCAGTACTTTGATCACTTCTTTTTTGAAATCTTGATCTAGTAGGCCATCAATGTCTATATTTCATTGATCATTCTTTCAGGGGATTTCTGTTGTTCTTTTAATTGAGAGTGGTTCCTCTGCTTCTTCATCTTGCTCATATCTCTCTGGCACTGTGGCTTATGGAGTATCAGTTATCTATTCTGGTCCTTAAGGAGTTTATTTATTTATCTATCTAAAGCCTATGCAGGAATAAAACTTAAAAAAAAAGAATTTTAAAAGAAGGGAGAGGGGAAACAATATTTGAAAGCAGTGTATAATTAGTAACAGAAGAACAAGTTGCAGCAAGATAGCAATTGAGTTGAGATGTCTTTTAAAAACCTTAAAAAAAGGAGAAAACAACAAAAAAAAATTGAAGCCTGAGTGTAATCAATAACAGAGGATCAAAACCAAGAGAACTAAAAATGAAATGAGGTGGATTTTAAAAAACAATAATAATAAAACTTTTAAAAGAAAAATTTTAAAGGGATTAAAACTGGAGAAATATACAATTGTTTAAAAAGTAAAAATTAAAATGGTAATAGAAAATATAACAGATAAAAAAAGAAAAATAGATAAAAAGAAAAGGAGATGTGTTCTCGTGGAGACTGTGCACTCTTAATGATCTTATCTAGAAGTCTTTCTGTCCTCACGCTGTTGTGGAGCTCAGCTTGCTGCTTCCAGAGGCCCTCTGTTGGCACCCCTGGTGTGTGCTACTCCTGGTGCAGGTTGGCAAGCAGATCACAACCTCTCCCAACACTGAGGTCAGATGCTGTGTTCTTATGAGGTGGGCACAAGAGTCATGTCCCCTCCTGACACCCTGGTCGCACAGGGTGGGCAGGCAGATTGTGCCCTCTCCTGGCGCAGGTCGCTGCCCGCTCTGCCTTGGGTCCCCGCTCTGTAGGCAGGCTCAGGGAAGACAGAGGAACAGTTCCACCCCTGCTCCATGCCCAAATTCAGCTCCTAGTTTGTTTGTCTTGTAGGCAGGAGTTCTCAGAGGTACCAGGAAAGAATGATCCTGTCTGCCTCGGGCTGTAAACAAGTCTCCATTTCGCCTTTGAGGCTGCTAAGCCCTGAGGTATGGATTCAGGTTTTGACCCCACCCCTGCCTGGGTGCTTAGCACTGGAGGACATGGTGGCTTGGCTGAGCCCCCACCTCTCTTCTCCTGAACACCTTCAGGAGAGGTTTTCAGAGATAGGAGGTATGGCACCCTTCCCCCCAGGGCACATTAGCCTTGTTGTTTTATGGAGGGCCCAGGTTGTTTTGCCCTGTGTACCCTCTCATCCACAGTGCACAGCATCCTGCAGTCCCCTGGGGCTGCCTCAGTGCAGCCGCCCCAGTACTCCGCCCAATTCAGGCAGCCTGTCCCTTCCCCCACCTGCCGTTTTGCTTCTAGGGCTGGGGGTTGCGGAGACCCTCTGTGCCCATTTAGCTTAGTTTTGTTGGTCAAGGGCTGCTCCGTACAGATCTGAGCCTTGGAGGCTCCCCCTAAGTCCCACTGATCTCTCCATTGGAGAGGGGGAGACCCAGTGAATAAGCGCTATTCCTCCTTTGCCACTCCCTCTCCGCAGGATCGGTCCCGTGCTGTTTTGCTTTTTCTTCTTTCTATTTTCCTTGTCTCCTACCAGATTTGTGGCATCTTTGTCTTTTGAATAGGGCGATGTTCTGTTGGAGTTCAGCAGGTGCTCTGGTTGGCTGGGTGGGTCCACGGATGTGAGTTTTGGTGTATTTGTGGGAGAGGGTGAGCTACGAGCATCCTTCTACTCTGCCATCTTGGCCAATCTTGTTCAATTTGATGAATCTTGATAGATGAATATACCCATGAAACCACTACCACAATCAAGATAGCTAATAAATTTCCATCACTTCCCAAGAGGTACAATTTTTGAATTCCCAAATTATCCCTTCCCACACCCTTTAACCCTGGATAACCATAACTTTGTTCTCTATGTCTGTGAATCTATTTCTGTTTTGTAGGTAAGTTCGTTTGTGCCCCCTTTTTTTTTTAAGATTCCACATATAAGCAATATCATATGGCATTTTTCTTTCTCTTTCTGGCTTGTTTCATTTAGAATGATAATCTCCAAGTCCATATATGTTGCTGCAAATGGCATTATTTTAATTTTTAGGGCTGACTAGTATTCCATTATATGCGTGTGTGTGTGTGTGTGTGTGTGTGTGTGTGTGTGTATATGTACATATACCACATCTTCTTTATTCAGTCATCTGTTGATGACATTGGGTTGTTTCTGTGTTTTTGCTACTATCAGTAGTTCTGCTATGAACACTGGGGTGCGTGTGTATTTCTGAATTATATTTTTATAATTATTATAATTATACTTATATTATTATTGTATTTTTCTCTGGATATATGACTAGGAGTGGGATTGCTGGATCATATGCTAAGTCTATTTTTAGTATTTTAAGGAACCTTCATACTGTCCTACATAGTGGCTGCACCAACTTGCATTCCCACCAACAGTGTAGGAGGGTTACTTTTTCTTCACACCCTCTCCAGCATTTATCATTTGTAGACTTTTTAATGATGGCCATTTTGACTGGTGAGAGGTGATATCTCATTGTAGTTTTGATTTGCTTTTCTCTAACAGTTAGTGATGTTGAGCATCTTTTCATGTGCTTGTTAGCCATCTGTCTGTCTTCTTTGGAGAGATGACTGTTTAGGTTTTCTGCCTATTTTTTGATTGGATTGCTTGATTTTTGGATATTAAGGTATATGAGCTGTTTGTATACTTTGGAAATTAATTCCTTGTTGAGTGCATCACTTTCAAATATTCCTCCCATTCTGGAGGTTGTCTGTTTTGTTGATGGTATCCTTAGCTGTGCAAAAGCTTTTAAGTTTAAGTTTAATTAGATCCCATTTGTTTATTTTTGCTTTTATTTCCATTACTTCCAGGAGTTGGTTCAAAAAATATACTGCTGTAAAGATGTAATGTACAGCATGGTGACTTATAGTCAATAATACTGTTTACTGATTTATATACTAGAAATTTGTTGAGAGAGTAGGTCTTAAGCAATCTAACAAAAAAAGTAACTGTGAGGTGGTGGATGTGTTAACTTGATTGTGGGAATCATTTTACAGAGTTTACTAAAGCTCAGGAGTCTTAGTGCAGTGAAACTATTCTGCATAATACTTTAATAGTAGGATTCATGAGATATATTTGACAAAAATCTATAGAACTGCACAATAAAAAATAAATCCTAATGTAAACTATAGATTTTAGTTAGGAATACTTTATCAGTACCAGCTCACCAATTATAACAAATTCACCACACTCATGCAAGCTTTGTTAGTAATAGGAGAAACTGTGCAGACATGGGGAGAAGGAATATATGGGAATTCTGTACTTCAAATTCTGTAAACTTAGAACTGCTCTAAAAAATAGTCTGTTAAAAAACAAAGAAGAAACAAAACCTTTTATATTCCCATATACCAGAGATGATCAATATAAACTTCAGTATATCTTATTCCAGTAATTCCCCCATATTTTGTAAACATAAAAGACCATACTTTACTATAAATGTACACCATATATTAATTCACATTACAATATAATATTTCTTATACCATTAGAAATTCTTATGATTTTGCAATCTTTCATATACTGAGTAATATTCTGTCATTTACAACTCAAGATATAGGGCCATTATGGAAAACAACACAAATGTAGAAATAGTTGATTGAAAAAAATTATATATAAATAATCATATAATAAATGTAGAAATGCTGTTGTTGATTACCTACCATATTACCAATAAAAAAGATAGGGAAATGGTGCTACTAGTTTGTAGAAATATTTAGGGAAACAATAACTAATTATACTTTCCAATTTGATAATAAATAGGTAATATTATTCAATTATTATTCAATTCTTATTCTGTATCAGTCATAAGTGTATTGTAAGTCCTTTCATGTATTACCGTATTGAATCACAAGTTTTACAAGGAAAACACTAATGGTATCCCCATTTATGGTATGTAATCCAGTGCAGTATTACAGTTATGACAGTAATTTGTGCCCAGTCATGCAAATAATAACTGTGAAACCAACATTCAAACTCAGGCAATCTAGCTCAAGATCCCATGGTTATAACTAGAATTTTCTACTGCCTCAAAGCACCAAATAATCCTCAGCTATGGCTGTTGGAAAACTGTTACTATGTTTCTATCAAGTAGTTGCCCTTGTTAAAATATTTTATACAATAAATAATGAGTTTGAAAGTTAATAAAATGTCTGTATGTTAGGGCAACTTCTTATAGTAATGCATTTGTCACTTTTACTCTTTAACTAGATGAACTGAGATAATTCTAGGGTTAAGTTTTGTCCAAATTAATTATTGGAATGAAGAATTCAAAGAGATAAAAGGGAAGAAAAAGTGGAAGGAAAAAAAGAGGAAGAAAGCAGTTGATTTTTCAATTGTGATATTTAAAGGATCCATCAAGAATTTTATAGAAAAAAATGAGGGAAGGAAGTGAGCAAAAACAACTGAGAGAGAGAGAGAGAAATCAAGAAAACTTCCAACAAAGTAAGCCAAAAAAAAAATTTTTTTAAAGAAGAATTTCTGGACTCAGTTTCATCTCAAAGTGAAGAGAAATCTCTTTTCTTTCTTCCCTAGTATACATTTTACTGTGCTTTTAAAATTCTCTTCTATTGTGTTATTTTAGGATAATTTTATAAGCCCAATTCTTAGCAATGCTAAAGAAGAAAAACAAATTGAAACAAATTCTGAGCAACACTCCATGATATATCCCCCAAATAAGCTAAGTATAAAAGCTCTGAAGACATTTGTGTTGCAATTTACAAATTTTATGTCTAACATTTCCTTGGGAGAGTCTTTTTAAAACCTTTTTATGTTTCTTAATGATTTTCATATGCTGTAGAACTTTACAGTTGCTACAGTTCAACTGTACAGAGAATGCCCAGGACCTGTTGAATATGGGACTTATGCAGAGATCAGAATCCTTGTTGCCACGGTTCACTTGATAGCACTCAGTGGGCCAGTAGGTCATAGTTTAAGGACTGACACCAATAGTGTAATTCATAACCAGTTCTCATTGCACTTCCAGCATGGCTCTGGGTCAAAAGAAATATCCTTCACTTTAAGTTCATACATGTTTCAACCCATCATTTTTACTTTGATAAATCTTCTCTTGAGAGTAGAATGTACTATTTATCCTGGAAAGATATGTGTGAAGTGATACACAATGGATAAGAGAACACTTACAGGTAAGTGGAAAGACAGACTTATAAATATCCTGGAAAGATAAGTGGAGGTTATAGGCAGTGGATAAGTGAACAGAGCTAAATTCTTTTAAATTTATCCCATTTATTCTATACACAAACATAATACATAAACACACACACATCCTCAAACACACCCACAGGAAAAGTATAAACTATAGGGGGCTCTGGACAGTGGTAAGGGCAATAATTACTATTTTCTAAAATAGCTATACAATATCTTAGCTCCATTAAAGTCCTCTTACCAATCTTTCTCAGCTAATGACATTGCTTCACTTTGTTGAAAAGTAGAAGTTCTCAGACAGGGCCCTCTTCTCTTTACACCGTGTCCATGAGCATAGCCTCCATTTCACTCTTCTACAAGGCAACAAAACACTGTTCCTGTGCTTGGGTAATGGTACCAACTCCATATATTTCACCCTCTCAAGATCTTAAATCTTGCACTTTTTTTTTTGCTTATATCAGTAAGAATTATGTGTTACTGGATGCTGTCTTAATATACTTCATCAGCATTCCATATCATTAGCTGTAATATGTTACTTCCATTTGAAAATGACTTAACTGAGGTTTAGTAAGATTTATAGGTAGTAAATAGTACATTTAATTTTGGGATTTTTTTTCCTCTTATTTTAAACTTGTGCTGCTAATTATTACAAGTCATTTTTAGTGATTCTGGATTTGATTTTTTTATCAACTCACCCTTAACAGCCATGATACTGTCCTGATAATAATATACTTCACAGTGTGTCCATTCATTCTACTGATATTTATTGAACATTGTTTGCAGGCATTGTTCTAGATGTTGGAGATTCAAAACTAGTATTTTTGCAGTTTGTATTGTAGCAGGAAATATTGCAAGCAGAATAAAGATAATAATAAACATAATAAACAAATAAATTATATTGAATATTAGAAAGTGATAAGTTGTGAAAAAAAACAACAGAACTGAGGATCAGAAATTGTGAAGAAGGCATGCAACTTTAAATAGGTGGTCAAATGGCCCTCTCAAGAAAGATGCAACTAGGTGAGGACTTGAAGGAGAAAAGGGAGTGAACCTTCCAGATATTTGGGTTAAAATATGTTCCAGGTAGTAAAAAAGAGCTCGAGACTAGAAGGTATTGGGGTAGTTGTAACAGCAGAGATGAGGTCAGAGATATAAAGTACTGTCCAACTTTGAGAACCTTTTATATCATTGTATGGACTTCAGTTTGTATTATAAAAATTGGTAGGTAGTAGATGATTCTAAGATTGATATGATATAACATGTTTTTACAGAATTACCTGGATGCCTGTATATTTTAGGGGAGCAAGAATGAAGCAAGGGGTTGGATATAAGGCTAACTCAACGATCCAGAAGAGATTTTATTACCAACATTAGAAGTGATAAAATCTGGTTGTACTTTGAAAATAAATCCAACATATTTCCTGATGGATTAGATTAGGGAAGTGAGGAGGGGAAAAAAAGGAGTCAAAATGACTCCATGTGTCCTTACTTGAGCAAACTGAGAAAGATGGTCATTATTCACTCAGAGGTGCAAGTCTAGGAGTGTGCTGGTTTGAGAGGAGCATCAGTGTGAAGCATGTTCAGTTTGAGATGCAAGTTAGATTGAAGTGATGATGGTGACTAGCATGTTGGACCTCTTAGTCTTGATTTCAGGGGAGTGGTCCATCCTAGAGATAAAAATTTGGGATCAGCAGCATACAAACGACATTTAAAGAAATAAGAATGAATGAGATTACCAAAGAAGCGGGTGTAGGCATTTAGAGAAGAGTTCTAAGTTAGTCTTAGAAGGTCTAGGAAAATAGGAAAATTGAGAAAATGAGGCTAAGAAGCACTAAAGAGGTGTAAGAGGAGAAATAAGAGTGGTGTCCTAGAAGTCAGATAAAGATTAACCTTAATAAATGCTGTTGTTAAGTCAAGTAAAATTAGAACTGAAAATTAAATAATGGTTTAAATAATACGGAGATTATTAGTGTCCTTGGATAGTGGAGTACAGCAGACTGATGGGAAAGAATGTCTGAGTAGACTAGGTTTAAGAACCCTGTTAAAGGATTTTTTTCCTTATAGAAGGAAGAGAGAATTATGGAGCTAAAGAAAGTGGATTCAGCATAAGCTTTTGTTTATAGTATTATACATTTATTGTAGAGGAGATAAATAACAGCATGTGTCTTGTGGGGATGACGAGAGTATAAAAATAATTAATGATGTAAAAGAAGACAGAGAGATATGCTGTGATATTTGTCCTCAAGTAGTAGAGACAGGAGGGATTGGTGCCATGCTGACTCCCCTCTCCTGGCTTCCGTAGCCATGGGCAAATTCTTCCTCATCAACTTGATTTTCTTCTGTCACCTCACTGTCACTGTATGTCCGACTGTGAGTCCCCCTTTGGAGACTATGTTAAAGACTTTCCAAGCTCACATGCTCCTACCTACCGCTCAGTAATCAGTATGAAAACAAAAAAGCCCTATTCCAGAACCTATTCTAGAATATGCCCCCGGGCCATTTGGCATGTATTAAAATATACAGGATTAGCACTGTGTCTGATGGTATATTAGTCGGCTCAGTATTCCATAACAAAATACCACACACTAGGTGGCTTAGATAAGAGAAATTCTTTTTCTCATAGTTATAGAGGTTGAGGTCCAAAAGCAAGTATCAGCAGGACTGGTTTATGGTGAGGCCTTTCTCCTTGGTTTACAGATGTGTTTCCTCATTTGGCCTTTTCTTCTGTGTGCACTTGGAGAGGGATCTCTGGTGTCTCTTTCTCTTCTTACAAGGGTGCATAACCACACCGTTATGACTTCATTTAGCCTTAACTGCCTCCAGGTTAATTGTCTCCTCTTGGGCATTCATTCATCGTATGACACCGACTCCTGAATTTCTCTTCCAGAACTTCTTACTGACTAATACATATAGTTTTTATGCATAGATAATCTAGCTAAGACTTCTCTCACTCAAGTCTTACTCTAAGAGGCAGAACAAGAAAGGAAGAAAGAAGATCTTTTGAATCGAGAATGATTATTCATCTAGGAGTTCAGAAAACGCAACCCTTCAGAGGCTTTAACATATTTAAATCTCGAAACTCATAACACAAATAGACTTTACCTGGCTTGCAGATGATTACCCACCCAAGCTCCATATTTCTTGGTACACATTAAGCGGTACAGTCAATATTCCTGGGCTATGCTTCATTTGAATTTCACAGAATACCTTTAATGAGTAAATTTTTTTTTCTTAATTTATTTTCCAGGTCAAATTATTGCCCACAAGTGATGAGAACTCAGAGATTAATTTTTTAGGAACTAATAAAAGGGAGAAGTGCTAAATGTATTTTTAAGGTGTACAATAGGAGAGAAATATTAAGAACTAAACCATGAAAGATAGATTGCTGTTGCTATCCCTGTTAGGCCTTAGGCTTTATTTTGATTCTGTTGCTTTCCAAACTGAATTAAAATGTTCTGAATTAGAAATTTTCCCCTTTGTAAGTATGTGCTATTTGTTAACAACTGAATGACATTATTTTACATATTATCTTAGCTGCATTCTACAAAAGTTTAATCAACACAACAGTGTGTAAATAGCCAGGAGCCTGAACTTTGGTTTTTCAGTCTCTTCTATTGCTGTATTTCTAATTTTATTTCCATTTGTTTGATATCCATTGAAAATATCATACCAAAGTTTTAGGTGTATCTCTTTGGATTTTTAACTTGAAAACTAAGTGAAATTAACTGTTAGCTTTAAAGAAAATGCTATATTTAATTACTATACATTTTAGTTACTATCAATATTTGAGTTATGCATAATACTTAGTTTTAAAATATGCAACTATCAAAAGCCTTTTCCTAATTTTAGTGACAAATGGGATAACTATGTCTTACTAAAAATCTTTAAAATCAAGTTTCTGACCTATTGAAAGTGAAATTCTTCAGACAACTTCTCTATGTATCTTCTTGAAGATAATATCTGAAATTGATACGCAATAATGCATACCTCAGAATTAATCACAGCATCAACAGTTTTACAAGTAAGAAAGAAATAGTGGTTTCATATAATTCATGAGAAAATGCAGATACCTTAGAGAATATAAAATGCCAAGCATGAAAGAAAACAGTTGCTTTCATTTCTAAGGATGGTAGCTATCAATGACATGTTTATCAACCCTTCAATGGGAAAAAAAAGATGTAGTGTAAACCATGAAAATTTAAATCTAGAATGGTTAGGACTTAAACACTGCATAGATATTCTCAAAATGGGGACAATTAATATTGCTTTATTATTTGAGATGTTCATTTTTGCTCTAGTCATTGGTATGGTGAAAAGTATGAATATATTCACGCATATGTCAGACAAAGGGATGCCACTTTGTGTACTGTCATTATTTAACAGAAAATTGTTGCAGTTATTTTGAATGGGAAAAATCCACATTACTAAAACAGTTTCTTCTGGATATTTAGATCCCCATTTAAGATATTCTAAGTATAATATTTTTTCTTCATCATTTGTTTTCTTTCCTATGCTTGGCCAGTTACATCTTTCTGAACATATGAAAGGTTATTAACTGGGGAAGTGCATGAAAAATATGATGGGATCAGGACAGTTCTAGTTTTGTGTCATTATAAGCTAGGGAAGCAGTGTGATAACTGATTTGCAGAATACATTAAGTAGTTGACAATGAATTAGGTGAATCTGACATACTGTCCTATTATGAGCAATATTAGCTATAGAAAAAAACCTTGTTTACATTCTAGGCATATTTACCCTGAGGGTTATTAACTTAAAACAGATGAAGTAAAAGGAAAAGAAACATTTATCTAATACTAACGGTTGTTTTCATTTTGAACTAAGAGGACATATCTGTACTTTTAGTAATAACAAAATCTATCTACAACTGTCAGTCTCAAGGGAAAAAAAATGTTGTTCATATAAAATTCATAGAAATAAAGGAGTTCCTGTCATAATGCTTTCAAGAGAGCACTGTCAAATCTCTCCGGGCCTTTAGTTTAAATGTCATTTCTAGTCAACTGCAGGGATTTTTAAAATGTTTCAGCATTGGCTTTTTCCTAAGGGTATATTAGTTCTTTCAGAGGATTTATGTTTTTTAATAAAAGACACTGTCCTGCCAATCTTTGTGAACTACCCTCCCCAATAGTGTCATTTGTAAATGACTTGCAGGAGAAAATAAGCAAGACTCTTTAACTGGTTTGCAAGTGGTAGAAAATGGACAAAGATTGCCTGGATAACAGCTTCATGAATAATAAAGTTAACCCCAGGTAAGTGATAGTGGGGCGCTCTTGTAATCTTACTGTAAGGAAGGGTTAATTGTGATTCAGAACTGTCCTTGGATTCCTCCACAGGGATTCCAACATTGGAAGACTCAAATGATTCCATCCTATACTGGATCTACACAAAAGACCATCCAGTTATGGTAAGCCTGGAAATCATCTCAAAGGGAACTTTTAACGTCTTAATCTCTTTCACTAACCTTTCCTAACACAAATATCTGTATATGTTTTTAGTTCTCTCTTCTACTTGACAACTTTTGTAAGATGCATGCCATGAAAGTGATCTGTCTTCCCAAAATATTTTGGGTTTTTTTTAAACACCTTTATTGTGGCACGGCGCCTGTACAGTAAACTGCACGTATTTCAGAGGTACACACCCATGAAACCACCACCACAATCAAGATAGCTAACATTTCCATTAGTCCCCACGAGGTGTAATTTTTGAATTCCCAATTTATCCCTTCCCACCCCCTTTAGCCCCTGGCAACCAGAAGTTTGGTCTCTATGTCTGTGAGTCTATTTCTGTTTTGTAGATAAGTTCATTTGTGTCCTTTTTGTAAGATTCCACATATAAGTGGTGATATTTGTTCTCTCTCTTTCTGGCTTACTTCATGTAGAATGATGATCTCCAAATCCATCCATGTTGCTGTAAATGGCATTATTTTATTCTTTTTTTATGGCTGAGTACTGAGTAGTATTTCACTGTGTATGTATGTATGTGTATATATACACACCCACACACACACCCACAACTTCTCTACCAATAATCTGTCCATTTCTTGGCTATTGTAAATAGTGCTGCTATAAACACTGGAGTGCATGTGTCTTTTTGAATTATATTTTTCTCTGGATACATGACCAGGAGTGGGATTGCTGGATCATACAGTAAGTCTATTTTTAGTATTTTAAGGAACCTTCATACTGTCCTACATAGTGGCTGCACCAACTTGCATTCCCACCAACAGTGTAGGAGGGTTCCTTTTTCTTCACATCCTCTCCAGCATTTATCGTTTGTAGACTTTTTAATGATGGCCATTCTGACTGGTATGAGGTGATATCTCATTGTAGTTTTGATTTGCTTTTCTCTAACAATTAGTGTTGTTGAGCATCTTTTCATGTGCTTGTTGGCCATCTGTCTGTCTTCTTTGGAGAAATGTCTATTTAGGTCTTCTGTCAATTTTTTGATTGGGTTGCTTGTTTATTTGATATTAAGGTGTATGAGCTGTTAGTGTATTTTAGAAATTAGTCCCTTGTCGGTTGCATCATTTGCAAATATTTCTCCCATTCTGGAAGTTGTCTTTTTGTTTTGTCGATGGTATCCTTAGCTGTGCAAAAGCTTTTAAGTTTAATTAGATCCCATTTGTTTATTTTTGCTTTTATTTCCATTACTCCAGGAGCTGCTTCAAAAAATATATTGCTGTGATTTATGTCCAAGAGTGTTCTGCCTGTGTTTTCCTGTAGAAGTTTTATAGTATCTAGTCTTATATTTAGCTCTTTAATCCACTTTGAATTTATTTTTGTATATGGTGTTAGAGAATGTTCTAATTTCAATCTTTTATAGGTAGCTGTCCAGTTTTCCCAGCACCACTTGTTGAAGAGTCTTGTATTTTCTCCATTGTATATTCTTTGTGATAGATTAATTGACCATAAGTGTGTGGGTTTATTTCTGGATTTTCTATCCTGTTCCATTGATCTGTGTGTCTTATCTTTGTGCCAATACCATGCTGTTTTGATTACTGTACCTCAGTAGTATTGTCTGAATTCTGGGAGGGTTATTCCTCCAGCTTTGTTCTTTTTCTTCAGTATTGCTTTGGCAATGCTGGGTCTTTTGTGATTCCATATACATTTTAGGGTTGTTTGTTTTAGTTCTCTGAAAAATGTCCTGGGTAATTTGATAGGGATTGCATTAAATCTGTAGGTTGCCTTGGGCAGTATGGCCATTTAACAATGTTGATTCTTCCAACCCAAAAGCATGGAATGTCTTTCCGTTTATTTAAGTCATCATTTATTTCCTTAATCAATGTTTTGTAGTTCTCCATGTACAAGTCTTTCACCTCCTTGGTCAGATATATTCCTAAGAATTTTACTGTTCTGGGTGTGATTTTACCTCTTCCCATTTGGATCCCTTTTATTTCTTTTTCTGGCCTGATTGCTGTGGCTAGGACTACCATGGCTATGTTGACTAGAAGTGGTGAGAGTGGGCATACTTGTCTTGTTCCAGATTTCAGTTTTTCACTGTTGAAGAAATAAACCCACAGACCTTTGGTCAGTTAATCTTCAACAAAGGAGGCAATGGTATATGATGGAGAAAACTGGACAGCAGCATGTGAATCAGTGAAGCTAGAACATTCCATCACACCATACACACACACACACACACACACACAAAAACCTCAAAATGGCTTAAAGACATATTTAAGATGACACTATAAACATCCTAGAAGAAATCAGGCAAAACATTCTCTGACAGAAATGTTAGCAATGTTCTCCTAGGGCAGTATACCCAGGCAATAGAAATAAGAGCAAAAATAAACAAATGGGGCCTAATTAAACTTACAAGCTTTTGCACAGCAAAGGAAGCCATAAGCAAGACAAAAACAATAACTTCCTAAATGGGAAGAAATACTTGCAAAAGACAAGACTCACAAGGGATTAATTTCCAGAATATATAAACAGCTCATACAACTTAATAACAAAAAAACAACCAATCCAATCCAAAAATGAGCAGAAGACCTAAACAAGCAATTCTCCAATGAAGACATATGAATGGCCAAGAGGCATATGTAAAAATGCTCAATATCGCTAATTATCAGAGAAATGCAAATCAAAACTAGAATGAGGTATCTCCTCACACCAGTCAGAATGGCCATCATTAAATGTCCATGAATGATAAATGCTGGAGAGGGTGTGGAGAAAAGGGAACCCTCATACACTGCTTGTGAGAATACAGTTTCATGTAGCCATTATGGAAAACAGTATGGAGATTCCTTAAAAGACTAAAAATAGACCTACCATATGATCCAGCAACCCCACTCCTGGACATATATACTGAGTGAACTCTAATTCAAAAAGATACATACACCCCAATGTTCGTAACAGCATTATACACAATAGCCTAGACATGGAAACAACCTAAATGTCTATTGACAGATGACAGGATAAAGAAGTTTTGGTATATTTGCACAATGGAATACTACTCAGCCATAAAAAAAGAATGAAATAATGCCATTTGCAGCAACATGGATGGACCTGGAGAATGTCATTCTAAGTGAAGTAAGCCAGAAAAAGAAAAAAATATATACACTTATCACTCATATGTGGAATCTAGGGGGAAAAAAAAGTAAGAAGAGGACACTAATGAATTCATTTACAAAACAATCTTATGATTACCAGGGAAAGTGGGTGGGAAGGGATACATTTGGAAGTTTGAGATTTACAAATGTTAGCCACTATATATATAGATATAAAACAAAATTAATAAACATGTACAGGCTAACAGAGCTGCTTTAAAGTACATGAAGCAAAAAATGACAGAATTAAAAGGGAAATAGGAAAATCCACTATAATGATTGGAGATGTTAGCAACTAGGGTAGATAGAAGTCTAGAAGGTTTCCAAGATTTCTGTCCCCTGGTTAACCAATCAAGCAGTAATCTATGTGCTGCTATGACGTGTTTGCAGATGTAATTAAAGTTACTAATCAGCTATCTGTAAAATAGGGAGATTATCCTAGATTATTCAGTTGGGCCCAATACAATCACATGTGAACTTAAAAGCAGAAGGGAGGGCAAAAAAATCAGAGATATGTGTCAGAAAAGGAAGACAGAGAAAAGATGAGGTAGAAGGGAGGTCAAAGTGATCTCAAGCATAGAAAGGGTTCTAAATGTCATTTCTTGTTTTCAAGATGGAGGAGAGAGAAGCAAATCAAAGATGGCTGACCACAACCTCTGAATGACAGCCAGTAAGGAGATGGAAGTTCTCAGTCCCACAACAGGATGGCGTGAATTCCTCCAACCACCTGGATGAGCTTGGTAGTGAATTCATTCCCAGAGCATCCAGACAGGAGCACAGCCCTGCAGACGTATTGCTTTGGCCTTGTGAAACCCAGAGCAGAGAACAGCTGAGCCATACTGCGCCTGAACAGCCATACTGGCCTACAGAACTGTGAGATGATAAATGGGTTGTTTTAAGCCACTAAATTCGTGATTTTTCACAGAAGTAATAGAAAACATTATACATTCTATCTATAAGCAAATGATAGAGCAACTAGGAAAAAGATTTGGTACAGGAATACAAGGTCTGAAAGATACTAACAACCACCTTGACCTAACATTTATAGAACAGTTCATCCAAAAAGACAGCGCATACTGTAGCCCCCCAAAACACAAGATTAAAACTTGAAAAGATTAAAATCATACGGAGTGTGTTCTGAATACAATTGAATTAAATTAGTAATCAACAGCAATGAGACAATTAGGAAGACCCTGATTACCTGAAATTAAAAATACACTTTTAGATATTCCATGAGTCAAAGAGGAAATCACAAGAAAATCAAACATTTTTATGATAAAAATATAGTAATGCTTAAGGGAAACTTTATAATATTAAATGTGTATAGTAGAAAAGAAGAAAGATCTAAAAGTCACCAATCTTATGATACGACTTCACACCTCAGGAAATAAGAGACCAAATTTAATGCAAAGTAAGTAGTAGAAAGAAGGTAGTAAAGACTTGTAATAAATAGAAGTTAGAAAAAGGAAAAGGCAATGAAATAATATTATTTTTGAAAAGATCATTAAAATTCATTAACCTCTAACTAGACTGATAAAAAACAATAGCTAAGATATAAATCACCAATATCAAGAATAGAAAAGAATATCAATAACTTCATAATAATATAACTTAGACAAAGTAATTATTGAAAGACACACATTAGCAAAATTAATATAAGAGATACAAAATAGAAGTCTGAATATATCAGATTTATACAATCTAAATGAAGTGAATTTATAGTTAAAATGTCTCTTAAAACAAACAAGCTAAAATAAAAAAAAAAAAAACACCCTAGGCCCAAAATGGTTTCACTGGTCAATTCTATCAAAACTTTAAAGAAAAAATAACTCCAGTCTCAAAAACTCTTTGGAAAATAGACTTGAAAGGAACATCCGCTAACTCATTTTGTTAGGCTGGTAGTATTCGGATACCAAAATCACATAAAGACATTAAAAGAAAAGAAAACTAAAGCCCTGGGTGAGAGGAAATCAAGATAGTGGCATAGGAAGACCCTGAGTTCACCTCCTCATGGACACACAAAAGTTACAACTACATATAGAACTCTCTGAGGACAACTTTAAGTCTGGCAGAACAGCTCTTCCACAAATAAGAATATATATTTTCTAAAAAGCACATTGAGATGGGTTGGAGGGGCAGAGATGTGATCTAGTCAGGACCCACATCCCTGGTGGGTGATGCAAAAGTGCTACGGAATATCAGAAATACAAGGAGTGGGGGGTTCGAGCCCCACATTGGGCACTGCAGCCTTGGGGACAGGCATCGGGAAGGTGTTGGTTTTGAAAACCAGTGGGGCTTATCACTGGAGATCTGTAGTGCTATAGGAAACTTGAGACTCTACTCTTAAAAAGTGCACACACAAACATACACTCTGAGTCCCAGTGCAGAGGCAACAGATTGAAAAGTAAAAGTGTCTGGCATTCTAGCTGACCTGCCAAGCTCAGGTTCCAAGGTGACAGTCCTTATTACACCCCAGGAGTGGCCGCAGCTCCTGCTAGGCTCCGGTTACAGCCCCACCTATCTGGTGGCTGTCAGTGTGTCCTGGGAGAAGCCTAAGCTCACAGTGGGCTCCAGCTACTTCCTACCCTGCCAAGGCAGTGACCACCCCCTCCTCCTGCCACCACCTGCAGGCCCCAGCAAAAGCCCTGGCCCATCCCACTTCAGATCCAGTCCTCCCACCAAAGTCATTGGACATAAGCAGTCTGTATAGGGACACTCCTGCAGAAGGACATGCCTTCAAGACTGGGAGACATAACTATTTCACTTAATTCATAGAGCCAAACTCAGAACTTGAACAAAATGAGAAGACAGAGAAGTAAGTTCCAAATGAAAGTGCAAGATTAAAACCCTGATGAAATGAAGATAATTTACCTGATAAAGAGTTTGAAGCAATTGGCATACAAATGATAAAAATGCTCATTGGACTTGGAAAAAAAAAAAAAACAGAAACAGTGAATATTTCAACAAAAACTTAGAAAATGTAAGAAGAACCAGAGCTGAAGAATAGAATAACTGAAATAAAAATACACTAGAGGGACTCAACAGCAATTAGATTTTACAGGCTGTCAAATCAGGGAAATGCAAATCAAAACCACAGTGATCTACCACTTCATACCCATCAGAATAGCTATCATCAAAAAGACAAGAAATAGCAAATGTTGGCAGGCTATGGAGAAAAGGGAACACTTGTGCCCTGTTATTGAAATGTAAATTTGTACAGTCACTATGGAAAACAGTATGGTGGCTTTTCATAAAATTAAAAACAGAACTACAATATGATCCAGCAATTCCATTCCTGTGTAATTATCAGAAAAAAACAGAAACACTAATTAGAAAAGATATATGCACCCCTATGTTTATCACAGCATTATTTGCAATAGCCAAGATATGGAAGCAACCTAAGTGTCCACAGAGAGATGAATGGGTAAAGATGTGGGATGGATTTATATAGATCAATCGATCGGTCTGTCTGTCTGTCTATGTATCTATCTAATGAAACATTACTGAGCCATAAAAAGAATGAAATCTCGCCATTTGCAACGTTGATGGATCTAGAGCATATTATGATGAGTGAAATAAAATAGATTTCACAAGTGAAAACATACTTGTCTTTAACAAACAAAACAAATAAATATAGCAAAACAGAAACAGAGTCATAAGTACAGACAGAAACTAGTGGTTGTCAAGAGGGAGGGGATTAGGAGGATGGGTGAAATAGGTGAAGGGGATTAAGAGATACAGACTACTAGTTATAAAATAAATGTCACAAGGATGTAATTAACGTACAAAACAGGGAATACAGTCAATAATGTTGCAAGAACTTTTTATGGTATGTAATCTATAAAAATATTGAACTACCATGTTGTACACTTGAAACTATTATAATATTGTAAGCCAACTATAATTTAAAAACTAAATCCTTGAGAACTTAATTTTAAAACATCTGTAAAAAATGTTAACAAATCAATTTCAGTAATTACATGAAAGGATAATGATCTTGACCAAACGTGTTCTACCTCAGACATTCAAAAACATTCTATTAACATTAATAAATAATAACTTGTACTTAGCCATATTAATAAAGTGAGCATCTGAATAGATGCCAAAAAGCACTGACATAATTCAAAGTCCACTTATGAAAAACATCTCTCAGAAAACTAGGAATAAAGAGAACTTAACAGATAAATTGTATCTACACAAATGAAAAGTATATAATTATCCCTAGTACTTTAGTTAAAATCTGAATGCTGAAAGTAAGAGGGGAAAAAATATATGAATGTTTTCTCTCTCCACCTTTGTTCATCATTTTACTGTAGTCCTCAGCCTGTGCAATAAGGCAAGTTTAAAAAGAAAAGTCATACAGGATGAGGCCAAGATGGCGTAGTAGTAGGACGCAGGTAGCTCTCACCCTCTCCCACAGATACACCAAGACTCACATCCGCAGATCCACTCAGCCAACCAGAGCACCTGCGGAACTCCAACAGAACACTGTCCTCTTCAAAAGACAAAGGCGCCAAAAATCTGGTAGGACAAAGGACAAAAAGACGAAAATGCAAAACAAGGCGGGACCGGTCCCGCAGGGAGGGAGCAACAAAGAAGGACTGGCGCTCCTTCGCTGGGTCTCCCTCTCGGACGGAGAGGGAGCCTCCGAGTCTCGGATCTGTACGGAGCAGCCCTTGACCTACAGAACTAAGTTAAACGGGCACAGAGGGTCCCTGCGACACCCAAGACCCGAGCCAAGAGCTGGGGGCCAGGCAGGCTGCCCGAGCCGGGCGGAGGATGGGACGGCAGCACTGAGGCAGCCCCGGGGGACTGCAGGGAGCTGCGCAACGTGGGTCAGTGGGTGCACAGGGCAGAACAACCTGGGCCCTCCGTAAAACAGCACAGCTGATGTGCCCTGGGGGGAAGGGTGCACACCCCCATCTCTGAAAACCCACGGAAGGTTTTCAGTGAGGAGAGGCGGGGCTCAGGCACAGTGGCCATATCCTCCAGCGCTTGGCACCCAGGTGGGGGTGGGGGCGAAACCTAAATCCACGCCTAGGGGCTCGGCAGCCTCAAAGGCGAGACAGCGACTTGTTTGCAGCCCCAGTCTGAAAGGATCCTTCCGCTCTGGTGCCTAGCAAAGTTCGTGCCTCCAGAACAAACAAGGAGCTGAGCTTGGGCACAGAGCAGGGGCGGGGCTGTTCCGCGGTCTTCCCGGGCCCGCCTGCGGAGCGCCGACCCGGGGCAGAGCGCGGAGCCGCAGAGCCACTGGCGCCAGGAGAGGGCAGGTGGCCCCCGCCTTTCCAGCCGGAACGCTGTGCTGGGAGGGGGCGCGATCTGCTTGCCGACAGGCAGTGGGAGCAGCACCTACGAGGGCGCCGACGGAGGGCCTCTGGAAACAGCAAGCTGAGTTCGTGAAACAGGGTGAAGACAGAAAGACTCCTCATTAAGAGCACACAGTCTCCAGGAGAACACCCCCTCCTCCCCCGCCTTTTTAATCTGTTTTTACCTGTTGTATTTTCTATTACCTTTTTAATTTTTAAACAATTATATATCCCCCCAGTTTTAATCCCTTTAAAATTTTTCTTTTAAAATAATATTATTTTAAAAAATCCACGTCATGTCATTTTTCTCTCTCGGATTTGATCTCCTGTTATTGATTATACACAGGTTGTCAAATATATTTTTTTCCTCTTTTCTCCTTTTTTAAAGGTTTGTAAGAGACGTCTCAACCCAATTGCTATTCTGCTTCAACTTGCTCTTCAATTATTCATTATACAGTTTTCAAAGCTTTTTCTCCTCCCTTTTTCAAAATTCTCTTTATTTTTTTATCTGTTCTATTTTTATTACCTTTTTAAATTTCTACTTTCTAAACAATTGTATATGCTTCTAGTTTTAATTCCTTTTTAAATTTTTCTTTCTAAACAATTGTATATGCTTCTAGTTTTAATTCCTTTAAAATTTTTCTTTTAAAGTAGTTATATTATTATTTTTTTAAAAATCCACCTGATTTCATTTTCATTTCTTTTGGGTTTGATCACCTGTTGTTGATTATAAATAGGTTTCAAATATCATTTTTTGATCTTTTTTCCTTTTTTCTTTAAGGGTTTTTAAAAAGATGTCTCAACTCAAATGCTAGTCTGATTCAAATTGCTCTTCTATAATTGATTATACACTGTTTTCAAACCTTTTTATCCTCCCTTCTCTTAAAATTCTCTTTATCTTTTTTTAATCTATTTTCTATTACCTTTTTAATTTCTACTTTCTAAACAATTGTATATGCTCCTAGTTTTAATCCCTTAAATTTTTCTTTTAAAGTAGTTATATTATTATTAATTTTAAAAAATCCACCTGATTTCATTTCTTTTGGTTTTGATCTCCTGTTATTTATTATAAACAGGTTTTAAATATTGTTTTTTGATCTTTTTTCTTTTTAAGGGTTTTTTTAAAAGACCTCTCAACTCGAATGCTAGTCTGATTCAAATTGCACTTTTATAATTCATAATACACTGTTTTCAAACTTTTTTTCTCCCTTCTTTTAAAATTCTTTCTCTCTCTCTCCTTTTTTTTGTTTTTTAAGCTTTATTCCTACATAGGGATTAGATAGATAAATAAATAAACTCCTTTAAGGACCACAGTAGATAACTGATACTCCATAAGCCACAATGTCAGAGAGATATGAGCAAGATGAAGAAGCAGAGAAACCACTTCCAATTAAAAGAACAAGAGAAATCCCCTGAAAGAACGATCAATGAAATAGATATCGATAGCCTACTAGATCAAGATTTCAAAAAAGGAGTGATCAAAGTATTGAAGGAACTAAAATAGTGTTTAGAGATATAAAATATGTCAAAAATGAAATTGAAGCTATAAAGAAGAGCCAAGTAGAATTGGTAAACTCATTGGCTGAGATGAGAACAGATCTAAAGGCTGTGCAAAGCAGACTAGATAATGCAGAGGAACGAATTAGTGACCTAGAAGACAGAAAAACAGAAAGCACCCAATCAGAACAACTGCAAGATAAACAAATAAAAACAAATGAAAGTAACATAAGGGACCTATGGGATAACATAAAGTGTGCCAATCTTTGCATAATAGGGGGTCCCAGAAGGGGAAGAAAGATCAAAGGGGATTGAAAAGGTTTTTGAAGAAATCATGACTGAAAACTTCCCAAACGTAAAGAAGGAATCAGATATCCAAGTACAGGAAGTTCAAAGGTTCCCAAACAGGAAGAACCCAAATAGACCCCACCGAGACATACCATAATCAAGATGGCCAGACTCAAGTATAAAGAAATGATCCTAAAGGCAGCAAGAGAAAAGCAAAGAGTGAGTTACAAGGGAACCCCCATAAGGCTCTCAACTGATTTCTCTACACAAACATTACAGGCCAGAAGGGAGTGGCAAGATATATTCAAAGTCCTGAATGAAAACAAGATGCAGCCTAGGATACCATATCCAGCAAGGCTATCCTTTAGGATATAAGAAGAGATAAAGAATTTCACAGACAAGAAAAAACTACAAGAGTTTAGCAACACTAAACCCATGCTAAAAGGATGAAAAGTCTACTCTAAATAGAAAAGCAGCAGGATGCTACAGAAATGAGAAACTCATAACTAGAAAGGTGATAGCTCATAAATTACAATATTTGTAAAAGAAGACATCAAAATCATTCAGAGTGGGAGAGGGAAGCAAGAAAATATAGACTTTTTTTTTTCTTTCTTTTTAAAATTTTTTGGTTTTGGTAGGATGGGTTCAAGATATAGTAATGGGCTAACAGACTTACAGAAAAGGGTAACCACAAGCCAGAAACTTACAAGGGAGTCACAAAAACTAAATAAAATCCATGATAATACAAAGGAAAACTATCAAACCACAAAAGGAAGAAGAAAGGAACAAAGAGGAAATACCAATTCAACTGCAAAGGTAAGTTCAAAATGGCAATAAACACACATCTATCATTAATTACTGTAAATGTTAATGGACTAAATGCTCCAGTCAAAAGACACAGAGTGGCAGACTGGATAATAAAGCAAGAACCTTCAATATGCTGCATACAAGAGACCCACTTTAGGGAGAAGGACACATACAGATTGAGAGTGAAAGGATGGAAAAGGATATTCCATGCAAATGGAGAAACCAAAAAAGCAGGTGTTGCAGTACTGACTTCAGACAAAATAGACTTTAAAACAAAGGCCATAAAGAAAGGACATTTTATAATGATTAAAGGAGTAATACAAGATGAGGATATTATACTCATTAATATGTATGCACCCAATAGCACAACCACACAAAATTTATGGGACACAGCAAAGGCAGTGCGAAGAGGTAAGTCTATAGCGATACAGGCCTTCCTCAAAAAAGAAGAACAATCTCAAATAAACAATTTAACCAACCAGCTAAAAGAACTAGAAAAAGAAGAACAAAAAACCCCAAAAGGCAGCAGAAGGAAGGAAATTATAAAGATTAGAAAGGAAATTAAAAAAAATAGAGATTTAAAAAAACCATAGAAAAAAATCAATCAAACCAAAAGCTGCTTTTTTAAAATAGTAAATAAAATTGACAAACCTCTCTGAAGAAAAAAGAGAGAGCACAAATTAGCAAAATAAGAAAGGAAAATGGAGAAATTACAACAAATAAAATAGAAATACAGAATATCATACAAGAATATTATGAAAAACTATATGGAACCAAACTGGATAACCTAGAGGAAATCGACAAGTTTCTGGAAACATACTGTCCACCAAGACTGAATCAAGAAGAAACTGACCACTTGAACAAACCGATCGTTAGAAATGAAACCGAAATAGCAATAAAAAACCTCCCTACAAATAAAAGTCCAGGACTGGACGGCTTAACCAGGGAATTCTACCAAACATACAAAAAGAACTCATACCAGTCTTTCTCAGATTCTTCCAGAAGATTGAAAAAGGAGGGAATACTCCCAAACTCATTCTATGAAGCCACCATCACGATGATACCAAAACCAGGCAAAGACACCACCAAAAAAGAGAATTATAGGCCAATATCAGTGATGAACATAGACGCCAAAATCCTCACCAAAATATTAGCAAATAGAATCCAACAACACATAAAAATGATTATACATCATGACCAAGTGGGGTTCATCCCAGGGACACAAGGGTGGGTCAACATACCCAAATCAATCAATGTAATACATCACATCAACAAGACAAAGGACAAAAACCGCATGATCATCTCAATCAATGCAGAAAAAGCATTTGATAAAATTCAACACCCATTTATGATAAAAACTCTCACCAAAGTGGGTATAGAGGGAACATATCTCAACATCATAAAAGCTATCTATGACAAACCTACAGCCAGCATAGTACTCAATGGTGAAAAACCCAAAAGCTTCCCACTAAAATCTGGGACAAGACAAGGCTGCCCACTATCACCACTCCTATTCAACATAGTTTGGAAGTCCTAGCCACAGCAATCACACAAGAGAGAGAAATAAAAGGGATCCAAATTGGAAAAGAAGAGTTAAAAGTGTCACTGTATGCCGACAACATGTTACTATATATAGAAGACCCTAAAAGGTCCACACAAAAACTACTACAGCTGATTGAAGAATTCAGCAAGGTAGCAGGTTACAAGATTAACGTTCAAAAATCAGTTGCATTTCTTTACACTAATGATGAATCAACAGAAAAATAAAGTAAAGAAACAATCCCCTTTAAAATAGCACCCAAAGTAATAAAATACCTAGGAGCAAATCTAACCAAGGAGGTGAAAGAATTATACACAGAAAACTATAAACCACTGATGAAGGAAATTAAAGAAGACTTTAAAAAATGTAAAAATATCCCATGCTCTTGGATTGGAAGAATCAATATTGTTAAAATGGTCATACTGTCCAAGGCAATCTACAGATTTAATGCAATCCCTATCAAATTACCCAGGACATACCTCACAGAACTAGAACAAATCATAATAAAATTTATATGGAACCATCAAAGACCTCAAATTGCCAAAGCATTACTGAAGAAAAAGTAAGAGGCTAGAGGAATAACTCTCCCAGACTTCAGACAATACTATAGAGCTACAGTCATCAAGATAGCATGGTATTGGTACAAAAACAGACATATGGACCAATGGAACAGAATAGAGAGCCCAAAAATGAACCCACAAAGTTCTGGTCAACTCATCTTCAACAAAGGAGGCAAGAATATACAATGGAATAAAGACAGTTTCTTCAGCAAATGGTGTTGGGAAAATGGACAGCAGCATGTAAATCAATGAAGCTAGAACACTCCCGTACACCATACACAAAATCAGCTCAAAATGGATCAAAGACTTAAACATAAGACAAGATACAATAAACCTCCTTGAAGAAAATATAGGCAAAACATTATCTGACATACATCTGAAAAATGTTCTCCTAGAACAGTCTACTCAAGCAATAGAAATAAAAGCAAGAATAAACAAATGTGACCTAATGAAACTTATAAGCTTCTGCACAGCAAAGGAAACCATAAGTAAAACAAAAAGACAACCTACGGAATGGGAGAAAATTTTGCAAATGAAACCAACAATGCCTTGATCTCCAGAATATATAATCAGCTCATATGACTTAATAAGAAAAAACAAACAAACCAATCCAAAAATGGGCAAAAGACCTAAACAATGCAATTCTCCAAGGAAGACATACAAATGATCAATAGGCACATGAAAAAATGCTCAATATCACTAATTATCAGAGAAATGCAAATCAAAACTACGATGAGGTATCACCTCACACCAGTCAGAATGGCCATCATTCAAATATCCACAAATGACAAATGCTGGAGAGGCTGTGGAGAAAAGGGAACCCTCCTATACTGCTGGTGGGAATGCAGTTTGGTGCAGCCACTGTGGAAAACAGTATGGAGATTCCTCAAAAGACTAGGAATAGACTTACCGTATGACCCAGGAATCCCGCTCCTGGGCATATGTCCAGAAGGAACCCTACTTAAGGATGACACCTGCACCCCAGTGTTCATAGCAGCTCTATTTACAATAGCCAAGACATGGAGACTGCCTAAATGTCCATCAACAATAACTGGATAAAGAAGAAGTGGTATATTTATACAATGGAATACTACTCAGCCATAAAAACCGACAACATAATGCCATTTGCAGCAACATGGATGTCCCTGGAGAATGTCATTCTAAGTGAAGTAAGCCAGAAAGAAAGAAGAATACCATATGAGATTGCTCATATGTGGAATTAAAAAAAAAAAAAAGCATAAATACAAAACAGAAACAGACTCATAGACATAGAATACAAACTTGTGGTTGCCAAAGGGCGGAGGGTGGGAAGGGATTGACGGGATTTCAAAATTGTAGAATAGATAAACAAGATTATACAGTATAGCACAGGGAAATATACACAAGATCTTATGGTAGCTCACAGAGAAAAAAGTGTGACAATGAATAAATGTATGTTCATGTATAACTGAAAAATTGTGCTCTACACTGGAATTTGACACAACATTGTAAAATGATTATAAATCATTAAAAATTTTTAAAAATGTATTAAAATAAATTAGAACAAAATATTTCAAAGAAAATAAACAAATGATTAATAAATGCAAAAAAAAGTCATACAGACAGAAAGAAAAGAAGTAAAATTGTTTTATATGCTGATAGCATAATTATTTACATAGAAACCCTAAGGAATCTACAAACAAAAAGCTGCCAGATCTAATATATGAATATAGGAAGTTTTCAGTATATAAGAAAGACATTCAAAACACAAATTTTATTATATCTAATGATGAAAAAGATTAACTGAAATAAAAGTTTAATTATTAATAGCACCAAAATATTTAGGAACAAATTTAGCCAAAAATGTATACAACCTATACATGGGAACCTACAAAACATTGCTAAGATAAACTTACAGGGAAAAAGTAAGTGAAGGGATAGATTATATTTAGAGACTGAAAGAGTCAGTACTACTGAAAATGGATGTTGATCCAGAGATCCAAAGGAAATTGATCTGTAGATGGAATACAATCCCATTCAAAATTCTAGCAGGACTTTTGGAAGAAATTAACAAGCTGACTGTAAAATGTAGGTATAGACAAGTGATCAATAAAACTCAAAACAATTTTCTAAAAGCAGAACAATTCAGAAAACTTATTTCAGTGTGCAGCAATCAAGACAATGTAATCAGGATGAAGCACTGGCACAATAGGGCAATCGAAGAACACAGCATCCAGAAATAGGTCTACACTTAAATGGTCAATGATTTTTGCCAACCTAATTCAATAGAGAAAAGACATCTTGTCAAGGAATGGTGGTGAGGGGGAGATCAAGATGGCAGAGTAAGAGGATGTAGAGCTCACCTCCCCCCATGAACACATCAAAACACATCTACCTGTGGAACAATTCTCACTGAAAACTAACTGGAAGCTGGCAGAGAGACTGCTGTACAACCAAGGCTGTAAGGAAGATACACTTGTAATTGGCAAGGAAGGAGAGAAAAGCAATCAGATTGGAACCTGTACCCCTGGGAGAAGACTCAGAGGGAAAGGGAAATTACATGAGCAGACACTCACCTTGGGGAGTGAACAGGTCCAGCCACAGATCGGGGTTTCTAGTCCTGGGGTCCTGCATGAAAGAGACAAACTCCCTTGGCTGCCTGGAGGAGAGCTGGGACAAGTAGAAGGGCTAGGGACACAGAGGCTACATGGTCCCAGGGTGAAGCCTGGGTGGGGTGGCTACAGCCATTGTTGTCACTACTCAAGCAGTGACTCAGAAGCCTTCCAGATCTCTGACTGCAGCCATTCCACCACAGCTAACCTCCCAATACACACAGAGAGTTCATGGGGCCCTGCCAGCCATGCAGAGTGGTTCCACAATAGGTTGGGGTGGCAGAAGCAGGAGCAATTATGGGCTGTGAGAGAAAAAGGGGGTGCACCCCAGGCTGAGTCTGAGCAAAGCCAGAGACACCTACACAGGCAGCAGCATATGACCGCTGTCAGTGCACAGGCCCCACTTATTTCAGCACTCCCTCCCACTGGGGCAAACACACACTTAAAAGGAACAGACTCAGCTCTACCTGAACCCTCAGGGTTTCAGCTCCAGTAACATAGGGTCAGACCCCACTTCTGCCTCAGTGCTGATGATCACTGAGCAGAGAGGTAGTCAGGCCTTACAACCAGAACTAGCTCTAGGCCCTCCATCTACAGTTCTATTCCCTCCCAAGATGACAGTTGCCAATACACCCCGAGGAAAGACATGATTTGTATCCACATCTCCAGCCCTCCCATCAAAGGCTCCTACAACTCAATATCAAAAAAACAACAAAAAAAAAACAAAAAACAACCCAATCAAAAAATGGGCAGAAGACCTGAATAGACATTTTTCCAAAGAAAACATACTGATGGCTAACAAGCACGTGAAAATATGCTGAACATCGCTGTATCAAAGAACTGCAAATCAAAACAAATATGAGATATCACCTCACACCTGTCAGAATGGCTATCATCAAAAAATCTACAAATAACAAATGTTGGAGAAGATGTGGAGGAAAGAAAACACTTGTACACTGTTAGTTGGGAATGTAAATTGGTGTAGCCGCTGTGGAAAACAGTATGGAGGTTCCTCTAAAACCTGAAAACAGAACTACCATATGATCCAGCAATCCCACTTCTGGGTACATATCTGGAAAAAACGAAAACACTAATTCAAAAAGATACATGCTCCTCAATGTTCCTAACCGCACTATGGATTACTCAGTGGATTACTCAGCCATAAAAAAAGAATGAAATTATGCCATTTGTAGCCACATGGATAGACCTAGAGAATATTATGCTTAGTGAAGTAACTTAGTATGACAAATACCCTATGTTACCATTTATATATGAAATCTAAAAAAATAATACAAATGGATGTACACAGGAAACAAAAACAGACACACAGATACAGAAAACCAGTAGTTACCAAAGGGGAAGAAGGAAGTGGGATGGAGCAAATTAGGGGTATAGGATTAAGAGATACAAACTACTATATATAAAATAGATAAGCAACAAGGATATATATATAGGGAATTATACCCATTACCTTGTAATAACTTTTAATGGAGTATATAATCTGTAAAAATACTGAATAGCAAAGCTGTACACATGAAACTCATATAATATTATAAATCAACTATACTTAAACTTAAAAAAATATGATAGTGGGACAAATAAATATCCTGGGGGAAAGAAAAGGAGAATGGGATAATAAGCCTCAACTCTTACCTGAAACCAGTAAGAATTATATGTCTATAGATAGTAACTAATACTACTGAATTGTATATGAAAATATGGAAGAAATATTTTTGTAATTAGGATAAGAAAAGATTTCTTAAAAAGGACACAAAAGCACAAACTATTAAAATCATAGATAAACTTCACCAAAATTAAAAACAAATTCTTATCAAAGCACACATTTAGTAAAATGATAAGTCACAATTGGGAGAAATTATTTTTAAAATATGCATCTCATAAAAGACTCATGTCTAGAATACATAAAGAGCATTTAAAACTCAATAATATCAAATCAAACGACTCAGGAAAATGGGCGAACAACTTAAATGGACCTTCAAAAAGAAAATATGCAAATAGCCAATAAGCACATAAAATGTACTCAACATCATTAGTCATAAAGGAAATACAAATTAGGACCATATGGCTTTATCAATGAATGCAGAACAACTAGTCAACAAATTTCAGCACCCATGCATGATAAAAGTTCCCAGCAAACTAGGATAGAAGAACACTGAATCAGTTTCATAAGGGCAATCTAATAATATCTATAGCTAACATATTACTCAATAGTGAATTAATGAAGTCTTTGTTCATGAGATTAAGAAAAAGGCAAGGATATTTACTCATATCACTTTAATATTTGACTTCCTAGCCAGTGTAATAGGCAGGAAAAAGAAAATAAAATGCATACAGGTTGAAAGGAATAGTTATTTTACTTGTAATATGTATGTGTGTGTAGTTAATTCTAAGAAATGTTTATATAAAAACTTACTAGAATAAGTGAACTTAACAATGTTACAGGATACAAAGTCAATATAAAAATCAGTTGCATTTCTATGTGACAGCAATGAACATTTGGAAAATGAAACAAAATATATGTATAATTTACTATCTCATCCAAAGTGACATAAGGTAAGCTTCTTGTTTACCCAAACTGATTAATGTGCCATTACTTCAAATTCAATTTAACACTCTAGTTTTCTATTTCCAGTTAAATGTGCTTTAAGTTTGATGGGTGCTAGTGTCTCTAAGGTAAAACACTAAATTCCATGAGGGTTATAGGTCCACAGGGGACCAGTGTTTATTTCTACTCCAGAATGTACTTATAATTTTTTTCCATAGGTTCTCCCCTTACCATGGATTCTCCCCTGACATCCTGCCCCTTAGCTTGGCATTTTTGCAAATTCCTCACCCCATCATAAGGTAACACCAGCATAACCCTGCTGTGAGTACTCGACACAGACAGAAATTACAGTATCACAGCAAAGTACAAAGAAAATTAAAACTCAACTCCCAACTAGAAAGCATGATGAAATGCACTGAACAAAGCAGGTTAACCAAGCAAAATCACAGTCTAGACTAAACATGAAGAAAATTCTGCTATTTCTTAAACTGTATTGCTCATTACATGAAAATAGGGATCTGGAAATTTTAGCTGCTATAAAATTATGACTGGTACATAGGTCATGCAATAAGATATTTCATACATATGACTGGTTTTAACAGGATGTCTAATAGAGTTTACGTTTGTCTCTGAAACCCAGTATGTCTTAGTTGGCTTTATTTTATTCACCTTATATCAGTGTTTTTAATTTTTTCTTAAGTTGTTTTTCCCCTAGATTCAGTTGTAAATTTCTCAAGGGTAATGGATGAGTCTACTCTTGCCTTCATATTTCTTGTACAGTAACTCCAGTGTTCAGTAAATGTTGACAATCTGAGTTACTACATTAAAAAAAAATTTGATCAGAGATCAGCAGCCAAATCACCTTTTAAAAAGTCTTATTAACTTGTTTGGGTAAATGAAAGAATTCACCAATAAAGATGACCTAATAAATTATATTCTTAAGCTCTTTTTATTAAATACATCTAAAGAAACTGACACAACATTGTAAACTGACTATACTACAATAAAAAGAAAAGAAAAAATACATCTCAAGTTTTATATTCACATCTTTACCTAAGGACACCTGAAAGTATCATCTAAGAGTAAGGCTCCTGTTGATGCTCAGCAGTCTAAAAAGTGTTTGCTAACTATAGTTTCAGATTCAGTAAACATTATGATCTACCTCCTGTGGGTCAAATGCTTTACGTGATATTTTATTTAATCCCATCACAACTGTAAGAAGTCAGTGATGTTTTACCCATTTTAAAAATGAAGGATCTAAAACCCACTGAGGTTAAGTAACTCAGTTTGTTGCAGCTAGCATAGAAAAGTCATCCAAATCCAGGTTTTCCTGACTGCTTCCTAGTAGCATTTTGTGATCTGATGGCCTGAATTGATTGAATTGATGACATCAAAGCACAAAGGTAAGGGCATTCATTCTCTCTCTACTATACACACACACACACACACACACACACATACATGCATGTATGTGTGTATATATACATTATATTAATATAATACACTATATGTTAACTATACACCTTATATACTCCCTCTCTCTATATAGTATGTATTAGATGTATATTATATATAATATATAACTATATATTCAGATAGAGTGGAGGGAAGATACTTTGTTAAGGTTTATCTGGGAAAATTCATCCCAGGAAAGAAACAAACATGGTCTGGTTTTGAATTTACTCAAAAACCCTAGGAAAATACTGGAGAATTTTCTCCAGAGACAAGCCATTTAATGGTTGAGCTAGTGTTAGGATTAATTTATTAGATGAGCACAAACAGGGTTCTACTGAATCGTTAAATTTCTAGCCACCCTATTAAAAACATTCAGATCCTCTAAGCTATCTATCTTCTTTTCTGTTTCACTTTCATTCCTTCTTTCTTTGAGCTTTCATTATTTCTTACTATCTCATACAGACAATAACTTATTCATCTTGCTGATTTTTATCTCCCATTGGATTGTAAGGTCCATGACAGCAAGTGTTTTTGCACCTTGCTTGTTTGTTTTCCTCCTATATGACAAGTGTCTACAATAATACCAGACATATTTTGGGTGCTCAATATTTGGGGGATGAATAAATGAGGGAATGGAAGAACATGGGATTATATTCTTTTCAGAAAGGAGGTCTACTCTCATGAAACTTTAAGGGATATTTTTCACTCAAGCACTTGACTGAGTGAGGAAGGTACATATTTTTCAGCCTTGCTGGCTGCTGCAAATCAGCAAGAGAGAGTTGATCACCTGAAGCCAAGAGCTTCAGAGAGTTTGTTCTGAATCACCATGGTTCTTATGTCTAGTGGCCTCAGTGTCCATGGGATGTCATTTATCCTTCTTTACTGTTTCAATCTTTGAGAGTTAACCAGCAGCCAGAGGTAACAGCAATAGGCTGTTTCCAGTAGCAAAAAAACCCAAGCATACTCATCCCAGCACTGTTGACTTGTTCTGTGTCCATAAGCAAAATTTTTGATAACTAAAGTGAGAGGAGATGAAGAGTAGATTAACGCTAAAAAGTTGTTTTACACACTTTGACTTGACAGCAAATGAATACAGCAAGATGAGCAAGGAAGTCTAAAAATGCTCAGAGAGGCATCCTTGGGAAACTTCAAATTCCCGTAGATTCAGAAAAGGTAAAATTATTTTTTTAAGCACTTAAAAATATCAACTTAATCTTTACAACCATTCTCTTAGATATCTCTTATTATTCCCATTTTACAAATGAGGAAATAGAGTCACAGAGAAGTGTTGTAACATGTCCAAGAGCACATAGCTAGGAAACAATGGAGCTGGGATTTGAATCCAGGCATCCTGACTCCAGAGTCTATATTCTTGGTGGCTGAACCACATTGCTACACAGAAACAAATGCAAGGTTCTAAAAGGGTGGTGATAAAAAAAAACTACAAGGATTAGGTGCATTTTTCATATCAGTAATGTTTTAGTTAGAGGAGTTTGAAATACATTTTATAATATTATTTTTCCTTGCCAAAATTATTGTTTCTACTTCTCATTGCCTATTTCAGTAAATGTGACCAGCAGTAATCTAGTAACATGAGTTAGAAAGCTTAGACTCATACTAGATCTCTACTCCTTTTATAACTCATACATCTAATCAGCGACCAAGTCTTGTGGTTTACATATAAAAATGATTCAGACAGCTTTCATTTACTACTCACCTATGGTCACAAACTGTGCAAGTTCAGTAAAGGTAAAATTATTAAAGAACCAAAAGCAAAGCCAAAAGATTCAACAATTCTCTCAATTGTATGCAGTTTTTAATATATATTTAGTATATACTCATGCAAGTATAATTTAATCATATAAATATATAAGATTTATCATTTTAATACATACATGTATAAATAAGTATGTAATATGATCTCATAAAATTATTTTATCTATTTTTCTTTGATTTAGCTCTGTTTTAGGATATCTGAAATGATATTCACTAAATTGTAATGATTCTTCATCATGGGTATAGAGATGACTTTTAATTGCATTATTTTTGTTTTTTATATTGTTGAATGTTTTACAAAGCTCATGTATATTTTTCTAGTAGATATAATGCTTTTATTCTTACAAGCAAATATATAAAATCAAAGCAGAGTAAGCTTAGAACTAATAATATTTTCTCATTCTAAAAAAAAAAAAAATCACCAATAATAATAGCCAGCAATGACAACACTAACACATGGGAGTCAAATTTTAAGTAGTTTTCCCTCTTAGAGCATGGTTCAAAAGCTAATTATAAGCATACTATAGAGAATGAATGGGTGCCAAGTAACAGAGTTTAATTTATTAAAAATTTTAGTAGTTTAAAGGATAGACCATATAGATTATATAGATTCTAAATTATGTTTCTGTCAAGTATTTGAGTGACAGTATATACCAGAAGCTACAGGAGACATAAAGATGAATAAGCTTCAACTGTGCCATTTAACTCTGTATAATTAAATAGGGAAGTGAAGGCCTCTTGAAAATTTATTATAAATAAAGTGGATGGAATGCAGGGAAGGGTAAAACCATATTTTGCTGAAGGGATTAGGAAAAAATAAAATGAAACTATTTGGGGATAAGTCAGGGAATGTCAATGACTGAAAAAATGACTGTACATGACAACTCTGCATATATTATACATGTAATATATACAACTAGTCAATAGTATTTGTAGTTGTTATCAACTGCTGCTGTAACAAATTACCACAAACTTAGTGGCTTAAAAGAGCACAATTTATTCTCTGAAAGTTCTGTAGATTAGAAAACTGGCATGGTTCTCATTGAATTAAAACCAGGTGTCAGTAGGACTGCATTCCTGTTTGGAAGCTCTAGGGAATAATCTGCTTCATTGTTTTTCCAATTTCAAGAGGCTGTCCAGTCCACCTTCCTTGGCTCATAGCCTCCTTCCTCTCTCTTCAAAGCCCACAACATAGTACCTCTCGGGCCATTCTTCTTTGACTCCAGCCAAGAAAATCCTTTGATTTTAAGGACCCATTGAGCCCACCCAAATCATCCAGGATAAACTCGCCAAGTCAAAGTTGTTCCTTTAGTCACATCTGCAAAATCTCTTTTGTCAAGTAAGTAATGCATTCCTAGCTGCTGAGAATTAGGCATGGACATTATTTGGAGCCATTATCCTGCCTACCGTAATCTGCTCTTTGGATCGCAAAGATTCACATTCATCAAACATGCAAAATACATTCATCTCATCCCAACATCTCCAAAACTTTAATTCATTACAGTAACTAAAGTTGAGTCCACTCATCTAAATTTCATCAGTTCAACAGCCCCATAGGTGTCTTATCATCTAAATGAAATATATCAGGTATGAGTGAGACTTTGGGTATGATCCATTCTGGGGCATAATTTGTGGACATGTGAACCTCAAGAAACAAATGTTTTGTTCCCAAAATACAGTAGTGGGACAGATATAGGATAATAGTGATAAATATTCTTAGTCAGACAAATTATGTTCTCTTGTCATAAAAATAAATTTCCCTTAATCTTTTCCCACATTTTAAATTTAATATTCATATTCATCTGCTCCCAGATCCAGGACATACAAAAAAGCTCAAATCTCACCCCTGCTGCTGAAAGCAAGAATAACTGAATATATTAGGGCCCTTTCTGGTTATTTTGTATATAGAGTCTGCCAGAGCCCATAAAAACAATCAGTTGCTATATGATACCTTAACCAAGGAAATTCTTTTCTAGTTTAGGAGTCAAGGTGGCAGGGCAAGCATGCCTCCTTTTATTCCTTTACATAGTAATAGCCCCATTAGTTTCTGTTTGGGTGGTGGGAGGTAGGGTGACCCTGGAGAAGGAGAAGATGCTGTTATATGGTTGCAACAGAATATGGAGATTCTGACTTAAATAAACCTTGGTCAGGTTTAATCCTTTTGGAACTAGGCTTCAGAAATTGCTGCCTCTGCTCCCATAATAGTTGGAACAATAAAAGATCAGTAAAATTCTCTAAGACGCAGTGGCCAGAGCAGGCTCTGTCTTCTTTGTTACCTTAGAATGCTGATGTATTGTAAAGGTGAGAACCAAACAGGCTAACAAATAATATATAGTAAAGGATAACATATTTTATGCATTTAAATATATGATGTAATCATACTATATAGAACATTATCATTTCTTTTTGTATATCTACTACATTACAGAAAGTATGCAATTATAGTTTTACATAATTAGTGTATAGCTAAAATAGATTTTGCTTCTATAAAAGGTAATAAATAAAAAGAGCATAATTTGGCTACTTCTGATTCTGTACTTCCTTATTTTACACACAAAAAATGCCTGTAACTGTTACAATCACTAACGTGCAGGGAGTCTGGTCCTCCCTTTGGATTGAGAGGGGATCTGAATGCCCCTCTAGGGAAGTGCAGGATATGAGGTCTTTCTTCCCTACTACTTGATCCTGAAAGCTTTCTCCCTTTATCCTCAGAGACTCCATTAACCAACCTATGGAGTGTCTGAGAAAATGCCTTTTTCTGGGATGGGAGGCTAGCTTCAGGGATGCACAGAAGTCAGAAATTGCTAAAGCTATTTGCCATGGGTTTCTACTACTTTCAACGGTGGACTGAGCTACACTGAGAAATACCAAGAGGCAATTCATGTATGTGTCTGGCAGAAATACGACTGACCCTTAATCCTGAGATCCTCTGCAGCTTTAAGAGGCCATGTGCTCTCAATTCTTCTCATGCCTCATTTCAAATTAGGCTTTCTCTCTTGTTACGATTTATTAGTTACAAATGAAAATCAATTTTCCATTTCCTAATATGAAATTTAAACATGTCTGAGAACTTTGAATAAATAAAAATTAAACTATTTTGATACTTAAAAGTCTATCAAAGCTATTAGCCCATTAATGATCAGGAAGTGAGTGTTCTTACATTTTTTAAGACTTTAGATAAAATTCTAATAAAGGCAATGAAAGTAGTAGCTTCCACACGTTCTAGTAAGTGAAGCTGCACTGCAGAAAATTCGCTATTATTTGCTGAAAACTCTGCCAAAAAGAACTTGAGTTCAGCTCAGGTTATGTGCTGAAATCTTCCTCCTATGCATCAGCAGTTTCAACCTGAATTCCCCAGCATTCTCCTGACTGTATTACTTTTGCTTTTGATGCATCCATCATTTTGACTTTTAAAACCTAGAGTCAAGTTATACTAAAGACAGATGCTTGCTATTAGTAGCAGGCAATTACTCAGTTCATTTGTTTTTAAGTTTATCAGATTGTCAGTCATCCTCTAGTTATAGTATAATCAGTTTTTATACCAATTTAAATTAAGTATAACTATAACAGAATACAGAACATACTGGTGCTACCATGTCCTTATTAGTGTTTTTCTTCTAGTTGATGCATATTCTGTCTCCCATCCATTGACCCTGCATTATACAGTGTACTACACTTATGATGTTTTGATAACAGATCTGTTCATCTTGCTCCTTATGGCTTACTGTGGAAGAGTTCAGTTAAAATAGTAGTAATAATAATATTTCGAACACAAAAGGTTAATGCCGAAGGTAATCTATATGCTTAAAATCCATAATATATGCATGTATATGATTTCAGAGAGAGCAAAAAGAGAAAAAAAAAAATCAGAGAAGAAACTACAGGTTGTTTTTTTTTTTTTTTTTTTTGCCCTACATACTATTGCTAGAGAATACTGCCCTCTGCTGTTAAAAATTTGTGACTCTCTAGTTGAGTTGCTTGAACTCTAGTTGAGTTCTTGAACATTTCTGTCCTTAATATGCATCAAAAACAGACCACAGATCAATGGAACAGGGTGAAAATTCCAGAAATAAACCCACACACTTATGGTCAATTAATCTATGACAAAGGAGGCAAGACTATACAATGGAGAAAAGACAGTCTCTTGAGTAAGTAGTGCTGGGGAAACTGGACAGCTACCTGTAAAAGACTGAAATTAGACCATTCTCTAACACCACATACAAAAATAAACTCAAAATGGATCAAAGACTTAAATATAAGGCCAGATGCTATAAAACTCCTACAGGAAAACATAGGCAGAACACTCTTGGACATAAATCACAGTAATATATTTATTGAACCAGCTCCTAGAGTAATGGAAATAAAAGCAAAAATAAACAAATGAGATCTAATTAAACTTAAAAGCCTTTGCACAGCTAAGGATACTATCAACAAAATGTAAACACAACCTCCAGAATGGGAGAAAATATTTGCAAATGATGCAACCGACAAGGGACTAATTTCCAAAATATACAAACAGCTCAAAAACCTTGATATCAAAAAACCAAGCAACCCAATCAAAAAATTGGCAGAAGACCAAAATAGACATTTCTCCAAGATGAGAGAGGGATCAGTATGAGTTAAAATGGGAAGAAGACCTAAACAAGCAATTCTCCAATGAAGACATACAAATGGCCAAAAGGCACATGAAAAAAATGCTCAATATCGCTAATTATCAGAGAAACACAAATCAAAACTATGAGATACCACCCCACACTGGTCACAATGGCCATCATTAAAGAGTCTAAAAACAATAAATTCTGGAGAGGGTGTGGAGAAAAAAATGAACCCTTTTACACTGTTGGTGGTAATGTAAATTGGTGCAGCCACATGGAGGACATATGGAGGTTCCTTAAAAAACTAAAAATTGACTTACCATATAATCCAGCAATCCCACTCCTGAGCATATATTCAGAGAAAAATATAATTCAAAAAGACACATGCACCCCAATGTTTACAGCAGCTCTAGTTACAAGAGCCAAGACATGGAAACAACCAAAATGTCCATCAAGAGATGACTGGATAAAGAGGTGGTATATTAATACAATGGAATACTACCCAGCCACAAAAAGAATAAAATACTGCCATTTGCAGCAACATGGACAGACCTGGAGATCATCATTCTAAGTGAAGTAAGCCAGAAAGAGAAAGAAAAATGCCATATGATATCAGTTATATGTGGAATCTTAAAAAAAAAAAAAAAAAAGGACACAAATGGACTTATCTACAAAACAGAAATAGACTCAGAGAGGACAAATTTATGATTACCAGGGGTTAAAGGGAGTGGGAAGGGATAAATTGGGAATTCAAAAATTGCACCTCTTGGGGAGTAATAGAAATGTTACCTATCTTGATTGTGGTGGTTTCATGGGTGTATACATCTATCAAAATTCATAAAACCGTACATCTGAAATATGTGTAGTTTACTGTATAGGAACCATACCACAATAAAGGTGTTAAAAATATTCATCATAAGTGGTATTCTTCAGAACAGGAATGTATTATTAATAACTATAAAAATGTTAGATAATGAGTAATTTCCCTCTTTTTAACCTTACAGGTATCATGCTCTATCTTCCCTTTGCATGAGGTTTCATTGCACTCTAAGGAAAAGAAATTTCTAACATTGGTAAATATCACTAAAGGTTAATATTATTTCTAAACCTTATTAATAACTTGAACCAAATATATTCCAAAGAAGCTTTAGTATTGGCCTTTTTTAGTAGAATCCTACCAAGCTACAAGTCAAGAGGGCAAAAGATCCTAAACTGAATATAGGTAACATTCAAGTTGCTAAGTTTTCTCTCTACTTATATTGCCAAAGAACTATGTGATTGCTTGACACTTGAAAGTTAATATGGCCCAAAATTTATAGGGAAAGTTATTAATTTCTCACTGAGAAATCAGAAAATGATAGTTGAACATGTGGGAACAAATCTTTCTGCTTCTGTGCTGTGGTGAATGTGAGGTTGATCGAGCTTGCGCGGTAATGTGGCAGTAGGGGAAATGAAAACAGCCTGTCAGTTCCAATAGCAATTTACCAGAATGATTACAAATGTCTAAATGTTGGCACATTAGAGTTGACATGCTTTTGACTACAGTTTGGTGTAGAATTGCAAAGAGTTTGTCCTGTGTTGACTCCAAACTTTAATAAATGCTTCCAGAATGGATGGAGACATAGAAGATCTGCTCATTTAGCAATCTTCAGGGTCAATGTAAATTCACTGGTCATGCCAAGTGTGTCACACATCAAATGTGAAAACATCCATAATTATGTTACTTTGCATTATATACACTTGGATCTCTTAAGCATTCATTTCTTAAGAATTAGAAGAAATGGACAAGGTTCCTTTCCCAACTCTGTATTTTGTAAATGCATTTTGAACCCATTTATTTCGCTTTTTTTTTAACCTACAATACAGGTATTTCAAAAGATGCCAAGGAAATTCATTTGCCTGTAGGAAAAGTCTGTGTGTCTACACTGTAATAGTAAGAAATCCTTACTGTCAAGATGCTTCTTGTTTGCATTTTAACTTAAGAGATGTCTAATGAATTACATATAATGATTCACTTATTTTAGTTCAGGAAACAGAAGGTGAACAGTGAATTTCTTAAGGTCACATAAAATAAGTGGTAGAGCCAGGGCTTAAATTCATGTTTCCTGCTTCATAGTGTTCTTGATTCTGAAAGTCTCTCAATAGTTTAAATGCTAGAAACAAGAAATAAGTAGATACTTTCTTGACCAGAGCTTTATTTCAAAATTTAGCTCCCACTGGTTAGAAAGTATGTTTTTACTTTGAATATTTTTTTTTTCTGTTTGGGACTATTTTCAGTATTTTATGTCTTCAGTGTAGATGAGGATGAGCTGTAATTTGCTCTTAGAAATAAGATCAATATTTGTTATAATTTAGCAATAATTTATGGAATGTACATTTTTCATTTTCAGAGAAAGAAAGTAAAATATGAAAGAAAATCCATGCCCAACAGTAGCTTACAATTTCACTGTGGCAACACAGCATAATTGAGAAAACTGGATATAAATAACTGTTAAAATAACAGAGACGTGCATATGAAGTGTTAAAAAAGTAGTGATTTTAATGTTTTCTTGATAGTCCAAAAAAAGACTTCTGATAATGATGCATTTCCTTAAACATTTTTGATTGACACCTAAATTTTTGTAATTATAAATGTTAAGTTTAAGCTTCTATGTTTTTGTGTACATAAATAAAATTTAACTTTTTATTTGCTATTACAATATGATTCTAGGTTAAAAAGATTAAATTGTTATTATAGTTACTTTTAAAATAGAACTAATCAGTAACATTTTATCAGAAAATGTTAGTTGTTAAACATGAAAAATAGAATATTGGAAATGCTCCTCTTTGAGATTGAAAATGTTTTTATAGTATTTCATATCAATATAGGAATATGATTTAACACTAGAATGAGAACAGTTCAGCATCAATTTAATTTCCTCTTTTTGGCATTTATATTTGAAGTGTTGAAAGCCTTCTATACACAAAAAAGCAGAAAAAATAGCAGGCCTTTCGATGTGGCAAAATCATTCAGGTATCTGAACTGTTACCAAATTATATACTAAAACTCATGTGACTATTCCTTAGATTTCATTTGAATCAAAGAATTTTAAACCATGTGGCTTTGAGAATGACTGTATCAGATTTTTTTTATTGAAGTATAGTCAATTTTCAATGTTTTGTTAATTTCTAGTGTACAGCATAGTAATTCAGTTGTTCATATATATATTCCTTTTCATATTCTTTTCCATTATAGGTTGTTATAAGGTATTAAATATAGTTCCCTGTGCTATATAGTAGGACCCTGTTGTTCATAGCAACACTACTTATAATAGCCAAGACATGGAAGCAACCTAAATGTCCGTTGACAGATGACTGGATAAAGAAGTTGTGGTACTACATATATACAATGGAATACTACTCAGTCATAAAGAAGAATAAAATAATGCCCTTTGCAGCAACGTGGATGGACCTGGAGGTTGTCATAGTAAGTGATGTTTCCAAATTCTAAAGTTAATTATTTTCTTTATTCCTAATTAAATATCTTATAACCATATCCACTACTCTTTCTTGTAAAGGTATCTTGTTTATAGAAATAGAAAGTAGCCAAAATAGTCATTGTTTTAGGAGTTTGACTAAGTGACTTGGTTGGATATTCTTTTTTTCTGGAGTACAACTTTATTTTGTAAATGTTAACCCCACAAAAGGCCTAAAAGGCCTTTATTGAAAAGTTTCTATATATAATAATGAAGAGGAGGAACTAGCTTCCAGTAACTTTGAGGCTCTCTCATAAATCAGCCATTCTTTAATTTCTGGGAGATGTAATAGTTAATGTCATGAAAATAGAATTGTCAGTGCTCCCACGATCCCACTCTACAGTTCTGTATACCTGAATTTGATTTCAAAACACCCTAACTGCATTTCACATATACCACTTCATGTACCATGCCTCACCCTAGACAAATATTTGCATGAGCCAGGGAACTTCATGAAGCCGTCCCAGAGGAATGGTGCCTTCATTAAAGGAGACTTCACAGACAACAGTATTTAACCTTTGTTTGTTTGCCCCTGAATACATTGTAGAAAGGTTCTTGATGAGTAAGAGTCATTTTTTTTCCCTTGAAGTGAGGAAAGACAACTACAAAAAACGAGATAGAAATAGAACCAACCCAAAACTTAAACACAAGGACATTCCCAAAAAGTTAGTTTCCATGAAAAGTGCATTATGGATCCAAGCAATGAGTCCATAAAATCCCTGCTGCTGCATATTACTCTGAAAGTTGTAATTTACCTAGTTGCGATGAACATACCACTAAGACAACTGCTGATGTTAAACGGTAAGTATATAGAATTGTATAAAAGGGATAAACCTGTGTAGGATTTGATGTCAATAAAGGCTTCTATGTGGGAAGTAGGGATGCTCTGTAAGGATGAATAGGAATTTGGCAGACAAATAGTTGAGAAAAGGTACTTCAACTAGAGCTAGACATAACAAAGACTTTTAAGGATCACAAGGTAGAGAAAGTGAAGAGAGTAACTTAGCCAAAGTAAAGAACTTGCATAACTGGGCTAAGAGGTATGGTTAGAGAGATCATTTGTACCTCAAATTGGGGAAGGCTGTGCTTAAACTTTATCCTGTAGAAAAACACTTGTCAAAGTATAAACTTTGGACTACCTGCTTTAGAATCACTTGGGAGAACTACTTAAAACACAGTACTGACCCCAATTTCAAACATTCTCAAACAGAATATCTAGAGTGTCTGGTATCTGCATTTAAATCAAGTACCTAGGTGATCTATAGTGTATAGGTGGTGAACCTCTGCTATGAGTGTTTGGGAATACTGAATGATTTTTAGCATAGAAGAACATTCATGACACAGACCTTTGCCGCTGCATTGGACTAGATGGACTGTGGAGAAGTTAGGTGAGTCAAAGGAGACTTTAGATTTCACATCTGAGTAACTATAAGATGATCATGTCATTGATGGAGGCAGGGCGTGCTTAGGGGATAATGAGGTCTCTGTTTATATGGTCATCACATTACTCCATAATCTAATTTGTTACCATTTGAACATTATCTTCCAATAAGTTAATTATTTAATTACTCATATCTGGTTCAAATTGCATGTCTACCCTTTATGTTTCTCAGAACAGAAAAAGTTTAATTAACTAATTTAAAACTTAGTTAAAATATACGTAACCTAAAACAAATCAGATAATGGATTAAAGATTGCTTTACATTCTATTAAATGTAAGCACTATATTTTTTCTAATAGTCTGTAAAAGTAAAAATACACCCCCCCCAAAAAAAATAATAAATGAATAACAACAGCAGCAGCAGGAAAAAACAGGAGAATGCAACTTATTTCCCCTGGAATAGCTGAGACATGTATCATTGATCCTTCCTTCTAAACCTGCTACCATTTGATATGGCCTTTCACTGACCTTAATTTCTCTGGGAACAGGCTCTTATGGAAATGCTTTATGTCAGGTTTACTCAAGGAAGGAGACAAAAGCGAAAAAATTGGAATAAAAGTTGAGTAAGGAGCTAACTGACATTAAAATGACCTATTCACTTCAAAATCTTGATTACTGGCCAGAAAGCCCAGAACCATATTAGAAAATAATATAGGTGGCTGATGGGGGGAAAGGAAAGAAAGAAAATGTTGAAGACTCATTTTCCTTCTTCAATTCCTTGTTTTTAACTCAAGGGGAAAATAAACTCTTGAGTAAGAATATATTGGAAAATACCATTTCCTCAAAATCCAAGACCAAATATGTATCAGTTATACTTTATAAATAGCTCGAATGTTATCCTTCTTATCCACTTTAAGATTTTGTTTGCTGTCTGAATACTTTTTTTGGTGCTTTAGGAAGTTCCTCTCAATATGTGGAATAAGCACCAAATTCATCCTATCCCAGTCCTCCCCAAATGTTTCTGTTTCACCCTGTAACACTTGACTAAAGGTATTAAAATGCAGCCAACTATAAAATATATTCATATAACTTTCACGTAATATATAACGTCTGTTACCATGAGGAAAAAAACCGGTGCATATATCAAAAATATTCAAAGGACTTACGTAGGAAGTTTCACCAGATTAAGATAAAAAATCTTTACCCTGTCCCTTCCTCCCACCTCTTCCTGACTCATAGACATGCTGATTTCGTAATCTGGAAATAGTCATGACTGTTAATCAACATACCGTGGTTAACTTCAAGATTCTGAGTACAGTGGAGGAAGTAGGATTTTCTAATTTAATAGGAGAGAGAACACAGTGGGAAAAAAAAGAGAGAAAAGAACTGTTATTACTCCTACGCAATACAATGACAAAGCATTCCAGAGATGAGAGAACATTAAAAAGGGTTAGTTTTCACTCCTACTTCATCCTTTTGTATAAAGGCTTAGCTGTGATAGAGATAGCTGAAGAGGCAGGGGTGGTCAAGGCCAAGCCTAACACCTGAGGAGGGTGCCATTGGCCCAAAATAGAGATACCAAACAGACTTGATATTAAAATGTGCATCTGACTGGAGTCAAGGCTTTCTCTCCTAGAAGATTCTTCTGGGGATAGCCAATGATAACAGAAGTTTCTATCCAAGTGGTGAAAATACTCAAGGTAAAAGTTACAATGTTCAAGATGGCCCATATTAGGTGGAATGGAATCCTAGCAAGTTGAAATACAAGAGACTAGTCCCTGGAGAAAGGGGCTGCTGAGACTGAGACACAGTTCCCATCTCCAGGCAGAAGCTAGCAGAGCCCAACTTGTACCTGGAAACCAGGCTGGGAGATGTCAGAGATATTCATGTTTTACTCTGATTTGTATGCTCAGGACCTGAGCCAGAGTATTCCCTGTCAAAATATTTGAAATAGTAGGTAATGAAGTAAACAAAGACAGATACTAAGTCACATAAACCAGGCCCAGGTATGAGTGGCTACAACAAAGGCTGAAGGCTACTATATATGCTTATGGTTTGGGCTTATTCAGGCACAGTGTGACTTAAAAATTAGACCAAGTGACTGAAGGCAAAAATGTAAATTTCAGAATCCCCTGACTTGTGAGACTGAGCTTCCTCACATATCTCCTATTTAGTTAGTGGATGTCCTCAATTGTGACAGATGTATGAACCGGAGAATCATGTGCTGATATACCAAATTCTAGGTCCTTTAATATATATATACTTAGGTCTAATATATTTTTCTTTATTTTGTGGATCCATGTAGCTGTCAATCAATGTGCATCCATCAGGATCTGCTAGAAATAATTATATTTGTGCAAATAATTAATAAAAGTAGTTTTTTCTTTGTATCCAAAATTATACTTCAGAAAAAAAGAAAACTGTCTTATATTTAAGTCATCATAGTATCTCTCACAGGATACAGGACCTTCTCAACTGGTTTATTTCAAACAACACATCACTATCTGAGGGCGAACCTGTAGGATCTTTGCCACATAAAGTGTGCTCTTTGGACTCTGATATCAGCATCATATGGAATGACTGGAAATGCAGGGTCTCTCTGCAGATGTACTGAATAAGAATTTGCATTTTAATAAGATCTTTAGGAGATTTACATGCACATTAAACTTTGAGAAGCAATGGCCTATTAGTCAGTATTATACTTGGATGTTTACTGAGATCTTCTGACTAAATCAGGAAGAAGGTAAAGAAATATAACAGAGTTTAAGTTGTTTTTTCTTTTCCCTTAGTGTTATGTCTTCACAACTGAAAGCCTTGATGTCCATGTACGTGCATGTGCGTCTGTGTGTGTGTCTAGGTATGTATTTTGTTCTCTTAAAAGTCATCCATGGACAGAACAGGTAACAGAGAAGGATTGATGATAAGTGAAACTGACACCCTCGTGCAGATTTGGAGACTGCAGGCTCCATCTCAAGGAGGCTGCTGAGACAGCCCATTCAAGTTGGAGTCATCTGAGAATTCAGTTCCAAAGTTGCAAGAGCTTCAGATTTCTCAAGATACAGAAATACATTTGTGCCAAGTTACCCAATTATAATTATTAAAATATAATTAGAAAAAGTTCTAAAAGGAAGAGAAAAAAACTAAACAAAACACCATCCAGGCCAACCCTTTGGGGAACAACAGCCATACATCTTGTGTGCAAGTTGGTATTTGTGATCTGTTCCCATATCAGTGAGACATAAGAAATATAAATGCATACTTATTTGAATATCTGTGTCATGTAATAGGTGGCTAACTATTCACCTTCATTATTTTAAACCCGGTCTTTAAACAGTACCCCAACTTAGTTCTAAGCAGCCAAAATTTGAAGTATTTTGTGGCTAGAAGCTTCATGTTGACATTTATGGGTACTGTTTTATAGAGGTTCAGTCTATACCTAAAACATACATTATCATCCATATCTCTAAGAAACTAAGTGTTTATGCAAAAGCATTTAAGAACTACTATTATAAATGCCATTCATTGAGAACTTACTATATGTTAGCCACTCTTTAACAGTTTATAAACTTATTTAATTTTCAGAACAACCCTGAGTAAAGGGTATTATTTTCTCTATTTCACATTTAATGAAACCAAAAAAGAAAGAAAAGAAAAGAAAAGAAAAGAAAGAAAGAAAGAAAAGTAAAGAAAGAAAAGGAAAGGAAAGGAAAGGAAGGAAGGAAGGAAGGAAGGAAGGAAGGAAGGAAGAGGAAGAAAGAAAGAAAGAAAGAAACCACTCTAGAAAAGACACTACACAGGTAGTTTCTATCTCTCAGAGGCCACATTCCAACTGGCCAACCCCAGCTTAAGCCCTAGAACCAGACAAAACTCTCTTGTAGCTACATTTCAGCTTTATTCTCTTATCTCTTATCCTCCAGTCAATACATCTGTTGTTTCTTTCCATTTGCCTTTTTATGGCACTCTTGTCTACTAATCCATGTTAAGAACAATCCAAAATTCCCTTACACTTCCAAGTACAATATGAAAATGGTTGTACTTTTTAAATTAATTAATTAATTAATTAATTAATTCATCTTAATGGCGTATGTCAGGATCATGGGGAAACTTTTGAGTTTTTATAACAAAGAGAAAATTTTGTGTCACTTACACTCCATGATTACCTCTCATTACTTTTTATGAATATTCATCAAATAATACAAACTGTTCCTCATTGATTATAAGAACTAAGGCAGCTCATCTGGTTGTAGTTTATCTACTAGAAGATGATTGTTAAGACAGTTATTAAAAAGCAAAGTGAATGAACTTAGTGAACTCTGACAACATTCAATACTGTTGAGACTGTAGAGCAATAGAAACTAATTTATTGCTGGTGAGAAAGCAAGTAGGGTACAGCCACCTTGGAAGACATTTTGGCCATTTCTTACAAAACTAAACATGCTCTTACCATACGATCCAGCAATCATGCTCCTTGGTATTTACCCAAACAGGTTCATAACTTGTGTCTACACAAAAACCTGAACAAAGATGCTTACAGCAGTTTATTCAATTGCCAAAACTTGGGAGAAAACAAGATGTTCTTTAATAGGTGAATGGACAAATAAACTGTGATATATCTGGACAGGGGAATATTATTCAATGCTAAAAAAGAAACGAGCTACTAAGCCATGAAAAAATATGGAGAAAACCTTAAATGTATATTACTAAGTGAAAGAAGCTAACTCTGAAAAGCTAGCTACAAAATGATTCCACATTTATGATTTTATGCAACAAAATAAAACAAAAGAAACAGTAAAAAGATCAGTGGTTGCCAGGTTTGTGGATGAGAAGAATGAGTAGATGAAATACAAAGCATTTTAAGGCAGTGAAAATACTCTGTATGGTGGAAGCAGGTCATTATACATTTGTCCAAACCCAAAAAAATGTACAACACCATTTTGTGAATCTTAATGCAAACTGTGGTCTATGGGTGATTATGATGCATTGATTCAGATTCCGCAAATGTAACAAATGTACACTCTTGTGGAGGATGTTGATAATAAGGAAGTCTATGCATGTATGGGGGAAGGGAGTGTATGGGATATCATTGTACCTTCCCCTCAATTTTGCTATGAACCTAAAACTTCCCTAAAAAAATTGTTTTAAAAAAGGTGAAGGAAGGGGAAAAACAAAATCGTTTTCCCAGGGAAAAGCAATCATTAGATGCCAATACTGAGATGATTCAGATACTGAAATTATCAAAGACTACAAAGCAACTATAACTATCCTCTGTAAGATAGTGTTATGGTCTTGAAATGGATGAAGATATAGAAGTCCTCATGGAGAAACAGAAACTATAAAAAGAACTGAATGTTAGTTCTGACATGAAAAATACAACATCTGAAATAAAAATTACACTCAATGGCCTCATTGGCACAATGGAGAAGACAAAAGGAAGAGTGACATTAGGACTGAGAAGCAGAAATTATTCCATCCAAAGCAAAGAGAAAATAAACTGAAAGGGAAAAACAAGTCTTGAACCTTGTGGGACAACACTGAGAGATCTAGTATTCATTCACGTCAGTGGAGTCCCAGAGGAAAGGAGATTAAGAAAGGGTATACCATTCCGATAATAAGACTGTAGTAGATCACCTCACACCAGTCAGAATGGCCATCATTAAAAAGTCCATGAACATTAAATGCTGGAGAGGCTGTAAAGAAAAGGGAACCCTCCTACACTGTTATGGAAAACTGTATGAAGATTCCTCAAAAACTAAAAATAGACTTACCATATGATCCAGCAATCCCACTCCTGGGCATATATTTGGAGGGAACTCTAATTTGAAAAGATACATGAACCCCAATGTTCATAGCACTATTTACAATAGCCAAGACATGGAAGCAACCTAAATGTCCATTGACAGATGGCAGGATAAAGAAGTTGTAGTATATTTATACAATGGAATACTACTCAGCCATAAAAAAGAATAAAATAATGCCATTTGCAGCAACATGGATGGACCTGGAGAATGTTATTCTAAGTGAAGTAAGCCAGAAAGAGAAAGAAAAAACCATATGATAACATTCAAATCTAGGGGGGAGAAAAAAGGACACTAACGACTTCATCTACAAAACAGAAACAGATTGTAGACATAAAAAATAATCTTATGGTTACCCAGGGAAAGGGTACGGGAAGGGATAAATTTGGGAGTTTGAGATTTGAAAATGTTAATCACTATATATGAAAATAGATAACAAACATTTCTTATGTATAGCACAGGGAACTATATTCAGTATCTTACAATACCCTTTAATGAAAAAGAATATGAAAACAAATACATGTGTGTGTGAGTGTGTGTGTGTGTGTGTATTTTTTTTAAGGAGAATAAAGTTGAAATAGTCATACTTCCAGCTATAATATCTACTATAGGAAATGTGGTTAAAATAGTATAGTATTGCACAATAATATACAAATGAATACTTTTAACAAAATTATCCAGAAAAAGACCTACACACATATAGACATCACATATACAATTTAAAGTTTTATGTATCTTGTGACCTGGTAATTTTACTCAGCTAAAATTCTTATGTTTGCATGTGCATCAGAAAGAAAGTATAAGGATAGTGATGGCAGATTTATTGACAGTAGCCTCAACTTGGAAACTTCTCAAATGTTTATCAACAACTGTATTCTTAGTAAAAGGTACATTAATGCAATAGAATATTACCCAGCAATGAAAATTAATTAACTACAGCTTCATGAATCATTGTATGAAACTTACAAATATTGGGAGAATAAATTTATAGATGAATATATATGTTTTTTAAAGTTAGTAAACAGGTACAATTATTTTTAAAAATCTGATAGTGGTTTTCTCTCAGGGTTAAGCAGAGAATTATGACCAGGAAGGAACAAACAGATACGTGAAGTTACTGAAAGTGTAATGGTTAATGTGGGGTGTCAACTTGAATGGGCCATGGGGTGCCCAGATATTTGGTTAAACATTATTCTGAGTATGTCTGTGAGGATATTTTTGGACGAGATTAACATTTGAATTGGTAGACTGAGTAAAGCAGATTGCTCTCCTTAGTGTGGGTAGGCCTCATCCCATCAGTTGAAGGCCTGAATATAACAAAAGGGCAGATCTCCTGTGATTAAAAGGAAACTCCTCCTGCCTGAATGTCTTTGATCTGAAACATGGAACTCTTCCAGCCTTCAATCTCAAATGGAAAGAGCAGCTTTTCCTAGATTTCAAGTCAGCCAGCCTTCAGACTGGAGCTACACCATCAGCTTTCTAGATACCCAGCTTACTTACTGCATATCTTGGGACTTGTTAGCCTCCACGATCAAGTAAACCAATTCCTTATAATAATATGCTCTTTCCCTCTCTCTCAAAGGTCTTTCACCTCCTTGATCATATCTATTGGTTCTGTTTCTCTGGAGAATGCTAATAGAGGCAATACTCATTATCTTAAATTAGGGATTCTTGTAAGATTTTTTAACTTCATAATCACTCTTCAAAATCTACATATTTTCCTTTCTTCTGTATTACGCATTCCTCAATAAAACAAAACATGCAAGTCAAAGAAGTAGTTACCATCTCCTGTCCAGAATTATAGTTTTGGAATCCCTATCACATATTCTCTGTTGGGGGCTCTTACACCATCTGCCTTTGAATTTTAGTACAGAAATGGCTATCCCACAAATTAAACTCTTCTCTAGAAGTTAAACTTTCAATTCTCACCAGACACTTTATCATGTTTTTTTTTCTTACTTCCATTTTTGAAAAATCTCTAATACTTATGGTAGTGATTTCATTCGAACAGAACATTGACATATGAATATCTGCTTCTCGTTTAGGTTTCCCCTTACATTCAAACTTGGGTGGAAAAAGGAAACAGAAAGACATCAAAAGATAAGATCAAAGTTTCTGAGAGGAACATGTTTCTGATGCATTACTTGACTGGATAAACATAGCTCAGCTGGTAAACCCACTTATCTTGAAAGCTCACTGTATAGAAGGACCCTGCCATTATTACAAGGGCCTCTGGGCATCTTTAAAATCTTTGTAGTTTATGCAACTTTTTGTTTGTAATATATCTCTGGAGAGAAGATTTAGCTTCTGTCATAGTCTCGAAAGCACCCCAGAAAGATCATGAGGGGTTGCTAGCCCAATTTTTCAGGAATGTAGAGGGTGCTAGTTATGTCATGTCGTACTATTCTTAAATATTGTATCAGAATTACTAATAGAAAACGAGATTAGGATGGATGATTGGAGAAAGACAGAAGAGCCAATTATAGGGACATGACAAACCCCATTATACTATCTGTGCCTCAGAAGTGATCACTTGACGCACTCCTATGAGATGTGTTTATAAGTAATCTAGATCATTGTATGTTTAACTCAGGTGTGGAAACCAGTAGAGAGAGAAAGGATGGCTAATTTTGATTCACTTATATTGTTTCTTGGTTCACAGAATAGATGATGACACAAATTGGAAAACAAATGCTCTAAATGATCTCTCTGTTACCTGACATATGGCAAGTGGCTTCCCAGAGTGCCACTTTTCTTTCCAAAAGAATACTAAAGCCCCAAAATAACAGCTCAGTAATTGGAAATGTTTATTAAATCTGGTTTGTTTTACGAAATGCCAAGACATGGTTAAATTACACAAAATATGTAGATGGGCCCTTTAACTTACACAGTTCTATAAAAATCAAAGTATTATAGTTTATTCTCATGGTTTGTTAGGTATCTTTTGCCAGTGAACTGCATTTTTAGACATAAACTATAATAAAATTCTTGTTTTAATAAAATACACTTGATTCTAAAGGCATATTGAAAATAATATCACGTCCTATGTTTTATCATTGTGTGTGTATCTGTATACACTCAAACACATATGCATACATACAAATGCATAATATATATACAAAATACATATATAAAGATAAATATGTTTAAGTGAGCTAAAATGCAAAAACATAAGTGTATACATATAAATATATACATATCTGTATATATGTATATATAAAATCATTGTTAATATCCCTACGTAAGTATGGAAGCTCTCATACTTTCAGTTACTAGGGTATTGAAAATTATATAATACACTCTGTTAGTATTACTAATATTAGGTATTTTACTGAGAGAGCCCAGTTATTTGAAAGATAATTAAACATTTTCAAGTAATTAACTTTAAGTAAAATGCACTTCACTCTAAAAATATACTGAAAATATTTGGGGGGGTAGCTTTGAGAACATTACAATATCAATGCTTCAGATTAGCATACACAAATCTCTCCTGTCTTAAATGCTGATATATTAGGTAATAGCTTCACATTCCAGAATGCTGAAGATTAGCGTTTATGGTACACTGCAGACCATTCTTATACATAATGTTAAAAAAAATACATAATGTTAAATTCAAGAATTTTTCTTCTAGTTTTCTAAAAATAATAACACTTGACATTTTCATTTTGCCTTAAATTGTTCTTGTAGACAATTAAAAACTTAAAGAGGGAAAATTTATACATATCATCATTTTGATATGAAAATGTGATAAAATGAGAGAGATACAGTATATGGGCTTACTTCTCATGAAAGTGTTAGGCACCATAGTATGTATTTCATTTTTATGTAAGTATATTGTTAAAGAGTAACTCCTATATAAAAGCTAAAATGTATTTAACTCCAAATATAAAATGGAAAAGTAAACTAATTGCTAAAGATTCTGGATGCATAATGTTCTAATTTTGTAATTAGAAAAGCAATTTATAGTATTTACAAACAATAATTTCAAAGTATTACATGTTTATAGAGTTGATTATGACCATAACCATACTAATGCCAAAGCTCTTCAGGTCATTAAGATGAAATTAGAAAGGAAGACATAGTCCAAAGAAAAGATCTGCAAGTTCTTTAACATTAGAAAGTTTGAATTTCACTGAAGTGGTGTAAGATTTTTCTTTAAAACATCAAAATTAACTGGTTGGTTCTACACATACAAAACATATTATTACACTCTTTGTTACCTATTGTCCCATGACTGAGAACAACTGTCACACAAATTTTTTTCAAACAGCTGATTGTCTATGGTGGGAGGGTGAATTTGATACTCAATTATAGACAGAAGCAAAAGTGACACTGAAATATTTTATCCTTGTGACTCCAAGTAGAAATAAGATAATTCCTCTGTGTAAGACAGAGATTGCAGGAATTAAATACAGGGGGACACTTTTTATCATCATCTAAGTTAGAAATTACTGAAACAGAATGCCATAAAAATTCATAGTTAGAAACAGATTAAGAATGGTTTTGTAAATTAAATGACTATGTATTATCAGCCCTATAACTTTAACACATCATAGTTATGAGAATAAAATGAGATTGAATAGCAAAGTAAAAGTGAATTTGCATTCTTGTACAGGAAAGTGTAAACAATAAGTTCATGAATAAAAACAGTAAATGTTTAAAAGGGTACTTAAGAGAATAAATTGAGTAAATTCTGACAAAAATGTAAAATGTGTACCCTGAACAATCTGTCATCTGTAGGATGTGAGAATTTGTTGTCTTTCTCAAATATTTATTCATCATATTCCAAAATCCCTTCTAAGTAAATATTTTTTAAATCAATAACTTACATATAGTCTAAAATTAAGAATTTTAAAGCATATTTGCTGTGGAAGTCCACAACTTTCTATTATAATTTCTTCCGTTTTAGGTGCTAAATTTTCCAATTATCAATTTCTTGTCATCAGATTTTCATTTTAATTTGTTCTTTATCTCTGCATGTGTTCTCCCAGCAAAAGCCCTATTCATAGAGCTTGTTCATATAGTGATTGTGTTTTGTGATTATGTATGTGTACTTTAATAATAGATAAAAATGGAATGTCTAATCTCAACAATATATTGTTTCTTAAGCAGGATCAAAATACTAAGAACTGAAGTGATGAAATGTTGATGACTGTTTAGGTTTCCTCTAAAAAATAGGACAGAAAGTAGAATGGAATGTTGGCATCAGGGCCCTATTTGTACCTGAAATTGAACCATGTAGTAATTGACTGCTCTGCTCAGACACCACTTACCCGATGATCCAGCAATCCCACTCCTGGGCATATATCCAGAGGAAACTCTAATTTGAAAATATTCATGTACCCCAGTGTTCACAGTGGCATTATATACAATAGCCAAGACATGGAAGCAGTCTAAATGTCCATGGACAGATGACATATATATATATATATATATATATATATATATATATCTGTCAATATAAAATGGAATACCATTCAGCAATAAAAAAGAATAAAATAATGCTGTCTACAGCAACATGGATGGCCTTGGAGATAGTCATAATAAGTGAAGTAAGCCAGAAAGAGAAAAACTACCATATGATATTACTTATATGTGGAATCTAAACAACAAAAAAAGGACACAAATGAACTTATTTACAAAACAGAAACAGACTCACAGGCATAGGAAACAGACTTATATTACCTGGAGAGAAAGGGGTGGGGAGGGATAAATTGGGAGTTCAGGATTTGTAGATACTAACTACTGTATATAAAATAGATAAACAGCAAGGTCCTCCTGTATAGCATAGGGAACTATTTTCAATACCTTGTAATAGCCTATTGAAAAAAAAGAATATGAAAAAGAATATATATGTATAGAAATTAATCACTATGCTGTATACCAGAAATTAACACAACACTGTAAATCAACTATACTTCAATAAAAATTTTAACTCCTAGCATTTAGCATCTAATACTGAGATTACTCAGCCAAACAAAACTTTTCCCAAATATAACCACCGTGCATCAACTTTGTTCAGAATATAGTCTTCAAAAATATACTGCCATTTAGGATTAAATTAAAAATTAAAATGAAAAACCAAAAATGGTCCCAATAGCAATATATTTTAAAACTCCCACCTAATTCTTAACTGCACCCAGAATTGAGATCTGTTAGTTTTCATCCTGATTTGAGCTTTTGGTCTTGGTCTCGCTTAGGGTTTAAGTGATTGGCATTTTTCACCTTAAAACTGGTCTGGTTCATGGTGTGCTGTCTTTAAAACTGTTCTTTAAACAATGCTGCAATTTTACTTTCCTCGATCACAATTTTCATTTAATGTAATTAACTCTAAACGATTTTTTGACTGTTTTCAAAATGTAAATTAATCCTTAAATGGTAAAGATTTGCTGTCATTATAGACACAGAAAGGAAACAGTAATTCCCAAGAGCACTTATGAAACTGTTTTGTGCAATGATAACATTGTTCCAAGGTAACTGAAATGGACCAGTGCTTTTGGAAATGTTCAATCTAGTATATTTTTAAGTAGTTTTATTATTTTATACTGACCCAATACTATCAATAGGGAAGTATAAATTATAATTTCTCTCAAACATTTCTAGTAATAGTGGAAATAGTTTGTATCTTAAAAGTCAGCAATTCAATTCTCCTAAGTTGAAATTGCTGAGACAATTTAGACTGAGTATATGTTTACTGGTGTACTTTTTTTTTTTAAATAAAAACATTAAAATGCAACGGAGAATATGAGATTTCAAGTGACATGTTTAGCATACATAAAAGAAATTATTTAAGAACTATAGCCGCATTATGGTTAATTAAAAGCATTTTTTGTCTTATGGTAGAAAATCTTTAAAGGATTTATCTATTTCAAAGTTATTTTATCAGTGAGATTTTTTATGAAATGTAGGATTTTTTAAATGTTTGCAATATTTGGAATTATTACACTTTCCAAATGTAATATATTGACAGGAAGATATCACAAGCAACTATCCATACAAAATTCTATTAAGCTCTCCTTTAATGCTAAACATATACACTTCTACTGGAAGTGAAACAGCCACACACATCAGGAGCAGAGGCGGCATCTTTCCGTGGACCATGTCACTGGAGATGCTAAGGAGGGGTGGCAGCTGCCCATGAAAACATAAATGCAAGACAGGTCCTAGTGTGCCACTGTCCTTTGAAACATGGAACTAAAAAATAACTCATGTTCATAAAGAACTGTCACAATCTATGCACTTGTACCCTTAGAAAGTGTTCAGTGGTATACATGACCCTCTTAAGCCAGATCCGGCATCAGAAAAGCTGCATCCTCACCCAGAGCAGAAAGAGTCGGTGCTTCTGAACAAAACCACTGTCTTCAGATTTCTAGAATTATTTCATCTCAATTTTTAATCTTAACTGAGTTGTACTGATTCTTAGTTTGATCTATTGATCTTAATCCATTTTCCACAAAGACATTAATACTTTCTATCAAATTTGAAAGGTGGCTTTCACTTTTCGTATTAATAATTCTTCATCACTATACTATTTAGGCCTACAAATATATCAGCCAATTTAAGTTGTATGTACATTACTTTAAAAATGACTATATGGACATAACTAATATGCCTGTTAAAGTTGACACTATATCTCAAGTTGCTGGTCTGCTTCAAGTCAATGAATTGGTTTAGCAGCCAGTTATTTTCCCTAGAAATATGACTTTGGGTTTTTTCGTTGTTGTTGTTTAATTTTGTGCAATATTATGGATCTCTTGTAATATGCAAGAATAAAAAAAAAAGTTCACCACTGGAAAATGAAGGTAATTTTTGAGATATAAAAGTCATTGATTTTTAAGAACAAATACTGCAGTAATGATTGTAGACCCTTGTACTCCTTTTAAAGTTCATCTTCTTGGTGTAGCCATTGTGGAAAACAGTATGGAGATTCCTCAAAAGACTAGGAATAGACTTACCATATGACCCAGGAATCCCGCTCCTGGGCATATATCTAGAAGGAACCTTACTTCAAAAAGACACCTGCACCCCAATGTTCATAGCAGCACTATTTACAATAGCCAAGACATGGAAACAGCCTAAATGTCCATCAACGGATGACTGGATAAATAAGCCGTGGTATATTTATACAATGAAATACTATTCAGCCATAAAAACTGACAACATAAAGCCATTTGCAGCAACATGGATGTCCCTGGAGAATGTCATTCTAAGTGAAGTAAGCCAGAAAGAGAAAAGAAAAATACCACATGAGAGCGCTCATATGTGGAGTCAAAAAAAAAAAAAAAAAAAAACAAAAAAGAACATAAATACAAAACAGAAACAAACGCATAGACATAGATTACAAACTTGTGGTTGCTAAGGGGGAGGAGGGTGGGAAGGGATAGACTGGGAGTTCAAAATTTGTAAATACTGACAGGCATATGTAGAATAGATAAACAAGATTATACTGTATAGCACAGGGAAATACATACAAGATCTTGTGGTAGCTCACAGTGAAAAAAGATGTGACAATGAATATATGTATGCGCTCTACACGAATTTGACAACATTGTAAAATGACTATAACTCAATAAGAATGTTTAAAATTTTTTTAAAAAATAAAATTCATCTTGTTATTCTATACACATTTCAAACATTTGAAATGGCACATTTTGAAGAAAATCTATTACTTATTTTCACTAACTACAATTCATTAAAAACCTCTATCCGAAATATTTAATATATTTGTGCAAACTGCAAGACAAAATGTTTTACTCATATTTCAGCAATCTTATTGTTAGCAAGTGATGAACTAATCAATAAATTTGTTAAATCTGTATTACTTTCTCTGTCTAAATGATAATCTCTGTGTGAAGTCAGTAGCCCCTCTGAGGAACAAAAGTGAATAGACTTTAAGAGTCCTGGATATCCAGAAATTTTATGTATGTGTACCTGCAAATACACATGCATGCATATACACATATTCTTGTTCTGGTAAGAGACTTTAAATTAAATATTTGACCCAAGAAAGACTAAGAAGGACTGGACTGCTTTTGCATTTTGCTAGAATGTGTCGCATTTACACCAGAGATACGATGGGAGAGAAAATGCCTTTTCCATTTCATCCTACTGCAGAGTTAAGATGACTATTTATCCTCGTTTATCCAAATAGTCCCAATTTACACCTACCGTCCCCTCTTAACTACTAATAAAGGTTTCCTTTGCTGTCCAAAATGTCCCAGTTTAGACGATAAATTATATGGTCACTCTTATAAACAGTGAATCTGAAACCAAACTGTCTGGGGTCAAATTTCAGCTCTAACACTTTGTAGGTATGTAACCTGAGACAACTTAGTTAAATATTCAGTTTCTTCTGCTGTAAAGCAAAGTTAGTATCTTCACTAATACCTGCTTCATAAGGGCTGCTATAGTAAGTAGGTTAAGGTTTTTGAAATTTCAAGAACAATGGTTATACATGTAATGTATATGTTTGTTAAATAAATTACAAGTTGTAAGGAAATTAGTTGGTTTATATTGTTGATATCAAGCAAAATTTCTAATTTTCCACCTTCATGTCTTACCTAATTTTTGTCTGACTTTGGTATCAGGCTAACTCTGGCCTCATACAATAAATTTAGAAGTGTTCCCTCTTCTTCAATTTTTTGAAAAAGTATGCAAAAGATTGGAATTAATTATTTAAATATTTGCTAGAATTCACTAGGGAAACCATCCGGTCATGGGTTTTCCCTTGCTGGGATATTTCTGATTACCAATTTAATCGTTTTACTCGTTACTGACCTGTTCAGATTTTCTATTTCTTCATGACTTAGTCTTGGATAAAAATCATATGATCACCTCAACAGATGAAGAAAAAGTATTTGACAAAATGCAACACCTTTTCATGATTAAAAACTCTCAGTAAACTATGTTTAGAACAAATTTACCTCAACAGAATAAAGGCCAGGTATGAAAAGCCCACAGCTAAAATCATATTCAATAGTAAAAAACTGAAAGCTTTTTCTCTAAGATCAGGAACAAGGAAAGGATGCCTATTCTCATTAGTCCTACTTGACATAGTACTGGAAGTCCTAGCCAGAGCAATTAGGCAGAAAAGGAAAGAAAATGTATCTAAATAGGAAAAGAATAAGTAAAATTATCTCTATTTGTAGATGATATGGTTTTACATGTAGAAAACCCAAAAGACTCCACAAAAATCTCTTAGAACTAATAAACAAATTCAGCAATGTTGCAGGAGACAAAATCAGGATATAAAATCTATTGTGTGTAGTTTCAGTTATTCAGTTATTATGGTGAGTGGGTTCTAGAGATCTGATGTACAACACTGCACCTATGGCTAACTGTACTGTATTGTACACTTAATGTCTGTCAAGAGCATAAATGTCATATTGAGTCTTCTTACTATAATAAAAAATTTAAAAAAACACCAAACCCTGCCTTTACAAAGACATTACTAGGAAAATGTAGAGACAGGCCACAAATTGGAATAAAACATACATAGACAATACACAATCTGGTAAAAGGCTTCTATTCATAATATAAAAATACAAACAACATAATAGAAATTTGGAAAATATCTGAATAGACATTTCACTTGAAGATACTATATGAATATTCATGAAATATGTTGAACATCATTATTCATTAGAAAAATTAAAATAAAAACCACAAGTTACTATTACACATATATTTGAATAGCTAAAATTAAAAATCAAAACCAGAACCAAAAAACAACGAAATTACCAAGTCCTGGGGCGTACATATTGCAAAACTGAATGCATATATTTGCTGGTGGGAATGTGATATCCTTCAGGCACTTTGGATTGGTAGTTTCTCATAAAGTCAAACAAAGACTTACATTACTCAGCAGCCTCACTCCTAGATTTTTTGCTCAAAATAAAATTGATATTCATAAAAATTCTATACATATCTTCCTCTAGCAGCATTATTCATGATACCCCTAAACTGAAAACAGCCTAAATGTTTTTTTTTCAACTGGTGAAAGTTTAAATAAAATGTGGTACATCAAAGAACGCAAAAGCATCAAACAATAAAAAGGAAAACAACTACTTATACGTACAGTGATTTGAATGAATCACAAATGTATTATGCAAAGCAAATGAAGCCATATTCATACTGTTTTATGCCACTTACGTGACATTCTGGAAAAGCCAAAACTTTCTGGACGGAAGACAGTTCAGTGGTTGCCAAGGGCTGGGACTGGTAAAAGGGATGAAAGGAAGTTGGGAGATTTAGAACTACTCATCTTGAGCATGACAGGTGTTTAAAAACTATATGTGTTCATCCTAAGTCATAAATTATACACAAATATGTGAATTTTGCCTTAGCAAATCTGACCTTGAAAAACTGCCAAAATTTAGTAGTGAAATATATTCTTAGTGTATATAAGTTGTGCTACTGAATTTTTTCATAAAGAGATCTTAAAGCTTATGTTTTTGTATCTTGTCAAAAATAGACTTGTTTTTGTTTATTTTTGACATTGAAAATAAAAGCTTAGCAAATTACAGTGATTCTATACCCATGTTAAAATACTGAGATACTGGAATTATTAATATTATTTTTGCAATCAGGGTGTTACTAAGAAATGAACATATGAGAATGACATAAAATCAACCTAGTTTCTCATTTCAACTCTGCCACAATATGGATAAAATTCAGTAGTGATGTTGTGACATTTAATTAAGTCATGTATTGAAAGCACTTGTCACAAAGCCAGAATTTCTTAGGTACTCGGGAATAATTAAATCTTCTCTACTGTAAATGAGGCAAATGAACAAGCCTCAGTAATTTATTCCAAGGTCACAGCTAGTAGTTAGTGAATGGAGAACCTAAACTCAAGTTTCTGACACCGCATTCCATGATGTCTACACATACACTACTTCCCCTAACTCTTCACTGTGAACGAATCTTTATGTTTCATTGAAAAGTGGTGTCTTCTGGAAAGCCGATTACAAGACACCTGCATGAAAATTGACTAAATTAGTAACCATTGCATTAAAATAGAAAGATTAGAATGAAGAAAATTAGAAGAAAACTATTCATTTTTTAAAAAAATATTTCTTTCATTATACTGGCAATAATAAGACTGAGTTATCTGTTTCTCAAGGTTTTTCTTCTTTTTTTAAAAGTATATAGGCCACTTCATAAAATGAACAAAATGTTTCTTAGGAACTTTTTTCTAACACTGCTTCTATAATATAGTCAGTGTTAATAATGCAATACTAATAAGATTTGAACATCTAAGTATTTTACTGGAGCAGAAAGGATATTATTAAGACTTCCTTAAATGTTTTGTTTTATAAGGCTCAACAAAATAACTAATATAAATGTAGTACTCTATGGTTTACAAAGTACTTTTCATATTACAAGAAATTAACCCTATATAATAGTGGCCAATTGACTCCATAAAGTAAATTATAATTAGTGTTATTATTATTTCCTATACTTCACTGAAAATGTAAGATGTATTCAAAAATCTACTCAGGGCACTGAAATAACAGCTCCTCATGAAAATGGGGTTTTGGAAGAACTGGCCTGTCTATGTAAATGGCTAGACAACCTTCACTCTCCAGGCCAAGAACATAGCAAGAAAGATAGTCTCTTCTTAGGCTTTTGTACATGGGGGAAAAGTGCCTTCCAAGAAGATAAAACTCTAACCCCTCACCTCTTCATGCATGTGGCATTCAAATTTACTCTACCCTAGTGATTGAGAAATAAAACACTAATGCTATACCAGTGAAAACACTGGGTGGTAATTAAGGCTAATGCAAACCTTCTCTGAAGAAACCTACAAACCAGATCACACAGGACTTCTTGTCTATGGGTAGAGAATTTATAATAAAAGTATAACCTATAAAAGGAATCACAAGATGAAGAAGAAACAGAACTATGTTAAAAATAACTCAAGTGAATTTCTAGAAGTGAAAATACTCAGTGAAATTCAAAACATTGGGTTATACACAGCTGAACAGAAAATTAATGATATGGAAATAGATCTGAGGAAAGTACCCAGAATGCATTACAGAGACCTGTGAAAGTGAGAGTCAGAGACACGGAGAATAGAATAAAACACTCTAAAAGACAACCAATAGGAGTTACAGGATGTAATAAAAATTCAAAAAGGTAAAGTGATAGATGATTTCAAACATGTACATTATTACACTGGCAAAGCAGACACCTGGAAACTTTTAGTGGAAGTACATGACAGCAAAGACAAAGAATGATCTTAAAAGTGAACAGAGAAAAAACATTACCACAATTAAGATGACAGTGGATTTCTTACAAAGATTGGGGGAAAAGAGTACAAAGTATTAAAAGAAAATTATTTTTACTCAAAAGTTCTACACACCTAAAATTATCTCCGAGGAAAAAGAGAAAAATGGAAACATTTTCAGAAAAATAAAGAAATACTAATGGATGCACTTTAGAAAGAAGGGTAATCATTCAGGATAAAGTGGGATAAAACAGTGGCAAGTAAATACATCCGTGGCATAAATCTAAATTACCATTGACTTTTGATATAATAAAATGATGACTTAAGTGTAAGGATTGAGTAAATGAGGTAAAACGTATACACTATAAAAATAACTTGGAGGATGGAACTTGTTGGTGATCAATGTTTCATTATCCTTAGTTCTTTACATTTATTGAGGACCATTGAAATAAAAAGTAACTTTAAACCTCAAAAGTCAAGTATTACTATTAACACTGAAATAATTAAAATATATTGTATACATTATGAGCTGATAGAAAAAGAGAGGAAATGGGACAATGAACGAAAAGGAACTCAACAAATCCAACAGTTGTTCCTGCTCCTCCTGCCTCATCTTTTCTGAACTCCCACCTTTGACTTGTCAGACGTGTTAACCCATCTACTAGGCCACCAGCTGGAAAATTCTTTCAGGTAGAAAGCCACAAGATCTTAGCACTCACCTCATGTTTTTCCTTTTCTCACTGAGTACTGTTCTTCCCATTGTCTCACATAAAAACAGGCTTTTCGCATACTTTGTCCAGTTTTTAAATTGATTCTGATGAGAGGGTTATTTTAGAACCAATTACTTTATCATAGGAACATGCATTAAGTTTGATATACTTCATTTCATAAAACTGTCCATGAGATTTCAGTCCTTACTTCTAGATGAACATTTAAGCCACTTGCCTTGTCTCAGATAAGTCACAATGTGTCAAGAGGAAATTTATGGGAAATTTGTTCATGTCTTTTCTAAATCACCTTTCTTTTTATGTTTTCTCACTTATTTTTAAATAATATCGTTACGTGTGTTACAGTATTCAGATTTAATTTAGGAAGAGGTAATTTAGAATTTATATGGTGACATAATTCTGCCACAGAATCTAGATAATGCTTTGTTTAGTGTGCCTTTAATGGGAAAATGTATTTTACTGACTATCAAGGACAATTATGAACGTGAATTTTAATAGGTGAGGGGAAAGCAAAGCAAAGGAGAAGAATATAGCATGGCTTCAAATATCTCAGTAAATTCAAATTTAAACTATGAAAACAATATATTAAAGGTTATAGCCAACATATTTACATGATTTCAAATTATTTTGTTATAGTCCCAAGACTAGCAAATACTATTAAAAGGGTACTTACACATTTTCTCACATAAGAATGTATTCCCATGTTCAGTACTGTGGACATGTAACTCCAATCAATTGTCTTCAAGTTTTTCTTAATTCCTTCTAGATAATTACTTCTGCAATATACATGGAAAAAGGAGAAACTATTATAAGTTTTTTTGCATAAAAATGTATGTGTATTCATTTGCATAAACTAGGTTAATATGGAAAGAAGCTTAAAAGGAATTATATCTATCCCCAAGTTATAGAATATTATCTAAGGATTGGATTTTCAAGTTTAACTTGTATTTTATTGAGGAATGCCCTTTTAGTAAGATATATGAAGAAAGAAGGTTGTTTGTTTTGTTTTTTTTTGCTATTATATTATGGTACTAGAAAAAACATTTACTCTTGGCAGCAGTACTATTTTTTGTGATGAACTGGAGTCAGTAATCTGAAGAGGATGGCAATATGAGCTACAGTTGACCTGAGTCCCCAGATTATTACTAAGTGGGATACATTGCTTATAGGCGCCTGAATCCTTGCATCTAGAAGAGTATGATGAATCATCTGGACAAGTGACTTGCTAAGCAAACTGATAAAAGGGAAAGGTTTAGATATTTTTGCAGCTGGGTAACCTGGTCTTAAATAATTACAGAGCTCAATATTCTCTTAAATATATATGATTACACACTTTTATTTGATATACAAAGCTGCTAAGGCTCAGAGAAATTAAAACAGCATTGTCAAGGTCAAAGTGCTATTACATAGTTAAGCTTAAACCTAAATACACCTCCAGATTTCTGGAAGTTGTGTTTTAAAACAAAACTATACAATCACTATCACTAAAAGTTTTTGGCAGATATAAGTGGACCAAAGATGACTGCTATTCTTTTCCTCTTTGCATCCTTTTCTTTCTTATGAAAAGTTTTTGTCAGGAGAGTTATCTAGTATTTCAATTTTGTATAGCAATTAACCTTGTTGAATTGTTTTTACATCAATTAATTCATTTGACATTTTTAAGAACTCTGAAGTAGGGGATAGATGGTTATCTTTATTTTTCAAATAAGAAAACTAAAGCTTTGTCATGAATATTGGTTTTTTCCATAACTGCCCTTAATTTACTTTAATAGCCCTACTCTTTTTAGGGAATATGTCTACTATTGTATATCTTGTTTCCTTGACTTGTATTAGAACTCAAATTACCAGGCTCCCTTGCTGCTAGGCCCTTCCAATCAGATGCACATGATGAGATTTCCTGTTTGACAATGCATGAGGTGCTTAAGTAGAGACTGCATAAGGAAGGAGATTATGCAGAGCTTTCATTTCACTGGTGTTTGTGGAGACAGAGACATTTATCTTTTCAGGGTAGCAAGAAGGCATGGTCAAGTTTCTGACTCAGGAAAGGAGGTGACCCTGGGGGAAGGAATTACCTCATTAGACCTTTCCTGCAGCTTAGCCCTCTTTCTCCAACTGTCCCAGTAATTTGATAAGCTACCTAATAAACTTTAATAAATCTTCTTACAACTTAAACTAGTCAGACTGGCTTCAATTGTTTGCAACTAACAATACTAATAGGATTTGACATTTGTCTGGTGACATCATGGCAGAATTGGAATGAAAGACAAAAGGATGGGGATGAGAATGCTTGTGAGAGTGAGAAAAGCAATATTTTGTTGTAGACTATGTGTCTAGCACTCAATCACTCATCCACTAAATCCATGTCTAATAATTCACAGCTATTTTTTATATTTTTATTTTATGTATGAGGCTTTAAGGCAAACAATAATTTCATATTTTTAAGAGGTGAAATTTTGCATTATATTTTTTTCATATACCCTAAGAATTTAAAACAATTATAGAAGATCATCTAGTTCAAAGGGGCCAGTTTTGAATATTGTTTGATAACTTTTGCAACTGCTTTTATACTTGTAAACATTTCTGGCTTTTAACTCCTATCCAATCAAATTATTTTCAATTTGTACTCCCAGAATATATTTTGAGTGTTCACTCTCACTAAGTCTCCAACAGCATTACAACTTAGTTTTTCAGAAAAAACTACTTGATAGGTGAAAAATGGGAACTTATTTTTCTATAATTTTGACTAATATTTATGTATATTTATTGCTCTGTCATACAATACTAAAAATTTCAAAGTAAGCAAAATGTCAAACAATAGGAAAATGATAAAAATATTAGCCAACCTCATACTGTAAAGTATTACACAGACATGGAATGCAATAGTTTCAAAGCATAAAGAATAGGGAAATGCTCACAATAATAAGCCTTTAGAAATAAATATGGATATTTTGCTTAACATGAAAATTGAAGATGTAGGATATAAAAATGCAATCCTAACTATTCTGTATCTTTACAACTATATTATCTATCCTCTCTATAATACTTATATTTATACTACCCATTTTGAAGTTTCTAAAATGTGTAATTATTAGAACCTATAAATACACTTCCATTTGTAATTTTATTAGGGTTGAAAGGAGCCTCATAAATGTCTGTACTATATTGCCTTCTGGTTTTGCCTGGAATTCTAATAACTTTGAATAATATGATTAACAAGAAGGGTCTTTTTTTTTTACCTTTAATGTTATGTTCTTATGTGTAAATGACTTCACAGAGATTGTGTCTGGTGTGTGTTACGTGTAATTTCTCTGTAGGTTGTAGTCAGTATGGCTATGAAATACAATGGGGAAAAATGTATGTACAATATACTGAAGAGATCTTCTAATTCAAACTCATCAGATATTTCCTATATAGAAGAAAGACCAATTTTCCCATATCTTTAATTGAAAATTGAAAATTAAAGTGCGGTATTCTTCTAGACTGACCAGCATCCTTAGGGTTTATATTTTAGAAAAATCACAGAATTTCAGGTTAAAGGAATCTGAAAGATTATCCTTGTTAAAACACTGATTTTATAAATAAGGAAAAAGAGGCTTAGAATTTTGAATAAAAAGAATGTCGAATAGAATAGAAATAGTATTGTAGGACAGAAGTGCTTTAGGTTTAATAAATAGAAATAGAGTATGCTAATTAGGTCGATGAATCTGGGGAAGAAGAGCACTCAGAAAAACGACATATTAAGAAAAATAAGATGGAAAAGCTTGTATATGTTAGCAATCTCCAAAATCAGAAAAGCCAAGAACACATTTAAAGTTCAAGGAAATGGAGCAGAGGGCAAGCTCAGACTGCAACACACAGGCACCTTTCCAGGTTGCCGTGGTTACAGGTCTTCCTTCTCTATAGCTAAATATTTTTTTTTTAAGTGCATGCAAATTGAGTAAACAGTCTTTAGCCACAGACAGTCTGGATAAAATTTTGGAATATATTTCTGCTGTCTTCAAAGATGCTATCACATGAAGATGGAATAGTGTCTTTTGGTAAGAAAAGAGACTGTACGGATCCCGAGATTAAAAATCATTGAGTTCTGCTAAGCTTTGTATTTACCTATAACTTCTGCAGATAAACTCAATGATGTGACTACCTATTTGACCTCATGCCAATGAGATGTGGAAGGAATCTTGGGCTGGCAAAGGGAGTTTACTTTCTGGCCATTTCTGAAGAAGTGATTTAGTTATCAGCAACTGTAGCTGCTTGATGCCCTCTTTGGTCTCCTTGTAAACTTGCTTTGTCAAGGAGGACAAACATTCTGAGGAAGAGTCACCTGAGAAGAATAAAGTTGTTTCTTTCCAGTAGTATAGCAATCTTTGAACAAATTCATTCATAAAATACACATGGAGCAAGTTCTAATAGCCAGCAACAATTCTGGCACTAGGGATGGGCAGTGAACAAATGGGGCAAAATTGTCTGCCTTCATGAAGCTTACATTCTAGTGACAGAAAGAGACAATAAACAAATAGGTTACACTGCACCCCCCCCCTTACATTAGCATGGTAGTATTAAGAAGATAGAAGAAATTGATCGAGAAAGGGGTTCAAAAATTGAGAAACTGCCACAGAAGTGTTAGAGAGGTTAACAAGGAAAGCCTACCCGAGAAGGCAACATTTAAATAAAGATTTGAGGAAATTAGGCATTTTGATATTTGGAGTAAAGGATAACCAGGAAAATGGAACCGCTGGCATAAAACCTCTAAGGTGGGATCAAGCCTGGTGTGTTTCAGAAACAGCAGGGAGGGTGAAGTGACTGGAACAGCACGAGTGAGAAGAGAGTGGTAGGAATTACAGAGGTAAAAGAAGGAAGGAAGGTGGAATGCATATCCTGTTCCACATTTTATAGTCTCAGCTCTTTAACTGGCCAGAGGGAAGCCTTGGGGAGCTTTGAGAAGAGAAGTGATGTGAGCTCTGCATGTTTAAATAGAACCTTTCAGGCTCCTGTGTTAGAAGAGACTAAGAGGACAAGGGCAGAAACAGGAAGAACAGTTTGGGAATCTTGGCAATAATTCAAGAATGGGACAATGTCTGACACCACTGGTAGCACTTGGGAGCAGATAAATGGGTGGACTTTGTTTATATTTTGAAAGTAATGCTTTTAAATTTTGCTGAAAGAATAGATTTGAAGTGTAGGAAAAAGAGAAGCATCAATGGTAACTCCAAGGTTTCTGGCCTAATAAGAATAGATATTTCATGAGTCTCAGAACTTAATACAGTCTAGCCCAAATTTCTAAGTGAAGGTAATTATCATTTTGGACAGTAGAAAACCTTGTTCAAATTTTAGCATTTAGTCTAAAAATATTTATTGTCTACAATATGCCATCACTTTGCTAATTATTAATCACAAGCAAGTAGTACAAGATGAGCTGTTAAGAAACTAAAGTTGATTTAAATTACAACCTCTGGGTAAACTGGAAAACCACATTCTTATAAAGACAAGCAATCCAAATACTTCTGATGCTTGGGCAGGTTAGAAATGTAGAAGTGAGTAGGTAGTACGTGCAAACCAACTGCTGCATATATAGTTCTCTATGGATTCATGGAATGGATTGGTGAAGGGAAAATGAAGACATCAATCTCTAATTTATATTAAATTTGATAGAAAAAAAGATGTGAGCTAAAGAAAAAAATAAAGATTACAAAGGTAATCAGAAAGAAACATTTGATGTAGAATTTAATTTTATGCAGAAATACTGATTCTAGGAATAATATACATCGATATTTTTATAGATTTGGGTGTGATATTCCACAAATTGCAAACAACATTTTCTTTCAGTGAGAAGTTCTTTTGAGACTACATATAAAATCCCCCCCCTTCTTTTCCTCCTCCTCATCATTATCATTATCTAGCATTTTAGACCTCAGTACTCATGTCAGTATCATCAGCATCTATGTGCTGCATTTTTGCATCATTATCTACTTTTTGCATTATTTTAGTTAGAATGAACCTAGAATGACTTGGTTAAATTTGTGGACACTCTGAGCCAATATTAAAACCAAATACATCACTTCAACTCTATTACTCTTAACAATTTGAAGCTGTGCAAGTTACAAAAGACAGTATAGATAAGCTTTTTTTTTTCTAAGGGGCAACTTTGGCTTATCAGTTACTCAGAAAAAAATACATCTCTGCAGGTTAGAATTGCTTCTATTAATTCTCAATTGAAATTGTATGCAGTACTCGACTAGGGACAGAAATTATTCTAGCATGAATATAAATTTAAAAAGGGAAGAGCACGTTGTTATAATTGCACATCTTACTGTTGAGGGCAAATATCTTTCCCAAATCAATTTTTAATGTTTTCTGTAATGAATATGAAATATTTTATATTCAAAAATGTCAAACAAGTAATAAATGATTTCATTTTCAGAGTAAAAAATGTAACAATGTAATTGCACACAAATTAAAATGTGAAAATCCCAACCACTGGCACTCCCCATCTCTGATGTAATTTTTATTGACAGTTTTGTTACACTACAATATGTATTATATTACAGTGTTATTTTCCACCTAGGCATGTTGTTATCATTGGATGTTTGCACTTGAGGGTAGATAAACCTCAAATTTTACATGCTTATCTGGCATTCCATACCATAGATGAGGCTTAACTTACTTGTTTCTCTATTGTTGAACCTTTATCTATTAAGATTTAAAATCACACATATAAGTATACTCATTATAAATATTAAACTGAATATAGAGGTATAGATATAAACAATCTTTGTAGGTTTATGTGCATTTATTTCTTTGAGTACATTTCTAGACTGGCATTTTAAGTCAAAGGCCATGGACAATTTGAATCTTAGAGATACCATCAGATTTGCCTTCAAAAATGATTTATAATATCAAATCCAAAAAAATGACATTAGTATAATCCACAGAGCTTATTTAGATTTCACCAATTTTTGATGCACTCATTTATGTGTGTATATTTTGTGATTTGATCACATGTGGAGATTTCTTTAGCACTATGATCAAGATACAGGAAAATTTCATCACTATGAGGTTCCCTCAGGCTGTCTCTTCACAGCCACACCTGTCCCTTCCCAATCTTTTGTAATTGTGTTTTTTAATTCAGCACAATTCCCTTGAGATTATTGTATCATTTTTTTTCCTTTTTATTGCTGAGAAGTATTCCACGATACAGATATACCAGTTTATTTTTTTTAACCACTAACACTTTAAAGATGCTTGGATTGTTTCCAGTTTGGGGCTATTACAAATAAAGCCAGTCAGAATGGCCATCATTCAAAAGTCCAGAAATGACAAATGCTCGAGAGGCTGTGGAGAAAAGGGAACCCTCCTACACTGCTGGTGAGAATGCAGTTTGGTGCAGCCACTGTGGAAAACAGTATGGAGATTCCTCAAAAGACTAGGAATAGACTTACCATATGACCCAGGAATCCCACTCCTGGGCACGTATCCAGAAGGAACCCTACTTCAAAAAGACACCTGCACCCCAATGTTCATAGCAGCACTATTTACAATATCCAAGACATGGAAATAGCCTAAATGTCCATCAACAGATGATTGGATAAAGAAGATGTGGTATGTTTATACAATGGAATACTATTCAGCCATAAAAACTGACAACATAATGCCATTTGCAGCAACGTGGATGTTACTGGAGAATGTCATTCTAAGTGAAGTAAGCCAGAAAGAGAAAGAAAAATACTATATGAGATCGCTCATATGTGGAATCTAAAAAAAAAAAAAAAAACACACATAAATACAAGACAGAAACAGACCGATAGATATAGAATACAAACTTTTGATTGTCAAGATGGCAGAGGGTGGGAAGGGACAGACTGGGATTTCAAAATGTAGTAAAACAAGATTATACTGTATAGCACAGGGAAATATATACAAGATCTTTTGGTAGCTTACAGTGAAAAAAAATGTGACAACAAATATATGTATGTTCATGTATAACCAAAAAATTGTGCTCTACACTGGAATTTGACACAACATTGTAAAATGATTATTAACTCAATAAAAAATGCCAAAAAAAAAAAGAAAAGAAAAAAAAACAAAGCTGCTATAAATATTCATGTACAGGTTTTTGTGTAAACATAAGGTTTCATTTTCTGGGATAAATGCTTGAGTGCAATTCTTAGGTCACATGGTAAGTGTATGTTTAGTTTTATCAGAAACTGCCAAACTGTTTTTCAGAGTGGTTATATCATTTTATATCCCAACTGACAAAGCATGAGAATAATCAGTTCTTCTGCATCTTCACCAATATTTGGTGTTATCACTATTTGTTTTTTATTTTAGCCATTTTGATAGATAATCTTTTAAAAATCTTTATAAAGCAGAATAAGTATATTTTGTTGTTGCATAAGTAGATAAGTTGGGTTTTATATATATTAGAATGGAAAAAATGTGGACATGCCTGCTGGCTATTTGAATATATAATTCTAAAATAGTGAATAAAGGCAATGAAATTAAATGGTGGAGAAGTGCTGGATTTGATTAGAAAAGTCATAATTTCAGATTCATGATCTGCTATTTTCTGGTTGTGTAATCTCCGGCTTGTCCCTGTAGCTCTTTGATCCTCCTTTTTTAATATATGTTAGAAGATATAAAATGCCAATATCCAAAGTTTGGGTGAGAATTAAACAAAATAAGATAATTAAGGTACTTATAAACACTAAAGGACCACTGTTATAAAATATTTGATCTGTGTAGATAACACTAAACATGGCTTCATAATTTTTGATGGGGAATATGATACCATGGTCCAATAGGAATCCATAAAGCTAAGCTGGGTTGGATGTGTGTGACAACAGGAAACAGTTTAGGTACATATGAATACATGCAAAAAGAACTAAATATTCTTTACTTAGATATACTGTAGAAGAAACCAAGAAATCCTGTGATGATTCAGATCAAACTTATTCTTTTTTATAATTGTTAGATTATAAATTAAATGGATTCAAAATCTAGAGGATTTTTAAATTATTTTGAATGTTTTATAGGTTTATAGTTGTATACATGAGCCATGAGAAACAAAAGAGGACAGCACCATTTTAGAGGCACATCATCGAACAAATAGATTTATCTGCTCATAGTGATATAAAAATAAAGGGGGAAAACCCTGTTTTCAGTTCCTACAAGCCCTGCATAGTATATTGTTTCTCCAATTGTTAAAATGTCACTGAGAAAATTGCAAATGCTACTGAAAAAGCAATATCAGCTTATTTTAATTTGCTGAGCTAAGAGATTTTTATAGCCAATTCAAGAAACAGGTGTTTTTTGATAGCATTACTCTCTACAATAACTGTATGACCATTCCAAAATGAAATATTTTATTAATACTAAACAATTCCAATGATGATGATGTAATGGCCAATTAAAAGTAATTTGTTTTGCTTGTATTCCCATGGTAATATGTGTAACTTTAGCAATTCTTTTCATTGTAAAATGTTGATGATTTCCATGTATTAATGCCTTCACACTGCCTTAGAATATGTAAAATGCAATAATACATAAAATGTTTCATCAATTTTATTCCATTAATTGTTTCCATAAACTCTTATAAAGAGTGTTGTTGCAGAACCCTTTCTATTGAACCTATTTTATGCTAAGCGTATTATGGATAGTTATTGCTTATTCTTGTAATACCTCTGTCTAATTCAGTTTAAGATGTGTCACATTAGGACTTAGATGCTTTGGTTAGCCTAATAAAGAATAACTTTGGTGCAATAACTTCTAAGTGCAATATCTCAAATTTCTTCACCTTCAAGCCTATCAATTACAATGAAACCTCTCTAGAATACATTTTATGAATAACTTCATTTTTAGTATTTGCATTTACTAAGGTATGCATTTAGTATGCATTTACATACTAAACTGTGTATGAGAAACTATTGCTCAACTTTTCTTGTTATGATTACTCATTGAGCTTTTCCAACTCATAATTATTGAGGTGAAATAATTTCCATCTTTTATTGAGATGGAGTAAGTTCCATCTTCTGCCCTTTTCTCCACCTTTTATTTTCTTTCTTGGCCTCCAATTCATGAAGAATGTAGTCAAAAATCTTTCTTACTCATTACAAACCTGCACAATTTTATACCCAAATCTCTTAACAAAAAAGCCTAATTAAAAGGGGCATTTGCCTTCCTTTCTCAGTGTCTTCATACAGCTTATACTTTAGTTGTATAATGAAGTTCAATGTATAATGAACTTACAAGAAAAAAGTTACTGGCTGCATATGATTTTATTACAAGTATGTATGAGAATAAAATTAGATAAATTCCTACTGATGTTTGGTAGTTTTAGATTTTCAAATATTTTTAAAATGCTAAAATCAGTTAAATTACAATGTTAAAATTAGCAGCACATGGTATTAAGTTGATTTAGAACATCATGAATGGTCGATGATGACATGGGTTAGAATGTTGAGGGTACAAATATAAAACAAAGGCAAAATGGAGAAATTATCAATCAGATAATTTCATGGGCCTCAGGTCAAGCGACTCAGAAAAGTCAAATGTTAATTGAACGGAGAAATTGGTCTGGAAGAAAGATCATGGGTGCATAATTGGAGGAAGGGAATTTAACATAAGAGCAAGTATATCCAAGCAGAAATGGCCCATATGCAATTACAGATATGGGACAGTATCTTGGCTGAGAGGACAGACTCCATTAGTTATTTCTAGATTCCTACTAACTGAGCATCACCATAGTCAGATACTCATAATACACTATTACTGATGCCAGGGTATATATTATATGACTTCAGCCACTCATTGGTGTCCAGAGGGAACATTTTGTGTAAGATAAATTATATAGTATTCATACACATGTAGGAAACAAATGCCAACAGATAATTCCAAAAAACAGATATGTATCCTGTCTTAAAAGGTTTTGATAAATTTACATTTGCATTCTATCAATAAGTTGTTATCAGAATATAAGCAAATGAAACAAACCATCATATAAAGATCTGAAGCAAGTGGATTTGAAATTATCCAGATTCCTGATTCTGTGCCAAGGCTGTTATCCTCTCTTGAAGGGAGAGACTAAATACCTCTCAAATCAAGAGAAGGTAGCTGTCCAAGCCACAGCAGCTTCCCCTGGAGCCTGCACTACAGTTCTGCTTTATGCCTCCTGCCACAAACTTCACAGCCCAGAAACAGGGCGCGCTAGGATGGGGAAATGGCGTGAGTCAGCAAGAAAACTAGGGAAAGCAGAGTGGCTAAATCTAACTGCTAAAAGGAGATTGGCTCCATTCGTCATATATTTAAGGGACAGCTGGGAAGTATGTGTTTAATCCCCAACTGTCAGCCTCTACAGTGTCTGTAAAGAGAAGGGCAGGATGGAAGACCTCAGAGCAAGCCTGGGTCTATGTGTTCTCCCTGCCATCAGGATTCAGGCTCTGTCCCCACTGGGATATACAAGTTTAGAAGATGTTTGGGGGAATTAAATGAGAAATAGTCTAGCTCTGAGAAAACAGATGAAGGTGAAAGGACTGAAAAAGAAGTTACCAAGTTGCTTTCTAACTCCGCAGGTACAAACACTGAGAAATAACTTGAAGAACACATGTGAGCTGACATAACTCTCTGAGCCCCGACTCGGAGAAGTAAAGGGGGTGCTCTTTGGAGGGGCTTACCTATCTGCATGGTACAAGGATAAGATGGTCGCAGCCTATTTCAAAGTCCTTTCTGATGCCAAGAGAGGAAGTCAGATGTTTCTTCTGTTCTGAATGATCCTGGATCCTAAGTCAGGGGTGCCCAGTCCTTCAGTGAGCCCTGTATCACTACCTACATCTCTGGCAGGCTGAACAGAGCCTTAGAACGTGCCAAGACCTTGACTAATGCAGTATTATGAGGCTTGCAGGAAAAAAAAAACCAGCTACACTTCAGATTACATAAGGAAATAAAGTAAAATAGATCATATACAAACCAATCAAATTTATTACCTACTGTATTTAATTGCATAATGAAAACTCACAAGCGTGGTTTAAAATACAGAAGCTGGAAAGGCTACAAATCCCTCTGAGTACCACCAAGTAAGAATATAAAAAAAGAAAAGATCTCAGAATGATTCTAATAAGTAAACTTAAAAGCTCTTTGCTTTCATTTTTAATAGGTGCAAGTTACATCAAACGCAGTAGAATTTTTACTCAGGCACATTTCTACCTCTATCTCTATGTGCAATCACTTCTCTGAATGATGGTATACATAGAGGTATAAATGTTTCCAATGTTATCACTATAAATGTACTTTCATATATAACATGAGCATTCTTTTATTGCTTTTTTGGTGACTATAGTATCATTTCTTTTTCAATATAGTCTATCTTTATGCCAAATAGGTCTTCTAGTAAATCAGTAGTATGATTTTGTTTTTTCAATGTAGGTTTAAGATTCTTATTGATTACATCTGGAAAAGTGAGAATCCTACAAATTGCATTAGCTGAAAAGATCAATGGCCCATTAGACTAGCATTTTATAAAGACCTAGACTAAATGCTTCAGCAGAAGGCCAGAAAAAAAATTACCTTTCATAAAGCACCTGTCCAATTGTTCAATATTATACCACAGGGGAAATTTTTTTCCTAATTCCAGCTGGTTATCATTTTATGCTTTGAAATGCAATGATTGATGATCCTTGAAGTTTTAGCTTGGCTTGTAAAACTGCACATAGTTTATTACTTATATTCACATAAATGCCCATTCTATTTTATTCTTCCTACGATTTTGGCCACCATAATTTTCAATGGCAGCAGGCTTCAAAAGAAATACTTTTTAAATGATTTCTGAGAAAAACAAAAATTTTGAGTTTAACTAAAACAAAAAATACATTAGATGAGTCTATCTGATGTTAGTGCATTCTGGATCACTCTATTCCAAATGTATGACAGAACAGAGTAGAGAGAGAGAAGACGCAAAAATAGTTTCCCATCTAATGCCTGTAATATCTTCTTTCTCTACTGCATTTTTGTACAATGTGACCTGATTCTTTATTCTGCTTACTTCCATACCTAGTGTTTGTATTTATTTTCTATCTTCCCAATTAAATTGAAGTTTCTCAGAGGTTTTATTAAGAGAACAGGGATATGGTTTAATAAGCACAGAATTTGAGGATCTTGGATTTGTTCCCTTCCCTGTCACTGATCCTCTTCATGGCCTTGGAGGAAACTTTCTCTTTCTGAGTTTCACCTGATTGCTAGGTTTTGCCATCTTCATCAGCCATAGACACTGATACTTCTGTCCTACAATCTCAGCCAAACATAGGTTCTCAAAGGTCTATTCCTGCCAAAAACTGCAGACTGGAATTAATAAAGTCATATATCTAGTGAATCTAGATTAAGCTTTGTGTTCTAGGTACTTATGAAGCTCCCGTTTCCTCCTCATGCTTACTGTTTTTGGGTAATCACGTATTTTAAAGTCTACGCCAGGATCTTGATTCATGTGTCAACTACTTAAGGAAATCTTACTGGAGTTCTGTTATATTTAGTTTGTTCTTCCATGACTTTACCATAATCCTTTTCCCTTAGGTCACAGACTCTAATGAGAGGTCACAGACCCAAGACAGAATTTGTCCTGTAGAATCAAGTACTGTCACTATCTGAGAAATCTGCTTTCTTATTGTCTTAGCCATTATCATGGGCATCTTTCTTTATCAACCAAAAGGTGGGAACCATTATCAAGTGTCGACTGTCTGGTTTTCTCACGGGAATCCCTAGAGTTTGACCAGCTGGTATTTGATCCTCTACCTTCTCCCATTCCAGTAGCCTCCCAGAGTTCCAACATGCTTCAAGACCAAGATCGCCTGTGGTATGGCATTCTCGTTAGTAACACAAAAGAAACTGAATGAGATTAACTCTGAGGACTCACTCAACCCTCATGTTTTATGATTTGCTGTTTCAATACAACGCACGAAACGTAAGACACATTCATTAGACACTGCTTGATCAACAAGAATAGTGGATTAGGAAGTATAGATAACAGATCTTCATAAAGAGAATATCTTAACTCTTAAATTGTTTAACAAAATAATTCTGCTTTCCAGATAAAATATTTTGTTGCTTTTAATGATGCAAACTTCATAGCCTAGGTCAAATGAACAGTGAAGAGTAACCATACTTTCTAAAGATTGTTGCAGAACAACTTTTTTTCTCTTTCTACAGTTGCACTGGTATGATATTTGGAAAGTAAAATGTCCGAGGAGAGAGGGTAACAGGAGAATAGTTTTTTCTCCCATAGAAAGCATGTTTTCATCAACATGGGGTATGTTGAGGTTACTGTAAATGAACAGCCAGCAGTGAGGGCTTCTTTATGCTTCGTGTTCTCTTTCACACTGATAGGTAGAGGAAGCTTGGAAATAATATTCCAACCGTTTATACAAGATAGTGAGGAAAACGCATATGCTTACATAATTTTACACAATAATTAACAGGATACTTGATGTCAACTAACCTTATTGATGATGACAAGGGAAGTAATAAACTATATCTATATCTTTATATAGTCATCCTTCAGTATGCATGAAGGATTGGCAGCACATTGCCCCTTCCCAGTCAGGAATAACAAAATCCAAGGATTCTCAAGTCCTTTATGTAAAAGGGCATAGTAATTACAAATAATCTACGTACATCCTTCCATATACTTTAAATCATCTCTAGGTTACTTACAGTACCTAATACAATGTAAAAGCTACATAACTAGTTGTAAATATAATGTAAGTATTATGTAAATAGCTTGCCAGGGCATGGCAAATTCAAGTTTCACTTTCTAGAACTTTCTGGAGGTTTCTTCCCTGAATAGTTTTGATCCAGGTTGGTTTAATCTATGGAACACATGATTTACAAAGGGCTGACTGTAGCTGAAGTTTAAATAAAATGGTTAATTGAATTTTAAATAACATACATCTCATATATTGTAATTAATCTTGTTAATTCTGGAAGTACTATTAACACTTTTTTGGTAGGCAATCTGCAGGTATGGAATATTTTCTCTATAAATTTTCCACAGATAATGGGATACTTTTATTTAACTCCCTATATAAGCTTCAATTATTCTGCATGAAGTTATGCAGATTTAAGTCACATTTTGGAAAAGAGTTCTGAATTCCCTGTGGAAATGTCTAACTTCTGTGAGCATTAGTGTAGCAAAATTTTTGTTACTCTGTATTCTTATAGTCTAGATAGTGGTTTCCAAGCATACCAAGATGGTAGCTCTAGGAATGCAGTACAGGGTTGTATTAAGTATAGATACATGTTTATATCAATAAATATCTATATATCTATATCTCTCTAGGTAGATTTGTGTACATACATATATACAGGTGTTTTCTATTTTATGGTTATGATTTTGATGTTTTGATATATGAAACTGAAACAGCTCTTGTTCAGAAATTTACCAACTAGTGTAATGATTTTCAAACATTTGGATAACTTAGGTGTTTGTTTAAAAAGCAAATTCCCACAGTCACTGCCACAGAAAATCTGTTCCCTACTGTGAAATAGGGCATATTGCTCAACTTTTATACAAATCTCTATAAGTAGATCTTTTGTAGGTTGTTCACAACATATCTATTGAAAAAAATGATCCAGGTGATATTATTAACAATAGGAAGTCATAAATAGGACTTAGGAGGAGGAAAATAAGGAGTCTGGTTGTGAAACATGTTCAAGAGGACACACATCCAGTGAAGGTGAATGTGTAGATTTGGAATCTGTGACAAAGACATGGATTTTATGAATTTTGCTTGAGACAAATAATGTAGAGAGGGGATCAGGTGAGAAGAGTATCTAGGGAATGTCTTAATATAAGGAACTATGACTTTTTATCATAAGAAACAGCATCCTTGGCCAAATCAAACATTTAATTATTTATTTTGTTCTGACTCACATTTCTGGGTTTTTTTTTTTTCTCTCAGTCTGTTAGAATAAGGGGCTTTCTATTATTAACAGTATCCTAAGAAAAGGACATTAATGGATACTTTTAATTTATAAAATTTTATCTATATATTCTATTTTGATCAAGTAAACCGGATCACACAAGTGCATTTCTTTCCCCACAGTTAAATACCAATCACAACTGTCTATAATACCAATCAAAGTGAAAGCAAAAATGTAGATACACCTAGTGAAGACAGCTGTAATCCAGTACGGAAGAAGGGAGTTTCCTTGGTATACTCTGCAACTAATTTAATAAAAATTCTATAAAACAGTAAGTTCTGAGAGCCACTTACTTTATCAGTCTATGGCTACTTATAATCATTTTTCATTACAGTCTAAAATTAAACAGTGATAAAGCAGCACAATTTCTTGACTAATCACCTAAGAGCTGGAGAGAGGTAAAAGCAATATAAAATCTTAGAGGTAATGTTATTTTTGAATGCAAATGAGTTTCACCTTCTTTTGCCTCAAGGGAGAGAAATGCCCAGGGAATTTTGTTGTCATCAAGAGTAGCTGATAGACATCTTGATCAGTTTGAATTTCTAACATGCTGTATAGTAATGAAATATGAGTGCATGCAACTCAATACAAGAATTTGTGTGTGTGTGAATACTAGATGGTGCCTATGCTTTTTTTTTTTTTTTTTTTTAGCTATTAGTAGCCTTGTGGTTGTTTTCTCAAAAATACGCACAGAAAACTGAGTATTAGTACTCTCATGTATAAAAACCTATAAATTCTGAAGGCCACATCTATAATATGGTATACATGTATACTCACAAATAAGTCCTCTTTTATTTTTATATTTAAAGACTAAGAAGGCTTAAGCACTATATAGTAAATACTACATATGTAGAATTCATGTTTTTCAACTTTATCAACTTTTTAAGAGTAAACCAATGCATTACCTGTCTTAAGAACTACTAGGTAACCGTGATTTTATTATGTTTTTTAATTTGTGAAAAACATATTGTCAGCTGAGTTATTTAATTCATTCGTAATAATGTTAAAACTTTTTTGTTTGTTTGTTCCTAAATGTGGTACGTATCTTCTTGTAAGCCAATACCCTTAATTCACACAGGTAGTAAAAAGTAAACAACTATGCCTGGCATCAGCTGTTGACTTCAAAGAACCAGACTCTCCATGGGCATGATTAATGGTATGAATTAATACAAACATGCCTTTCTGTGAAAAATTATGACTTTGTATTTTACGGTAAAACTTGAATGACTTAAAGGGCATTTACATTAATAATAATAATAGCTAAAATCTATTAAATTCCCTCTATATCACATAATATATAGATATGTGACTGCTAATCTAGCAAGAGCCATGCAAATGAAATATTATTTAATTCTAATTTTGCAAATAAGAAAATATATTCTCAGAAAAATTAGGTAAATTACCCAAGAGATTTTAGGTATATTATATAGTTAATGGGTGACAGAATCAAGATTTAAACCTATTTCTAAATGGTTTCAAAGACTGATATTTTGTTTGCATGTTTTATCAGCCTTTTTTGAATGTTTTGTGAAGAGTATCAGTCTTAGTTGAACAAAGAGGCATTACATAGCAACCATCTTACCCCACAAAATTGATAATAAGTTTCATAAATATTGGGTTAAAATTAAATAAGTTTCTTTACTATAAGAGTCTCAAAATGCTTAATAGTTTAATAAGCAATGCAAATTTCCAAGAAAGAAATAGATTGTGTGCCATTTCCTAAACTAATGTAAAAATAGATCCCTTTTTTCAAGGGTGATATTTTTCAATGAACTCTAATTTTATGTCTGTTCTACTCTGCTCCATTGCCAGGATGCAGCACATTTATCAGTAAGATAGTTTACAGCTTGCATAAGTACTAAAAATAAATACTAACCAGTCAACTGATCAAGTGATTAGAATAAACGCAAATACAAATGCATTTTTGGCTTCTAGAAAATGTCTTATTGGCTCCCCAGAATCTGACTCCCAAGTTTTCCCATTGTGGAGCCCATGAACCCCACTTGCAAGTCCAACCTTCCTCTAGTCATCAGGGTGAAGTCTCACCTCAGTCTGGAGAGATCCCCACTAAATATTCTGTGTCAATACCAACATGGCCAGCAGTGCGATGCCAACTGGTCAGACCCTGCCCTGGTTAACTGAATGGCTCCTTTTGATCTCCTTGGACTGAATGTTGGCCTTGATAATACATGGTTAATACGCACATGAAAAAATAAATGCTCAGTCTCACTCATAATAAAAAAATTACCAACTAGAGTCATTATGAGAAAAAATCCTATCTAATTGAACAGAATTATAAAAAATATAATATTGAGCATTAATTAGAATGTGGTAGAAAGGACATACTCCTACCCTAACGGTGCGTGTGCAAATCTATACAATTTTTAATAAGGCATTTTGGCAATTTATATCTAGAAATTCAAAAGGACTCAAAACCTTAGAGATAATATATTTTTTTTAACTGGGAATAAATAGTTTTTGAAAATTATAGGCAAATATTTGTGTATAAGATGTCTGTTGAATTTTTATTATGGTAGTGAAAATTGAGAATGATAAATTAATTATGGCATCCATGGAAAATAAAATTAATGTAGTTACTAAATTATTACAAAGATGTTAATGGCATGGAAATTGTGTATGATATAATGTGATGTTAAATATAAAAGAAGGACATTTATATGCAGATTTTTTTCAATTTGTGCCAATATGCAATTAAATGTTCTGAAATATTTCTGCAACCTGCTTGTGGGTGGTAGAATTCTGATTTTTTTTTTTTTTTGTATTTTTGAGTTAAAAAAAACTCCCAAAAATAACTATAAAAAATTGAGGCATAGAAATATATAATAGGATAAATACTTCCATAGTACTTTGATATATCTACTTATTTAGTTGGACTGTTGTCAAATCACATTTTTTCTACAACTGTGTAGTAAAAATTTAAACTACTATATTTGTGTTTTTTCCTTCAAAAGCTTCTTTGGGTTTCAAATAGTCAAATATTAGTAAACTTATCATTTGTATATATTTTTTCTAAATGATTATTTTTAAGAGAGGACTTTTACAAATATGGGTTCTTGCCAACCGGAATTTATGCATCTAGCTTTTGGTTGTCTCATTCTTTTTTAATTAAACCTTTTTACATTCTGATCTTTGACCTTTCCATATCTACCAATTCTAATGTATGTGCAGATCTAGTTAGAAGCAGTCATTTCAGGAAAATCATGTTAAAAATCCTGCAATGGTTCTCCACTGTAAGACAGACTACGTAAGTTTTATCAAACAAAACCAAATTAAGTCCCAAAAGTCTGAAAAGCTTTCAAGAGTCTGATGACTGTCCTGGGTGCCCTTTATTTCTTACGGCCAATTCTACTCTTCTCAGATTCTAGAAAGGATAGCTTTGGAATCCAACCTCCTATTTCTAACCTGGGTTCATTGCTACTAGTTCAGAGAGATATTAGCGATAATTTATTATGAAAGCTTGGGGGTGTGTGTGTGTGTGTGTGTGTGTATGCGCACGAGCGCGTGCGCACGCACACATGCAGGCAACACATTGGTTGCTATTTGTAAGTTGCTTGAAATGTTCTTTAGTCTTATTGATGGGGACTTATGTTACTCTAGTGGGTTGTCCTCTTCCAGGAATGGGAACCATACTTTCAACATTTCAGGATTGTATGATTTCTATCCCTATTTCTACATCATAATATTTGCTCGGACTTAGAACTCAGAAATTGTTCAAATAATGAGGACCAGTTCACTCAGGAGCTATATCTAATTCTAAAGTATTGTTTGAGCCAGATGGAATTTCAACTAGCTTTTACACTATTTCACATTAAGGCAGAATAAGTTCTACGATTCTCTGCTATTGACAGCTTCTCTTCTTGCAAGAATATTTCAATTAGCCTTTTAAGCTATTAACTGCAAGTACCTTAAAAGCAAGTCTACTACTGCGGTGACATTCAGAACACTGATTCAATTTCCTGGATCACCAGTTAGGCCAGGAATCAGAGTCATATTACGTTTCAAGAAATTTATGATAAAAAATACTTGCTTTAAAATTCTCACACAGCCCGAGTCCTGTCAGTTTCCGGGAATTTAGGACATACTTTATAACTTCTCATTTATACCTATGCCACAATAAAATCAATATTTGGAAGGAAGTAAAGGATAGGGAGTTGGCAGGGGCAGAGCACAAGATATTAAAATTCAAGTAGTTTGCCTGCAAGAATTTGATATTTCATGCCAAACACAAGAGAAAAAAAACTTTGATGAATCAACTACTTTTCAAAAAAACTTAATTTTGGAGCTATAAATTTCCTTTCTAGACATCTAACATAAACTAAATATTGCACATTATATTTTCTCATATTAATTTATTTTATTTAAACCTCACCCAAACCCTGTAAGGTAGATGTTATTAATCTGGGCTTTTATAATGAGGAAATGCTCCATGGTCCAGTGATCAGTCCAAGATCACACAGATTTCAAATTTTTGGACTGAGATTATAATGCATATCTCCCTCCCAAACCCATGTTATTTTTATAACATCACGCTATCACTGAAGCTATAGATACTTGAGAAGCCAGTCTGTGGAGACATTAAATGAATTGCAGATAACTGTCACAAGCATTATTGCTGAAATTTCATGAATTCTTTAGCATAATGTCCATGTATTTCTGATTATAAAAGATATTTAAGTGCACATTTACTAAAAATGATAAAATACAGAAAAGCATAAAAAAGTAAAATTAAAAATTAAAAAAGTGTATGTGCTGAATATAATTTATAATTCCCTAATAAAACTATTGTTGAGAGGCAACCAGAGTTACTAATGAGAACATGTCTGCATGAGATAAATTGTTCCTCACCACCACATTACACTTTAAATACTTTTTGGAGTATAAGAGAAAAACCATTTGGAGATGGCACAATCTCTATCAAATGGCACATAAACGGCCATTTATAATTTTTTAAATGGCTTTTATTAAAAGAATAGTTGAGTCAGATGCTCTTAGCACAATACTATTAGAGTTATTTTAATCCTCATGGGAAAAGGTTAAAATGATGCTGAGACATACATAAAAACATTTTCATTTGAAATTACACTTGACGTCACCAAAGAATAGCAAAATGATTACCCTGCCCCACCCCACCCCCGCCAAAAAAAAAACCTCTCAATCTTGTGAATTCACGTAACAGCTAAATCTCAAACAGAGGGCATGAGAATTCCTGTACATCTACAGACCTCAGAGATAGGGCTCCTTGGAAGGGAGCAAGGGACATTAAGAAGATAGAGTGAAATAACAGAACAGCTTTAAGCTCTTAAGTGAAATTAGTTTTTGTTCTTTCCATACTCTACTGCCATGTTGACATCAACAAGGTATTTAGTAAAGAATCTGTATACTTTTCTGAATTCCAAGTACTCTTCTTGTACTGGAACAATAACTACTCCTCAGGCTTCTTATGGGGTCTCTCGTGGGGACAAAGATGAGAGTTGTCAATCTCTGCTCCCCTTCACTACCCATGACTAGGTGAAGTCATCACTGCTTAGATGCACCAACAGAGAAGATTGCCTTTGACACAAAGAGATTGTAAAACTAACTTCCTGCCTTCCAGTCACACACAGCAACAAACAGGATGAGCAACAAAAATGGAATGAAATCATTTCAAGGTCTGTTGTTGTTATTATTATTATTATTATTAATTATTAATTATTATTATTATTATTATTATTACCTAAAATTATATTTAAAACATTTTATTATGCCATTAGAATTCCTTAAAATGATGACTTTAAGACAATACAATTTACTTGTATGGAATTTCAATGATGATAATTTTTTATTCATTTTCTTTGAAGATGTCACCAATATTTTTGGTTTATTTTTTAAATGTAGTGAATGAGTTTTTTGTAGGACTTTGTGCTTATCCTTAGGATAAATTCCCAGCAGTTGATTCACTGAGTCAAAAAATATTAACATTTAAAATACTCTTAATATACATTGCCAATTTATCCTCTAAAAAGGTAGTCCTTTTTATAACTCCTGGCAGCAGGAGAGGCTATCTTTTTACTGCACTCTTGCCAACACTGAATATTATCATTAAAAATGTATCCAGTCCCTTAAATTTCAATTATCTTGATTATTGGGTCTGTATAGCTTTACATTTATTTGCTTTTTCTAATTTTTCAGTTATGAACAATAATAAAATTGCTTATTTTATGTTTCATGATACATTATGGAACTGTCACCATCACCTCCAATTTCAAAAAACCATTGTTAAGAGGCAGCAAGAATAATGCAAGATGCAATCACTTTGGATAAAGAAAGACTTAGGGTTCGAATTCTAGCCTTGACTCTTACATGGATACAGATTGTAACATCTTTGCACCTCAGATATCTCATCTTTAAAATGGTGGCATTATTTTAAAATCTTTGTAATTTTTGTGTATTTAAAATGTAAAATATATATGTATATATATATACGCATATATATTAGATATATATAAGACCTAAACAAACATGTATTTCTTTATTATACCAGCATATAGAGATAACATATTTTATTAAATACCGCATGTCAAATTAAGCAATTTTTCTGAGAATTTTACACTGGCTTTATATCTTCAAATGAATTCTCACTGTTTTGTTACGTTAAGGGTTGCTCAGTTTTCAAGATCTTTAAGTAAATAGTGTTGGCTTTGCCTGCAATGTATCCCAATGTTCTGTAATGAATGAGGGTGGAGGAGAGGGAAAATATGATATAGACATTCAAAGGGAAGTTGTGCTTGGTAAAGTCCTCTTGAAAGAGATGGTTTCAAGGTGACTACCCCTTTCTAGATAATTTGATGGGGCTGATGACTTCATTCTCAATTTTGTTCCATCTAAGAAGCATAATATTATAAGAAGTGATATGGTTGTTTAGAAAGATACTGATTTTTTTGGTGTGTTTGTTTAAAATCAAGTAAGCATGTTGAAAGGAAAGCAACTTCAGAGGCACTTCTTTCTTATCAGTATTTTACTGGTTTGAAGCCAATTTAATCCTTTAACTTTTCAAGTTTGATAACAAAATCGAAGTGGTCATTCCATGGAATCTACTCAGGAAAATTTTTAAAAAAAGAAAAAAGAAAGAAAGGTTTTCACACAAGCCCTTAGTCTCTCTAACCAATTCAGTACTGTTAATCAGGAAACTTGGCCACGGCACACAGATTGTTGTGGGCTTTTGTTACTGAAAGTATGGTTTGAGGAATGACAGCACTGTTCTCCCCAGAAACTTTTAATGAATGCAAAATATTGCTCCACACCAGATCTACTGTATTCAAATCTGCATTTTAGGAGGATCTCCAGGCATGTTAAATGCTGTAGGTCATTAGGCAAAGAGCAAATGCTTTTAGACACCTATATCCAAGGAACTGCATTGGCTCAGAGTTTATATTAGTATTACAGTGAGAAACTGCCCCTGTAAAAACTCAGCAACTCATTTACTCATCAAATAATCATTGGCACATACAATATATCATGGACTCTTTTATAAACTCAGGATAACATTGAGAATAAAGCACATAAAAATTACCACCCTATGGAGTTAATGTTCTAGAATAAGGAAGACATTCAATAAACCAATAACCAAGTAAGATATGTCAGCTTGTGTTAGAAGTCATGGATTTTTAAAAGCGGCAGTGTAAGAGTGACAGTTATTTTAAATGGGATGATCAGGGAAGGCACCAATAAGTTGACTTTTGAGCAGAGACTGAAGGAGGTGAAAGACAGAGCTATCCATTTATCTGTAGGAAGCATGTTCCAAGCAGAACACATAGCAAGTGCAAAAGGGCTGGGTCAGGAGCATTCTTGTCCTAAAGAACAGTCAGAAGGCTGATGTGGCTAAATGGTATCATCAAGAATAAGTTAGGTGAGGTGGTCTGACAGGTAGTAGACAGCCAGGTCACAGACTGTAGGTTATTATAAGAACTTGGCTTTTACTCTGTATGAGAAAGTAAGTCATTGAAGGGTTCTGAGCAAAAACATGACAAGATCTCACTCATATTTTAAAATATCCTTGTTATTCTCTTTTGAGGACAGAGAGTAGGTGGCAAAGGCAAAGAAGATCACTTAAAAGTCATGGCAGTAATGCTGAGGAGAGCTAACTGCAGCTTACATGGGGATGGTAGTTCAACGAATCTTGAGGAAAGAGGAAAGAGGATTTGCAGAGCCTGTGGAGGAGGAGAGAAAGAGAGGTTGATCTTGATGATACCTGTTGAAAATGGGGCTACTCCAAAGTACTTCTGTTCATGTTTTAATACTTAGCTTATTTTTGGGTGTTGTATTGAGAACTGCTATATTGTAACAAATGTTTTAATTATTTTCTGAGGGACAGGAACAGACTTATGGAATTCTGAACATGAACGTAGTCCCTGATTGAAAAAAAGAATCAACGCCTTGAGGGTCTTTATCCTGGTTTATTAATGGTGTCCTCTCTCTTTCCTCTACTTACTACCTATGTCAGGTATCCTTTGCCACCAGGGTGTTCCATAACAAACTGCCCAAAATTCTGTTGCCTAAAATAATACCCATGTATTAATAAGAGTATGTGTGTCAGCATTTTACTCTGAGATCAAATGGGTGATTTTTTTCTGGTCTCTGCTGATCTCATATGGTTGCTGCTGGGCTGACTGGGCTGACTGACCCTTTGTCACTTGTTCCACATCATGCAGAAAGCTAACATGGACAGGGGCTCATTGGTGATGGCTGAGGGCTTGAATGAGGAGCAAAATGCAAATGCTTTTACAAGCCTTGGCATCATATATGCTAACATCATACCAGCAAAAAAGGCTACATGGCAGGGCCCATGGTCAGAGTGGAAGGACAAGGCTGCATTGCAACAGGGGCCATTCATGTAATCAATCTACCATGATGCTACTATAGCTCTGACATGACAAATAGTACGTGTACTACAATGTCATCTTCAAAAAAAAGAATATCTTTGAGTCCACTGTCTCATCTCAAATATAAAACTCACATCAATGGACAGGATAATATACCTACGTACAATATAATATATGTGTGTGTGTGTGTGTGTGTGTGCGCGCGCGCGCGCGCGTGTGTGGCATTCTCAGCATTTCCTTTTCCTTTAAATTTTATACAGCACTTTCATCTATTTGTAGCTGATCAATAAATGGGAAAAGATCTTTATTTTTTAGGGCTCTTGATATATTGTTGGAGTGAGAGGGGATCAAGATATAAATTGCCCTTTTCTGTTGAGAATCCCAATTAGAGCTGATGTGTCCCTAAAGAGAGATTCACATTCTAATAATGACTCTTCCTTTCTCTACACAATCAAAACTTGCATTCCCTCAAGACAACTATGCACACTTGTCCTTCAAACTTTCTGAATTTAATTCACATGGTGGAATTAAACTGATGTAATAGGTTAATCTTACAGCAAATAACCTGTAGCTATTGTGTCATGATAGAATTTTGACAGAGGTATTTTGAAGTGAGAGGATTTCTTTACTGCTTGAGAAATGATCCCAGACCCAGAGGTTTCTTAAATTTATTGAAATAAGTATATTTGTGATCGAGCTCAAAGGAGGCTACCTCTTCACTCCCTCAGTCTGGTTTTCAAAATCAGTTCCCTTAAAGCATTTCAAAGTGCTACCAGTGAAACCAAACAGTTCATTGATCTTTAGACACTCACTCCAGTCACAGAAGGGATCAAAAGCATCATTAATTTATTTGATATAGAATAGATGCCTTAAATTTCTGTTTGTGATGGCCTCATTTTGGAAGTGTGGGAAAGAGAGGGAGGGTAAACTTGTATATGGGGTATTTTCTACTATATGTTTTAATCAGTTTGCTTTGGAAAAAATAACTAAGCATTGTACTGAGTATGTTTAGTTTATCTGCTGTGAATTTTTTTTTTAATGACAATGTAGAAAATAAAATTTGAAACAAAGTTTTACCAGTCAGGTGAAGAGGGCTTAATATTGCTTCTATCACTTGGTATTACTATACCTGGCTTCTGAAGCAATGCAAAGCAATTGGATCAATAATTCAATTTCCCAATTCTTTGATTATATATGAGTATATGATACTTATTATACATTATATAGTGGGCAGAAAGACCATAGAAAACAAGCCCCCTTCTTACATAAGATTCTGTAGGGAAAGAAACTCATGAGGCCAAGATTCTGCCCAGATAAGTAGGAACTGTGGCACAGGGAGTATCATAAATATATACATGCACCCCAATGTTCATAGAAGCACTATTTACAACAGCCAAGACATGGAAGCAACCTAAATGTCCATTGACAGATGAAAGAAGATGTGGTGTATATATATATATACATATATATATATACACATATATAATGGAATATCACTCAGCCATAAAAAAAGAATTAAATAATGCCATTTGCAGCAACATGGATGGACCTAGAGATTATCATACTACGTAAGTAAGCCAAAGAAAGGCAAATATCATATGATATCACTTATATGTGGAATATTTAAAAAATGATACAGATGAACTTATTTACAAAACAGAAACAGACTCACAGACATAGAAATCAAACATATGGTTACCAAAGGGGAAATGGGTAGGGAAAATGAGGAGTTTGGGATTAGCAGAAACAAACTACTATATATAAAATAAATAAACAAGGTCCTAGGGGGAGGATATAGCTCAGTGGTAGAGTGCATGCCTAGTGTGCATGAGGTCCTGGGTTCAACCCCTAGTACCTCCATAATAAATAAATAAATTAACTAAATAGATAAACCTAATTACACCCCCCCCACAAAAAGTCAACAACAAGGTCCTACTGTATAGCGCAGTCAACTATATTCAATAGCCTGTAATGACCTATTATGAAAAATAATATATATGTGTACAACTGAATCACTATGCTGTACACCAGAAACTAACACAGCATTGTGAATCAACTATGCTTCAATAAAAAAAGAAAGAAATATATACGGAGTCCAGATCAGGAGATAGAAACTTGAGATGCACGGTTGCTTGATTAGGTGCTACTGTGAAACTTAATTAGATTCTCATGACCTCCTCTGAAGGGAAATAAAAAAGGCAGCTGTACAAAAGACACCAAGAGCAAGGAATTTTATTATGGCTCTGAAGAGAACACACCCATCACTTCTATCATCAACTGCATCCCTTGGAAGATTAGTACTTGAGTTGTAAGTATACATTGCCTTGGTGCCCCCATCCAGAGACTAGATGGGGGATAAGAATCCCTCCCTCCCTTTTCTTATATAGATGCTACACCCAACGTATAGGTCTATTTGTATTTGTAACTGTCCATATTATGTGATCTCACTTTTAGACAAACTGAGAAGAAAGTTTGAAAGTTATATTCTCATGCTGTCAGTGTTCTAGCAACTCAAGAACCATTTGAAATCATTCCTGATTGATGCTACTCTAATCATTGCAAAAAGCTTGCTATATCCTCTGGACCCTATTTTTTTTTTTTTATATAAACGGATGTAGTTTTTTGTGTTATAAAATATTTTGAGAGCTTATTATGTGTTTTTGTTTAAAAGCTTTGAAGCAGCAGCCCCTCTTGCATAGTAATATGATGAGGCATAATCCAAAAAAAATAAAAAAAATTAAGGCATTCTTGTTATTGTAGCAACTGTGTCTTAAAATGTGACTGTATCTGTAAGCTTTGAATACCATGCTGCATGCAAGATCAGAATTAATAAATGTTAAAAAGTATAGTCAGATGATCTAAGCAGTCTTTAAAGTGTGTCCAGGAAGAGGCTGACCTAATTTCAGAAAAGTATGCATGTCTGAAACCAGTTCCTGTAATGGATTTGCTTGTTGCCTCATTTGGTACAGTTGTGAAAGTATAGGAATTCACCTTGCCTCTTTCTGAAAGGAAGATCTATTATATGCTTTTTATTTACTGCATATGATTTTATTCCAGAATTTATAAGACTTAAAAAATGGATTTGAATATCTTGGTAAGCCCAGGAGAGCTATGTTCAGAGCATTATTATTATTAAAATACTTAAATAAGAAGTTACCATGGTATTTAAAATCAATATCACTTTTTTTACCAACTGCTTGCTAGGTCATATCAAGCAAGTTTATCATTCACAGTTGGAATTGCTCCAGCTGTGAACTCTCCAGTCGAGTTGTTCTTTGCTTCAAGTCCTTCAGGAAGTTACCTCTCTACTCCAGTGTTAAAATCATTCTCCTGGCAATTATTCAAACAGATTTTTTTTTAGAAGAAAATACTCTTTTTATCAAAGGGCTAACTCCTGCTGTTTTAACAAATATTACTTCTTTCCACTTAATGCTGTGAGGGGAAGATTATTGTAAACAGAAGCTGTTTTCATCTATATAAAATAATTTATAAACTCATGACTTATTTCTTGGGAAACACTGGAAAGCAGCAGTGCATCTGGCATGTGAAGATGATGAAATAAAGCATTACTGAAATAAAGACTCTTGCCTCCCAGACCTTAATGGATGCGGCTGACACAGCTCCAGTTTTAAAACATTAATCTATTTTTAATTTTTAAATACTTTGTCGAAACTAAGGCAGGGATCAGAAAAGGCACACAACCAGCCAGAAATTCATACAAATCCTATTTTAATGTTCAAGAAACTGAATGCTATTATGCATTTTAAAAGCATGTGTTTTTTTTCAAGTCTCATAGAAAATTGTTTTTTTCCAATGTATTAGTCTTGATAGTATCAAAGTCTCATTTTCAAAAAAATACAGCTGAATTACAGAGTGAAACTGTTCATTTAAGATGCCAGTTATTTTTATTATAATGGCATTTTTATTCATTGATGCAGTATTGCAGGGTGTGACTAAGTTTATGGCCTTCGATTACGATGTGCTACTTGAGTCAAAATTCTCCTCGTGTCCTTGTCAGGAATTCAGATTCCATCACAGCTCTACAGGAAGCTAGGAGATCTCTCTAAAATGATAATAGTTATTTACCAGTGTAAATCTTGGGAGGCTCCTCTTGGTTTGTCTGTTAGGGCTTGTCATAGGATCTATCAGAACACACTGGCAAGTGAAGAGAAATCTTCAAAATGAGTAGTTACTTGCCAACAAAAGTATCAGTTTGCTATAAAATTCTCAGAACTTGTCCTGTGACTCATAGATCAGGCAGTGCCTGAAACTTCCTCATCTGCTTCAAGATATATCAGGCACATTGAATCCACTAGGCCATAGAGGACCAATTAGTATACTCAACCTTACCAGTGAGCCTGGACCTTGTGGAGAGCCTGTTGTTCTATTGCCCACCCAGACCTAGAAGCCTTTTGGACCACTGGGTAAATGAGTCAGAGACATATGTCTCAAATGTGGAATGTATTCCCAATACAGTACAGAGAGGTCCAGCTAGCTTTTCACTTCTCAATGTTAAAACGTTTTGTAGTAAGACCTTCATTGTGGAAGGTATAACCCAGTATATCAGACTTTGTTAAATTGGCAAGATTTTAGAGGTTCATGGGAAATTACCCACTCTGATATATGCATTTTGCCAAAGTCTCTGGCTAGGTAGCTCTCACTCTTAAATGCTAAACTTAGATTTGCCATACGACCTCACAGTTTAAATTCTAAGATATACACACAAGAGAAATAAGCATATAGGCATGCACAAAGATTCGTGGGCTATTGTTCCACAGCAGCATTATTCACAAAGGCTCAAATGTTAGAAAAACCCAAATGCCCATCAATGTGAATGGAAAAAATATGGTATATGTCCTAGAGTATTACTTAGCAATAAGAAGTAATGAAGTACAGATATATGCTACAGCATGGTTGAACCTTGACTATATTATGGTAAATGAAAGAAACCAGTCATAAAACACCATATATTTCATGATTCTACTATACGACATGATCCAAAAAGGCCAAACAATGGAGATAGGAAGTAATTAGTGATTGCCTGGGGGAACTGAGGATATAAACAGGGAGTGATAGAAATGACCATGGGGTTTCTTTGTGGGGTGATAAAAATGTTCTAAAAGTTTGTAATGATGGCTACACACAGTGAAAATTATTCAATTATAGACCTAAAATGAGTGAATTTTGTAGCATGTAACTTAAATCTCAACCAATCTATTTTTTAAAAACCCATCCTATAAGGTAATTTCAGAAAAGTCTTGTTAATCAAGGAGTAAAAGCAATCTTCATTCTACAGTCATGAAGCACACTAGAACAGGAAGTCCCTACTCCCTAGTTAGTTGCATCCCTTAGTGTCTAGCCAAGATTGGTTAAATATATTCTCAGAAATCATTCTGTGTATTAAAACCAGATGGACTTTAAATCAATACATTTTATACAGGTGAAAGCAGAGTTGAAAAATCAGAAGGGAGAATGAGGCAACCCAGAGATGAGCAGAAAGCCAATTTTAATTCTCTTATTTAATTCTCTGACAAGTGGAGGATGCAGTTACTGGGATCTGGAGCCTTGAGGGATCTACAGTCATTGCTGGAGGAGCAACGAGAGGCAGAGTTAGAAAGAATTTCCCTGGCTTCTCTTTTCCTATCATCCTCCTATTTTCCTCTAGTGTCTCCTACTGGCTAGACTGGGATGGGAACCAGTATCCACAGAGCTCATCATCTTCTTTGCTACACATGGTGGAACAAAGAAAAAGGTTAAAAATGGATCCAGGACAAACATGCCCAGAACCGAAACATGGGTATTTAAGTTGTTTTACTATTTATGTCCAACTTAACTTTTTGCCCACATCGCTTTTCATAACACTAAGTGCTCCCTGGGCTTTGCTTGTTAACAGACACCTCTCTCGCACTAGCTTTAAGCCTGTCTCAGATCTGGCCTCACACATCAAGGCTTCACTTACTGCACTCACATCCAGTGATTACCTTCTCCTATAAAACCACTGCAGAAAGCATGTACTTTATCAGCTAACTTACAAAGGAAAATCACTGTTAGTTTTTAAATGGTCTTATGTTTAATCTTCCCAGTTTGATTGTAAGCATCATAAAGATAAGACTTATACTATAGATATTAATATCCAGGATAGCTAACAAACATAATGTCCAGAAAATAATGCGTTTTTTTAAACTGTTGTTAGAAAATGATGTATTGTTTGTTTCCCAGAGTACGTCAAGGCTGAAATTAAAAAGTGACTTTAAACACACTATGGCAAATTAATATTCATAGGGTTTTGTGTGTCTGTGTGTACGCGTGCCTCCATTTGTTAATTTTATTGTGAAGCTATGCCCGAGACTTGGCAAGCTTCATTTCCTATTGTACTAATATCATAAAGGTATAAAGCACTGCCCAAAGCTAACATGTTTTCCTCCTTACAATTTCATTCACTTTACTCAGTGAGTAAAGTTAATCAGGGGGGAAAGGAGTTCTCTGAAGGAACCTGTAATGTAGGATAGTATGACCTGCATAAAAAGCCATTAGAAGCAACAGTGCAACTCAATATCCAGGGAAGGAGTATTGGAACAAATTCCTAAGAGTCCTGAGAATGGAGAGTAGTAATTACATTCACAGAGATACAGGAGTTGATAAATAATACCCATGATCTACCCAGTACAATATTCACTTGTTAACAGGATTTCTAAAAGGAAAGAAGGAGGCCTTAGTAGTTAGGATACTTCATTTTCCCTTAGTAGCTTTTCCTGGCTCTGCCTTTTCTAAGTTAGCTCAAATGTTTCTGGAATCCATTTTATTTCCTCTACAAAGCAAAACAAATAAATACACTGAACAGATTCTGGATTGTCAGATTCAAAAGATGCCAGTATCACTTCTTAGATGGCCAGATCATCTATTCACTGTTTCCATTTATCATTTTTATAATAGGAGCTATTTGTAAATAAAACTAATTCATTACTCTTTTCCTTTCAGTTTTATGCTTATTTTGTTTTGAGGAGCCAGCTTGTAATTTGAGCAGCAGCCATGAGTTAAATAATGGAAAACATTACGCTGAAGATAGAAGTGTTAGTCAAGTTTCAGTCTAAGTATTTACTGAGTATTTAAAAAGGCTGATAAACGTTGGCTTAGAAGAAAGTTTTCAAGGGTTGTATATACCAATTTCTTGACTTACACTGTTAGTAATGTGAAAAATAAATATTATACTGGGAAATACAATGAAAATGACCAGTTGTGAGAGGAAATCAAGCATATATACGTAGCCAAGCAAAGAGAGGAAAAAATAGTCAAACCAATTAGTCCAGTTGGCTAACGGTCTTTTTAATGAGTAATCTGGACAGCTGCATTGTTATCTTGGGGGGCATACTCTGATATAGACTGAATCGAACTTCCTCAATTATCCTGAGTTCTTGCTATAGTTTACTCTGGATGATTGTGGCCTTAGTCTCATACACCTAACTCTGGTTTTATAACCAGTTTTTGTTTTTTTTAAATAACCAGTTGTTTATCAGTAATAGCTTGTTGGAATTGTACCTAAAAGTTAACATTACATCCATGCATGCTATATTTGCCTAAGTATCGACTAGTTGGGCTAAAGCCTCTTTAAGGTGTATATCTTTGTCATTTAAAGATGATCTGTGTAACTTACTTACTTTGAACAATTGAGATGGTTTAGTCTACATAAAGGAATAATTTATTAGTTGAATTATTGAAGTAATTGTTCATATCATTTTAGGTTTTAAGAATATTCAATCTCATTATGTGATGTGAATATAGTTATCTGCAATTACAAACAGGACTAGGGTCAAAACGAAATTTTACACCTCTGAGAACTTTCAAATCTTCTACTTGAGTTTCAATACTTGAAGCTTCTCAAAATTAATCAGAATATATTAGAATATAATTATGTAGCAATCTTTTATCCAGAAAGTTCAAATTCAAATATTGCCTCTTTGCAGAGTATAGAGATTGGTTAGGTTAAGAGAATTGCGATTTAACTAGGAGTACTATATTCTCATTCACTTATTCAAATTAATGTAATTATTATCTAATTAATTAGCTAGAGACATGACTTGTTCTATTATTCATTTAATGTGAAAATTCTTCCCAGAAATAACTCTAAGTGAAAATCTGATCTAAAGACTATAAAAATCTAAAGACTATAAAAATAAATAATAGCTACCAATGAAACAGTAGTAACTTACTTTAGAAATAATTCTGGTTAAGCAAAGTGAAGAAGGAAATAGGTAAATTCTATCATCAATTAATTATTTAAAGGAAGGTTGTTTTGATTAGAGGAAGCAGAACGGAGTATGTAGCACTCTATGCTTATCTTTACAGAAATCATTGAATTAACTTCTCCATGTTGAGAGGTTACAGTTTACAAATTAAAATTATCAGAGTAGTAGATTATACCTTTAACTATTATTATTATATAGCAACAGGACAAGAAAAGAAAAAAATACACCTATCAATTAAAAACTAAAATAATATGAGGACATCTATCAATCATTAAGTATTCATTAAACTCTGCATTAAGTGTTTCAACAAAAAGAAAGAATTAAAAGACATAGCATTGTGTATTTTAATTCTATAGCAAAACAAATTGCAGCTATTAATTGTATTAGAAATTTTCTCCCAATTTATAATAAGTTCCAGAAAATATTATATTAAATCATTATTACAAAATTGTGGAAAGAATTGGTTATTTCATATAAACACAAAAGCTACTGTAACTTACAAACAGCAAAAAGAATGAGCTTTGAAATACGATCATCAGCCTGTTTTTCATGATTTATCAAAAGGTACATGATAACTCTAATTTATAATGGGAAAGGGTGACAGTTCTTTCCCCTTGTACCCAAATCCTTGCTTAATTAAAAAACTTAGTATATGATCCACGGACTTAGGTATGCCATATTTTGTAAGGCACATAAATTATATACTAAAATAGATCTTTTCTGTTTCTATGAGTTAGATGAGAATTTGAGCTGAAAACTCTTTAAATCTCAAATAAAAATCTTTTTTAAAATAAAAAATGGCAGAAGAATTTAAACAGTTGACACGAAATTAGTTCCAGAATAAAAATTGGCAATTAATATGAATAAAGTTGCTATAAACAATTGTATAAAGCATTTTGTATGAACATGTCTCTGTCCAAGAGTGGAACTGCTGTGCAGGGTGTGAATAATATGCTAACTCTAAAGAAACTTCTCGAAAGTGACTGTACCTGTTTGCATTGTCACCAGTCTTATATAAGAAACTCAGTTGCTGCGCATCTTCACAATAATGTTGGCTTATATTTTTCTAAGCCATTCTAATTGCTGTTTAATGCTGTCTCTTTGTGGTTTTCATTTCCCTAATGACTAACGATGTCAACCATCTTTTTCATGTGGTTATTTGCTATTAGTCTCGCTTCTTTAGGGAAATATTTGTACAAATATTTTGCCTTTTTAAAAAAGAATGAGTTATTCCTATTCTTATTGAGTTATTTGAAATGTTCTGGGTATAATAGCCATTATTTGTAATAACTTTAAAAGGAGTATGATCTATAAAAATATTGACTTACTATGTTGCATACCTAAAAATAATATAATATTGTAAATCAACTATATTTCACTTAAAAAGGAAGCAAATTAATTTTCTAGAGTTGAAAACTACTATATCTGACCTGGAAATTCACAGGATGGAAATAATGACCATTTACATATAGTAATCACACCAACACACACCATAACTAAATCTCTGCAAATGAGTGTTAAAGAGAAAAAAGTATCTAAGAGAAAAGGATATTTTATAAGAAGTAATGCAGATATATCATTAAAAATAAGCAAGCCAGAAAAAAAGTTGAGCAATATTTTTAAAACACTGAAAGAATTAAGTTAGAATCTAGTATCATGTGCAAATGTCTTTTAGAAAGAAAGATGCAGTAAAATTTCAGACAAACAAAAGCTAACTCATTACTAGAAATATTAAAGTAAGTTCTTCAAGCAGATAGGAATAATAACAGATGAGAACTTGGAACTATATAAAAAATGGAGAATGCAGGAAAAATAAGTACTTAAATAAATGTAAGACTTTTTCACTTTTTAAAATTGTATTAAAAAGTTAATTTTTTAAACAAAGTAATAGCAATGCATTATGCTATATTTAACATATGTAGAAGTTAAATATATAACAGTGGTACAAAAAAATGCAAGCGGGCAAAGGAATCACGTTTATTGTAAGGTTTTGCCAATACAAGTGGTGTGATGCAATATCATTTGACAGAAGAAACATACTGTAAACCTAGGAGCAACTCCTAAAAATAGAGCAAAAATGTGTAACTAATAGTAAAATTAAATAGAATGGTTTAAAAAGTCCTTACTCAATCCAGAAGAAGAAATTAGGAAATAAAGGAACAATAAAAAGACTGGACAGCTATAAGATACATACCAAAACAGTAGATTTAAATCCAAAAGTTACCAATAATAACACTAAATGTAAATGTTTCAAATACTCCAAATAAAAAATGGAGCATGTCAGACTACATAAAAAGCATAATCCAGCAATCTAGCTGTCTATAGGAACCCCACTTTAAATACAAAAAAAATACAGAGTTTAACAGTAAAAATATGGAAAAAAAATTCTACTGTGAAAAACCAATCATAATAAACTAAAGTTGCTATATTTATAACCAAAAAAGTACACTTCAGAAAAAATACATTTCATAATAGTAAGGGTGCAAATTTGTCAAGAAGATGTAAAAATCAGGCATGTCGATGTCCCTTTTGTGTGTGTGTGTTAAGAACATGTAACATGAGACCTATCAACAAATCTTCTAAATACACAGTACAAAATTACCAACTAATGATAATATATTGTAACTATTATGCGAATTCCTACTCAACACCTCTTTAGAAGTCATTTCAGACTTGTATAGAATGCTTTCATTCACTCATCTAATGGTTTGATTATATGAGAAAGCAGTTGATTGTTTTAGTGAAGCAATTCTAAATTGTAAATACAGCTATAAATTCAACAAAATCATTTATGGGGTAATTATAATCATTTCACAAAACATGATAAATTTGTACTACATTAATTAAATAATTAAAAACCCACATTTGTGAAATTTGTTATGGTTTGTGATTATAACAACAGTATATGACATGTAAGTTGTCATTATTTTTAATAGCTAAAATTATTCTCCTTACAACCCTCATTCATTTCTGTTGCAAAACATCTTTATCACAGAAAGTGTTCAGATATAATCTATTTAAATTGCTGATCAGTTTATATTTTTTCAAACATTTAATTTTCCATTGTCACTACAATCAAGCCTAACAAATTTCTTTCTTAACTAAATACAGTGTTTTAGATATCCTTATTTTGGTTATGAAAGTAGTTCTACAGTAACAACTTAGTTGTTGCTTTTAAATGTTTTACCTATTATTCTAGCCATCTTTTTCTCATGAAGTTTTGTCTCTCTCATCATTTAAGAAAAGTTGTTTTCTGTTGGGTGTCTTTTAAATTCTGCATAAACGAATGCTATAAATTTCTCATTAAAACTAACTACATCACCACCACAATTACTCAACTCAATTGAAGACCTTTTTGTATTTTTTCTTATATAGATAAATATCACAAATACAGGCTATGAAGAGTATACTTGCTCCCCCTAACTAATACAATGTTATAAATATTGGTGCTTTGGTCTTTCTGCAACCAATACTTCTGATTTTGGTGTAGGCAGAATAGATAAGCATTTTATATCATACTAGTTGTATTATTTTAATATGTTACAATTCTCTGCAGTTAATTATCATGAACACTTTATTCGTGATTAACATTTTAGTCAAGGCTAAGATTTTACTATTACATGATGGTGTCATTTTCATGTAACACACAGACCATCTGTAGAAAGTCTATGGAATTATGCAATTTAAGGATGAACAAGAATCAGGCTTTCAATTTAAACCAATGATATAGATTCACAATAGTAAGAGTGATTAAATAAAATATATATTATATTTTCTTTTTCTTCTATCTTATTTTATATGCTCTAATCCAGAGGTCTGCAAATTTTTTTCCTATAAAGGGCACACAAGTATTTTAGACTTTGGGAACTGCATATCATCTCTGCTATATATTCATTTTTTCATACTCTTTTAAAAATGTAGAAACCATTCTTTCATAGGTAGCAATAGAAAAGTAGTTCATATGGTTTGGCCCATAAGCTTGTCAAAACCTGGTTTGAACACTGCAAGAATAGACAAATTATTTTTTATTTATCCTATATGCTTAGCGTTCGATCTTTCTAAAGTAGATAAAATACACCCCTTAGATTAGGTCCTATCTACTATAGGTAAAGTCAACCCCGTGAGTAGAGTCCATAGATGAGACATCAATGTGAGAGCGAGCAAGCTAGCTAGCTCGCTGTATCTATCTATCTATCTATCTATCTATCTATCTATCTATCTATCTATCTATCTATCTTGCTCTCACATTGATGTCTCAACTGTCTAGCTGTATAGCTATCTATCCTCTGCAGTATGCAGAATATAGTGCTATGATAACATTTCCATATAACTAATTTGAATATTGAGACACGTGGATGATAGGAATCAATAGTTTAACTATTCAGAATGTCTGATTCTGGTTTGTTAATACAAAACAACAGTACACCAGAATTAGATATGTGCCAGAACCATATCTGTGATATAAAATAGACATATCAATTCCCCCTAGAAGTGTAGTTTTGAAGACTGGTAGATATAATGTAGAGAAAAATCACTTAACACAAGGCCTTCCCTGCAAACTGTAGGTATTCAATAAATACCAATTTTTCTTTACTTCTAGTAAAAATAAGATTTTAATGACAGTGTGAATTTACTATCCAGGCAGAGTTTTACGTGAAATATTTTCAACACATTACCCTTTACATCCAAATTTATATAAAGCTGAAATCCTTGCAAAAAAAGGTCCTTCTTTGATTTCTTACTGGCATTTTTAACCAGGATCAAATAGCCATTGATTCTGCTATTATAGGTATACATAATTTCAGATGCATCCCATCAGTGCACCAAAGAAAGTACTTGCTACAGGTTTCAATCTATCAACTAATATGAATAGTATTTAACATACATTGAAATAAATATGACTATAATAAGAAGTCTAAGTCATGGTGCATGTTGTCAGTGAACTAACAGAGCTAGTAGTCCAGAATGGAAGGCCAAGACACAGGAACAATGCACACAAACTAAAGAAAATGAGGGGATGAGGCAGGAGTGGAGAAGGAGGAGGAGAAAAAGGAGGACAAGGAAGAGGAAGAGAAAGAGAAGGAAGAGGAAAAGAGGGATAGAGAAAAATTAGCAAAATAGTAATAATAATAAGGTATGACTATTATATTTTACATTAATAATCATCTAAATAACGAGCAACTGAACATACCAGGAAAGTCTTAATGAAAGAGGTGAACTTAATTCAGGCTTTGGGAAAAAATAAAACATAAAGGAACCATTAACTTGTAAATGGAGATTAGAAAGCCTTTCAGATAAAATGATAAGAACAAACTGGTACAGAGAAAATGTGTGTGGCTGTAACACAGGATGATGAGTAAGGAAACACAACAGGCTTTCAAAACCAGAGAATATAGCTGGAGAATTATAGGAAAATTAATAGATTCTGATCTGATTCTAAAACATGAAGAATTTGGAACACGAATCCTAGGAATACAAGTCCTAAGTAGTCATTTGAAAAAAGAAATAAATTTTTTATGTTTAGACTTACTAAAGTTCTCTGGCATAACTAGAATAGAAAATAGTTTCTAAATTGTTCCTGATTTTAACTAAAATACAATAAAATTTTATAAATGTGAATAATAAGCTACTTTTGGAAGATGAATAAATAATCTTTAAAATGGCATAGTTTTGAAATAATAAAGCTCTGTTGCTTGCCATTGCCTAACCATTCGTTATCTAGACCTTGTCTCTGCATCATATTCACTCTGGGATCAGATACATAGACCAGCCAATTTGGAATACTGTTCGTCACCACAGTAGAAGTTGAAGATCCAGACATAATTTGTTAAGATCATTCATGAATATCATTTTCTACCCTTCTGGTTACCAAGTACCGGCTTTTTTTTCCCCCCTTCAGGTAGGAGACTTTCACAACCACTCCTGTGGAGTCAATCTAATAAATCTCAGCTAGGAATGGAATCACTTTCAAAGGTAGGATCTTGAGTGATAAGCTGCAACTTCTGCATTAGAGAGTAAAGCTGTCCTCCTGATTTGGAGAATTAGAAATGTATGTTACATTAATTGTCCCTCACATATTCATTATAACCCTAGGAGTTAGAGTGAAGGAAAAGAAAAGCTAAAAAGACCAAAAAAAAACCAGTCTATTACTCTATGTTAAAGGGCTAGTTTTCCAGTGCAAATAAGGAAAGATTCCACTTTGTGTTTTGTTAAGGTGAAAACCCAGAAAATGAAGTTATAATGCTACCTGGAAATAAAGCTTTAACATTGATAGTCTGCTTATGTTCTACAAAATAAAAGTAAAAAATTAGCATCTAAAGATGCTATGTTTAATACATTGATTGACAATATTATATTTTTAACCAGCAACTGGGAAATATTTTCTACCCACTAACAAATTGCTACTATCTTATACCAAGATCTGATGCAAGCTACTGATATCAGGTTCATTTTTACATCATAAACTTTACTGTTCTGGGTACACGGTCTATAACTTTATGGGAACCATCAAATTAGTGCCTATAGTGCTGATGGTTACATTTTTCCCATGGTCACTTTGAAAGAGGACATCAGCTGAATCCCATAAACATATTCATATAAAAATAAAATCTGCTTAAAAAAGGATTGCAAAACAACTGACTTGACTGTAATCTATTTAATTCACTTCACTATGGTTCCATTTCTTATTAATTTAATCGATGTCTTTTTTTTCCCAATAACAAATGTAATTGCCTATTTTATAAAAAGCAATTGATACATAATTTTGATTTGAATTGGAAGGGATTTAGGCAGTTAAAAATGTAATAATGAAAACAGTACTGTAAAAGATCAGTGTCACAGCTGATTGAACCTATGCTTTCTTTGGCACTGTGATTATGCTGGATATACTGAATCTCCAGTGTCTGGTAATTGGTGACTTACTATGCTCCACTCCTTACAGAAACACTGTCCCTATAATTGTACAGGTTTTAAGAATAATGAATTCATGTCACTAGTTCTAGTAAATAAATACATTTTAAAGATAACTAATTTTAGTAGCATATTCTGTCCCATTCTAGCGGAATTAGTCTGATATTTCTCAACTTGAAAATTTTAGGAATGTAGCCCAATCATTATTTAGTTTTAAAAAAGTCTTAGAATGAAGCAAGATTTGCTACTCATTTTTATTACCCTTAAATACTTCCATCATATAGATTTGATTGCTATATTAATAGACACACTATACCACTTCACTGGAAAGGAATACATTTTTAAAAATCAGGAGAGTAACAAGAAATGGTGAGTATATAGAAGCATATGCTCTCTATCAGAATTATTAAGCAGTCATGCTAACCCTTTGGCAGTCATTACTGCTTATAAGTTTGGAAACTATAATAATTAATATGTATGCCTAATTTGCTTTCAGCAATATTGACCTTACAGAATAAGTTGAGAAGAATCCTTTAAACCTCTATTTTCTGAAAGGTTTGTGAATATTTGTTATATATATATATATATAACAAATATACACACACATACATATACATATACGTATCTCCACCACCTTACTACATAGCATCTTAGTTGCCAAACTTTCAGAACGTCAAAAAATCTGACAGAAAGTCCCATAAAAAGTGAAGAAAGTCTCTTTTAATTTATACTGAAATTTTCACACATTGGCTATGGACCATGAGATTGACCAATTCTTAATAGCTCAATGAATTCTCATAGGGAATCATTTTAAATCAAAATGACAGAAGTTTAAATAAGCCAGGATTTTCACCATAGAGATATTTCAGGATTTCAGTCTCTGAGATAAAGATACTTCAACCACAATGACAAGTAACCATGATCAGAGCAAAATCAGTAAGAAAGCTTACATATAGGGCATATTACAGTCCTCAAACCTACGGCCTAGAGTTGTGTCAAAGGCCCTGTTGGGGTTTGGTGAGTCTAGTAAAAAAATGGAGCAAAGAGGCCTGGTAGCCAGGAACACCTACTTCACTAAGCTGAACACAGTAGCACTTTATGTATACATGATACAGAAAAAGCCAGTTATACTGTGTCTATAGCATTCTTGACTTCTGATGTAACATAACCATAAAACCCTAATAGCTCCACCATGTTAAAAACTTCACGTTCTCTGTTTGAATGAGTTAGCACCATTGTATTTATCTATCTTGTTTCATCTCATCAGAGGAGTTCACTGGCTAATGAAACTAAAGTACAGTATAAAACAACAAGTAGTGGCTTTTGGGTATCAGCAACCATAGAAAAACAATCTGTACTGAACTAAACAATGTGCTACATCACGTTTCTGAACCTGTAGGTCACATTAATCCATACTAACACAGACACTTGGCAGAGACTGCAGATACTTGAGTTATTATTTGAGAAAAATTGTTTTAACTAATGTATTCTAATTGAAGCTCAGCAAACAGTGTATAGAAGTGTGGCAAAATAAAAGAAAACAGCTTTGGAAAATACTTTGGACTAGAATCTCAGCATTGTGATTTATTGATTTTATACAAGTCTGTTATTGCTTGCTTTTTTTTAAAAATTGTTTTAAATAATGGTTTAGATCTCAGAAAGGATTCTATTTCTAGCAGATATTTCATCTCTGGGATGGGAAGAGGAATGGGACAACCTGACAAGTGGGCAATACTATTCAAAGTCCTTTTTCTTGGACTTCCACAATCTAATAGAATAAGTCATATAGTTGCTTAGTTCTTAAATGCGGTAATCAAAATCAGCATCAGATTCTCTAACCATAACTATAAGAAAGTTAACTATAAGAAAGTTAACTATAAGAAAGTTCTCTTTTTATTCCTGCATTAGCTATGTGGAAAACAATTTGTATTATATAAAATGTTTTGATACAAAATTTAAGTATGTAATTAATAAATGTTAATGATTTCTGCACGTAAAAAAAAGTCATTGTTAACACTTTATCAGGTATACAACAAACTGGAAAAATAATTGAGAGTGAATAAAAACCAGCACTTAATATAACAGTTATTTCAAATAAGAAAGATTTTAAAAAAGTAATAATTTTTAAAATGGGCAAAGGAAACAACCATAAAAAAGAGTAATAGTAAGTATATAAAAAAAATAAAATTCTGGTAAAAATAAACACAGCCTGTAAAAGTTTAAGAACATTTTTCTACTAGGTTAGTATGAGTATTTTAACCAATAACATATGCATTATTAAAAAATCAATTTTCATTAACATGCCATAGGTAGTAAGAGAAGCAGTGTCTCAGTATGTAAATGTTATTGTTATCATTATTATCTTCCCCTCTGAATAATTAAAACCTGATGCTACTCTTGATTATTACAGTTTTTATCTTACAGACTATATCCTTTTTAGATCACACAGCTTTGGCATCCCAAGCCTAGGAACATGGCTGGTATTTAATGAGCATGTCCAAAATTGAACTCTAAGTTCCCTTTCAATTCTAAAATATTGTTAAGTCTCTGAACGGAACTGAATTAGTGACTTATGATCTATACTCTGAAAGCAAGTCATTTGGAGGACCACAGATGTTCAATTTACCATTGAGGTACCTAACTGAACTGTGTCAAGTGTTTGCTTATTGACAATGGTGTGGATATTGTTTACTGGTATTCAGAGGTTAGCTTGTGCCTCATTGTAAAGCTCAAAATAAACCCAGCATCTTCAATGAAACAAGGTCACTTTCCTTCGAGAAAATAAAGCTATGAAACAGGCACAGATACCACAAAAAGTGATCTCAATCTAACATAAAAAGGGGCCAAAACTCTTAAAAAGACTTTTTGTCAGGCAGCTGTTGAACCTGACAGACAGATATTCTGTAAGCCAGATTTGGAGGTAAAACCAGATGCCGTCAGATATTTATCCCTTTTGGCTCTGTTTCACCTACTTGGGAACTATGTATTATATCACAGTCCTGTTTCAGAGCTTCTGGTCTTTGCCAACCCTGTTTTCCTATACTTCTGCCTTTATGTCTCCCTGACCATGCTTTCTGTTTATTAGGATGTCTCTCTTTCAAGGCTGATCAATATAAATGTGATCCTACCCAAAGACTCTGAGTCTTTCTTTAGAGATTAGTTTTAGAGTATTATCTAGTTTTGAATCTTGAGTAACATTTAATTCCAACTATTTTTACATTATGTTTCAAAGGGAGGGTACAAATTTCTGGCTTCCAATAAGAATTCAGGTCTAAAACTATTTTAAAAATTTTGTTTTCCATAGAAATGTTCCATTTTAAATATTAAATTGTTTTTTATTTCTAAATTCTTATGGATAGGCCCACGTCTTACTCTTGCCATATACATTGCAAACAAGTGTGCTGTCTCTATTTTATAAGCAACCACTAATTGATGAATCACATATAATTTACTAGGTCAATCTACTCATTTCATTCATATTCATTTTTAAACTAATGATGGCTCTGATCTAATGGGCATAGGCTACAATTTATGTCAAAGGATCTTCTGCCTATATTCTTTTCTAAGAGATTTATGGTTCCAGGTGTTACATGTAGGTCTTCAATCCATTTTGAGTTTATTTTTGTATATGGTACAAGGAAATGCTCTAATTGCATTCTTTTGAATTTACAACTTATAACTCTATCAACATCTAACTGACTTTTAAAAGATGAGTTGGCATTTATAAACTACTTTTATTTGGTTACTTCTCTACAGTAATGTGTTAGTTAATGCAGAGTCAGTTCTTGGTTGCTTTCTTTCATGAAGAAACAACTACCTTCTTTTCAGCTCAGCTCTGTAGCTGTTATTGATCTTTACTCACTCTACAGTGAGTACTTTCAGAACTTAAAATATTATCATTCATCCCTATTTCTGCTTCTCTTTAGGAAAGCTATTCAATGTTCAATTTTAGCATCATACATAAATATATGATTTTAATAAAACTATTCTTATTTGAACTAAATTAAAATACATTCTTGGTTATGCCAAATCCTTAGAAACCTTAAAATGAAGGAAGACATTGACTAAGCAAGTCACAGGTTGATGTTTAGACACACACAAACACATGTGCACACATACATGTATATATATTTTAAAACATTCTTAATACTATTGCCAATATCCTAATATATTTTTTAGTATTCTTTGAAAACAGTTAAATGTTAATCATATCAAAAGTTTAAAATATGCCATTTGAAGAAAGACAAAATCTTTCATGTTAATATTTTTCTTTTCTTAGTTATGATTGAGAGAATTTTCTATTGGTCATACAATCAGTGTTGGAATCAGAGATATTACTGTACGTGTATAACCTAGTTATAGTCTCTGAGTAGAAGAGTATCATGTGAGTAGCCTTAATCTCAATATTGTGACAATTATTTAGCAATTTCACTCATTCAGAGTTTTACCTAGAAATTGATGGAAAATATAGGGGACCATGATCAGCTAGTCAATACTGGATTATATTTTAACAAATGACACATGATTATTACTAGTTAGATTGTTAATAAAGCCATGCATTGATCCTAGAAGTAAATTACTTAGAAGAATTTAATTTTAAGCTTGTTTTCTTTAAAAACTCAAAAGTAGTATAAATATAATTTTCATTTTCCTTCTCCTTACTTCAGGCAAATATATGCAGATAGCAACCTCACACTACTATTATTTCCCCTAAAAATGAATAGTAATTTTAATTTATATTTCTCTCTCTTCATATCAGGAAAATGCTTAACATATTTCTGTCACCAAATAATTACTGAACATTTGCTAAGTGCCACACACTGTGCAAGGCACTGAATGTGATACATGTCTTTTGTTATCAGTTTCACATATATACTTTCCTAAGAAACAAAAAGAAAAATAACACCACCCACACACAAAAAAAGTAAATAAAATTCTCTAATAAAAACCAGACAATCCAAATTTCCAAAAGACTCATTTTTACTTCCGTATTTTGTTTGCTGTCTTTGCTTTCTAATCATTGGTTATTTCAATGCATAAAAGGGGTATTTGTAAGTTAAAGAAAGGAGGTGAATAATCATGATAATGGTCATTTTAAAGATGAATATATAATCTATAAATTTAGTATAATCCAGAACAACAGGCTTTCTCTCACTGCTGTAGTGACATTATACAAATTTCCATAAGGACCTGCATAAGTCGCTGAACAAATGACCTGTCTGTATCACAGTTTTTCTCTTGCCTACTTATTACGCACAATATGATATACCTCTCTACTAACTGAGTAAAAGTGAGGATCATATGTGTGCAGAAACAAATTAATGCTTATATTTTCTCAGTCCATTTCAAATTAATGTGGTGTGGAGTGGTCAGAAGAGATTCTGCTGTCCCTCTGATGATCTTCCTCCTGTTCAATGAGTTTTGTTAAACGATCCCTGTAAGAGACATCATTCCTGGCTCACAAAAATTGAGTTCTGAATAGCACTGTTTTGAGTGTATGGAATTCAACAGATGGTACCAAATGGCCAATATTTTAAACTACTTCCTGAGGGTAGATCTCCAGCTGAGCCTATCAGCCTCATTTTCATTGAGTTTAACTGTGTGTTCATTCACTTCAACACTGTCACATGAGCAGTGCTCATGCTTCCCTATAAGATGTAATTGTGCATATTAGCAAATATAAAGCTTCAGTATGAGTTTCATAATGTCTGCTTTTCTACTTGTATTATCTTCAGTGTCTTATTTTTAAATGACTGTGTTCCATTTTAAATTCCAAATGGTGACTACTTATCTTTTTGTAATTCAATTCACCAAGGAACATATTATAGGTAGTGATTTTGTCTTAGCTATCAATAGATCTTTGAGAGACACCCTCCTTTTTTGTTGTCAGCATGAAACATTCTGTTCTGGAACAGAGGGAAAAACATCCTTCACACACTGCTTACAAGTCTCTGAAGTCTTTATTGGTGCTCAGTGCACCTTCACACCTTCATGAGAAGAAAAAGTAGATTTATATTAGAAACGGTATTGAAACATGTCTACTTCAAATGCACTCACAGGATGTTCCAGTTGTTTTATCGCAATTCCAGAGTACCTTCATGTCACTGAAATAACTTGGGCTAAGCAAGGGAGACACTTTTCTAAATTTGTGGGAGGTTACCTTGAAAAAGATGATGGGAAAATAAATAGACTATATCCTGCTGCTGTTATTCATGTTAGAATTAGAGCTTTCTAGCAGTAAGTTACTGCTAAGTAGATGTAAATATCTGAGCAGCAATAAAAGATGAGTGTCTACCGTATATCTGTAACTCCACACTAGCTATTCAAGCACAAGGTCAATAGGACCAAATACATAAATATTCACATTTTCTATGTAAAAATGCATAAAAATTTTAGTTAAAAAACTTTTGGTGCCATACAAAATAAGTTCTTACCCTATGTTGAAGTAATGGTAAAGCTAAGTTACTTCCAATAGGAAATGCTGATTTGAAATCTTATAGAAGATATTAACTTTATATTACAATTAAGATGAATAGTCAAAAGTAGTTAAATATTTTCAAATGGATCACCCATTGCCAAATCATAGTTATGAGTTCCCTTCTTCTTTGTTTTGTTGGTTATTCTTTCTGAAAAAAAGCGGTAGCAGGCTTTACCTATGTAGTTCCCCATATTTCTCACTAAACTACTTGCCTGAGTGAGAATGAATACTCTAAAATAAACAAGGATATGGTCTCAAGCACGTATGACCAAAAATATACATACACACATCTAGTCTATAGCACATACTTCAGGCACCATTCTCTTAAAAAAACAAATTCAGTTTGATTTGCTCATTACCACAGATGTCGCTCTCTGCAACAGACGGGAGGTTATGGTGGGAATGACTTCAGGGGCTGCTGGCGGTAGATCTGAGCAATGAACGTTGGATGATCTGAATCCTTTGTGTTTGGTAAATGAAAAGGAGCTTTATATTGTGACTTAATACTAGTTGAATCATTCCACCTTGTCTTTGTCTCAAAAGATTCTTTCGCTTAAAGGGAATAAAATAATCACCTTATCTGGCTGGGGATGTCTGGTGAACTCTTTTCATTTTTGTCTCTTGGAAGAAAGAAAAAAAAATAACAGGCCAGGATTGTGTCCAATCGTGAACCAGGGGAAGACTGTTCTTGGTGTCCTGTTCCATCTGTTCCTAGATCAACCTCCTAATTTTTCCTGGCCCCTTCTCATGCCAATGTGCTGGATCAAGGGAAAAGTTCAATGAAAGGAACCAGAAATGATGCCAGGAAGAGAGAAAGCAGGGCATAATTGGTCATTTAAGTGTTTAGGAAGTAAGGCTGAAGCCATAGAGAAATCAGAAAATGATCAGAAACTCATTCCAAGTAATAATAATAGCAAATGCTTCTGTACAGCTTATTACTTGTCAGGCAGCATTTCAACTGCTTTACATATGTTAATTCACTTAATACAACTACCCTACAATAAGGCTACTATTTGCATCACCATTTGTAATTTATAATTGAGGGAAAGAGCAGAATAGTTAAATAACCCATACACTGAATAATGCGAGAATTAGGATTTGAATCCAAATAGGCTGTCATCAGAGCCTTTGGGCTTCCCCACTACATCATGATGCCTCCCACACTAAGGGGTTTGGTCAATATCAGCAGAAACATTCATGTAAAGAACATGATCAGAGAAAAAAATCAGCAACAAGGAGACTGAAAAAACAAATTTGTAGGACTGAGTACATGAATAGAAGGAAAACAGAATTGGGCAATCACAGTGCCTGCCATAAAGTTAATACTAAATATCTACTGAATCAACAGTGAATGGAAAAATAATCATCTAAGCAGGATCTTGACATGAGGTCACGAATTTCTCTTTCACCTCTAACCATGAGATTGCCACACCATGAGAACCAGTCTCGAGGGGCAGATCCTTAGAGAATCGGCCACTTGTGTGTTGGAGACCAGGGTGTAGGGTGGACAGAGAAGCTGCTCAGCAGTCCTTTCCATTTATATACATTATATTTCTCCCATATGCTAGAACCCCCAACCCTCCAGCTATTTCTTTGAAATCTCTAGATCACCAGTGTTTTCCTATTACTACTTATTCTTCAAAAACACATTTATCAAGTGTCTGCTGTGCTACTGCCATGTGCCAGGCCTTGCTCTGGGTGATGACAATAGTTTCTGACCAAGACAGAATCCTGCTCTTGCATTATTTATTCTACCAGAGTGATACAGCCAAAAAGGAAGGAAGGAAGGAAGGGAGGAAAAAAGATTAAACTCTCATATATTGGTAAAATTCTGTGAGTAATGGAGAGTTGGGAGACTGACTTAGGCAAGATGGTTTAAGAAAGCCTTTCTTAAGGAAAGGTGTTATTAAACTTCAGTCTTGTCTTTCAGAGACAGCCATTTAAAGATCTGGAAGAAAAGTTTTCCAAAAGAAAGAAATACAACATATGATTGCCCACTACACCGAGTAATAGTTTTATGCTTCCTCCCATATTTTGAAGACTCTTGTTCTGATGAGGAATTTTGGACCTTAATAAGTTCAACCTTCTTAAAAAGTAACCCAGAAAACTGGCTTTCCCATCTCCTTTGCTTCCAAACACAAGCAAGTAACCAAGGCTCCAACCACCCAACCGCAGTCACCTGCACAGGAGGCTTTGGCTCAGAAGTGCTAAGAAAAGGAAACAGGCTCTGCTTGGGTCTTCATTTTGCAGCACAGCTTGTGCCTGAGCTGTCCAATTTTGGGGGCAAAGTTAGTTGCCAGGTGGAGTTTTTACTATAAAAGTGTTATCAGTGCTGGCTGCAGCAGCAGTTAGAGGACTGTCCAGTACATGACAGCAGCACACATGGCAACATGAGTTGTGGTTTACACACAACATCAGTTCTCTGGCATAGTTTTTAGTATTATTTTCCAAAGCTTAGTTTCAATCCTATACCTAGAGCCCTTCTAACAATCTGTGAATCCAATATCATTTTCTGCTTAATCAACCAGAGTCAGATTCCACTGCTTATTATTCAAACCTCTCTATGGTAAAGGTTGGACTTGGTTTAGGAACAAAATATATGCCTATGTGGCTTCTGGTTTCTCCTTAGCCAGAGTATTCTACCTCTTTATTTTTTCCTGTAATTATTCATGATATGACTTTACCTTTCCAAATTTCCTTTCCCATTAATTCCTTCAAGACTTTATTTTCTAAGTGAAAATCAGATAAGGGTAAGGGAGCAAAATGTACAAAATATCTTTCAGGTTTTACATTTCCCCACAACACCTCTATGACAAACCTAGTATAAAAATCTGCAGTTCCTTCTGTACTAGTCTATCTTAGCCTCCTCTTGCCCTACATTGTAACTTTTATTCATATTTCCATCTTGGGTGGACAGAAAAAGATTCGTAAATGTCCCTTTGCTCAGCTGTTAGCCCCTTATATGCCTGCTTACAACTTCCTCTCCTAAGGTCCTGTCTTTTTAGTAACATGTTTAGCCACACTAGAAAACATGGAGTTCTTAGACAAAGCAGAGCCAGAGAAGATTCTTAACTTTTCAAACCCGGAGAAATGTACAGGTATGACCTATTTGCCACAAGTCTCACCCATTGTGGAGAAGTAGAGGGTTCACATTTATGAGTCCCCGAACTAACAAAGAGTGACCAAGAATGTTTCGTTCCCATAGACATCACCTAAAACCCAGAAATGCTTGGTTTAGTTGTTACTCAAAAAAGTTGGTAAAATTCATTATACTTGTTTACTTGAACAACTTGCCACTGATGTATAATTACTACAGAGCAAAATAAAAACTATCTTTAGACACATATATACAGAATTAACTGTTGAAGTTTTTCTCAGAACGCAACTCCAAATACAGTTCATGTTGCTTATCTAGCAAAACCATAGACTCAGGTGGTTAAAAATAGTTTGACAGACACCAATTTTTTGAATTGTGTCAGGGACAGAATGTCTACAGAGACTGTTATTGGCTTTTACAGAATGCTTAAACCCATGATTTTCAAACTTTTGACTGAAAATCATTTGACTTCACAACTCAGTATAGGCCAAACTTTTAAAACATACACACATACACATACATAACATAGACATCTTTATAAAAATAAAAAAAAAGTTGTCATAAATGCATTTTTATTCTCAAAAAGTACAATTTTGCTTGATAGAGTCTATTGCTTTCATTTAGGAAAAAAATGGTTATTACCTATTTAGTTAATTCAAGACCCACTAGTGGAGTCTTGCCCTACAATCTGCAAAGCACTACTTTGAACTCTGGTTCTGTCACAGTGTGGGTTATATCTATTTTCTTAAGAGCCAAGGAAACAAACTGGTGATCATGATTTCTATAGGAAGGAAAATTTTCTTCAAAGTTTTAAACAATCAATTTGCAAATAACTTTCACAACTCACTTTATTCATATCTTGTGGCCTGGCTATCGTTTCTCCAAATGCCCCCCCCCCCCTTTTGACTGATGTATATCCACAGTTCTCCATCTTTCTACATCACTCACTCTTGAACAGTAACTCAAAACAGAAGCTTTAAACTTCTCTATTCACTTGTCACACTAAGGTTGACCATTTGTGTATGTCTCTGTTCACAACATTTCTTTTCTGGGGCATAAAAAACAGAGAAAGTGAAATCTAATCTATGGATACACTGCAGGAAATTTTTTCAAAAAATGCCATGGGAAAACATTTTCAGAAATTCACTTACTTTTAAAGTGAGATAATTTACTCTCAAATAACAATTCGAATGACACTTAATGACATTTTTGCACTGTTTCACACCTACTCTTAACAGCCAAGGAGTTAATAAAACATTTATTATTATCTATACAATATTCTTTCAGTAAACATGTAAAAGACTCACATGTTTAGAAACAACAGTGCATTAATAGGAATGCAATTAAGTACTTATTGCTTTTGTCATTTAAAGTAAGTTAACCAGATGGCATGAAATCCTCCAGAAGAGGTTTTAAACAATCGAGGTTTAATTAATATGCACCAGTTAACTCATTAAACATATAGCAACTAGCTCATTAAACTTAAAGTAAATATTTATTTGAGATGAATTGTATATTCTTTTTTACATTTATCTTCATTTGGCTTGATTGGTCATGTAATAAATGGTGATTTTTGAAAGCTAAAACATTCTAAGATATAAATGTTTTGTACTTCTCATATTTTTTCCTCCACTGCCAAAATGGAACTTGGCATTATTTTCACGGAAAAGGCAGACTTCAATGGCTATGTAATAATGGTACTGACAACTAAAATAATTTTAACTTTCCAATTAAACTTAAATATTAGACTAATGCACTTATTAACCTAAGAAGCGAATAGCGATCTTTTCTCTACCTGCTATTAGTACCATAACATGGACCACAAAATAATACTCCCAATTAATTTTAAATAATTATCAAACTTCCTTTCTTTACACCTCTGTGCTACTTATAGCAAAACTGAGTCATGTAACTTTGACCCAAAAATGATTCTCACTTATCTAGTGAGATCATCATCCTTGATTTTTGATTAAAAACAAAAATGGAGTGGAGACAGAGTTGGAGAATATGGGTTCAACCAGATATATCATTCAGGGCTATATAACCAATTAATATGAAGGATATCATGCAGCCACAGTGTTTGACAGCCATGGAAGATACCCTGCCTGTTTCCACACCTCTTAAGGGGTTATTGTTTGCTTGTTTTTTTTCATTTTAATGAATTCACACTATAAAGCTCACGTATGATGCTGAAGTTACTATCAGTTTAAAACAGGTTGTTATACGATATTCTTTATAAGCTTCATTGTAATCAAAAAAGAAAAACCTGTAGTAATTACACAAAAGAAAAAGGATTATGATAAAGGAGTCAAAGCATACCACTACAAAAAGTCACCAAATCACAAAAAAAGATTGCAAAAATAAGCAGCAGAAACAAAGTATCTACAAAACAGTCAGAAAGCAAGTAACTAAATAATAGGAAGTCTTTACCTACCAATAATTACTTTGAACATAAATGAATTAAATTTTCCCATCAAATGACAAAGAATAGCTGAAAGGATTAAAAAATGATCCAATTATACATCGATTACAGGAGACTCACTTTAGCTTTAAAGACACACTTAATCTGAGAGTGAAGTGATGAAAAAAACATTTCAAGAAAATGGTAACCAAAAGAAAGCAGGGTAACTATACTTACATCAGACAAAGTAGACTTTGAGCTAAAAATGGTCAAAAAGGACAAATAAGATCATTATATAATGATAAAGGGGTCAATCCATAAAGAAGATGTGGTAACTAAATAATTATGCACTCAACATCAGAGTACCTAAATATATAAAGCATATACTAACAAAACTGAAAGAAGAAGTAAACAGCAATGTAATAATAATTGGGGACTTGGTACCCCACTCTCAACAATGGATAGATTATCCAGAGAATTAATAAGGAAAGGGCAGATTTGAACAACACTATTAACCAAGAACATAACAGAGATATACATACAATGGAATATTATCCATTCATAAAAAGAAATAAATCCTGCCATTTATGACAATGTATATGAGACTTGAGATCATTATACAAAGAGAAATAAGTCAGACAGAGAAATACTGGATGATATCACTTATATGTGGAATCTAAAAACTCTCAACTCAAAGAGACAGGTGACAGACTGGTGGTAAACAGCTTTCCTAAAATACAAAGACATTACAAGAGATGTGTATTAGTAAGTGTTCTAGATAACAAGAATGGTTTAGAAAATATTGTCATGGATTACAGCTAGAGCAGTCAATGTTCTGCTTATTATCCCATAACATGGACTTAATTTTGCTACCATTAGTATCTTAGTCAGTCTTGATTTTATTAAGCATATTAATGTCCAACAGCTAAAGTGCAATGCCCCATATCCTTTCTCTTTTCAGAAGCATCTCCATAAAATTTTAGTCTCCTACAGTCCTAAAAATATTTTACTAGTATAATTGAGGTCACTATAATATTAGAACATTCTTAGGGATTAAAAGAAGTCAAATTAGCAAGAATTCTCTAAGCAATATATCTAATGTTATAAGGTGTTCAAAGGAGCAAAAAACATGCTTTTTTTTAGTTCACAACTTGTAACTAGGAAAATAAGTTATATTGACATGATGCAGCAGAGGATTTCTATAAGGCAGTAAATAATCAAGAATTAGTACTATTATAATGGCACATAAAGGAAGTCTCTGGAATCTAGAGATAGTGAGTTCAGTAAAAGACCTACCTGACACGCTTAGCTTACAGAGACACTTCAACTACGGAAAATCATGGTTGCAAAGTATAGGTGAAATCTTCAGTGATGGCCTGTCTACCTAGAATAACAGTTGACTGAATCCTAGAATTATCAGGGTACCCATAATGTCTCCATCTGTTCATTCTGCAGGTTACAGAATCCAACCAAAACTATATTTAGCATGTTCTATTGTAATTTACTACTGAATTTTAAGACATAAGAATAAAAATTGGAAAAAAACTATTGCAATGAATATGTACAAATAAATTCTGCATTGATAAGCAAATAATGAAAACATTGTTTCTTCTAATTTTGGCACTTTAATAAATCATATTAAGTCATCTGTAAAATCTGGTTCTCCTCAGAAGAAGTTTTACTTTATTTCTTAAGCATTCTATTTTGAAACTCCAAAACATATTTTAAAAAGAAGATAATCATTTACTGTATAAGGAAACAAAGTTAATTTTTAGTAACCAGTTATACAGGCATTTAAATATTTTTAATTAAAAAAACACCCTCTACTACATAAATGTTTTAAATAGGGAGATGTTACTAAAGTGATTTAAGCTTCCATCCTATTTTTCAAAAGTTTAATCTTTAGAAAAAAAATTGTTTCTGACAGATTCACATTTCAAGATCAACTAAGATTTATATTTTTAATACATACTTTGAGAGATGATACTCTCTGTTCTTTGAATTTAGGGGGAAAACAAACTTAGGTAATAAAAGAATTTAGAAATTATTTTAATATTCCTTAGACATTTGAGGGACATAAGCAAATTTACTGAAATACATGGGGCACATTCAAAGATAATTTAATATAACTTTCATATTCTAGATCCTATGGTGATATTATGATGCTATTTAGAGGCAACTAAAAGATGAGAAAAATAACAATTTTTTCCTAGGTTATTTTCTTTGATGTCTGAAAACATGAAGTATTCCTCACAAACAAACAAAAATTATGTGTACTATATTGTAAAATGAATCAAAATCCTTTGAATTAAATCTATTTGGATGATTTTTAAGTTACAAGATTCAATCACATCGTCATTTTTTAATAGTCTTTTCTTAAGACCCAGAATTGCCAAAGCACTACTGAAGAAAAAGAATGAGGCTGAAGGAAAAACCCTCCCAGACTTCAGACAACTACTACAGAGCTACAGGAATCAAAACAGTGTGGTAGTGGTAGAAAAATAGATATATGGACCAACAGAACAGAATAGAGAGCCCAGAAATGAACCCACAAACTTTTGGTCAATTAATCTTTGACAAAGGAAGGCAAGAACATACAATGGAATAAAGACAGTCTCTTCAGCAAATTGGGAAAACTGGACAGCTGCATGTAAATCAATGAAGTTAGAATACTCCCTCACACCATACACAAAAATAAACTCAAAGTGGCTTAAAGACTTATATTTAAGACAAGACACAATAAAGCTCCTAGAAGAAAACACAGGCAAAACATTATCTCACATACATGTCAGCAATGTTTTCCTAGGGCAGTCTATCCAAGCAATAGAAATAAAAGCAAAAATAAACAAATGGGACCCAATTAAATGTACAAGCTTTTGCACAGCAAAGGAAACCATAAGCAAAACAAAACAACAAACTACAGAATGGGAGAAAATATTTGCAAAAGATGAAACTGACAGGGCTTGGTTTCCAGAATATATAAACAGCTAACATGACTTAATAAGAAAAAAACAAACAATCCAGTCCAAAATGGGCAGAAGACCTAAACAAGCAATTCTCCAGTGAAGACATATGAATAACCAATAGACACATGAAAAGATGCTCAATATCACTAATTATCAGAGAAATGCAAATCAAAACTACAATGAGGTATCACCTCATACCAGTCAGAATGGCCACAATTCAAAAGTCCACAAATGATAAATGCTGGAGAGGCTGTGGAGAAAAGGGAACCCTCTTACACTGTTGGTGGGAATGCAGTTTGGTGCAGCCATTGTGGAAAACAGTATGGAGATTCCTCAAAAGACTAAAAACAGACTTACCATATGACCCAGGAATCCCACTCCTGGGCATATATCCAGAGGGAATCCTAATTCAAAAAGATATCTGCACCCCAATATTCATAGCAGCACTATTTACAATAGCCAAGACATGAACCAACCTAAATATCCATTGATAGATGACTGGAGAAAGAAGTTGTGGTATATTTATACAATGGAATACTACTCAGCCATAAAAAGAATAAAATAATGCCATTGGCAGCAACATGAATGGACCTGGAGAATGTCATTCTAAGTGAATAAGCCAGACAGAGAAAGAAAAATACCATATGATATCGCTCATATGTGGAATCTAAAAAAGAAAAGACAAATGAACTTATATATAAAACAGAAACAGACTCACAGGCATAGAATACAGACTTGGGGTTGTCAGGGGGGAAGAGGGTGGGAAAGGATAAACTGGGAGATTGAGATGTGCAGATACTGACTGGTATATATAAAATAGATAAACAAGTTTATACTGTACAGCACAGGGAAATATATTCAATAACTTATAGTAGCTCACAGTGAAAAAGAGTATGAAAATGAATATATGTATATTCATGTATGACTGAAGAACTGTGCTGTATACCAGAAATTGACATAACATTGTAAACTGACTATACCTCAATTAAAAAAAAATACTTAGTCTTTTCTTAATAAGATTCAGAGTTTGGAAAAAAACTATGAACAGCCTTAAATTAGTAATAAATACTAGTAGCCATAGAAGTAGCAGCAATAATGATAAAAGCAAATCCTTATGTATGCGCTATAATTTATAAATTGCTTTTTAATAAATATTTTATTTAAGTATTAAAAAAAATGTGAGGGTTTATACTGCCAATATTTCTAATACTATGAGGGCCTTTGTCCATCATCCTTTGAGCATGAAAACCAGCAAAGTCTGATTTTGAGCCTGTAAGATAAACTGTAGGACTTTGTGAGTAAATCATTATAAATTAGACCACACACATCCTCAAAAAGAATTATGGCTGAATGACTACTAGCAGACATGCATGTAGTATATATTCCACAATCAGGTAACATGTGTGATACAATAAAATGGTTGTACTACCACCTGATTTGAGTAGGAATTTTTCTAGTGCACACTTGCGCCTATTAAAGTGTAAAGCTGCTGTTCCCACATCTTTAAGTTATTCCAATAAAAAAACATTATGGCAGGTAGTAGCCTACCTGTGTCCTCAGAGAAGGGAAATCTCCTTCCCTCTCTCCCCTCTGCCTCCTCTATTTCTATGTCTATCTCTATATCTAGCTTAGAAGAAACCCTGAAAAGCACAATATAGTATATATTTCCCCAATTAGGATAGATTTAGCCTGACCATAACGTTTATGACAACTTTCACCTTCACCTTCAGTTGTCAAACTTTTAAATGTGTTTAAGGAGTGCTCTTCTCCATGAGGATATCTTGTTCTATCATGTCCACGAGAAAAACTGGTTTTGAGGATTCGCTGATGTGCTAAGTTCACTCAGGTTTACTAAGAAACCTAAGCAAATTTCAATAAAGAGAGTTGCCTTTTGTAAAACTTTGACTAACGTGACTGTCTAACGGTCTTAATTCAAGCCTGATTTTTGTTACCACAGTAACCGAATGAAAGAACTGCATCAATTGAACAATATTCTATTTTAACAAAAGAGGACTAAGTAGAGCCTCTAAAATACAACAAAAAAAGGAAAAAACAATTTAATTTTTGATAACGACATTCTCAGCCACTTATTTTAAATACCCTATAGAGGGAGAGAGGAGTTATTTCACAGTATAAATATTAAAAAATAACTTCATTTTTAAGCATAAACATTGTATATTTTCTTAGCTGATTGAACTTTTTTTTTTAAGCTGTTCTACTGTTTACATAATTTGATTTACTGCATGTCTTGGAAAATTAGTTATTTAGTTTAATTTGTTAGTGTATCAATTCAAGAAACAGAAGCAAAAGTAGGATCTAGTTATCATGGTTTCCTGCTGAGGAATGGCTAGTCTTCTTATCTATATAAGAAAACTGCCATTCACAAGGTTTTCCTCACTCAAAAGCTATTTCAATCAATTGAGAACATAAGCATTCCATTAGGTTAAACCAGTGCCTACAAGTAGGAAGAAATTAATAGGAAATATCAAATGTGTTCTCAGAGCTATATAGAAACAGGACCATGAAACATCCAAGGTAATGAATTTTCTCATTCAACGTTATGCTCTAACACAGGTCAGAAGCCAATGGCTTTGGTGGCAAATGAGCTAGAAATAGGGTTTCAGAGAGCACACTTCCTGCCAGTTGAAGCTGAGCACTGTCACCTCACACATGGCATCTACTAATCCGTCACACTTTGCAAACCACCAGTGCCATATAAAGGAGGAACAGGGTAGCAACTAGGGAGAGTGTGATGTAATGAAGGGGAAGAGTAGTAAGACTGCAGAGGAGGAAAACATTTCTTCCCTTTATTCTTGGCACCATCTTTCCATGAAATACACTAACCTTACTGCTTTTAAAATGTTTCTATTCCTGGATTTAATGGACTATATTCAGGTATTTGAGATAGTACTCCCTAACCTGACTCACATTTTGCTAATATCTGGCACATAGTAGGGCTCAATAAGTAACTGTTTAATCAGTCAAAAAGAACTATGTGAAAGGAAAGAAAGGAGGTGTATTTTGTTGTTTCCTTCTCTCCACTTGGAGAAGGAAAAGTAAACTAGACAAGAGGGAACTTTTCAGGGACCAATCTGAGGATCTAGGATTCAAAACCTTGAGAGTTCAAGAAGTCTCCAGTTAAAAAATATCTCCTTTACACTGCCAGGAAACCTCCTAACTATAGACATTTTTGGAGGTTTTAGTGGTTTGAGGACATGCGTGAATTCTGTAAGTACTCTGATTTCTGCATATACGGATTTACATACACAGACATAAACACATCCGATCATGCACACTAGCTGGATTTCAAAATAATTTTTGTTAATTGTTTCAAAATCAAAGCATATAATGCAAGTAGAATCAACAAATCAATGAACTTAAAATATTTTACTGACCCCTTCATAGCAAAGAAGCCATTAGAGATTTAATACAAATCCCCAAGATTTTTCCCGTTTAAAGAAAAACAACTTGTATCAATCATAATCCTTAATGATTTCTATATCAATCCACTAAGGCCTTGCATTATTTTATTCATTTTATTTTACTTTTGTGTTATCCCTGCTGTCTCCAATAACAAATTCAATTTCTTCACCAATCCTTTCTGGATATTAGATGTTAATTTCTTTTTTTTTTAAACATCTACTTTTGACACTGATTCTCTTTTATAGTATTTATTCTTTTTGCAGTCAGCAGCTTACTTTTTTTGTTGTTGTTGTAGAAGAAAAGCCCTGTGAATGTACAGGAGGCCTTCTTTTTCTCTATGATCTCTTTAATTTCAACTATCACAATAGGGCACTATCATTTCCTTGACCTTCTTGCTTTTAACAAAGCAGAGAAAACTTACTTACATTAATAGAATTTCAGAGTGAATCTTATGCATTCTAAATTTTATTATTTCTTACACTACGTCTAAACCTTTATTTTTGAGACATTAAAACAGTGGACAGACCCCACACACATAGGAAGCACAACTGACCACTCTCACCTTGTGGGGTGCGCTGGTGTTCTTTTCTATCCCGTCACCTTAAGCCTACAAAAATCTATCAATATGTTTTCTTTTCCCCAAATGAATTCTTGTGAGTAAAAAGAATTTATTTTTACTCTTCTCTCTGTTCCATATGATTATTCAAGCATTTATGCTGTCTGTAATTATATTTTATAAGCAATATATTCTGCATACTTTTTGCATGAAGGCATTTTGAAAAATATCACAATCTCTCTAATCCCTTAATGAATGTTTCCTTGGGTAATAGAAGTGTTTGGTACCAAAGAGGTAACATAATTGTATAATTAGTTGGAGATAGTATTTGTTTGTAACTATAATATGCTTCAGACTCAAGCACATTTGTTTAAAAAAAGCATTTTAATCCAACTAGAAAATAACAGCTATTATTTTTATAACAGTTTCAAATTAATGAATGGTAGATAAATAATAATTACTCTTTTCTTAACGAAAGACAGAAAATCCTAAAAGATAAAATGTTTAGGTATTGCTTTACATAAACTATGTCCCAGGCTGTTTTAAAGGGTTCATCTTAATTGCAGTGCTTCAACCCCACAGTGTAGGTAAATGTTTGTTTTGTGTTAATTAAGAAGTCATTTAAACATCTGCCTTTATTTTATGGACTGCCTTTAAAGTGTAAAATGTGTTTTTCTCATGAGAGCACTTTATGCTCCCAAGTGGCAATTTTAAAATAAAGTGTGTCTTTTTCAGATATAAAGTCTAATGTGCAAAGGTTTTGCCATCTGTTCTATGTAGTTGTACTTGTGAGCTAGTTGTTTGATTAGAAGCAACAAATGCATAGAAAATGTGTCTTCACTCTAAAGAAAACTACAATAGTGTACTGTCTCCTTTTATCATTCCTTTTATAAATTTTCATTTTAAATTTAATTCAGGATCAGTTGGATCTCTTAAAATAGAAAGATCTATTTTAAATTTAATTTTAATCATTTAAGAAACAAAAGAGAAAACTCAATTCAGTTTTTCAAAGCAGAAAGATTCCTTCATTTCAATACAGAGTGAACAAATAAGTCAATACCAGAGACCACCATGTCTACTCAATAAAGAATTATAAATTCAAAAATAGTTTCTCTATCAGTCTACAATGCCCCCAAAGCAAGTCATATCTATTGAGATATTAGTCAAACTCTTTTTGTAAAGAACTAGTCGTTTAAGAATATAGAGAAATAATATTTAATCCAAAAATTCATAGAGTAGCTACCAATTATTTAAAAAATTTATCAATGATTTTCCAGCTTAGATTTTGGACAGAAGTTTACTTTAAAGAAAGGAAAACACTGCCACAACATTTTTTGGTATCTTATATACTCATTAATTATAGGCAAATGCTTAATTCAAACACTCTGCTCCTATCAAGAGAACACTCTAGAATCTGTACTTATTCTAGAATCTTTTGAACTAGTTGTGATTATTCTGAAGACCTGGGTTCTTCTGAAGAGTTCTCTGTCTCTTTACTGGGAATTCATCTGTGTTTAGATACAAGTACTAGATAAAAGGAGAATGATATAAATGATTTCTGCACCCAAAGGCATTAAAAAAAAAAAACAAAACCAAGTTTCCTTTCACTTATGAAACTTTTATCTTAGGGTAGGCTCAAGCAGGTTGATCTGCCTAAAATCTCAAAAACCAGAGCTTATCTTCCAAGCAGTAGTCATGCTGAGGATTCTGAACCTGGGATGATTTCTGTATTAATCCTGACACTGTTTTCTAGTTGCTCCCAAAATTCTTGATTATGTCAAACCTCGATCTATTTTAACCAGTTTCACTGGAGCTACTGTAAGGCCTGAAAACACCAAGAAGCTCTAACATTCACTTCAGTACTTCCTGTGCTTATTATGTGCACAGTCATAAATCAAGAATTTTAACTATGAGGTAATATGATACAATTTTTCCTAATCCTGTACTTAACAGTGCTGATTGAAACAATGATAATATTAAGCCTTATACATACCATATATATATGAAATGTATAAGTAGTTCAGGAAGTCAATTCCAGGGCATATTCTGTCTTTATAATCAAGAATATCTTTATAGAGATGTTGGCTAGTTTTTGAACTGGGCTTTCAAGTTTGGGTAGTACTCAGTTAACATTGTAAGAGAGGAAGAGACCAGTTAAGAAGAATGATAGTGACCCCCAAACATGAGGAAATATAAAAAAAACAAAACAAAAAATATATTTAGAAGATAATAAGGAAAACAGACTAGCTAAAATGAAGGTTTCAACCCATTAAACTATAGGAGGTGAGTTGGAAATGCAGGTTGGGAGAACACTTTAAATTAAAGTCTAAGAACCATAGTTTTTATTTTTTCAAATTAAATTCCATGTCAAATCGTTGAAAAGCTGAAGCATAGGACTAACGCCATAGTTTTGTTAAGATTAATAGAAGTATGATTTTATTTTACCAAGCACAATAAAGATTCTTAATAAATATTTTAAATTTTTAATTGTCATGTGTTAATTATTTGACAGAGGAAATACTCAAGATTGTCAGACCTATTAGAATCTTATTATAATCTACTGCTTTTTGTTAATGAAGATAGAGATGGAAATATAAGATCAAATGTGAAAGAGAGTGCAAAGTTTGGGACTGAGTGTGTGAAAAAAGAGAAAGGGAGATACATGGTATGCACTGTACACAGTAAGAGGAGTCAGTTTGTTTGGTTTAATGCAGCTCCCCCACTCCCACACATAGAACCATGGACAAACCCGGTACTTTATTTCTCCCTAGAAGATTAATTATACTATCACCTGCTTTCATTTCACACGTTTTTATAAAAGAAAAATTATATATCTATATTGAGGAAAACCTATATATATATATCTTTTTTTGTAAACTGTTAAAGTATCATACAAACAAACATACCATAATTAATTAATATAATACTAAAATAGTCAAAATTTACTAAGCACTTAAAATGAACTGGGCATAGTGCTACTGACTTCATATATACACTATCAAGTTTCCATATGCACATAAATAATAATATCATAAAATGAGAGTATTTCTTCCCCCAAATATGTGTAAAACATTATGGTATAGGATGGAATACTATATATCTCTAATGAATTAGTCTTACTGATAATTCAAAGTGTTTGTCAGTGACAATTTGTCAAAAAAGAATTCCACAGAAGAATCTCCATTGATAGTTTAATTATGAGATTCTAGGATATATGCTTTAGGGTTCAGTCACAACCAAAAATCAGTCAGTTTGGTCCCTGGTAACACATAATAAAAAAACAAACCTATGTTCAAATAAGTTCATTAAGTTTCCATGCAGTTAAGCTTCAACAAGAAATATATGCCTCGCCCTAAGAACTGTACCAACATAGTAAAACCCACTTATACAGAGCCCTAGAGTAAACTATCAGGAATTCTGTTAAGGGGAGGTCCATGATGAAATAAACGTTTTCTTTTATCCCTTCAACTTTGCCTCCAAGGTCCTGAAGGCCCCTCCTGACTGCTGGGACAGTCCTCATATAGTCAGATTATCTCAAGTACAATCTGTCAAAGATCTCATGGTGAAACACAGACTGTCTTTCCTAAATTATTAATTTTTTTCCTGAATACTTTTATCTTATTCGAGCCCCTTGAGTCAAAATAAGTGACATCTCTCCAGTTCATTCCATTCTTGTTTCTCTTATTTTAGATTTTTACTTTCCTAAATTAAGATTTTTAACTGTCTCTTTTTTTTCTTTGTCATTTGGGACTTGATAAACTAATCATGTAAAAATACACATGGTTGGTTCTCATCAGAACAATCCTCACTGTTTTAAAGTATCTGAACACAATTGCATGAAAAGCTTTTCCAAATGAAAGGAAAACAAAATAATAAACAGAGTAAAGTGAACAGAAACTCAAATCTGGTGAACTGTAAAAAAAAAAAATGTTATCTAAACATAATCTTGCAAGTTTTCATTATACTCTTTCAAAAACTAAGAAAAACAAAAACTCATTTGCTTTTAAAATATCAAGTAATTAAAATATAATAGGGAAGTTTAGTATATTCATTATAATCTAACACACTAATTTCACTAAAGAGCACTGAAAGATAGTGAATGCTATATAGCATGGGTCAGCCCTATAGTGTTGAGCACAACTTCTCAACTCTGCTATTATAACTCAAGAAAACCCTTACACAGTATATACATAAATGGATGTGCCTCTATTCCAATAAAACATTAGTTTTAAGAAATGAGCAGAGGTCAGATCTGCTAACTCTAGTTACGGATTATTATGTTCAACTTCTACAAATGTAAACATATAATCATGAACATTATAGAAGTCTTGCCTAACTTCTGAAATGGGGTGCTGAGATCAAAAAGATCTTGGCATCAGCAGTGCTTACTGACTTATTTAATCTGAGTAGGCAAATCAACATTATATGGCATTCATTTGATGATCATAATTTGTATTGGAAAAAAACATCTATAAAAAGTTAGTTTTGTTCTTGAGTGATTGATTATTCATAACATTAACCAGCTAATTTATATATTAGGTGATTTTGGAATTCAGTGTATGTGCATATATATAGTTACACACACACAGATATACTCCATTATCTAAATCTCTAGCCTTGTGTGGCTAATTCCAATAATTATGCCTCCAACTCTTTGCTATGTCTGTGCCGTATCCTCTTTACCCTGTATTGTTCTCAGCTTCCAGTTAGCATCTCTAATCATGGCAAATATCTGTAACTGCTTCACAATTTACAACCATACACCATGATATCCTGACACAGTTGAAAATAAAGAGAAAATTCTACTTCTTATGATGCTTCAATTAAAAACTATCTTCTAAAAGGAAATTTATTTCACATATATCCCAGCAAAGTACTCCTTTTTTAATTGGTATAAATTGGTGTTGCATGCCCATTTTTGTGCCCAGGGAAATGTCATTAACTTGGTTTTTTTTTTAGAGTTCCCGAACTCATTATTTTACCAGCATTTACACGTACTCTCAGACCAGTCTGAACTAACCTTGGAGCTGGGTGTTGGAAACGGGACATATATTTTGAATGAAGAAGAGATTGTAATAGGAACCAGAATCAGATTATTTTAGAGAAAGTGTGTAATTGGTTAAGCAACTAACTACATGAATTTCACCTGGGTATTTACAAAAATGTCAAAAACTTTTTTACTCCATATGTTCATAATTATTGTCATTAGCCTAGTGAATAATATCGTATCTTGAGCTGTTCTTCCAAGGTTTTTTCATCAGCTATCCTTCCCTTTTTATTCCTAGCTAAAGTTAAAAGTAACCTGGTCTATATCCTGACTCAAATTTTTATCTGTATTATTTGCCTTGTATAATCAACTTATTTTGGGGTAAACTATAAAATGAACATTGTAACTATCTTTGATAGTCATGTAGTGTAAACATTAAGGTTTAACTGTTCAACTTACCATTTATTTCATACTTGTTAGTTAGCATTAAAAGCCTTTCATATTTTTAATTTGCTATTTCCTCCTCCATTCTTGACAAGTAGAATATCTACTTAATAGAGGAAGATACTCATCCACCTGAAAATTTAATGAACTGACCAAGGACACAGAGTGAGACTGACAAAAATTTAGTGCCCATACCAGCAGTGTTGAAATTGCCCTACCAAATTGAGCATAACATGCTTAATTTGGAATTTGGGGTCATATTGAAGACTGATTGCTCAGCAATAAATCTAGACCACAGGGAAGTAATATTAATGTCATTAAGATGGCTAAACTTAAAAAACTAACCATCCAACAGTCTGTTAAGACTTTTTTTTAATAATATAAAGTTACTATCAAGATGTGGCATAACGAAAAACAGAATAGATATTTCCTCAGTTGTTGGTCAAATAAGAAAGGTTACATTGATTATTTATGCCAATTTCTTATTTACATCTCTTGAGTATAATCTTAATGGTCAAAAATGCCAATAAGATCACTCACTTAAAGGTGCCTTTTTGAATTTGAAGTATAGGATTGCTTACAACACAAAAAGTATTTAATTGCACTATGCATTAATTTTAAGTTAACCTCTGAAAAAGTGAACATATTTTTTGAAAAAAGTGACATGACTTGGAAGAGATATAGGACACTGGGAAGTTCTAATGATCTGACCCATGAGATTAAAATTTGTTTATCTGGTGATTTTTATAATTAACTTTTAAAGAAATACAAGGATAAGAGATATCCTTTATTGTAATCACACAAAATTCATAGAACCTTATTTTAAAAACTACTGTCTTAGAGTTTGAATGAGAGAGCTTGAAATTACATTTCATTTCTTAGAGGTTAACTCAAATCTCTGGTGAGAAGCTGACTTTAACAAGGACATCCAACAGATGATCAAATCCAGCTACATATGGATAGTTCTGTCACTTATGTCATGTCCAGAATTAGCCTGTCTATTCCCATTCCCTTATTTGCTGTGCTCCCTAGCTTCAAATGAAATGCCAAAAGGATAATGGAACCAGGTAAGAACTTTTCTGGTCCACTTAAATAAAATGTATGAATATCTGAAAAAAGGTCAGGTAGGAGGTGCATAAAGGTCATATTTGAGAACCAAAAATCATTTACTGAATCTACTTAAAAAAAGCTAGAGTGGAATTCTATTATCAAAGCAGTATTTGTTTTAATTGACTTAAGTGCTTTTATGGTTTTAATATTCAGCTACTTCTTAGAAGCTAATGTTTTGTTTCCAATTATGAAAAGCAACTAGTGATACTGAAGAACATATGTAAAAAGATGGTGGATAATATAAACATAAAATATATAAAATAGGAAATCTATAAAGCTAATAAGCATAATAAGAGATACTCAAACTTATTAGTAATCACAGAAATACAAACTAAAACCACAATAAGCTGGCCTTTATATCTATTTGGCAAGAAAAATTAGAAATCTACACATTGCCTTGTGTTGGCAACGATGTCAGTATATAGAAATTCTGACACAGTGCTGAAAAGTGTAGACTGATGCAGCTATTCTGAAGAGATTCTGGAAATAGTTAATCCTTTAAATATACACATAACCTGTGGTTAGCGTGAACATATAATTTGGAGAGTGAAAGGAGATGCTATTTATATTTATTCTGAGACAATAAACCAAGTCTGTTTCAGGCAAGCAGAAAGTATAAGGCATCTTACTTATGACCCAGTATATCTGTTCTTAGGTATATATTTCAAAAAGTTTCACTCAAGAATCTATAGATGTAGATATACAAGAATCATCATGGAAAAGTGATAAGAAACTTATATGAATACTCAAGTCCTAACCAATATGATAATTTGATCATCTAACTTTTCATTAGTACTTCTTTGATTTTATTGGGTTTGATACTTTAATACATTGATTACCTATTATTATTTTTTCTTTTGTAGTTTTTAATAATTTTTCTTTGATACTTTAGTCCTTTATTTTCCACTATGAGTGCTTTAAATTTTCCAATTACATAATGAGTTCCCCCTTTTGACTTTTGTTATATTATTCCCTTCCTGTGAATTCCTTAATAAAATTTTTAAATCTTTTGATCGAATTATTTTAAATTTCAATTTATAGTTTTATGAGATTACACTAAACTTAAAAGAAATCTGTGATGATTTATCAGACTTATTCGGTTTTCCATAGGAAATAGGACTCTTTTATTTAAGTCTTCCACTATCATGTTTCTCAGCAATGATTTATTATTCATTCATACACCTTACCAATCTTAAGTCCTCAGAAATGTATGGTTTTGTTGTTACTGTGATTTTATTCTACAATATAACTTCAATTGAAGGCTTTATTGCATCTCAAAAAACTTAGTAAGAAATGAAAGTTTGTCATTACAGAACCCTCAACCACTTCTCCAGCCTATCTGTACTGATAACTTGAGTTTGGAGTCTTTTTTTTTTTCCAAAGAAAAAGCTGAATTTATTAGCTTTCAGACCCTAGTAAAATTAGATACTACTGTAGAGTTAGCTATTATACATGTGTGTAACTTTTTTTTTTTTAAATGAATCAAGAAGAAACTGACCACTTGAACAAACCAATCACTAGAAATGAAACCAAATTAGCAATAAAAAAACCTCTCTACAAATAAAAGTCCAGGACTGGACAGCTTCACCAGGGAATTCTACCAAACATACAAAGAAGAACTCATACCAGTCCTTCTCAATCTCTTCCAGAAGATTGAAAAGGAGGAAATACTCCCAAACTCAACCTATGAAGCCACCATCACCCTGATACCAAAACCAGGCAAAGACACCACCATAAAAGAGAACTACACATCAGTATCACCTAAAGAACATAGATGCAAAAATCCTCACCAAAATATTAGCAAATAGAATCCAACAGCACTTAAAAAAGATTATACATCATGATCAAGTGGGGTTCATCCCAGGGACACAAGGGTGGGTCAACATACGCAAATCAATCAATGTAATACATCACATCAACAAGACAAAGGACAAAAACCGCATGATCATCTCAACAGATGCAGAAAAAGCACTTAATAAAATCAACACCCATTTCTGATAAAAACTCTCACCAAAGTGGGTATAGAGGGAACATATCTCAACATCATAAAAGCTATCTATGACAAACCTACAGCCAGCATAGTACTCAATGGTGAAAAACTCAAAAGCTTCCCACTAAAATCTGGGACAAGACAAGGCTGCCCACTATCACCACTCCTATTCAACATAGTCCTGGAAGTCCTAGCCACAGCAATCAGGCAAGAGAGAGAAATAAAAGGGATCTAAATTGGAAAAGAAGAGGTAAAAGTGTCACTATATGCAGATGACATGATACTCTATACAGAAAACCCTAAAAGGTCCACACAAAAACTAATAGAAATAATTGAAGAATTCAGCAAGGTAGCAGGTTACAAGATTAACGTTCAAAAATCAGTTGCATTTCTTTACACTAACGATGAATCAACAGAAAAAGAAAGTAAAGGAACAATCCCCTTTAAAATAGCACCCAAAGTAATAAAATACCTAGGAGTAAATCTAACCAAGGAGGTGAAAGACTTATACGTGGAAAACTATAAAACACTGATTAAGGAAATTAAAGAAGACTTTAAAAAATGGAAAGATATCCCATGCTCCTGGATTGGAAGAATCAATATTGTTAAAATGGTCATACTGTCCAAGGCAATCTACAGATTTAATGCAGTCCCTATCATATTACCCACGACATATTTCACAGAACTAGAACAAATCATAATAAAATTTATATGGAACCACAGAAGACCTAGAATTGCCAAAGCATTACTGAAGAAAAAGAAAGAGGCTAGAGGAATAACTCTCCCAGAATTCAGACAATACTATAGAGCTACAGTAATCAAAACAGCATGGTACTGATACAAAAACAGACATATGGACCAATAGAACAGAATAGAGAGCCCAGAAATGAATCCACAAACTTTTGGGTGTGGAGTCTTTACAGAGGCAAGTAGAAGGAATTGTTTTCTGCTTTGTTTATGTTGCAATTCCAAAGGGAAACTCAAATGTAACTTGATCTAAGTTCTTGCCCTCTACTTAAATCAAGAAAAAGTGCCTAGTTAAACTGTTTTATCTAAAAAACAACAAAAACCGTACTCTCAAAACAACCAAAATTCCATCTAAACTTGTACATGGTTTAATTAACTCCCAGAGAGTTATTAAGAATCATTATATAATAGATAACAACTCTAGACACAAGAAATAGAATAAAAATAAAGTTACTGCTCTAGTAGATTCTAGAACCTGGTGGAAGTGCAGTAGGCAAAATGAGGGTAACTAAAATAAACAGCAAATTTCAGTTGGTGAGAATCTATGAAGACAGTAAAAGAAGCTGCTGTGATAGCAAATTAGGTTGAGAACATGTTGCTTTTAAAAAGTATGTAAGGAATGTCTTTGTTGAGGAGATGACAAATGAGCTTTGAATGTGTTGAGGAAAAGAAGGCTCTTTTTATGAGAAGATCTGGGAGAAGAGCTTGCTATGCAGAGAGAGGTAAGAACAAAGATCCCAGAATAGAAACAAGCTTAATGTGTTTGAGAAAAAGAAAGGATACCAGCTTGGTTGGACAATGGAGCAATGAGATGAGGAGTAAAAAATAACATTATAGTAGTAAGCAGTTTCTTATTTCCAAGACCCCATAGCCTTGATATGTATATTAGAAGGCTCTAAGCAAAAGAGAAACATGATTTATTTAAGAGATTTTTCTTGCACAGTTTATAGAAAATAATTGTAGAGTAAACACACAGAGATCAGTTAGGAGGCTACTGAAGTAACTCATCAGAGAGATGAAGGAGGTATAGACTAGATAAATGGTGACAATGAAGATGAGAAAAAATGGTCCATTTTGAGATATACTTTGGATATAGAATTGTCAATATTTGCTAGTTGATTAGATACAGAAATTGAAGCAATGAGAGAAATCAATAATTAATTGTAAGGTTTTAAATTAAACAAGTGTAAGTTTGGCGGTGTCATTTAGTGAAATGGGAAAATAAGAGGAAGACAGAATTGGGGAAGAAAAGTCTCATTAATTTTATAGCATCAAGAGTAAATGACACATTGACAACTGACTTTATTTTGTCACAAGTCACACACTAATGGATAGTTAAATTGGTCCTTAAGGTACAACAAAAGAGAAATTCTATTTATTCAGTCAGATATAAGATGGGTTTCCAGACTCATGAATCCAGTGCTCATGACTTAATTGTAATTTAAGGATAACTGAAGGTTCTAGTCTGTGATACAGCATGGTAACATAAACAGAGACACCTCCTACATTAAGAGACGGATTCATATATTTTTGCATAAAATGCAAGAAAAGATAGTTTTTAATACAGATCACAACTTCATCAAAAGGAACTGTACCAGACACCAAACATAAGAATTCTTGCCTCTACAAAGAGGCCAAATGCATACATAAATTTGCATTGGAGGATGCTTATGTAGGTCCTTGATTTATAGATAAACATTAATAGAGTTGAATCTCAAAAATTTTTAAAAGAGACATTTATTAAAACATTCATGTAACATGATACCAATAGGTCAGATTTTGAAATATAGAAAAACACTGCATATTCTTTAGATATATACATCTGTCTGATAAAATTATATCAACAGGTGGCATGGTAAATAAATACGGATATCAAGATACTTTCTACTTGTTTTTCTGAAGGTGCTAAAGAAGAATGCAACCAGGAGATGATATAATAGAGCAATTAGAATATATCTGTAATATTTTATTTTCAAAGATGAAAATTTGTCATGTCTTTGGTGTGGTGAGAAGATCAATTGTGTTTTACTTAAGAAACAACAAAAACCGTACACTCAAAACAATCAAAATTCTGCCCTCTCTTTGGATGTACATAAAGCAGGACACATTTTGTTTACAGAAGCACAGCAGAAGCTAGCTTAATGAATCTTGAAATATGCCTGTCAAATGCTGAAAAGGAATGTGTGTGTGCATGATCTGTGAAACACAGAAATGTTTTGTATCATGATTTATGGCAATACAGCATAAAACTCTAAAATCTCAGGACTTTATATTTATATAGCATTAAGCCCCACAATACCTGCCTTCTACCTAGACAGAGCCGATTATTCTTTATTGTAATTCACTTTCCAATGCCAGCATATAACTCCTTTATCAATCACACATGATTTATCTGCTTCTTGATTCGAATCACTGTGGTTTACCTGGTACTGGTGACACAAACTAGATTTCAGAATGAAAATGTATTATTCTCTGTGAAGCAGACAGTAAAGGATAGAAGAAAAGTGAAATTATTCTGGAGAAAAAGAAGTGAAAATGGAGATGGAATAGTAGTATATTTTCTAAGGAACAGTTTGCTTTGTGTAGATCAGGAGGAAAATTAAATATTTGGAAAATTGTTATTTTAAATTATGCATCTACCTTCAAAACCACTGTGGAAACCAAATGGCCTTGTCATACATTTGAGAGGCCCTTCTTCATGTGATCACATGTGCCTATCAGAAGAAGTTTAAGAAAGTAGAGTATCTATTCAGGCCCCACTCACCAGCAGACACACGGTCTGCTGTAGAAAGCCAGGACCAGAAGCAGGAGCTAGTTTCTAAAAGTAGCCTTCTTTTGGAGTTTAGGGTGAGAGACAATGGAACAGTGACCAGATCATGTGAAAAATAGAACTCTGAGCACAATCCTGTAGCCACTATTCTGGGAAGTCAAACTACAACTACTGTAGCAATTTTTCCCAAATATTCAGGACTTGGTCAGCGACTGCCAACTTCCCAAATTTTTATTCCCTCATCCTTACTTTCAACCAGAGAAAACCAAATATGCTCCCTAGGATGCTGAATCTCTAGTTAGCCCACCTCTAGCTTACCCACGTCAACATCCTGCAATCTGGGCATACCTGAAGGGTTACTTTTCTTTCCCCATTGCAAAGCTTTCCCATTCCCCGGCCTACCTTTGACTCTCTGCCAAACACAAGTGATGGTGGCTGATTTTGTTGCTATAGCAAGCTCTGAATAAACAGGTTATGTACTGTACATTCTCATTTAGATGGTCATTGCTTCTTTCCACAAGGGACAGTACGCATCCATAGGTGTTCCCCTGCCTTCTTTTCTCCTTTATTTGAAGGAGCAAGTAGGAACTGATAACTCAATGACGATTACTTAAAACAGATAGTAAGGCATTTAGGAGGAGATTCAGGAAATTGCAAGATCAAAAGAGTAGAGATTTCTAAAAAGGAAAGGGAGACTAACCATGCTAATTCCCTCAAAAAGGTAAAATAAACTGAAATAGGAGAAAGAACATTGGATTTAGCATTTCATAGGCCATTATTGAACTTGAAAGAGCAATTTCAAGTGCAGTGGAAGAGAGGGAGAGCAGAATGCAAATAAAGCGAACTGTAAAAGAAGTGTGGTGGCACTAACTGTAGAAATGTTTATAAAAAAAACAAGTACAGATTTGATAACGAACAGAGTACTTAGCGTGTTGTTTTAGGATGGTGCAGCACAAAGACTTAGGTATTGTTACTTGAAGAGGTGAGAGATGAAGATACTGGATTGGAGTGGAGTTAGAGAAAGAATAAACAAGAGAGTTAGAGACAAGAAATATGAAAATAATGCCAGGCATAAATTCAGAGAATACTTCCTGCTAGAAGGGAGTAATATAAGAACCCAAACCAGGCAAGGGAAAAGAAAAATAGATGTTTACATCAGCAAAGACCTTAGAGGGATTCAAATCCCATTATGTAATTTAGCAGATGACATTATAGAAGCTCAGAGATTCATAAATGAAATAAGCAGTTAAAGATGTTGGAGGACACCCAGGATAAAAGGGGTCACAGGATCCTGAGTAATGACATATTTTTTAGCATTACCTATTACCAGTTCAAACTCTAAATTGTTATGACAGTTTCAGAATTATTTTAGACAAAACTAGCTCATTCTTGAACTGAGTAATTGCTTTTTGAAATGAGGGCAAGAGGACTTAAAGAAGAAAATGTCTCTTAAAAAATCAGGCTTTGAAGTTAGACTAGACTCCCATTTTTAAATTCCTACTCTGCCATTTACTGTCAGTGTAATTTTAGGCAATTATTTAAAACTCTAAATCACAATTTCTTCCTCTGGGAAATGAGAATTGCAATGCTACCTATCAGGATAAAAAGAGTTAATGTAAGTAAAGTTTTAGCGTCACATCTGGCTCAGAGCTGACAGTAAAAAGGAAGAAATGCTTTTATATTTGGATAAAATATATTAATACTGTTCACCTGATTATTGCTTAGCAGCTGTAAATACAACATACATACATACATACATACATATACACATACATGCATCTCAAAAAGCATGTAAGAGAGAAAGGGCAGGAGTTATTTTTACCATTTTATATAAGAGGACGTTGAAGGTACTAGGATATTAAGCAATTTGTCCAGGTCTGATACTGAATAATACAAGCAGAACTCAAATTCAGGACTTCTGATTTTCTGAGGTCCAGGAAGCCTCAGATTCCTGGATAGGCTTATGAGGTTGCATTCCTCCAAGAAATTGGGGCATTCTTTCAGTGGGTCTAGAAAGCTCTTCATTAAGTTTTAAAGAGATAGCCAGAGTGAGGGCCAAGACTCTGCTTGGGAGTGTTCACACCTGAGCCCAGTCATACATATATTCCTGTACCTTCCAGCTCAGAAGGACTTCCTCTTTTACAGACGATAAAAAATGTCTCTCCCAATTTTTAGTAGGAGAGCTCCTGAGGCCAGGTACTCTGACTAGTAATCTTATCACTACACAATCTCTGTATTATTTGTCAAATTTAATATAGAAAATAGATCTTGCTGAAATAACTTGCCATGAAAATAACTGACAAGAAATTGAGAACCGGAGTCTAAATGAAAAAATGTTACTCGTGTCTACAGTTTTACATATTTATCCCTTTAAATGCTTGCCATCTTTTAAAGGAGGTTCTTGTCCATTTATGACTGTCATTTATAGTTTATTTATTCCTAACCTATAAACATTCTGCTGACACATGCCTATGGCACTGTTCTTTATGTTATAATTTCATACATATTTTATAAAAATAAGAAAAATGTACAGGTACTGAATAAATCCATTTAGAACATTTTGTAGCATCTATATCTTGCATATTACCCATTGTATTTCTAAAACATTTGTATAAAGTAATTATGATTTTCTATAGATTATAAATAAAATATATTTGAAACATCCAAAGAATATACAAGTTTATTAATAAATATGAAAAATAATTGCTATGGCATGATTTTACATGTTGAGTGTTATTTGCATATTTAAAATATAATTTATGTTTTCCAATATAAGAATTGTGATGATATATACTCTTCAGCTTGCTATCCTGCTAAATTATTTATTCCTATCTACAGGAAGTTGTATGAAGATGCACCCATCAAGGGCATGGAATAAGGACCTCAATTATCTGTACCTGAGGGCTGCTATAAAATATTTTACAAAAAATGAAAATAAAGGGAAAGGAAATTTCTCCTATAAGGTTGAAACATAGTGGAATATAGGAAAGATATGCAAGGCCATTAAAAGAGGCAAATTCTACGTAGGTAGAAATTAGTTGTAATTTGACTGAGGGCTTAAAATATTTAGAGAAAGAATATGTCATGCACCAGGCTAATGGGCTTATTTAGAATACAAAAACGAAAATCCTTTGAGGTATGGGCTGAATCTAACTAGGCATTATTTAGAACACAGAGACAGCCCTGGTTGAAGCACTTAGCCTGTATTGCCCCCAGAAAATGTATATGCTTACTGTAGACATAACATATACCTTATTATCTTAGCCTGAGATAAATATCTAAATTATATAACTAACCCCCAAGGCTCTAAGTCCAAGGTTGAAAAGCAGCCTTCTGCTGTTTAATTTTCTTGTTGAATGCTTGCAAGAGTTTTTGCTTGACACTATCCAGTTTGGTGGTCATTAGCCGTATGTTGGTAATGGCCACATGAAACGTGTCTAATCCAAGTTGAGATGTGCAGTAAGTGTAAAATACACATTAGATTTCAAAGACATAGTACAAACATTCCATAACTATCTTAATAGTAACATTTTCTCGATTGCATGTTAAAATTATTATATTTTTACATGTTATGTTAAATAAATTATAGTATTAAAATTCATCTGTTTCTTCTTTTTTTTTTTAATATGGCCTCCAGAAAATTTAAAGTTACATACAGCGCTCCCATTTTTGGATTGTATTATACTTATTTTGGACAGCACTGTTCCATACAAACAGAGAACACTAATATCCATTCCCTACCCTATCTATATTTTATATATGTTACGTGGCATTCTTATTGTAAATAATTTCATAGGCAGATCTGGCTATAAGATGAGAGCAGCTGGTCATATGGACTCAAATGTTTGGTTCCTTCACAACTTAAACTTTTCATTGACTATTTAAAAAGCAACATTTTGATTTTATACATTAGTTTCATATAGTTCTTTCACCTGAATCTGCCATTGAGAGGGACATCTACTCTTAGCATGCTGAGGAATCATATCTGAGTTTGCACAACTAAAGGTCAGATCTTAAACCACGATACACTGACTACAATTATGCAACATGATCGGCCTTTTAGAAGACAGCCAGCTGGCCAGAGTCATCCAACTAGAAATCACATCTTCTGTTTTGTGTGTGTTTATGTGTGTATACTCTTCAAAATTTGTTACCATTTTCTAAAATTATATATCTTATTCTATAATTAACTTTATATTTCATATTTGTATTTTATGAAGCTTAGGCATAAAAATAGGTCAAAAGTTATTTTTCTGAGTCCCACATACAGTTGTGGCTGCCAAGAAGTCAGCTGCTTGTTTTAATCTTTTAAATACTTTAACTAATTATGTTGGTATTTGCCTGTTTCTCTAAATAACATGCCTAAGTTGCTATTTCTTTACTTTTCAGTTTTAGTCACAATGAATGAAACTTGAGATTTTTCTTTCATAGATTTTTACCCCTCCACACATGCACACAGATATATGCTTACTCCTTATGCAAACATGTTTCCCATTTTGCCATCCTCCAAAGACAGTTATGTTGTAATTTTGGTGAGATTATAATTCACAAAGGAGTGGAAGCTAATGCATGGGTTCAACTCACCGTATTTAAGGAGTACCTGAGTGAGATCTTTACACTTAAATAAAAAAATCAGAATGTGAATTTAGAGGCATTACTGCTAAGTGAGTAACCAGGGTCAATAGCCCACTGGGTGAGAGGCATCAATGAAAAAGCATCACATGTCTTAATCACTCCTCCACACACTTCTCTCTCATCTGTCCAATTATTCCCCTATGACCTTGCTAATAAAGACCTAAGGTTGGGATTTTCTGCCAGCATTTTAGAAGATGAGCATGTTAATGGAAGATTCGTGGAAAAGGCAGAGTTTGAAGGCAGCCACACTTTTCACTGAACATAGGCCTGCTTATTGTATAAGCAGTGAGGTAAGATGTGCAGGAGGACAGCTCTCTAGGTATCAAGATCAGCATGTCAAATCTGATGATAAACTGGATGAGATGTAAAGCCAGATGGCTCTTCCTCATATCCCTTCAAAGACAGCAAGGCCTTGGACAAGTGAAGAGTGCAGGCAAAAGGCTCTTCTGGTAGGGGTACCAAATACGGGCAAGTGCATGGAACCAGCAAGTCATAGAACATGTTCAGGGAATGAGGAGTTTCTGAGACTGAGAAAGATAAGAAAGCTCGTATCAGGGCATCAAGAGAGATATAGATGTAGAAATAGAATCAAACAAGCAAAGGTGAGGAAAAGGTCTGAGAGAATATCAAATTCAAATTTCTTTCCAATGTAGATATTCCTTCTAACTCTTCCATAGCTTTAATATACTGAAAAAGGGCCACTCTGTTTTGAAGACCTCTATTCTATTCTAGCAGGAACCATATTTTGCTTATGTTTTTTATAGTAGAATTTCTCTTTCTTTTATTAAATTATTGAGGCCCAGGTAGTAGAGTATTAAACACAAAATTAGGGTGTCTGAATTGTTTCTTTAAGAAATGGGGAGTCACAGAAAACATGAAACAATGGCATGGTTTTTTCTAGAATATATGTTGTAGATGGTACATAAATTAATTTGGAGGTGTAGATGAGGGATACCCTTGAGAGAACAGTTTACAAAATATTTTGGTTATCTTGGTGTGAAATAATGAAGGTCATGCCTTAAGAAAAAGGCAGAAAAATGGAGGAAGAAAGAAGAAACTAGAAATGTATGTAATATAGTGGTAAATAACAGGGAATAACAAGAGTATAGAAATTAAAATTTGATCCAAAGAAACAAGTCTGGCTTAATAAAAGTATTTTAACTTGTATAAAAAAGATGATGAGTTTTAGTTTTGAAGTGCTGAATCTGAACTTAAAGTGGAATATAAAAGGGGGTATACAGGAAACTGATTTTCACTCACCCTTGGCCCACTGCAGCCAAGCACACATGAAGCCCAACTAAATCTGGCTATAGGTTGAGAAAAATTGGGAAATTATATCAGTGAATTTTAAAATTCTGCATAATTGGTAAGCATTTAATTCTGATCAAATAATGTTATTTTTTATTATTATTATTCTTGGTTTCTTTGTGGGCCAGTGACAATGCAGATAGTACTCCTTAAGCATTTATTAGACGCTTAGTAATTCTATTGAAAGAAAAGAAGAAAAGATAGAAAAAAGAAAAGAAGGATTGAAGAGAACTAGATAATCAGATTATCAAACAATTGAGTTTATGGTTAAAATGAGGAATGAATGCATAGAGTAAGTAAGAAAGCAAGCTGTCCTGCTTTTACAATACCTGATGATATCTTTGTCAGGTTCTACTTTGATCACAAGGACTTAAGAAAATGAGAAATTTTTTCTCTTTACAAAGAAGTTGAGGACAATATTAAGAGACATTCTTCTAGGCCTCACTATATTCTGTTTATTGTTGCAACTGAATACAGGCATACATGGCTTGCATTGTATAAAAGACTTGCAGAGAAATCTATCTTCTGCAGGCCTTTTTTTTTTCTTTTTAGAATGGAACAATGTTCTGATACAGCCATTAGTTTTATAGTTGTTAGTATAGAACAGGAATATTTGTCAAAGGCAGACTGTGCTGTTTAAATGTGTATTGAGGGGAGACTTGGGAATCCTTGACATGGGCATTCATCTGGAACACTCTGGAGGAAATCTGCTTTGACAACTAAAATGAACTGTATTGTTCTGATAAGCAATTGTTTAACTCCATAGGCAAGTGGTCTACCATTTTCTTATAATAGAAAAAGGATATGTGTTAGAGCAGTCATCTTTAAACTTTTTCTTTTTTGTTGGTCACATGGGGTTGTTTCAGATAAAGTACTAATAGGTGGATATTTGTCAATGTGGTTTTGTTTTGTTTTCCCCTGCTTAAAAACTCAAATTCATTAAATTAGTGATATGGAGGTCTAGGATGGGATAGTTGGTTGGTAAAAATCTAAGGAATGTCATTGCCCAAATTAACTTTTTTTTGCTTGAATTTGGTTATGAAGAGATGACATATTACACAAAGGGCATACAGCTCTTCTAGGGGCAGAACTTGCCGTATGCTCTTAGGCAAGAATAGCATTCTCATAACCTAATGATTAAGGAATGATAGCTTTATGCACAATTCCAAAACCAGCAGAGCGAAGTTCTGAAGTAAGGTAAATTGATAATGGAAGATTTAGAATTGTTTGGACAATTCTTCTCTTGCCCGTCAATGGGTAAATAGCTTGCCAAATTCAGTGGTTCTCAGTCTTCTTTCTCCTTCACATCTCTTTATTCCTTAGGCTGTTTGACTCGCTCTTAATTTCTCTCCCTAATTTCACGGAACTAAGTGTCTGTAATGATACTTCATTATACTTGTTCTCTTTTAGACTTATGGGTAGCTTATGCCTTTATTCTTTCTCAGTTCCACTTATACGGCATAGTCCTTAAATCTCAAAAAAAAAAAAAAAAAAAAAACCCGTAAGAATCTGTTTTGCTACCAGTAATTATTCCTGTGAGAGGTAATTCACTGATGTATAATTAACTACTATAAATATATACAGTAAAGGTATAATACACCTTTAAATAGTGTATATACATAATATATATACACTATATACATATATCATATATGTTGTATATATATTATATAAAATACATAAATATTTTAAAATATAAAACAATATTGTTTAAAATATGTAAAACATATATGGTAGATATATACACAAAAATGTGTGTGTGTGTGTGTGTGTGTGTGTGTGTGTATACATACATCCCCAAAATAAAACTGTATTTTGGCTTCTTTCTGGATATAAATGGAAACTCAACTCTGTCAAAATGCTTTTGATCATCCTTTCCTTATTCTGCTAGTCCACCTATACTCTTAACTGGAAACACTTCAAAAAAGGTGAACTAGCTTGGTTCTTGAGAATTGCCACTGAGTTTAGTTTTCCACTATAATTACGGAGCTCAGAAATTATACTTGCTGAGCTCAGAGAGTAAAACCTATCCAAACCATTTAAATATTTCCACCATCGCTCTATCTTCAAAAACAACTTCTGTAACTGTGTGCATGTGCTAAAATTAGTTCAGATTCTCTTCCTGAGTTATACATATTCTTTATAGAGCAACAATGACGTTTTACAATGTGTAATAACAGATCTCTGTGTCTTTTATTTGGAACCAGATGTTAAACACCTCTCTGGATGGTTTTAACTACAATGAGTAAGTCTAACATGAAAGTGCCCCCTGCAGAAACACAATCTAAGACTGAGGAGAAATGTCTTTTCCTACCAAGCTGTACCTACTAAGATGAAATCTGTAGTAAAAGATCTTCACATAATTCTCACACAATTCCATTATTGATCTTTTGTTTCAGTTGCAGGTTTTCTCTAACTTTTCCATCAAAATGTCCCCAAAAGCCTGGGAGTTTGAACATGTTTCAGGGAGTGCAAAGGCAGAACCTGAAGCAGCTCAACACAAACAACTGTCTTTGAAGTCACACATTTTCACATTTATCTTAAACCTTCTTGGGAAATGGGCATTCTATTTTATAAGGTATCTATTTCCTGAAAATAAATGAATGCTTTAAATTACTCAGTACTGAGTGAAATTGATTATATAGACAGATTTGCTGTGTTTATGTCAGCAAAGTATCATATGCCCTTAGGCATATGAATACACAACTGGGAACCCCAGCTTGAGAGCACTCTCATGAGAAATACAGTATCAATAAAATCACTGTAAATGGTGGTCAGAAGAAAGTACTCTTCTTGAATACGTCAGCATGGATTTTATCAACAAGAATTCAAAATTTGCTTAAAGTTTTTGTTGCTTTTCGTGTAAAATTTGTATACAATGACATACATAGATCTTAAGCATACATTCACCAAGTTTTAAAAAATACCTATACATACCTCTGCAATCCAAACTCCTATCAACTTTCAAAACAGTAAACTCACCCCAGTGTCTCCTCATGTTCTCTTCTCCACCCAAATACCCTCCTGACACTACTGTTTTTATTTTGTCAGGCATTATTTTGCCCATTGCAGATTTTCACATAAATAGAATCATATTGTTAGGGGTAAAGCATCTTACATTTAGTGCAATATGTCTGAGATTCATCTGTACTGCTATGTGTATCAGTGATTTCCCCCCTTTATTGCTGAGTAGTATTCCATTGTATTTGTATATCAAGTATATTTATGAAATTCTCTTAGGAATGGACATCTGGACTGTTTTCTATTTTGGTTGTTAAATCTGCTATGAATATTCTTGCACAGTATTTTTAAGGACACCTCTTGTAATTTTTTTGAGTAAATATCCGGGTGTGGAATTTCTGGGGGAGAGGGCTGGTGTATGTATACCTTCACAGAAATTTCCAGAACATTTTGAAAAATGGTATATGATTTTATATTTTCACAAGTGTGACAGCTCTATTGTTCCACATGCTTGCCAACATTTAGTGTTGGCATTCTTTTTGATTTTGGCCTTCTGTTGAGTACAGTATCATTATGGCTTTAATTTGCACTTACCTGATGACTAGCAAATCTGAACACTTGTTTATGTGCTTGTTCATTATTTATACATCTACTGAAGTGGAGTCTCTTCAAACCTCTTGCTCATTTTTATTGAATTATTTCCATTTTTAATATTGAGTTATAGGAATTCTTTATATATCGTAACAGTAGTCTTTTGTTAGAGAAATGTTTTCTAAATATTTTTCCCATCATAGCTTATTTATCCTTTTATTCATATTACACTTTGGTGAATAAGTTTTTAATTTTAATCAAGCCTAGTTATCTGTTTTTCTTTTGCTTAGCTTAGACTTTTGCCTCATGCCATGCATAAAAATTAATTCAAAGTTGGTTGATCAAAGATCTAAATATATGAACTAAAACTCTAAAACATCTTGGAGAAAACATAGCAGAACATTTTCATGACCTTGGGTTAAGCTAAAAGTTCTTAGATATGTTTCCAAGTGCACAATCCACTTTTTAAAAATGACAAATTGAACTTCATCAAAATTAAGAACTTCTACTCTTTGAAAAACTATTAAGCAAATAAAAAGATAAACCACTTGTGAGAAATTTGCAAATCACATAACTGGTGAATTACTTGGGACATAGGCAGCCATTTTGGGGAGCTCCTTTTACCACATGGACAATGGACCTGGCAAGCACCAGTTTGGAATCCTCCCTTTAGCCTACTAGCACTGGGACCTGGCCCACCCATCAGCAGACTTGCTGCTTTAAGACTGCCCCTTCACCCACAACCACCCCAGGACCCAGCCTGTCCACCAGAGGGCCTAGGACCCAGCCCCATATACCAGCTCACCAACACTAGCCCCGCCCTAAGACCCCCAGGGCCCTGCAACCAGAGACCCCTGGGACCCGGCTTTGCCCACCAGTGGGCAGGTGCCATCCCTAGGACCACTCAACCCTGCAGCCTGCAGTGTCACGAACCAGCCCACACACCAGCAGGCTAGCACCAACTCTGGGAAACCTTGGGCCCCTCAGCCAGCATCCCTGGGATTCAGCCCCAACCAACAGTGAGTAGATACCAGTTATGGGACCAAAGGGCCCTGCAGCCAGAGACCCTGGGACCCAGCTATGCTCACCAGGGAGAAAGCACTAGCCTCCAGGACTCCCAGGCCCTGGCCCCACCCACAAGCAGGCTGACACAAACTCCAAGCAGGCTAACACTAGACCCAGAACCCTGGCCCTGCAACCACCCACCTCAAAACCTGGCTCCACCCACCAGTGGGCCAGCACTAGCCCTAAGAACCCCTGGGGCTCTCCAGCCAGCTACCTCATGATCCTTCCCTACCAACCAGTGGCCAGCAGTCTCCACACAAGACAGGACTTGGCAACCAAATGGACTGGAGGCCAGCCATGCCTATAAGACTGCCTACAGTAGTCAGCCTGCTGGTGTGCTGCTGCAACTTAAAATGATCATAGATAGATAGATGGCTATATGTAAACCTCATGGTAACCACAAGCCAAAAATCTATAATAGATACACACAATAAAGAGAAAGGAATCCAACAATAACACTAAAGATAGTCATCAAATCACAGGGAAGAGAAAAAAGAAAGGGAAAAAAAAAGAACTACAAAAACAATCCCAAAACAATGAACAAAATGGCAATAAGTACATAAATACCAATAATTACTTCAAATGTAAGTGGACTCAATGTTCCAATCAGAAGACATAAAGTGGCTGAATGGATTGTAAAAAAAAAAAAATAAGACCCATATATATGCTGGAAACAATCATGAGGATAGACAAGAAATCTGCCAGAAAAGCTCATATAGCTTCCCAGGGCTGGAAGACTCATACTAATTAATATACCTAAATGTGAGTCCCTCGTATGGATAAAACTGGCTGAAGGCTACAAGGTGGGAAACTAAAAAGGATTTAAGAATTTCAACCATAAAAGTCTCAAGAGAAACAGGGCAAAACTATATATTTCATTTTACATATATATTTCTCATGTTTTTCCTTTAAAAGTTCATTTGACAAATTTTAAGGCTTTAAACAAGGAATGGATATTAACCTCTTATTTGATATATGATTTGCAAAAATTTTGCCTCATTTTGTAGGCTTCCTTTTCATTTTGTTGACTGATGCTTTTGCTGTGCAGAAGATTTTTAGTTTGATGTAGTCCCACTTGCTTAATTTTGCTTTTGTGCCTTTAGTGTCACATCCCAAAAAAATCACTGCCGAGACCAAAGTCAAAGATCTTCTTCACTATATTTTCTTCTGAGAGTTTTACAGTAGTAGGTCTTATGTTTAAGTTTTTAATCCTCGAATAAATTTGGGGAGTATTGTTAGACAGGGGTCCATGTTCATTTTTCTGCATGCAGTTATCCAAGTTTTCCCAACGCCATTTGTTGAAGAGACTATCCTTTCCCCAGTGAGTGTTCTTGACTCTCTTATCAAATATTAGTTGACCATGTTTTGGGGGATTTACTTCTGGGTTCTCTATTCTGCTCCATTTGTCTATGTTTCTGTTTTTATGCCAGTAACATACTGTTTTAATTACTATAGCTTTGTAGTATAGATTGAATTCAGAAAGTGTGATGCCTCCACTTTATTCTTCTTTCTCAGGATTGCTTTGGTCTTTTGTGGTTCCATACAAATTTTACGATTGTTTTCTTTATTTCTGTAAAAAATGTCATTGAGTTTTGACAAGTACTGCATTGAGTTTATAGATGGCTTTGGGTAGTACAGACATTTCAACAATATTAACTCTAAGAATCCATAAATATGGGATAGCTTTCATTTATGTCATCTTCAATTTCATTTTATCAAAGTCTTACAGTTTTTATTGCACAGATCTTTCACTTTCTTGGTTAAATTTATTCCTAAGTATTTTATTGTTTTTGATTCTATTGTGAATGGGACAGTTTTCTTTACTTCTTTTTCAGATATTTGTTGTTAGTGCTTATAGAATGTAACTGGGTTTTGTATGTTGATTTTATATCTTACACTTTGACTATATTTGTTGATTAGCTCCAATGGTTTTGGGTTGAGTTCTTTAGTATTTTTAATATATAAGATCATATTATCTGTAAATAGCAACAATTTTACTTTTTCCTTTCCAATTTGGATGCCTTTCATTTCTTTGTCTTGCTCTGTCTAGAATTTCCAGTACCACGCTGAATAAAAGTGGTGAGAGTGGGCATCCCTGCCTTTTTTCTTATTTTATAGGTAAAGCTTTCAATCTTTCACAGTTGAGTATGATAGCTATTATTACTTAACGGCAAATTACTGACTGTTCAAATTATCTAAAACATTTTTTAAATGAACAGTGAGAACTTCTAAATTTGATTAAGTTTTGCTTGTAGACTCACTAGTTTTCTGAACCAGTGGGTACCTTATGAGGTTTGCTGCATGAAATTCAGAGGTCAACAGTACCTTCAATTATCTCAAAATAACTTTTCAAAATCATTTGTACTATGACTTCCAGGTTATCAAAAATATTTCTTTGTAATAGTGAGAAACTAAAAGCTCTTCCATGAAAATCAGGAACTCAAGGATGTCCCAACTCACCACCTCTTTTCAACATTATACTGGAATTCCTAATTAATGCAATAAGACAGGAAAAGGAAATTAAAAGGATTCAGATTGAGAAATAAGAAATAAAACTATGTATATTTGAGATGACAATCATTTTTTAAGAAAATCTAAAAAATTGGCCAAAAAACCCCTCCTGGAACTAATAAATTAGTATAGAATGATGCAAGATTAATATACAAAAATCACTCACTCTCTTTTATACTAGCACTAAACAAGGGAAATTTGAACTTAGAAACATAATACCATTACATTTGCCCCCCCAAAATGAAATATTTTGGTATAAGTCTAACAAAATATGTACAAGAGCTACATGAGAAAAAACTAAAACTTTGATGAAATAATTCAAATAAGTAAATGAATAGAGAGATACTGCATGTTCATGAATATTGAGGAAGACAATATTTTCAACATGTCAGTTCTTCCAAAATTAATATGGCTTTTGAATGGTAGTAACACTAAACTCAGGGAAGTCCCAGTGACTATGTGTAAATATATTTAAATAGTAATTAAAATAGAATTATAGCAGCCTGTATGAATAGGCAAAAATTATTTTACATTATTTTATAAAGAAGTAATATGATTTACTTTGTATTTATGTGAAAATATTATTTAATAGTCATTATTAGACAAATAACATAGTAAACATTTAAAAATCTAATAAAATTATGTAAGATTCATATATGATAGTTGCTGAAAGAATTGTCTTTGTAATTCTCAGGATATTTAACAGTTAAGCACATAAGAAAAAATCTGCATGCTAAAATGTTAAATTTTTTAACATTCCACTGTTATCATATCTTGAAGAGTTTACTTAGTTTCGTTTAGAAGTAAACTCTCAAAGGACAGCGTCAATCCACCATAACAAGTTTTATTCAGGACTTGTGTCTTTTTTATTCTTTGTTCTCTTTACTTTATGCATCTAAGAAATGCATAAAGAGTTTACAATATTACACATCACTTTTTGGCTTATTTTAGTTTTTCATGGAATGCTTAGAAATATTTTGTGTGGTCATACCATTAAGAAACAGGTTTACATCAGGAAAATAACAGATCTTAACACTCTAAATCAACACAAATGTTCTACTTCACTTATAAACCAAAGTGTTATAATATGTGCCATATTCCAATCAGAATAAGATTAAGGAAACAATCTTTTAATGTTACTACTTTTCTGATTTGACTGAAACTAAACACCAGCAACTTCAATCATTTCTCCATTCTGTCAATATTCTTTTGAGTATTGATTTCGTGCCTGAAAAAGTACTAAGCACTGGGCATAAAATAATGATCATACAGACATGGTCCCTAACTCCACAGAAAAAAAAAGTAAACAAAATAAGCGAAAGAATTTCAAAATGTAGTACATTATACAATGACACATACCAGGAGTGAGATAAAAAATAATACACCTTTGTGGAGGAGGAGATGAATCTTCTTTTCAGTGTGGTCAGGCAAGGCATGTAAGAATTATGCAGCTCCCAGTGGATATGAGACAAATTGATGGATAAACCTGGACTCCTTGGGAAATAACCACAATTTGGAAGTACTGAGGCTCAGTGATACCTGTTAAATTTTCCAATGTCATAAACTTAATAAATGGTAGAGGCAGAATTAAACTTAAAGGGGGGCTTTGTCTCCAATTGCAACAAAAAAAATGGTTAATATTGAGTAACACCCACTCAGAAATTCTTAAAGAGCTGAGAACTCAGAGTGGGAAACCCAGAAAGAAAAAAGAAGTGGCCACCTGAGAATGTTAATATTTCATCTGTTTGGTTTATTAAAATGGTTATGGGTTGACAACTTCAATTAAAAAAGAAATTAGTAATTTTGTAAAACAGAATAACATGTTCTTTGGAGTCAGAAAAATATGGAATTGAAGGCAAAATTGCCATTTACTATGTGCAATCCTATGCTCAGTGAGTAACTAATCTATAACTTGATTTCTTCATTTTCAAAAAATGAGAACAGTTACCATATTGTTATGCTGTTAGGATTAAATTACACAATATAAATGAAAGCATCTCATATATTAGTGCTCAATAACTGTACTTTCATTTTGTGGTGTAGCACAAAATTTTCATTTCTTCGACTTAAATAATGTCTAAATATTAATTTTCTTTTGGGATGCTTTCTGAACTCTGTTCAAAGCCTTTCATTACACATATAATCAATCGAAGAAAGAAAATGGATTCATAACTTGTGTTTGAGAGGAAAGAAAACCCCAGTGACCTCTTCCACAGAAGAAAGGCAAGAAATCATTTTAATTCAATTTATAGTAATAAATTCAATTTGTTAAAATTACTTATATTCTTTGAGAAAATTAGATATGAATAAAATGAATCTAATAAGTCAGCTTCTCATATATGAGCAGTGTATTTATTTACTCACCTGAATCACATATCAAAAATTTTATAAATAATTTCAACAAAGGGAGCTAGAACAATTAATTTTTTCTTTAAGTATAATTTGTATATGTGAATTCTTTATTTTTATAACAGCTTCATTTTAATCCCAATCTTGTGTTCATATTTGCCAGTATTCAGTATATACATTCAATATAGTTGCAAACATAGTATATATTGTCTCATTTCATATATGTGTGGTTAATATATACATATGTATGTATGACTGTGAGCATATAATACACATGTGAAATGTGTACATATATCTGTGTGTATATATGCATATATGTACACATACATAGCTAGAAGCCCTAGCTATGGGATAATAAACTAGTCACTTAATATATTAAATCACATTTTTTTTCTTATCTGGTAAATAAGAATGGAAATAATATCTAAATAGGAGAGTATCCATAGGAATTAAAAGAGAATACGTTGGAAAAATCAATTTATAAACTGAAAGAATATTTATGTTTGTAGATTCTCATCGCTACTATTCATTTTTAATGCATTGCTGCCACAGAAAGATTTTTTTCAAGTGATCAAATTCATTTGCAACATTCAGTTTAGGAACTCAGAGCTCTTCCTTTACTCTCACATGCAAGAACTGTCAACATAATATGGCCAAAGGCAACATTTTTCATTCAGTTCATTCCTCTTCACCTCAAAACTAAAGAAGTAAAACCTAAATTTCTTTCTTTTATATTTCCTTTCTTGGTTAATGAAATTACTGGCCATCCCAGAGAGAGATAAGCTATCTATACTGTCGTAGTAGAAGGGAAAATTCTCCCACAAGAATGAGGCAATGGGGCATTAAGACATCCCACAATAGGCAGACTATCTCTGTGTTAAGACTTCCATCCCTGCTTTATCACAATTGCTAACACTTCCTGAGAGTTGAATGTGCAAGCAACTGTGCTGAACATTTTCTACTATTTAACTCAATTAAAGCTTATAACAACCCTGGGAGATTTACTTAATATTTTCTTATTCACATTGTAAAGATAAGGAAACACGCTTTCAAGTTTGGGGACCTGCAACTACTAAAGGTCTAATCTAGGATTTAATCACAATTCTTCTTTTTTTTAATTGAAATATAGTCAGCTACAACGTGTCAATTTCTGGTGTACAGCATAATGTCGCAGTCATGCATATATATATATACACACACATTCATTTTCATATTCTTTCTCATTAAAGGTTATTACAAGATATTGAATATAGTTCCCTGTGCTATATAGAAGAAATTTGTTTTTATCTATTTTTATACATAGTGGTTAACATTTGCAAATCTCAAACTCCCAGATTTATCCTTTCCCACTCCCTTTCCCCAGGTAAGCATAAGATTGTTTACTATGTCTACAAGTTTGTTTCTGTTTTGTAGATGAGTTCATTAGTGTCCTCTTTTTTCTTGTTTTTTAGATTTCACGTAAGTGAGATCATATGGTATTTCTCTTTCTGTCTTATTTCACTTAGAATGACTGATGTCTAGGTCAATCCATGTTGATGTAAATGGCATTATTTTATTCTTTTTTATGGCCAAGTAGTATTCCATTGTATAAATATACCACAACTTGCTTATCCAGTCATCTGTCAATGGACATTTAGGTTGCTTCCATGTATTGGCTATTGTATATACTGCTGCTATGAACATTGGGGTACAGTTGTCTTTTCAAATTAGAGTTCCCTCTGGATATATGTCTAGGAATGGGGTTGCTGGATCATATGGTAAGTCTGTTTTTAGTTTTGTGTGGAACCTCCATACTGTTTTCCATAATGGCCTACACCAAACTACATTCCTACCAGCAGTGTAGGAGGGTTCCTTTTCTCCACTCCCTCTCCAGTATCTATTGTTTGTGGACTTTTGAAAGATGGTCACTGGGACTCGTGTAAGGTGATACCTCATTGTAATTTTGATTTGCATTTCTCTGATAATTAGCAATATTGAGCATTTCTTCATGTACCTATTGGCCATTTGTATGTCTTCACTGGAGAATTGCTTGTTTAGGTCTTCTGCCCATTTTAACTCATACTGATCTTCTCAAACTCTACAAAAGATTGAAAAAGGAGGGACTATTCCCAAACTCATTCTCTGAAGCCATCCTCACTGTGATACCAAAACCAAATACACTACCAAAAAAGAAAATTACAGGCCAGTATCATTGATGAACATAGATGCAAAAATCTTCAATAAAATGTTAGCAAACAGAATCCAATAGCACATAAAAAAGGTCATACACTATGATCCTGTTGGATTCATCCCAGGGACACAAGCATGGTTCTACATATGCAAATCAACAAATGTGATACACTGCATCCACAACAGAAGAACATAAACAACATGATCAATAGATGCAGAAAAAAAGCATTTGATAAAATTCAACACCCATTTATGACAAAAATTTTTACCAAAGTGGATAGAGAGGGAACATATCACAACATAATAAAAGCTATTTATGACAAACCCATAGCCAGAATACTACTCAATGGTGTAAAACTGAAAGCCTTCCCACCAAAATCAGGAACAAGACAAGAATGCCCACTTTTACCACTTCTATTCAACATAGGCTTGGAAGTCCTAGCCACAGCAATCAGGCAAGAAAAAGAAATAAAAGGGATCCAAACTGGAAGAGAAGAGATAAAATTGTCTCTATATGCGAAAGGCATGATTCTATATATAGAAAACATAAAAGCTCCACACAAAAATGACTAGAGCTGATAAAAGAATTTGGCAAGGTAAAGGATACAAGATTAACATACAGATAACAGTTTCATTTCTTTACACTAACGATAAAATAGCAGGAAAATAAAGTAAAAAAAAAATCTCTTTTAAAATTGCACCCAAAACAATAAAATACTTAGGAATAAATATGACTGAGGAGGTGAAAGATATACATGGAGAATTATAAAACACTGATTAAGGAAATTAAAGATGACTTAAAGAAATGGAAAGATATACCATGCTCTTGGGTTGGAAGAATCAACATTGTTAAAATGTTCACACTGCCCAAGGCAATGTACAGATTTAATGCGAACCCTATCAAATTATCCATGACATTTTTCACAGAACTAGAACAAATAATCCTGAAATTTATATGGAATCAGAAAAGACCCAGAATAGCCAAAGCAATACTGAAGAAAAAGAATGAAGCTGGAGAAATAACCCTCCCAGACTTCAGACAATACTACAGAGCTACGGTAATCAAAACAGTGTGGTACTGGCACAAGAACAGACATATTGATCAATGGAACAAAATAGAGCCCAGAAATAAACCCACAGTACAGTCAACTGATTTTCAACAAAGGAGGCAAGAATATACAGTGGAGAAGAGTCTCTTCAGCAAGAGGTGTTGGGAAAACTGGACAGCAGCACGTACATCAATGAAGTTAGAACACTCCCTCTCACCATACACAAAAAGAAACTCAAAATGGCTTAAAGACTTAAATATAAGACAAGACATGATAAACCTCCCAGAAGAAAACATAGGCAAAACATTCTCTGACATAAATCTTAGCAGTGTTCGCCCAGGGCAGTCTACCCAGGCAATAAAATAAAAGCAAAAATAAACAAATGGGACCTAATTAAACTTACCAGTTTTTGTACAGCAAAGGAAACCATAAGTAAAACAAAATGACAACCTACGGAATGGGAGAAAACATTTGCAAATGATGCGACTGATAAAGGTTTAATAACAATTTTTAGACCCTTAATCATTGTGCTAGTTAATAGGAAAACAAAGTTGAAGTGATGAAATTGAAACTCTAGTCACAGGTTCAAGCTGACCCAGATGCCACAAGATTTCACAGGGTTTATGAGGGATCCACTTTACATCTGGGCTATAACATGACTCCTGCATCTTTTATGGTTCTCACCAGGTCTCACTGCCCTGATCTTATAGATTGGGTTCCATGATTCACTGTATTCTCTCCCCTACATCACAGATTTTTAAAGAAGTAAAACAGTGAACATACTATTTTTTACCCTCTGATTTTTAAAATTTATTGCCTTATTCTCTGGGGCAGGCTTTTTGTAATTTTCAAACAAACTACCAAAAGCAATAGAAACACTAGACACTATGCAGAGGAACATTAATGTGTTCAAAATCACTGGGAAAAACTAACTAAAGGAAAGAAGTAAAACTGATTATTTCAAGTGTGTTACTCTAGCCTGAAAATGTTGCAACAAAATCAGTTTAGCTTGCTTTGAGTTTGGGAAACATCTGCCTTTTCTATTAAAAATAGTACAAGGAATTTTCTTTCATGAAACTTAAAAATAACTGACAATCTTTTGAACTTAAATTTCTGCAAAAGGAAGGGAAATACCAGTTTATAATAGTTGACTTTGTGTTAAAAATATATATTTAAGAACATGTTTTAAAAGCAGCATCAATTACTTACTCACTCCAAATGGTGCTTTTTGGTGAATACTAAAAAGAGAAGTAGCTTGCTGCTTGCCAAGTAAGGCAACTGTGTTTCCGGCAGTGCAGCCACTAGCTTCATGTTAACTAAGTTCTTCCAAGTAAAATTTAGTATTGGAAGTCTTTTAAAGAGCAAGATGTTGGATAGTAGCAAAAATATAACAATTCAAAATATTTATTTTAATTAATTTTTCTGTCTCCTCTACTTTGTTCTTATCTTATATAACAAAGTAATAAATAATTCAAAGAAATGTCTACTTCTTGTGAACATCTATGTGTAGTCTTAAAAGGTCATGTGGCTAGTTTAGTCTATAATACACTTAAGTGTTTTTCTTTTTTTAAGTTATTCTAGGGGTCAGATTTAGATGATGGAATTCAGGACATATGATTCCAAACTATGGCACTTTGGTATATTAAATTCTGCAACCTGAGGGAATCTGAGAAAACAGTAGAAGCAAGAACGCTAGTTTGACCTTTCCCTGCCCTTCTTCCCTGAAACACGTCATAAAACCGTCCTGTGAAAAGTATCCTCCCTATTCCCAGAGGACCCCCTTACTGCCAAAGACAAAGGGACACTGAGAGAAATCCTAACAAACAGGCCTTGCTAAGTTTATATCATGCTCCTTAACCCCTCACATTCCTCTGCTACTGTCCACTCTTCATCAAACCTAGCATAAAAATATTCAGGTGTACCTGTTTCTTCTGTTTTTCAATTCTTTATGAAGGCTCTCATGTCATGGAAAACATATTAAATGCATTTGTGGGCTTTTTTCTTGTTCATTTGTCAGTTTAATTTTCAGACCCAAGTAGGGACCTTAAAAGGGCCTTAGAAATTCTCTTCCTCTCCTGCATAGGTCTGAGAAGAAAGGATGAAAACAGGAGTATCAAACAGCATTTACATAGGCCTAGTCCTTCATGCTCCATGAGAATTTCAGCCCAAATCAAATTTTTCTATCAAGTTCTAGAAGTCCTCACAAATGATCTCACTATGCGCTATAAAATCTTCCACTATCTGAAATCTGCTTTTTCACTTGTCTTCATTCAAATCTGTATAGTGTTTCTCCCGGCCTACACCTCAAGCAGTGGGGCTACTGACCCTCACATAAGATGTCACCATTTTGCTGATGGCCCCACCTGCTGTTAAGCTGCTGAGGCTCAGTACCAAGAGGAGCCAACACTGGTTACTGTCCTGAAGACACTGCTTTCTTTCCCAGTCAATTCTTGCCATCAGGGTTTCCAAAACCCACTGAAGATATTACATAAGGATATGGCTGGTCCTGTCCTCCCAAATTCAGCCCCTGGATAACTGAGGGGAAAGGGATGGCGCTCTGCTGTAAGAGGAACATACTCCGCGGCTGCCTATGATTCTAAAACCAGTGCTGCCCTTTTTGTGCTTTTAGTGACCAAGGTTCTTTTTGGACTCTTCCTTGTCTATGGCTACTCTTTCACTTTAAGCTTAAGACTGATGAGCCCAATACAAATAATTTGATAAGACATCCTGTTCCCAACATCAAGACATCCATGGCAGCTTATAGTTCTCCAGCAGCTTTTTCAAGTGAAAAAAAATACACAGGCTAAGTTTAAGATTTGTCATTAACTTGGGCGTAAATGGAACAACAGAATTGAATTCAAAAGTCATTGGTAACTGTTATTTTTCTAAACTCCAAGAAACATCCCCTATTCCTATCATTAGGAATACAATTGTCTCCTTACCTCCCTTCCGGAGGTTCAACATTATTCATGCACATATGACGCATCTCAACAGAAAAGAACGTTAATTGGCCCCCAATTAATTGGTGCTGTTTACTCATTTTATTCATTCTAGGCATCTTGATCCTGGATGAAATTTTAAGTAGAGCTCATCTCATTTGGCTATCTCCTTCCTTAGCAAGACTGAAAAGGATTACTTTGATTTAGGATAAAAAGGAACCCAAACTTCTATAGATGTATTTCTCTAGTTCTGCAGTGCCACACTCATGACTAGGATAAGAGGGAGGGGCAAAATAAAAGTAACTAAGATTTGCTGGGTGGTTTGTGTTTCTTAGGCACTGTGGTAAATGCTTATCAAATTATTTCATTTAATCACTACAATAGAGCTGAGATACAGACACAGATAGCTGAGGCTACTGAGGATCAAACTGAGATTGAAGTATTGATAAGTGGCAAACTTGATTTTGAATTTGCATCTGAATTGTGTAGGTGTTTTCTTCCCTTCTCTTTCCCTTCTTTATTCTTTTTATTTTGAAGTTTTGTTTTGTTTATTCTTAGTATGATAGTGAGAAAGCTTTATAAATCTCCTTAGAAAATTACTATTTTAATTTAATGCCCTATCACCCAAAACAACAAACAATAATAAAAAAGTTACTCTTAACTGAGTGTGTCCTAAAAGTCAGGTATCAAGTTTGATTTTGATTAAGGAGCTGTTTTACAAATATCAAGATAATTATATCACCAAAAGAAAAAAAAAGAAAGGAAGTTATACTTTAGAGATAAATGAAAATGTTTATATTTAAAATGCACTCCAGTGGACCAAGGGATCACATATCACTGTATATTCATGAATAGATGTTTTTTTTTTATTTATAAAATAAAGCTTAAAAACAAAGCTGAGGAACACATAAGAAATCATCCCTAATAGATTTTTCTTGAGAAAGAACAAGCTAGTTATTAATAACTCTATACTTCCTTTGCAGAAATCTTGTGCAAGGTGAACTAGAGACTCATAGATTCAATTTCTGATGACAGAAGTAGAAAACAGACTTGGAAAGAACAAGATTTTTTTATGGATTAGAGCCCTAGATCTTGGTATATTGAGCATATTTTTCTCAAATGATGTCAGAGATGGAAACATAATCTTCAGTTTTCTTGAGGACAAGGGCCTGGAAACATCCAGAATTAGCTCCAGAGAGGCGAGTTCACAGTCCAAAAGAAGGTAGGAAAACTTCATCATTGCCTATCATGTCTGAGATTATGAGATTATTTTATCTTGAGATCATGAGTTATCAAAGTGGCTGAAAGGCTGCATTTGCTTGTCTAATCTACGTTACTGCCCTCTCCCACTCTCAGAAAAGATCTACTCAGATCTTGGTTGTCACAAGAACATGCTTGATTTGCCTTACAGATGGTGCATGAGAAGGGATAATGAACTATTTTTACTGCTGAAATAGTTAGGTTATTTTATCAGGATGGCATCATATATGACTTAAGGTATAGCAATGAATCTTCAAGGGGCCCAACCAAAAGGTACTTTCGTACCAGAGAAGAACAAACCTGACTCCATATTGGATCTGTTCCTTTGGCTCTAACCTTTTGTGTTCTGTTGCCTGTGCTTAGTCATGCGGGCTCTGCTCCTATGCAAAAGAATATTGCCTATAGCCTGAATTATCTCAATGCTCTGCCTCCCAGATTTGACTTTTAAATATATAACACTTTTCCATCCATATAGAAATAAAAAGTTGCAAAATAGAAAGTAACAATTGTCTTGCTGGACGTTTATAAAACATTCTGAAAAGACTTATGTGGACAGCTGCAAAAACAAAGTATTTGGCAACAAGAAAATCACAACCTCTCCCCTTTTAGTATAAAAGAAGTTTGAATTCTAACCTGGGTAAGACAGTTCTTGGGACACTGGTGCACGATCATCTGGGTCTCCTGGTTTTCCAAATACTGTTCGTTATTCTTTGCCCCAACACTTCATCCCTCAATATATTGGCCTATTGTGTGGCAAGCAGTATTAGCGTGGACTTGGTAATACATTTAGCCCTGTAAAAAAACAAGAAGGTACATTCAGGAATTCTATTCAACTTGAACTCTTCAGATTTTTTAACTTTATGTTCTTTGAGATAGTATTCTCTCTTATTTCTTTAGAATGTAAGATCTCAAGGATGGGCATTTTAATTCATTTTTCTCTGATAGTCCTCGTAAAGTTCTTGGAAATACATATTATTAATCTCACTTCAAAAATGAAGAAAACAAGACTCTAGGAATTTGAGTAATAAATCTAAATTCTCACAATAAGGAATGGTAGATCTTGAATTCAAACACAGTTCAGCTTGATTCTAAAGCTTGTGATCTTAACCACTACACTACTTTGTACAGCAAGAAGCCTAAGAAGCTATTTATGGCTCTTTTCTCAGGGAGTTTTCTTTTGTTTAGACATATAATGATGGTAAGTCTTATACTTACCTTGCTTAAGAATTCTGATCAGGCAAAATTCAACAAAGAAGGTAGTACTTTAAATTAACCCATGCTAGAATTTATACTCATTCAAAGAACATTTATAGATATTCCACAATGTAAGAGTTAGTGTGTTAAACATTGTATGGATCAGCATGAACTTGATACTAAAAATAATGCAGAAAAAATACTGCAGAATACCTTCTGGGCTAAACTCCATGGACAGACAGCCAATTTTATTGTTTCCTGGACCACTTGATCATTTTAACTAAATTAAGCACCTGTAACCACCAGATGTCTAATTAGAAAGTAAGGGGTAGGTGCAGTGAATACATGAAAAATATTTTAAAAGAATACATGGAACTGGCCCAAATATCTTCATTATTTCACTGTTCATTCCTCATCCCAAGGTAGAAGATTATCATACTAAGAACATTGGGAACTAATTGGTAAGAATCAGATGTTACTGATATATGTGAGACCGTAAATTTGCTGATCTAGGCCTCTATTTCAGTTATTCGACTTTTTTTCAACAAGGAGATCATAAGTAACTGAGTTGGGCATCAAAGCTTTTTCTGATAAAGCAAAGTATACATTCAGCTACTCTTGCCTGATCCATCGACCGTCACCCCTGTGGCTCCTGTCAATTACAAAAGGCCTAGCTCCTCCCTAGTCCCTCCGCTCTCAAGTCTGGTCATCATTTTTAGTATATTTCTCTTTAAAAAACTAATTGCTAAAGAAAGTTATATGTATCTGTTATTGATCCCACTGCTCCATCTGACTCAGAGAAATACATTTAGCAACAGTAAAAATTAAATCATAAATCTGTTGTTTTATTATGTTGCTGAAGTCAACATAATCTCTGTTACATCACACCAATCTAACTATTTTCATAATCTTGAAGGATAGTTTGGCCTAAAACAGCATCTACTTCACAGGGTGATTGTGAAAATTAAATAAGTTGATATACATAAACGCTTAGAACAGTACCTAAGTATTGTAGGCACACTCAAAACCTTAGCTACTATTATTTCTATTTCTATTGTTTCTACTGTCAAGAGTATGCAAGGCAAATCAATAGTTCTCAGGGAAGATTCCTGACTACAGAAACTGACAACTCTTTTTACCATTACATCCTAAGAGATGTCATAAAATCACAGCTAGAACTTTATAAAGAAAGGCTCTTGGGACTTTAGGATGACAGGATAAGAATGTGTAACCCCCTTTCCTTTATGAGATTAGAGGGAAGGTGAGAATAGACAAATAAATTCTTCAGTCAAACCAGGACACACTATAACCACCAGACCAACATATAAGGGAGCTGTCAGAACAAGTAATGGTTAGACCAGATGGGCCTGCTGCTGCCAGCACACACTGAACTGGAAGAATCCAGAGAGGGACAGCAAACACCACTGTTAGAAGCGATGACACCAACGGCATGGGTTGCTGAATGAAGTTCTTTGGACCCTGATAGAGATTAGAGATGCTGGAATAAATAAAAGAATTTGCAGATGTCCCATCACTGAAGGGCTCATCCAAAGGTGAAACCCACTGGAGAAGACAGTGAGTTGGGAGCAGGCCAGTATCTGTAGGAACAGGGAAAGTCTGGGAATAAGGATAAACCAAAGCACTCTTGTTTCTCTCGCTTTATCTTTCTTTCTCTCACACACATGCAACACACGCACACACACACGAAGTAAATAAAGGGAAAATGGCATGGCAGGGAAAAGGAGGGCATGAAAAATAAACTGTCATTGCTGCTCAGGAAAGAAGCTGAAAAGAAAAATAAAATAGCGCCAAAATGAAGGTCACGCTGAGATATAAAAAGAGAAGACTATACAATTGAAAAGACAGTAAGTGTTAGAGAGGGCAAGACTAAGAAAAAAATGAACAAAATGATTGAAAATGAGTAAGAAGATAAGAAGTCAAAAATACAGAAAATGAGAAATAGGGCCTTCACAAAGATGGAAGTTGAAAAAAAAATTTTAATTTGTAATTGAGAAGATTATTCAAAACTAAGAGGAAAACTTGAATCCAAGTCTAGAAGAGGAAGTATACCATGTCTCCAGAATAACTAATACAAAATAATAAATTTCAAGACATTTCCTGGTACACTGTTATGATTTAAAAGGTGAGAGAGACGGAGAGAGGCAGGGAAAAAAGGGAGATAGGTTCTTGTATATCGAGGAGGAGATCATAAAAATAGTCCGTTCTCAACACGTACACAGAAAATTCCACACTAGAAGATGGAGAGCTAGAAAATCTAAGACAAACTACCCCAGAGGAAGTAAAGGAAAATTTCAAGTAGATACTCTGCAAAAAAGCACTTGTCTGACGATGCCAAAAACAGCATTTCCTTCAATTTTTCTAGAAAACTTGCATGGTTCCTATAGTGCAAGGTACCTTATTAGGTATGTTAGTTATTTGTAAGCTTGACTTTCTTCTCTGCCACACCTGACCTTCTCACAGGCTGTCCTGTTCACTCCTGCCCCTTCCTCGCACATAGATTGGTCTCAAAGTCAGTCTGTTGAACTGATGCACTATGTTATTGTAGGAATCTGGGACTCCAAAACAAATTGCTGATAATTCAAGAAACTTGCCCAGACTTTGGTTTTTGGGAAAACAAAACATGAAAAAAATCAATATTAAATCATATAAAAATGAAATATAATGTTACTTAGCCAGGAGCTTTTTGTCCACTACACAAGGCTGCAGCCCCATGGTAAACATTTTGACATTATAATATGGAATAGCACAACTTGCCTCTGTGATTAATTGCATTTCATAAAAAATAAAACCCTCAGGATAAACAAAAAGTTTAAAAATCAGTTATTCAGATCATGGTTTTATGTGATCAAAAGTATTCCTTTGTATGTGAGCCTAAGGGGTACGGAGTGAGAAGGCGGGAGATGAGGCAGGAATTTATTCCAGGGTCTGGTTCAGGCACAGGTTGGGCTGAGATAATGTTCCAAGGATTTAAGCTGATTTTTTTTTTTTAATAAAGGTTCAGACCAGACTCTGGGGTATGTTCTCTCCAAGCTGAGTATGTCCAGTACTGGTGCCAACAAGTCCTGACATTCACATAAGTTTCTACAAAATGGGCTTTTCAGAAAGACCACCTGAATCTTGAGTTTCTGTGAATGGTAAATGGCCCCAGGAAGGAAAAAAAAAACAAAACATTAGCTTAGGTTCCTTCTTCTACTTTCTAGGTTTGTTAGGTAAGAATTTTTGAGGGCCAACTATTAAGAGAGATCTAAACTGATCTAATTGCTGTCTCCATACAACAGGATTATGGTTCAGTTGTATACTATGTGAACAGGCAATGAAGGAGACAGAAAAGAGAGCAGGGGAAGGAAGGAAGGAAAAGGAAAGGAAGCAAAGGGAAGGGAAGCAAAGGGAAGGGAAGTAAAGGGAAGGGAAGGAGGGAAGGAGGGAGGAAGGAAGGAAAGGGGGAAGGAAGAGAGGGAGGGAGGAAGAAAGAAAGATGCTCAGGATCCCAATTAAACACATCTATTTTGACATGATTTTACAGAGAAAGAATTAAATTAAAGATATTGGAAACATCCAATTACATTGGTATAACTGCCTAGGGCTGACTTCAATGAATCAGTTTTATAAAATATAGTCCTTGCAATATCATCTTCATCAATTAACATTTATTGAGTAGTTCCTGAGGTACATGACACATGAAGAGATAAGATTAACTTCCCTTTACCCTTCTCTCTAGAAAATGAAGCTAGTACATCCTTCAAAATACCTGCCTGAGGGGGAAAAATGGAATTGCTCTAACAATCTGAACAAACTATTTCCAGAACTAATATTCTACTTATCTGGCTCTTGCCTTCCATATTTCCAATATCCTGTAATATCTCATAGAAATCTAAAAGTCACAAAGTACAAACTGGCACAGTGTAGAGTATGTTTTGTGTACATTTTATTTGTTTAATACTTTATATTTTTAAATTCCCTTTAATAATACTTAAATCAGGCAAAGTAACTATCATTTTCCCCAATTATAAGACCTATATTAATAAGGACATCTGCTAACTCAAAATTATATTGCATGCTGCAGAGTGATTTTATGTTATTTTCCTGTTTATTGACAACTCCTCTTCTATACAATGAGAAAAAAAGAGGTAAAGAGAGGAAGTAGATCTACCAATTTACTGAGTGATAGGTCGTGCTAAACATTTTGCATTTACTATTATATATTTTTATAATTTTATTTAATTATTTAAAAAATTTTCCTTCTAGTTTCATTGAGATATAATTCATGTACAGCAGTGTATATTTTTTTTTTGCTGGGGGGCGGGGGAGGTGGAGGTATTTAGATTTCATTAACTTATACATTTTTTAAACGGAGGATTGACTTTGTGCTTGCTAGGCAAGCACTCTACCACTGAGCTATACCTTCCCCTCTATGATTACATTTTTACTCTGAACAAACCTATGTGGTGGGCGTTTGTATCCTCTTACCTTAGACAAAGCAGCAATGCTTACAAAAGTAAAGTTGTCTATTAAGTGGCAGATGTGGTATTAGAATCCAGGTCATCAAACTCCAAAGCCCATGTTATGAACTACTTCAATACACTTGCCCTTTTTGGTTTGCAGAAGCAGCTAAATTAAATTTATACATCCTCTAGATTTGCACATTATTTCAGGTGACATCTTCCTATATTTTAATTGCTGGGTCATATAAACCATGTAAGTAAGATTTTCTAAATATGTTGGTAAATATATATTTAAAAGACTGCAAATCACTTTAGAAACATTATAAATTCTTATTATATATGCTCCAAATGTCTTTTGATTTCCACCTAGTTCAACAAACATATAGTGATATGTACCATGTAGAAAGAAATGTATAGGAACTTTGAGAAACAAAAGGTGAACATGACAGACTCTGAGCCTGAAGGACAGGCAGGTACACTATTGCAAAGTCCCAGTCAGCAAGTCTAACTGGAAATTGGGTATGGTTCTTTTTCTAACTCATCTGCTATATTTATAAATCTAAATTATACTTGCCAGATAGAATCATACAAACATCACAGAGAAAAAAATAAAACCATCTTCTTTTCTATCAATTGTACTTTACCAATTTCATACAGAGCTCCCAGTCTATGACAGTAAAAAGTTTTGAGAATTCCTTATACCTTTTTACAACCCAAGACACTCTAAAATATTGGGCTATAAAATTTTATAACCTTTCTTATTGTAACAGCATGTTATTTCTCCCATAATGTTGTTGGTAGCAAAATTTGAAACAAAAAAAAATTTACAGGCACATTTCAAGGCAATAGTAGATTAACACTTTCATTATTAAGTTCTTCAGTGTTCTTGTATTTGTAGGTTTCATTAATTAATAATAGTACTATTGGCTTACCATCTAGTTTTGTTGTTATAGAAATCAATGCTGTAATTTTTCACAAAATATCTAAACCAGAATATCAAATTAAGTATATCTTGTGGTGTAAAGAAATGGAGGTCTGGATACCGACAAGAGAAGATGGCGGAGTAGAAGGACGCTCGCAGGTCACCCTCTCCCACAAATACACCAAGACCCACATCTGCAGACCCACTCAGCCAACCAGAGCACCTGCGGAACTCCGACAGAACATCGCCCTCTTCAAAAGATAAAGACGCCAAAAATCTGGTAGGAGAAAAGGAAAAAAGAAAGAACAAAAAGCAAAGCAGCGCAGGACGGGTCCCGCGGGGAGGGAGCGGCAAAGGAGGACTGGCGCTCGCTCGCTGGGTCTCCCCTCTCCAACTGAGAGGCCAGCGGGACGGAGGGGGAGCCTCCGAGGCTCGGATCTGTACAGAGCAGCCCTTGACTAACAGAACTAAGTTAAACAAGAACAGAGCGTCCCCCCCGACACCCAGCCTGAGACGCCAGCCGGCAGCCGCGGGCAGAGCCAGGCTGCACAAGCCGGGCGGAGGACGGGGGCGGCTGCACGGAGGCAGCCCCGGGGGAACGCAAGGGGCTGCGCGCCGTGGCTGTGGGTGCACAGGGCAGAACAACCTGGGCCCTCCATAAAACAGCAAGGTTGAGGTGCTCTCGGGGGAAGGGTGCACACCCCCATCTCTGAAAACCCGCGGAAAGTTTTCCGGGGAAGAGAGGCAGGGCGCAGGCACAGCCACCATATCCTCCGCGATGAGCACTCAGGCGGAGGCGGGGCGAAACCTGCATCCACACGGAAGGGCTTAGCAGCCTCAAAGGCCAGACAGAGACTGGCCTGCAGCCGGGGGCAGATAGGATCCTTCCATCCTGGTCCGTCAGAGAACTTGCTCCACAAAGACAGACAAGGAGCTGGGTTTTGGCTCGGAGCAGGGACAGGTCTTCCCCGAGCCGACCTGTGGACGCCGACCAGGGCGGAGCGCGCAGCCGCACAGAGAGCGGAACTACCAGCAGGGCAGGTAGAGGGAGAGCGGCCCCCCCGCCTTTCGGGCAGGAACACAGCCCCTGACCGAGGTGCTGGGAGGGGGCACGACCCGCCCTCCTACCTGGCCAGTCTGCAACATCTGACTGCGGCATCCAGAGGGGCAGTGACCCACCCGCCCACAGCAGAGAGCTGCACCTGACCCAGTGTTAGGAGGAGGCGCGATCGGCTTGCCAACAGGTGCTGGGAGCAGCACAGAAGAGGGCGCCAACCGAGGGCCTCTGAAAACAGCAAGCTGAGCTTCCAAAACAGGACGAAGACAGAAAGACTTCACATTAAAAGCACACAGACTCCAGGAGAACACCGACAACCCCCCCCCCCTTTTTTTTAAAATCTGTTTTTACCTGTTCTATTTTCTATTACTCTCTTAATCTTTACTTCTTAATTCATTTCTATTTCTCTTGGGTTTTGATGTCCTGCTATTGATTAGACACAGGTTTCAAATACATCTATTCATCTCCCCCCCTTTTTTGTAAAGGTTTTAAAAGGACGTCTCAACCCGATTAATACTCTGCTTCAACTCACTCTTCTATTATTAATTATACACTGTTTTCAAACCCTCTTTCTCCCTTCTTTTAAAATTCTCTCTCTCTTCTTTTTTTTTCTTTTTTTCCTAAGTTCTATTCCTAAATAGGCATCACATAGATAAAATTCTTAAGGACCAAAATAAACAACTGATACTCCATAAACCACAGTGTCAAAGAGGTATGAGCAAGATGAAGAAGCAGAAAAACCTTTCCCAATTAAAAGAACAAGAGAAATCCCCTGAAAGAAAGATCAACGAAATAGACATCGATAGCCTACTAGATCAAGATTTCAAAAAAGGAGTGATCGAATTGCTGAAGGAATTAAAAGAGATAGTGTTTAGAGATATAAAATATGTCAAAAATCAAATTGAATCTATAAAGAAGAGCCAAGCAGAATGGGTAAACTCACTGACAGAGATGAGGAATGATCTAATAGCTGTGCAAAGCCGACTAGATAATGCAGAGGAACGAATTAGTGATCTAGAAGACAGGGCAATAGAAAGCACCCATTCAGAAGAACTACAAGAGAAGCAAATAAAAAATAATGAAAATAGCATAAGGGACCTATGGGATAATATAAAGCGTCCCAATCTTCGCATAATAGGGGTCCCAGAAGGAGAAGAAAGATCAAAGGGGATTGAAAAGGTTTTTGAAGAAATCATGACTGAAAACTTCCCAAACTTAAAGAAGGAATCAGATATCCAAGTACAGGAAGCTCAGAGGGTCCCAAACAGAAAGACCCCAAATAGACCCACACCAAGACATGTCATAATCAAGATGGCCAGAGTCAAGGATAAAGAAATGATTCTAAAGGCAGCAAGAGAAAAGCAAAGAGTAAGTTACAAGGGAACCCCCATAAGGCTCTCAGCTGATTTCTCTACACAAACACTACAGGCCGGAAGGGAGTGGCAAGATATATTCAAAGCCCTGAATGAAAAAAAGATGCAGCCTAGGATCCTTTGTCCAGCAAGGCTATCCTTGAGGATAGAAGGAGAAATAAAGAGTTTCACAGACAAAAAAAAAAGCTGCAGGAGTTTAGCAACACTAAACCCATGCTAAAAGAAATATTGAAAGGGCTATTCTAAATAGAAAAGCAGCAGGATGCTACAGAAATGAGAAACACACAACTGGAAGGTGATAACTCATGAATTACAAATAAAGTAAACATGAAATTATAAAAGAAGACATACAAATCACTGAGAGTGGGAGAGGGAGGCAGGGAAATATAGAATATTTTTTCTTTCTTTTTTAATTTTTTTTAACAGTAGGATGGGTTTGAGATCATGTTACTATCAGTTTAATAAAAACAGTTATAGTAATGGGTTGATAGATTTACAAAAAAGGGTAACCACAAGCCAAAAATTTACAAGGGAGTCACAAAAATTAAATAAAATCCATGATAATACAAAGGAAAATTACCAAACCACAAAAGGAAGAAGAAAGGAACAAAGAGGATATACCAATTCAACTGCAAAGATAAGTTCAAAATGGCAATAAACACACATCTATCATTAATTACTGTAAATGCTAATGGACTAAATGCTCCAGTCAAAAGACACAGAGTGGCAGACTGGATAATAAAGCAAGAACCTTCAATATGCTGCATATAAGAGACCCACTTTAGGGAGAAGGACACATATAGATTGAGAGTGAAAGGATGGAAAAGGATATTCCATGCAAATGGAAAAGCCAAAAAAGCAGGTGTTGCAGTACTGATTTCAGACAAAATAGACTTTAAAACAAAGGCCATAAAGAAAGATAAAGAAGGACATTTTATAATGATTAAAGGAGTGATACAAGATGAGGATATTACACTCGTTAATATATATGCACCCAATATAGGAGCACCTAAGTACATACAAGAATTACTAACAGAGATAAAGGGGGATATTGATGGGAATACAATCATAGTTGGAGATTTTAACACTGCATTAACATCACTAGACAGATCTTCCAGACAGAAAATAAACAAGGCAACAGAGAAATTCAATACTACAATAGAAAAACTAGATTTGGTGGATATTTTCAGAGCATTACACCCCCCAAAAATAGGATATACATTCTTTTCAAGTGCACATGGAACATTTTCCAGGATCGATCATGTACTTGGGCACAAAAGAAACCTCAACAATTTTAAGAAGATAGAAATTATCTCAAGCATCTTTACTGACCACAATGCCATGAAAGTGGAAATCAACAACAGAGAAACAAAGGAGAAAAAAAGGAAAGCATGGAGATTAAACAATATGTTATTGAAAAAACAATGGATCAATGAGGAAATCAAAGCTGCAATTAAAAAATACCTTCAGACAAATGATAATGAAAGCACAACCACTCAAAACCTATGGGACACAGCAAAGGCAGTGCTAAGAGGGGAGTTTATAGCGATACAGGCCTTCCTCAAAAAAGAAGAACAATCTCAAATAAACAATTTAACCCACCACATGAATGAATTAGAAAAAGAAGAACAAAAAGCAGCAGAAGGAAGGAAATAATAAAGATCAGAGAGGAATTAAATACAATAGAGATTAACAAGACCATAGAAAAAATCAACCAAACCAAAAGCTGGTTTTTTGAAAAAGTAAATAAAATCGACAAACCTCTGGCCAAAGTCACAAAGAAGAAAAAAGAGAGAGCACAAATTAGCAAAATAAGAAAGGAAAATGGAGAAATTACAACAAACAAAATAGAAATACAGAATATCATACGAGAATATTATGAAAAACTATATGGAACCAAACTGGATAACCTAGAGGAGATGGACAAGTTTCTGGAAACATACTGTCCACCAAAACTGAATCAAGAAGAATCTGAACACTTGAACAATCCGATCACTAGAAAGGAAATAGAAATAGCAATAAAAAACCTCCCTACAAATAAAAGTCCAGGACCAGACGGCTTCACCGGGGAATTCTAGCCAAACATACAAAGAAGAGCTCATACCAGTCCTTCTCAAACTCTTCCAGACGATTGAAAAGGAGGGAATACTCCCAAACTCATTCTATGAAGCCACCATCACCCTGATACCAAAACCAGGCAAAGACACTACAAAAAAAGAGAATTATAGGCCAATATCACTGATGAACATAGACGCCAAAATCCTCACCAAAATTTAAGCAAATAGAATCCAACAACACATAAACAAGATTATGCATCATGACCAAGTGGGGTTCATCCCAGGGACACAAGGCTGGTTCAACATACGCAAATCAATCAATGTAATACATCACATCAACAAGACAAAGGACAAAAACCATATGATCATCTCAATTGATGCAGAAAAAGCATTTGATAAAATTCAACACCTATTTATGATAAAAACTCTCGCCAAAGTGGGTATAGAGGAAACATATCTCAACATAATAAAAGCTATATATGACAAACCTACAGCCAGCATAGTACTCAACGGTGAAAAACTCAAAAGCTTCCCACTAAAATCTGGGACAAGACAAGGATGCCCACTATCACCACTCCTATTCAACATAGTCCTGGAAGTCCTAGCCACAGCAGTCAGGCAAGAGAAAGAAATAAAAGGGATCCAAATTGGAAAAGAAGACGTAAAAGTGTCATTATATGCTGATGACATGCTACTATATATAGAAAACCCTAAAAGGTCCACACAAAAGCTACTAGAGCTGATTGAAGAATTCAGCAAGGTAGCAGGTTACAAAATTAACGTTCAAAAATCAGTTGCATTTCTTTACACTAACGATAAATCAACAGAAGAAGAAAGTAAAGAAACAATCCCCTTTAAAATAGCACCCAAAGTAATAAAATATCTGGGAATAAATCTAACCAAGGAGGTGAAAGAATTATACACAGAGAACTATAAACCACTGATGAAGGAAATTAAAGAAGACTTTAAAAAATGGAAAGATATTCCATGCTCTTGGATTGGAAAAATCAATATTGTTAAAATGGTCATACTGTCCAAGGCAATCTACAGATTTAATGCAGTCCCTATCATATTACCCAGGACATATTTCACAGAACTAGAAAAAATCATAATAAAATTCATATGGAACCATCAAAGACCTAGAATTGCCAAAGCATTACTGAAGAGAAAGAAAGAGGCTGGAGGAATAACTCTCCCAGACTTCAGACAATACTATAGAGCTACAGTCATCAAGACAGCATGGTATTGGTACCAAAACAGACATATAGGCCAATGCAACAGAATAGAGAGCCCAGAAATGAACCCACAAACTTTTGGTCAACTCATCTTTGACAAAGGAGGCAAGAATATACATTGGAATAAAGACAGTCTCTTCAGCAAATGGTGTTGGGAAAACTGGACAGCAGCATGTAAAACAATGAAGCTACAACACTCCCTTACACCATATACAAAAATCAACTCAAAATGGATTAAAGACTTAAACATAAGACAAGATACAATAAACCTCCTAGAGGAAAACATAGGCAAAACATTATCTGACATACATTTCAAAAATTTTCTCCTAGAAGAAATAAAAGCAAGAATAAACAAATGGGACCTAATGAAACTTACAAGCTTCTGCACAGCAAAGGAAACCAGAAATAAAACAAGAAGAAAACCTACGGAATGGGAGAAAATTTTTGCAAGTGAAACCGACAAAGGCTTGATCTCCAGAATATATAAGCAGCTCATACGACTCAATAAGAAAAAAATAAACAACCCAATCCAAAAATGGGCAGAAGACCTAAACAAGCAATTCTCCAAGGAAGACATACAAATGATCAAAAAGCACATGAAAAAATGCTCAATATCACTAATTATCAGAGAAATGCAAATCAAAACTACAATGAGGTATCACCTCACACCAGTCAGAATGGCCATCATCCAAAAATCCACAAATGACAAATGCTGGAGAGGCTGTGGAGAAAGGGGAACCCTCCTACACTGCTGGTGAGAATGCAGTTTGGTGCAGCCACTATGGAAAACAGTGTGGAGATTCCTCAAAAGACTAGGAATAGACTTACCATATGACCCAGGAATCCCACTCCTGGGCTTGTATCCAGAAGGAAATCTACTTCAGGATGACACCTGCACCCCAATGTTCATAGCAGCACTATTTACAATAGTCAAAACATGGATACAGCCTAAATGTCCATTAACAGGTGACTGGATAAAGAAGAAGTGGTATATTTATACAATGGAATACTACTCAGCCATAAAAACCGACAACATAATGCCATTTGCAGCAACATGGATGCTCCTGGAGAATGTCATTCTAAATGAAGTAAGCCAGAAAGAGAAAGAAAAATACCATATGAGATCGCTCATATGTGGAATCTAAAAAACAAATACAAAAACAAACAAACAAACAAAAACAAAGCATAAATAAAGGACAGAAATAGACTCATAGAGAGAGAATACAGATTTGTGGTTACCAGGGGGGTGGAGGGTGGGAAGGGATAGACTGGGATTTCAAAATTGTAGAATAGACTACACTGTATAGCACAGGGAAATATACACAAAATGTTATGATAACTCACAGAGAAAAAAATGTGACAATGAGTGTGTATATGTCCATGAATAACTGAAAAATTGTGCTGAACATTGGAATTTGACACAACATTGTAAAATGATTATAAATCAATAAAAAATGTTAAAAAAAAAAAAAAGGAAAAAAAAAGAAATGGAGATCTGTCTGGGTTTGGGGTTACTGGAAGACAGTTACCATACAAATTATATGAAGAGGTTGGCATATATTTGGACTTTGTCCTGAGCATCAAAAAATACTTACGTGTCCTCATCCTCCTACACTTGCAAGCTTCTCTGTCTTAAAATTTTTTCCTAAGAATATAGGACCATTTTGCTTTAGTTTCTCAAATCATGTTCATAATCACGACCATTGTATGAAATAACACCTGCCTAATTACTTCATTCATTTATTCATTGAACAAATATTTATTGTACTCTACCATATGCTATGCACTGTACAGGTATCTTATGTATAAGAATGAACAGGGTCAAAATGATGCCTGCCTCATTACCCTGAAAGCCTAGTCAGGGATCTTGATGAATAATAGGAAATAAAAATGTAAAAATTAATAAACAAAAATTTTAATTAAATACAGCTGAGAGACCAGCAGGGGAAGCTGTCACGCTCTCACGATACCAGAGCGAAACAGGAAGAAGGAAGACTCCTCTTCTTTCCTCATAAGGATTCAGCTGATGAAAAGCCAGGGACTCTCTGCTCACTCTAGCCCTCCCAGCTTCCTTTTCTCTCTATAAAGTGCTCTAGTCCCCTTGCTGTGGGGAGACTTGTACAAGGATCACCACAGTTGCAGACTCTGAATTGCAATTTTGTGCTGACCCCAAACAAATTCATTTTTGCTGGAGAAATATACATCTATTTATTTCAGGTCAACAATAACATAAAGCAACAATGGCTACCAGTGGGTAACAAAGCATACAATTGGAGTTCACGTAAAAGAGAAGCACTGCTTAATATTTGCCGTATGTGCTTAGTATGTAAAAGGGTGATGGACAAAGAAGGCTGCTTGTATTAGCTGAGATGTCAAGAATGCATCTACTTAGCTAGGCAAATTCTGGGGAAAGGGGAGAAAGAGGATAATGCTTTACTCGGAGAATTTACTCATGCCAAGGCTGAGGGTTAAGAAAGGCTGAGGTTGTTCAGGACTTTGGGAGAAACTGAATTGAGTGGTGCAGAGGGTAGGAAGAGGAGTGGGTGGTAGTTGTTCGGAGCGCATAGGTGTGAGCAGGCCATGCGGTGAAAGATCCTGCAACCCTTGATAAGAAGGATGAACATCATCCTAAGAGCATTAGTTTCAATACATGTGAGATAAAATGATGTTGGTGTTTTAGAAAGACTGCTTTGACAATGATGGGGGAAATGGATAGAAGCAAAGGCAAGAGGGGAAGAAATGAAAGTCACTAAGAACCTGTTAGAATAATCAAGTCAAGAAAGCAAAGAGATCTGAACTACATTTGTGATGGCTGGGTGGAAGGTTATTTCCCCCGATAGTACACATACACAGATACACACATACAGTGTATGTGTGTATCTGTATCCTAAGGTTACCATTAACTATATATTTGTGTTGTTGTTTATCCTCCATTAAATCATGAGGTCTCAGGACCATGAACTCTGCTTTCTGCTAGTATTGTAAAGTCTATGATAGCTCATCATGTACTCGAAGATAGAAAACAAATATTAAATTAAAACAATAAATACAATGAAGGTAAAGAGAGCCAAATTCGTTTCCCTAAATATTTCATTTGGCTATGATGTAAATTCTCATGAGATACATATCAATAACAGTAACTTAAATAAACTCCTTGGGATTAAAGATATGATATAAGGTATTTTTTAAATCGCTCTACTCCAAAGGATTTTTAGAATGATTGCTATTGGCTACTCCAAAGGATTTTTAGGAAGATTTCTATTGGTTTTACAAAAAGAAAGCCACCATTATAGCATTTGGTACAAATTTACAATGAATGTAATGCTAATAAAGTTTACTAGGTTGAGACTTGTCTTCCAAAAAAGAATTTGAACATTGTAAGGATATAAATGAAAGAGGAAAAGAATAAAATCTTTCATTGGTCATTCATTACATTGCTTATTTTTTTTAAATCTGAGGTTAAGTGTCTATATCATTTTATTTTACTTTGTTATATATTTATTATATATATTTATATATATATAGTCTTTTCATTATCTTTCATGGTAATGTGTCAGCTATCAACCCACAACCAAAAGTAATATAGTAATGCTTTGCAATACGAACTAATTTTCCTGCAGGAACTCAACCTACAGTTCAGATGTGTAATACTTTTTCAACTTCAGGAGGCAAACTATTAACGAAATTATCAAAACTTTGAGAGCTAACAGAAATGGAGACCACCACGAATCAAGTGCATTTCCAATTTAGCTTTGTAGGAAAGGTGATCTATGGCCATGATTTCTCGGACTGTATCTAGAACCTAATAAGAGTAGAATGATAATCACAACAAATTGAAGAATCCTACATAATCTAAATGGTAGTAAAGAGTAATTTTATTAGATGCCATATTTTCTATTTAATTAAACTGTATATCATAAGTAAAAATAGTTAATAAATCTTAAAATGGAGGAGAAAGAAAATGAAGAGGAGGATGAAGAAGGGGAGGGGGATTAGAGGGAAAGGAGAAGAAATGGAAATAAAAATGTTCTAGTGCATACAAAGGAATCTACCTAGTACTTTAGTCTTCAAATTCTATGTGCATTTCTTCCTTCTTCATACCATGTTTCAAAGATTAATAAGCAACATTATGTGAGCGGTTAGTATAGCACCTGGCCATATTAGCATTTCATGAACATTAATTGGTGGTTCCACAGCACAGCTCAAGGAGTGATTAGTTAGAAATAAAGAGGAAAATAAGCCTTCAGGTGGCAGTGGCCCTAAACTCAGGGAAGACCTAAATATAAATATATTTAAATACTAAAGAAAGTGTTGTGTACAGGGACTCAGCAGTGACTATTTTAAGATACGTAGCTGGGTCAAAACACATCCAATTTCCTCAAGGAATTCTGTGGCAGGGACATTCTTCTTCCATGAATGGGAGAAGACATGCTGCTAGCTTACCCAGAACTAAAATAATGGGTTGGAGACTCTCCTTCCTTGTCAATGCATTTCTATATTCAGTGTATAACTAAGCTGCAGAAACTCAAACAACATGGTTAATTTTGGCTCAATGAGACACATGCTTCTATGAGCTGCAAAATGTTCACAAAAATTATTAGAGAGTGTTGACAGCTTCCTGTGGTATAAAACACAAAAATCTATAGTTGAGTAAAAATTTATGAAAAATGTATGCCCCAAATCTTGAAATATTTATCTTAATACCAAATGGATAGTACTTCACATTAGTTGCTTAAAAAGAAAATGAGATGTATCCTATATTCAGAGAGTTACACATAGTTGGAATACAAATATAGTTTCAAAACTTGAGCTGTTCATATTGAATGAAATCAACATCCATAACCTCCCTGACTATATTAAATTAGAACTCACTAAAAAACACTAAATATAAGTGATCTCAAATATCCTATATGTAGTTAGACATGTCGCTACATAAAATATTTAATAAACTCTGTATAACTGTGAAAAACTTTCAAATGGGAACCTAATACAGGAGTTCTAGTTTTCTCTGTTTAATATCTGTATCATATTTTATTTTATTTTTTCTGTGAATAAGAAGATATAACAAAGCTGAGAAGAAAGGAAAAGTTAACAAAAGATGCCCAGTATACTTAGTGAATTATACTTGCAAATATTAACTACTATATATAAAAATAGATAGAAAACAGATTTCTTCTGTATAGCACAGGGAACTATATTCAGTATCTTGTAGTAAACTTTAATGAAAAAGAACATGAAAACAAATATATAGATGTATATGTATGACTGGGACATTATGCTGTATACCAGAAAGTGACACATTGTAACTGACTATACTTCAATTACTTCAATTTAAAAAAAAGAAAGCAAAACAACAATAATATAAAAGTGTTATAACTCAGTAAAATTACAGGTCCCTGCCTTTTAAAGGGAATTTTACTTTGATTTAGAGTTTTAATTTAATTTTTTCACTACTTATGACAAAGGCAATTACTCAAAAATATTTGTCATGGCATGCTATTAGAGTTGTTTTAGTAAGCCAGAGCACTCCAGGATGTCAGACTTCACCTGGCAACACAGGACCAGAGAAGAATGGAAGGAAGGAAAGAGATGAATTACAGGGGGAAGCAAGATAAAGTAAGTGAAGGGAAGGAAGGAAAGGAGACTATACTATGGAGTAGCTAAACCAGAGTAGTCATTCAGTGAATGGAACACAGGGAGAAAGGAAGGATAAAAACTAATAGAAAGGGAGGAAATATATGATACTTAATTTAAATCTTAAATGTGGAAAGAATGCTTTACTCTAGCAATTTCTGCTCATTCTTGTATCTCTTATAAGAGAAGAACTTTCCTCCAACCACCTCAAATAGGTAAATTATTTCCCTCTATATCACTTGTGTTAATGTCCTCATTATATTTACTATTATGTATTATAACAGTGTCTGTGCTTCTCCAATGTTGGTCCAAGTAGCTTAGTGTTTTGGAATGAGTCTACTTAATTTTCAAAGTCTGTGTTATCATTACTATGGTGAAAAACATGCTTCACCTCCTTTCTCTAGAAGTCGTAAGCCAGTGGTAGACACTGGCCCCTTCAGAAGAATCCCCTTTGTCTCTAAATGATAGTGCCAAGTATTCAGTTACTTGCATGGAGCAGAATTGTCTTACGAAGGCAATAAGCAGTGAAAAGTAGATACACAGTCCAAAGCTTAGAATCTACCAGAAAAGGAAAAAAAAAAAAGTAGCTTTCACTAAGGAAAGGAAGACAATTCATCTGTCTAATAAATCAAGAAAGCATAAAATATCTGTTATTTGTTTTGCAAGCATAGGTCAAAAGCCCACTATTTTTCAAGGAAAAAATATCATCCTTTCATTTCAATTAACCTTATAAAGCCGTCAGTAAATATTTTTGAAAAATATTTCTGGCCACTATAAGGGCAGAAATTGTTTTAAAGGGAAGTTTTTTTATTAAGATAAATGGAGACCTATGTTGGAGTTTAGAGTTCAATCAAATTTCCAAGTCAAGAATCTGAAAGATGAGGTTCTTGAGAAAGTACCTCAAAAGCTGACTTGAAGACCCCTGCTCCCATCCTATAAGACACTGCACTGGTGTTTAGGGAAAACACACTCCTGTGCTTTCCTCCTTTACTAGTCACACAGAACACTTCACTTTTGACACTTCTGTTCATCAAATGTGTGGGGAGGTTCCCCTCAAACCCCTATATCAAGTAATTAATACTTACCTGATATGGGGGAAGTCTGAATTGTGGGACAATAGCTGGGGTCCTATAATTCAACTTAATTCTTATACTATCTATCTTGAGTTAGTGCCACATCCCACAAGTTACGACCTCAGTTCTACAAGACTGCTCTCACTTGAGACATGGATGGCAAGTCTCAGATTGCCACCTGTACTTCAGACCAATTGGCTATAAACTGGGGTTCCCACGACTCTCTCCTTGGGTTCAGTGATTTGCTAGAATGGCTCACAGAACTCAAGGAAACAATTGTATTAATCAGCTTATTATAAGGGATATAATAAAGAATACAAAGGAACAGCCAGATGAAAAGATACATAGGGGTGTGTGGGAGGCAACTTCTATAGCCTCTCTGCGAGCACTTTCATGTGTACACCAATCTGGAAGCTCCCTGAACTCTGTACTTTTGGGAATTTTGTAGATGCTTTATCATGTAAGCACGATCAATTGTTAACTCAGTCTCCAGGCTCTCTCCCTTCCTTGGATGATGGGGGGTAGGGCACAAATTTCCAAGGTTCTAATCATGGCTTGTCTTCCCAGGGACCAATCCCCATCCTAAAACTACCCAGGAGTCCACCAACAGTCACCTAATTAAAGCAAATGACACTCCTGTCACCCAAGAAACCCCAAGAGATTTAGGAGCGCAGGGTAAAAACCAAATATTAAAACAAAAGATGCTCCTAGAGTTATTATCATTTAGAAAATTACAAGATTTTAGGAGCTCTGTGCCAGGAATTGGAGGCAGAGAGCAATATATATTTATGTTTCAATTTTTTTCACAAGAAATGTCCATAAATGTTTTGAAGAGCAAGGCTAGTCTCCTAAAGCAATGACCAAGGTCTATTTTTTCCCTTTTTTGATATTAAAGATAAAATTGTTACTTATATCATTCTGCACATAGTATTGGTCTAGACTTTAACTTATCCCAAGGCAGAACTGCTGCAGAATACTGTGATTCTAAATCTAAAAATTTAGAAAACTGACACAGTATTAATTTTAGAGCTGATCTAATAGAAGATCTAATTATCATAATGCTCATACAGGGAAGGTTTTTTGAAACAAGGTATTATGATACCAATATTATCATTAGTTAGGGATGTTTAAAAATTTCCTAGTGAAAGTAAAAGTAAATTGAAGAGCTTGGTTCAGAAACAGGAAAGAAACAGGAATCTAGGGAAATTTAAAAGATATATATTTTAAATACCAGCATGAAGAACAGAAATAGTATCACTTTAGTTACTGAGTTAAAATCTTACTCAAAAATAAAAACTTCTAAAACTTTGGAAGAAAACGTATGAATATCTTTACACAAATGGATGTGTATATTCCAATCGTCAATGGACAGGATGTTTCAGGACCATGTCTGTGACTGACCCTTATTTATAGATATTTAAATGCTATACAACTTTATAATTAAGATTCCATAATCTTATAATGAAGATACTCATCATTATAGAAGAACCATTAAATTTCAGTGAGTTTTAATGACCATAATAAACTCAGAAAAGAGAATGGGATCTAGAATAACTAAATTAGTCTGCATTAATAAGTTAACATTATGTATTCACCTTCTAAACAAGGGTTAGCAGTAGAGATTTAAGATACAAAACATTATTGGAATTACATTGTAGAAATTTCTTGAAGGATAAAAACTAGAATTAACACAGGTCCTTGTACAAATATTGGCTGTTTAATAATAAAAAGAAAACTTACTATCATTATTAGAGATATAAGAGACTAGAAAGAAGAAATTCATTAAAAACAAAATCTTAAAGTGAAAGGTTCAGTAAAGACTGCAAATGGGAGACAGATGGGAGATGCTGAAAGCCAGACTGCAGGTCTGCCTAAAACTAATTGTAGTCAGCTTTAGATACTCATTTGTTTGGTACCTTATGTGAGTTTTGAATGCTAGAATATTTTTCCCTTAAAAATCATACAAGTTCCCCATAATACCCATGGTTTAATGTTAGTATATCTTAGTGCATTACAAACACATCCTTTTCTCTGCTGACTCCAGTTCTAAGAGAGAAAGAAAAAAAAAGAAAAGAAAGAATAAAGAAAAGGAGAGAGGGAGGGAGGGAAGGAGAAAGGCTTCCCTGCATCTGTGAAGACAGGTAGCATCTGGATAGCCAGCGGCTGAGTGGTTTTTGCTGTCCAAGTTGCTGACTGGCTTGGTGGTGAGGGAGTGTATAGGGTTTTATGATGACATATGAGCCAGGCAGAATCAAGTACATACTCAGAATACTTACAACAAATGTACCTCTCACTGCAACTAAGAATAGTGCCAGGGAAAGGGAACAATTCAGACAGGATTTACAAAGATTCCTTCGATTACCACAAGGACTACTCTGAAAATACACAGGATCATTTCCATTAACAGTGATGTAAAATGTGATGCATAAAGGAGCAAGTATGTGATCAAACTAAAGCATAACAACTAGATTTCAGCTCAAGTTTCCATGGAATTGACAATAGACAACACAATAGACATTTCCTGGAATTTTTAAGGCATTGATCTAACATGAAGTGCTACACCATGAATTCATTTGTTCATCCTTTTATCCATTTAACAAAGACTTATAGAAGAATAATCCAGTCAAGGCACGTGACTATAGGATATGGAGATTCAAATATAAAAATGATGGCACAAATATTGCCCTTAGGGATCTTACAGCCTAGTGGGGGATGATGAGAAGATATACTCTACATAGAGATGGCTCTAATACAATGAACCCCTAGTAAGTGCCATGGTAAGATTACAGGTAAAACACTGTTCAGTTTCACAGGAAAGAAAGGTTGAGTATAGTTGGGAGCTAGTGATGCCTTCAGCAGAAGGTGCATTTGAGCTGAACTTTGCAGGGTGGGTCTGCAGCAGTATTTGGTCAGGGTGTCTACATCAAGAGCTACAAAGGTATGGAGGCATTTGGCACAGAAATCTAAAAGAATCAGAATGGGTATGCATACAACTTGGAAGATATTTTAGAATTATTTTATTTCTATTGACCCAGCACTTCTGTTTCAGTAACTACCCTGAGAAGAACTGATGCCAATACATAAGGAGGCAGGTGCAAGGATGTGGCAGATTTTTAAGAAATGCTGTTAAGTGGGAAGAATACAGAGCCCAAATTAAGTATGTTATAATTTGTTCAAAAAATTACACACATAAACTACATTTTATAGGTGCATATATGTATGCGCACACATATGTTTTCTGAAAGGAAATGAATCAAATTAATAGCATTGGTTTCCTCTGAGAACTGTAATAGAATAGAAGTAATAATGTTATTTCCATGAAGAAGATGGATTTGTGAATTTTTTGTGTAATCAGAAACTAATCAAAAGTACTGAGTGTTAAAGAGTGCATTTAGATAAATAATTCACTTCCCCCAAATAACTGAAAGCACTCTTGCATTTCTTCAGTCCCTTGGAATGACCTTGTTTTCCTTGGTTCTTTACTAATTACACACTTGACTTCACATAAATCTCTTTTCTTATTAGTTAGGGTTTTTGTAATAAAGTAGGGTACCCTCTCTTAGTTATGATAGAGTTTTCTTACAGGAATTTTACACAAAGTATATCACAAACATCAAAAGATGAGTGCATTTAGAATAAAAGAATATTTGATTATTATTAATTTTCCCCTTCCTATCTTGGGGACATACTCTCCTTGGAATGTGGTGGCTAAATGTGTCTCTTCATAATATATTAGAATTTCCACTAATAGTGAAAAAATAAAACTGGAGGAAGAAGATAGGTGAACAGAAATGCAATTATCATACTGGATTCTGGCCAAGAAACCAGGATCATTTCTCTGTCAAAAAAAAAAAAGAAATGCTAAGAATCTGTTTCAGGTGTGTGAGGTCAGAACCTCTGTTTTGCATTTCGCTGGAAATCATGGCCTCCGTAGGCACAGCAGGTCTTAACAATGTGTTCTGAGGCCGACTGACGGGGTCTTAGCAGAATGGAAGGTGCCACTTATTTCATCCATCCCCTACCTCCTTCTGCTCTTTTAGCAACTCCCCTTTCTCCCTGAAGGATCATGTATGAAGCAGATATTGTTAAAACTCTGCATCCCTGGGGATGGCAGCCTGATGCAGCTGTGACCAGAGAGTCTAAGTGCCAATTGTGAAGGAAGCAGTTATAGCAGCAGTGGGCAGGGGCAGACTGGATCCTCTTGCAGAGGTGGTGGGATTTGTTTTAAATGTCATATCCTTGTTGCTCCATTACTGTTCAGTAATATTTAGAGGACTTCAGTAATTACATTTGAGATGGGGGGAAATTAACATAGCCTTGAATTTTTATTTCAAACTGGAAAATATTTAAGGCCTCCACATATATTCTTGTAAGTAATGCAACTTGTTTTTATTAGACATTTTTTGCTTCATTTCAACCTTGGGTCCCTGAACTTCATTTTGTCTTTTGAATTATTAAATTTCATAGAAAAAAATCTGCCATCATAGACACTGGTCTGGCTATAACACTTTCTTATACTTGAAATCCTCCCCACTAGTCAAAGAGTCCTGGAAAGACACATTTGTACCACCAAAAACCTTGGCTTTCTGATTTCCTTAGAGTTGTACATCAAGATATTATCACTAACATAAAACTCTGCGTGGTGCCCAGTGGGCTGGCATTGTCCCATTCCTACCAGACCCTAGGAGGGATACCTTATTTGGCACATCAAGCTGGCACTGCTTCTCTGTGTGCTATTATAGGAATAGCTGAATGCCAGAACAGGGAGGCATTTTGTGGCATAAACGCCAGAGGAATATTTAGACCGGAGCATTTGCTGATCCATATGCTTTTACTACAGCTGTTATTTTCATTTTCACTAAGGTAGGGAATCTGCTCAGTAAAGAATAATTTTGAAATTATTTCTGCCTCGTTCACAGATTTACTTGTGAACATATCATGAGCATACAACAAAATCTTTTGGACTAAAAGAACATTTTATTTAATTTGATTATATGTGAGTATGCATTTATACTATAGGCTAGTTAGAGCTTATAGGGAGCCTTAACGTGCATTATCTCTTTCTCTGTCTTTGAGGCTAATAGCATAAGGTGTGGAATGAGGGTATGGTGGGGGTGAAACTTCCAGCTGGCTCTATACTGAAAAGGGGGGCTATGGTAGAGGGACACACTTTGTAATAATAGGGCTCTGATAACAGAAGGAAGGAACACAAAGAAAAGAAAAGAGAAATCTTTCCACACAGGAAGGAGGAAATACTAAGGTTGAACTGCTCTGGGATGTTGAAGGAAACCATGCCTTCTCTCGGGCATTGCTTACATCTGGAATATATGTTTAAATAATTATAAATTCCAAATTCTCCTTAAGTTAGATGAGAGATAAAGGTTATCTGCCACCACAGCCTTTTATGAAGAACCATAATTAAAGAAATGCCAAATATCTGTATTCTATATACATAAATAATCCAAATAAGACATGGGTTAAAATAAAGCAATAGCAATTTATCAGTATAGTGTCCCAGAGGCATGGAGATGTGGGAACTTTGTCCTTTAAAACTCTGAGAAAATATTCAGCAACAATTGCCTCTCACTAGTCTAACAGTGAAGAAGACTGGAACAAATAATTTCTTAAACTTCCTTTATACCCAACTCTCTGTAATTTTCAAACTAATACTTACAACCAGTTGCTTCTCCCTTAGGTTATACTAGTAGGTTATCAATGAATATGAGTATTACTTGGTTTATTCGTGACACCTCCTACCCACAAAGCAAAGCCAGTCCATTTTATACTTAAGTGGAGCAGCTTATTGGTTAAAATAATAAAATGATCACAGGTCATTACTTCATGTAAACTGCAAAAAAAAAAATACGTTTGCCATTCTATTTCCTAACAAGATATGACACATTCATCTTTCAACTGTAAACATTTTTGGTTACACAGCTATGAAGGACACCATAAATCTCTTTCTATATTGGGAAATTAGTTAATTACTTTCTGACTTAGTATGTGTACTAAAATGATAACATACTATTCTGATTAGAATAAGAAGTCCTAATTGGTAGGACATGTGTATAGGTATGCAAAAATAGACACAGTGTATACGTCTAATTTGATGAAAAAATCCTGAAAGTATTTGTTTATAGTTGTTAATTTTGTAAATAGTAAAGATAAATTGAGCTTAGATACAAAGAAACTGTCCATGGTGGGACTGAATTAGTTGTATTTGATAGTACAATCTTACAATTTCAAACAAATCAAAATTATATCATTATGACTTACATACGTTAAACATTTTAAAGGTTCTTATTTGCTGTTACCTCTGAATTCTAAAATAGGTAGTGAAAATCTTGGTATCCCAGTATAGGCAAAACATGATCATACTCTCATTTATTGTGCAGACCAATGAAAAATAATTTCATTATTAAGTCCAGCTTTCTGCCTTAAGTTACTTTCAAGACAACAATATAAGGAAATGGGGTTTAAGCAAAGCACGGTGATACTGCTGAGCTGAGGAGGCAGAATTCTGAGCTTAGCCTACTGAAGTGACTGAAAAATTGGAGTGTAGGATATTGGAAAGTAGGTTACTGCACAGAGAAGGATCTAGTGAAGTCTTTGGATAAACCTTAAACTGCACGTATGCAACTTGGAATTGCATGATGTCTAGTTACTGGGAAGTTGAACAGCAAACAGAAATTCTATGGGTCAAAAAATATAAGGAGACATAAGAATTCTAGCCTGACAGAGTAGAGAGACCATGTTGACTACCTCTGGTTTTCAAATGAGATTTCAAAAGGTCATACCTTAAAAGAAATACCGGAGACATTTAATAAGGCCTAACCTAGGTTTACTCTAACAAAGCTTAAAATCAATCTTAATTAGTATCACATAATTCACCAGTAAATTAATTGCCTCTTAGGGGGAAAAAATACCTTCATTATTCTTTAAAGGAAGACAACAGAAACCAGACTGTCAACAATGTACCATTTAAAATACTTTTAAAAACATTTTTAAAAATTAAAAAAATAAAGAAGCAGAAAATCATTGACTGTAATTAAGAAAAAAAGACAATGTGAATAGAACCACAAATGAAATTTTTGAGCTATGACATAAGAGCTATAAACAACAATATTTAATATATTTCAGAAAAGATAAATACACTGGCTGAAAAAGCAATGAGACTCCCAACAGAATAATGAAAATGATAAAATGAAGTAGAAATTCAAGAACTAAATGATAAAATACTTAACATAAGAAACTTATTTGATAAAACAATAACTGATTGAAAACTGCAAAGGAAATGATCAGAGAAGTTGAAGACACAGAAAAAAATTACCTAAACAGAAATTTAGAGGGAGAAAAAAGCTGGCAAAAATAAACAAGAGAATCTATCATCTGTGAGAAAATAAGAAAAAGAAATCAAACATTTCAGTGATTTGAATGTCAGAAATAGAGGAGAGAAAAATAAGCGCTGAAAAATATTTTGAAGAAAATAATGCTGAAAAATGTTTACTTGTAAAGAATATCTACTCAGTTTTAAAAAGGTCAGTGAATCTCAAGAAGAATAAACAACAGCAAAACCATACGTAGCTTATCATAGCAAAATTTCTAAAGAGCAAAGATTAAAAAAATCTTAAAAGTGACTAGGGGTTGAAGGAATTACATGTCTGAGAACAATGATAAGAAACACTAATTACTTTACTTCAGAGACAATGCAAGCACGGATCTCAAAGGAATAACATCTTTAATGTTCTGGGAGAAAAAAAATCACCATTCTAGAATTCTATGAAGTGAAAATACTGTTACAAAAAGGAAGACAATATAAAGACATTTTGAGATTAAACCAAAAATGAATTAATTTTGACCAGTACAATACAAGAAATGTTATAAATAGTTATTTATGTGCCAGGAGCATAATCCAGATGGAATCTTGGATCTAACCTAAGAAATGAAGAGCACCAGACTAACATAAACTGTTTATATGTCTCCAAAATTCATATGTTTAAACCTAACCCCCAATGTAATGGTATTTGGAAGTGAGGCCTTTGGGAGGTGATTAGATCCTGAAGGCAGAATCTTCATCAGTGGGATTAGTGTCCTTACAAAACAGACCCTCATCTCCTAAAGTAAAGGAAATAAAAGCAAAATAAACAAACGGGACATCATTAAACTTAAAAGCTTTTGTACAACAAAGGAAACCATCGACAAATGAAAAGACAACCTACTGAATGGGAGAAAATATTTGCAAATGATACAACTGATAAGGGATTAACATCCAACATAAATAAACAGTTCATACAGCTCAACATCAAAAAACAAACAAAACCACCCCAATTTAAAAATGAGCAGAAGAACTGAATATACATTTTTCTAAATTCGAAATGGTGATGGCCAACTGGCACATGAAAAGATGGTCAATGTCATTAATCTTCAGGGAAATGCAAATCAAAACCACAATGAGATATCACCTCATACCTGCTATTATCAAAAGAATACAAACAACAAATGTTGGCAAGGATGTGGAGAAAAGGGAACTCCTACACACTGTTGGTGGGAATATAAATTGATGCAGCCACTGTAGAAAACAGTATGAAAGTTTCTTAAAAAACAAAAAATAGAACTATTACATGACCCAGCAACTCCACTCCTGGGTTTTTATCCAAACAAACCAAAGACATTAATTCAAAAAGATACATGCACCTCAATGTTCATAGCAGCATTACTTATCATTGCCAAGGTATGAAAGCAACCTAAGTGTCCATCAGATGAATGGATAAAGAAGATGTGATATATGTGTGTGTGTGTATATATATACACACACATACACATACATATTATATGTATATATGTGTGAGTGTGTGTGTGTATTAATCTCACAACTTCATCCATTTCATCTGTTGTATATATGTATATATATACATATATATATGTATGCATGGATGGATGGACTTGAAGGGCATTATGCTAAGTGAAATAAGTCAGACTTAGAAAGACAAACACTGTATGGTATCATTTATATGTGGAATCTAAAAAAATAAAACAAACTAGTTAGTATAACAAAAAAGAAGCAGACTCATAGATACAGAGAACAAACTGTGGTTAGTGATTGGAAGGGGGAGGGGCAACATAGGGGTAGGGAGACGGGGTTCAAACTATAAGGTATAAAATAAGCTGCAAGGATATATTGTTCATATTGTACATGTAAGCAACATGTATATATTGTATGTGAAATATAGCCAATATTTTATAATAACTATAGAGTATAACCTTTAAAAATTGTGAATCACCATATTATATATACCTATAACTTATATAATATTGTACAGCAACTATACTTCAATTTAAAAAATAAAGATAAAAAGAGACCTCAGAGAGCAACCTTATCTCTTCCACCATGTAAGGACACAGAGGGACAATAGTCATCTATGAACCAGGTGGCAGGCCCTCACTGAATGCCAAATCTGCCAGTGCCCAGATCTCAGCTTTCTAAGTGTCCAGAACTGTGAGAAATAAATTTCTATTGTTTATAAGACACCCAGTCTATAGTTTTCTATTATATCAGACTAAGACAGAAATTGATATGAGAAATGGGGTGCTGCTATAACAAACAGCTAAAAAGAGGCAAGGACTTGGAACTGGGCAATGGGTAGAGGTTGGAAGACTTTTGAGACGCATGTCAGAAAAAGCCTACATTGCCATGAACAAAACTTCAAAAACAATTCTAGTGAAGGGTCAGAAAGAGAAGAGCTCTAGAAAGTCTCAATCTTCTCAGAAAATATTCTGAATTTAGAAAGAGAACTAATCTTGAACAGAATGTTGGTAGAAATAACAATAATAAAGCCATTCTGATGAGGGGGAACATGCATAGAAAGAGTCCCTTATGTGGAGCAGACATGCTGGGCATTTTGAAAGCTGAGGATAATTTTAAAAACCAGCAAAATTTTAAAAACTCACCATTAATGCAAGATACATAAGGGAACAGCAGATCACTTCTAGGGGAATTTGAAGCCTGTGGTGCACTAGAGGTAACTATAGCAACAACAAATACTAAATCTCAACTCAATTTCTGAATATCCTGATTCAGTATCCCAAAACAAATAGAAGAGGTGTGCACGTTTCTGGGTATAATTAATATTTCCTTCCACCTCTGATATACCTTAATATACATCTGGCATTGAATAAATCATAAGACACACAACAAAAATTTCAAAAAGTGACCCAATGTGAAAACATGCAGTGGCCAACAAAACCAGACCAAAAGATGATACGTATGTTGAAACTTTCAGGCAGGGATTTAAAAAGATCTATGTTAAAGGAATTAGTAGAAAATGCGGCCAACTTGTATGTGGAATTTCACTAGAGAAATGGAAACTATAATAAAAGTTTGAAATAGTAATTCTGGAATTAAGAACAAAATATTAGAGATAGAAAATTGTTTCAAAAGATTTATCAATGCATTGGAAATGACAGAAAAAAAAATCAGTAAATTCTAAGATAGGTCAATAAAATTTACCCAAACGAAAACAAAAACATTAAAAAAAAGACAAAAAAAAAAAAAAGATAGATAGAACGGAGTACATTCCAGACCTGTCGGGCAATATCAAAGATTCTATTTGTGTAAATTGGAATGCCAGATGTGAAGTGTGAAGGAAGGGTAGGAAAAGTATATTTTAATAATGGCCAAATTTTTCCAAATATGATAAAAATTATAAAAACAGAGACTTAAACCATGAAATATGAAGAAAACTAAATCAAGACACACAATAATCAACTATTTTCAGTTTTAAAAGTCAGAGAAAAACAGATGTAAGATGTAAAGAGGGACAAAGATAAGAAATTCAGTGGACTTTTTATCAGAAGCCAGGCAATGGAGGAGATAATGGAGCAGTATTTTAAAGTGCCAACCACAATAATAATAATGATAATTAAAAAATAAAAATCTTTCTGAGTTGGAAATCACAAAGGAGGCTGTAAGATGGAGTGGCTTGTGAGGTGGAAGAAAGGGTAGATGAAAACAGAAGCCAGAAGCAGCAGCCAAAAAAAATGTGGGGAAGCTGGGAAAATGCTGTGTTTGTGGTGACTAAGACGAGGTCAAAGAATTGCACTCTGCATTGAGCAACATGGGAGTCACTGACTAGACCAATTATGATGGAGTCTTAAGTCCAGCCTAGGTTGTTGATAAGGAAAATGAATGTGAATGACAGAGCACAGAGACACTCTGACATCCAAGCTCCATAATGGCAGAGATTTTATAGTAAATACTTCTTTCGGTTCTCCAATGTCTAAAATCTTATGTGGCATAGATAAAATGGGTGCCCCTGGAGATGAGTATGACATTTGGTTAATTTCCATTTTCTGGCAATTATGAATAAAGCATTTATAATTTAAAAAATAAAATAAAATAAAAATCTTTCAACATAAAATTCTATGCTCACAAAAAATATATTCTCATAACAAAGGTCAATTAAAAGCTTTGTTAGGTATATAGAAGATTAAATAATTTATAGAAAGGCAGAAGGAAAATGATACCAGTGGAAGCCTAGAATTAGACAAAACAAGACAAAACAAAGCCAAAAAAAAAAAGGAAAAAAGAAATGCACTGAAATAGTAATATGTGAGTAAATGTTACTTTTTTCTAATTTTGACTATTTAATGCAAAAATAATACTAATGTACTGGGTGGTGGTAACTAATGTAGAAATAAATGACAATAGTAAAAAATTAATGGGAGAAATAAAATGGAAATAGAATATTGTAGAGTTCCTACGCTATACATAAAGATGTGTGATAGATAGTATTTGAAGGTTGTCTGTGATAAAGATACACACATACACATACACACACACACACACACACACACACATATTGCAGATCTGAGGATTATCTACTAACAAAATGGAACTCTAGAAACAATAAACAAGTGTAAAGTTAACATACAATTATTAAATAATGATTAATAGAATTTAGACCAAAAAAGAGGGAAAATTTTGCATAGAATACATGAGATAAAATAAAATAATTAAGGTGGTAATTTACCATATCAATAAGTATATGGGTATGAGCTTGAAATACTCTAACACTTTAGTTATAAAGCAGAGATTGTTAGTTTGAAAATAAAAGCAAAACCTTGACTAAATAATGTCTATGAAAACCTACTATAAATATAAAGATCAAAATAAATTAAAAATAAAGGCGGTAATAGCTATGCCATGCAAACACTAATTAAAGGAAAGTTGGAGTGGTCATGTTAACATACACAAAAAAGATTCATTTCAGAACAAGGAAAATTACCAGGGAGAAAGAATAACATTGCATACTGATAAAAGGATCTATTCATTAAAAAGGCAAACAAATCCTAAATGTGTATGCACCTAACATAAAAAGCAGATCAGAAAGAAGAAAATAATAAAGATATCAGCAAAAAGCAGTAAAATAAAAAACTGAAAAGGAAAAAAAATCAATGAAAACAAAAGATTTTATTTCAAGAAATAAAATTGATAAAATTCTACTAACTAATCATGTAAGCAAGAGAGAAAACACAAAGTATCAATTTCAGAAATAAAGGACAGGACACACCATACATCATACAAACATAAAATGGATAATTAGGGATAATCACAAATACCTTTTGAATAAACATGTTAACTTGGATAAAATAGACTCCTTGGGAGACTTAAATTAGTATAGCTTTCTCAAGAGAAAATAGATAAATAACAGAAAAGCTCTGTATTTTAATAGAAATTAAATTATTGGTAATAAGTAACTTCCACATAGAGAACTTAGGCCCAAATGATGTCACTGATGAACACTACTAAATATTTAAGAAAGAAAAAACAAAAATAATTTTACACAAACATTTTCAGATAATAGGATAGAAAGGAATACTTACCTAGCCTTTTAATGACATTATTTTTCATGACATCAGAAAAATTACGTAACAAGCAAATAAAATGTTATTTAGAATAATATTCTTTATGAATTTTTAATTGTCAAAACTTTCAGTTGTAACACTTAAAATCTGCGCATATCAATGCATGTAAATTGATACCTCAAATTTTTAAAAAATCACACTGGAGAAAGACAGTACATAACATACTTTTCATTAGTATACTTCCTTAGAAAGCATGAAATACATCATATAAACTTATACACTTTTAGTTTAAAAGGAGAAATGGCAACATGAGTACAGTTCACTATTTTATTAACAAGAGTAGTGACACAAAAGAATATGGAACTTGATAACCTGATGCATAATAAGATATTTTCAATGACTAAATGGAAATATTACTGACTTCTTTTTTCCTTCTACCAAATGCCACTTCCTTAACAAATTTCTTAATATAAATACTGGAGTAGAATATGTTTCAACATCTTTCACATTTAGTTTAATTAAAAACAGGATTTACTGCAATAAAGTACAAAAATTCCCATTGCCTGCAAGTAACTGAGTAACTTCCCCATACTCTGGAGATTTCTTGACAGTAGTGTACAATACAAGATGCAGAACTTATAGGATAAATTCAATTAGATGATGGTCCTTTGGGCTGTCCAGAAAATGTATTCATGTCTTCTCTTACATATTTTCAAAGTAGTTTCATTAGGGATTTCAATGGTTCAACTTTGAGTGCTTTATTATCATAACATTATCTTCATGAAAAGGAAATCTAACTTACTTATTTCAAAACAATTTGTAATTTTAAATTGTCTTTTTTCCTCCAAATAGCTCAGGTACTTTACTATTTCATTAAGCACGATGGATCTATTTTAGTCTGGAAGATACAAATGATGACCTTCTATGATTACAGGAAATGGTCAGAGAGGACCAGAGAATGTCTCATTCTTCCTATTCTCCACTCAAGCCAGACATTTGTGTAATGCTGTTCTACTCAAGCTGATCTCATTGCCTTTTGAAAGATCTTTTGCTTTTCCTTGGTGAACCCCTAAACATCTTTTAAGATCTCAATGTCAATTTTTCTGTGAAGCCTGTCTGACAACTCTACAACCCCCAAACCAGGAAGAAAATTCCTCTCTGCCCTGCTCTACCGGATCGCTTTGTATGCAAATGTTATCACTTAGGATATTTCATTTAGCTGTTTGTTTGTATGTCTATCTTTGTGCTACACTATAAGCCACATCTTATAACCACATCCATAGAGTACCTGAAAGAGTTCAGTAACCAAATTAGTGAATTCTCCCACTGAATATCTTCTCATTCCATCCCCCACTACCATCTTTTATATTGTCATTGGTAGCAACCTTGCCCTACCTTTCACTTGTGTAAAAACAACTATTTGTAATTTTAAAAGACCAGCTGCTTTCAACTTTCATTATATGTGTTTGCTGTATAACATTATTAATTGACATGGTTCCCTTATCTCCCAGTTCTGTATAATTTTATCCATTTTTTTCTCCAAGAAATATGGGTCAATTTTTCTTAAGTCTTAATAAAAGCATTATATACCTTTTATTTAGTTTTATTTTTCTCAATTTCAAAAAGTGATCTCAGAAAGAGAATATATATATTATATAGACACACATACCAGAAAGAGCACAAACACATAAAGGCAATTTTTGGTTAAGATCACCAAACAGGTTATTATTCAGTAAAACAAGTAGAATTCTTTCCAGAATGTGACTATGTTCCTGCAAAGGGAATGTTCCCTCGAGGAAATGCCATTTCCCCCAACTCCCTAATGCACCCATTTCTCAGACACATTTCAATGTGAGTGACACTGAAAAATCCATGCTTGAGGATGGAAACTAAATGAACTTTTGAAATCTGTGTTGACTTCAAAAACTAACTAAAACCGCTCCAACTGAATGGGCTTATTCATGGACAATTTGTCTGTATTTTTAGCTGTATCAGATCAATGGCAAGAAAAGCCAAAATTAGCATGTGAAATGACAGAAATATTTGGCAAAATGCAACCAGTAATTTTATTTTCCTTGATTCTTCCAACATATTAAGGATGTTATGCACTGGGAGTGGATAAATAAATACTTCTGAGAGCTTTTCTTCCCAGCTGGCTGGCACTCTACAAGCCCTGGAGCTATGGCAAAGGATTTAAAACAAATAAAATCAACTCTGACAGAACTAACAACAATGATGAAAAAGACAAACTTTCCTGTATTTTCATATTGTCCTGGCTAAAACTGTCACTTAAGTGTCCAAACAGCTGTGCCTATGTAGGGTTGCCAGCTGACCAAAAGTAAATCTGCTCATAAGAATTATATGTGTATATATATGCATGACTGGGACATTATGCTGTACACCAAAAATTGACACACTGTAACTGACTATACTTCACGAAAAAAAAAAAAAAGAATCAGTCCACCAGAAATCTAACTGAGGGCTTTACTATAGGTGAGTTTAAGTTATTTCTTGCATATCTCTGTCTCATTATAAGACAGCCTATTTCAGTTATCTATGAGGAATTAAATAATTTCACACTATAACAGTAGTAGTAACAATATTAATAATTGTTATAATTTATTAAACATGATGAAATAGACACTGTTGTACACGCTCTATAAATATTACTACATTTAATCTCGTATCAATCCTTTGATGCCCGTACTATTTATAAATCTATTTCAGAGGGAATTTATTAAATTACCTAAAGTCACTTAGCTGACAAGAACTGGCACAAGGATTCAAATCTGGCCAGTCTGATTGGAAACCACACTCTCAACCAAAACTAAACTACAGCAGTAACTATATTTCCCAATATCTTCAACTCTCACCCATAGGCTTGATAAATTGTTCTTTCCTTTAAGTATTGTAACTTAGCAAACTCTTGAATACAGCTTTCATCCTAGAGAGGGGAAGCCGACTTCCCTAACGCCAAGTAGAAATTAGCTCTTGAGTGTTTTCATGGGTGTTGTCATGGCTGTGCAGGCCTTTCTATGATAGAGGTGGGAGGCTTCTGGAGAACGCCAGAGCCAGAATCCATATGGCTCTCTTGTGCCATGGCCAATTGTGTCACAAATAAGTATGAGGCAGGTGAATTCACTTATTTCCCTTTGAGTGACTTCCATCTTGTTCTCACATAAATAACAAAAGACATTTCAATGTCCAGTCCAGGTGGGAAAATTCAAGGATTTCCCTGTGGTTCCTTGGAGGTTGTAGGTTAAGAACAGGGTAAGAAAAAGTATGGAAAGAGAGGGGAAAAAAAGCAAAAACAAGGGCTCCCAAATGAGCATCACTGCAGTAACACAGAACACATTTCCTAGATTTCGCGGCCAAAAAAATTCTGGCAAGCACATAAATTTCTATATTATTCTAATCAAGTGGCAGTAAATGGATAGCTAGCTATTTCTCACCAAAAATGGCAATCATGCTCTGGCCCTGAGAGATAATACACAGTCCTGAACTACACCATTATTTCAGCTGCCTCACAATAACTGATGTACATTAAGCTATTACCACTGTGAAAGAAGTGATTACAATTTTTTCCCCTGTGGCAAATCTAAAAACCTACAGAAGAAAATCATTGGCTTGTCTAGGTGTAAAAGCCATTACCTTTGTTGTCAGCATTTGAGACACAGACCAGCTGGTTTTCAAAATAGTTAAGACATTTAGGATACATGCAATGAGATTAGTCCTACTTGCTGGCAATGTATTACTCTGTTTATTCATTTTAATGATCCTATAAAAGAAAATAAGATATGATTCTAGTGCAGAACAAGGAAAGGGGTTTGTAAAGGCAAGTGTCATATTCCTTAGAAGCAGAATGTGAATCTGGTGAATGCAAGATTAGCCAGAGGCAGCTCTCTGTCTTCTGTACAGTCTGGGAACCAAGCAGATTGGAAAGCGACCCTTCCTAGCAGGTATCTTTTGTAGCCCTGATCTGGTCAATACAGGGACTTATCTTTGATGGAGAAATCTGTGATCACTGCTTTTGGATAATGCTTAACTCTATCTGCCTTTGTTTTATAAATTGAACCACATAACAATTAGAGACTTAGGCTATAAAGACTTTTATATAGTATTTAATTCAAACTTCAACCCCAGGGCAGGTATCTTCCAGAATAATCCTGATCAATGGTTTTGTGGTATCTGATTGAATACTGTTGTTAATGAATCAGCTTTACTTTTGGAAGCATCCTTATCAATATATGGATCTTTCTAATGGTTTTAATATCTTCCCTTAAACTGGGTAGAAATTCATGTCACTCAAACATTTGTTCGATCAGTTCCAATTCTTTTTAAGCCTTCCATATTAATTTCAGTTCTTTGTGCTTTACCTATTCCTACTTTGAATGCACCAAACATAACATCCTTTGGATTTTTCTTTCAAGAAATATTATTTACCCATTTAAGAAGAACATATGATCCTTTAGATTCTTCTTCCAAGAAATATCATTTACCCGTTTAAGAAGAAAATTATTGTAGAATATATAGTAGACACTGGGGATGCTATAGTGAATAAGAGACATGATGTGTTATAGAGTTTATAGCTTAATGGGGTTGCAAAGAAATAGAGAGCTTTACAAACGATGATAAAATGCCCTAGGTGCTATGATAGCACTCAGAAGGGACAGCTAATTAAGCCTGGCACGTCACATGTTCTTCTTGTGTGTGGTTTATTGGTCTCTTAAAATCCAGATACATTCTAAGTTGTCAAAGGTCTCCATTTTGAGAAGTAGTTAAAAATAATATAATACTGCAATATGAAAGTACCCTTTAGCTTAATTGAACACTGTAGTATATTTTATTGAAGTAGCCTAAAAATTAGTTTTCTTTTACAATAATGCCTTTTTAATATGAATCTGTATTCAATTATATTTATGTTGCCATGCATATATTCTACTATGTATTCAAATCCAAATCCTAAATAACAACATTTATCTTTGTTTAAGTTTGTCTTACGGACTTAGGTCAAGAGATACAACCAACTGGACATTTTCCTTTTATTATACTCAATATTAATTTTATATTCCATTTTTACATGGCCAGCACCACCTCCCATGATGTTATCTATTACAGGATTAAAGACCAATAGTCCCACAATTAATTTTTGCATTTATACTTTTCTGCCTTTTTTTCCCAACGCTTTTCTATGCCATGGATATAAATAGTACAATGAACATTTAAAGACCTAAATGTGGCACTGTCACTCAAATATGCAAACTCAGATTGTTTTTAAAAGGTCAAATTGATAGAGATGATGATAACAACAATAACAAAGGTAAATAATAGTAATAAAGCTATTTTCCAGCCTGTTTTGGAAATCTGATTACTGAAAAATTATTACTATTATTTAATGCTTTGCCTTGATATTTTAAACATATTTTCTGAAACATTTCCATAGATTTCTCTGTGCTTTCACCTATCCATAGGATTAATTGAGGCCAAATATTATCATTCTTATTTCATAAATAAAAGCTGAGTCATGAAATATCAAAAAGCCAAAGTCATACAGAGTGGTAGCAGAGCCAGGACTAACAATCACACTTCTGACATCCAGTAGCCTTTAAATAGACTCTAGCATAATCAAAACTTAAGTATATGTGATTATATGCCTAGAAGCAAAATCATTACCCTCAGTTTTCTTATTACTGACAATTCCATGCCATTGGCTAATGATAAAATAATAGCTCGAAAGCAAACAATATCCACTGCTAACTCAAGTGTTATCTGATTGAGAGAGTATACAGTGAATTTAATTATGACAGATTTTAAGCAGAGTATAAAAACGACCAATGTTTGCAAACTTCAGCAGGTATAAATTCTGAAGTTTCAACTTGGTCTACAATGTATAAAGCATAATGAACTTTATATTTCTTGGCAAAATTTTCATGGTTAATAAAACTTAATCATTCCTTAAATAAAGCTATGTGAGCACTTCAACGTACTATAAAGGAGTCAAACCATTTCAATTTTCACACTTTTCTTTTGCTCCCTTCTAATAGGAGAACTATAAACTTGGACTTTCAATAAAATCAGAGCGTTTGATGTAGTCATTTATTTTTAAAAGGCAGTCTATAGCATACCAATTGCTGAATCTAGAAGCTCTCCATTGATATTCCATTTAATAAACTAGCAAGCCAGACACATGTATTTTAAAGTTCAAGTTTAATTAAAAGATAAGACTACAGTGACAGAATGGCAAGGGAAGAGGGATGTTGAAATTTTTTGTTTATTATTGCAGAGCAGCTGCTTTTATTTTTAACTAATCTCCATTAATGTGAAATCAAAAGGCAGCACTTCTTACAGGTTTTCGTATTTTCCTTGTTACCTGCTTCCAGCAGGAAATGACTATGCATTTTCTCATTCTGGGTTGAAATCATGAATGAGCCCTTTACTGTCTAGATGAAAAATTCTGAGAAGTAGTTGTCAGAGAGTTTACTTTTGAAATTAAAACACATTCATTTCTTTAATCAGCAATATTTGCTAAGCACCTACTGGCCTCTTTTTAGGTTTTGGGGTGTTAAGCAGTGAATAAACAGACCAAGAAAAAAAAAAAAAAAAACCAAATCAAGCAAACTTACAAATTAAAAAAACAAACAGAAAGTCCTGCCTTGCTGGAACTTACTTTATGATGAATATGCATTTCAGACTCAAGTAAAGCTACATATCAGTATTAAACATTTAAGACTAATAGAGGATTCGAAAAAAATTAATTGATCATATTTTTAAAGATTATGTTTGGATATCTATAATGTGTTCAAATTTTTCAGTACCTGCCTTTAGAACAAAGATAAGGAAGGACTTACATTGGTGCAGGAGAAACAGGAAGAAGGAGAAAGTTGCAGGGTAGAGATAAGTGTCAGTAAGATGTGCCAGGAGAAACTAGCTCACCATTACCTGGCTCTCCCAGAGTTTTTAGTGAATGAGCCAAAAGCTCTTGGAAGCTCCTGAGTTGCCTCATGGCCTGCTCCTTTCCTGAAGTGTCCAAGATACAGATTGAAAAGAAAAATTAAAACTTTGAAAACAGCCTTGTATGTATCTCTGAGCCCATATGTTCCTTAAGTATAAAAAATATATACAGCACATGTAAGAGAATTTCTTTTTGAGACAAACTATACTACATTTTCTATTAATATTAAGATCAAAATATATACAAAAACCCCTTCTAAAAGAATGCCAAATTTATAAATTTTTAAATCTATGGAATATGATGGGAAAATAATCCATTAAAGGAGAAAAAAATTTAGTCTTATTCACATTGTATTACAACAGCAAAGAAGTTATCCACAGACCACTCACTAAAGTGTTTTTACAAATAAAATCTCATTTGCTCTTCAGTACATGCTCTGAAATCATTATTATTTTATGCTCATCATTCTACACATGAATCCCAAAGCTAACTGATTGAATGGCTTACTCAGGTTGGTATAACTAATCAATATCCAAGTCAGAATTCAAAACTCAGGTATAAACACCTCCAAACCACATGGGATTCCCACTGAGCAATACAGCTTTTCAATCAACTGATCAAACACAGAAGCTTTTGTTAAATATAAAACATATTATTTTAGGCAATTTGAATATTAAAGATGGCTATCTCCATAGCTTGTCCTATTAAAAATTTTAGGTGCCAATGCATTCTGATCTGTAGTTTCCCCTGGAACTAAAGAGAAACTAAGACAAGTAATTCAAAATAGCATATCACTTGGGCAAATTATACTTTATAAGTCCTTAGACAGCAGGTGTGCTTTTACTGATGTTTACTGAGCCTTGTAGGACACTTGACAATTGCGAGGCTTCCCTGGCCATTTTGGCTCATTGTTTTGTAATCACAAGGGACCACAATGTAATATGGGCTTGCTCTGCCTCTAAGCAACAAGCTCTTTACCAGAAGTTTAACAGAAAGCTGAAGCAGTAAAAATGCGAATGCAGGGAAGTCTAGCTTTCCTGTGATGAGGTTAGGAGGCAGTAGGTGTGGGGTTAAGAGACAGGCTTTGAAGTTAAACATGCATGCATTCCTATCTCCATTCTTGTACCTATGGACCATAAAAGAGTAGAAAGTTTACTTTCTCTAGGCTGCAATATTCTCTAATGATAATAATAATAATGCATAAATCGTAACATCATGATGGTTAAAAAACACACAAACTACACAGAATTTTATTAATTGCATCTATTATTCAAAGTATTATTAAGAAGATTAATCCCTTTTTCTCCTACTCTAGGTTCTATATATTTGCATTAATGCATATGCTTCTTTTTGGATTTATAATCTCTGCGCAGATGTGTGTGTGTGTGTAATGTTTCTTTTTTTTAAATTGATGGAATACATGTTATATAATCTATTTTAAGTATTTATATTTAGCCTACTTCTGAAAAACTCGAGATAACTTGAACTTTTGTTGTAAGGCTAAATAGTTTAGCTAAGGTTCAGAAGAGAACATGAAAGAAAAGCATGGCATATACTTTATTTCCAGACAGATGAGATAGAGTTAGGTTTTGCATTTGATCCTAAGTAAGCTTTCTAGATCCCACATATTCTAAGATCTGGAAAAAAGAGAACTACAATTCATTAAACAAATTGTGCATTCAGGCAAAATATGTAAGGCAAATTCCCTTATAGATTTAAGTGATTTCCTTAAAGTAAAGTTAAGGTGGAATTTATGGCAGGCTTCTCTGTTTAAGAGACACAGATTAACACAATGGACAATCTGCCATCTAAGAAAAGATAGTACCACTGTTCAAATGCATGCATCTACTACTGAACTGTATCTTTACAGTTTAGAGGAGAAGGCATACTATTAAGTGTAGCTCAGTGAGAGACTGAGGTAATTACGCCTTCAGTTCTGTTGCGTTCTGGTGATCTCAATTAATGTAAGAATTGTAATTTAAGAGAGAGCCGAATGGGCATGAAGTCTCTCCATCCACCCATTCTTCCTCACCAATGTCTTAAGCAAGCATTTGGCAGGTGTTAAATTGCAGTAAATTCATGATTGAATTTTCTAACAGGTACCTGAGCGGTGATAATCTATTGCTCTGGTTAAAGTGTGAGTCATATACTTCAATCATTTCTGACACAGGCACTATCGCCACAAAAGGAAAAAGCAAAAGATGGCAGATTTTCCCATGTGGTTATGGTAGTGAAATGGGGTGGTGTGGTCAAGCAATGTCCCAAGGTCAAGTAATTATGATTTCAAACTGGATCTCCACCTGTCTCAATCCTGCCTTCAGTAGGTCCACAAAGGAGGTCCACAAAACTCTGCCCCTCCTGCTGTCTCAGCCTCCCAGCAGTCCCAAGAAAAAAAACTTCATTAGAACTGATTGCCTACATTTATTTTAGAGACCATTAAAACTGATACTTCTATACCTAAGTCACCACTAGAAACGTGGAATTTTTAGGACATCCTGTATCATAAAGACATTCATATTCATTAGACTGCATACTACCATGTGATTCAAAATCTTTTTCTTTCCATTGTGCTCTCTGGAACCCAGTGCCTGTTATTAGCAAAACCTCACATCAACTGCCTCTCTCTCATTTTTTCTCTAATGAAGTGTAGATGTTCCTTGAATGTACTACTGAGCAAGATACAGTCTCATAGTGCTGGTGTGGTTTTTCCAGTAATCCACCAACAGGTAAACCTAAGGGGGAGGTTTCTTCCTCACTTCTTACTGCCTCTTCCCTAAAACAGAATAAAACACAATAAAAAGATAGAACAAATTATATGCCAACAGATACATCATCCGTGCTCCTTCTAGATGCTAAAAAGCATCTAGACGTTCTGTAATTTCTTAATAACTATTTATTGATAAATAAATGAATGAATAAACAAAAAACTTAAGGGAAGAGAAAACAGGTAGTAGTGATTCCAAATATGCAGGTATGGTCCAAGGCTTCAGCTGGGAATGAGGAAACTGGGAAATTACGAAGGCTATGAATAGCCAACTGGAAAACCAGAGAAAGTTCTGCAGAATCTAGGAATATGGGTACATGTATCCAGTATTAAAGCAAATGTATGACTGTTGATCCAGGGCAGGGATCTATTCTTAGCTCCGGTTTTGAGTAGCTCACTGACATGGAAAGACATAGATCCATATTGTGGCAGAGACCTAAGACATCCCTTAAGCCTTCACTGCCTTTATGAAACAAACAGCATATTACACGCTCAGAGCTAGGATTAAATTGATTTGAAGGTCTTATGTGAAGAGGTGATATATATAATTTTTTTGCTTGACACCTGATAAGACTGCAAGTATAAGAAATAATCATTGTTCTGATAGCAACCCTAAATTATCTTTGAGTTTATGTTTATTTTCTTGAGAGAATATTTAGCATGAAATTAAAAATAAGTAATGTGGGCATTATCCTTTGGTGCTTACTACAACCTCCTAAATCTTACTCTACACCTGGAAAGGGGTAGACAAACAACAAGCAATCAAAGCAATGTTACCCTATTTCTATGGATAGAATTGTTGGAGAACCATAACACATTGCACTGGCAGATGGGTCCACTAGCAATGCCAGCCTTAATGTGTAATGAAAAGAGCATAATTATGGAATGGTACAGTTCTTCGACTTCTGTTCCTTACTATTCTTGTGACTTCCTACATCACAAGATTAATTACTTTTGGCAGCTCTTTCTACATATGTCAAAGCAGGTGATAACATCATAACAGATGTTAAAAATTCTAATTGCCTTCCCCACTCCAGTGTATACCCAATAACTTTTCTTCATCTACTACATCATATTTGCAAATGGCAAATCATTAGACAGAATGTGATAATGTTTAATTCTAGTACTATCCTCCCTACCAATCACAGCTTCTTGAAAGTCTTGTACTAACTTAGAAAAGATAAAGGTGATTAGTAATCACTTGGGGGCTTTTATGACTCCAACAAAGTCAAGAGACTGTATTACAGAGACAGTGATGTTTAAGCTGGTTCAAGAGAATATACTGTGATTCATGTACATGTAGATCACAGAAAACCATTCTTCCAAGTGTGTAGTGAAAGTGGAAACTACTGAGATGCATCGTTGCCACAGCTAATCATATATTACAACATCCCTAGAACCTCCCCATTTTTCTACCTCAGATTTTCTTGAGTTAACTCATCCTCACTTTTGAAGTTAAAATTTTAAACCCTAGAGGTATCCTTATTAGAGATGTAAGTGCCAGCTGACAAAAAGATAAATGCCACAGCTTTCTAAGACTGTGGTCATTGTGTGCCCACAGACTGCCCGTGAGCCCAGGGAATATACAAACTGTTCCTCCCTTCAATGACATATCAAAGTGTAAACATATCAACATCTAGCACCAAATTCACTGACTGTCCAGCAAGAGTGAATGAAGCTCATGACAGGAAAAACCATCGATCCACTTGTAATTACCCTTTGTGGGAAATGCTCTCACATCACTTCAGGACACTCAGCTGCCTAAGTCTTGGGGGAAGGAAAACTGAGTTCCTACTGAGATTTTGGAAGCCCTCTTCTTACCTGAACAAACTCAAGAAGTTTTGTTATGTGCAGAACTGTGTCCCGCCAAAATCCATATATTAAAGTCTTAACCCCACATACCTCAGAATGTGACTGCATTTGGAGATAGATCTTTAAAGAGATAATTGAGTTAAAATGTGGTCAGTAGGATGGGCCCTAATTAAATATAGCTGGTGTCCTGATAAGAACTTATGAGCATATACAGGTACAGAGAAAAGGCCATGTGAGGACATAGGGAAAAAATAGTCATCTATAGCCCAGGAGAGAGGAATCAGAAGAAATCAACTCTGCTGATCAGTTTGACCTTAAACTTCTATCCTCCAGAAATGTGAGAAAACAAATGTCTATTGTTTGAGCTACCTAGTCTGTGGTAATTTGTTATGGCAGCCCCAGCAAACCGATATGCTCTGCAAGGTGAGTCCTTGTATAATGCACTCTAGCAACAATAACTGTAAAATACTGAGTAGTGAATGGTGTGAGTTGGGAAGAGAATTCTGAAGTATTCTGGTTTGTTTGTAAAGATTAGACTTTTCTTATATTTTACAACCTTAATGAACATTATTCAGCTTGTAGCTACACATTTTATGTAGTCATTTTCCAAGTTTGGTAACCAATTTTAAACTTGCTTGGTACATCTTATCAGCTGATAGTGGATGTGCTCATTTTCAGCTAACTTTCCCACAGACTATAATAATAAGAAAACAAAATCTGATATACCGCTAAGCAGAGACACTCTGACCACCAGTTTGACAAGGAGTAACAGAATCGTACAAATGAAAAAGGCAATCTTTGTCTTTGGCTTCATCCCTATTAAAAACTTGTTCCTAAGTTCCTTTTTCCTTCAGATGCTTGAGTGCTGTGGCCACTCTATGGATCAGCCAAGAGAAAATCTGGTGAAAGCCGCGATGGAAGGGACCCATGAAACCAGCTTCAGGGGTGCTGTCAGATAATCAGTACTCTACTCGAAAAGCATCAAGGCTCAAAGTGTGACTGATTTTATTTCCCATTATTTTACTTATTTTTCAGATGACACAATCTCAAGCAAAAGCTGAAACCATTCATATTGCTTTCTATGTTCCCAGCTGAATTATTAATCTTTCTGTCAAATCTAATTCCTGGCCCTCGATTTAATTCTATTTCAGCAGCTGATGCCTCTATTAGCCTCACTGCACTTGAATTCTGTTGCTCCCTTGGCTATAGCCTGCTGAGAAACTGTTTTTCAAACAGGGTACTTAGCAGAAAAGCTCTATGCTTTATTGACTCAGATTTTAATTTCAAATAGTATTCTTACTGATCAGGTACTTGAAAACAAATGTTCTGAGAGGTTTCTCTCACACACTGAAAGGTGATTCCCAAATCTTATATATGTCTACGCACATAAATTATAAGACAATCTTTCATTCTTTTCATAATTTCACTCTTTATACCATTAATAGACTCCTGGCGGAATCAGTGATTCTAAAAGTCAAAAAATGGCAACTATAAGAAGGTTGATAGTAGAGAAATATGAATTTGTACCAAAAAGAAAGAAGAAGAAATACAGACTAGGACCAGATTTCACTATTTCTGAATATTACATAAGCAAATTAAAATATAAATTTCATGTTTAAGTGAAAGTATGACATAATCCAATAATTAACAAAACATGATGTATAGTAAGAAGATCAATACAACTGAATGTGATGAGTTTATACTTCAGGACTGCCTCACTAATTTAGCACACACATAGCTGGTGACAGTGCAATACATTGAACCAATCAGCTAAATTTCCCTAACTCTCATTAGTGTATTATCACCAGTAGTAACATATTTCTAAATTTCCTAGAGCCATGGTGTTTCATAAAGAAAGTTTTCCTCAGTGTTGCTGAGCATATGAATCAATAAAACATATTGCTATGTCCTTTGGTGAAAATTAAAGCAAAATTACCAGTATCTCGTCTAGTCCAATCTCTTGCTGACTAGTATTTATATAAATATCCTTAAAATTATTGATCCCAATCCCTCTCCTCTAGTGAGAGAATGTATAACAAGAATGGTCGTTCCAATTTTGGATGAATCTAATAATTAGAGAATTTCTTCTTACAAAGACTCTTTTATAACTCCTCCTGCTACCCACTGATACTGTGATGACAATGGAAACCACTCAGTAAATACATTTTCTTCCTTTGCTACTTGATAGCTCTTGAAATTGCCTGATATCTCCACCTTTAGCTTTCCTTTCTCATTTTCTCCATTGTTCTTCACTTTACTTTCCCTTCATACACCTGATAACATTCATCTGTATGTGTTCTGATATGTTGTTATATATTTTAAGCTGTTAGCATCTGATGATATCAATGTATTGATACTTTCCAACACCAAGGATTTCTTCCCTGGGATTTTTTGTGCATCATCTTTCAGTGATCATCAATTAAATCATTCAACAAATATTTGCTGAGTTGTTTGTAGATATCTTTCATTTTGACAGTCACTGGAATCAGAATGACGATTAAAGCAGTTTTTATCCTCCAGACCCAATCAGTCCAGAAAACAATGTAGAGTAAACCAGCAATTACAACAGAGTATTAGGGTGAGATAAACACAAAATACTGTAAGAATGTACTGGAACCTAACATATCTTCAAGGCTTCAAAATAACTTCCCAGGGGAAGTGATAAAGATACATATACTGAATAAGGAAGTGGCCACACAAAGAAAGTCTGGTGATGTCTTCCAGAGACAATGGACAAAGGGAACAAAAACTAGAAGCAAGAAAAGACATGGTATATTCAAGAACCAGCAAGTTGTTTAGAGGGTCTAAAACACAGAGGATATGCAGTATGGAATGAGACTGTGGCAATAACCAGGGGTTTAATGATGAAGAAATTGTATGGCATGATAAACAGTCCATTCAGGCTGTTGCAATAAAATACCACAGACTGGGAGCTTACAAACAACAGAAATTTAGTTCCCATGGTTCTCTAGTCTGGAATCTAAGATTAAGGTGCAGAATGGTTGGATTCTGAGAAAAGCTCTCTCCAAACTTGTGACTTCTTGCTGTGTCCTTACACGGTGGCTGGGACTCGGGAGCATGGTGGGGCCTCTTTTATAAGGGCACTAAATGCCAGTTGTGAGGTCTCTGCCCCCATGACCTAATCACTTCTCAAAAACCTTACCACTTAATACTATCACCTTGGGGATTAAGATTGAAATATATGAATTTGGTGAGGGACACAAACATTCAGACCATTGCATTATATTACTTTACGAGGGCTGCCATAGCAAATTATCACACATTGGGTAGCTTAAAATAATAGTAATATATATATATATATTTTACAGTTATGGATGACAAAAGTACAAAATGAAGGTGCAACAGGACAACATTCTCTTCAAAGAATCTAGGGAAGAATCCATCCTTGACTTTTCCACCTTCTGTGGGCTCAGGATGTTCTTTGGTTTATGGGTACATGACTCTGTCTTTGCCTCCATCTTCACATGCCCTCCCCTTTGTGCCTCTGTGTCCTCTTCTCTACTTATAAGAACACCATGCAATAAATGTAAGGGCCCATTGTAAATCCATGATGATTTCATCCTGAGATCCTTAACAAATTACATCTGTAAAGACCTTTTCAAAGTCCACAGTCTGAAGTTCCAAGGAGACATGAATTTGGTGAGGAGACACTATTCAACCCACTGCAGTAAGCACTTGAGATTCTTATCATTATGCAATGAAAAAAACACTGTTAAGACTGTGTAGGGCTTATAAATTAGAACTATCAGAAATGTATAAGAGCAGGTGGAGGGGGAGTAATCAATTTAGCATAAGTTGACTTCAAAATATTTGGAGAAATCAATATGGAGATTTTAAAGGGAAGTTGATATACAAGTTTGAGTTTTAATAGAAATATCTAAATTATATGCTGATTATGCCTGCTTGTAATTCCAAGATGCTTTTTTTTTTCTTCTAATTTACTTAGTGTTGAGCTGGAGGCACAACTTATTGGCTTAGAATAGCTAATTGTTAAATATTCAGAAACTATATGAGAACTTGATGACTATTTAGTACCTTACAATCAGCCAAGTTGACACTATTAATACCATAACAGTCAACAAATGCCACTAGTCATTTTTTTTTTTTTTTTTTAGTTTGTTCGTTTCAAAACAGTAGTATCCAGAAACCTAACCTTAGGAGCTCACACTCTCGTGGGAACTGGTGAAGATGAGCATAATAGGTGAGATACAAAACCAAGTATCTTAGGATTGAGAATAAAGATATATCTTCATCAAGGTGGTAGAAAGCACTTTGGTTTACTGTATTACATTTTTATTTAAATAAATCATTATTTAATACAATAAAACAAGTATTTAAAAAATTCAGATTTCAGGTGAGACTCTTTTTCCCAAAAGGAACTATAACAGACTGAATGAATTGCTATTCACTAAGTTCCTTTGGTCCTTGTGAAGAAATATAAAAGAAGGTGTGTTCTCGTTTGAAAGAGAGCCAGTTGTTAAATGTGCCAATTTTACCAGTGCGTGATGGAATCAAATGATAGAAAGATGAATCACCCATTCAATACAGTATCAGAATTAAGGTGAAGAGAGTGAGGTGCTCACCTGGGGCACAAAATTAAGACAGTGCCACCAGCACCACCACAACAAAGAAAACCAGTAGTTAAGATACATAACATTTAAGAAAATCAAAATTAATTGGGAAAATCCGTGATGAATAAAATATTAAAAATAAAGACGGGATCTGACAAGTAATGTTGATCCTGAGGCAAAAAGCAAAGCAAAAAAAAAAAAAAAAAAAAAGGCCCCTATATACACATGCTTTTATATTTTTAAAATATTTGATTTCTCCAGAAAATTAAAGTAGTACAAAAATATGTTTAAAAGGGAAATTAGGTGTATTAGAAGTCACAAGATTATTTTAGTTTTAAAATCCTCACTTCTACTAAAAATATTATTATTTTATATGTTTTTAAACGTTATTTTTTTCCAAAAGTAGATTTTAAAGATATTACTGTTGGATGTGCTTCCTTTAAAAGCAAGAAACTAAAATTACTTATACAAAAAACATCTTTTATTTTGTCTAAGGATCTAACCATTGGGCTAACAAAATGTTTATACTTTGATATTTTAAATTATCAAAAGAAGAATAATTTTGACGTCAAGTGGTACTCGTCTGGGTTTCTGAGTTTTTCTGGCATCCCTGTAAAAGTTGCACCTAATGTAGGTGCCTCATTTCCCCCAATCTAGTCTTGATTCTGAAGAGAGAGAACTTGAACACTGAATAAACATGCTGGTAATCATTCACTCCTGTAGGCTTAAGGTTCAAATCAGTATCAATTACCTTTATAAGGAATTTTATGATTATAGACCTTTAAGAGGAAATACTTTCTTTGACATGAAGTCAGAAAACATATAATTAATTAACTCACAGTGATTATGAAGTCTCCCATAATTCCCAGATGGTATTCAGTGACGCATTTAGCTCAGGAAAGATTTTCCAGTAAAATCACCAAAGATTCACATGAAATCACCCACAAACAAACAAGCAAACTCACAGAATTTTGACACTAGTTCATCATTCTCGTCACCTGTCCTGAGTATTTCTGATTTCCTATGGGGAATGCTAAATTATTTTTCCTATGGGGAATGCTAAATTATTTTTAAAATCTACTTTTATGTTTTAAAAAGAGTGCATTTTTAACAGTTCAGTCAAGTTCCATTTTCTTAATAGAGTCCTAGTCTTTAATTGTGACACAAATAATCTATGATACGGGGCTTATCTATATTCCTATTCACAACCCACACCAACAAGTCATTTGTACTTAATGTGTATAACCTTTATTACAGATTTTCTCTTCAATTATTACTGATTACTTACTAATGACCTCAACATTCATTATCTTTTAAGTGAATAATTTTATTAAAAGACTATCTATATTATTGTTACTATATCTGGAGTTATTGTCTTATCTGGGGACAATATATATTCACAAGAATTGCCTTTTAGTCTTATTTTATGGCTCATGTAAATTAAAATATAATTTACCTTAACTCACCTTTTCAAAGAACATATCAATTCCTTCCTAACCATTTGATCATTACCAGCCCACCTAGTCTGATGTGCTGCTCTACGCAGTCCTTCCTGTACTTAGATGTCTTTCAAAGGCCTAAATTGAACAACAACTTTCTCAATTCATGACCAAACCCATAGATTTCTACCTGATGAGTTAGATCCATTCAGTTAGATTAGTACATATCATATCAAGCAATTCACTTCATTTGTACGTGTTTTTCATAACATGAAAGGTCACAAATAGACAAAATGGATATAGAATAGGACAAAATCTGGGAGACATATTTTATTGAAACTACAACAAGGGATAGCTTATTGCTGGCATGAAATTCAGAGAGTCAATTCACTATCTTTCATGCCCAGTACTTTTCCCTGGATATTTCACTAGAATTTGCCAAGCAAGCTTCATGGCCAAACTAGACACGTCTGCTGAGAGCACCTTAATTTGGATTCTTGGCTTTGAATCTGAACACCTGGCTGCAGGTGATTCTGGAACCCTGTGCTTATTTTCCTGGCACATGTCAAGGGATGAAACACAAGTTAACCCTGGAACAGAATCAGGCAACCAAATGTGAACTCCAGGTCTTTTGGATTGAGTCCAGGGTTCTGTGTTAACAGCATGAAATCATTAACTGATACTGTTGCCATTGCATGTGTTTCTTTTAAAAGAAAAAAGAAAGACTTTATTATGTTTGTTCTCTGGAAACTTCAGCAAGATTAGAACAACTTGAGCTAGTCTAATAATAAGAAGAATAACAATAATAATGACTTACACAAGCTGAGCACTAATTATTGGGGAATGGTATAGTTTAGCATCTACAAATCTGGGCTGTGGGGAACCCCTGTGGACCCTGACATGGGATTCAAACGCCACGTATATCACTTATTAACCTGTGTATCTGCAGTGAGTCATTTAACTTTTATGTGCCTCAGTCACTTATCTATGAAATGGTAATAAAAGTAGTACCTAACTCCCAAGGTTGATTCAGGGATCAAATGAGTTAATACACATAAAATACAGTAGTACTATGGCTGGGATATGTAAGTGCTCAATAAATACTACCTGTGGTCCTGCAATGGTGCTAAAGAACCAATCTATTTCATATTTCCAGAAGTCTTATTAGGAAGATACAATTAACTTGAAAATTTACATAATAAGTCATTCTAGTGATGAAGAAAACTTGGTTTAGAAAGTTTAAATCACTTTGTTAACCTAAAAACCATACAGCTAATAATCGGAATGCCTGGGTTTGAATCTGAGATTTGTATAACTTTGGATTATAGAGATTTCCAAACCACCATCATCATCATCATCATCATCATCATCATCATCATCATCATCATCATCATCATCATCATCATTATAATTCTCTACAACTATACCTTACTTCTCAGTTTACAGAGTACGTTACACAAACAACCTCGTTTGATCTCCAAAGCCACCTCACAAAGTAGGCAGAACAAATATTGTTATCCTTATTTCAAATACTGGAAAAAAATCTGAAGCTTAGAAATTTCACATAATAGTAAGTACCAGAAAGATTCCTGTGATCTCTCTCTAAGTCATCACTCACACACCATTCCCTTAGTGGATGTTAATCAATTAAGAAGATAAGTCTCTTCAGCAAATGGTGTTGGGAAAACTGGACAGCTGCATGTAAATCAATGAAGTTAGAATACTCCCTCACACCACGCACAAAAATAAACTCAAAATGGCTTAAAGACTTAAACATAAAACAAGGTATCATAAACTTCCTAGAAGAAAACATAGGCAAAACATTATCTGACACAAATCTCAGCAATGTTCTCCTAGGGCAGTCTACCCAAGCAATAGAGATAAAAGCAAAAATAAACAAATGGGATCAAATTAAATTTATAAGCTTTTGCACAGCAAAGGAAACCATAAGCCAAACAAAATGACAACCTACAGAATGGGAGAAAATGTTTGCAAAAGATGAGACTGACAAGGGCTTAATTTCCAGAATATATAAATAGCTCATACAACTTAATAAGAAAAAAACAAACAGCCCAATCCAAAAATGGGCAGAAGACCTAAATAAGCAATACTCCAATGAAGGCATACAAATGGCCAACAGTCACACAAAAAATGCTTAATATCACTAATTATCAGAGAAATGCAAATCAAAACTACAATGAGGTATCACCTCACACCAGTCAGAATGGCCATCATTCAAAAGTCCACAAATGATAAATGCTGGAAAGGCTGTGGAGAAAAGGGAACCCTTGTACACTGTGGTGGGAATATAGTTTGGTACAGCCATTATGGGAAACAGTATGGCGATTCCTCAAAAGACTAAAAATAGACTTACCATATGATCCAGCAATCCCACTCCTGGGCATATATCCAGAGGGAATCTTAACTCAAAAAGATACACACACTCCAATGCTCATAGCAGCACTATTTACAATAGCCAAGACATGGAAACAATCTAAATGTCCATCGACAGAATACTGGATAAGGAAGTTTTGGTATATTTATACAATGGAATACTACTCAGCCATAAAAAAGAATAAAATAATGTCATTTACAGCAGCATGGATGGACCTGGAAAATGTCACTCTAAGTAAAGTAAGCCATAAAGAGAAAGAAAAATACCATATGGTATCACTCATATGTGGAATCAAAAAAAAAAAAAAGATGAACATTTTGCAAAACAGAAACAGATTCATAGACATAGAAAACAAACTTACGGTTACCAGGGGGAAAGGAGGTAGGAAGAGAAAAATTGGGCGTTTGAGATTTGCAGATACTAACATGTATAAAATAAACAACAAGCTTGTACTGTATAGCACAGGGAACTATATTCAATATCTTGTACTAACTTACAGTGTAAAAGAATATGAAAATGAATATATGTATGTTCATGCATGACTGAAGCATTGTGCTATACACCAGAAACTGACACATTGGAAACTGATTATACTTCAATATAAATATATATATACAAAAAAGAAGTAAGATAAATAAAATTATTAATGCTACTGTTTAAACTGGTGAGCTTGGCTTTGATAAGAGCAAAAAAATTAAACTTTCTAATATACTTATAAATTTATAAGTAGACCCTATGTAGTCTGCTTTCACCTTAAAGAAAGAATTGGAGTGGAAGGTCTCTAAGATCTCCTATATTTTCTTTTGAACTGTAATAATTTTAGCTTTATACATTTACAGTTATGATCCATATCAAGTGACTTTCACATACATTGTGTGGTAAGGATCAAGGTCCATTTTTTGCAAATGGCTATCTAATTGTTTCAGCACCTTTTTTTGAAGACTATCCTTTTCCTAGTAGATTGCCTTGACAATTTTGTCAAAAATCAGTTGGTTATATATGTATAGGGCTATTATGGACTCTCTATTCTGTTGTCACACTGTCTTTATCAATAAGGCGTTACAGTATGCCTTAAAATAAAGTAGTGTATGTCCTTCAATCTTGTTATCTCTTTCAGTTTTTTTGGCTGTCCCAGGCCCTTTTCCCTTTCATAGAAGTGTATGTATATTGTGTCAATTTCTACTAAAGAAATCTGCTGGAAGCTTTTTTTTTTTTAATTTTCTACATTGAATAAGGTTACCCTATTATTTTCTTTTTTTGTTCTAATGTGGTGGATTACATCACGATATTTGAATGCTAAACTATGGTTGCATTCCTGAGTAAGCCTCACTTGGTCATAATACATTGTTCTATTTTTTAATATTTTGTTGGATTAAATTTGCTAAACTTTTGTTGCAAATTTGTGCATCTCTCTTCATGAGGTCAGTTTTATCTATCCTTTTAATCTCTGGTTGTTGTTTTTAATTTTTTATATTGATTAAGATAACACTGGCCTTATTTTCTACTTCATTTATTTATACTTTTCCTTTTGTTTTTTGCTCTCTTCTGTTCACTTTGGGTTTTGTTTGCTCTTTTTTTCTGTGGTGAGCTCACTATATACCTAAAGTTAAATAATGATTTAAATCAATATGCACCAAAAATAAGTGCTGCCCATTGTAGGATAAAAGGAAACAGAAGTGTGAGGGAAAGTTACTGGAATGTACTGGTGGAAGAAAAAGAAATTTATGTAAAATTTGTAAAAGCAGGAAGACCATATAATGTTATAAGAATTAGTGAAAACATTCTAAGAAGGGGAAATGGCATGAACAAAGATATAGTTTAGGAATAGTTAGGAGATAGTGAGGCAATTGGTTTTAGTTATTTGTGTATGGTCCAGCTGAAGATAAAGTTGAAGAGAGAAATTGTCATCAGTGTTCAATAAAGGAATTGACTTTATCCTTATATCTATGCTCAGTAATGAATATTTATGTACTGCATTCAAAAAATGAGGACTAGCTTTTCCATTGAAAATAAATGTAAGCCTCAGGCACCTAGCTGAGAGTTAGAGAAGCAGACAAAAAAATAAAGAAATCATAGCCTTAGAAAACTGTCTAAAATCAGCAGGTAGTAAAGACCCACACTAAATCCTAGAAGCTGAGGAAAACTAATCCTAGTGCCCTATTCAGCCAGAACTGGAATACAGAATAAGATTAAAAATATACTGAATTGCCAAATATGGCCTGTGGAAGTTCATATTTGAAACAGATGTGGGAGTAGCTAAAGCTAAGAAAAAAATAGAAATTTTAAGTGTTAAGAAGAGTATAAAATAAATAGCAGTAAATCTGTTTCTTGGACATAACATACCTAAAATATTTTGTGGTGTACGGATTAACTGAATGCAGCAAAAGCCTATTTTTATTTACTGACTTAATAAATATTTTACTTAGTATTTTGCTGAATATTTATTATCTTTATATATACACAGGGTGGATCTATATGCATTGTCCTCACTTCCACACCTTTCATGTATGTACCATTGTCACTCATGTGGTATGGGACGAGTAGGCAGAGACTTCCAAAACAGACATAATTTTAAAAAAAGGAATAGAGATTCTTTTTCATGACAGCTCACATTCACAGAGAAAGTAAGCCAATAGTAGAGTTTCCATGTATACCACCACTGAATAAACTTCCCCTATTATTAACATCCTACACTAACATGGCATTTTTGTTTCAATTAATGGACCAATACTGATAATCAAGTCCCTGGGTTATTCAGAGACTGTTTAAACCATTTTCTTAGTTTTTACCCAAAACCCTCTTTCTGTTTCAGAATCCCATCCAGCATACCACACTGCATTTCTATCTCAAGTCTCCTTAGCCTCCTTGAGGCTGTGATAAGTTTTTAGATTTTCCTTGCTTCTGATGACCTCAACAGTTTTGAGGAGTACTGGTCAGTTAGTATATAGGATAACCCTCTACTGAAATTAATCTGATGTAGACTGAGGTTATGGGTTTTGGAAAGGGAGAACATACAGGTTAAGTACAATTTTTATCACATCATATCGAGAGTACATGTTATCAACATGACTAACGACTACTGATACGGATCTCGATCACCTGGCTGAAGACGTAGTTGTCAGATTTCTCTGCTATGGTTACACTTCTCTTATCACTGTACTCCTCAGAAGGAAGTAACTAAAAGTAGCCCACACTTAAGAAGCAGAGGTTTATGCTCACCTTCACTTAGGCAGAGTAGCTACATAATTTATTTTCAATTCTTGTGCATAGGAGTTTTGTCTTTTCTCTACCATTTATTAATTTATTTAATCTTTTTGTATCAGCATGAGCTCATGACCATTTTTTTTTTTTTATATTCACCAGTTATAACCCAATAGTACTTTATTTCGTTGGTCAAGTTGTTCAAGTTTTGGGCATCGGGAGTTCTTTCCATTTGCTCCTGTTCCCCTTGACATATGCCTTTACTTTTTTTTCTGGAGCACTTCCTTTCTGGGCCTATAAGATGTTCTGCGATCATCTCATGTGTTTCCTTCCCCCGTCCTAGAACCAGCCATTTCTCCAAGGATCCTTGTATCCTTTTATTGGAGAATGGCATTAGAAACCAATGTCTAGGTAATAACTGTGTTCATTGCTACTGGTATATCAATTCTTCAGGCACTCTTGTCTGACAGAGCCAAGAAATATGTGTGTATATGCTAAAACAAATATATACATATATCTTAAATATTTCTATCTACAAACTTTGTATCTTTATTAAATAGAACACGAGGTCTTCCTGATACCTTCTTTTATCCATTATGATACAGATCATTCTAGCCTTCTGCCCCATTGATCTCTAAAGTTCCACTGCGACAGTGAGAAATCTGCCTGCCACTATCCACCATTCATTTACCTAGTTCATTATTTCCAGTATGCAGTTCTAACAGTATCAGAACATGGGAAGCAACTTTGTCACTAAAGTACCTATGTGCACTTCCTTTTGTTTTTGGTTTTACAGACCATGCTTTTCCAAAGTTACTTAGCACAACCCTTTCTCTCATTAAGCACAGTGATGTTTTCATTCTAAACACAGTTAGATTCTCTTATGATTTACCTTATTTCCCAGGATTCCTCAAACTTTTTTTTAAGTGTATATATTAAGATTCATCCACTGGGTTGTAAATTCCTATATATTTTTAACAAAGGCATAATTTTATGTATCTACCATTACAGATTCATACAAAGAGTTTCACCACCCTAAAAGTCCATTGTACTTCATCACCTTTTTATCCCTCCCATCTTTTCCAGCTCCTCAAACCTCAAGCAACTGCTGACTTTTTCTTCTGCTGTTTTTATACTTTTGCCTTTTTCAAAATGTAATATAGTTGTATTATATACAGTATATAGACTTTCAGACTTTTTCCCTGCAGCAATATGCATTTGAGTCCTCAATGTCTTTTTGTAGCTTAATAGCTCATTTCTTTTGTAGCACTGAGTAATATTCCACTTTATGGATGTAGCAGATTTGTCCATTCACCTATTGAAGAAAGCTGCTATAAAGATTACTGTGCTTATTTTTATATGGAATTTAAGTTTTCAACTCAGTTTGGAAAATACCTAGGAGTGTGATTGGAGGATCATGTGGTAAGACTAGGTGTTGCTTTGTAAGAAATTGCCAACTGACTACCAAAGTGGAGACTCCCCAGACAATGAATGAGATTTCCTGTTACATTATATCCTCACTAGCACTTGGTATTGTCAGCTTTTTGGATTTTAGCCATTACAATAGATATGTAGTGGTAATAATATTTTAATAGGTTCTAATAGTTAGTGATGAGTGTTACTGTTTTCATTGCAATTCCCTAATGAAAAATGATTTGAGTATCTTACAAGTTTTGTGGGAGATTTTGTTGTGTGTTTTTTGCCATGGGTATATCTTCTTTGGTGAGGTCTGTTCAAATCTTTTACTCATTATTAATTAGGTTGTTTGCTTTCTAATTGTTGACTTTTAAGAGTTCTTTGTATATTCTGAATACAAGTCCTTTATCAGATATGTGTTTTTCAAACAGATTCTCCCATTCTGCGGCTTGTTTTTATTGTTGCTGTTATTTTGTCTTTTGTATAGCAAAGTTTTTTAATTAAAATTTAATGAAATCCAACTTATCAATTATTTTGCTCATTGATCATGTTTTTGGTGTTGCACCTAAAAAGTCATCACTAAACCAGAGGCCACCTAGATTTTCTCCAATGTTATCTTCTAAAAATGTTACAGTTTGTATTTTACATTTAAGTCTATGATTCATTTTAAGTTAATTTTTGTGAAAGGTTTAAGGTCTGTGCCTGGACTCATTTTTTTCTTTTTTACACATATAATGTTCCATTGTTTGACATCATTTTTTGAAAAGACTATTCCTTCTCTATTGAATTGACTTACCTTCTTTGTAAAGATCAATTGACTATATTTTTGTGGATCACTTTTTTCTGTATTCTCTGTTCTGTTCCACTGATCTATGTGTCTATTCTTTTGACAATACCATGCTATGTTGACCATTGTAGCTTTATAGTAAGTCTGGAAGTGGATAATGTCAGACCTCCAACTTTTGTTGTTCCTCTTCAGTATTGTTCTGGTTATTTTGGGGTTTCTAACTTTCCATGTTAACTTTAGAATCACCTGTCTGATTTTTTTTTTTCTTGGTTAGTGTGGTCAGAGGTTTATTAAATTTATCGACCTTTTCAAATAACAAGCTTTTGGTTTCATTGATTTTTCTATCAATTTCCTGTTTCAATTTCATTTATTTCTGCTCTTTTATTTCTTTTTTCCTGCTTGCCTTAGGCTTAATTGCTTTTTCTCTAGTTTTCTAAGATGAAATGTTATTTTATTGATTTTAGGTCTTTATCCTTTTCTAGTATATATATTCAATGATACGAATTTTACTCTAAGCACTGCTTTCACTTCAGCCCACAATTTTTGATAGATTTTAGAAAAAAATTTAATAATTTTTAAAACAGAACTTTTAATTCAAAATAATTTATAGTTTCTCTTGAGATTTATTTTTTTGACTCTTTGTTTAGATGTGTGTTATAAATCTTCAAGTTTCGAGGGGGTTTCCAAATATCTTTCTGTTACCGATTTCTAGTTTAAATCCATTCTGGTTTTGGATATTCTGTATGGGTTCTATTCTTTAAGAATTTGTTGATGTATGTTTATGGTATAGGATGGGGTCTATCTTGGTGAATAATCCATGTGAACTGGAGAAGAATGTGTATTTGAAGTAGTCTATTCATGTCAATTAGATATAGTTGATTGATGGTGCTGTTGAGTTCATCTATATCCTTATTGATTTTCTGCCTGCTGGAATTGTCAATTACTGATAGAAGAGTGTAAAAGTCTCCAACTATAATATAAAATTTATCTATTTCTCCTTGTAGTTTTATCAAGTTTTGCCTCATGTATTTTGACACGCTGTTTAAAGTGCATACACAGTAAGAATTCTTACATCTTCTTGCAGAATTGACCTCATTGCTGTTATGTAGTATCACTCTCTATCCCTCATAATTTTCCTTCCTCTGGATTCTCCATTGTCTAAAACTAATATAACTACTCCAACTTTCTTTTGATTAGTGTTAACATGGTGTATCTTTCTCTATAATTTTACTTTTTGTCTATCTATGTTTTTATATTTAAAATAGGTTTCTTCTAGGTTACATATAGCTGAGTCTTGGGTTTTTTAATGTGCTCTGAAAGTTTCTGTCTTTTAATTGACATATTTAGACTACTGATGTTTAAGGTGATATGATGGATTAATAGCTGCCTTATTTGTTATAGTTTTTTATTCATCACTCCTGTTCTGTTTCCTTTCTTGAGTTTCACAACTGTTCTTGCGATCTCTGGTTTTAAGTAAATATTTTATGATTCCTTTTTTTCTCCTCTCTTAGCATATCAATTATACTTCTTACTTAACTTTTTTTTAGTGGTTGTTTTTGAATTTGCTATATATATTTACAACTAATCCATGTCCTCTTTGAAATTACACTATCTTGCTTTGTGCATAGATCAAGTACCTAATAACAAATTATTCCCAATTCCTCCCTCTCATTTCTTATAACTTTGCTGCTATTCATTTCAGTTATTCATAAGTTATAACCATCAAATAAATCACTGCTGTTATTATTTTGAACAAACTATTATATCTTAGATCAATCGAGAATAAGAGAAATAAAAGATTTTATTTTACCTTCATTTATTCCTTCTCTAACATTCTTCCTTGCTTCATGTAGATCTGAACTTCTGACCTATGTTAATTGGTTAATTGTTAACTTTCTCTATGAAGAACATTTATCCTATAAGAGTAAAGGTAAAATAAAGACTCTTGTGGACAAAAAAAAAAAGTGTATTTTTATGTTAGTCCTGCCCCATAAGAAATATTAAAATAAATCTTCTATATATAGAATTCTATGCTGCTGTTTTGTTTTTTCTTTTCTTTCAGCACTTTAAAGATTTCCCTCCACGTTCTTCTTGCTTGCATGGCTTCTAAAGAGAAACTGATGTAATTCTTATTCATGTTCCTTTGTAGATAAAGTATTCTGCATCCCCTGCTTTCAATATTTTCTCTTTGTTTTTGGTTTTCTGCCATTTGAATAGGATATGTCTGGATATAGTTGGTTTTTTTTTTTTTAATTTATCCTACGTTGTGTTCTCTGAGCTTCCTGAAACTGTGGTTTGCTGTGTCATTAATTTTGGAAAATACTTAGCCATTATAATGCCAAGTATTTCCTGTCCTCTTTCTTTCTTTTTCTAGTATTCTAATTACATGTATGTTACTCCTTTTGTAGTTGTCTCATAGTTATGGAAGATTCTGTTCTATTTTTTATTATTTTTTTCTCTTTTCAATTCAATTGGGTAAGTTTCCACTGATACATCTTCAAGTTCATTGATTCCTCAGCCATGTCCAGTCTACTGGTGGGCCCATCAAAGGCATTCTTCATTTCTAAAATTATCTTTTGATTCTTTTTTAGAGTTTCCATCTCTGCTTACATTACATATCTGTTCTTGCATGTTGTCTACTTTATCCATTAGAACCAGTAATACATTAATCATAGTTACTTTTATTCTCTATCTGATAATTCCAGTTCTATATTATATCTGAGTCTGGTTCTGATGTTTGCTTTATCTCTTCAGTCTGTGTTTTTTTCCTTCTTGCTTTTTAGCATATCTTCTGATCATCCTGTGGACATAATGTACTGAATAATATAAACTGAGGTAAATGGATCCTTATAGTAATCTAGATAGTAGCTGGTTTCTGTTTTGTGGTTGTTACAATTCTAGGTGCCAGAGGCTTCAGTTTCTTCTGGTGTCCTTGTTTTGTTTTTTCATCCCTGTTGCCTTTGAGTTTCACTAAGAACACCCTCTTAAATAGAATCAGTGGCTTCCTGCTCTTTTACTTGTAATCTGCTGTTATACTGGAACCTTAAGAAATGGAGGAGAATAGTAGTTTATGATTTTATGATTAAACCTCAGTTATTTTTGTGGGCTTATGTTGCAGAGCTGTGACCTCTGGAATTTGAGTGTTTCTTAGCTTTATTCTTCTATTCTTAAATGAGACAGGTAGGCTAGAAGGGACTAAACTTGTCTTTCCTTTAGGTAGAAAACTGCCCTTCCTTCAGGTAGATAAGATTCAGTTGCCTTGGAGTGGGTAGGCCTTTGTGTTCAAGAATGCTATTGGTATATTCTGAAATTGTTAGTTTTCCCCTCCACCTGCCTGAAACCACAGAAGATTTTTCTAGGATCTTTACCATGAGAATTTAGGAAGGTGATTCACGGAGGTGAAACTGACAAAAAGTATAGCCTTCCCCAATTACACTATGGTCAGGGAACAGAGGAACATCTCAATCTCAAGCAAATCCACACTCAGCATCTAGTAATTCATCAAAATTAGCATGTATGTGTTCTTACTAGTTAATGGCTCTAAGAATTTCTCCACTAGGTAAGTTGATCTCAGGAGTAATTCTCTGTATTCACCTGTTTTATCCAGCTTATCAAGTAGCAATGGTTTGTGACCTAAATTCTCTGATACGCCTAATCAAATTAGTCTATTTTTATTTTGTTCAACTTTTTTCTTGTAATGACAAGAACAATGACTTTCAAACTCTTTGTATATTGAAGCCGAAACAAAATCCTATTCCCAAGGGCAGTACTTTTAAAACTGCCTCACTGCTGTATAGCATTAATCCTATTGATCCTGAACTTTTAGGGACCTGGTAACTGGTAGATTTGAGACTTTTACTCAGTCTCTAAACCAAGTCTGCATTCTTCTTCCTCAGTAATTCTCAACAACAAATAATTGTTTAAATAAAATAATTCTTAGAATGGACACTGGATGTAGACAATCTGTAGGGCAGTAGTAGATAACAGGTAGATAAATAGTTGATTACTAATTAAATAGATCGATCAATTGATTTCCTAACTGAATGGCTTTTAGAGTTGAATCCATTCAAGTCTTAACTGCATAGATAGGAAACAGATCTGTTGAGAGGAAACAATTTCTCTTAGTCCCTGTCAAATAGCTCAGCCTGGACTAGAATTTAAACTTCTTCCCTTCCAATTTAATTCTTGTTCCAAGGCCCTGTGCTGTCACTCAAGATTGTCTGGGTGTCTTTTCTTAATTTTCTATTAATTTTTCCTGACCTTTCTCTTAAGGTATGCACAAATAAACTTATATGTAGTTTTACTTTATCATTATAAACACCTGCACAGTACCTGAAAGAGAATATAACATCAAAGTGAGTTTCTTCTCAAGTAAAAATGAACATATAAAATTCCCATTCTGATTTAGAAATTCAAAAAAACTATAGCATTAGGCAATAAATGGGAACCCATTACATAGTCCTTTAAAAGAAGACTATGAAGAATTAAGCCTAAAACAGTATTGCAGTCCTTCCTGTAGTTTCATTTATATAATGCACAAAATCTTATTTCCATTAAAACATTTCTATTATCTCAGACCTTATTTGCATTAATGAGGGCTAGGAATTTTGTAAAATAAAGTAGCTTGCTTTCTCTTTATTATTCCTTGTAAATGTGTGTGTATATTATACATTTTTTTAATTTAATATATAACATATATGTATATATGTATGCATACACACGTATACAATGAATATACATAATTCATATTATAGACTGTTTCCTAGGAACTTTTATTTTAATAATGGGATAATTCTCCATTCCAATGATTGCTTTTTTTCCTGATGCATTAAAAACCTTAAAACATCAGTGAAAAAAATTGAGTTGTATTTCTTTAACTGTGGAAAGTGCCCAACTATCAATCTGGTGTCCTGGAGTTTTATCTGAAATACAACTCAAAACTGAAAGTGGGTTCAGGTGTATGGCAGAACTCTCTTGGGCTGCAAAACGTGAAACAAAAAGAGAATGAGGAGTGGGTCCAGGAGCAAAGACAGTCACAAGAATCATGAAAATGCAGGGGAGAAAAACTAATCAAAACTTTTTAGGAAAGAAAAAAAAAATATTATGGCCGTGTATTGCAAACAGAAAAGGTTAGTTTAGAAGGAAAAACTGCAGAAGTTTCCTGAGGCTCCTTGGCATTGTATCAGGTTTCCCTTATGGATTGTCTTTAGTCTTTGGGACCATCTTTAAAAAAAAAAAAAATGAAGAAAGCTGATTCTTAAACAAATGGTATTCTATTTTCAGTTTTCAAATTTTTTGAGATGTACCTCTTCCTCCAAGTAGCAAGATTCTACTATAACTTCACATAATTTATTTTAAATCTACCTCCCCTATTGATTGGACTTTGGTCCTTTAGACAAGGAGATTATTTTATCTTATTTTATTTTATTTTCATTTCCTCAGTATACCATAAAGAATGCCAAAGATATAGTAAGAATATGGTAAATGCTAACTAAATGAATCTCTACCATCACATTTCTCAATCTTTAAAATTCAGGTTTCACTATAACAAACATAACGACAACCTCAATATACACATACCTTCAACTAATGGAGACTTAAAAACTCCTCATACCCCTCACCCATACTGCCTGGACTTCTAACTTTTTATGTCTATTTTATATTGCTACACTGTCAACAAAATAATTTATTCAAAGTGTGAATTTTAGCGTGTCACGTCCTGCTTTAAAGTATACAATGGCTTCCCTTTGCTCTTAGGAAAAACTTACTTTTGCCCACGTAAGGTGCCTGCCTCATTTGCCTGTACCATTTGGCCCATTGCTCCCCAATGCTCAACATTACATTTCTAACACTAAAAGTGGAAAAGAAGTGCCTGACACACTTGATAAATATCTGCTGAATTAATGTTATGGAAGCAAATAATAATCTTCACAATAGATCTCCTTTAGAAACACTTATATAATTTAAATTCAAGTTACCAACTTAGAGAAAAAAAAAGTCAAATCCTAAACAAATTTACCTTAATGTGAAATGGAGGTTCCTTATCTGAGAGAGAAATCCAAGTAAAGAGAAAACCCCATGGCCCTTTCTAACCCTGGGTCTTCCATTATTAACTTACATTTCATTGTGGGTCAGAATACCTGGGACTGAATTTGCTCCCTTGTTTACATGTTGAGTGAACTTGGACTGCACTAAACCTCCCTGTTTAATTTTCTTTTCTTTAAAATAATTACAATAAATAATGTCTACAAAACTATCACTATATCATATAGCTGTACTAAGATACAAATTATTCAATATACTAGTCCCTAAAGTATTTCTTTTACTTAGCGTTAGGCACAATTATTTCCTTTCTCTTTTCTACTCATGCATTCATTCCACACTTAACAAATACCTATTTTATTTATGATTACACACACACATACATACATGTATATACACAGGCACATATGTATGTATATATATTTGTATATATAATCTCAATTTGAGGATTCAAAGGTGAAAAGCAACATAACCTTTTTTCTCAAGAAATGTCTTCTCTGACACAAAATATACAGACAAACACACAAAAGCCAATGACCTGACCTACTAGAGGATAAGGTGACACACAGTACAAAGCACACAGTGAACTAGGGAGAGTTCTGCCAGGGACTCACCAACAAGTCTTCACAGAGAAATTACCTGATTAAAATGAACCTTGACAGAGAAACAAGAGAGAATGGTTGAAAGAAACCATATTCCATGCAGGTAGAGAAGAGGGGAAATTTTAGAATGCTTTCACAACAAACTTAAATGTTTGAACATGATCTCATAGGCAACAGAAATTGTTGCAGAGTTTTAAGCTGAAAACTCAATGATACATATCTATGCTTCTGAGAAATCCCTCTGCTTTTGTAGAGGAGAATACACAGAAAGGTGCACAAGTAAAGGCAGAAAGGTCAGCTAGGAAACAACTACAAAATCAGGATGAGATAAGATGATTTTGGAATAAGGGCAGTAGTCCTGGGAATGTACTGAAGGGAAATACAAAGGTTGGGAAGGTGGGATCTGAGGATTTGGTACTGTCTTTTCCATCTGCCTTCCTAGTCTGCTATGGATACCATAATAAAATACCACAGATTGGATGCCTTAAACAACAGAAAGTTATCTTCTCACAGTTCTGAAGGCTAAAAGTCCAAGATCAAGGTGCCAGCAAAGTTGGCCTCTCCTGGGGCCTCTCTCCAAACATGGCCTTTTCTCTATGTGCAGATACTCTTGGTATTTCTTCTTTTTCTTATAAGGACACTGATTCCATTAAATTAGAGCCCCACACTTACGACCTCGTTTAACTTAACTTCTTAAACCCCTATAACCCTATGTAGTCACACAAAAAATCCTCAGCCCCTTTTCTCCTCTTTGGCTATCTTCATTTGGACTCTTTCACCATATCTTTTGCCATGTTTTGTATCCTTTGCTCCCGTTTCATGTAACCTTTTCTCATCTTCTAAACCTCATGCTCTTTCTCCTCATGTAAGCCCTGACATCATATCTATTGTTATTTTCTCTGGCTATCTACTCCTACACTTCTCTTCTTTCTTCTACTATCTTGTAAGGAACTGAGTGGAAACAAGAGTTGATGTTGGGTCAAGAAAGGGAATTTGAGGGAGTTGAAAATGCTAATTTACAATACCAATTTCTTAGGAGTATAGATCAACCAATTTAAATTATCTTTTCAGTTCTTTTATTAGTCTAAGTAATTGTTTAGAATCACCAGGATTTTTTTTAAAGCAAAAACAAAATTAAAAAACTAATGCATCAGGAGAATGAAACTTTCTGATATAGACATGAAACCAAAGCTTATTTATTTATGTACAGATCATAGGAAACAATTATGTCCTTAACTCAGCAGTGAGCTAGTTCAGTAGCTATGGCTTATTCAGGATTTTTTCATGCTTTGTTAACAAGCCATTAGCACCACTACCAGTTCATTAGTTCTGACTTTGATAAATACTTCCTCAAGCCTCACTATTGTTCAAAAGATTTGTAATCACAATAGGATATTTGAGAATAGTCAGATTAGGACATAAACCCATCCAAATCAGGTATGGCGGGGAATATGCTTATAGAGATGTTCCTAAACAAGAATAACTTTAACACATCATCAAAATGATCTAAGATAAGGTTGCATATAGAATTAAGAATGTCTTATAATGGCTTAATTTTTTTTCTTTTCTTTTCCTCCTGAGCTCAGTTCTCACATTCTGTCGTTTTGTTGTTGTTGATGATGATGATGATGATAATGACATAAGGTCCTTGATTAGCTTTAAGACAAATATTTTAAATAATTATTTTCAAATGACTGTTCTTCATCTGCCATTGGCCTTTCATGTTGCTGCCTTCTTCCCCTTCTCTTTCTCCTTCTTCTCCATCTCTTCTTCCTCCTCCTCTTGCTTCTTCTGGGAGGATGACTATCCTCCCAGAACTGTATTATACATGCATAGTATTTGTGTAAGTTTATTTTTTGTACATTACTCTTCAAGTAGAATCAGGGCTATTCAGTTGTGATAGCAAACAATGGTTCAAGAATACAGGGTTAAAAGAGAGAGATCATAAACTTGAGCTTGCCACTATTTCAACTAGGAAATCAGTTTCTCATCATAACACTCCTGCTTCTTTGGAATTTCATATTTTACATGAGGTCAGTGAGGTTTATTCTGATGCCACAGCTTCACAGATTGTTTGATGATATGAAACATTTATTTCTGCTTAGCTGAAGCATTAACACTTGCTTTCCTTCCTTCTTCCAACTCTTCTTATCTTGCTATCATTTCCCCTGCTTAGAACTCTGGATTAGAGAAAATAAAGATGGCATGCTTGTGTAGTTCATCCTCTGGCCCATCTTCCCATAACATTTAGTAGAGTGTAGTAAGTTATAGGGATACTTCTGACTTTGCTTAATTCCCATAGATGTCTTCAGACTCTAGTGATCAAAGCAGAGGATAATTTGTATGATCTTTCAGGAAACATCTGTTCTCTACTCCAGTGTTGGTATTAATCAAATCTGACTGTCCTCTTCAAATTGGACTAATTTATACTCTTTTGGGTCCATACTCTGTATTTTGTTGTAATTTGAAGTTTTTATAATTTCATGGTTCTATTAGAAATTTTATTGATTTCCTACGTGGCTTGTCTTATATTTTTAACTTTATTTCTATGCAGTGGCTTAAATCCACTAATTTTTACCTAAAACCCACCAAAACAGTCAGTTAACTGTCAAGTTAACTGTTGAATGCTTGAGACATTGCAGGAAGATTAGATATAGTAGGTTTTCAATAAGTGGATATTAATTAATTAATTAAAAATCAGCAATTTGGCAATTCAGCAAACTTCTTAGAGTCACTGTATCCTAGTGATTCAGCTACACTGGCTCAGTCCCTTTTTCTTCTTTCTTTTGCACTCTAGGTATAATTTCCATTTATCAGTCGGTGATATTAAGAATTTGGGAATGAATTCACATGGAATCAAGCTACACTCATTCAGCAAGAAGCAAATTCTGTTGAATATCATCACTTATAAATAAATAAAAATATTTTACTGATATTAGTACTGGTAATATCTTTATTATGTGTTTCTTATTTATATTTTCAAAGTTCTCTTATACTTTTGATATTTGATTCACTACAGCTCTAAGGCAGATAAGGATAGTGTAATTGCTGTCATTTAGAAACCAGGAAACAGAGTCAAGAAGTGTTTAAGTGACATATATAAGGTTATAGAACTAGTAGCCAAAATATTCATTTAGTTTATTCTTTTGGGGAATAATTAATAACCAGTTATAAGTAGAAATGACTTTTCTTTGTATTTTTCTTCCAACCATCTACTAGTTACTAGAGAAGTAATGAAATGTAGAAGTAATTACAAAAATACTATGGAAATATTCAGTATTTGAAATTACAGCAATATACTGTTCTTTAAAATTGTTTACTGAAGTGTAGTTGATTTATAATGTTAGTTTCAGCTGTACAGCAAAGTGATTCAGTTATACATATACACATATATATTTTTTCTTTTCAGATTCTTTTCCATTATATGTTATTATGAGAAATTTAATATAATTCCCTGTGCTGTACAGTATGTCCTTGTTGTTTATCTATTTTATATATAGTAATGTGTGTCTGTTAATCCTCAACCTCTTATTTATCCTTCCCAGCCCTTTCTCCTTTGAGTAATACATTCTTCAAAAAAAAAAAAAAAAATCAGATGTCATCTGTGGAGACTACTTGATAAAACTGTATCTAGACAACTTTAGTATTAATATTCAAGGAATCATATTACGTATTATCATGTACAGAGAAAAGATATATGGTCAAAATTCAATAAATAATTATATAAAAGACAATTCAGTTAAAGAATTGATATAGATGATTAAATCTTCCAATATTTTATATAAAATAGCTTATTCTACAATTTTATATGTCACTAACAAAATTACATATTGTTTCTCTAAGGAACATTTTTATACTTTACCTACTTTGTTGATTTGTTGCTATGCTCTGTCTTTTGGAGATGGTACAACAAGTAACCTGATTAACTTCAACAATTGCTAACAGCTTTGTTAGCTTTTAGAGTAATTAGCTACTCTAATTGCAAAACAAACTTTTCATCTTACCTTTGATACTATCTAGTTTCTCACCAGTAGGGAGAAATATGCATGAAAAGATATTACTCATGTAAATGCTTCCAAATTATTGCAAGATAAAAACAGACCACTGAATCATTATTGAGCTCATTAGGAGTAAGATGCTATGTAAGTACAAAATATTATCATTTTGTCTGACAAATACCATTAGTTCATTATGAAGTATAGTATTCAATTATCTACAACATGCAACAGAAATGAGATGCTTTGTTAGGTCCTGCTAAAGTGTTATTCTGAAATTGCTTTTTAAATTTATCTGGCACTATACTTTTGTTATTAAAGAATGAATGAGCTTCATTTAATTCAGAAAACTCAGTGTTTCCTTTCAGGATAAGCTAACTGAAATAGCAGCTTCTTTGAACACAACTTTTGTGGCTCTGTAAGGATTGCAATCACGATACAAGTTAGGAATCATGGTATGTTTTACATGAAAAATGTTATTATTAATAAGTGGACTATGAAAAATTAAGGCTATATGGATGCATATTGTAATTGCTAAGGAAAATCATTATTTTTAAAATGAGGAAAAAACCCAATAGCTAAAAAAACAAAAAATAAAACAGAATTCAAAAAAATCAAATAATGAAAAAGAAAAAGAGGCAGGATGTAAGGAACAGAAAACAGACTGAGTTGAAAAAATAAATCATAGACTTAAACCAAAATGTATTAATGACTACATTAAATGTTAATGGACAAAACTCACCAATTAAAAGGAAAAGGTGTCAGAATAGATTACTTGAAAAAAGAAGAATATATATGCTGTTCACAAATGCATGTGTGTTGAGGATAAATTGACAGAAAATATGCTAAGCAAATATTAAACAAAAGAAGAATGAAGCAGTTATATACTAATACCATTCATGAACATAGATTTTTTAAAATCCTTATGAAATTATTAGTAAATTAAATTAAATGATCTATGAAAAAAATAGCACATCATAACTAATGGAATTTTCCCCAGAAATGCAAGAATGGTTTAGTATTCAAAAATCAATACATATAATTAAAAATTCAACAGCTTTCATGGTAAAAACTACCATTAAACAAGGAATAGAAGTGGACATTCACAACCTAATTAAAGGTAGATGCATAAAGCCTACAGCATGTTTAATTCTGAAATCCTCTATGCTTTCTACCTACGATCAGAAACAAACAAGGATAACTGTACTCTCCACTTTTATTTAACATCATACTAAATGCTCTAACAAATCTAATAAACAAAAAGATGTAAAAGGCATACACTACTGATAAAAAAATAGTAAAAACTCCTATTTATGAATAAATAATCATGCATGTGTAGAAGAGATTCAAAAAAAGTTATTAGAATTAATAAATGTATTTAGGTTTTGGAATGTAACGCCAACATGCAGAAACCATTTACATAACTTTGTACTGAGAACAATTAGAAAATTTAAATTAAGTTTCACAGTAACATAAAAAAAATACTTATAAATTTAGTAAAAGAGAACCAGGAGTTGAGAGTTGAAACTAAAACAAAGAAATGAGATGATGCTCCATTGTCATCTATTGGAAGACTTGTGGTTATTAAGATTAAAATACTCCTCAAACTGACTTACAGATCCAATTCACTCTAAACCTTGGGACATAAAGAAAGCCCATTCTTGAGACCATCTCAGACACCCTCCCAATCATCCACATTTAGAGATGGAGCTGCCCTACAGTAAAACCAAGACTTGAGGGTAGCAGCAGCTCTGATGTCCTCTAAAGTACTGATAAAAGGCTCTGAAAGAAGTAACAACCTTTGGATTCCTTGGCTAATCCTCACTTGAGCATCCATAAGTAGTTGTAAGAAATGTTATATAAGTCGTGTTATAAGAAATGTTTAAATAGCCCTTTCTAATTTACAAATTATATACACAGGTATTATTTTATTTGATAGTATGTATGCCACATGTCATGATTCTTCTGTTCTGAATATTCTCCCTGGAATACTGCAAAGATGTATGCACATGGCAGGAGAATATGAAAATACATGAAACTATAAGAATTGTCAAGACAAATTTTTTTTAATTTATTATTTCAGCAATAGGAGCTGTGCTAGGAATAGTGATGGCAAAACCTGACTTCTTTCTTCTCAAGGAGGTCATAGTCTTGTTACAGAAACCAACATAATTCAAGTAACACTAAAACACATGTACTTACTGATTAAATAATACTTCTGAAGGAGTTGATATAATCAGAATAGTAAAAGGAGTGGTCTCTGGGAAAATAAAGCTCCATATTAGATTTAAGATGATTAGCACTCACTCAGACAAAGAGGAAAGGGAAGTATAATCTGGCCAGAGAGAACATGTGCAACAGCCTTTTGGCATACATGATCAGCATAGTATTGTGACTCTGACAGAAGGTCATAGTAGTTAAAGTATGGTAAAGCAGAGGAGCTTAAGTAAAAATGAGAATTAACTTGGTAACAATTCACACAAGAATTTTTGGTATACATTAATTTCTTTTCCTTTATCCTGGCATGCTGGTGAATCATTAAAGATTTTAAACATGGGAAGCATTTGACTTGGGTTGTGTTTCAGAAAAGAAAATCAATTCTGGGTGGGTTATAGAGAAGGAAATTGATGGGAACAGAAGCAGAGAGAGGTACAGACCTATAAGAGAACTGCATTAAACCAGTACTATTTGAGCAGTACTACTGGAATGGAGAGAAGAGATAGTTAAGAGATAGTCAGAAGTGGTTAAGCCAACAGATAGTTAGGAAATGCTTTTAGGAAACAAAACTAATGAGAATCAATGTAGGTTGGATTTGAGAGATGTGAGAGAGAGAGAAGAAATGATCAAAGGCTCTACATTGAGATGAAGGAAGGTTTCTCAAAATAATCATTAATCATTCAACAGAGATAACAGGACAGTTTCACTGAGTGATATAACCTCAACAGCGTCAGAATACCAACCATTTTTCCTAAGCAAAATTCAAAATAAGGATCACTTCATTATTTGCATCTTATACCACCCTGTTCTATTGTGTTGATTCCTGAAAGGTGAATATCAGAGTTCAAAAGCACTAAACTTGTTTCCTAGCAGTGAAAGATACACTTTTCCTCAGTAGAAAGTCAGTTTAATGAAGACAAATAATTCTTCTGTCTTGTTTGTTTACTTATCTTCAACATCTAAACCAGAGCCTGGCCTATAGAAAGTACTCAATAAACATCTGCTGAAAGATTTATTTCTGGGCTCTCCATTCTGTTCTATTGGTCTATATATCTGTCTTTATGTCAGTACCATAATGTTTTGATTATTATATTTTAATCCTTGTAACATATTTTAATATTGGGAAGTATAATGCCCCCAGCTTTGTTCTTTTTTCTCAAGATTAATTTGTTTATTCATGATCTTTTTCTGAATTTCAGAATTTCTGATAGGGATTATATTGAATCTGTAGATCACTTTGGTTAGCATGAACATTTAACAATCTTACATCTTTCAATTCATGATCACTGGATGTCTTTCCAATTTGATTTCCTTGTTCATTTATTGATGACCAGCACATAGCCATCAGACCAGTTGAAACCAGAAGGTTGATGATGTTGACTCCTGAAATACTACCTGGTTAACTTGCCACAGATCAATCAGAAGAACGTCCACAAGCTGTTCTCCTGAATTAAGATGGTCCTTTAGGACATTAGTCTGCCATCTTCTTGGTTTGCTGGCTTTATGAATAAAATCATTTTTCTTTGTCCCAACATCTTTTCTCTTAAATTATGGCCTTGCCATGCAGCAAGTGGTATGACCTTAGGCTTGGTTACAATATTTATTGTTGGAGTAAGGAGTAGGAGGGTGTTTGGGCTAAGGAATGATTGGTGAAAGGGTAAATAGAAGTTTCAAGAGTCCTCTGCATGAGCCTGGCTGTCTTTCTTGTATCTTCATGAGCAGCATGTGCAAATTCAAGGGAGTTCTGTGTGTTACATGCAGTGGATTTTTGGCCTATGATGTCCAAAGTTCATTGGGTCAGTCACTCTAGTCTCTCAATGCACCTGTGCAATATTTAGTCAAAGAGTGGCTGTCAGCAAGCTGTTTCCTGATAGTTTTCCTACCATTCTACAAGATAATCTCAGTTAATCTTCTCTTAGTGTTTGTGGACATAGTTTCAGTCAAACAACCCACATGTCTATCAACAGATAAATGAATAAATAAAATGTGGCAAAACATCCAGTGGAATAGTATTCAGCCCTAAAAACAAAGACATTTTTCAATATGTGACAAGAATGGAGTTTGAGGGCATTACCTTAAGTTATCTACTAGTCATAAAAAGACAAATACTACATGATTTCACTTATATAAGGTAATTAAAATGTCAAATTCATAGAATCAAAGACTGGAACGAAGGTTGCCAGGGCTGAGGGAAGGAGAAATGAGGAGTTACTAATCAATAGGCACCAAGTTTCCATTAAGCGAGATGAGTACGTTCTAGAGATCTGTACCTATTCAAAAATACTATATTGGACACTTAAAAATTTTTAAGAGGATCATTCTTATGTTAATTGCTTTTACCACAATTGAAAAAAGACATTCATCTAGTAGCAGCATGGACTTTAGAAACTAAAACCCTGTTCTTATGCTGGTCAGAAGTAAAGTTTTCTTTCCTTGACTCAAAAATACAAGCCAAGATTTCATCGACAGTATGAAAGGAAATGGCAATGTGCCTTGTTTATGCAATGCAGATTTTATAATTTATGTCTTAAGCAAAATGGATTTCTTAAGAATAAGATTACCTGGAAAATGAACAAATAAAGAAATCTTGTTGAATACCTTAGGTTGACTGATGATGAAGGACCAACATATTGAGGACTGATTAGTCCTTAAGATGATATTGCCTCAGCTAAGCTCAGGGTCTGATTACACTTTCTACACTCTTTTCTGTCATGTTGGTGTATATACATTATCAGCTTCTCAGTCAACCCACTGAAGTGGTTCTGGTACACAGCAGCACAATTATTTTTCTAAATGATTTCATTAATTTATTTTGACAAAGAATGACTTTTTAACTCAAGTGCAATTCTTGGTTTCTGAAATCTTCACATCAAAGTAAAAAATGAAAAAGGGAGAGAAATAAACTTCCCATAAAGAAAGAATGAAGAACAGTTCACATTCATTTTCCCAAAAGCCATATGCTCTGTGGATTTGATCTGCAATCTGGAGCTGAGGGCTCCAATGGCCCCTGCTGGGTAAAACATCCATTAAGGATAGATATTTGTTGGTGTGCAACTTTGGAATGCAGACATTTGGCACTCACAGATCATAGTCTAAAATAACAATGAATGTATTTTAGCAGGGAAAAAAGAAATACTTTGGCAACTTTTCAGCATTATGCAAAAAGTAGTTCCAGCATTTGGAATTATGTTATCCTTAAGGAGAGTCCAGGTGATTTTGCCCCTTCTGTGCCCTTCTCTCTCTTAGACTTCTTTTGTTATAAGAATGCTTTCATTTTGTGATTCTGTGTGCACAGAAAGAGGCTAGAAAATTAATTGAGCCTATAAAATGAAAAATAACCTGCTGTGTAATCATTTCACACTCAAGACCTCCTATTACCTGAATTCTACCTCTAGATATATATACATAATTTTTACATGTTAGGTTTAAAGAAATTTTTGTAACACTTTATTTCTGTACTCAGCAGACTTGACTGTATGTGTCAAAACTACTGTGAGATTTTTGGAGGGGTGGTGGTAGATGAGAACTCCTTCGCATCATAAAGAATACTCATGGAAGATCAAAATGCATTAAAGTCTTACTCTTTTTTTTTTTTGCTTAAAGCTTTTACAATTATATGAATATATATTATTGAAAATTGTTGGTTATACATGGAGTACCTATCATGGGCAATTGGTTCTCAAAGTGTGGCCCCTTTCAAAAATTTATTGAGTGTTTATTATTTCTATAGTATCACATTCTCTACTATAAATTTATGGTTTTTCCCTGGTGGGTGTTAGGGTGAATTATTCACTGGGTTTAGATAATCTAAAATTTATTTATTCAGGTATGTCTTATAATGAAAAGTACAAATTTTAAGTAAATCTAATTTTTCCATACATATTCACCTATATAATAACTATGCAGATAAAAATTTAGAACTAAGGGGACAGGTTTCTTTCTGCCCCCTCTCAGACAGTAGCCTCAAAGTACACACTATCTAATCAAAGATAATATGTTTTTAAATATCAAGTTTATTTATGATAAAATTAGATTTATTTATGTGCATCAGATTCCTTGATGAAAAACTGTGTACTAGGTATGTTAATCAGTAATTGACACTTATAGATGCAATTTGTGCTTTTTTATTGTTAATTCATCTACTGTTTGTTCAGAAAGTTATACATAAAGCAGCAAAGCCGAGGGAAGTGGCTAAGACCGTGGAGTGAGAACACCCTGAGCTCAACTCTTCCCACAGACACACACACATTACAGCTATTTACAGAGCAGCTATCAACATGAATAACTTGCAGACTAGCAGAAAAGATTTTCCACAACTAAAGGTATAAAGAAGAGATGGGTATGAGGGGCAGAGAGGCAGCATAATCAAGACTCACACTCCTTGGGAGGCGATCCCAAGGTGGAGGATGATTATAGCTGTAGAGGTTCTCCCCAAGGAACAAGAAGTCTGCGGCCCCACAATGGGCCTCCCAGCTCAGGAGTCCTCCACTGGGAAGATGAGTTCCCAGAACAGCTGGCTTTGGAGTCCAGCAGTGCTTGTGTGTGCACGAGAGCCAGAGGGCTGCAAGAAACAAGAGATTCTACTCCTAATGGGTGTGTGCAAGATCTCACATGCTACGAAACCCAGCACAGAAAGAAGACTGGTTGAGACTCACTTGCTGATATTACAAAGCCTCCCAGGAGACAGGAGTCAACTGGGACTCTACTTGGGGACACAGAAGCTGGTGGCAGCCATTTCAGGGGAGCTTTTTCTACCACAAGGACACTGGCACTAGCAAGTGCCAGTCAGGATTCCTCCCATTAGTTTATTAGACTATGGGGACAGTTTGCTCCTTGTCCTTTATTTTCCCTTGCTATAGGGCACTGTCAAAGGCTTGAGGTATGCAGTAGACCAAAGAGAGGAGAAAAAGGATCTACTTATATCAATCTGCATCTGATTATATCAGTGTGAGAAGAAGGGAGGAAAAAATTTCTTATAAATGATGTTTGAAAATATGATAATGAATGAGTTCTCCAAATGGAGAAACAGAGAAAAAAATTATGAGACTAAGAACTTTCTTAGTGAAGAAACTCTCTACTTGAATAATACACATAACTGAGTGTATCAGAAAATAAACAGGATAAGAAAGTTTGGAAATGTAAGAAAATTACTGGGAATACAATGTATAGAATAAAAATGACAAGAATAATATATTGTACACTTACTATTTGCAGGGCTCTCTTCTAGAACTTTACACAAATTCAATTATCTAGACAAGAGGAGGCATTACTATTCTACCTTTATAGGTGAGAAAAAATTAAGCTCAGGAAGAGTAAATGATATGGCAGAAATTACGTAGCTAGGAAGTTATAGAACCAGGATGTGAACCTTGCTTAAACTTACCATACTCTGTACCATTTTCTGCAAAATGGGGACAGCAGTATTTAGCACATACAGTAGGTGCAATGATCAAAAAGGGTTTTGCAAAGGAAAATACTTGGCACAGCTTCTAGACCCTAAAATAATGAATGTTTCTGTTTGTCCCTAAGGAGCCAAGGAGCATCATGAGGGTAGTGAAAGCCTGAGAAGCAGAGGGAGGAAAGGAAGATGACAAAAAGAAGCTTGGGGTTAGGGAGAGGCTCAATCTAATTAGAGCTTGTAGAAGCGGAGGGATCTAGGTCAGAACTGGATCTCTGGCTCCTGTGCCCCATCCTCCAATTGGTCTAAGATAACTAAATATGTGTGTGTGAATATATATATATATATATACACATACATATATATATATATACATACGTGTGTGTGTGTGTATGTGTATAGATATGTAATATATACATTTTACAAAAGCATGAACCAATTATAGCCTGATGAAATTCTAAAACATTGTTTTTTTAAAAAAAGCCCTTTGCCTTCTACATGTGTACATTACATTCTAACAAAGTCAGCAACCTCCCTCTTGAAAACACAGCACTCAAATGAACTGTTCCCTCTATCTGCTCTCTTAAGGCAAACTATACACAGGTTAAAAAGTAAAAATCATTAGCCCTCAAGGAAACATGGCTGTAGGCAGCTCTTTTTCCATATATCATTCTTCTGAATTATCTGATCTGTAACATAGGTCTCTGGGCAAAGTTTATAGCAAAACTAGAGAAGTAATTTCTTCTAGGGTTTCAGATGCCCTGTACCTCCAATCCCCCTTCTTAGTAGAAACAATCTATAAGAACAGGTGAAGTGCTTTTCCAAATCAGTGGAGACAGGGGGTCAAGACAATGTTTGGAAACAATGGCATCATACCTGCACTTAAAATCCAAAAGCTTATGTGAAATTGCACGTAAACTGGTTACACAGGAAGCCTTTATATCTCCCTGTTTCACTGCCTGCCCCCCCACCCCCGCCATTATTCCAGTCACAAATTGCTGAATCCTGAAGAAATGTTTAGTTTCTCAGAGGAAGTGTGTGGCTTCCTTAGTTTTGTTTGCCGGGAATCCATTTTCCATTCAGAATCTGCTCAACAATAGTCCCTTAACTACTACCGTCCCTCTTCCTGCATTATTTTTCTGCAGAGCACTTACAATTATCTTGCATACTATGTATTACCTCTTGCTTGTATTTACTGTCTCCCCTGGTAGAATGTAAGCTGTGCAAAAATCATGATTGTTTTGTCTTCTTTTTTTGGTTACTGTTCTTTGATATCCAGCACCTGGAAAAGGACCAGATGCATAATAGGTACTGAAAAACACTGATGAATGAATGACTAGTTAAATGCATATATGAAGGGATTTTCCCATCTACTTAGTGTGAGGAACTAGCAGCTTATATCAGAACATTTCTTCTTATTCTTTTCAGTTTGTTGTACTTATTTAGGTTTAATTTGACTGTAAAGAAATTCATATGGATCTCACTTTACGAATGGATTCAGCCATTCATTTGGTAAACACTGGGCAACAAGCATTCTCTCTCAAATGGCTCTTTTGCTGTCTTCATAAAAGGCTGAGTAAGGAACAACTCCAAGTATTACAGAAAAATAGTCTCCTCTAGTTAAGATTCCAATGTCTAGACTGGGAAATCCAGCTAATTAGCATTCCTAGAGGATGTCATTTTGACAAGGATTGTTTCTTAGGATGTTACATGGGGTACCAGTCTACTCGGCGAGAATCTCTTCAGTCAGTAGCATGGCCATCTGGCCAATTAGAGCCACTGGTTATAAGCATATCATTAGGGCAGTTTTCTGTACCTTTCCTTAAGAGACATCTGGAGGATATCTATTGCCCTTTCTTAGTCTATTCTTCTTTCCTTCTGTCCTGCTCCCTGGAATGTAATGCCACCTGGACCATGAGGACAATGACTATATCGGGAGATGATAGAAAGGTGAACTTGGATCTCTGAGAATGATGTGAGCACATTCTCCATCCTACTTCGGAACAACGTGATACTAGATTTTTACAGAAAAGGGAAATAAAACTATATCTTGCCTAAAACTTTATTACTTGGGGATTTTGTAATACCCATGAATAAAATTACCCTTAACAAATACAAATTCAAATCCAAGCTCTGCCACTTATTAATTTTATGAATATGCACCTAAATTTAGCACACGGTTCTTAGATTTCTCATCTTTAAACTAAAGATAGAATATGGAATATACAAGTTTATTGTAAGGATTCAATAAGATAATTAATAAAAAATAAATTAGCCCTATGCCTAATGCAAAGTAAGTGTTAAATAAATGGTAGTTGTCATTTTTATTGCAGTCATAATAATCCCTGTATGCCACGGCTTGAAAGAAGACTCAGGGAATTGTTTTTAAAGGTTTCTACTAAAGAAATACACACTCTTAATTTGCTTTTAAAGTATATGTGCTCCTTTTATATCTGAGAGGATTACAGGATCCATTTTACTGAGGGAAAAAGTAAAAGTTTCTATATATCACATGGAATGACTTTCTCGAGGAACTACCAATCTCTTCCAGACCCCAGTCTCATGATCAAGAAGAGAACTAAATATCATAAGCCAATCTGGCTATTTCAGTTAATGCACATTAAAGCACAAATATATGTTTTGAGACCCAGTGTGTTTAGGATAGAGAAATGAGAGACATACCATTGATTGTTTATTGTAACCACAACATTCCATAATAAAATTAGAGTGACTTATGAATATTACCAGAGCATTAAAAATATGTTTAGAATAAAAGACCAAACATGGGAAGTTAGCATGTAGGCCATGTGATTCAAACCAATAGCTGATACTGGGCAGCAGATGAGTTTCCACGTTTTCCTAGCAGACAAACTGAATGAGAAACAAGACTAGTTAAAGAGGTTATTGTCCATGAGAAAAGGTATTTTAGGTGCTCTGGAGAAAAAAGAAGATTTACCACATAAGAAATTTATTTCTCATTAAGAATTAAAGAGAAATATCCTGCCTCAATATAGTTATATTGTGAGCTATAACCAATCTCAGAAGAGCAAAGAATTAGAACTCAAACTAGAGTAGCTCTTTCATCACCGGCACCACTAATTAATCTCAGTTATACCTGCGAGAGGTATTTTTCTCTTTAACTAATAAAAGTTTTAAAGGATATGTGTATGCCAGAGAATGTTTATGTGGGGTGTGTGAGCAAACATGTGTATGCATACAAGTGTAGTGTAGAGTGGGAAACTATAAGGATTTTAGTTACACTGAGTAATGGCGTATATGTTAAAAATCTCATTGCCATTACTATTTCTGAAAACACACACACACACACCCCTAACATCAAAAACAATCTCTTTTTTTCTGTGATGATCAAGAAAACTGAATTCAAGATAATCAAAATTTTTCACCAAATCAAAAAATTCAGCCTTCCTCATCCCCAAGATAAAAGCAATATAGTCAGGGAAACACAGATAAGTAGCTAAACTAATCCAGGCTTGAATATTTTGACTAAATTCATGTAGTTGAACTTCCTCACATAAACATCCCCTTGAGTACATATATCTATTAAAACGTTTACTAATTAAAAGGGCAAAATATTTTTTGCAGGGCTAAATGACATTAGTTAGTAATGTCAAGTGACAAAAGAGCCACCCAAGTTGAGTTCTAATTCTTTACTCTTCTGAGATCAGTAATAGTTCACCATATCATTAAGTATGCTATTAACATCTAAAATTGGAAACTGTGTTAATTTCAAAAATTCATATGGATTCCTTGTGTATTGGGAAATATTTAAATACATTATATATTATTATTCATCCATGTGACATGAAAATGGCAGGCACAGGAGAACAGCTCATTTGCAAAGTTACTTTTAGCACTGTGTTTCCTAAAGGAAAATGAACTCAGTTATTTGTATTTGAATCAGAGGTACATATTACAGATCTTGGGGTTTTGCTTTCCTTCTAGAAGGGACTTATATTAAAATGCTCAGGATAAAATGCAGATGTCAATTCCTGTATACTTATTCACATTCAAAACTGGAAGACCAATTGGTTAGGGGAGAGCTTCTCATCACATTCGAAAGGAAGAGACGCTCCACAAACCAGCATAAAATGCATAAAATAATAAATCTGCTGCAAATCTTTTCTATTTACTCTTCCTCATCAGTGATTTTGGAAAAGCTTTCCACTGTCTTCCCCTCCTGATTTCAGTACAAGAAGACACAAAAATTGCTGCTTGGGGAGAAGTCAGTACAGTAAATCCAGAAAATGGACCGAGACAGACAGACACAGACAGACAGACACACACACACACACACACACACACACACACACACACACACAGAGCATAGGAGAAAGGAGCCCTTTTCCCTAGAGACATGTTCACCAGTATTGGGTAAACGTTTTCAATGTATATTCCCCTTGAATGTATCTGATTTGTCCACTGCAGGACACATAAAACCATTTTTCCAGACTATATATGTTATTTAAATTTGAATTCTGGAATTCTGGAATTAAATTCTGGAATTCCTCAAGAGATGCTCAAGACACTGAAACTTTCAGATGTTCTTAAGTCTTATGTTTTATAAGTGTTATGTTGGCTCATTTTTATCTTTACATTGAATTACTGTTCAAGGAACACTAGCAGCTGCAGTGCTGGAAAAACTTACATCTTGCCCAGGCATCCTAGGATCAGGCAGACATGTGAGCACGGGCAGCCCGAGTTATGCCTGCATGTTGTCCTGTAGTTTGGGCATAAGGTCACTTACCCATTTTTAAACATAAAGCAAAATATGTTTGTCTAATGTCACTTGCAGTTCTGCCAGAATGCCTGGGCTTGCCAGCAAAAGGTTGGAATATTTGATGGCACATTCAACTAAGAGAGTGTAGTTTCCCTACCTATTCTAGCATAATTGTTTCATACAATAAATGACTTTTGTTTGCTGGAGAAAAGATCAGGGCACCCTGAGCAGCATCCCCTGAAAGGAAGTGTGGTCAGTTCCTCTCCATTTTGGGGTCATTACATGAGAATGTTCTCAGCCCAGACAAGGTTATTAAGCCCACTGTACATCACAGATGTACTCCAAGCATAAACAGAGGAAGAAAAGAGGTATAGTAATTTAATGAATGAAGATCTAGTTTCAAACCCATGTACAAGTAGTCATTAGCTGTGGAGTCTTAGACAAAACATTTCTCAAAATACAATTTTGTCATCTGCAAAATGGAGGAAATAAAACTTGATTTATTGGTTTTACTGAGCTGATGACAAATATTATTTAAAACTGGGTAACATATGGCCCAAGACTATAACCACTATAGAGATGGTATAACCTATTGTTTTAGACATAGTGAGTACTCAATAAATATTTGTTAACTTAAAAGAGAAGACATATGTGGTATAAAGCCTAAATTTAAGGCCCTATATATGTGTTACCCTGACAGCTGGTAAATATGAGGGCATCAAATGGTCTAATGACAAGTTCTCCTCCCCACTCTGCTCTGTAGTTAAGATCAGCTAGCCAAACAACCCTCCTTATCATGAGAAGGTACAGTTCCTGCTTACCTCTGAGTAGGAGGTTTCAGTTCCTTGCCAGCCCTTTGAATTATTCAACCAAGCTGATCACATCTCTGCATGGAAATAAGCAGCCACCTCCCCCTCTTGATACTACAAAGGCTGTGCTGCGTCCTACAGTGCCTTCTTGTTCACTCTGTTCCCAAGTACAACCCCATGTGCGCCTGCATGGTGTGCACTGTCCTCTTCCTCATAAATTAATAAATTGCTGTCTATCTCACCTGTCCAGCGTACGGTGCTGTGTGTGTGTGTGACCATGGCCATCCCCACAGCCACAGCGTGGGAATGGGAATCCCTCTCTCACTGAATGGGTGAGCAGGAAATGATTAAAGCAATTGGGGAATAAAAGAAAGTGAGCAAAATACAGGGGAAAGGGAAAGAAAAGTAGGACAATGCAAATAATGGGAGACAGAATAGAGTTAGACACATAGGTAGAGGGGTGTTATAAAGCCTCAAAAGTTGCTTCTTCCTGAACTCTTGATATAGTCAAATGAATAGGGAGAGGAATTCAATAGTATTTTTCAACATAAGTCTGTATATAGATTGAGAGAAACATCTTTTTCTTTTTCAAATGCACAACTGAAAATTGGCAATTTTGTTTCTTTATTGATGAAAAGAAATTGAAGTAAGGTCTTGCGTGCATTTATTTTAAGACATACTTTATAAGATCAGCAATATAACTGATGTCCTTTGTTGTATCAGTGTGGGTTGGGGAATGTGGGCAGAGAGCCTGGTTCTCAGAAGAAATCTCACTTCTCTGGAGGCTGACATTTAGCAATTTTGTATTAGTTATGTCTTCTTCGAATTGCTCAGAGGACAGGAAGGCTTCATAAATACAAACTTAATTAAATGTGAAGACTAGGTGGTGGATTTGAGATGAAGAGGTGGGGAGAGCTCACACTGCCATGTTCTTCAACGAATCAGCATGTAAATAAATGGGAAAGTCATGATAAATCCCCTGCTAAAGTTCACTCCTATTTTAGGAAGGTGTTGCATACAATTAAAATACTTATGAAATAGTCCTCTATTTCTCTACAGGGAATAATCAGGGCAGAAGCAGCAGAATTTTCTTTACTCTGGTTTCCTTAGAACTGGCATTAAACAAAGTAAATATCATTTTTGACCTATAAACTTTTAGTTTATTGCATTAATAAAGATAACTGTCCTCTAAGCCAAAAAGCCTTGTATTATACCAGGATACGATGAGGGGCAAGTAGCAATCTTCTTCATGTAACTGAAGAAAAAGGCAACTCATGGGTAGCAACCTCCCTTAAGTCAAGGATACAATCACATCTCCATGGTTAATTATTTTTTCTCTTAGATCATATGTATACCTATGTATCTATTCATCAATATCATCCAGAACATCTCATACTTAGTAAGTGTTATTTCTTTTCCCCCCACCATTAATTCCATCTTTAAAAGATTCTAATAAGAAAAAAAAATAATAAAGATGTGTCCTAGTTTCAAAGAATCACTCTACCCTTTCATACTAATCCCTTTCTCATTCTCTCTAGGATCTCCCAGGATATGGGATTTTCACTCTCATTTCATGAGGTCAGAGATCCAATTTCGGTAAACAGGGAATTTCATTAAAATTGATCAAGGCTCTAGAGTTTTAGTGCTGGATGCAAAGTCTCATTTTTTAACTGCTTACATGCTGTGAGTTAAGTTTTAAAGAAAGCATTGTCTAGTCTCATCTCACTGCTCTTTGGTTGTTGATACAATTTTTTTGTTTTTTACTTGAAATTGGCTTTATTGAATCAGCCCAACAGACAGCAAGGCCTTGTGAAGAACCACGGTGTTAGCCAAATGAGACATTAGTGTGTGTGTTGTGTGTGTGTGTGTGTGTGTGTGTGTGTGCAAGTTCCTTGGGGTAGGGCTGCATATGGTTTTGAAATCAAAGACGGAATAGAGAAAGCAGTATAGAAAGACATCAGAAGTAACACCAATTATAATTCTGTTTTGCAGAGGAAGAGTCTGGTTTTGTATCTTTTCTATGTAGTTTACTTTTATACATTCTCCAGTGATTATATCAACAGCCTCAGCATTCTTCATATCTCTCCCTGACTTGTCCTCTGTTACTTCCTTGCCCCTACCGGGAACATTGGGCAGCATATAACCCAGTGCTTATTTTTCACAAACGTGGTTGATGTCAGTTGAAAAAAAAATTAACAACCCATCTGTACTGGTGCTCAACTTAAATCCAGGTGGTATTCTGTTGGAAATAGTTCTTCAACTTGTTTACTGGCTATTTTTAAACCTGGTCATATATGTGAAAGGTCCAGATACAGTCTCTTGTCTTCAGTTACAAGCTTTAGAGAAACCAGAAATTAACAAGACCCTGACATAAGTCATTCTAACACAAGCTTGTGATACAGATGGAAGAGAATGGAAAGGAAATCAAAGTTTTATAGGGGAACCTAGAAGTGGACATAATCGTTGTTTGATCTTTATTTTTGTTATTGAACAAGAAGAAAACAAAATGCCTTTGAGAACAGTATGTTTTTAAATGGACCAAAGTTTCTTGAATTTGAATATAACTATAGCGGAACATATATTTCATATTCTTGGGCAGTATCACGCTGGGTAAAGTGAGAGTGGAGGCCATTATTATTTGAAGCCAGATTTGATGCTTGATAAAGATCATTTTGCTTAATCCAGTGATATAAAGGTCATTGTTTGCATTCTTGGAAAGGTAACTGACTGCTCCTACGGGATAAATCCCACCTCCAAAGACCCAGGTAACCAAGATATTAAGCCCAGATCTTGGGATTCCAGAGCCTAAGCTTCTCCCAATGGGATTAGGCACATTCTGTCTACTGCAATACGACTGTAAGCATAATAAGAGGCTAATTTAGATTCCCTTTGAATTGTATTCTTTCTTAACTGAAGGCTGATTATTTGAGGATCTAGGTGGGCTCCTGAAAAAGATCAGATTAAGAACAGCTGACTATATGGCTGATGGCCTCACTCTTGCCTACACGTGTGCTTAGGCATCTCCACTTTCAAGATGCTCTTAAGCAGTTCCTCCTTGGAAAAACTTCCGTTTCTGTTAATGCTTCTATCAATTGATATCACTTTTTATATTCTAAATTGAGTGGATGCACTGCACTCTCCTGAGCAAAATGTAGGATATGAAAATAAGTAAGATTAGGGCCTTGTTTTCAAAGTTACAGTCTAGTGGAAGAGTTGTACACAAACACTAATTTCCTGGGGATTCTGTTTCATATCATTCACATCTTTATGCCTTCTCCCCAGAGAAAATCAAACCAATCTCATAAATAATTTATTATAATGAATCAACCCTCTTTGCAAGCTAACGATTACTTTTTAATAAGAACTCTCTGGAGAAAATAATAACCCAGATGAATAACTCCAAAAGAAGGAATTTCAGGAACTCTAACACATGGCTTACGGAGGTTTAGTACAGACAGCTAACAACAAGCATACCTCGAGTGGCATCCACCTATTTTTGTCTACACATATGACCAACTCTGATATGTAAGATGTCATTCTTACCTGCAATCAACTAAATTTTGATTCAGAAAACTGACCCACTCCCTGTGTGAGGCAGTGGCATCATTTTTAATATTCATCTTTTACAACTTACTGTGTTTGGTATCTTTACAAGGTGGTATTTTAGTAGAAAAGCAGTCTTTATGTGCCCTGAATAATGCCGTACTTTTCACATTATTAGTATGCAAGCTTTGGTTTGCAGAACAAGGTTGCCAGCAGACTTGAAGATGTGTTTAGAATATATGCAGTGTTAAGAGCCCTTTCAATGATTCACTGCAGTTACAATTTTTGCTTTTATTAAGCTTGAGCAATTGAGGAGGAAAGATGCCTTGCTTTCTCTTTAGGGAGGAGGGGCTGAGGGGAGGCCTAATATCTTAACTCAAAACCAAAATATTGAGTATATGCAAATTTGCCCTTTTACAATATGAACCAGATTGTTCACTGCCACATAAAGAGAGGAAAAAGGGACTTCCAAGGTCATGTTTCCTGAATGCTTACGGTACAATGACAATTTAATGACCTTTCTGAAATACAGATATATGGAGATCAACCTGATTTGTTTTAGTCACTGGTAATGTTATCATGACCACATATACAAATCAATGACGTGAAAAGAAAAATTAAAAAAAAAAGAAACCAATTCAACTATTTAAAATAAACTACTATCATCTCTATTTTAGTAAGCTTCATGTGAATATCTAAACAAACTATTTTTCATTCAACCCTCCCTTACACGTTAATGATTAAAGTCTAATAATCTTCTGAAGATAAAATAAAAAGATGAGGAAGACAAATGTTTACATGTCCACTTTTGAAAGCTAGTAATTTGGGAAGCACTTTGAAGATACTGGGACAGAGAATATACTGTATAGAAAAGGATCATATAATATTGTTGTTAATATTTTAGGAAAATTGTAAATACATATTATATACTAAATTAAGACTAATTCTCAAGTGTTGTACTTAGATATTGTTAAACTATAATTATGAGCTAGTGTCAGGGTAAATATTTTTTAAATTAACTTAATAAAACACTCAGAAATATGAGTATTTGTCCCACAAACATAACCTTTAAATATTAAAATTTAGAATTTCATCTAGTGAGGTTTCAGGTGTGTTTAACTCCTGGGAGGGTGTTTAGGAATCCCTTTAGTTCAGAAATCACTCAAAAGTCTCTCCTGAAAAGAATCTCCTGAAAATGTGTGATGTCAAAAGTTTTTCCTTGATTATAAGACCTATAATATACATTTTGGAACATTTATGTATAGATATAATTAAATTTGCACTTTCTTCAAATAAGGATAGCCACTATTAACAGTTTAATTTTGGGGGTGGGAAGGGACAGACTGGGACTTCAAAATGTAGAATAGATAAACAAGATTATACTGTATAGCACAGGGAAATATATACAAGATCTTATGGTAGCTCACGGCAAAAAAAATGTGACAATGAATATTTGTATGTTCATGTATAACTGAAAAATTGTGCTCTACACTGGAATCTGACACAACACTGTAAAATGACTATAACTCAATTAAAAATGTTTAAAAAATAGTTTAATTTTATCCTTTAAGTCTCTGAACATAGTTAAAAATCATACTTTTTTTTCATTTAAGGATAAGTAATAACCATTTCCTTTAATAAAGATTTTAATACGAAGAGATCTCAAATTTATGTTTTCTTTAAAAAGTTCAATAATAAAAACCCACTCTCCATTCTGATTTAAACTGAAGCAGCATCCTTTATCTGGTCAACAGAAGCTGAGAGGAAGTCATCACCTTCAATACCTGAATTTTTTTAATATATAGAACTGAAAGATTTGGGGGAAATGTACAAAAGAAACTAGAGATAAATCCAAAAGCTTGTCATTATAATACTCATCCATGTAGTAAAAGGGCTATTTCAGTTTGCAGTTCAGCTCTCACAAACTAGTTTAGAAACTATCCAACTCTATAAAATAAAACCAATCTCATTCTGTACTTCTTGTAAATGAAGGGTACATTTCAGTGGTTGTATCTGCTATGTACTGTTAACAGGAATTTTTGAAAATATGAATTAATTTAATCCTCAAACCACACAAGTAAATGAAAATATCACTTCTAATGTTAATGCCCTGCCTCCCAATATCCAATAATAATTATAATAATAGCAACCATTATAGTTCCTGCTACTCAAGTACTCAGACATTTACTGTGAGTTTGAAATGTATTATCTCATTTAAAACTTAGTCTCAAACAATATCATGGAGGTATTTCCTCCTATTTTATAGAAAATAGAGGCTCAGAAACATTAATTTGTCTGGGGTCATACAGCCATTAGATGAAAGGAACTGTCAGTATTCAAACTCAGGTCTGTCTGAATATCAACATCTGAATTTCCTCCTTCAAAGCATCCTGGTGCATGACTGTTCTGAAATGTCAACAGAGTAGGCAGGCTTTCTGCCTGGGATAAGACTTCTGCCTGAAACCAAAAATCAATATGCCTGCCTGAAATCCCACTCCCCTAGCAAGATCTCTCTCTCTCTCTCTTTTTTTTTTTTTTTGTCTCAGCTTTTGATTCTTAAAAACCTCTGATTTAATATGAATTACTTTAGGACATGAAAAATCTTAACAAGCAACACTTAAGGCTATGGAGGAACAGAATATTGCAACTGACAGTAAACTGAAAGCTGGTCCCCATGAAATGAAACCAGCAAAGGGGCACTAAAAGTGCATGTCAGGTTCAACAACATGGAGAAACCACTGCACACCTGTTAGGATGGCCAAAATCCAGAACATAATTATAGAACCAATGCTGGCAAGGATGTAGAGCAACAGGAATTTTCACTCATTACTGAGGGGATCACAATATGGAACAGCCATTTTGGAAGACAGTTGGTGGTTTTTTACAAAACTAAACATACTTTTACAGTATCATTCAGCAATCCCACTCCAATCTTTGGTATTTACACAAAAGAGTTGAAAATTATGCCCACACAAAAACCTACACGTTTATAGCAGATTTATTCTGCAATTGCCAAAATTCAGAAGTAATCAGCATGTTCTTCCATAGGTGAATGGATAATTAAACAGTGGCATATCCAGACTACTGAATATTAGTCAGCTCTAAAAAGAAATGAGTTGTCATGAAAAGACACAGAGAACACTTAAATGTATGAAGCCAATATGAGAAGGCTATAAACTGTATGATTCCAACTATGTAACATTCTGGAAAAGGCAAAAACTATGGAGACAGTACAAATATCAGTGCTTTCTAAGTGTTATGGTGGGGGAAGGATGGAAAAAAATGCATGTGAGTACCAGACAGGAGGAGGATATCAGAAATGCACTTATCCACTCTGCCTTGGCTTAGTCATCTGTACGTGTCTGTGTGTGTAGACGGATGAAACGAGATGTAGGCTAGCAACACCATTTAGCTAGACAAAACTCAGTGCATAAACTAATTACTTATTTTGGCTTGAGAATTTTCCAAGAGGCCATTTGCATCAATCTCTTTTCTTGGCTAATCATTCAATCATATCTTTCCTACTTTGCCTCGATGAGCACAGTCAAGCACAGGGACTGATGTGCCACTCAAAACAGAGCCAGTAATAATAATAATAAAAAAAACCCTGCATGAGATCATTTTATGGGTTATTCATGCTGCAAAGGCACCAGCAGAGGTTGATTTTTGTTTCTTTATTTCTAAGTTAACATCTTTCCTTTCTTGCTGTCACATTTTTGTCAGTCTTGCCTTACAATTCCCTCTATCTGTCAACATTTGGCTGCATCAAGTAAATTTATTGTTTTCCCTGCTATTCATTTTCTTCTTTACTTCCTTGATATTTTTAGATGAAACAGTTGTGTTTTCTTTCCTAAAAAAAATGGTAGTAATGGGTTTCTACTCTGTTGATTCTCAAGATAGGAGCTATACATTTTACTCTCAAACTTGCAGAACTAGATATGTCAGTGATTTTAAAAGTTAGTCTCACATAAAAGCTTTTGTGTGTTTTTCTTTCTTGAGTAGTGTTGACAGTGTATATGTACAACATGTATTATATATTATCTATCTATCTATCTAATCACTCATCTATCTGTGATGGTTAATTTTATGTGTCAACTTTACTGGGCAAAGGGATATCCAAATTGCTGGTACAACATTATTTCTGGGTATATCTGTGAGGTTGTTTCTGGAAGAAATTAGCACGAGTGGTCCTCTGGTTATCACACCTTCATATTTGGACGAAATTACATCACCAGCTTTCCTCATTCTCTAGCTTTCAGGAGGCCGACTGTGGGACTTCTTGGCTTCTATAAAGTTGTGAGCCAATTTCTAAAAAAACCCCTCTCTCTCTGTCTCTCTCTCTCTCCATATATATATATACATATATATATATATATATATGTATCCTATTGGTTTTGTTTCTCCAGAGAACCCTGACAAATACACTATCTACCTATTCATCTATCTACCCACAAATATATATTACTTTACAGATATGTAAATAAATGTATAGGTAGTATATACGTTATAATAACTTTTGAAAATTGAAAATTGAAGTTCAGTGAAATTTTGCATGCAAAGCCTAAATGAGATACTAGGCAGTTATTGTTATTGAAGCACACATTATTCAATCCCTGGTACATATATTTTAGAAAAAATGTATGAAGTTTTAAAGAAAGAAACAAAATTTAAAAAAAAAACAATTTGAAGCAAAGAAGATTTGTTTTATTATTGCTATTTGGGATTATTGTTGTTTTAAACTCAGTCTCTATTAAAATGGCTTAGGTGAGTCAAGGGTTCTTCAAAACCAATAGGGATATATATATTATATATTTATTATTGTGTATATTACATATAAATACATTATTTATTATATTGATATAATTGCATTGTGCGTTTACATTTATATAATTATGTATCCATATATATAATTGAGAGAGAGATTAATTATAAGGAGTTGGCTCATGTAACTACAGAGGCAGAGAAGACCCAAGTTCTGCATGCAGCAAAATGGAGACTGGGGAGAGTTAATGATGCAGTTTTAGTCCTCATCCAAAGTTGTGAGAACCAAGGGAGACAAAGGTTCCAGGCTAAGTGCCAGAGAAGATAGATGCCCTAGCTCAACAGCCAGGCAGGAGGAACTTCTCCTTACTCAACATTTTTGCTCTATTAAGTTCTTCACTTGCTTGGATGAAGTTTACCCATATTAAGGAGGACAATGTGCTGTACGCAGTCGACGTATCCAATTGTTGATCTCATCCAAGAACACCCTTACTGAGATACACAGAATAATATTTGATCAAATATCCGGGCACCACATGGTCCAGGCAAGATGATACATAAAATTAACTCTTACAGTGAGCAAAATACTTCCAGAGTAACAAGTTTACTGAGAAAGAAAATAAAGTAGTCTTAACTGTGTTATCTTGAAAGCTTGATGGTAATGATGTCATTATTAAACATATTTTAACTCATTCTTTTTAAAGAAGCTAATCATCAACTTGTAATGATTTTTTTTACTCCCTCAAGCATTTAGTGAGTACCTATTACATTCTTGGTCTTTGTGTGTTTATTTGGTAAGGAGAATGAATATTTACTGCAGTACTATTTTAAATGATAAAATACTGACATCTTTCTATGTTCAAAATAGGAGATGGTTGAATCAACTATGGTACACAAACACAACAAAGCACTCTGCAGCTACAAAAACAATAAAGGCCTCTGTGAACTGATATAGAGTGTGTCTGAAAGATACTGAGTGAGAAAGCAAATTTCAAAAGAACACATGTATATTTATGTATACACATACGCACAAATACACTTATACTTGTGTACACACACACACACACACACACACATGACCTGAATGAAATTCAGAATCTGAGAATGGTTCACCTCAGAAGTAAATTACAAGCATTCATCTCCCCACTGAAGTAACAGAGAGTCAGAGTCAGACAATGGCCTAACTCCCAAGTCATAGGTAAGTCAGAAGCAATACTTTCTATCTCCTAATGTTGACAGGCCTGGAATGAACTGGGAGAAAACTAGCACAAATCTTACTGGAGTGAGTATTAACTCCAGTGTCTTTATTGTGCTAAAGTTCTGGCTGTAGTTACTCTGCCCTGTGGTACCTGCTGGTGGCGGCCTTAGCAAAACAGTGCCTTAACCCACAAGTTACTGCCTCACCCCACCTTAGAGAATAGATCAGGTGATTCGGAAAGGGCAGGTGGGAATGATTACCACAGGCTCCTTCACCTTCAAACCATGAGAAAGAGAATCCTCTCCACAAACAACATTCTCCTCTAGCAGGTTATTTCTTGTTCTGCTGTGTCCACTTACAAGATTTTGCTTCTTACTCGAATGCAGAGATAAAACTGGAAATTATAGAACTGTGGGAGTTACTGAACACAACTTTCAATTTAAAAGGAAGGTATATTGATTATTCCCCTGGATGCACACAGAAAATTATTTAGGGTACATCATAAATAAGCTTTAAAAAAAAACCCTCAACAATACAAAACAATGTCTTTCACAAAACAAAGGTAGATTTTTCCTCATTTTTTACTGTATAATATACTGATGACAAATAGATGAAACCTAACAAGAGATTAAGAGATAATATTAATGCAATCAATGTGGGTATGATTACAGCAATTTTTCAGAATCTCATTCATCCCAAAATGTTTACAATGTCCTTACCAACTCTATTTCCAAATCCAAAACGAATTTTCCATTAAATAAATAAGAACACAAAATTCATGTATTGATTTTGAGGTACCTGGGTAGATAAAACTTATTCGATATAGAAAGCATGAAGTTAGGTAGTGTGCTTGTGTGTGTGTGTGTATGTAAGAGAGAGAGACAAAGAGAGAGGGAGGGAAAACTGTTTCTCATGCTCTTTCCTCTTCCTTCCTCAGAAGGTATAGAACAAAGGGAAGAATAAGGGCCATGGATAATTCTATTCATCTCTCCTTCACTCCACAAACTTCCCTAAACATACAGTTTCATTATTGGGATTCCAGCTTCTTCTCTATCCAACCAAGTTTACAGATCTCAGTTCTCATCTATAGGGCAGGAGGTGTTTTTTTTTTTTTTTCTCCTCATAGTTTACATTAGAGTTTACTCTTGATGTTGTATATTCTATGGGTTTTGACAAATGCATAATGACATGTAGCCACTATAGTATCATACAGAATAATTTCATTGCCCTAAAAATACTTTGTGCTCCATCTATTCATTCCTCCCTCTCTCTCCTCAAACCCCTGGAAACCACGATCTTTTTATTGTTTCCATAGCTGTGCCTTTTCCAGAATGTCATTTGGTTGGAATCATACCGTTTGTAGCCTTTTCAGACTGGCTTCTTTCATTTAGTAATATGTCTTTTAAGTTTCTTCTATTTCTTTCACAGCTTGATAGATTTTTTTTTACTGCACATGTATTTTAAAATTTACATATATGTACTGTTCATTGTTTCTAAGAACGTTTAGAGCTTTAGCTTTTCAAACTTACATAGTTATCAAAGGAATAGAGCCAACCACAAAATAAGAATTAACTCAAAAAGATACATACACCCTGCTATTATCAGCAACATTATTTATAATGGCCAAGATATGGAAGCATCCTAAGTGTACATCAATAGTTGAATAGATAATGGAGATGCAGTGTGTGTGTGTATATATATATATATGTAGTGGAATACAACTCACCCATAAAAAAGGATATTCTGCCACTTGTGGCCCTTCACTTTTTTTTTTCTCACTTCAAAAACCAGAATTTTATAACTGGAAAAGACATTTCCATTACATCAAAAATAATAAAATACCTAGAAATAAACTTAACTGAGAAGGTTACCTATACTCTGAAAACTGAAATGACACAAAGAAATGGAAAGATTTCTTGTGCTCTTGGATTCAAAGAATCAACACTATCAAAATGGCCACTCTACACAAAGCAATCCACAGATCCAACACAACCCCCATCAAGGCTTAATTCTGAAGGTCAGTGGGTAAGAGGTAGGAGTCAGACAACCTTTTATAATTAATCTGACTCAGCATCTCACTCTGGCAATTCTTCCCTCTAACTTTCTTTTCCAGTGGGGCATTACAAGTTCCTTATCTATAAGTGGAGGACTTCAGAAACACTTAGACTGGGGTGACTTAGAAGCTAATTCTAGGGTTTGCCAAGATTACAGAAAAAGTAGCACCTGTTTGTAAGAAAATCCTATTTGCTTTTCTCTCTAGAGTTGAAATAAGAGGGTTTCAGTGCCTAGGGTGTGTTTAATTATTTATATGAGGGTTATTAGTGTGTGGTTAGTGAGTCCTTATTGAATGTTATACATGCCAGCAACCTGCAGTGAAGCTATGTTAAGACACTGTTCTTGCTAAATTATTAAGATATAAAATGAATAATGAAGGGCATTTTAGCGGGGGAGGGTATGCTTAGCATGCACTAGGTCCTGGGTTCAATCCCCAGTATCTCCATTAAATAAATAAACAAACCTAATTACTCCCCACCCCAAAACAACAACAACAACAACAACAAAACCAACCATACAAACAAACAAAAGTGAGAGAGTAGAGGTAATGAGTCATTTTGTCCCTTATGGGAAAGTGAAGCAATCTTATAAATTAGTGGATGATGGATATATCCATAGCATATGACACAAAGAGCAGCAATATTTGGGCTTAACTACACCCTGAAATTTTCAGCATGTCATTGTGGAGGGCACTGATAGTCTCCCTGCTTGTGTTTTACTAGATCATAGTACTGTTTTGTCTGTCTTCTATACGCATAAACCTTACCTCCATTCAGGTGTGTCTATTGACTTAGCGTTGTCTTATTCATGGGAAGGGAAAATATAGGCAGTTCTTTTAGCAAATGTAAGAACAGCTTATGTTTTATTGGTTTTTCCTTGGGCTTTCTGTCCAAACTTTATTGTTCCTAGGTTCCTATCTTTTTATTCCCTATATGTAAATATGTAATTTCTATCTTTCATTATGCTGTATGTCCCTGTCTGGTTTCTGATTCATATTACATCATTGTATTAATTTCCAATTGCCACTGTAATAAATTACCACAAATAAAGAGCCTTAAAGGAATGATCTTTCTGTTCTTGAGATACAAAGTTCAAAATGGTTTGGCAGGGCTTCCTTCCTTCTGGAGGTGCTAAGGAAGAATCTGTTCACTTACCTTTTCCAGCTTCAACAGGCTCTCCCTCATCATTGGCTTAAGACCCTGAATCATTCTGACCCCTCCGTCCATTGTCATATACCTGTCTCTCTCTCTCTCTGCTTCCATAGTCACATCATCTTTTCAAACTCTAATCCTTCTGCTTCTTTCTTATAAGGACCTTGTGATTACACTGAGCCCAAGAAAATCAAGGATAATCTCAAAATTCTTCATTCAGTCCTATCTTCAATGAGTCTTTTGCCAAGTAAAGTAACATATTGACAGAGTCTGGGGATTAGGACATGGACATCTTTGGGAACCATTTTTCAGCCTTCCACACCTATGAACCTATTAGAACCTGTCATTTGATAGACCTTAGCCCATGTCTGGGAATTTGCTACTTCAGGTAGCTCTTATACCTGTATTTCTTTCACTTTATAGCTCATGTCTCCCGGACTTGAATTTAATTTACCAGTTTGGATCCTCTCCACCTGCACTGTTTAAGTTGGGGTCCTTAAATCCAACCCTTTGGCTGGAAACATTTCCTTCTTTCCTGTGTTGAACTTTGAGCTTTAAAGCCAACTGTCTACTTATAACCAAGCATCCTTCTCATAATGAAGTACAGAAATTCCCCATCATCTCACAGACTCTGAGCCCCTGATCCTTCCCCATTCTCCCCATTTGCAATCCTCCACATTCCAATGGAAAGAGCATACCCTGCCCTATAATTATAACTGAGTCTAACCCTAGTGCCTGTATTTGTTGTGTTCATGGTCCCAGCACTTGCAGCAGAGACCAGGCCCACGGCCGAAAGCCCAGACATGGTGACTTTGCATCTTGGACAAGCTGAATTTCTCAGATGTTTTTGTTGCAGTGTAAACCAATCAGACTACTAAAAAGTGACAGAGAATGGGGGAAACTGCCTTATTTGAAGTGAATGTTTTGTTTAGTCCTTGTCACATTTTTATCCTTACCTATACTGTGTCTGTGCCTAAAGAACAACAGGTTCACAGGCATCAGAGCAAGTACCTGGCAAATACAGATGGTCTGGAAATGTTTTGTTTCTCATTTTTCCCTGTTGATTTCATAGAAGCTTGTGATTACTAAGCTGCCAATTTCGCTATGGATGTGGCTTTAGTTTGCCACAATTTTATGAAATCTCCCTACAGATCTGATGTTCTGATTTACATCACAAATATTTGTCCCAAATGTCCACAGGAAACTTTTAAATTGTCTAGTGGACCCATGTATGGACAAGGAATATTTTGCTCAATTGTTTGTAAAATCTGGTGAAGTGCTTCTTCCAGGAGAAAGGGCATCATGACCCCTTGGGATAACACATCAAATTGAGGGAAAGGTTAGAAGGAAGTCTTGGATAGTTAGAAAAAAACATTCACTATAAAAATTAGTTTTATAACATGATTTGTTTTCGTTGTGTTTTGAAATGTTAAATAACATCAAAGAAAGGCTTCTGGGGTTTTTCTGTATACTTAAGGGGCATGTAAATTAAAGAGGCTGAGACATACTCTCCTATTTAGAATTTTGCCTCTATTTGCATAAACTCAAATGCACATTTTCTCTTTTTTTTAGATGTATTTCTTAATTACGCTGTTCTATTTAGTCTCATTTTTTGTGGTTTCCATGTTCAGGGAATTAGGCACAGAAAGAAGGCAATGAAAAGGGAGACAGTTAAAAATGTCGAGAAAGTATGGACACAGAGAAAATTTGGGGTAGATACAGATTGGATAATGTTGTAGTGGCCACTAGAAGGAAGAAGGGCATTCAAGTATACTCCGAGGACAGAACTGTTTTTAAAATGTAGAAAACTTTATTTTAAAAGTGAGTGGTTTCCTGGGTGCTAAATTTAATATATTGCAAATTCTTATGCTTCAAATATCCTCTACTGCCAGACTTTCTATACTTTATATGATTCAAAACCTTCAGGTGGAAATTAGATGATGGAAAATTTTGAAAATGTTGTTTACCCAAAATACTTTAAAGGCAAAAACTCAATGACTTAATTTTGTTCTATTTTCTAAATTGTCATCTTAAATTTTTTTGAGGAATATATAGCAAACGAAAATTTGGGGAAGGAATCATTGATTCATTGGTGCTTTATTTTGTTCTGTTTTTCTGCTGAAATATAAATACAGCTATTCATATTCCTGTCATTGGTCGACTTTTGAGGGCTTAGGTGTTGGTTATTATTTAAACAGATAATGTTATGGGTATTAATTAAGATTTCCATTTTGAAAAATCTTTCCATGAGTAGTCAGGACACTTCTTACATTCTTAAACAGTATGTTAAGGAGAAAATCATGAACAACTGTTCATGATTTTCTCCCCTGGACTTTTTATCCAATATGTTAGAGATGAAATTGTTACATTCTGCTTTGGCAAGGGGTTCCTCTGTCATCCTCCAGAACAGGCTGTCATCTTGAGCCTAATCATTTTCTCCATGGGAGTCAGCACTTTCCCACTCATCCATAGCTTTTTTCTACTCTTTTCTAAAAGTTATACATTTTGACAAGAGATTACAGACCTGTGACTTTACAGAGGCGCCATCTGAAATAATTGGCCTTTTCCTTAGAGGAGCCCTCTTGGAAGTTTTCCACAAATGTTACAGAGGGTACAGACATTGTACCTTACTCCCCCAGTGGCATTTGTCTCTTTTCTCATTATAATTTCATTAATTTTCCTAATGTTGTCAGAGTCCGATCTCTCATCAGTCAATAGCCTTTGACCACATAGTTTGTATTTAAATAATTGCTTATTAAAATGCCTTCTGAAATTAAGAAAAACCTTTGGTCTTGAAAGAGGGCACAATGAAACAACAGAAGACTATTCCAAGAGTAGATTTGGTTTACTAAGATATGATTATAGAAATGTCAGTTAAATAAAGAAATCTGAATTTGTTACAATTCATTGATCCAAAGCATCAATCAACAAGTACTTCTACAGCACCTACTTTTAGTTCTAGCAACTGATGTTCATTCATATTTCGTTTCCTGCAGACAACATTATCTCTCTCTCCTTTAAAAACACATAATTCTTTACCCAAATTTAGACATTATTTCTTTCTGATCAACTCCCAATCTAATGGATATCACTGAGCTGACCAATCATAATTATCCCAATGCCTATAGTATTTATAATGATTGAGTTATTGCAACATCAAAAGTAGTGTTATCACCGTGAAATAGAGTCAAAACCACTATTCCAAGAAATAATGAGATTTAGATAATGCCATCTTCCTGTCTGAGTTGATTTGGATATTCATACTGTATTCTTTTATTTGTTGACTCAGCAAATATATAACAAGTGCCAAATATTTGCCAGGTATATTAGGCTTTAGCAGGTGTGTGTATGGAGGATTAGGATGAATTTAGGGATCTTCTTTTCAACTCCATGAATGATGAATTTTGGATATAGAATCTCATTTGCATCAAACATCACTAGTTATTTTAAAAGACTTCTTCCAAATTTATATAATAAGACGATTACATTGTAATAGTTAAGAGTATGGATTCTAAAGTCCTGTGGTCAGAGTTCAAATCCCATCTCTACCTTTTGCTAGCTGGATGACCTTGGACAAATTACTTAATGTCTCTCTGTCTCAGTTTTCTTACTGATAAAATATTTAAGAATTGGGTCATTATTAAAGAAGGTAGCATTTCTAAAACACTGATCACAGCTCTTGGTACATGGTATACTTACTACACATATAAAAAGAAAGATAGTGATAGAATGAAATAAATTCTTGATCATGATAATTGCTTAATTGGTTTCTTTAAACAAGTTACAAGGTGATTTGAGAACATTATTCTTTTGTGATCCTGCCCTTAAATCTTGCAACTTATTGTTTATGCTTTTTCGAACTTGGTATCCTATTTAAAAAAGTGTGTGCAGAGATAGAGGCCTACATGCTCACTTAAGTCTGGGAAATCTTAAAGGCATCAGATTTTACCTTAGCCATAACTTCAAAGAGACCAGAACAATCTCTCTACTGGACAAGCACAAACTATTGCATTCATTTAGTTGAAGCAAGACTATTGTTTCTCAACTCCTGATTCGGTTTACCACAGTCATCTTTGACCTAGTAGAGATTACAGCATGAGTCAGTATCAAGAGGGTAAATGAAATTCTCAGTAAATGTATCAGGAATTATAGCCTCTCCTTGGGACTGTTTCTTGTTTTCCCAATATGAATAAAAATATTCTGTCTCCTTGGGAACCACCAATGTTGACCCCATCTGGTACCCCTTAACAAGGTATAAGGGTATGAAATGAACTTCTATTCATATGTTGGACGTCCAGGTGCTATTTCTATTATTAAGAGAGCTAGAGATATTAGAATCTGGTTGAATTACTACCTTGCTCTCAAAGTTTGTGTTTTCTACTTGATCTCGTTTGTTTTGTTTTTGTCACAGACAAAATAGGAAAGAAGTCAAAATCTGAATTAATGTATCTAAGTTTCATGGCTACGAAATATAATTACACATATATATATGGAGATATTTGGTTCCGAGAGTGTGTGTGTGTGTGTGTGTGTGTGTGTGTAACAAACTTGTAACTCTGTGGATGCTATTATATTGTTAACTTTTTAATATACAATTGAATTGGGCAGTGACATTACTCACAGCTTATAAAACTCACTTAGCCTTTTCATGTATTATTCTTAAACATTAAAGATGCTATATAAATGGCAATTCCAGAATCAAATATCTTTGCTGGAAAATTGTTTACTTCATTTTAAATTGTATTTTTCTTTGTTCCACTAACTTTGACATAAATGAATCACTTCATATACATTTCTATTTTAAAAATTATAATGTATTTTTACTGATATAACAATTGATCTGTCAGTCAACCCTCACATCAGAGCACTATTCTGACCAGTGACACTTCCTTTAGTATGGCATAGTCCCTCATAGGCTAAGTGTGCCCCTGTGCTACATTCAGTTAATTATTCTACACTTGTTTTTCCATGTGATGTATTATTAAGCAAATAAGACAACAAGATGGAGAAACTGCTTATAGCTACTGTGTTTGAACAAGAATGAATATGACTAGAAGTCATTATTCTCTGACCTAAAATGAGTCCATGGCCTCCGGCCAGAGAAACAAATTACCATTAAAATGTGGTTTGTCCATGCTTCCTTAAGCTCAGTATCAATATAGTCTATCCAATGGCTAAAATAAGGTCAAAATAGAAATCACCATTACCTACCCCACCATCATTTTCCTACCTTTCCTAAGCTACTTTTATTTACCAAAGTTTGGCTTGATATTTTAACATGCAACCAAGATAAAACTGGTTAGTACCAATGATAATCAATACCAGATTAAACAGCTTAAAAATTAAAAATGAAGAAATGTTGAGATTTGCTGAAGTCCGCTGTGAACGCATTGCCGAAACTTCCTTTTTTTAAGTAAACTTCATTCCAAATGGCTTACGTTACTTCCCATACAGTAGATGGGCAATTAGTCTAAAGGAATCTCTTCTAATTTAATTTCCTTCGAGAGGACTTTTCTTCACTACACGTTTTTGACTTTCCTCGCTTTGCACTGATGGGGTAGTATATTTCCATTACCTTTGCAGTCTTTTTTCATTCCCCTTACAGTTGAATTAAATTTAGTCTTCTGTTCTAGACATGAAGCGTTGGTCCAACTGAGTTATTTAAGCTCAAAAAAGTACAGGATTTTTATTACTTCAATTCAAGCTTTGTATGTGACAAGGTTGTCAAAAGTGGAAACCCAAGATTATTTTTAAAAGAGGAAATGGTTCTCTTGCATTTGCAACTTTGGATAATGCATATAGTAGAACTGATAATCACCCTTACCCTTGACTCTATGATCTCCCAGACCATTTTGTACCTGTTAATCAATTGAAATTTACCATACATTTTACCTTTCATCTTAACCTTAATAACCTTAAATGTTTTCTGTAATGTAGATATCAGAGCCACTGAAAAACAAATAATCTGTTAAAAATTACATAATATATAGGTTATTTTAGCACAGAAAGCACAGTTTTTAACTCCACATCTGTTACTAACATGATTCACCGCTCCTAAGTAATATGGATGTGAGACTATGATTACAACCAAGAAATATGGGAGGCTCTTTTCCTTATGTCACATAAGAAATTACAGAAGTCTGAACTAAGTGAGTGGCAGAGGAAATGTATAAAACACACATGATTAAAGAGACAAAACTGAAGATTCAAGACTTGAAGCCCTATTAGAAGAGGCAAAGTAGAGAATAACGCTATCAAGGAAATAAAGACAAATTTGCCTCAAGTGATTCAATCTATTCATGACGTCACTTTAAAAACTAAACATGCTGAAGAGTTAGATTTGTTATTTTATTCCATTTGTTTGACTGACTGATTTAATTATTTCCATTTTAAATATGAGACATGGAAGTGGAGATATCTGCTAGGTTGCTGGAGATGCAGATCTGGATAATAACAAAGACAGGACTACTATTCATTCGTGAACACATAGTAGTTGAAGAGTGAATACAGTGTTTGGGAAGTTACGGATTCAAAAGAACACAGGCCTGAGGACAAAAGGGGAAAAAAAAAAAAAAAGCAGAGAAACTAAACAGTATCTGTAAAAGTTAGGAAAGCAAGGAAAGCAGTGCCACAAAATCCAAAGGAGGGGGGAAATAAAATAAGGTCTAGAAAAAGAAACTAAATGGATTAAAGATTTAGTTAATAAGACCTCTATGCATAAATTGACAGAACTGTGATGACTCCACCTGCCTGAGGGAGTGGGCATCGATTGGGGTCGCTTATAAGGGCCACACGTAACTTTTAAATATGTATGATTTACCTGAGTAGTATTTTCAATCTTTAGAGATGATAACCAGAAGTGAATGTATTATATATTATAACAAAAGTGTTTCAGACGATATATATGTATATATATAATAATATAATATATATGTACTTAAAATCTCTAGAAACTTCAAAATTTCTATATAGGGGAAGCTTATAGGTAGTACTCCAGTTGAAACACAAGGCTAAGGAATATTTCTTGAGGCTGTATTTCCACAACAAGTACTTGGTATTTGCTTGGAGGCCATGCTTGATTAGGGGTGACTGTGTAGAGGGTTGGCTGATGGAACCTGTGGTGATGAACTTAAGCTACCTGACCGCCATGAGACAGATCTTGATAACACATTAGATACGTGGAATTACATGTAGGTTACCCCTTGGGTTCTCCCTTGGTGGGCTTCAATGAGGAAGGCTTGATGATCCCTTCTGGGTATTACACCCATCCATTCTAGGTATAATGTACCCATTTGGATGAAGTCTTCCCTAGAAGGTGAATACCAGATATAAAACTCTTTTGAAATATCTTGCAATTCTGTTAACCAGTACTTTCTGTAATCAAAGCTGCAATGTAATTTTTTTTTAAGTGAAACTGTGGGCAAAGATGAAGATATGTGTTACAAATGTTTTAAAATAGTGCAGGTCAGATCTTGGGGGCAAAGATGAAGATATGTGTTACAAATGTTTTAAAATAGTGCAGGTCAGATCTTGGGATTTTAGAAAACCTTGCATTTACTGAAGAAAAATGATGCTCAAGTTTAAAAAGAAGTTAGAACTGAAACCAAGCATACAGATTTTAAAAGTTTATTCAAGTCCTACCGCAGACTCTTTCAGAACAATGTTGTTTATTCTACTCAACCCCTATATCTAAACAAAGTTGACAATGTTGGTGGTATTTCAAAGTTGTCATTGCTTGTGTAATCTCTGTGGAAGTTTCAATGCTGAATTGAAATATAAGGATCTTTAGAACAGAAAAGCCACTCTGCCTTATCTTTAGAAAATGTGTTTATATTTGCAAATGACCTCTCAAAAGAAGCTTTCTCAAGTGTTATCATTTTTATGGTAAGTAATATGAATAAGAAAATTCTCATTATAAAAATTTGCTAGGGTCCTTTTATTTAGCTCGATGGCACTCAAATGGTTATAGTGATAAACTTCAAAGTTAGTAGTAGTAGAGTATTTTTCCATTTAACATCAAGCCAATACTGAAGAAAATTGCTACCGTATTTTCTAAGTTATTAACCTTTACAATGAGATCTATTTCTACACAAAGAGAAGAATTTGCTCCTCTATTTTAATGTCAACTTAAGTTAGAAATACTAATCAAATAAATAAATTGAAATTAAACCATACACAGCTGCTTTCTTTTGTCTTTTCTACACCTACCTAAGTTACATATTGGAAAAATGTAGGAAGTGTTTGAAATTCTTCTATTGATTACAATATCAGCATTTCGTTATACCAATAAAAGTGATTGTATGTGTTAAAGTGTATGCCTTTTTCCTTGAAGTGTTCTGTAAGGTCCTATTGTCTGTAAAACCCCTCAAAAAATCATTACCTATCTCTGAATTCCCTCATTTAGACTCCTTATTCCTTACCTGTGGTTCTAGCCAACTTTCTGACAAAAAGTAATCACAAATGTGTTTATCTATTCATTTCCCTTCTGCCTTAGAGGATTTTCCATAGTACTGGAAGTCTAGTTACCCAAATTCCCTCTTTTAATCTTCCCAAGAGTTAATCTTCTATTCATGGTTCCACAACCTAACTTCCCCCTTAAAACCTTGCTCCGATTTATCAAGGTGTGCTTGAGTACTTCTTTCTTCTAACTCTATCTAGATTTGGCACTCTTTCAGATAAACTCTACAAGCTCTCTCAGTTTATGCACTTATCCTGCCTAAAACCTTTCTTTGTAAGTAATTTATTCCAGACTTCATTTTAGTAGTCCTTTCTTTATCCTACTCACATTTACCCCAGCCCCTCCAGCACCATATAGTTTAGAGTAAGACAGTCAGGGTATAAAATTTAGTTCTGAGCATTTGATTTGAATCTTCGAAATTCAATTTTTGCATCTGCATTATAGGAGCAATATTTATTACACAGTATTGTTGTGAATATTAAATAACATAAATAACGTAAAACACTGCTACATGCCTAACACATTAAAAGAAATGAATGGGTGTTAACCATTCTCATTCTCAATAATTTTATTACTCTGCTGTTTTTGTATATCTCTAGGAGATGTAAAATAAAATGAAATATGGTGAAATAGGCATGGGATTTGATGTCAAACAAATTTGTGTTAGTAATCTGACTGATAACTTAGCTATGTGACTTTGAGTCTGTTACCTTCCTTAAGCTTTATAGTGATGATTCAATAACATGATCTGCATATAGCAGCAGACATAAAATTTGTCTTTATTAAATGTCTGTTGAATGAGTAAATAACTGATATACTTTTGTGTATGTGCATTGTAGTGCTGGCCTTAACAGTTTCAAAAAATTTTTATTGACTCATTCAGCAAAGATTTATCACATATGAACAATAAAATGTACTAGGCACTAGGAATAATTTCAAATAGGCCTGGTAAGGACCATTATCTATTTGTGTGGTATATAATATCGTATCGCCTGCCATTAGATTGGTTAATAATTCTTTGGAAACAGTAGCAGGTAGCTCTCTCTGCTCAAGCCTAAATTATAATTCATATACATCTGGTATGTCTGGAAAACTGATGAGTTAGGCCTTCTCCAAATTGATTTCCATAGCTATTTATTTTCTTCCATAATTTTACCAAGCCACACCGAGTGATAGGTGTGGCCATAAGAGCAATAAAGCCTAGAGAAAGATACTAGGACAAAGTATTCAGGGTCAGCAGCAAGAATGGATGCAGGGTGGAGTCTGAAATAAGCCCCAGGGGAACAGTGCCATTTGAGGTAAGTGGGATGGTTGGAAAGTATCCATGGTTCCAGACTGAGAACCAGGGAATAGGCACTGGACAAAGCTTTGCAGCCTCAGCTTGGAGGTGGCAAATCTGGATTATATAAGATGATGATTGAGACAAACTCAATCATATAATCTAGAATCTCTCCCCCGTAGTAAGGCTGAATGTTAGTAAAAAAAAAAAAAAACATTATTTAGGATTTACATAATAGTCACTCAATCCTAACACTCAAAACAATAATAGTTCATTTTAACGTTTACCAGATTAAATGTGCATTTCTAAAATAAAGTTCTCATTACTTATTGACTTTTAAATGAATTTTATAAAGTCAATAAAACATACATTTTAACCATATAAACATTAGTTCCATTTAAACATTCCCTAAGTGCCTTTAGGTATATGATCCATCCAAAAGTTTTCACTATTTTTCCAAAACCATGCAGTGATAAAATTATCTGTAAACAAAAAGTGATGCAACATATCTGAATATGTAAAGTGCTACCTTGAAACTAGCTTATAAAATTTAATGGTCAATAAAATTTGTTTTCAGTCCATAAAATGTGTTTTTTTTAACTTGCTCTTGAAAAATATGACAATTAGAAGCATGCTACTATTACAATGGACTAAAATCGAATTAAATCACAATCTCTATCCTTTCCAGAAATTTTTAGACAACCAAGAAACAGCTCTTGAATAGAGATCATATCTATATATTTGCAGTAGAATTATGGTGAGAATATAATGATGGAGAAGAAATAATTGGAAAAACAAACTGAAACACTGTCATGTTATTTCTAAGAAGAGATATGATGATTGACACATGCTCATGAACTTTTCAAATGCAAGTAGATGGAACTCTCTTGACACTTGACATTAAAATTTCAATACCAAATGTCTCTGGCTGTATCCCAAGCTGAGTAATTATATTTGGTCCATAGTATAAGCATTTGATGATTTTATGCTTCTCAGTATGTCCTACTTTTAGAACTTCACCCAGGACTGCATTTAAAAAATATTAATTCTAAAATAGTGAAATCAGTCAAAGTCAGAAAAAAGGCAACCAAATAAAACTGAAACAAAGCTAGTCATATCTAGAAAGAAAGAGAGGTTGCAATACATAACTACATAAGCCTCAGCCTTGAATGACCTTTGAATTCTATATAAAGACGGTCTATACATATTTAAGAGAAAAACCCCTCTAGTATCACCTTCAGGCTCAGTGATTGCAATGCATTAAATGCTAAAATGTAGTGCAAAGTAGAAAAAATATGCTGCAATGATGAGTGGCAGGTGGGCCTATGGCCAGTAGCTATCTTCTCTCTTTTCATAAAATCCTCCAGTTGAACTTGGTGGGACAAAAATCTGGGTCCAGGTTATCCTGAAATCTCTATGGTTCCATAAGTTTGTTATTGGCTAGTAGCCATAAAGCTTAGTACCTCCCAAAGTCCTTTTAGATATTTTGATAATTCAGCATCAAAAGAAAATGTGGCAAAACTGTTTTTAACTGACCAATCAAATTTGGTGTGCTAGTTTGTTTTAATGTACAGTGCTGAAAAAATGGTTAGTAGAATTAAGGGATAATGTTAAGGAACATGATTCAGAAAAATATACCTCAAAATGAGTATATCAGCTAAACTGAAGAAGTAATCCATGATCTTCCAGCCTTGGATGCATACTCACTTAAAAGAAAGTGGCCAATGGTTGCTCTTTTGGATAAGCTGCTAAAACTGGTACACCATGCTCTACAGTAGAAACCAATCTTGTGATCTTAGCTACACTGGGTTTGGTTGGGGGCAGGTGCATAAGCTGGGAATCACAGTATGCAAGCTGATATTGATTGCTAAGGGGCAAATTCTACCTGATAGAAGTGCCATGAACAGAGAGGCAGCCGGTTTATACCCTCTTTTGGAATGTTCAATGAGCATGGAAAAGATTGGCCACCTGGTATTACTGGATTATTCTAAGTGCATTACACATTCTAGAATAACTAGGATGAGAGGAGGGTGTAATTTGTGTGATGACTCCCCTTTGCTCTCATTCTTGTGGGTCCTTGCAGCAAACCTCTATTGGAGAAGATAATCTGTGTAACCCTGGAACATTAAAGTATCTGACCTCTTATGGGAAATGAGCACAGTAATATGAGCACTCAGATTCAGAAACTGTTGTGGTATGAAAGGGCATCACCAAATCAGGATGAATTTAAAGCATAGTTTTAAAAAATGTACAGTAAGTTTCGATAACAAAGTTTTGAAGAGAAGTTTGAATTTTACAGAGTACTATATACAGATTTTATCACATTTGATCCTCAAAATAGTTCCAAATAAAGGAATATGTATTATGTTTAATTTACTGATGAAGAAATTTAACCCCATAGAAATTAAAAGATTTTTTTCTACTTTATTATCAAGGGTTAGCAGAGTTACAACTGTAGCACAGGTTCTGAATCTAATTCCAGTCGACTGTATATATGTGTGCACACAATGGGCATGCTATACAATCTGCACTGAAATGGGTCTCACCAAGGGTTGCCATCCAATTGAATGTCTACTCATAAATGATTCATCATGAAAACAGACATTGCCATGTAACTGCTAGGAATTAGAAGCCCTGTAAAGTCAAGTATAGCATGAAGAGATTTCTCATTTTAATTTCCAAATTAAATGGGCAAGGTTATTATGGGATGAATTAAATTCCGTTTGACTTAAGGAGTTCCAGTTTAAAACAAGAACTGTAATATTTAGTCATGCAAAGCGAATAGCTGTAAACAGAGATGAATCTGATGCATTCAAACCACGTGTATGCATAGGCTGATTTTAATCACATGGCTCTCCTTTTGGTGAAGAGTAAGGATAAAAAGAATGGTGGGTAACAATAAAGGAGTGCTTATTGTATCAGACATTGTCCTAAGTATTTATGCATACTATTTTCAAACTCATAACAGCCTTACAAAGAAGAAACAATTATTACCCCCTTCTACAGGACTATGAAACTGAGACACAGAGTAAGTAACTCATGAGTTGTATGGTGGGTAATTAGCAGAGCTGGGTTTTGCCTCTGCAGGCCAGCTCCAAAATGAATACATCTAAAGTATATGCCTCCCATAAAATTAAGGTTACATAATGGAGAAGAATCACAAGGGACTCTGGAATCACAGAGAACCAGTTACATTTCTGGCTCTGTCACTGCCTAGCTGTGTTACTCTGAACAAGATGTTTACCCCATCTCCGCTACAGTTTATTTATCTGTAAAATGGAGATGCTAATAAAGCCCTTTTCCTAGGATCATAAGGAGAGTCAAGTGAGTTAAGCCTACTTCAATGCACATTAGGTTATGAATAAATGATAATGTAGAAGAAGAGCAGAAATTATACTTTAAAAATAATCCTACTCCAAGCCCTTAATTTTTTAATGAGGGAACTGAAGCCCAAAAGGGTTAAATGCCAATTTTATATCATGTTGTCAGTGGCAAAATCAAGAACAGAAGCCTTTCAAATCTATGTTTAGGGTCCTTTGAACCACAAAGGAGTAAATAAAGGATCTTATCTAATGAGCCTTGACCACATACTTAATCTTTTCTAAGTTGACTTAGCTCTGAAGTTACAGCAGCAGAAACCATGAACTTCTAGCCCAGAAAGAAAGAAATCACAATTTAGCAGTCTAAGATACCAGACCATTTTGATGAGGTTTTCTTTAATAGCGTATTACTTGAGACTCATGATAGTAACAAAAATTGGCAAGTGGAACAAATCTGGACAACTTTCTTATTGTACCCAGACGATATTTAATAAATACCAATGTTGATGGTACAGGCAAGGGCTGTGGGGCTTAGAGCAAGACAGGGTGCCAAACTGCAGTGTGTTGGAGGGTAAGGGGTGACATCCTCTCTCAGGACCTCTCCACTCACTAGGGACTCACACTGTCCCCTCGGAGCCTCTCAAAGGATATACTCTGGATTTTACTTGGACAAATATAAAGTAACTAACATTCTAACAGTGAACAGATTAAGGATGCCCCCTTTACTTTCCTGATGATTATCTATACACGGAGCTGAATAAAAGATATAGATAGTTAATGAGGCATGCAAAAGAAGACAAAGGCTGATGAAAGAAATGCAAATCACCTATAAATACAGGTAATAATTATGATCATATGTTTCTATTTTCTACCTCTATTTTTCTTTCGTTCTTCTTTTTCACTCATCTTGTTCTACTTTTGTTAATCCTCTTACACCCAATTTCAGTCCTTTCTAGAATATGGAGTAATGTAAACTTAAGAAAACAAAAACACATAATCAAAAGACAACCATATGAAAAACACACTGATATATATATTGGTGTTTCTCAAGCTTAACTCATAAAATCCTTAAAAAACTGTCAGCATTCATTTGTAATGCGCTTACTGAAGCGAAGACATACGCAGTTAAGTGCACATATTATAAATGCGTATCTCAATGAATTTTTATAACATAAACATCTCTATAACAGCACCAACATCAAGAAAAAAGAAATTAGCAGCACCCAGAGAAGACCTGTGCAGCCTTCCAGTTTCTGCCCCACTAAGACTACCCATTGTCCTGACTTCTCTTGCCATGGTACAAGATAGTCTGTTTTTGTATAAAAGTAAAATCATAACATATGTATTATTCTGTGGTTTCTTTTGCCCAAAATTATGTTTCTATGATCATATTTATGTTATTCACTAGGTAAACATAAATTCATGAATTCTTTGGATACATGACCATTCAGATCATTTGCCCATTTTTTTAATTGGGTTATTTGTCTTTCTGTTGTTGAGTTTTAAGTGTTCTTTAATATTCTAGATACAGGTTCCTTATCAGGACCTGCAAATATTTTCTCCCATTCTGTGGTATGTCTTTTAACTTTCTTGATAGTGTCCTTTGAAGTAGAAAGATTTCAGTTTTGATGAAGTTCAATTTATGTATTTTTAAATTATGTATTTTTTCTTTTGTTGCTTGTGATTTAGTGTCATATCTAAGAACTCTTTGCTAAATCCAAGGTCACAAAGATTTACCTTTATTTTCTTCTAAGAGTTTTACAGTTTTGGTTCTTACATTTATGTCTTTTATCCATTTTGAGCTAATGTTTGCATACGCTGTGAGGTAGAAGTCCAACCTGACTCCTTTGTATGTGGCTATTCAGTTACCTCAGTAGCATTTGTTAAAAATACTATTCAATGCCTATTGATAGTCTTGACATTGTTGTCAAAAATCAACTAGCTATAGATATATGGGTCTGTGTGCAGACTCTCAATTCTATTCCATTGATCTATATGTCTATCCTTGAGCAAGTACAATGACGTCTTAATCATTGTTGCTGTGTAGTAAGTTTTGAAATCAGGAACTCTGAGTTGTCCCACTTTGTTCTTTTTTTTTTTTTTCAAGATTGTTTTGGAAAAAAAAAAAAAGATTATTTTGGCTCTTCTGGATCCCTTGTAATTCCATGCGAATTTTAGAATCATCTTTTCAATCTATACAAAGAAGGCAGCTGGAATTCTGATAGGGATTTCAACAAATCTACAGAGTTTTGCCATATTAACAATGTTAAGTCTTCTAATCCGTTAAACTAATCATGTTTTCCCACATTTTTAGATTTTTAAAAATTTATTTCAACAATGATTTACAGTTGTATAAACTTTCACTTCTTTTGTTAAAATTTTTTCTAAGTATCTTATTCTTTCTAAAGCTAACATAAATTGAACTGTTTTCTTAACTTTTTTTTTTTTAATGACTGGTCAGGGGTCTTTAGTGTCTATACAGTTCCTTCCTGAGAGGTGGCTGCCTCCATCATGGACATGGACAAGCTCTGTTCTTCCACAGTTGGTTTCCCATGCCTGGGTTGCCATCCTGGCTCCCTGCCTGACTCTCCTGGAAGGTTCTTTAGTACTGAAACGCTCTGCATGTAGAAGCCTGTGGCCTTGGAGTTCACAGGTCATTGCTGCCTTCTGGCTGTGATGACCCAGCCTTGGCACAGACTCCAGGAAGGAGTGGCAGCCACTCCTGACAGCCTCACAGTTTCCCCATGGCCCATTCATTTTCTTAATTTAATTTTTAGATTGTTTATAAAAGTGTATAAAAATTCAATAGATTTTTTTGTATAATGATCTTATATACTGAAACTTTGTTAAAATCATTGATTAGTTTTTACAGGTGTTTACTGGATTATTTTCATGCCATCTGCAATAGAAATAATTTTAGTTCTTTCTAATTTGGAGGCTTTTTACTTCTTTTTCTTGCCTAGTTGCCCAGGCTAGAGTCTCCTGCACAATGTTGAATAGAAGTGGCAAGAGTTCACATCCTTGTCTCATTCTTAATCTTGGTCTTTCACCATTGAATATGAGGTTAACTGGCATTTTAGTAGGTACCCTTTATGCTGTTGAGAAATTTCTCTTCTATTCCTAGTTTTTTGGTGTGTGTGCGTATGGGTGTTATATCATGAAAAGGTGCTGGATTTTGTCACGTTGTTTTCTGTGTCTGTTGAGATGATCATGTAGTTTTTTTTTTAACTTCTATAGTCATGATATATTACATCAATTAGCTTTTGGACATTAAACTAACCTTGCATTCCTGTGATACATACTACATGGCATGGTGTGTAAAATTTTTTATATCTTACTAGATTTGGTTTGTTAGTATTTTGTTGAGGATTTTTACATATCTATAAAGAGTTTTCTTATCTCATGATATCTTTATCTGGTTTTAATATTAAGGTAGTATTAGCACCATAAATAATTTAGAAAGTATGCCTCTGCCTTATATATTTTGGAAAAATTTGTGAAGAATCAGTATTAATTAATAGGTAATTAACTGGGAATCATTAATGTTTTATGAAAGAGTTTATTAGCAATATTGTTTTAGACAAGCTCTTTTCCAGATAGGATAAAATATCAACAATCTTTTTTTTAATCTTAGGATTTCTTTTTATTGTCTTCAATACTTTTTAAAAAGTGGTTTTGAGAATTATATGTAGAATTATATTTTTGTCTTCAAGTGAAATTTCCTGGTGCCTAGAGAGTGAGAATGTTGAAGGATGCTAAAAACAACATGCTCAACACTGACTGGGACTCAAGTTAATAGCTAGGTATGAGTTCTGAAGTTAATTATATACCTTGATAAGTATTTCACCAGGTTTGATTTTGCTTTTGTTGTTTTTTTTTTTTTAAAGATATAAACCAAGTTGACAATAAATAGGTCACAATGTCCTCCAAAAAAAGATATCCAGAAATAAACTAGTAGAAAGAGTTGGGTTTATTATACATTACCAGGAGAGAGAATACACACCATAGAGAACCATGTGATATCTCAGTAAGAGCATGTTAACAAAAGACAGTGCAGGATTTGGGCTTTGCTTAGGTGATTTGGGGGAGGGCTTCAAACAAGCAAGGCTTTGGTCTGAAATGGATGCTCTTGGGAGCATAATTCTATGATCAGGTGAAAATAAATCTTACTTGATAAGAGAGAAGGCTAGAGCAGTTAGTTGGTAAAGAAGCAGTAGTTGTTCATACTAGCTGGGCTAAGGGGATGTTTTCATATCTTAGGGTTTACAAAGTCATACTGTCTTCCTTTTTACTTAGTTAACAGCATGAATTGTTCTTGTTTTTATCTCACTTCATCATAGTCACACAGTAAACTTTTCTGAAATTGATATTCTGTAAGGTCACTTATATCCAACAGGAGAACACAATGGCCAAGCTGTAGGTGCCAGGTAAGATCCTAATACCAAGGCCTAGCTTAAGAGTGAGTCAAGTTCTGGAGTTTTAGAGCTGATATTCTCTTTAATCATGGATGAATTATATAGTAAATAACACATTTTTCATAAAGTCTTACACATCATTAAATGGATTCAAAGAACCATGGTGATATAATTATTTTATACTTTGTATGTTAAATCAAATACACTCTCTTATGCTTCTATTTTTTTTTCCCCTCTTACTGTTGTCCACAAAGATATTTAAAGCACTGTATGAACTAGCAGAAAAGGTTGCAGGAAAATTTATAGTAGAATTGTGGCCAGATCTCACTGTTTGCGTGATCAATACAATATAAAATGTGGTCCAATGATTACAACCCCTCATTACAAATAATTTGTCACTGAAAAAGCAAGAGCTTTATAATAATGTCACAAATATTATTTCCAAATTTCAAAGTCAGCAGTTAAGTTTGAAGTCCTCTATTTATATTCTAATCTTTCCCTAGGTTCTACGCTATCAATTTACCAAGTTTCATGTTAACCTCAGAGATTTAAGGGACACTCTGTGGAGTAAATCAGCTGTTTGTCCTTCAGAACAGTGAATTCAACTTAAATGCAGACTCATGGGAAAATCTGCTTTTAAGAAAGAGCCAATGTTTTATAATTTGCATATTCCTTTACTCATAAAAATCACTTTTTTAAGGAAATTTTGTTATTTCTATTCATATTATTAAGATAACCTGGCACTGGCATAGCTTGGGCATTTTTCCCCTGGTTAAATTTTCATGAGATAACACATATTTTTTGCATACCAAGTAAGTCTAAAAGGCTACAGAAAAGTACTGGTTTACACTGTCAAAAAATATATAAAATTCATTGACAATTTTTAAATTATAAGCACATTAATTTGAGCCAATGTTAGTGAGCCAATATCATACCATATGTATAACCATGTTTTGTAATATTTTTAAAAACTCTGTTAGGACAAATACCTCTGCTGTACTCTTACTTATGTAAGGCTAGCTTAGCTATTCATAAATTATTCTTCCATATATGCTGTAGAAAAGTTTAAGTTTATCTAAATATCAAATTGCAAATGTCATTGCTTTGTATCAGAGTCATAGATTAATTTAAGGACAACTGACTCATTTGTAATAGTAATACATTTTTCCCGAAACCATGAAATGTCTCTTGAAAAATTAAAATCTTCTTTTATACCCTTAATTATTTCTATAGGCTTTTCAATATTGCTCTCAAGATAAAGAAAATTACTATATGAATTAAAGATTTTGTTGCTAGTGTGATGGTATCCTATTTTATATTCTATTTTCTAGTGCACTGTCAAGAACTGTGAAAGGTCTAAAATTTTTACCCGATTTGCAAGCTAATAAGTTAGACTATCACATTTTCATGGATGGTGGCAGGAGACGTGATTCTTGGTTCAGAGATAAATGGTAATTTATTAGTCACAACAATAACATTCACCAGAATATTAGTATTTGTGAAGAGGGCCAGTTGATGCCCACACATGCAATGGGAGTTATTACAAAAGAAGAACTCTGTGCTTAGAAAAACCAAACCTTTATACTGGAAAATAATTGTCTCTCCTAACTCTGAATACAAACATCCTTGAAAAGATAATCTGGATCAAAGACAGACAATGCTTCTGATCACAAGATTTGGGAGAATCACAGAGAATTGCCTCCCTTCATTTAATTATTTCTGGTGTTGATGCATGCTGTTGCCTTTTGCAGGCTGATTGTCTTGGCAACTTACAAGACTCATTTTTTTCTTATACTTTGTGTGCATATTTTATTGTTTCTTTTCCCTTAGGTAGATGATTAAAGAACTACATATGATGACAGTTGTGTATTTTCTGTTCTAATCCTTACAAATCCTAATTCTTTTTTTTTTTTTTAGCATTAGGCAGGACTTCCAGTACTATATTAAATATGGCTATGTTCATGATCTTAAAAGATCTAAATACATCTAAAAATAGATCAAGCATAATGTTTGCTATTGGTTTTGGTGTACAATTTTTATCAAGTTAAGGTAGCTTCTTTCTAGTCTTCATTTATTGAATCTTTTTCTAATTAATAGAGATAATCAAAATCATTTTTACTTTTAATAGGTTGAATATAACATAGATTTTTTTCCTGATACTAAACTTGTTTTGTATTCATAATCATGTAACTAAACAAGGCTAGGTCTTGGTAAGTTTATGTATTATTTAAAATGTAATATATATTCCTATGTGAAATGGGTCTATACTTTTCCTATTTTGTCATTATCTTTACTGTAATCAAGAGTACACTAGCCTCATAAAATGAACTGAGTTCCCTTAAGCTCTTACTCTATTTTGTGGGATAACTGATATAAGGTAGGAATTTAATATTGTTTGAAAATTTATATGAACTCCCTTCAAAACCTTCTGGCCCTGGCTTTTGTTTTGTTTTGTTTTGTTTGCTTGCTTGTTTGTTTATAAACGGGAAATCTTAACTACTATTTTAACTTTGTTTAAACTTTATTGTTAGGACATTTTGACATTATACATTTTTCCATAATTTATGCATTTTTCTCTACATTTTCAAGTCTGTTAGTGTAAATGGTAACTCACATATAACAATGGGAGTACCAAAAGTAGTGGGGAAAGGACAAATTACTCAGTAGAAGTTAAACTACTTCAAGAGGAAAAATGAAAGCTGATGCCTACTTAACAGCACATTCTAAAGTGTCTAAATGGATTAAAGATCTAAATGTGTAGGATAAACTATTAGATAGTAGAAGAAAATGAAACTGAGTATCTTTATAATCTCTAGCTGCAAAAGAACTTTAAAAACAAAACTTCAAAGTCAAAAATCATAAGACAAAAAAATTGATGAGTGTCATTACATCAAAAATAAAGATTAGTCTTCAATGAAAGACACAGGAGACAAAATAGATAGATGACAGAGTGGAAGAAGGTGTATAAGGAAAGAAAGGTTAAATATATATAAAAAAGACAAGTATGTTAACATAAAGATAAGTAAGAGAAGCTTCCTGAAACCCACAGCAAACATGTTTATTGTGAAATGTTAGAAGTATTCTCTCTTTTTTTCCCTCCACTTAATGTGAGATAAGCGACAAGGATATATTGCAAAGCAGTCTCTTTTTAAAATGAATGTTGAGCAATGATGCCCAAGGTTCTGTTTAAAATTGTAGGCACACAACATTGAATCCAACAAACTAAAATCCCAGTCCTCATGGGGCTTTTGTCACAATAGATCCTTTGATAATGGATTTTGTCTCTCAAATCTGTACATAAAGAGGAGACTTTGGTCAAAGGGATACAAACTTTCAGTTATAAGATGAGTAAGTACTGGAGATCTAATGTACAGTATGGTGATTACAGTTAATAACACTGGATTGTATACTTGAAATTTGCTAAGAGAGTAGATCTTAAGTGTTCTCACCACACACATACACACGTACACACACACAAAGGTAAGTATAAGTGGTTATGTATGTGTTAATTGTGGCAATCATGTGACATGGTAGGCATATGCTAGGCCATCATATAGTATACCTTTTTGAAAAATCACTTGCATAGCCTGAATATATATTTACTATATAAAATATATACAACTTAAATTTACACAATCCCAAATTACAATGATTTGACTTACGATTTTTCAACTTAGCAATGGTGTGAAAGTGATACACATTCAGCAGAAATCATATTTTGAATTTAAAATTTTGATCTTTTCCCAGGATAATGATATGCCCCATGATACTCTTGTGATGTTGGGCAGCAGAAGTGAGCCCCAGCTCCCAGCCAGCCATGCAATCACAAGGGTAAACAGCCTATACACTTACAAACATTCTGCACCCAGACAACCATTTGGTTTTTCATTTTTAGTACAGTATTAAATCAATTACATGAGATATTCAATACTTTATTATAAAATAAATTCAGTATTACATGATTTTGCCCAACTGTAGGCTAATATAAAAGTGTTCTGAACACATTTGATGTAGGCTAGGCTACAATGTAATATTTGGTAGGTTAGGTGTATGTATTAAATGCATTTTCAACTTGCAATATTTTTCAATTTATGATGAGTTTATCAGGATGTAACTCCATCATAAGTTGAGTAAAATCCTGAAGAATTTTTATTTATCAGTTATATTTCAGTAAAGAAGTGGAAAAAGGAAAAAATGTTTTTTAAGTTTATTTAGATTAATATTTTGGGAAAACTTGAATTTTATTATTTATATCTAGCAAGCTTCAGAGAGATATTTTTTCAAAAAGTAACCATTATTCTAATAAACTGGTATACAATGAAATAAATAAGCACATGTGATGAAAAAATTGGAAAAGAACTGACTGGCTTAAATTGAGTATTGAGTACCTACTGATTTAAAAATAAAGCAACGTTCAGTTAAAGAATCTATTATAACTGGTTTTATTTTTTCTTTGAACATTCACTCTGCAATTTCCGACTGTAGCTTTATTTAGTGTAAGTGTATGATTCTGAGGAAGAAGCTGTTTTTCTGAAGAGTTATAAATCAAGGAAATCAATTTTTCTATAGGTTAGCTAATTTAAATTCCAAATGGTTCAGTAAGACAGAAAACACTAACAGATCTTTTTGTTAATATAGCTTTGCCATACATTGGTTCAACTGATAACAAAACTTGTATTAAAGTATTTGTATGAGTGATAAACATCCAGATTATTAGTGTCTGAGACTGTATTTTATCATCTAGATAGAGGAATAACATTTCATTCTTTTTAAGTAAGCTTTATATAACACTCCCTAAAGAGTAAGGACCAGAGGGCATGAAACAATTATATTTTGATCTTTTTTATCATTGAATTAACCTTTTCCTGCTAATTTTGAGTTTTAGGCTTGGAAGCCTGGGGAATGAGGTGAATTTTTTTTTAAAGAAAAAGAAATGAATCACCAAAAATTGTGATTTCAGACTAACTAACGTGGTTTATAACTCTTGATATATTTATAACAAGCTAAGGAAAAATATTCTGCTACTGGGGGAAAATTTGTTTTGGGTACTGTGTGGTTTCTATTTAGTTTTAAACCTCAAAAAATAAGATTGATTCTACTAGTTGAATTAATTGAGTAATCCCTAGCAGGTGATGTTCATGTTATCTATGTATGGAACAAAAAGAATTTATTCAACTTGAAAAAAATTCAATCAAAGAAATGGAAAGATTTCTTGTGCTCTTGGATTGAAGAATCAACACTATCAATATGGCCACACTACCTAAAGCAATCCACAGATCCCATGCAACTCCCGTCAAAATCCTCATGACATTCCACACAGAACTAGAACAAACAATTCCAAAATTTATAAGGAACCACAAAAGACATCGAACAGCCAAAGCAATCTTTTGCAGGTCTTTCTTTTTCTCTTTCTTCTTTTTTTTGTTCTCTTTTCTTATGGTTTGATGACTAGAGAAGGTCCTTTAACATTTGTTGTAAAGCTGGTTTTGTGTCACTGCAGTTTTCAGAGTGTAGGTAACCTCTTTGGTTAAGTTTATTTCTAGGTGTTTTGTTATTTTTGATGTAATGGAAATGTTTATGCCAGTTATAAAATTCTGGTTTTTGAAGTGGAAAAAAAGTGAATGAAGGGTCACAAATGGCAAAGTATCCTTCTTTCTTATGGGTGAGTTGTATTCCATTACATATATGTATGCTGCATTTTCATTATCTATTCAACTGTTAATGTGCCCTTAGGATGCTTCCATATCTTGGCAATCATAAATAATGTTGCTGTTGACAGAAAGGTATATGTATCTTTTTGAATTAATTTTTATTTTGTGGTTGGCTTTATTCCTTTGATAACTATGTAAGTTTAAAAAGCTAAAGCTCTAAATGTTCTTAGAAACAATGAACAATAAATGTATATAAATTAAAAATATATGTGCAGTGAAAAAAACATGAGCTATCAAGCCATGAAAGACATGGAAGAAGCTTAAAAGACACATTACTGAATGAAAGAAGCCAGTCTGAAAAGGCTACAAACTGTACAGTTCCAACCAAATGACATTCTGGAAAACAGCACAGCTACAGAAACAATAAAAAGATCGTGGTTTCCAGGGGTTTGGGGAGGGGAAGGGAGGGAGGGATGAATAGATGAAGCACAAGGTATTTTTAGGGCAATGAAATTATTCTGTATGATACTATAGTGGCTACATGTCATTATGCATTTGTCAAAGCCCATAGAATATAGAACATCAAGAGTGAACCTTAATGTAAACTATGGACTTTGGCTGATAATAATGTGTCCATGTTGGTTCATCAGTTGTACCAAATGTGCCACATTGGTGAGGGATGTTGAGGCTAGGGGAGTATATATGTGTGGGTGGGGAGGGCTATGTGGGAACTCTGTACTTTCTGCTCAATTCTGCTGTAAACCTGAAACTGCTCTAAAAAAATAAAGCCTATTAATTAAAAAAAATTCAATCAATTTGTTTTAATTGTCCAGATATTTCGAGACAGTTCTATGGAGGTATTATGTAAAATCTATACTGAATTGTGTAGAGAACTCAAATCTAATTAGAGATGAATTCTAGTAAGTTAAAAAAAAAAGTGAACAGCTTAAATTTAGAGTTCTAAAGAATATTTTTTTTTTACTACAATCTTGGTACAGAGCTCATCTGCCTATATTTTAGTGGAAAATTTCTAGTATATTTTGTTTTTAACTTTTCCTATATGAGTATTTCTTTATAGTTTGTTGCAAAGAGTGGCAATGATTTCTCCTACCATGGTTCAAAAGAATGGGAAAAGTTAGATAAACAGAGATCACATGAAGACTAATAAGCAAAGAGCAACAATATATTATGTTGTCCGTTAAAGATCAATTGTAAAATGAGATCAAGAGAAACAGAGTACAGAGAATCAATACTAGAAAGCCATTATATCAGTATTTGAAAACTGCTTGGAATGCCTTACAGGATCAGTGATTTAATATACAGCAGAGAAATCTGAATGATTAAGGACTCAGATATCACTTTCTTGACACAACAGGGGACTTTAACAAAGAGGGTCATGCTAAGGTATGATAGGAAGGGATAGTACTCTTCTGGAAGTCCAGAGTATACTAGTTTACATTGTATGTACCCAGATAGAAAATTCTAATTTGAAGTGGGTATGGAAGAAAGACAAGATATGAGATGTGACAAACTGCAAAAAGACATTTGCTCTCCTTCTCCATTTTTCCAGCATATTCTCCTTCCTCCCTTGCAGACACATGGGGGTGTCATGTTTTTATCATCAGGTTCCCTTAGCCAAAATTGATGGACCCAATAGAGGGCATTTGCTCAACCTTTCTCTCAGAATAACAGTTCTTATCTCAAGGATTTGAAGGCTCAGAATTTTAAAAGATTCAAGGTAGTGTCTTGGATAGCTGAAGCTAGAAAGATACAAGGTCTCTAAGTTCATAGCTATTAGAGGACATGTGGAGAAAGCTGGTCTGTGTTGAGAGTAAAAAGAATAACGCCAGTATGCATGGTGGAAAAGGCTTTACTCCCTGAGAGTTGTTATCTTGGCCAAGGGAGCATATAAACTTCTGCTCTCAGAGAATAGAAACCGCATCTGTTCCTCTACTGGTAATCCAATATTACCAGTAAAAGGAAGTCTTAATGGGTCATATATCCTTATTAAGCCAGCAGGGGTATACCTGAATGTACTTTTAGTTTAATAAAAATAAAAACTCTATATCTTGCTTTCTTTTCCATCAAAATCATGTGAACAAATTTAGGATGAGCTAATGTATAAGAATAAATGTAGAAGGTCTCATTTTTCTTTTTTCTTTAAAGAAATGTTGCTATAAATGAGATTAGAGTCAGCAGGGAGCTAGTGCTGATATGGAGTTAACAACATGATTCCACACTGGGTAGTCAATGGGTATTAGGTCAAGTTATGGTCCTGAGCGCTCTGCTGACTGAAAGTGCTACAGGTGAAAGAAACACAGGACAACTTAGTGACAAACTGCACTTTATACAACATGGAGATAAAAAAATTCCTACAAGGAGACTTTAGAGTTGCCTAGACTTTCCTAATTTAGTACTTATAAAGGCACTTAAAGGCCATATAGACAATACAAAAAATGAAATAGGAAGGAACTCAATGCTTGATTGTAGTTTCATAATAAATTCCTAAATCTAGTTTGTGTTTCAGTTAAATTAGTATGATAATATTTTAAAGAATGGACTATTGGGATGACTTTTCACAGATGGAAATCTAACTGATAGGAAGAAAAACAACATCTTTTCAGGGGATTTCACCACCATATATGGGACAGTATTTAGCATTTCTAAAACCCCACTGTATTTGAGGAAGAAAAAGTCAGGAAAAAACAAAGGTATTCCCTGACATTAAATTTCCTTCTCTTCAAATTTAGGTTTTCATAATTAATATAGATTAAAAAGTGCTCCAACTCTAACTATTTAACTTTAAAAATGTTCACCTAAAACTCTGTCATGGTTATCTAATTAATGAAAAATGCTTATTTTCAATAGATAACAGAATAATTGACTTAAATTTGCATGTAAAGAAAACAACAGTAAAAAATTTGGATTCTTGGCAGGCTTTAATTATTTAAAGTAATAATCACTTTTTATGTACCAAAAAGAGAAAAATCTTGTTATGCAGTTGAATATTTTTAATACAAACTATCAAAGCTGCCATTGATTGAGGGAAGTTTACCAGGTGTCAGGTGCTTTCTCTATTTCATTTTGTGTACATTGTTAAATTCCCACAAGTTTAGAAAGTACTATTACTCCCATTTTACATAATAGAAAGGAAAATATGAAGTTAAAAAAATATCCTCCTAGAAGAGTCTACTCAAGCAACAGAAATAAAAGCAAGAATAAACAAATGGGACCTAATGAAACTTACAAGCTTCTGCACAGCAAAGGAAACCAGAAGTAAAACAAAAAGACAACCTACGGAATGGGAGAAAATTTTTGCAAATGAAACCGACAAAGGCTTGATCTCCAGAATATATAAGCAGCTCATATGGCTTAATAAGAAACAGCCAAACAACCCAATCAAAAAATGGGCAAAAGACCTAAACAAGCAATTCTCCAAGGAAGACATACAAATGATCAATAGACACATGAAAAAATGCTCAGTATCACTAATTATCAGAGAAATGCAAATCAAAACTACAATGAGGTATCACCTCACACCAGTCAGAATGGACATTCATTCAAAAATCCACAAATGACAAATGTGGAGAAAGGGGAACCCTCCTACAAAGCACTTTTTCAATAAGCATTTTTTGAGTACTTTGTTTTATATATACTATGTGGTGGGTGCTATAGATTAAATGACAACTAAGAAACAGTCCTTTCCGTTAAAGAGCACGGCCCCAAAGTTGCACAGTGTGTATCGCTGGCAGGAACTGAACCAGGTTGTCTACAACTCGACATCCTTGAGCTTCATGCAATGTTACACCAACCTCCTCCCACTTCCTACCTCCTTCACCAGAAAGATTAAAACACAATGTGTCACATGGAATAACTGAAATCAGTCCTAATTCTAAAGTGAGTTTTCCATTTTGCTATACCAGTGTGTGGGAATTCTTTGGTTTTAAGAAAATAAAAGGTCAGCAGTAAGGCCAATGAATTTAAAATCTTCTGTCTGATTAGACAAGCAGTGTGCGATAGGACCTTTGATAGATGGGAACAAACAGAAGGCGTTAGATCACTTGCTCTCTGAGCACATTTTCCAAAATATCTTTCTCATAAGTTCTTAACCTCGTGTTTGCAGTTCAAAAGGCATCATGATCTCGTAGACCTTTCCCAATTATAGATCTCATTTTTAGTCCCTGAATCATAAAAACCTCCCTTTTTATTTCCTGACTGATTCTCCTACATCTCCAAGCTCCCTGTAAAGGTGCTATGCCATCTAAAAGATTATATTCTTTCTGAAGTGAATTTTCTTTGAGAGCTCTTGTTAATTTCCTCCCTTTAGCCCAAATCCCATTTATTAAAAGTGTTCCAACAGTGTAAAAGCTTTTCTGAAAGATCCTGAAAAAGTAATTTTCATACAGATAAAATAGCTAAAGGAAAGAAAAACAGAAGCCTAGTTCAGCTGCCTTTTGATTAGATCGGCATGGTCTACTTAGCTGTAATCTATTTAACTGTTTGCAAAGCTGATATAAACCCAAACACCATAAAATGAAACTAAAATCTGCACAATTCTGTGATTTAAATTCACAATTCTGTGATTTAAACTGTGTTCTACATCTAGAAATGTCTTCAGTGTGGGTTATACCATGAGTGTCAAAGCAAAGGAAAAAATTTTAAATTAACTAGCCTTCACTGATTGAAAAGTTAGTATGTGTCAATGTCCTTTCTTGTATATTAATTTAATCTTTGAAAAATCCTAAAAATAGATTCTATTATCATCCCTATTTCAGTAAGTAAGGAAAATGAGATGAAAGGGAAGTAGATAACTTGCCAAATTCTCATAGTAAGTGACATAATTAATATTTAGTCTATAGAAATATTCATCATGTGATAATAATGTTTCAAAAAAAGATAATGCAGTAGTTCTGTGACTCAGTTTAAGACTATAAAAGATATAGTCTGTTGCGGTCATGTCTAGATTCCTATCTGCTCAGACTATTTTGGCAGAAAAAATTGACAACCTCTGATATATTAGCCCACCAAGCTCTCTGGTTTGCCAGTTTAAAAACTGCACCAATTTTAATTAACCTCCTATTTCAGCCACTTATTTCTTAATTTATTCAGGCTATAAATATGATTTATTCTACAAGTTTGATATTTTAGAAAGCATTACTATCCATTGTTAGATTAAATTTAATACAATTTAATCTGTCTCCTAAATTTCATTACTTTTAATTGACTGTCAGTTAGCTTTAGAAAATTTTATTTAATCAAATTAGCAGATACAAACTACTATATATACATAAAGAACAAGGTCATACTGTATAGCACAGGGAACTGTATTCAATATCTTATAATAAACTACAATGGAAAATAATATAAAAAAGAATGTATATATGTATAACTGAATCACTTTGTGCTAATTTCACCAGACACTAACACCAAAATGCAAATTAACTACACTTCAATAAAAAAAATTTTTTAAATAAAATTTTTCCTTCTGAACATATAAATTAGCCCAGTACCTGTTACCTCTGCATGTAAGTTCTTTTGACTTACGACCTTAGTTATTAGTTAAATGAATCTGGATCACTTAATAAATTCCATTTTTAAACTAAATCTACTTTTAGTAAATATTCTGAGATATAGAAAAATCTAGCAAACTTTATTCTTCAGACTTAGAAAATGTGACAGCTCTCTTCAAAATGCTACTCTTATAAAGATAGATAAGATCTATGTCCCTGGCTTTTCTCTTCTACAGACTGTGGCTTTTAAAATGTGAAAGTTTATACTGGTAATTGCCTTATTAAAAAGTGTCTTATTGGCATGATAGGCTTTTCAGGGGAGCCACTTCAATTTATTTTTGGTTTAAAAAATATTAAAGGAAATTATTAATCACCATTCCAAGCCATTATATTCTCAAATAGCTGCACTGTGATTTGGGATAGTTCTGTGTGTTGTAGTAAAATGTTCTCATTCCTTTCCCTCTGTCTATACTCACACACCATGCACAGGCACATACATATAGGACACACATGTGCACACACACAATTATAAGCTTATGTATATAAGCATATGTGCATATGTGTAAACAACTGAAACTAAATTTAGTAGAACCATAAATATACATTAAATTCTATTCAATAGGTTAAAAAATCTTGCATTTTGGCTATCATATACCACAACCAATCGTATATTTGGTTAAGCAGATAATATTGTATGGCTTCATCTCTTCCCTTTTTCCTGGTCTACGGAAGCTTTGGGGCTAGTCTGACACTGGCATTTCCTCTGAAGCCATTGGTTGCAAAGTCACATTTCAGCTGTGCAAGCAAATGGAATGAGAGAAAAAGTAGAGCCTGCAGAACTGCAATGATTGTAATTTTATAATGTTGGCTTCCCTGAACCTGTCTCTGGGAACCATAATTAATGCAATACATCCACTAGCTTTTCTCAGGGGTAAAAAGAAGGATCTAATTGAAATCTTGTAAAGCAGTTTCACAAGTGAATGGAAAGGATACTGGCTTTTATCTCCCAGCCCCACCTTTACACTGCCAAGATTATTAAAGTTTCATAAAAATGTTGTAAACCTTCATGCTAATATCCCTACAACTGATGAATTTAGGTCAATAATTGCAACAGGAGCTTTAGTTAGTAGTTTTAATAGAATTTCTTTTCTGGAATGAGAAGGTGAAAATCAGAATCTGAAAATGATTCTACCATTAGTAATAGTAATTTTATAATTCTCAAGAACTTCTGGACCAGCATATGTAAATTTAAGACAAAAGAACTACCCTATATTCTAATAAGTAACAAACTGATTCCTAAAAAAAAAAAAAAAAAAAAAAAAAGGTACTGACAGCTTAGATAAAATAACCGAATTCATAACCGAATTCATTCTTTCCTCTCCCTGTCTCAATATCCACTTCATTACTTGTATTTCTTAGAATGACTCACAAATAAACTACTAACACTTGAATTATTTTCTAGATGTCATCTTCTGGGAGAACCCAAGTTAAGAGAATTGGCACTAGAAGAAGTTTTAGAAAGCAGATCCTCAGGATAAAATTCTGCAACTGGATCACTAAACTGGCCAGAAACTTCTAGAATTCCATTACTGGTAGTAAGTAGGGTAATGATAATCCCAAAATGCTTCAGCATTACATTAATTATGATTCTTACTTGTGGTGAATTATGATACAAATGGAATAAAATGCACCATCTTGTGCAACATCTCTAGAGGTACTGGACAATCATTGTGGGGTTTTTTGTTTGTTTTGTTTTTGTTTATTTTTAAAATTTTTTTAAGTATAGTCAGTTACAATGTGTCAATTTCTGGTGTACAGCATAAGGGATACCATTGTTATAGGAGATTTGAAATATTTGGTCATTAACTAAAAAAAAAAAAAAAACCTGAAGGTCAAGTCAACTCATGACATTTTCAACACAAGGTATGACTAGGCAAGCCACAAGGCTATAGTGGAATTAAAAAGACTCATCTCCTGCAACCAGAGAGCAGAAAATCAGACCCAGGATCTAAGTGTGAGAAAAATGAAGTTATAATGAAGGCTAAATTCACATCCTGGCAAGCCTTCTATATTCAAGTCACAGCCCTGACAAGGAAAAAGTGGGATTTTAAGACCTTAGATGAGATCTCCAGGTAGAATGTTTGAGGACCTTGAGTCCTGAGATTTTCAGAACCTTCTAAGCTAGCAGAAGTGGTACACTCTTCTGATTAGCACTGTATTCCTTTTTCTGGTCACTGGGCAAAGGCTTCATCTGAGGCAGATGTCTTGTACAATCTTATTTTTCCCTCCTCTAGAGCTGCTTCCTATTTCCTTCGCTGGTTCTACACCAATAACTGTGATTATGACTCAGCACGGCCCAACTAGGGAAGTACTATCTCTGTTGTATCACTTATCTATTGCTGCATAACAAATTACTACAATCTGAGCAGCTTAAAACAACAGACATGTAGCATAGTTTCTGTGAATTAGTCTAGATGTAGCTTAGCTGGATCATCTTTAGTTTCTCAAACAGCTGCTATCAAAGTGTCAGCCAGGGTTTCATTCTCATCTGAGGCTTAACTGGGAAAGAAATTTCTTCCAAGCTCATGTAGTTTTGGACAGCATTCAGATACTATAGGCTGCTGGACCATGGTTTCCTAATGATACTGCCTTACTTATAACCACCACAGAAACACACACAAATTATAAAAACCTTAGGAACAGGTGATCAAAATGCTGATGTCAACTACCACACTGCAAAATCATAACCATACACCAATTTCCAGGGAGCCTGTTCCAGAAGAAGCTGTACCCTTTTGAGCAATATTCCATAAAACAAAACAAGCATAAACAATACCAAATCCCATAATCTTTCCTTAAAGGGATCTAAAGAAATTTATCAGGGCCTACTTCCATACACTGAAACCTGTTAGATACAGGATCTGGGCTAACAATATACTAGGGAACCAAAATGTCATCATAGACCTCCAGTTCAAATGCAAGCATATGGAGGCCAGGTGGCATATGGGATACTAGCCTTCAGTCATCTCATTGTGGATCTGGTGATTCCACAGAGCCATCGCTTCTGGCCCCAGGGACATTTATATGTCTATGAATGCATAATCAGGATGCATAGATATATTGATTTGGCAGAGCTCTTGTTCTTGCAACCTGTGCAGGAGTTCAAAAATGGTAGGAAAGTTCAAGTAAAAGCCCCTGAAACTTCCTCCTTCTATGCAGGTTCGTATATTAAAAGCAATACAGCATCCCAGGTAGAAGAGCAAAATGGCAGAGTCCTAAAGGAGATAAGGGTAGTGTTTTATCATTTTAACCCTATTTAATTGACCAGTCTGCATGCCTCTCAACTCTAAAAACAAACAAACAAAAATGGAGCATGGCAAATGACAGCAAGTAGTATCTATTTAACCAGGTGTTATTTCTAAATTGCAGCTGCTTGCCAGATGTGTAGCTTTACTAGAACAGATCAATACAGCCTTGATCGTTTGATATACAATTATTGACTAAACAAATGTGTTTTTTTTCCCCAATACTGATCAAGAAAGAGGATTAGAAGCAGTTTACATTCACCTGGAATAGGTGATACTATACACTCATAGTCTTGCCCCAAAACAGTATTAACCCTATTGATTTTAGCCAAATACAGTCAGGAAAAAAAACCACGTCATTTGACTACTATATAACATATATAGCTAGTTCTCTATAATAGCATAATGATATTAATATAATGATATTAATTAGACCTACTGAGTATGAAGTACCAAGTACTTTTTTATGTCATATGCTCCAGAAAATAGGAGAAAAACCCATATTGTATAACCCAGATTTATGGACCTTAAAAATGAGGGAAATTTTTAGTTATCTAGTAACTGAAGAATATCAGGACATTTCTACCAAATTAAAGGACAAGTTATTATACCTAGAACCTCTTAAGACTATCAACCACTCATTCACTTGGTAGGCGCCTGTGGATTTTCAGGATAGCACATAAACACTTGTTAAAGTTAACACTGGTCACATCCACAGTGACTCAGAAATCTGTCAGTTTTAAGTGGGCCCAAAGATAGGATTCTGCATTAGTTTCAGGCTGCCATACAAGCAACCTTGCAGCTCTGTCTGCATGACCATGTGCATTCCACAGTATTAGAGGTCTTAGAAAAGGGTGTTATATGGAATATCTAGCATGAAGACATTTTAAGCAAAGAACTATTAACCATTAGAAAAGCAGCTTCTGGCATTTACTGTATCTAACAGAGAGTGAGACTCTAGTGTCTAATTAGGGGCCAGGACTACAACTGGTACTACTCATCACGAGCTGGGAATTATCAACCTACCAAGTAATAAAGTTACACAGACACAACAGAATTCCATCAGACAATGAAAAAGATACATTCAATATTAGGCTTGAAGCAGATAAGATACCACAAGTAATTTACAAAAGAGCTGGGCCAGACTCTAAGTTACCTAATTCTTTTATTCCTACATCTCTCCCTCAGCTCACATTTATAACCTAGTATGGAACTCCCTATTCCCAAGTATGGACATAAACATGGTCTTGCTTCATGGAAAGGTTAGTTTCTGTAGGCCAATGTTTATGTTAGTCAAAAACAGACTGTCACAGGGATGATCTCTAAAGACAGTACTGAAAGGAAATCTTTCTAATGAACACAGTAGATGCTCTGGGTCATCAATTTGTTATAAAAGAAGATGCCTGAACTAAGGAGATTAATAAATTCCTGGGTAGAAGCAAATGGCCTACTTTGTTGGTAAAGAACCCAGAATGAGCAAGATTGGAAGACAGAGATTTGAGGAAAAGCATATAGACTGTTCTATGAGAAAGTTAACAAAATGCAGGGATCTATGCGTCTCATAGCAGTGCCCACGAAGAACATCCATCAGAGAAAGTGTTGATAACTAGGCAAACAGAAAGATACAGCCAGTAGTGGTAGCCACCCTCAGACTCAGTCACCCCACTGCTTGCATAATAATCCCATAAATGGAGATCCCAGAGTGAGAGAGAGGGGGACTAAGCACCAGACTTTCACCATGGGCTTCTTCATCACTAAGAGAAACCCAGCTACTGGTGCTACTGAATGAGTGACCCATCAGTTAGACCTATGCTGACTCCTTGGTATCATACTGGTGATCAGTTTACTTTTTCTAAGCTCGTAGTTTACCCTTCTTTGATCTGATCTGTGATACTGAAACTTAATCCTATTGAATTTCTCCAACGCCAGCTGGTGCAGTTTAGCTCTGCCATTAGGAGGTGCTGGAATCACTGCAATGCCATAGCAAGAGAAGGGCTTCTCTCCTTAGTACTGGTGTACTTTTATTTTCTTATGATGTGGCTGCCAGGAAATCAGTGTTCCAGAGGCCTGGTGGCAAACACTCTCTAACAGTTTCTTGGCCACTCTATAGGCCTTTCCTGCTCAACAATTCAAGACCATACCCTCTGGCAAATTCTTCTCCACCAACCTTCAGCATGTACGTATGTATCTATCTATCCTATCGATCTATCTATCTATCTAATAGCCACATTTTCTCTAATAATTGTCTAAGTTCCTAGTTTCCTCCTTGTTCACTCTCTCAGCCCTACATAGGGCAGCAAGTCCTTTTACTCTTTGGAATAGTTAAAAATACTTTACATTAAATTGTCCTTGTTTATATTAGTGATATGATTTCTGTGTCCTGACTGGATCCTGATTAATACACATGCCATCCCTCAAAAAAACACTAACCAAATATTTTTTGGCTAGTTGACTATGTTACTGCTCTTCCATGGTGGAAGAACAATGACTCATCCTTACTTGGATTCTTTCATTTTCCAGGTTTAGGTTTGTGTTTCCTCTTTTCTATGCCTTGGACCACATCACTACTGAAAATTTCTACACGACAAGTTAAACTGCTAAGGAAGACTTAACTGAAGACTACTGCAATAGGTGAAAGAGTTTGGACTCAACTCCACTGTGACAAAAAGCAGGAGTTTTTAGGTGCCAGGATGAGTTGTAGAATAATACGAAAGGATCTTATAGGGAGGTTGGTCAATGTTTAGCTTATAGAAGTTATGTTCCTACTCTCCCACAGAAACTAGGAGGTAGAAGCACGATTTTCCTTGATGATTACATTTCAAAAGGATAGCTCCCAGGACCTTGAGAAAGACAGTTTGGGGCTGTAAACCTGGCAAGAGGCTAGAGAAGATTTACATTTCAAAGAAGCAAAGAAAGTACTTACACATTTCTAAAGTAAGCACTCTAAGAAAAGGGAGGTTGGGGGCTATAATCAGAAAGAAACCTCTCAAAAGTTTAGTCAATTTGAGGGGAATATTAAGTTTCTCTTGGTCAGACTAACAGAGTGATTGGTTTATGGTCAGTAGATCCTATATAATATCACCCTGGATCAAAAAACCAAAAATGAAGTGAACAATAAACATATGAGTATGGAGTATGCCCTGCAGTCCCAAATATACTTTATCACTTAGACGGTGCCGGCCTGATAAAATGTTAAGATGGCCTCTTAAATACATAGATGAGGTGAAGGAGGGTATAACTCAGTGGTAGAGTACATGCTTAGCAGGCACAAGGTCCTGGGTTCAATCCCCAGTACCTTCATTAAAAAACAAAACAAAAAAACTAATTACTCTCCCAGAAATTAAAAAAATAAATAAATGCATAGCTGAGATACTGTTTGAGGATGACGCTATTCATCGTTGAGTGCTATCCTTTAAGGTATTAAATATATAGTTGAACTAATGGACATTATATGATATTATAGCACTGAGAGAATAAATAAGTCTAAGAAACGCGGGATATAACAGTGGTCCTTCTTATTACACTTCCAGGTGTTCATGTAGAAAATTTGTACTTCCTATGCCTGAAACTTTAAGTTCTCCTCCTAGAACAGAGTTTCTGGTTTCCAACAAGCACTCTTATAACAAGTAACACAGTAAATGTTCCAGAAAACCTAAATGCAGGCAGGACTGCTGCCAAATCATTTTGGACTCTGACTGAAGAACAGAAAGCGAAACAAACAAACAAGCATAATGTTACATGCTAGCAGGAATAATAGAATCTGATTATCATGAAGAGATAAGACTGCTGTCACATGAGGTAGGTAGGGAGAGTTCTAACTAGAATTCAAGACATTCCACTGGGAGTCCATTCCTGGTGCTTGCATGCTGAGAGATATTCATTAATGGGTAATTACAGCACGTATGGCCTTACAAAGACACGTTATTCAGAGGCACAGATCCCTGAAGGATGAAGGTCTATGTTTACGCATCGGACAAGCAAAAGACCAGTGAAAAGGCTGGCTGAGAGTGAAGAGAATGTAGAGTAATAGTTGAGGGGAGTAATTTGACCCACTTCTCTTTCTATTATATTTTTTAAATTAAACTGTGACTGGCCACCACATGAAAAAGCAGTGATACTATTGAAATATTGAATGAATTTAACATGGAACAATGGAGGATCTGGCCAGGGCAAGAAGTAGACTGTTCCAGATGCTCTGGGTGATCCACTCATATCCTTTCAAGCTTTACCATTTAAGTGCCTACTAGTTAATTTCCAACTGCAATCATTAGTATCTCATCACCCAAGGGCTTATCTGGAAACTCTTCTGCCCATGCAAACAGCAGGCAGGAAGTGACAGAAAAATAACGCTTTCAGGGTCTGAACTCAACCATTAACTCTGAGAGTTAATTCTAAAATACCTCAGCTAACACAGCCCTAAAAGGAAACATCTCTGAATCTTATAATCTACAATGTCTCCCAAACTTCTAGCAGTCTACAATAGCAGCTTGCTTGGTTGAATCTGTGCCTCAAACTCTGTCCCCTGGGAAAATCTAAATTAAAACAGAGAGACTTTGAGATCAAACTAACTGGGGTTCTAAATTTCATTTGGAAACATAACTTCATAAAGCTTTCCCCCTCTTCTCGTGTTCCCCCTCCGTCATTTTGCAAACCAAATTTATATTGGAACGTAATTCATTTTTGCAATGTGATAGTGATAAATTCTTTATAACATTAGCTAGAGAACTTTTAATTTGTTACTTACTCTAATAATCTCAGTTTCCTCATTTGTAAAATGGTATAGTAATATTTACTTTATAGAACATTTATCAGTAATAAATGAAGTATTTAGTTCTATGCCTGGCATATACTGGACTCTCTCTTTAAATAGTCTACATTTATTTAATAATAGGTGTCTTGCTTTAATAAATAGCAGTTTAAAAAAAGTAATTTATAGTTGTACCTGAGTAATAGATATAGTTAACAATAATTGTATAGATTTACATGATAATTTACACAGCAAATGCAATAAAGAAGTTGGTATTAGAATATATTCACTAAAGGACAAGTATTTAAATGTTCATGGAAGTGCTATTTATACTAACAAACTGAAACTACCCAAAGTTTCATGAAGAATAGAGTGTATAAATAAATTGTAGAATTGTTATCTGATGGAATAATATGTAGCAATTAAAATTAACAATGTACAACTATTAGCAACAAAATGGATTATTCCCACAAATATAACCTTGAGAAAGAAGGCAGTCACATACACACAAATTACATACTCTTTTTCATTCTATTAACATAAAATGCAAAAATGGGTAAAATAATCTATGCTGTCAGCAGTTAGGATAGTAATTAGCTTGGGAGGCAAGCACAGATAGGAAGAGATCATAAGAAGGGCTTTTGGTGTGTTAACAATATTTTGTTTTTTTGATCTGGGTATTGGTTATACAGCAGTGTTCAGTTTGTGGAAATTTAGTGAGCTTTATACTTATGTGTACTGGTGTGTATATGTGTATGTACATGTTAATAAAAAGTTAAGAAAAACTAGATAAAGTTAAAATCAGAATATTGTTCTAAAAGTTACCTGGCACAACCAGGTTTTACAAACAGTAGAGTTCATTATTTAAATACATCAAAATACTTCCTTTGACATTTATCATGATTTTAGCTGAAATACTTTATCACTGCCACATTATTCATTCCTATTGTGTCACCATTTCTTGGGTAGTTCTGTGGTATTTGAAACTCTAACATCCATACAATATGAATCAGAATACTTTTGAAAATCAGTTAAAATTCATGACAAGCTTGATAGACTCTGATTCAAAACATTAAATGTATCCTTCAAATTAATTTTCTTGGTATTACTTTGAAATGCTTTAAAATTGGCTTTCAACTTTTTAATTTCATTACATAAATCATAACAGACAGACAATATTTCCCATATATTTACATTCTCATTATATTCTCTTATCTCCTTCTTCGTTCTTTTGACTTTTTTCTAATAGTTCAGGAAAATTTTTTCTTATCATTATACTTAACATCAGATGATAAACATTATTTTATATAATATTCTGGTTTGTTAGCGATCTAAATGACTGTAATGACAAGGGAGAGGTGCCAGTAACAGACAATGAAATATGACTTTTTCCATGTTAATATCAAGGTCATGAAAGTATTATGAAACTTGGTTTACCAAAATTTACTTTATCTTTAGCAAAAATGTAAAATACATTTATGTTTATAAAATATATTTTGATTAACCAATCTACTCATTCAATATTTATAGAAAAACTACTTCATTACAACCAAACAATTGAACCCTGTACTCAAAGAGTTTATGGTCTCATGGGACTGATATAGAGAAAAATTATACTATGTTTTAAGGTGCTAACTAGAGATCTGAAAAATTTCCAGGCTAGCACTATTGAGACTTTCTGGGTTAGTAAGTGATAGTTATTTTATCAGATTTTATTTAGACAGTTTAGCCAAATTAGCAATTAGGGTCATTTTCTACTCTGCTATTCATTCATTCATCTATTTATTCATTTATTTCTTTAGCTTTGGGTTTTTTCTCCATCTAAGGTCAGCTCCTAAAGCATTTTACTTCTACCTACAGAAGGCCACAGGTAAATTTATGCTGCTTTCTTCATTTGATAAAGCTGCCAACATAAGATCGAAAATGTATTTCCTCCATCAGTTCAAGAAAGATGATCTCTTTGGTTTTAAATGACATACTGAGAACTAGACAAAGCTCAAAGGGAAAAAAACAAGGAAACACTTTCCAAACAAAGTAACAGGAGCTAAAACTGAGTTGTATACAGAAGCTCTTAAAGGGATAAATGAGTGCTGGGTGCCAGAGTAGAGGGAATAGTAGTGTAGGGGAAAGAGACCTGGGAAATTTTCACTGAACTGATAAACTTTTTGGAATGGGACTTCCACTCCAGGTGGTAATGACCTCTCTGGGAATAGCCAATATAATATAGAGATATGTAGTGAGCTTTATATGCCACTTGGATGTTTATGCCCAAAGGGACCGATTATGCTTTACATCAGAGCCTGCCTTAAATACTTTACATCCCATTACATCAATTTGTCATCCTGGGAATCCAACCAACATGCTGTTAGGAAGCACAGACCACACACAGAAGCCAATGATAAATATTATGGTCAACAGTTTCAACTAAGATCTCAGCTAACAGCCAGTATCACCACAGGTTATGTGAGCAATCAAATCTTCAAGATGATTTCAGAACACAGACTTATAATTGCCCCAGAAGCTAGATACCTAGTAGAACAGGGATGACTTAACTCCACTGAGCCCTGGAGCCCTGTCCAAACTATAGACAGATAAGTATAATATATTTTTTGCTGTGTTAAGCCACTAAATTTGGGGGTAATTTTTTTTAATCTGGCTATAGGAACTAGAAAGATCAATAAAACTGTGTGAGGCAAAATAACTGAAATAAAACTATGAAGTGCCTCTTGAAAGAGTTTGCAGATTAGTAAAGCAGCACAAGATAAGCACATGTATCTCTATGGTATACAGAAGAAAATGTTTTAAAAATGTTTTATCATAATGTCACAAAGGTCATGAGGTTGTTAGGTTGAGAAAAGACATGTACCAGTTTCAGAGTCAGGAACTTCATGGAAGAGGTGGCATTTGAGATATGCTTTGCATTGTTTCATTTCCAGGAAAATTATATGCTTTTATTCCTATATAAATTGTATACTTTGAAGATAATTTGATTTCTTTAGGACTACAGCATAAGTCTGACCAATGTAGTTTTTTTTTTAAGTTACAATTCTTAGTTAATATTTTGTCTAAGGACAAGGGCAGATGAGAGTCCCTCCACATGGGTTCTATAGTAAAATCTAGAGTATACAAAGGGATAGATTATATTTCCTTTGTACTTTTCACCAGGGCCTAGGAGACACCTGCGGCACCTGAAAGTGCATATGCAACTGGATTGAAGTCATGTTAGAACAAGTAGCAACCTAATTGTGTGTTTATTACAAATTCCAAGATAACTTAAATTAACACTGTAGGTATAACTTGAGGATTTAACTCACATGTACGAAATATACTTTAACAGAGAGATTTGTGAGTTGAAGAGTTAAGGAAGTGTAGATCTCAAAACTGCTGAGAATAAGTAGTTTCAAAATATAGATTTTATTCTCTTTTCAATCCTCCAATTAAGTGCTGCTCACCTGCTAGTGAATAACCCAATGTGAATACCTCAAGAATTACCTTCTGACTATCAAACCAGAGTCATTATCTTGAATGGCCTTACATTACTAAGATACTTTAATTCACATCTAGAATCTTCCAAGTGGTGATGTGGTCTCAATGCTAAGTCAGAACACAAACTGTAAGAGTTTCAGAATTTAGATATTTCTCAAAAACATCAAACCTGAGATCTATACAGACCATGTGATGTCTTTCTAGGTCAAATTTATCCTAAAGAATTTTTGCAAGTTGGAGATTCATCAGATAACTGTTCATTTTTCCACACTGAATAAAAATAGAATTGAAATAGCTAATGAAAAATCTTAAATACTCTAAAATTCAGGTGTACCTAAGCTATATAACTGTCAGACTTCTTGTTTAATGTGTCTGTCCTCTGCTTCCAATTCTAATAACAAAACACTACGAAATCCATTGACTCAATTTGTTCTATCACGATAATTTGTTGACAATTTAGCACTTAAATTGGTTCAATTGTACTAAAAACATATTAGTTTCTCCTTCATTATGAAAGCTGAAACCGATCAATTAGCCCAGAGTTTCATTCAGTGTAGACTTGCCTAAAGCCTCACACTAATTAACAACTATATTAAAATCCTATAAACAATTCTGCCCTCTGGATGATGACTTATTGCTAGGAAGAACATGTTATTTCATCAAAAATTAAGAGCATATATGTGAATGTTTATATTTGTGATTAAAATAATATAAGTTAACTATAATGCCAAATGGTTATCAACTGAAGCACGGTGCTTCCCCCAAGGGTGCATTTGGCAAAATATGAATACATTTATGTTGTGCCAACTGAGTGGCATTTGGCAGGTAGTCAGGAATCCTGCTAACTCTCCTACAATATAAGGACGACCTGCTACAACAAATAATTATCTAGTCTAAAATGTCAATAATGCCAAGGTTGAAAAACTCTGCTAACAACCTACTGAATGGGAAAAGATCTGCAAATGATATATCCAGTAAGGATATAATAGCTAAAATATGAAAAGAACTCATATAGCTTAATATGAAATGGGTATAAGACCTGAATAGACTTTTTTTTCCAAACAAGACATACAGATGGCCAACAGGAACATGAAAAGATGCTCAACACTAATATTCAGGGAAATGCAAATCAAAATTACAATGAGATACCACCTCATACCTCTCAGAACGGCTATTATTTAAAACAAAACAAAACAAATAACAAGTGTTGATGAGGTTATGGAGAAAAAGGAACCCTTGTGCACTGTTGGGAGGAATGTAAATTGGTGCAGCCATAAGAAAAAGTATGAAAGTTCCTCAAAAAATTAAAAATATAACTACCATAAGATCCAGCAAATTCAATTCTGGGTATTTATCTGAAGAAAACAAAACACTAACGCAAACAGATATTCATCCCATGTTCATTACAGCATTATTTACAAGAGCCAGGATATAAAAGCAACCTAAATGCCCATCTGTAGATGAATGGATAAAGACGTGGTGTCTATGTACAACGGAATATTACTCAGCCGTAAAAGAAGAATGACATTTTGGCATTGCATTTGCAACAACATGAATGAATCTAGGGAATATTATGCTAAAGGAAATAAATCAGACTGAGAAAGACAAATCCCATGATTTCACTTATGTGTGGAATTTAAAAAACAAACCAGAACAGAAACAGACTCATAAGTATAGAGAAAAAAACTGGTGGTCACCAGAGGGGAAAGGAATGTAAGACCAAACAAAATAAGTGAAGGGGATTAAGAGCTACAAACTCCGTCATACAATGAATAAGTCATAGGCATGTAATGTACAACATAGGGACAAGAGTCAACAATATTATAATAACTTTCTGTGGTGACAGATAGTTACTAGACTTATCAGGAAGATCATTTCATAATGTATATAAATGTCTAACCACTATATTGTACACCTGAAATCAGTATTGTGTGTCAAGTACAGTTAAATTATAAAAAGAAGAAAAAGAAAAACTCTGCTATATACTACATACCTCTTGTTGGAAATAATTTTTTTCATTTAGATTGTAAACATCCAAGAGTACATTTATTCCTGATACTTTAAATCTTTAGATGATATTTAAAATTTTATTTAAGAAATGCTGAGTATTAATGAATAAAGATACTTCTTAAAGCAAACAAACAAAAATATTGATCCATTGAAGTTCAAAAAGATAATTGAAAAAAATCAGTTGTTTAGGTGAATAGAGATGAGTGCTATTTACATCTAAAGCTTTGTTAAGTGAATACCCAGGCATAAAATTAACTGGAGGGATATGGAAAAAATTAATTTGATATGCTTTGCAAAGTGGTTTGAACTTAACTTCTCTTGAGTGTATAGGGGAACCTACCCAAATAAGGAGGAATGAAGGTGATGATCTTATCTGCACAATCTAGGCATTAGTCACTACTCCTGACAGGTAGAGATTCTTGCTTAGGTGAAAGTGTGGACCTGGCTTCCCTCCCATCATTTCAGCCAGTAATTTGAGAATTCACCTGAAGAAGCAAACTAAAGATTTGATAAAATTGGAGGGTGGATGGTAGGGAGAGAAGAAGAAGAAGAAGAAAGAAAGAAGTGAGTGTAATAAGTGGCTTACAAATGTTGCTATTTAACATAGTTGCGGTCTGGAGATACTACTAAGTGAAGGTATTTGAGAAATCTGCACCATGGCAGTGATTTTCTTTTGTATTCTGCACTTGCTTCTCTAACTCTATGACTTAAATGAACTAACCTTGAAGACAGATGAGCCTTTTGTATAAAAGTCTACAAAATGGATTGGAAGAGAAAGTTGTAAAAAAAAAAAAAATCATACTTTAAAAAAAAGTTACCTTTTCACAACAATACAAAATGTCTCTTTTTAAATTCTAAACATTCTGAATTCTAAGAAAGCCAATTTTATAATTTAAGATGCATAATATAGCTTTATATTTTAAATGCAATTTTAACGGAATTGATAAATTCCACATAATTATTCCATTAACCTCTGAAAACATCCCGACGTTCTCCTGCAACTCAACAGCTGGATGAAAACAGGCCCCCAGGACCTCATTTACTTGTTATACCTGTCTCATTTACAAGCCAATTAATTTACATTTTCAGCATTTCAATTACAGGACTCCATTAATGCCCCAAATAATTTGTAGTGAATAGCCTTCTAAATTCAAACTGCTCTGAAACTCTAAAATTCTATGTTTTCTGTGTTTTGATATAAACCAAAAAAGTACATATTAATAAAACATAGGACATGAACCCAAAATGTATTCTTAGTCCAAATAAAACAGTTTATTTTATAAGAAATCATACAATTAGTATTCTAGTTTAGGATCCTCAAAAAATGCAATATTCAAATGTGTCAGTGTCTAGAACAATGCCATTGTCCATAATAAAAGTTTAATATGCACGTGCTATTCTGATGGGGCAGAGTGCTACCTGTTCACAAAACCAAATTCCTCTTCTTCCTGGGCACAAAGCTGGACAGGTAAGTGTGGCCATGTAATGGAGAGCTAGCTAATGGAATGTGAGAGAAAGAGAAATATGTACCTCTCTGCCTGGCCCATGAAAACCTCCCCAGGCATGACCTGCCTGGTTTATTTCCCTTCTAGTTGCCTGGAATGGAGATGACCTCACGGTGACATGGATCCTTAAATTCTTACCTGAAGGAGAACTGGCTGGGTAGGAGCACCTGCTTTGGTCTATGACGAGAGAGAAATGAACCTTTCAAGTGCAAGTCATGAAATGTACAGGTTTATCTGCTTTTATTTGTAAAAGTATCCAGTGTTACATGAGCATTTTTAGAGGTAAAAACCCCAATTACGTTTTCTCTAATGTATGGAATCATGAAAATAAGCTGCTTGGGAAATGCGTGCATGTATACACACACACACACACACATATTTATATGTGTCTATTTACATATATGTGTATATATCCACACACATATATCAAAACATATAGATACACATATATGTTTTGATAACTTTCATTAATAGTTTTTAAATGGAATTTATTACTGTTCATTAGAAGATTAACAAACTGAAATTCGAGCTAAGGATTAAAAGACCCTTTCATCTTACTGCTCTTTCGCCCTGAATTCGCACATACACTCGTTCATATCAATCGCGGACTGATGTAGGAGGCAAAGCTTCCTGTTTAATGATGACAGTGTCTTGTTCTCTCTACTATAATTTGCCTAACGAATCAACTTCTAGCAATTACATTTGGTTTCACTTTTTATTCAAACTTCATCTTTTCTGCCCTTGACTTTTTTGCCATCAGTAGTCAGCTATTATAAAACCATAACCTCAAAAGTACTGAGAATTTGACTTATTCTAAATATTACATAATCTGGACTACACTCATTTTGAATGGTCTCATTTGATTGGATCAATACGCTTATTTATTTTTCCAGCAATTACTTACCTGATATTCACCTTTATAAAGAATGTTTTTTATTCATTTCAAGAAGCTGAACTGAACAAAATGATTGTATCTTTCTTTTACTTGTCTCAGAACTGTTAACTCAAGTAGCATTTATAAAAAATAGAGGTACGAATTTCAAAATTATATGCATCTGGTGACATTTCTCTTCATGATGTGAACATTGATGCATGTTCTTTTCCACTAAGATAGCTTATACAAGGTACACCATGTCATTGGCCTTTTACTTCACTGAGAGGCTTGCCATGTTCACAAAAGGCTGACAGCTCTACTCCAACTAGTGCGATTTCAGAGAAGAGGGTGACAGTGTGGCTAAGCCAGGTTTCACAATGGGTTGTCTTTGCTGTGTTAACATGAAAACTCAGAGAGTACAAGGAAGACTGAATAGAGTCCCAGATAAAAAGGAAATAAAGCCTCAAGGACCTGTCACATAACACTTATTTTCCCGAGTAAAAGTAACTGAGGTATAATCAAGATCTACGGCTTTGAAGTCAGAAAGACCTATTTTCACATATTTTAACCTCTCTCAGTTCCAGTGTCTTCATCTAAAAAAAAAGGAAACAAAAGCATCTGTATAATAGGATCATTATGCGGATTAAGTGAAAACATGTGTAAACAGTCCAATTCTGCATCTGTCACTCAGAAGTACTAATATTTATTGAACATTCAAGCACTGTTCTAGGCATACAGACAAAAATCCTTGCCCCATGGGGCATACTCCATAGTGGGAGAACTGCAAATAAAGAAGATGAATAAGTGAGATGTATAGTACATTAGATAGTGGGGGGAGAAAAAGGAGATAGCAGAAAGGAAGGCGAAAAGTGACAGAGAGAAGAGGGATAGGAAGGGTTGCATTTGGAATAACATGATGGCCTGACCAGGACAATCTCATGAAAAGGCCTTATTGCAGGACAGGAGAGAGCTAGCTGTGTGGACAATTGAAGACAAGCATTCTAAGGAGAAGAAAGGGCAAATACGAAAACACTAAGATGAAAGCATGCCTGACCTACTCCTAGAACAGGAGGAAGCCTTGACTCAAGTAGAGGCATATGAGGGTGGAACAGTGGGAGATGGGGGGCAAAAATATTGCGTATAGTCTTGTGGGTCTTTGTCAAGGCTTTGACTTTTACTCTGATGGAGATGACATGCCTGAATGATATTGATTAGACAAGTGACTCAACTCAGGTTGGTGTTTTGAGAATAAATAGAAGGGAGAAAAGTAGAGAAGTGGGTAGATCAGTTTTAAAGCTTTTTATTCATCCTGGTAAAAGATGAAGGGTCCCTTGTCCCAGGATAGAAGCAATCAATGTGATGAGAAGTAGTTAAATTTTGAATATAATCTGAAAGTTACTCTCTGAGGGATTGGATATAGAGTGTGAGAGTCACACAAGGGTCAAGGATGACTCCAAGGTTTTTACATGAGCAACTGGAAGAATGTCAGTTCTTTTCTCTTTCCCCCTTTCTCTCTGTTTCTCTCATATTTAGGGGCTTACTGGATGAAAATAAGAGATCTTCATCTTCTAAAATCTGGATTTCTAACAAGTTTATAAATGAAGATTCTGCTAATCAGTGACTAGCCAGAGGACTCTACATGAGAATTGGAGGGAAAAAGATCTCCATCATATTCTAAAGCCAATATTCTAGAAATATTCATAAATATATTGTTAAAGTCTTTATAGAAATCAAATGATACAATATTGATAAAAGGGATTCTTTCTTTGTTAGCTCAATAATCTGTTTTATAATACTCTGTCTACATTGTTTAAGGTTCTATTTTTTTGTAGATTAAACTGTTAATATCACTTGTTGACATATTTCTTCTTAGACTGTGGCATTTTAGTGCAAGAAAGATTTCTTTCTTGCCTATGAAAAGTCTAGTGAGAGTCATTCCATTCCCCTACCAGGCTGTGGTTCAGAGGTTCAAGTTCCAAACATCTAAAAAATATAATCCAAGGACATCAAGAAAAAGGAAGTGAGAACTATGTGGAGTGTATAAGCTTTTTTAAAAAATTATCCCTAAAATGGCACACTGACTTTCATTCACACTTCTTTGGCTGCAACAATCTAGCCATCTTACTATAAGAAGTTTAAGAAGTAAAAGGAAATATATGGAACATCTAAAAAAACACCACTTTCTATGCTGCTGGTAACTTACCTAGAATTTGTATCTTCTGACTCTCCACCCTGCCAAAAATCACAGTACTTGATCTTACAGAGTTAATGTATAACTTTTTAACATTGTGGATTGTGATGATATAAAAGGACAGTCACTGAAATTTGCTAGGAGAGCAGAACTTAAATGTTATCATCACTCTCTCCTCCCTTGCAAAAAAAAAAAAAAAGGTAAATATGTGAGGTGATGGATGTGTTAATTAATTCAATGTGGGAGACTCCTTTCACAATGTATATGTATTATCAAATCATCATGCTGTACACTTTAAATATCTTTAAATTTTATTTGTCAACTATCCTGTAATAAAAATAAATAAATAGAGTAATTGAATAGAGTCATTCAAGGGAATGACACTAGACAAATGGTACGGCTGGAACAACATTCAGGACATGAACATTGTAGAGGACCCTCCTCCTCCAAGGGCTCCCCTTCCTGTAGAAACTGGAAAGGAATTCTGGATTTGAAACTTTGGACTTCTGACTGATTTCCTCCATTTTTTTCCCTAATTCTTCATCTCATTTATTTCTACTCTAGTCTTTATTATTTCCTCCTATATGCTTGCTTTAGGTTTAGTATCTCCTTCTTTTTATTTTGTTGTTCTCATAAAATTTAAGGCTTTTGTATTGCTGTGAGATCCTTCTTCTTTTCAAAAAATAGAAGTTTACAGCAATAATGTCTCTCTAAACACAACTTTAGCTGCATTCCCTAAGTGTTGGTATGTTTTCTTTCTGTTTTCATTTATATCAAAGTATTTTCCAATTTCCCTTTTTTCCTTTGCCTATTAGATATTTAGGAGACTATTTTTAACTTCCATAACTTAAAAAATTAAAATTTCATTTATTATTAATTTTTAATTTTATTCTGCTAGCATAGGATAGTACTTTGTACAATTTCTATCATTTTAAAATTTATTAAGGTATATTTTATAACCTAATGTATGGTCAATACTACAAAATGGACCGTATGCAGTTGAGAAGAATGTGTATCAGCTATTGTCGGATTATGTGTTCTATAGATATCTATTAAGTCTATTTGGTTTATAGTGTTATGTCCTCTATTTCCTTATTAATTTTCTGCCTAATTGCCCTACACATTCTTAAAAATGAAGTATTGAAGCCTCCAACTGTACAGTATTTCTGTTTTCAATTTTGTTCCTTTCTGCTACATATATTTTGGAGTTCTTTTGTTTGGTGCATGTAATTTCATAATTATATCTTCAAGATAAATTAATCTGTTTAACTTGCTTCTTTGACTCTAGTGACAATCTTTGTGGTTAAATTCTATTTTTGTGTGTGATATTAGTGTAGCCAGTCCAGATCTCTCTGGGGCACTTTTTCCATCCTTTCTCTTTGAACATATTTGCATCTTTGAGACTAAAATTTTTTTCTCATGTATATATAGTGTATTGTCAGATCTTATGCTTTTTATCTGTTCCTCAAATCTCTGCCTTTTGATTACTGTTTAATTCATTCACTTTAATTACCATTACTGATAGAGTAGAATTTATGTATGCCAAGTTGCTATGTGTTTTTAAAACATTTTATGACTTTTTTCCCCTATTCTCTAGGAACAGGAATGTCCCTATTCCTCCATTACTTCTTTCTTTTGTTTTAAATAGAAAGTTTCTAGTACACCATTCTTATTCTCTTGTTTTCTTTACTTTTTATTTTTGGATTACTTCCTAGCAGTTATCCTGGGAATTCTATTTTGCATATTGACTTAAAACAATCTTGTTCATGTTAATACTAACTTAATTTCAATAGCATACAAACTTTTTCTTTCTATTAACTCTACAACTTTCTCCCCTCCAAGTGTTATTATTGAAATATAAATTTTATCTTTCTACATTGTAAGTTTATCCCTAAACAGAATCCAGATAAGTAATTATTTACAGTAAAGTAAATTTCAGGAAATATTTTGATCTCTAAGGCCACCATAGAGAATGTAATGAACTCTCAGAATCTCATTAGGTTCTAGTCTAATCTATCCCAAATAAGACAGCAGATTTTAGTTTGAGTTAATGTACATTGAGACTCACCATTTATCCTAAAAGTGGAGTTCAGTGTCAAGTTCACATATGTTACCATCAAAAGTCCAGAAAATTCAACAGGTTAGGTTAAGGAAATGTTAAATTGAAGCCATACAATACAATTTCCAAACCTTGACCTATTCATACAAAGGTAACAGGCACTTTAAACTAAGATAACCATAGATGTTCAGAAATTTCTCTATATTGTTCTTAATCCTTCAGATTATGTGTTTGATGGTCCAAAAGACCTCACTTAGGTTCAATGATTTGCTCAAGGGACTCACAGAGCTCAAGAAACCTATTATATCCACAGTTACAGTTTATTATAGCAAAAGGGAAAGATACATTACAGGCATGTTTCAGGAAACACTAGTTATAAGCTTCCAATTTTTCTCACACTGGAGTCAAATGTGCAACACTTATTTCCTCCAGCAACAGTATGTGACATTACACATAGAGCACTGTCAACCAAGAAAGTTCACCTGAGCCTTGGTGTGGACCTTCACAAAAGCAGGGCTGATTTGAGTCTCCAGCCCTTTCAGAGGTCCAAGCTGATTCCGCGTGATCCAAGACCCCCACAGGAACAAAGACACTCTCATCAGAGAGGATATCCCAAGGCCTCAGAAGTTACCTTTCAAGAGCAAGCAAAAGCTAAACACTTCTATGGAATGTGCAAAGTGTGGACACCCAGACTTGATGAGTTAATCTTTCTACCTGCATGAGATCCCAGCATGAGAAGCCATAGGACAGACCGAGTCTCATGGAAAAGACTCATGCTTCTGGGAGAGCCTGAGGTCTCATCCATATGCTGGAAGAAATATTTATTATCATCCTAGGACAAAAATGTCCCACTAGGTTTACACAGTCAAGAAAAAGCATTATTTCCCTGGGCAATTTTTTCCCTGCAACTAAACAGTCTTCTGGTGAACTCCTTAAGCCATCTATAAAATAAAAGTTTACTACATACTACTCACTGAGTATCTGGAAATAAAACAATACAGTATCTACCCTCAAAGAAATCATACTCAAGTGCAGAGAAATAAAAATATGTGTAAATATGGTAAAAATAGATGCTGTGAAAAGCATAAGCATAGGACATAATGAGGAACAAAGAAAGGGTCCCTTACTTAGCCAGAGCAGAGATCACTACTAACAGGAAGTGACATTAAATCTGAATTTTAAAGGATGAATAGGAGAAAGAGAGGAGAAGAAAAGCACATTATTGTCAGAAATCAGCCCCTCCACATTCATGAAGTTATGAAAATATAATGAAGTGCTTGGGAGAAAATGTGGATAAAGTTAATCTGGATGAGCTGTGGAGTGCTAAAACCACAAAAAGCATGATGCCTATGGAAATGTGTGGAAGAGTCAGGACCATATACCCAAGGCTGATCTGCTCTCTGACATACTAAACTTTCTGGCTATTTTATTTCCTCACAAACAAAAGGCAAATTCAAATACGTAGTAAAAAAGAAATTTTAACTGAACTTGCATTTTCTGTTTGTATACACGTAAACAAACAAATATAACAAGGCCCAGTAGATATTAGTTGAATTTATGTAAACTGGTGAATCTCAGAGAAATGCAGAAGGTTAACTCTCAGGAAAGCAAAATAATATTTAATAAAGCTATACTGAATTATTAGAGATGAATCTGTGAAAAACAACATCAGATGGAGAATCTCATTTCATAGCCCTTTTGTGCTGTTACTACACTCCTTATTAAGAGCAAGATGCCTCTTTTTCTAGCACTTTGCAGTCCCTGCATGCAATAGGAACACAGAAATTCAGAAATAATTGAACTTTACCCAGATCTTACCACTTGTGAACACAAGTTTAACTGTCTGCATCTTAGAAATGGCCAAATGTGAAATGGCCAGATACTTCTCCTGATGGCAAACTGTAAGTGCCCTTAAATTGCACCTTCCATGTCACAGACATCATAAGGGTGAAGTCAATTTCAAAACTGCCCTTGGAACATGAACTCTTCAATGACTTTCCCATAATACTGTGAAAGTAAGGTTAGAACTTAGGGAAGATGCTCAGCTAGACTTGAGGTAAATCAGATGCCACAACTGTGAAGCAATGATCATTTCTGCAAATCAACCAGAGAAATATTACAATGCACAGCACATACCAATAAAAACTCTAAAAATATAATGGGATTTCTAAGAGGGCTTTGTAGATAGATACTATGTAGATATGAAATTTGACATAGTATACCTTTGGTTTAAATCCCTTTTTACTCTTTAAGAGACTCAAAATTATACTATAAAATGGATTATTTTAAGTCTGCACAATCATTTAAGACATACCGACAAAAATCTTGCTATGACTGAAAGAGACAGAGCAAGGGAAGCATCTTCCCTGGGTGATGAAACTGGAGTGTAGAGGACAAGTTCCCTAGAATTGCTCCTCCATTGTATGTTCTTAACTTCTGCTTTTGAAGCCTGCTTCCTATTTCTAGCCTTCCTTCATGCATTTGGGCCCATTACAGTCAAATCCTAATATAAACACAAAGTTAATAAAGGGACATCTCTGAATCTGGTCACACAGAAGACTAAAAGGTTTTAAGGGATTTCTTTAGCAAAAAGTTAAATAACATCTATTGAAAGATTATATTTTTCCCCAAATAAATGATTGCTGGAATGTATTTTGGAAATTGTTCTCAATGCCTCCACTTTAGATAACAATTAGAACAATTTAATTGGTTCCCCATACTCCAATCCAATTCATGCAATAGCTCTGGAAAAACTTACACATGATGACTGAATACATTTAAACTAATATTAAACTAATTCCCCTTATTAGTCTTTAAATGAATATGTGCTGTCAGCTGGATTCAGTGGCTGTTTGCCGTTTGTGAAAGCCAGAGATTAATAATAGCCTGTCTGAAGGCACAGATTTATTCTCTGGCCTCCCTGGTAGAATAAAAATGTTAAAGGCTGAATGTTGAATTCATTGCTAACAATTAATTTCCCTTGATAATGCATGTGTTGTCGGCATGTTGTGAGTGCAACTGGTCAGCGTTCGTATTAGTCTGAAATATCAGCTCTGTAAGTGATGTTGGAGCTTGGCTCAAAACATCCACAACGTACACAGCTGATTGAGTAGGAGATGGGAGGTCATTCATGGAGATGGGAGCATTTCTTTAACTTTAGCCACTCAGCTATAATTTATAGGGAAAGTAAATGGTTTTGAATGACTCTGATTCCATATCTATCAAAAATTATTTCTTATCAGTCCTATAAATTCTACCTAACACTTGGAATAAGCAACAACAGATGATCTATACAGGAAAGCAGTGAATAGCATGGGATCTAACATGAAAAGAAATAGAATAAAAAATCAAGACTTGATGAAAACTTATCAAGGCTGTTTTGCAGTAACATGTGCCAAATTATTTTAGAGTTATGCAACTCTCTGAAACAAACTGTTAAGTTACTATGAATAAAGTTGATAGAAGGGTCATCACTGCATTCCTCCCACACAAATGAATGTCTGTATTCTTTTTCAGTAACATAGCTGTAAGATGCGGTTATACAAAGAACAAGAATAGATCAGAACAGGCACAGCTATCTGTAGTCCTTGTCAGGTTATAAAATCTTTGTTAAGAAATTACTATCTCGAACATGGGTTGGACAACTGTGGCTCACAGATCATATCTGTCCCTGACTGTTTTTGTAAAAAGCTTCATTAGAGCAAAGCCATATTTGTTCATTTTGTTTTAACTGTGGCTGTTTTCACACTACAAAGGTGGAGTTGAGTAATTGCAACCGAGACTGAAAGGCCTGTAAAACCTAATGTATTTACTACCTGGCCCTTTTAGGAAAAGATCTGTTGGCCCTGGTCCAGAACTTGTAGACTGCATTGTAATGCACCCACCCATCATCCCTGCACCCACTGACAGTACGAGGTCCTACAAAGTTGAGCCCCTAAACTGCAATGAATCATCTCCAAACTAGAGATCTCTGTGGGGGTCCCACTAAGATGAGATCATGCTGTCTTCAGCATTACCGATTGCCTACAAAGGTTCTGACATTAGACAGCACGCCAGAATTAGATGAGACCCTGAGTCCTTGTGTCATGGACATATACGCTTGTGGGGAACAAATATATTAAACACACAATTACACAAAGGAGTACTTATTCATTTTAGAAATAGCATGTAAAATAGTCCAATGCACATAAGAGTTATAACTTTGTGGGGTTGGGGACAATGACAGGGAAGACAGCATTGCCTGAAGGGTGAGTAGAAGATCAGATGAGGAGTGTGTTGGACAGAGAAGGTCAGGATGTATGCAGCCCTGAGACAGAAGGCATTTCATATCTTCAAAGAAGAAAGACCATGGGATGTACAGTCATAAAAGAAAAATGTATTAGAAACCATGGCTAGATGTGACTAAAAATCTATCTAAAAAAATACTCATTTATTGGGGCTTCTAAATTTTAGCCTCCAAGCGTTTACTGAAAAGCCTCACTATAATTGTAGTCAGACTAGGAGACGGCTCAGCAATCTTTGAAAAAATACAGGCCGAGAGAGAGAAATCAAGAAGTGATGATCACTTGCCTCTGAAGACACACTTGCCAGTATTTTCGAGAGAATTCTTATGGTGGCAAAGGGAATGGGCTTTGAATGACCGCTGGTCATTCTGATTCCCTTTGTGGTCTTGTTAGTCATTCTTGGCAGAGATCTCATTCCTGATTTAAAGTGAACAGAAGTATTACTTTTTAGATTCCACATATAAAACATGATATATGTTGAAGAGAAAGGGGAAAAAAAAAAGTGAACAGAAGACCTTTGGAGTCTATGAAGGAGGACGTAGGTCTAAAATTCCCCTGGGGCCTTCTCAATAAACAGTAGAGACTAAGTGTATAAGGAAGAATCTTCCTGTCTAGTCCACTTTTTAACCTGTAAGGAATATTCAAAAATACAAATACTCACACCTCTGCTTTGAATCAAATGTCTTTTCAGCATCCAACAGTTTTCCTCTTTCTACTCTCCACAGATCAGCTGCCGGAAATAATAGCTACTTACAGTAAGTAGTTCAAGGGGTGAGTTCTAAATGCATTCTTAGAAACTTGTGAGGAACAAGGGAATAAATAACTATAGTAGTAATTCAAGCAACTTATTTTAATTGGTTTTAATTTTCAGGTTAAGTAAAATTGTCCCGAGAAGCTTCCAAAAAGTGGTAAGATTCTTCAAACAATGACTTCAGTAATCTAATTAAAGAAATTACATTCCTTTGTCATTCTCCCAGATCCAGAGCCCTCCTTGCCTGGAATAAAGAATTTGCCCTGGTTATCTCCTTCAAGAGGGGGTGGTGGGGCAACATGGAACTGAGGCTTAATAAAAGGATAGTATTTCTCTCCCTAAGGTATAAATGGATGATTTAAAAATACAGAAAAACAAGCAAAATGAACACTAATGACAGTCAACAACTGATTTCTCATATGCATCTTCTCCCTCCCCAAGTTCTGTATCTCTCTCCTTTCAAGCTCCCTGCTTCCCAAGCCATCTCCTTCCTCTATCCTCTTTTCTAATTACAGACTCTATCATTTTTCTCCAGTTATCCCATCTTGGTTGCATATCAAAAAGCAAAAACATTAATGTATACAATGCTCAGATCATTCAATGACCTATTACTTGGTCTTTGAGAAAGGCACGTTTTATAACATAAAAATATGTCATTTTTATGACCTCAATTTTGAGACTGCATCTAAATCACAGGTGTACCTAAATTTTCTAAACATAATCTATGTGCATTAGTTTCCTAGGTCTGCTGTAGCAAATTACCACCAATGGCTTAAAATAACAATGTATCACAGTTCTGAAAGCTAGCAGTCCAAAATCAAGGTGTCAGCAGTGTCCATGTTTTCTCTGAAAACTCTAGGGGATGATTCTTCCTTGCCTCTTCCTAGACTCTCACTGTTGCTGGCAATCCTTCGCATTCCTTGGTTTGTAGACACATCACTCCAGTTTCTACCTCCAACAACACATGGCTACTTTCTGTGTGTCTTTATATCATTTTCTTCCCGTGCATGTATCTTTCTGTTTCTCCACATGAGCTTTTCCTCTCTAAGTGTGCTATCCAAATTTCCTTGGCTTGTAAGGATACCAGTCATTAGATTAGGGCCCGACTGTCGTTAGCATAAACAGATCTTACATTGGATTATAACTGCAAAGACCCAGCTCCCAAATATGGCCACGTTCACGGGTGCCAGGGATTAGGACTTTAACATATTTTTTGGGTGGACACAATCCAAACCATAACAGTATAGATCATTACTTTTTTCTAAATAGTTCTTAAGTCTATTCTGATTTATTTTAGTTTTTAACCACTCAATGTTTATTGAATACCAACAGACTAATTTTGATCATCCTTTTATCTTCTCCAAATATTCTTCTTGGAAACATCAAGCCTTAGTCCCTCATTCTAGTATCTAGGGATGTAATGACTAAGACTGGCTGTGTCCTCATTGCAGTTATCATAAATGTATCAAATTTAATCCTTTTCACATTTATTTGAAAGATAGAAACACTCTAAATCAAATAAATTGTATCCTCACATTAGATTCTCAGTGATTGGCTCTTATTGGACCTATTTCCAATCTGATGTTATTCACATATCCTCCATGGTTCCCCTCACTTTTTACTTCCTTTGTTCTCCTTTTCCTCTTTTTGTGCTTTGTCCCCATTTTCCCAAGTAAAACTGTAATCCAGAAGTGTGCAAAGCAATATGTGAAATGATTACATAACTACCTTTTTTCTTGCTCTGTCCAATAAAGCAGTTGAGAGAAAGGACAGCTGAATTCTGTTAGATTCTCTTTGTGTATAAGTTGTAAAAGAAAGTGGTCAGCAATAGACTAATTCTTGGAACGCTGCTCTAGGTACATAAAAGGGAGTGCTAGGAAATTTCAAACTCACGCATTTTCAGGAGCTCATGAGAGCTACCAGCAGCTGTATGGAAAAAAAAATTCTTTGGGAGTTTCCATGAAAGGTTTTCTAAAGGCACGAAGAGGCCAAGGATTGTAGATATGGAAGGAACTGAAGGGCATGATTTATGTCTGTGCTCCTGTTTGAAGGATTATGATTCATAACTTCTGAAACTGGTTTCCCTGCTTGAGAAAAAGGGGAAGGGTAATACAGTAGTCAGCAAGGTCTGCACGTCTAAGTACACACATACTCACATGTGTACATACACACACTCTTTAACATCTACTGTTCTGTACCAAAGGAGCAGCATATAAGAAAGGACTCAGCTTTGGGTTTTGGTTATCAGTATTTGATGAGATTAGAAAAAGAAAAATATACAAAAGCAAATTTTGGGGAGCTTTATATGTATTCTGCTATTCTTAATCCTCTTCTCTGTAGGCCCACTTGGAAAGGCAACTAAGTTTAGAAGTGGTAGCTGTAATACCCATACTTTGTTTAGTGTTCAGGCAATAGCATGTTTCACCTCTTTTTTATTAACTGTTGGAACTTGGACCAATAAGTCACTGGCCTTGAGGAACATCCTGAACATCAGCCTCTAAAACCTGTACAACTGCCCCCAGATACAGACAGTGTGGGAGCTGTGGCTAAGAGATGGTAGACTGAATACCACATCACAGAATGCCAACCTCTCTGGTCTCCTTTTTGGACGCAGTCTGGAGATCAAGGTCAGTTTGACAATTCTGCAGCAAAGGCAGCAAGAGAAAGATGGACTGAAAATCTGCTCAAAGCACCATATCACTCAATTTTTTTTCAGAATTATATCATACATTCATTTAAGCATTTTAAATACCTTCTTGTTAAAGTAACTGAAATTGGTCTTGTTACATAAATTTTGGAGAAGCTTATAGGGAGAACTTTCAAATTCCCATAGTTGAAGCAAATGCCTAAGAAACAAGACTCTTCCAATTGTACATTTTTAGTTAACTAAATCAAAACTTTCAGAGGAGAAAAATGCTAGTATGGTCAAAATAAATCAAAGTTATAAAAATTGTATAAGCAAGGAAAACATGACTTAGTGAAAGACAATGAACAAGACTAATTAGATGGATTCTAAAAAGCATAAATCTCTTCTTAAAGATGATGAGTCTAAATAATGAACAACGGAGCTCTGTTTCATGCTTCAGAGAATATAGTATGATCTGTGTATTCACAGGTTAAAGGCAGGAATACAGTCACCATCAGAGAAGGAAATATATAATACCACTTGAGAACTTCTCATAAGGCAAAGGAAGTAGACATATCCAGGTGTGACACAGCTGCCAAAATTTCTTCTAGATAAAAATAAATTTTAAATAAATAAAAGGGCCTGACATATCAAATTGGTAAATGTTCTATCTCCTTAGAAGAATAAGTCAACCTCTTCTAACTTGTCAAAAAATATTCAAACCACTAATTTTTCTCCTGCTTCTTGTGAGAAAAATTACTAGGAGCAGTGTTAAAAATTCAAACTAATTCACTGAGTGCCTACACTATATTAAACACATTGTGGGGATTAAGAGGTCACAAACAAAAGTTATTGCATTTGCTCCCAAGAATATTACAATATACCAAGGAGACTTGCATTTAGATAAAACATGACAGTGGAATACATTATTTTGCTGTAATGGAGTCAAGGACAAGAGGTAATGACAGCACAGAGGATGGAGCTCCTAGATCTGAGCAAGGAGGAGTCTTTTGGGCTTCCCAGAGGAGTGGAGCAGAAGCATAATGGGGGGACTTCGAGAAGTGAATAGAAATTCACAAGTAGTAGTATTATGCAAGTACAATTCTAACCACACGGGCAGAGGAAGGACGTGGATGATGACTTTCTCTAACACGTTGAAAACTGATTTTGAGGCCTGACGTCAAATTTTGTTATAAAATGAAATATCTGCCATATTACAAGATGAATAAAATAGACAAAAGTCAAGCAAAGTTGATCAGAGAGAAACATACCTCTATATACACACATGATTTATGCACTATATCTATTCACATATATATGTACTGTAGTGCATATATGTGTGTATATGAGTGTGTATGTATATATATAATATGGTAATTATATCTTAAATCATAAACAAACAAATGATTTAATGCCAATAAGTTATAAAGCATATATATGATTGAAATTTTATAAAATTAATAAACATATGACTAAATTATCTCAAGAAGAAATTGGAACTGAATGGATCAATAGGCACTAAATAAATGAAACAGGCAGTCAAATGCTCTCCACTTTCTCTTCTGTCCAACACCACCAAGTCCAGATGCTATTACAGGCAAGTTTTAGCAAACCTTCCCAAATGGTTTATCTCAGACCTTCCCAACTTTTCCAGAGGATACAATGAAGGGAAGTTTATCCAGTTCATTTTATGAGAGTCACAGAACTAAAATGCTAGAGTTAGACAAGGGCACTACAGAAAAAACAATTCTAGGCTAATTCACTCACAGAGTCACAACTTCAGATACATTCAATTGTATTAGTAAATCGATTCCAAAAATGTGTAAAAATTTACTTCTCAGGAATTCAAAACAGTCTATCCTCACAATCCATTAAGAGAGGGAAGAATGCATATGATCATCGCGAAACAGACAGAAAAATCATCAAATAAATTTTGCTTGCAACGGTCATTAAAACAAAAAAGGTATTTTGGAAATTAGTAACAGAAAAAAAAAAAACTTCCTATCATTTATTTAAATTCTATAGCCAACAACATACTTAATGGTGACTATTTAGAAGCTTTTTCATCAACATGAGAAGTAAAGCAAGTATATCTGCTCTTAGAACTATCACTGTGCCTTTAAATGTTTCTTCTCTAATATTTCCTTCTCTTTCCTTCTGAAGCTTCTACTAGACACAGGCTGAAACTTTGTATTGTATGCCCAGATTTTTAGCCTCTTTTTTCATGCTTTTCTTCTCTTTAAATTGTTTGTACTACAGAAGTACTCAGATTTACCTTCAGACACAATTATTTTTTTCAGTCTATTGTTCAACCCATCTATTGAGATTATGTTTCCCATAACTATACTACTTGTTTTATTGTTTCTAGACTATACATTTGGGCCTCTTCTCAATTATTCTTATTTCTTCTTATTCATACTATAATACTCTTGTCCTTTTATCTCTATTCATCTTTTTAATCATTTTGGACACTACTTTTCATTCAGATTATTCTAGTGTCTCAAAGTCATGTGGGCTTCAATTTTTCTCATTTTTTAATATGTATTTTTTTATTGAAGTATAGTCAAATATTGTGTGAATTTCTGGTGTACAGCATAATGCTTCAGTCACACATGAACATACATATATTTGTTTTCATATTCTTTTACAATATAAGTTACTACAAGATATTGAATATAGTTCCCTGTGCTATACCATATGAACTTGTTTATCTGTTTTGTATATATTAGTATTTGCAAATTGCAAACTCCCAATTTATCCCTTCCCACCCTCTTCCCCTACTGGTAATGATAAGTTTGTTTTCTGTCTGTGAGTCTGTTTCTGTTTTGTAAATAAGTTATAAGTTCATTTGTCTCTCTCTCTCTCTTTGTTTTTTTAAGATTCCACATATTAGTGACATCATATGGTATTTTTCCTTCTCTTTCCGGCCCACTTCACTTAGAATGATGATCTCCAGGTCCATCCATGTGGCTGCAGATGGCATTATTTTATTCTTTTTTATGACTGAGTAGTATTTCATTGTGTAAATATACCACAACTTCTTTATCCAGTCATCTGTTGATGAACATTTAGGTTGTTTCCATGTCTTAGCTATTGTAAACAGTGCAGCTATGAACATTGGGGTGCATGTATCTTTTTGAATTAAGGTTCCCTTTGGATATATGCCCAGGAGTGGGATTGCTGGAACATATGGTAAATCTATTTTTAGTTTTTTGAGGAATCTCCATACTGTTTTCCATAATGGCTCCAACAAACTACATTCCCACCAACAGTGCAGGAGGGTTCCCTTTTCTCCGGGCATTTATCATTTGTGGACTTCTGAATGATGGCCATTCTGACTAATGTGAGGTGATACCTCAGTGTAGTTTTGATTTGCATTTCTCTGACAATTAGCGATACTGAGCATTTTTTCATGTGCCTATTGACCATTTGTATATCTTCACTGGAGAATTTCTTGTTTAGGTCAAGTACTGACTCCCATTGTGGTGGTTTCTTCCTCAGTTGATTTGTAAGTTTTGACTCTCTCACTGTAATGATTTTTCTGGGGATATCACGTGTCTAGGTTTATAAGAGCATCCCAATAGAGCCTACCTGTGATGCTTTTGCCTAACATCACAGATTATCACTGGTACAGGACAAGTTTTCTTTAATTTTTCTGTCTTAAAGTACCTGAAACACATGGTTGATATGAAGTCAGATTTTAGCCTCAAGGTTGGTATGAGCCAAAGGAGTAGTTCTTTGACACCCTGAGCCCTGACTGAGATGCAGTCTTCTCTGCTGCTTCCCAGATTTGATCAGTGTTGTTTTAGCTTCCCTTTCTTTTAAGTGGCAGCCTGTGTGACTCTTGATACATGCTCTTGAATTGATTTTCCTCTTCATCTCAACCGTAAGATGATATTTCTGTTAGTTTTGAGGTGGCTGATGTATTCTAAAATATTTTTATTCTATTTTTTCTCACCATGTCTATGAATTGAGGGTAGCTTTTGAATCAGGTCAGATTGCTATACTCAACATATAATATATGCTAGACAATCTGAAGTTACTTTCAAAATAAACCTCAGCTATAGTTCTTTGGCTAGAGATTCTACAAGAAATATAACCAGAAGTGTAATCACCATGAACCTAATTAATCTGCAGTTTCAGAGGCCCCTGCATAGGCTACTTTCACAGTCCTATAAAATTTTTATAAGTAAGGAATTTTATGTTATTCTTCTTAAAGAAGCCCTCGCCTTCCCAACTGTGCAAGCTTCAGGCCTCAAAATACCTAGAACTTCCCCTGACTATGACTTTTGAGAGTGAAGCTTCAAAAAAGAAAATTCACAACCAATGCTAGCAACTATAGAACTACAGAAAGTGCCCACTTCAGTGAACATAATCTCAGATTTTCAAAATCTTTGTAAGATGGAAAGAGAAACCCATAATCACCAATGAGTACTAAAGAGTACCATGATTTAGAGGGAATTTGTTCAGGAAAAGTATGCTAGAATGAGTTGAAGCCTCAAAAAAAGTGCCAACAAAGAGAAAAATATATATTATATTCAAATTCATATTACATCCATAAAATGAAAGAGAAATAGATGGAAAAATGATAAAATGCTAGCAGCCAAATGTAGAAGGCACTCCTACTCAAATCCAATTTTAGTTCTGTTTTCTGGAGTCAGGAAAATAATCTTTATAATAGAAATATACTGGAGGCCACAAACAAGTGATAAAATAATCTCAGATTTCCAGTTAGCTAGAAAAGAAGGAACACACAACAAGATACTAAAAAGTCTACACAAGTGGTGTCATAGTCTGAACAATTAGGAAAAAAGGAGAGAGAGAGAGCACGCTCAGAAAATGGGAGATTAAGCAAATATTCAGTGTTCCAAATGGGGAAAGAAAAAGTAAGTTACTTGAGAAAATTACAGTCTTAGGAGTGAGAAACTATTCTAGCAAAACATTAAATAATCAAAGAGTTGTAACGGATCTTTTTAAAAGTATATGAAAACCGCTATAATCTAGCTGGACTCAATGGCAGTACACAATGACAAGCCCGTGTCATTCACATTTTAGATGAAATTGCTAGGAGTCTCTTACATAATAGTAAATCCACTGTATTAACACCAAGACACACATATACTAGGAACTTCTTTTGTATAAAACAAAATGAAGTGATTTTAAGACACCTATTCATTTTTTACAAAGTTCCACTAAAACCTGAAGGGAAGCTACAGGTGGAATGCCCTATAGCTATGTTTTAGGCTTTGAAATGGTGTTTTGGGGGTTTGTTTGGTTCTTTTGCTTAGTGATTTATATTTCCAAATTAAAACACTGGAGGCAGAGTTATCAAATTTTTTAGTGCAATACGATAGGGTAAAAAGATAATTTAGTATGCAAGAAGAGCAACATTTTTTTTTCTATTTGGGTCAATACAAAAGAGAGAAAATTAGAAAAGATCATGAAAGTTTTCTTAGATTTCCAAGTATATGCTAGTGAACCTAGTTAAGACATAGGTTCAGCATAAGCCAACAAAATAATGATGCTGCTGACACAAACTCTAATGCAACCTTAGTATGTGAGAAAATGCTCCAATGACAGGAAATGAAGTCTCATGCAGCAAGGAAAATACATATGATAAAGTGAGGTTAAACCATGGTGGTTCACATTAATAGGGACACTGAAGAACCAGAGAATAGTCAGAGATAGGTAAAAGAATATTCATATTTTGGGGTCAGATGTGGATGCCACACACAATATATAATTTTTGAGTTGGTTATTTAATCCAAAAAGGAGACCAAGAAGAGACGTGATAGAGTTTTTAAACATTAAAAAAAAAAAAAGAAGTCACGTGGATTAGGGGGAAAAGTCATTAGGATTAGTAGAAAACTTCTGAAAACTTCTGTGCTCTCCCTTTTCATAATTTGCCATTATTCACCATCCATGTTAAAGAGCAATTCTTCTGTGAAACCCTATCCAGGAATTCCAGCAATATGCTTTTCTAAACCATTTTTGCAGGTTTCACTGCTATGACTTTTATCACATGTGCATTGGAACTATGTGTTTACAACTGTATTCCTCTGAAGAGCTGAGAGCAGAGATCATATTTCATTCAAATTTACAGCAAATCAAATTTCAGTTTAACGTAAGCCAGAACTTTCAGGCAATGAGAGTCTTCAATAATGGAGCAGAATCTAGTATTTTGAGGTAAATGCTCATTTGTAAATATTTCTGAAGTGAAAATTGATCTTCCTAGTATCTGTGGAGAGGGCTTTTACATCAGGTTGGAGTGGTAGAGAAGTATGAGATTGGCAAGATGAACAGAAAATTTTTGTTCAACTCTTCTATTCAGTGGTTTCTTTTCCATGTCCTTCTCTTCCACCCTTCTTTTCCTGCCACATATTTGGTGCTCTGTTCCCTTCCCTCCCCCTACAGGATTGTTCTGACCTGAGAACAATTCTTTAGAGATTCTTTAGAGATAAGGCTCTCACTTGTAGCCGAAAGATTACTTCATCTACGCTGATAAAACCCTCATTATGTGGCCAGATCTCCTAATTAGAGGCTCAAAGATTTATAACAAGTGGAGCAGAGAGCTAAAAATGGCACTGGCCATGGATTTAGAATACATGTTTTTAAAGGTTACCTCAACTTACTCACTCTACAACTTTTGGTAACTCGTCTAGCTTCTATGAATTTAATATGAAATTATAGTAAACCTCAGGATCATTACTGTGAGAGAATCTATAGATGTCACACAAATATTCAGTGGTATTACTAGTATTATGTTCAGGGTTATTCTACCTTCACTGCACTCAGTGTATGTGGTCAGGAATGTGTTAGGGTATAGTGGCCACGTGTAATACCCAGCTTCTCTTCCTTTATCTGCTTATAAGTCATTTCCATCTCCCAACAGAATATAAGCAAAAGTTTGGTATAATTTAGTGCACAGTCGCTAAAGATTCTTACTCTGGGCAGCATATAAAATCACACATTCTGATTAAAATCACTGTAACCTCTCTACTTTGCATTCAGTGAGGATAATCAGTGGCACAACACTCTGAAGAAGGCTGGCTGCTTGCATTGTCTTAATTGCCTTATCAGAACAGACACACATACCCAACTGCTAGAGACTCTGGTGTCTTTGGAGGTCATCCAGACTCTTGATGACACACTGCACTTTTTATCAAGTCCAGGACTGGCCGTATCATTTATGGGGTCCAGCGCAAAATAAAAACACAGGGACCCTTGTGAAATAATTATTAAGACTCTCAAAATGGCAACAATTGAGCATTGAACCAAACGCAGGGCCCCTCTGAGCACTAGGCCCTGTGCTACTGCCCAGGTTACACACCTGTGAAGCTAGCCCTGCCACATGCCACGTGCAGTGATAAAGGTGAGATTGCTATAAACCAGTATAAAAGGGAAGTGAGTATTTTTAGCAGATACACATCTGACTTAATGAAAAAAGAGATTTCTGAATAGACACCGTCTTTAAAGAACTTCAGGCACATATCAAAATACAGCTATAGCTAAGAGAAATTCTGCTTTAACTCTCTTTGAAGGCAAAATTGGAGATGTGCATTCTCGCTTTTGGTTGTAGACCTGAACACCAGAAAGGGCTGACCTGCTAGTGAGTAGCTGTGTTTCACCAGAGGTGGTTCCCCTCAGTGGAAATGGTGATCTTTCAGCTGTACATTGGTAAATATTTGTGAATGATTCTGAGACAAAATAATCCTCTGGTAATAAAGGTATTATTTTTCTATAATAGACTCTGCTAGAGACTCTATTAGTTATTACTTATTAATAGCAACAAAAAGAAAAGAAAAAGAAAATTATAATGAGGAGGTGGAGATGGAGGAGAGGAAGGAGACAAAGAAGAAGAAATCAAGGAAGAAGAAATCAAAGACGAAGAAGTATGTCGGAGAGATTTCAGTCCTTGGGCAACATTTTTTATCAGGTATATCTGTGAAATAAATTTATGACTTTTTTATGGCTGACTCCATCTCAACTACAAGCTGGGAATTTTCAAGAAGAATTTTCCATCACAGTAACTTCAGTTTGATTAACAGAATTGACTTGTCAAGGGGCAAGAATTCTCAAACAAGGCCTGGATTTTCTCACATTTTATGATAACAATATTCACTGATCTAATCAGTCCTCTCATCTTCAATAACAATACAAATCCATGGTGTAATTCAAATGCAAACTTAGGGAGGATGAGGAAAAAGCCTGTTCTGGTGAACTGGAGGTTTTTAGACCATCTTCAAAAAACATGTTCTTGAATAATCATTCAGATTTTAATTTAGTGGTGAGGAAAATTGTTTAAATTGTTTCCCAAATGTTTTCTATATTATAATTATTGTTTTATATTTAATTATATATTATAAATTAGAATCAATATCATATAATCTATATTAATCTATATCCCTTCCAATGCTAGCCTTAGCCATACCTCACTACTAATTTAAGAAACTTTATGGTGTACTCATGTAACCGAGCAGGACCCTAAGGAGTGTAACCTGGACAGAATCCTGCTCCCCAGCCCCACAAATGTCCTCTGCCTGCCTCTTGTCTGTAGAAAAACTTTAGTCAAAGAATGAATTTAATCAGAGAAATGAGGAAATGCAGAAACAAAGGAAAACAGTCAAGCAAAACAAAATAATAATAGTTTAGCCACTAAGCAAAATCAACACTTTCAGTTCTTCCTCAGGAGCTCTAGATAACAGTCTGAGCCATATCCTTTGAGCTGGTTTGCATATACTGAAACCCAACCAGGTGGAGTAAGTTATCTACATGATGGCCAGTCTGTAGGCATGACATACACATCTCCATCTCGCACAACTCCAAGAACTGGTCTTGAGGAAATGGGAACAAACTGACCCTGGACTTGAAGATTAACTGTACTTAAAACAATCAAGATGATGCTGACTCGATTGCTGCATGACCAATTTCAAGATGACTGTTGGAGTTAACTGTGCTGTTCTGCATGTGCTCTGCTGAGGTCTATACATCCCTGAAATCCCCCTTTAAAAGCTCTAGCCCCCTGATCAGCAATGGGAAGTTCATTCTTTGGGACATGAGTCCACCTTCTCCCAAGGATTGCAGGCTTCCTTGGTAAAGCTCTTTCCTTTTATCTACCACTTGTCTCTCAGTATTGAATTCTTGAGACACAAGAGGCAAACCTGAGTTTGGTAACACTCACTCACAACACACATCTCCCTTTAAAGAGAGATTCCTTAAGCACAGACTGAAGTATCATAATACTATTATATTATGAAAGAGCTGGGTACCATCTTGGTGGCATTGCCTCTCTCACTGGTTTATCTGGAAAGTGATTTCAAATATTTTTTATGTTATAAGTTTCATAATGACACAGTATTCAAAACAGGTGCTTATAGAAGCTTCACATCTTATTTAAAAACCAGAAAAATTTTGTCTTTAATCCATGGTGCTACTATTCTCTACAAGAATACGTTACATGTGATCGAATCTCATTCATTCAACATTTGAGAAAATGCCATGTGCTGGATACTGCAGTAATGCATTTTGATATTAGAAATATTAAATGAGAACTTTCAGGGGAAAAAAATAAGCTTTGTTTCCCTTCCTTTAAAGCAAACAAAGTTTGCTGAGTAATAATATAACTTCTAGCATATTCAAATGGGCTGAAAGTCTAACAGAAATTTTTTGAAATGTCAAAATTAATTGATACCTGTCAAAATATTTAATGTGCAGAAGAAATACATTAGATGAATCTTAATAAAGTAAAAAGAGCTTCATGGTAATAATTCTTTAACTTTTAGGACATAACAATTACTCTCTTCTAGTTCCAATGCAGATTTATTTATTTGTTTGTTTATTTACAGGTCAGTTTTTTCCTCTAAAATTCAGCCAAATAGCGGATAAGTTGCATCCGTTCAAACACTAGGAAATGATTAATGACATCTATTGTAGATGACTGGAGACACTTGTGAACTTCAGATAAATTTCTACTTCCCTTCTAATACTTTATGTTCAAAAGTGACAGCTGTTGTCTCTGAAGTTTCCCACTTTCATTTATGAAATAAAACATAAGCCTTTTAAGCTAAAATAATTTCTGCTGACCACTTTCAAACTGTCTTTACAGACTGTGTTTCAAAATATTTGGGGAGTTGTCTTTATCGTTCGTTCAAAAATTAACTAATGTATGCACACATTCATTTTTTCATTCTGGGCTTTGTTGGTACCCAGCTCTTCAGACATATGAAAATTCAGAATATGAGTTCCCAGAAGAGACAAGTCTGGCTTCATCATCTACAGCCAGAACACTTAGAATCTGTATATCTGTGGTGAATGGGACTAACACCAAGATTCCAAATCATATTTCAGACAGCCTTGCTTCAGAGAAAGAAAAAGCTTTTGAAAAAAATCTAAAAATCTGCCTGTAATGGGACTTTCCATAAGCCAAGCTAGGAAGTAAACAAAATGTTTTATTATCAGTGACTGCTCCCCTTCCCATCCAATTTCCCTTTGCTCTTTCATCAGACACTGAGGTTCTTGATTTCCTAGCAACTCCTCAGCCCACTTGTGGTTCCCTTATCTGCCTGTTTTCTAGATAGCTCCTCCTCTCCCTGCCTTCTACACACCCAACAGTACCTGTACAACAACACTTCCCTTAGAGCTACTTACTTACATAAATGAACAAATGAATTATTTTGTGCTTACACCCTAAACCTTCTGCTATGGACTGAATGTTTGAGTCCCCCCCCCCCCCCAAATCCATATGCTGAAGCCCTAATCCCTAATATTGTAGTATTTGGAGATGGGATCTTTGGAAGGTATTTAGGGTTAGATTAGATCATGAGGGTAGGGCTTCATGATGGGATCAGTGCCCTTATAAAAAGAGAAAGAGATTTGAGATCTCTCTCACTCTGAGCACACAGGGAGAAAGCAGCAGCCTGCAAACCAGGAAGTGTGCTCTCACCAGAACCCAACCATGCTGACACCCTGATCTCCAGAACAATGAGAAATAAATATTTGTTATTTAAGCCACCAGTCTTAATATTTAAGCCACCACGGTAGTTTGATACAGCAGCCTGAGCAGACTAAAACTCTTTCCATATGACATTTACATTGAAATTGAAGCTTCTAAGAAGTGATGTGGCATGGGGGCACCATGACAGAACCAGTGGAGGCATCTGAGAAAGAGGGGCCTTGAAAATTACCTCACCTAAGTGTAGAGAACAGCAAAAGTCTATTTCCTTATTCTACATCGCCATTCTCTTTTTTAATTCTATTACTTCTTTAAAAAAAAAAAAGATTTTCTCAAACATACTCAGAACTTTTTATACATATGTGAGTATGTGTACACACACACACACACACACACACACACACACACACACTACTTACTTAGAGTAGATATTCTGGCTTTCTCAGATCATCTCATCAATGTTTTTTCATTCAGTGTTCAGTCTACCCTATGACAGATTTTGTTAGGAGCTAATTTTTCTGCTCTTGGACTTCCCCTTACCTTGGAAACACATTTTCTCTTTTTATGATGTGAATTTTAAAAATGCTTTTCATACTTTATTAAATTATGAAAAAAATCATATTTTTCCATATTAGTTGCCTCAGTGATAAAAATGGATCTGGATGAAATTTCTATTAAAAGGTAGGTTTTTATTTCCTGAAGCAGCAGACTGGTTGTGGCTGCCAAGGTAAGTGGAGTGCTGACGTGAGGAGAAGGCACTGGTGCCACAGGGTACTTGCAGCAGAAGTTAAAGTGAGCATTTGACTCAGCCAGCCTGTCCTTATCGGCAAATGTTAAGAAATGCTGAAGCATGATTTTTCTCATTTAATGTCTCATTCTGCTGATGACAGTTTCTTATCTGCAGTGCATCTTGCTGTGGGTATTTTTACAATTTTCCTTCCTTCCTGGTTGCACAAAAGAGACTGTCATGTTATATGCTCAGGCCATTGTTGCTGGGCTTCCTTCTGCCCCTTACACAGTGAGTCAAAAAATCCACAAAGGGATGAGGGCTGTTGCTGCCCAGCCCAGAGCCACCCAAGCCACGGAGAAACTGGTCTGCCAATGGACAATTAGAGAAAAATTCCTCATCTCGGCAAAAACTAGGCTATAATTTCTTGCAATGAAATACTATAAATTCTTTTGTTTTAACTTAAATATTTGTTGAGCCGCTTCTACATAAAAATTATGAAAACAGAGATTTGTATAATGTTTTAACAGTGCTTCAAAAGCTCACCGTCTCATTTCTCCTGCACAGATCTCTCCATGCGGTATTCTCCACTCTTGAATACCAATTCCATGGCATATCACAGTCACAACTGATATGTAGCCAATGATCTGATGAACTTCAGCTGTGCTTTCTCCCACAAAACATAGTAGAAAAATTCCAAGATGACTGATCTGAGTTTTATCTAATGAACCGTCACATGCTGACTTTTATGAGGTGGATCTAAATAACCTATGTGCTATTGCAAGTCGAGATGAATATAATGGGGAAAATAATCTCCTACAAAAATGAGAAATAATTATGGGTGGCTTTAATATGTTTATATGGCCTGATTAGCAAAAGTGTCCTGCTGAAGCATAAACCTGTAGGATCCCTTAACAATTCACTGAAGACGGGAAAATAGGCACAGCAGCTTTTTCTAATTCTGTAGCCAATGGAGACCAAGTACAAAGACCAATCCTTGATTCGTGGAAGGCACTGCAGATGACAATTACAAAAGTATATAAGATGTCCCTGATTTTCTTAAATATCCCGGGTAGTAAAAAAAAAAAAAAAAAGAGAGAGAGAGAGAGGGTAAACAAATTAGATATTCCTAAACACTTCCTCGTTGGCTATGCATTTTAGGGTGGGGATCTTTTGTTTTTAAATCAGCATTGCATTGAAAAATGTTCAATTTGCTAGATATTCTCACAACACAATTCGCCTAATATATAAGCCTAGCCTATATGATTTATAAGAGACCAAGACAACTCAACCTAAAAATACTTCCCTTGCTAATACCCAAAATTGCTCAATTAGTAATTTCTTTACTTTGCTTTTAATTCACCACCCTCTTCCAACTCATTTTACTGAAAAACCAAAGAGCTTTTTCAAATATCATGTAATTAAGACGACTTAAACTGAATCCACACGGTCTCCTAAGCGACATTTTAAATAGTTTTCCATTCTTCTCATGACCACAAAGGATCTAGGGAGACTAGGGCCCATGAGCCAGATCAGATCTTTCCCTGATTTTACACACTTGCACATATGACTCTTCAGTGACGAAGGGCCTGTACATCTTTTAATAAATATTTCCTGAGAATTTACAAGATGGAAATATACTATGAAGGTTTTTATTTTTTTATCAATTTTCTCCATGTTTAGTGCATCTACCTGATACTATCCTTGAGATGAATGAACAATATTCATTTTAAAATTTTTTCCATATCTATTTTTTCTTAGCTTCTCCTTTTTTCTTCTGTCTTCATCTATGTATTGTGAAATAATGTAAATAAAAAGTATGTTTTATTTTTTAAAGAGAATCTTAATCTTTCTTATTCTTATTGCAAATATTATATTTTGTACTATTTTGTATCTCTTAAACATAAGGTTGCTTCTTATCTTTCTGGATCTCATTTGTTTGCATTGCTGTACTATTACTGATAAGGAAAAGGCCTCCATTCCTACTTGCCACCCATAAGCATAGTGTCAAAATTCCATCCACAGGATTCTTCTTAGCTTGTATACATCAAAAGTTCAAAAATTAGACAGCTTCCAAAGAGAGATTCTACCTTACCTGCTTTATTTAATCCTATTAATTATTGATGTTTCAGATATTCATTTTTATATACTTATTAAGGTATGACTGACACAATTAATGGTTCAGCACATATTATGTATAATTTGTTAAGGTTTGATCTTTATATACACCTGTGAAACTTTTACCACAATCAACATACTGACATATTCATTACTGCTCAAATTTTTCTTGTGGCTTTTCTTAATCCTACCTTTCTGTCCAACACATTCCCTGCTCAGGTCAACAATGATTGCTTTTCTGAAATTAGAGATTTGTTTGTTTTGTTTAGAATGTTATAAAATGAAATCAAATAGCATGTACTCTTTCTGGGGGATACTCTGGCCTCTTTCAGTAAAATTATTTTGAGATTCATCTATGTTGTTGTATGTAGCTCATTTTTTGTTGCTAAGTAATTTCCATTATACTAGAATACCATAATCTATTCTTTCATCTGCCAATGGAACTTTGGGCTTTTTCTCTATATTATTTCAAAATGTAGCAATATTGATTGATTTGCTACAAGGTACAAGTCATTATTTCAGATGCAAAAACTGCTTCAGAACGTCTCCATCAGGTAAAAGATTACCCTTGTAATGTTGCCTAAACATCACCTTTATAAAAACTGCAAAAAAAAAAAAAGTCCACCATAATTTCATACTTCAAAATATAGAGGATGTTTATGAATATGGTTTCAGATCAAACCTATGTAGTTCATGAAATTAATGGACAGCATAAAACTGCCATCTATATAACTGATTCCTTTAAAATACAGTAGAGTGGGTGAGTCGGGTGATGTTCTGGAAAAAAGAAGCATGTAATCTACCAAAGACTGATATATCACAATAGCTTAAACAGGGAAGACAGTCTCCCTTTTTAAGTCCTGTTAGGTGTTACTACTATGACAATAATGTTAGGTTAGTCACTAACACTGGCTGGTTAGTTAATTTGGTTAGGAATCCAATATTTATTTCAACAAACTTCTTTCTTTCATTTTGAGACAATTTTCTTAGCAGAGCAAAGCCCTACATGATGGTGAGTAGGCAGAGCATGAAAGATTCCATCTAAACCATAACCTGAGTCCAGTGCATTTTGCTTCAGCATCTTTACTCCCTCCTTTCCTACCTAGAAGTGCCAGGTCAAGTAAGGAAAAGGTCATGGGAAAGAATCAGGCAATCAAATGCAAAAATCTCTTGACTCTGAGTTTGGAGAAGTTGCAGTAGATGGGCTTATTTATCAGAAGTGTAACCTGTCATCTACACTTGCCATGGAATCAAACAGAGTTCTCTCTAAGGTAGTTGTGTGTGTTTTGTTTTCTTCTTCATAAGAATTGCATAGGAGAAACTGACAAACTGTGTGTCTTAAGAGTTATAGGGTAACAGTTACAGTCCAGTGAGATATAACAGTCCAGTGAGATATAACACAGAGCCATACTCATCTCTAAAATCTGACTTGATAGCAGAACACAGTTATTCCTCCTCAAGCTAGAAGGGCCTCTGAAACATACTCTTTCTTACTTTCCAGTGACAACTTTCCCTTAGGTAGTTCCAGAAATGGTGCTATGGATAAGTAAAGACTATTTTTGCTTCATGTGAATGACATACTATTTATGCCTTATTAATTAGCATACCCTAATAAGTATGCATATTGATTTCATATGTATCAGTATATCTTTATTTTTTTGCCCTATTTAACTTCCAACCTTTTCTCTGGTCATGTGCATTTTATCTTCAGACACAGTAACTTACATAGCATGGTTACCTGCTTATAACTTAAGAAAAAAATTAAGAGAATATTGAGACAATCATACCATGTTTTCCAAGAGACCAAAAGTTCTCAGACAGAGAAAGCAAATGTTGTGTGTTATCACTTATATGTGGAATCTAAAAAGTAAAATAAACCTGTGATATAACAAAAAGAAACACCCTCATATATACAGAGAACAAATTAGTGGTTACCAGTGGAGGAGGGAAGGGGGAGGGGCCCAATAGGGGTTGGGGATTAAGAAGTACAAACTATTATATGTATAAAATAAATGAGGTACAAGGAAACACTGTACAGCACAGGGAATATAGCCAATATTTTATAATAACAATAAATGGAGTATAACCCTTAAAAATAGTGAATCACTGTATTGTACACATAAAACTTACATAATATTGTATATCAACTAGATCTCAATAAGAAAGAGAGACTATTGAGAGACATATTAACAGCACACCGATATGATGCCCTGGGAGATCAACAGTTCAAATGCTGGTTTCTGACACGTTTTTCTGCTTAAGAAGAAGACTGCCTTTTCCATTTCACTGAGGAAATTCCTATTATTTGCTCAGCCATCTCTGGGTGCTGGGGAAGCCCACACCTGGGTAATTAGGCAGTAACCCAGGTACTGGAACAGCCTGGCCTGCCCTGTCCCCGCCAGCACACATCAGGAAGACTTTGTTACTTTTTAGTGAGACATGTTCTGTTTCTTTTCTTGCTCTGCATCTTGTCAAACTGAAGAAACACAGTGTTCCCTTGATTGAATCAGCACTGTGGGGATGCCCTGATACACAGTCATGGAAATAGCTGAAGATACAAAGAAATCCAGACACAAAATGCTGCTACTTCCAAGAAAATATTCTGTGGAGAAGTGGCATTGATTATTCCTGGGGACATTTTAAAAAGGCTTAATTACGGCTCTTGGAACATCTTCCCTTTTCATTTTGTGCTGCACATGAATAGAAGGGAAAGATGCTTTCACACAGCAAACCTACGTGAGAAACATAAAGGGTTGAACTGAATAAATGTGGTTCAGTAAAGATTCATTGACTAAATTGCCACCTAGCAAAAGATACTTATTAATCACTTACTATGTGTAAAATCTATAATAAAATATAATCAATATATGATTCCTGATAGCCTAAATTTTAAAGTCTAGTAGAGAGTCAGCCACATACTTAAATAACTATGATAAAAAGCAAACTATGAAAGATACCATAATAGAATCAAAACCAATCCATTGAATATTAGATACTTGATCCCTAAATATGTACCAAAACTAAATTCACCAAAACTACCTATGGATAAGACAAAGCCGAGTTTAGTGCAGGTGAGAGCAAATACATCCTCCACTTTGATTCTGTCTAAAAGTGGGAAAGACAAGATTGGAATTTACGGAGAATTGAAAGTTTGGTTTAAAGGAGGACTTTCAATGGGAGTGAGTGGAGAAGAGGGGATGAGAGTTTGATTAGAATCCGACAGGGCTCATAATTTAACAGTGTAGGTAGGTATAAAAAGCAAGGTAAGGAATTTTAAGTCAAGGGTTTCACAGGATATTAAGGGGAAAATTGTCTTTTGATGCTTTTCATTGAAAAATCATTAGTTCTTCTGGAAAGTTCCTTCCTGGAACAGTAAAGTAATGCTAATGAAGATAATGGAATAGAAAACTTATATTAATATAGACCAGCGATTGCCAAACTGTGCCTGGTGCCAAATCCAGTCCTGTTGGCAAAGCTGAGAAAATTCTTTACAGCTTTAAAGGGTTATAAGAAAGGAAAAAAAAGAATATGCAGCAGAGATCTGATGTTGCCTGCAAATCCTACAATATATACTATCTAGCCCTTCAGATAAAAAGTTTGCCAACCCTTAATGGAGACGGTAAGGTGGGTGGATGAGGAGGCAGTTTCAGTTTCAGTCTCTAAGCATTGTGTAGGACAGACAGTTTTGGTTCTCAATACTCAAGCACGTTGTAGAGAAGGATAAAGTCATTCCTATAGAAAATGGGTGGGGAGAAATTTGGGTTTGGCCTGAAAACTTTGACATGGTAATCAGGAGATAAAGTAGGGAGGGTTATATTTAAAAAGCAAAAGTAACAACTTGTGCAAAGGCATACAAGAGAGATACAGCAATTTTCTCTTTATTCATAATCACCACCTCCAGAAGCACTTACTCAGATCCTGATTTTCTACAAGTGGTATAATAATAAGCAGATCAATCAGTTTCATCTCTGCTCTGTGTGAACCAGTTTTGTCAGACAACAGAGAGCAACAAGAACTGATCCATGAAGGATCTACATCCTCAGGGAACACCACTCACACCTTCCACAGTTAGCAATGTGGATCATTTTTTCCTTTTTATTGTCTTAACACTGAGTTCCAAACAAGACTCTTCCCTTCAGGAAATCTTTCTATTGCATTTTTTTCTCACGACCAAGTATAAAACTAACTAGAACTGAATAGCCTAATGGCCCATTGGGAATCTATTTAAGGAGTTAAACCCACTTGATACAACGCAAACTGTTAATTAATGAAGTAGTCCAAATAAATCCTTACTAACATAAGTAGCAATTATTTTGGGGTTGAGTTGTAGGTGAAACATGAAACTAACACAATATAGTAAATTAACTATACTTCAATTAAAAAATATTAACAAAAAAATGAGTTGTTCATATGGTCCAGAAAAAAGTTAACATAGTTTATATTCCTGCAATCTTTCTGTTCTCTGATGCTATCACAGAGTGAGTATAGCTGAACACCAATATATCATAATATGTAATATTGAATGCAATACTGTATGAAGAAACACATAACAATTCTTCTGGGTCCAAGTAAGACATACACGGTCTAGAACATTTTCATCCACAGTTCACTTCCAAGCTTTATCAACCTCATGCTGATGCTAGGTCTTCGGATTAATCTGTCAGAATACCCAACAGCAATGTATGAATATATAAAGAGATAAAGCCAATATCATATTAAGCTAGAAATTAATGTTTAATATCCAATCATAAAGGTAGATATCCAGATTCTTGAAGTAAAACTAAAGCAGACTAAAAGTGCCTTTCCCAACAATGTTAAGAGAAAATCAAAGAGAGAGATGATAGAAATAGAAATAGAGATAGAGGCAAGGAGAGGAAAGTCGGGGAGATAAGAAGAGACAGAAGAAGGAGTAAGAGAAGGAGGAGGAAGAGAAGAAAAGAGAGAAAGCCTTTAGTCATATAGAATAAAGAGATTTAAGGAATACCTGGGAATTAGAATGTTCAGAATAATCGGAATAAAAATTCAAAGCGAAAATTTTGTATTCAAATAATTTTTTTGAACCTTTAGGAAAATAGAAACTGCACAGAGGACATCATCCAGTTTATTTCTGTAAAGGATATGAGTGTTTTTTTTTCAGGAGAATATTAGAGAAGAAACAGACATTCTCATGATGACTAAGTCCATCTGTTATAGACCATTAAGAGTTTGATCTGTTTGTATTACTTGAAATCTAGCACTGCACCAGAATTTTATCCTACTGATTAAAGGGAAACTACAAAATAAATGTCTATATAACTGAAGCCTATTGATTATAGACATCAAACTAGAGCATTTGTAGATCATTTCCCTAACTGAGCAAATTGTGTGTTTGGGATTATTTCTGTCTTTTTGATAATTGCACCAATGAAAGAAAAGAGAAGGGTAATATAAAATAACCCTAATACAGGTGATGCAGTGCTTTATACTGGTATATGGAATACCTGTTAAAAGCTAATTTTTACATTCCCTCAAGTTTTGAATTAAAATCAATGTACAATGATTGGAGGAATAGATGATACAAAATGTTTCAGACTTCTACATTAAGTCTCCTGGACCCCCATGTCATTGCTTCCCACCAAATCCTAGCCATGGTAAATGGCATTCCACCTGTTATGTAACTGCATCACATCAAACTTCAATACTGGGTTCAATAATGTCAAGAAGGGCTTTAGGTTATCAGAATGTTCAAGTCAGCCAAGGATGGGCAGAAGGCACATTACATGCAAATAGGAAAGGACATGGTTGTTGTTATAATGACCCTCCACCTTTAGGATTCTCCACTGTATCTTACTTACTGATCCTTTAATCCTTAAAGAAACACAAAGGACCTCAGTTCCTCCATTTTCCTTGGCCTTTATAACACACTTCTTCATCTTTACTTACATCTTGGTGCTAGATGCCATATTAATTACTTGATCTACTCCTTTATTCATCCCCTCAATCCCAAGTAAACCTCTGTATTTCCACCACACAAACTGGATCAACCCCAAAGTAATCTGGTAATACTTTTTTTTTTTTTTGGTCCCTTCAAAAGGAATGCAAAGTGTCTTTGCAATTGGGTACTACCTTCTGATAGGGTGACAGTTCAGTACCAGAAACACCTTACACTACTAGACCATCACTCTATGTGTCTTTGGTGACCTTTCTCTTATGACCCGCAGTGACTGTTCAGTTTCTTTAGAAAGCAGATCTCCAGTCTTCATCTTGCGGTTAGTCTTGCTAAATGTGTTCTGTGGAGGATAGGGTCTTTTGCCTTTAATACTATGAATAAAAGCATAAATGGACAATTCTGGTTTGTAGACAACTCCTGTTCTCTCAGCTTGAAGGTTCCCAAGGGCTCTGCTGGAATATGTGCTTCCTCTTTCTGCTGCAGTCTCCTCCTATATTTCTAGAATGCTACTAGATTCCTCTACTATCATTTATAAAAGTCAGACTTTTCATAAATGTTTCAAAGTCTCTAATCCACTGATGAAACCCTCTCATTATAAGAGCAATTATAAATTCATTTTCCTTTTATACAACTGCACTGTTGTTAACAAGCAAGGGCTCACTGCCTAATGCACAGAGAAGCACTAGGTTTTGAGAAAAGAAAGAGCTTTATTGTGAGGTCAATCAGCAAGGAGACAGGAGGCAGGGCTCTCAAATCTGTTTCCCTGATCCAGGGTTTGGGTCAAAATTTAAGAGGTTAGGGGAATTTCAAACTTGGGAAGCTGACTGGCTAGTCTTAAATCAGTCTATATAAGCTATCCGTGCTGCTGGAAGATTTCCTTATTGAAGGACTTCTTGTTTTGTAAAAGGCTCCAGTAGCAACATTTTTTATTCTTTGAGTTCCATACACTGAAGATTCTTGGTTCTCGGGTCATCCTGAAAGCATGGGTTCCTGTCTTGCACATAGACAGTGCCAGTCTCTATAAAATTACTCAAAGTTTGATTAATAGACAGCCTATTTAAGAGGCAAAATCAGTTTAGTCTGTTCAATGTTTTATATGTTGTTTCAAGATCATTTCATGAAATTTGAGGTGAGAAGTGGGATACATGTACATACTTAGCCACCTTGAACTGTAGCACAGCCAACACACTGCCTTAACAAGATCCATTTCCAAAGCTGCAATAGGTAAATGTTGGCATGACCAAGATGTACAAATAATATATTTTCCCATTTTCTACCTGAAATCCACTCACCATTTTGTCAACAATACATATAAGTTGTGGCACTGGTAACTCCTACCTAAGTAAATATTCACATGCACTTCTCACTGCACTTAAGAGTCAAATCCATAGATATATGGATCACATCTTAGTGTTTGATTTGATAGTAACTGCTCCCCAAATGTGTGCTCAAGTAGCTAGCCAATGCACATAATTCTCAGGCTAAAAAAGCTATCTGATGATCAAAACTTATTCTCTCATGTCACATAAGACATAAAGCCCCTCCATAATGAATACACTCTATAATGAGTACAATAATCTCTGTCTGCCAAAGTTTCTGCTTGCTTTGAACATGGATTCTTTTAGTATTCCCTTAATTTATTCAACAGTAGTTCTAATTTGCCAGGCCAGAGAGAATAAATTTGAAGCATAACAATTAATAAGAAAGCAATGTTAATTATAAGCAAAAATAATTATAATTTCTTGAGCAGCAGCATTTCGACTCACATTACAAAGGGGTTCAAAGCAGTTTAAAACCATTAGACTGCATGTCTGATCTTTTGTTTTAGAAATCTCTTCACTTACTGTGGTATTTTTATATTGATCTTGTATAATTATGAGGTAACTTTCTAAGCTTGAGATGAAAAGATCATCTGGTATTTAATGATGATGATGATGATGATAAGAATAATAATATCTTTACAACATCTCCTCTGTATTACTACTGAATAGTGTCTATAAATTCAAATATCTATAGGATGCTAGAAGCTACAATAAGTGACTGTTTGGGGTTACTATTAAAAACTAAACTAATTTTTTAAAAATAAGTATTTTATTCTCTCTTTAGTACTACTATAAGGAAAAGCAACAGTCTAATTTTGCTCATTCAAACGCAGTGTCAGAGTGGGGAGCAGCGAATCAGTGATGAACCAGAGTAAAAGCTTTATGTGTGTAGTTGTTTTAAAATTCATTGTGAAATACTGCAGATATACTAGAAGGAATAAATATACTAAACTAAATACTTAGGTATCATTATTTAATTTTATAAGTAAAACATTACAAATGCTTTTGGAGACTCCTCAGTACCCAATCTTCCCTTCTTATACCCCTAGCCTTCCCACCTCCCTACCCCCAGACATTTTCATTATATTGATTTTGGTTCTTACTAGTTCCTTGCATTTCTGTATGTACTTATTACATAACTGTGTACTTTTATTTAAAAATATAATTGTTTTTCATATTTTATACTTTATGTACATGGTATCATATTATATGTATTCATCTGCCAACCAATTGGTCTAATGACATCACTTGTTTGAAATTTATAGTCTAATATATCATAAGTTTTCTCAAATGTTCCATGTGTGTATTTTTAAAATAAGTATCTTTTAACTACTGGATATAGGTTTCATATGTGTCTATTAAACAAGATGTATTCATTAAATTGATCAAATATTCCTTTTAATCTCTCATTTTCATTTACTTGACTTATCACTAACCAAAAAGTATGCTAATATCTTCCCCTGATAGGGAATTTGTAAATTTCTTCTTGTGATTTTTGTCCAATTTGCTTTACATATGTTAAAGCAACTTAGATACATAAAATTTAGAATTTTAACATATCTGCTGAACTAAAATAATAATTTTTATGCAGTTACTGTAAAATCTATATTAATATGGATCAATCACATTTCTTTTGGTTAATTTGCTTTAAATAATTTTTCCATAATTTAACTTTCAGTATTTTTAGGTTCTTATATTTTAGGTATGAGTCTTATCAATGGCTTATATCAATACTTTTATATTCATTCTGGTATCAGCCTTCACCTCGCATGTTTTATGTGTGTACATATAGTTATTTTGATTTATGATATATTTTGATTTAACACTGTATTTTGTTCTTCCTTTTACTTTACTGGTCAATACTGTTTTGCTCTTCTTCCCTGTCTCTTTTGAAGTAATCAGTTGTTTTTCATTTTATTCACATATATTTTTTTCTGTGTCTTTAGAATTTATATGTTGTCTTCTTCCTTCCCTTTCTTGTGTGCTTTCATTCTTTTCTTCCTCTTTCCTTCCTTCCTTACTTCTTATATCCCTTCCTTCTCCTTTTCTTTCCAAGCCTTGTATAAAGGGGCACTTGCTGTATAATTCCAAATTATTACCATATGTAAATCTGTTTCCAGAGTCTCTTGCCTTGTATATATTTTCTTAACTTTTTTATTATGAAACAGTTATAGACTCCGAGAAAGTTGCAAAAGTGTACAGAGAGTTCTTCTGCCCTGTTTACTCCGCCTCCCCCAGCAGTAACATTGTGCATTACTGTGGTTCACTATCACAACCAGGAAATCAACATTGGTATAATGAACAGAGCTTATTCAAATTTCTAGCACTTATTTGTTGGTATGTATAGTTATGTAAAGTTTTATAGGATTTTATCATAGGTGTAACTTTGTGTAACCACTACCACATTCAAGATGAAAAAACTACTGGCACAAAAACAGATATCAGTGGAACAGAATAGAGAGCCCAGAAATAAGCCCACAGACCTAAGGGCAGCTAATCTTCAACAAAGGAGACAAGACTATATAGCAGAGAAAAGACTAGACTCTTCAGCAAGTGGTATTGGGAAACTGGACAGCAGCATGTACATAAATCAAGTTAGAACATTCCCTCACACAATACACAAAAAAAAACCCTCAAAATGGCTTAAAGACTTAAATATAAGACAAAACACTATAAACCTCCTAGAAGAAAACAGGCAAAACATTCTCTGACATAAATCTTAGCAATGTTCTCCTAGGGCAGTCTACCCAGGCAATAAAATTAAAAGCAAAAATAAACAAATAAACTTAAACTTATAAGCTTTTGCACAGCAAAGGAAACCATAAGTAAAACAAAACAACAGCCTACAGAATGGGAGAAAATATTTGCAAATGATGTGACTGACAAAGGCTTTATTTCCAGAATATACAAACGGCTCACATAACTTAACAACAAAAAATACAACCCAATCCAAAAAATGGACAAAAGACCTAAACAAGCAATTCTCCAATGAAGACATACAAATGGCCAATAGGCATATGAAAAAATGTTCAATATCCCTAATTATCAGAGAAACGCAAATCAAAACTACAATGAGGTATCACCTCACACCAGTCAGAATGGCCATCATTCAAAAGTCCATAAATGATAAATGCTGGAGAGGGTGTGGAGAAAAGGGAACCCTCCTGTTGGTGGGAATGTAGTTTGGTGCAGCCATTATGGAAAACAGTATGGAGATTCCTCAAAAAACTAAAAACAGACTTACTATATGATCCAGCAATCCCATTCCTGGGCATATATCTGGAAGGAACTCAAATTCGAAAAGATACATGCACACCAATGTTCATAGCAGTACTATCAACAATAGCCAAGACATGGACGCAACCTAAATGTTCATCAACAGATGATTGGATAAAGAAGTTGTGGTATATTTATACAATGGATTACTACTCAGTGAAAAAAAAAAAAAAAAAGAAGAAAATAATGCCATTTCCAGCAACATGGATGGACCCGGAGATTGTTATTCTAAGTATAGTCAGAAAGAGAAAGAAAAATCACCATATTATTACTCATATGTGGAATCTAAAAAAAGAAAAAAGACAATAAAAAAAAGACACTAATGAACTCATCTACAAAAGAAACAAACTCACAGACATAGTAAACAATCTTATGGTTACCAGGGAAAGGGGGATGGAGGGTATAAATTTGGGAGTTTGAGATTTGCAAATGGTAGCCACTATATATAAAGATAAATAAAAAAATAAATTTCTTCTGTATAGCAAAAAAGAAAAGGAAAAAAACTGTTCCATTACCATGGGGCTCCCTTGTGCTACTGCTTTTATTTGCCTAGTAATTTTTAATAAGCCATTTAAACATGTATCTGGATTTTATATAAAATATCCTATTTTCCCAATGTTCAAAAATAATTCAAAATGTTTAAGCTACTATCTCATCCAACACTGTGCAGGCCTAGAAAAACATATCTATTGCCTGAAATCAGCCTAGAGCTGCCTGTTTGCCATCTGGTATACATTACAATTCACTACATAAAACTGTGTATCTGATTACAGTATTATATGTGTTCATCTAGTATTTCGTATTTGTTTATCTGGAGATGTCGACATTTGCATTCTATAGTCACCCCTTACTATTTAACATTTGAAGGAAAAGGTTGAGATTGTTTATTTCTAAGATTGTTCACCATTTCCTATGTAGAATACTTAAGAGTTAGGCATAGTAAGTCTAGGGTCATTCTTTTTCTTCTGGCAATCAGCACAAGCCATCCATAGATCTCTTTTCTCAGCCTCCTGACTTTTGTCAATGTATATAAATTTCAATTGTGATTTCCCCACTAAGGATGTCCGATATTTATCATTCCCACTATAGTCAGCACAACCTCAGGCCTAAAAGTCTAGCCTGGACCTGGGTAGCAAGTTCAAAAGCCTGTGTGTTTTTATTAACATATAACCCTACTTTAAACGTGCTTTTTGGGAAAACAATGTTGTGCATACTTTTCTGCCTAGCAGTCTCTGAAGAACCATCATATCCTTTCTGACGGGATCTCTATTCATACTCCTAAGGTATTAAAAACAAAAATGACAGAAAACGCGTTCTGGGCCCTTCTTGTATGTGTGGAACTGGGCCATCCACTTAACAAGGATTGTTCATTTCAACCTCACAGCAACCCTTTGGGGTAGGTAATATTATTATCTTTGTTCCACCAATGAGAAAATTGAGGCTTTGGGAGGTTAGTATGACTGGTAAAGGTCATACAGAAATAAAAAGCTGAATTTTAAGTGAGTTGTGAATATAGCCACACACCCTGGAGAGCTGGTTTTTAGGCTCATATATTCAAAATGGGAAAAATGATGGAATATATGATAAAACAGCAAGATTCAGACCACATTGAATTGGAAGATGAATGCCACGCATTGTATTCTGATCTAATTCATATGGAGTTTTTTTTTTAATTATAAAATGACAACAATCTGCAAACCAAATGGTCTGTGTACTGTGACTATTTGCAAAAATGAGCTATATGCAAATTATGCCTTCTTCGCTGAAGTTAAAGAGTTGAGACAGGTCAGTGTATCCTACAGTAGCTAAATGCAAGGAAGGACTTAGAAAGGTTTAGGATTGCTACACCACAATATCATTGAACTGGACAAAAGTTGACAGACATAAAGACCACAGTCCTTTGAAATAAAACATCAGAGCAATATATGTGTTTTATGTTTAACAGTGAATCAAAGAAAGAAAATTTTATATTATATCAATTAACTAAGGTGTGAAGAAGGGACAGTTAATGAACAACTTGATGGTTAGCTAATAGATTATTTCATGGGATCAGAGATGAGGGCAGGTTCATTATGAGGTGTCTGTTCAGAGTCCACTTTTAAAGATGTGGGTTTTGGCAAGCGATTTTCTTGCTAGAAGCATTTATTGTTATTCCTGCTCACGTAGGAAGAATGGAGTGTCTGACAATGATGGACAGCACACCAGCAGTCTTGCTGCTTAGAAATTAATCTGAAGTCCTCTTTTAGAGAACTGCTATCTTCTGTTACTACACAGAAACTTGATTGTACTAATAATGTGTGCCCAACTCCATAAGAAACATAGTGCAAGGCAGAAGCCTGGGAATTCCAAAGAAAAACAAAAACATTGCAGAAAATAATCAAAGAGGAATTTTAAAGGGAAATGTCTAAATTCTAATTATTAGGATATTTAATGAATATTCTGTGGCCATACCTCAAATTGCAATAGCCAGTGTTACACCATATCTAAAGGCATGATAGGCACACATAGTCTTTATAGGGAAATTCTATGAGTGCTTGATTAATACTAAAGTTAAGACTAACACTAATAATAATAGGTCAAATATTTATTGAAGTTGATCTAATAATAATAACACATTAAAAATGATAAAAAAGAAGCTTATAGTTACTGAGCTCTTAGTATATGCTAGGCATTATGCCAGATAGTTCATAGGTATGAGATCACTTAATATTTGTAATGGCCCTGTAAATAGTATTATCATTTCACTTTAACAAATGAGGAAGAAAAGCCTTTGAAAGGTTGAATAAATTTCCCAAGGCGATCTTACTTTAGAGTCTATATATTTAATCACTATACAACATGCTTCCTGTCTCTTTCTATCTGTATTATGAGCTCACTGACAGCAAAGGATACTAAACACATAACAACAGCAGACACTTACTTAGTACTTACGTGTGAGGCATTCTTTTTTTTTTTTTTAACATTTTTTATTGATTTATAATCATTTTACAATGTTGTGTCAAATTCCAGTGTTCAGCACAATTTTTCAGTTATTCATGGACATATACACACTCATTGTCACATTTTTTTCTCTGTGAGTTATCATAACATTTTGTGTATATTTCCCTGTGCTATACAGTGTAGTCTATTCTACAATTTTGAAATCCCAGTCTATCCCTTCCCACCCTCCACCCCCCTGGTAACCACAAGTCTGTGTTCTCTGTCTGTGAGTCTATTTCTGTCCTTTATTTACGCTTTGTTTTTGTTTGTTTGTTTGTTTTTGTTTTTGTTTTTTAGATTCCACATATGAGCGATCTCAAATGGTATTTTTCTTTCTCTTTCTGGCTTACTTCACTTAGAATGACATTCTCCAGGAGCATCCATGTTGCTACAAATGGCATTATGTTGTCGGCTTTTATGGCTGCGTAGTATTCCATTGTATAAATATACCACTCTTCTTTATCCAGTCACCTGTTGATGGACATTTAGGCTGTTTCCATGTTTTGGCTATTGTAAATAGTGCTGCTATGAACATTGGGGTGCAGGTGTCATCCTGAAGTAGATTTCCTTCTGGATACAAGCCCAGGAGTGGGATTCCTGGGTCATATGGTAAGTCTATTCCTAGTCTTTTGAGGAATCTCCACACTGTTTTCCATAGTGGCTGCACCAAACTTCATCCCCACCAGCAGTGTAGGAGGGTTCCCCTTTCTCCACAGCCTCTCCAGCATTTGTCATTTGTGGATTTTTGGATGACGGCCATTCTGACTGGTGTGAGGTGATACCTCATTGTAGTTTTGATTTGCATTTCTCTGATAATTAGTGATATTGAGCATTTTCTCATGTGCTTTTTGATCATTTGTATGTCTTCCTTGGAGAATTGCCTTGTTTAGGTCTTCTGCCCATTTTTGGATTGGGTTGTTTATTTTTTTCTTATTGAGTCGTATGAGCTGCTTATATATTCTGGAGATCAAGCCTTTGTCGGTTTCACTTGCAAAAATTTTCTCCCATTCCGTAGGTTTTCTTCTTGTTTTATTTCTGGTTTCCTTTGCTGTGCAGAAGCTTGTAAGTTTCATTAGGTCCCATTTGTTTATTCTTGCTTTTATTTCTTCTAGGAGAAAATTTTTGAAATGTATGTCAGATAATGTTTTGCCTATGTTTTACTCTAGGAGGTTTATTGTATCTTGTCTTATGTTTAAGTCTTTAATCCATTTTGAGTTGATTTTTGTATATGGTGTCAGGGAGTGTTCTAGCTTCACTGTTTTACATGCTGCTGTCCAGTTTTCCCAACACCATTTGCTGAAGAGACTGTCTTTATTCCAATGTATATTCTTGCCTCCTTTGTCGAAGATTAGTTGACCAAAAGTTTGTGGGTTCACTTCTGGGCTCTCTATTCTGTTCCACTGGTCTATATGTCTGTTTTGGTACCAATACCATGCTGTCTTGATGACTGTAGCTCTATAGTATTGTCTGAAGTCTGGGAGAGTTATTCCTCCAGCCTCTTTCTTTCTCTTCAGTAACGCTTTGGCAATTCTAGGTCTTTGATGGTTCCATATGAATTTTATTATGATTTTTTCTAGTTCTGTGAAATATGTCCTGGGTAATTGGATAGGGATTGCATTAAATCTGTAAATTGCCTTGGGCAGTGTGACCATTTTAACAATATTGATTCTTCCAATCCAAGAGCATGGAATATCTTTCCATTTTTTAAAGTCTTCTTTAATTTCCTTCATCAGTGGTTTATAGTTTTCTGTGTATAATTCTTTCACCTCCTTGGTTAGATTTATTCCCAGATATTTTATTACTTTGGGTGCTATTTTAAAGGGGATTGTTTCTTTACTTTCTTCTTCTGTTGATTTATCGTTAGTGTAAAGAAATGCAACTGATTTTTGAACGTTAATTTTGTAAACTGCTACCTTGCTGAATTCTTCAATCAGCTCTAGTAGCTTTTGTGTGGACCTTTTAGGGTTTTCTATATATAGTAGCATGTCATCAGCATATAATGACACTTTTACGTCTTCTTTTCCAATTTGGATCCCTTTTATTTCTTTCTCTTGCCTGACTGCTGTGGCTAGGACTTCCAGGACTATGTTGAATAGGAGTGGTGATAGTGGGCATCCTTGTCTTGTCCCAGATTTTAGTGGGAAGCTTTTGAGATTTTCACCGTTGAACACTATGCTGGCTGTAGGTTTGTCATATATAGCTTTTATTATGTTGAGATATGTTCCCTCTTTACCCACTTTGGCGAGAGTTTTTATCATAAATGGGTATTGAATTTTATCAAATGCTTTTTCTGCATCGATTGAGATGATCATGTGGTTTTTGTCCTTTCTCTTGTTGATGTGATGTATTACACTGATTGATTTGCGTATGTTGAACCAGCCTTGTGTCCCCGGGATGAACCCCACTTGGTCATGATGCATAATCTTTTTTATGTGTTGTTGGATTCTATTTGCTAAAATTTTGGTGAGGATTTTGGCGTCTATGTTCATCAGTGATATTGGCCTATAATTCTCTTTTTTTGTAGTGTTTTTGCCTGGTTTTGGTATCAGGGTGATGGTGGCTTCATAGAATGAGTTTGGGAGTATTCCCTCCTTTTCAATCGTCTGGAAGAGTTTGAGAAGGACTGGTATGAGCTCTTCTTTGTATGTTTGGTAGAATTCCCCGGTGAAGCCGTCTGGTCCTGGACTTTTATTTGTAGGGAGGTTTTTTATTGCTATTTCTATTTCCTTTCTAGTGATCGGATTCTTCAAGTGTTCAGATTCTTCTTGATTCAGTTTTGGTGGACAGTATGTTTCCAGAAACTTGTCCATCTCCTCTAGGTTATCCAGTTTGGTTCCATATAGTTTTTCATAATATTCTCGTATGATATTCTGTATTTCTATTTTGTTTGTTGTAATTTCTCCATTTTCCTTTCTTATTTTGCTAATTTGTGCTCTCTCTTTTTTCTTCTTTGTGACTTTGGCCAGAGGTTTGTCGATTTTATTTACTTTTTCAAAAAACCAGCTTTTGGTTTGGTTGATTTTTTCTATGGTCTTGTTAATCTCTATTGTATTTAATTCCTCTCTGATCTTTATTATTTCCTTCCTTCTGCTGCTTTTTGTTCTTCTTTTTCTAATTCATTCATGTGGTGGGTTAAATTGTTTATTTGAGATTGTTCTTCTTTTTTGAGGAAGGTCTGTATCGCTATAAACTCCCCTCTTAGCACTGCCTTTGCTGTGTCCCATAGGTTTTGAGTGGTTGTGCTTTCATTATCATTTGTCTCAAGGTATTTTTTAATTTCAGCTTTGATTTCCTCATTGATCCATTGTTTTTTCAATAACATATGGTTTAATCTCCATGCTTTCCTTTTTTTCTCCTTTGTTTCTCTGTTGTTGATTTCCACTTTCATGGCATTGTGGTCAGTAAAGATGCTTGAGATAATTTCTATCTTCTTAAAATTGTTGAGGTTTCTTTTGTGCCCAAGTACATGATCAATCCTGGAAAATGTTCCATGTGCACTTGAAAAGAATGTATATCCTACTTTTTAGGGGTGTAATGCTCTGAAAATATCCACCAAATCTAGTTTTTCTATTGTAGTTTAATTTCTCTGTTGCCTTGTTTATTTTCTGTCTGGAAGATCTGTCTAGTGATGTTAATGCAGTTAACATCACTAATTTAATTTCTCTGTTGCCTTGTTTATTTTCTGTCTGGAAGATCTGTCTAGTGATGTTAATGCAGTGTTAAAATCTCCAACTATGATTGTATTCCCATCAATATCCCCCTTTATCTCTGTTAGTAATTCTTGTATGTACTTAGGTGCTCCTATATTGGGTGCATATTATTAACGAGTGTAATATCCTCATCTTGTATCACTCCTTTAATCATTATAAAATGTCCTTCTTTATCTTTCTTTATGGCCTTTGTTTTAAAGTCTATTTTGTCTGAAATCAGTACTGCAACACCTGCTTTTTTGGCTTTTCCATTTGCATGGAATATCCTTTTCCATCCTTTCACTCTCAATCTATATGTGTCCCTCTCCCTAAAGTGGGTCTCTTGTATGCAGCATATTGAAGGTTCTTGCTTTATTATCCAGTCTGCCACTCTGTGTCTTTTGACTGGAGCATTTAGTCCATTAACATTTACAGTAATTAATGATAGATGTGTGTTTATTGCCATTTTGAACTTATCTTTGCGGTTGAATTGGTATATCCTCTTTGTTCCTTTCTTCTTCCTTTTGTGGTTTGGTAATTTTCCTTTGTATTATCATGGATTTTATTTCATTTTTGTGACTCCCTTGTAAATTTTTGGCTTGTGGTTACCCTTTTTTGTAAATCTATCAACCCATTACTATAACTGTTTTTATTAAACTGATAGTAACATGATCTCAAACCCATCCTACTGTTAAAAAAAATTAAAAAAGAAAGAAAAAAATATTCTATATTTCCCTGCCTCCCTCTCCCACTCTCAGTGATTTGTATGTCTTCTTTTATAATTTCATGTTTACTTTATTTGTAATTCATGAGTTATCACCTTTCCAGTGTGTGTTTCTCATTTCTGTAGCATCCTGCTGCTTTTCTATTTAGAATAGCCCTTTCAATATTTCTTTTAGCATGGGTTTAGTGTTGCTAAACTCCTGCAGCTTTTTTTTGTCTGTGAAACTCTTTATTTCTCCTTCTATCCTCAAGGATAGCCTTGCTGGACAAAGGATCCTAGGCTGCATCTTTTTTTCATTCAGAGCTTTGAATGCATCTTACCACTCCCTTCTGGCCTGTAGTGTCTCTGCAGAGAAATCAGCTGAGAGCCTTATGGGGGTTCCCTTGTAACTTACTCTTTGCTTTTCTCTTGCTGCCTTTAGAATCATTTCTTTATCCTTGACTCTGGCCATCTTGATTATGATATGTCTTGGTGTGGGTCTATTTGGGTTCTTCCTGTTTGGGACCCTATGAGCTTCCTGTACTTGGATATCTGATTCCTTCTTTAAGTTTGGGAAGTTTTCAGTCATGATTTCTTCAAAAACCTCTTCAATCCCCTTTGATCTTTCTTCTCCTTCTGGGACCCCTATTATGCAAAGATTGGGACGCTTTATATTATCCCATAGGTCCCTTATGCTATTTTCATTATTTTTTATTTGCTTCTCTTGTAGTTCTTCTGAATGGGTGCTTTCTATTGCCCTGTCTTCTAGATCACTAATTCGTTCCTCTGCATTATCTAGTCGGCTTTGCACAGCTATTAGATCATTCCTCATCTCTGTCAGTGAGTTTACCCATTCTGCTTGGCTCTTCTTTATAGCTTCAATTTGATTTTTGACATATTTTATATCTCTAAACACTATCTCTTTTAATTCCTTCAGCAATTCGATCACTCCTTTTTTGAAATCTTGATCTAGTAGGCTATCGATGTCTATTTCGTTGATCTTTCTTTCAGGGGATTTCTCTTGTTCTTTTAATTGGGAAAGGTTTTTCTGCCTCTTCATCTTGCTCATACCTCTTTGGCACTGTGGTTTATGGAGTATCATTTGTTTATTTTGGTCCTTAAGGATTTTATCTATCTGATGCCTATTTAGGAATAGAACTTAGGAAAAAATGAAAAAAAAATGAGAGAGAGAGAAAGAATTTTAAAAGAAGGGAGAAAGAGGGTTTGAAAACAGTGTATAATGAATAATAGAAGAGTGAGTTGAAGCAGAGTATTAATCGGGTTTAGACGTCCTTTTAAAACCTTTACAAAAAAGGGGGGGTGAATAGATGTATTTGAAACCTGTGTCTAATCAATAGCAGGACATCAAAACCCAAGAGAAATAGAAATGAATTAAGAAGTAAAGATTAAGAGAGTAATAGAAAATAGAACAGGTAAAAACAGATTTTAAAAAAAAAAGGGGGGGGGGAGGTTTGTCGGTGTTCTCCTGGAGTCTGTGTGCTTTTAATGTGAAGTCTTTCTGTCTTCGTCCTGTTTTGGAAGCTCAGCTTGCTGTTTTCAGAGGCCCTCGGTTGGCGCCCTCTTCTGTGCTGCTCCCAGCACCTGTTGGCAAGCAGATCGCGCCTCCTCCTAACACTGGGTCAGGTGCAGCTCTCTGCTGTGGGCGGGCGAGTCGCTGCCCCTCCGGATGCCGCAGTCAGATGTTACAGACTGGCCGGGTAGGAGGGCGGGTCGTGCCCCCTCCCAGCACCTCAGTCAGGGGCGAGGCATTCTTTAAGACAGATGTGTATATGTGTATGTACCTTAAGGAATATATATTCACACACACATCTGCATGTTTATTTTACTATACATGTACACAGTGAATATAAATCACATACATAATTTATATATACATGTGTAATATAAATATACATATTCACTTGATTCTTATAACCATCCTATGAGTCAGGAATATTATTATTACTATTATTATTAACTGCATGCTGCAGATGAAAAACCTGAAGCACTGAAAGATAGGATCACTTGGACAAGTTAGTCCAAGGACATCTCCCAGGGCCAGGGCCAGTGGGGCCCAGTGCTGCACTCTCACTCACAATGCTCTACTAGCAATGCCAGTGATAAAGATGCAAAGACAGAATGAGAATGAGTCCAAGGCAGTAATGTTTTGTGAGAGATCTTTAAACTAAGGCCACTTGTTGTCCCAGGTTTTGACACTCTATCTTACCCTCTTCTCCATATTTTCATGAAGAAATCAGTTATCAGATGACACAGTCCAAATGTTTGTGTCCCCATAAAGTTTACTGTTGAAATCCTAATGCCTTTGGGAAATGCTCAGATCATGAGGAGCCCAACTGAGTAGGATTAGTGCCCTCATAAAACAGACCCCAGATAGCTCCCTAGCCCCTTCCAACATGTGGGGACACAGTAGGAAGGCAAAGACTGTGAACCAGGAAATAAGTTCTCACCAGAACACAACCATGATGATGTCTTGATTTTGAACTTCCAGTGTCCAGAACTATGAAAAATAAATTTCTATTGTTTATAAGCCACCCAATCTGTACTATTTTGTTATAACACCTGAAACAGGCTAATATTTAATGTTGACAGAAAAAAAGTTCATGTGACTGATATGTAAGCAAGGTTTATCCAAGACCTAAGAACCCTAACAAGGCACAATAAAGAGAAAACAAGCATTAGAGCCCTCTGGATGAAGAGAACTGCCATCACAACCTTAGATCACTGACTTGATTTTCTAGATTATATATGCAATTTGGAGGGATAGTACAGAATGATATTAAAAAAATAAGAGTATACATATATCTATGAAGCCATTACGTATACTCATTATATACACACACACATATACACACACATACATACACATATAACTGTATGTGTAATGAGTATATGTATCTCCATTCCTATCACAGTCTTCGATTCTTTGGAAAAAAATTAAATTATTTCCTTCTATAAAAAGAAAAGGTCTAGGATTTTTTAATATTTCCTTCCTGGGATTTAGGGTAATAAATTTTACTCTGACTTTGTTTGTTTAAAAAAAATTTTGTTTGTTAAAAAAAAACTATGCTAGCTTGAGGAGCTTGAGAAATATGCTATTGTTTGAGATCTGCATACATCTCTTTCCTTCTTGATAACCACACCTTCCTGGGGTTATGATGCTGACAGCAATCCAGGGCTGCCCAACACTACACTCAAACCTTCCCCTGCATCTGCACTCCTGAGTGCATGACAAATCTCTTTGTCCTAAACCTCATCAAAGTACCTTTTCCTTAGAGTCCTGTTTTAGCTGGCTGTGGAAAAACATCCATATGATCTGTTTGTATGGTAAAGCCTGCCAGCAACTTAGTATGTAAGTATTTATATTTTCCCCCAATACTCCTAGAACCATCATTGCTTTTGCCCAAAGGATGTGTCTACTGCTTATTCTAGGAACAAAGGAATTAACTTCAATGCAGTATAGGATAAAAGTAGAGGTGAGTAAGTAAGTGGTTTCCATCAAATCACACCACTGACTCCCTTTGATTTGATGGCTGCTATATAAAGACAACAACCTGTGTGATCCTGTTTCCTGATGAGTACTACAGCATGATAACTGAAATGATAGTTAATATGTATTGTGTTCCAGGCACTGTACTAACTGCTTACATGCACGACTTTATTTCATTCTCACACTTAGTCCCGTGAGGTAGGAAGCAGGGGTTATGATTAGATTTGCAGATGAGGAAATTGAGGTTTACTGCAACTAAGGATTTTGTGAAAGGCAAACAGCTAACAAATCGAGGAGCCAGGAATCTAATCCAAACTGCTTGATTCAAAAGCTTTTATGTGTAAAAACAGCACTGTTTCTGTTGCTTCCTTGTTTCCAAAGACAAGTAATTCTATTATTCAAAACACGTCCTTTACATACAGAATATTAACAAAATGGGTGAAATGGACTATGCTACTATGGAGGACAAGTGCTTCAGACCTTCCTGGGGAAAGAGATAATCTCTTTTAAGCTGCACATTTGATTATTTTAATAACAAAAAGTCATGTCTACATATAGTCACATTTATTTTCTATGTGCTAAACTTCCTAAGGTTAAGAAATAATACTATGTCTGAAGGAACACCCTGAACTACTCTGCTCTGTCCAAGGCATCCAATCTCCCCCAACCAGGCTTGCATCTTCCCTGCATTTGCATGTGCCCTCCACCTCCCTTTGTTAAACACCCACCTATTCTCCAAGGCTTACCTCCGTGCAGACTTTCTCTGCTTCTGCAACAGAGAACAAACCTGCCTCCGTACTGGATCTATTCCTTTAGCTCTAACTCTTGTGCTTTGTTGCTTGTGCTTAGTCATGCTGGCTCTGCACCTTTGTAAAAGGATGCTGCCTGTAGCCTGAAATACATCATAGCCCATTTTCAAGCCTCTGATCTTTAAAGGCATAACATTTTTCCATTTATATAGAGATAAAAAGTTGCAGAACAGAAAATAACACTTTTCTTGTTGGAGGCTTATAGGAACACTGTGACCACACCTGTGCCAACAACCAGCCACACCCCATCCCCTTTTACTATAAAAGAAGCCTGAATTCTAACTCAGGTAAGAAGATTCTTTGGGACACTAGTTAACCATCTCCTCAATCTGCTGACCTTCTGAACAAAGTTGCTATTCCTTGCCCCAACACCTCATCTCTCAATTTATTGGCCTGTCATGCGGCAAGCAGAGCAGTATGAGCTTGGACTCAGTAACACTACTTTCATCTAAAAACAACCAGAGTAACTTTCTCCCTTCTCTGAACTCCCAGTTAGCCAACTGTTCTTCTCTGATATCAAGTATACTAGGCAGTGAGGATTCCATAACAAAATACCACAGACTGGGTGGCTTAAACAACAGAAATTTATTCTCAAATGGTTATGGAGGCTGGAAATCCCAGATGAAGGTGTTGGCAGGATTTGTTTCTCCTGAGGCCCCTCCCAGAAGGCTATCTCCTCACTGAGTTCTCTCTCACAAGGCCTTTCCTCAGTGTGTGTGTACTCCTGGTATCTCTTCTTCTTATAAAAGACTAGTCACATTGGATCCGGGCCCCGCCCTTATGACCTCATTTCACTGAATTACATCCTGAAAGGCCCCATCTCCAAATACAGTCACATTGTGGGTTAGGGCTTCAAAGGTATGAATTTTGGTGAGACACAATTTAGTTAACATCAGATTTTACTTGATATTCAGAAATGTACCCATTGTAACATTAGTTGAACTCACCATTAGCCTGTGAGTAGCTTAGAGAAAGCAAGTCTATCTTATTCATCTCTGTAACTTCTGCAACATTTGATACAGTGTTTTGCAAATAATAGTAATCAGCCACCATTCACTAAACAGTGTATTTACACCGTTAGCACTTCGTAAACATATCATCCAATCCCAGCGATAACATCTGAAGTAAATAATGTAACCTCCACATTAGAGATGATGAAACTCAAGTCCTGGTAGATCAGGCATCTTGGTGAAGTTCTCACACTTATTAAAGGACAGAACTAAAAGAAACCTAAGTCTGTTTTAAAGCAAAGCTTAGACTTTGTTCCAGACTTGTTTACTCCAAGTCTGCCTCATGACATTTGTTGAAACAAATAAGTGTCACTAGGGTAGGCCATTGGTGGTGCCAATTTATTTTTCCTATTCCCTATGAGCAGTAGAATTGATGGGATTTTCTTTGATCACTTGTTTGGAAAGGCAGAAGGGAAAGGGATATAAATTTTAGAAACGTAAGTATAGCAGAAGCAAAGGGGATGCCTTTCTTTTCAGATTTTTACTGGAAGCAATACTGAAGCAATTAATAAAGGGGAAAGAGGTGAGGAAGGTATAAGGAAGGTGTCTGACATAATAATGATAATATATTTCAACAGAGTAAAGCAGAAAAACAAAACACTGGTTGGATTTAACAGGCATCCAGCTTCATGCATGACATCACAGGGGGTGCATTATACAGCCAATAAGAGATCCATCTGCCTCACAATAGTCCCTCATTATCCATCCACAGTGCCTGAAATTATCATGCAGTTGTAACTCCAGTTGTTTAAGATTTTAGAAGTTACCAGTCCCAGTTGCACCTAATCTCCATTAAAATATAAAAATCTAACCTGCAGGATAATAAGTTAATTCTTTAGTGTATTAACATATCACATTTAATGCATGCTACAAGATAAAAATCTGCTTTTTAAAATAGGGCAGTGAATTGCGCATCAAGACAAAGCAAGTATATAACATAATTTACAGACCTAAATGTCCAGGCAAAACAAAGTCTTGAGGACGAGAAAGGGCATATTCTATCGGGTGCTTGGAACTGGGCGGGAAAGGGGCGGGAAGGAGAGGAACCTGGAGGATTGATAGAAAAAAAATGGCAATTAAAGTGAGTGTGTGATGTTAGCAAAAACCAGCTGCCAATTCTCTGCAAGAATACGTCCCTAAAACACTGGATTAGATGTGGTTAAGAGTTTTGTGAATCTAGGCTTTCTTAGAGGCAAAGCAGAGGGTGGTGGTTGACTAGAGCAAAAAGTTTGAGGCTGGAAGGTTTGAGTCAAGCAGGATAAGTGAGTGGCATTTAGTTACTTTTTTTTTTTGCCATTTAAACTCAGGGACATCATTTGTACAGCCTTCTGCAAAGCAAGTGTTGAACTGTGATGAGAATTGACGCATTCAATTTTTCATGAATTAATTTTCTATTTGGCTGGTATGTCCAGAATTCCTTACTTGTCTTTCCCTAAACTGTCTGGATAATTGGTTCAATTCTCTGCTTTGCTTTGACTGCAGGAACCTTGCCTATTTAAGGCATTTTTCTTTCAACTCCCACTCAGTTGGCTTAAAAAGGTGCTGCTACTACAACAAGGAGGTCAAGATAGATAGCGAGACCTGAAAATTTACATTGCCCAAGTCCCTGACTCAGTTCTTTAGGTTTGTAAGAGGAAAAGAAAAAATGGCAGAGACCTTATTCTTCTTAGCTACTTTAAAGTTTAAATAATTAACCGCATGTCAAAGTCAGCTGCAACTGGCTCCCTCTTCCTGCCCATAGCTTCCTTTTAAAAGAACTGCCTCCAGCACAGCTGTACCTGTAGAAAAAAGTACAGGTGAACCTGCCATTTTGGCTGGGGCATCTTTGGGTACTAATGAGAGATCAGCTTAGCAATGTGGACAGCAGTCCAATCTTGATGGACATATGATAGCAAAGTATTTAGAGGTACAGCTTTCTTCCTCTCTGTTAAAATTTACCACAATCATTGACAACTGTACTATTTTTTTCTACTATGGTTGTTTTACTCTGGATTTAGAATATGGTGCTATGGTCTGAATGTTAATGTCTTCCTAAAATTCATATGTTGAAATCTTAACCTCTAAGATGATGGTATCAGGAGATGGGGTCTTTGGGAGGTGCTTAGGTCATGAAGGGAGAGCCCTCATGAATGTAATTAGTGTCCTTACAAAAGAGGGTTCAGAGAGATCTCTTCTCTCTTCTGCCATGTGAGGATATAGTGAAAAGACAGCTATCTCTGAGCCAGGAAGCTCTCACTAAACACTGAATAGGCCGGCACCTTGATCCTAGACTTCCCAGCCTCCAGAACTGTGAGAAACGTTTGTTGTTTATAAGCCATCTTGTCTATGGTGTGTTATTATAGCAGCCCGAACTATCTAAGACACATGAGATCTAGAAGTATTCTGTAATTTAGCAAAGACTTTAGTTGGTAGTCCATTCTGAGAAGCTTCATTTATAGACCAAAAATATTAGCATTCCAAAATTTTGAGGAAAATTTATAGTAGTTAGTAGTTTAAATTAATGAAAGCACATCTATTGAATAAAATAGCAGGCAGAATAGAAGAAAAATATTTAACATAATTCAAAAGTGCTTATTCATTTTTGGTAGCACAGACACATTATAAAGTAGATGGTATAGTATAATTCCTTAACCTGAAATATACACACACACACACACACACACACACACACACACACACACACACACACAAAGGCTAAGAAAATGTAAATGATATGAACCAAAATGGTATCAATTATTTTCTCCAGAGGGCAGTATTACAGAATTTATTTTACTTTTTTTTCAAATTTATATGCATTTAAATATATTTTATAGTAAATACTTTGCAACACATGAACTTATTTTTTAATAAAATAAACAAAACCCCGAATTTTAGACTTTTTGCAATGGTCATGTAGGTTAAGTCTGTGAACACAGGTCACTATTCATTCCAAGACACATCACCAAATTACTCCAAAAGGAAAAAGAAAAACCCATGGGCATTCAATCAGAGACTTTAGTAATTTAAAACTATGTCTCAGCTTCCTAATCTATAAAAAGAGGGGCTAACACTTAACTTTCCATGTTTCCTGAAGGTTAAAGATGCCTTATCTTTATTCTATCTATTAATGCTAAATAATAATGCTAAAATGTATTATTCAATCAAAAACATTCATTGGGCACCTGCTGGCATATACTGTCAGGTGAGAGGTTGACAGGTAAGTGCCAAAATTAAACTACTCAGTTTTGGTTTTTTGAGAGTAATTTCCATAACTGCTCAAATTTGAAAATAAAAACACATTATTTATATAGATACACCTCAGTTTGTGTATAAGTGTCCTGCCTAAAATGGAAAATAACCAGTTTGTGCCACAGATATAAGAAAGAATAATTTATTTACATACTTGTAAGTCTCAATATAATAATTACTAAGGTTTAGAAAAAAGCCTTTGTGAAATCAATTTGGACTTCGATTTGGAAGATTTACTTTTTTTCAATTTACTTTTTTCAACATGAGTGTAATTTTTTAAATAATGCATATGTGCTATATAAAACTCAAATAAAAGTGAAAGTTACAATCCTTTAACAGATAATCAAATAATATATATAAAATTATTTGTACTATATATGAATATATATATAAGTATAATGGAGTTATACTAAACTCTTTTGTAACTGCATTTTAGTATCAATGGCTTACAAACATCTTTTCATGTTAATAAATTTATATAATGTTGTTGACCACTAGTATCCAATTACATTAATATAAAGAGCATAAAGTGATAAAAAAAAAAGTGAATAAAGAGATAAAACTTATATTCTCAACTTGATGTGCCTCTATTCATCACTATATAAAGTTGTGGGTCATGGTAATTTGTACTAAAACACAAAGGAATTATTTTTATTTCAGTGTTTGCCTAAATTTTGCAGATAGCAATTCAAGTTCTTTGCCAGCAAATATTTTTCTTATACATATAAATTATGGAAAGATATTTAAAATGTGTGCATCTTAGTTTGCTAATCTTTAAGAGCTGGAGTGCTTTAGAGATAGTCAAGTACAAAGGAAGTAATTTGGGGTGAGGAGAAAGCCTAGAAGCTCTGAAAAAAAAAAAAAAACAGATGCTGTTTCATTCTGAGCACGCAAATTAAGAATTTTTAAATGGGAAGGCATCTTAAAAGGGTGCATAGTCAAGCCAATCTTATGGGTCAGGAAATAGGGGACTATATTGGTTAGGTGGCTTTTATGGTCACAGATAATGAGAAGAACATGGAGGGTCACAACCTGGATCTTCTGACTTGAAGTACAACAATCTTTTAATTACACCACACAACACATCATTTTTTACCTTCATTTAGCCAATGTACTTGATTTTATGTTGTCCTTGATATTTCTAACATAAACTCAAAATAAGACTATTAAAAATATGATGACTATTTACACTTGACCTGGTAATGTTTATTTAGGCAAGGGCATTTATAACAAGTACTACATCAATTTCCGTTCAAGGCATTTATGGACATTTTCAGCACTTTTTTTTTCCTTTGTAATGCTACTAGAACATATCCAGCTCATCAGATTGAAAGCTTTCTTACTATCAGGAGTCAGTCAATGAATGCTGCCACCTGAATCTGTCTGCTTTGATTGAGAAGGTGATTTGTGTAATCATGAAGTAAGACACTATGGTTTTCTACAGCTTGAAATAATCCTCATGTGAAAGCAAAATTGCCTGAGTGACTAGGATAGATCTCGGGGGAGGCAGATATGGGTCTGTGGTACTTGGTGACAAGCTCTGCTGGCACCAGTGAAGCAAAATGTCACTTAAGGTAATGAAAACCTCTAGTAATATAGTCAAATTCCTTGCCACAGCTTATACTAGGCATTACAAGCTGCAAAAGAAAAAGAAAAGCTTTTTATGATATTGTTCTTGTCACAGGGGAAATGAGTCCATAGCTCACCACTGCCTCCCACAAGGGTTGGCTGCTATGATTGCAAGAACTGAAAAAACAAAACAAAACAAAACAAAACAAACAAACAAAAACCTTTAGTGGGCAGAGCACCTGGTCCTGCTTTTAGAAGAGATACTGAACATCACAGTGACAAGAAAGCACTGATAGCTGTATGTGGCTTCTCTATGATGAATCATAGAGATCTATGCTTACCAGAACTTTGAGATCATCTAGCTATACCTCTAAAATCATCTAACTGTACAGTCTCAGAGGAGACTGGGAGCCAGAGGGTTAAAAGAATTAAAGGACTATTCCAGCCCTACACCCAAACCTAAAAACTACATCTCCTAATTCTCAAAACCAATACTTTGTCCATCAAACTCTGAGACTCTAAAATTAACCTGAAATACGAAATTCCAACAGACATGAAACTAACCAAAATGCTTACCATTATTCTATGCCCAGGAGTTTGAAAAGCTTCTACATTAGAGGCTACTTCCCCCAAGTCACTGGGTCTGTAATTTGCAGACACGAATACTAGATCATTAGTGGTACCAAAGAAATCTTTATAGTCTTGCTGTGTATTCACCTACGGTAATGGTTACCTAATAGTGTACTTTTAGCCGTATTTTTTTGTTTGCGAAATAGAATGTTTACTTAATATATTTTAACAAGATATGTAAAATTTTCTAATCAGTGAATTAAATATAATATACAACTGGATAATCTAGAAAATTCAAATAATTCAATGAAATTATATAAATTCAGTTCATTGTTTTATTCAATATAACCTTAATTTTCTCTGCAGTCTGGTTAGCAAATAGTATATGATTTATCCTGAATCTGTCCATGGTGCTGAAAGTTTTCTACTGTTACAGTGGAGTATCATGGCAGTATTATGGCAGACTCCCTTCAATTAATTTTTTCCAGCTAATAATATTGAGATATCATTAACACATAGCATATATAAGTTTAAGGTGCACAATGTGGTGATTTGATACACATATATATTACGGAATGATTACCATAGTAAGATTACCATTTTTGTGTGTTAGTGGTGATGACATTTAAGATCTACTCTCTTAACAACTTTCAATTTTACAATGCAGTGTTGTGAATTACACTGACCCTGCTGTAAATCAGGTGCCCTGACCTTATTCATCTTATAACTGGAAGTTTGCACCCTTTGACAACATCTCCCCAATTCCCCCACTTCCAGCCCCTGGCAACCATCATTGTACTATTTCTACGAGTTTAGCTTTTTTAGATTCCATGAGTGAAAACATACAGTATGTCTCTTTCTTTCTGACTTATTTCACTTAGAATAATGCAAAAGTTTGTTTATATTCTTATGTCCTCCCCACTACAAACTCTCCCTCTTCTTTCTAGTTTATTGTTGAGACATCCCTCTTCCTTCCAGTTTATTGCTGAGGTGGTACCTGGGACATCTTCTAACTGTCAATAATGTAGATTTAATGAGGTCATTTAGCTTTTCTGCTTTTCCTTTTAGATGCAATCTCCCATCCTCTGCTTTCATTCCAAATTGTATACATACAACCCTATGCATGTAAACTAAAGAATAACCAACCAGGCACCTTTTATTTGAATAAAATGTAGAAGTTTGTAAGATGATATATTGGCTTTTGCAGGAGCCATTTGATAACACTTGCTTTTTACATAAATTTGAATTGTTTTGAAATCTGTTGGAATCTAGGTAGCTGCAGTTGTCATAGTTTTATGCTTCCTCTTGAGTCTACTTGTACTAGTCACTTATGCCCTTTATGACAACAATGAGAGTTTGTAGAGAATGACAATAGAAAAGTGGTTGGCAGCTGAAATGACTTAGGTTGCAATAGTGTCCCACAAGATGACAGTGATAGAGTTCTAGCTGTCAGCAGGGTATCACTGCCCCCAGCAGAGGTACAGGTAGAAGCATCTGAGGCAGGTGAATGAGGGAGCAGCAGAAAAGCATTCAAGAAAGAAAGGGAAGATGCATTCAGAAAATAAAGCCTGAAGAATTTTTATCATTCCTTTATATTAACTGAGTTTACTTTTTGTGTGTGTGATCTAAAAGACCATTAAAAGCTCTACAGTGTGGGTCAATTTTAAGTAACTTGAGAAATTAGAGATAAGCAGTTTTGGGGGAAAAAAAGAGTCTAGTCGAGTCCTGATTGAAATATGTAATGATACAAGAAACCTGAAGATATTTTATTGAAATGCATATATAACTCTCTCCTCTTATCATTTTTTTTTCCAGCAACAACACAGATAAGCTCACTTGATCTTAAGAGGTCATATAATGACAACTTTAAACGATGTGAGGTAGATTTTTTAAAGAAAGTGGGCTATACACACATATTTCCCTCTCTTCTCTCAACAGTGCCCCTTACTATGATGCTAAAGAAATGTAAATGTTGTAAACTCTTACTAAAAAGGAATGAGACATTTCATTAATTCCTGCAAAGTGGGAGCAAATAAAAAGTAGGACAGAGGAGAGTGCAGCCTAGAACATAAATAAGGCCTGTAGAAAAAAATAAGCCCAACAGAGCTCCTAGACTGTTCCAGCTCTGAGAGGGCATAGAGGACAGAAGGAGCAAGAGGGGGTGAAACGGAGCTGAAAGCAAATGATTCATTGAGTCTACTTTGTTTTTTTCTCACCACAAGAAAGAAAAGAATGCAATCAGCAAGCCCAGAGCAAACAAAATCTGTCAAAGAAATTATGGTTCAAACATGAAGACATGGTTTAGAGAAATTGTTGGGAAGGGAGAAAGAACTGTAAATAGAGCTCTTTTCCTTTCATAATAAAAGATCATGAAAATAAGAATTCCAGGAAGATTAAGGAATTAAAGAATTAAAACCATGAAGGTAATATGGAAAAATACAGGAGAATATTTTTAGGGCTTTAGGGTAAAAAAGGCCACCCAAAAAATAATACATAATGCAAAAGCCAAAATTGATCAGTTAAACTAGATTACAATTAAGATAAAATTTTGAAAGAAGAAATAACATGGAAAAGTTAGGCAATAAGTGGTAGATAAAGATATCTGCAACATTTATGAAGCTAAAGGTTAATACTCAAAATTTATTCAGAGATAAAATAAGGCAAATAACAAGATAAAATTTGAGCAAAGTATATGAACAGGCAACCCACGGAAGATGGATGTTGAAGTCTTTGTTTTCCTTAGTGCAAACAGTGCTGCAGTGAACACCCTCTTACACATCACCATGTTCACATGTGCAAGTGCTTCTCTTCAGGATACAGTGAGTTACTGGAGGAGAGTGTCTCAAGTTTTGCGTTTGTTTTTAGCATTTAGGGCAATGCTACCAAATTCCCCTCCAAAGTGGCTTTGCTAAATTTACACTCCCTCCAACACTGCATGAGTGTCCATTTCTTTGCATCATATATTACAGGATATTTGCTTCTTTCTAATATAATGGCTGAAAATGAGATTTCACTGAGTCTTTCCTTGATTGCTAGTTGTTATTACCATAGTTTCTGCATTGAGTGGATGACTATATTTATCTTCTTCTAAGAAATATTTTTTTCTGTTGTCTTATTTGCTACCTGGATTTTTCTTGTCCGTCTTTTACAGTATTCTGCAACTTGTTCTGAGACTTTTCATAATTCTTTGCTTGAAGGAGAATGGCTATCTACTGCTTATAAACATCTAAAGAGTAGTATATGCATGTTATCTAGAAAAATGGAGCTAACTGGCAGAATAACTCCAAAATGAAATAATGAAGAGTGGCCGCCTTTAGGATACTGAAAGAGCAGGAAACTACTCATTTTGATAATAAAACCCATTGGGTTATTTGATTTTTTAAAAATCATATTCATATTGTCGTTAATGTATAGAAATGCAACAGATTCATGTATATTAATTTTGTATCTGGCAACTTCACCACATTCATTGATGAGTTCTAGTAATTTTCTGTTGGTACCTTTAGGATTTTCTATGTATAGTATCATGTCATCTGCAAACAGTGACAGTTTTACTTCTTCCTTTCCAATTTAGATTTCTTTTATTTCTTTTTCTTCTTTGATTGCTGTAGATTGGACATCCAAAACTATGTTGAGTAAAAGCAGGGAGAGTAGCATCCTTGTATTATTCCTGATCTTAGAGGAAATGTTTTCAGCTTTTAACTATTGAGTGTAATGGAGAAAATATTTGCAAATGATGAGCTGACAAGGGACTAATTTACAAAATATACATATATAATATTCAGCTGCATGAGCTTAATATATAAATATATATTAATTATATATAAACAAACCAAATGAAAAACAGGCAGGAGATCTAAATAGACATTTCTCCAGAGTAGACATACAGATGGCCAATAGGTATATGAAAAGACACTCAACATCGCCAATTATTAGAGAAATGCAAATCAAAACTACAATCACCTTCACACCAGTCAAAATGGTCGTCATTAAAAAATCTACAAATAATAAATGCTGGAAAGGGCATGGAGAAAAAGGAATCCTCCTACACTGTTGGTGGAAATGTAAATTGGCATAGCCAATATGGAGAACATTATGGAGGTTCCTTAAAAAACTAAAACTAGAGCTACCATATATGATCACAGAATCCCACTTCTGGGCATATATCCAGGTAAAACTATAACTCAAAAAGATACATGCACCCAAGTGTTCATAGCAGCACTATTTACAATAGCCAAGATGTTGAAGCAGCCTAAATGTCTATTTACAGATGAATGGATAAAGAAGATGTGAGATACACACACACACAAAATGGAATACTACTCAGTCATAAAAAGAATGAAATAATGTAATTTGCAGTAACATGGATGGGCCTAGAGATTATCATATTAAGTGAACTGAGTTAGACAAAGATAAATATATGATATCACTTATTTGTAGATTCTCAAAAAATGATACAAATGAACTTATTTACAAACCAGAAATAAACTCACAGACATAAAAAACTATGGTTACTAAAGAGAAAATGAGAGGGAGGGAGGGATAAATTAGGAGTTTGGGAATAGCAGATACACACTACTATACATAAAAGATATATAACAAGGAGTCCCTGTATAGCACAGGAAACTATATTCAATAGTTTTTTTTCAGAGATATTTTAACATATTTTTATTGAGTTATACTCAGTTTACAATGTTGTGTCAATTTCCAGTGTAGAGCACAATTTTTCAGTTATACATGAACATACATGTATTCATTTTCACATTCTTTTTCACTGTGAGCTACCACAAGATCTTGCATATATTTTCCTGTGCTATACAGTATAATCTTGTTTATCTATTCTACATATGCCTGTCAATATCTACAAATTTAGAACCCCCAGACTGTCCCTTCCCATATTCAATATCTTATAATAACTTAAATGGAAAAGAATCTGAAAAAAATACATTTATGTGTGTGTGTGTGTGTGTGTGTGTATAACTGAATCTTTTGCTGTACACCTGAAACTAACACAACATTGTAAATCAACTATACTTCAATAAAAAAGAAGAAAAATTAATATATTCATTATTTTGGATTTATAAAGTTGTCAATTAATGGAAAGAGCAATCAGTACATGAGAAATCCTGAATATAACTTTGATTTCCTTGAAGAAATTAACCCCATCTAAGCCTCAGTTTCCTCATGTGTAAAGTAAGAATATTAATGCCCACCTCATAGCTCTGTTTTAAGATTAACTTTTTAAAAATACCTAACCAATATTTGCCTATTTTGTCTCCCTTCTCCTTTTAGTAACTTTATCATTCTCTTTCAAATAATCTGTTAGACTGTCATTCAACTTTGTTAAATTGACATTGAATCAACACATTTATTTCTCTACCTACTAGGTACAATCAAATATTTTTAAATGCTGTGTGTAATTTCCCATCAAGGACATTACAATGATGTTGGAGAGAAATGATAAAATTGCATTACAGATTCAACCTAGCACTTTGAACCAACAGTAAGAAAAACGGCATAAGAAAAATAACCATACCTATATTTATTAATCACTATGACCTAAAAGAATTTGTGTTCAACACTGGGATGCTCAGATGCATAAGACATGATACATGCCATCAAAACACTTATGTTTCAGTAAAGAAGATATAGGGCAGATGTCTAAAAGTGCTATTGAAGATGAGCAAAAGGAAATGCTAAGAAAAGGAAAAAGAGGGGGAAATTACTTTCTGTAGTGCTCTTGAAATGGTAATAGCCACTTGGGAGAGCCTATACAGAGAGGAAGGCTTTTGTTAGATAGAGACATGGGGGAAGCCAATGCTCAAAAGACAGTAGCCAGAAAGGCTTACAGCATGTGTTGAGAATGGTGAGAAGTCCTGGGCTGCACAAACAGGAAGAGGCAGTTGGTGATGATATTGGAAAAGGCCGCAGCTGCAGTGGAGCACCTGCATGCTCTGCATGTGGACAGCTGTCTTTTATGCCTGTGGGTGCCTCTGCCGCCTTCTGTAGGTTAAGAGCAGAGTCATTTTCTTCAGCGTGCTTCACTCCTCTTACCCTGTGATTCAGTTAAAATTATCAATAATGTTACCCTTCATCATTCTCCCCCATCTCCTACCAAGAGGTAGAAATGTAACCCAATTTAGGCCAATCAATCTGTCACTTGGGAATCTGAGTCCTGATCAAGGAGGAACATGAACCAAAGCACTGAGGGCACTAAGTCAACTTCAGCACCTTCATGCAAAAGTTCTGAATCCCACTATCAGAATCTGCCCACTTTCTCATTCTGCGCAAGGCCCCACTTCTCCTTTACTTTAGTAACATCCTCCAGATCCTTCCAATAAACTTCTTGTGTGTGTTTATTGGGGGAGGGGGGTTACAAAGTTTTTGTTTTTCCATTTTGTTTTGTATAGCTTAATTAGAATCAGTTTCTGTTGATAATGAGCAAAAAATTCTGAAGATGTCTAATGGATCTCTACATAATTTGCAAACCATGAGGAGCAGTTAAAATTTATTGAAGAGCAGTATAATAAAGATGCAATGTAGGGAAAACTGAAGCAACAAGGAATTAGAGTACAGGCAGGAGGAAGTGCAGAGCTACGTGGAATTAAGAGGACTGGGAAGGAGTAGAAGGCTATAAAGCATCACAGATACAAAAATGATATAGTTTGGAGGAATGAACACTAGACATTATTGTTAAGAAAAAAAAACTTGAGTTTGAATCCCACTTCCTGCCCAACTTCTGGCTTATTTAGGCAAGTTTCTAACAAACACTGAACCCTTATTTCCAAACTTACATAATGTAGACAGTAATATCCCTTCACTGTCATATTTTGAGGATTTAAATCATAATACATACAAAGTGCTAACTTCACCTCTTTCACATAATAGGTGCCAAAGTAGTGTTCTATATTAGTTCATAAATTCAATAGGGCTTAGTAAATGACTGTATCTGACATGTGAAGTAAGAGGCAAAGTCGACAATGACTTCAAACTTTCGAATCTGAGAGATGTAGTAGCTGATGACAGCATTTGGACAAGAGAAGTTGGTTTGGAAGTGGGTGAGTAAGACAATGAACTGGTTAAAACAGAAAACTGAATTTTTAGCATGTAGATTTTTTAGGTTACCAGGAAATGTTTTTTTTTTTTCCCCAAGACTTAAAGAGACTGCTGAAGCTTGCAGAAAAGCACATTTAGAGATCCTCCTGACTGGAAAATTGAAAGATAACCAGTAAGTGACTACAAAAAAAAAATACTGATGACACTCAAATTCTAGTATGTGCTTATATAAGAGAGGGTGATAAAGGAGAGTAAGTGAAGGAGACACAAGCAAACACAACATCACAACAGCACAGAAGCCTCAAACATCTCACATGCTGCAGAAAGGACAAGAAGCATGGAATTAAAAGGAATCCATTAAATTGTCTCATTAGTGAATTTTCTCAGAGATTTGTTTCAGCGAAACATAAAAGTAGAACTAGATGTGAGGGACTATGAGAATAATGCCTCATTTACGTTTCGACAGTTCTTATTTATGTTTCAGAAGTTATTCTGGGAGTGGCATAGGGTACAGTAAAAAAATGAAAGCAAAGGAAAGTTGTCCACACATAAAATAATCAGTACTGGGATAATTAGAGCTGATCTGAGATATAAGAACAATTTACAGTTTAATATAGTCATCCAAATTAATGTGTGAACAAATCTTACAAAAAGAAAGGGCATTTAGATGCCCCATACTCCAAATGCCATCACAGTGATTCCATTATATCTCTGCCAATGGTCACAATGTTGCAAGTGTTTTGAGTTTTTTTTTTTAATGAAAACATTTTTACCTTAACAATAAATTCAAAATAAACCACAAAATCATAGTCTTTAACATTGGCATTTTCTGATCTTGGTAAACATTGAAACTTAAAGACATATTTTTACAGAATTTCCAAGACACTTAATTACTTTCCTATGTCAGCTTTCTCTAGAAATAAACTCCTTTTTCCCTCAAAGATCTCATCAGATTTCTTTTCATCATGATAGCTCATTCATTTTTCTCTCTGTATGCAAATCATGCTATATTTAATAACAGAGTCATTTCCTATAACTCATATAAAATAATGCACTTATATTTAGCTCATTATAAACTCTCAAATAAGCGGAAGGGTAGAGAAGGACATGTTAGCAATCCTCTGTCTAGCCATGGAGAATCAGTGACCACATTGGCTCTTGCACAGGACTTCTTGGTGTCCTTGCTACGAGAGCTTGAACCAAACCCTGGCACTGGGAAAGAAGGTCCCAGGTTGTCCTCTGTGTCTTTCCATGGACAACAATGGACTGAATCCACAATTCGCATTTTATTGCCTATCTGCACCCATTATTTTCCCTAATAAATATTCAGAAGAGAAAAGACAGCTAAACCAAAATAATGTAATAATAGCAACACAGAGAAAACTCTCAGCCCCTACTAAGCAACCCAGTCACACTCAGTTACTTTTATGAGCAGTTACTAATTTTTTCTGAGAGAAAAAAAGAGTGCTAGATTTTGGGATACATTGTTATGAAATTTCCTAGAGAAAATGATTAATTATTTTAAATAAGACTCTAAGTTAAGTGTTTTTCCCCTTCTTTCTAATGGCTAAATCCCAATACTCATATGAACTAAAATCTAAGGTATTTACAAGGAATTTGGTGGTAAAGTCTAGCACTAAGGTCAAGTTTATATTAACAAAAACAGGACATAATTATTAGCAAATTCAAAAATAAATAAAAGCTTTTGATTCTATCATTGGTTATTTAGGAACAAAACAAAATATCTGCATTAGCAATACTTAACAAAAATCAAATGAATAGGAACATCTGATCTGATTAATTTTTTGTTGTTAATTTCATTCATTCACTTATCTATTGATTTAGCTAACATTTATTTTACACTTAATAGATTCTAGATAACTAGGAAGAAATTGAGAAGGGAAATAAACTGCCTGAAGGAGTTTATTATTAGAAAAAGTTTCATACAGAGGAGCCTAATGAAAACAGGTGTGGAAGGAAAAAAAAAATGACACTCCCTTCCACCAAGGCAAGAATGCTACCTCCTTCCCTGTCATTGCCTCTGTCTCCCGAATTCTGGTGAAAAAAAATTAACAACAAAAATAATAATAACTAATACTTTATGAATACTTACTGTATGCCAATTGTGATTTGGTCACTCTGGTCTCATGAGCTCATTATGTATAGTAAAATTTCATTTATAGAAAAACATGTTATACAAAAAAAACTTTGGTCGAGGGCCTCTACTGTGATGTCTCCCAGCTTGTGATGATACTACACTTTTTGATTCATCAGGCATTTTGACTCCACAAAGAAACATAATTATATCTGTGTTTAACCTAAGATCCAGACAATTATCTTTTAACACTGAAAATCTTTCAAAACACAAAAATGTGAAATTAAGAGCTCCTTAAGTTTGTATGCACCTCCCCATCCCTGCTTACATACCTCTGCATTTCTGTGTTTGTTTTATCTTTAGGACAATTAAAAACAAAGAATTTAAACTGCATTTGTAATGAAAAGAGACAAAAAGGAAGGAGAAAGGGGATGGAAAATGGGAATGCCTAAGACTGGTGTTGGCATTGTGCAAACAAAGAAACGATTTCCCTGGAGAAATAGCTGTCAGTTTCCTTCCTTATGGCAGCATTTTTAAAAGTAAGATGCACATAGAGACGTGTCCCTGAACAGCTGCCGTGGTCTGTAGTGAGCCCTGCTCACCACTTCCAATTCTCTGTGAGGCCTGATGATATCAGGCCTTGGGTTTACATTTTCGAATTCTGACCTCTGGAGTCATGTCAGCCCACCAGTGAGTACCCTTTCTTTCAACATTTCGAAACACCTCTATTCAGTTATCATCCAGGAAGAACAATGGCTGTGCTGGTGGGGAGACACCATTGATGAAATTGCAGGTAATCCTTAGTCTTCCATCCTTCTGACACATGGGTGGGAATTCACACCATGGATTTTTAATGTGCTCTTTTGTTCCAAGCAACTGGGAGTGGATGTACTTTTCTTTAAATTTTCTAGTTTATCTAAATTTTACATGGCTTTTGATTTGTTTCTTTAATCTAAGTACATATAAACACGTATGTCCTTTTAAAAAATTAATTAGGGAGAAACAAACTTCACTGATTCACCTGTTTTCAATTTCAGAGGTTCCAGATCAGAAATATCTTCTTAGCATGATGTCTAGTGAGCTACAGACCACACAGTTAAGGAGCACAGGAGTGGGTAGTATAGACTCTCCCTTCCTATCCTTTTTCCTACTGTGTGCTTCAGGATTCTTGCCTGACATGGAAGTAAATCTGAAAGTAGAAAAGTTATTTAAAATATGTAACTCCATGAAATGGAATTACTTATTTCAAGCACATGAAGTACTTTTGAAAGCAAACCTTATTTCATCTCCAGGTGCATGGGAAGGACAAAGAAAAAGATTTGTTTTCCACAGGATATCAGAGAAATAAAATAACCTGTAATATTGCAGAAAAATGCACACTATGTTTAGATAGCTAACAAATAACCCAAAGGCTATAGTTTCATAAAATATAGAAAAATGCTCATATCCCATATTTTTAAACAAACAAAACCTAATTCCTGGTAATCTGTTAAAAACTGAAGAAAGTAGGAATGGCGGCATGCTAACAATCATGTTACCATTAAGAGTAAAGCAACAGGTTGATAATTATCATTTTTCCTCTCTAATTTTATCTGACACACTAAGTTCTTTAATGAATTCAACAAAGTGTGTGCAATGCTTGAAATTTTCATTTAGATGCAAGTGTAGGAGTGTTCTCCAGCACAAACATGTAAAATCACAAGATCTTATCTCCCTAACTCCCTGCTTTCATGTTTTTTAAACTATAGTTTGCAAACCATTAGTAGATCTGGACATAAATTTAGTGGGGTGGAACTAAATTTTTCCTTTCATGAAATAGACAGAGTAGAAAGTAGTAGAGTGTATCACATATAGACAGGTAAATATAGTTTCCAAAATCTTCTGTTTCAGACATGCATGCCTCTTGTGTGTGTGTGTGTGTGTGTGTGTGTGTGCACGTACTGGATCTCAGTGTAAAATATGTCTCACTGTGGATCATCTCAAAAAGGACTGAAAACTGTTACATTATACCATATACAAGTCCTTCAGTCAGGAGCTAATTTATTACTTCTATTTTCTGTATATGAGGAACTGAACCTCAAAGGAGAGGTGAATTGTTTAAGATGGAAGAACTGAGATTCTTACTTGTATTGCTAAAGGATAATCACTATGCTTTCAAAATACACACCTAATCTTATCAGGCATAAAACTATCTTACAGATATGTCTCAGTCACGTGTTGGGGTGTACGTATGTGTTTGTGTGTATCTCTAAATATAAAGAAAACAAGAACAGAACCTATCCATTCCTACTATAATTAGTTCCTAATAAATATTCTTATTCCTGAAATTGATGCAAACCTATGTGTCCATTGCTTGTCATCGATTTTTTATACTGCTGCTAATCTGATGATTCTTCAGTGAATCTTACCTATTACACTGATAAAATTCTTAGTATCAGTTGTTTGAAAATTGAAAGGACCTGCCTGTGAAAATCATCAAGTCTGTCTTTTGAAATTTTAGCTTTAGACCTTCCAGAAACTTGGCAAGCCACTGATTATAAGTATAGCCATAGGTTAGAGTTATTCATATAAAATTAATAAAGTTTAAACAAATTTCTATCTAACTCTCACTGAATGGCCTTAAATGTTTTGGTATTCTCGCTTACGCATTGTAAGCTCCCCTTCTCTGCAGGCTTTCATTCATTCAGTTAAGTTTCCAGTAAGTTCTATTGAGCATTTCTCCCTGACAGTCACTGTGGACTGGACTTACAAAAAATAACTATGACCTGTTTTTTGTAAAACTTTTTGTCTGCCAGAATATTTAGAGTTTTTGATGATTAAAAAAGAATCTGAAAGTAATAGTTCTGTTACAGTTGTCTTTTCTACTTAAGACATGGTTTCTATAATTCTCTTTTCTATTTGTGCTCCTCCTCATTCATTCCTTTCTTTGAATGGTAGGACAACCTCCAAAAGATGGTTTCTTAATTAAAATTGTTGAATATTTATTAATAATCTGCTAAGCAAAATTAAAATATATTAAAAGAAAAAATAAAGCAGAACAGAGTGAGAATAACATCAAGGATACTCTTGTAGGAATCATTTACAATAGTATTAATTTGTCACTCCAGTATGCCTCCATGACAAATCCATGATGGACTGGGGACTCAAAGACTTGTTCTATTATCACTTGATATTTAGAAAATTGAAAGCTATTTATTTAAGATAATTCTATAGCTTCATTCCTTTTTTCGCATGTGTAGCTTCCTAAAACCAAGAAAGACCTGAGTTAGTTGCTAAGCAACAACTAAGCTATTAGGAGTGGATGCAGAGACACATCTCTTGAATCAAGTAATTAATCAAAAGGTTTTAAAAACAAAGAAGCACAGTAGCGAAAACATCCATTAAGTCATATGTTTTAGGGAAAAGGCGGAAAGGTAAATTCTAACTAGATGTAGCATGATTTTGTAGGCAGAATTGTTTTCTTTAAAGTATTATTAGATTTTTAAAAATAAATTCAACTTAATGAATCTTTTTCTTAAGAAACATTGATACTTTCTGAACTACTTGACTTGCATACAGAAAGTAGTGTTTGAAGTGGATTTTTAATTCAGCCCAAGAGAAACAAGCAAAACAGAAAAACTCCAATGAAGGATGTGTTTTTCAAAATTGTATACAGAAGTTGAAGAAATTGGGAACGAATATTACAAATGTCAGCATCTCTGAGAGAGCATATTCTTGGATTGCTGGGACCTGTACAAGAAAATGCCAGATTGCATACCTGAATAAACTTGAATCTTACCCATCAAAGGCATGTTAAAAATTGTGGGCAAATTGGACATTTTTTTCATTCTAAGTCTTCAGTCTTATACATTGTAGCTTTAGAAGATTAGAGTTGAACAGTCCAAATGGAAACCAGATAATTTGGTTGCCATGTGATATATCAGTGGCAACAGGATAAAGCAGAGGAGGATTAAGAGAGGCTGGTGGGAGCCTTCAGTGTACAGTGTCTATGACTGACTCCAGACTCCAGAAGGTGAGAAATTGCTATGGTGATTTAAAAAAAAAAAAGGAGGAGACTAGAAATAGGTGAGATTATGGAAGAGTTTCTGGCACTTTTTAATGTAAGAGTACAAGCCCATTAAAGGAGAGAGCACAGTGGGGATCACTGGTTTGGGGGATCAGAGAGACCTGGGTACAAACCTTGGCTCTTTCTAGTTTTGTGTATTTGTACAAATTACTTAAGCTCTTCATAAATTCCAGGTATCTTTGGTGTGGCTATTTCATTAGTATATTACTATTTTTATTAATATTATATTTTAGATCACCAAAGAGAATGAGGGAAAAATGAATCAATAGTTTGTGCTAGTGAACAAAGTTTATGTCTCTGATAAAAAACAGAGGGATTTCTGCTAGTATAAACGGTCCCCAGAATATAGGTCAATAGGAATTTGTTGGTGTGTGTTTGATGCCAAGAAAAGGCAAAGAGAATGCAGATATTCATAGAAATAATTAAATAAGCTTACTACAGTAAGCAAGTCTGACAATCCTAATAAAATACATCAAGACTTGGTCCCATTTATTATTGCCAATGAGGCACATTAAAAACCTGATCATACATTGCCTTAGGATTTATCAAACGTACTGCTCTAAATAGCAACAAGAAATAGCTCCAGATGGGATTGAGAACATTTTGATAATGCTTTGACTTCAAACTGAAGAGGAATCAGTCAGAAGTTCTAGCACCCAAATCCTGAAATACTGTTATAAATATTAAGATGTCTCCCCCTTTTCATCCACCTTGTAACTACATATTCAGGTAGGCTTTTGCCACTTATTACTAGGATTTTTAAAAATTATTCTAAATTTATTTTTAATTCAAAAGCAACACACCAATTCATTTTTCACTATAAAATGTCAATAAAATCAGATTTTTTAAATGTTCTCCATGACGTGTTTCCCACTGTTTTCTATACATATACATGGAAGCACATTCAGAAATAGGTATCTTGGGGGTGGGGTGTCATAAATCTGTTCATGTCTACACACAAACATACACACCACAAGTACACAGAACTAATTCTTTTAGGAGGCCATATAGTATTACATACCATAGTATAATTATTTTCCATTTAATAAAACCTTAAGTGATATTCTTACTATCTGTCATTAATAAGAAACTACCGTAAAACTAAGTGGCTTAACACAACAACAATCATTCCATTTGCTTGTAAATCTGTAAGTGGGAAAAGGCTTGGGAAGGGTCTTCTGTATACCATGTGGCATCAGCTGGGGTGGTTTCACCAATGGCTGCTTAATCTGCTTGCAAGATGGCTTATTCACATGGCTGGTAAGTTGGTAATGACTGTTGGCTGAGACCTCAGATTGCCAACCAGAAACTGTTACTTAAGCTAGGAAGTCAAATAGCTTCATGTGCACAGGACTCAGTCAGTGAAGCCACAAACCCAGCCCAGGATTAAGAAGTGAGGAGACAGACTCTCTCAATAAGGGAGTAATAAGTTTCCAGAAATTTGTGAGCAATGATAAATATTTTTACTGTCATCTTGAAAAAATATAATGTATTACAGCCTATTTCCACGCCCTTCAGTATATACAACTGCATACTTCTTGATGCACATCTATGAATTGCAGTGGCCATATTTCCCAGTATTTCTAATCTATTACTCATCTATCTATCTATCTATTTATCTGTCTATGTATCTATCTATCTTAGTCATTCTAATATTCTATCAAAAGGCAATACACACAGTATATGAGAGGTTCACTTTTCAACACAAATAACTCACACTAGATTTTTTTATTTTGCCAATCTTATGGGTGAAAATATCTCACTGGCTGAGTTTACAGTGCCTTAATTACTATTTGTGCTATGTAATTTTCATAGTCATTACTAAATTTAATTTTCTTTTCTGTGCCCTGCTTAATAGTTTCCACATCTTTCACTAGGATTTTTTAATGAATATGCAAGATTATTTTATATTTTTTTTTACTACTATATAATTTACTTTATGAATTGCAAAAATTTCTCCAGTATTTTCTTTCATATTTTTATTTTCTACACTTTTTACAGAGTTTTATGGTATGTAAATAAGTTTACAGGCTAAATTTATAGTCTGTCAACATATTTTCTATTATGCCTCTTGTATTTTATGACTTGCATAGGAAAGCCTTACACACCACTACTCTAAAACGTTTACCTTTACTTTCTTCTAATGAGTGAAAGGTTGTTTTTAAATGTTTTTCTTTTAATGTAATATGAGTTTTACTTGAGAATGATGAGAGGTAGGTAAACAGTTTTCTTTTTCTGAGAGGTAGTCAATTATTACAGTATAATTTATTGATAGTTCACATTTGCCTCTATGAACTGAAGACATCAATATTATTATTCATACCTCTCTTTATATATAATAATCCTTGATGAGAAGAATGTAATATTTGTAATAGACATAATATATAGAATATACATTATATAACATACACACATACATATAACATTTATAGATTGTTGGACATATCCAATAATCCATTTTGGGGCCAATTTCATGCTTCCTAAAAATAATAGTTTTGTTCTTATGTAATTTACATACCATAAAATTCACCCTTTTAAAGCGTACAATTTAGTGGGTCTTAGTGCACTCACAGAGTTATGCAACCATTATCAGTATCTACTTCCAGAATATTTCATCTCCTCAAAAAGAAACTTCAAACCCAGTAGCCAATCAGTCCCAGTTCTCCCCTCCTCCCAGACCCAGGCAACCACTAATCTATTTTCCATCTCTATTGATTCACCTACTCAGGACACTGTATAAAAATGAAATTATATAATGTGTGGCCTTACACGCTTGGCTTCTTGACTTACCATGTTTTCAGGGATGACCATATCCCAGCATGTATTTATTCTGTGACAAGGGTCAAAAAGTAATTCTTTTTTTCTAGCTGCTCAGCTAAACATAAATACCATGTTTAAAAATAGCACTTGATTTTTGAAGAGAGAAATGTTCAAAGGGTTCTCTAGAGTCCACTCCCTTAATAAAATGTTTGCTGAGAATTTCTTTTTCTTGGAGGTTATGGTTCTTGCTAGAGTAGTAGAGGAATTTTTATGGCTTAAAGTGATAAGCAGTAGCACTGTAAGAACATACTGATTGCTAGGGTTTGGATAAGGATTATCTTTTTTCAATACCTGTAATTAATTACTTTCTAAATGTAATGTAAGAACTATGAAATGTTCTTCACATTTTATTAGAGCAACCTTTTTTTTTTAAACTTCCTTTTCCACAGTGAATAGAGAAACCTGGTTCATTGCAAGCCTAAAAGTACCATTTTGAAATGTACAACTTTTCAAAAGACAATTTATATGAGACACCAAAATTAGAAATACTAAATATATCTATGTATGTCCCAGTGTTAGACTTCATTATTCATACTTAAATCATCGGGTCTATATTTAACTATTTGGGGAAAGCAGAATAGAAAGAAATGAACACAGTTGCAACCCATCATATAAATAGCTTTCCCATAAGAATGTCACCAATAGTTTAGTTCCTTTATAAAGCCAAGTCAACAATAAACTGCACTTTATTGCAAATGAAATTAATGTAGAAATCTCTGTTGTAATCTTCAAAAGAGAATAAAATTTTTCTCTCACCTGAATATTGATAGCAAATTAATGATGAGAATCATTAATTAGGAATTGGAATCAAATATAGTTTTAATAGTGTGTGAATAATAATCTACCTAGAAAATTTGAAAATAGGGGATTGTTGCTATGTATATACACAGACAGATTCTCCATATTATGAAGAAGATATGCCTAAAGCTGATTGATAAAATCAAGGTACCAGGTGGAGCCTTTTAAGAGAGAGCATATGCATAGAAAAGGAGAGAATTCTTTTGCTTCAAAACATTTTATGATTTTTTGAATTTCCTGGATTAAGTGCCAAACTACTTACCACTCAAATTTCTATAACATCTTGTCTAACCTCAGTTAGTCTGTCTATCATTAGTTTCCATTAGTTCCCTACTCAAATATGTAAGTCTAATCAAACTGATCTGTTCTTTCTACCCTAATTAATTCATGCACTGGTGTTTAATTTGTGATGTCTTCCCATCCGTATTTGATTTTATTTTTCATCTCTTCCTTAAGGCCTATTGTCAAGAACTTTAAAGGATCACTAGTTAAAAGCTAACAAGTTAGCCTACCAGAGTTTCATGATGTTGACAGAAGACATAAAACTCCTGGGTTAGAAACAAAGGCCTTTACTAATCACAGAATAGCAAGCTTCATGAATCTCATGTTTGCATTGGTTCTCCTTGCCCCCACATATCATGAAGGTGACATGGAGCAACAGAGGTTGATGTTATATATGCAGAGGGTTTGTGTCACAGCAGAGGAATTCAAGATTCGGAAACCTGAATCTTTTACAATGGATGCAAACAAGCCTGCCCAAACTATGTCCCCGAGGGAAGCATTATCTTTACCATATTGGACAGCCTTCTGATCAGGAAGGAGAGATACACTATTTCTACCTTTCATGGCTGTTTAGTATACAAACATCCTTGAAAAGATAGTCCAGAACAAAAGCTGTTTGTAGAAACAATGCCTGTGCTCATAGGACATGAGACCCATGAACAATTACCTCCCAACATACATTACTCTTAAAAAGGCTGCCATTAGTACCCAAGTCCTGTCCCCACTACATTTTCTGGACTTCCACCAAACACTCAGTGCATACTTTCACATTTATTTGTACCTTATGTTCAATTACAGAGTGCTTATTTAGTACAATGCCTGGCACCTACTAAGCATGCAATGTATGTCAGCTATGATCATTTTATTTGTTTCATTCTGGGTATATAGCTATTTCACATACGAGAGAATAAATCTTTTCATAGCAAGGACAGTATCATGTTGGTAATCTCAGTGACTAGCATCCACAGAAGGAGTATACACTTGAGTGCTTCAGACTCTCCCTCTAACTGCAATTACTCCTAAGTTTCTTATTAAGTTTTTTATGAAAGTATGAGTGTCTAAAGGACAAATAACCTCTGCTCCAAAATTAGGCTCCCTTAGTGACTAATGTCAAAACTTTCTACTCTTCCACCTTCTGAATGACTGGATGCCTTAAGTTCCCCTGGCTCTCTAGCACACTGGATACATAATCTCTTTGGTCTGCCAAAAATTTCCTGGATTTATGACCTGAGTAGCTAAGTATCTCACATACAGTCTTGAGTTTGTCTAGGAATCCTACCCTTCCACTGCCAAAGAGCATGTTAACATCTTTCTGGATGCATGTTGACCTCACTAGACTTACCTACACTCTGGTTCAAACTCACTAGTTAGTGAATTGAGTCAAATTATCTGTGTTCGACCAACAGATGACCATCTCATTTTTCCTACCATTTTCAGCTTTTCCTTTCCAGGAGCAATATAAAATGGTGCCTAAGAGTGCAGGCCCTGGACACTATTCTAGAATCACATCTTGGTTTTGCCACTTTACATGGCTCTTGGGGGAATAATCACTCTGTACTGGGTTTCCTCATGTATAAAATGTAGAGAACACTCCCCAATTCAGGAAACTATTGTGAGATACTACATGTAAAGCCCTTAACAAAGTATCAATAAATGGTAATTGTTCAATAAATGTTAAGTATTATTGCATATTACTGTTACTGTTATCATTATTATCACTACTATTATTATCATTCCCTGAGGAACTTGAATTATAATTCACAAAAGTGGATGGGTTATTATTCACATGATTAATTAAATAAAACAAGTCATAATCCTGCCATAATTTCAATGCCCAGGAATCTTACTCAAGCCAGAGAGACTGACTAGCCACTGAAGTAAAATTCTGCTACAAAGATGCTGGAATCTCCTTTTGCTCAAGATTCTATTCTTGAGCCTGGTCCAGCAGAACCTTTGGGATACCTGTGTCCTCCTACCTCATTCTCTATCCTTCTATCAGGTTCAAATGTTTTTCTGAGAAATAACTGCTGGGAAGAATCTGGAAAGGGACTAGAAGCAGTAATGGTTGAACAATCTCAAGAAGGAAGATAGAAATTGGACATATTATTCTAGGAAATTAAAAAGGAAGTTGGTTTCATAACTATCTCCAAAACTGCAAATGGTAATCATCTTTTATTTAGATAGAAAGAGAAGAAAACAGGATTAAAATATAATAAGAGAAATTTAGTTTTCTTATAATGTATTTAAAAGGAATCATTACTCAAATCCCACAGTATAGAAGGAGGAGGGCAAAGGATTGTAAAGACACCCTTGAAACGTTTATAAATTCTATACATTATTCACTTTTTATTACCTATCAAAAGCCTCTGCTAAAGATAAGTGTCATTATGTATGCAAATAAGAGAAAGTGTGCAATGAAAAATAATTCTTATGCTGCTCATAGTTTAAAGTGTTTTTAATTGAATCATTTAAAGTAGACACATAGGCCTACTTAAAAAAATATGAAAACAGAAAAGGCCACACACTTGGTAAACTGTTACTTTTTAATATTGTTCACGATTGATACCAAAGCATTACTCAAAAATATGGAGACATTATGAGTTAAATATTTGAAATGCAAAATTTTATTTTCTGTTTGTTTTTTCCTCTTGTTTTATGTGAAAGATAAGACTACTGAATAAATGCATTGCTTGTGTCAAAATGTATGTCTGAACCAAGGCCTATTTTTGGTTTATACCTCATTGAGAGAACTGTGGCCTCATTTTCTCTTTCACATTATTTAATATTTGGCTGCAGCTGCTCTTTGGCAGTAGGTAGGGTATTTGTTAATTCTTCTATGTTGCATAAACATTTTTACTTCAAAGAGATTGCCTGTCTATATCCCAGTGGAATTATCTCCAGCCAGATGTCTCATTCTGTCCAACATCTTTAATGTTTTCAAAATCATCTTGGGTGTTGTTAACAGGGTATCATTAGGTACAACTTAAAAGTTTGTAATGGGAAGTAGTACATGCATTCAGTCTGTTTGTGCAACATGTACTCTTGCTTCTGAAGTCTTTGGGGATTTTCTTTTATACACTATTCTCCTAACATCTTAATTTCCTCTCCAGGTGACTTAATTATGTAGTCATGGTAAATATTATCTTCCCATTTGAAAAATATTTATTAAAATGCTCATAGGATCCAGACATTGAACAAAGCACTGGGATAATGTGTGATGCCTTCATCACAAAACCTATGATCCAGTTAGGAGAAAAAGGAGCACTGTAGAAGTAAAGTCTAGTACAAAAGAGATCAGATACAATGGGCCATAAAAGCCCAGATCTGGGAGCTCTAAATATTGTTGGGTGAGAGAAGAAATATTTTAAGCAAGGCCTCTGTGTCCTAGAAGCATAAGGAAAATAACTCCAAGAAGAGGGCACACTTAAGCAAAAGTACACAAGGATGATGTGGTTTTTTCCCAAAAGCAGAAAGTAACTCTGCATCAACTGAAGAAAGCTTGGGAGAAAAAACTGTGTACTATGCTGAGATAGCTGGCTATATCCTATAGAGCAAAGAAAGTATTAAAAGTTTAAAACAGGATGTAACATGGCCAGATTTATATTTGACAAAGATAAATCTGCAGGTCACATGTTGGGCAGATTGTATGGGAGATAAAGTTAAGTAGCCATATCAGTTAAGAAGTACTTGAGTCACTACCCATGAGAGATCGAACTAGCACTAAAAATGGAGAAAAGAGACATAATTCAAGAATAGACTATTCAGAAGCTATTTCAGTCCAACATCTAACACATAACCACAAGAAGGGCTCAATAAATGCCACTTGAATGAAGAACAAAAAATTAATGCATTAAAAATGGATTTCAAATGTAAAACTGCAGGAGCTTTGAAGATGAAGGAGTCATACTTTATGCTCTTACACATTCTCTTCATTTTACACCCCCCCCCCCATTAAAAGCAGGAATATTTCAAACTACAAACAATGTATTCATATTTGTAGATTTCCAACAGATTGGTAGTTTCTTTTTTTTTTTTTTCCTTTCCGTAACGTCTGTATTATAATAAGAAGATGTTCCTCAGGATATCCCGGGATTACACTGCTCAGTTTAATAACCAGTTGGCACGGGCTTTACATCTTCCCTTTTGCTGATGAGCCCAAACATTCCAATTCAGTGAAATTCCAAGAACATTTTCTGCATTAGAGGTTTGGGTCATAATGGGAAGAGAAATCTGGCTGTATTCCACAGCTCCTCTCATGTTACCAATCAAGAGAGTACCAAGAAACTGGAGTAAACCAGAACTCCTAGGAATTCTTACACTATATATTTAAGAGTGAGAATTTACTCACACCAACACCTTTCACCATTACCCTGCTCTCCTATTCCTGTTTTCCACAAGCTCCTCTTACCAAGAAAGACATAACTCACTTTTCAATTTTATAAAATTTAACTTTGATACAATACTACTATCTAACCTACAGTCCATTTCCTACCTATTCCAATAATATCTTAATAGAATTTGTTTTCTAGTTCAAGAGAGATCCAGGATCTCTTATTACATTTAGCTGATGTATCTTTTTAGACTCTTGATCTGCAAGTTATTTTTAGCCTTTATTTTTCATGATGTTGATATATACATGTATTTTTTATGGTGCTGATATACTTGAAGAATATAGGGCAGTTACATAGTTTCATAGAGTGGCCCTCAATTACAGTTTGTCTAATGTTTTCCCAAAATGTGAATCAGGTTATGCATTTTTGGTTTGAATATGACATTAGGCACATTATATCTTTAAGGTATCACATTCCAAGACATACAATGGACATTTGTATTTTACTGGTAATGCTGATTTAATGACTTCATTAACAGACTATCGAATTTCTGCACTTAAAATTTGTATGCAGTAATATAATTTGACTTTTAGAATTATTATACATTTATAGACTATGTAAATATCCTTTCCTTATCAAACTTAATCATCTCATAAGACGCTAAATTTGATGAATGATTTTTGCCTGAATCAATTTTTACTATGATGATTGTAAAATAATGTTTTTTCACATCTATTACTTCTTTTATATTTATTAGTTGACATTTCATCATAAGAAAGAGCTTTCCCTCACCCTATCTATCATCTTTTATCTAAATCTCTCTGTATTTCTTTATCAGTATTGAGTCATGGATTCTCATTATATCTTGCATAGATATTTACAGCTGTTAAATATTCATTGTAAACCATGGCTTTTAGCAATAAAAAATGTATTTTATCTCATTGAGTGGTTTCTTTTTTTTGGCTTACTTCTACTTAGTCTGATATCTGCTTTCTTATTGCTTTCAGTTACCCAGTATAACTCTATTTTTAGCCTTTTTTAATCAATTGGTTTTGTGTGTGTCAGACACATAGAGTTAGGCTTTCCTTCATGAGGAGACAGTTTGAAAATCCTTTTGTTTGCTCAGTGAGTTAAACTCATTCATAATTATGGATACGACTAATATGCTTTGTCTCAATTCTGCTGTATCATTTTTTTGTCCTAACTATTGTGTTTCCCTTCACTGTAATGTGTTTTCCTTGCTTTAGTATTTAAGTAGATTCATGCTTTTTTAAAATAGTAATTATCTTTGCATTTATACTTTTATTGAGTGCCCTGAATCCCCTCTTTTAAAATCAATCTCTGTTCTACCTGCATTGCCAATTATAAATGGTACTCCTTGATATTTACCCATTACTTATGTAATCATTAGTGTTGATATTCTACTTTTCTTCTTTTCCTTTCATTTCTTAGTTGCATTCTTCCTATTCTGCAAGAAATATGTTTATATACAGATCTTCTATGACTTACAATGAGGTTACATCCTTATAAACTCACTGTTAATTGTAAATACCGTAAGTCAAAATGCATTTAATATACCTAACCTACTAAACATATTAGCTTAGCTTAGCCTACCTTAAATATGCTCAGAACTTTTCCATTAAACTAGAGTTGGGCAAAAATCATCTAACACAAAGTCTATTTTATAATAAAGTGTTAAATATCTCATGTAATTGATTACTGTACTATAAGTGAGAAACAGGATGGTTGTCTAGGTACAGGATGGCTGTAACTGGATGGTAGCTCATCCTTACGATCACGTGGCTGACTGGAGCTCACTGCCACTGCCCAGCATCAGGAGAGGGAAAAAGATTAAAATTCAAAGTACGGTTTATACCAAATGCTTTCTGCTTTCCCTCCATCATAATGTCAAAAAATCATAGCCCAAACTAACCTAGGTCTGGGACCATCTGTATTTTTTTTTCTACTATGTCCTCACTCCCCTTTTAGTCTTAGACCTAACATTAAATATATTAAATATTTACCATTGTTGAGCCTTTCCAGGATGGAGCTCTTCCTCTAACAGATTTGTTGAGAGGATTTCATAATTATAATATTTGAAGAAATAGTTGGCTATATGGAAAATCTTCAGCCCACACTATATTTTTCTGAGTTTCTTGAAACTCTCCACCATTACCTTGATGTGGCTGATGTGTTCTTGAGATATCTGGTATCTATATTGCTTATTTTTATAAACAATTTGGTCATTTTGCCTGTAGGCTCCAAGAATGTTTCATTTGTCTTTAAAGTCTAATAATTTTATCTTCATACATATTAGAGTAATTTATCTGGCCCAAGTTTTTAAGTTAAATGAGTTCTTTCAATATGTTGACATACAGATTTAATTTTTGCTAGAAAATTGTTTTTGAATTACTGTTAAAAACACTAGTTTAGTTCATTGTTTCACTAGTCTTCTGAAGAGATTCTAGTTCCATGTATGTAGATTTCTTTGCATGCCCTCCATTTTAACCACTTTTTTCCAGCTGTTTTTTTTTTTTTTTTTTTTTGGTCATTTTTATATTGGTGGTTATTTTCCTGCTTTTCTTTCAACGTCCTTATTAACTTTTTGTTTAGTTTTATTATTCCTTGAGCACCTTGAATTTTATCCTTCATTTCTGATATTTGTAAATTTTTTCTTTAATTTCTTACCTGAGTTCTATCAACTCTCTTCTGTTTGCTTATTTTTGTTCTTAATTCTTGAATTTAGAGTCTATTTTTCAAAAAATATATCTAACTGATTTATTTAATTCATTAGAGATTGTTCTGTTATATATTTGTTCTCCCTTTGACTGGATATTTAGAAACATTTATAACAGATTAAAATCTTTCTGGGTACTTTTGTTTTGGTTTGGTTTTTGAGCAGTTTGGTATGAATTACTCTGATTTTTTCTATTTTGATAATTTGTGGACCAGGTTCCTAACTCATGAGTGCTCTCTTCAGTACAGTGACATGTAGTTTCATCAATGGTTGGCACTGAGGATGGAGGACGAGGATGGACTAGCTTATTGTGTGGTTCTATGTTGTTTCTGCATGACCTTTAGTTCTCCCCTCATCACTTCTATGTGTCTAAGGAATATCTCCTCGGCCAGAAGCAATGTTCTAAGGCTGCACTTCCAATGCCACTCTCTTTTAGGTTCCTTTCTCCAGCCACTGCTGTGAACTACCAAGTCTCTCATCAGTAATTTGGTGCTTAGTGTTGGACTTTTTCTTTCTGAGATTGATTTTTTTTTTTCCTGAGCATTGTCTATGTTTTCATTTTCCCTTTTCTCTTCACCGTCTGTGCTCTATTTAGACTTTTCCTTCTCTGCACGAATCTCTTATGGGCATTTATAAGCCTGCATCCCTGAAGGTTGTAAGTGTTGGAATTTTGTGTCCCTAGTCCTTACTCACAAGTAAATTGAAATTCAGAATATTTTCTGACGCCTATGAATAATGATAACTTTTTTTTTTCTGTGACTGTCTATTTAGGCTTCTCCACATGCATATATTTACTTATATTTTTATATGTTTGAATCAGTAACATATTCAATTTTTATTCTGCTTTTTCACTTGTCTTTATATCAATTATCCCATGTTTGCATAAACTTTACAATGCCTTTTCAAGTTTGAAAACTTTTTAAATACAGTTTTCCATTTCCCAAAGTAATACAGATTTAGAAATATTACAAAATATAAAAACTAACAATGAAACTGGAAGCGAGTAATTCCATCTCCCAAAGGCAAACACCAATGACATTTAAATTTTTCCCTTCCAGAATGTTTTTCTACACAGATTGACAGAGATGAAACTGTACCCAAAATTTGGCATACTGCTTTTTTTCATTTATCTGTGTTTCATAATTGTTTTCTATGTAATTTAAATTATTCATAAGCATAATTTTAAATGTACTCCTAGTATTCACCATATGGGCATTCTCCTAATGTTGACTGCAATTTTCATTATCAACAAAAATTCTACAATGAACATTTTCGTGCATAAATTTGCATTCATATTTCAGATTATTTTCTTAGAGTATATTTCCAGAAGGGGAGTACAAACCCACAGCATCATTACTACTGAATAGTAAATTCTGATTCATTTTCAGTTGCTTGGAAGCATGATTTTAAGTGTCCTCCTATAAAGGTGACGGTGGTAGCTATACTTTTGCACTATGTACATATCTGGAATTGGTTATTCTTGCCCTCATATATGATAAGTAATCTGAAATAGTATCAATTATTGACCCCCATTTAAAAAATTTCCCTACCCTACAGATATTGCTCTGTTAGCTTCTGTCACTTAATAATGCACACACTCTTAGAGCAGCCTGCTTTGCTCCCTTGAGGCTTATGTATTTTTCCTGCCTGGACTTCTATCTATTGATAACTTATAAGTTTATATCTCTAGTCCAGAGTGCTCCTCTGAACACTAAGAACATGTATGCCGTAGTTCCATTACCCTCTTCACTCTGATAACTCATAGGCATCTCAATTTTAACAGGGGTCTCAAACTTAACCAACCTCAAAAACAGCCCTCTTGGTCTCCTCCCACACTACACAGAAACACACACACTCTACAAACCTGCTATACTCCAGTACATGTACTTGACCACCCACCTAGCAGCTTAAGATAAAAACTTGGATCCTCTCAGTTTCTTACTTTTCTTCATATCCTACATCAAGAATCTCAACAACTGTATGAATCAAGCCTTCAAAGCGTAACATAATGTGTTTACTCCTCTCCGTGTGCACTGCTAACACACCGGTCTACTATGTCTTGCCTAGAATACTTCAATGACTTCTTGAAAGACCTCCTAGATATTTCCTTATGTTCCATTCTTCCAGAGAAGCAAAGGTGATATTTTTTGTTAAAAAGTCTTCTTTTTATTAATCCTGATCTTAAAAATCTTCCAGTGGCTTCTAATAGTACTAACAATAAAATCCCAAGTCATCACGCTGGTTTAGAGTGTCCTAGATAATCTGTCTCTATTTTCCTCTCTGCTCTGTGACATTACTCTCCCTCTTGCTCAGTATAGCCAAAAAATATGTATCTCCTTTCAGTTCCCAAAATATACCAGCTTATTCCAATCTTAAGATCTTTTCAACAGTCACTATTTCTTTCCAAAATGTTCCTGCCGTTCCTGTTACAGACTTTTTAAACTCTTGTTCTTATTATTTGTTGTTCTTGCATTAGTCTGAAGGCTGTCTTCTCAGAGGGACTCCCCTGAAACCCAACTTAAAGTGACCTCTAATCACTTTCTCTCATATTACTCACCATTATTGTGTTCATCACAGCACTTGTTAATATTAATGATTTTTTACTTATTTTCTAATCTTTTTGTTTATTTTCTGTTTCTCTTATCGTAAAAGCCAAAGCATTTCCATTTTCTTTACTTCTATATCCCTAGAATCCAGAAGAGAATTCTATAAATAAGTTTAAATACAGGGATGAATATTTTCTTTATATTACAATGTTATTATGTTGACAAAATTCATCTAAATGTGTTCTCTGACCTCCACATTTCTTAACCATTTTATCAACATTTCATCTCTTTGTACTGCTTCCCTTCTCTCTCTGGGAAGACTTTGTCTGTAATGTCAATTTTAATCTTTCCTACCTCCTATGCAGATCATAATCTTGCAATTCCATTTTCAGGTTCCCTTTATCCTAATGTTTCCTTTTCTCACTCTTTTCCCTTGCCCCCTTATCTTACTGAGTTTAATTTCAGCTTGCTCCCTCAATATTTATTTACATTTGTGTCTTACCCAGATTACTAATTATTTGTTAATACTGAGAATGCAAAAATATTTTATTTTCACCTGACTACCAAAGAAACCATTTTTTCTATCTTTAGAATAATATTAGCTTATTCTACAATATTTCTGTGTGCCTCATGGTGTATGTATGTATGACTATTTACTCATTCTTAAACTAGGGAGAAATTCAGCTAGACTCAGTGTTTCCCCTCGACCAAAAAAGTGAGTATGTAGATTTTCCTTTGTCTCTCCGAGTTTTTTTAGTTGGATAGAAGGCAAATATGTATAACTCCTTGCCCAATTATTGCTCATGCACTTTCTCTAGTGTAGCTGTGTTGCGCTAAGTGCTGAATTTATGCCGAAGATGAAAAACTAAATTTCCCAATATCTACTGCTACTAGAGCTCTCTCTTTCCTTTCCCATCTTAATACTTGACTGTGAGGATTATGCCTCCCAAGATGCAGTGTATCACTGACTACATCCCTTTCCCCACTGTCTACCTAATTGCTTTACAGATACTAAAATATAATTGTACAAAGTCAGAGGCTTCTTGATATTTGGGTGTATTATACCCTGTCTGCCTCAAAGGCTAGCACATAGTACTAGAATATTGGCTGCTCATATTTCTTGTGCATAAAGACTTTTATTTACTGTGGGGAGAAAAAACAACATAAAGGGTAGAAAAGTAATAAAAATTGTCAATAATTTCAGATGAGGCAATCATATGTGGGCCACTAATAATATACTTTAATCCAGTCCTTCCCACAGTCCTACAGTTAGGGAGAAATCCTCCCAACTTTTGGCAGTAGGTTGCCTCTTTGTCCTAATTTTCAGGGTTGTGGGTTTGAATATTTTGTTTGTTTGTTTTCCCATATATTTTAGTAGGAAATTGAAAGAAACTGCTTTTGGGGTGCCAGTCTGAAAAAGTTTTAAATATGAAGCCTTCTAGCTAGTTCTTAGACAAAACAACACTGCCAGTTGTCTGCATTTGGATAGTGCTTTACAGTGGTGTAGGCTGTACATTTAATCAAGAAGAAACATCTTCTTCAGGAAAGAAATATCTCTGTTTTAGCAGAAATGGGACTTGCCAATAGGTAAAACAAATAAATCAAGAATAGCCAAGTATCTAAAATCAAATAATCAATAACAAATTTATTTTTAACTCCCCAGAACGTCTTATAGATTCACCTTTAAGGTTCTTGCTTTGCTCATATTTATAACATGAGTAGTTCCTAGGATGAAAAAAAATGTGTATTTGAAGAGCCTGGCTGTAGGCAAAAGGCATATATGTGATTCTTCAGGCCTGACCACAGCCAATTACATGCAGGGATTCTTTAGGATCTCAGAGGATCATGGACTGTGAAAGTGAATGGACATTTATATCATGGAAAAATATTTAGGTAAATGATTTTGCTTTTATTTTTATTATTTTTTAAACCCCGTGGGGCAGTCTGGCTTTAGATCCTGTATTTTGTTGTTGTTGTTGTGTTAATTCCTTGTGTACAGCATAGTGATTCAATTTATACATGTATATGTGTACCTTTTCATATTCATTTTCATTATAGCCTATTACAAGGTATTGACTATAGTTCCTTGTGTTTTATACATTTGGACTTTGTTGCTTAGGTTTTGCTTTTAAAATGGGTATTTTAGAGCAAAATTCAATCATATATAGGCAAATCAATGATTGGTTCACTAGATTTAAAGGGCAGCTCTTTGCCCCAAATGCAGTACTGCCTCAGGACCAGTTTTGACTGAATCAAGGCAGCCAGGCTGTGGTGTGCAATTTGAAATGCCTGAATGTTACAAAGCTTTGCCTGAAAGCAGGAGTGATTGTTTCCAAATAAACAATGTAGTTTGCTAGTATGTACCAGAGAAACGCGATGTTATTACTTGTACTGCTGCTGCAATTTGTTTGTTTTCCAATGCAAGAGTGATCATCCTTCCCTCACGCTTACCAAAAAGAGATAAGAGAAATAAAGAAGGCTTCTGCTTTCCAGACAAAGAGTATTGATTGTTCAACAAACCAGTAAGGACAAGTAAGTACTAAATGGAAATCATAGTAACACTATGATGATCTCTGTGGACAAAAATCAATAGAAAGGGAATGGTTTTATAAGAGATATACAATGTTATTATTCTAATACCTCAAGCCATAAAGCTGAGGCATTTGAGTGTGACATGACATACCAGCTGAACTGAGTGGGAAACCATGGTGGCCAAGATGATCTCAGTCATTTCTGATACCACATAACTCAACACCTCTCCACCTCCTCCTCTACCAACAAACACCCAGGAATGAGCTCCAGTTACATTTCCTTTCAGTTCCTCAATTTGTTGCCATTTCTGAACTTCATTCTCACCTCAGGGCCTTTACCCTTGCTGTTTCTTCTGCCTAGAACATTGGTTACTGGTTCTTTCTCATCATTCAGGTCTCTCCTCAAAAGTCATTTCCTGTGAGAAGACTTGCCAAACCACTGCATCTAAAAAACCCCTACACTTTATCCCATGCCAGTGTCACCATCTAGCCCACTATCTTCTTTGCATTTACTTCATATCCTGTATGTCTCTCTGTGGTTGTTTCTTTCTTTGTCGTCTTTTTTTTTTTTTTTTTTTTTTTTTTTGGTCTCCTACCTCAGTAGAATGTAAGCTCTATTTTCTATCTTGTTCAGTATTGTCTTCCCCAGACTCCAGAAGTCTATTTGGAATGTAGTGGGTGCAAAATAAGTATTTGTTTAATGAATAGATGAAACCTTTTAATGACTATTTCTTCTGGTGTACATCTGTCATCTTTTCCACCATCAGATTGCAAATTTCTTGATAGCAGGGCTAGGAAAATGTTCCCTTCTCTTACCCCTTCTCCCTAAAGAAAGCTGCACAATCTAGCTCATCCTATTAGATTACTTTCATTTTGGATTCCTTGAACAAATATTAACTCTTTGGAAAGAAAGAGGCTTGCTATTTAGAAGTATTTGCTGTTTATGTTTGTTATCTCGGCCATTGGTCAGCAACGTTTCTTTGAGGGTATAAGACAGATATAAGATACTGTTACTAATTTATTTGTCTTTCCTCTCCACTGTTACAGGAACATTGTTACCATATAAACGTAATCTTCCCCCAAACAGAAAACACTTTTTATGAGGGAAAGATCTTTTGCTCTTCAACTGGACATAGAAATCATGAAAAAGTAAGGGAAAAAAAAGTCAGTAATTTTAAGCATTTAAAGCTTCATGATGTTCAATTGACTAACTGGTTCTTATACTTTAGTTATTGCTTAATTAGCTATAAAGGAGAAATTATCTTGGGTCCAAAAAGAAAGATAAACTACATCTTTTATTCCAAAAGGAAAAATCTAATTATAGCTTAAAGAGTTGATATGAATAATACGGATACAAAACATAGAAGAGAATTATTAAATTGCTTCACTAAAGTGTTAGTAGTAGACGGACTTCTTTTAGGTCAGTATTTCTCCCCCCATGTTCCATGAGAATTGTTTATTCATTAGGTTCCTTTGCTAACCGGGAAATTATTACCTTAAAAGGTTTAGTCCATACATTTTCTATATTCTCCATGCCAGTCTCATTTCTAGAAAGGTTTTCTAAAAACAAAAATGTGCCTTCTACCGCTCGTGTGTATTTCTGAGTTTGAGATTAAAACCTAGATGCTACATACACAAACCCGAGGACTCAACATCTAAATTATGGCTTCCAAGAAAACTTGTTAGCATTTTCAACAATTTTCTCAAGTGTAAATTCAGAGAAAATCAATCCACTTTCTCTTTTTTTTACTCTCAGGCTTAAGTTGTAATTTTACACTATCCAATATCTCTTTGAGCCCATGATACACTTTTCAACTTCTTTTCTAACTACATATTCCATACTGATCCTTTGGAGTTGATCTTGAAAGAAAATTAATGGGCTCTTTATTCAGCATTGCAGTGTTTCAGGTAGCAAATGCATGACAACTACTTAACCAATCTCTGAGTAGCCAACCAGTGATGTGGCATTAATGATTTTAGAGAAAGTTAACTAAGTACATCTATCACTTTGTCATGTGTAGTAAAAGAATGCATCAATCAAGGCATAAGAGGGATCTTTGTTTCTGTCTGTAGGTACTACTGAAATCTGTTACAAAAAGCAATAGAACAGATATGGTAAGCTGCATTTATGTTGATTAAATAAAACAAAGAGAAAGCTAAAAGGTAGAAGACTGGTAATATAGCTCTTAGAATAAAGCAGAAGCCAGTTTCCTGAGACAGAAACCCACTTTAGGCATTTGACATTCCTGAGCAGTTTTTCCAATATCAGTGTCTTATAAACATGATCCAAATGATTGAACTATTAACTTTTTCAAAATGCTATTTAACCTGATACTAGGAGAAGCAGATTGATAATCCAGTCATGAGTGTTTTACCCTGTTATTTATTTAATTCCACTCTATATGGAATTCATTTGGGAGATTCTCGATGTTCTTGCATCCTAACACAAAAGCCTAATGTTTGTCTTTGCAGCAGTATCCTCCCTGTATCTTTATCTTTTTACTACTGGAATCTCTCTATTTCAGTACATCCTGCCATCTGGAATTTCATTAGCAGAAGCAGAGGAGAAAGGTATCTTACAAGAGATGGAAGAAAAAAAAGTATCTGTTGAGTGTTTGGTAAGAATGAAATAACTGAAGGAGCAGATAGGAGGAATAAAGAGGTTCAAGATAGTCCTTAAGGCAGGCAAGGAAATTATATGAGCAAGTAAAAGATATAATTTGAAATATAGCTGAAAGCTATTAAAACCCAATGATAAAGGAAGTGATAAGTTATATTTATTCACAGAAGGATTAAAAACAAAGATTCTGTTATAAGAGAATAAGAATTGAGGACTGCTTTCAAGTAATTTTCAAGTATAAATAAAATTTTAAAAAATGTTACAGACATATTCTTATGGATATCCAATAAAGTGAAAACTGATGTAACATTTTTGGGAAATAATTTAGGAATGTTATAAAGAGCCTTAAAGTTGTTAATATTCTTTGATAATAATTCCCATTCAGGAAATCTATTTGAAGTAAATATTCTGAGATTAAAAACTATACATGAAACACAGTAACAGTGTTATTTATAATAATCAAAATATTGAGCCAATCTAAATTTTTAACAGTAGAGAAATGTTTTAATAAATATTGTAGATCCATTCAAATATTTTTTGGAGAATGATACATAGGAAATGATTCATTATAAAATGTTAGGGTAATAAAATAAAAAACACATCATACCCTGTATATTATTATTATCACTATTTTATATATAAACATATATTTATTTATATTCATGAGATAGAAGCATCTCAGATTTTATTTGTTAAAGGAATCCTGAAAATAATTACATTATTGATGGAAATGAAAATTATTGGAGAAAGCATAGTGTGGGCTTTGGAATTTTAATAATCTGAATTCAACTCTTACTGCTACATGACAGAAATATTTATTGCTTAATTGAGGTTTCCATGTGCCTAACCTCCCACTGGCTTATGTTGGAACTATGATAGTACTTTCAGTTCCTGATCAAAGACTATAAAATGCGTTGCTTCCATGTCAAGAAGTTAAGCACCTAGGTGCCTCTACCACCCTTCCCTCCCCTTGCAACGGTGTCTTTCAAGGTTATGTGCTCCAAGTAGTGTTTTTATAAAATGGAGGACAGTCTAACTCAAACTGTGATGTGACTGAGAAATAGATTTACTGTTTTAAGTCAGTGAGGCTTAAGGGACTGTCTGTTCCTAGAGCATGACCTAGCCTATCCTGACTAATACACATTACTTAACAGCTCTTATGAACTTGAAATGGTTATTTAATCTAAGCCTTTATTTTGTTACTTGTAAATCTGGGCTGAACAGCACTGAAACATATCTCATAGAGATGCTTTAAGCATACAAAGTTTTAGTTGTGCAAGATGAATACGTCCTAGAGATCTGTTATATGGCAATAGTGCCTATAGTTCAACACTGTATTATATACAGTCGGCCTTCCAAATCCATGGGTTCTGTACCCATGGATACAACCAACCTCAGATTTTGATCCATAGTTGATTAAATCGCAGATATGGAACCATGGATATAGAGAGCCAACTGTACTATGCCATTTTATAACGGAAAGGACTTGATTGAGCATCTGCCGATTTTGGTACAGGGGATGGTTCTAGAGCTAATCTCCCAAAGATACCAAGGGACAACTGTACTTAAAAAGAATTTTTTTAATTAAAAAAAAATTAGAGCTTATGTTAGGTATTAGCAGCACCAGCAACAGCAGCATCCACAAAGAGGGCAAGAAATTTTTGGAGGTGGAGAACACATTTATGACATAGATTGTGGTTTGTGGTTTTACCACTGCACACTCATCAAGTTGTATACATTATACTTCAAATACATATAGCTTTTTGTATGTCAATAATACCTCTAAAGTGTTTCAAACATTAATTTAGTAAAAAATACTTATAAAATGACTGCACAATAGTTTTGATGAAGTTTGAATTTCTCTAAGGCAAAATAATAAAATCTCATATTTCACCTACACATACCCTCCATATGCGTGACCCTTTAGAATGGAGACCAATCACTACACATGTCCAATTATTTTTTTAAAAATTGGTCAGAATAAAAAAATAGTGAAAATAGGCAATGTCTCAGATTTGGGAGCAGACTAACATAAGGAAAAGTGAAAAAGAGAGCTAAAAAGACAAGGATAGAAGGGAAAGCTACATGACCTCTAAAAGCAGAGTTCTGTGAGCCTCAAAATAACCTAAAAAATAAAATCTAACATTGTTCCAAGGTTCACTTAAAATAATCATCACATACTTTAAATGAGTTAGAAACATGGCTTCATGTTTGTCAGAGTTATTAAAGGGATCAACTCACAATATATTATACATAAAAAAATAACATAGAATGCTTTTTGTTTTCCAAGGAAAAAAGAGAAAGTGCATGTGGTGGCAGGGGGAATTAGCAAAATTAGTTTAGAGAAAGCAAGGAAGAGATGGAGAATTGTATGGTTTAGAGAGAGGAAAAACAACAACCGCAGCCATACCCACAGAACTCATTACTGCACTCTTGAAAGCGGGCCAAACTGTTTTAATAGTATATTTTTCTCTAGGGTTATAAGCTCCATTAACAGAAACTATGATATAACTTTGAAACTGTCTGTATTAGCTCCACTAAATTATTTCTTTTCCCCAAACCGCACTGCATAAAGCAGCAAACCCCTGGTTGGTTAAGTAAGTACAAAAATTTTGGAAATACAATAAATACATCTGTAAGATTTTTAAGATTCCAACAATAATCTCAAAGGGAAACTATACTCATCCAATCACTCTGGTACTGCATCACAAAGCACTGAATAGAAAAGTCAGTAAAAGCATCCGAGCAGAGAGAGGCAATCTGCAGTCAACATCAGGTTTGGAAGGGAGATGTCAGATAAAAAATCATTTAGATTTACCAAAATTTACTTCCTAATATTTGGTGTTTAGACAGCATGGAATTCAGAGCATACGTCCAATCTTATTTTTGTCCCTTTTTCTTTTATCCTCTCCTTAACATTCTATATTCACTATAATAAGCTATTGATACATATTCATGTCAAGAAAAACTTTGCCAGCCTGAGTTTCCACTGGCCATTTCATAATACACCAAAAATTTATTTGTAAAAAAAAATTAATTATCACCAAATTCAAATATTAGTATCTAGTCACCTTAGAGAAAGCCATTTTATAGGGAGAAAAAGAATACCAGAAATTATTTACTGGTTTTGCTGTTGACTGTTTCTAGCTACAATTCTTATATGAAAATTCTGAGTATCTATCCATAAAAGACAGACTGGCTAAGCACCACCATACGTAGAATGTGATGCTATCTAAACCAGAGAGCCCAGCCTTTCAGTCATGATAACACGGTGAAAGGCCACAGCCTTTGGAAGCAGATGGGGCTTTGCATAGAGGTTTTGCTGAGTTCCCATGAGCAAGCCCCTCTGCTACTCGGAAAATGGGCATGATGTTGCCTCTGACTGCTATGAAGGATGGCTCTTGAGACATAGTTAATACAAATAACTTAGAAAAATTCTTAGTATCAAGAGATGTGCATCCTTTTCTCTCAGTTATTTCCTTCTAAATACAGGATGTCACTTTTGTAGAGGTTAGCTTTTCCTATCCCCAAAACTTAACCATGGCTTATATCTTCAATGTGCTGTTAAGTCCTAGATTGAATTCAAGTAAAGACATAGGATTTTTTATTCCTTTATATAGTACCACATTCATTCAAAAATAATTTTTGAAAGCACAATATTGTGGGTATACAAACATGCAAAATATCTACAGTAACTCCCCCTAGGGAGTTTATAATCTTATGAGATGACAAACCAAAAACATACAGAACAGCTAAGAAAGTAAGATAAAGTGAATTCACTTTGAAGGAACAATTAAGAAGGATTCAAAATGAGCTGGAGTCTGGTGCTAGGTGAGGCTGGCTTCCTGGAGAAGGAGACTCTTAAGCATAAAAGAGAAAACATGTCTCCCTCTCTAGAACAATTCTTGCATAGCTATTCTGCATGTGCTGCATCTATAAATTGTGGGATAGAGATACTGATTTTTATCTATCCCTGTGATTTCTGGGTACAAAGGAAAATTTTTGTTCCATATTATTTGAGCTAACCCTATTTGCTCCTCAAACACAAAAAGCAGAAATTAATGTCGAGATTATAAAGCATACTTTTTACAAAATATAATAAGTAAATATAAGAAATATTTAATGAGAATAATTCAAAAGGAAATGTTGGATATGGCTTAGTAATAAGAAAAAAGCTGAGAAAAAAATTAAAAAGAGAAAATAACCAGAAACAGACACCAACTGTATTCTTAAAAATTAAGCCATAAACAATGAGATTACATACAACCGATATCAAAGGAAAAAGTGCAAAATAATATAGCATGACAATTTTAAACAATCTTTGAAGTCAGAAAATTTAAAAAGTAAGAAAATCTTTCTTGAAATTAGCATTTGTGAATCTACAGTCCAAAAATCTGGAGGTGCTTCATGGAAAAAGTTACGGTATAGGTTTGAAATCTGTGCTGTTTTTTAAACTGTAGCTCTCCTCAGAGCCTTTGCTTAGTTAACATGCATTGTTATAACTATTCAAAGGTAGAGGGAGTGTAACAAGTTTCCAAGGTTATCTGAGCACAGAATTCTCCCTTATCCTCAAAGAAAATATTTAGAAATATCTTGAGGAACAGCGGTATTCTTTGAAACATAGTTTGGGAAATACACCACCACACACATAAACAGTCAAATCTATCAATATAGCAAATTTATATCAACTGTCTAAACTAGTAGAAAGGGCTCTTCATAACTGAATTTTTCTGTGTCCAGATAACTGCTTTACATGTGCTTTCTTTGCAAAAAGAACTTAGCTGAACTTCTCTTTAGCCCCTACCGGCTCTTCCAGGTTCCAGGCAACCTAGTATATTCAGTAACACTTCAACAAACACCCTTTGGATAAGTATTTGACCATACCCCAATGATGTGATTGTAGTCACTATAATAAATCGACACATTGGCAGATCAACGGGATGAACAGCAAAGGTATAATTATAGAATCTGAGAGACAGAAATCACTTTGGAGATCCTCTAGTCAAACTCTCGCTTTACAAATGAATAAACTGAATATAGGTGGTAAAAAGACTTTTCTAGGTTCTCCTAATCAACTGGTAGAAACAGTTTCTCCCATCCCAGCCTAGTCCATGCCTTTCAAGAGAAAATTAAAGCTGTTTAAAACTACATCAGTTTTGAATTTATTTTTAAACTGGTCTTTAATAAGCTTAAAGGAAAAAAATGAATGAATTGTGATAAATTATATTTTTTCTCACCTATTCCCCCCAAAACCATCCCAACATCTAGCAAAGTTCTTTAATACCCAGTAGGTTCTCACTAAACGTCTCTTAATTAAATGGCTATGACCATCTGAATTCAGAGAATAAAAAGAATGAAGTGGTTGTTTACTTTATAAAGTGATTCTTCCCCAAACAGAAGGCTCAAACCAGCCCTGAGTCCCTTTTGTCTTTACCTGCTGTGCTGTGAAAAGCAGAAGCCACTGTGCTGAGAGCTACCCCTTGGGGCCACAGCCAAGCCAGGGTGGCACTTCCTCTGGCCAATGCATTGTCAGGGAGGGGGAAATTTCCCCTCGACCCCTCTTGAGTTTTTGTGGTTGAATTAACAATAAAATTGACACAAGACAGATTAACAAGAGAAAAAGAGGCAAATTTAATTTGTACACCTGGTGGTCTCATAGAAATGGACCTAAGAAGTGGCCAAAGCAGGCAGCTTTTATACTTTTTAAACAAACAATAAATCTGACAAGAAATGACAGGACAAAGACACCGGGGGCTTGGGTAGTAAACTAGTAAAGGAGTAACAGGTTTTCACAGGCTTTTCAGCCCTGAATTCCCTGTCTCTTGTGATAAAGAAGCCTTTCTACCTCCTGGTACAGGGAAGGCACCTTTCACATGGAAGAGGTATTTTCTGCTTTCAGGAAGACAGGGAAAGTGGTCAAACTGTCACTCTTGCATCAGCAATTTCTTAATTAAGTTTAATTTCAAATAATCAAAGTGAGAAAACTTTTACTAAGCAATTTCTAGAATGCTCGGAGCTCTCTTAAAAAATAAGTTAGAAGGGGATTCGATTTTCAGCATATGCAATGAGTACATGAGCTTGACAGATAAGTTTTGGTTTTGGGGGATTTTTTAGCTGCTAGATATAGTGTTATAAAACTGTCTTTAACATTTGAAAGCTGATATATGTCATATTAACATTGTTCAACACTCACAACTTTTTGAGTTAAAACTGAAAATGCCTTTTTCCACTTGGATACATTTTTTAAAATGGATTTTCTGTTCAAGTGTTCTACAAATATTCATTCACATATTGAAATACCTGCCATAACTTTACATCAAGAAGAGGAAAAGCCTGAGTAAATAACAAGACAATGAAAGTGGAAATCTAGTTATTAAAATTTAGCGTATTTGAGTATAATGTGATTACATCAACTCTTATAGTGTCATAGTTGATAGAAGATTGGCCTCAACAAAACTGAAAACTCCTTGCAACTTAACATTTATTGAATAGCTCTTCTGTGTATATTCTATGTGCATTATTCCACTGGAGGCTATGGTTAATACAAGCATAGGGTGTGCTTCCTGCCGTTAAAACTATTATATAGTACATACTATTATATAGTGATATAAAAGTGACACGCACATGAATAAGATGTAATAGAAACAGTGAAAGAACCACATGGATAATACAAATTGTTATGGGGTAGAGATTCTTGGAAGAGACTGAATTAGGGATGTGCTGGAAAGGTGGACAGAATTTCAATTGATGGAGTGAATGAAGTAGCAGGAACTAGAGTTAGGAATATTCCAGTAAGAACAGGAGAACAGTAAAAATTATATTTACACACAAAAATCAATGAATATAATACACTGTAGTAATAAAGGACAAAATAACATTATCATTTGAATAGATGCAGAGAAAGCATTTGAAAAATCTAAAACCTTTCTGACAAAAGCATTCAACAAAATAATAAAGAAAAAAGAATAAAGAAACTCCCTCAATCTGATAAAAGGCACTTACAAAAACCTACAGCCAACATCATACTCAACGGTGAAAGACTGAATACTTTCCCTCTAAGATCAGAAATAAGAAAATGAGGTCTACTCTAGCCATTTCTATTCAATATTGTACTTGAGGTTCCAGTTAGGGCAATTAGGCAAAAATGAAATAAGATGTATCTAAATTAAAAAGGAAGAAGTAAAACTATATTTGTAAATGACATGATCTTATATATAGAAAATTTCAAGAAATCTTCCAAAAAAGTATTAGAACTAATAAACAATTCAGCATGGTTGCAAGCGATAAGATCAATATACAGAAATCAGTTATATTTCTATACACACTGGCAACAAAAACAATTCCATTTACAATAGCATCAAAAAGAATAGAAAACTTAGGAATAGATTTTTAAAAAGAAGTACAAGAGTTATACATTTAAAATTATAAAGCACCAATGAAAGAAATTTTAAGATACAAAGAAATAGAAAGATACCTTATGATTGTATTATAATCATTATTAAATTGACTTAAGTTGCTAATACTCCCCATATCAATCAATATATATGTTCAACATAGTTTCTATCAAAATCTCAGCTTGCTTTTTTTTTACTTTTGTTTTTGCAGAAATTGACAAACTAATCCTAAAATTCACAAGGAAGTACAAGACTTAGAACAACCAAAATAAAACAATCTCAAAAGAGAAAAATAGTGAGTATATTCAGTATTTCCTGATTTCAAAACTTACTGTAAGGCACAATAATCAACACAGTGTATTACTGACATAAGGATAGGCTAGGATCCATAGAATAGAATTGAGAGTCCATAAACTAGTTCTAAACTTACGATCAATTGATTTTCAACAAAGAGGCCAAAATAATTCAATGGGAAATAACAGATTTTTCAACAAATGGTTCTGAGACAACTGAGTAACCACATGCCAAAAAAAAAAAAAAAAAAAAAAAAAAAAATGGACCCCTTCTTGGAAACATGCACAAAAATTAACTCAAAATGTATCAGAGTTAAATGTAAGACCTAAAACTATAAAGTTCTTACAAAAAGACACAGTAGTAAATGAGTTAGGCAATGATTTCTTAGCATAAGCAATCAAGGAGAAGATTGATATATTGTACTTCATCAAAATTAAAAATACTTGTGCTTCAAAAGACACCATCAGTAAAGTAAAAAGACAGTCCACAGACTGGGAGAAAATATTTTCAGATCATATTATCTAATAAATGACTTGTATCTAGGATTTACAAAGACCTTACAACTCAACAATAAAAGGATAAATAACCCAATTTTTAAATGACCAAAAATTTTGAATGGATATTTCTCTGAAGACGACATATGAATGTCTAATAAGCACATTAAAAATTTTCAACAGTATTAGTCATTAGGGAGTGTGACTGAAGACCTCAATGTGATACCACTTTACATTTGTAAGAATGTCTACGGTAAACAAGGTAAGCAATGACAAGTACTAGTAAATAAGAAGTGAAACTGGAATCCTCAAGCACTGCTAGTGGAAATGAAAAGGTGTTGCAACCACTTTGGAAAGAGTTTGGCTTTTCCTCAAAATGTTGCATATATAATTACCATACGACCCAGCAATTCCACTCCTAGGTAGATATCCAAGAGGAATGAAAACATGTACATAGAAAAACGTGTACATGAAGTGTTCACAGCAATATTATTCACAATAGCTAAAAAGTGGAAACAATCCTAATGCTGATCTATGGATGAAAGGATAAACAGTATATAGCAAATCTACACAAGGGAATATAATTGAGCCATAAATAAGAATTAAGTGCTGTTAATGGCACAACAGGGATAAACCTCAAAATTACTCTGCTAGTAATGAAACTAGTAAAAGAAACTAGTCCCAAAGAGCACATATTGTATGATACTACCTATATGAAGCGTCTAGAATAGGCAATTCCATAGAGACAGAATGTAAATTAGTGTTGGCCTACGACTGGGGAGTAGGGGGACAGAGGAAGAGATGGAGAGTAATTACTAAAAGGTGCAAGGTTTCTTTTATGAGAATGATAAAAATGTTCTAAAATTAGAATATAGTGATGGTTGCACAATTCTGTAACTATATTAACAATTTTTGATTATACACTTTAAATGGGTGAACTTTAGAGTATGTAAATTACTTCTCAATTAGGCTTAAAGAAATTTAGGGTTTAAATTTAAATCTCACTTTCACCAGTTACTGCTATGTGACCTTGAGTTGTAATCTCTCTCAGCCACAATTTCCTCATATTATAAATTGAAATAGAAATCCCTACGTCATGTAACTATTAAGAATGTTCAAATAAAAGCATAAAATCTTTGTAAAAACTAAAAAAAAAAATTAAAGGTAGCAAAGTAGAGCACTTTCCTCTCTGTAATCCAACCTGGGTGGAAGACAGATGACATTAAAGAAACAATTACACAATTTACTGATCCCCTATTATGTGCCAGGGACTCTGCTAATGCTGGTATTTCTAAAAGGTAAATGGTAAGCAAAGAAGACATAGTTCCTTCCTTCACAGGGTTTACAGTTTAATGGAAGATACAGACATTTTCTGAATAATGGTACAAATATAAAATCTCACATTATTAATTCTTCAAGGAAAAGAACAAGAACGTATAGAAGTATTTGGTGACAAAAATGCACAATATGAGAGCTGTGAGTTTCACTTTCATTTGGAGACTTAAAACTACAACCTGGGAGACAGCCTTTCAGATAGCTCTGAGAAACTGCTCAAAACAGGGAATGGGAAGAGGTCAGTACATATGGGATTTTGGTTAGAGGATACATGCAGTCAAGCACACATCTCGGTAAAAAGTTACCGCTAGTCACAAGATCAGATATCTCAGTTAATAACTTCAGTGCTTTTTTATGTATGGGAAGATGCAAGAATCTAAGTTCATTAAAATGTTCCCTGAAATATAACTATATATCTATCTAAGGGCTTGTTATGCCTGTTTTCCCAGAGCACAGAGTGTCTCATTCCTGATCTTCACCCTGAATTCCTTTCAGGGTGTACTGTAGGTCAGCAACTGCAGTGGCTAATGACTCAATCCAGATGGACTGTATCCTTAGCTTGCAGTAAGTGCTGCAAATTAATAACATGGGTCTGAAAGGCTAAATCTTAGCAGGCTGAATCTAGTTTAATGAATACATGTAGTTGAATATAGTATTTCTAAAGGTAAATGTTATTCTTCTTATTTTATACAAGAAAGCCAAAGTCCAAAAAAGTTAAATTATTTGTCTAGATTACTCAACTGTTGGCAAAACTAGTTTTTAAACATGGTTATATTAGATTCCAAAGTCGTCTTTTTTTCAGTGTCAAACTGTTAGTCACACACAAAACTGTGGAATTTAGACACCTATATACTTGTGTATGTGTATCTGTGTGACTCTCCCATACAATAAAATTAAGAAATAAGAAAACTAGTTGTTTCTTTTCTTTTTTTTAATGTGTGAAGAGACAGAGGCACAAAGAAGTTGAAGCAGTACTAATTGATATTTTATTATAACTCTCCCAGAAGAAAGAGTTGGAGTTAAAATTTTTATTACATATATTAAATGACTATTCTAAGTTTGTACGAGTAAAATTTCTGTATAGCAATATACCATTACAGATGTAAGGAAGAGAAATGAACTGAATACAAAGATTTGGCTGGAGCTGTGCGGTCCAAGAATACAAAATATCACTGCAAATCCACTGAATAAATTTCACTTGTAAGGAAATAATTGTATAAACAGTCTTTGCTCTAAATCTGTAATTATGCCAAGCCATACATTTTCTTAAACCCTCTTCAGATTTGTTTAATTTTTAAAATACACTCTTCTAAGAATTGCTTCAGGGAGAAATAGCTAATAAAGGCATTAAAAAGAGATTCTTCATGACATTGCAATTTGTATTGCATGTTTTACAAAATCAGCTATAAAATTTTAAGATGCCACCCAAAAACTGAAAACTATAGTCCTCACAGCAGCTACTGAGATACCGAATTATTAGTTTTCCATGCAGAGGCAGGTAAGATCTTCCCTAGATGATATCACACCAATAAATGTCTAAGTCCTGACTCCCCAAAGGTAGATTTCAGGCAGTATCAGTAGGAGTATATTGGTTAATCTCATTTATTTTGAAATTACGGTTGGGAACGATAATTTATAATATAGTGAGAAATGCAAACACTCTGAGGTTTTTAAAGTAATGTCAACACCTTAAATTAGACTCAGGAACAAGGTAGTGGCCAGTGCAGTCTGTCTTCCCATGTACTGTGTGATACAACTACTACTGTAAACCTTGTATCACACGCTAAAGAACAAAAAACAACATGCACAACCCTTCCAAAGAAGTGTAAGGTAAGTGCAATGAGACAACTAGGCACAATCAGCTTCAAACACTTAGAGAAATGTAACTTTTAAAAATTAGTAGTCAAGAAGGCATTAATGGAAAAATAGTAGAGTTATTTAACCAACATTTCAGGCTATAGTAAGCTTAAATACAGTAATTTTAAATTTCCTATAGCAAATTAAAATATTTTTTGCAAGAATGTAGGACATATATTATAAATGAACTAGTTATAGAAGGTTTCTGTTTCCTCATTTGCCTGGTAGTCTGTTCCCTACATAAGAGAAGTATATAACCCTGATAAAGCAAGTGTTGATCTGAAGTCTTTAAACGGAATTTTTTTTCCCAGTGACTTTCCAGTCTACGGACATTATACAACAAATTCCATAGAGAGGCTGCTATATATGGTTCCACTAGTTTGGAGTTCAAAGCAGTGTCACTCAAAACTAACACATTAAAGACCACAATTTTGACTTCATACTACACAGTTTTTCAATAAACTCAGCTATTTCCCTCCACTCTCAATATGCCCTCTTTCTTGAGTATATAGTTCTGGCTAAAATTATCAGTGCAGGAGGAAGTCAAGAATGTCATTTCATTGTAGAAATGCTTAGGAACTAGGTTAGTGGGAAATTTCCTTTATTTGATTAAGTGTTTTAAAAGAAAACATACTTTTAACCCACATACTTAATAATAAAAGACTGAATATATTTCTTTTAAAATTAGAACAAAAGAAGGATATCTAATTATATCCCTCTGGGTCAATATTGTGCTAGAAATACTAGCCAATGAAATAATGAAAGAAAAAGAAATAAAAGATATACAAATTAGAAAGCATGAAATGACAACTGCCCTTATTCACAGACGTCTGACTGCCTTGGTAAAAAATTCCAAAGAGTTTTGAAAAATTACCCTAGAACTAATAACTGAGTTTACCATGTTTGCAGAATAATGTATATATATATATATTTTTTTATATATTTACACACATATTTGCAGTTAATTAGAATGGAACAGGTATAATTCTAACAAAACATGTGCAGGATCCATTTGATAAAAACTACAAGAAACTAATAAAAAATTGGAGATCTAAATAAGGCAAAAGGCAGATTTCCATGATCTATGAATTGGAAGACACAATATAGTTAGCATGTTAATTCTCCCCACATTGATCTATAGATTTAATGTAATTCTGAAAAAAAAAATCCCTGGAGTATTTTGTCAATTTAGTTCTAAAGTTTATATGAACAAGCAATGGAGGTAAAATACAAATAATATTGAAAAGAATAAAACTGGAAGAGCCATACTACCTGGTCTTAACATTTATTATAAAGCTTCAGCAATCAAGATAGTGGCACTGGGGAAGAGAGAAGAACATAGATCAATGAAACAGAATAGAGAGTTCAAAAATTGATTCACACAAATATGATTGATCTTTGATAAACATTCCAAGGTAATTCAATAAAGGAAGTGTAGTTTTTTCAGCAAATGATGTTGATATACAAGAAAGGAAGGAAGGAAGGAAAGAAGGAAGGAAGGGAGAGAGAAAGAGAAAGAAAGAGAAACAGAAAGAAAGAAAGCGAAAGAGAAAGGAAGAAAAAAGAGAAAGAAAGAGAGAAAGAAGGAAAGAAAGAGGAGAGAGAGAAAGAGAAAGAGAGAAAGGAAGAAAGAAAGGCACGCTGGCAGACAGAAAGAGACAGAAAGAAAAGAAGTAAATGTCAACCTACATTTCACACTTCATAGAAAAGTAAACTCAAAATAGATCATATCTCTACAAGTAAAAGGTAAAACTTTGGAAGAAAATCATAGGAGAAAACCTGTGTGACCTAAGCTTTGGCAAAAAGTTCTTACATATAACAACAACGAAAACATCTGTAAAAGCAAAAGTTGATAAATTAAACTTCAAAATTAAGAGAAACAAATGTTTGCTCTGTGTATGTTTCTAAGAATTAAAAGACAAACTACAGAGTGGGAAGAAATAGTTACAAATCACATGTTCACAAAGGACTTCCATATAGCATTTATAAAAGTTTCTCATAACTCAACAGTAAATAACAACAAAAAAACCCAATGAAAAGAAACAAAAGATTTGAACAGACATTTTACCAAAAAAAAAAAAAAAAAAAAAAGACACACAGATGGCAAATAAGTATATTAAAAGATGTTCAGTATCATTAGCCATCAAAAACAGACAAATTGAAACTACAATGAGATTCCCCTACATACCTATTTAGAACGGGAGAAAAAATAACTTGGCAATTTCAAATGCTGACACCAATGCAGGACACTTAGAACTCCCATATATTTCTGATAGAAATGCAAAATGGTGCATTTCTTATAAAGATATATATCTCAATATATAAATAAGGCAAAACTATAGGAATGGAGAAAAGATCTGTGAAAACCACAAGTTAGTAATGGGGAATATCTGACCACAGAGGGGACGCTTGAATGAATTTTTGGCAAGATGGAATCATTCAGGATCCTGACTGTGGTGCTGGGGCTCAGTGCAAGCCACCACAAAATATGTCACAGTGACACATAGATTATTTTGAATTGAAGTTACTTGAGAAGCAGCTGATAGAAGAAGGAAACTCTGACCCTTCTCTGTCCCTTGAAAATAGTAAATAAATCTTCCACATGAAAATTGCATCTGGAGGTAGAAGGACACCCTTATCACCAGAGAGAGGGAATCTGGGGCCAAGAAATGTGTACAAAACAAACATCATCACTTCTTTAGTACCCTAATCCTCTGTCTAGATTCTTCATTAAGAGACCAAAATCTAAGTTTCTTTGTCCGGTCATAAATTTGTTTCTTTGCCTAAAAGTATAAAAGCTGTCTGCTTTGGCTACTTCTTAGGTCTCATTTCTATGAGACCTCCATGTGCACAAATTATAATTTGTTTCTTTTCTCCTGTTAATATGTCTTGTGTCAATTTTGTTATTAGTCCACCCACAAGAACCCTCTCTGACAGTGGTAACCAATTATCTGAGTCTACTCAGTCCTTAAACTTATAGTACTATATACCAATAAAAATACTAATAAAATATTGATGATAACAATAAAGAACTTGTAAAACACACACACACACACACACACACAGAGAGAGAGAGAGAAATACTGTATCAACATATACTTGCTTCTTAAAAAGCCAAGAAAAGATTTCTTTGTTTCACCCTTCTGTGTTCACCAAATGTTTTCTTTACGAACATGTTTTAATGGTTTCAAGTAAAGGAAAAAAGAAAAATGCCCACTCAGCGCTTCATGGCAGATGCCCAGGATTCTGGTGGCCAAGGAATGAAGAAGCTTTAGCCCCACAGTGGTGTTGCCCTGAGGCAAAACAGCCCTTGCTTTGAACATCATGGCTGAATGCCCTCTATTTCTCTGATGACTTACTTTTATAACATGGTCATTGCTGAATGCAAAATTGATATTCAGTGGGCTGGAATCCTAGCATCCTCAGGTCCAGAGCATTCTCAGCATCTTTGGTTGACTCACTCCCTCTAGTCACTGACACTCCTGACACTATTACTAGTGCAGTCACTGCTCAGAACAAAGTGGTTCCTCTAAGTCAAGTGCAGAGGCTCCCACCTTCAGAGATAAATTCACTCAAGCAAGGCAGGTATACATTAAATCAGCCATACTTCCAACTCTTAGATTCACTTAGACAAGCCAATTCTACCATTAAGGCTAAGGAGGGACAGCAACTAATCTCAGACACATCAGAGAATTAAAACAAATGTCTTCCCTCCTCTGCCAGCCTGATGCAGAGATTAAGCTCTATGATAAATATTCTCTCTAGGTCTTCATCTTTTTTGGACATCTGACCATAATCAAACTTATGTGAACATGTGCATAAGCAGGTAAAAGGGCTTTGCTGAAACGTTCCCCCACAACATTCAAAAATATGTACTGGTGAATATGTTAGTTCAAAGTTTGATTAAATGCCACATTACTAAAGCTTGGATGTAAGCCTTGGATCTTTCAAACCACAAGTATACCAGTAGTAGAGATTTAGTAATTGGAAATAACCTTACACATCATAACATTTAATTGTCATACAGATATTCCAGAAACAGGGTCACCCATGTTCTGCTTAAATACCTGGTGCATTGGAAGGTTCATTGTATAATAAGGCTGACTGGTTCACTACGAGTCAGCTTTCAGTTGTCAGCAAGAATTTAACATAATTTATTTTTTCAGATCTGAACACCAAAATTTATATTTATCTGTATACATTTTGATTGGTTTTGCCATATTCTTCTAGCTTACTGACATTATATGGAATCTTGGTTCCATTATGTATAATATTAAGTAAACCAAGTTTGTTCCATTGCATGAAGATAAACCTTTTTATTAAAATAAGTTATAGCAATCATCGGGACAGGAGTCCAGCCTTGGGTATTCTCTCTCCAAAATCCATATACTAACCACTATGTATGTATTTGTTCTTTTCATGTTTATTGATACCATTATTATTAAAATCAATCATGTCAAATTTTGTAGAAACACTTTCAAACTACTAATGGGGACCATTTTTTCTCTGCTCTTGGCTCTGATGGGTATGTGTTTTGGGCCTAAGAGAGACAAGCCTCCTTTCTTTTGTGTCCATTTGCTGTTCACAGTCATTTTTCCCCTTATATTCTGCCCATGATGAGTAACTGTCACTTGGTACCAAGAATTGCACTAGATGATGAGATACACATTCTACTGGGGGAGAGGGACACATCCATGAAAAGTTACAACACAATAACATTAAGTGTTCTAAAAGTGGTGTGAGTTAAGGATTTAATAAGCACAAAGGACAATGAACCCAACAACTCTGTGAGGGAGAGACCTTCACAAAATGCAGAGTTATTAAAAGAGGACCACATCTTGAGTGAACCTAAACAAAAATTATGGACGACTCCCCACTAAGTCTGATTTCTCAGGTAGCACTCAAGGTATTCTTACAAACCTCTGCAATTGGCTCTATCTTGGGAGACACTGTAGCCCAGTTTTGAATTTGACTGCTACAATGCACTTCTTAGAGAGGTACTCTTCTCTTAAATCACAACTACATTACATACTGGGGAGTTAGCACCTTTAACTGTAACCTTTGAAATTCAACTTAAAAGAAATGTGGTGGTAATCTCCCAGACCCTTCTTACTTACACTTTATGTCTTGTTGTGCAAGAAAAGTCTTGGTGTTGTCCAGTGTATTTATGAGTAGTGCCTTGCTTCTCTCTTAAAATGATATGTCTACCTTATTTTTTACTACCTTTTGCTGCTATTCCAGTGAAAAGCAGTCTAGGCACCAGAAAACAACTGTCACTTACCTTGGACCAATGATGTAATCTACTTGAAGTTATGATGATGATGAGCATGATAAATGAAGTGAAAATGTAGGGTGCATAAAAGGTGATCCACAAATGTTTGTTTAATCTAAATAATGTCCTATACAATTAGCATATTTCTAAGGCAATATTTTCAGACAAATGCAAATATGCTTTTGCAAATATTTTCTAATACAAATGATTACACTTGATTGAGTTATTAATGTTTATGTTTCAGTCTCAGATCCAGATGTCCTCCTACCCATAGAAAGTAAGAATAGTAAAGTACTTCAGAAGTACTTGGAAGTAAAGAAGGAGAGTATCTGGGTCCAAAATGAGCTCACTGTTTCATTACAGATACATCTTAGCTTAGAGGTTCAATGCCCTCAACTCTAATACAATAAGCTACGTATTCTTAACTAAGGTATGGAAACTCTCCTCTTGCTGACTGACAAAGTAGTAGAATCGCAGTTTGGAGGTGGCTGAGGTGGGGAGATTTAGATACAGCCTAAACTCTGTGTCATCCATGGATCAACCTGTGCCAGCCAGCTCCAGTTCTGGGTGCTAGAAGGAGCCCAACGAACGCATGGTGGCTTTCTGCGATCTAGAGCTCCCAAGTGTTGTCAACGTTGGGCTGGTTAGTTTCTAACTTTAAACACCTAAAATGTAGATGCAGAGGTTGTATAAATGAGTATCAATTTTTTTTTCAAAGAAACAATTCAAGAGGCAGGAAAAATCTGTGTGTTTTTCCTAAGATTTAAAAGAACAGAAATGTATTCTCTCATAGTTCTGAAGCCTAGAACTCCAAAATCCAAGTATCAAGATGTCATCAGGGCCGAGTTCCCTCTGATGGTTACAGGTAAGAGTACTCCCTTGCCTCTTCCAGTTTCTGGTGGCCACATCGTTCCTTGGTTTGTAGAATTATTTCTGAGTTTCAGGCATAGAAATGGTAGCTCACTCACAGCTATATCATCATTTTGGTTAAATCTGAGTAATTTATAGAAAGAGTAATGTCTGGTACCTATGAAAATTCAATGTGTCTTTAATAATAAGTTAGAGAAAGAGTTTATTTTTCCCATTAGGCTCTCACATTTGAAAGTAACAAGTAATAATTAGGAATAAAACATCAAGGATTTAACTTTCAGGTTGCAAGTTAAACAAAGAGAAGTTAAGTAATGTTCAAGATGAAATTTTAATGTTGACATCAACTGACTCATGATGAATAGTATAAACAGTAAGTGAGTAATTGCATGCTATGCTAAATATATTGTTAGGAAAATACTCTATTACATTTTCTGAATAGTTTCATCTATAATGATGAACTAATTATATTTTAGCATCTAATGATCAGAACTAAATGAGCTACATTCAAAGGCCACGGCTTTCTCATTTCAATATATATCTTTGATCTTTGTAATAATGTTTTCTTCCACAAATAGGAAGTATCTAAGTATGTTGCTAGGCACTAAAGGAATACTAGGCTTCTCTTTGCAACTGAGCATTGTAAGTTTTTAAGAAATAAACAATTTTCATGTAATATTATCTCATTCATTTTGTCTAGATTTTTGTACGACAAGGTTTTTCTTTCTCGTAAATGCACAGTGATATGCTAGTGATGTTATAGAAAAGTTAAGAACTTTATTAATGAGAAAAATAAATACTGCTTATTGAAAACTTTGGGGCATTTCAACTATTGAGAAACAGAAGTCAATATCATTTTAAGAGCTGAATATGCAGATAAATGCTATTAATTTATTTACGTAAAGGTAGCTACATTTTTATATTGAATGATGGGAGGGCTAATGCAATCTACTTTTGCTACATTGGAGTGCTTCTCCCACCTTCCCCTGTCCATGAGCCTGACTCCCAAATCCACTCCCTTCAAAAACATTGGCCTGGTTTAGTGAGCAAAATACGTAAGCAAATAGTCATTGTGCTAAATGCCAAGTTCTAGAATAAAGGTATGAGCTAAGTCACGGACATCCTGATGTAGTAGAGGCCACGTGGTCCTGCATCCCCATTCTCAGCCCCTTTCAAGGCTGTAGTAGTCATCCCTTCAGCTAATGGAGTACGACTTGTCCAGAGCTCTTAGCAGAGTGTCTCTCTAGGACCCTGGGCTTTGCCTCATATTACACCCCTTCCATGAACAGTCTGCATACAGTGACTTACCAACATTGAGGCATAAAGGCCAAGCCGCCTTGCCTGAATTCAGGACAACTCTGACAAGTCATACTAGCTATGACCTCCCCATAAAACTGGCTGAGGCCTTTGATGTGACTGCATCACGTTCAACTTCTCTGGATAATCCTGCTTCCTTCCCACTCTCCTACTCCCACAGATATGATTCTAAGAACACATCCCCAGTAAACTTCCTGCATGCAAATCTCTGTCTTAGAGTCTGCTTCCTGGGAAAATTGACCCGTTACATCTAGTTCAAGGAGGTCAAGGAAGATTTGTTTGATGTGTTATAATTTGAAACTTATCTCTCAATTTTATTAAGAGTTTCTCTACTGAAAAAAAAAAAGTAAAAAGAGTGCATCACATGCAAAAGGAACGATGCAGGAAAGAGCAGAGATATGAAAGAACATGCCTTATTCAGCTAACTTGTGCAATTTTGTTAGACTACTAGAGTGGCAATTTATGGCATAGCAGGGGAAGGTATAGCCCAGATTATAAACAGCCTTGGTTGTCTATCTGAGAAATTTTGGATTTTCATCCATAGGTAATACAGAATAATTTGTAGATTACAGATTGTATGTACAGGATGATATATGAGTTGCTCCTAAAAGAAACCCAGAAGTAGTATAGAAGGTGGATTAGAAGGGACTTAAGAGACAAAAGTGGAAGGGGAACTAAATGGAAGGTAGTTTATAACTTTGGAAGCAAAGGTTTTCAAGGGTTAAACTGAAGCAGAGATGGTGAATAGGGAAGGGATATAGGCAATGCAATGGACACAGAAACAACTTTATCAGGTAACTGGATATCAGAAATAAAGATGAAGGAGAGATACAGATTCCTTGCTTGGGTCCATGAAGGCAGCTGTGGTTGTAAATGGCAGGCAGAGCAAGAGGAGGGTTGGGGGTGGGATATGATGAGAGTGTGGCATTAGGGGAAAACAAGAGTCTAAGAAGAGGCTGCTGAGTGCCCTGCTGAAGATATCTCCTTCAGTGGCTGACACTCTGCACTGCACAAAGTGAGTTAGAAGCTGCTAGCATACCACGAGTAGTATTAAGTTTTATAATGGGGAGGAAAAGACTTACCCCCCAACAATAACTTCATGCAGGAATCAATACGACATGACCTCCTGTGATGAGGTCAAAAGTCAGCTGGACCATTTACCAAAGAGAAACGACATGTAGCACCCGAGTGAAGCAGCAATAGGCACCACTGAAAATGCTCTGTAGCAGGATAATGGAGAAGTTATAACTTGCTTATTTTCTCTGGCAGCAGGGATCCTGGAAGCAGTTATCTGCTATAATACTTTCCTTTTGCGGGACACCAGAGCAGACTACATGCTGTAATTGTGTAGGCGCATGTCTTGACAATGGAGCAGACAAGCCTGTCAGACTTGACTAGACAGTGAGGGTGTTAACCCTGGCTTGCTTCCTGCCAGTAATAAGAAGTCATGCTGGCGCTCTGTGAAGCCCATTTTAAGTATTCCATATCAACAAGAATCACACCTACTGGTGCAATACTGAATATCTTAATTGAATGTTCTGTATACCTAATAATTTTCTCATGTGACTGAATTACAGAGAAATAAAATAATTATTCAAAGGACAAGTTTGAATTTTGAGAGTTCATGGATCACTTGTATCAGATCACAGAGTACATGTGAAAAATGCAGATTTCAGGATTCCAGTTTACCTACTGAATTAGAATCTAAAGTAGGGTTTCTCAATGTTGGCCCTATTTACATTTGGGGCTGGAAAATTCCATTGTGGGGATGGTCCTGTGTTTTATAGGATGTTTAACTGCATCCCTGGTCTTCCTAACCCTAACCTACTAGATGCCAGGAGGATGTGCACACAGACATATACACAGTGTGTGTGTGCATACACTGTTGGCACAATTAAAAATGTCTCTAGACACTGCCAAATGTTCCTTCTGGGGCAAAACCACCCCTGCTGGAGAACTACTGATCTGTAGGGATGGGCCTGGAATCTGCTTTTCTCCTTCATACATGATGAAGTGTGGAGTTCTGTGACTTATGTCATTAGCAGGGACACCATCCCAGCACATGGAGGACTACTTTCTCTAGTTGTTTGCTACTTTCTACCCAACAAATATATGGGAAGAGAAAACAGAGGAAGGAAAGTATGAGTATGTGTATTGGAGCAGGGTCGGGGGGTCCTCTCCCCTCTTCCTTGTATATCTGTTTGTATAAGCCCTGACTGGTACCCAGTGTCAGCTGATGACCTGGTATAGAAGTGATTAAGGAGAGGGCAAGACACTATCCGCTTGTACACTGAGAAAAAGAATGAATGAATAAATTTTGCACCCAAATTGTGTACAAAAACTGATAGGCACTGAGAATTCCGAAATGAATAAAGCACCTCTCTTAGTCACCACAGTTTACACACTAATGGGGAAAGACAATTGTTAACATGCAATCTAGAACCTTGCTCGTGCCTATTAAAGCAATCTGACTAAAAGATGTTGGATCCAGTAAATACATAAAGTCACTGCCCGCCACTCTCCCTGCCCCAACCAGGCCACTGCTTCTCAATTCTCATGTAAGATGGGCTTTTTAATTTGTCATTTTTCATTCCTTAGTAAGCAAGTTTACCTTCCCTGGGCACAATCAAGTAGGAAAAGCCTCGGTAACTGTCCCACTTAGAAGAAAGAGAAGAACAGATACAGCCTAGAGAAGGCTGTGCCTGGGATTAAAGGACCAGACACTGGAACAGTGTTTATGTTTATCTGTCATCTGTTTTGGGCTTTGGTCAGCTGTCAAAGTAACTGAAGCTGATTAACGGATTTTTATTTGTTTTGAGTTTATTGAGTGCCTAAAACACTTATAAACCATTGATGAGAAATCATCACCATGCATAGTTTTGTTAATGATCTCCAAAAGCATGTGTGTATAGCTTATCAATAAAAATAATTTTCATTAAGAATTTATTTTGTTTATATGAAACCAATCAACAGTTTATTGAGTGCCTAACGTGGCTTGGAGTAGTTATTGTGGCAGCTGCAAGAAGAGATAAGAAATAATACCTATAAGCAGCACTTTATAAATTAGTTGGGAAGATAGGAAATACATGTGTATAAAGGACAATTAAATTTATAACGCAGTATATGCAAAAGGCCAAATGATCTAGTATTGAATAACAGAGCCGAGATAGATTTTCACTCTGGATGGTCAGTGACAACTTACACAGAACATGGGAAATAACACAAAATGCGAAGTATCCATGGAGCTCCTATTATGTGGTAGGAAGAAGATGAGAAATCATCCACTGGGGAGACAACATGGATAAAGTCTTAAAACCAAGATTAGACAAAATAGCTACCTAGGACAGAACAGTTGAGCTGAGATGTAAGCTGAAGTAAGTGTCAGAAAGGGGCACTACAAGCAGACTTGCCTGTCAAGCTTTTGACTTATGGGGAGATATTGACAGTTTTTGATCATGGTTGCAGACTGCTGATATCTATGTTTAAAAAATAAATTTGACAGCAGTGAAAATAGAGCACCTGATGGTGGCAATGTAAATAAAAATAAACTAACAAAAATAACTGTAATTTTAAAATGAAATTTACAGATCTTAGAAACCAATTAAATAGGTTAAAAAATGGGGAGGATGATGAATATAGGTTGAAACTTGAGTTTGAAAACTGAGAGATTAAGGGTATTCCCAGTAGAAATAAAGGGAGACCATCATGGTGAGTAAAATAAATTTGAGGTTGAAATGAGATATTCAGTTTTTAAAATACTGAAATATCAATGATGGTATGTAAGATGATATTATTCAGAGGCTATTATGGTGAATTGGGCTTCAGATAGAATTCAAAACTAAATATATGATTTAGAAAGTCATTCATATTAGATCACTGATAAAACCATAAAAATACACAATCAAAAGATGAGATCAGAAAAGGGATTATAAAGATAGAACTCTGGGGTACTGCTGCAGTTGAAAACACAAGAAAAGCATAAGAAAAAAATACAATAACCTGGTTAAAGAATCAGAGATAGGAAGAGAACTAGACAATGCAGGGTTACAGAACTTAAAGGAAGGGAAAACTTCAAGATACAGGAAATGGCCAAGTTATCAAATACTACATAGAGGTTAGGAAGATATTTTTAGAAAGCTCGAGTATCTCTTTCTCCTATAAAGTGCTGTGGAAATGTCTCATATACTTGCTGATCTACTCTAAGACCAGAGGAGAAAAAAGGCTATGAATTGTATGTGAATAAATTTCTTAGTTAAAATAATCATGTCTCAAGTTTTAAAAAGAAGAAGGAAGGAGATACCGGCTACAAGTGATAAAGATACTTGTGCTAAGCATGCCAGAGCCAGACAGACTGTAGCAGAAACCAGAAGGAACCAAGAAAAAGATTACTGTTTCTTTTATGAAATGGTTTTTATTCTACTACTGTCTCTTTAAAAATAAAAATCAACAAATAAATGTCCATTTAAATTGATCTTCTGTTGGACTATGTTATTGCTCTGACATATAAATTAGTATTTCTTAGATTTAACTATCCCTCTGGGATAAGACTAAGAAACAACAATAATATTTTATGGAGAATGTCAAATTGCCAGCCTTTATAGCAATTCTCTTCTCTCTCTCTCTCTCTCTCTCTTTTTTTTTTTTTTGTAAAATGGATGATAGAGATTGTTATAATCAGAAAGATACTAATACTACTTTGGAACTGTAATGAAGCAAATGTCTTCAGTCACATGTCACTGAAATTTAAGGACTACTATCTTTTATAGAACAATTTCAAATGGAAGTTCCTTCTACTCACTGCCCTGTATCTGTCCCTTATTAGCAGTGACCTTGAGAAACTCACTTCATCTTTTTAAGCCACTTTCCTCCTCTGTGAAATGGAAATATCCACCCTTGTTACTCCAAGAGTGTCAAAAGGATCAAATGAGATGATAAAGGTAAAAATGTCTGGTTAACAATGAAATGCCATATGCGTGTCGCTATTATGAATCCTTTCTAGACCATAAATATCAAGGAGGCAGAGAGCAGACCTATGTTGTTCCTATGGAACTACAGTACTTACATAGTACCTGACATGAAGTAAGAAATGAATAAATACTTGTTGAATTTAATTACTCCTTGAGATTAATCATGGAAATGTTTATATACAAAAATATCAATAAAATAGATACTAAACTCTCAAACAGAAAATTATAAAAACAAAGGCAGGCGCAGCTCTCACAAGAATGCTAATCCTTTCCTGTGCACTGTGTGTTTCCTACTGTGTGTTTCCTGTTCACTGTGTGAACCAGCTTAGATCTGTCCTGCAGGCTGAAAGCTTTCCAAGCAAAGAAACGGTACAATTTCCACTGTGTTTTTTATTTCATGTCTAACAGCTTTTCTAGCCATATAACCGACTAGAGATTGTTTATTAGTAAACCTGGAAAAATATAGCTAGGGGAAATGATAACACCCACAGAATACAGTTCAAAAAAATCAACACAAGACAGGAAATAAGGGACAGAAAATAGACTAAACGTGAAAACAGGAAGGACATACCAAACAATGTGGAAGCAAAGAACAGTAAAATAAACTGATGCATCAAAATGTCTATTTTCACTGGAATTTATGAATATACTTTATTAAGATACTAGAAGTATGTGCAAATAAATGTGACCCCAGAATAAAAACAATACTCTGTATTATTAATTATTCCACTACAGCTCTTAATGTACTAACATTTACAAGTGGGTGGTGGGCGTGGGTAACAACCAGCTCCTGTCCAGCTAGTAAAGGGAACATACAAAACACAGCAAGATAATGGAAGACTTCCTTCCCCTCTCCATTCCCAAACTTCCTCAAACAAATCTCTTAGTGATGCCACTTTCAGTGGTTTATATCTGAATATTGTTCTTAGGCACCAAATAACGCCTGCTTTGACATTCATTAATACTTTATTACCTGATAATAGATTTTTATTTCACCCTGACTCTCCCTCAAATATTGGCATTTTAAGTGAACATGCAAATTAAAAACAGAAATGGTGGCATGAAGGACGGCTGAACTAATGGGAACAGGATATAGCTAAAGAACTGGGCCGTAGGATGCTTCCTACCCAACATAAACCTTAACTGGCTTTATTCTCTTTGCTTCTATCAGCCAATGTTCTCTCAGAAGGATACCAAAGGATGCCTAAGGTATCACTCACACCCTCCAAGTATAAGGGCCCAGCAGTAGAATGAGGCCCCAAACTGGGTATGGGCCAATCAGTGAGTCGGGTCACTAAAGCCAAATCTAAAATATGCTGAGACAAGCACAAGTCAACAGAGGAGTCTTGATAAAAATAACCAGGGCATGTATGTGAGTTGCCCAGAAATGTTTACTTCAGAGACCCTTCCAAGACCAGAAGACCTCCCCCCAGGGCATCATAACCACTTACAGCTTGGCATTTTATCTAAAACATAAATAAGAGACTCAGAGAGCTATCCTCATGGTTGCTGAAACTCTGCCAACTCCCTGGGCCAAGGCTCGTTCCATATTCCAGTCTCACACTGAAAAAGAAGGACCTGGAACACCTCTGTCTGCAGCAACTGTCAGCTAAGACAGAAGGGAACAGTGGGCCTGCAGGGAAGTCTATCTCCATTTTAATTCCTAAAGAGAACTATTTATTTCCTTCTCTCAGATGGCTGGAGGGAGTGAACTGAGAAGCCTCTGGGCTCACATCCACGCTGCTTTCCTTAGGCCAAGCAACTGACTGCTCTTGGAAAACAATTGAACAAAACCAAAGGTAAAGCGTTGTTAACAGCTGCATTAAATGCATCATCAGCTTCCATCCTCTCAAACTATAGAGATGAAATACAGGAGCTTTTTTTTTCTTTTCCCCTAACAGCATTCTGGACTATAAATAGTATAATAAAAGGTCATGTTTTATTGCTCCCCTCTTTCATATGGATTTGAAGCATATGGCATTTGGGGGGGGGGGGAAGGAGCAGGAGAACAATATGTTGAAGTGATGATTCTTTGAAGCGCTATAAAATATTTTATTAAGTAATAGTACAGTGTTATTACATGCACCAGAGACCATTTCAAAATTAAACACATATTTTAAATCAAGGTCAGGGTGAAGTAAGGGAGGTATTGGTATACCTAAATAAACTCACCGGTCAGAGATCACAAAACACAGTATAAAAATCTCTCTCCTGCACATTGGGCATTAGCATTCAATCCTAAAAAGGAACATGCTTGTCCTGGTTCATAAGAGATTCAAAAACCTCCAGTTTTCTACTCTTGGTTTCACTGTGGGCATTTTGGGTAACAAAACTACACATTTATAATACATATTCTCTCCGGCAGTTCTTTTTCTCACAGATTTATCTCTGTTTTATTGATTTGTTACATTTTGAATTCTCTCTCAATCCCAGGAAAATTACTCCTTTTTTTTTTTGTTTCTCACAAATTTCCTTTTTCCTCTCTGTTATTCCTAAACCTCCCCCTGCAGCTTGCTTCAAGAAATTTTTATAATGCGAAGAGTTGCAAGACTGCCTTTCTTCCCATGATATGAGAGCACTAAGAAAAAAAAAAAAAACAGTATTATTTGTGTCCGCTTCTGAGATTGGGCAGTGGGAAAAAGGGAGAAAGGGAGAGGGACAAAGGAGGATATTTCCAAGCAAGCAATCCCGCCCACTTATTCTGTTGTCCAGTCATGACTTGCATATCAAACACAGTTAGGCCAAGCTGGACAAGCAACCTCTAAGGAAGATATGGATTCTTCTGGAAATGTGTACTAATGATTTGTTGTCTGACATTTTCAACTTTTCTCACAGAACTGGGTTTAAATCATTGACCTGATATGAAGCTGTAGGGCAACATCCTGTCTTTCAGAACATAGTGAAATAATGATGCCCAATATGTGGCAGTTTAAAAAGTTCTAGCAAGCCGGAAAGGCTGAAGGTGCTGCCCCTATCGAGATACCAGGCCAAGATGGAAAAAAATGTCAATGTGCTTCAGATTGCTCCATCTCTAAGACATAATGTGTTACATCTTAATCAATATTGGAAAATAAGGACCTTCTTTATGAACACGAGTGAGGGGGTGTGTGGTGGTAGGAAAGAGGAAGGAGGACAATGGTGAGAGAAAATGTACTGACTGTAATCAGTGGGATCCATTTATTTAATACTAATTTTTCCCATTCATTCTTCTGAAGCAATTGAACTAGCAAGCCTTCAGAAAAAAACGAGCTAGAAAATAGCTTCTGGGTTTAATCACTTTTAAATAATTGGAAATTTCTGGGGGACTATGCTGAAGACTGAGGGACAGAACCTAACTCTGAAGTTTGAAAGTCTTAAAATTTATCTTCTATAACAATTCTAATTGAATTCAAAGTGCACTTATTGATTTTATTCATGTACTTGATACGATGAGTAGTACATATATGATTAAATCAGATTTCCCTCTCTCCAAAACTTACCAACATGGGTAAAATTCAAGTGGTTATCAGGTAAATGTCTTAAGTGAAGCCCAATAAAGTGTTAGGTAATTCCAAGGAGTGAGACATTACATCAAATCAAAAAAAGCAAAAGAGTTTTCCCAGAACAAATGGTGACAGAAATAGATTTTGTAAAGGGATAAAATTTCGTTCTGTAGGTTCTGGGAATGATGAGGGCAGAATCTCTGGCACTATTCTGAGAGTAGAATAAATTCTCACAAAATGCATGCCAAATGAGTTAATCCACTTTAGACAAATGCAAGGTAATAGAGCTGGTAAAGGATACAAACTTTTACTTACAAGATTTTTAAAGTCTGAAGATCTAATGAAAAACATGATGACTATACTTGATAACTGCATTGTGTAATTGAAAATTGCTGAATTACTGAGAGTAGAACTTACTTAAATATTTTCACACACACAAACAAACAAATAAAAAACCTAGGTAAAATGAATAAAATCTTTCAAAGACAGAAGTTACCAAAACTGAAATAGAAAACCTGAGTAATCATATAACAAAGAAATCGGAATTGTGATTTAAAACCTTCTACAATGAAAAATTCAGTCCTGCAAAGGTTCACTGCTGAATTCAATCCAAAATTTAAGGAAACTCTTTCAAAAAACAGAGAATGGGGCAATGAGGTCAGCACTGGTGGCAACACAATATGGAGGAAAATAAAGCACTAGAAACCGTTAAGTAGAATGGCTGGTTGTGGGGTTAGGGGAGAAACAAGCTGACTCTAAGAATATGGAAGGATAGAAGGTATAAAAGTCCTGTTGAGGATAAAGGAAAGGAAAGTGATGGAGTGTGAGATAAAATCATGGTGATCAGAAAGAGTAATTTCAAATGTTAAGATCTTAGAGCTCTTCTCAAGGATAATAAAGTGAAAACTCTGATTACTGATGTGATGTATATGAATGTCAGGGTAATTTTGAAGTTATCTAAAATAACAATGTAACAAAATGAAAAGGAAAATAAGGAGGTCAGTACTAAAGTGTTTATGGAATAGAGATAACTATCCTTAGGCTTGTCTAAAGACAAGAACAAAGTTGGAAAGAATATTCTGTTTCTAGGTTTTACCTGTCATTTGTGAAGTATTTACCAGCCAGTGTTTTAGTCCCAAAACTTGATTATGATACTTTATCCTTACCATGGATTGTTAAGTAGGTATTCATAAGTAGGTATATTCACAATCATATTGAGACCCAAGATTAATATATTATCCAAATCTCCCATCTGCACAGTGATGGGCAGAACATAAACACATATCCATGCCTTAAAAGCCATATTCTTTCTTCTAAATCATCAGCTCATCACACAAAAAAAATCTGATAACATGGTAGGACAATTAGAGAAGTATGGTAATGATTATTGAGCTATTACTATCTGCCATGGGCAGTGCTAAATATTTTATGTATATCATTTTATGTGACATTCACAAGAACCCAAAGAAGCCAGTATCATGTATTTTCATTTTAGAGAAGAAAGAAATTTAAACTTAGAGAAGCTTTTGAAATGTTCAGGTAGCTAACAGTAAGCTAGGATTCATTTTAAGGTTTGTCTGACTCTAAAAGCAACTATGCTAACACTCCTTTTTAGATTGTGCCTAAGTTTCATTAAACAATGTATTATTGAGCAAAGGAGAACCTATTTACATGGAGAAAGAAGCAGAAATTAAGAATAATGCTTACCCTTTGAATTGATGTTATAGAGAATTCAGGTTTTAATTAAAGCAAAAACAAGGAGATAGAGACAAAGGAAAGGTTAGTGAGAGAAATAAGGGAACAAGGTTGGACACAGAAATACTATCACAGAGTTGTGAAAAGCACAAAGAAATATTCCATAGGAGAACTGTTCGGAAAGCCTTAGCAGGCAATTGCATTCAGATGGAGGCAGAGTACTTCCCTGAGAGGCTGATGATACTTTCGGGAGAAGAATGGCATGTAAGACTGTCAGATGCCTTGAATTCTATGAGACAATTAGGAATGCATCACTGTTCCTAGGGTACAGCCTTCCCTTTGAAAGTTGAGGAGTGTTCTGATATTCACACAAGTCATTTTTGTCATTGTCTTCTATCCATCACATATTAACAGAGGCTGAAACAACGTAACAAAGAATAACTGGTCCACTGGCTGTGGTGATGTGAATGAATGGAAACATTCCTAATGAAGAAGAAAGGAATAAACGGAGAAGGAGAGTAAAGACAGCCCAGTGAAGCCATCACTTTGTTCTTGCTGCCATGGGATGTGTTAAACTGAACTTCTGTTTTTTACAGAAGCAGAACTATTCGTTTCTATCCAGGATAAAGGTCACACAATAATGTGCAGTGATCAAACTGTAAAATTATGACACAAAACATTTATTTCTACTGCTTTAGGTTAAGTGTAATTATTTATCTATCAACCTATAAACACAATATATATAGTTCTTTAGTCCATCTAATTTTACTTTTTGGTTGTAGCTACAGAAAATCAAATATTTTAAGGTATTGTACAAATTATTACCATTTTTATTCACATTAAACTGATGAACTGATCCAATGCATTAAAAAATTAAATGATTTAATTTAGTTAGAAAGTTAATTCTGTGTAACTTTTATAATATTCAAAATATCTGCAAATAAAAAATTCCTAGGATTGATAGCAACTGAAGATATAATGTTGACAAATGTGATGATAATAACCTATTAGTGAACATGAATCTTTAATAATCCATTAATGAGTAGTCACCAACTTACTAGATTATTTAAGTCACTATAGAATGGTAAAAGGAAATATGAGCCAAATAATGTGAGCTAGAATTTTGAGTAATTTCATTAAAAGACTATTTTAATGAACACTAATCTATGAACACTAAATGAACACTAAAGAAGGCAAACCTCTTTTAACATGCAAAGATTTGTACCTTAGAGATAAAGTTCCTCCAGTTTTCCAGTCCAGCAACACAAAAAATTAACAGGAGGAAGCTGAAAGACATTTTCCCATCTTATAGGCTCAAGGCCATCATTTAAGGGGCTCTGTATCTCACTATCCAGTGTCACTTGTTCAGGCCAAAATTTACAGGCAGAGTCAGCAGATACATGAATCCCTCCATCCCTGGACATAATTTAAAGAGGTCTCCTAAAGCCAGGGCATATCCGGATACTTTGTGGGTCTAAGCTCCCAGAGTGGAGCTCAGGCCCTGCTATTCTCCATTTTTATAGAGCATTAGTGAGAGCAAGCTTTTAACTGGAAGATAAATAATCAGAATTTCCATGCCTAACAGGTTCCTTCAGTTTAGGAAACTGCTGGAAATGCTAACTGCCCAGAGGCTGCAGAAAAAAATCAATGTAACATTTAAAGATCTCTCCCTAGATGGCCTCCTCATAACTTTCACACTTTTTTCCTTTCAGAAGCCTTCAGGTAAGCTCGCAGTTTTGTCAGCAAACCTTAGTGCAGAGGCTCTTATTTTCTCACCTCTTCTTCTGCAATCTCCTTCTCATCCCCTCTGAAATGTCTTCACCTTCTCTTTAGTAAGCCGTGACCCTGCCTCTTCTTAAAGTCCTTCTTTAAAGCTTTAGATCAAATTAACCACAGCTCCTCTAACGTGTAAAGTGTGGACCTTGGAAAGGTCTTAAAGGGCAAATGTCATCTGGTTAGTTCTTGTCCTTACAGAGTCATTTGTGTGACTCTCTTGAGGATCTCCAGGAAATTATTTCAGGATGGCAGAAGAAAGAACTTGAAAGAGATTCTGAGCTGATGGATTGACAGCTGCTGAAACACATGTCCACAGTTATACTTTTATAAAGTCTGCAGAACTAGTCTAAAATTATTAATAAAGAAAAAAAAAGACAAATTCCAAATATTTCATTTTCCAAGTATTATATCAAGCTAAGAATTACTGTGAAGAATGCTATCAGCAGCACTATTATCTCTCAAAGATGACAGCTCTACAACTCACAATTGTCTGAGGTGGATTAATTCATCTGGCGTGTATCATGTTAGCATTATTCTGCTCCAGCACAGTAGTTACAGAACATGAAAGCTGGAAGAGACCTCAAGAATCATCTCGCACCCCCTGCCCCTATTATTTTTCTATAAAAATCTCTGTGGGAGTGTGACAAGTAAAATATTTGTGTAACTTCTCACTTACTGCCATGGAATAGGTGAAAATAATAAATGTGCTGATACTTACACAGCGCCTACATCACAGCCCACAGGCATTTTAAAAGTGTAGGGGCCAGTTGAAGTTGAAGATTTCAAAAAGGCAATAAAAAGACGTCAAGCACAACCTTTTCTTAACCCAGTTCATTCTCCTCAGGAGAAATGGCACTGGATTAAGGGGGCAGAAGGCCTGACCACTTCTGGTCACACCTGGCTATGTATGGAAACTTGGCAATTCATTACAGAGAAAGCTGCCTGAGCTTAGGTTTTCCAGCTGTAAAATGGAGAAAATGGTACTTGTCCCCACAGAGCTAAGAGATCAAGACGTATGCACTCTGTGAATGTGAACATGCTTTACAAACTCAGTAACATCAGTTCACTGTTCCTGCTCTTAGGTGTTTTCTGAGGTAGATAGAGCAATAACTGCATTTTTACATGGATAAGTTGAACATTTTTTAATTCCCTGAATAATACATTTCAACAACATTGAAAATGAAAATGTTGGTTGTTCTTTTCCACTGAGCTTGTATTAACCGCTTGCTTATGAAACTCTGTAGGCCACCAATACTTCAACATCCTTTTGCTTAACTTGATATGAATTGAGGTTGTAATTAAAAAAGAAGTAAGAGTTCTTAATAGGAACAAAATTAATATATTTGATATTACAACTGTTTATTAGAAATGTTTGTTAGTAATGATACCTATATATTAAGGCAGATTCTAAAATTTTGAAAATATCTCTCCTATTGAAAATCTCAAAAGAAAGTTAAAATTTTCTTTTTAAAAATCCGTGATTATGGACAAGAACTGCTCAATTGTGATAGGATATAATAATTTTTCCTTATTGTATCATTTACTCAGATTATTTAAGTCTTCTCATAAAGTCAAAAATGTTATATATATATATATATATATTACTTATACTTACATATAAATATATTTTTAAAAAGAACTTGGAAGGTTATCTGGAGACTAAATACACTTGAGACTAAAAACATTCCTAAAATTTGTTTAAATGGTTATGTGCACCTTAGTAGAAATGAGCACCAGGAAATGATGGAAAACATTATTAAAATATTAAAAGGAGAGGGCCATAGCTTTGGATTCTTTTCCCCTCACCTATCTCAGTTGTAAATTACTTGCAAGCTTATCAATGCTTTTTTTTAAAATACAAAATCTTGAATATTTCTGAAGTAAATAATTTCTGTTCCCTTTACTGAAAAGAAATCTGTTGGCCCACCTCTACTTAATTATAGATTAATCTTTATTTTATTTAAATGAACAAGTTAAATTATGCCTCATTGTATGCAATGTCTAATTAAAAGGATGAACTGATACATTTCTGTAGAAGTTTTTTTTTTTAAATAATTCAGACCATTTAATTGTCAGTTTCTCTAAGGTTTGTGCCAAATAACTAAAAGTTATCAATGTTTTCAGTATTTATAACAGTCAAAGAAAAAAACATACAAAGAAAAATGGAAAAAAAAAAGGATAAACAGAATCCAAAAAGTATCAGAACACCTCTTAGTCCTTGTAAATGCTAACTGATTGCTACAGTGAAATTGGGATTACTAATAGTAAAGAACAATGAAAATTGTCTTCTGAGAAAATCCTTTTCTATTTCTCCATATAGTCTAGTTTGGTTTTTATAATAGACTGAGGAGAGTTTAGGTATGTAAAAACTAAGATCTGATTTTTTTCAAAAAAATTAAACTAACAAAATTTTTATATTTCTCTGTTTGGAAAATTTTTTATTCCTGGCAATGTATCTTATTGACAAGATAGATCAGAAAGCCCTTCCTGAAACTTCAGAGAACTGAAAATGTCTGAGGTAAAGAATATAAAGTTAATCAAATTAAAGAATAAAAAAAATTAATGTTCAAGATAGAATATTAAAGGAAAAAAGCAATAATCTTTTACAAAAGAAGAAACTTGACAAGAAGGAAAGTACAGTATTTTTGTTATTAATAAAAAGAACGATAGCTTTTACTGTTTTTTCTTTTAGCTAACTGAACGATGGTGCCATGATTAACTGTGGTTTCTCAATCAATCTATAATTTGTTGATGACATTTTGAAAGACTCTTTGGGAACAGCACGTACAAGCAATGGTTTCAGTCTTCATCTCCTTAATTACTACTTATAATCATTAGAAATGAAAAAAAAATCCCTCCTCACTTTCTATCCGGACTAAACCATGTAATATCTTCTTTGAGCACTGAAACGAGATTCCAAAGTATGGGTCTGCATCAGACCTATCTAGCTGCCACAGCACGGAGCCAGGGCAAAAAAAAAATAATCTTTAGATCTTCCCTGGGGCTATTCTATTCTAATATACAAGTCAGCACTACTTATCGCTTTAAAAATGTCTGGGAAGTGTGGTCTGTTGTCAAAATTCAGATTATATTCTGAGATTGGCGGGAAGGAAATGACTTGATTTTGTACTCATTGTTGATCTAAAAGAAGTCATTTCCCTTCTCTGCACTTAGTTTTCTATTCTGTAAACTAGGTATGATGAATATCATCTCATATCTCACAGAAACGCTCAGGAAAGGCAATGAAAAATAACATGAGAGAGGACAGTGGAGAGGTCTTTAAGACACTGCCAAAGCATGTCCCCTGTTAATGAGGATATTTTGTTTTGACACCTCCTAATTCCACCATAACCTCACTTGCAAGTGATTTCATTGTATCTTTACCTCTGTACCTGAAAGTGGGTAACACATTGGATTCTCCCCTAAATGCAGCAGAAGTAAAAACTTGGTAGTCTTCTTTTGCTCATCCTGCCTTCAAGCTGGTTCTCAGATATAGGGCCAAATTTAAATACAAGGCCTAAGAAGTAACTTCATTTAATTCTCAGAGCCAATACAAAGTGGCATAGAAATGGACATTTTATGCTGATGTGCCCCTATAGGAAAGGAATTCCCACAGAAGAAAAAGGGCTTCTCTCCTGAGTCAGGGTTGGGGCTACATCCTATGTGGTCTGGATATACCTTTATCTTATCACTACCCACACTGCAAATATTTTGTTTATCTCTTTGTAGAGCTCCTGAATTAGGAGATCCTTGAGAGTAAGGTATTGATCACTAATAAATGGAGATTCCAAATCAGTTTATCACTACAGCCTGGCACATGGTTTTTCTAATGAGATAAAGTGTTTGGTTAGTTGTCTTATGCTCCTTCTCTCCTGTCTCCCCATAAAAATCTCCATTTCTCCCCATATTCGTTTCCATTCCTCTCTCTATTGTTTCAAAGCCTCAGTAAGGATACAGCTAGTTTCCACAAAAGAGTTGGTGACTCTTGACTTTAACCATGACTGAGACAGGAAGGGGGCAGGGCACAGCCATTCAAGGAATGCTAATGCAATTAACATCAAAATGGTGAAAGATTCATCTCCCAGTAGGCCTTGAGGCTCAAGATGGTGGGAGATTTAACTTCTAGTAGACCTTGAGCTTCATTACATGCTTATAGTAATATGTTAGCATGGTGACTAACTCGCCTACAGGTGCCATAACAGTCCCAAGGTTAGCCACAAAAGGTCAAAAAGTGGGAAATGGCCAACTTTCTGGGAATCCCAGCCCCTTCCCCAAGCTACTTAGACTGGTCCTTCCACTTATTAGCATATGAAGCCACTGAGCCCATAAAAACTGGCAACACAGTGCCTCAAGGCAGCTGGCTCTCTCTGTCTATGGAATGTGTACCTACTTTTAATCTGAGCACCTAACCCCTACACCTTGTGGCCTTTCTCTTGCCTTTCAATGTACCTCTCTGAATAAATCTACCTTTACTCAACTGTGGCTCACTCTTGAATTCTTTCCTGCGCGAAGCCAAGGACCCACACCTGGCGAGGCACATCCCAGGGGCTCAACCGAAGCCTGGGACACAGCCCTCCTCACGCCCCACATCTATTTTTCCTGCATCATGATCATAGGTGGCAAGAAGATGAATATCTCCTTTTCTAGCATATCACAATTCTCTAAAAGTATTACTGCCGTTGAAATTATGTACTGGGTACTTAATTAAATTTCTACATAAGAATGTTGTTGAGGAGTGTCACAGTCTGACTAAATATGTTCGGTAAAATAACAGCACTGTGGAAAGAACAATCCTTATATTAAAATATATATATTTGACCTTTGTTCTCAATCCCTTTCAAATATTTTAAAGTATTTTGCTTCCATGAATGGCTTGTTTGTAACCGTCCATTACCAAGAGAGTTAAAAAAGACCGCAGCTCTTGGAATGTATAAAGAAGAGACTGTATTTATACAATTAGGAAATAAATTGTAGCTTTCCCATCAGAATATATCAAAACTCTCATCTTCCTGTCATTTTTGCCAAGCCAGCTCACAGCTGCTATGCCTACCTATTGTCACCAGACTAAGGCCTGTGCTATTATCTACATCACCAGGAGAATCCACCTGCTGCTGTGGATGAAGCACTTCATTCCTGCCCTTTTATGCTGCGTGCTCACAGTGACATATTTAACTAGGTGACACACTTATGTTGGCCAAAAAGCCCTCTATCTATGATAATGTTAGGTTAGGAGAGATGAATTAAAAGAATAGGAACAATCACTGAGTGAACTCTTATTTACCTAACAGAAAAGTCAATCTAAAAGGCAGATATAATGAATACAGCACATTCATATAAATGTTAGAATGAACAATAGATATGAGTGCTCGGTAACAACAAATAGATCAGTATTAAGAAACTTCAGACTTCTATGAAAGTTATCAGCATGTTAAAAAGTCCATGTTGCAGTTGTTTTCTCATGAAGAAACAATAAATGCCAGACATTAGAAAACATTTCTTTTTCATGTAACCATTATATTACACAATAAAGGGCAGCTCAAAACGGTTCTAACTTGGAGATGAGCCCTGCAAAGACAGGTTAGCTGTCCAATTGTCTTTGTTTTCCTGAAGATTTGGAATATAGCAAGTATTTCAAGAAAATCAAAAAATAAGTGAAAACTCACTAGTGAAAAAAGAGAGGTAGGAAGGGACTTAGTTGAGAAAAACAATTGAAACTGGACAGAAAATGACATGAACATGTAAAAGAAAACTTCTTCCTCTGCCTTTTGCCATTTCTAGAGTAGCCATTTCTGTAACACCTCATCTACACTGTATCAAGCATCAGCCTCTGCTCTATATGCCCTTCTCCTTTACACTCTTTGTTGTCTACTTTTTCTCACTGAGACATTCAACCTTACACAGCAGGTACCAGGCCCTATTTCCTTTCAGTCAAATGAAACCTGGACTAAATTACTAAACTTTTCTGTGCCTACATCAGAATGTTCCTGAGCTCGCTGATCTCCCTCATCTCTATAGATGCCAGTGTGAAAGCACCTTTAACCTCTGTCTTAATTGCTAGTGAGAAGGAAAGTGCTTTTGAGAATAAGACAGTACCTTTTAAAATTTTCTCTTACTTGCAGTTTAAGGCCTATGTATTTCAAATTAATGGACTTCAGACAGTAAGCTACTTCCTTTGCTGCCTAATTCACAGGAAAATCCATGTGCCTCTATATGCATGAGAGGTCTTCTCCAGAATTTATCAGTGCTGAACCAGCTTGCTGTGGCTAGCTCACTCATCTCTCTTCATATAAACAAGTGTCTGGGAATAATAATAGGAATTACCACAGTTATGACTGACCAAATGTTTCAGGTATTGTATTCTGTAATCACTTTTACCTAAATAAGACTTTCCTACTCTTCTTCCTATTTCAGTCAATTATTAATTACACTCAAATTCCACTAATCCATCCCATACAGGTTTTGCCTTTTGATTCTCACACAACTGCGCTTCTTTTTCTCCCTCTTTCTTATAAGTCTCTGTTATGAATGAATGGCATGGATACATGTATTCCAGGGAAAGATTTTACTGATGGTTGATGGTTCCTTTTTTTCCCCCGGAGAGTCCTCATACCCCTTCTCTGTAACTTTCTAGCAAGTGTTTTCTGACTAACAGAAATGGTTATATCTGGGGCGAGATGGCTATCAGGCGGTTATAGTGTGTAATGGTTTGGAACCATTCAGCTGATGTCACAGAGGTGGGCTTTCATTTCTACTTAAGAAGAGATGGGAGGGAGGTAATGTGTTTCACTGAGTCTATTATAGGGGATATATGCTTCAAATTTCAGGCAGAAAATTACAGAGGAACAGAAGCAGACCAATTCCTCTAAATATCTTCTGCTGGAAAAAGAGGAAGTTTAGGAACACATACTTCCCTCTCCTGTTTCCTGAATTTTTCACTCCTCCCAACTGTCCCCAGAAATGTTGCTTAAGGCTAATGGAAATATTCTAATTCCAGGAGGCAAATGACAGGTGGAAAAACAGCTTTTATAGGCAACAGACTTGGGTTTAAATCCTTGGTCAAGCCCTACCAGCTTTGTGACATTGACAATTTATTAACTTCTCTAAGCACCTGATTTCTCACCTATAAAATTGAGGTTTTAATATGTACTTCTCAAGGTAATTATGAAAATATATTGAAATGGCATAAGTGAAGTACATAATAAAGTTCTCAGAACATAAGAGATGCTCAAAATATGTTTAATTTCCTATTCCCACTCATTTATACATGGTGCTTACATTTTTTATGCTTCATTGTCATGCAACACAAGAATACCACTCAACACCTTCAATATGCTAACTGGGCTAAGGTTAGATTAATTTGTTGATAACACACCTGGAATTATTTTCATAAATGTACAGATTCTAGTGTGCTTCTGACATGTTGTTAATGCTAGATCATAACTGTACTTAAAAAGAGAGTTCATGGACATGAAAGGTAATCTCAGGGCAGGGCAGTGGCAAGAAGCTACGCGGGGTCTCAAAGACCCTGGGGCAGTCCCTCTCCCCTACCAAACTGAGCAGGTGAAGCCCTACTTCATCTATGCTTAATGTCAGCTCTGGCAATGAAGATCAATGGAAAGGGACAAATACCACGGAACACTATCCACTGAATGTTCAGCCTTGTACTGCAAAACATGGAAGGTTTAGATACATAGAGGTACGGGGAAATGTGTCCTTAGGTTTATGAGGTAGTGTGAGAATCTGCTGCTCCTCAGCCTAGTTAGAGTGTCCAAGATTTCTCTCCCTTAAATAATTCCAGAGAATTTGCTGTTCTATCTTGCAGGTCTGAGAATTAGTGGCAAGTTGAGTGATTTAGAGTCTAATGTACAAAATTCAAGATTTAATTATCAGAGTATTTGTTTAAATGTAACTGCTGCTGAATGAAGTACTTAGTACTCTGTCTCTAGGATGGAGAATGTACAGCCTAGTGTCTGTCACCAAGGCTTCCTCTATCCTTCTCCCTCCCCCTTCACCCCTCCTCACTCCCCCATCTCTCTCCTTTCTCTAAAACGTGAGGAAAAACCACTGAGTCGACCCTGGAACTAGACATAGTTCACCCCCTACCCCGCCCACCAATGCATCACCATTGCTAGTGTCTGAGTTCTCTCCACTTCCCTTTCTGTGCTTTCATTTTCCTGATAGAGAGGAAGTATCAATGAGATAAGAGTTTTCTAGGCCCAACAGACAAGTGTTCTGATCTTTACTCTCCAGAGAGATTCCCAGAGAGACAGTAAGATGCCAGGAATAGAATAGCTGTTTCATGCACCTATACAGACAGGCCATAGATAATCTCACAGATTCCAGAGTGTGGTAAAGAGACTTTAGGGAGGTCCCAGTGATTCCTACCTCCTGTGATTCAGACTCTCTCATCCTCTCTATCTGAGTGAGGTAGGAACTGAGGCTTGCTTCCGACCTACTGAATAAGGCAAAGGTGACCAAATGCCACTTTCATGATAACGTAAGACTGAAACTTAACTTGCTAGGAGACTCTTTTCCTTATTGGCTTTGAGGAAGCAAGGGATCATGTTCAGAAAACCTACAAGGGAAGGGACTGAGAATGAGCTTCAGATGACAGTCAGCAAAACTGTCCAACAGCTACAAGGGAATGAACACTGTCAACAACCACATGAACTTGGCAGTGGTTCCTTTCACAAATGAGCCTCAGATGAGGATGCAGCTCTGGCTAAGACCCTGATTGCAACCTGTGAGTTTTTCCATCAGAGGGCCCAACTAAGCTGCACAACACTCCTGATCCACAGAAACTGTGACATAATAACGATGTGTTGTTTTAAGCTACTGAGTTTGTGGCAACATTGTTATGCATCAACAGATAATTACTAGAGAGAGCACAAATGGAAGGAGGAGAGCAAACCTGAGAGTCAGGAGATAGCAAGAAGGGATACTTCAGCTGCAACTGGTTACTGAGAAGTATGTAGCACCAAAGATATTTTTGCAGATTCTGATCCTTGGAAAGTAGGCTCTAAAATGGAGCTTATGGTGCACAAAGTTTATTAGGAAGTGCCCTTGGGATCAACACCTGTGGAAGGGAAGTAGAAGAACTGGTCAGGACAGAGGGAGAAGGGGCACTGTACCACAGGTTCAACAAAGGCATCAGGCAACCCCATAGACAATGGAACTACAAAGGCCTTTCAAAGCTGTTACGCAGGGGTCCAAAATGGCCGAGCTTCTGTATCATCACAGCGAACTGCCACTAAACATACACAACCCCAGGAAGGTCATAACCTTGTGTAATGTGGCATCAGCTGAAGGCTGTCTCGTGACAGTAATCTCAGCAAATGGAGCTACTTGCCCTTCATTGAAGAGGGATCTGGGCCTGGCATCACCATTCCATTACAAATATGCCCCTGAATGAACTGATGACTGAGGTACAGGTTGCTGTGCCACCTCACCTAGGCTACGCAGGCTCCCTCTAAATCTGACACTGCTTTGAGAGTAGGGTCATCTCAAATTGATAATTAACTTTCTGTCATCAGGTTGGAATAGAAAAATCAAAATACAAACTAAGCTGAGATATAGAAAAATTATTATTTTCCTTGTATACCAGAGCATATGGCTTGGGATCCAACAGCTGTTGCAGTAGCTAATATAATTACACCAGGAGCACAAAAAAATGGAGGTTTCAATTCCAAATGAGGAACTGAGAAAGATTTCATGTATGAGGAAGGAACTGATGATACTTTCAAAGAGAGAAATTGAAGAAAATTTAATGAAAAGATGAGTACAAATGTTCAGGCAGAGTGAAGGGAACAAACAAGGATGGTACAGCATCCTGGAGCCAACGAGAACATAATATCTTTACCTTCCTTAGGCTGCAAGGGTCAGGGTAAGAAAGCCATGACTGTAATTCAAAGAAAGGATTATATATTACAGTTGGGGAGTTGTGGCTTTGGACATAGGATTACAGACACTGTAAAAAAAAAAACAAAAACCACTATATCTTTCACCTTTCACTCTTCTGTGTCCTGCCAATATCTCCCGTTGGTCAAACCCAAGGAGAAACCAGAGGGCAAAAAGTCCAGGTAATGCACTGCAAGGTGCTCAGCCTCCCAGGTCACTAAGCAGCACAGACAGTGGATCTCAAGGGATAAACTTAAGAATAACAAGCATGGAGTTGATAACTGAAGGAGAATATCTTAAGCTAAAGAAAAAGGATGAATAAAGACAGAGAAATAGGAAATTCCAGAATCTATTTAAGCAATAGTCAGTAGTCTGATGTGTTTGGAGTATGAGCTGCCTTGGGGTGGTTGTTTGAGATAAAGAAGACTTGGTTGAGGAAGGAAGGAGAGGGAAGGGATTGAAAGAATTCTGTCCAGAGGCTCCCATCAGGAAATCCAACAGATCTCAGCAAAATAGGACAGGACTGATTTCTATGTGATAATCCAACAGTCATACCCCCACTATTTACTTCAGGGAATAAGGACTGGAGAATGTGACTGAGTTGATAATTTTCTAATTATGTAATAATGGGTCTTGTTATAACAATTTTGTATTGACATTCACATGGCCATTCCCATCAAGTTCTACACCTTCTGTTACTTAAGTTTTCCATCAGAGAACAACCTACAAAAATCCATAATCAATGGTCTTGATCACTCCAATTTTCCATCAATTTTGAGAGAGTGAAGAGGCCCTGTTGTGATGTGGCAGGTGTATTCACATCACTGTCATTTGGGAAAAATCCTCTGTGTGGTGTAAAGTCACACAGGCATGTGTTGCAGCTAATTAACTGGATGACAACCAATCCCCCAAGTCTTTTCTAACATTATTGCTTTCTCAGATTTTCACAACCATCTTGTCAACACATGGTAACTCAGTCTGTTAGCTCATTCTTTTGCTATCAATCTAACATTAATTTACCAACAGATTGTTTAACCATCCTCCATTCTTTTTGGTTGTTTTGCTTTCTTTAATATTTGTAACATCTCCAGGAGCAATATCTATTTAGAATTCTACTGACACACAATTTCCTCCATCTTCTTAAGGAAGGTACAAGTGCACAGCAAATCACACATTAAAATGGTTACATTTTTATCCAGAAACATGCCATTTCATTTTCTACATTTTCTTCTCCCTTCAAGATAGAAAATTGCCTATATTGGTGAACTATTTGGTGCCAAGCACTCTATTCGGTATAATGCTACATACATTTCATGTTAATTTGCTCCTCACAAAATCTTCATCAATAAAGTATTTTGTCCCTCTTTTCATACAACCTATGGTTCAGAGTGATCATATAGTTTGTCCAACATCACGTAACCAAAATGTTTCACAGCCAGGATTTAAACTCAGGTCTCCCTGACACCAGAAACCAGTCTTTTTTCCTCTGCCACACTCTACAGGGTCCTTGTCCATTCTCCTTTGAACTCCACAGGTGGCCAATATGGTCATTCTTAAAATATAGAATCATATGAGCCATTAGCTTTTTAATGTGAGTGAATTGTTAACTCTTCCAAGAATTTACATTTTATAGGAGGGGATAAGAACTCCAAGAAATGACTCTAAGAATGGTTTTCAAGTACCCAAATTGGATGTAGTAGTTACTTTTGGATAAAGAAGTCTTTAGAGGGCATAAAAATCTAATAGGCAGCTTTCTCAATCGTCTCTATAGAACTGATTTAATTTTTCACCAGTAGAATTTGTCAGAAGCTGAACATTTTGTTTTGTACAGCAAGGTAACATTTTTACTTTTCTAAACAGCATACTCCTCAGCTCTCAGTTTTTCACCATGGTGTTGATTTAATGCTGAAATGTGATTGCTGTGAACTACCACCACCACCACCACCACCAGCCACAGCCATCCCCTTATACACACAGTGACACAAGTGACTTGAGATGGTCTATACATTAAAGAAATACTAGGTTGTCTTCCTGGAACCATAAGAAGTTTAAACGACTGAAACTATGGTTCTTAATAACTTTGGCCTGGAAAGAAATTTCCATTAAATATAGAGATTTCTTTTTCGTATGAGGCCTCCTGCCAGGAACCTTTCTAAATCAGATAATGGTGCCTCTTAGGCCCTCCAGGTAATGCTGTTCATCTCAGGATGGTCTTGGAGGAGAGATATTTACTGGGAATTCCTTGGGAATTTCTTACTTTTTCTTTTGAGCTTAAGGATTTCAGAAATACACCATGAAAAATATGGCCTCTCTATAGTGGGTTCAGAGGAAAAGAGCTATCTATAACCAATCCATGAAAATAGCAGGCTAGTCTATCCTGATCATTAATCTCAACATCAAAAAGAGTAGAACAGTGCACAGTCCATAAAAGCTTCTCAATAAATTTGTCAGAAAAGAATGAATTCGTAGCATTCTTTGATTATATTAGGATGTCAGACACTCTGCTAAAGGTTAAGGATGCAAACATTCAATAAGACATCATAGCTGCTGAAAAAGAGCTCCTAGTTTAAAGGGAGAATACGTAATTTAGTTGAAGTACAAGGTTCACATCTGTAAAACATTCTAAGAGACTGCATATGTAAACACAACATGCATATTATGAAGTAGGCAAGGTCAGCCTCTATCCATTAACTGGCAACTGTTATATGAAATCATAAGCTTTATTTTCTATGCAAAAAAAAAACCCCAAAAAACCAGAAAAGAGGAGAATTACAAGGAAGAGGCATGGGAAAACATCAAATATACTCTTATTATGGAGTGATAATTCTGAAAAATCTGTTCTTTTTGGTCTATTTTTAAATAAAAATGTTTGGAGTATAACACAAACATACCACAAGGTAAAATTTATAATTGTACAGCTCTATGAATTATCTGAAAAAGAACAAGCCCATGTAACTGTCACCTAGGTTAAGAATCAGAAGCCCCCAACCTCATCCATTCCCCCATCACTATATACTCCCTCTTTCTCAAAGGTAACTATTACTCTGACTGCTAACACCATGGATTAGTTTTGCCTCTTTCTGATCTTCGTATAAAGAATTTATCATTATGCACCCGTTTTAATCTGGCTTCTTCTTTCCAACATTTTGTTTGAGATATTCATTCATATTGTTGTGTTGGGCAGCAGTTTGCTGCTTTTGTAAATTTTGTTCTATACTATTCCAATGCATGGTTACCCTATAATTTAATTTTAGTATACAGTTGACAAAGAGTAGTTATTTCCACTATTTTGGTTAATACTGTTACGAACATTCTTACATATGTCTTTTGGTACACAAATGTGTGAAGCACACGTGTGTCTCATGGTATATATTTAAAAGTGGAAATGCTAGTTAGTAAGATTATCTATCTTATGTATCGCCTACCTACCTACCTATCTTTCCAAATTTAGTAGATAATGAAAGTTTTCCAAAATGTCTGTAGCAACTGACAATTTAAACAGCAGAGCATCAGTCTTTTTAATTTCCACTTGTCTGTTGTGTATATTGTGGTATTATAACATGGTTTTAATTTCCTGGTGACTCATGATGTCGAGTACCTATATATATTTTTTAGCCATTTGTATATTTGTGTGTGTGTGAAACACCTATTCAATTTTTTTCTTTTTTTTTCTTCCTGCTCATTTTTTTCTATTGGGTAGAAATTCTTTTATACTTAGGGTTATGCAAAGATGCAAACACTTTTTCAGTTATGTGTATGCCAAGTATATTCTTCATTTTGTGACAATATTTATATTATCTTAATGATGTTTTTTGATGAACAAAAGCTCCCATTGTCAGTAAAGTTAAACGTATCATTCTTTCCTCTATTTTTAATGACATATAGTTAATTCATCATTTTACTTTGATCATCTTTGTATTTTACTTTGAGGGGTGTCTTACAAGGAGCACACATACCTGTTTTTTTGTTGTTTTTGCTAAATCTAATCATCATTATCATTTTATCATTTAAATAAAGAACTTAGTCCATTTATATTTAATGCAATTACCAATATAGCTACATAGATAGATAGACCTTTCATCATATAATTTATTTCCTTTGTCTCATGCCTTTTGCTTATTTTTTTCTATTTATTTTAGCTTCTTCGCTTTTTAAAAGTAATTTTGTTACATTGTTTTTCCTTCCATTTAGCTCATTTGTTATCATGTCATTTAGTGCTTACCCTAGAGATTACAACTTGTATTTAGGACAAATTAAGCTCTAATTAAATAGAACAGTTAATACTTCCTTCAGTATTCAGGGATCTTTGACACTAATCATTTTCCTGAGTTATGTATTCTTAGCGTCATGTAATTTGTGTCTCATATTTTAAATCTCAAAGAATCTATTCTTGTTTTATACAACTAACATTCTTTTAAATTTATTTACATTTCAACCATACACCTCGAATTATTTATGTATTTACTATTTCAATTGCTCTCCATTATCTTATAAATATCTAAGCCTCCATTTGAGACTGCATGTATTCTGTCTGAAGAACACCTTCTCTTTTCTTTATTGTAGGTCTGCCTTTTAAAAAAAAACTAAATCTCTATTTTTTTTCAATTTAAAAAGGTCTTTATTCCAACCAGTAGTTTTGAAAAGATAATTTTTCTTGATACAGAATTTTTTTTGCAGCTATTATTTTGCTAACTTATCAAAATATCATTTTTCCCCTCTGGCTTCCATTGTTTCTGTTGAGAAGTCAGCTGTCAAACTTATTATTGCTCCTTTGAAGATAATGTCTTTTTTTCCTCTGATTGCTTTTGAGATACTCTCTTTTTTTTCCAGCAGTTTTACTATGATTATTTATATCTTGGATTGTTGTTGTTTTACAGTCTTGTTGTTTTGGAATTTGTTGGTAATTGTCTCTTCAGTTTTGCTTCAGCTCTACTCTCTTTCACTTTTTTTTTTTCACATCATCATATGCTAGATAGTTCCACTATATTCCATATATTATTTTAAACAATTTTTGTTGCTGTTTATTCTTTCCTTTCATTTTTTTTCTTGTCATGTTTTTGACATTTATGTTTCTAAGACATCTGGTATGTTAATTACCACTTCAGCCTAATATGATGTTAATCTTATCCATTAGTTGTTTCTTTTACTTATTGTATTATTCAGTTCTTCATTTTTAATGATTATCCCCAGTTTTATTGAGATATAACTGACATGTAATATAGTGTAAATTTAAAGTGTACAATGTAATTATTTGATTTTTTACTAGTTTCCAGTTATGTGTTGAAATTCTAATTCTCAACCTTGTTTTTGTAATTACTTGAGTATATCATCTTAAAGATGATACAAACAACTTCATTTTCTGGTTTCCTATGAGTCAATTTCTATTATCTTTAAAATATTTTTCAATTTAGGTCCAGTCTGGTCTTTAGTTGTATGCCTGATTATTTTTGACTAAGTGTTAACTAAGAATTGTTATAGTGATAAGTTGAAGCTCTCTACAATATTATCCTCTATAGGGAGACTTTACTTTTTTGCTCTGATACACAGCTAGACTGGGGGCAATCACCTCAAACAGGGACTAATAAGATTCAAAAGTTAGCTTCAGTCCTTATGAGGAATGATCTATATGTGGATTACCGTTATCAGTACCCCTCTTCCGTGGTCCTGAATTTCAATTTTTATTCTCTTATTTCTGTGAATATATAAAAAGTTATGTTTAGTTTTTCAGATTTAATCATTCATAGTCAGCAAAAGGAAGAGAGTGGTACAAAATACTTGGTTTACTTCTCTGGACATCTCTTCTCTTCCAGATAGTATCCAAACACATTCTTGCTATCTTGGTAGCTCTATGATTCCCTCAAACAACTGTTTACATTGAACCCAGTTATTCTAGAAGTTATCAGTGGAAGATGTGGTCCAAAACCTCCTATTCCACCATTGTTAGAAGTAGAGTTCCCTGTTTCCTTTTGTTTTAAATTAATGAGAGGTTTAGGTAAAATCATCTCTTTCACTTGATTCATTTTGCATATGCAATTCACCTGTGAGTATGGACAAGGTGGACAATTTAAAAAATGTCAGCTCTCAGGTACCAGAGTTGGTACACAACATGCAGCAAGTAATTGCTATCAGAGATGTTTCTAACTAAGAGTATGCTATTATAAAATATCTTAATAGCACACAGCCCAAAAGTCATTCTTTGACCTATGCCAAAATAATTTATTAACTTTCTACAATTGCAAAAGTTGTCTTGGACAATCATAGGAATTTTTCAGCATCAAACACTTTATAGGTGTTTTCAGAGCACATATACACTGGAGGAAAGCCATGCCTTCAGTATGCTTGTGCATTTGCAAAACAGCACAGAAAGAGTTAAAGCAAGTAAAGTTAAATGGATTAAATATTTGCCAGGCAAACTCATCTTTGAGCAGCTAACAAAGAGAATGACACAGTCTGGCCTACTACAAATAAATAATAGCAACAGCAAACAGTACAACGAAAACACACAAATATTGAGTGTTCCCTGCAAGCCAGAAAGTAACAGCTTGTGAATAATACTTCACTTAATCCTCACAGTAAGTCTATGAAACGGCTTTATGTTTTCCATCTTACAAATAAAGACAATGTAACGAAGTCATTCGCCTAAAGTCATGTAGCTCATGAACTGCAGGTCCACAGGACCCTGGCACTATACTGCTACCTACTATGCCACAGAGTCTATTTTAATAAAGCAACTGAGCCACCATGAAATCATGTGGCAAAACATGATGCATTAGAGAATGGACACACAGAGTCAAAGAATATTTGGATCAAATACAGAGTCTCACCTTTCTAGTCCCCCTAGCCAAGGGCCTGACTTACCAGTAGATGCCTCTTAGATGGTAAGTATATATTCCTCTCTCCATATGTGTGTGTGTGTGTGTGTGTGTGTGTGTGTGTGTGTGTGTGTGTATACACCTTTGTAAGATGGTCATAGTCCATTTACTTGTATAAATTCAGTAAATTTTCAGATAATCATCTTGAAGTTAAATATCATGGTGCTGGATAAGCTAGACAATTTTTTTCTAGTTCCATCATTTATTAATAGGCAATCTCAGTTGAGCTATTTAACCTTTTTCACCTATGAGCTGGTTTCCTGAGCTATAAATATGGAGATGGTAATACCACTTTCTCATGGATGTGATTGTATTAATTAAGATAAAGCTGACTATATACCTGGTACATTGCAGGTACTTAATAAGCATTCTGGATGTTGTTTTACCTTGAAAAGCATGGTTAAATTAATACTCCCATGTATAAATTAAGAAATATATATGGAAATTGTGGACCCCACTCATCTGGTTCCAATTCTCAGAGTCAAGAAAAATACTGAGCACTTATATAAGTGGTGGTGGGGAGTGCAGGCTGGCTGTTCATCTACAATAGCACAGCCATTGAAGAAACCACTACAACTGTGATCTGTGTGGGAAACCAAGGTTTTAGCTGAGAAAAGAAAGTTAAACACTTGGATTACAGATGCCATACAATTCTGAAATGATAAAAAAAAAAAAAAAACAGATCAGAAGTGAAGAATCAATATTAAAATGCACTGTCAATCATGGTAGTAGTGGAAGCTGTTCAGAACTACAAATCTGATCAAAAAGATAATGCATATGTTACTGTTTCTTTGGCTCCAGTAAAGTGAAATGAGGACAAGGGACAACAGAGGTCTGGAAACCTCTAAAACGCATAGTGAAGACCTTTATGCCCAGATTGGGCAAGCAGTGTAAGCATCACCCTTACTCAGTGCTGTAGAATAGTACTTATTCTTTTTTAAATATATATATGCCATCAACATGATTCTACCTTTATAAATGCAATGGTGCTTTCTTTGGTGAGATAACAACCCATATCCTTTCCTGAATATCAGAAATCATCTGACTGGTTCCCAGCAAGCCTGAGTAATCTAAATTTTAGATGTCTTATTTTTAAAATGAGTTTGAAACTTAATTAAGATAAATTCTATCTTTATACAGACTCCTAGGACATAGGCTGTAATGTATATGGCATATTCCCATGACCTTCTCTCTGTAGTGTACAACTCACTCAGGATCAATTCCCTATGACCTCTAAAAACAACAGAGAAAAGCTGAGTATTCAGTAACTGAGGTTCATATTACCTGGGCTTTTTGTTTTTTTTTTTCCCAGAAGCATGTTTTAGCCATGAATGCAAACCCCAACTGTTAGTGTCTCAACCCAATTAAGTTTATTTATAAGACATGTGGCTGAATATATTTTTAGTCATTAGTACAGGGAATCTAAAATAAGCAATATTTCAAACAACAACAACAAACTGCTCAACTGTCTAAACATTCTATGTGAGGACATTTTCTTAAAAATTTATTACTAAAAACAATTTTCTACAAAAAAGACCTTTCAGTGCACTCCTTTGTTTGGCATCTCTGCCTCTACTGACTAGTGCCGCTGAGTGCTCCACAATTGCCTTTAGGGACTTAGCTAACATTTATTTTGAACTACTCTTTATACTGGACTGTTCTCAATCTGAGGCAGAGAGGCTAGGATATACATGGCCTTCTGAAACCTTCTTCTCAGTTCCTCTGAAAACATTTATTATGTGTAGAAGCAAGCAGTTGCTATGCCTCTTATTTGTCAGTTTGACTTTTTGTTCCAATTAAGAGAATTTTGAAGTAGATCCAGTTATATATCTAACCTTAGAAAATATTCATGTTCTTGACAAACTGTAGGTGATTTTTGGTATTCCATTCATAATATAATGGGTCACTTCTCTGGATGCCTTAGCTTTCCTAAAGTCTGACAGGAAAAAGCAATGGTTGTCAGGCAAGAATGATTTCTTATAACCAATACATAAATAAAAAGGACATAAAGTAAATAGGTATAATGTATCTTACGTATATATATTTATAAACCATTTATAATGAATGCCTGAATGTGTAATATGTGAAATTTCCAATGTAATGTATTGGCACCATACTGTATGTGACAGTTTTTTTAAAATAGTTTCTCTGCTTTTAGTTCATGTTCAGTTGGAATAGTAAAGAGTGATTCCTTGATGTTTATTGCCACAGAGAGTTAAAGCAAGTGAAACATGTCATAAAAGATGTATACAATGTAGGCACGGCTGTATAGCATCACTGTGACATTTGGTTTTCATGTTTAAGCCATTTACATGCATTACTAGCAATACATTTTTAAATGATGGAAAAACGGAGAATATGGTACATGATTCACAACACTTTTTTGAGTTAAAAATTTTCAAACACAAAAAAGTTTACTTACAATGTTAAGAAATGTGTGCTTTTATTTCTATAGTAAACTATTTTGTACTTTAAATCTTACATGTATTGATTTATTCTAGTGTGAATATCAAAGCAGGGATTCTATTTTTAATTTGCCAGGCTTACGTTTTGAGATGTGATATGTATTTAATATATTTCAGTTCATGTAATTTCTCCTCTATTATTAATAATCTTGGAATAACCCCAAGAATGTGGTTTCCACGAGGTACAATGTGCAACATTGTATAATGAGGAGATGTGATGCTTATTAGTTCTTATCTGGTCTTTAGTCCTTTTTATCGCAAAACCAGCTGCCTTTAGCAAGGTCCATTTCTGGCAATTTCCCAAAAGATCTCTCCTATATCTTCGACTTCCCATCACAGACTTGCTATTCTGGGCTTTCTTCCTAACTCTCACTTTCTCTGACTTCTGGTTCTACTATTAGTTCCCTAATTTAGAAGTTTATAATCCTCCTAACCTTTGATGCCATCATATTCTTGGCTCTGTGTCTTCTTCAGCATATGACATTTCCTGAATGTTTTATGAGACTTCTAACATCAGCCATGTGCCACCAGGATCTTACAGCTTAGACTAACCTCTGGCTAGAAAAAATTATTTAGATATTGGACACAAAATCCATGCCATACAAAATAAAATAAATGTGTAAGCTAAAATCAGCTCGCTGTTCTTAAGCAATGTTTTCATACTCATCTTATGGGGCAAGCTGGTTGTCCTGCCTACTTGTAGGGTCAGAATGTACCCATATGGACTACCTCTGAGAAGAGGAGAAAAACAAGCACAAAGGGAATGGTTCCCAACAACTGATTAATGAAGAGACTGTTGCCAATAAACTTACGTCTGGAATCAATGTTCCCAATGGGAAGAAGTAAGATTTAGAAATAAGGAGAGCTTAGTAGAACATACTCAAATAGCTTTAAAACTGCAAGCTTGGAAGCTTAGAATCAGGAGCACAGCAGGGGAGTAAGTGTTGGCCACTAAAGGGGTGAACGAGGTATAAAATAAGGTAGGGGGTGAGGAAAGCAGATTTAGCAACACATTTACAAAGGTGGGAGCCCCTTTGGGAAAAGTATGTACAAGGCCCTGAAGGGAATGGGTAGGCTGTGTTTTTTAAGAGACAAAGATAGTCCAGGCTCTGGTTGAGGGTTTTCACAGGCTGTAAGTCAGAACATTTGGGTACAAGTGTCAGATCAGCTCCTTAACACACATGTGAGTCACTTAGCCCTTTTGAGCATTAGTTTCCTCCTGGGTAAATGTGGACAAAATTGCCAGTATGCTCCTCACAGCACCATTGTGAGGATCAAATAAAACAATGGAAATGTAGATGATTTGGGGGGCATAAAGAGGTTTAATAAATGTAAGCCACTATCATTACTTAGGCAAAATTATGTGATCGAGAATTCTTTTTTGAGTTTATCCTCCTTTGAAGGGTGTTCAGAGGGTGATGCCCAAACATTTGCAGAATATAGCAACATCTTCTGAGAAAGACAAAGGACCAACACCAGAAAACACAATGATAAACCATTCACCTATGGAGGTGTGGTGCATGTAAAAGTCAAGTTTCCTGCTAAAACTCCAGAGCAATGAGGAAACTGCATTGAAAAAAATGATTATGCATACCATGTCTTTATCTTGTTCATATTTCAAGAACTAAATTTTGCTTTTCTATAATGTGATATGTACTATATATATTTTATATATATATATACACACATATATATATATAGTTTGTTTATTATTCCATAAAGCATAAATATCTTTGAAAGACAGTACAATTTTACTAACATTTATATAGATCTTTGGGGTTTGTAAATTCTTTCAACTCCCTTGTTACTATTTTAAAGTGCATTTAAGATCCAATCCTCAGTTCTGAAATGGATACATAATATATATCAGTATGTGGAGATACATATCCTTACAGAGAAGTTTTATGAGTGCTTCAGTGTTTCATCTCTAGATAAAAAGCAAGTTGGAGTAACTCTGACTGGAATATGAGATAGAGCCAAGTAAATGTTATCATGAAATGGTCTAAACAAGGGACTCAAATTCCTCAGTGAGTACCATAAGCAAGGTACTTCAGTCCTTCTCTCCTTAGTTTCCTTATCTAAAAACAGAGATAATAAAGGTATTTACTATTAAAGAATTCCTATGAAGTAAATGTATTAATCCATGTAAGTAATTAGAAGTGTGGCAAACTCATTATTTGAGAAGTTAAGACTTTCTGAAATCTTAATGCAAGATTGATGGGAGGACTATAGCTACAGTACTGATCAAATGCAGGTTTTTAAAAATGCATTTTTTAGGTGCATGCTTTACACACGGGTATGAGCAAGATGTAACAGTGAGTTTAGCAAATGTTGCAGCCTTAAGATACAAGAACAGGCAGTGGGAGGGGACAGTGAAGCAAAACTGTTCAAGGTCTAAAGTTTAGGAGAAGCAACGTGAAAATCTCAGTGAAACTGTGGGTGAGAATAAACAGTATCTTTGAAGACCTATGACAGTTGAGATCTTGCTCACTAGATATAAAAGAAGTTCCTGATTGATAAGAAGGAGACTTCATTCTCCTCGGCCCAAGAAGCCTCAGTGTTGATAGGGAGCAATAACCATGTTTCAGCCATATTTGAAATATATTGGGAGAAGTGAGGCCTGATGACACTCTAGTAGAGTCAATTTTTAATAGCACATGTGATTTGGAGCCTAGTCTGAGAAGGATAGGAGATGAACCAGACTGTAGGCACAGCCAAGTGACAGATACGCTCAACATGATGTAAGAACTAAAGAACTGAAACAGATAAATGACATGATCTCATGAAGAGTTTCAGAAAAATCCCTCTGGCAGCTGTGTGAAGGACACAATGGTGAGAGGTCAACTGGAAACAGAGAGGCTAGACAGACACCTGCTGTAAGACACATGGAAGGCCAGGACTAATGCAGCAGCCAAGGGGTCTCTAGAGATCAGGGGTCAGAAAACTATAGCTCATGGGCCCAATCCAGTCCATCGCCTGTTTTTAAAAATAAAGTTATTGGAATACAGCCATACTTATTTATGCATTATCTCTAAATGCTGTAATGCAGTGATGTCAGTTTTGTAGTTAGAAAAAGGGCCATATGGCCAGGAATGCTTAGAATATTTAGTATCTGACCCTTTACAGAAAGAGTTCGCTGATCCTTGTTCTAGACGGACATCCCCAAAGACAGGTCTCTTCTACTCAGGCCACTTTCTGGGCCAGTCTATAGACTTCATTTCTCAGTAAAGCATTCTCATTTCCCTGAACTGCTCTGCTATTGTAGCTAGCAGTCACCGCACAATTCTTGCCCTAAATGTACGGCATGAAATTCTTCCTGTCGGACAGAAAAAGAGAAAGGACACAGATACAGATCACCCAAAGTTGGAAACCAAGAGCAAAATAATGGAGGAATAATGTGTCGTGTGCTTTTGCTGTTGTTCAGAGCCAAAGGACTCAAAGAACAAAATTGTTTCTTGTCCAGGACTTGTTCCTACCTGCCCTAAAGATTATTATCATATGTTTCATGTTATTGAAAGAAGTTTCTCTACAGTAAAAGTGCCCCTCAGGCACTTTAACATATGGTTAGACATGAACTAGTTCCACACTTTCCCCAAAGTAACAGAGCAGAGCAGGCAAGACATAAAGTATTCTTCAGGTTAAACTACTCTCTTCAAGGGTTTCTGGTGCTACAAAATAGTAACACCCCTGCCCCCGTGGCAATGTTGAAGCAGGGAGGGACACCTTCACATTCTATTTCATCAGACCATTCAATATTTTGTAGTATAAATATTCAACATTTACAGTTTACTTTGTTATTTTGTTTGTATGTATATATGTATGTACATAGGTATATGTGCATATATGTATTTTGGCATTTGAAAGCATTTAGGTAGGGACAAGGCTAACCCAGGTTTCACCTGGACTTCTTGGCACCTCAGTGTATCTTGAATCTAAGTTTGACAACCTCCATATTCAGCAAGTGTAAGTGTCCTCCCTGAGGGCCTCCCTCTCTTTACCCAGTATCTGTCTTTGTTTCTCTTTCAGTCTCTCTCTCTCATCTGACCACCATCCTTAAAATAGCAAAATTCAACTACATCAAACTCCATCCTTTCCAGCACCACAACCTCCCTCAATGCTTTATTTTATTCTGAAGCATTTACCATAACCTAATGCATTATATTTATTTGTTTATTGTCTGTGTTTCCATGGTACTACACATACTCCATGAAGGCAGAAGTCTTTCTTCACTGTATCCCCAGCACCTTTCTAGATGCCTGCCTAGTGAAAAGTGTGCAATAAATATTTGTTGAGTGGCTTAATGACCTACAAGAGCATGTGTCTGTCACTCTCATGTGATAACCACCAATTTTTACTTTGTTTTTCAATGATTTGTGTGCACGTCTGCTCTCAGGAAATAAACTCCTTTAGAACAGGAATTAGATGGTTTTCATCTTTATGCCACTGTTATCTATGAAACTGCATGTAAACAGTAGATGCTCAGTTAATATCTTAATAAATGGCTCAACAAGATTTTCACACATATATGGTGTGAAAACTAGTCCAAGCATGCTCTTAGTTTTTTCTTTGTAGGAGGATGGGTTTTAGAAGAATAAATTTGGTGAGAAATGATAATCTGCACCTTGAAAATGCAAATATTTTAAACTATATATATATATATATATATATATATATATATATATATATGCGTGCGTGCGTGCGTGCGTGTGTGTGTGTGTGTGTGTGTGTATTCCCCCCCTATCCAGAATTTTGAATTCTGATCCTCTTAGGCTGAGAGCCTACCAAATTAAAAGTCCAGACTGATGCCTTCCAAGCTCCACCTCTGGAAGGAAAAGCTGCTCTGACTTGTTCACTCCTTCCCATGTTGGGTTGCCCTAAGTATAAAGAATGAGATGGGACTGTCTCATATAAAAATAGGTCTGCTGTCTTCTCATTTTCCTCTGAGGTTCAACTACTCCTGTAGTTAAATATTTCTTCTCAGGCTTTTTATTAGCCTATTACTTGTATCTCTCTATGCAGTTTATACTATTAGATTCTCTTTTTCTCGCTTGCTAATTTTCCAGTTCTTTATTACCAAAATTTTGCCATTTGTTATGAAATGTTGAAAGACCTGTGTGTTAGTCAAGAAATTATACTCTCTGTGTCCACTTACATTTGTGAACACTGGGTGGTAAATGGCACTTGGAACTGATGAATGAATTTATTGACTTTTCTTTAAATAACTACTATTTTAGCAGTATTTTTAAGGTTTTACCATAAATGTCTTGAGCCACTTTCTCACTTTCTGAATGAAAAATTATACCTAATATTAACTATTTGATAGCTGACTCTTCATATGCAAAACTGAAATAGTAGCCCCCTAAGTATGCCAACAAGGTTGACTTCATCAATTTTTATTTTATTGATTTTTAATGATTTTATCTTTTTCAAAAATTTGGCTAATAGCTAAAGACAAAGAAAAGGAGTTGGTAACAATAGCATTCTCCCCCCCAACAAAAAAGCCTAATAAACACCAACTAATCGCTTTAGTTTCTAATTGTTTCTTCCTTGAAACTTCTGCAGTTTTTGTCAAAACTGATTCCTTTTGCCACTTCCAAATTATCTTATTTTAGGGTATCATTTAACCTTTCTGGGTTACACTGTCATCAAAATGAGATGAAAGGAGGACTAGATAATCTGTAATAAACCCTACAAGCCCTAAAATTTTACATGCTTCTGCTGTTTATTTACCATCCTTTTACTCTGCTGTGTATGTGTGTCAGGGACACCCACACGTGTGCACACACACAGTGAGAAGGGGTAGTGAGCTTGCAAAGACTCAGTTCAGTGAAGTAGGCATCAATGAGAGCTACTTCCTCTTGAGCTTCTATCAGCTTCCTCTAATTATGTTCATCCTTTGTTGACCTGAACTTGCTTTCCTTTTTTTTCCTCCAGTAACTATATGTATTTGTTGTATATAATTATAAGGTCTTCAGTTTCAAATTTCTCATACTTCATTAAAATAAAAAAACATGAATAGTGTACATTATGTAAAGGACTCAGATCAGTTCTGATTTTTTTCTCAAGTATTTGGCATATAAAATATAAAACACTAACAGAATCTGTTACACATCTGAACACATCAGAATGTGTTCAAATTAACTTGTTCTAAAGGTAGCACCTATGATTTTGCTTGGCAGGATAAAAAATTTTAATTATAATTTTGAAAACTCTCATTTTAAATAGAATCTTGAGCCGCAGTCTAGGTCAGAGGCAAAAAAAAAGAAAAGAAAAGAAAAAAGAAAGAAAACAAAAACAAAAACAAAATAATTTTATATCCACACTTGCTGTCAGAACTAAAATTTTAGAAACAACTGAGAGATCACAGAGTAAGGAGATGGGATCAGAAATGTAATAATCTGCCATTTTCAGGCTGAAAGGTGACCCTTTTTAACGATGGATTTGTTAACTTAAGTGACAGATGTCATGGAGCCAAGAATGGTTCTAGTGACATATTATGTGACTAATGGTCCACCCGGCTGCTTGCCCCTTGCTCCTTTTAAATCTGGAAGATGTAGCCACTAAATCAACTCTTTATATTCAACCTCTACACTGTGTACTGAAAAATTCTAGTTAGGAAACAAGGAATATTAAGAGTATTAGGAAGTATTTATCCAGTTTAGTGTCAATCAGACCAGCTATGTTCTTGATCGTCCAGTTGTTATGTTCTTGGCTTAGCATCCCATTCATCACCCATTCCTGCATCTCACCTCCTGCTGACCTACCATCTCTAAGGTCCTGACATAGTTCCTTGATAAGACCAACTTTTTCTTTATGTGCCCCTTCCCTGTTTAGATCTATCTTCATGTACCTCCACCAATTCTTTCTCTTTTATACATATGTTAAACCAGCCAACCTAGAACTTATTAGCTCCTCAGATTCACAAGACTGCATTGGACTTAGCTTATTGTATTGCATTCACCCATTCTCCCCACCCAAATCTTCAAAGGACTTTGGCTCTATTTATACCCTAGAATTCCTAGTGACCCGACTTCTCTGATAGGACACCTGGCTCTTATTTTTTCTGATTTGGCTTATTCTGTCAACACCAAAGGAAATCAGTTATGTTACCAAAAATGGGTACATACAGTTAGACACTAACAAGAGATTAAAATTGGCTAAGAAAACAGTAATCTCATTTTCCCACCAGGAGTTTGCAAGGGCTGGTATTTTCAGGATCTCCTTTTTTTTCTCTAGTGTCTCTCTCTTCCTTTAAGACCTCTATGAACAGTCATATTCCAGCTGTTTTTCCCTCCCAGTTTCTTAGGTCCCAGCTCTTCCACTTACTCAACTGTGTGGACTTAGGCATGGTACTTAAGCTCTCTGTGCCTCAGCATCATGAGCCATAAAATGTGGTAAAACTCATATCTGCTTCATAAGGTTTCTGTGAGGCTTCAGTGAATGAATTCAAGTAACATTCTTAGAAAGGTGGTTAGAATATAGTGAATTCGTGGTGGGTGTTCACTGTTGTTAATATAGGACAGAGGCACACTTGCTTTTGTAACAGTAAAATATCTGGGTTTCATATTCATGGAATCTCTTAGACAATTATGTTATCTCTAATCACTGTTTAACTAAGATAAGTCCTCCATTTAAATCTATCGTAATGTGTAAGCCCATAAAAACTAATTTACACAGTTCAGTCTCAGAGTGGTGTCACAATCAAAGAAAGAAATAGGATGGATTAACCTCCCACAGAGGTGGACAAGCCAATAGAGAGCATCTAAAATAATGTGTCAAATGCACATTTGAAATAGTTTATGTTACTATCTGGACTAGAAGGAAATAGGTAAAATCTCTGGACTAAGAAATGACTAGAAAGCTTGAGTCCAGAGAGGTAAGTAGGTCTTAAACCTATATTTGCCCAGTTGCATATGCTGATTCCTAGTGCCTCAAAGCTTGCAGTTTGACAAGCATCAGAAGAGACAGAGGCAAAGCCAGTGCCCTTGAAAGACAGAAATCAGAAAAGGGAATGTAAAGGTATAAATTAGGAAAAATAATTCCTCACCAGCAGTCCACCCCTGCTACCAACATTTATGAAAAATGTAGATTATAAGATACTAACAATATGATTCTATTTATTTAAAGTAACTAAACTTAGTATATTTTTAGGGATTCATCAATCTGTAGTAAAACAATAAAGAAACCAAGAGAATGAATAATGATTCAAGGCAGTGGTTTTGTGTGTTGAAAGTGATGTAAGTAGCACAGAGCACACAGTGAGCCCCAAGTGTATCAACCGATGTTCTAGTCCTAAAGGTGAGCAGTGGATACACAGGTGTTTGTTTAATATCGTGGTTTAAAATTTCTCTCTTGACATAGGTTACATTTCTCTTTTATGTAAAATAATAATAAAATATAAAAATAAAGAGCCGATAGCATAAGTAATTTCAAAACAGTGCAAATCTTTTCAATGCTTATGAAAAATCCTAGAACTATAGTCTATAGCCATACTAATCCCTCCTGCCTGCTTCTATGAATCCCTATCAATAGTGGAGGAAAAAATGAAGAAGGGTCAAAGAAGATACAGAGAAGCCAGTAACAAGTTAACTCAAACCTCATCATAGCTGTTGTACTGTCCACTCTTTCACCTCCAATACCCCTCCACCACCAGATTCTCCCTGAACTGCTCTCCTTCCCCCACCCATCTCCCTTTAATGTATATATTTAAACTGATTCAGTAAGAAAAAATATCCTTCCTCTTTCCAAGGTGGAGAGTAGAGGAGAATCGTCATAAAAACAGGATTCACTTTGTTAGCTCGTGGTGGTTGTGATAAAACTGTGAACATTCCCAGATGAACAATTATTTCTTTCATCCCAATTCACGTATTTGATAAATAAAATATTTACTAGTCACCAACCCACATCAGACTCTGTTGTATGTGCTAGAGATAGACTGGTAAACAAAACACAGTCCCTGTCTATATGGATTTTATAGTCTAGTGGCTAAGATAGGCCAAAAATGACAAGGAAAAGCAAAACTCCACAGATACACGTGTATTTTGCGATGAAAAATAGCCAGAGTAAAGGGCTGCAGACCAATAAAGGCAGCTATTTTAGACATAAGGAAATTATTTCCTTTTCTGAGGCAGACTTTTAGACTGAAACCTCTATACGATGAGTCTTCTGGATTCAGTATTACACGGTGCGCATGCCCTAGGATAGGAACTTCCCTAACCCGGTTAAGAAGTGGTAAGAAAGCCATTATTGCTGTAGGTGTGTGAGCAAAATGCAAAGAGCCAGAGGATGGGGCCACTGTGATCTTGAAGGGCATTTTAGCACAAGGCAGGGACCTTAACATTTATTACAAGTGTCATGAGAAGCCACTGAATAATTAAAAAAAAAAAAAAAAAAACTCAGTGACAGGAAAATCAGATCATGTTTTGTATTTCAAAGGCTGACATGGGAATAAACTGAAGAAGGCTTAGGAAAGCAGCACAGTGAGTACTTTAAAAGCAACAGCAGAAGTCTAGACAAGCAAGAACAATACTTTGGGCAATGGTGAAGCAGTGGAATTTGCCAGAATTGTTCTGATTCTGGATCCATTTTGAAGGTGGCACATACATGGGCTGTTATGGGGTACAAAAAAAGAGGAAGCAAGGATAAAGGCAAGATTCTGTCATGAGTATTCGTAGTACAATGTGCTGAAATAAGTAACAGTGAGGGAGAAGCAGCCTAACGGCCCACAGGTCAAGAGATCAGTTGTGATACATGAAGTTTGAGCCAAGCAGAGATACCACTACAAAAACCTGAAATTCACGGTCAAACTTGGGCTGGAGAATTTGGGGAATTGTGAGAACTAAATTGTACTTTACCCAGACACAGACCTGGATGAGACCATCTAATGAGGAACTACAGATAATTAAGGGTAATGTGACATGTACAGAGGTCAGAAGAATGAGGATGATACCACAGAAGAGACTGAGAACAAGTATATAGTGATATCGAAGGGAAAATTAAGAGGGATTGGGGTCCTGATTCCAACTGAAGAAGTTTCAAGATGGTTTCATTATGCCAAAAAATCTTAGAAGCTAAGGAAGATGAAGCTACCAATTCTGACAATGATAATAATCACTGGTGACCTTGACAAATGGGTTTCAGTTTTGTGCAAGGACAAGTACCTGAGTGGAGTGGGTTCATGAAAAAATAAGTTGGGGAAGTGGAAGATAGTGAGTCTGGACAACTCTTTCAATGAGATGTAAGGATTGCCTGCTGTTCCTCCTCCTGCTCTTGCTGATCCTGGCAGGAGGGGAAAGCAGACGATGCAGCAGAGACATGAAGTAATTGCAGGAGCAATAGCTTTGAGTAAGAAAAATGGGATGGGCACCAGGACACAAAGGGAGCGACTGGCCTCAGGCAGGAGTAGAAGTGTTCACTCATTGTGAAAGGGGGAAGACAGAATGTACGGTATAGACGCGTGCAGAGGGGTGGAGGGAGTGGTGGAGAAATGAAGGAGTGCCTGTCTGAATGCTGCCATGTTCTCAGTGACAGACAGTTCAAGGTCATCAGCTGGAAGTGAGAACAGGTGATTGGATGATGGACCCTAAAGAGAGAGAATAAGGTATAAAATGGATACAGAGAGAAACTTTAAATAGGGAAATGTAGTCGAGTTGCTGGTCAGTGTTAACAGTCATGGCTACAAATTTAAAATGAGACCAACCAGCATTGCTAGGTGTTGCTCTCTGACAAGCTGTTAAGGGGTTAACTTGCGTAGAGCTGAAAACTGGACTTAACTACATCAGTACTTCCCAGGCAAGTGTGATGGAGACAGAAAGGCAAGGGAGAGTGAGTGGGAGTGTGTGAACACACAGCAGTGTGTGGTGGAAAATGGGGCTACATCTGGGAGAGGAAAGAAGTAGGGATGCTCAGTTATAGGCACTGAGACCAAATGAGGTTTAATAAATTAGATGCACACTTCTTGTTAAACTAATGCTGCAATTTTGATTTTGCACTTATATATTTCATATATTCTGGAAGTTCTTCATTCAGGTAAGTGCCTTTTCTCTTCTATAAAAGAGAAATAATGACCTAATTACTTCACTTCATGTTTCCATATTCATTACATCTGTCTACCCAAACTGGAAAGCAGCATAGCCTTAAGCCTGTCAAGGATTCTGGTGCAATCAACCATGACATTTGGGATAATATAAAAATTAAGATTGAATATTTGTGTGGGGGTCTGTATGTGAAGCGAAGTGAGATTCTGACAGCCCTGAATATGCATGAAAAATTGATGGCTAAGGTCACCCAAAAGTTAATTTGCATAAATGGGAAATTGTTTTTCCTCAGGGAATAAGAAACCAGGGAGTGATAACTTGACTTAACTGTTGGAATGGGTGAAAAAAACACTGAGTGCGTCATGGCATCTATATTCACTTACTTGGCTTTGTCAATAATCCCTTTTGGACTCTTACCTGATTCTGACAGTGAGCTGATATGGACACATATAAAACTAAAAAAAAAAAAAAAAAAAAAAAATCAACAAATGCCTAAACTACTTTTCTTACTTAATGCTGTTGCTTCTGAAACAAAGGGGGAAAATATCTGAAGAGCAGAACTATGTAGGATGCCTCCAGTAGTGTATCATCAAGGAGCCCCAGTGAACACCAGGGAATAGACATCTAGACAAGGAAGCATATACAAGGAACCCCAGTGAGACTGCTAGAAATAATACGAGGGGACTGACCCCACAGGAAACTTGTGGTGAGGCATGAGCTCATACAACTGGGTTCAATAACTTTAAGTCCTTGAGAAATTAAGGTTGTACTAGAACTATAAATGAAATTTTGGTTAAATCATGTTTGTGGTAAGTCATATGAAGAGGCAAGTTGAAACAAACAGAAATATGTGAAGGACAAGAAGTTCTGGGGTGATACAGGTTCAAGCATGAGTTAGTTATAAAATTAAATCAAAATTCAAAAATTTCTCTCTTAGGTGTGTACCAAAAGAAATGTGTGATATTCATCCAAAGACATGCAAAATAATTTTCATTATCCAAATGCCTGTCAACTGTCAAACAAATAAATGATGATATACTCACAAATGTAATATTATATAGCCATGACAGTAAATAAATTACAATTTATGCAACAATGTGATTAAATTCACAAATACAATGTTCAGTAAAAGATGCCAGACATAAGAGAGTATATTCATTTATATAAACTTCAAAATGAGGCAAAACTATGCTGTTAAGAATAAAACAGTAATTACCCTTGGTGGGTGGCTGTGACTTAAAGAGGCATGAGCGTTGGGAAACTCTGATATACTGGTAATGCTTACTTTGTGAAAATTCATTTAACTTGTTTTTATGTGTGTGAAAAGAAAGATGTACACTTACAACTGTATACATTTTGTATGTGTGAATTAGGCCTCAGTAGAGTTCAAAAAATAAAGAGTTTTGATTAAATTGGTTAACAGCAGCTACCACAGCAGAAAATTTAGGACATGTTTTGATGTAGGACCAAAAATTGCTTTAGAGAAACCCCCATGGGCACAGAGGGTGGGGAAACTAGACACTCTGAACCAAACAAGAAGTGAGATCCTGCTACCAAGTTAGAAACGAAAAGCTTAGTTTAATCAAATAAAATAATTTTAAAATGTGCTGAATCAGAATTGGGGTAAACAATCGTCCAGAATTGAAAGCAATGAAACAAACTAACTTATACAATTAAAACCTGGCAGTGATGTTATCTAAATGAAAAAGCAATCCGCCAAGGAATGCCTGACCAAGCAGCAGTGAGCATACAGATAAGGTAATGATGCCCTGAAAAACAAATGACGTATCTGTCAGTTTGTGTGAAATGGACTTTCTGATCTACCTGATAAAATGACTCATTTAGAAAGGAATAATCAGAAGAGAGGGGAGGAGGCCCCTAGGAGGCTAGTAAGAGAGTGCTATTCTGTGAGATGGGCACTGATCCAATAAATGCCTCTAGCTTACTGATTCCATTCTAGAAAATGACTGGTGAACAAAAGAATCTTTAAAGACTAAAGTGAATTACAGGATGGAGTAACGTCTAAGTACCCACTGTATTGTTGTTTTTAATCAGGTGAACCTGGTAAACACTCTTTGAAGAATCTCTGTGGTAGGATTTCCTTTTTACAAAGTAGCCATGTTATGGTAAAATAAAACCAAAATAGGAGATCTTAGGGGAGAAAGCACTGTTCTCTTCCATTTCCGTAAACTATAAAATGTGCATATAAGAAAAACAAACGACCCAGTGTTCAGTTCCATTATACCAACACATCACAGGCACACCCCTCAAGCAAAACATATTGCTGTAAACAGACAAACATAAAATTCACATTGCAATACCCTATAAATGATGGCTCTGAAATAGTGTTAATTCTTTACTGTCATGTTCACTCTGAGCATCTGCATAACCTCTCACATCTCAGTAATTGCTGAAAGACCACAGCCCCTTAAAGAACAAAAAACCAACATCTTCATGTGCCAGTATATGATCCTCCCCAGGCACCATACGATCCCACAAAATGTATGACCTTTCTCAACATGATGGATCTAGGCAAGGCTTCCAACTTGGCTGTGCTGGGAAGGAGGGTTGCCAGATAAATACAGGATGCCCAATTAAATTTAAAGTGCAGATAAATAATTTTCAGTATAAGTGTACCCTGTGCAATATTTGGGACATAATTATACTTCAAAAAATCCAATTCAAATTTAATTGGGCATCCTGTATTTTTATTTGCTAAATCTAACAACTCTACTGGGAAGAGTTCAGGCAAACCCATACTTGAGAGCCAAACCAACCAACCAGATTAGGGAAGTAAGGGAAGGCAACACAAGACCAATCCCGCATTTATATCCATTCTCTACCAGCTACAAGTGGAAGAGGAATTTCCACTAAGCTCCAAAAGCTAAGCTCTTGCTAAGTATAAGCGACCTGGCGCTTTGGTAAAACACATTTCTCATGTGCATTTGTTATTTTGTTGACAAATCAGAGAAGGAGAAAAGCTGAAATGTCAATTGAGGCTTCATCTTTCCTCAGGTGAGATGAAAAAAAAAAAAAAAAACCAGCTAGGAAAAAAACATTTTCCACCCTCAGGAGTTCTTGATTTTTTGTAACATTTTTATTATGATAAGACTATAAAGAAAAGAGCATGATTTTAACAAGCCAACATAGTAAACTACAAACTAGTGTCATTTCCTTCAAATAAAGAAGAATATAATGCATTTTAATAGAGCTACCATTATTTAGAATTCTTCATATAGAATCAACACAGAACCCCATCTGAAGTTCCTTTGTTTAGTCTTAGCATTTTCTCCCTTTAAGAGTATATTTTATTTAAGAAATGACTATGTCATTTGGAATTTTGCCTGGAAAATGAAGTGTTTAATCTAGTTGAGTAATACTGTGTTTGGGTAAAAAGATTTGGTTAAAAAGAAATTATATTTGGCTAGGAATCTAACTCTAAACAGCAATGTCAAGATAGAGGTGTATGATGTCATCATTTTAAATATGAAACAAGTCAATAACCAACTTTGAAGGAATGAGCATTTATGATTTTCAGGGTGTCTCATACATATATTAGTCAGTAACTCTAGAAATTGATTTATTTTGGCTATCACTAAAGCACACACTTAAGTCAGAAATCACTCGGGAATTTTGAAAACCATCAATGGAGTCATAGTGGGAGGCGATCAATAAAGCAGTTCACATGATACATGCATAAAGGCAGCTCTTTACGAAGGAAATGTTACCTTCCCCAGGAGCTAGTATCACTGGTCTTTAGAGCTGAATGGTACTGAATGCCATGGCAGCATCTAGAAGTGCATGGTGCACATGATAGGAGCAACAAATATTTGCAGGATTTTGACAACAGAACTTCAGAGTCTGAAGAGGAGTGGCCAAAATACAGTTTTGCAAACCTAAAAAATTCATAAATCAGGAGGAAAATCCCAACGTGTCAGATAGCTATTTACCTGTGGAACTCTCTACAGAATATTATTCTTGATCTGATATGAAATATTAGACTGAAGCTCAGGGGAGTTTCTGTTCCTTGTTTAAAAAAAAAAAAAGAAAAAGTAAAGTTAGGAGATTTTCTGTTGCAGGATGGTTGGTGTGATAAGGAACTTGTGATCAAAGATTTTCCTGTCTTGAAATAAACATTTCTATAACTTAATATTTCTATGACATAAATCTGACTTGATTTAGTTGGGGGGAAGGTTTTTTCCTAATAAATTTTATTTTTAGAGCAATTTTAGGTTTACAGAAATATTGCACAGAAAGTACAGAGTTCCCATAGGGCTCCCTCCTCCAACACTCATACAGTTTCCCCTCTCATTGAAATCTTGCATTAGTGTGGTACGTTTGTCACAACTGATGAACCAATAGTGATTCATTAACTAAAGTCTGTAATTTACATTAAGGATCACTCTTTGTGTTGTACAGTTCTATGGGCTTTGACAAGTGCATAGTGCCACATGTCCACCTTTACAGTATCACACAGATTAGTTTTACTGCTTCCAAAATGTCCTGTGCTCCACCTGTTCATCTCACTCCCTCTCCCTCTAAACCCCTGGCAACCACGGATCTTTTTACTGTCTCTATACTTCTGCCTTTTCTACAATGTCATATAGTTGGAATCATACAATATGTAGCCTTTTTAGACTGGCTTCTTTCACTTAGCCATACACATTTAAGGTTCTTCTGTGTCTTTTCATGGCTTGCCAGCTCATTTTCACTGTTGAGTAATATTCCATTGTCTGTGTTCACTACAGTTTGCTTATCAATTTACCTTGTTGAATGACATCTTAGTTACTTGAGAGTTATTTTTAAACTATGAAACAATGGTGATTTCTTTTAAAACCTCATCTCAAGAAACCATCTCACGTTCTGGAACTTTTTGTGCATTTCTTTTCTTGGCTATCATCTTTGCTTGGCTACCATTTATAAGGAATTTTAATGGTCCAGAATATAAGCGTGAAATTTACAGTAGTGAGAGATGTTATTACATTGTGTTCCTGCCACACTTTCAGCCTCTACCAAATTCTCACACACATACAACTGGTGAAAAAATCTTTCTTTGTTAACTCCTTTATTTCCGTCCCACCTGCCAAACCTTACCATCTCTCAGTTGGATTATAATTATTTTATTCTAATTGGGTTCTCTCACTCTGCCCTTGTCCTCTTCAAATGGTGCTCTCCACACCTCTGCCAGTAACCTGCCCAAAAAGCCAAATATCACCTTTCCTGGTATAAAATTCTGCAGAGATACTCTATGGCCTTCAGGATAAAATCCCAAACTGTAAGCACAACATCAAAGTCCTTTCTGACAAGGCAATGCCTCCTCACCATATTATTATCCTTGGCTTCTATAATTCTGAACTATGGTTCCTCAGCTAAGCTTCTCTGTTTTTCCACTTACTGTTTCGGCTCCCTGAATATCCTCCTTCTCTCTCATGTCTTCACTTTCTAGAACCTATTACCAACACAGATGTCTCCTCCAGGAAGGAGGCACTTCTTGAAGCCACAGCAGCGTTTTACTTTATTTTTCTTTATGTAAAATTTTATTTCTCTTTAGCCTTATTAGACCTATTTCCTTGAGAGAGAAGAATCTGTGAAATTTTTATACTCCCAGTGCCTAGCCAATAAATTTGACACCCATGTATAATCTTTTAAACAAAATTAATTTTTATGTCCCTAAAATTATATGTGGAAGCTTAATAGTTCACCAAAGAACAACAACAAAAAGCAATAATTAGATTTCTAATCAATGCAAACTGCTTTTGGGATGTTCAAGGATAGTTCATGTTTATATTTTTGTTCAATTCTCAAAATACCATCAGTAAAGTATGCATCAGTTGCTTGTCTCACAAACCTACCTATAGCATCTTAAGCAAATAAAAGGTTTATTTCTGTCACATAACAAGAAGCCCAGATACTGGGCACCCAGGGCTAGTATAGTAGCTCCAAGATGCCATCGGCATCCCAAGACATTTAATTCCCTCTTCATGGTCACAAAGTGGCTGCCCCACATACATCTTCCATCTTCCCTTCCAGTATAAAAAAGTAGGTGAATACCCAGAATTCATTTTTAATTTTACAGACCAGAACTGGGACAAATGATTCCCTTAGCTGCAAGGAAAATGGGAAGTCTATTGTAACTAATCATGCTAACATTCTGAGGAAAATCAGATCTCTATCAACTTGAAAAAGAGGTACATGAATCCTGGCTAAGAAATTAGCAGCAATTAGCACAAGAAATTAAGCGATATTGTTATCCCAAGGGTAACCACGAGAAGTTAATTGCCACACCAGTCCAAATGATGGGTAGATAACTAGAACCTAGGCATCTAGGCAGAACCCTCATATATTTAATGGATGAAAAGCAGTATCCAGAGACTCATATACTGTAGATGTTAACCCATTATAAACCCATCACTGCTTTCTTCTGTAGGGAGAATCATTAATAGGGTAAAGATTGAGGCATCAATTGATAGTTTCAATGGTATCTTTTTTGAGCCTGAAAAAAGCTCAGTTTTGAAACTAAAATTCCCACCTCCATCCCCCAAACGTTAGAAGAGTTCTTTTTCATTCCAGCTGTCTACAGCCTTAGAGCTAGGAACAAAATCCACAAATGTAAATAGTGTAAACTATTTTTTTTCCTTTGCTGTAAGAAAATGCTCATTATATAGTTGGAAGAAAAAAAAGAACAGTAAAGCAAATGAATGTAAAGCAAATTGACTGGTGCTAAGGACTATATTGTATGTGTAGCAAACCAAAACTTATAAATGAAGACAATAAGCCATTTTAAAAGAGGGCTGAAAGTAATTTTCAGTAATGGAATGACCTGCTAAAGAAAGACACATAAAATATAGTAAAACCAGTTTCATATTAAAGAGAGAAGAAGCAGGGAACAATTTCCCATTAGATTTTTTTTTTTTGGTTTTTGCATAATAACACAAAGTTAGTACATAATTTAATGATGTTTTGGGTCATGTGAAACTTTTCATAAACTTTCTAAGACTTACTGAAATTTTTGCGCTTTTGAGATTAAGTAAAGCCTAAGGAAATCCATTTAGTTCATTTCCCCTATGCATATAAATTAGGATTAAATTAATTTTTTTAAAAAACTCTTATTTTTTCATTATATAAATAAATACACTAAACGCATTTTCAGTGATTTTATTCCTAGGTTGTAGGAATCAGAGGGAAATTTTTTTTTCTATGTTATTTAGGATTTTTTGAATTTTGTAAAATTATTATGCATTGCTATTGTAAAAAAATGTGTTACATGTAAAAGGGATCCAAATTGGAAAAGAAGAGGTAAAAGTGTCACTATATGCTGACGACATGTTACTATATATAAAAAACCGTAAAAGGTCCACACAAAAAATACTAGAGCTGATTGAAGAATTCAGCAAGGTAGCAGGTTACAAGATTAATGTTCAAAAATCAGTTGCATTTCTTTACACTAACGAGGAATCAACAGAAAAAGAAAGTAAAGAAACAATCCCCTTTAAAATAGCATCCAAAGTAATAAAATCTGGGAATAAATCTAACCAAGGAGGTGAAAGAATTATACACAGAAAACTATAAACCATTGATGAAGGAAATTAAAGAAGACTTTAAAAAATGGAAAGATATCCCATGCTCTTGGATTAGAAGAATCAATATTGTTAAAATGGTCACACTGCCCAAGGCAATCTACAGATTTACTGCAATCCCTATCAAATTACCGAGGACATATTTCACAGAAGTAGAACAAATCATAATAAAATTTATATGGAACTATCAAAGACCTAGAATTGCCAAAGCATTACTGAAGAGAAAGAAAGAGGCTGGAGAAATAATTCTCCCAGACTTCAGACAATACTATAGAGCCACAGTCCTCAAGACAACATGGTATTGGTACAAAAACAGACATACAGACCAATGGAACAGAATAGAGAGCCCAGAAATGAACCCACAAACTTTTGGTCAACTAATCTTTGACAAAGGAGGCAAGAATATACAATGAAATAAAGACATTCTCTTCAGCAAATGGTGTTGGGAAAACTGGACACCAGCATGTAAATCAGTGAAGCTAGAACACTCCCCTACACCATACACAAAAATAAACTCAAAATGGATCAAAGACTTAAACATAAGACAAGATACAATAAACCTCCTAGAAGAAAATACAGGCAAAACATTATCTGACATACATCTCAAAAACGTTCTCCTAGAACAATCTACTCAAGCAATAGAAATAAAAGCAAGAATAAACAAACTGGAACCTAATGAAACTTACAAGCTTCTGCACAGCAAAGGAAACCATAAGTAAAACAAAAAGACAACCTACAGAATGGGAGAAAATTTTTGCAAATGAAACCAACAAAGGCTTGATTTCCAGAATATATAAGCAGCTCATATGACTTAATAAGAAACAACCAAAAATGGGCAAAAGACCTAAACAAGCAATTCTCCAAGGAAGACATACAAATGATCAACTGGCACATGAAAAAAATGCTCAATATCACTAATTGTCAAAAAAATGCAAATCAAAACTACAATGAGTTATCACCTCCCACCAGTCAGAATGGCCATCATTCAAAAAGCCACAAATGACAAATTCTGGAGAGGCTGTGGAGAAAGAGGAACCCTCCTACACTGCTGGTGGGAATGCAGTTTGGTGCAGCCACTGTGGAAAACAGTATGGAGATTCCTCAAAAGACCAGGAATAGACTTACCGTATAACCCAGTAGTCCTGCTCCTGGGCATATACCCAGAAGGAATCCTACTTCAGGATGACACCTGCACCCCAATGTTCATAGCAGCACTATTTACAATAGCCAAGACATGGAGACAGACTAAATGTGTATCAACAGATGACTGGATAAAGAAGAAGTGGTATATTTATACAATGGAATACTACTCAGCCATAAAACCCAACAACATAACGCCATTTGCAGCAACATGGATGCTCCTGGAAGATGTCATTCTAAGTGAAGTAAGCCAGAAAGAGAAAGAAAAATACCATATGAGATCACTCATATGTGGAATCTAAAAAAAAAAAAAAAAAAAAAACACACACACACACAGCATAAATACAAAACAGAAATAGACTCATAGACATAGAAATACAAACTTGTGGTTGCCAAGGGGGCGGAGTGTGGGAAGAGATAGACTGGGATTTCAAAATTGTAGAACAAACAAGATTATACTGTATAGCACAGGGAAATATATACAAGATCTTATGGTAGCTCATGGAGAAAAAAAGGTGACAATGAATATAATATGTTCATGTATAACTGAAAAATTGTGCTCTACACTGGAATTTGATACAACATTGTAAAATGATTATAAATCAATAAAAAATGTTTAAAAAATGTGTTACATGAAGAAAGAAATTGTACACAATAAGCAGCTCTTCATGTCACCATCTGAGACAGTTGGTGCTACTTAAAATATCCTGCTGTGCCCTTTGAACAGTGTGGCACACACAGATTAGAAGAGGTGACGTAAGACACAAAGTTATAAGCTATAAATACTGCTCAGCATTTTTATTAAAGAAACTGGCTTGAAGCAGCCAGATGTTTTACAATACCACAGCAATGTAAGTTCCTAACAATGCTATTGTTAAAATTTTGCGAACAGGAGCAATCATTCTGAAGTTAAATCAACATCTCTACTCCACTCAGGAAAGTCTTTCTCAACTTGTTTTTTAAACTAACACACTGGTTTCCAGATCATATAATTAAAAGTGCTGAGATGCCCAGAAATTAATGAAGAATGTTGTAAGCACCCAGCAGAATGAACATTTTTATGGCTCTTGTGCACAAAGCACTTCAGGCTAATTATTTTCAGGCCAGCTGGTGAATGAAAAGTTGTCCTGAGAGAATACTCACTTCTATGACCTATCGTGATCCCTTCTTATTCAGAATCTATGGAGCTACCTCAGAGGTAGTTCTGTTAGGCTTTTCAACATTTTTGGCTCAGAGAAGCATCTAATGAATTAATTTTAAGTTTTCACTGAACCATGTCCTTTCACTTCCTGATCTTACAATATCCAAGGCCAGGACAGGGGTAATATAAAGTTAATTTTCCAGAATGGCCTGGCACAGCTATTCACAGAACTAAGTTCAGTCCAAGGACTGAACACTTTGGACCAACCAGAGAAAGCTAAGGGATTCCAAATTCAGTTTGGGTCCAAAGTCTCTGCTGTGGGGCCATCACTTCTGACAAGAGAATTGAATGACTTAATACCCTCTACAAATGATGCCTGACTTCCTGTAACATACTCACATGTGCATACAGAGTTTTTCCTTAAAAAAATGATACTTTTTCCTTAAAAAATGATATGTACTGTGTAGCATTTTCTGTAAAAAGGTAGTAAATTTACAGGGTTAGCCTCTTTTTTTTTTTTTTTTAATTCAAGAAAAAAAAAAACAATTGTGAGTTTGAGTTTATAGCCATATGTAATAATGATACAAATCCACTTGTGTCTTAATTTAATGAGGGTCATTGGGACTTAAAACCACCCATTTTCCTTCTGTGTGGCAATTCTATTGGTAAAACTGCCTTAGATATTTTAAGTTTTGATTCTTGGTTTTGAATATGGATAACATCTGATGATAATGTTTATTACTCATTATTGTGCTTCTCATTTGTCTGAGATTAGAATTCCTTCACCAATATGCTTGGCATAAGTATGCACATAACTTTTTTAAATGCTGTTAAATAAAATGCAGCTAGAATTTCTCTGAAATAGTATATTCAAAAAGTATTGGCATCACAGACAAATGTTCTTTGAACTCCTTGTGTGACCCAATCAGGGTAATCACTCTGAGCCTGATTTTCTAATCTACAGAATGGGAATAACAGTAACTAGCATGCAGAAATCTTTTGAATATTAAATGAGAAAGTGTACATGCACTCATTGCTTAGTAACTGGTAGTAATTTTATTTGTAAAGGTTCTTAATGATGTTTATTTTATGTCTTTTGATGATTATAACTGACAATTCATTAAATTAAATTCTTTATGTGTGTGAAATTTATTTAACAAAAGGTTTGTCTTACAAAATAAGTAAATCAAAATAAATACACTACTAAAATAAATCAAGCACAGTTATAATGCACAGGTTGCAATAATCTGAACTGGACATTTTATTGATGGAAAAATTTGATCAAATTCCCCTCTTTATATCTTGATGTCTTACCCTGTGCCTTATATGACTTTTCCTCTCTCATGAGAAAAAAAAATGTTTAAATAAAATTCATCCTATGAAAATCTGTATGCACTTTTTGAAGAAATAAATTTCATATATTAGCACAAGTAGAATATAATGCTTGCAAAACTTTTCTGGGATAACTCTCTGCTTACAGTTGTGCCTCCTGGCCACTTAATGTTGATATTAAGAGTTAGAGAGGTATGACATTATTAACCCTCCTCAAAAGAGATAAACCTGTGATAGGAGGCCAGACCTACCAATCATTTCTGCTACAAGTGAGATTATAAAAAGGATTAGAACATCTTTCTCCTTCAGGCTCATGCCAGGCTACAGGCAAAACATTCACTTTGTTCTTATTTTAATACAGTATCAGTTCCAGTCCTGTATTTTCTTGATCAATTGAACAAAAGAAACACACACAGTCTTACACACACACACACACGCACACATACTTACTCATACACACACCACATAAAAGAACAAGGTTGTATACATGAATGTTTGCTAATGTTGTCTTGAAAAGATAAGATAGCAGAGCAATTAAAAAAAAAAACCCTTTAGAACAAACCAAAACTTCTGTGATCTTACTGGAATAGTAATTAAGAGAAAATTTATAGTACAAAATGCTTGTTAGTAAAGAGCAAAAGGTCTGAAATCAGTGACCTTAGCATCTACCATAAAAATCTGAAAAGAAGAGCAAATAGAAAGCAAAGTAACCAAAAGAAAGGAAATACTAAAGACCACAGTCAATGTATAAAGAGTATAAATTAATGAAATAGAAAACAGAAAAAAAATAATTAAACCAAAATCTGGTTCTTTAAGAAGAACAACAAAATTCATATGCTTTTGACCATGTAATTAGATAACAAGATAAAAGAAACAAATTACCAATATCAGGAATAAGAGAAAGGATATCATGATATTTTATAAATATTAAAAGGATTATAAGGAAACAGTATGAACAACTTTTGCCTATAAATGTGATAAATGGACAAATTCCTTTAAAGATACAAACTATCATAGACCACTGGAGAAGAAACAGGTAAACTGAAAAGTCCTACAGCTACTAAAGTCATTGAATTTATTGTTAGATCTTCTCACAAAGAAAACTCATGCCCCAGATAACTTCACTGGTGAATTCTTCCAAACATTTAAGGAAGAAATAGTACCAGTTCTACAAAAAAACTTTCCAGAAAATAGAAGCAGAAGGAATACTTCCTGACACTTTCTAACATTTAACAGCATTACTCTAATATCAAACCTGATATTTGGAAAAATATTTGAATGCTGACATACTTCCATTACAAGAAAATAACAGACTAATACCCCTGACAATCATAATTGCAAAAATACTACACAATAACGAATAGAATTCAAAAATATATAAGATAGATAATACATCATGACTTCATTAGATTTACCCCAGGAATGTAAATTTGGTTTAACAATTAAAAATCGATCATTGTAATTTACCACATTCACAAGTGAAAATTATAAAAACTGTATGAACATCTCAACAGATGCATAAAGAGCTTTTTAATAAATCCAACATCTTTGTCTGAAAAAAAACTCTGAAAAATAAGCAGATAAAAGAAAGTCTTCAATTTGACTAAGGGCATCTACAAAAACACACAGCTAACATCATTCTGAATCGTAAAAGACTGAAAGCTTTCCCTCCTAAGAACACAAGCATACCATTTCAATAATGTCCCAGTTTAGTTAATGTGATCTCCTCACAATCACAGACAATATTAACTGCTCTGTATCTTACACATATGTCCCTTATTATTGACTCATTATCTCTGTAAGGAGCATATTATCATCACTATTTTACAATGAGTACACTGAGGAGCAGGGAGGTTATGACCTGAGATCACACAATCGGTTAGTGATTGAGCCTGATGGATTTCAAAACCCAGGATTTTAGACATTTGTTAAGAAGAGAATTTTCTCACCACTTTATTAAGATCATGTTTCAAAGACTCTGATACCATAATAGTGAGCTGATATTCAAAATTAAAACATTTCTTTAAATAATTCTGATTTAAATATAATTCAAAGGAAAATTTTCCCAAATTTTCTATAATCTTTAATTGACCTAATTCATACTTTTTATATAAATATTTGGAACAATTAAATAAAACAATATTCCAGGAGCACTAAAGTTGTAGTATAGAATGTACTAGACACTATCAGATTTTAAAATCAATTAATGTTTTGTTAACAGAGTTATCAAATTATTAACTGTAATAGTTATACAAGGGCTCTGAGGTTAAAAAAAAAGATAATAAAAATTGTACATAAAAAGTGTTATTAAAGAATAAACCCCAGAATGTTTAAGACCTCCTAAAACGCAATTTTGCTTTATTCTTTTCTTTCATAGTTTCTGCTTTGTTTAGCCATTTTGCTGTTTTAATTAAAAGTTAAAATACTGTAGACAAAATGTTCAGCATTTTTCTGACAGTATTCAAGTAATTACTCTGACAAAATTTTATATTTCCTTGAAAATGTTAAAGCAATGTAGAAATTTAATGATATCCATAAAGAAATATGTGTCTAATTAAAATACCGGGGATCAATGAGTTTGGGTCTCAGATCAAAAAGATAAAATAAGAATGGTCCAGGAACTCATAATATTTTCCAAATCAAGGTGTATTAATGTACATCTGAAAATTCTTTAAAATAAGGAGTAAGTTTAATTAACTTACCAAAGGGGGAACACAGGATATAATAATATAGGAAGTGACTTTGTGTTTTATATTATATACATTTTTCTCTTTTTAAGATACCCACCTTTTTTTTTTTTTTTTTTTTAAGAAATTGGGGAATAGAACTACACCTAAATCTTGGGTTCATCACTTATCAGCTACACACACATGAGTATTTTTCTCACCTTAATTTTCTCATCTACATGAGCAGAATAATACCAAGTCTCAAGGATATTGTAAAGATTAACACTAAGCATTTAGCACCTGCCCAACAATCAAGAAAGAGTTTTGTCATTTTCATTATTGTACTTGCAGGGTTTTATTATTGTACTTCCTTCCTAAAATAATATAATTATAGAGGTCACCTAGACCAATTTCTAGACCAACATAGGAAATTTCTTCTTCCACAACATGCTTCAAAGGAAACAAGTATTTTAAGAAAAGTTATTACATAAACGAAGAATGCATATTCAGTTTTGCTTGAGAGAGCACAGAACTAGAGGAACAGTTATGTAAACTTTCACAGAGAACGATTCTACCTCAACCAAATGAAGAACAACCTGACAGCTAGAACTGGCAAACAGTGAATTAGAGGTGGGTTTTTTTTTTATTTTTCGTTTGTTTGTTTTTATTTTTAAACATTTTTTACTGAGTTATAGTCATTTTACAATGTTGTATCAAATTCCAGTGTAGAGCCCAATTTTTCAGTTATACATGAACATACATATATTCATTGTTGCATTCTTTTCGCTGTGAGCTACCACAAGATCTTGTGTATATTTCTCCGTGCTGCTATACAGTATAATCTTGTTTCTCTATTCGACATATGCCTGTCAGTATCTACAAATTTTGAACTCCCAGTCTATCCCATCCCACTCCCCTCCCCCTTGGCAACCACAAGTTTGTATTCTATGTCTATGAGTTTGTTTCTGTTTTGTATTTTTTTTTTTTTTTTTAGATTCCACATACGAGCGATCTCATATGGTATTTTTCTTTCTCTTTCCGGCTTACTTCACATAGAATGATATTCTCCAGGAACATCCGTGTTGCTGCAAATGGCATTATGTTGTTGTTTTTATGGCTGAATAGTATTCCATTGTATAAATATACCACATCTTCTTCACTCAGTCATCTGTTGATGGACATTTAGTCTGTTTCCATGTCTTGGCTACTGTAAATAGTTCTGCTATGAACACTGAGGTGCAGGTTTGTTTTTAAATAGTCAGTCCCCTATTGTACCACTGGTTCAATAGAAGTTGTCTGGTATTAGGTCAGGAATTCAGACGGGGAGATAGGATTCTATGATCAAAAACATGCTTTATATCTGAATCACTCTACTGAACATCTGAAGCTAACACAATATTGTACATCAACTACACTTAAATTTTTAAAAAGTGATTTAAGATAACACAGACATTCCTGTATTTAGTTGTTGACCTTAAACAAATAGACTGCCAAATATTTCTCCAGGAAAGATGGGTTTATTCAGGATCAGCAGAGAATTGAAGGTCGGGGTCTACAATATGGCAAGCTCCCACAGTCATGGAAAGGAGGAGGGAGGACTTTTATAGGGAAGAAAAGGAAGGTGGCAGGGAGGGCTACAGTAAAAAAGAGTCCATGGTTTTCACTGGCTCAGTCCTTGACATGAAAGAAGAGGAGTCTTTCTTCTTCCTGTTGGGCCCTGCTATCATCACAGGGAGTGATAACTCCTCCTCCCACAGCCCCCATTTCCCAACTCTATTTAACTGAGGTTTCTGTGTAATAATTTTTCACATAGTTTAGTTTTTCTTTTCCTTCCTGAAGTATATGAGTAGGGCCAAACTCACTATTTCAAGATTAAGACTGATTCTCCAGATTTCTTATGAAATAAAGTCTAAACAGCTTTCATCATAAGATAATAATTTAGCCCTTGCTTCCTTCTCCATGTGTCTATCCTTATAATATTACTCCTTGAATTTTCCACTCTAGTTCTATTGAGCTGCTTAAAATTCACCAAATAAATCAGATATTTGACATGTCTTTGTAAGAAACTGGGGTTTATCCTACTTAAATCTTCTATGCTGTTCCTTCCCTGTTTGCCTAGCAATATCCAGTCATTGCAAGTCAGCTGAACATTCATCTTAAATATGAAGGCTTTCCTGACTCTGACTAAGTAGAAATGAGCTTTGAGGGAAAGGGACAGAAATTGGGGGGAAAAAAACCAGAAATAAAGTGTGTTTAGAAAGGAAGTCAGAGGCAGGATCTGGAGATATGTCCTGGTTAGATAATGTAGGAACAAGCAACTTGTCCCAGGGAGTCTAAGGGCTTGAGATGACTCATTTATTTTGTATCTACAGTATCTAGAACAGCGCTTGACACATTAATTAAAGTGTCTTGTCTCACCTATCCAATAAGGGTAAGAAAGTTCACAAGTTTTTTTTAATTTGTTTTGGAAATTAGTTTCAATTAGTTTGACTAAAGGAGAGAATTGAAAAAAGAGAATATTAATAGATTAAATCCCTTTTGTACCAGAAATAAATGTTTTACTCTTTCTCATGAACGTGAATGTGTCATATATTGCCTAAGAGGGTCATATTTCCTAAGAATTTTTTTTTTACTTTATCATTTGTCTATCTGAATATACACATCATGCTCTATTGAAGTAGGTACTGACCTAGACCAAAGAATTGGGGTGCCTTAGATATTCAGTCCCTGTTAAAAGAATACCTTTACTGTCAAGTCCATTGAGAAGAGGGCTCCTTTTAACAGAAATCAGTTAGGTCCAGAATCAAGGTTCCCTAGACTTTGGGGCACGAGAAAGGTGCTGGGAATCTTTTAGTCAAGTGTGTTTTATTCAAGGTATGGGTATCTGTGTTTACAGAGGCTACTGCGATGGGGGAACTGTATCTTGGGGAAAAGGCAATGAAAGGAAGGAAAAATACTTTTTCACCTACTCTTCTAGGTTCTTGGCTGACCCCCTATAATAAAAGATAGATTAACACTAAAAAAAAAAAAACCAAAACAAAAAAAAAACAAAAACAGAAATTTAAAACATGTATACTTCCTGTGTACATGGAGATACCCAGGGAAACTGAGTAACTCCCCAAATGGCCAAAGAAGATGTTGTAGGGGGTGGTGAGAAGCCAGTTTTAGGAGATTATCAGGCAAAACACAGTAAACAAGGGAATGGTTGTTATCCATGGATGAGAGTTTCTAGAGACTGTCATCCCTTTTATCCTGGTAGACAAGAAGAGATCCTTACAAATAGAGATTTTCCTTATGAAAGTAAATTTATCTTACAAAAGGAAAACTTCTATTCAGCTTTCAGAGCTTCTCCTGTGTCTGCTGTTTCTTAAAACAAAACAAAACAAAACAAAACAAAACAAAACAAAACAAAACAAAACAAAAAAAACAGCCTAAAATAACTCTTATGGCAAAGAGACATATTTTGGGGTGGCAAATTTTACTTTCCTTCATCAGTCACTGCCCAGTTCTCAGCCAACTCCATGCCTTTTGCCTCTGAGTTCCAAGAATGGGTGAAATATCTTTCTTCCCGGAGCCCAAGAACCTGAACTTGCATCTGGGGCAGAGGAAAAGAGTCTTTCTGCAAGGTGATATGGTAGGGAGGGGGTACACATTCTGACACAAAGCTCTATTTCTCTCTTATTATTTCCTTTCAAATAACTATTTCTGATAATAAAAGGTTTTATTAATTCATATACTCCATTAATGCCTTTCTTCTCAGCATATTTTATTTGCTGTTTACTTTCAAATGCTAGCAATTTTGGCTATACATGAAAGTATTAAAGGACTCAGAACAACATGGGCAATGATGTTAATGCCTAGCCATAATTAAACATTAGCAATAATTACAACCCAATCACTTTAACAGTAAAACAAGGTCTCACAATATCTTTAAAAGCACTTGCTACCCCCCAGACTTACTTGGTCAATACTTAGCATTGGTCACTGTTTTATCAGAACTATTTATCACCCTGATAAACTCTTGTAGACCTATGGGTCATTTTTTTTTGCATGTTTTAGTAAACATATAACATGTTGTAAAATATTAATAAACAGAATCTTTAATTAAATAGAGTCAGGAGACCAGAAGGGGGCAACTCTCACACTCTAATAGGCTAGCAGGGACAAATAGGAAGAAAGATTCCCCTTCTTTCCTAGCAACAACTCACCCAATGAAAAGCTATGGACTCCTTACTTACTATGGCCCTCCAAACTTCGTCTTCCCTTCTATAAGAGAGTTCTCCTTCCCTTGCTGTACAGGAACTTGCACATGACTCACCATGGTTGCAGACCCTGAACCCTCAACTGCAATTCCTTGTTGATCGCAAATAGTTTGTTTTGTTTTTGTTTTTTGCTGGAGAAATAAATGGCAGTCTATTAGTCTTAGGTCGACAATGTCTTCTGAGTTTCCTGGACATGGTACAAACATCTTATCTATACAAGAAGGTATATCCTATTCTTCAGAGCTTCACAGTATTGCTCTGCTCAGCCTTCTCTATGACAGATCATCATCACAGGATATGTGCTCAGGTGTGGCAAAGTTACACTTTGATTAAGATTTTAGTAGGGCACTTATGAAGAGTTTAAAATATACAAATAAAAGGAATTGTAGGGAAGTAAAAATAATTTTCCCTCTACCCTTCTAGATTCTTGGCTGAGACCCTCTATAATAAAAGACAGACGAACAGGAGAAAAACAAACAGAAGTTTAATAACAGGTGTAACACCTACAGACAAGAGAGAAACCACGGAAACTGAGTAACTCTCCCAAGCCACCACCTTAAATACCATCTTTAGCTAAATTAAAAAGAAAATGTTGGGGGTGGGGGAAACCAGTTATGGAAGGTTATGAGGCAAAGCACGTTAAACAAGGGTATGGTTGTTTTGCAAATTTAAGCCTATTGCCTCCTCCATTGATAAGCATTTCTAGAGATATTGTCACCCTCCTCTTCTTAATAAACAGAGGGAAAAACTGTTACAAATGGAGAGTTCCCTTATAAAATGCAAATATCTCTTACAAAAAGGTAACTTCTACTTGGTTTTCAAAGCTTTTCCTATGTCTGCTCTTTCTTAAAAATAATCAGCCTAAAATAATCCTCATGCCAAAGAGTTGGTTTGTATAGCTAGAATCTCATTTTTATAAATATTTTTAGATGTGCATACTCATGTAATGAAGCTGTTTCCACATCTGGTCCAGTACCCATTCTACCACTGCCTTGTAATGTGGCCACTATTAAAGTGGTAGTCAGCATAGCAGTTATGATCCCAGGTTCCAATCCCAGGTCTACCCCTCACTAGCAACGTGATCCTGAGCAACTATTAGCCTACCTGTGACTCAGTTTCCTTACTTCTAAATATAGACAGTAATAGTGCCAACCACAGGGGATTGAGGGGATTAGAAAAATATTTACAACAGCATCTAGAATATAGTGATTATCCAAGAAGTATTAGCTATTATTCAGCTTAAGGAATGCTAGCATTGAGGAAAACTGTTTTCAAACCTCAATGCAGTAAGCAATTGGATGTAGGTTTATTTAGCAAAGAGTCATCCTTGGGGGATAGACATTCTCATTATTAAATAATCTGATGCTTTGTTTTCCTTTATGGTGTTTCTTCATTCCTTTCTAGAAAGTGTTGGTTTCTTTTTCAGAAGACGTACCTATATACAGTAACTTTTACCTTTCTACTGTCTGGCCAGCATATTTCAGAAACCTCGTCCCAGTCTTCAAAGCCTTATCAAATTCTCTCCTGATTATTTCAAGCTATGGTAAATTCCGCCTCTTATGAATACTATTATTTGGTCTATTATTTAGTCTACATGTGCTTCTTAATTATGTCCTGGCTTATACCAGTATTTACAGTGGTTTATTCTAAAGTTGCAATATTTTAAGCGCACATGCTTTGCCTCTCCAACTATATTGAAAGCTTCTTCAAAAGTGGGATTGAGTGATACAGCTCTCTGAACTTCCACAACACCTGACACAGAGCTGTGTAGAAAATGATTAAGAAAGAAGGAAACAGAAAAACCCTCAGCTGGGAAGTAGATGCCTGCTTCTGACCTGGGATTATTGAGGGTACAAACTTTCATCACAGACAAAGATAAACAAAACTCACCAAAAAAGAGAGGCAGAGAACAGATAACTTCTAAGATCAAAAAGTGGAACAAAGCTTCTCCTAAAATGTACATATACTGGGTAGAAATCCAAAGATTTTCTTAAGAATCAGTCAGTTTTATTTATTTACACACAGGCTTCATGCCATTTTCAGATAAATTCATTCATATGATCACATCATAAATGTTTTTTATTGTGAGGTAGTATTTTTTTTTTCTGATATTTTAATTTTTCCCTTTTTTTCTCGTGTTTACCTTCTCATTTTTCTCTCCTTCTCCCTCCTACCCATCAACATAAAGTAAAACTGTGTGAATAATAAATTTTGACTCAGCCTTCTTCATTTTTTCATTCAACTCTATATAAATTTACACATTAAGTGATAAATAATATAAATTAAAATAACACATTATATATATATATATATATGTTTCTGCACCTTGATTTTCTGTCTAAGCTCATAACTCCTATAAAGTCCCTCCATTTCACCTGGCATATATCTCTTGGTGAGGGGAGAATTCAGCCATTTTCTTATTGAGAGGCATTCATTTGATTCCCATCTTATTTTTTGGTCATTGCAAACAACACTGTAGTAAATATTCCTATCCACCTGATTTCATATACTAATGTTTTCCTTTTTATGGAAAAGATTTCCATTAATGAGGATGCTGGGCCAAAATATTTTTCAAAGTTAAATTTAATAGATGCTGCCCAAACTCTTGTAACACTTAATTTTATTTAAGGAGTACCCAAAGAGAGCACTCCTTTCTCCACAGTCCCTTCACCAACAGATGTTATAACTGCTTATTTTTTTAAAATTAATTCCCTCTCCTAAGTATTCTTTACTTTATTTTGCTGTTCTTGTGGTCAATTTGCCTAATTTTCAGAGTAGAGAAGACTTCAATTATATGTCTACTCAATTTTTGCATTTCTTTGTGTTTGTAGCTGTTATGTATGTAAGATGCAAATTTTTTGCTAATATATTTTATTAATAAACTGTGCTTTTATTATTACATATGTACTTCCTATCCTGTTCAGAGACTTTCAACTTAAATTTCCAATAGTCTGCTACTGACTTTCCACTCCTGTTTTCTCTCTTTCCCTTTTTAAAATATTTTGTTTCCCTTTGTCTAGTATTCTTTCAACAATTTTCTTTAATTATTCATTTTAAATGTGTTTCTTAAAAATAGTTTTATAGCTATATTTTGCTTTACAACCTAACATAATAAAAATAAAATCACTGATGTGGAAAAGAAACCAAACTGTTTGAAATATTTGTACTCACAGGCACATGATTCTAATGGGGAAAACTTTTATTATAGACATTTTTATTTTCTGGGTCAGCTCATAAGGTCTTGTTTACTGTGGAGAATATAAATGATGGGCAAAGTGAAAAGGGAAGCCAAAGTTTACAGAAAAAGAGATTTGGGAACATGGTGACAAGAACTGAAGTTCTTTCCTCTACCTCTGAAGATCAACCTAGCTGCTCCTCTTGCATCAACATTCTGCTTGACCCTACAGGAAGCTGTGTATAAGATAGCCTTGAGCTCTGTGGTAGAGTGACCAGAGTTAGCAAATAAAAATACGAGATGCTCAGTTAAACTTGATTTTCAGATAAACAATGAATACTTTTTTTTTTTTACTGTTAAATATGTCCCTTAAAAAATTATTACTTATCGAAAATTCAGATTTAACTGGGTGTCCTGTATTTTATCAGGTAACACTACCTTAATGGAATCTCATGACATATAACTATTACAGGCCTATGTTCATGATGGGCTAGGCAAGCAACTAGAGGCATTATCAGAGGATCCAGTGCACAAGCCAGCAAGGAGCATTTTCTGGGAAGACTATGGCACTCAGAGGTTTGTAGAGAACACCTCTGCATGATAGGAAAAGGCTACCATTTGACAATGACCCTATATAGGTTTTACTGATCCCCTGGGCCTCACAATACCTAGAGGAGTTGAACAACTGAACCAAGTTTTCCACGACTCTGAGGCTATGACAGTTAGAGAAAACCACAAAACAGGTAGACTTCCTTCAGGTATTTCAGCTACAAACTGGCATCATGCATGCTTCCACATCTGAGGCCATGCCTCAGAGGAGAATTCAGCTGGAAATCTATGAATGGTGAACTGCAACCACATCCTCCAACTATTATGCTTGAGCCATAATGAGCTAAAAATAGAGAACTAGTCCCCCTCTCAGCCTCTGAAATGCCAGTCAGAACACATAGAACACATGTTAGAAACAACTGAAAACCCAAATTTAAAATGATAATAACAGAACTTAAGAAAATTAGAGTTCAGCACAGCACCATGGTTTAAGATAAATGTTCATAATTTAACAGTTCACTGGATGAACTGCAATTGGAGACAAGACTGTTGAAACCTGCATTAATGGTCTAGAAGGCAAAAATAGGAGAAAACTATCTCAAGGGGGAGGCAAGAGATAGAGAGAAGGTAATACTGAGGGAAAAGAGAACTTAACGTTGAATAATGAGAACTTCTAAAGGATAAAAATGATGGAGGAGAAGCATTAATTATATCATAACAAACAATATTCCTAAAACAAAGTGCCAGATTGAGAGATTTCACTGAATTTCACACTGAATTATAAATGAAGGGTACACATCTAAGTATCATACTATAATCCATGCAAAGGAGAAAGTGATGATGCTGACAAGAAATATCTGCAGTACTAGAGGCAAGAAAAGAGCAGATTGGTCTACAGTATGTACAGCCTGCTGAAAGGGAAGGATTAAGCTCTCAGTAGATTAGATGTAGATCTCCAGCCCCATTCCAGCCTTTATCTGCGTGATCTTATGGTCCACACACCAGGACTCTGACTTGTAAACTGGAATATGCCACCCCAAAATATACCTCTTAGGCATAAAGATAATTTTGAGATGATTATTTCAAGAAGCAGCAGACAGAGTAGAAGCTCTGAAGACAGAACACAAATTTCCCTTCTATAAAGGAAATGTACATTTTGCAAAGGAATTCTCTACTTACAAGGGTGTCTCCGTCTCTGTACCCAGAAGAGAAGGATGACACTTAATCGTAAGAGACTCATCACTGGAGAAGGCACCACTCCAAACTGTGTAATAAACCTCATCCTTGTTAGCTATACTTTTCCTGGTTACCTTCCCATAACTTGCCTCCCTTTGTCCAGAAGCCCCAAACCCCTTTCCTTAGCCTAAAATGATACAGGAGTCTCAGTCCTAAATATTCCTTTGAGTTACTCATGCTTGAATTTCTCGCATGTATACATCATATAGACATGTTAAAATTTTGTTTGTGTTACTCTTGCTAGTCTCTCTTTTGTTACAGAAACCCAGCTGAAAACCTGTAAGTGTAAAAGAAAAACCATTTTTCCTCCTCTACAGACTCAACCAGGAACTTCTGCCTTGTCTGTCTCAGTGCCCACAGATGAGACATCCTAGGGCTGTTTGCTTGGACTAGTATCTAAACTTCTGACTCAAACTGCAGGCTTACCTGTGCCTGCATTGAAGCTACTGTTTATGTGATTTCTATTTAAAATATAAGAATAGTTCATCCCACCCATGGAAGGGTGCTTCCCATCCATCCTTAGCCATGCTCCATACTGTACTTTAATACAGATGCTGTCCTACTCAGCCTCTCCAATCTGAATGTGCCACTACTCACCAATTTCGAATTTTCTGGAAACCAACTATTCACAGAACATTCCCACCCCAGCTCTAGTTTGAGGATACCATTTCCCTAGAAGCTCTATGTTACAATGCTGTTGAATTTCCAAAACCTCTGGTTTGGAAGATGATCAAAAACCTCCCTGCTCCCCAGTGCTTTTCCAAACCATTACCCTTTACTCTTCTGTATCATCCCCACTCTGCCCCTCGGCCATGGTCTCTTTCACTTTCTGATCTCCTAGTCACTCCCCGCAAATTAACTGAAGACTTGGCATCTGGCTCACATTTCTCTCTAACTTCTAAATACTGAAACCAAAATGGTACTTTCTATAAAAACATTTCACTCTACGCCTGTAATATTTTTAAGGTTTTTCAAAAGGCATGAAAATACTTTTAATTGATCAGCACTCCAGAAAATCAGTAGGGAGAGGAAATAAGCCACATAGAACCAATACTTTAAGCATTATTTGGAGACAAGGAAATGCAACTTTATAACTCTCTGTAAGTAGAGAAAAAATAAACCAAAAATCCCGATGTCTCCCCCATTGCTAGCTCTGTGCTGCCAGCCTGTGGGTGCAGAGAGCAGAAGAGAGAAGACTAACAATTCTCCATGAGTAGGAATAAGGGAGACGAAAGGACTGAGATGCAGGTTTATGGGAGGGAAAATTTTTCCTCTATCCACTTGGTTCTTTGGCTGATCTAATCAAACTAACAGGGCAGATTAACAGGAGAAAAATTCAATTATGTATATACAGGCATCCCCTAAGACTATGAGTCCCACAGCAGTCAGGCCATCATGGCTTACATACCATTCTAAGCTAAGGAGAAGGGTTAGAGGTCTAGGTTTAAAAAGGGGAGGAAGCTAATCTACAGGAAGAAGGGAAGAGCAAATGTTCAGTGAGCAAGTGTTTGCTATGCCATGCAGAGACAACAGGACGCAGAGAGGGTCTACCCTCCCAGCCCTACCTAGCTCCCCTCACTTACCAGACCCAGCCCATATTCCTTGTAGTTATCTCTGGTGATAGCTCTCCTCCTGAATCAGGCCCTATGTCTAAATTCTTTTAGGCAGGTAAGAAGGAGTAAAAAAGTTCTCCCAAGTCTTCTGGGCCTTGACTGACTTCAGCTCAAAGTAATCCATATGCCAAAGTGGCACATTTTGAGGAGGCTCATTTTGAACTCTTTCAAGGCATAGACAAAATCATTCTCAGAAACAAAATGCCCAACAACAAATGATAAAATACTGGACATATGTCAGAACTCAGTAGTTCATAGAACTGATCACAGGAAAGGAACTTGAAAGTGGACCAGAAGTGGCAGCCTCAAAGAGGCACTGCTTCTGGAACAGAAGTATATATATTAAGAAGGCATAAACTTTGGAGATAAAACAGTAAAAGGAAAAAAATAAGAGGGCAAAATAAGGCTCTTGTAAAATGAAAGAGAAACATCATAATCTACACAAGGATGAGATTTGTCCAACCAAAGATGACTGGGAAAATGCTGACAAAGCAGCTAACATTGAGTATTTGATGAACATTTTATACTTTCATGAATATATTTTATATACTCATGAGTATTTTATAACTTCTAGCTGAGAATAAAGCAAGGATGAGGTTATAAGCAGAATGGGTACGTATGTATATTTTGTATTTATTTGCATGTATGTGCATTTATATACATGTACATATTTCCTAGTTCTGTCTGCTAAATGGTGTAAGAAACAATGACACTCTCGTACAATGAGCATGCCTCATACTCTTATCTTGGTCTCTAATATAATTTTCCACTGAAAGGAACCAGGGCTCCTCAGAGAGGCTATTTCCAGGGCTGGGGCAGGCTAAGTACAGAATAAGCATAAGTTTGAATATCTTGTTATGACAGAATGTAAAGAAATAATAAAATTATATATATATATAATATATTATATATATGGGAGAGAGAGAGAGCGAGGGAAAAAAAGAGCACATTATAAGGCAAATGGTAAAATGTTAACAATAGGATAAACCTGGATAAGAGGTATACAGGTGTATTCTTTGCGCTAGTATTATTCATGCAACTCTTTTGCAAGTCTGAAATTATTTCCAGATAAAAGATTTAAAATTTTAAAAGAAACTTTTAAAATTTACCAAGGACATCTTCCTATTGGGAGGAGTTAGTATCTTTCTCAAAGCCTGACTAAGACACACGCTCCTATCTGATCTCTGATATCTGCATTGTAAAGTATTTGTAGGTCAACTGTGAAGAAGATGGAGAAAAATAACATCAGATATTATATGTTATTTAAGGGCTTGACTGATTATAAGGGCTGTATGAATGATTGTAAGGAAGACTAGTAATTCAGCTTTTTGAAGAGAGAGTTTTTTTCATTGATGTCTCTTTTGCTCTCCACTTTGTTGAGTACCAACAGTGAGAGCCCTGAGTCTGTGAAAAAGATGACAGTCAGAAAATGCCATTAAATTCTCTAACACTAGAGCACAGATTTTGAAAGAAACAGAAATAATACATTTTGTTCAATATTTTAGTCTGAGAGATGTGTAAGAAATGTCCTTGTAGGTCTGAAATTCTTTTTAAAAATCAGTTCAGATAAATCAGAACTCAAATGTGTTCATATTTGAGTGTTATTTATGTCAGCTTTCCACTTAATGGTAAACAGTATTTTCTTTTCTTGCAAAATACTAAATCCTTCAAAGATTCATGACGGAGTATTTTAAAACCTCTCAGCACTTCATGCAACCTTCACATGGCTTTTTCAGAGCTTCATATATACAAAAAGTGATTCATTCTCAGATCTGTATGCCAAGCTGTTTCTTTTCCTCAGAGCTGCAAGCCTACTCTGTCGTGTTAAAATGCCTGGAATCATGTAGTAGCCAAATACGAGTTTTCCCTTGACAGCAATTTTTACACTATGATTAATCAACTTCTATGCATTATAGTGATTATAATTAGAATGGGCAGGCATAGTATTGTGTGTACACGTGGATCAAATCAAAGGACTCCTTTTACAATTCTCCTGAGTTATACTTTACAACTGCTTTAACATTATATAGTGGTTCCTCTTATCTGATGTGTTTGAACTTCAAGATAACATTGACTTACGTGGTTCAGTACATCTAATAATAAATCTCTTTGGAGATACCATAATTCTAAAGAATCTTGACACAATGAAAGATTTCTGCAGGGGAGGATTCGTTAGGGTGCTTTTCTTTTCTATTAAGATTTAACATGTTGTTTATTTCCAACAACTTAAGACAAATTTCAGAGAGCACAGCAACTGCTTCTCTGATCAAACCCCTTTTGCATCTGTCTCCCAGTTCCCAGGGTTTCAACTCGTCAGTGCTGAGGATCCAGTTGCTAGTTCAGATGGTTAATAATTAAACAACTACTTTTCCTAAATAACTGGAAAAAAAGAAAATAACGTTTTTTGAAACTTGATGTAAATACTAGGGGCTAGGACAGCATGTGTTCCTGGTATTTTACAAAGCCTTCTGAGCAGTTTAAACTCCTGATCATCTTAGAAGAAAACAATTAAAGAACTTGCCAGATGTCATTAGCAAAAGTAACATTAACAGAGGTGTATGTTTCGAGTCCAATATGTGATTACTGACTATCAATAATAAAGTTTATTTCCTGGACATGTATTAAGAGAATGCCTTAAAACCAACTTGTAGAATCATAAAGTCAGTAGTATGAAGCTGTTAATCTCACGCCTTGCCTTTAAAAATATACATTTCTAAGCCACTCTAGGGAGATAATTTTCTATCCCAAAATTTCTCAGACTGAGTTTACTGAAACACATTATATTAAACAAAAAGCTCAATATATACTTCAGCAATAAGTAAATATCACATCACTGTAATGTTAACCAATACTGTACACTTAATTGCCTTATAGTAGAGTCCCAACTTGCATAATAACCTTTTGAAGATTAAAGACTTAGAGAATTACTGAGGTTAAAAACAAACATGTTTAACTGTTTAAATAAGGAGTAACAGTGCTTATGTAAAGGCATAGGAGTTCTATAGCACATGACCCCCTCCACTCTCACATTGACACCATATTTGGTCAAATTAACATCCTATAAATAGAGAGGTTCAGGCTTAATAATTTCAAAGTCTTCAATGAAAGTCTGTTCCACTGTGGAATCACTGACAACCAAATCCTTCTTTACAGTGGTTTCCCTTGCAGTAGAAAAAAAATCCCCTCTTGTTTTGATTTCCGTAAGTATGGACATCAGAATAGGGACCAGTCTTAAAGATATCTTTCCTCTGCCTTTCATAGTTGGGGTGGCAGTGAGAATGGAAATTGCAGACCTTCAACAACAGGGATCAAAAGTGGACAGCTCTTGCTCTGAAATCCATTAACACATTTGGGCCCAGGTCACATAGCATGGCAGAAACTGCTCCCAGCCAAAGCATGGCAGGGACACTGAAGCAGGTCCAGTGCTGGGAGACATGGGTCTTTTACTTGAGGGCTTGCTGACAAACTTGCTGAAACTACAGTGGACGGTACAGCCGACTGGGGCACTTCTGCTCACCTTTCCTACCTTCTCTCCTACACTTGGTCCGATTTACTTTGTGTCCTCAAGGTTCTTCCAGCCTCCTTGAGCTGCCTCCCCATTACCTCTCACAGAGTTTCCCCCTAGTAAAATCCTTGCATATTTAATCCCATCTTGGTATCTGCTTCTCAGAGGATCTGGACTAACACAAGTGGCTATGAGTGGTTCCAGAAAATAGGCAGTAAAATGGGGACTTAGGACTAGATCATCCACTGACTGATAGAGGAAAAAGGACCCCATCCTGGTTGATAAGTGAGGGGCAGATAGCCCCGACACAAAATGGCAGCATATTTGCTAAATTTCACTGATGGTGGGTACAGAGATAACATACCTCAATAAAATAAAAGCTATTTATGACAAACCCACAGCCAGCATTATACTCAATGGTGAAAAACTGAAAGCCTTCTCACTAAAATCTGGAACAAGACAAGGATGCCCACTCTCACCATTTCTATTCAACATAGTCTTGTAAGTCCTAGCTACAGCAATCAGGCCAGAAAAAGAAATAAAAGGGATCCAAATTGGAAGAAAAGAGGTAAAATTGTCACAGTATTTGGATGACATGATACTACATATGGAAAACCCTAAGAGCTCCACACAAAAACTACTAGAGCTGATAAAAGAATATGGCAGGGAGCTGGATACAAGATTAACATACAGAAATCAGTTGCATTTCTTTACACTAACAGTGAAATATTAGAAAAGGAAAGCAAAGAAACAATCCCTTTTTAAATTGCACCCAAAAAAAATTAAATACTTAGGAATAAATCTGAACAGGAACATAACAAGGTGCTTAAGGTGAGGGAACGTGATCACCCAATAGAAAGCCACTATCCCTTGTTCAATTCCCAGATACAGACCAAAACTAAAAAGATGCTCAAGTCACTAGGAGAAAGTCCACATGTAACACGTATGACAAGCTTATACCATAACAATTCACCAGTCTCTCCACAAAGGTACCTATTTATTGGATGACACTGAAGAAAGGTGGAATAACCAAACATTTTGAGGACTTATGGACTCAGAATCTGAGTTTATCTTGATCCCATCCTGACTCACTATCTGAATGAGGACATAGAGGGGACAGGTGGAATGATGACTAAAGTCCAGATCCATTTTATTTATTAATTTGGGAACTGAGGAAATGACTTATGGTAAACCTGTGGAAAGAGAAGTGGCCCAAGGTGAGAAGAGAGAGATTTCTGGGTAGTGGCTAATGACCTGACCATCTAGTTAGGTCACAGAAGCAAAAGGCCTGAAAGATCAGAGACTTTCAGGGACCTGGAGTAGAGAAAGATGAATTGACATATTTGAGTGACCATCAAATGTGAAGATTTCTGTATCACATGTCAACATCCATTGGAAAATACCCATCATGGAAAAGGCACAGAACAATCAACTGACAGTGGCCAGGGATGCCAAGGCAGGTATGATGCTAGAACACCTAGGAGATATGGGACATCTGATATCTGACTCTGGCTTGAGGTTAACCTGACAACCTTGCCAAACATTCCTTAGACTGTTTGCACTCAACTTTCTTTCCCTCTCCTTCACTCAGGGTCAGACATGCAGTATGATCTAAAAGCTCTTCCAGCCTTCTTGGGCTCCTTTCATATTTTCTCTGGAAGCTTCACTTAATGAAATGTTTGTATGTTTAATCCTTTCTGGGCATCAGCTCTTAGAGGATCCAGTCTAACACAGTTACCCTTTTTTGTGCTTCTAGCCTTACTAACATTTCTTTAATCTCTCCTCCTATTAAATGTTTTTCTTTTTATTATGCATGTTGGTTTTCTCTGGTCCCTCTACAATTCTAACAAATCAACTCAATTTTGCCAGGTTTGGTTAGTCTCACTCCCAACTTCCTGAGGAAAGAATGCCAGTGAGAGGTGCTTACAACAGCTGAATATCATTTTTACTCCTTTTGAAAAAAAAAAAAAAAGCAATGAAACTTTAAGGTTTAACTTTAATTCATGAGATTTTTCAAATGTTTTTGTGTTGCTGTTCTTCTTCTTTCCCTACCCCTCCCCTACCTCTTCCTTCCCCTCATCCTCTTTTCATTCTATTTTTATTTGCAGGTCCTATTGGCATCTTTAAGCTATGCCTTCCCAATGAAAACAATTGTATCAGAAATATTAAATCAGAACTACTGAGCAGCACATCTAGCCTTGTTAACTATTTAAAAATATATCAGCAAGGTGGCAAAAACAAAGTAGTATAAAAAAATTGTTTTCACAGTAGCTACCTCCATTCTATTTTCTTCACTATCAATCTTTCTCAATGCTTTTTTAAAAAAACACATAATGTTTATTAATTTTAAAAACAGGATGCAGATTAAATGAGGTGAAAGTTCCAAAGAAAAGATGAATTAAGGTTACTACATTTAATTCCTGTCTTTAAGTAGTTCTGTTACCTCTGAACTTTCAAATGATCCTCAGTGAAAAAGACAAACCTCAAGTAAGTGCACTTACCAGCGCAAAGGAAAAAAAATTCTATTGAAGCTGCTTAAACCACTGTAGACACCTGTTCTCTTCAAAGTCAGTTACCACAAGGGACTGAGAGAAGTACGGAGGTCCAGTAGAAGTTAGACACTCTGAGGAGGAACTCTTTCAGCACTCAGAGAATATTTTGAAATATTTTATACTGAGAAAGATGACCAAATGAAAACACCTCAATTCACCCAGCTTCTCTGTAAAATGCACTGGACTGGATTACCTTGTGCTAATAGTGCACTTATTTTCATTAATGATGACAATTAATTATGGGTAACAGATGTTAACTATGAATCTGAAAGCCATTCAGCATTTATTAAAAAGGAGATATTTCCTAGAGTCTCAATTCTCTACAATGTTCTAACTGCAAAAAAAAAAAAAAAAAAAAAGTGTACAGGAGAACAAAAATGTATTATGACACTAATTAGGAAGCTCAGGTTGAACACAATTATCTTGGAGATAGTAGTCCTACAGATTTATATAAGTGTACTACTTATAGTAGAATATATTACTTTGAAATTATATTTTATAGGCATGTTTATGATCCAGCCAAGTTTACCTAGTAATAACTTTTATTATAATAAGCTCCTATCACATTTCTAAAACAGCAAATGTTTTAGTTCTATTTCCTATTTGCTTAGAATGCTAAAAAAAAAAAGTGTACCTATGAAATTGGGTTAAATTCTTCTCTCAGTACATATTTATATGTGATAAGAGTGATTCTGATAAAGAAGACAGACAAAGCTTCCCATTTCTCAAGGAAGTTTTCAGTAGACTGGTAACTGGATTGTTTATCTCAGATTAAAGTAGGTCAGTACAGTGGGTCAACTACTATTTCACTTGGAGGGGGAGAAAAAGATCTACCTGTTCAGTTTAGTAAGTTTGCATGAATTTACTCAATTTCTGGGTTGGCTGCCATTTTGCTAATGCTGAGGACAGTCACGCTTCATTCCTGTGTGCCTCTGACTTGTGAAGATTATCACCTCCTATGTCTAGTAGGAGAAGAAACTCCCTGGTGGATTAGGACTATACTTTTTTCTTTTCCATGTCTAGTACTTTGGACATCCCTGAAAACCTTGGCAGCTGAAGATACATACAAAAGAGAAAAGGATGAAAATTTAATAAATGTCTGCAATGGAATATTATCTGCAATATCCCAGACACTTCATATCTTAACTTGATATCTGAGGCAAAAAACGTACTTAACACAAACTTGGAACATTATTTATTTTGACACTGTGCTAGAATTCTTACTGTTAATAAATAATAAGTAACATTACAAGTAACATAAAAAGTAATAAATCTATAAAGAGGTTTCAAATATAAGCAGGAGAAACCAAGATCTATTTCAATTTATTTTACCCCCTGGAGTCCAAAATTGTTTGTAGGGACTTTATAAATATTTTAAACAACCATCACATAAATGTAATTAAAGAACTCAGGATGGAGAATATGAAAATTTCTCCTTTAATTTGTGAGGTGGTTTCTATTTCTCCAGTGTATTGACAGAGACAGCTTAGAAGATAAGGTTTTTTGGTTATTCTGCAATTAGTGATTGGTGAGGAGTTGAGTTTTTATTTTCATATTGTTTTATTTTATTTTTTATTTTTTACTGGAAGGTGAGGTTACTTGGTATTCAGTTTGAGGTAGATCATAGAAACCCTGCCAAGAAGCTACCCTGACCTGCAGCCCTTTCCTCACATGTACTTTCTGGATTCTCAGGATGGACTTCATATTGTCCCAGTCTGTTCCGGTTTTGCTGAAACTATTCCTCAAGGATCAACCTTCCTTTCACTTAGGAAGCCTGGTTGGTGGCCACCACCACCGAGGACTCTCCTTATGCCCCCACTTTTCCCAGTGCCCTGCACAACCTCCACCCAACCTTCTTCAGATGACTATCATTCATCATTCTTAAACAAATTTGGTGACCTTTATTCATCCTTCCCAAGTCCAGAGTGATAGGAATTGAGCCTGATAACAGAGGTTAAACTTGATATGTGAGGCAAAAAGGTGCTTTAACACAAACTTAGAGCATTATTTATTTTGGAAACTGATAATGCTGTTTGATACTTTTAGAGCCGTAGTTAATAAATCTGGATTGTGTCAATTTCTGTTTTCTATTTAGAATTGTTGTTTTTAATTCTACTAGTTGGCTTTCACAATACAGTAAACAAAATTTGCATTCTTGGGGAAGCAAAATAAAGTAACAGGTACTCAGAATATCTGCGAAAATAAGTGCCACATGAGTTTACAATTTATAATTACAAAATAACTTGCTGAGTCATTCCTGCCTTTTTTAAAAGGAAAAAAAAAAAAAAAAAAGCCTGAAAGGCCAGAGTTCATGGCAACAATTTTAAGAATTGAATTGTATATAGTATTAGTGTTACATTTTTTGATGTGGTATATAACTGTTACTAATGTTGATAAAAATAACTCTGTTTATTATTAAGTAATTTAAGTCACAGTGATTTTCTTCCCTCAGATGGCAGGGAGGTTTTCTCCATCAGTGTGGTGTCAGTCTAACGCATGCTACTTGCCATGCTTACCCTCCAACAAAGCACACCCCATCCCATCTCCCTAACTCTTCTTCACTGTACAGTATTGATCCTGGAGTATGTATTTTCCCAATATGTGCCTTCATATGTTTCCCCTAGAGGTTCATAGTTTCCTTTTACTTCCTATTCAATTATAACCCAATCACTGTATTTCCCTGGCCAAAATTCTCTTTTTCCCTCCACCTTAAACTTCTTAGTCAAAGTCTTCCCCTGGCCTGACAGCTGGAACCATTCCTCCCTCCTGTACTTTTCCACAATTTCTCTGTTTTAACTTATGTAACATACTTCAACAGGGTAGACTAATTACATATATGTCTTTCCACTGAAAAGCAAGCTTCTTGAGGCAAAACTACAGCTTATTCCTTTTGTAGATGTTCTATATTCTGTTGGTTAAACTGACCTAGAAAGTGCTATTTTCTCTTTGGAAAAGTTTAAGCCTATCAGCAATCTAGTTTGAGCTGCCAAAATTGCTCTAAATGTTTCTCTGATAGATGTTTTCTTTTCCTTAGCTTCCTACAAAATATTCCTGTTAAGAGATTTTCTTAACACACACACACACCATGCTATGCATATAATAACAATTCAAAATCCACAGATGATTTTGGAGTATCTACTCAGTTACCTACATACGTAACAGAATGTTGAGTGATACTTCAAGGGAATCGGCTGGTGAGATCCAAAGGCAGGGACAAAGAGGCCCTAAGCACTTTCTAATCTAAAGGGAGCTGTACACATTTTGAGCCAGACACCTCCTCATAGATTCCCTAAATGCTAGCAGAAACCACTCTGCTAAACCTAACCATCTCCACCTCTTCCTTTCCTTACCTCATTTCTAGTCTCTACAAAGACAACTGAGAAGAGTAAGAGAGGGAATAATAGCAGTCCTGAGTCTAAGGCTTAAAGGCTTTTCTTTTTCTCCTCCTTAGGAATACTTCCCTAAAAGAGGGGGCCTCCCAGAGAATGAGCTGGGAGATAGGGAGCATCTGTGAGGATGAGAAACAAGAGAGCTTTGGTATTCCCAGTCTTGGGAAGCAGTGGAGCTGTTTGCACTCACATCAACTGCCATGTTGTTATGAACTGAATGGTTGTGTCTCCTCCAAATTCATATGTTGAAGCCCTAACACCCCAGTGTGATAGTTTTGGGAGTGGAGCCTTCAGTGATAACTGGGTTTAAATGAGGTCATGAGGGTCGGGGCCTCCATGATGGGATTAGTGTCCTTAAAGGAGAGGAAAAGACCAGAGCTCTATCTGTCATATGAGGACACTGCAAGAAGGAGGATGTTTGTGAGCTAGGAACAGAGCCCTCACCAGGGAAGTGAATTGCCTGGCATCTTGATTTTGGACTTCTCAGCTTCCAGAACTGTGAGAAACAAATTTCTGCTGTTTAAGCCACCCAGTCAGTAGTATTTTGTTATGCATCCTGAGCTAAGACACATGTTAAGGGCACATTTGTATCCAGGGCCATGTGGACCTAAAGAACTTAGCTAGGCTTGATTCAACTAACTATTAACCATCTTAAGGGGTTTCCCTGCCAGGCAAGAATCAAAAGAAAGAGACTGTGGTATATAGTCAAGGCTTGGAGTTGAAGTTGGGAAATATGGTTTAAGAGATAAGACATGCTACAAAATATTACAAGGTTCAGGTGTTATCTACCATGAGCTAGTGAAGGACCATTTCTTTCTTTGGAATGTAGAGAATTTGAACAACCCAAGCCTGCTGAATTAACTCTTTACTGCACAATAATATAGCTAATATTGCATTAGTTTACAATCATAACCAATCTCATCACAAAATTCTTCCAGTATTAAGATGATCTTAAGCTCTTAATGATAAATGCAAGTTTTCCAAAATTTCAATTTCTCCTTTGAAAGTTCAAATTTGATCACTGCCAACAAATACTGTTAATTGTTTACCTTGAAATGACAGGCTCAGTTCCTTCACTTTTGAGAGAATATCTGTCAAATACTCAAGTTTAAATAATCAAAGTTTGTCTATCAGGTATTCCAGAGAAAAAACAGATCACTCCATGAAAAAAAGTGACTAGTTCAGCCTGCAGACTAAACAATTCCACACTGTGTCTCTACACAGCATTATACTTTGGTTTACATTAGAAATATTTATATATGCTTCCAATTGTATCATATAAAATTCTAATAAGATATGCATCCGAGGGTTGAGATTAAGTAAAACTAATTAGTTTACTTATTTTTTAAGTGAAACTGGCATTTTTGTGTGTGCTGTTAATTTCGTGGCAGTGAAGAACACCATAATTACTAGTGTAGCTTGGTGCTACTGCCCTTATTCATTCTAAGGCACCAAGTCTTACCCACCATTGATTTTTGTATAATAAAGTACAATGTTAACATAGTAAAAAAAAAAAGAAAAAATTACATTATTTTAAAAAAGGTGTTCAACTTACAGACCTTATAAAATTGTCTTAAGGATTCCAAGGTTTCTACAGATCATATATTGAGAACTATTGTTTTAGACTTGTCATTTTTTTCCCTCCCTGATAAAATGTGCTATATCTATAGTCTTATCTACTCCTAGAGAGTTGAAGATGTGTTTTCATTAGAACTTTATGTAAATCCATAGAAGAATGATGTTTACTTTCCATTCCACTAGAGGTAGTTTAAGTGTTTCAAAATATTGAACTGACTGACATGAAAAGTTCTTGAAAGTCAAAGCCATAGAATACAAAACAATGGGGAAAAAAACCTCTTTTGAGCCAAAGAATTTTTATGCACATATTATACAAGGTGTTGTCAGAAACTATGAGAAAGTGCATATATATATTTTATGTACTATAGTAAATACAAAAAATGCCTACTATTTCCAGCATTATCAAATATTCTGAAATTAGTTTATAATGTAACCAAGTATAGCTGTTAAGTCACATATAAGGATTCTAAAACTATGATCAAAAATCTGATATTCACTCCTGTTTTTTCCATACTTGTTAAGCTTTCATTTCTGATTTCCAGGAGTTAAAAGTGTTTCTAATACTTTTCTTGCTTTTCTCTCCCTCTCTCTTTTTAATGAGACATAATTTGGACAGGAGCCATTTTCCTACCACACACTAACTTCCTTCTCCCAAGAAACAGGACTGTGAAAAAATTGATCACATAATACTATTGTTTTCACATGCTATAGAAAACCTGGCCAATTTACTCACTCCCACTGTGTCCGTATTATCAGTAAATCCAAAGTAAATTATATGGGGTTATTAATCAAAAGTTAAGGAAGAAATTTATTTCTTTAGGCTTTCTTCTACTATTTTTTCTTTAGCTCCTAGAATTGAAATCTAGAAGATTTTGCTCCAAAACTGGGATTTAGTCACATTATTTAAATTCCCATATTTTAAATAGTCTGTTTATAACAAGCATATCTGATTATGAAGGGTTGAATTGAAATACTTGTAGACACTTTTCTACTTGAGCTTCATTAATAGGAAAGAATTCTGTCTGTTTTCATTATCATCTCCTACAAATGTTATACCTCACAATTAATCCAGTATTTAAATGGTAAGTAGTTACATATAAAAATTGTCATCATATCTTTGTGTTCTTTGAAGATTAATATAAATTACAGATGAAAATTTCTGTTAGCTTAGACATGTCCCATACTTAAAATATTAAAAGAAAATATTACATCTCCTCATCTTATCAGCTGTAGAACTGAATGTGATGTTACTTGTAATATATATCATGCCTAGTGTGACTTATCACAAAGAACTTTCTAATTAGTAGGATAAAATTACAAGCACATAAACAACTAAGGCAAAATAGAGTATCTGCTATAAGAGAGGACCAGAAAGTTTAAACATCTTAACATTTAGGTGTGGGTCATCAAGAAATATTCCTATTTGAAAGTAGCCTTTGAGTTGGGCCTTAAAGCAGGAAAAAAAAAAAAAAAGGGACAGGTAGACATGTGTTTAAAAGGCAAAGCAAATCAGAAGGATGGCCTAACATTAGAAATAAAAACAGAAATATACTTTTAGAGAAGAATGAACAGTAAGATTTCTAGAGAGTATGGAAAGAAGAGAGTGGGAGAGAGAATAGAAAAAGGGAGGAGCCCAAGACAATACCATGCCTGGATAACTAGAAAATGTTAATGCCTTTTATAGCAAACGAAACACACAAACAGATACACACAAAAAAGAGAAGCAAACAAACAAGCAAAACAAAGGAATTTAGACTGAAAGTTGTCATGGTCAGGAAGAAAATGAGCTCAGATTTGGATACATATTTTTATCAGTGTTTCTCAACAGTATGCCTACCAATGCCACAGCCTGTCTTTAGATTCAAATAGTTGATTACGTGAACTGAATATTAAAAGACAATTGTATTACCAACTGGATGAGCATAGGCTTTGGAATTAAAGATAGACTGAGTCCAGAGTCTGAATCTCTTTCCATTATACTCACTCAACTCCTCACATTTCTCTCTATTTCTGTCTGTGACATTTCATTGCTTATGAAATGCAGACCCAGTGTATGCAAAGTGCCATCATTCTGCAGTGCAGGAGACTCCTAGGTGCCTTGGGATGGGTTAGATTGGCTATAAATGGAGTACTTGAAAATTCCACACTGTGTTTTTTCACTTAAGTTTGTGCACTCAAGTTCAACTTGCTCAGGAGATGGGAAGTAACATAAGCCAATGAAAAGTAACCCAGCAAAGACCCCAGGTTTGGTTCCAAGAGAGAATTCCCACCATGCAGTCATATGTGGGAAGAAGGAATGACAGTCAGTGACAACACCATAAAATGTGCCTATGGTTCTTAGACAGACAAATGGACCATGCATTAAGGGGTCACTGCACCCACTTCAAGGATGTTTCTCAGCCTAGGAGAAGTAGAATAAGTACATTTCAAATACAGTATGTGTTACTGAGAGAGGAAACAGGGTAGAAGGAAAATGGCCTTTGTGACTTCTGTTGCGAAGTGTGAAGGGAACTGATTGAGTTCTGTGCAGGCTGCCAGCTTAGGTTATATAGCTGATTCCTACTGCAATAAGTTTTCTTAGATACTGACATCTTTGATAAAAAGGTTTTTTATTTCTCTGTGTTAATGTCCCTTGACTCTGTTCTGAACTAATTGTGTCATATTTATTGCAGATTGTTTCCAACATATTTTACTTTCATTAAACCTTTAAGAAGTACTTTATTTACCTAATGCTATCATCCCCTAGAACTAAAAGCAGTATCACCAATATTATTAGAACAAATTGTAGGTTAGCTTTTAGTATTGGGTAGAACTGGGTCTTAGAAAAAAAAATGTTTCTATCATTCAATTTTTACATTTTATGTAATTGACTTTTAAGTGGAACAAAGTCAGTTTATCTAGAGTTAAACAACTGATTTCCTGAAAAACTGATTAACAAGAGTTAGAGAAATACATACAATTATGGCATTTAAATAGAGTTTGTTTGGTTATAATAGCAACTTAAACTTTAAAATCCTAAACATGTTTAATTAAAATAAAGTAATTTTTGCAGAGCTATATTTGAATAGTCAATATAGTACCAGCAATTATCTATAATTATGCAGTTCCAATCACAGAATAATAGAGGTTTCAATGTCATTAAACACAATAAGGATAATCACTCTTCCATTATTCTGATGGGCATGTAATTAAAAACTTAAAAAAAAATTTCTTGGGGATGTAACAGCCACAGTTTCAATAAAGACTTACAGTATAAGCAGCTGGATTAATTGTACTGTAGTTAAAACTGACCTTTTTTCCATAGCAGTTTTAAATCCTATACTAGTCCTAGTCCTATACAAAAGATGCTCCACATCATCTGTCATCAGGGAAATGCAAATTGAAACAACAATAGCATAACACTACCCACCTATTACAACGACAAAACTGAGAACACTGACAACATCAAATGCTGGTGAAGTTGTGAAGGAGCGTGATTCCTTATTCATTGCTGATGGGAATGCAAAAGGTACAACCACTTTGGCAGACAGTTTGCCAGTTTCTTACAAAATTAAACATGCTCTTCCCACACAATCAATTCAAAATGGACTTCTCTCAGAGTATGGCAAGGAATCCGACTCAAAAAAGCTGACAATGAGGAATTTCACTCAAATGTATACTAACGGGTACAATATGCATCTTCATTCACTGTCCTTTGCTAACGGGACAATTTGCAATTGCTTGCCTCCCAGCAGTTACAATGAGATGCTAATGTATTCATGCCTCAGGACTTGTAAAATTCCTACATCCCCCTTTTCCTGCATTTTAGCCAATACCACTAATTCCTTCCACACACTTTTGTTATGTCTCTCTTCTTCAGAGATGGAATCAAATTCTAAGTTTATTTCCTGTTTTCCTTTACCTTTCCCATGGGCTTCACTGCAGAAAACCACTAACTTTCTGATTTACCTCTCTATTCTATCCCCATCTCTTTTTGCCTCTTTTTTACATTATTACTTTTTTTAAGTGACAAAATTTTTGGACACCAGGTCAGAAATTCTTGTAGATGCTGAAAAAGTATATTACTCTAAGTTCATGAATTCTTGAATTTTAGGAGAAACTGTAGGCAGGGAGAGATCACTGTGATTTTAAATTCTGTGCCTTTTTGCTCAGACATAAAAGAACATCAAGTGGAGGGAGATCAGTGCAGTCCAAGCAGAGAGAATACCTGGATCAAGTCCCATTTGAGGAAATGCAGGAATTCTAAAGGATAACAGAGGAAGTATGAAATTCACCTAGATCCTTAGGTTTAGCATAGCTCTTGAGGCCTTGAATATTAAGCCTTTAGGGCCTATACTTTTGGAGGTGAAGAGCCAACAATGATTTGTAAGAGTACAAATTGTCAAAAGTTACTTTATTTGCTCCTGATCTTGGAATCCCTATCCCTGTTTTTCATCAGAGATTTACAGTTCCTCAACTATAAATGTTTATATATGGGTGTTATCAGTAACCTTAGTGCCATATTTAGAGAAGGAATTTGCAAGGAGTATTTTGATCTGTTCTCATCTTCCTGCTCTTTTCAGGGAAAAAGTGCTTGAAAAACTAATAGTATCATACTAAAACATTTTTTTGTATCCTGACTTGAACAAGCCAATGTTTACAAACAAACAAACATACAAAGATTTGTTTTTAAAGCAATCTAGGAAATGTGAATATGGTCTGTGCATTAGTGATAATGAGAAAATTTTAATGTTGTGATATTTACTAATGGCAAAGTGGTGATTTTTAAAATGTCTGTATCAATTGGACATAATAAAACCTTTACAGGTGAAACACATGATTCAAAGATATCCTTTAAAATTCTCCAAATCCTCCAAAGCTAAAATAGAGGAATTTACTAAGTTGCAAAGAAATTGTTGGTTGTTGTTGAATACAATTGTAGGTATGCATTTTTTCTAATTCTGTTTGAAATTTTCCAAATATAAAGTGAAAAAATAAAATGAAATTCATCCAAAATAGTCAAGAAAGTAAACTTACGACAAGAATAAATTTTGGCAACCAGATGAACAAGAAGAAAAATTAGAAATTAAAGAAATTATCTTTTTTCAAAATTGTAGAATAGACTACACTGTATAGCACAGGGAAATATACACAAAATGTTATGATAACTCACAGAGAAAAAAATGTGACAATGAGTGTGTATAAAAAAATAAATAAATAAAATAAATGCTTTCTAACAAGTTAAATATAAACATGTTTCAAAATCATTTAGAATGAAGAAAAAATTAAAAAGAAATAAAAAAGAAAATACAATCTTAAAATCCTCATAAAATTTAAGTATTCTGAATTAAGACCCTAGAATAGTATCAAAATAATCGTGATGTGAAGGAGATAACTACTCAGTTTCTAAAAATGGAGAGCAGCCTTTGCCCTCCCTTCACACACTTTCAAAGTTCAGTCACATCTGATAAGAACCTTGATGTACTCCTCTGCATAAAACCATTAAATATCAGACTAGAAGGGAACCTTAGAAATCACTTTAGTCTCACCCGTGTTGTACAGGATACTATTTTGAGCTACCAGTATAAATTGTCAAGCTCTCAAATTTCAAAGTGCATAGATTAACAATATACTCTAATTTCAAATTATACAAGAGGCTAATACTTATTTTGGAAATCATGCCCTTCTTCGCAAAAATAATAACCACTAATAATATGAAGGAAAAGCCGGGCTGGTCTAACAAGATAACTCACAAATCTAAGTACTGGAATACTGATCTGAGTTCTGCTAGACTAACTTGTAAATCTAGGTTAATTAGTGTTGTTTTGCTGTTCATGTTTTTTGCTAGCCAGCTGGGTTTTCAAAGATACATATCTGGCTTTGGAATGTTGGTTTGCTGCCTCCCTGCCTCCATCTTTGTGATGATATTGCTGCTAAAGTTGTTCCATGCCTATTGGCCGAATACCCCAAGCTTGTACTTTACCCTATAAAACCTCATGCGCACGTCTTGGAGGTGCTCAGAGCTTCGGAGCAGAAGCCCCTCTGAGCCCGCCGGCGTAATACATCTGAGTACTCCAACCCCCCCGAGTGGTGCTTGTTTCTTGACTGGCCTGTCGTTTCCGTAACAATAATAACCAACAGCTTATACTTTAACAGTTCCATCTAAGGAGCTCAAAGTAACCACAGACTTTATTTTGGCACCACACATTTCCAAACTATACAAATCTTAGTAATTATAGCACAACTCCATTACCAATCATTCCTGTTATTCTACAAATTAATTATGAGTTTGAATGTGCTACCTTAATACTGGGAAAACTTTAGACAAATAATTTAGTTCCAAGTAAAGGCTAACATCTATGCTGAATATATCTAGTGTCTAATGTGGAATTGTTCAAAGGAGTTGGCAAACTATTGCTTACAGGCCAAATCTGACCCACAATCTGTTCTTGTAGATAAAGTTTTACTGGAACACAGCCACGTATATTTGCCTATGTATTGTCTCAGGCTGCTTTTAAAATACAATGACAGAACTGAGTAGTTAACAGAGACCATAGGGCCTCCAAGTCTAGTACGTACTGTTAATTAGCTCTTTGTAGACAAAATTTGCTAAACTCTAGTTTAAAGCATGACTCTCAGCCAACTGACAATGTCACAGACAATTCCCAAAATAACTATGCAAATATAGAGATACACAGAAGGTCATGTTGAGTTGCATAAACATGAGGATAATAACCATATTGATGTATGTTCATAATGATGACTCTATTAATATATTTTGTGAAAAAATGTTTAGGTTTTGTTATTTCTTGAGAAGGCCTGTTATAAGCATCTATCAAGTTGGATATGTGTTGCACAGGAAAATAAGACTTCCTCGAAAGATAAAGTATCAATAGAATCTTGTGAAGTAAAATAAAATTGATAAAAGGAATCTGAAAAAGATTCTTATATAAAAGTTTTTTTTCCCTAAAACTTTAAAAGTGAGCCACAATATCTTGCAATATGTTAACAGAAACCTTCAGATTTAGTCTCATATGGGAGTTGTTTAGCCATTAGTCAATTAATATTGAGGCTGCAGTTGGTCATTTGTGTTTATGTGGTAAATAAAGGAATCACAAAGTTCTTGTCATTTAAACCACTGGAGTTAACCAGGAAAGGAATTGATGCATTAAATCTCATTCTGACTTATATTTAAAGCAAATGTGTGTTGATTGTAGGGATGGTATACCTCCTACTCTATGAAATCTCTTTTGAAGAGAGAGATGTCTCAAAAATTATATGTTGTGCCATCCAGGACATTACAAAAATTCCTTAACTACTAAATTAAAGGTTCTTTCTACTGCAGTGACTAAGTTACATGAGAAGACACAGTTTGTACATAGCCACTTCAATAACTTTTCTAAAATAAATTGGTAAACAGCCAACTTAACTTTTTTTCAATAGAAGTGAAGTAGATTTCCCAGGTGTCTGGTTACCTACTCCTAGTTTTGAAATGTCTTGTAAAAATCTTTTTTTTTTTTTTTTTTAACAAACAAGACAGTGACATTGTTGATACATTTAAAAAGACAAGGTTTATCCATTGCCTGGCTTATGACAGAGGTATTCTAAATTTGCATTGTAAATCTTATGCAAGGAAACTGGGAGCTACAATAACAGCCAGAGGCACCTTATGGGTCTTAACATAGAAAACTTTAATTTGAATAAAGTGGCTTAATCTTTTTGATTGATTTTATTTTTTGAAAACATCTTTTGTTGAGAAATATGCTTCTCTATCATAGTGGAGATATGACAATAAATGCATTCTTTTTAATCTATATTTTATCACTAATAGTTATTTAATAAGAAACTCTCCCTTAATAGATGAAAGATGAGACAATGGTCAAGCTAAAATAGAGTTAGAAAAAGTAAAATTTTGGAACTTATCTCATGCTCAACTAGCAGTTTCAACAAGTGGTATAAACAGTGCTAGAGACCCTTGTGCATCAAAAAATTAGGTATCATTTATTATTGCACATAAATAAAAAGGCCCAGAAACAACTTAGATTTGAGTTATAGCTTGCTGTGGGCTACTTTTAAAAATAATTAGCCTCATTAATAAAATCTACAGTAGAAGTTTACTGAGCAAGCAGATATTTTAAAAGTATAAAGTTTATTTATTTAATATTTTGAAATGAAAATAAAATATTTTCCTCTTCTATCCTATAGTTATGTTATATATGAATTATATAAAGATTTATGTCAGTAATTCTTGAGAATTAAAGAATTTTAATTTGCCATATCATTAAGAACTGTTATTTTAAAAACTTAACAATTTAAAACTGGAATTGAATCTCATAAAAGCTTCTTTATGTAAAAGAGGTATGACACATCTGCAAAGGGAAAAGGGATATTTTGCCTGAAGTATGTCGATGGATATTATTTTGCATGTATTTATTTTTGTGGGGCTTGACTCTCAGAATATCACTATTTATTCTGCCATTTATCACAATCAATAAAGCATCCAAGTGACCACAACCTTATAACGATGAGGTGGATTCTTAGAAATCACAAAATGAGCTAATTTTACTAAAAGGCAAAATAACACAACAGCAAGTAGCAAAATTGTTAGAATTTTTAAAAGAAAAAGTATGAGTATTTCATGATGGTAGTGGTCTACAAGATATTACTCAGATAACGCTAAGGCATGTCCTGTTAGCAATCATCAGTGATACTGCTGAGTTGATACATGAGCCTACTTTAAACTGCTGTGCAACTTGCCAAGTCACTGAGACTACTAGGGATTAGAGCATTACGGACAGTTAGGGTCAAACTCTGAAACTTTCATTTTTACCATTTGTGCAAAACTCTTTCTCTACCAAAGCAGTCACCATCACTGCAAAACTGACTGATTGGATTTACACCTCCTCTTTCTTCCCTGCCCACCTTTTTGGTGACAGTGCTAATGGACTGTCAAATGGCTAGAAAAGAACAGTCAAAACTTGGCAGCGGGAATATGAAAAAGTAAGGGGCACTAAGGTAAGTCTATTAAGTTATGTGTCTTTTAAATTAATAAAGAAGTGAATGTAACAAACTTTTGGTTAATTTGAGACATCCTCAATTTTTATCACCTGGATAGTTTCCGGCACACACACACACAAAAAATCAGCGTAACAGAAGTAATTCTGTTGGCAATTTAACTGTCTAAATATAACCTATTAATCTTAGCAGTTACCTGAAGAGAGTGTTACAGGGGAAAGTCATTGATTGGTTCCAGAAATCTTCATTAAAGAATTGACAACATACTGTAAGTTCTGGTGTCAAAAGTAGAATTTCTTCTAAACACTAAAAGTAGAATTTTTACTAAATATTCTTTAGTAGAGCTTGTAGGCAGATGCCAAGTCTACATTTGATTTCTGTAACTAGAAAAATGGCATGGAAAAATACTGCTACCAGTTGTCTTGATAAAATATCACTGATATTTGACAAAACACAGACTTATCCAAAAGGAAAATTAAAATGACATGTTAGAAATTAAAGTTTAATTGTACATTCAAAAAGCTTACAACAGGGTATGCTGATAAAGAGTATTCACAACAATATTCCAAATAGCCATCAACAAAGGTGTATGGAACTAATTTGATCAGAACAAATAAGTTCCACTAGTGCGGGCTGATACTGGCACACACGGATATTGAGTTTGGGGTTGCTGAAAGTTGACTGGCATAGGGACACTGAAATACGTAATATATGAGAACTGAAGAATGTTTAACTTACAGATTTTAAGAATAACATCAATTTAATAATTGATTAATATTACTTATTATTATTAACACTATTTAATCAGATAGAATTCATCTGAGTGCAGGGTTGACCATGTGATTATTTAAAAAAAGTGAGTCATAATTTTTTCTGGGAAACTGATACTCCAAAATTATTCAGGAATCTCAAATGACTTTTAAATATTTAGATCTTACTGTTTCCACATCTGGTATTTCTTTTGGGAGGTTACTTCTTGTCTTGATCTTTCCATTACCTACTTAACTGACAGTTTACTGCTTACCCCCATTTTGATACCTTAATCTTTTGAAATTTAACTTACTCAATTCTTCCTCTTGTCTGGCCCCAATAGCTGCCACTGACATTATCTTGCCCAGTGTTATCGTCCTCATAATTGTTTCCATCATTCCACTTGGCAGTTCTTCTACTCAGCCTGGTATGAGTATTTATAATTCATGGCTATGTGGTTATCTATGACTCTAGCCACCTATATGTAGTATATTTGTATTCTATCTTCAGTTAAAAGTTGTCAATAGCCACTGGTTCTTAAAAGTCAGTGTAGTAAAGAAAAAAAAAAAAAAAAAGAAAAATCCCTGTCTTGTTCAGCTAGCCTTCTTGCTCATATCAATTTGCTGCATGTTGGGCAAAGTTCTCCAAGTTTGGTACCATATGAGAAGATGAACATTAGAGATGCCACAAGGTTCTCAGTGACTAAATCTATCTAAGGTAAGTTTGGCAGAGTTCAGGGAAAATAGAAATAACTGAGTGGCAGTTTCAGTCCAGCAAGGCAGGTGTGGGAGAGAGAAGCAACTCAGAATGGACTTGGCCATTATACAAAACCAGACATAGCTAGAAAGGGTGTGGTCACAGAAAGGCTCCTAGGTTAAGCAAAACTTAACTCCTTAGCAAAAGAATCATCAAGCTTCAGATCCAGAAGGAAGATTCAAGAAGCAATGTTAGTGGCGCCAGTGATACACCCAAGATAGTTGCACTGAAAATGCTCTTGCCCAACTAGAGAAAATTCTACTCTCTTATCACCCACAAGATGTATACACAAAATTCTACTCTCTTATCATCAACAAAGTGTATACATAAAAGAGGATCTCGGGTTAGCTTGGTGTTTGGAGGGCTCCACTGTCCCATGGTCGTGCTGGGTCATATTATCCTGATTTAACCAAAAAATATTCCCCACTTATAAAGGACATCACATTCAGTGAACTAGTTAGGATATGAATTGAGAATGTAAGGCCACTTACTGGTTATTTTTCCCATTCTGTTTCTAGAGTACTCAAGCAAACTTTTAATTACAATCTTATTCACACAAACATGACAACACTGGGAAAAATGAGGTATCACTTATTTAGTAATTTTGAGTGGCTAACCCTAAAGACACAGTGGTAGACATTTTACTGTTATCTTTTACATCTGGTAAAACTACATTTACATGGAGAAAAAAGTATGTTCCCCTTTATCTTGGACTTATGATGGGGCAAAAAATTTTTTGGGATTCAAAACTTTATCATGAGCAGTGTATAGGGGAACAAAATTTTCCACCTCAAAATATCTCTTTGACACGTGGATTATTTTGAGCTGAAAATAATCAAGGCCCAAGAGACTCAGAAAGAAATCTTCCTCAGAAGGGTACAGGAAATTTTTTTCTTCCCCAATAACAGTAACAATTGTTCCTGCATAGATTTCATCTTATTGTTTTAGTCACTATAGAACAACTGGCTTTGAATTTGCTTTAAATAAAATTATATTTTAAAATATACTTCAGTAATATAAAAAGGTCCTTTTCTGCTACCATGACCCAGTAATGCTGTGGGCAGAAGATTACTGATTAGACACTCTTTACCACATGCTCACTCATTAACTTAAACACTTTATTTTTTATTTTACCAACACTACTACACAGCTGGAAGTGAAATGTTAAAGTATTACATCACACCGAGTATAAAGAATATCCACATGGTATTTCAAAGTCTATTTTAAAAGAATATGAGAGCAGCTCTTTTGCCCCTTTCCTGTTTGCCCATTTCTGCTCCCCTCTAACCTTAAAAGAACCCAATTATATGAATCAGATCCCTAGACAATGTAACCTAAACTCCTGACTTTTAAGCTCTCCTGAATGCACACAATGCTTTGCCTAACCTGTTGATTCTCTTTCTAGATTAAAAGAAGAATGAAGAATTAGGTAGTTAAGAATGACAAGCTCTCCACTCCTAACACCCTCAAAGCAACCCCACAGGCGGATCACCTGGGCAAGATAACACCTGAAGGAGGAGTCAGCCATTCTGCACACAATGAGGAATGGTGCAGAATCCAGCCTCCTGCCTTTATGATTCACTGAGAGTCTTCCCCCTTTTTTCCCCTTTGAAAACTCTCATGGCTGAGCAGAATCTTCAGAGTTGGTCTCCAGACATAAGCCCACCTTCTCCTCAGACTGCTGGCTTTCTGATTTAAGCCACTCTCCTTTCTACCAATATTTGCCTCTTGACCATTGGCTTTTGAGCAGCAAGCAGCTAAACCTGAGTTTGGTAACATGTACACTTTTGCCTCTATCAAGCAGCATTGTAGCCAAATATTAATAAAGCAGTCTGCAGATTGGACATTTTCCTTCTGTTCAGATTCAGATGTTTCAACGGTTAACAGCTTGGTTAAATCTACCATCCCAAGAAAGTCCTTACTAAGTTTGATGAACTGCTTGGAACTCAGGTTGCTTACTTATGAGAATACAAATCTCTGTAGAACAGAAATTAAATGTTGAGAGCATCTTTCCAAAATGAGACTTTCAGAAAAACTTATCATTGAAAACAGGGGGTATATATAGAAATAATTAAGCACTTTGAATTCAGTATTATGAAAATTTCAGAGATCTGTTCTTATAAACACCTAGCATGATCTACGTTGGTATGTGAATTTAAGTGTAAAAATGTAACTGATTTCTTAGACTCTTAAAGTTGGAGAAGCATCGAGCTCAAGTTCAATTTCTCTCTTGATTCAAAAATTTCTCCTGCCTCTTTGGAAGAGAGGTATTTGACCTCTTCTTGACCACCACTAGAGCTCTTTACTTTAGGACATTCCTAACTGATTTAAAATTTTTCCCCACATTGCTCCGAAACCCACCCTCTCTATACCTGCCCATGGTAGTAATACAGCACTAGTGTTTTCTGTCTTCCATAAGACAACAAAGAAAGGCAACTCTCTTATTGTTCATAAAGTCATTTCACATATTCTATATGTTATAGAGTCTTCCTCTAGTGATCACATACTAGTTGATTAGTGTCCTTCTGCACATTCTATGTTATATTTTTAGCCCAGAGTAATCTTATGATGAACAAAACCAGTTTTTCATTTGAACTGTTACCAAGGCAAGTCTTCATTTTCATTTGAGAAATTGTTATTTAAATGTAAATATTTATATCTGTTAAATTTCATTGTCATCGCCTACCTTATCCATGGTCTCTGCTGAGCTGACTCTGGATCATGCGATCCCAGTCTCTGATCACAGCTGATTGGACTGAGGGTGGTTCCACACCTATCATTTCAAGACCAGTCATTTTATTGACTATTCAGAGATACATCTCTTTGGTGACCTATATTAATAAAGATGGGAAGAGCTGATTAGGCCAGTCATGCCAGGAATTAAAACAAAGACAGTATATCTCATAGTGTGATATATGCATATATCTGTATCTATCTCAGCATACAAAACTACTTTACATGGCATATACATGATTTAAACAACCGATGTTAAATATGTTTGCTTCTCTACCTGTTAGTAAAAACTAGCACATCAAACCCACTATTTTATGGTCAATGATTGCTTAGAGAAGGTTTAGAAAAAGATCAATTTAAAGTTGGTTAAAAGGAAAAATACCATGTAAATAAAAGAGCCCAATAAAGACAAATGATCAGAACATATTTTGAACATATTTTCAGGATAATTCTTCCAAGATCAGTTTTTATTATAAAATATATCTAGATATTCTTCCTAGGAATGTACACATTCAAGTTTTATAATCACATATTCCAATCTCCTTTAGGTCACTGATAAACTAGGGAATGAGATTCCTAGATAAAAAGAAAGGAAGCTACCAGTTACTGGTGCCTATTTTCTGTCAAATAAAGTCCCACTTCCTACAGATCAGCTGGCAAAGCCTTCCCAATTTACCAGGGCAGACTTCCTAATTATGTATCTGTGCTCTCAAAGTTGTTTGTTTTCAGCTTCCCTTTTTGGAGTTTAGAATCACGTCTATATTATTGACTTTCCAGGAGTATATGAATATATGTACATAGTATCTGAGGCGTATTGCTATTATTTTTTATTCAAACTATTGTAGTTGAAACTCTGTTATCACTACACAATTTATTTTTCATACAATGTTAATAGGTAAAGATAGAAATATCAAAAGACTTGCAAAGGTGACCTCTCTATGATGATGAAATAGGGAGCAAAGTAAAGAGATAAGTCTTAGGGAAAGGCAGACATGGAGTTGAAGTCCTGCTCTTCTACTTAGTAGCTAAATGAACTGAAGCAAATCATTCATCATTCCTGAGTCTCAACTTTCTTGTCTGTTAAATGGGAACCTGCATGTAGAGTGCCAAGGATGAAGGAAATCCATCCAGTAACTACCATCAACAACACTGTATTATTCTTATTTCTTAATTCAGAAAAAAATCTGATAAAGCTTTTGAGAATAAACTTTCATATGCCTCTAAAAAACTCTTTACCAGCATTTCTTAAGTAAACAAAAACAATGAATCAGGGAAATTCACTTTATGAGGAAACTTATGAATGCTCCAAAAGTTATAAATAATTACAGAGAACACATTTCAATTTTCTATGTTATAGTGTTCTTTTGGATTCTTGTTAGTTTATTGATATTAGGGTTCTTATTTCTATTTTATCTGGAAAAATAGTATTTTTTTCATCTGAAGCTCTTTTTTTTAATAGTCAATATTCTGGTAAATATTTATTAAAATTAAAATGAGATTAATTAAAATTTTTAATTCTAATTGATAGATGTTAGATAATTTTAAATATTTTAAATCTAATTGACAGAAGTTCATAGTAGTCCTTACATGAGACTAAAAAGTACAAGACATTTAAGGTAATCTTTCTGAATGTAATATAAAATTAAACTAGTTTTATATCTCTCAAATTAAGTCCAAATCTCCTCATGCCATTTAGTCTAACATATCTGAATAGAAATCAGTTGGCTTTTAATTTTAATAATTTTTCACCACTAGTATTTACCTATATGTAATTTCAGAAATTTAAAGTCAATGAAATCATTTATATGCAAATGCAGTTAGAGAGGGAAAATATGCAGCAACGGAATTTTAATTTGTGTTTCCTGTAGGCTAATGCACAAGGAGGATTTGAGAAGAGAATAGTAGAGAGTAAAATATGGTATTTTTAAATATACAAGCAAAAGTATATTTTTTAAATATACAAGAAGATTTGATAAGAGAATGATAAAGAGTAAAACATGAATTTTTAAATATACAAGCAAAACTGGAATTTTTTTAGTTTTCCTTCTAATTAGATATTGTCACTATGGTAGACAAGTTAAGTTTAGAGTGTATCCCTCTACAGAGTAGGAGTATGAAATAAATGTGCAATTTCGGAGGAGTATAATATAATTAGAAAATTCTTGGTGAACTGCTGACATCAGGAAAGACACTAAAAACCCAATCATGGACCTTTTAAAAGATCAAATTGCATTAAATGGAAACTGAGAAAATCAGTGAACTCAGTCACAAAGGTAAAATAAGAAGACTGAAGCGGTCAATACTCTGCAGCCCAAAGTGCTCAGCCATCTATGATTTGTTTTAGAAGCAGTGACCCTGGTGGCAGGAAATTGAAAGAAAGTTACTCTTGCATATATTGTTCTTTACTAAATGTTAATTAACAAGTAATGGTAGCTGCACAATCAGAAGCCATGCTTGAGGATGGATGACTACTCAGGCAATGCAGGTGGATTACGCTATTACTGAACATTAAAAATCCAATCACTTTTGTCCATAGCACTTATCACTTCTAACATACTGTATACTTTACATATTTAATTTGTCTGTAGAACACATTTCCTCATCAAAGTTAAAGCTCTTTAATGACACAAATATCTAGAAGAGATCCTGGGACAAAGTAAGTGCTCAATGTTAGATAAATAAATGAGGAAGAGAATGAATGAATGAAAGTACTAATTTATTTCTGAATCATACCTCTTAACATAAAAAAGACAAAGACTGCTAACTTCAATTAAAGTTTCCAAGGTCAATCAAACATGGACTCTTTCTTCAAAACGTTTATGGTCCAGTAGAAGAAATGAATCATTTTTATAAGTAAATTTAACATAGTGTGGAGCATGCTGAGTACTTAAATGCCAAGAAGTCAGTAAGAAAGAAAAAACAGACTTCATTAAGCTTATGAAATTAGAGAAGCTTCATGGAAGATATGGCAATTTAAGTGGTTTCAAAAGATAGAGAGGAGAGAGTTCCCAAGATAGAGGAGTAGAAAAACCCTGAGTTCACTTCCTCCCACGGGCACATCAAAATTACAACTATTTACAGAAAAATTATTGATGAAAAAGGCCAGAACCTATCAGAAAAGATCTTCTACAACTAAAGATATAATGAAGGAACCACAACAAGATGAGCAGGATGGGTGGAGTCACACCCTGGGTGGTGCCCACAAATGGAAGAATAATTACAACTGCAGAGCTTCTCATCAGCCTAGGTGTCCTGCACTGAGAAGACGAGTCCCTAAACATTTGGCTTTAAAGGCCAGCAGGTCTAATTGGAAAGACTCAAAGGGCTGTGAGAATCAGAGATTCCACTCTTAGAAGGGATACACAAAATCTTACACTCCCTGGGGCCCAGGGTAGAAGCAGCAATTTGAAAGAAACAGATCTATCTGCTGCATTTAGAGTGTCTCCTGGAGAGGCAGGAAGAAACTGGAGCTCACCCTGGGGACATAGACACTGGCAGCAAACATTTTTAGGAGCTTGTTCTACCACATGGACACTGGTGCTGGTAAATGCCACTTTGGAACCCCTACCTCTAGTTTATTCGTCCCAGAACCCAGCACCACTCCCACCCACCAGCCTATAGGCACCAGTACAGGGACCCTTCAGGCCAAGCAACAAACTGGACAGGGACACAGCCCCACCCACCAACAGACAGGCTGCCTTAAGACCTCCTGAGCCCACAATGGCTTCTGTACATGGCTCTACACACCAGAGGTCAGAGGACCCAACCACACACATCAGTGTGCAGGCACGAGAACCAAGATCCTCGGAGCCCTCCAGCAAGAGGGAACCAGCTTCATTTATCAGTGGGCAAAGACCAGATCCAGAATCACCTGGATACTAGCCCTACATACCAGCTAGCCTTCTCTAGCCTTAGGATCAGCCTCATACACCAGTGGGTGGACACCAACCCCAGGACAACCACAGCCCCACAGCCTGCGATGGTGGGACCCGGCTCCCGAAACCAATAGACCAGCACCAACCATGGGACACCCTGGACCCTGCAGCCAGCTGTGTCAGCAATCTCTTCCATCTACCAGTAGTCCAATACCAACTCTGGGAACCCTGGGCCCTGCAGCCAGACCTCAGGGTATAGCTCTGACCACCAAAGGCTGTATCAGCCACAGTATATCACCCACTGGTGGGCTAGGACAACCCCTGATACCTCCTGGAACCTAACTCCACCCACCAGTGAGCCAGCAGGGCCCACAGGGTACCAAAGCCAGCTGCCTTATGACCTGGACCCATGAACCAGTGGCTGGCAGCTTCCACACAAGGCAAGGCCTGGAAATCAACTGGCCATGGGCCAGCCACACATATCAGACCACACACAGTAGTCAGCCTGCCACAACAGAAGGACTCACACAGCATACATAGGAGGCATCCATAGAGCTTATAGCTCTTGTGGCTAGAGGGGTGTGAGGTACTGGGATACATAGGGTATCTCCAGCAAAAGGCCACTTCCTCAAAGTCAGAAAACATACCAACCTACCAGATACACTGAAATAAAAACAGCAAATTAGAAAAAAATGAGGCAACAGAAGACCATGTTACAAATAAAGGAACAAGATAAAACCCCAGAAGAACTAAGAGAAGTGGAGATCGGCATTCTATCCCAGAAAGAGTTCATGGTAATAATCATAAAGATTATCAAGAACTCAGAATGGATGAATGGATGCACAGAGCAAGAAGTTAGAAGTTTTTAACAAAGAGTTGGAAATTTAAAGAAGAACCCAACAGAACGAAAATTTAAAAATACATTAGAAGGAATCAACAGTAGACTAAATGATACAAAGGAACAGATCATCGAGCTAGGAATACAGAGGTAGTGGAAATCTTTGAAGCTAAACAGAAAAAAAGAAAAAAGAAAAAAGAAATGAGGAGAGTATAAGAAATCTCTAAGACAATATCTAGCATACTAATGTTCTCATTATAGGGATCCAAGGAGAAGGGAGAGAGAAAGGGGCAGAGAACACTCTTGAAGACATCATAGCCGAAAATTTCCCTTACCTCAGAAAGGAAACAGACATCCAAGTCCAGGACATCCAAGAACAGAGAGTCCCAAACAGGATCAACCCAAAGAGGACAACGGCAAGACACACTGTAATTAACATTACAAAAGTTAAAGACGAAGAGAGAATAATTTTAAAAGTACCAAGGGAAAAGTAGTAACTTATGGGCAAAGGAACTCCCATAAAGCTATCAGCTGACTTTTCAGCAAAAATTCTGCAGGCAAGAAGGGAGTGGCATGATATCCTTAAAGTGATGAGAGGGAAAAGTACACAACCAAGAACACCCTATCCAATAAGGCTTTCATTCAGATTTGCTGGAGACAGCAAAAGTTTAACAGACAAGCAAAAGCTAAAAGAATTCACTACCACCAAGTCAGCTTCCAAGAAATGTTAAAGGGACTTCTCTAAGTGAAAAAGAAAAGGTCAAAACTAAAAACACGAGTATTACAGAAGGAAAAATCACACTGGTAAAGGCAAATATACAGTAAAGTCAGTAAACCCACCACGTAAAAAACTAGTAGGAAGGTTAAAAGACAAAAGTAGTAAAAATCACCTGTATCTACAATAAGCAGTTATGGGATACACAAAACAATTAGATGTAAAATATGATATCAAAAACAGTAATCATGAGGGAAGGAGAGTACAAACACAGAGTATTTAAAAGGTATCTGAAATTAAGAGATTAGTAACTTAAAACACTCATATATATATATGTGTGTATATATATATATATGAATGATATATGTGTAGCAGTCTAAAACCTCAAGGTAATCACAAACTTAAAATCTATAATAGATATACAGACAAAAAAGAAAAAAGAATCCAAACATAATGCTAAAGAGAGTCATCAAATTACAAGAGAAGAAAGGAAGAAAGGGGAAAAAAGACATACAAAAACAAATCAAAAACAATTTTAACAAAATGGGAATAAGAATATATATATCAATAATTACCATTAAGTGTAAACAGACTAAATACCCTGACCAAAAGTCACAGACTGGCTGAATGGATAAAAAAAAAAAAAGATCTATATATATGCTGCCTACAAGAGACTCACTTCAGATCTAGAGATACACACAGATGATAAGTGGGGGATAGAAAAAGGTATTCCATGCAAATGGAAATCAAAAAAAAGCTGGAGTAGCAATAAGCAATACTTGTAACAGACAAAACAGACTAAACTAAAAACTTTTACAAGAGACAAAGAAGGATACTACATAAGGACAAACAGATCAATCCAAAAAGAAGATATAACAATTGTAACTATACATGTATGCACCTGACATTGGAGCACCTCAATACATAAGAAAACCATTAGCAAACATAAAAAAAGAAATTGACAGTAACACAAAAATAGTAGGGGGCTTTAACACCACACTCACATCAAGGGACAAATCATCCAGACAGAAAATCAGTAAGGAAACACAGGCCTTAAATTTTACATTATACAAGATGGAGTTAATTGATATTTATAGAGCATTCCATTCAAAATACTTACTCTTTTCAAGTGACATGGAACATTCTCCAGGATATATCACATGCTAGGCCCAAAACAAGCTCTGGTAAATTTAAGAAAATTGAAATCATATCATGCATCTTTTCTGACCACAAAGTTATGAGACTAGATATCAACCACAAGAAAAATCTGCAAAAAACACAAACACATAGAGGCTACACAATATGCTACTAAACAACCAATGGGTCACTGCAGAAATCAAAAAAGAAATTAAAGAAAAAAACAGAGAGACAAATAAAAACAAAAACACAAGGATCCAAACTTATAGAATGCAACAAAAACAATTCTAAGAGAAAAGTTTACAGCAATAGAAGCTTACCTCAGGAAACAAGAAAAAAAATACAAAAACAACCTAAACTTACACCTAAAGGAACTATAAAAAGAAGAACAAACAAAATCCAAAGTTAGGAGAAGGAAAAAAAATATAAAGATTGGAGCAGAAATAAATGAAAGAAATTAAAAAAAAAAAACAATAGATAAGATCAATGAAACTGATCTAAGAGCTGTTTCTTTGAAAAGATAAACAAAACTGATAAACCATTAGTCAGACTCATCAGAAAAAAAAGACAAGATGGCCCAAATCAATAAAACCAGAAATGAAAAATGAGAAGTTACAACCCATCATAGAAATACAAAGGAACGTAAGAGATTAGTGTGAACAGCTAGATGCCAATAAAATGGACAACCTAGAAGAAATGGACAAATTCCTAAAATAGATTGAATCAGGAAGAAATAGAAACTATGAAAAGGCCATTTCCCAGTAATAAAACTGAATCAGTAATTAAAAAAAAAAAAAACTCACAATAAACAAAGGTCTGGGACCAGATGGCTTCCCAGGTGAATTTTACTAAACATTTAGGGAAGAATTAATACCTATCTTTCTCAAAGTATTCTAAAAAATTGCAGAGGAAGTAACGTTTCTGAGCTCATTCTATGAAGGCCAAAATCACCCTGATACCAAAAGCAAAGTTATCATAAGAAAAGAAAATTACATGTCAAAATTATTGATAAATATAGATGCAAAAATCCAAAATATTAGCAAACTGAATCCAACAATACATTCAAAAGATCATACATGATGATCAACTGGGATTTACCCTAGGGATGTAAGAATGATTCAATACTCACAAATCAATCAATGTAATACACAGCATTAACAAATTAAACAATAAAAACAACATGATTTCATCTCAATAGATGCAGAAAAAGCTTCTGACAAAATCAATGTCCATTTATGATAAAAAAAAATTCTCCAGAAAGTGAATGTAGAGATGAGATCAGACGCGTTCAGGGTGGTATGGCAGTAGACCAGAAAGTGAATGTACAGAGAACACAATATAATAAAAGCCATATATGATAGGCCCAGCTAACATACTCAATAGTGGAAAGCTGAAAGCATTTCCTCTGAGATCAGAAAAAAGATATTCACCACTTTTATTCAACATAATACTGAAAGCCCCGGCCACAGCAATCAGACAAAAAAAGAGAAATGAAAATAATCCAAACTGAAAAGGAAAAAGTAAAACTGTCTCAGATGACATAATACTATACACAGAAAATCTTAATGACGCCACCAAAAAACTACTAGAGCTCATCAATGAATTCAGTAAATTTGCAGGATACAAAATTAATAGACAGATATCTGTTGGCATTTTTATACACTAACAATGAACTATCAGAAAGAAAAATTAAGGAAACAATCTCATTCACAATTACATCAAGAAGAATAAAATACTTAGGATAAAAGTATTCCTACATAAGGAGGTAGAAGACCTGCACTTGGAAAACTATAAGACATTGATAAAAGAAACTGAAGAGGACACAAACAGATGGAAGGATATAATGTGTTCATGGACTAGAAGAATTAATATTATTAAAATTACCATACTACTCAAGGCAATCTACAGATTCAAGGCAATCACTATCAAAATACCAATGGTATTTTTCACAGAACTAGAGCAAATAACTTTAAAATTTTTATGAAAGCACAAAATACTCTGAATTGGCAAAACAATCTTGAGAAAGAAGAATAGAGCTGGAAGTATCATGCTCCCTGACTTCAGATACTACTACAAGTTACAACAATCAAAATAGTATAGTACTGGCCCCTAAACAACACATAGATCAACGGAACAGAATTGAGAACCCAGAAAGAAACCCACACTTCTTTGGTCAATTAATCTATGACACAAAAGACAAGAACATAAAATGGGGAAAAGATAGTCAGTGTCTTCAGTAAGTGGTACTGGGAAAACTAGGTGGCTACATGCAGAAAATGAAATTAGAATGTTTCCTCACACTATTTACAAATATAAACTCAAAATGGATTAAATGAAAAACCAGAAACCATAAAACTCTAGGAAAAAACATAGGCAAATACTCTTTGACATAAATCGTATTTTCTTGGATCTGTCTCCTAAGGCAAAGATATAAATGCAAAAGTAAACAAATAGGCCCTAATTAAACTTAAAAGCTTTTGTGCAGCAAAAGAAACCATGAACATAATGAAAAGACAACCTACTGAATGGGAGAAAATGTTTGCAAATGATATGACTAATAAAGCGTTAATATCCAAAATATATAAATAGCTCACACAACTCAATATCAAAAAAAAAAAAAAAACCAAACAACTGGATTAAAAAGGAGGCACAAGACATGAACAGACATTTTACCAAAGAAGACATACAGATGGCCAACAGACATATGAAGAGATGTTCAACATTGCTAATTATCATATAAATGCAAATCAAAACCACAATGAAATATTACCTGATACCTGTCAGAATATCTATAATCAAAAAGACTACATTTAACATATGTTGGCAAGTATGTGGAGAAAAGGAAACCCTCATACACTGCTGGTGGGAATGTAGTTTGGTGCAGGTATTACAGAAAACAGTATGGAGGTTCCTCAAAAAAAATAAAAATGAGTTACCCTATGATCCAGCAGTCCCACTTCTGGGCATATATCCAGAGGGAACTCTTAATTCGAAAAGATACATGCACCCAATGTTCATAGCAGCACTATATACAATAGCCAAGACATGGAAGCAACTAAATGCCCATCGACAGATGATTGGATAAAGAAGTTGTGCTGTATTTATACAATGGAATACTACTCCACCATAAAAAGAAGAAAAACTGCCATTGCAACAGTATGAATGGACACAGAGAAGTACAAATATTGTATGTTATCACCTATATGTAGAACTAAAAAATAAAACACACTAGCGAATATAACAAAAAGAAACAGAATCACAGATACAGAGAACAAACTAGTGGTTACCAGTGGGGAGCACGAAAGAGAGAGGGGCAAAACAGGGGTAAGGGATCAAGAAGTACAAACGACTATGTATGAAATAAGCTACAAGGATATATTGTACAGCAGATGGACTATAACCAATATTTTATAATAACTATGAATGGAGTATAATCTATAAAAATTTTCATTCTGTTGGACCCCTGAAGTTAATATAATATTGTAAACAAATTATATCTCAATTAAAAAATAAAAGGCAGGATTTAGATACGTTCATATGAATAGGTGAAGAGAGTAGTCAAGAAGAAGACACTGTAAACAAAGGCTCAAATCTGTGTCACTAAGCACAAGTAACATTAAACTCTTCTGTTTGGCTCCAACATAACCCACATAAAAATGAACACAAGGAAAGAGAATGGAAAGAGTCAAATTATGAACATTCCCATCAAAGATGCAGCATTTTAATAAGAATTTAATAATTTAATAAAATTTAATAATAATTTTAATTGCTACTTAAATGCAATTGCTTTGATCCTTACTTAAGCCTTGGGCTTTGTCCCCCATCCTTCGTCCTAATCACCTTTGAAGTTTCACTTTTTTCTGAGAAAGATGTTGGCAATTACTAAAAAGTGGGATGTTTCCTGAGGTCTCTAGGGACAGCAAGGGATTCCCACTTTTTCCACTTCTTCTCTTTCTTAGGCACTTGTCTGCCTGATGGATCAAGAAGCCAAGCTGCAACTTTCTCAGGCTTGAAATCTTGCTATTGGAGCCTTTGAGACAGGTGAAAAGCAGTTACACCAGAGAAATAGCTTCAGTAGGGAATTATTAACTAAGAGAAATTAGACCGAAACTAATAAATTTAAACTCTGTCTGCTTTGAATCATTCTTTCGGTGTTTTTAATTTTAATTTTTCTAGTCTCCTTTACTCTTAAAGCTGAATTTTTATTTATGTATTTTAAATATGTTATTTATATTCACTATGTTTTAATTACTTAACAAAATAATGTATTTACTTTACAATGTTTCTACTTTTTACATAAAGTTTACTTTTTTGCTCCTTACCTTTCTTATTTCTTAGTTAGAGCTGTATGTGAATCCAACTTGAAATTTTTCACTCCCCCTCATGGGTCCTCATTTCTTGTCTTCTTGTATCTCATTTAATTGTTTTTAAATCTTACTAGCCTCAAGCCTTTTTTCTTGTTTTGAATCCTCTCATAAATACTTAATGTACTTAAATGTCTTACTGTGAAACTTTGCATTTTAGTTTTCTGCCTCCCCCCACTTTTTTTACATATAAAACTTTAAACCTTTCAAACCTATACACTTTTCACTTCTAGGATAATCTTATTTTTGCTATTCTCTTCTTCTCCTTTTACCTTGTAATGATCTTTTGAAAAAAAAATTTTCATACAGGTTAACAAGAAGTTCATATATGGAATCTAAAAAATAATAGAAATGAACTTATTTATAAAACACAAACAGACTCACAGATATAGAAAGTAAATTTATGGTTACCAAAGGGGAAAGGGGGGAGGGATAAATTAGGAATATGGGATTAACAGATACACACTACTATACATAAAATAGATAAACAAGGATTTTCTGTATAGCACAGGGAACTATATTCAATATCTTGTTATAACCTATAATGGAAAAGAATCTGAAAAAGAATATATGTATGTATGTATACAACTGAACCACTTTGCTGTACAACTGAAAGTAACACAATACTGTAAATTAACTCTAACAAAAAAAAGAAGTTCAAATGCAAGAATCAAACATTAATAAAAGCCAAATTATGCATAAACATGGTAAGAGGATTTCTCAGCTTTCCTACACCACATCCCTGTCCTTATCCTTCACCCGTCTGCCCATCATGTTACTACTCATCCAGCAAGGAAGGACAGTGTTCCAAAAAATGGAAAACATCAGGGAACTCATGAGTTAATTCTCCCAAGTGTTATAAGCAACCATCCTCTCCTGCACCCCCTCCTCCACACACACACACACTCTTACAGCACCATTAATTTCCTTGGGCTTGTTACATGTCCACAGCATCCTACCCTATCCTTACATGAGAAAAGCATGTCTTTGATACATGCTTACTGATATTGATGGCCACAGATGGCAAACCATGGCCAAATAATGCCATAAGCAAGGGTCATATAATGAGAAGGGTCATATCAATAAAAAAAAAAAAACCATTTAATTGCCTTACTCAAATGATGAACCCAATGGTGCTGCAGCTCCAACAGATATCCAAAGAAGGAGATAAAGGAAGGATTCCTTATCCAAGTATCTAGCACTAATTTTTAAACTAGCTTGGTTTTAGTATATTCTGTTTCTCTTTGTCCTTACCATTAATAACAAGGAAAATCCTCTGTAAAATAAAAAATACACTAAATTTGATCAGATATGTTCCTCTCTATGAGATTCCTTTATCTTCACAGGTGCTACTGTGTAACTCAGACTACCCAGAGGTTAAAATGTCAGGAGAGATGACCAGTTCAATGAGCCCATTAAGACCTAACTTCTAAGGTCATTTTTGAGTAACTGAGACAACACAGAATTTTTTTCTGGAGAGATTTGATTCCTTAGAGTTGATATAACAGCAATTTAGCTAGAAGTCATTTTGATGGTTTTGATTTTATGTCATTTTGACCTACTGGATCTCCTGTTTAGTCTCTTTCCCCTGGCTGGAAAGCTTTAGTGGGAGTTTCCCTAAATTATTGCACTTTTTGCCTCAATTTCAAGATATGCTATCTCCCTTTCAATTTTCTGGCTGTAAACTTGATCAACTTGCCGCCACCATCACTATTCTATTCTTATGTCTCCTTTAGTTTCTTTACCAGTAAGGTCTTACTTCAGCAGAGACAAATTGGTCCAGAAGGAATTCATAAAATCCAGAGAGAAATGCCCTAACTTAGTTCAGAAATGCCACAATGTGGGAACAAGCCCTTGTTGCAGTGAAAAGCCATTTAGTGGGAGCCTAAATGGCAGTTCTAGAGATTTGGTGGACCTAAAAGATTTTGATTCAGAATGACAAAGATTCCTCTCCTAGAACATAGCAGACTGCACACTTAAAAACAAGGCTCCTTGTATTCTGATACACCTGAGGGGATTTTTCTTTAATATACTGTAAGTATCTAAGGAAACTGACTTCGAACAGCTTTAGGACAATTGAGAGGGATTTCATATAGCTGCCTAGGCCTCTAAACCTTAAAATTAAATGACTGGAAAGAGTATCAGGAATTCACATAGACCCGACCTCAAGTCTTATAAAAGAATAGGGCATCTTTTAACCAAAATGCCTATGAAAGGTCAAAGATTAATTTAAAAGGTATCTTTCAGGAAAGAGAAATAGAGGAAGGAAGGAAGGAGAAAAAGGAAGGAGGTAAAGAAAGGACAACCTAAAACTTTTCTGAGTGTATTTTAATATGTAAGATTTTTAATATCTTCTTTATATTTTTTCCTCATTTTAATTTTCTCCATTATAGTTCCCATAAGAAGCATATGAAATTATCAGGTAATAATATGGCACTCAATGCTTATTATTACTTTGTCTTTATTTTGTTATTTTTTATCTGTTTTATCCCACTTATTCTCTCCTGTCTCTGCTCTAATTTCTTTCTAGTTTCCATTCCCCTCTTTCAAAAAGCACACATTTTCATCCTTGCTTGTGACAGAAAAAAGATGAGCACCTCTCACTAAATGATGCTAATAAAAAACAAAATGGAGAAATCAAAAATTTTTTAAATTATTAAAAAACAAACATTCCCTACATATTGCGCCTCAAAATTCTCTCCTTAGCACATGGAGGTGGGGAAGTGGTTTAACCACAGTGTCACTGACTGATGGGGTACTAGAGTCAGTTTTTAGCAAGATTCACCAGCTCCTGTTTTTTTCTGCCATGAATACTCCTGAGTCTCACAGACATTGCAGCCCTGCTGTGAAGACTCATTCAGTTCCATTTCCCAAGCCTCTCTGAAGATCACTCTAATGTCCAATATGGGTCTGTGCCAGGCAGGAGGTTATTTCATGAAAATCAGCCAAGATTTCTTTTATTTCCTTTCATCACTTGACTCCCAGTTGAGCCTCTGGTGGGAAATTTTTGAGATTACCATCCAGTATCTATAGCTCAAGAAGGAAAATTGTACTCTGTAACTGGAAGTTTCATCTCAACTTTAGATTGGAAATTTAACACAGAGAGTATCTGAAAGTCAGAAGCAAAAAATTGGGATATGGGGAATCTTTGTCATTTACATACTCTAAACATACGGCAGGCTCAAGAGATGCCAACTACAGTCACTCTTAATTAAAAAATTAGATGGTAGACATACAGAAATACAAAGGCTTTCCTCTAAGCTCTTTTACATTATTGCAACCTTTCCATTTGTCTACCAAAGAAATAGTTTTTAAAAGGAGGAAGGGCAGCAAAAGCCCAGATACTGGAGAGCTCTGTTTTTCTTGATTTAATATCATATAAAAACTCTATATGAAAGATTCATATAAAGTTTGAAATCTGATAGGACAATGGTGGTTTCATCTCACTACACCAAGGTCAGTATATACAAATTTAGAACACATTAATTTTCAATCTATCATAATTTGCACATTGTTGAAATTATTCTCCTTTCATTGTTCAAACAAACTGGATTCACAAAGAAAATATATCATATATGGAGAATCTATAACCATTTTATAAAATAAACCACTTTCAGTCATTTTTAGATATACTTTCAAACATGTTAATAATAAATCCGTTAAGATATATTGATTAAAGTGGAACCTCTAACCAGCAAGCATTCTCCTAGTATGGTTTATATCGATTGTACTAATTAACACAGAATATTTCTAATAAAATACCCCTCAACTGAACAAAATTCACAGATTTATACTATTTTTCCTCCCAATTATGACTTAATAGTTTTCCTTGTAATTCATGGGGCCTTGTAACTCTATACATAATGTCTTCCAAAAATTTTGGAAAATTACTGTCTCTGCAAGTATTTCTTTCACCATACATCTACTTTCCTCTCTTCTTCAGTAACAAGTAAACGTATGTGAAACCTTCTTACTGTATCCTCTGGATCTTTGTTTCTTCAGCTTCATTCTGGCTGGATGGTTTCTTCTGAACTATTTTCTGATTTATGAATTCTCTCCTTATCTGTCTAATCTGTCTTTAAATCCATCTTCTATGTTCTTAACTTTGGTTACTGAATTTTTCAGTTTTAGAATTTCTAGTCAGCTCTTTTCTTTAAAATCACAATATTGAGTTAGTTTCCAAATCATTGATACCATTTTTTAAGTTCAGCTTTTATTTCCACGGGCATAGTGAGCATATTATATTACTTTTTCCACAATCTGAGCATAATATTTCTACTCTGACAATACCCATGGCTCTATGTTATTTACTGTTTGTAGTGCTTCTTTATATTGCCTTCTCTCCCTGTGCCCCCTGTTAACTTTGTTGCCAGACATAGCATTTGAAAATAAATAATTTGAGGCCCAAGATGATGTTGTTATCTTCCAGAGAGAACTTTCATTTGCTTTTATAGGTGCCTGGATGTTCTAGTTTTCCAGGTTCACCTTCACCCAGTTTTTCTGAACCATCTAAATAACTTGACAGCGGGCTACAATCTGTTCTGAGACTGACTTCTGACTCAATATTCTTCCTAGATTTGGATCTCAGATTTAAGTCATGGAAGTTCATCCAGGGACCTCACTTTTGGCAAGCACCGAACTCCAGTTTTTGTCTCTGAAGTCCTGAAACTCGCTCAAAGACCTTCTCCGCTCCTCCTCCAGATTAGTAAAAGGTCCTGGGTCAAAGAAGTGCCAAATTCCAGGCTCATCACTTTGAATTCTTTCTTCCCTTACATTTTGGTACAGTTATTCCTCACTACCTTGTTAACGATTTGATACTTAGAAGTTTTTCTTTAGTTCACCTATATTTTTAAATTATAATCAGCGAGAGGGTTGGTTCAAATATCTCAGTCTGGCATTACCATAAACTGAAGTGTTTTTCTAATTACTCTTAACTAGGGAGTTTTTAGAACATACCAAATGATGGTACTGATATGCATATGTACTCATGTTATTAGTTTCACTGGGAATAGAGGCAGGGTAAATCCAACTGGAAATTTTTCCATCAATTCCAAATCTGTGCCATCTGCTCTCACAGCTAAATGACCAAATAACTCTGTGTAATGATTTACCTATACTCCAAAAAAGGATTTATAGAATGTTCTACCTTCAAAAGAGACAATGAATAAAAATAAAGTTACCAGCCAGTACATTAGAAATAGAAGTAGACTGAACAGGTAATTTTAAGAAGAAAACCTTGCAAAAATTGAGGATAAGAGTAATGGTCTAACAAAACCTATATACTACAGTAAATTATAGTTTGAAGACATTTCTGGGTATGACAAAACTGCTATGATCAAGTTCAGATGATTCTCATGATTAACAGCAATATATATGTGTGTCTTTATTATATATGTGCATAAAGAATAAAGTGCGAGATGGATGAATAGAATAATAGGGAACTGACACATGGTAGTCTGGCCTCCAATTTGACACAAATAGAAAATGCACTCAGGCAACCAACTGTTCAGGACAAGCAAAGAGTAAACAGGAGGGAGATTTAGTCTCCAAACTACTGACTTCAACAAGCAGAATCAACATGCCTAAATTCTAAATATTAGGGAAATAGAGATTTCACCATAAGGAAGAGACAAATAGGAAAGTAAGTGCCAGTGTAAGTCCTAGGAAAATTAGATCAGGGAGATCTGAGAACATCTACAAACTTTAGAAAATCAAAAAATCCACATATTTTTTGAGTACCAGCTGTATGCACATCACTGTATTCAGCAATAAAACACTGGTTACTGATATTTTTAAAAAGCCAGTCATTCATAAAATATTTATTGATGGTCTACTGTGTGCCTAGCAGCTGAGTTATAACTAGTGAGCCAAACAGATTAATATCCCTCCCTTCTAGCATTTACTTTCTTGCAAGGGGAGATAGGAAAAGTGAAATGATTGCAATAAATGGATATATTACGAGTATGTTTGAAAAAAGTCAGAGAAAGCTGGAACTAGATCTGCTTCTTGGAAAAAGTGACATTTAGATATTAGAACACGGGCCCCCAGGAGGCAGGAAGTTAGTCATACAAGTACCTGGGAGTCTTCAGAACAGAGGCAACTGTCCCCTAACTCAAAGGCCCTAATGTGACAACCTGTCTGACATGTCAGAGAAATGGGAAGGGAGTGAGTGTGGATGGAATGGAGTATACAAAGAAAAAGGTAGTAGAATATAAGATCATAAAGTATCTAGACACCTAAACATGCAAAGCCTTGTAGGCTTTGAACCTGAATGAAATGGAGCACCACTGCGAGATATTTAAGCAGAAAAGTGACATCATCTCATATTTTAACAAGATTACTTCATTAGTAGATTAAAATAGATTGGGAGGGGCAAGGGAAGACACAAGGACGCCTGTGAGGAATCCAGGTGAGGGATGGTGGTAAAATGGAAGCAGCTGGGGAGGTTACTGGAAGAGTATTCTGTAATGCACATAAAATTTGTTTTCTATCTCTAGGTAGGAATACAAGTATCCCCAGCCAGACATATCCATACCTACCTAAACACAAGTATCTATAGAAGCTCCCCAAATTAAGGTAGTTTGATACAATCTTTGTCATGCCTAGATTCCGAAATTCAGATTTTTAACAAAAATCAATTGCTTTAGAATGATGACCACCACACATTATGAATAAATTTTCATCTAATGAATAGTTAAATTCAATTTCTTGGCAATTATAGACCTGCATTTTAAACACAAGTTTTAACTTTGATCATCAATAGCTCTTCATCCAGATTAGGTGGTGGATGCCCTGAAACTGGGGGTGCAGAGGCCAGTGTTTAAAACGTGATCAACTAACACATTCTGCTCTTTTTCACTCATTTATCTGTCTTTATATTTCTTCCCACAGACGTTGTATGGTCCTTATAAGTTTCATCTGCAGCCATGTGTACTCCAATTTTATTTCCATTTATGCTATTCTCTTTGACAATTCTATGAAAGTTTTATTCTTATGTAGCTCAATACATTCTTCCTCAAAAATTAGCCTCCCTGTGATTTTTCTGAGTCTGTGGTAAAGAAAGTAGAGTCAGGCTAAGGAAACAGGCAGAATTTCTTTTCTGTCATGTACTGTGTAATCTTGTGGTTCTTGTAAGCTCCCAGTCATTTCATCCCTGACATGAGGAGTAGCTCATAAAGTTTTTGTGAGGATTACAGAATCTGGGGCATTATTTTAAGCACTATGTAATGTGATGAATAGAGACATTTAACCAAAGTCCTTGGGACAAATAAGCCCTCAATTGGTAACCACTGTAATTTATTGTTGATGTTTTATTACTTATTAATATTTATTTACTTGATATTAATAGATACATATTAATAAGTAATAAAACATCAACTTTCCTCTTTCCACTAAAAGGAAAGCTCATCAAGGACAGAGGTTTTGTCTATTTTACTTTCTAATACATTCCTAGTGCCTAAAACAATGAGTGGCACATAATAGGTACTCAACAGTTACTGAAAAGAATTCAGGGAAGATTAAGCAATCAAGAAAAAAAAGTTACTGGATAAATGGACTTAATAGCTGAATCACTTTTATTTCTTTCAGATGCATTTATAAAATGCATATTACAGGCTTTACCATCAACTTGCCATAACTGAGTATTCTAAATTTTTTTTTGCTAATACATAAGGTAAAAATTAATAATTTATTTAATTTTTTGATTACTAATAAAGTCATTTATTATAAAAAAAACTTTCTTGAGGGATAAACCTAAGTATTAAAGAAGGTGAGGTCATGAATAAATTGAAATATGATTATATTCCAAATGGGAGAAATATCTTCACATAAAATAAAATACAATTATTTTAAATATTTCCCATCTTCTCTTTAGAGTAAAATTCTTTGGCACTCTCTCTTCTTGTCTCAATTTCAGGTGATGAACCAGTCTTGCATCTTATGGAGAACACAGATGAAATCCATGTCTCTTCTGTCATGTCTCGCACCCTCCTGCATTTACACCCATACTTCCCAACTTGCCATCTGCTTTTAAAATGGATGAAGCGTCTCTGGTCCTATCAAAGGTCAGCATATCCATTTGTGATCTAGATTTCCATCTCTTCTTCTTAACAAGGCTTTCTCTCCTAAAATTATCCCTCTTTCTTTAATTATTGGTTTCTTTCTCTCTACTCTGTCATCAACACACTAAATTGTATACAGGGGTAATATGTTAACTATAATTAATGAACCTTTAGATTTTGCCTTTTTTAGTACAAGACTTTCCTCCTAGTTGGTCTTAAGGATTCTTCAGTCTGAAGGATAAAATGAAGAGTTAAAACCCCTTACCTTCCATTTTTGTAGCCAGAGAGGACATAGAGAATTAAAATTTAAATAAAGAACATCAAGGCAGAATGAGAGGGGATGTGTACTAAAGCTTGCCTCTTGGTTCCAGAGAGAGGGAAGATGCCACATGTAAGTGTCTAGATATTTCTCTCTCTGGCTTTGGTGGAGTATAGAATGTATACGTATTGGATAATGAAGGTATCGCCAACAGCAGTGGCTGTTCTGCATTTATGACTCAAGAAAGAGACTAATTCTCTCACTACTGGCTCTCTGAACCAAACCAAAACATAATTTTACCAATTTGGGGGTAAAATGTGGTTAGTCAGAGGATAACCTAGATGTTTAAATATCTAGATGTGCCCTCAGCATGTGGGGGCATAGATTTTATGTTGACTTCCTGGGGCCTGCCGTGCCTAATAAAATGACTTTGTAGCATTGGCTGGTCTCTTGCACTGAACCAGAGAGTAGGATACAAGGCATGACAAGGACTCTGGAAGAGACTGGATACTGAGAAAGCCAGGGAGAATCCTTAGGCTTTAATTAGACATGAGAGTGAGTAGACCATGAGTTAGGGAAGGCATGGACTTCAGCATTAAATACCTTGAATAAAAGACATCAACTCAGAGAGGAGAGAGGATCACACAGGATCTGAGTCTTTCCCTTCACCTCAAGGAATGCAAAGGCAAAATCCTCTTCCCACACACAAGAGAGAGAAGCCATGTTAGAGAGAAGCTGGGGGAGGCAAGTTGAAAACTTCATCACTTCTTTCCTAGAAATCTTTTTAAGGATCATTTAAATCAAATTGGATTAAACTTTAACCTGGGAAGAACACTTGTTTAGCTTTTTTCTCTCCTAGCCAGCAGGTGGCAGCTAATGAGAAGACAAGCACAGTAGTAGACAAAGCAAAACCGTTTATTTTCTGCACATCAAAACTAGAGTGTGTTACATAGTATGATCCTATCTGGTTTTTGTTTAATAATAAATCCAATTATCTCATCAGCTACAACCCCATTTCTTTTATCTCCAAATTTGTTGAACTAATTTTTTTTCTGCTAAAGCCATTTTCCTCTGCTTCCATTCTCTCTTCAGCTCCATTCTAATTGTTCATCCCTCCTCATCATATCACTAAAATCCTTCTTGTCAAGATGACCAATGAGCTGCAAATTGCCAAGACCAATGGGCATTCCTCTGCCCTCACTTTACCAATCTCTCAGCAGCATTTGGAACAGCTGACCACTTACTCTCTCTAAAATAACTTATTCTGGATTTTAATATTCCCTCATCTCTTCCACCCCATTGGATGCTACTTCTCAATTCCTTTCACTCAGTATTTATCCCAGTCATCTTTTCCACACTCTTCCCGTGCAACCTTCTCTAAGTCCACAGCATTTTTAACATACTATCTATACAGCAATGACTCCCATTTCTCCTCAGGGATTCCACTGCCATAGAGTCAACAATCACCTAGACATCTGCAAATGAACATTTATTAAGCATTTTGAAATTTAGTAAGTATCTTGACACATACTCCCCCAAATCCTTCTTACCTGTCATCTTAGGAAACAATAATACAATTTGAACAATTGTGTTAAAAACCTAGACATTATGCTTGACTGTGCTTTTTCCCCTCACATCCTATATGCAACTCATCAGCAAATTCTTTGGCTCAACTTTTCCAAACCTATACACTTATTTCCGTCTCTAAGACCACATCTCCCACTCCTCATTAGTTCTCACCAAGACTAACCCATGAAGCACTGAACTGATCTTTCTTTGTTCCCTCTTTGTTCCATATTCATAATAGACACAGTAACTTTGTGACTTTTTAAAAAATATTTATAGAACAGTAATATAGCTATAGGAATGTTTGGTATTGAATAAATAAACTGTCAATTGTAGAAGGTAGTTTGATTATCTTGCTTTCATGGTGAAAGCCTACTGTAGAGTAGCCATCTGTACTTTAACAAGTGTGTGAGGTTTGCAATTCCCCAAAAGCAAATACCTATGTATAAAATCAGGCTCACACATGGATTATTTCTTTGAGTACAAGAAAACTGAGAACAATTTTAAGCAAAAGGTGTTCTCTAGAAGAGATATACAGATTGAGAGAGACACACAGCAGAATGAGAATAAAGAAAATGATAAAGTATGCCATAAGCACAGTGAATGTTCAACAACTATTTGTTGTTTATGATGAAAAGGATTTCTAATGGGATCAATGCCATGCCTGATACTGGCATTTTTTCTAATTTTTTCCAGAGTTGACAAAAGTAAAGGAGACATCGAAAGGAAAGTTTGCATGAATTCTGTTGAGCTGAAGAGGGTAGATGGACATCTCTTTAGAAAAATGACAAAAGCCCTGGTCATCCATCTCACAAATGTATACCATTAATCCAACGGAGACAGTGAGAAAGAGCATGAATCAAACCAAATCTGAGGTAAAGTAGGAAGAGTGCTAGGCTGGGAGTTACAGATCTGAGTACCAGAGACAAATCTTATTAATGGGCAGTGTCACCTTGAGTGAGTCTTTAAGCCTCTAGCTGCTTATAAGGTAACTGGACTAAATCAACTTCAAGGTCCTACTTTGTACCTTCTAGAATTTATAATTCTTTTATCTTGCTATTGAAAGCCAACAGATGCTACTGATTATAGAAGATTAGTACAGTTACCCTCACACACAAAGAAGACACAATGCCTGTAGATATGTGTGGGAGAGCTAGCCAATGGAGTTGTTCCCTCACAGAGTATTCTGAATTGCTGACTGACTACTACAACTCTAAAGTTCTCACTTACATGAATTTATGCTTCTGAAACTTACCAGGGGTCCTTTGCTTGAGGACAAAGAGAGGTCAGTTCTTCACTGTAGAGCTATCTGAAATAAGAAGTTGGAAAAGTTACTGTAAGGCATAAAATGTCTTAGATAGGTATGTCATATATAAAATCCAGAGTATAGAATTGTTGAATTGTATGTTTTTTAAAAAATGCATATCAGAATACATAAAGATTGGCAATTTTAAAGTACCTGAGGTTATATGATAGATTAAATTTGCTATGGTTTAAAATAATATATATTTTTTTAAATACAAGATTCATTTTACTCAAAAAAGAAAAAAAATAATATCTTAGGCAAGCATTTGGCTCACAATTTGAATATCAGCTTAAATTAAGGCTTACAGCTCTGCAAGACAGTGGAGTTCTCTGAACAACTGAAAAGTAGACTCTGTAAAAGTATGTTATTCATGGAACACTTTGCAGAGAAGTACCATAAGCTAAGGAAGTATCCCAGTTAAAGAAACAGTGAAGTGGTAGGCACATGATAGCAAAAAGTAGAATCATTTAGAAGGAAAAACTACCCTCGTTAAAGTGAGGCCCTTGGATAACATGGTAAATAACAAAAATTAAGATAGTTGTTATTGACTCAGTGCTTCCTACATGCCAGGCCCTGTACTAGGTGATTTACATTCCCCATTTCATTTCATCTTCACAGTAAATCTAGCAGTTCTGCAATATTCCCATTTTGCAGTTGAGCAAACTGAAGCTTAAAAAGATGAGGCAGTTTTCAATGTTGACAAAAATGGTATGAGATAGAACAAAGAGTAAAACTCGGGTTCATCCAAATACAATGCTGTTTCAGTTACTTTAAGCTACCTAACTGATTGAAACATCATTATTCTGAGAAGAAGCTGTACAGAAGAAACAAGTGAAAGATAGTTACATAACAAACCACAGGTTTTTATTAAAAAAAAATAAATACTTGAAGCCACAGTGGTTTATGATGACTTAAGAAACTCACTGCTTCTGTAGTATTGGAGAATCAAATTTCAACCTTTTTATCTGAATGAAAGCAAGCACTCATATATAAATTCCAAACTACCAAATAAGCAAAGGAAATGGTTTGGGATACATTTTTGTATTTAATAAAAGCTTGGATATATTTGATTTGAAATTTCAAACACTATCCACCTTATCAAAGTACAGCTTTATACATTTTATTAGAATGCCAAGTACTACTTTAAACACTTTAAAAAAAAAAAAAAAACAGAAATTTGTTGAACTCAAACCTAACTTGGAAAATAGTTTTTTTGACTGCTGTGCATAAACTCTAATTTGTTAATGAAATGTTTACTTATTTTAAAAATTGATAAAATGCTACTAAAATTACCTGTTGATAAAGGAAAAATGAGTTTATTGCTTATTGCAGCAAGGAAGATCACTATCTTGACAGAATTTGAATAGCATTTCAGAGGGAGAACAGCAAAACTGGGGTATCTGTGAGATTTGGGGGCCTGGTTTAAAGCAATGTATTTAATTAGGGTTGGATAAACTTCATGATATAATAGTTTAGGGTTGATGTACACAGCAAGCTAAGGTTTTAAGGAGAGAGTTCTAAAGGGAGTCTCGAGAAGCACTCTCTTCATTCTATCTATTATAATTGAAGAATCTGATGTTCATTAATCTCTGCATAATTTGGGGGAAAATTCAAACAGTATTTTTCCATAAAGTGTGACTGAGAAACTGTATGTTCAAGGAAGCTTCCATTAAATTATGTTCATTAATATTAATAATTGCTATTATTGACTGACATTTTTATGATATTTAAATAAATATGATTCTCACTTTGGTGTTTTCATCTAAAAATACCATCTTATGACACAGAAAAGGGCCCTTCCTTCTATGAGCAAATATTTAATTCACCAATTTTTATCCTATCAATGATGTTAATAAAATAATGTCCTCTACTATTGAACTGGTAAAAGGAGAAAAGACATAATTTAATAAATCACATCAGATGAATTGGATAAATTTACCTTCAGTTAACTTCCAAACTCAGTAGAAAACAAGGTTAAATTGTTAATGTAGTAAGAACTATGAAAGATACATAACACAGCAGAGGTAAAAACAGACAAACAAAAATCACCGAAAAAAAAGAATTATTAGTTCTTACTACCGTTGGTTCACAAATTGGCATCCATGCACAGAGGGCAAAGAGACACTGAAGAAAGAGGCAGATCACCCCAGATTGGTAGATGTCAGAGTAGGGAACCTGCACACAAGGCTTGTCTTGGGCAGCCACAGACCTGCACCAGCCATCAGACTCTTAAAAATCTATATAGCATTCTAAACTGGGTTCAATCGCATATTTATTCAGTCCAGATGGTCTCAAGAACACCTTACTCTCTCAAGGCAGCATGCTCGAAAATGGCTCACTGTGGGAACAGTGAGCAGTATGTACATTTCAAGGACAGGGGAGATGGTGAGGAGCCTCCCGCTGCCTGGGTTCAGCTGGCAGGTTAGGCCAGCAGTCATGACTTCTCAATGACCTCCTCCAACAACTACTGATTCCAGTTAGGTGTCAGCAAGGAAGTGGTACTTGAGCTAATATTGAAGGGCGTGAAAGGTGCTCCTAAATGAGAGTACAAAGGGCCAAGCTTAAGAATGTAGGCCAAGTCTGGGGCGCAATGAATAGAAAAGTCCAATGGAAAGGGAAGCTCAGCCTGACACAAAGTTGTGCTCACTTCTTTTCCCTCATTAACTTAGTTCCTTTTCTTGACTAAAACGAGGACATTTTTTTAAAGCCATTCATTTTATCCTGTTAAAATGGTTATAATGCAATGGAAAACCCAAGTGAAGCTGTGAACATCTATTCTCAATAGCATTTAACACAATTATAATTAAGTAATTATATGTGAGTGATACTTGTCTTCTCTGATGTGGATCATCTTTCCATCTCTAGTGCCTAATGTAGTGCCAGGCCCATGGTGTGACTGAATTATTAAGTGACTACATGAAATGTATGAGTTAATTTGGTTTGGCTTGCAATGGAGGTTTGTTTTTGTTCTAAGAAGATGTCCATTGTAATAGATAACCGCTCGCTCGCTCTCTCTCTCTCTCTCTCTCTCTCTCTCTCTCTCTATATATATATATATATATATATATTAAACAAAGTATTTATTTTCACTTCTTATATATGAAGTATTTATTGTTTGGAGTCCAAAGTCATTTTTCAAATGCTAAAAACCACTCCTGATTATAACAGTCTATAATAAGGCATCCCTCGGCCTGGTGAAATTACACATTTTTTATGTTTGTGTTAGCATAGCATACACTTTGAGGTGCTTTCCTAATTCCACTTCCTAGACCTTAACTTTTGTTGTTACTCCTGTGAAGTTTGCTTTTTTCTTTGTTTGTCTTATGTTTTGTTATTCTTTCTCCTCTGATTCTAAGTGGTTCATACAAGGATGGAAACTTTGGCCTTTGCTTCAAAAGCACCAGCTCTCCACAGGGAATATACTTATTCTAGAGAGGACAAAGAAGTAATTTAGAAGGGACAGAGGATTTTCATAGTAAATGCTAAGTGTCCACTCTTCTTTGGTCTCTTGTTGACCCTACCTGTCAGTTATCCATGTACGATCTTTCTATTGATAAGAGGAGTTAACTAGAAATGTGATATATACTCAAATTCTACATTATCAATTGCCTTTGATGTGTTGCTTCACTTATGAATCCTTACTACTAATCTGGCAAGAATTATCCCTATGATGCTAGATTCAAGGAAAATACGCTTTGCTTCCTTTCTGTCCTCAGTTGCTTAGCAGCGCTCACCAATGTATTCTAATAGTCTTCACCCCTAGATGAGGAGGGACACAGCTTCAGAAACCTCAACACAACACTGCAGCCCCCAGGGGCATTAGTTTTTTAAATGGAACCTCTTTGCCACCCTTAAATTTTCCTTAGTATTTTCATCCTTTCTCAAATAGGAAGGTAGGTTGTGAGTTACGAGGAAGTCAACACTAGGGCTTTGATGGGATGGCAAGCTCACTTCAGGACTATATGGGAGGCCATTTACTAGCAGTGCTTGGTTAACAGGCTCCTCCCCTACCCAGTCTGGGGCCTTGTTCATCTCTCTCACTCACTCCTTTAAGGATGACAATAAACTGCAGTTTGGGTTCCCTATCTGTCAAAGAAAAATAATGGTTAGATATAAAGTAGGAAAATTAGAAACCACTATTATAATAATCTGTGAAAAAACAAAATATACATGAAGTCATGTTGTCATGCATTTGCACGCTTAATCAGGTGAGTGACAAAAATGCATCTGGAAGTTTGTACTCGTCTACCTTTTACAATAACATCAGTGGAGAGTGGCACTGTCACATTTGGAAAAATGTCTTTTTCTTTACTTTTATGTATCTCATTCACTAATACAAAGAGTAGACATTATATTAATGGCCTGCCAGTATACTCACTGAATATGTATTTTTTTCTTTTACTTTAAGAAATTAATAAGCACCAAAAATCTATCCAGACAATTGGACTAACTGTCAGAATCACACTACTGGTAACAAAGTAAAAGGCAACCATGTTACTTCAGAAATAGCATTTGTTTACAGACAGAATATGGCAATTTGTCCCAGTACAAATTTAACTCTAAGGTACAATAAAGATTATTTCTGCTGATCTTGGAAAACTATCTTTTTCAAGTATTCCAGTGATCAATGTATATTTTTATACAGATTACCCTTATAAACAGGGAGAAGAGAGGAGACGGATAAGCATACAGGGTGGGGTTCTCACTGCTTCAGGTCAATGAAGCACAGTGTAGGGCAGGACAAAAATTCATTTACAAGGTTCCTCTGCCTCTCTCAACAAGAGATAGGTTTATGCTTTTATATCCCTAATTGGGGTATTTCTTCAATGTCAGTGACACATATTTAGAATAGCATAAAAGAAAAGAATAATTGGAAATGTGTCAATTAGGTCTCGTACAAAGAGAGTTTTAACATTTCGAGTAAACACTGAAAGCCACTGCACTGCATATGCCCTAATTGTATAAGACATCAAGGAAAGGTATGAATTCATTCCACGTGAAATTCTTCAGCCAATTCCAATTATATTATTTACAGCCAGGCTTCACAAGATTGATTAAATTGAGTTTTAAGTATCTTTATATAAATAATATAGTGAAAGCTTGTTGACTTGTATTCAATTATATTCATTTTTTGACAGTGTAATTGGTATCAAGTTTAATTCTAATGATCTGCTGAAGTTATGCCTTCTTTTGTCTCCCTAATTATAATGGAGTTATTTAAAAGAGCAAGGCTATTGTCATCTTCTCTGTTACCCTTAAACAAAAAAGTATTTGATTTAAATTTATTCATATGGGAGAACAGAATACCAACTAATTATTATTCACCATGTTAAAAAAAAAATCCTATTAGGCGGTTCACACTAAATAAGAAGAAAAAAAAAAAAAAAACCTCTGCTAACCATTTATTTTCTAGAGGTTCACCCCTTGCTAATAAGTGACCTTAACCAAAGAAATGTTTCTTTATAAAAGGATTATAACTTGCTGTATCATCTTCTTGACTGACTTACAGATATCTCTTTCTGTCATAGCAACTAAAATTCCTTCTCCTATGAGTCTTTTGATGCTGAATGTGGGCACTCTTTTGCTATTGATTGTAAGCTGGAGTAAAATTCTAGCAGGGGATCTTTTAAGTTTTCCTGCCCCACAGAAAGTTCAAAGCAAATGTTTTCTTGAGGTCAGTCACGCTCCTGAACATTCTACTTCAAGTGCTTTGTCTTTTCAGAGCTATTCTTATTTCAAGGAAATACCCCTGTAAAAATGACCTGTCTTTCAAAACTGATGTGGGGGTGGGTGTAGGATACACTATTCATATTAATATTGGGCCACTGGAAGAGCATGTGTTTGTAGACTTATTCCTATAGGAGGGAGGAAGTTGTATTTTCTGTCACTTTTTGCTTTTACCAACCCTTACTCTTTGGCTCGTAGTCTTTTATGTTCTGTCTACCTTACTCTGGCTGCTCAGTATCCCCACTCAGGACTGTACAAACACCACGTGCTTTATGGTTGAATCTGTTTCTTCCAGTGAGCTCTAAGAGAATTAGACACTTTAAATGGTAAGGTATCTTTAGATTTCCATTAACCTAACGTTCCATCCCATGTAGCAACTTTACATACAGCATACCCCAGGAATTTGCTTTATTCCATCAACAATTAAAAAACAATGATAGACGTCAAGTACATTAGTGGCAACATTTATATATAAGTAAAATGTTTGTTAGTTAAAATATGTCTTACTTTTAAGTTTTAGCTGCTACTCTTAGTTCTCCTCTGTGCAAATAGAGAACACATCTAAATTTTCTTTTACATGGCAACTCATTAAATATTTTCATTTCTTTATCATGCATCCACATTAAGTCCTCCATTTTCTAACTTTTATTCTTGTTATTATCTCAACCATCTTATGGTATTGAGGTCTCAGCACATCCTTACAGCAGGGTAATAATTATAAAAATAATGCAAAATACACACTCCTTCATCTCTAATTCTCTTAAAATTTGCCACCTAGAAAATAAAAACCGAATACTAGAAAATGGTTGTTAATCAGCAAGGTCACACTATTATTTAATAATAAATTTTTGTCCAAAATATTTTGCTATGTATTTCTTCCAAGAACTGCCAAACTAATTTTTTCCCCATTTTGCAAGAGTTAACTTTCATCTATTATAGATTTCAGCTTGAAATTCAAGCCTATCAGATATTTTGAGTCTAGAGTTTGACATTAAACCCATTAATCAGTACATTTAAATTTACTGTCACTTGAAATGTTGTATCTCTAATACATGAAGAGATTCTGAAAACAAAGAAAGGACTACCAAAAAACCTTACAGAAAACTGAATCGGTAGATGCAGAAAAGGCATTTGACAAAATCCAACACCCACCCCCCTAATCAAACTAGAATAGAACGCAACTTCCTCAGCTTGATAAAAGGTATTTACCAAAAACCTACAGCTAACATTTTATTTAATGGTGAGAAAACTGATGCTTTTCCCCTAAGATTAGGAACAAAGCAAGGATGTGCTCTCTCAGTCTTATTCAATGTCATACTGGAAGGTCCAGCTAATGCAATAAGAGAAGAAAATAAAAGGTAAATAGACTGGGAAGTAAGAAATAAAATTGTCTTTGTTCACAGATGACATGATTGCCTACGTAAAAACAACAACAAAACTCTTGTAACTGATAAACAATTATAGCATGCTTGCAGGAAAAAGGTTAACTTACAAAAACCAATTTCTTTCCTATCTACCAGCAATCAACAACTGGAATTTCAAAATAAAAACACAGTACCACTTAAATCAAGCACTCCTCAAAATGAAATACGTAGGTATAAATCTACCAAAATATGTATAAGATCTATATGAAAAAATGTAAAAAAACTGATTGAAGACATTAAAGAAGATCTAAACAAAGAGATATTTCATGTTTATAGATGGGAAGACACAATATTGTTAATGTGTTAGTTTTTCTCAAATTAGTATACAGATTCAACACAATCCCAATTCCAGTCTGTATCCCAGCAAGTTATTTTATGTTTATCAAAAAACTGATTTTAAAGTTTATCTGAGAAAGACCCTGAATAGACAGCACAATAATGAAGAAGCAGAAGCAGAAGGAGAAGAGGAGGAGGAGGAGAAAGAAGAAGAGTGTTAGAGCACTGGTGCAACCTAACTTCAAACTTACTATAAAGCTACAGTGATCAAGAAATGTGGTACTGAGGAAAGAATACCGTAAGTAAATTAATGGAACAGAACAGAGGGCCCAGAAATAGAGCCAACAAATAGAGTCAATGGATCTCTAACAAAGGAGCAGAAGAAACTCAATGGAGAAAAAAGTCTTTTCAACAAATGGTTCTGGAACAACTAAGTATCTACACACAGAAAAGTGAATCTAGAAACTGACCTTATACCTTTCACAAATAACAACTCAAATGGATCATAGACCTAATTGTATAATGTAAAACTACAAACCTTTTAGAACATAACATAGGAGAAAATCTAGGTGAACTTGGATTTGGCAATGACTTTTTAGATACATCACCAAAAGTATAATCCATAATAGAAAAAGATAACTAGTTGAAACTTCATTAAAATTAAAATTATATGCTCTGTTGAAAAACATTCCTAAGAGAATGAAAAGATAATCCACAGACTGAAAGAAAATATTTGTTAACCACTTATCTGATAAAGTTATACATTTGTCAAAACTAATAGAACTGAACATCATAGTGAATCCTAATGTAAACTATGGGCTTTAGTTATAATAATGTATCAATACTGTTTTATTAATTGTAACAAATACACCACATTAACACAAGATGTTAATAATAGGAGAATCTCTGTGTGGTGAGGAGTATTTGGGAGGGAACTCTGTACATTCTGCTCATTTTTTCTATAAACTTAAAATTGCTCTAACCAATAGTTTTTCAATAAAAGATAAAATAAAAAAAAAGAACTAAAACCATGAAAATAGAGTACATTATAAATAAAATCACTCTGAAATAGGGTAGGAAACAACCATATTACCACATTCAAACTAGTAAGTATGGGGGGAGGGAATTAAATATTTATTCTGCATTTTTATATCAGCTATACTACAGCTGAAGAGGAGAAATTCTGGAAATATTGCAACTGACATACAATGAAAATGACAGAATTAGAATATCACCATTTAGCAGCTCCCATGAATTAATGAACCTAAACAATGATCTTTAGTTACTGATAACATCAGAAACAGAGAAAACCAGACTTACGAACTTCCTTAGGAAAGTATACTACATTGCCTATTAAATAGTTTATCCAATACTAACTGAATAAATTTTAAAAATTGAACCTGGATTTGATCGTATCTTCAGAGCTAATACCAATTCACGATAAATTCAAGGTACAAAGAAGTATGTTTGAAATAGCATGAACATACAACTCCAATTTACACTAGAGAAATTTTGCAAGAAAAATCTTTTGGTTTCTCATAGAAAATATTGTAAAAAAGAAAAAAAGATGCAAGAGAAAACTAGAATTTGAGTCTAAACTCTAAATACAATGTGATCTCCTAGAATGAATCCTCAATTAGTAGGAAAATTAGTGAAATTTGAATAAAGTCTGTAGCTTAGGTTATAATATTGTACCAATGTTAATTCTTTAGTTTTGATGTATCATGGTTTTATAAGATGTTAACATTAGCAAAAACAGTGAAGGGCATTCAGAAACCTTCTCTACTATCTTTGCAGCTTTTCTGTAAATCTAAAATTATTCTAAAATAAAAAGCTTATTTTTAAAAAGACAATTAAAAGACATATCAACAATATTGGACATTATTCTGATCCCTATGCAAACAAACAGATGGTAAAAAAAAAATGATGATGACAAGGCAATTGGGGAAATATGAACACTGGCTGAATATTTGATGATGTGTGTTAACAATACTACTACTAATTATTGTTAATAATTTAGGTGCCATAATTTCACAAAGGTTATATTAAAGAATTTCTTTAGTGTAAGTATAGCTGGCACTAATTTAAGGATTCTGTACAACTCTTTTATACAACCCACTATATTTTGATATTAAATATTAATATGTTAGATATCATGAATGCTAAGGTACTTCAACTCTGTATCTGGCAATACTACTACTGTTTTCATATTGTACCTTAACAATAATGTTAATAATAATAGTCCAAAATCCATATCCAATTCTTTTCCAGATACTGTGACTCCATTTGAGTGCCCTCGTGTTAGTCTCACAACAACCCCTTAGAAACAAAATTATTGACTCCATTTATAAAAGAAAGTACATAGAAAATACAATTATTTGTATAAGGTCAAACAGCTAGATCAGCCCAGATCATGTGTCTTCTGTGAGGTTATTATTTTTCTGGTATTAAGGAACTGCCATCATAGCTCTTACTACTGCTGCAGCTTTGAAAGATGGCATTTCCTTGGCAGAGATATCTTATATTCCTGCTCTGCCATCTAAATGGCATGTGGTGAATTGTCCAAACACAACCACACCCTCTGGGAAATGAAGAGACAATCCTAGCACTGTATTATAGGTAGATCAGTGACTCTTAAGAATAATCACTCAGTGAAGTCTGCTCTCCCATGCTTTGGGATCAAAAATGATATCAACCACAGGTATGGGGAGAACTTCTGCCAAAAGGTATCAGGAGACAACAGTAATGAAAAGGGGGGATGGGATCTCTGGTCCTCTTATATAAGGCAAGTTCTTACGGCTTTTGTCATCCATTTTGCAAAGGATTATGCTGTGTATTGCTTTAGGTTCTGAAATTGGTTAAATCTTTTTATAGGTAGCATGTATATATATCTGTTGTGTGTGAGAGAGAGAGATTAGCAGATAGCTGCAAATTCTCTGTCATTCCTCCCATTGAGAGATGGTCTCTACGTCACCTCCCCTTGAGTATGGGTAGGCTCTATGACTGCTCTAATAAATGGAATGAAACACAAGTAATGCTATTCTAGTTTCCAGGCTCAGTCAGCTTTTACACTCTGTCTTGTGAAACACTCTCTGTCTTGCTTATGGAACACTTGCTCTGGGGGAAGCCAAGTGCTATGCAGGAAGTCAGATTAACCTGAGACTGCTGTGCTATAAGAGCCCAAGATACATGAGAAGAACACAGAAGATAAGACGCCAGGTAGAGAAAGAGAGGCCCAAGAGTACTTTGGTGCCAGACATATGAGTGAAGGTAACATTTTGGAACAGAGCCCTTACATCAGGTGTCTCGTGATGATGCCATGTGAATCAGAGACAAACCACTCAGCCAGGCTCTTCCAGAATTCCTAGACTGACCAAGTTTTGAGCAACATAAATTGCTGTTTTCAGCCACTAGGTTTTAGAGTACTCTGCTTTATAATAATAAAGTTCTAAAATAAACTAAAAGTAATTGATAGTCAAAATTTTTTAAAGTAGCCTTCCTATAATAATTAGGAAAACAAATCCAATAAAGGAAACTTTGGTAGAAAGGAAAGGGGTGAGCAATATTTTTCAAAGTGGAAACATTCATTTGTTCCTATTAAAACTTAATCTTACGCATTTGTGATTAATATCTAAGATTAATGGTTCAGGATTTAATGATATGGAAAAAAAGATGGTAAGGGATTAATTTTACAGTTTTAATATAAGGTAGTAATTTTTCAGAAGATTAAATATAAGGTAGTAATTTTTCAGAAGATTATGATGGGCATTTTTCTATACATTAGATTACTAATATACTAAAGGATAACATCTCTCCTGTAGGAAAACAGATAATTTACCTACAGAGGGACTTGCAACATAAGAGAACTCCCAATTTTTGTGACAATTATGATATAGAAGCAAGAATAATAAACATTTCAAAGATACAGAATCTCTGTCCTCAAGAAAGAAAAAAGTTGTATGACCCAGATATGTATAGATTTTTCATATTCTTGGGTATCAAAGCACTGCTTTCAAGTCCATTTGGTTAATGGCACAGTACTGAATGCATAGATTTACTTTTGTTTCCCTTCAAAAACTTCATTAAAACAAAAGTGAAAGATTTTTGAAACATCATAAACCCACAACAAAAAGCTAAAAAAAAAGAAAAGACTAAAGCAAAAAAAATTTGGAACTTGAAAAACAGAATCTGAAATTGACTTAGCAGTCAGAAAAGCACAGATATAATCTGATGTACAATGCTGATTCCCCACAAAGAACTGGGAACAAAAGGTAGTTTTCAGAGGGAATAAAAGTGGGTCTGAAAATAGACTCTTCAAGATGTAGTTATTTAGTTTTCCTCCTCTACAAAATACCCTCTCCCCTATCATGTTACAAGAGTAGAGGTTATTTCTTTGCAGAGATTAATATAGAGAATCTTGGGGTTGGGAAACAAGTTGAAGGTAGGGAGACCATACCAGCAATAAGGCGATAAGAGAACATACACATATTGAATACTGAATCCCAAATCCAATGCTATTTCTTCACTCAGCCTCAAGTTAAGGCAGCTAGGTTTATTCCATCCAGGCAAGAAACTGAAAGGACCTTCCTTCTCCAGGAAATTTGACCAGTTCTAGGCAGGTAACCTAAAATTGATGGTATCAGAGGCTCCTCAAAGAAACAGACCTGGCAAATCACCCTACAACAAAGTTTAGAGTGGATAAACTCACACACATACACTCAAAGATTCCAACTTTTTTCATAGTGCCTGCCCTCAAATCTGAATAAATAACCTATGTTTGCCAGGTTCAAACCATCTGAAGAAAGTTTCCCACGTGACAAATAGAGAATAAACCAAATAAAAGCAATAAGCAAATTGAACAAAAGGAGAATATGTAGAGAAAAAAAGGAAAAAATTATACTAATACCCTCAGAGAGGTAAGAATAGAAATAGCATTAATGAAACAAGAGCAGGAGTTCCATTAAGAAAGAAAGAAAAGAAAAGGACCTGTCTTCAAATGAAATTAAGGAAGAGGGACAATGGAGCTGAGAGAAACACGGTTAATGTTAACAAACTGAGTGATGAGGAATCTCAAAAACTCTAAATTATGGGTGGGTGTGGCAAAACCCTTCCCATTCCTTCCCTCCCCTCCTTCCCGCAAGAGCAGGGCCAAAAAGAAACAGCAGTTATGTGGCAAAAGCAGCAGAAAATGATATAGAATCAAATACGAAACCCAAAGCAGGCAAAGTATCCCTCCAAAGGGAGAGGATGCTACCATATGTGGAAACTCAGTCTGAGAACAACTAGCTGAAAGGGAAGATGGCCCTACAGCCTCCAAGTTGTGGGTGAGGGCAAAAAATACCTAGTGAGTCATTAAAAAATTGAAAAGGCTGCATTGGTGTAAATACTGGAGAGTCTCAGAAGTAACAGCAAATAGCTCATATAAACTCTTTCAGAAGGATGGAGCTGAGGAAGAAAAAAATTAATTGCAAGAAAGGGAAACAAATAGATAAGAGGAGGGCAGAAATGTCCAGGAAATAAGAAGCTCTAGGTTGTAGGAAGGATTCAGAGAGAGCAGGTACCAAAGAGTACTTTAACAACAAAAGGTCAGTACAGCTTCTCAAGGTGAAAGCACCATCTCCAAAGGCAAAGCCTGCTGGGAAACCTGGATGAGAGACTGGAAATCTTTCACAGCCAGACCTAGCTCTGAATCAGAAGCGACTCAGAAAGGGCCAGAGAGCCATAATCTAATCACCAAGAAGGAGACCAGCAACTTTGTCAATAAACATATGAAGGGTTCCCTATTCACCCAGCTGAATTAATCTCTTGAGACACTTCAACAGAAATACTCCTCAAGAGATTTCAGTCCACTTTGGTAGAAACAATATTCATGGATGATACTTTACTAATATTAAAAGGTCCCAGACTGGTCAGATTACTAGGTTAAAAGTTATGTCAACACGTATCAAAGTCAAAACACATTCTTCCACCAGGTCTCCATTAAAAAGTTATACTTTTTTGACTTTTGACCCTCCCTCATGTTCCTCATATGTAAAATGGAGGCAATAACAAAACATTGTCATGGGTATTTTGTGAAGATTCAGTAATATAAAAATTTAGAATGAGTCTGGCACATAGTAAGCATTCAATAAATGTTTGCCCATGTCATTATGATTAATATTACCCAGTTGCACAGTTCTAAAACACACTTTGGACTCTGGTCAGCCCTGGTGCATAAAAAGATCAAGTGTCATGTAATGAAAGGATAGGGATAGACTCTTAAACACAAAAAAGATCCAGGTGCAAATCCATAAACCCAGAGGAACTGGATTTCATCTCTGGAATCTCATTGCCTGCAATAGCATCGGAGACTCAAAGAATCCATAGTAAGTAAGAAGCAAAGTACTGTCATCACTCCTGGAGAAATAATTCAAAGCCCTTGCCCAACATACAGTGTTTTAATATTGCCAGGTTCTTGCAATTATAATGCCTGGGAAGGTATAATTTGTTTACTTTATTGATTTTATTTTCTGCACAAATCATGAATATATTTTCATCATACAGGATTTAGTATGGTTTTTCTTTCAAAAAATTTTTGAATGAAAGAATATACATAATTATAATTTTAAAAACTTAAAATAATGTTATTAATATTATAAGACAGCATATTTAAGCTAAGAAAAATACTTATCTAGGTAATTTAAAATAGTAACCAATGAAAATATCACAATTATATTCATATTCTCATTCAGCATTCAGAAATAAATGTTTTACTCTTCTTTTCTTTAAGAAAAGGATATAGAACTCTCAGCAAATACCTTTTATCTTTCTATCTGAAGTAAACAATACACCTTGTGAAAATAGAATGTGCTGGTCTTCTGACTTCTGACCAAAACATGTTGCAATAGTTCATATTATATCAAATAAAAAGGTGTAAGTCCACTAGATGTCTGACTTCAGGGTAACAGTCGAAATATTTAACTGATTCTGTCTAGATATTGACCAGTGATAAAGGATGTTGCTATCAATACCCTATTCAGCTTGCCGCTGACTATCAGCCAGGTTTTGAACCCCATTCTTTTAAAATACATGTTTAAGCCAACTTAAAGAAAGAGTATATTCATAAAACCTGCCAGGTGCATTTGTTGTTCTTGTCTTGCAGCATACAAGTGAAGAGGAGCAGAATTTGTCACCCTAACGTATATCTCTTCAGCATGAGGATTATTTTAGACTGATTATTTTTTAAGAAACATCAGACACAGGAAAGTTACCCTTTTCTAAGAAACATTTACATTTATAAGGGAAATGTCTATTTGTTAGGGTGTCTTCCTTTTTGTGTCAGGAAGAGAAGGATGGCCAAATCTCTAGAAACTTATCACTAGAGAAGGAAATGACCTAAATCCGCATACAGCCATACTCTTATTTTCCTATGCTTCCCTTTATAACCTCCCATAACTGGCTTCCCTACCCACCAACATCTTCTAGTGTCTTTAGCTTGAGATGGCATTTAAGGTGGTGCCTGGGGCCATTTCGGAGAGTTATTCATTTCTTGGGTATCTCTCTCATTTACAGGAAGTATACATGTTACTAAACGTCTATTTTTTCCTCTTAATTTGTCTTTTTATTACAGGGGTGTCTCAGCCAAGAACCCAGAAGGGTAGAGGGAAAGTTATTTTCCTCCCCTACCCAATTATATTCTCTAAGCCTTTCAAAAGAGATGCAGAGTATTGAGTTGTCATTCTATATACTCATCCCACAAAAATATACTACAATGTATCCGTAATCATTTGGAATGACAAAAATACTGTGTTCGAACAAGGACAGCATAAAAAATATGCTGTGTATTAAATGTAATATGTTCATTTTTTCATTGATTTCACTTCCCCCACAGAACACATAAACACCTTTCATAGGTCTTTGTCAGCTAGATTATTATTTTTTGTTTTAAATTCCAGTGTAGTTTCCTCTAGTCTTAAAAATGCTTGCTTTGGCTTCTGCATATTCCCCTGGGAGAAGGTATCACAAAATTTTCTTTTTTTCCAATAGCGCTTCCTTGACATTATACTTACAGGAGGTGATTCTGCCTATCGATTTCTTTGATGTTCATTCAAATATCCTTTTTGTGTTTGCATTTTTCCTTTTCAATTGCATGGAACCCTGTGGTATCACAGAGCTACAGATATCTTTCCATTGCTACCTTGTGTTGGGGAAGAAGAAATTTTCCTCTACTCTTCTAAGTTCTTCTGGTTGGTCTAAGAATTAAGTTGACATGAGACAGATTAACAGGAGAAAATCAAACAAAGTTTAATAACATGCATACATGGAGAGACCCAGGAAAACTGAGTAACTGGCCAAAATGGCCAAAGACCTCCATTTAAATACCATCTTTAGATAAAGACAAAAAAGGATGTTGCAGGTGGTGGTTTGGGACTTCAAAGGGTAAGACACAATTCGCATGAAGATAGAAAGCAAATGTTTGGTAAATAAATGTATGTTGGGCCCTGCAAAGGCTACAGGCGAGAGAGAAATTTTAACAGTTTGTTAGGTTCTTTCCTGTCTACCGCACCTAGTTCATACTGTCTATCTGACAGCTTCTTCTTAAAACAGGTCCTTTATATAAATTATTTTAGGCAGTTGGGGGGGGAACGAAACAAGAAAAATTTCCTGGATCTTCTGTTTCTTAAAAATAATCAGCCTAAAATAATCCTAAGGCCAAAGAGACACATTTTGGGGTGGGAAATTTTGTTCCCCTACACTTGTTTTCAATTATTTTGATTTAATCTCAGAGTTAGAATATAGCTTTCTCATTGAAGAAATTTCTTCTTATTTCATTATTAGTGTGTGAGAACTGTTCCAGACTGGTGAACACATTTAAAATGTACTTAACACTGAGGATGATTCCACTGCATTTTCTATTTTTCTTCCAGTGGTAATACCTCTCAGTATTACCTTGTATCTCCTCTGCTTATCTTGTGATAGGAGAATACTTCAGGTTTTTTCAGCAGACTTTTCCCCTGACAACAGATTAACAGTGAAGAATGTGGCAACAGGGGGCCCTGCAGGCCCAATCTCGAATTACAGTAGTGTGAATATGAAATGCATGCTCCTTCTCTCTATCAGAGAGGGGCTATCACCTCTTTCCTACTATGACTCTGCCTTCTGGTGTGAGAAATGCCACATGGTTTGACCTTGACTTTCTCCCATGGCTCTATATGGCAAAGCTAAGTGTGGCTGGGCTGTTAGAGTGCAAAGACTTTGGAAAAAGCAGCAGGAGCCTCCAAATGACCTTGAAGGGTCCTAGGTGCCCAAAGTGAGGTCAAATCTGTGAGAAGCTTATAAGTCCAATATGTAACCTCATTTAGTTTTAAAGGAGGCCATTATCAATCTATAAGGAAAGATCAGTGTAATTTAAGAAACCAGGATTTTTCTGTGTTGTTTTTCTGCTCTTTCAATGACATGAAATTATTAAATTAATAATTAACCCTGACTGAACTTGAGCAAAAATAAAGATATATACATGCTTCTTGCATTGACACCAGATTCCTAGTCCTAATACACAATAATCACAGCTGTTCACATTCTTTTATCCATTTGATGTGAGGGGTGGTGGCTTTATATTTTTGAAAAATCTTAAAAGTAGTAACTGAAAAATTAGATGAAATTAGAAACATGACTTGAGAACAATTCCAAGACAGCTAATTGGGAAATGTAAAGTACTCTGGATTAGAAAATGATAAAGAAAATGACTGTAAGTAAAGAAATATTTTGAATAAAGTTCAGAAAAGTATTTAAAGCTGCAGTAATTATAATGGACAGATGCAAGGAAAGGAGAACAGACCATATTTAGTCATCTTTTCAAAAGCCAGCACAGATGACATAGTGCTGGCATTTGAGACACTTAGTAGGAAACAAGTATGCCATTAGAATCAGAAGCAAAAACTGGATTCAGCTGCTAGCTCTACCATTTAGCACCGCTTGAATCTCAGGTTTTCTTTCCAAAAATTAGAAATAATGCCCATATCAGCTATTTACTAATGCTTTTTGTGAGGATTCTTTAAAATATTTTTAAAGTACCCTGTAAACTATACAAATATGCAGAGCTAGGGTAATAGTAGTGTTTGTTGATGGAATGAGTGAGAAACAAGCACAAACCTAATCTAACTATAACTATTACTTGTCGAAAAGCACTGAATTATGTCCTATCTCATATCTGTTTCTGGTTTAATTTCCTGTGTGTGATGATTATCCTTTAGAAAAAATGTGTAAATTTCTAGATCATTGACACTGCTGTTTTGTACTCTTTACCCACATAATGTGACAGGTATTAGTGGAAAGAGAGTGAATGAAAAGGCAGAGGCTCCTGGAGTTAAACTCCAGCTCTGTCATCCTGTATTTGCAGGATATCAAACAAGCCAAATAACCTCTATGAAGCTGAAATTTTTCATTTCTGAAATGAGCATAATAACAGCTACCTCCTAAAGTTGCTGTCAAGATTTAAATTATAATAAGGCACCTGGAAGACTATCTGACACAGCAATAGGATCTTTATTATCTATCTCTATTTTTAAAATGATTTCCAGACCTTCCACCCAATCTCACACAGAGGACATTTCCAGGTGTGAACAGTTTAAGAAGAAAGAAATTCTACCTTCAAAGTATCCAAAGGCAAGCCAACAAAGCCAACTCATTCCTTCCAAAATTGGCTTTCAAGATTTTCCTTCTTAAACACCTCTTTCTTACTTAACTTGTAGTCAAAGAAATTCTGTCTCTCATAGTCCAGAGGAGCTAGAAAGAGCAATCCCTTTAAAAGTTACTGCTTAACTATTAACCAATCCCCAAAGCAGAGGCTGACTTCCTCAGCTATTGAGTCTCCACAGCTGGATTCCAAGCCTTCTACCAAGTGCTGATGATCTCTTTGCCACCTGGGAACAGACTCTATTCCAACCTCTTGTTAGTCACACCTTCAGTGCTTCTTGATACCAGTTTTTCCTCTCTCTGCTTACCAAAAAAGTCCACTCATTACTCAACGTTAAGGTCAAGTTGTATCTATTCCCACGAAGATTTACTGGCCACCTGTCCCCATGTTGACTTTTCTGACTCTGAATACTTACAGCACTTATTTTCTGCACCAGTAACTCTACATTTCCCTTGCGTAATAATTTAACCATTATTATCCAGGGCAGAGTTCTATGTTTTATACATTATATCTTCCAAAACGTTCTAAAATTGTGCTGCAGATAGGATCATCTTTTTATTTTCTGAGTTATATAAATGAATCAGACAGAAAAAACAAATTTTACTGAAGACAGTCCAAAGCACTGTAAGTCAGACACTGATAATTTGGGTGTCTCTGCTCCAGTGCTCTGATTCCATTATCGCAGAAAGAAGAATTACACTTCCTTTTTCTATCATGAATTTTCCCCACTTAGCCACCAGGTCTTCAGTTGCTTTCTTGGCTGCTCATATTGTTATCAAAAATGACAGCAAGTGCTGGTAGGAATCTGCACGCTGAGGAGCCCATAGGAGCAGAAACAGCTCTTTGCCTGCAGTTACACGAAAGCTCTATCTATACAATCTTTATTGTTTTTCAAAAGAGACATCTTTCATTCCCAAAGCTGTAAATCTAACCCCCTTTTCCTAAAACAAAATGCCACTAAACAAGACCAAAAAAAAAAAAAAAAAAAGAATTGTAGTCGTGATGAGGTAAAGGGATAAATGCATGAAACTTTCAGCATCAGCTAGGTCAAAATACAAACATCCTAGAAGTGACAGAAAGCAGAATCAGTGCGCAATTGGTAAAAAATGTAGGCTTACACTGGGAAATTACTGCCTTTCTAACACTTTTTGAAAATAGTTGTCTTTTCCTAGACATATATAACTATAAGGAAGATGGTTTTGCTGAAGTAGACTATTTCCCCTGGCAGACAAAAACCCCAGTCACCTTTGCACCATGAGATTTCCTGGACTTCCTTACCTGTCTTCAAAAGACATTTTCTATTTCAGAGCCCTGCCGAGAGCCCCATGCCCTGGTTAGCATGATTGGAACTACAAGAAGCCACATCAGGTTCTACATGTAGGGATGGCTCTGTGAAATCCTCAGTCTCAGGGTCAGCATCCAGCATGTATTCACCAGTACGGAAAACAGATTCTCTAATGTAGCAATTTTAATATTTCTCTTCCTTCCCACACTTTTCTCCAGTCTCTAGTCATGAGAAGAATTACTTAGGCAGGTTTCACAAAAATGATGGTATTGCTAAATTTTAAGAAAACAGCCATATATTAGGGAAGCTTAATACATCTGGAAGATCCTAAGACCTTTGGCCAGCATTATATGGCAAGGAGGGAGGGATGGTCCCCAAGAACTTTCTACCTGATGGGACACAAATGTTCTTCAGCTCCACATTTATACCTTATTTGGGGGGAGGGGGTCTCCTGGCACTTGCCTAGCACCCGAAGAGCTATCACCCACTGTACAATCTACTAGTTAAATATTCTCAGGCGGGAGCCTTCCCACAAAAGCAGTGTCCTCAAACTCACGCTGTGGATGACCTTTTAGCTTCGGCTGCCCTATTAATATGTTTTAAACTACAGGTAATACTTGCAATTACAAGATTATTCCAGGGCTTCTGACTTTTCTTTCTGTCAATTCTTTCAACCAATACTGCACTGTCCCTTCCCACAGTCCTAATGAGGACTGATAAGTTATTATGGAAAGCAACTTAGTGCTAGAGGAGATGACAACGAGCTGTTCTAAATGCACAAAACAACATGTAATTTCAAAGCCCTTCATTTGAAATGTTAAAATTATCAAAGCTCTGGAATACAGGGTCAGAGAAGACCTGTGAATACAGGGTCAATTCATGTTCATAAGCTTTATTCCCAATAAGTCTAAAATTCTGAAAAGATGAATACATAATGTAGTTGGGCATTCATTATTTTGCTTAAAATATGTGAAATGTAATATTTTAAACAAGAAGCTCCTTTATATCTCCCCCTTATAAGCCAGTGAATCAGTGTTCTAAAAGCTAATTTATTTCCCTGAGCAAAATTAGAGATTCCATTCAGCCAAAGATGTTAAAGGGTTTGATAGTAATTTACCCAGAGTGCTGGCTCCCTTTCTCCTAATACATATCCTGCGTTTCTGAAAGTTGGGCCAGACAGGAAGATATTCTCATCTTAATAGTGATGATGATGATGCGGCAAAGAAGATCTGAGAAATGCTTCAAAAATCTGAGAAACAAGGAGTAAATAAGATATAAGATGGATGAGAAGAGGGAAGAGGAGAGGAGCTCAGTAACAATTTAGAATGAAGAGGTAATAGTCATGTTGAAAAGTCTCAGTGGGATCTGCAGAGTGAATCTGTGACAATCATCTGCACCTACTCCTATAGCTTAATACATGGTTATCATTACTATTAAATTGTCACCATGCACCTACTCCTATAGCTTAATACATGGTTATCATTACTATTAAATTGTCACCACCCTGTTACCATTACTTTCAAGGCAGGAATTTATAGCTTACCTTCCTTTGTAAGTAAGAAAGTAGTAATTCTATCTGAAATGTAGCTCAGGTGATAACTCTGACACCTTTGTGTATAGTTAGCTGGCTTGTGTACAGTATCTAAGTGTCAGGGAAGTACACTAGGGAACAGAGATGTCTTGAGTCCTAACAGAATTCATATTAACTAGACAAATGGAGCCCTTTCATATTTGGCTTTTTTTAACTAACATTGAAATTTTAACATCAAGAATTGGAAGGAAGAGAATATTAAACATAAAAAATGGTGCAAACGATGCTATTGACAAGGGCTTAACTGCCAGAGTTTACAAACAGCGCATACAACTCAATTAAAAATAAATAAATAAATAACAACCCAGTCAAAAAATGGGCAGAAGACCTAAACAAACATTTCTCCAAGCCATACAGATAGCCAATAGGCACATGAAGAGATACTCAATATCACTAATTGTTAGAGAAATGCAAATCAAAACTACATTGAGGTATCACTTCACTCTAATGAAGTGGTCATCATCAAAAAGTCTACAAATAATAAATCCTGGAGAGAGTGTGGAGAAAAGGGAATCCTCCTACACTATTGGTGTGTATGTAAATTGTGCAGCCACTATGGAACACAGTATGGAGATTCCTTTAAAAAACTAACAATAGTGTTACAATATGATCCAGCAATCCCACTCCTGGGCATATATCTGGAAAAAGGTATAACTCAAAAAGATAGATGCACCCCAACATTCATAGCAGCACTATTTACAATATCCAAGACACGGAAAGCAATCTAAATGTTCTTCAACAGATGACTGGATTAAAAAGTTGAGGTATACAATGGAATACTACTCAGCCATTAAAAAGAATGGAATAATGCCATTTGTAGCAACATGGATGGACCTGGAGATTATCATACTAAGTGAAGTAAGTCAGACAGAGAAAGACAAATATCATATGATATCACTTACATGTGGAATCTAAAAACTGACACAAATGTACTTATTTAAAAACAAGAAACAGACTCATAGACATAGAAAACAAACTTCTGGTTACCAAAGGGAGAAGTAGAGGGGAAGGATAAATTCGGATTAGCAGATACAAACTACTACATAAAAAATAGATAAGCAACAAGGTCCTACTATAACATAAAATACTATATTCAATAGCTAGTAACAACTTATAATGAGAAAGACATATCAACTTATAACTGAATCACTATGCTGTATACCAGAAACTGATACAACATTGTAAATCAACTATACCTCAATAAAATAAAATGGTATGGTAAAAAAATTAAATTGATGATGGTTCTGTCAGCCTTTTGACTGCCTATTTAGGGCACCAACAAATCAAATGATCAAATATGTCTATTTTTAATGCCAATAGGTTTTTCTATAGTTAAATACGCAAAGTTTTCAAAGTAATATACCTACGCAAACTTAGGGCTAAATTCAGCTAAAACATTCTGGTTTCATTCACCATGATCCAATGTTTAGCTCCATAGTTGATGGGGCTCAGAAAGACAGACACTTAGAGATGTACAAATGAGCCTAGATGAATTGATACTCCAGAATTTTTCAATTCCATTTGCTCACAGTCAGACAGGCACAACCGTTAAGTTAGAATTTGTAAGACGCTAAATGGCATTGACAAAAACAGAAAGAAAAAACACATACTGAGTTTTACTTGAAAAAACGAAGAGTGAAAAAAAATAAGGCAGGTCTCCAAAAAAGCAATCATCAAGAGTAAATTGTCACACCATTTAGATTTTACAAAAGACATGGAATGTGTTGCAAGATAAAAATAGAAAGTAAGCTATAAATAGCAAAGATATTTTTCAGAATAAAGGGAAAATAATATACTCCAAAAGTCTTTAGAAATGTTTCAAATAAAGCCCTGTGATTTGAGAAAAGAACAGAAAGAAAATGAGTAAGAGGCCTCAATTCTCTCTCAGTCCCTGTTTCACGTTTGGACAATATAGCAGTTTGCATCTATCCATATAAAAATACGAGTGCCTGCAATTTAAAAAAAATTAGAGCATTCTCATTTGTTTTCATATGCTCAATTCTCTAAAATCACATCAATTATGGTTAACTTTATTGATTTCACTTTCTTATATTTTAAACAATTTGATATCAAATATATTTATATTTTAATGATGACAATTCCACTTAGAATATGTATAATTTAGGCAAGTAAAATTTTAACTCCTAATTTTCATTCCTGTGTAACAAGGACTTTATAGAACTGTTAATATTGAGTCAGAGATAATACATGTTGCCAGACATGTTATATGTGTCTGGTAACGGTTAGTTCTCCCAAATTACTAATGCACAAATATTTTTATAAGAGTTTTAAAGGTACTTTTCCAGTATCCACTAGATTCTTTCAAAGGTCTGGGGAAAAACACCATCAGATTAATTTTCTAAAATGTTAACTTGCCTATATTGCTGTTTTAGATTCTGCTTAAAAATAGTTAGTAGCTAATTTTTGAGCACTATTATTGCAGATTTATGTTTTAGAAAGCTCACAATATTGCTTTCTCTGATCATATCATTTAAGATTGAAAGTGTTGAAGTGGACAAATTAAGGCTTTTCAGGTAAATGTACAAACCATGAGCAATTTTCCAGGAAAATGCAATGTTTATAATAGGTGTAAGTACAAGTTAAAGTAATTTTGTAGAGCAAAAAAAGAAGAAAGTAAACTCATTTCAAGAAATATTTACTATGTATCTACTATGCAAAAGGCAGCTAGGAATCAGAAGTACAGGGACAGTGCTGTGACGTACAGTCCAGAGAACTGATCCTTCCTTACTTACTCCCAGGGCCAGTGCTAATCAACATTTGGTCACTAAATAAGCAGATAGAAAACATTATCATATTTGCAGATGTCACAAAATGGAAAACCTCTAGGAGAGATTATGTAACTTCGAAAGAGGAATAAGTGAAAATGGAAAAGTGCCTTAGGATGCTGAAGATGTGCCCTGAACCTGGAAGAGGTAAGAGTGATGGCATACAGCCAGTGGAAAGCCAGCTTAAGGATTTAAGGCTAGAAGAACTATGATAAAATATGCTCTATCTTAATCTTCATGAGTGTGTGATTTCCTTCCCTAAAGATCTAGTAAAAGCACTGTCCTCGTGCTCATATATACAAAAATAAAAATAATAATTAAATGGAACACTGGGAATACCAAGTATTCTCCAGAATATAAAGCACCTGGAACTCTCTAACATTGCTGGTGGGCACAAAAATTAACAAAACCATTTTGGAAAAATGTTTCATAGTATATATACCCTATGACCTACCAATTCTACTACTGGGCATATAGTTACTGAAATGATTACTTACAGCCACTAAAAGACATGTATGAGAATATGTATAGCAGCTTTGTTTATAATAGCCCCAAACTGAAAATAGTTCAAATATCCATCAATAGTAGGATAGGCAAATAATGTGTATTTTATTCATAGAATGAAATACTACACAGCAATAGAAAAGAACTAGTGATACACTCAACAACATGGATAAATCTAAGAGAAAAATGCTGAGTAAAAAAGCCAAACAATAAAGAGTATATACTTCCATGATTCTATTTATATGAGGTTTAAAAATACACAATAGTGATCTATGGTAATAGAAGTCAGAACATTATACACATCCATGGAATACTCTTGGAAGGGGTCTATTGACTGAGAAGGGGAATGAAGGTTTTTTCCTAGTGAGGGAAATGCTGTATATTGTGATCTGCGTGGTGTTTACAAGGATATACATGTATGTTATATCCTTGTAAATCTCTCTCTCTGTGTCTCTTCTCTCTACATATATATATATATAGATTGAGTTGAGTTGAGTTGAGTTGAGTTGAGTTGAGAGAAAGGAAGTACAGTCTCCTACCTGGCCTTAGGCCCTGGGGATCAGCCTTCTTGGAAGCTGCGAACAACCACCTTGCTGCAGGCAAGACTGTTGCTGTGTGTGTGGCTGGAGTAAGAAGGAAAGGTAACTAGGATCATTGGCTAAAGAATATTAAATTTCTATTTTGCCAGTCACCAAAGACCAATATTTTAGCACTACCTGTTTTCTTCTACTTGTTGTGTTTATGTGTCTGTTCCTCCCCCAGTTTCCCAGAGATGAATCTCCTTAAGACTTATGGCTGAAATGTCATGCTGTACTTCACTGAGCCTAGCACAAAGCTGGACAGGTATATGTAGATGTTTCAATCTTGTTAATAATAATCATAGTAATGATATTTTTCAATTACCATTCTATACCTCACAAAATAGTAGAACATTCTACCAACCTATTAAGTAGTTGTTTTTATCCCAAATCTACAGATGACAAAACTGAGGCTCAGAGACCTCCTGTGAATTTTAAGTGGAAGGACAGGGCCTCAAATGCTGTGTACACAATTGTCAAATTCCTTGACGCAGTCACTTCTAACTGTTAGAGTGGATGACTATAAAACATCTGCTTAAACTCTCTTTCTAGCTGCAATTTTCTTCCCCATGACACTGCACTGTTTTGTCTGGTGCCCCTGCCACTATCAGAGGCCATGCTTATCAAACAAAATGCCTGCAGTTCTGCAGTAAACACAGCTCAAGGCCTCACAAAGAGCCCATGTCCATGTAGTTCACACAGTTGGTTCAGTCTCACAGCCTTCTAAATAGTCTGGTCTCACTTCTCAGTGTATTCCCATATTAAGTCAGGTCAAATGAATCTGCTCAGGACTTCTCAGTCATTCCCTTGGTGTAATATGTCATCTCCTATCCAATTAATTATTTTTAAATTTATAATGTAATTAGGAATAGTTTTTTATATATACCTAATCGCCCCTTCATTCTGAGCATTTCTTCATCTATTTATAAAATCACACATGTGAATTTTGTTCTTTTCTTGATCATGTTGAGAGAGACAATTCAAGCTTGCTTAGTATAGCCAATTATTTTCCGTACCATGACCAAAGCAGATCGATGTTTTGGTGATAGTATGCTACTAATCCAGGTCCACAGAGAGAGACAGCTTCTCTGGAAAGACTCCATCATCTTATTTTACAATCTGCATTGAATAACTCTATCAGCCTACAAGTTTTTGACATAGCCTCATGCTTTCCTCACCTAACTCTATTTGACAGCTAAAAGTAGATCACATTTATAGAAAATACGCACGTTTTTAGGTGGCATGGGCATTTCTTTCATATGATGATCTGTCAGATCTAATTCACATATAGGCAGAATGTCCTTTCATGTTGGCAAGTGCATATTCATCATTCACTTTCTGTGGATAGCTAAACAATGCAGTATCTCACAGAAGCCTTATTATCCCATAATACATTCTGGATTAAACCCTTCCTAGAGGACTGAGTCTAACTGTGGGTGCACTTGACTTGAGGAAAAGGTATTTTAAAGAGATAAACTACTAATGGAGGTAGAGTGGGGAAAACATTGAGTAACAGAATAAAAGATTTTGGAGGAATGTGCATGTCACTGCAGATGTACATACAACAAATCCTCCTGGGTTTAAACTTGATTCCACAATTTACTATGTCATCTTAAAATCATAGCCACAGTTTACTCCTCTGTAAATTTATTATAAAACTTAGGTGAGGAAGTGTTTAAACTGCATGGCACAAAGCCCATCAAGTAGTTATGGAAAAAATAGATCTCTTCACTTGAGAGAATTTTCCTTGACCAACCTGGACCCAACATGTCTTCAACCCTTATATTCTTGTGCTCTCCATAAAGCAATTTACATTTTTCTCCTAATTAAAGAATTTACATCCTGATTTTGCTTCTGAAAAAGATGTTACTGAATTATTTTCTCTAAATACTCTCTTTCAAGTTCTCATTGAAATTTCAGTAGAAGTCTTTATTATCTTCATCAGCAAACCTGGGTTTCCTTCTAAATTCTCTGGTTTTGCTCTTCTCACTTTTCCTGGGTGGTTTTCTTACCTTTTACTGCTACTGTCTGTGCCTTAATAAAAAAATAATGAGAGACTCTCCTGAAGATATTTTGAAGTACACAACTAAAATAATAATTTGGGTGTTTGTTTTCGTAACACCTCATATACAGCCATGGAGTCCAGGCACTGCCACTTAGATCCTGTGTTACCTGGAAAATGTCATGAGGTTCACTGTGCCTTACTTCTCTAATCTGTAACATGGACCAAACATTAGTAAATAAACGTATTACTCTATAGGACTGTTATGAGGAATAGATGAATATTTATAAAACATTTAGTGTAGTGACTGTCATATAGTAAGCATTTAACAAATGCTAGCAATAGACGCATTTAATAATAGAAAATGCATTCAGAATACTTACTAGTTATATTCATTTTAAATGCTTAATATAGACAATATTATGTAGTTCTGTTTTTCTTTGCTTTGCTTCCAACACTAGATGCTCTTAGTTTCTGAGGTATTAGAAGCTCTATGTAGCAGACACAAAATAAATGTTTGTTAAATTTGCAAGCTGATGGAAAAAAGTGAAAAATTTTCATTTCGGCTGTTCAAATAGAGTCTTTATGATGTCGCCAATGACTTAAAAGTGTTCAGCACTTAATAGTGGTGCATTCAATAGAAAGAAATCTGCCAGGTAACAAAAGGGACACCTCCCTCTGGGTACTTACAGACAACTAAACAAAAATTCATGGTTCTGAGCATGTTGTGAGATAGTGTCTAAAATGTCTCCCTTCAACACAACATTATAAACCAAATATATAATTTAAAAAAAAGAAAGAAAAAGAAGAAAATTAAATTAAAAAAGTGTCCCTTCTAATAACTTCAGTGGTAGCAAACCCAGGTATTTTCAAACAAAATGGGACAAAGCCTATATATATTGTTAACGCAGCTGAATTAAAGAATGCATTTAAATAAATTCTATTCTAAAACATACTAATTAATCCTACTGCAAACAAAGTGTTACAGGTAGTGTTTGAAATAATACTAACCAAAGGTATAATAATGTGAAATTATCTGATCACTTATTAACGTTATTTATAGTTTCCTCTCTCTAAATGATAGATTACTGCAGTAAATCTACATATGTGTAGCAAACATGTATTTTATTGCAAACTTTTATTTAATTAAAAATATGTATTTTTAGCACTGAACTTCAGAGGAGGCTACAATTAAAATTATTCTATTTAATGATCATTCTAACAGCATGAATTGAGCAAAAATGGAATGGATTGTTGCATGAAATATTAAACTTCCTGACTTGGATGGGTTTAGTAAAAATGAGTAACTATTTCTAAAGAATAATGTAAAAACAATAACATAAATCTATATTGGGTGGGAATTTCAACTCAGTATACTCTAAAGTTGCTTTCATCTAAATAATTCTAATTTTGAATCCCTAACTATACTGGATATTAAGCTCTAGTTCTTTTATGTAGTTAAATCTTATATTTATATAAATTAAATCTTCTATCTAATTGGTAGAATTAGAAGCCAATAATTTATACATTATGTGAGTTCGTCTATCTGAGTATTATATTATATAATAGAAAAGATGGTGTTATCATTCCTTTCCTGATGCCACCCATCTTTATATTCACTGGGCATCACTGAAGTCCAATATACATTTTACAATGGACTTATGTAATATTTTAGTGGTATCATATACATTATCAATTGCTATGACAACAGTTTTGTAATCCTACAGTCTTATTAGATCTCATTAGTTTACCTACCAAATGCTTTCATGAGAATATTTATAAAATATAAGGATAAAGTCTAAGTGATTATTTTTTCTTTGACCCTCTTTTATTTTTTCCTTCTGAGGGGATTTGTGCATTTTTTTTTTTCCTGAAGATTCAGTTAGTCCAGCTTTTCCTACTTGGGCTATCAGGATTTCTACTGGAAGCAGTATTTGCCTTTTCAAAGAACACAGGTCAACCTCATTTAGCAGTGTTGAAAGTGTATACATTTATTTCAATGACTTGCATGAATTGTGTGTGTGACTCCACTGACATTTGCTCAGTTAATGTGCACTACTGAAGCAGGGGCTGCTAGTTGCTCTATTATTGTGTAACTTTCTGTCTCCCTCACTACATGGCTAAAGTAAATATCTATTTCTTAAAAAAAACTGCTATAATAGTACTTAATGGTGTTTTCCAAGCATTTGATAGTATTGCCTTTCTTTTTTCTAAACTAACTTGCATTTATCTTCTTACCTTTCCCCTCACTGAGTATAAATAAACCTCAAGACAAGGTACTGCCATGTAAGTCCATTTACCAGCAAAGGAAAAGAAAAACAAAATAGCTTTAATCTCAATTCAGCTAAATTCAACAAGCATTAATTGAGCACCCATTTCATGCCAGGTGCTGAGCCGGGACTTGGGGAAACAAAATTAGTTTCTGTCCTTAAGTAGTTCAGCAGGGGAAGTGGGTATGTAAAAATAAAAATGCTGTAATGTAATAAGCCCTAAAATGTATCTGTAATGCAATGTTTAATAGACTACAAGAGTCATTTTAGCATAGTTGTTAAAAACATGGACTCTGGAGGGACTCAGAACATACAGCCTAGGTTTCAACCCCACCACCAACACTTACTACCTGTGTGACTTTGGGCAAATAACTTAACCTTTCTATGCCTCAGGTTTTTAACCTATAATTGGGGATAAAATTATTACCTATAGTCTTCCTCTGTGTTCACGGGTGATTGGTTCCAGAACCCCAGCGGATATCAAAATCCACAGATTTTCATGCCCCTTACATAAAATGGCATGGTACAACTGGTCTTCCATGCCTGTAGATTCACATATATAAATGCAAAGGGCTGACTGTATTTCATAGTGTAATTATAAGTTAATATTTACACTAAATATAAATGGGTTAATATTTATAAAGTTATTGATATAGTGTTTGGCACAATCAGATGCTTTTTAAGTATTCATTGAATAAAATAATGGAGAGTTAATTGCTTAGGAAGTAAGAAAAATGTGATCTCAGTGGGATATTTAGGAAAAATACTTCAGAGAACAGGTATTTAAGAATGAATCAAATTTTCCAAAAAGGACAAAAAGAAAGCATGAAGAATGGTACATGGGTAGTGAACTCTCAAGACTATCTAGTCAAGAGATAGCAAAGGGCTTCCTACAAATAGACAAAAACCTTCATTAAAAATAGCAACTGAAAAGTACGTGTAAGCTAGTACTGTGCATCTTACAGAATGGCTCAGGGATCAGCAACACTGCTCTCACTCGGGAGCTGGTCAGGAACACAGTAGTTTAGGCCCCACCTCAGATGTACTGGGTCAGGATCTGTGTATTAATGATGATTCTTTTACAATCAAATTCAACAGTTCTAACACTAACAGTTATAGAGATCTTAAAATAGAAAAAAGCTAAAGTGAGCTGACTAATTGATACAATCCCAATGGAGGAAACAGCACTAAAGTTGAACACAGTTTGGATTAGCACAGGAAGGAGAAGGACATTGGGAATTCAAGAAAACAACAGCACTAAAATCACAGGATGGACCTAAACCCAGAGATTCTTTGGCTGGTGGTGAATTTGAAGAAAAGCTTTTATATTCAACCTATCCGTTATGAATAAGCCTAAATCCCTTGAGCAGACCTCTTTTTCTTCAGTTCCATATCTGCAAAATAAGAACACAGAATGAAACTCCTGATTTTACTTCCCACACTGTAGGCATGTTCAGATACTCCCACAGGTGACCCATTTTCAAGTGAAAATGGTCTTTTGAGACTACTTCCTTTCTATGCACAGGCAGTCTGCTTTGCTAGGAAGCTTCAGAGGTCACTCTGGTGAGGCTATTGAAAACTTAATTTTCCTTTTGGTTTTGAAACAGAAAGAACCTTCGACAACACTGCTGACTGGCTCTGAAGTGGTGGCTGGTGTCAGCTTGGCTGAGGGTGCAGGAAGACAGAACAGGCTGTACCAGCAGGCACTGACCTCTGTTCTCCATGGCCTGAAAGTAGCAAGGCCAAGACAGGAAGCATTTGAAACACTCCCAGGGCAAGCAGAGAAAAGGCCAAGGATTACAGCAGCCGGATAAAGAGTGGGAACACCTGCATTCAGTGATGTAGAGGCTGTTGCTCTAAGGAAAGTAGTGACAGAGATTAAGTGGCAAAGGTCCTAAGGACAAAGATACAAATAAAAGGCTGCCTTCTGAAGGGGACAGTGGGTTCATAGGGTGGACCCACCCTTGAACGTGATCCCCACAGAGAGTGAGGACACATCCAGGCTCTGTGGTGAAATAACAGGGAGGCGCAGAGCAGCAGGTGGCCCTGGTTGCAGGTAGCCCTGGCACAAGGAGCCAAGGCACCCTTCAGTGCAGAGTTGAAACTCCGGGCACTATCTTCAGATATAACTTCGCCTGAAACTTCTCACTAAATATCCCAAACGTTGACTGCTTTAGGTTGTTTAGCTTGTGTTCCAAATTCCTTTTGTATGACTTTTTTTGTTTTTTTTTTACATTTTTTAAATCTTCAGGTGTAAGTTGGCTCATGGTAATACAGCAAGTATGTCACCTGAACTTTAAAGAGTTCTGTTTGCCACATCCCAGGTTTTCAATGGTTAAAAATTGTGGGATCTTTTGGAGAGAGATGTTTAGGTTAAAATCTAGAAGCACCGATACCATGCTTTTCTAAAGGTGAAGATAGTTATTTTGTACAAAGCAAATTGTGATTAATAAGTTTATTTTAACTGATGCAAACTAAAGCACTAGCTATTTAACAGTTGTGATGTAAGGCTTGAACTGAGGGAAATAAGGCGGGGGGGGGGCAACAACTAAGGAAATTTCTTTCATTAGTAGCTGTGCATAAAATCATCAGCTCCCTGACTTGCATAAATTAGTTCTGCTACTTCCTCTCTGAATTCCCCAGAGTTGGCAGTATCCCACCGGCCCCTCAGTTTGCTCTTAAATGTCACTAGAACCTCCGCTCAGAATTATAACCTAATTACAACATACACATTTGGGGATACTTTTATGTTAAGAATTTGTGCAAATTTAACAAATGAAACCAGAGGAGTTGAAGCAAGGAGAACCACATGAGAAACATGATGTAGATGCAGAGATAAAAAAACATTAGGCAATATTCCCAATATTTTCTCCTTTAGCATTAAGTGTTTATCAAAGCTGCACACTGCAATAATGGTGACTAATGTTGCATGGTATAATGGAAAATGATTGAGTGATATATTAGAGCCATGGCTGCACATCTAAGTGTGTAGTTAACAGCTTGGTTGGTTTTAATATGTGCCATAATTACAGATACCGAGCTGGCATGTTTAGCTAAAAATGGTTAAGAAAGTAATCACTGAAATAAGATGCAACATGGTTAAATCTTTTTAATCTTAATACTACTTCCCCTATTAACATGCAAAAAGACCTTGCTGCTCTTCAGCAAAATGATTTTCATGTACAATTTTGCTCAGTCCATACAGCAGTTCCATAGGTGTCCTACTAATTAAAGAACAAAGCATAATGTCCTTATACTAGTGGAGCAAAAACAGCACTCACAATGGCTTGCACATTGTCCTACACCTTGGAGACTTGGTATGACAATCACTTAAAAACCTTATCTGTGAGGCAATATAAAATGAGGATTTACCTAGTGTTTACATTCCTGGTCCTAAATAAAGTAATTGTTCAAGGTGAAAGAAAGTCTTTTGCTTCCCTGTAGGGCAGTTCCACATTCATTTTAAACCAATTCTCACTCCCTCTAATCTGTGACACTCAGGTACCAGCACCTTAACTTCAATTTCTTCCAACAATACAATCTGGTGAAAAAAATTACATTCCAGAAAGTAGACCTTACAGTAAATACCTATTAAACTAATTTACCTAATGATCTTCATTACAAAATTGGACATTCAGTCCTCGGCAAATGTTTAAATCCTAAAAGTGGATTTAAAATGTCTCAAAAATACAGCAGTTCAGTAAGATATGATATATATTACATATAGATATTTATTTGAAAATAATTATCAATACAGTTATACTGTTGAAATATATAAAACTGTACTGTGTTTCTCTCAGTTAAAAATGTAAATACCAGAAAAACATAAAACAGTTCCCGAAGGTGGCTGCATAATCATTCTTCTTGCCCTATCCATTGTTTTCCCAGGATTGCTGCAATTCCCTAAAACTCCAGTAATTTGCTATGATTTTTCATATACTTCCAAACTGCATTAATACACCAATTCGACTTTTTAAGTAACAATTTATTTTTTCCTTTCTTTCTTTAGCACTTCCCTTGACCACCTTTGACTTTTCCAGATAATTATATCTGGTAGTAATAATTGAAATTCATAATTTTTTGGTTGAAAATAATGATCAAATCTACAATGCATTTCAACAAAATATTTAATTATAATTAGTGTGATGTTCACATATTCATGAGTAGATAAACTTTAATAATACTATCTCATGATTACCTTAAAATTACAACCTTACAAAATACACAGTATTGGCTCCAATGTATATTTTTGTTTTTAACATCTGAAAAGAAGGAAGGAAGGGAGGGAGGGAGGGAGGGAGGGAGAGGAGAGAGAGAGAGAGAGAGAGAGAGAGAGAGAGAGAGAGAGAGAAAGAAAGAAAGAAAGAAAGAAAGAAAGAAAGAAAGAAAGAAAGAAAGAAAGAAGAAAGAAAGAAAGAAAGAAGGAAGGAAAGGAAAGAAAAGAAAGAAAGAACATTCTATACATCTAAAGGCCAGCATACCCAATTCTTATTAAATACTAGGAGGGATATACTTGAACATTTCATGTCCACCTGGGTAATGCCTAGTAAAGACTGGAAGAATGTAAAAATTAGTAATCTCCTAAATTCATCAAAAAATTTATAATCTAATGTTTTATTCATAAAGTTGGCAAAACAAAGAAATGTTTGTTAAATGCAGAAATCAGTTTATCATTTTTGGACTTTGCTGATAATTACCCTAACTTATATCTATCACAAAAAGAAGGGAAATGCATTCAGGAACACAGCTAATGACAGAAGAAGAAATAGGATCAAGATGGAGATATAACATCTCCAAATTCTGGAGAAGGAGATGGTATTCCTTAGGGTTAAATTGGTAACAGTTGATAAGTTATGTAAGATTGGAACTTTTTTATTTATTAGATTGTAGGGAAAATATTATTCAATGTTAAAGAAGTTAAACAGTATCTGAAACTAGTGTTACTAGAAGGAGAAATTAGTCTCTTCAATTAAGGTGATCTAATCTTTTAAATTGATCAAAATGATTCCCAGTAGAGGATATGCTAAATGATTGCTTCTTTATTGACAATAAGAACTTCAGCCAGAACCTCAGAGACTATCATTAATGTTATCTCACTTTAAGCCCTATTGAGTCCATCAGTATGCTTCTACAAGATACTAACAGAGAACACTGAAAAGTAGAAAAGAGGGAATTTAAAAGTGAGTCAGTTATAAGCAGCACTGAATTACTTCATAACCATTTGATTAGAACCTACTGGTTAGACAAGCAGAGTATGTTAATTTTTTTCTAATAAAGTAGATTTAGCAGAGGAAAACAGATTTTTAACTACAGGGGTTACCAATTAAAGTATGAATCGCCTAACCAAAAGTGCAAAATGTATTTTTGTGTCTGGTCTTAAAAACCCATTAGTACTCTATAATTTATCTCTTTATTTTAACATAAGTAGATGTGTTAATCCAGGTCCTCTGAGAAGTATATGCCAAAACAGGATTAAATGTGGAACAGATTTATGAGAATAAATGGTTATGAAGGGAACTGGGAGGGGACATGAAGGAGGCCAGGAGGGCTGTCAGACCACATCCTAGTCTGGCCTTTGTGAAGGAAAGGAAGAAGGGAGGTTGAATGAAAGTCTTAGAAGGCAGTGCAGTTCCAGGGAAATTTAACAAACACAGTGGAAGTCCTTGATCCAAAGTCACCCTTCAGAGAACTTCTCTATTTCTAAGAAATGGGCCTCTCTTATCCCTGCCCTGCTTAGTCATTGGCTAGGAGCAGCCCTAAGGAAGTTTGTGAAACAGGGTCACTAAAAGACTAAGACCTAATGGTAAGATTATAGAATGCATTCCCTCCCCACGCCTTACTATAAGGGCTTCTGTATAATGACGGAGGATTATACCCAAAAGAACTGAAAGGACCAGGCTCTATTTAAGAAGAAGTTTGTAGGGAAACTTAAAGATAACGGGATAAAAAAGCAAGAAAACTAAAGGAAATTTGAAGCTTCAGATATCTACACTTATAACAAACATTAAAGATACTTTGGGGTCTGGATCAAGGTAGCAAAACAGGTAGATGCTGAGCTCACCTTCTTCCATGGGCACAACAAAATTACAACTCCTGATGGAGAAATTATCTCTGAGAGACACCCAAAGAAAGCAGAAAGATTTCCCACAACTAAAGATTTATATAAAGAAGCCACAAAGAAATGGCTAGGAGGGGCAGAGATGTGATCTAACAGGATCCATGCCCTTGGTGCAGTGACCTCCTAGCAGGAGGGAGATCACAACTGTAGAGGTCTTCCCTGAGGAGTAAGGAGTCCAATACCCACATCAAACTCCCCAGCCCACGGGTCGGGTACCAGGAAGATAAGCTTTCAAACTGTCTGGATGTGAAAGTCAATGGGGCTTACATTTGGGAGAGCTAGAGAACTGCAGAAAACCAAGTCTCCATTCTCAAAGGGCATGCACAAGATCTCACTTGCTCCAAGCACAGAGACAGTACTTTGAAAGATGTTAAGATGAGGTCCACTTGATTATTTTTGAGAGTCGCCTGGAGAGGCAGGTGACAGTTGAGACTAAGCTGCTGATGAAAGCCAATTTTGTGATTCTGTACCATGCTGATACTGGTATTGATGGGCAACATTTTGAAATTATCCCTGGAGCCCATCACAACACTCACAGCAGTTGCACATCACTTGGCATCAGGCATAGCCAGTCACACTGGGGGCCTAGGCCACCTACAATGGATGGTCCCTGCAGCCATCATGCATGAGCAGGACTCATCTAGCAGTGTCAGGGACCTGTCCCACCCACCAGCATACCTGCAGCAACTGTAAAAGGAAGAACTTTGCAGCCAGCTGGGCCAGAGGCCAGCCACACACACTAGCACACTTGCAGCTGTCAGCCCCTCACAACAGAAAGATGCTTGCAGCCCACATAGGAAATACCCCTGAAGCATCTGGCTCTGGTGGAGTATGCTGCTGGACCTCATAGGACAATTCCTACATAAGGCCACTTCACCAAGACTGGGAGATGTTACAGACCTACCTAATACAAAGAAATAAACATCAAGAATTATGTAAAATGAGGATACAGATAAATATGTTCCAAATGAAAGAATAAATCAAAATCTCAGGGGAAAAAAGACAAAAAAACAAGAACAAAAACAAAAAAACAAAACAAAACAAAAAAAAAAAAAAAAGAGAAATAAGCAATTTACCTGATACAGAGTTCAAGGTAATGACCACAAAGATTCTTAATGAACTCAGGGAAAGGATAGATGACTAGAGTGAGAACTTTAACAAAGAGTTAGAAAATATAAAAAAGAACCAATCAAAGCTGAAGAATACAAAAACTGAAATGAAAAACACACTAGATGGAATCAATGGTAGATTACATGATATAGAAGAACAGATCAGCGATCTAGAAGACAAAGTAGTAGAAATCACTCGAGCTGAACAAAAAAAGAATTAAGAAAAATGAGGATAGTTTAAGGGACCTCTGGAGACAACATCAAGCTTATTAATATTCACATTATAGGGGTCTCAGAAGGAAAAGTGAAAAAGAAAAGGGAAACAAACTTATTTGAAGAAATAATAACTGAAAACTTTCATAACCTGGGGGAGGAAACAGACATCCAGGTCCAGGGAGCACAGAGTCCCAAATAAGAATAACTCAATGAGGTCCACACCAAAGCACATTATAATTAAAATGGCAAAAAATAAAAATTGAAACTCTTAAAAGCAGCAACAGAAAAACAACTAGTTACATACAGGGGAACTCAGGTAAGACTATTAGCTAATTTTTCAGCAGAAACTTCACAGGCCAGAAGGGAGTGGCATGATATATTCAAAGTGCTCAAAAAAAAAAAAAAAAAAAAAGCCCTACAACCAAGAATACTCTACCTAGCAAGGTTATCATTCAGAATTGAAGGAGATATAAACAAAATTGATAAATCTTTAGCCAGACTGATCAAGAAAAAAAAGAGAGGAGAAAATCAGAAATGAAAGAGGAGAAGTTAACAACCAACAGCATTTAATACAAAGAATTATAAGATTTACTATAAAAAATTGTATGCCAATAAATTAGACAACCTAGAAGAAATGGATCAATTCCTAGGAACATACAATCTTCCAAGATTGAATCAGGAAGAAACAGACAATCTGAACAGACTGATCACTAGTGGTGAAATTGGTAAGTAATCAAAAAACTCCCCACAAACAAAAGTCCAGGACAAGATGGCTTCACAGGTGAATTCTAACAAACATTTAAGGAAGAGTTAATACCCATCCTCCTCAAACTATTCCAAAACATTAAAGAGGAAGGATCACTCTTAAATTTGTTCTACCAGGCCAGAATTACTCTGATACCAAAACTAGTAAAAGACAACACACACACACACACACACACAAATTAAAGCACAATATTCCTGATGAATAGAGATGCAAAAATCTTCAACAAAATAGTAGCAAACCATATTTAATAATACACTGAAAAATTCATACAGTATGACCAAGTGGGATTTATCCCAGGGATGCCAACAGATCCCCAGGATTACTTTAGTAAGTAGTCCTTTGACTTTATTTTTCCTTTCCATAATTGTTTGGCTAGTCTAGGCTTTTTGGACTTCCATATAAAATTTAAAATCAGCTTGTCAATTTCTACTAAAAATCTGCTGGGATTTGAATGGGATTGCATTGAAATGTCAAAAGATGATGAGACTACCATTCAATATCTGACATAAAAAGACAATGCATTTACATGTATTTAAAAAGCAAAAGGATTTTTTTCCTCTTTCCTAACCAAGTTTGTCAAATATTAAAATCCAGGTATATCAGCTTACTAGGGCTGCTGTAAAAAATTAAAAATTATCATTATCTAGGGTGGCTTAAAACAACAGAAATGCATTCTCTCACAGCTGTAGAGGTTTAAAGTGTGAAATCAAACGGTCAGCACATTCATGTTCCCCCTGAGAATCTGAGTAAAATCCTTCCTTAACTCTTCCAAGCTTCCAGTGGTGGCCACCAGGAATCCTTGGCATTCTCTGGTTTGCAGCTGCATGAATCCAATCTCTACCTCCATTATCACGTGGTACTCTCTCCTATCTGTATTTGTCTCTATGTCTCTTTCCTCTTATAAGGACACTAGTTACAGTGAATTAGGGCCTAACCTAATTTGAGCATTATCTCATCTTAACTTGATTACATCTGCAAAGACTCTATTTCCAAATAAGGCCACATTGACAGGTGAAAATAACAACTAATATTTATTTTATTTTAATTGCCATCATAATTTGATAGTTAATAAGTGGCTGGACCAGGACTTGAATCCAGGTAATGTGGTGACAGAATCTGTGCACTTATCCACTCACCCATACTTTCTCTCAGAATTTAGTGAAAAGCAATTCTAGGTTTGGACTATTGAAACATTTTCAGGTACTCTACTGCCCCATTCCTTAAAGCCTTGTGTTTCTGTCACCTCTATCATTCTTCATGTCTCCCAGTTTGATGTGATGCTTTCATTCTATCACTGATGCTAGAGTTGCACTCTATATAAATCAGAAGCCAGAGTAAAGGAAAGAAATAACTCCTTTGGTATTCTCAAGAAATAACATTTGTAGGGGCCAATGGCTAGGCCACTCAGCATGACTGCTCAATGTGACCATCCTCTAGGATGATCTGAATGCTACCTTCATTACCCTGAGGTGCTGTGGCTGGAAGGCTCAGAGGAGCTGACCCACAAAGTGTCTTTCCAGCTTAGTACTACTTGAGGGCCATGGTGAATCCAACACAAATGACCTGGGGGTGAGTTTGTCATGGTATTTTCAAAAAACTGCTGTTATTCATTATTCATACTTTAATTGGAATATAGTCTGAGAGTCAGTCTTTTTCTATAGCCCCAGAAAAGCATCAAGTATACAGCTAACTCTCTTTAATAGGTCAGGATCTAACCAGGAAAACCTCAAAAATGCTAATTACTCTTTGCTCTGCCCATGACAAAGGCCGGTGTCCCAATCCACACGGATTGAATGCCAATCTCACACTTTATTGCTAACACAGGTTGCACAGAAGCCTGCAAAAGACAGACAGACAGACAGACAGACAGACAGACAGACACACACACACACACACACACACACCCGCTTGGCCAGTTCACCTGTAAAATAGTGAGAATTACTGAAGCTCTCTCTCACATATCATAGGATTTACAGAGGTTTCTGAAGTTCTAATTAATTGCCATCATAACTTGACATATTGTCAGAGTGTAGTGGTTTATTCTGTGTTTACAAAAAATATTTTTTAAAAAACCCACAATGCAAATCCCAACAATAAACTGCCTAAGTGTCTGCCTACCCGGTACAATTTGAGGGTGATAAAAGTCACTTTTATTATTTTCATTCTTTCACCTTAGAAAGTTTACCCACCTATCTACCTGAGTGTCTGGCAGTTGATACTTCAAGGTCAAGGCACTGACTTACAAAAAAAGGCCGATCATAATTGTTCTTACTCTGCCTAATAACGCTTTAATTCATTAGCAACTGCGTTCATTGAAAAGAACACAAGCTTTAGAATTATAAAGGGCAGAATTCAAATCTTGCTTTTGTCACTTTCTAGTTTTGTATAACGACGTAAAGCACTTAATTGTTTAAAATCACTTAAAATGGGAATAACAGTACCAACCCTGCAAGTTTTCAGTGAAGATGAAAAAAGTACAGAGTGCCTGTGGTAGTGAGTTGGTCATGAGAGCTGTTACAGATAAACTTAGAAATTTCCTACTTGTCTATAGACTACCTGAGTGTCACAGACAACACTGCAGTGAACAAAGTTTGAGCGCTAAGACTAACTCAGAATTTCTTATTACACTGACTTTTCATTGTCTGTTACACATGATCAAACAATGTGACTTAATTTGGCTCCAGCTCGTTTTTCTAATAGAAAAAATTCTCTACTTCAAGTGCAGATCTCTTTCTGCCTCCAATTTCACTAGATTTGATATCTCCAGGGTAATTTTTAGGTTCCAAAAATATTATTTAGTGGTTTACTTCTGATATTCAAAACCACACTTTTGTCCTTAAGCTTTACATCCAACATACAAATCTTTTCATTCTATTTCCAGCAAGTTTTTAACAATGATCACATTTATAAACTTAAGACTATCAATGTTTTAAATTGCATTCATAAATTTAATATATTTCATTTCCTGTTTAAGCACTTTGGCTAACTTATAAAATAATATTTCCCCTAATGCTTTTAATAAAACCAGCAGAATTAAAACTATAAATATGATTCTTAAATTATTTTGTTTCCCAATACAATACATAATTTTAGTAAATTATAAGTCTAAAGCAAGTACTCAATGACACATTTTAAATTAGAATCACAAGGTTAATTTTTTACTTGAAAAAGCCAAATCCTCTTTAATATTACAGCTAGCTAAAATACCAAATTTGGACAAATTCCTTCTTAGCACAAAAATATTAATGCTATAGATATGATTCTATCAATCATCTGTATGTCTAATCCTAAATCTTCCTGTGGTTAAGTATGTTAAGGAAACAATTATATCACCCTATACATCTTTTCAGGAGGTTAAGATCATTTAAGGACCAGAAATATAAGCCAGATATATAAGATCTGGAGCTATAAATATGCAAAGTGATTTTTTTCTCACCTTCCCAACTGTCAGGCTGACTGCCATTTTTGGGCAGTTCATCCTAGAGTTCTTAAACTAAAGAAGGAAGGTGGTAATGTAACCCAATTTTCTATACTTGAGTCACATCTTTACCTCCTTCTACAATTTTATTATATAACTTTGCAACTTTCCACCTAGACCAGTACACCACTCAATTGAATTTTTTTGGTTCTAATTTTATAGATCTAATAAATTCATAAGAACTAGTCATTCTTTTCAAATCCACTTTATTTCTTAGTGTGGAGACTTTTCAGATTTTGAAACGGTAGTCATGGGAACTCTGCATACCTCCTGTGTTTTTTTTCCTTCAATACAATGCCAAGCTCATTATCTTGGTAAGACTAAAGCAAGGAAAAGGTTCAGCTGAAGTACAAACTCAAAAGCACACACACAAAAAATTGTATCATATTAACCAAAAGAAATGTGGACTCAGAGATGCCATGTTGAAAAGCTCTATAGGGTGCCATTCACGCCAGGGCCTAGAGTTGTCAGTGTGCCAGGTATTGTTCTGGGCATTGAAGACACACTACTAACAAGAAAGACAAGGCCCCTGCTCTCTAGGGCCTTACATTCAAACGGGAGCAAAAAAGCCAATAAAATGAGTGATCAAATAGCAAATCAGATCATTACAGTTTTTGTCATAAAGAAAATAAGGCAGGAGGGCATAATAGAGAGTAACTGTGGATGGCCATAGAAAGAATCATTTTGAAAATGGTGACCAGTAAAGTCTGTCTAAGAGGGTAACATTTGAGCTGGAGAAAGACAAAGGGAAGCTCTGCGAAAAGCTGAGGAACAGCTTTGAAGGCAGTAGGAACACAATGGGTCACCTGCAGCATTATTACTAGCATGTTTTCAGGAAACAGAAGGCCAGTATGGCTGGAGAGAAACAAGCTAGGGAGGGTGTGATGTGAGCTGAGGATGAGCAGAGTCTGAGGCAGATCATGCAGGACTAAGAGGCTCTGGTACAGCCATGGTAAGAAGTTGAATTGTATTCGAAGGTTTTTCAGAGTTTGCATCAAGGGAGCTATATGATTTGATTTACATTTTTAAGATTCCTCTGGCTGTAATGTAAAGTCTAAATAACAGGGAAACAAGAAAGCCCAGGTAAGAGAGATTGGTGGCTCAGTCTAAAGAGATACGGAAAATGGGGTAACAGATAGTTTTGAGATGTTCCTTGGAAGCAAAATTTTCAGAATGATTTGGATGCTGGAAGATGATGGAAAGTGGCAAGTTAAGAATGACGCCTATGAATAAGTAGATATTGGTGCCACTTGCCAAGATGGAGAAGACTAAGGAAGAGAGAGGTACATGGGGAAGGGGGAGGCAATTTGTGATGTGAAAGAGAGAGAGGGTGACTATGGGACCTGGGGCCAGTGGGGAGGGGTGGAGAGACAAGCTGTGGATTAAAGGAGAAACTTTGTTTTGGAATCAAAGGGAAGACAAAGAAAATGGGCATATAGAAGTTAAAAGCTTTCGATTTTGTGCTGGAAAAATAGAGTCACTTGGGTCAATTATTGCTGATAACAATTCAAAGAAGGAATAATACACTGTTTGCGTTATATTTACTACCTTATTAAAATTATTTCATTTGCTAATAAGATTCTTTATCAAAGGAAAATGTAGATAAAAGTAACTTAAGCCTGCCTCCTACAGTGTGTTTTCTAGATGTGGAAACATACACAAGCCTCAACACTTAGTAATCAGACTTGTCTGTTGACCATTTTACTCTTGTGACCAAAGGTTTTGTTTTCCCTTTCTACTATATTTTGTGATGTATTTACTATAGGTAACAGAGCATACAATGAGAAGATTAATTTGCTCTGGGGCTGTGAAACTTATACCAAAAAGACAGTGTTTGGGACTAATATGTAATTATTTACTAGTTTGGGGCTACCCATTGGCATATTAGAGAGTGAGCTTGCAAACTAAAATCGATACCAATAATAATTGCCTCTCCTGGGAGAAGTCCCAGGAGGCCTTAAAAAGGAAGACAAGAAAAGCAGGCAAAGAAAATGTCAGGGAGACCATTGGGGAAAATTGCACTTTTCCTCTACATCAAGCTAACTGTTTGCAATTACCTTTATTTAGATGGTGTTAGGTAAACAGGGGAGAAAGGGAAAATGCTGATATCGACAATCACCTGACCATGAAAAGCTTATCATGCCAAGTCAACAGGAGACCAAAGTTCCCCAAAGTAGGCTAAGGCTCCTCAAACCATGAGTTAAAATAATGCATCTGAAAATACCTACTTTAAACAAAACTAAATTGAGGAAAATAACATTTTACATTTATATGAATTTCTACTTCTCAACATTTTTAAAGCCATGTTGATTAATTATAAATATACAGAGAAACAGACACATTCGAGCAATATTCAGGAGGTAAAGTCAGAGGAATGGGGTGAAAGAAAAGAAGGAATCAGAGACTGCTTTCAGGTTTCCTGCTTGGATGACCACATGGTTGGTGGTACTAGTAAATAACGTAGAGAATATAAGAGGAAGGTAAGGTATGAAACAGAGTAGACTAGTTTACTACTGTGTTACACTCTAAGCTTGAGATACCTGTAAGGATGCTCATTCTTCATGGTTTGCCTGAATTGTGCTGATTAATGTGTTGTCCTAGCTTAGTTAGTAATAGCACCCTCTTTCCTCACAAAAGCCCCTTGCTTTGAGCAATAAGTCATATGGCCATTCTAACCTATAAAACTTGTAGGTAAAGATGTCCTTCAGATGGCTGTGTATAAGTCAAAATAGAAATTTGGAAAGGACACATGATTTAAGAGTTATCTTAGTATGTGTAGTATTTGAAACTGTGAGTGTAGATGAAATTACCCAGGAAGAATACATTTTTGTCATTACGGATAAAAATGGACTCCTTGTTGACAGCAACACTTTCGAGACAGGCGGGAAGTGAAGTATTGGTACATATAATCAGGGAAGTATCAAGAAGTAAAAGAAAATAACCCCCAAAAGTCCTCCTTGAATTTGATAATTGCAGAATTGTTGCTAAAGGGGCCTGAGTCATTTAAGTAGAGGGTTCAAACTGGAAGCCAGATTGCAGTGGATTGAGAAGTAAAGGAAAGCTGAGAAATGCAATTTAAAAATATTTCTATAGGGAGGAGACTGGATTGTAGCTAAAGCAGTATATAGGATCAAGAGAATTTAAGGTCTAAATTTTTTTTATTTTTTTGCTTGTTTCAGAATCAGAGAAACTTGAGAATGTTTATAGACTGAAGATAAGGATTCAGGAGACAAAGAGGGAGAAGGAGAGCCAAAACAAGAGAAAGAGGAACAGAAAGAGAGAGAGAAGGAAGAGGAATAGGAAGAAGGGAAAGAAAAAGAAGGGAGAGAAGAAGGAAACAGAAAAGTACTGACAAAAGATACAGGAAAGAGAAATGGATTATCAACAATGCAGGTGCCTGAAGAATAAGGAAGTAAAACAAACTAGAGGTAGAAGAACTGGCCTTGAACTGAATGATAGGTACCTCATCCTCTGTGTCTGTGGCTGTCAGTTTACACTGAACTCATCAGAAACAGAAGGTGATTCTCAAGGACAGAAGTAAGTCAGGGGTTGAAGAGGAGGTTTGTCACTGAGCAGGGCACTACCGGCAGACACTGGAAAAAACTCATGAAGAGGCAGGCTGCTGCAGATGCCAGGTAGGTACTGATTCCATATCAATAGGATTTTTTTCAAAGGCTCAAGAATATAGAAGGCTTAAACTACAGCCTGAATGCTGACACATGATTTCACAGGGATGGAGAGGGAGAGCAAAAGCTAAACTCATCATACCCTGGAGAGAGAGGGACTAAATTCACATTCTAAAAATTGAAGTGGGTCCTGGGTTCTGGAACCCCTAAAGTAGGTTCTGATGTGCTATTGGAACGTCAGAAAATCATAAGTTTTTACTCTAGATGAAATCTTCAGACTCTTCCTGAAGCTTAACACTAATCTTCATTCCCAGGAAGTAAAGAGATCTAGAAACATGATACAGACTTCTAGGAGAAAGTTGAAGCAATCAAGTGAGTCTTAGCATCTGAGAAACAGAAATAGTAGCAAGACCTGAGACACAGATGAACATTCTAAAAGAACAGAAGAAGCTGATATGCATTGATCACCCTTGAAATTCCTAAACTCATTCTCAGCAGGTTTTAAAACTGACAGGAAGGAAAGCTAGCATGTCTAAAAGGATGTAGAATATTGCCTTCCACAACAAGACACCCAGTAAATATGGATACATGAATTAAATTGGGAGATGAGTGTCTGCCTTCAAGAATTAGATACGTGCAAGCAAGATCAAAATAAGCAGGTAAAAAGATAATTTTTTAAAATTTTCATGTATTTCTCTAAAAATCGGTCAGAAATTCCAGAAAATTTGTACACGTGATATTAGAGAAAATCTTTTCACATCTGTGTTCAGTTATACAACAAAGTCTGTTATGTGAAATGACTCAAATGTCTATTCTCCATCCAGGCACTTGCACAGAAATGGATTACGTCCACACTTACTAAGAAGGGAAGAAAAATCTCTCCTTCTTTCTCTGAAGCTAACTATGGTATGGATCCATTATCCTGTGCTCAACTAGCATGTAATTATCCCTAAATCTTTTCCATCCAATGGTCAGTCTAGAGCCAGCTGTGGGCAGGGAGAGAGATACAGCTACAGGGAATAATGCTCTTTACATTTTCCGTATCTCAGCACACTTAGCATCATAATTTCCTAAATTATAAGTTCAGTTAAAAAGATAAACACCTCACTAGGACAGTTCCTTAGTCTATTCAGCTCAGTGACTTTTTCTCTGACAGAAGCACCAAAGTATGTGCTACGTGTACAGGAGAATAATGTACTCCTTGAATCAGTAGCAAATGTTTAGGTTATTTCCAAAATAGCATGCACCTCATAATAAATTTCATTATGTATTAAATTTTCCAAAATCTTATCTAAACCCACTTAATAGCCTTTATTTTAAAATTCATGGTGTCCTAGATCATAAATTAATTAGTGCTGGATATAAATGAATTTCTTTTGAATTTCAAGAGAGAGATCCTTAATATCAGATCATCATCCAAGATTTGATTAATTTTATTATACATACATATTTTTTAATTTTAAAGGTTTCTTTATCCCTCACATAATTATCCATCTTAACTTCTATTTTTTGAAAATGGGAAGTTCTAATCATTAAGTTTTGACTTTGATAGCAGCTGTTTTATACAAATTTACACTTCCTTCTCTTAATAATTTTGTTTCATATTCTTTGACTAACTCCCACTTGAGTTATTTTGATTCTAGAGTGAGGTAACAAAATCTGCATGCAATCTGCATGCATTCTTTAAATACTTCAAGGGAGAGGACATCAGAGTTTTATAAAGGTAAAGGATAAGTTATACTTTTTTGCCACAACTGAAGAAACTCTTCAGCATCACTGAGTCTCTGCAATTCAGAAGAGTAAGTTTTCTATTTCACATTCACAACATGAATGTGACCCTAGCCTCTCTTTCAAGTCTGTAGGTTTCATTCTAGTGTTAATTTTATTATGAAGTTGGATATAAGAGTTCCCACTAAAATGACTTTTTATGTAAAATAAACACTATTCTTTTCTCAATCTTTCATGAGGTGGCTGTGGCTATTTTATGTATCTGCAATGGTTATCAGAAATATGCCTTACTTATGGGTACAGCACAGGTATGGTATGTCAGCACTCTTTTCTTCCTATCTCATCATAATGGCAGCAAATTTGAGGATTTCAGGAAGAAGTTTATCTATAAACATTGGACAGAAAGGGCTCAGTGTAAAATGAAACCAAAAGTATTACTTTAAAATTTATTACTGATGATGTGTAGATCACAGAAAAATTTCTAATTATATTTATCCACTCTTATGATTTCTTCTTGCCATAATTACTCTGTGATGATATTTGTCATTTTCATTTCCTTGGAGAAAACTGAGTAATAAGCAAGCTCTCCTATGGGGTGCATATTTCTCCTTGTCTTCAAAACTCCTTCCAAGTCCTATGTTTTCAGTACCAACAGTGATTTTTAAACACTAAAGGTACATTTCTTTTTGTTTTCTCCTCTTTGTATTTAGCTGTGTCTCAGGCTGCCAAGATCACACTTCCTTTGTTTTCATCCACATGGTACATAGAGTTCAAGAAAAAAATCTTTTCTAAGCAGTAATGTACTCTGTGTCCTGGAGACGGACAAGAAAGGCAGGTTAAACATATTTTGTATCCCCTTACAGTCCTAAAGCATGCAGCTTGTCTCTGACCTCTGCCACAATACGAAGGAGTGGAAAGAAAGGGCAGGTACACATATAATAGAAACTCTGTGAATCTGTATGAACTTTAATATTTGTTTTGTTGTGGAAGATTGACACTGAATATCAGTTTTAAAAGCCATGTAACAGTCTGTGACAATGCTAGGCTGTATGAGAGCTGGAAGGCTAGAAGAATTTGGTAGGAGGATCAACAGGGCAGTGACACCTTCTTGAGAGCACTAGGCTTTTGGGCCCTGACTTGGCAGAGTGAAAGGCTCAATGGAAGAACAGAACAGAAAAGGAAAAAGATGGATTTTAGAAAAAGATTTGACTTCACAAGCGGGGAATAATTCATCTGTGGGAGTTACTCTAATATATACCTATAGATCAATAAAATAACAGTCCACCTATCAATCAAACTTCTACTCACATATTTAACAAACCTTTGATATCTTCTTTGTAGCAGACACTGTTCCAGGTTTGGGGTGGGGTTGGGGGGAGGAACATGGCCCTTATAGGGGCTTCCACATTACAAAGATGAATATTGGTTACAAGGGCACACCACAAATTTAGAGACCCATTTAACGTCATTGTAAAGAACATGCAAGTACTCAGAGTAGCCCACAAAACAAAGACAGAGGTACCTGTGAGCTATGCAGCCTTTGAGAATATGCCTTTCATGAAGCAGAAAGCAAAAGGGGGCCAATGTGATTAGTTGCTGTTTAAAGGGTATATTTATCTTGCTTAGTTCTAGTCACAGATAATTTGACATTTGCATCACTGAAGTCCATTTTCAAGTGGCTCTGAGAGTACTGAAATGTTCTTGGAACTTGGCCAGAGCTGCTTTAGCTTTTCTAGCTGCACATGCATGAAAAGATCAGTGCGTGAACTATATAGCACCTATGAAAACTAAGATCCTAGAACATCTAATTGCATCATTTTTTCAAAGACGGAGTGGAATACTACTTTCCAAGTGCAGACACTCTGGAAAAGGGTTTTAGGTCAGCCTCTGTGAAGGCTTCCCACATGATGCTAAATATGATCAGAATTTGAAAAACACAATCTGGTTTATATATTGTTATTACTGAACTACTATTTTTTTAAGAAATGATTATTTTCAATGTTAATTAGCCCATTCTAGGCAATAATTGCATGAAATAAACTGAAAATAATACAAGTAAAATTGAAGCAGAGGCCTTCAGATAAAGAAGTGTACTCAGCGTAACAATTATAATTGCTCTTATTTCTTATTTCAATAAGAAACAGAGTCCCATGAATCCAAAAATGTTTGCATCCTAATGGTTATTACCCTTCTCATGCCAATTCATAGCTAAGTGAGATTTCCTACTTCTACTCACTTCACTGGTTCCAGAGAGAAATAGAAATTGCACAGGGCTTTTAGAGAGGAATGTAGATAATGCCAACAGGATTATAGTTTCTAACTTATGCTGCTGTCTATGAAAAAATATTCAAGATTTAAAGAGGTAAAGATATATTAAACTGGGATAATTACTGGACCAATATTAGCCTGTGTTCCACAAGCCAAGACCTATTTCATCAAGTGGAAAAATCAAAAACATAAGTATCATAATAGATTATGCTCTTAATACTTGTTAATATTAATGTGATATAATGAAATGTAAAAACTACCAAAGTTTCTGAATAGTTGGGAGTGCAGGGAGTAGCTGTTGATAAAATTACCAACTATACTTCAACATTGTGTTAGTGAGAATTATTTTTTTCCACTTGCAAAATAATGTTTTCCTAGTATGCATTTAATTACAGTTCCCAATTCATCAGTAAGGGATTTTAAAAAACAATGCATTTTGAAATAAGGCTATAAACAGACAGTATAATTCACTCAAATAAAAGAAGAGATATTTAAATTAGATTTTGTAATATAGTGGTGTAGCCAACATGTGTTTTTATTTTTACTTTTTATTTCTCAGAGGTAATAATGCTTAGATTAGAACTGAAAGGTAGAAGATTTTCTAGTCCATTGGTTTTCAAGCATTTTTTTTAATGTGCAAAAGCTTTTATTCAAAATCAATCTAAAAAAGAAATCCAGTAAAACAAAGCTGTTTTTGCTGGTGTGTAATCTTCCACGAGATGACTCTACCCTTGCTCTAACCACGCTCTCGCCCAACCCCTCAGGCCCCATCCTTACTTACTTCACGAAGTCCTCATCCCACTTTTAACTGGTAGACACTTCCCCAAGTGAAGGACTTAGTTCTGATCTCTTTCAACTCAGTTTCTCAAAAGAGTGGATTTACTTGCCCCAACCCAAACCCTTAGCGCATGCTCTAGCCTCAGAACCTCAGAAATGTCCAGAAACCTTTTCAACACTTTATTGTTTCTGTTTGTAACTCTTCCATCCATAGACAGCATGACTGGGGGTTTCTCAGAGTAGAATTTGAATTACAGGAGAAATGGAAACAGCACATTACTTATTCGATAATTTTGTCAAAATAAAAAAGAGAAACCAAGCATTTCCTAGGAGAGCAAAGAGTTGAATTTACAACAGGACAACTCTGTAAAACAGAATGTTAATATCCCCAACATTACACAATTCTCTGTGTACATTGGTCCCTATTCTTTTTTTGACTGCTTCTTGTTTTTCTCCCCAAATAATGGAAATCAGTTGGGATTCTGCCTGTCCATGGCCTTCATAGGTGGCCTATCCTGTACAGCTAAAACAGCACTAAACATATTTAGCCAAGGCTTTTCAAAAGTTCAGGTTAAGTATGCCCCATTAATATGTTATATGGAAAACACATCCATGTACTATAGGATAGATGATTTCATTACCACGTATGGAAGGTGGCACGGCTGGTCCTACAGGTACCTATGCATAGCTTGTCTTCATTCTTGAAGAGATATGCCTTGTTCCAAACAAGATTTTTCTCATTTCTGTATAGTTTTCTTTCATCAATAGTAACAGTCCCTTTGTATCTACCAGATTTTTTTTCATGTTCAACTTTCTTGATTAGAATAACAATGTTAAAAGGTATGCATTTCAAGTGATTAAATGTAGTTATTCTAAGCTTACATACAGATTTTTTAAGGCATTATCACCAGCAGAAATGAATGATTTCTGCAACAGATTAAGGATGCCATGATAAACATTAACATTTGCAAATATTTTGAGAAAAATTAGTAGTAGCAGACCTGTAATTTATCCAGGGTAATACTGGCACACATCAGTATCAATACAACATCAAATGAATTTCATACACTGGCAGATAGCAAAGGTAGTGAAAAAAAGAAAAAAGGTCTAAGAAACATTTTATACTTTATGTACTGTTCCTCATTCTATTCTTCTGTTTTTGAAGCCTGTGATATATAGCAAAATCCCTAGGAGATACAGAGTTAGGTTGAAGATCAATCATAAACTACATTCCCCACTGCATAACTACAATTTTCCAAGTGAAATTCTGGTAAGATGACTGCCAAGAGGGAAAACAGTTAAAAATGGGAAGGCCTACACTGTGTTATAATGAATGTAGAAAATTTAATATTTATAGTTCTAGATTCACAGAAAAATCACAAATATAGCACAGAGATTGTTGTATACCCCATCCCCTATTATTAATATCTGACATTATACATTGGTACATTTGTCTTAACTAATGACTATTATCATTATCATTATGACTAATATTACATTATTAATAATTATCCATATTTTATTCAACTTTCCTTAGTTTTTATCTAATGTCTTTTTTCACTCAGGTGGTTTACAGAGTGACCCGTCATTGGTATTCACCAAAGATTGCAGAGGTCTAGTCTCATTCTAATCACACATATCAAGGGTAAACTATCAACATGGCTTATCACTGTTGCTGTTAGCCTTGTTTATCTGGCTGAGGCAGTGTTTATTATCAGGTTTCTCCACTGTACAGTGACTCTTTTCTCCATTCCATACTGTACTCCTTGGAAGGAAGTTGGTATGCACACAGGCCACAGTTCGGGAACGGAGAGTTATGCTCTGCCTCCTTGACTGCGGAGCATCTGTATAAATTCTTTGGAATTCTTCTATGTAGGAAATTTGCCTATTCTCCCCCATGTATTCATTTATTCAATCATACATATAAGCATGGATCCAGGAACATTTACTCTATGCTTTGAGATATAATCCAATACTACTTTATTTCATTGTTCAAATCTTAGCCTTTGGAGGCTCTTTCAGTTGGTTCCTATGTCCTTTGTGTCCTTTTGGCATACCCTCTTCAATGTGTGTGTTTGCTTTTTTTAAACTATCTTACTTTTTGGAACTATAAGATGTTCCAGGCTCATCTTGTGTATCTTCTACTCCAGTCTTGGAATCAGACATTTTTCAAAAGAGTAGATGGGTTTTAAGATAGAAATATGTGGGTTCAATTCCTGGCTCCACACTTGCTCACCTATGACCCTGGGCAAATTATTTAGCATCTCTGAGGCTCAGTTTCCTCACTTGAAAATAAGAACAGTACTAACCTCAAAGGTTCATACTAGTATAAAGTCTAGTACACTAGTACAAAATATGTAACTATTAGGTAAATGAGAAAACAAATGTAAAAGCCTACTTCCTGGCACTTCAAATACTTAATAAATATTAATTCTCTTCCATTCCTCTCTATCACCAGTTGGGACAGCAACCTACTTCCTCCCTGCTATTAATCTCCCTGAATCACTGTTCATCTTCTACAACTGAGGAAGGCCTCAAAACCACTGGCCTGGAACAATCCACTTTAGTTATATACAGTCTAGGGCTGTCTCTCTTTGTGCATAAACTAATGCTTAGACACACATACACAGGTGTTATGTTACTTCACATAAGAGTAAGATAATTCCAGGCTAACATGTCTGACCTTACTATGGGATATCTTTCATATGAAATACATCATAGCAGCAATTTTGTGACAGCAGCATTTCATATGGTTAACTTAGAGAAAAAGGGAAAATATTTGTCAAAATAAGTAGTTGCCATAACAACATGCGAGTGTTTTGGTTTTGGGGTTGGTGTTTTGTATTTTTTTTTTTTTTTTGGCAATCACTTCATCATCATTTTAACATTTCAGTTTCCATGGCAACCAAATGCATTAGCATTATCTCCAAATACACTCTCCAGGATTTTTTTTTCTTCTTCAATGAACCAAAGTCTTTCATTTTATCCTAAAGACATCAAGGCTATCTGGAGAAACTTAATATAAAATACATCAAAGACAATCCCTATCATGAAAAAGGATGATCAATATCAAATAGAGAGTAACAATATGGATATGATCTACTTTTTCTCTTAATCATGTTTATGGAGGAGTTTTAAGAAAATACACCAGAAATGACCAAAGGAAATTTGTCTAAACTTCTAGAACAAGTGTTTAGTTCAGAGAGTCAGACCTCATCCTCTGTTGATTTAGTTTGTATTTGTATAGCATAGCTAACCTTTTAGTCACTTACAGACATAAAGCACACAACTCCCGTCCTAGTGTAGTTCACTTATCTGCAAATCTTTTCATAGAACTGTACCTACTTCTGCTGAAGCTGAAGTCATAATTTCATTTTTTTTACACTAATTGTATGTTCCAACTGCTCCTTCTCTTATTCTCCCTAAACCCTCTCCTACTATAGTCCTATTTCCTCCTCCTTCCTTTCCTGCACCCCTCCTTTTCTCTCTTCACCTGCTACTCCCTGCATTACATGCTGGAAGTAGTAACAGTGTAAAGCATGTCAGGGATGATGTGTTTAATACTTTTCTTGGGGTCAAAATACTATTTGGGAAAAACTCAAATCTAAATTTCACAAACATTTAAATACTTTATAAAAAGAACATTCTAAGATCAAGACTCAGTATCCAACCCCTTGATGTTTAGCTTTCAGAATTATTTAATATCCAGGGTTCATTACCATAAGAAGCTGATTCTATAATGTACTAGTGAGTACTTAAAAAGCATATGGTTCTAAGTCAGCAATTGCAAGAGACAGACAATTATTGTTCTGTACCCACTTTCATTAAGGTATGTTCTCAATAGGTATGCTACAGAGGTATACATAAAAATGAACCTGAATGAGATCTTTTTAAAAATTCTGCAGCTGTTGGGGGGATCATCAAGATGGCGGAGTAGAAGGACACTCACAGCTCACCCTCTCCCACAAATACACCAAGACTCACATCCACAGACCCACTCAACCAACCAGAGCACCTGCAGAACTCCAACAGAACACTGTCCTCTTCAAAAGACAGAGACATCACAGATCTGTTTTATTCCTACATAGGAATTAGATAATAAATAAATAAACTCCTTAAATACCACAATAGATAACTGATACTCCAAAAACCACAGTGCCAGAGAGGTATGAGCAAGATGAAGAAGCAAGAAACCATTCCCAATTAAAAGAACAAGATAAATCCCCTGAAAGAATGATCAATGAAATAGACGTCGATAGCCTACTAGATCAAGATTTCAAAAAAGGAGTGATCAAAGTACTGAAGGAACTAAAATAGATAGTGTTTAGAGATATAAAATATATCAAAAATGAAATGGAAGCTATAAAGTAGAGCCAAGTAGAATTTGTAAAGTTCTTGGCTGAGATGAGAACAGATCTAAAGGCTGTGCAACGCAAACTAGATAATGTACAGGAATGAGTAAGTGACCTAGAAGACAGGACAACAAAAAGCACCCAATCAGAACAGCTATGAGATAAACAAATGAAAATAGCATAAGGGACTTATGGGATAATATAACGCATGCCAATCTTCACATAATAAGGGTCCCAGCAGTGGAAGAAAGATCAAAGGGGACTGAAAAGGTATTGGAAGAAATCATGACTGAAAACTTCCCAAACTTAAAGAAGGCATCAGATATCCAAGTACAGGAATCTCAGAGGGTCCCAAACAGGAAGAACCCAAACAGACCCACATCAAGACATAGCATAATCAAGATGGCCAGAATCAAGAATAAAGAAATGATCTTAAAGGCAACAAGAGAAAAGCAAAGAGTGAGTTACAAGGGAACCCCCATAAGGCTCTCAGCGGATTTCTCTACACAAACACTACAGGCCAGAAGGGAGCGGCAAGACATATTCAAAGTCCTAAATGATAAAAAGATGCAGCCTGGGATACTCTATCCAGCAAGGCTATCCTTTAGGATGGAAGGAGACATAAAGAATTTCATAGACAAGAAAAAACTACAAGAGTTTACCAACACTAAACCCATGCTAAAAGAAATATTGACAGGTCTATACTCTAAATAGAAAAGCAGCAGGATGCTACAGAAATGAGAAACTCACAACTGGAAAGGTGATAACTCATGAATTACAAATAAAATAAACACAAAATTGTAAAACAAGATATCTAAATCATTGAGAGTGTGAGAGGAAGGCAGGAAAATACAGAATATTTTTTTTCTCTTTTTTAATTTTTTGTTCTCGGTACGATGGGCTTGAGATCATGTTACTATCAGTTTAATAAAAACAGTTATAGTAATGGGCTAATAGACTTACAGAAAAGGGTAACCACAAGCCAAAAACTTACAAGGGAATCATAAAATCTAAATAAAACCCATGATAATACAAAGAAAAATGACAAAACCACAAAAGGAAGAAGAAAGGAACAAAGAGGAAATACCAAATCAACTGCTAAGATAAGTTCAAAATGGCAATAAATATACATCTATCATTAATTACTGTAAATGTTAATGGACTAAATGCTCCAGTCAAAAGACATAGAGTGGCAGACTGGATAATAAAGCAAGAACCTCCAATATGCTGCATACAAGAGACCCACTTTAGGGAGAAGGACACATATAGATTAAGAGTGGAAGGATGGAAAAGGATATTCCATGTAAATGGAAAAGCCAAAAAAGCAGGTGCAGCAGTACTGATTTCAGACAAAAATGACTTTAAAACAAAGGCCATAAAAAAAGAAAAGAAGGACATTTTATAATGATTAAAGGAGTAATACAAGATGAGGATATTACACTCGTTAATAGCATATAGCACCCAATATAGGAGCACCTAAGTACATAAAACAATTACTAACAGAGATAAAGGGGGATATTGATGGGAATACACTCATAGTTGGAGATTTTAACACTGCATTAACATCACTAGACAGATCTTCCAAACAGAAAATAAATCAGGCAACAGAGAAATTAAATAATACAATAGAAAAATTAGATTTGGTGGATATTTTCAGAGCATTACACTCCCCCAAAATAGGATATACATTCTTTTCAAGTGCACATGGAACATTCTCTAGGATTGATCATGTACTTGGGCACTAAAAAAGCTGCAACAATTTTAAGAAGATAGAAATTATCTATAGCATCTTTACTGACCACAATGCCATGAAATGAGAAATCAACAACAGAGAAATAAAGGAGAAAAAAAGGAAAGCATGGAGATTAAACAATATGCTATTAAAAAACCAATGGGTCAATGAGGAAATCAAAGCTGAAATTAAAAAATACCTTGAGACAAATGAAAATGAAAGCAGAACCACACAAAATTCATGGGACACAGCAAAGGCAGTGCGAAGAGGGAAGTTTATAGCGATACAGGCCTTCCACAAAAAAGAACAATCTCAAATAAACAATTTAACTCACCAACTAAAAGAACTAGGAAAAGAAGAACAAAAAACCCCAAAAGGCAGCAGAAGGGAGGAAATGAATAAAATAGAGATTTAAAAAGCTATGGAAAAAAACCAATCAAACCAAAAGCTGGTTTTTTGAAAAAGTAAATAAAATCGACAAACCTCTGGCAAACTCACAAAGAAGAAAAAAAAGAGAGCATAAATTAGCAAAATAAGAAATGAAAATGGAGAAATTACAACAAATAAAATAGAAATACAGAATATCATATGAGAATATTATGAAAAACTGTATGGAACCAAACTGGATAACCTAGAGGAGATGGACAAGTTTCTGGAAACATATAGTCCACCAAGACTGAATCAAGAAGAAACTGACTACTTGAACAAACGGATCACTAGAAATGAAATTGAAATAGCAATGAAAAACCTCCCTACAAATAAAAGTCCAGGACTGGACGGGGAATTCTACCAAACATACAAAGAAGAACTCATACCAGTCCTTCTCAAACTCTTCCAGAAGACTGAAAAGGAGGGAATACTCCCAAACTCATTCTATGAAGCCACCATCACCCTGATACCAAAACCAGGCAAAGACACTACAAAAAAAGAGAATTATAGGCCAATTATCACTGATGAACATAGGTGCAAAAATCCTCACCAAAATATTAGCAAATAGAATCCAACAGCACTTAAAAAAGATTATACATCATGACTAAGTGGGGTTCATCGCAGGGACACAAGCGTGGTTCAACATACACAAATCAATCAATGTAATACATCACATCAACAAGAGAAAGGACAAAAACCACATGATCATCTCAATAGATGCAGAAAAAGCATTTGATAAAATTCAACACCCATTTACGATAAAAACTCTCACCAAAGTGGGTATAGAGGGAACGTAGCTCAACATAATAAAACTATCTATGACAAACCTACAGCCAGCATAGTACTCAATGGTGAAAAATTCAAAAGCTTCCACTAAAATCAGGGACAAGACAAGGCTGCCCACTATCACCACTCCTATTCAACATAGTCTTGGAAGTCCTAGCCACAGCAATCAGGCAAGAGAGAGAAATAAAAGGGATCCAAATTGGAAAAGAAGAGGTCAAATGTCACTATATGCCAATGACATGTTACTATATACAGAAAATCCTAAAAAGTCCACACAAAAACTACTAGAGCTGATTGAAGAATTCAGCAAGGTAGCAGGTTACAAGATTAACGTTCAAAAATCAGTTGCATTTCTTTACACTAATGATCAATCAACAGAAAAAGAAAGTAAAGAAACAATCCCCTTTAAAATAGCACCCAAAGTAATAAAATACCTAGGAATAAATCTAACCAAGGAGGTGAAAGACTTATACACAGAAAACTATAAACCACTGATGAAGGAAATTAAAGAAGACTTTAAAAAATGGAAAGATACCCCACGCTCTTGGACTGGAAGAATCAATATTGTTAAAATGCTCACACTGCCCAAGGCAATCTACAGATTTCATGCAATCCCTTTCACATTACCCAGAGCATATTTCAGAGAACTAGAACAAATCATAATAAAATTTACATGGAACCATCAAAGACCTAGAATTGCGAAAGCATTACTGAAGAGAAAGAAAGAGGTTGGAGGAATAACTCTCCCAGACTTCAGACAATACTATAGAGCTACAGTCATCAAGACAGCATGGTATTGGTAAAAAAACAGACATATAGATCAATGGAACAGAATAGAGAGCCCAGAAATGAACCCACAAACTTTTGTTCAACTCATCTTTGACAAAGGAGGCAACAATATACAGTGGAATAAAGACAGTCTCTTCAGCAAATGGTGCTGGGAAAACTGAACAGCAGCATGTAAAGCAATGAAGCTAGAACACTCCCTTACACCAGACACAAAAATAAACTCAAAATGGATCAAAGACTTAAACATAAGAGAAGATACAATAAACCTCCTAGAAGAAAATATAGGCAAAACATCTGACATACATCTCAAAAATGTTCTCCTAGAACAGTGTACTCAAGCAATAGAAATAAAAGCAAGAATAAACAAATGGGACCTAATGAAACTTGCAAGCTTCTGCACAGCAAAGGAAACCATAAGTAAAACAAAAAGACAACCTACAGAATGGGAGAAAATTTTTGCAAATGAAACCAACAAAGGCTTGATCCCCTTAATATGTAAGCAGCTTATACAACTTAATAAGAAAGAATCAAACAACCCAATCCAAAAATGGGCAAAAGACCTAAACAAACAATTCTCCAAGGAAGACATACAAATGATCAATAGACACATGAAAAAATGCTCAGTATCACTAACTATCAGAGAAATGCAAATCAAAACTACATGAGGTATCACCTCACACCAGTCAGAATGGCCATCATTCAAAAATCCACCAATGACAAATGCTGGAGATGCTGTGGAGAAAAGGGAACCCTCTTACACTATTGGTGGGAATGCAGTTTGGTGCAGCCACTGTGGAAAACAGTATGGAGATTCCTCAAAAGACCAGGAATAGACTTACCGTATAACCCAGTAATCCTGCTCCTGGGCATATACCCAGAAGGAATCCTACTTCAGGATGACACCTGCACCCCAATGTTCATAGCAGCACTATTTACAATAGCCAAGACATGGAGACAGCCTAAATGTCCATCAACAGATGACTGGGTAAAGAAGAAGTGGTATATTTATGCAATGGAATACTACTAAGCCATGAAAACCCAACAACGTAACACCATTTGCAGAAACACGGATGCTCCTGGAGAATGTCATTCTAAGTGAAGTAAGCCAGAAAGAGAAAGAAAAATACCATATGAGATTGCTCATATGTGGAATCTAAACAAAACCAAACAAAACAAAACAAAACAAAACCAAAAAACAAAGCATAAATACAAAACAAAAATAGACTCATAGATATAGGATACAAACTTGTGGTTGCCAAGGGGGTGGAGGGTGGGAAGGGATAGACTGGGATTTCAAAACTGTAGAATAGATAAAACAAGATTATACTGTATAGCACAGGGAAATATATACAGGATCTTATGGTAGCTCACAGAGAAAAAAATGTGACAATGAATATATATACGTTCATGTATAACTGAAAAATTGTGCTCTACACTGGAATTTGACACAACATTGGAAAATGATTATAAATCAATAAAAAATGTTAAAAAAATTCTGCAGCTGTTCATTTGTCTGGGATCGACTTAATGCTAATTAACACAGTGTTATCACATGATGCTATTATTTTCTGAGCCTTTTATAAACTCAAATCCTGTAATATCAATCATAACATTAGAAGCCAAAGCAGTCATGGTCCTATCCCACAGTTTGATTACTTTTACTCTTGTCAGCTTTACCTTTCCAGAAAGATCCTCAGTAATTTACAGTTCTATTTCCCTTTCAGTATTCCTCAAAAAAATATTTAATATGGAACAGGTCTTACCCAACCCACCGTGTTTTCACTTTTGATTTAAGAATGGGGGGGTGCAGGGAGATTTAATTATCACAGAAAATAAAGACACTTGGGAAATTGCAGACAGTGTATCAGACTTAAAAGGTTACATATTATACTTACGATATTACTTCAGCTGTATGTATGTAACATAGACCCAAAACTAGTTAAACAATACAAAAGTTAGAGAAATGCAAATCAAAACTGCAATGAGGTATCACCTCACATGTCAGAATGGCCATAATTCAAAAGTCCACAAACAATAAATATTGGAGAGGGTGTGGAGAAAAGGGATCCCTCCTACACTACTGGTGGGAATGTAATTTGGGGCAGTCACTATGGAAAACAGTATGGACATTCCTTAAAAAACTAAAAACAGAGTTACCATATGACCCAGTGATCCCACTCCTAGGTATATACCTGAAGAAAACTAATTTGAAAAGATAACATGCACTCCAATGTACATAGCTGCACTACTTACAACAGTCAAGAAGTGAAAGAAACACAAATGTTCATCGACAGATAACTGGATAAAAGAAGTTGTGGTGTGTGTATATGTGTGTTTGTATAATATATATATACACATACATACACACAATGGAATATTATTCAGCCATAAGAATGAAATAATGCCATTTGCAGAAATATGGATGGACCTAGAGATTATCATAATGAAGTGAGTCAGACAAAGACAAATATCATGATATCACATATATATGGAATTAAAAAATGATACAAATGAACTTATTTACAAAAGAGAAAGAGACTCACAGACATAGAAAGCCAATTGATGGTTACCAAAAGAGAAAGAGGGGAAAGGGTAAATTAGGAGTTTGGGATTAGGAGATACAAAACTATATAACAGATAAACAACAAGGTCCTAATTTATACTACAGGGAACTACTTTCAGTATCTTGTAATACCCTAAAATAAAAAAAATGAAAAAAAAATATAAAACTGAATCACTATACCGTACACCAGAAACTAACACAACAATGTAAATTAACTAAACTACAATTTAAAAAGGCAAATGAATGAATAAATAAATAAATAAACAAAGCAGAAGTATTTTATGCTCTCATACAACAGTTTGGTATAATTGCTGTGCTACATGTGGTCATTTAAGGGTCCTGGTGCTTTGCCTTTCCTAGAGTGCCTTCTTGGTTCAGGTGGTGGTATAACCACATTCATGTTCCAAGTAACAGCATGGAGGCAGGGTTTAAGAAAGGAATGTCCCTCCCTTTTAGAACATGAGTTCAAAGTTCCATGCTTCACTTCTGCTAACAAGTTATTTTCCAGAATTTAGTCTGGTTGTTCATGTGACAGCTAAAAACAGATGACTCTATTTCCATGAGGAGGAAGTTGTAAGTTATTGGAAGACAACAGTCAATCTCTGTTAATTTCCATTTTCACTAAAAAGTTATTTGTGTGTGTGTGTGTGCGTGTATTTCTATTTTCTACAATTAAGAGAGGATGTAGAGGAAACCAAGATAGAAATATCGCTTAACAATTCTGACTTCTATGTAAGATGAAGTCTTGGGTCATTGCTGAGACATCTGCTACTAGTGGGTACCCTCATCATTAACTGCTCAGGAATCACTGAATCTGCTCCTTAATTCCTTCTAATGCTCCAGACAAAACACCATTTTCATTTGGTCTCAAAAGTTGCCATTTTTAATTTTTCCTACTCATTGATGAAGGGAGCAGCATTTTCCAGTTTTTTATGTCTCTCACAGAAGGGGGATGTTTGCTTCATCTTCCAGAGGTACTAAATGTGTTTGTCATGGTCTACTTGTTTCCTTACTGGAGTTTATCCATTTAATTATTTTCTTTCCTCCTACAATCTCTCTTCCCTCTCCTTCCCTCTCTTCTTTCTCTATGCCCTCTCCACCCGGCCCCTGTCTCTTTCTTTCTCTCACACACACACAAACACACCTGTAGCTATTAATGGGAGTAGCTGCAATTTTCACTTTTATGTTATCAAATGACAGGATGAAGGGTGGGGGATAGGAATCATTAGCAATTTGTAACTCAGCAAAGCCTGACATGAGTTCTGGAGCTGCCCCAAGTTAAATGTTTAGTGATGAGAAGTCAAACAGTTTTCTCCATTCTTATCCTCTTCTGTGCATTCTTAATAACCTTAATCATTCTTTTAGCCCATTTACTGTAGCATGAGAAGGTATGAGAGTGAAAGCCTAAAAGATATCTATGTTTATAAATTCTTTAATCTTAAATAAATATGGACCTATAAATTAGAAAAACTGGCCAGCAAAATATGAAGGAGGAAAATATTAAGGCTTAAGCATTGCTCTAATGTATGCATACCAAAGTATGGAAAAAGAACTCTTTAAGAATTATGAATCTTTAGGAAGAACTGATCACAATTAAGAAATCTTGGTTCAGTACCTAAAATAATTCAGAAAGATCTGTATTTGTAACTTCCTACGGAAAAACTGGTGTCATCTACATATTTTTCAGAGAAACCAAGTAGGCATTACAGAAGTATAGGTTATTTTCAATATCCAAATCAGTTTTAAGCTTCAGACATAGTTTCCAGACGGTGGTTTCATTTCAACACTATATACTTAGAATATTTTTAGTATGTCCATGAAAATGTAATATAGACTTCTGAAAGAAAATGTAATTTTCCCATAAAAGTTATGGTTTATGAAGATATGTCACATTTCCAACTTATGAAATGCTTAAGTTATAGTGACTTACTATATCTACTACAAATGGCCTAAGACACAGTCCAATATGATAACTCATATAGGTTTGAAGACTGGGTTACCTAGCTACAGAACTTGAGTCAGGGATTCAAGTGCACATGACTTAGTGAGGAAGTATGATTCAAGAACAGCCTTCAAAGAAAAGAGGAAAGCAGGAACAAAGATGTGGTCTTACATAGAAAACAAACTTATGGTTACAAGGGGGAAAGGGCAGGGGGGATATGGAGGAATAAATCGGGAGTTCAGGATTTGCAGATACTAACTACTATACTTAAAATAGACAAACAATAAGGTCCTACTGTATAGCACAGGGAACTATATTCAATACCTTGTAATAGCCTATAGTGAAAAAGAATATGAAAAGGAATATTATATTAAAAATTAACACAACACTGTAAGTTGATTATACTTCAGTTAAAAAAAAAAGGATGTGGTCTCAGGTAAAGTCTAGCTTTGACCTAATCGTTGAGAATCTCTGGACTCTAACAGTTCTTACTCTACAGGTCAAGGAACCAGTATAAAGGTTTTATCAATGCTAAGTATATTTCAACTGTATATTGGGTAACAGGGAAATGACCATTGGATGTACCTACAGTGTACCTACAGTGAGATGTACCTGGGCCCTAAGTCTATTATCTGACTTATCTGTGCCTGTTCTGAGATGGTGCTTTGGGTCCCTGAGTATCAGAGTCAATTTAGACTCCATATCTAACAACCCTTGAGAGGTCTAGTTGGTCCTGTTTTCTCAGTGTATGGTTTCCAAAGTAAACAGCTGTAGGTCTCCCCAGGACTAGGTGAGTCATTACTGTTTATCCTTGTCTTGTCGCATGGTTCTTCCTCATCTGTCTTGCTTGGGTTTTCCTTCAGTCAGTGGTTTCTGGGTCTGATAACAGGACCAACTTTTAAAACAAATCAAGAGTTAGTGATTTTCTCTTGGGGCAGCTGACCTCAGCATTTTGTTGATCTAACCTTGAACTCTGTGGTTATATATACTAAGCAATATCCTCATTGGATGCCCATCTATCTTTTCCCTAGAAATAGTATTGTCTACTATCCAACTCCATAGATCCTTGTAAATGCTATTCTAACTTTTCTGCCCATAAAGGTAACCATGTCCCCACTGCTTTAGACATTTAAGAGCTAGCAACTGGCCTCTGCTACTGTAAGATCCCAGAGTCTACTACTATCAGCCCTGGCCTACAGAGAACAGGCATTACTATGCTTCTCATTGATGTCAGTGCCCACCACCTCCTCACCAGAAAATTACATATTGTGATAATAAATGGAGTGTCTGCTGAGGCCCTCTGCAGATACACAGTCAGCTGTTAGTCTTATATAGTGGACGTCATACATGTTTCTTTGGACCTTTTCATTCCATCCTCCATGGTCTAACATGGCAGTTCTGGAATCTCTTTTCCAAATCTCTGTGAATTTTCATAGCAGAATATTAAAACTGGCCCCCAGGGGCCTTGTCAGGGTGTTAAATCCTGTGTCATAGGAGAATTTTCTCATATTGACAAACTCTCCCTTACTATCTTTATATTCTGCCCTCCTTGACCCAGTACTCTCAGGTTTAGTATTTGCAAGTTTAATTGCTATTGGTGCCTGAGTTACCCATGATATGTATTCAATCAGCATCAAATGAACACCTAGGAGTATAAAAACTATGCTAAACATGACTGTAATAAAAGTAAAGTAGTATTAAATAAGATTAATGTTGCTATGAGTGTTTTTGATGCACTCAAAAGACTACAGTGGTTTTTTGCTTTGTATTCAAAATTAATATTCAATTTATTACAGTTAGAAATTCAAAGCCCTACTTCTATGCTAAATCTTTAAGTTTAGCATACAAATCTTATTTTTCTATTTATAAACTGACAAATTTAAGTAATTACTTTCAAAGAATTTTGAATATTGTTTGGCTCCTTTTACAAATTTTACTGCATACCCTCAAATATTTCAATCACAATGTGAATTTAATAAAAGTAAATGAATTTCTATTTTAAAGTACTTTAATTGTCTAATTTAGCAAACAAAACATTCCAGATAACAGCACTAAATAATTCACATAAAATAAATTAAATCAACTTTATAAGTACTGTGAATATAAACTTAGATATTTCAAAATAGTGCATAAACTTACTAAGATTTCAACTTAAAGTCATAAATCTACAATTACAATTTTTTACTCAATTTTACACTTTAAATTGGCCTTACAAGGTTATTACACTAATATATCAAATTCTCTTAAGATTTTAAGCAGATGAAATGACAAATACCTAATATATGTCTTCCTAAGATTAAAAAATTAATTCTAATATTTTAAAAATAATTTTGTTGTTAATTTTAAGTCTCCTGGAGTTGAAATATGTGCACCCACTAAGGAAAAAAATTATCTCAGTTAACTGAGGCTATATAATCTCTTGAAGATGAGATACAGAGCAGTCAACCTCCAGAGGGGTTTGTTTCAAACCTGGACAATCAGACTGACCACTTCTCTATACTTGAAACTTTTCAGAATTTCAAAACAATTTATTCTTGTAGCTCACACAACCTACTTTTATTTCAACTTTTACACAAGTTGATTACTTGATTGAATTTTGCACTGGAGAGGGGTGGGCTTAAAAACATCTAATATCTTCCTGACTGACTCTAAAGTCCTTTGAATTTAATGGAATTAAATTAAGTTAAATTAAATGGAATTAATGGTTATGTATGTTTATTTTTCTTTAATTTAAAGACCTTGAGTCTTGGAAGCCTGCACTCCTCTGTGTCCTGAAGATGACATGAATCTTCTGTATATTTTAAATGATTCCAAATGAACTTTGATAGTTCACATTAAATTTACTTGATTGTGGACGCAACATACAAAGTCCTTCTACTGACAAATAACAAGGTACTACTGCACATTCAGAAAGCAATCATTTCTTCATCTGAAAATCCTACCACGGCAAATTTGTCTAACTAGCCATTTATTCATTTATCCACTGATCATTTACCACAGTCCTCACTGCTGTGGAATACGTTCCCAAGGAGAAAATCAACTAACTGAGAATTTATTGTCTCTTGTTGTGGAGAAACGTGTAAGAAAAGAAGCATTCCAAGTTCTCTCATCTATATGAGAATAATAATGAATATAAAAATCTTTGCACAAGGCTGAGGAATATATTCAACCTTGAGTAAATGGTAGTACAGGTATACCAGAGCAATTCAGATAAAACTGAACTTTGTTTTGAGGTGTATTCCTGGAAAATGAGCATAATGATTACCTCATCTCTTAGTGAACACTCAGAAATGTGCTGAAGTTGTTTGTTACTTGTTTGTGAGTACAAAGCATTGTAGATTCACTCTCAATAGTTTCTTAAATGACAGTGGAACTTGGAGCATCATGGTATTCAGCTGTAGTCTGAATATATGTTTCTATATGTTTGTAGAAACAAAGGAAAAGTATTCATGAATAAGTATCCACAGAACATTCACTACTCATCCATTACTCAGCACTGTTCTGCACGCTGAGAATACAAGAGTGAACAAAAAAGACCAAATTCTTACTTTCATGGAGCTTACATTCTGGTGGCTACAGTTTACAGATGACTAGAGTAGAAGAGGGATAACTGCAATCTGGGATAACTGCAATCCAACTTCTGGTGTTAGGTGATTTAGTTTTAGGTTTCATTCTTACGAAAGCTATACTATTTGTAACGCATCCTTATTCCTAGGTACCAGAACACTGGGCTCCCACATGAAATAGCCGAGAGTTATTAGACCTTTTTCTACCTTTGAGAGGCTCAAGACTTCAACTTCTTTTTTCCCCTGAGTCATTCAAAACCGTCAAACATTGCTTAGCTTTCTGATCACTTATTTCGGAATTAGGAAATGCCCCTAGTGAAATGTGTCCCTAGAATCCAGGCCCGAAAAATGTGAGCTTTGCTTATTCTCATTAATTTTGGTCTAGGTCTTTTTTACTGTCAGCTATTTAATCCTTCAAGAGCCAAAGGTCTGTTTGTTAATATATTTGGAGAGCTCATCCATTTGTACTAGGTATTCAAAATTACTCATTTCCCACTGAAAATAAAAAATGCTGGGTTTGAATGAGGAAGTGAATACAGAAGCAGATACCAGAGTTTCAGAATAGTGGGATGGGGTGAGACCAAGAATCCAAGATGGTGCACATCTCTGTGATACTAGTTTAACCTGATGATTAGTAAAGATCAGTCTTTCAATGTTCCTTAAACAATATCTTGATACTCTGTAAATCCTCGGAAAAAAGAGATTAGGGAAGAATATCTTAATGAACTGAGAGAAATTCCTATTGTTTCAGTTTATCTAAATTGATTAACATTATTGAGATGGATTCATTACAGGAATTAAACATATTTAAAGAGAAAATAAAGTCACTCATCTAGGGCACCATAAGACATATTTGGGTCCTAATCCATGTCTACATAAAGCATATATATATCTAACCTCAGGTATGGTCTCAGTATTGACCTATGGTGTTAAGAAAATGTTTAATTCCTCATTGGATGATTTTCTATTGGGTTTAATTTAGTATAAAATTAGAAACATATTTTATAAGCCCTGAACTTCATAAGGTTAGCATTAATTACAAGCCCTAGTTATTGAATCTTCTGTATGTCCAGAACTGTGCTAAGCTCGTTTAGATAATTACAGAGGTAATACAGACTACCTGCCTGGGTTCAAATCCTAGCTCTGCTTCTTATTAACTGTGTGAACTTATGAAAGTTACTTGTTCTCTGGATACCTCAGTTTCCTTGTGCAAAACTGGAATAATGATAGCACCCACCTCAAAAGGTTGATTTAACAAATAAATGAGTTCCTCTACATAAAGTTTTTAAAATGGGGCCTAGCAGGTAGAAAGTACTCAATAAATATTAGCTACTACTATCTCAAAATTTAAGATACTCTTCAAGATTGGTGTCATTATTCCCATTTTCAAGGGAGTATATTCAGTGATGGGAAGTAACATTTCAAAAGTTGTAAAATAAGTGGCAAAGCCTAGAAATGAAACTAAGTTTATCAGGTTCCGAAATTAGCAGTATATTCACTCTAAGACAGTGACCCTATCTTATCTCAGTGTATGGCCTCATTTCCTATTTGACTGAGACCAAAACCGTAACACTGAATATATCAAATTTGACATCCCCTGACATCCAAATCTCTCTGTATAATTTTACCCTTTCCCCTTATCTCTTTATTTCCTTCACTCAATTATATGTCTTAGTTTTTACTACTTTACTTCTCCATTGGATTCCTTCTACCCATAAATATACTTGTCCCTCCATTCTAAAATTAACAATAAAATACACATAAAAATAAACTCTCTTACTCTTTCATGAGTCTCCTATTTCTCTCCTTTATCTACTCAGATTTTTTTAAAATTAATCTTATTCAGTGCCCGAAAGCACTCACCCATTAGTAAATCCTATAATTTAGTTTCCATTCTTCCCATTGAATGAAACTGCTATCTTAAGACTGAATTTCCAAATCAGTTGTTATTCCTCTATCATCTACCTTTGACTCCTGACAGATATGACAGTTAATATTCCCCTCTGGACCATTCTATTGTTTTCTGTGCATGTGTATATGTGTGGCTCTGAACTATCCAAGATTCCTTCCTATTTTAATTATATTTCATTGGTTAGTTTTTTTGAAAATTTCTAATATTCTTTCATTTTCTAAATGATGGAATTTCTCCCAACTCTCTGAAATAAGCATTCTTTCTCTCTGAATTTGTGGCCACATCCACCCTTAAACCTTAACTATAAATTATATAGATGTTTCTAAAACCTCATCTTTGGAACTTCAGTTCTACCCAAATCCAGCCATGTTTTCAACTGCTTAGAGAATTCTTCAACTATGTTTTTTCCAATCCTCAACCTCAACATAAATCATTTAGTCTGCAAACTATCATTAACAAGTGGAAGTAGAATCTAAACTTTCTTATTCCAACAACATCATTCTCACTTGTTCAAACTTTTCCTTCCACTCTGTTACTCTACTGGAACTGAGACACATACTGCCAGGACTTGAGGTAAAGTATATTGTCTATGTGAAAATACTTTAAAGGCCATAAGGATATTTCATTGCTCTTTATTAAATTTGCCAATATTTAAGGCATACTTCCTCTTCCTATTCTGATATCAGCATAGAAGAAAAAGTCATTATATTATTCTGTATTATGATTTACCACAACTTATCTGTTGTCAAGTAACCCTCTATTTTCTCTTCTATTTCAACAAGGAGTATACCATCAAATATTTAACAAGAAGCTCTCCAGAGGTGGGAGATCTTGTATTTATTATGTGGTACGTAAACTTAAGAGTGTTTGGAGTGATACATAAGAAAGACAAAAAAAAAATTGCTCCAAAGAGCTTATATTCTTGTGTGTGTGTGGGTGTGGGGTGGGGGCAGACAACCTATAACAACAGAATTAAAGTATTTTCTTATAATAAAATTGGCTAAGTAGAAAATGAATAAAATTGTGAAATTAGAGAGTAATAGAGGTTCATATCTAACAGAATGGCTCTTTCTTTTATTTTCTAGGTCCTAAAGGCCTTATTTAATAAAGACCCAATTCCCTAACTTACTTTGCATAATTATGCGAATGGCTGATTTTTATTTGTTCTGTGAAGTTTGATGTCATTTTCAGAACTTTCACAAATCAACTGACCGTAATACAAAATGGTGGTGTTTAATGGCATATACAAAGTAAACAGGTATATTCTTCCTCCCCCTCACCTCTTGGGCAGTGCCATAAGTGAAGGGATGTTGTCAGGGGCATATGACCAATGACCTTTAATATTGAAGGAAAATCAAAAGCACTCAGGTGGGGAGGAAGTAATTTCTTTTATGGTTTGAGGGCATTTTATGCTTTTTTTTTTGCCTTTTTAATGAATTATTTATGAAAATATTTGCAGAAATATCTATTATGCCATTGACAAGTCTTACATTACTAATAGAACTATAATTTATTATTGAACAACATTTAGCAATTATGTTGCAACAACTTCCAATTAGCTTCCACATAACATCATCACAAAGAAATGATTAGTCTTTAGTTTTTGATCTAATAACTGTATACAAATAGTGAAATAGTTATCTAAATGATAAGCATTCATAAATAAATTATAAATCACAGTCATGTATTATGTTTACATTATGCATTTCACAGATATTTTCCATTATGACTTGAGGGGTGTGAAAATATTTTCTTATTTAGATAGCTGCATTTTGTACAGCTTTCCTTAGACTTCAAGACCTAATTCAGGCAACTGGCTTGGGAATATAAGTACTTGTATTATTATTTTCATTACTTACTATTCATTTATATAGCATCTCTCTTCCTCAAGGATCTCAAGGTGATTTACAAACATTAATTGCCAATACCTATAGTGTTCCTTTGAGATATGTAAACCTGAAGTTGGACTAATTAAAAATTATAATCAAATCCCTATCTTACACACACACACACCACACACAGACACAACTTACTTATTTATAAAATAACCCCTTCTAGGCTGTGAAACTGTAACTGTTCAGAAGTGAGCAGTGGGGAAACAATGGCAGTAAGCTGTTTAGTACAGTGTAGCATGACTCCTGAGAACCTGGCCCTTCTCTTTGAAGTGATTCGCCTATGTGGGAAACCTAAAATGAGAGGATGTGAAGCCAAGTCCATGAAAACTTTGATTACACCAACACGATTCAAACTTCAACCTTGCATTTCTGGGATGGAAGGAAAGTTCCACTTCAGCCATTACTGAAGTTCCTTCTCCAGTCCAGTATTACATTAAGCTCTCAACGACCCATGTGATATTCAGAGAAAGGATCTCTAATATCTGACTTCTCTGGGCTTCCTCTGACAGCTTCACTGATATTGGTTCTTTGTAATCTAGTGACTCTCTGACTTTGGGCCATGTCTGGCACACTGCCTCCCTGGTCACATTACAAAGCAAGACCCTCTAAGTTTTGGTGAATTCACTGAGACACTGCTGTAGAGAATAGCAACAGAGCCAGAAGTTGATTTTTGAAAGAAATTAATAACTTTGATGAACCTCCAATGAGACTTGATCAAGATAAAAAAGAGAAAGCCAAATAACCGATACCAAGATTAACAAGGAAACATCAATATAGATCACACATTAAACAGAGTATAATATAAACAACTTTGTTGATAAATAAAATTTTAAATGAATAAAACAGTTCCTATAAACCACAATTCATAAAACTAAAAAAGAAAAAAACAGAAAAACCTAGATAGTATATCTTTAACTATTAAAGACATTCTCAATCATTTCAGGCACATAAGGTTAAGAGAAGTATCTAGGACTGCCAGTACTAAATATATCACTCTTTCCCTGGCATTATTTTTCCCTTCTGTTAATAGAAGGCTCAACTGTATCATCATTGCATGAAGAAAACTCCAGACCTGTAAGTTTTCACCAATAAATTCTGTGAAACATGTAAGGAGGAAATAAAATCAATGTTACATACACTCTTCCAGAGAATAGAAAAAGGGCACTCTTCAATTCTTTGTGGGGCCATCATAACCTTGATACCAAACCACACACAAAAAAAACAAGTACAACAAAAGAAAAACATAGGCCAAGCTCACTCATGAACATAGATGCAAATAATTCTGAGCAAAATATTAATTAGTAAAACTATTTCAATAAGAAATGCAATATATCATGACAAAGTAGCATTTATTTTAGAAATGAAATGTTGGTTCAATATTAGAAAATCACTGTGCTCTGCCTATTGAATAAAGAAAAAAACTGTATCATCTCGATAAATGTAGAAAATGTTTAATGAAAGTTAATATTGATTCATGATTTGAAAAGAAAATACTGGAAAACTGAAAAATGGAAGGGACATTTCTTAGGGTATTTACAAAAAACCTACTGCAAATATCTTATTTAACGAATAGTCACACTTACTCTTTGAGATCAGGAATAAGACAAGGATGTCTATTCTCACCACTTGAATTAAAAATTTTTTTTAAAAAGCTAAATACCAGTGATATACAACACACACACACCCTTATGTTTACTCAAAACTATTTCTGTATTAATATAACAGCACTAAGGATAGTCTGATGTTTGGGATCGTTATCAATCAACACATTATAATGGATTTAGAGAATAGTATAGCAAACCAGGAAATGTGAATTTCAAGCAAAAGGGATGGAGACAAGTTAATGGTGCCAAAAAAAGTCCTACCTGACTAACAGAATTCTAGTCAGATGTGGGTGAGTTCTATATAGCATATGCTTTTGGCTAACCTGTTCACCAGTGGGCTGCTATTATGAATTTTTCAGTTCCCTATGCCTGGTGGGAAGCCCACTGAGAGAGGTCTTCTTAAGTGCTACCATGATTACCCTCCTTGGTAATGCAGAGAAGACACAACATACAACTTGGCTTCATCACCCATTAAAGTGCAGCTGCCTCCCCAATTGTAATCTCTCTCTAGAGCTATGAGAAAGTTCTCTCTGTAAGCCTGTTTCCTTATCTGTACAATGGACATAGTAACTGTTCCTAACTCAGAGAGTTATTACACAAGTAACAGTTAACATATAAAAAGCATCTAGAATACTGCTTGTCATGTAATAAGTGCTCAGTAGGTATTAGTTATCATTACCTTGATCATTAATACCCATCACAAGGTGGATTTACTCTTTAGTTCCTAAACGACAATTATGTAGAATATAATCATAATATTGGGTTATATGTTGTTATGTGGCAGGCTAAGTATAATATCCATTGGACAATTCATTTTAAGCTAAGCCAAACAGAGGTTGGTCTTTTCTCATAGTCTTGCTTTCTCATAGATGAATGTCAATTATCAACCCTGAAAACCCTTCCTGCTGATTTTCCATCTCATGCCCTCCTATTTCAGATGGAGAGCTGCTCAAACAAAAGATCTCTCCCTCTCTCTCCCTCTCTGTCTCTGTCTCTTACTTACACAGACATATGTCTCTACCCAAAATTTGCAGGGCAAAATTTAGGGACACAAGCTATATGCACCAGGAAAAGGAAATCTCCCCACACAATCCCCTCAAAATTTTTATAGCCAAAGCTCTGCCTCAGCCTTCCATAGGATTTGCTTTACCAATTTTCATTTGGAATCTCAGGCTACAAGAGCTGCAGTATTAAAATAGTTTTCTTTAAGGAAAATTGAGGGGTACCTCTGTATAAGATAGGTCTGAAAGCATATATTCAGGTGTGTTTTCTCCCCCCAAACAAGGGACAGCCTGCTCCAAAAGTACATTCAAGTGTCAACCTCTTATGAAGCAGAAAGTGCTTCCAGTTTGTGAATAACAATAATTAAAAAACCAAAACTTTAGTGCCAGGTTTCAGACAGGACTGTAAAACAAGATAGCTCAATAAGATATTCCTCAGGATCTATTTTTGGACAGGTATATGATTCCATGTTTCAAATATTTCCCCCGAAGTATTAAAATATAATTAAAAACAATTAAAAATTAGCAGAAGATCCAAATGTTTGTCTTAATTTGGGCTTCTATTCTTTGGGATTCTTAGTAACTGTGAATTCTTAAGGATATGGATAAGGAGTGATTACCTGGGGAGCCCAGTGTGATAGCCAGTTACACAGAAGGATCTGGAAACAAGTCACTTCTGCTATACTGATGGCCACAGTGCTACTGATGTCCAAGGTATAAGGCATCATTCTGAGGCTCTGGGGAAGAAGGAACATTTGAAGATGATGTTAGGTAAAAGCATCATTCCACAGTAAATGTCCAGGTTTGGTGAAAATGGAGGGAAGTTGTAGATTTATGTTAGTAGTTTTCTCTAGGTGAATTAACTTATTCACTAAGCCATCAGATGTAATTACCTGTGTGCTCAGTAACCACTAAATTCTAAAGTAATTGATACAGAATGGTCCTATTGGCTCCTTGGCCCTAACATACTTTGCAGGAAACATAAGTCAAGACAGATATGATTATGTGAAGTCCTAATTAAAATGCATTGGTAATGTACACGTGCCTTTCTCCTGTTATTTTCTACATTTTTTTCAAGGTGAATTTGCCAACCTCAGGAAAAAAATAGAAATAAAGCTCATTATCTCACAAATGGAGAAAAGAATTTGCAAAAACAAAATAAAAGCTCTCTTTAACTTTCTTGCTTACACACTCTAGATAGACTCTAGGGTATATTTATTTCCAAAATGCTTTCTCCTCTTTTTCCCCCTTTTTCTAGCTTACTGTCACAGCATTCTGCATAGAGTAATTCATAGAACTATAAATACTTTTTCAGGTGCAAGACTTTTAAAAATTAATAATTATTCTTACACTGCTGAAGTTTTATAATGAAATTGCTGATAAAAAATATTCTTATCCATATGAATGTAAATCTTATAAATGCTATAAAACATATGAATATATACCATATCTATATCTATATAGTATCTCTTCTGCAACATATGATAGCTGATATGTATCATAAAGGCTATATTTAGCTCAGGTTGGAGACAAAATCGAGTCAGTAGAAAAGTAACTTGGAGGTACCGCCAAGCCTCATTTGGTAACAATAGTGATGTATGACAGCACTTAATGAAATATCGTATCTTTTCAATCAAAATTTTATATACTGGAGGCTTACTTATATTATGCTAAATAGTTTTCAAATCCAGAGCTTAGTGAGGCATCAGAGAATGAATTGTGTGCTATTTTGAAGCATTCATGTGAACATTTCATCATTATGTTTCATTATTAAAAAAACACTTTTTCCCCAAATAATAAATATTGAGAAAAATGAGTGTTTTATAATACATCTATTTTTATTTTAAATGATTTATCCATTCCTGAAGAGCCAAAAGAAAATTAAACTTCATCAAAAGTCCTATTCATGCTTTCCAAACCAGAATTAATAACCTGTCATTTCATTTATGCAGTTCTTTCAATTCTGTGATTATGGAACAGCAGTTTTCTGATTTGTTTCTTCCAGTGTGGGCAGCTGATTGTATACTGCAGTTAGCTGATATTTGTCTGGAAGGAAAGTTATCACCAGTGCATTGTGGGATGCTGTGGTCCAGAATCCTTGCCAGTGACTGAGAATCAGAGAAGGGGCAAAATGTATTCAGCACCTCCTTTTTTCAGCTACAATAAAAGAGCAGCAGACACATTTTATAAGAGATCGATTAAATGCTTCAAACAATCCCCTTACATGGAATTGGTAGTTTCCAGATTGTCATTATAAGATTATCCAGAAAAGGAAAGGGCAATTTTAGATGAAAGGAGTGTTTTTCATTTATTTTTCTTATGTGTGTGCATTTGGATATATGACAAGCTAATGGCTCTAAGAATTATCAAATTAGTAGATTCTACATCTGCTCATTGCTTTATTTCTCAATCTCGTAGTTACTTTATTTAACTGCCTCCTCATTAGGAGTTTTTAGCAAATAATATCACCGTTTACTTGGATAGGCTTTATATGCTTGGCAAAATCCTTCAATATCCTTTTCTTATTATTTGATCTTCATAATATTTTTGGTTAAATTGGGGTGATATAATTTTACCAATAAAGAACCAAAAACTCAGAAAAAGTATAAAACAAGACTATCTTAAGTGTGCATTGCCTTTTTAAAAGTTGTAACTAAATGGAATTTTCTTATTTCTAGCAGAATGATCTTTCTACTCTACAATATGGCCACCTATGATGTTATTTCTTCATGAATTATGCAACTGGTCCTAAAAACAATACCAAAGATAAGACTAGTTTCCCATTTTGCATTATTTGATATGGTCCTGTTGTGTGTAACAACAGTTCTGAATAACACAGTCACCATGAAATACATAGTTATTGTAATTTTTTAAGTATCAAAAATAATTAGATGATGTTGCTAGACACTAGCCTGCTGATGGACTAGGTGAGATACATTCACAAGTAAAATTTAAGGTAAATTGATGCTAGAATCCTACTGATGACTCATCTGTTTGGTTACATGTCACCCAACTCCTAATCTTCCTCAACTGTCATTCCAGCATCCATAATTGTTTAGAACATTTTAGAGAGGTAGATGAGGTACCTTCCTACTCCATTACACAATGTGTTTTGTCCCTACTAAAAAGTAAGATATATCAGTAACAATTCAAACCAATACACCTTTACGTATGTTATTGTATTGTGACATACACCATCTCATTTGATCTGAAGATCTTTGTGAAATAAGCAAAGATAAAAACCACATTTGAAAGTGAGAGAGATCACTGAAGCTTGGCAAAGTGAAGTGATTTTCCCAAGGTCCCACAGCTCATCAGAGGCAGGTCAGGAATAATAATTCAAAAATTTTCACTAAAATTCAGCACTTTTGAACCACATCTGAGAGACCAGAGAACCTTTAAACCTTCCCTAGAAATATTTTTTTTGCTTCTTCTGTCCTCTCACTGGAGGTGACTTAGAGTTCATTGCCCCTAGGATACTGACTGCATAAAGGGTTTCTTGTTTCTCTTGGGTGGATACAAGGGAAATGCCAAGAACTCTTATCCATGTTCCTTTCCTATCAACAAAAATGGTCCTAGGTAGGCTCTTTTTATTAAAGAAATTCAAGCATGAGGTCCAGTGGGACAGGAAACAAATTTTGTACTGCCTGAAGCCTGTACAATTTGGGTAGCCCTTTTTAAGAAAAACAATTCAAAATTATAAATACAAAACTAAACATTCAAACAAATATTTATTTTAAATGAATAAAGAAGTCTCAAACAAATCACAAATTTAAAAAAAAACTGACAAACTGCAATATGCAGAAAACTAACATGTCATTATTTATTAACACCTGTCTAAAATACTGTTTTCCTATATTCTCTGGCTGAATGTCTTTTGCCTCTTTGATGACAAGGATTTTGTCATATAATTTTTAATAAAGAAAGTAAAAAAGATGATTGTTAATCTTCTGACATGTTTTTCCTCCATACTCACAATCTTGGAAGCCAAACCTCACAAGGCATATTCATACTGAAATATGCTCTGTGGCCTCCATCTCAGAGGAATAGGCACAGTAGGGAGGAAGAGCATTGTGGGAAGACTCTTCTACATCAGGTGGGTTTAAATAAAGGCTAGTCAGTGTTCTGCAGAGGAAGAGCTCATAAACACCAGCTTAGAAACCCTTCCAGGTAACCATCTAACCAGAACTGGCAGTGTGGAAGACATACAAACACGTTGGAAAACTCCCATGCTGCCAAACTGTAGAAGCACTAGCTTATACAGTTCCTTCCTATCTTGAGAAAGTTTGGCAGAGGAAAGGTTTTTCCTGTAGACACAGAACAAAATGTAGTCTGCTCTCAGGAGCAGTCCTAACAACATTCTGATCCTCCTTTTCATTTAATTCATTCAACACACATAAACACACATGATCTTCAGTGTGCCAGGCGCTGTGCTAAACTGAGCACTGGAGACATAATTCCATCTGTGCTACTTTAGAGTTTTACTTTTTATGGCTCAGAAGATTGGCACATGTAAGGAATTTCTATTCCCAGGTGGACGGAAGATCCTGGGCTGGAGAAAAGTGAGTTCCCTTGGAAATCCCGAACAATTGTTTCCTCAGTAATTTTATGGAATTCTTGCCTCTAGGCTGTAGGTTGAGGTAACTGCAACATTACTTAGCTCTGATAATCATACAAATTAGTCAGAATTAGTAACATGCAGGCATATTTCACTACTCACACTTGGCATCCCAGGTCCTTGTGATCCAAATGAAGTCTCTGTAGCAGTAGTGGTGAAAGCTACATAAAGTTATAGAAGCAGTGTAAGCCAGAAAAGAAATATCGCCTTATGTGAATTTTCTATGACAGGGGTTGGGCAGAGTTACCCTATTATTTGAAAATCCATGGCACAGTAGAAAAATTTTGAAGGTGCCAGAAATCTCTTCAGCAGAATTTAGCAATCATTCACATGACCATGTCACATTTTGGGGCACCTTTTCAGCACAACTCAATGCATTTTCCACAAATACTTGACATTATAAACAAGATCCTTGTTTTAAAAACCTCATTTTCTGGCATCTAATTATCCTCCCAAAGCTGTAATTTTTTGTGAAGGATATAATTTATTCCTATGGAAGTATGAATATAACTTCAGGTAAAGGAACGAACAGGAGAAATTGATGAAACTTTTAAAAGTATCCTTCTTTCATGCAAATCTCTCTAGCAATAAAGCAAGAATTAAAGAAAAATTTTTAAATGCAAGATGAATTGGTAAAACTCTGGCTAAATATACCAGTGCTAAAATTTTCTCAGCACCAAGTGCTTGCAAGATCACAGCTCCTTTAGGGTGACTGCAAGTGCTCTCTTTTTTTTCCATTTTGATTTGGGGATACTTAAATATTTTGCAATTTAATTATTAAATTTCACTCTTCCTATAAATATTTTAACTTTTCCAAACTTCAACTTGATCCTAATGGGTAAAATTTCTAAAGGTCATAATTATTTCAGCAGTTTTCAGGATGAATTTTACAAATTAATTTGTAGGTGACTGACTTTCTAGCATTGTACATTTACAATAGCAAAAAAAGTTAATGTAGAATTTTACATACAATACACTTATCTACTGATAATGATAAATATAGTGTGATTAATTTATTCAATCTGAATTATTTCCCCCAAATTCTACTGGTTAATTACTATCATATCCAATGGTATATTTCTTCTAAATTCTTACTGTTGATTCTATATTTTTATTAAAAAACTACTGATCTACACAGCTTCTTTTTTAATAAATAAATGATTTAATAAATGAATAAATGGGAGAAAGGAGACAAATCTCTTATGCAGAAGAATTCCAAATAATTTATGAAACACTCTGCCCCTTAGGAGGTGGAACATAGAACACATCTCTTTAAAGAGTGGCCTCTGCAGAGTGGTACACAGCTTCTTGACTCCTTCTCCTTCCCTGGGGTCACTGACATCCCTCTCTCCTGGTTCTTCTCCTGCATCTCTGATCACTCCTTGGTCTCCTGTGTTTCCAAGGTTGTTGTTTTTTTAGCACCTAAATGAGGCAATTTCACAAGCCTCCAACACTGAACTTCTTCCTTTATTGTTCTCATTCATGCTACTGTGTTTACCCCAAATCAGATGGCATAAGATGCTCCTGCTCATCAATGTTTCCCAGATCAAACTCTTCTTACCTCACTTTCTGAATGGCCCATGAGATGTCTCCTCATGGATATCCTCCTCAGCGTTAACATCATGTCACACTGAATGACTAAAGAAAATCTTATTTTTTCCTAAAATAATCTCCCTTTCTTTACTATTTCTTGCTGTTAGTAGCTGCAACATTCTTTTTACTTCCCAAACCAGAAATCTTGAAGGCATCTTTAAATTTTCCCTTCGCCTCATCCTCTGAATCCAGTCTGTCACTATATCAATAAAACGTCTCTTAAAATGTCTCCTATCTCTCCATTCATACACCAGTTCCATAACTGGAGTCTTAATCAACATCAACTATACACTTTGCAGCTGATCTCCTTGCTTCACCATTATTCATTGTACCAAACAAAAATGGATTGATCATCCCAGAACAGCCCATTAAGCATGCTAGTTCCTATTTCAAGAACATGATGCAGTTCCCTGTTTTCCACCTCCTGCTTCCAATCTAATATCTTCATCTTCATCTTTTTTATCCAACCTGACTGACTACCCCAATTATACGGTTCATAATACAGTAGTAGCTCTTTCCAAATATTTTCCTACTGATCTTTCTTAATATCTTTATTCACGCTCCCCTCAATCCAGTAAGACATAATTCTTGTCTCCATCCATTCAAATTCTCCTCCTTCGAAGTCCACAAGTTAACCTGTCTCTAAGTCCACACACTGATCTCTCCCATATCTAACATGCTATTACACTGAAGTTCTAAGCCACTTGGCACAATTCTAAAAAAAAAATGCCTGGATGATCCTTTTTGGCCAGATCTCATAGGGTTGCTGCACCCTAGTGAATTCACCACCATTTCAGCTGTGATTGCTATGTTTACACTTTCTAGAACTCATTAGAACTTTCTAGATGATTCTTCTGATCATCCAGATATGATCAGGCCCTACTTAATAGAGGAGAGAGGAAGAGGAAAGTTGGCTGGATTAGTTCTAAGTACAGCACAACAATCCAGTCATATGAACTCAAATAAGTAACTCAAATTTTCTAACATTTTTGAATCCTTGTGTTTAAAATTGTGGTATTAATATTAACTTTCCCTAACACACTACACTGCTATCAAAATTAAATAAAATAATTTATGTAGAAGAATACTGTAAAGCATTATACAAATTGTACAGAATTATTATTAATTCATGATAATAAGATTCATGAGATATTTCATTCTAAGCCATAAAGTTAATTTAATAATTTAAAAGAGGAATAAATATTTCCACTGACTGAGAGATGTGTGTGCTTTTGAGGTAAAACCACACTTGAATTAAAGGATCTGAGGAACTGAGTAAATAATTATAAGATTTTGGAGGAATAAATCCTAAGAGAGTTGAATGGTAGCTTGCAATAATTCTTGATCTTTTAGGGGCAAGTGGGTAAGTGGTAAAAATAAGAACTCTTTTCTGCAGATAGTGAACACTACCTTGTCATGGAAATTTGCATTAGCTTTGAAAACACAAGATGGTTGTATTTTCTGAACTTATGTATTCCTCATGCAGTAAAGGACCAGTTGCACCTTATCGCTGATAACTGACCCCTAATGATAATCTGGCTTACAATATTTTCAAGTCCCTCAACATCATACTTTCTCTAAGAATAAAATGCTTCCTGCTCTGTATTCCATTACAACTTTACTTGAAAAATGTGGGAACCAGATGGCCTGAGATCACACCCTAGCTCTGCCACTTACTGGTTATGTTATTTTGTGCAAGTTACTTCACACACTCCTATGCTTTCATTTTCCCATCTGTGAAATGGGAATAATAATGTGCTTACATCATAGGCTCTGTTGAGGACCAAATGAATTAATGCCTAGCATTTAGTAAATGCTCAATAACTTTTGTATGTAGTTTTAACATCTATTTTGTTCTACTTTGTATCATAATCACCTCTCTGCATGTCTGTCTACTCTGCCAGACTGCAAGCACCTTGAGGATATAGGTCTTATTTCTCTTTATTAGTTTCTCAGCACTTCTATATTACTTTGGGAATAAATCCAGGGCTGTTTCATGTAGATGTCTTGCTTTTCCAACTAACATTTAATACTGAAAATTTTGTAAGCCCTCACTCAAGGCTAAAGTTATTTCTGATACTCTTTATTTCTCCCAAACAATATGCACTTAGTAAATATTGAAGAATGACTGATTGTACATGAATTCGGTTCTCACATCCTTATGAAACCTGAGCAATGAAGCATCTTAGTCCAGGATTCTCATCCTATGTTCTCCTTTATTTTCCCTTTTGTCATATGCCATCAATTCCTACAGCATCAATCAACAATGACCACACAGTGCCAGGTATGTACAAAGCAAACATAGAAAACTTACAAATGTGATCACAGAAACAAGTACTTCAGAGATAATAAAATATTAATTGGTACTTTACTAAGACTTTTGAAGAAACTGAGAAGCATAGAGAAGAATTATTAACTAGGAAGTGTTTTCAATATGACAAAAAAAACAAAGCTATTAGAACAAGACCTTTTATCACTGCATGGAGAGACTAAGACTTTGAAATAACAGCACTGACTCCATTTTCTTCAGAAACCAAGAAATAAGTTTTTTCTTCTACCAAAGTAGGGGTAATTATTGATGGTAGTACCCTGCAATAAATAGCATTGTCAAAAAATTACTAATTTTCTGCTTTTATATAAGTTTATTTTGATGTCTTTATTTTGTACTGAAGGATTTCTATTTATATGTTGACTAATTCAATTATATTACAATTTTTAATCACCAATAACACAGTGCACTAACTCTCCAAGGGAAATGCCTTTTCCTTTTTATCTAAGTACAGTTACAATGTGTCAATTTCTGGTGTACAGCACAATGTCCCAGTAATGCATGTACATACATATATTCATTGAGAAATGTCTTTTCTAATTTCCTCCATTGTACTTTGTAGATATAAACTACATTGTTTTTTTAAGAATTTGTTTATGTGTCTATTCCACAAACTACAATGTATCTCCAATTAGGATATGAGCTAATATATGTTAACATAGAAATCCTATGTTAATTGTCCTTGTAAGTAACTTGTACAGTGCCTAGCACATGACAAGTATTCAATAAGAAACTGTGGAATAAATCAATGAGTTAATGAAGAAATAAATTGTATGCTCAGGAAATTCCAAGGTTCTTGGAGTTTCAAACAAAATATGAGAACTAATGCTTGTCTTTAAGAGGCTTACGATAAAGTTGAAGACAATATATTCTAAATTTAAAATAATAATAAAATATTAAGCTTCAACTTCTAGTTTTAATAGTACCTGATGCTACAGCAATCCTCCCACCACAAACAACTATAAAAGTGGGCAAAATCATGGACAGAAGGGAGCCTCATGTTTTCTCTAGCTCTATCTATGGAGATAATTTCCCCAAAACAGCACAGAAAAATGGAGAACAAGCAGGACACAGTGGTTCTGCTGTGATGAGAAGACAGATATCAGGCTTTGAGGTTGCAGAGGCTACAGAAATCTTCAAGGAAGGATACCAAATAGAACTGACTTGGGGTCAAGGCGGATTCTAGAAGTCTGTGGAAGTCCTCATGAGTCCTTGACCAAAGTCTGGGAGACGCACACACACGCTCAGTGCCTGGGTGGGGGCGGGGCCGAGACCTGAATCCACACCAGAGTCTCCACAACCTCCTAGGCAGGACTGAGACTTGTTTACAGCCTGAGGCAGATAGGATCTTTCTGCCCTGGCACCTCAGAGAACTCGTGCTGCCAAGACAAGTAAGGAGCTGAGATTTGGCACAGAGCAGGGGCAGGGCCGTTCCGCGGTCTTCCCCAAGCCCGCCTTCAGAGTGCCTACCTCTGCGCCTTCAGAGGCAGAGCGGGCAGCTGCACAGAGCAGCAGAGTGACTGGTGCTGGGAGAGGACGGGCGGCAACCCGCTCTCCTGGCAGGAACGCAGTACCTGACCACGGTGCTGGGAGGGGATGCGATCTGCCCACCTGCCTCGCCCTAGCTCAGTCTGTGGCATCCGGAGGGGGAGTGACCCACCCGCCCACTCACCTGGTAAGAGCTCAGCACCTGACCCAGTGTTGGGAGGGGGCGCGATCTGCTAGCCGACAGCCACTGGGAGCAGCACAGACAAGGGCGCCAATAGAAGGCCTCTGGAAATAGCAAGCTGAGTTCATGAAACAGGGCAAAGACACAAAGACATCTCGATAAAATCATTAAGAGCACACCCTCTCCAGGAGAACTAGAAAACTGATACTCTCACTTAAGCCACAGTGCCAGAGAGATATGAGCAATATGAAGAAGCAGAGGAACCACTCCCAATTAAAAGATCAAGAGAAATCCCCTGAAAGCACAATCAAGGAAATAGACATTGATGGCCTACTAGATCAAGATTTCAAAAAAGGAGTGATCAAAATACTGAAGGACTAGAAGAAATAGTGTTTAAAGATATAAAATATGTCAAAAATGAAATAGAAGCTATAAAGAAGAACCAAGTAGCATTAGTAAACTCATTTGCTGAGATGAGAGCTGACCTTAAAGGCTGTACAAAGCAGGCTAGATAATGCAGAGGAACAAATAAGTGACCTAGTAGACAGGACGACAGAAAGCACCCAATCAGAACAGCTGAGAGCAAAACAAATAAAAAACAATGAAAACAATATAAGGGACCTATGGGATAATATAAAACGTGCCAATCTATGCATAATAGGGGTTCCAGAAGGGGAAGAAAGAACAAAGGGGATTGAAAAGGTATTGGAAGAAATCATGACTGAAAACTTCCTAAACCTAAAGGAATCAGATATCCAAGTACAGGAGGCTCAGAGGGTCCAAACAGGAAGAACCCAAACAGACCCACATCAAGATATAGCATAATCAAGATGGCCAGAGTCAAGGATAAAGAAATGATCCTAAAGGCAGCAAGAGAAAAACAAAGAGTGAGTTACAAGGAAACCCCCGTAAGGCTCTCAGCGGATTTCTCTACACAAACACTACAGGCCAGAAGGGAGTGGCAAGATATATTCAAAGTCCTGAATGAAAAAAAGATGCAGCCTAGGATACTCTATCCAGCAAGGCTACCCTTTAGAATAGGAGAGATAAAGAACTTCACAGACAAGCAAAAACCAAAAGAGTTTAGCAACATTAAACCCATGCTAAAAGAAATATTGACAGGCCTACTCTAAATAGAAAAGAAGCAGGATACTACAAAAATGAGAAACTCATAACTGGAAAGGTGATAACTGCCATGAATTACAAAAAGAATAAACACAAAATTGTAAAAGAAGACATCTAAATCATTAAGATTGGGAGAGGGAAGCAAGGAAAGCCACTGTGGAAAACAGTATGGAGATTCCTCAAAAGACTAGGAATAGACTTACCATATGACCCAGGAATCCTGCTCCTGGGCATATATCCAGAAGGAACCCTACTTCAAAATGACCCCTGCACCCCAATGTTCACAGCAGCACTATTTACAATAGCCAAGACATGGAAACAGCCTAAATGTCCATCAACAGATGACTGAATAAAGAAATGGTATGTTTGTAAGATGGAATACTATTCAGCCATAAAAACTGACAATATAACACCATCTGCAGCAACATGGATGTCCCTGGAGAATGTCATTCTAAGTGAAGTAAGCCAGAAAGACAAAGAAAAATACCATATGAGATCGCTCATATGAGGAATGTTAAAAAAAAAAAAAAAAACATAAATACAAAACAGAAACAGACTCATATACATAGAATACAAACTTGTGGTTGCCAAGGGGGCAGGGGGTGGGAAGAGACAGACTAGGATTTTAAAATGCAGAAGAGACAAACAAGATTATACTGTACAGCACAGGGAAATATATACAAGATCTTGTGGTAGCTCATAGCAGAAAAAAAAATGTGACAATGAATATACATATGTTCATGTATAACTGAAAAATTGTGCTGTACGCTAGAATTTGACACAACATTGTAAAATGACTATCACTCAATTAAAAAATGTAAAAAAAAAAGGGGGGGTGTGAAATTTTCAATCCCACTCAGACCTCTGAGGAGGGAAGAGGGGCCGGAAATTGAGTTAATCACCAATGACAATGATTTGATCAATTACAGCTATGTAATGAAACCTCCAAAAAAAAACTATAAATGAAGGAGTTCAGAAAGCGTCCATGTTGGTGAACACATGAAGGTGCTAGGGGATGGCAAGTCCAGAGAGGACACAGAAGCTCTGTGCCCCTTCCCATATACTTTGCCCTGTGCATCTCTTCTACTTGGCTGTTCCTGAATTGTATTTATAGTAAACCAGTAATTTTAAGTGGACTTTTTTCCTGAATTCTGGGAGCCACCCTAGCAAGTTATCAAACTTGATGAGGAAGGCATGGGAACCTCTGATTTCTAGCCAGCTGGATAGAAACAAAGGAAGCCTGAACTTGTGACTGACATCTGATATGGGAGCAACCTTGTGGGACTGAGCCCTTAACTTGTGGAATCTGACACAAACTCCAGGTAGACAGTCTCAGAATTGAATTGAATTCTAGGATACCAGCTGACATGGGATAATCGATCAGTATGAGTGAAACTTCACACAGTTGGTGTCAGAAGTGTTGTGAGTAGAAAGAAATGGTTTTCCTTTTATATAGTAGGAATGGAAATCAACAAGTAAAATGAGAAGTTTGTGGGAAATAGTACAATTTAAATTCAATTCAATAAATATGTCCTGATAATTTTTTCTGAGCACCTCCAGTTCTACTACCCTATTCCCAGTCATCAAAACCTTTCCCTGTGAGTGACCTTCTACTTGGTCTCCAAGTTCTACCCTTTTCCTCCTTTATCCCCTAGTCTCACATCGGCTCACATAATATACACCAACTCTCTGTCCAAAAGCTTCCAATGGCTTCTTTTCACTCTGACAAATTAAATCCAAACTTTTTACTATAGCCAACAAGAACCTTCATGACCTATGCCTAACTAACATTGCCATCTCCCACAGCTCTGCCTGGGCCCATAGTGCTCTGGTCACTCTAGCTTTTAATGGAGATAAAATTAAGACTACTGTTATATAGGGTTTTATGGGGATTAAGTTAAAGACTATATTTTAAAAAACCAATATAGTGCTAGCCCAGAGTAAGCAATAAACAAATGGTAGTTTCTACAGATTAGAGGTATCAAATGCATTCCAATACCTTAAAAGATGATAGATTATAAGGTTCTTCCATTTCCAATGTAAGAGGAAAATATTCCCCATGATGCTGATGACTTTTCATCTCAGAGTCCCCATTTGTGTAGCCACTTAAGGCTCTGGGAAAACCCACATGACAAATTATTAGCAAAGTTTCAGAGAATAAGTTTCATGTTCTCATGTGTTCAATTTTTAAAACAGACTCAGCTCACAAGCTCTACCTATAGAACAACCATTTATAGAACTCACTGATACTGTGAATCTTTCAGGCAAACTGACTATAAATTTGTTTAAGAGAAAATGAAAAAAAGTCTCACCTTTCATTTCAGTTCAAGTTATTGGGGTTTTGGTTCCAGCATGTTTCCAAGTATATAAAAATTCAATCTGGAGTGAACATGTTTACAACGCAATTGGTGAATGTACTACAGAGGTATGAAATATCACATGACCAGGTGCACAACTGAAGCTTCCCAGACCAGGTCATGCAGGGGGAGTAAACATGTATCATACCCACCACATCAGAAAAGTAAGATTCCAGAACAATTCCACTGAACACTGACATACAAAATTTGTGTCTACCCTGTATTATAAAAATATTCTTTAGTTTTACAAAATAACTTCGAAGATTGTGAAAAGGAAAGCCCGTTCTATCGAAGCTTTATTGTTTTAAGATATTTACCTCAGCACCACGTATGTCATTCTTGGTTTCTGAAAACTGATTTCACGTGGCCACAAGTCCTACAGAGGAATTTTACGCAAAAGTCCAGGTACTCCCCAACTAGTTTTACCACCGCTATTCTAATCTGTTTCACATATCACAGTAGATGAATATGCCCAAAATGCACTACTTTTCCTGTCAGTCCTTTCTACAGGTACTTACTGGATTCCCCATTGTTTACGGTTTGAAGTTCAGATTTCTGAGGTTAACTAATATCCAAGGGCCTGAACATTTGGCTCTTGCTTATCTTTCTAGTCTTATTTCTCCTTTTTCTTCCTTCAATATGCTCTTACTTCTTGATAAATATAATTTTCCAATTGGTGCTTTTCTATCCCTGGGCCTCCTCACCTCATTTTCCCTTCTGGATGGATCATTAGATTCCTCTCTCTGTCCAAACCCTTGTGAAATTCTTACCTACTTTGAGAATCTCTTTTTTGCAGTGTAATTCTACCCTTTGTAATACTACATGTTTTAGGACTATTTTTTGCCTATGGCATAACTCAAGCTCATTCATTTTATTCATTCCATAAATTTCTACCAGGTGCCAGGTACTATGCTAGCCACTGAAGCTTCAGTTTTGAACAAAACCAGACTTGATTCCTGGTATCTTGGCATTTTTAGCTAGTGGGCCTTCAGACAGAAACTAAATAATGGCAGAAACAAATGTTCTATTATAACCAAAACATGAATGAGAGGTAGAAAGGCTATGAGATCTCAAACTACTTAACCTGACCCAGTCAAGAAGATTAGGAAGGCTTCACTAAGGAAATGACAACTGAGAGGATGAAATCTAAGGAATGACTTGAAGTTTACTGGATAAAGAAAGTAGGAAAAAGGCTTTCTGGGAGAATGACCTGTCCTGGAAGAGAATAAGGCAAGAAAAAGGGACCAAAAGGAGACAGGCTTTATGAAGCAGAAAAAGAGAGGTGTGATGCGAAGAAAGATGAATTTGGAGTTAGGTAACGGCCAGGCCATTGATGACCTTATAGGCCAGTGGTTCTCAAATGTTTCAGAGATCCTTTACACTCTTAAGAGTTACTGAGAACGCCAAAGAGCTTTTGCTCAAATGTGCATTATAGCTATCAATCCTATCTTAAAAATTAAACATGAGAAATTTTAAGATTAATTTATTTAAAATAACAAAAATAAATCTATTACATGATAAAATTAATACCATTTTTATTTTTATTTTTTAAAAAACTATGTATCTCAAAATAAAAAAGAATTAGAAGAGTGATTTTTTGTTTGTTTTTGCAAGTCCCTCTAATATTTGCCCCAGTAGAAGACAACTGGATTCTCACATCTGCTTCTGCATTTGTTCTATTCCCATGTCACAAATCAGGTTACCATGGAAAACACCAGTCCATTAAGACAGAATGAGAGTGAAACACTTGTAGTATTAATAAGAAAATAATTTTGACCTTGTAGAAATCCTGACTAGTTCCCCAAATTACACTTTGAAAATAGCTGTTCTACATCATCTTACTAGATTTTTGTTCTAAGCCATGTAGAGAAAGCATTACAAGGAAGCAAAAGGAGATGTAGGTAGATGTAGATATCAGCATTTTATAATACATTCATAAGACTGATAGCTTAGACTAGGGTGTTTCTCACTTACGGAGAAGATGGAAGATTCAGGTACTAGTTAGGAGATTTAATATACAATACTTGGTGACAGATTTCATATGGGAAAGGAAAGAAATAGTTGAAAAGGATGAGTTCTAATTTTCTGGTTTGTACTAATAGGTAGATAGTTGGGCTCTTCACTGACATAGGAAACAAGAAAATAGAAACAGGTTTGGGGAGCACAACCACAAGTTTAGTTGGCTAAGTTGAATTTTAAGTGTCTTTGAGACATTCTCCTCAAAATGGCAAAAAAAAAAAAAAAAAGCAGTTATCTATCTATATATACCCAGAGCACAGAGCAGACATCATGGCTTGAGATACACATTTATTTGTGAGCCATGTGCCTATGGTGGTTGGTAAAACTACTGGTGTGTATAAGTTTGCTTAGGAGACGATATAGAGAGACTAGAGTGCAGAACCAGGCCTTAAGGAATTCCTAAATGTAATGTTTGAGGTAAAGAAGCCATATTAGTAATGCAACAAAGAGACATGGTAGCCACAGAGTTAAAAGAAAAACCATGGGTTTATTCTCTTAGAGAATAACCAATAGACTAAGATTCCTGACAAAGACAGGATCCAAGTTAACATTTTCTTGTTCTGGAATGCCATCCTGGAAACAAAGGTACCAGAGATCCAAACCTTCAATTTTATGAAAATGGGTCTAAGTTCAAATATAAAAATTGTGCAGAAACTGGCTATTCAGAAGCTAGTAGTTTTATTTTTGATTGGAAAGCAATTTATATGGCAAACAGTGCTTCTGTTAAGAACCATAGGTAAAAATGATGCTAAGAACCACACAGTCATTATATCTGGTTAGATAATGCAGGTAAGAAAGACTAGATGCCACACTCATTTAATCAATCCTTCAAACAACCCCTAGGGAGAAAATACTACGAAGATGTTTAATCTTTGACTAAAAGTAAAAGATTTTTTCATGGCTTTTTGGAATCTAAGTGCTCAACCCATTGCATTTCTACTTATGAAGTTAATATGTGTTAAGGTCTTCTTAAATGCATTGAGAAATTATGATACAATGCAAGCTGTAATGTTCCCCTCCTGAAATTCTTTTAGTAAGAAAATTGTCTCAGAAAGCAAATGTATCTGATTCTACGTGACATGCTTCCCTATGGAATTAATGAATTTAATGGAAATATTAGACCGCAATATTGATCAGGAAGAGGAGGAAGCAAAAAAAAAAAAAAAGTTGAGGAAGCAAACAGCTGACAATTTCCTTTCTGGATGATAAAGGAAAACCAGAGGATAATATACTACCTGACTTGGAGCAGCAAAGATTTTAGCACATCAACCATATACCAAAAACCACTGCAGATACCTTAGATAAAAGGTAGATTTAAAAAAGAATATTTATACTCTGGAGACAGGCATGTGAAAAATGTATAATTCCAAAGCAACGTGGTTAGTGCAATGCTTTTCTTAGTCTTTCCCTTTCTATTGATTGAAGGAAAAAATAAACGATTTTAAACTCTCTAAGGGATAATAAGATATTGAAACTAGAATTATTTATTGGAATTAATTATTAGAATTAGAAGAAATTATGAGGCCTAGACTTCATACTAGATGAATTTATAGCATAGCTTATTTAGGTCCATTAAAAATATCTACACTTCAGAGAAACGTAGGTATTTTGACAACAAATTAAGTAAGTAGACACAGAAAAGTTGAAGGACTTTTACTGCTTGTAGTTTTGATTTGGGTTAATCAACAACTGAGTAGGTAAACTAGACTAAACAAACTGTTGGTGATAGCCATAGAGAAAAAAATGAAGACAGCTATTAGAAGAAGCCACAGGTACACTAATGAACCCATCTACAAAACAGAAACAGACTCGAAGACATAGTAAACAATCTTACGGTTACTAGGGGAAAGGGGTGGGGAGGGATAAATTTAGGAGTTTGAGATTTGCAGATCTTAACCACTATATATAAAAATTGATTAAAAAAACAAATTTCTTCTGTATAGCACACAGAACTGTATTCAATATCTTATAATAACCTTTAATAGAAATGAATATGAAAATGAATATATGTATATACACATATATACATGACTGGAACATTATGCTATACACCAGAAATTGATACATTGTAACTGGCTAAACTCCAATTTTTTTAAATGTTAAAGAAAAAAAGAAAGAAGCCACAGGTATTTGTCACCAACTTGCTTATGAAGTCATGCTAGATAGCTTCTTCAAATAATATTTGGGATAAGTCAATGTTACGGAAATTTTAAAAAAACCCCAACAATGTTAGCTTAAATTCTAATTGACAACACATGTACAAAATATATCATTTTAGTCCTAGGTATTTTTATTTTCTTATACCTGCCTTAAGTTACTTTGCTAAGCCCTCTTAAGAAAGGACATACTTTTGGTTGAAAACACCTTTTTGTGGGGAAAAAAGGTTATTCATTCACTTAAAATGTTATGCTGAATCTTTCTATATGTGATACAATATACTAGCTAATTATGGAATTGAAAGCAACTCCAATATGATGTAGATCTATTCACCTTTTTGAGCTGCTTACAAAGAAATAATGAAGGTAATCCCTTCATAGGGTTGCAAAATGTTCTAATACAGATGTATCATCTAGGATATTAGTATGTACAGTATCAGAGGTATGCCTCATTGTGTACCCTTGAACTAATGCTATCAATCAGGAAATGCAACTTTTACCAGGTCACATTGGCTGTCAGTTGCACAGATCTACATCACGCCTATGACCTTGTAGTACAGCACATTTCACAGTTCCAGGAATATGAGAGGAACCCGCAAATGCATGTGGATTTTGTCAATCAAAAAAAAGAACAAGATTCATGAATCTGAACCCTCACCTAAAAATGTGACTTGTGACTTAACAACAATAAAACCATCAAGGATTCAACCTAGTGTGTGTAGAAAACAAATAACAGGATAAGATAAAAAAGAGTAATGCAACATACACAAAATGTTACTGGAACAAAATATGAGAGCTACAAAATAACCTAAAGAGAAGGTAACCCAAAAAGGAAATGCTTGAGCTAGGTTTTAAATACTGAATAGACATTTGTCAAGAGAAGCAAAATGAGCAAGGCTCACTGGGTGGAGAGACAAGATCATCAAGGGCATAACAGAGTAGAAGAGCATGGTATATTTGTGAACCGACCATCATCTAACATTGACAGAGTAAGATACTTGGATTGGGACTGAGACAGCGTGAGTCTGAAAAAGGCTGAATGAAAACTACCAGGTGGTTAAGGTGTTCGTGTGTCAGACAAAGGTGTGTGAGGTTTATGCTATATATTTGCAAAGAAAAGATTTAACACTGAGTCCCTATTTTTGAAATTGACATCATTTGTGAAAGTTTAATATGTAATAAGGAATATGAGTGAACAAGGAGTAGGGTACCCAGATCATGTTTAGTGTCCAGGGGCATGGAGAAGAAAGGGCAGCTGAGAGTCAGGTGATGCTGAGGAGGTAGAATTGCATTTCCCCATCCTTCAGACACACCTACGCAGCAAAAATGCAACCACAAAACCTACAAGCCATCTTCACATGGGAGGTGGTGAGACTTCTCTGACCAAACCCTATCTTTAGCTTCCTTCTACTCATCAATATTGCCTCTCATCGGTCACCATGGGCTTCCCATCCACTTATCCTTTATAAGCTGTTGGCAAGAGTCCCACCTTAAACCATTTCTTACTCTGCACTCTTCCCTTGAGATCTCATCCTCTATTATGGCTTGACAAAGACCCATAGCCAATGACACTCCCAAACATATCTCCAACAGCCTTGTCTCACCTGAGATTCCAGCTGGGCTTTTCTACTTAGCTGTGTCACACATCTCCAATTCATAATGCTAGAATCATCACATTAGAAAGGGTTTGAAAGATCTTCCCTTTTTAAGTCTACGTTTTACAAATAAGAAACAAAACCCAGGGATATTTACTGTTCTCCTCAAGTTTATCTTTCTCCTCAGTGTCTGAAAAAGGAATAGAACTCAGTGCCCTGACTCACCTTTTTCTTTCCCCCATTACTTAATGACATATGCACTGACTCCAGTGAGGATCTGTACTATATAGGAAAAGCACTGAGCCAGGCACTTTAAGGAATATAAAAATGAGACACTTCAAGCAGCTCATAATCAAGTACAAAGATAAATATGTACTGTAATACAAGGCAAAATATAAGTGCTCCATGAGAGCTATAAAGAAAGAGCTACAGGGATTTAAACAAAGGCCAGTTTGTGTTTTGCTTGCATTTTTTAATATGTAATACGAATTTATCTGTTTCTCATATAAATGTAGCTTTATTCCTAACCACAGTTACTTTTACATATCAAACATAGAGTTGGCAAACACCTATACTTTTCAAAGGAAAGCCACAAATTCATTTTAGGATCATAGCTGGAGCTTTGTGTATTCTCTCCTCCAAGGAGCACAAAGTCCTTAATTTATCTGAGAATGGGGAAATAGTGGGGTGGAGCCAGACACAGAGAGGCAGTAAAGCAATTCAAGCCCAGAGCAGTTGGTGTGTTGCAGAAACTGCACAGTGGATCAGGGGACAGGCTGTCTGGACTGCTTTCCATGCTGCAGCAACACTTCATCTTAGCCTCATATTCAGAAAACAACCTGTTCCTTTATTTCAACTGCAGTAGCCATGGGAGAGCCCCGGTCTCGGAACTGTGGTATCCACAATAGTTCTTTCTGTCTTCTCTTTTACTTCTTAGGTTTCGAACTCATTAGGGAAGCAGAGAGAAATGCAGAGCTCAGTAAACTGAAATGCCTATCACTAGGAATCTTTTCAATTGAAGTTTCTAGAGAGAATACCTATTAGGGAAGATATAACTGCATGAGATCCCTGACGTCCTCTTATGGACTGTGAGTGATGACAACAAGGAACAAGAGTTCGGCAAGATCCACTGAGAATCTAAAGTTTAATAGAAGTCTGATTGGCATTTTACTAGGTTATACCCTCTGGCTCAGGAAAAGGAGGAAAATTATGACAGTGAAAAAGCAACAGCAACTCTCACGGGATCCTCCAGAGCTCTCGTACCTGAAAAATTCAAAGCAGACGAAAATGAACACAGATTCATCTCGGGGCAGTAGGCGAGCTTATGGAAAAACATGCCCTGAGTCATAATGAAAAGACTTGAAGACAAGATTCAGAGGGAAAACTATAGGCAAGAACTCTGAAAAACTATCCCTTGTAATATCAGCTTATGTAACATATTTATATGATGCCATCACAAAATACAGGACTAAAAAGGCCAACAGGTATCATGGTATAAAGCAGGGATTTCAAACCTTAATGAAAATTTGAATCACCTGAATAACTAGTTAAACTGCAGCTTTTGATTTGGTAGATATAGACTAGGCCAGGGGTTCTACACTTTCACCAAGCTTCCAGGTGATGATGCAGGTCCTATGGACCCATGGACCATACTATGAATAGCAAAGAGAAAGAAAGTTCATTAAATTAGAGGTCAGAAAACCTGGACTGCACTCTCCTCTGCTCTCCCAACCACACACACACATACACAAACACACACACACACACACACACACACACACGCACATCATACTACTTAACAAACTTTATAATCTGCAGCCTGAAACCCTCTCTGAGCCTCCATTCCTATAAAATGGGATAGTAACAATACATTTAGAAGTAAAGCATATGAAAATACTTTAATTATAAAACAGTATGTAAATAAAAGTTATTGTTCTTTTAAGAAATAAATAGGAAGTTATACACTTACCCTAAAAGAAAAGACACTGAGGGTACTGATAGTATATAAAGGTTCTGTCTGTAAAAAACTGAAATTAAATAGCTTTCGATCTCTGGAGAAAGCAGCTCTAAGCATGTATAGCAGTGATTCTCAAACTTTGCTGCCTGTGAAAATCAACCAAAAAGCTTTTAAAAAATACCTCTGCCTCAGCACTTCCCATCTTGCCCCACAATTCTGATGCAGGTGGTCTAAAGGTGGACCCAAACACAAAGTTTTTTTTTTTTTTAAACTCTTCAAGTATTTCTAATATGTAATCAGTGTTGAGAACTACTGGCCCTTGAGGCAGATGCTCATTGAGCAGAACCAGCTGGGAAAGTCAGGGGACGTTGACCCAATGGTTGCTGGAAAAGAAAACATCTGGAGAGGTATTTGCGTCAGTGTGCACCTGCACACTGAAGGAAAACTAGTTTCTCCATTGAAAAGATATTCAGAGAAAAACAGGAGCATCTGGTGAAGGTGATAAGGCCTATCTCCCCACTAGTTGTGATGATCAAATAAGAAAATGCACTTGAAGGCACTTGAATGTCTGTTAAGTGCCATAAAAATATTTAGTGTTGTTTTGACCAGATTAATTAAACAACTCTTACGCCCAGAAGAAAGTGAGATGTAACCATTAAAGAAGATTCCTTTAAAGCAGTCTCCTTCAGTATCCACCTCCAAACACAATGTCTTGCAAACTGATAAAAATTTACCAAGGAATCTTTGTGGTATGAGCTAAGTAGAATCTATTACCTGCATTTTGTTGTTGTTGTTGTTCTTGGCCTTAAAGATTACGCAATGATTTATTAACTAAGGACTCTTGAAATTTCAGTTTTGAAACAAACTCAAAATTTTGGCAGCCTCTTAAAAATAAAACTAAGTGGCTAGCAAACAAAAATAAAGAAAAAATTATAGACAAGCAGGTGTATCACATGGATAAATTTACCTAACAAGCAGGTGTTAAAAATAAAAATCCAACAGAAGAAAAAGCAACTACCCAAAGGAAAAGTGTAAAGAGGAGGTGAGACAGCATTCCCTACACTCCACCATCGCACAGAAAGACCACAGCACTTTGCCATGACTATCGAGAAAACTATGGCAGGCTTTATCCATAACAATGAGCTTGGATGGAAAGTTCTTCAGGGCTGTCAGGGACTCTGAAGCATGGAAGATGTAACAGTACTGAAACACACAGCAGTAAGGTAATTCTCACCAGAGGGAAAAGCAAAAGTCAAAAATGTAAAAATATGGAAATACAAGTTTATAAAACTCCCTGTGTGTTTGCTTTTTTGTTTGTGGAATTCAAGGATTTGTTTGGTAGTGCAGAATAAATTACACATAAGTAAAACTTACTGAGTACTCTGTGCTAAACAGTGCTTGTCTCTGAAAATTACATTAATTCTTTGAATTCTCACAATAACTTACTAACTTACTAAGGTATTATTATTATTATTATTATTATTATTATTATTATTATTATTATTATTATTATTATTATTATTATATCATCACCCTTATTTTTACAAATAAGGAAATTGAGGCAAAACCAAACACTTCTTCAATATGCCAGGATTTGAGCCTAGATAGCTTATTCCAAAAGACTACATTACACCGACTCTCTAACTTGATAGGATATTACTCCTAGAGGTACCTATATTAATTAGTGAACTTTAAATATTTTCCAACTTAATATTTGTAGACTTAATTGGAAGGACTCATTCTTATTAATAAAACTGAACATGATATGCTATCACCTGGTGGCCTCTTTCCCTGCTCCTAGTTCAAGCTGTACTACCTGCAAGTACAGCACTTTTACCAGGGAGTTTAATTTTTACGTATCTATTTCTCCTCATTAGACTATAAATTATTAGTCCATAAGAATATGAATGTACTTTTCTAAGAACTATGTCTTGTTCATCTTTGTAGCAATAGTGTCTGACACAATATTTTAAGTTTGCATAATAATTAGTACTGAATGGGCCACTCAGGAGTAGCTTTCTAAGTAAGGTTAAAGAAATTATAAACTGAGAGAGGTCAAGAGCAAAGATCTAGATTTTTAGCATTAGCCCAAATCATGATATATCCCTTGGGGAAGAGAGTGTAAAGACAAATTAGAAAGGAACCAAGGTCAAGGTGTACATTTACATAGTTTGGCTGATTTGCTTACCTTACCCCCAGGATTTGTTTAAAAGGAAATATTTTGAAAACAAAATTTAATTAAATAACCATGTTTTTATAAACTCTGAAAAATGAAAAAGGAGAGAATGAAGGAAGAAAGGAAGGAAAGAAGGCAAGATAAAAGAGAAAGAGCCTTTTGGTCCACTTATGTATTCATCAATATTTATTGAGTATTACTATGCATCAGCTGTTTCTCTAGGTTTTGAATAAAACAGTTGTCCATAAAGAAAGGTATAAGAATAAAACAATTGTCCATATATAAAGATACAAAGATACAGGATCTATGTATTCATAGGGAAGGAAAAACTAAGACAAATACAACAAAGAAATTGAGGTAGTGGTAAGTGCTATGAAAACAAGTAAAGAGGGTTGCATGAAAATAATGCAATTTGTTAAGACTGCAGAAGAGGAGTAGAGCTACTTAGACTGTTAAAGGACAGCCCCACTAAGAAACTGACACTGAACAGAGACTTCTATGGTAAGAAGAAAATGTCCAGGCAAAAATCTATGACAGAGCATTTGAGGCAAAAGGAATGGCAAGGACAAAGGCCCTGAGGCAAGAAGCTTGTTCCTCTCTTTGAAAGTTTTGATGTCTTTGGAGAAGGGGAAAACCACTGTAGCTGAACATACAGTAGTGTTTAGGGTAATCCAAACAGAGGGCTGTTGGAAAGCAAAAGAGGTGGGACATGCCAATTACTGATGAGAAGGTGAACACTGGGGTGGAGCTCAAGTTCCTAGTAGGCTAACTAGGATATCACTGATATCTTTAAGAGTGTAATTTTAGTAGAATGGTTGGATAAGTGGGCTTCTGATTCCAGGGATTCCAATAAATGAGTTAAGTGATGAGAAAAATGAAAACATCCAAGGCTTTTCAGCAGATAAGGAAAGAAGAGAGACTGGAGTGAACTGAAATGCAAGCAAGAGAGATGATCATCAGTGAAGATCTAACAAGATGATATTATTTAGATGATATGATTCAGGTTGTAAATATTTAGAAGAATAGTAGCTTTTCCTAAGAGTCAGACTGTAAAGAAAGGAGTGATAAAAACCCAGTAACTGAAAAATGTGTATTGGGAAGGAGGAAATCAGAAGCAGCTCATCTCATCTAGCATTTTATTTTCCTCTAGTAAAGTAGATGGTAAAGTCATTCCACAAGGTGTTATTATTATTATCACCCTTATTTTATAGATAAGGAAATTGAGGAAAAACCAAACACTTGTTCAATGTCAGGATTTGAGCCTAGATAGCTTGTTCCAAGAGACTACATTACACTGACTCTCATACGAATGGAATTAACAGGAGTAGGATTGATCATTTGAGTAGAATGGCAAATATAGGTAACACAAAAAGAGGAGACTAGTAGTAATGCCTAATGGATTGTAAACTAATTGAAAGCATCCCTCACTCTATATAAAATATCTTTCACAGGAAAGTCGCTTAGTTCTCATTGCCTAAAAAATGTGTTTTGGAGGAAGAATGTGGGAGTCTTAATTTGGGGAATCATGTCACTCTTCTCTCTACAGGTTTAAGTCTAAAATCCTTAGCATGGAACACAATGCCTCTCATAATCTGGCCACAGCCTAACTTTCTAGCTTTCCTTCCTACAGCTTCTTCCACAGGCCACAACACATACAAAGAAACAGGAAAAGTACAGACCATTCAAAGGAAAAAGATAAACAAAAGCAATCCCTGAGGAAGCCCAGATATTGGATATGGTAGACAAAGACTTTAAATCAACTGTCAGAAGAGACAAGGATGACTGAACCTATAAAAATAAGTCATTATTTCAGCATTATTTCTAGATGAGCTTTGAATCTTTTTGAACCAATGACTGAGGTTTTCAAGTTCTGCATCATATTAACATAAAAGTGCTATCCAAGTCCTTAAAATAAGAGTGTTTGGGATGCATGTCACTAGCCGAACTATCTCTAAAAAATAACTAGCTAGATGACATAATAAACAGAAACATCTTAAAGAACTACCCTTGTATGCCTGCTTTAATAAGTGATGACTTACTTGCCAAATGTTTCCCTAAAGTCCTAAATTAATTCAATTTGGAAAGGTGTGTCACAAAATAATTCTGATTCTGACTACAAAAAGAAATAACTATTTTTCAAGTACTTAGTATGTGCTAGACAATGTGTTAAAACCTTTTACAAGAAAAATTTCATAAGAACTCTATGAAAGAAGTACAATTATCATCCCCATTTTATTGATGAGAAAAAAAAAGGCTCAAAACATTTGAACAATTAACCAAAAAAACTCAGAGGTAGCTAGTAAGAGAGTAGAGATTTGAATACTAGTTGCCTCCCTTCAGAGCTTATCTACATTTACTATCTCCCTAATGCAGTAGACAAGACCATCCCAGATAATTCAGAGTATTTAAAAAAAAAATTTATCTGTTTGTTAAGAAGGTAAAATTCAGTTTTCTTATATTTGATTATCCAGTAAAAATATATCAAGTCCATACTTCAGAGCAGTCCTCTGGATTTAGCAATCTAACATTTAATAACAGACATCTAACAATATCAGACATACTTAAATAATAAAGATTATAAATAGCACCATAGATTTCTGCCAACTTAACTATGTTAACTTTAAAAATGTGTGACTCTCTTACTACTCAAAGTTTATCATATACATATGTTCTCCATTTCTACAATTAAAGAAAACCCCAACTGCCCTTTTAAAAAGGAAACGAACTCTATTTCAAACTCGGAATACATGCCTTTCAGATAGGTTGGTTCAGCTGCAAATCTGAATACCTTTCAGTAATTAACATAATAAAAGTAAAGTCAAAGATATAAAAATATAGGCAAGTGTATATATCTGATGCACAATTATTGAAAAAAAATAAAATAGCACAACGGAGGAATAAAAACTAGCAATTGTTATACCTAAGTGGTTTGGAAAATTCTTGGCAAGAAGTCTGATGATAAATCTAAAGTTTTCATTCTGAAATGCATCATTCTTGCTTTTCACCTTGATGATTTACAAGTCCTATATAAAAGTTTGGATAAGGATGGTGGTGGGGAGAACCAGAGAAGTGGGTGCAAACAGTGAAAGTTTGAAGAGCTGCTGAGACCAGAAACAAACACTTGCTTTTCAAGTGGAATTCGAGCTCAACACAGAATGACGTAAACCCCATTGGAGAGACAGTGCACATGAAAGCGAAGAACAGAGGTGGTTAATGGACAGAATGACTCACCTGATGTTGGATTTTTCTAGCAAACAGAATTTCTAAAATCAGGCATCTTTTGTTATGAGTGTCAAAAGAATACAAAGACAGTCTAAAGCCAACAAAGGAAATCATTGATTCGAAAAGAATAGATGAAAATCCAGTGATAACAAGCCACAGAGTAATTCAACCTCAAAAATATTTGGCAGTGTACAGCAAATGTGGCTCAGCTCCATAGGGAATATCATACCCAAAGACTCATCCCAGGATTTTATTATCTTTTGCAAATTCTCTTTAATTAGGATGACTTTTATTTAGTACTGAGGTTATAGTTATAAAACTTTATCCTGCCTAGGGGGAAAAAAGTGTACTGAGGAGCTGCTCCTAGTATTCAATCATGGCTTTGGGAAGGTTTTGCTCACATCTGATATTCAGCTCAGCAACTTCCAGATGTGTCACACTGCTTTGGTTTTACCTATCCTTGTTACACAAGGGCATCTGGGCAAAGTTAGTTTCAATCTACCATGCTTTACAGAAACTAGAGTTTTTATAGCACTGATGAGTTTTCAAGCTAATTTAGGAGAATCTAATTTTCATGGTTTCAGCTGAACATTACTACATGGTTTATCTAGACGTTTACAATACAATGAAGGTTTTCAGATTTTGAGAAATGCAGTATGTGTGGATTCAAGTCACATCTTTCTCCTCTCCATCCTTTGCCCATTAACCTTGAGTTTTAAAAAAAATGCTTATTTTCTGCAGGGTGATTGAGAGAGTATGTAGGAGAACAAATCACAAAAGAAAGAGCGCTTTTATAGGGCTGTTCACTGTGTAACACAAGCAGAGCAAGATTTCCATGGTTTGTGCTAGGACTGCGCATGCTGTCATGTTTAATTCCACTGTAAAGTACACAGTGCTTCCATCACGCCAGTATACAATGAAGAAGGCAGGCAAGCACCAAGAAGTAAAGAACAAAGGAAATGTTTCTTCACTGTCTTCTATAAAGAAAGAAGAGCAGTTAAACCAACTGTAGCTTTTTCTGTAGATACTAACTTTCTCATTCCTTTTATATAGTTTAAATTTAACTTTAGGCAGAACATTTTAAATTCTCCCTATTATTCAATTTCTATTTACTGTTCCAAATCTTGGAGACATAAAATTCCCTGTAAGGAATTCATTGCTGGGTGATGACTACTAGCACTTACTCTTGGTTGTCGAGACTACAGGCAGTTGAGACCAAGGGCTCTTTCTTCTCCCAGAAGGAGGCGGCTGCACCCAAACTCAGTTTCCCAAGGCCTCTGAGGCTTCTATGAGCAGGGCAGCTGGCTTTCTTGACAGCTTCTGTAAACAGCTGATTCCTAACCCAAACTGTACACTGGTCAATAATCAGATAATTCTGACAAAATTTTTCTTGTAAATGTCGTATAAGAGAATGCAGTGGGTAAGGTCCCTTCAGTGGAATGCCAACTGCAGTAAAGAGTTGACTCAGTAGGTCAGGGATCTTCAAACTATGCACATTCTAAAGAAAAGTCTGACTTTTGACTGACTTTTGGAAGGCAATCTCTAAAGCCTTGGAATTTCCTGTCTGATAACAGTACCTTTGTCTATCTAGGGACTTGGATCATGCCAGAGAGTCTATGCTGACAACATGATTTATGGTTAGGGCCTTAAGCCTCATGGTATCAGTCTGACTTATGAGGTGCTAGAAACTAATTAAGGTGGGCACTATGTGGGTGCTCTATGCCTGAATGTTCAACCCTCAACTCCGGACACCACAGATTGGGTAAGCTTCTCTGGTTGACAATACTCTGTATGTGTTGTCCCACATTGCTGGAAGAATTAAACAGTCTGTACCACTCCTTGGGAAATGAGGACAGGAAGCCCATGCCTAGACTCTGCCCTATATACCTTTTCTCTTTGCTAATATTAGTTTGGATACTTTCACTATAATACAACTTAACCACGAGTATAACTGCTTTGTGAGTTCTGTGAGGGCCTATGGCAAATCATTGAATCTCTGGGTGTTCTTGGGGACCCCTAGCCACGCTGACCCACAATGCATGTCCAGCAGTCTTCTAACCCCGTGTTCATGAGGACATCAGAAGACGAGGAAACTGCATCTTCTCTTCTTTACAATCCTTGGCTCAGAAGTTTTCCTAATATAATCTATGCCTTACTCCACTCTCAATTGTGTGGTACTATGGAATGCAATGACAGCACATGAAGAAATCATGAGTTCTTAATAAGTACATCACACGTTAAGACATTTAAGAACAAAAATGAAGGAATTTTATGCTTTTTCCTGTTTCATTATTTTGAAATTTTTAATTTGAAAACTTGAGCTGGTAACAAAATTCACTTTGATTTCTCTCAGAATTCCAGTGTCAGTGAGTTGTATAAGACATCCTTTATTTACTACCTAGTACCAAATTCTGAGGTTAAAAATGAATAAAAATAACAGGTAAACAGAAATAATTAAGAAAGGAAAGTTATAGAGTATCAAAAGATACTAAAATAGTACTAAAAATATTAAGTAAAATAAATAGGCATGCCAAAACCTAAACTTTATTACATGTTTATTCTAGTAATTTAGGATTCCTATGAAGTTTTTAACTGTCATTATGAGACTCCAAGAAGTTTTGTCCATATATAGATTTTCTATAAAAAGTCATCATTAAAAAAGGCAGATAAATCTCCAGGTCTCAGATATAAATTATACTGATTCACACACTTGCAATATATAGTATGGCAAATTACTATCCATGAAGAACCTTGACCACCTATCTGTGTCAGTGTGCCAAAGATGGTCCACAGAACATTTTTCAAGAGTAAAGTGGGCAATTGCTACTGGCATAGGTCAAGGCCAGATTATGAACTCTGTGAAGTCTGTCTCTGCTTCCATTCTTCTTTTCTTTGCCCTAGCTCCTTACTGCCTAACCACCACTCTGCTCTCTCACTCTTCCAAATATCTGCTCACATGCACTTGTGCATTGTGTGGACACTGAACCCACAGTTCTCCAGGTATGAGTGGCTGCAATGTCTGGCATATTTGAGGCATTCAGTGTTGATCAAATAACCCAATAGTCTCAATTAAAAAAAAAAAAAAAAAGAGCTCTTGCTTTTGTCACAGTTTGGAACGGGATATTTATATAGTGAATGTGAGTACAATAGACAGCTGGGGTAATTTGCACCTAATAGAATAAAACCTTTTTGTCTTTTATTACAAGAATTGTTGTTGGGGTTTTAAATAAATCCTCCAGAAGAAATCTCTTATTCCTGTAACATATTTTTTTAACCTTTGTGACACTTAGCTACATTCTATCTTATATTAAAATTACTCATGACAGTTTATCTCTTCTAATGAATTGTACATTCCTTGAAGTTAATGGCCTCATTTCTAAATGATCCTGGAATAGTTATAGCACTACTTAGAAGATAGTAGTTGCTCAATAAATATTGGTTAAACAAGCAAGTAAATGATTGGTTCTTAAAGGAATGCTGCCACTTGTTTTTGCTTTGTGTGTGTGTGTGTGTGTGTGTGTGTGTGTGTGTTCTTTTTTCCCTATATAAAAGCTCAGGCTGAACAAAACTGAGAATCAAAGCCAAGCTATGAGATATGAATAGGTTCTACCTTATGACTCTTTGTAGATAAAGCAAACCATTATCTCAACTACTCACTACCCCAAGTAAGCAGTTACCACCAGCAGGTACAACCAAGGTGGCCCACAAACACTGGGTGCCATCTCCCTCTTGGTCACCTTCTAACCACACTGCATTCTTGACTGATTCTCAAACATCTGGATGATAGCCCACCATCTGGACTTCTGTCCTCCTCCAAGGACACTGTACTGGACCACTTCTCAGTTGTTATTTAGTGAAATGTCCTACTCATTAAGATTCCCCCCCCCCATACCAATAACTGCCACCCTCACTCCCAACTTCATCCTAATTTTCAGTTTGATAACATGTTATTTGTGTCTTAACAATAATTTTTGTTAGAGGTTTGCCTAAAGAAATAGTCCTCTAAATATTCAGGGACTTAATTTTTAAAAAGGAGACGGAAAGAGTAAACAAAATCACTGAATGGTTAAGGTCTGGGCTGGAATGTTCCAGACTTGCCAGCCAGGCCCAGTCAGCTGCCTGTGACTTTCCACACATCAGCAAGTTCCCCTCATAAAAGGTTTACAGCTCAAGCCAGGCTGGCTGCAGACAGTTAAACCAACACTGTATAAAAAAAGTGAGGGGAAAACAGTGTGAGACCAATTAGAACAAATTGGTAATGAAAGCAACAGCTGGATGTCAACATGTTCTGCTCTGTTAATGGCATGTCAATGGGGTGATTTTTAAAGAAACCGGTGCCGTCTGAAGGAAAGGAGAGACCAGCGCCCTAATGGGACAGAGCAGGCCTGTACCTCACCAGAAGCATTCCTGCCCACTCACTTGAGAAGGCCACCTGCGCAGATGAAAACCCGTGTAAGAAACTTTTCTCTCTTCTAAAGCCTCCCACTGAACTTTCACCACAGGGAGTAGAATCCCTCTCACTTTATGCAGAGCTGATTTGACAAATGATGTTATGACACAGAAGGATAGTCAACACAGCCTGAAAAGAACTGGAAGGCAGATGACCTGGGTTCTGAGTCCTGCACTGTCCTTACAACCTGTCTTATCTGCAAAGAGAGGAATATTCTAATACCTTCTTTTTTTTTTCTTGTCTTATGGGGTTATCTTGAAGATGAAGAGAGAAATTATACATAAAGATATTTTGGAAATTTCAAACAATGCCCAGCAAATAAGAAACTCTTCTGAAATGGCTGAATGGAGTGTTTTTGAAAATTGGTTTCATAACTGTTCCTGAGCACATATAGATGAATCTAATATTGAACAACTTGCAGAGTAAATCCAGGACCACATCTTTGTTGAGAAATTGTAGGTCAGATGTAGTACTACCTATTATTGGTTACGTGCATATGTGCTAGATCTTTTAGTCATTTCATCCTCCTAACAAGCCTCTAAATTAGGTACTATTATTCCACTTCAAGGATAAGAAATTAAGGCTCAGAGAGGTTGAGTAAGTTGTTCAAAGTCACACAGCTATTTAATTGCAGAACCAGGAAGTGAACCACAAAGTCTTTGCTTTTAACCACCACGCTACATCCCTGCCTTCATTTTAATGCAACAGCATGTTGAAATGGGGTTAAACTCCAATGGCAAACTAATATGTGCCAAGGGCCTAAATATGAACCACTGACCAGGATTGGGCCTGAGGTAATTTGAATTGCTGCCCAAGAAAACAGCGTTAAGTGGCCAATTCAAAGAGGTACCTCACACCCTCTTAAGAACTGATCTTTTCTGGGAAAGTGGGGTTTTCTATAAACATATGAAAGCAGCCCATGAGAGAACATCAGCTGTGAGCAACGATCAAACTCAGGGCAACATGCCAGTTCAAAAGAATATCAGTCAAAAGGGATATTTTCCATGACTGACCAATCCTACATGACCTCATTCTAACTTCGTTAGAGCCAGAGGCTGCTAGTGAAAAGGAACACATGAGGAGAGGTAAAACTCCTGGGGATCGGAGAGATAGAACATCCTACACCTACCACTGCAGGTCCTCAACTGAAGGAACAGAGATGTATGAACTTAGAATTAAGTAAGGAATTTTTATTACCCCAGAGGTTGCATTTTAATTACTGTTCTCGTGACCAACTGTGACCCTGAAGTTTTTTTTAAATCTACTCTATGGGGAAACGAGAGAAACTATGGCAACCTCCCACATTTTCATTCAATGTCAGGATAGAACTAGGCTTCTGAGGGAGTCTGAAGTTACAGAGAAAAACGTTAAGTTGCTTTATGAATTACTTCACTCGTTTAAAATATTTAGTTGCACTTTCCTGGGCCTAGAATTGGGCATGGCTACGGTTTCAGAAATATTATGGTCTACGCAGACAAGAAGCATAGTTTAAAACTAGCTAGATGTTTTAGAGGGAGATTGCTTGGGGGAAGAAAAGGTAGGATCAGGAAGAACCTTCCATGTTAACATATCCCGAGGCCAGGCCAGGTCCTTTGAAGTTCTCTGTGTGTGGAACTCCTTTCTGGCTCTCAGCCCCCAGCCTGAGGCTCTGAAAAAAGCAGCCAGCCAGCAGTGCTTCCTTAAATGCCAAGTGCCTTTCACGTCTGTCTCTGATTCCTTCTTCCTTCCCCTTCTTCTTCCTGTCCTTTGGAGAGTTGTAACTTCTTCTGTGGGATGTCAACTGTAAAATGAACCATGCAGCTGTTTCCCCAGCCAAGAATATAGTTATGCATTGGGGATTGCAACAACTGCAGATTTACAGAATAAAAGGAAAACTAAGCACAAATAAACACTGTACCAGTTTGGTAGCGGGTGATAGAGGACCCAAGTAGCCGACGGGCTGACACTTGCTAGTTCCCTTAGTCTTCCAGGAAATGGCAGGTGGACATACTTGCATGGAGAAACATGAATAAAACTGAATAAAATTCATACGCATAAAGTGAAAGAATAGGTTACCTGTACACATATTCCCTAGGCAACTTTGGCCATAGTTTGTAAGTCCAAAGGTGTAATTTATGCACAAAACCATTCATTTTTTCCCATGTAGGCAATTTCATAATTAAATAATTGATTATTACCAAAAAATGCAATTTTAATTATTTTACTAATTCACTGAGATGATAAAACCTAATGAATATCAAGATAACCTGCTACTATTCTTGGAACCAAAGCTCTGGAACCAAGTGACAAAGTCTTCAAAACTTGTTCTAGATTTTCTTCAGAACATGGTTTGGTATTGATTTAGTGTCTTTGTAGCACAGAATCAACAAAGTGGAAATAAAATCTCCAAAGTGGGAATAAAAATCTACATTTATTACTACTTATTATGTGCATATATTCCATTATTTACTTCTCACAGCAGCCCTATGAGGTAGTCAATATTATCCTTATTTTACAGATGAGAATACTGGCACTCAGACACGTTGTATCCTGCTCAGTGATGGCAAAGCTAGAACCAGAGCACAGGACTCCTGAATGTCACTGCAGAACAATTACCAGCACCTTCTGTTGCCTCCAATCTCACCAGAATTAAAACGTAGTATCAGTATTCATCTCAGTGAAGAAGTTGACAGAACTGTTTGTTGATGGCTCTAGGGTTTTTATCCCTAAGCCCTTTGCCACTGTGTTTCCCCTTTCTGATCAGGATATAACGCTATTCTTATTGAGTGATGCTCAAAGTGGGAATCCTTGAAGTTGGCCCAGGCAGGGCTGGTTCTTGAGTGTGCCACCTGTGTAGCCTCACAGAAGCCCACACTCAAAAGGGCCCTGTGCTTGGTTTAATGTTTTGCTGTCACTGCCTTGAAATTGCTAATAATTTATCATTGAACATGACACAAAGTAAACTCTAAATGGGATGGTAGAGCATGGTTGTGAGCAAAGGACATAAATGCAATGTGTAACTATGCATTTCTGCTTTGCTCCTTTACATCCTATTTGCATATAGTACCAGAGATACTCCATGAGCACAGAATTCTGATGATTCAGTCAGCTCAAAGCAAGTATAAGATGAGCATTTTACATCTACAACTAAGTAAGCAAGAGCACTGATAGCTTGGAGAGGCTATGTTTCCTTTACAATAAGAACTTGCTTGAGACTCAGAAAGAAGACAATGGTGTTCTAAGAGACACAGTAACCAAGGAAACCAATCGTATCCTTTCTTACCCACAGTTCCTTTACCTTTCAGTCCTTCCTCACTCATCAATAAGTTAAAGGTAAACAATGTTGGTAGACGTACATGCGTCACGGAGTAAAATAAACACATTTGAGTTCTTTTTTATGCATGTATTTCCTCTCATGCAAAATGTATGCATTATTGAGAAATACGAACTGTGGAATTTTAGTGGTACCACATATGACAGAAATGCTTTCATATTTGCATTAAACTGAGATTGTGCAATATGAAGATGAATGGTAAATTCACACCACTAATTTATAATTTAATTTTTCCATACTTAGAATGACATTAAATAGTAAATTTTAAAAACACTATGACAAGTTAAGAGAGAGAGAGAGATCATCAAAGAAAGGAAAAAATTTTGTCATTTTCATATCTGTAATGGCACGTTTTCCTGCTTTTTGAGCAAGGGCCATCTCATTTTTATTTTGCTTGGGTCCATCAGATTAAACAAGCAAGAATTGTCCAGTCTCTAAAATGCAACCTTACGTTTGATCTATATCAGCTTGACCTTTTGTGGCCTGGGTGAAGCCATAAGATTTTGAGCTCAAACTTACCTACAATAACAGAGGACTCAGAGAAGGAAGTTTAAAGTCATGGCCATAAGCATACAGGGTTTACACTCTGTTTCTAGCACAAAAATCTTTTATTTTGATGCTACCTGTGAAAATAGGATATTAATCTAGGGAGTAGATTCCAGCTGAAAGATCTGAATTACACACCTTAACCCCATGGTTTCAAGGTACAGGGAATAAGGCTTGCCTTGGATATTGAAGTTTGGGCTATAGAGTCTAATGACTTTGTGATAAAGTTGTAACTGGTCATTAGAATCAAAATATTTTCTGAGGACAGGAAAAGTATATTTTAATGATTAAAAGTATGAATCCAGGCTGATCCAAGGTTGTCCATTTATTGCTAACTTAAAGAAAGATCTGTTGCCTTCGTTCTCCCAAAGGAAATTCCTTCTGAAGGACTCATTCATCTCTCCTTGAAGCTATGTCAAGTTTTCCCTGACCCTTTCCTTGAGAGAACTTCTCCCTCCCTTATGTATGTATGTATGTATGTATGTATGTATGTATGTATGTATGTATGTGTGTATGTATGTATTTGATCAATCAGTCCAGTCCCTCTCTTAGACACCAAGCACAGACTCTCTGTAATTCTCAACTAAACGTGTACTTTAGAGTCCTCCCACCTCCTCAGCTGTAACTTCCCAAAGACAAAGTTTCTAAGCCACTTTCAGTTCATCACCTTTACTCCACCATAAAGCCTGGGACACTATACTGTTCATTCCAAGATGATCTATAGTTTATGGCACAAAACTCACACATTCAATATGCCATGGATGGTTTTATGTATGAAAGAAGTAGGAGCTTTTTTGTTTTTCCATTTACGGATCTGGACAAAGGTCAAATAGAAAACACAAGGTCTTCTCCTACATTGGGCCTTCTGCATTCACCGTGGGCTGCTTGTGTCATTACCGTAGTTTTGTTTTTTGTTTTGTTTTTGTTTTTGTTTTTATGGCTTATCATTGACTGAAAAGCAGAGTCCAAAGTCGTTAACATGTCATTTCAGACTCCACCCAAACTTGTCCAGTTCTACCTCTGCAGTATCATCTCCTACTTTTTCTGTTTAATACATCTTATACTGAAGTCCCTTGACCTGGCACCAGTCTTCAACATATCTAAATCCCAAGCCTGTGTCCATCTGAATGTACTGTTTGTTCTGCCTGGAAAAGAAGTCCACCCATCCCCTCTCCTCTCTCTCTGGCTCCTTGTCCACAACTCAAAACTTCCCTTTTCCTCTGCTCCACCTACACAGAGTTGCTCTTCCTCCCTGTCTCCATAACTCTTCTTACACTGTGTTATATCATTCTTATCTTTATATCCCTGAATCATCATATTGCATTTGATACAATGGGCATTTACTAAATTGATGAATGTATGAATGAACTTTGTGTCACATACACTCCACAGGTTTTCTCCACTCTTTAACTGTATCTCAGGTGGTCCATTTCTGATCCATCCCAGAAATATTAAAAGTAGACTCTTAGCATGTAGATTTTAAATTACCAGCTTTAACTATACACAAGTGACTCAGAAAGTCTATGACATTTAGTAATCTATAATCATTTTTATGAGACCTAAAGTTTAATTATCTGTTGAGGCTGCCTCTAGGAAATAGTTACTTAGCTGATAAGTAGACTAAATACATTCCCAGCATCCACATTTAAAAGTGGTTTGTGGTTCTCTACTTACTGTTATATACCAAGTAACTACATATAAGATATGTGTCATTTTAAGTAAAGTAAAAACAATCAAACAAACCAAAAACCTCTGTGTCTCTATCATAATGGTTTTCAAAAGAAGCTAATTGTTAATTTGAGGAATAGAAAGTATATTAGTTTGCTGGCTGCTGTAACAAAGTACCACAAACTGGGAGGCTTAAAAAACAGAAGTTATTGTCTCAAAGTTCTGGAGGCTAGAAGCCTAAAACTGAGATATCAGCAGGGTTGATTTCTTCTGAGGTCTATGAGAGAAAGATCTGTTCCAGAGTCCTCTCCCTGGTTTATAAATGGCCATCTCCTCCCTGAATCTATCTTCACATGGTGTTTTTTCTATCTGCGTCTCTGACTCCAAATTTTCTCTTTTTATAAAGACTGGTCATATAAAGACTAGTGTCCACTCTCATGAACTCTAATTACATCTGCAACAATCTATTTCCAAAAAGGGTCACATTTTGAGGTTTGAGGTACTGGAAGTTAGAACTTCAATATATGAAATATGAATTTGGGAGGAAACAAGTTAACCCATAACAGAAGAGAAAACACACACACACACACACACACACACACACACACACACACACACACACACAGAGTTTTCAGTGAAATAGAGTTGAAAATCAGTTTTGGCCATGGTTTCCAGGTGTGACAAGAAGCTTTCCAGAATCAGCTTCATCACAAAACAAGAAAAAGAAAAAGCAATCTGGAAAACGATTTCAGTGAATCTATGAACCAGAATTTATTTTAATAACCAAATAGTCAATTAGTATGGCTAAATTATAAGGTCATATAAGTGGAGAGAAGCAGATGAGAGAGAGCTAGGCAGACTTAAAAGGCCTGATGTGCTAGGCAAAGGATTTGAGACCTTTTCTTATCTCAAATTCTTAACTTTTCCCCTCAAGTATCCCCTTCAAGGCAAGGAAGAGTGACAGGATACCTTAGTAAGGTGTAGGGATACAGCCTCAAAAGGGCCAGCCCACTGTACAAAATGTCTCTGAAGTCTCACGGTTCATCCTAACATTTTATCAACATTTACCAGATGTTCTATAACTAGGTAAATTTTATTCTAATACTGTCCTCCACCAGATTTTTAAGTGAAACCTTTCTCTGGAAAACTGCAGCATTCTCTTAGTTTCCTGGAGTCACCTATATCGTATCATCTTGACCTATTTAAAAGGAAGGTGACAAACTAAAAGATGTTTTTCATGTTTAAAACTGACAAGGGATTTATTTATAAAATACCAATGAACTCCTTCAAGTTTAAAAAAATTGAAATTAATAAAAACGCCATAGAAAAATAAAGACATTTATATAATAGCCACTTTACAAAAAGAGAAATCTGAAAAGCTAATGGGTATATATAGTGTCTTTATATTCATGAAACTGTTCCTGAGTGTTCTATTCTTGATCTCTATTCCACTGATCTATTTGTTTGCTACCACACAATCACTGAGTATTTCTGTTGCTATAGCTTTGTAATTTATCTAACTATGGGACAAGATAAGTTCTCCCTATTCTCTGTTTTCAACATGGCCATAGCTATTAATTAGTGTTGATAATCCCACATAAATGTTAAATAAATATACACATTATATGTAGTGGAGAAAATGCCTGTGAAAGTTTAGCTGGCTCCAAAACTTAATCTTTAAATTCAAACGCAAGACCTCATATTCTAACACCTAGAGTTAACACTTGCCTAGAAAACCCTTTAACAAACTATGAGATCACTTAGTTGGAGGTACTCTGAAGAGTACTTAAATCAATCCCTTCAATTATAGAAAAGGAAATTAAGATTAGAGAAACAAATCATTGTGCAAACCCCACACAGCTTCTACCAGTAGAATCCAGGTTTCCTGACTTGGAGTGCAGTGTGCTTCCCACTGTAGCAAATGTCCTACTTCAGAAACAGAAGAATTCACTTGTCTGTCACCTTATAACCCTGCCAAGTGCCTGTGACAGGTTTTGTTCAAATCTAATCCATTTTGAGCTGCCCTCACAATAGAGCTGCAATAACTGAATGGGAAGCTGATCAGCATCACAAAGGGAGAAAAATGGCCCATTTGGCTATGAAAAGAGTTCTAATTATGCTAATACATTTAGAAAATATTATTTATAGATGGTATAAAAATCTGTTAACAAACAACCATAGAATCTGAATGATCCCTAACCCACGAATTCCTTTCAGTTATGCAGAGGAAGGCATTTCAGATACTCCCACTGTCCTTGGACTTCAAGCAGGACATTGCCAAGCAGGACGTTAAGCAGAAGCCATTTTTACTTACTAATGCTAACTCTGAACATGCCTACTGCTCAGTTTATCCTATGTGTAGAATGAAGAGTATGCCCCAGCAAAAGGATCTCATCAACATTAAAAATTCATTCATATATAGAGCAGTGACTTACCCAGCATCTCCTCTGTGCCTGGCACCCTTTCTAGACCAGGATGCAGTGAAGCAGAGATGAATCAGGCACAGTGGCTGACAGATGCTAACCTCTGGCACAGTGTGGGTCAACTCATTTCCCTCATAAATGCCAATGCCTAATGCTTGCTATTTTATAATCCCTTGATACTTTGATTTTTAAAAAATGGTTTTCTTTTCAGCTTTATTGTGGTATAATTGACAATGATTTTTTTAACCTCCATATGTGCACCTAATGTTCTACACAAATTTTTGTTTCCATGCACTAATCATTGCTGGTGCTGAGGAGATGAGGTACAGACTTCCAAAAACTAGCTTCAAATTAAAATCCCTTAGGTTAAAGGAACTAGTGTTCCACTCACAGTCAAAGCCAAAGTTTAGGGCTGTAGTGGAAAGGGTGAAAAAAATCATCTCAAGAGAAAGCAATAGGAACTGGAAGATACTGTAGTGGAAATTACCTTTTGATTAGGCAATTCATAGTGCTTAAGTTATTTATGCCTACTTTGTTTTATTGTCCCATGCCAGATTTTCACCAAGCCAAGACAAATCTGTGACTTTTTCAAAGATGGCTGCCTTGAAAGAAGTGTACCCAAGGTGCTAATTTCTGATGTTAAGAAAGTGTGAATGAAAAATACTACAAACCATATCAGTAAAAAAAGAATGCTGAAGCCATCAAGTCATCAGCTGCCTTCCCATCTCCCACAGTGAAGACAAGCCTGCAGCCGGGCCTCTGAAGCCTGAGGGGACTCAGAATAAGAAAGGACAGGATACTGGCCCTAGTTGGCTAAGTGCTTGTCAAAGGAATGATTTCAATGAGCCCAAATGTTTGTTTCCCATACAAAGAGAAGCACTAAATTCTTTAACTTGAGGTGTCTGTTTTCTTTAACAGTGTTCTTTAATGTTCTCCCTACCTGGTCTTTGTTGTAAAGCTCCTCTGTATCCTGGCTCCTCCCCTACCTCTTCGGAGCAGTCCCTCAGAGCTATCTGGGAGGCTACCTTTCCGGGCTTAAAGGGGTTTGAGTCCTCAGAAATGTCCACCGAATAAAACATAACTCTCAACTTTTAGGCTCTGCACTTCTTTCAGTCAACAGGATCAACACCTTGCTGAGCTTTGTGAATAATAATAGTGTCTGACAGTCTATGTATTTCTAACAAAATATTACTTAGTATTCCTGATTAAAACATTACTGTTAGATTCTTTTTCCAACAAACATAAGGTTCAAGCACACACACACACACAAAAGAACCTCTCCTAGTGCCTAAATCAATACAGGAAATTACCCAGGGCTGTCCCAGTGAGGCATTAGAAGTAGCTGTCTCCCTGAGCTGGAACTGACATTTCCCTATGTAACTTGTAGGTTTTCTTTTCAATGTTTTTCTTACAACAAGTTTTTTTTCAGTATGCATTATTCTGATATAATACTGATATATATAGCTTCTGCCATGACTTAACATTCTCATATCCCCCAAAGATATTGCAATATGTCACGAAAGGGTTACTACACTGTGAGGAAGGAAATCTGAGTACTAAAGCCAATGCTATCACTTCACAGCTGATTTTGAATCAGTAATAAACTCTCTAGATGATACTTCTCAAACCTATTGTCCTCTGTCCTAATTTTCTGTCAGAAGTTTTATAAACCAAAAAATGGGAAATTTCATGTGAAACCCTTTGAAAACCATGTATCATAGTAAATTTGTAAAGCATTATCAAAAATAAGGATTATTTTAGATCAGTTGTGTGAACAAAAATACTGCAATGTGAGTGAAAATAATGCAATCATATCAGTAAACCAAGTCATCAGCGGCTGCTGCCACCCCTCATTGGGGACGGGCCTGCAGCCCAGCCTCTGCAGCCACTTACAATGGTGCCCTCTGAGAGCACTCAGAATAAGAAAGGACAAGATACTGGCCCTAGGTAGCTAGGTGCTTGTCAAAGGAATGAATTCAGTGAGCCTAAATGTTTGCTTCTTCCCATACATAGAAAAGCACTAAATTCTTTAACTTGAGATGCCTGGTTTTCTTTAGATAACAAGTAATCTTTTATTGTTTCAACAACCTGGTCTTTGTTGTAAAGCTCCTATATATCCTAGCTCCTCCCTTACCTCTTCGGAGCAGTCCCTCATAGTGATCTGAGTGGCTGTCATCCCGGCTTGAATCCTCCCACCAACTGAAACATAACTCTTAACTTTCAGGCTGCGTGTTTATTTCAGTCGACAGTTGTAATAAAATTGATTAATTAAAACAAGCTATCACTTCATTAGTGATGTTTCCCACTTGTCCTATACAGAGTGTATTAGTCAGCACTCTCCAGAGAAACAACAGAATAAACAGGTGTGTGTGTATATGTTTGTGTGTGTGTACACGTTTGTGTGTGTGTACGTACGTACGTACGTACGTGTGTGTGTGTGTGTGTGTGTGTGTGTGTGTGTGTGTGTGTGTTCGTACGTACGTACAGAGAGAGATTTCTTTTCAGGAAATGGCCCACATGATTGTGCCATCTGGTAAATTAAAACCTGCAGGACAGGCCAGTGGGCTGGAGACCCAAAAAAGAGCTGCAGTTCAAGACCAAAGGCAGCTAGCTGGCAGAATTCCTTCTTCTGTAAAGGTCCATTGTTTCCTATTAAGTCTTTCAACTGACTGAACGAGGCCCACACACATTATGCAGGGTAATCTGCTTTACTTAAAGTCTACTGATTTAAATGTTAACCTCATCTTAAAAATACCTTTACAGGAAAACCTAGACCAGTTTTTGATCAAATATGTGGATACCATGACTTAGTCAAGCTGACATACAAAATTAACCATCATAAAGAGTTACTATTCAGAATTACCACATAGAAAGTTCATTGAAAAATAATGACTTTTTCATCTCCCTCAACCCATGTCCACACACCTTGTATGAATAAATGCATTAAAAATGTTTGCTGAATAAGTAGATGAAAATTAGAAATCGATCTAGAATAATATAGTTTAATGTAACTTTCATCTTCCAGAATTAATCTGTAAAAATAGAAACTAACAGGAAACTTCCAAAAGGCAAAGCTATGGATATTCAAAGGGGTTGCCATCTAAAATATCCAGGGTAGTGTTACAGAAACGACAGGCCAGTCAAGAAACAAGCACCACTCAGAGGGTTGGATACTCAGATGTATTACGCCAGCGGGCTCAGAGGGGCTTCTGCTCCGAAACTCTGAGCACCTTCAAGATGTGCACATGAGGTTTTATAGGGTAAAGTACAAGCTTGCGGTATTCGGCCAATAGGCATGGAACAGCTTTAGCAGCATTATCATCACAAAAGTGGAGGCGGGGAGGCAGCAAACCAACATTCCAAAGCCAGATATGTATCTCTGAAAACCCAGCTGGCTAGAAAAAAACATGAACAGCAAACCAACTCAAATTAACTTAGATTTACAAGTTAGTCTAGCAGAACTCAGATCAGTATTCCAATACTTAGGTTTGTGAGTTATCCTGCCAGCCCAGTCCAGCCTCTCCACATTCCTAGACTTGTGAGTTATCTTGTTAGACCAGCCCAGCTTTTCCTTCACAATAGACCATGGAGAACACCTCACTTTTCCTTTCTCTGCTTGCTTCTAAGGCTCTGAAGTCACCATCTAATCCAGTGCTGGCTCTCTTTAGTGTTCCCCTTCACTGGCTTTCAGAGTGCATCCAGAGTTTCCCTAATTTATTGACCACCAGTTGTTTTCAGCATCACATCCACAACTCAAATGAACCACACACAATTACCCTGCAAAAGATAACCTCCCTCAAATTAGAACATGGGGGAATTACAATCTTTAAAAAGCCCAATAATATTCCAAATGTTTTATAATAGTTTTATAAATAGCATTGGCTTGGAGAGAAAGTAAACAGAATTTGGTGATATGCAATCATTCTATGGCTACAACTTTCTAACACAACAACAGCCAATTCTATGGCTACAACTTTCTAATTGGCTGAGTTGTATAAATAATTATACCATTCTTTTTAACTGAACTAGGTTTGGAAAATTATAATTTATTAGGCACCATTAATAAACATTCTATGCTAACTATTATAAGGTTGTAAAACCAAGCTTTGCCATATGTCATTTTTTTAAGGGCAGAATATAAAAGGAAACGATTACCTAAAAATATTTAACCATTCACTACATCTCATGCTCTGCCAGGTAAACTGCTGAACAAAGAAATGTTTAGAACTGTCAAGGCTGTCCTTGTAGTTGTGTTGGAATGACCATTACAGTTGGTTATCCCCAAAGCAAGGGTTTGCAAACTTGCACTTTGATAACCTGATGCCCAGGTAAGAGGGGAAAAGAAAAATCTCCCAAGGAAAAACTAGACATGTTTTCCTTGCCATGGTTGCTGTGTTGAGGTAAAATAAGAATCACATTTAGATTCATAATATTTGACTGTAAGTTCCTCTTCATCCACATACTAGCTGAATGACTTGGCTACTAAAATAAACAATGCTTAAATGCTGTGTTGTACATATGACTAATGGAGATATAAGAGGCATCAGTGTCTATTGTACAGAAACCTACTACTATGAAGTATTCCCAAAGGAGTATTTCCTGTCATTAAAAATATAGGATTTTAAATTATCCTAAGGTAATAAAGTGGCTCAGAGCTTAACTACTAAACACCTCACAAGACAAATAAGGTTTTCATTATACTAGGGAAACTATTCAAACTTTCTGAGTCTTTTTGACTGATTTTCTGGAAACTCTAATTTTAAAAAAGTGATTATGAGGTAAGTGTACTATCATCAACATTCCATAATAAACTTCTATGCTAACTTTAAACTCATTCTAGACTGTGTATATAATCATTCAACCTTTCTCCTATAGAGAGAAAAGGGCTTCTAAATTGACAATTAAGAATTGAATCTCATTGACAACCCTAATAATAACTTATAGGTATAATCATAAAATAAACCTAACTTCCACCTCTTCTCTTCATTTAAAATCTTTAGTGTCATATTTATCGAAATCTCATCTTTTGTAAATTTTGTAACACTTTACTTTTTGTTTGTATCTATTCATCTATTATAGGTATAGTTGACCCTTGAACAACACAGGTTTGAAATATGCAGGTACACTTACATGCAGATTTTTTTCAATAGTAAACACTACAGTACTACACAATCCACAGGTGGTTGAATCCGCAGATACAGATCCTCAGATACAGAGGAATCACCTACAGGGAGGGCTGACTATAAGTGATATTCAGCTTTTCACAAAGGGTCAGTACCCTTAACCCTCACACCATTCAAGGGTCAACTGTATATATTAACATATACTGAATGAAATATATGTATATGTATACACACGTATATCTGTCACTTGACATATATATACTAGATATATCAAGATACTAGACTATACAAATCAAAGTGAATCACATAGAAACAGCCATGGCCATCATGGAGCTTACTTTCTAGAATGTTTTTAGGATGTTAAAACTGCAGAATAGAGAGTGTTACAGAATATATAATAAATGTGTATTGAATGTCTTTTAACCCCATGCCTCCAGAAATAAATCAAACTCATCCCTCAAGACCTAGTTCAAATGCTATCTTCTCCATGAATCCTCTCCTGATACTTGAAACAACTGAAAGTGACTTTTTCCTCCTCGCAGTCCCCATAGTAGTTGGTTATTCATTTATCTGTCTTTTCAGTCAACATATATTTAACACTCTGTACCCAAATTAACCACTCAAGAGAAACTTGCTCGATAAATGAACCAATGAGGGCATGGATGTTAGAAAACAACTATTTATCACCCACTTAAAGACTAGAAGTGATGCTAAGCGCTCTACATGCACTTTTTTATTCCACAATAGTCCAGCACAGTAGAGACTGTACAAAAGACTGAGGATATATCAGTGAATGAAACAAAGAAAGCTCCTTTGAAGCTTATATTCCAGCACAAGAGTCAGACAATAAAATAAATTTAAAAAGAAATAAATAAAATTTAAATGAGATGTAAAAACTTAGTGTGAAGTGCTATGAGGGAAAGTAAAGTGTGGTACTGAGATAGGGTGATAGTGGTGTCATTTTAGATAGGGGATTAAATTTGGGTGGAGTTCTGAATGAAGTGAAGGTGTGGAACACGGGGAAGATCTGAAGGAAGAACACTCCAGGAAAAGGGAAAAGCGCATATAAAATTTTTGAGGTCAGAACTGGTGAGTGTGTTGTGAGAGAGAGAGAGAGAGGAAATGTAGTCAGGAAGAGAGCTAAGAGGCAGATTCTAAAGTATTTCGTAGGTCAGGTCAAGAAGTTTGGTAGTAAATTAATCTGATGCTGCCTTAAAATTACAAAATGTTTACATTTCAAGAAGGCAGATGTGGTAGAGTATGACATAGTAGGAAGAACATTATACCTGCATCTACACAAATAAAAACCCTGAAGAGAAGTAAACATGTGGATTCCTTCCTCAGACCAAGTTATTAAAATTCCCTGAGACTGCTTTCTGTTTTATGAAATGAAGACAGCATTGCCTGAAGGCAGGGATGAAAAAAAATAGTCCTAAAAGCTAAGAGTTAAACCTTAAAACTGGCATAAGTTATATGAAATCCCTTTTATATGAAAAGCACCTTAAGGAAGAAAAAGTATTCCCTATGCCAGAAGCAGAAAGGAAAAGAATCTGGCTGCCACTACATTGTTAAAAATCACATATTTCAAGAAAGAAGGAGTCCATCAGAAAATGAATCAGTCAGCAAGGAGTATAAGAGAAAGGAAGGCATGAATTATCAGCATGCCTCCAGCACTGACTGGGGAACAAAGTGTCCTAGGAAGATAAAATGATGCAAACATGCCCAATCTCCTTATTGCCGAGACAGATCTATCAGACCACAGGAGTCTGATGCCATTAAACATATGAGTTATCCAGCCAACTCTCCTTACTCTGATTTCATGCTCACAAGATACCTTCTGATAATCTAGCTTCCCAGGATGTTTTTCTACAGGAACGGAATGTTCTGGTGTGCTGGAAAGTTACATTTCTTTCTATAAATTACAGCATTGGCATTCTGTATTTTATATTTTATTCTCCTGTGGATTTAGTTGATGTGAATCAGCATGTCTAAGTCCAATAAAGCTCTGAGAAACTGACACTGTCTGTTTTCTGAATCTGTGAGACTGAGGGGTCAGACCCTGGGTTGTGATGAGCTCAGCAGGTGATGCCCCTCCAGGGGATGCTGGTAACTAGTCAGCCACACACATTATTTTTTGACTTCTCCACTGCCTAATTCAAAAGAGTTGTGGGACTTAAATGAAATAATGTATTTGAAAGCTACAGAGTTCTTTTGAGGAATACTGAAAAGCACCTTAAAAATGGTGAAAGAAATAAACTAAGTGTGTACTATGGGGTCTTATCCATCTGGCTATTTGGGACCATCTGTGGTACAGAAGAAAAACCTTACAATCTAGAAGCAATGACTATATCATCCCCATGAAGAATGTGAAACTCATAGGGACAGGTTCAGATACTGAGTAAGCCTTCTTTCCATGTTTGAATAATTTTTTTCCTGGGATGGAAATTCTGGATTTTCCTTGTAAGATAATATTTCAATATAAAAATCCAGGATCCATTGATTCTTTCTTGAGTTATATAGATACAAAAAATATATATAGTACTTTGATGTGCCAGGCAAGGGGCCCAGCTATATAATTTTTAGGAACTTGTGCAAATTTAAAATGCTGTGTCCTTTGTTCAAAAATCAACAGGAAAATGCTGACAAAGGTATTACAATAAAAAGATTTTCTTTTCTTCATGGTCACTCTTTCATTTGTCATGGTGTTTTTCATTTGCTACTTAATGTTATTCTAAGTAAAGAAAAATTAATTTTAAAACATTTAAGCATAAATTCTATTTCTATCTTTATATTGCATAATGCTGGCTTAAAATGAAGACATAAGAGCACTTATCTACATGATCATCAAAATTACACAATTCATACGTCTCACAGGACATAGGTGCATATGTATTTCCTTCTTGCTAGAACAAAGAAAGCAATGTGCAAAAATAATTCAACTGTTTTTATTTCTACCAGTGTTCTTTATCTTTAGCTTACTAATGAATAAGGGTGGACAGGAAAAGGAATGAGGAGCTCTTTCCTTTTCTTTTTATGTCATTATTTTCAGCATAAGTGGTTGGCTAATACAAGAAGTAACATGAGTAAGAAAGAATATAAGATTTTTGGTCATTGTGTTTCTTAGAATGTCATTGCTTTCTTTCTGCCTTTGAAAAAAGTTCTGGTTTGAACAAAAATTGTGGTCTCTTGGGACTCTCAGCATTCTCACTTAGCCAGTCATAGACATAATATACTTACCTGGACTTGATTTGAGTCTCACTGATCTCCCACGCATTTGGGTCCACTAGAATTCTTGGACATGGGGCATTGCAAATGTTATGTACTTACGCAGCAGCAAGAAACAGAGAGATCGCACATATTATGTGCACCTCTTCTGCTCAGATGCATGCTTAAAATTATCAGGAATAAAAATAAATTATTAAGAATTTTAAGACAGCATAACATTAAACCAAGCATGGGTTTGTTCAGATCATGGTGGCTTAATAGCAGTGTCAGGCACTACTCTAAGAACAAGTAATTAAACTTTCAAAACAACTCTATGAGGTTAGCACTATAATTATCTCCCATTACAGAATGAGGAAACAGGCACAGAGAGGTTAAGTAGCTCATTCAAGTATTATTAAGATCTAATAAGTGGCAGAGCTGGGATTTGAACACAGGCTTTTAAGCTCAAGATACATCGATCTTAACCAACACACAGTGTTGCTTCTCCTAAAGGCATTCATTTTAAATTTAATCCCAAGTTTCTTTGTTCCCTTCTTCCTTATATTTTAAAAATATAAAAGGCAGGTCACATTCATCATTAAGAAAAAAAACCCACAGATACTTTGGGCTTTTATTGCCACTGACTATAGTTTACATTAGCAGATATAATGAATAATAATAGTTATCACTGAGTACTTGCTATGGGCATAGCAATTTGATGAGGTAGTTGCAGTTATTATCTGTGCTTACAGATAAGGACATAGAAGTTTAGAGAAATTAAGTAACCTTTGTCAAACTCAGGCAGTAAGTGAGTTAGGATTTGACCTCAGACAATTTTACAACAACATCCAGGGGCTTACATACTTTGTCATAGCACTATAATTTTCCTGATGTCCATTTTAATGGTGCCAGGGTAAGCAACTGGGACCAGACCTATACGGAAAGAGTTTATTTCTACCAGATTTCTTTTCAATCCCACAGGTTCAAAATTAGAAGTAAAATTCAATTGTAAGAAGTAAAATGTTTGACATTCAAACGTATACCCCAGCATAAATTTGCTGTTTTCCTTTAAGAAAGAAAGTTCAAATAGATATAGCCTAGAATGAAATGACAGAAATATAAAAGAAGCCACAAGAGTTTAGGATGCTGCCCTTGGAGAAACTATTATCACTAACTGATAACCTCTAAGCAAACAGAGGTAGTAATTGGATGAGCTCTCATAATTGAATCCAACAGAGAAAGGAAGTTGAAGTCCTGGCCTTGTTTCTGATGTCCATTAACACTACATAATTCTTTGGACAACCCTGAGATCAAAAGAGACAAGCGTAAAACTGGAAAGCTCCCAGATCAGTCTCAAAAAGAGTTCTTTTTCTATTCAGAAGCTGCTTTCAGATAGTGTAACTGTTACAGTAGATCACATAATTAAATAACAAAAGCATAATCAGAATAACAATCTCCAAAAAATATTACTAAATTAAGTGACATAAAAAAGGAATGAAAGCCTAAAGAAGTAATTTTGGTTTAGGACATAAAATTAACTGAGGAACTGAGGGACTGTTAAAGTCCAGAAACCTTGTGCAATGATGAAAGACTTTTAAATTCCTGGCAAATTTTCAAGGCACATAAAGGAAAATTAGGACTGTTCTTCCTAACAGATTTTTAATTACAAGAACACTTTATTCAAAAGTAGCTGAATTCTTTTACCCTCCATTGTATATTCTGCAATTAATTGACGATCCATCACGAACACTTGGTTCTCCTACTGCTGTTCACCTAAAGGGAATCAACAAAATAACTAAAGACCTAAACTCATATTAAAAAGAAGTAAATAAAAGGATACAAAAGCACATTTTCTAGTGGGGAAAAAAAAAGCATTCATTTTATTCCCTATTCCTTTAATGGGACCACACAGCTCCTATTTTAGTTTTCTTTAAACAGAAGCTGTCTTTACTTGAGTTCCTTCAGGGAAGGAAAAAAAAAAAAAAAAAAGAGCCAGAGACAAAGGTTTACATCCAATAATTTAGTAGGCAGTTTGACGAAGGTGTCACGCATGAGGAATAGGGAACTGAAACAGAGAATAAGAGAAAGGAATACAAGAATGTATTATGGAGTTGGCCGCTGCTACTATGGGGAAAATGGTGCTCTAACTGAAAAGATCAAATGAGAAGTCATTAGAAATACATCTTAGGACGTGCGTATACCTTGGAAAAAAAGTGAGACATTTATCCATTGGTACTTATTCATTGGTCAAAGGACTCTCCACTGACAAACACACACACACACACACACACACACAAGATCAACACTTAAAGAGTGTTAAGTGGGTTCCTGTGGATGTTGCACACCCTTGTGAAAGAGAAGATGTAAGTCAGGCAGCGAAAGGCATGCGATTGGCAGACCTGAGATGGGTGCTGTCAGAGTATTCCTGCATGAGGCTGGGTAAAGACAAAATGGTAAAGGCCCTGGGGTTCATTTCTACCTTTAATTTAAGTGTCCCCAGCATCATAACCTCTTGGTCCTAGAAAAGTTTGGCAAAACAAAGGTAAGTCATGGAAGAGCTCCATCCACTCAGGACCAGCTTAGAGTTTGGCTCAAACAGTTTTAAAACTTTTTATACACATCATCATAGAATTCTGATTTTATACACATGAATAAATATGATCATATCATGCATCCCTTTTAATTCATTTCTAATGTATACTTTACGTTTTTGTTTCTCCCCTTGTTCCCCACTCCATCCACATAACTCCCTGCCTCCTCCCCAAGTTAACAACCTAAATGTATCCTGTCATATGTTTTCTCCATGCTCATGTAGTTATGTACATATTCTCATATACACATACATATGTATATACACACATATCCATATCTAGGCTTTAGCAATACATTACAAAAATGGGATAATATACAGCATTTTAGCTATTGTTTTTCTATGTAATTTCATAGAAATCCTTCAAAGTACTTAGCATAACCCTCATTCATTGTTTTCAGCAGTTTGAAAGCACAGTAATTTATTTATCCATTTTATTATTGATGGACTTGTGACAACTCTGAATAATGCTGATGTAAACAAACTTGTAAATAATCCTTATGGACATAAAGTTTCCTTTATATAGAATAGATTAACAGGAGAGGGATTACTGTGCCATAAGCACAGATGTATTTTTTTATAGATGTTGAGGGGATTGCTTTTGTATTTCTTTTCAGCATTTTATAAGCATGTCAATCTTCCCACGCCCAGGCAGCAATAGATTTTATGTTCATTTCAATTATTTTCCAGTCTGAAGAGTAAAAAGTGAAATCTATTACTTTACCTTTTCCTGCCTACTAATATGTGTATGCAACTTTTCATGTATTTTTGACCATGCAGATTTTCACTGGTATAATACTATTTTCATACCCGTTGCTACTTCTCTATCATTTACATCATTCTCATCGTTTTTTGAGTCTCTAATTTCCTCTAATTTACAAATTTTTTTCAAATGTATTGTTGGTTTATTCACTTCCTTTGTGGTATCTTTGCCATAATGAAAACTTCTAAATTATATACACTTAGTTCTCACTTTTCTTACATAGCTTCTGAGTATTAGTATCCTTCCCTTGCCTCTATAATGTTCACATGGTTTTCTAGAGTTTTCTTACAAGACTTTTATTCTATTTATAACATTTAAATATCTAAACCAGCTGGAGATTATTTTAATATAGGATGAGAAAGAGGTCCATTTTAAAATTTTTTCTTTGTGGACAGCTAGTTGTACTTTGTGAAATAACCCTTTGCCTTTATTTACTGAATAATGCATTTATTAAATAATTATTTTCTTCTATATTGAAACCTTACCATTGTTTTATGTTAAATGTTCATATATATCAGGACCTACTTTTGGATTGTCTCAACCTTCCATGTTTTCCATTTTGTCTTTTATTATGGCCATACCATAATGGTTTATGAGCATAATGATTATGAGCAGAAGCTTTCTATTTAGTACTAAGTGTTCTGATTCTCTAAGGCAAGTCACTTCTCACTATCACTCCCTTGGGCATTCTTGAAGAATCACTCTTATAAGATTACTTTATTAAGTATATTTTATTTTATTAAGTTCTTTATGCAAGTCTTATCCCTTTTTGTTAAGTTTATTACTAAATAATGTGTTGATATTTTGCTATGAGAATAGACTATCCCATTTCTATTTTTTTAGGTACTAAGCTCAACTGCTCTACTTTAGACTTGGCTTTGCTCCAAACTATATTTCTCCCAAACCCCTTCCTTACATACATATAGGTTGGAGTTGACCAAAAATGAAGTTGCATAAAATTTTGGAGGCATAAACAAAGCAGTGGCCATTAGGCTCTGGACAGAGGTGCAAGCGGTTTTCAGTTTGTATTTGTTCTTCCCAGGCTCTCCTCCCTGACCACTGGTCCTACTGGAGAACAGTTGCCTGCCACCAGCATTTCACTGTGAACTCACAGAGGCAACAGCCGTGAAGAGCCAACCATCAACCACTGGCATTTACACACTCTTCTATGGACTTCTATACCAGGTTTCTTCATGGTTCTAATTAAAGTGACCAGACACACCTATCGTCCAAATATGCAAGCTAGAAAAAACCTGCACCAGGATTGGTTAGCCATTTTTCTCTGCCTTTTTGATTCTCCTTTTGAAAGCTTTACTTTCCAAGTTCTCCATACAATGAAAAATGTTAAATTCCTGTAATAAATTTCTTCTTCCATAATATTCTTAGTACTTCCACTTCCCTGATTGAAGCACAACTAATACTACAGGGTAACTATGACTTTTGAATGTTTATATTATACTGAACCACTTTACCAAATTATCTTACCAATTATCTTTGCAACATATCTTATGTTTCCTAGTATACATTATTTTTTTAAGCAGTGTTGTTTTTTCAACGTTATTAGTGTGTTTCTTCCTATGCATGTATATGCATTTGTAAGGGTGTGAGTGTGTGTGTGTATACAAGGTGGTGTGGTGGTGGTGATGAAGCGTTCTTTGGGAATGAAAGACAAGGGAATATGATCCTTAACTATCATATACTGTAACTAGAATGAAGATATTTCTGTTACTGGGTAAAGATTGTGGTTTTCTAAGAAGCTCTGTCTACCAATAAGCATAGCTAATAGATCTGGGATAAATCTCAGCCTGGAGATCAGGAATCTCCACTGCAAGACACTCAGACTCTTTAGAATTTCTCCAGGAAAGCCTACTCTCAGAGAAGTGCATGATTTTCTCTAGACAAAGGAATTCACATTTCCTTGGAAACCGTATCGCTGGTCCCAGCAACTCTTCTCATCTAATGCCTAACAGCACTTGCCTTCTGCTCCTATATGACACAAGATTCTCCTGAATAAAGCAGCATATGGACTTCCTCATCTTTCTTATTCCATCTACATAATTATCAAATAATTCTAATTCAATACTTTGTAAAAAAAAAAAACTTTGTGATTAGTCTTTTGCATCTTATTTTAAGTGGTAACAGACCATGATCATAACCATGAAAAAAAGTCCTTTCAGTCAATTAACAATCTCCTGACTAATGGGGAAATGTAATCTCAAGAGACTGGAAGAGGATAGGAGAAGGTTTCATATTTGGCTGCCCTGGAAAATCTGAAATAGATTTGCAGTCTTGTAATTTAAGGTGAGAAATTTCTTATCTGCAAAAGTGAGGAAGAGAAGGAACAGGAGGAAAAGGAGGAGGAGGGGAAAGAGGGAAAAAGAAGAAGGAGAAGTAGTAGTGAGGTATAAACAGTGAGGTTTTAATCAGAAAAACAGAAATCACTTCAGAGTTTAAGTCAGGGAATTGTTTACATAGGTGGTGGAGGAGCTGAGAAGTCAAGGATTTCCCAAAATTAGCAACAGCAAAAATCCACTATACCCTAGAGCTGGAGAGACAAAAGGAAAAGTGATTGTTACCTGAACCCTAAGGCCAGGGACACGAGACAGAAACCAGAACATGACAGACCCATTATTGGGAGGAGAACTGAAGTCATGGAGGGTCCTAGTCTGGTCAGAGATGCCTGCTAGAAGCAGAATGGGAAGAGAAGTTTTTCCTCCCCGTGTTCCATATTGCCACCAAAACTTATTTTCGGTGAATAGAGTTGGAAGTCAGCTGATATGGAGCCTATGATACACAGCCTACAGGTGTCAGGATCCCTGTGGCACAGAAAAGTACATGAGGAGAGCAGAGACTGCATCTGAGAAATGTATCTGACAGACTCAGGAATAGTACCTAAATCTGAACCCCAGCTGGATTCAAGCCAACCTTATTACCCTGATGCTTGGGGTGTCTGATGCACAGCTACGGTCCAGATCAAGAAACTAGAAAAAAGGTGACAAAGTAGCTACTAATGAGAAAATTTCACTTCTAAATGTATATACACAAAATAGAGAGGAAGGGAAAAGATTCAGCAGTACCTGCTGAGGGGAATTACTTTAGTAAGACTCAAATGCCAATGAATAATTGAACACAAGCACCTGGGAAACTGTTAAATTCAGGTGGATGATGAAAAGAGAGGACTATAAGGACTAAACTAGCAATGACCCCTGGGAAGTGAAGGGGACACGGTAAGATTGTTTGAGGAGAATTAGTTGCTTTCTGAGTTGGTTGAATTGTCCGGGGGATAAGATAAGGGTGAGCTTCCTAGAAAAGCTGAGGAATAAAACTGCTTTTTGTTCAGTTTTATTTAGTCTCAAAACCTCAGTTGTTCCATCATCCTGAACATGTCCAGTGTATACAAGTCTGAAAGAATGAATAAAAGGATTTTACCAGTGATGACCCCTAATGACACCACCAAAAAACCTCTCTCCATCTTAACTTAAAACTAGTTAACTGTTAGTGCCTTTCATAATTTCATCTACCCCAGGTTATTAATCTACTTGGCAGACTGTGAACACAAAAGTGTATCTTTACATTACTGGTTTCAAATTGTATAGAATCCTGACACCATCACTGAGACTTTTGTGTTGTTGATTTCTTTTTAAGAAGATTCCTCAATTTTAACAAACCTCAACTGATATCCATTCATACTTTAATTTGAGAACCACTATATTTGGGGCTCTCTAGAGGTCCCATTGGGGCTACCACAGATGGAAGGAGCAAGAAAGGGAATAACAAGAATAAAAATTTCCAATTCTCCACCCTTTTCCCCTTAGCAGTTCTACACACTGGTCTTCCACTAAAATTTCACTGGAAGAATTTTTGCTTGTGGGGTACATACAGAAGAAAAAAATACATATATAGTATATGTAGATGATACATATGTATAAGAATATTAAAAATCATGGATCTATAGAATACTTTTTCATTAATCTGTGTCCATTTCAATGAATCTTTCACTTTTATCTTGTTACTTGTCTAAGATCTTCTCTATTCTTCCAGGTCAGACTCAATGCTTCATTATCTGACGGCTCCCAATCCATCCTAGCAAGCTGCTAGGTATCTTCAGAAAACTCACTGTTTCGTAGTTTTCAGAAGACATGTATTTCCCTGCTTCAGTGTTCTGGCCTCTATTTACTTTCCATGATTTCTCACAGATTACTGACAGTCTATGCCATTCAGTATGTCAACAGCAGTGAGCCCCTACACTGGGCCAGGCAGCGACCAGGCATCATCTAGCAATTCAAAATTAAATTAGTCAAGAATGTGCAACGTTGTTTAATACCTGTGTTAGTCTATACACATCTGAAAGGTTGAATACATTTCTTCTTTTGCCTTTGGCTTATATTTCTTCAAAGCCATTTTGTCAAGTCTCCTTGAGAAAGAAATCAGAAGAAAACTAGAGTTGAAGTTGAATAACTGATCTTTCTCTTAGTCATCTGTAAACATTGTATCACTACCCTAACACAGTATGTCTAGACTGTTTTTTATTAATCTTCTTATTGCAAATATGCCTTTAAAAATTTTATACAGCTTTGATATTATATTGTATTTTAAACTTTTGAAAACATTTCTTATACTCTTTGGTATTGCAGCTTTGTTATATGCCATCATTTCATTCTTTCTTCATGAATAAATGTGTGCATTAATGTATTAATAAATATTTGTGCCAGATTATCATATGCTAGTACAATTCAGTAACAAAAGTATACCATCACATTTCCAACTTTCTACAACAAATACATAATGTTACCAAAATATATAATTTTTATATATTCTAAGCTGAAAAAAGACATCACAAAATAGTATGACATTTTTTAAAGATTTTTAAAATCTTCTCAAGGAAAAAGTCATGGGCTTAAAAAAAAACAAAAGATAGAAGCTTTCATTTGCAGAAGTGATTCATGTGAGAACATAAACAGAAAGAAAAAAAGTAAGGAAATTGGAATAGAATTAAAGGAAATCAAAAAAATAAAGAAAAGGAATCTATACAGATTGCATTACAAAAATGATGGGGGAAAAGAGGAGGTCAATAGAAGTTTTAAGAGAAAAAGATTAGGGAACATGCTATCCCCTAATTAAAAAGAAGGAATTAAATAATACACATTTTTAAGATCTGTCTCAGGAGCAAAGAGAGTAACAGTGAGCAAATGTTGGTTTGCCAATCCAATAAAGAGAGGACTGAGGTATAGAGTCAGGAGTCCTGTGTTTGATCCAAACTTTACCACTTACTAGCTATGTTAACTTTGGGCCAGTTGTTTAATCATTCTTAGGTTAATAACCTCAAATTCTGCATTTAGACAGGGGAAATTATACTTGCTTTATGTGTGCAGTGAGGATTAAATAAGGGCAATAGACATGAAGTTGCTTTGTAGACTTTAAAGACCTTCCCAAATACGAGGGTCCACAACTTATTAGCACAATTATTGTAAAAATCAGAACTTGTAGCATCAAAAGTTAGCATATTTTTCATGAAGTGTAATTCATGCAATATTATTCAACCAACATTAATTGAACACATATTATACACCTGTGACTTGCTAAGTGCTGGGTATATGAAGATGAACCATACATAGTTGTACACTATGATAAATGAAACCTCTGAGGAATGAACAAAGTAGCACAAAGTGGGGACAGGCTAGTTTCGGATAGAAAGTGACACTTAAAACTGGGTTGTTGAAGCCCCTATAAACAGGTTTTGACTACTGTTATCAATGGAGTTTCTATAAAATTGAAATGACTCAGGTATAAGTAAAAGGTGGTAACAGTGGTAAGAACTGTGAATTTTTAAATTATTAACTGTGTGAATAATCGTATTTTAAAATTTAGATATGGAGGCTAAGCCCTCATATTACTTTTTATTGTTCTAATTGAAGTATAATAAATTTAGAATGGCATGCGGGTCTCGGCTCACTTCTTCGTCTTCTTTCAAAGTTATAAAAATTATTTTTTTTAATTGAAGTATAGTTGATTTACAATGTTGTGTTAGTTTCTAGTATACAGCAAAGTGATTCAGTTAGACACATATATATTTTTTCATGTTTTCATTATAGATTATTATATTGAATATAGTTCCCTGTATTATACAGTAAGGCCTTGTTATTTATGTATTTTATATAGAATAGTTTGTATCTGCTAGTCCCAAACTCCTAATTTATCCCTTCCCCCACTTTTCCATTTGGTAACCATAAATTTGGTTTCTGTGTCTGCGAGTCTGTTTCTGTTTTGTAAATAAGTTCATTTGCATCATTTTTTAGATTTCACATATAAGTGAAAATACCATATGGTATTTGTCTTCCTCTGTCTGACTTATTTCACTTAGTATGATAATCTCTAGGTCCATCCATGTTGATGTAAATGGTATTATTTCATTCTTTTTTATGGTTGAGTAGTATTCCACTGTGTGTGTGTGTGTGTGTGTGTGTGTGTGTGTGTGTGTGTACACACACATCATATCTCTTTTATCCAATCATCTGTTGACGGATATTTAGGTTGCTTCTTGGCTATTGTAAATAGTACTGCTATGAACAATGGGGTGCATGTATCTTTTCAAATTAGAGTTTTCTCTGGATATATGCCCAGGAATGGGATTGCTAGATCATATGGTAACTCTATTTTTTTTTTAAGGAATCTCCTTACTGCATTCCATAGTGGCTGCACCAAATTACATTATCACCGACAGTGTAGGAGTACACCACTGACATTCTTAAACAAGGACTACAGGTTTGTTTGGGTTTGTTTTTTGCTGCAAAGCCTGTTAAGAACTGCACAGAACATAATGCATATACACAAATGGTTGGTCATATAGTTGAGCACTTAGTGAACTAAAGAGAAACCATACACTGACTGAGAGAAAGCAGGGACATACTATGAAATTCTTAGAACACATTTTTATAAAGCAAACCATGGTATTTTCTTTAAAAGCAGATAGACACTGAAAGATAAACATTATTTAAATATGAGAAATACATATCCCATCATGCCAACAATGAGAAGGTTGGGAGTAAAATTAAGTTGACAGAGGGAACAAATTAAGATTGTTCATTTATCTCCTTAAAGCATGTGATCCATAGAAAACATAATGAGTTCAAGAGTTGCTTCAGGTTAAGATGGAAAGAGATTATTTAGACATTAGACACAGTTTATACAAATGACATGACACAAATATCAATAGGTTCTAAATACCTCAACAGCACCTTCAAAAAAGCTGGAATCTGAATAAACCAACCATGGTCAAAATATCAAAACAGACAGAAAGGACAGAACTGTATTAATAATATAAAGATGAAAAGGGAACCAGTGAGAATGGTTATTACACACTTTGTAGAGGAAATAGCTGCTCCTGAAAAAAAAAAAAAAGGACAGAAATAAACAATAAAAGAACTAAACTCGTATTTATTTTGAAGTTACCCCTACTAGAGTCATTTCCCTTTAATCTACCAGCTTCCATTTCCCCATGCAGTAATTGCATGTTGATTTCCTTGGGTACCCTGCTTTTCCAACCCTGATCCTACGTTAGTTTGGACTCCTGCATTTCAGGATACTTTGTTAGGTTGGGTTCTCCCAGAAGCCCATCCTGAGCCATGGATCTGAGTGCAAATGATTCATTAAGGAAACGTTTCCCAGATAAATCAGCAAGAAAGTGGGAGCAAAGACATCAAAGGAGAGGAAATCAAACAAGTATATAATTACAGGTGAAGTTCCAGCAACAGTCTGATGCCAGAGACAGCGATGAGTATTAATCACAAATTAGAGTTTCTTTTGCCCCTTGGCAAGCAGCTGGGTTTTTATGTCCCATACCAGTCTAGTCAGTGGCTGGGTCTACTCCCAGACATCTGGCTTCCCCATGATGTGTCTCTCTATAAGCTAGGGTAGCTCAGGGCAACATCATGGATACTGAAGTTGTAAGGCAATAGCAGAAAAGACATAGAGATGAAGGATGATCTCAAAGGACCTGTAAAGTAGATCTGGGGGCATCTTCTCAGGGCACCAACATTCTCCACTACAGATGAACACATGAAATAAATCTGGCCAATGCCATATTCCTTACCTCTGGACATAATGAATGCTTTTGTAATAGCATGTGGCCAAAGGCTATCTAATCAGACAGTTGAGAAGCACCCAAAGAAGGATGCAGAGAGATTCAATCTAAGTCTGGAGCTTTTGGCATTCAGTCATTTTCCCACCATAAAGAGAACACCTGCCTGAGAATGAAACAACTTGAAGAGGGAATCCGAGTAAAGAGACAGTGAGCACAAGGCTTTTTTTTTGGTGACATATATTTGAACCATTCCATCACCTGGAATGAAATCTAAAGCAGAGTTTTTTCCTGGCTGTTAATCAATTCCTTTTTTATGCTGGAGCTAGTTTGAGTTGGTTTCTCTTACTGAAATGAAAACAGTCATATTTTAATCACTATTAATAAGGTAACACTGCTGAATCATTTTCTGAAGCCTGAATCCACTTCCATTTACTCTATGAAATCTGTGAGTCTGATGTGAAAAATCTACATGTATAATCCTACTGAAGGGAGCTGTTATTATGGTCCTGTGAAAGAAAAGCAGCAATTTAGAAGGAAGACTGCATCTTTCACAATCAGGATGACTAGCTATGATCAAAACAGAACTATCTTACAATTTAATGTTTTTGTTTACTCTATGAAGGTTGAAGGAGAAAAACAAATGATGGCCAATTTTTCAGTTCCTCCTCTTCATACTGAAAGATGATTAGGAAGAGCTTCAGAAAAGACACGGTAAAATTTACACTATAAAGGGAAAATGCTGAGCAACTTCCCCCTCCCAAAAAAAGAAAAGAGTGAAAAATGAAATACACCAGTGAAATTGGTAACTCAAGTTTAGGAAAATTTAAAAGATCAAAATATAGATAAAAGATAAAGTATAAATCTCCTTATGGTATGTTTTCATTCAATCATACACTTATTTATTTACTCATCTGGTAAATATTAATTATATCTATATCTCAGGCATTGTATTAGGTACTGGGGATACAGAAAATGTTCCTAACTTCATGAAGCAATTATCTTTCTTCCTTTTCTTCTTTTTTCTTCCCTTTCCTCATCATTCACTAATAAACTCTTCCCAGCACAATATGTGGCACATAGCAACTGTTCTATAAATGTTCAAATGAAGAAATCAGTATCTAAAGGGCTAAAAACTATTTAAAAGAATATAAACAAATTTTAAACAAATAAATAGGTGAAAAAATAAAGAATACAAGTCAAGACAAGCAGGTCAAGAGAAAATAATGAAAACGCTATTTTTTTATTTAACAATTTTTTTTTAAAATTATCTACTCTGTAACCTACATGGGGTTAAGAGCTATTCATAAGATTTATATTTTGGTTCTCTTCAAAAAGTTCTCATTTATCTTCTAAGATGCTGTAATTTTTCATTCATTATGAGTATATTTTCCTCTACTTTACTGAGGAGTCATAAAACTTGCTTTAAAATATTTGTCTAGTTCCAACATGTTAGTTAGCTTAGAGTCAGTCTTCACTGTCTCCACTGACTACCTTTTCTCTTCAGAACTGATCACATCTTCCTGGCTCTCCAATGTTAAATAATTTTGAATTCTGTCATGAACATTGTTGTGGAGACTTGGTTCTATCATATTCTCCCAGAGAGTGCTTTTGTTTGTTTGTTGTAACAGACAACTAGTTTGTTCAGACTCAAGCCATAAGCTCTGTATTTTGAGACAGAGTTCAAATTTCAGTTCTTTTGTCCTCTGCCTTAGAGCCTGGATGTTGTTCCCTTCATACATGGTTGAGAGATCAGCCAGATATTTAGGCAAAGTTTCTCTATTCAGAACCTACAGTTTCCTGTTTTTGACTCTTTCCTGGGACTCCTTTTCCATTTTCTGGCAGCTATGATTGTCCCTAACTGTGCCCTCTGGTTCTTCAAAACCGAACATTTTTCTGTTTCTACCACCTCTATAAACCTCTCAAATCACTGGCCACAGCTATGACCAGGTTAAAAACTGTAAAAGTAGAAAAGTCGATCAGTGTTTTTCCCCTCTTCTATACAGCTCCTCTGAAATATACTTGTTTTATTTCACTTTCCAGAGGTGGTTTTCATTTTTGTTTTCTAATTTTACCCAGAGTTTATCATTGATATCTATGGGAGGGTTAATCTCGTAGGAGCTTTGTTAGTCATACAAGAAGTAGAAGTCTCTAATATATTTGTTAAGTTTTTAGTTACTGGTAAAAGAAAATGTTAAGTATTTAAAATTTGAAGATTTTAACTCTAACTACTGTGAGGATTAAACTAGTATAGATGCGAAAAATATAAAATCACTGAACAAGGATAATATGTCTATTTGCTGTACTGTGAATCCACCTGTGAGTTCAAGCATGCCTCTGTTAACTGTACTTATATTTTACAGTTGAGAATAATTTCTAAGGTTGTTAGGGTAATTATTTTCACATTAATACATTTTGGAAGCAAAAAACCAAAGTTTGAATTATCTGGAGAAATCAATATTAGTATCTACTTACTTGCCTTAAAAGTATACTTGTTTGATTAAATTGGGTAGTTTTCTATCAAATCTGAAGAAGGAGAATAAGGTATTCCCTCATAATCATTCTTTAATCACTTCATAAAAACAAACTTAAAATTTCCTAGGCATAAACCACTGAGGCCACTACAAACTACACATCTTCTTGGTGACAAAATAAATCTATTTAGCCATTTTATTAATCTACATCCCAAGCTGCACAAACCTTTAAAGTTAGAGTGACATCGTTTGATTTTATAGTATCTTAAACAGAACTGTAGGTGTAGACCTGGACATAAACAGCAGAAAAGCAAGCATGGCTGGTTTAATTTCTTAACATAAGCATAAAACTCAGAAAACATTTTTGTCTGAATTCAATGCAATTATTTCTCCACTCTTCTAAAATTTTCTTAACAACCACCTCATCATAAAAAACTACAGTTACACTTAATTTTTCTAACATTACTAATTAAAAAGTGAGAAATTCACCAAGCTCTTAGGAAAGGATTTGTCTACATTAGTAGTGGATTTCTCCCTGGTAATAGAGGCCCATAAATTTTATTTCAGATTGTGAAAAATCTCCCTTTGTAGGTTAGAGCATCAGAGGCACATGCCAACCCTGACCCCAACAGTATAGAAAGGGCAGCCTCAGTCAAGGAAGATCGCTTTTCACTGACCACTAGCCTGCTGGCTAGAATAGCTCAAAGTTTCCTCTCAGTGCCCCCAGCTTTCATAGGACCATATGAGTCATAACAAGGGGCGAGTATGTGGCTGGAGACTGCCTGGTTCTAACATTATTGTCTGGAAAAATTAGATTTTTAACTCTGATTACAACATCTTCTTAGATAAGACCAATGAAGTCTAATCTTGCACCACAGAAATGTCCATTACTTCTCTTATCCCCAAGTGTACCTTGCATATTTTTTCCAACACAGATAATTGGACATAAAGTCCATCTGAGTTCTCTATAATTTATCTGACCTTCTAAGTCCCCAGAATATTTAATTCTTACAACTTTATTTTTGGGGGCTTTTCTCTGACAAGCTACCTTTCCCTTTGAGCCTACCTAAGTCACTGCACAAAAATGCTCAGCTTAATTTCCTTCATGTCACCCAGCAATGCACTGGTTGTTTGTCACTTTATCAGACTAATGTCTCAGTGTCCTGATATGAGCATGCCATTATCAAATCAGTATCATGGGTAGTAAGTATCTTTCCGACTCCTTAAAAATATAAACGCATGGGATCAGAGACATTGCCTATTTTTATATACCACCAAAACTCTAGCACTTAGATTAATGCCTGACAAAGAATAGTTTCTTATGTATTTTTGATTAATAACTAAATAAATAAGTTAGATAACTCAACATTCCCTAAGGATCTTTATTCCAAAAAGGGATGGAATTGTCTTTGTTCTTCTTCTCTTCCTGAAAAAAAAAAAAAAAAAAAAAGCACTCCTAAAGTCATTAGGTGGGACAGGGCAAGGTAGCTGTCTACACTGGAGGGGATGGGATGGGGAAGCTGCCATGGTAAGAATAGATGTCAGAGACCCAGAGCAGAGGGGAAGGTGGCTACACTCAGAGGGTGGACTGTTGTTAGATGTGGGGTGTCAAAGTTCAAACAAGGTAAGGCTGGTGCCCATGCAGACAATCAGACTAAGCAAGGTGAGGAGAGCAACACAGGGATGTCTCAGAGAAGTGTAAAAGTAGCATTCCAACATATGGGTGAACCGGCATGTGATGTAAGAGCTCAAGTAAGATGAAGAAGGCAACCTTCAGAAGTGGATGCAGACCAGTAGGAGGAGTCAGATTCTGAGTGGATGATGTAGGTACTCATGAGAGGTGGAGAAGCCAGCCTGGTGCAGACTGTCAGAACCCAAGCATGAAGAGGAGCAGTATGGCTGGGGAAACAGAATCCACAGTGAAGAGGGCCCATCCATACCTACAGGTGGACTGGTACAAACTATTAGAGAACAAGCACAATCATGAGTAATCCGTGCTGGGATGCATTTTAGGATGGAGAGTTAAAGCCCAAGAGGATTAAGGAGTACGTCAATAACAGGGAGAAATATACCCTGGGATGGTGGACTAGAGCGCAGAAGGTGGGTGAGGACGGAAGCACCTGTTGAGGGAGTGGGCAAAGATAGACAGGTTAACATGTAGGAGGACAAAGAAAATAAGTAAATATAGAAAAGGAAATGGGTCTATGTTTCTGTCAGAAAAAGGAGTTACAAAGGTGGAAAGGGGGAACTAGAATAAAGTACTGTGCTGTTGGATTGGCATTAGGGGTATCCATATAAACTTGTGGTTTTTCATACAGAGAGATACATAAAAAAATATAAAGATGCACATGTGTGTGTATGCATTTATATTCCTAGTGCTGTCTACTGCATTGGCATCTCATAATAATTAGCATATCTAGCACTCAAATCTTAACTTCTAAATACCATTCTCCACTATAAAGAATTAGAGCTCTTTGAAGAAATAGCTGATTTCAGGTTTAGGGCAGGATAAGCACAGGCTGAGAACACATTATTGAATAAGGAAGTTAAGAAAGTACTCAGCAGGGTTAGAGATACATCAAAAACACAGAGAAGCCAGATAAAAAGGGGCTCCATGTGGCCAAACTGGAGGAAAATTCAGTATCAAAATAAATAATGACAACAATGAATAATAATTCAAGTAAAATAAAATAATGAATTTAAATGTGTCTATACAGATAAAAATAAATGATATATGGCTAGTTTGAGAGTTTGATGAAGAACAGGATATTTACATGATTCAAAGTCCCTTCTCACAGTCTTATTACCTACAAAAGGGAAAAGGTAAGTGAAAAAGCCTGACAGACACCTCCAGAATCAAATAATCAAAATCAGCATTATTAATTTTGAACAAGTCAAAATTGTGCACTCTTTGACAGAATGTAATAAGAGAAAAGAAAACTATCACTTCTATGATATTCTTGCCAAAGATTCATAATCTGAATCTGGTAAAAATGAAAAATTCACATTCAGAGGCATTTTACTATAAAAAGTAGCCTATCTTCAAAAGTATCAAAGTTGTGAAAGTGAAGGAAAGACTGTCCTATACCTAATGAAAATAAAGAGACACAGAGATCAAATGATCAAACATAACACATGATTCTGAATTGGATCATCCTACTATAAAGAAAATACGGGAACAACTGAAATTTGAATGGGGTCTGAGGATTAGATGACGTTGAAGTCATGTGTCTGTGTGACAAATCACCCCACATACTAAGCTAAAATACTCAGGTGATCAGGTAACCAGCACTGGCTTGAGCTCAAATAGTTCAGGGGGGAAAAAAAGGTATTTATACCATATTTAGAACTTTTCTGTAAATTTGTAATTGTTTCAAAGTTAAAAATATATACTTTAAGAAAAGCTATAAAATTCTTTAAACGTTTTATGAGGGACAATGAAGTTATATAAACTCACTTTCCCTCTGTGTCTTCAGCAAGGATCAGGCTGATAAACTCACAATAAAATGTGGTAATTAGTCATTTAGAAATTCTTTCTCTGTCCTCCCACAAAGCCTACTATCTGAGGCTCACATCTTTACCTTGCAGCCTCTGGTGTTTATATACACATATATACATCATATACACATGTTGTATACGTCACACATCATATACATGCACATTACACAATATATTAAACAATAGGCATGTTTTCATTGAATAGCCAATGGATTAATCACTGGCACCAACTTACACGTCAGAAAGTAATTCCTGCATTTGCACCTGTATTAATACAAAAAACAAACAAACAAACAAAAACTCCACGAGGACAAAGTTATTTAAAGAAAATAAAAGCCAAATTATAGAGCAGTCTTCAGAGAACCACAAAAAAATTGCATTAGACACCTAGATGCCTTTCTATTTAGGTTAATATGGCAAAGCTAGCTTGCTACTCACAAACCATTTTCCCTTTCCTCCTGGGCTCATGGGCAGACTTCATTTCACAGAGCACTTGTCAGCCTAGATTCCTCGATGACTATGTGGAGCACAACCCTCCTCCCCTAACACTATTTCATCTTTAAATGAGAAAAAGTAAGTTTCTACATTTTAATTCACTGAGATTTTTCCCTGCCATAGCAACTACTACCATCACCTAAACCAGTGAATTTTCTTTTACTCTCAGATCTGGTGTGGAGATCACAGCTGATTGTGGGGACTGTTAAATCCCTGAGTTTCCTTAAAGTGAAACATTTACAGGACATACCAGCCATTCTCCTGCTAATATTGCCTAATTCTTAGAGGATGAAACTTCTCCTCATTGTGCTAATAAAAATAATCACTTTTCTCCATCTATCAAAGTCTTGTTTCCAGGAAGAGGATAAGAATGAAGCACATAGAGCAAGCTGCCACATTTGTCACTTTCTATATACATCCATCTGTTAACATCTATGTACGGAAGCCTGTGATATCTACTAGGAACAGAACATCAAATCTAGTGCATGAGAAAATGTTCACTAAGTATAATGTTATTACTTCAGATAATGCTAGAAAAGTGTGGTGAATGTAAGAGCAGAGGACCTAGAGTGCTATGGCAGCAAACAGCAGAAGACTGAGTCAGGTGTAGGGATAAGGGACAGTGTCCCAGAAAACATCAGCACTGATCTCTGAGTCCCTCTGTATAGGCTGCTCTCCTACATCAAGGTTCTTACTGATCAGTCTTCCACCTTGTGTGGGAGTCTCCCTGGTATCTGACAAGCCATTTTATCTCTAATTTCTGTTGTTTTCCTTGTTCAAACAACTTTCAGTTTTCCCATCTGTAAAATGGGAATAGAAATACATATTTTACTGGTTTATTATGAAGTTAAAGGCGCAGAATTATGAGGAAGTGACACCAACTGACACACAATAAGCAAACAATAAATGCAACATTATATACCTTGAGGTCAGATTTCTTCAATATGATTATCTAATCTAACTACCAGACATACATTTTTTATTCTTCACCCACTTTGGGAATTTGTGTTGATCTTTTTTCACATGTTTAAAGAAAAATAAGTATTTGAGTGTTAAATTTGTGGTTTCCTTAAATCTTACCATTCTGGCTTCAATTCTTTTTTTTAGCTAAACTTGACCATATCTTTGCTCTCCCCTGTTAGTGAAAAATATAGGTATCTTGGCTCAGGTTAAACCCTTTGCCCACCTCCCTGTGTACAAAGTAATGACCTTGTCAACCCAGAGAGTCAGAATCAAATCATCATCACCACTGTCATGATAATATTAATATTAGAGCTGGATTTTATTGAATTTTTACTATGTATCAGGCATGTTCTAGGTACATAATAATGTTACTCTTTTACCTCATAAAACCCTAAAGTAGTTTGCAATGCTTACATAATTTTAAGAGTGGGTTTATTGAAGCTTACAACATGAGTAATTTGCCCAGGGTCACAGAGCCACTTGGCATCAGAAGTGGGATTCAACCTGAGGTCTGTTTGTCTCCAGTATCTTTGTTTTCCCCTGTATCAAATGTATTTCCACAAAAATTTAAAAATTGTTTCCTTGTAACTTTTTTGTTGCCACACTTTTTGAGCCACAGTCGTGGTGGCATTTAATCTACCCATTTAATATATCAGTGGATCATCAAATATATCAGTGCATCAAAATGGCACGAACCCAGAACCCGAGGATAAACTCAGGAAAAGCAACATAAAAGTCTAAAATATAAAGACTGAAAGAAAGCATATCATTTTGGAGATTGCAATGTGACACCACGCAATAAAAGAAGTTTGGGGCAACTGAGAAACAAATTAAGTGGTAAAAATTGTTGCTTGTATTACTCCAGCATTAATCAGGGCAAAGGGCACTTGACAAGTATCTGTTTCCTGGTTTGTTTACCAGGTAATAGTGTTGAAGAAAGAAGAGTTCATTGATCTATAATAACTGATCAGACTAATTCCTCAAAATTAGTTTGTTTCACAAACTACTGCTTTTTTTCCTAGTCTTAACTTACTGGCAACTGGATTCCCCTGTTGAAAAAGAATATGCTAATCAGGTGAATCAGACATTTTTGTCTCCTTAACAGGATTCAGATCTTCCAAACTGTCTGAGCGGGTGTTATGCCAAAGGCACTCCAGGGAAAATTCCATTCCTGGGTATAAACAATTAGCCTTCTTGTTGATTATTAGTCTCCTGCATTTATCTCGCTGTCCTCACAAACTACACCTTCAGTAATGAGTAAAACGGATTCCTCAAGGTGAATAAGATCCCATCTGCAAGCCTTAGCCAACATCAATCCACCAACTATTGCTTTTCCAGAAGACTAATGTTAAATTAGATATACAACTACTTTCTACCCAGGGAGGAAAGTTAGAAATATGCTGAGCAACAGGATGTTCCCTAAGGTCTCAATGTCTCTCCTAAAAGATTTCTTGATTTATTATTATCCAAGGATCTTCCCGTAGCCCTGCCAAAATCCTTAGGGTTAACTGCCTCTTGCAGAGTACTTCTTTTTTACAGGTCCTTAAACTATTTCCTTCTAGCTTCATGCTTTGATTTGGATTTCCCTTGATTTGGAAGGGAAGGCTTGCTTCTGTGTTTTGATTTTGGAAGTAGTCTTCACAAGCCTTCTAGAACTCTTGTTTCTCTTGAGGAAATGCATTTTTACCTTTCTTCACAAGCTGACTTTATCTATCAGTTTGGCCTCTGATGAAATACTGAGCAACCATTGCCTTAACTAACCCAACCCTAAGGAATGGAGTAATTGTATGAATTATTACTCTCTAGCTGATTCATTGTTGTCAGATTTGCTGCCACTTGAACTCTAGGGAGCCAAGACTTTCAAATAATAACTGAAGATAATCAGAGAGAAGTAGTGAGTAGACACAAGGCTATTTATAAAATACTGCTACATTTCATAAAATTTCCATTAGGATAGATTATCTAGAGGTTACCCTCAGGCAGAAAATTACTGAAATTACATCTAAATCTAGTTCTCTGACATCCAAAGAAATAATTACTAGAAATAGAACCATTCCTTTTATATTCATCTCTCCCTATCACCAAACAGGCATATTCCTTTAATTTGTGGACTCAAATCTCTTTTTATATCTCACCTTAACTGAAATATTTCCATGTGTATTTGAAGGGACACTACCATTGATTCCTATGACCATTACTTAGACTACTTTTGTATTTTATCAGCCCAACTGTTAATACATCACATAATGGAGATGAAGTGGACATAATTAATGAGATGCAATCACCACTCTACAGAAATCTCTATGGTCTGTCTCTCTCTCTAAAATTATAATAAAATCTGATAGAATTAGAAATTCTATAATCCAGAATATCTAACACTACAGTTAAGAAAGTTACTAGACATATAAAATGAAAGCATTGCTACTTTCCAAAAAGCCAAATTCTCTGCCCCAATAAGTATTTAACATTAAAATACTACTCACTACAATTTGGTTTTTGATGTGCAGAAATCCCTTATATTCTATCTATATATCGACATCATTCACCAAATATGTACTGAACCTTAATTACATATAAGACTCAACCATGGGTGCTAGAAAGTCAGATTTTTACCCTCAATGTCTCCTGTCTTACATATCAATTTTAACTATATGTAGAACTGAGGAATTTCATGGTTTTAAAGAATTCCAGCTGATTGCGTACCAGATGGTAGGGTGTTTATCCTACTAGGAAAGATAATGATCTCATGGGAAAAAAAAAAAAAAAAAAACTTGGACACTCTGGATTCTTCCTGATTACATATTTGCCCTCTGTCACAACTATCTAGAAGCATCATAGACTCCCTTTATCCTCTCTGCAAATATCTACAGTATAAAGTTTAAATACCTTCCTATGATATACAAGGCCCTCAGGATCCAGACTTCTCTACATTTTAACTTCAACTACTTCAACTCAGAAGTGATATTAAAACCCAGCAAGTCCGGGACACCAACCAGAAACAAAAGGGAGAATTCCTGGAGCAGGGACTTGGAAGCCTCCTTCAGTGTTAAGCAATCACCCCTTTAGGTGTCAGATTTGGGGGAGACTCAAGGAAAGGCGCAGGCAGGCAGTTTGTCAGTGGGAGGATCACACAAAGAACTTGGGGCAGTGGCAATTTATTAATCAGATAAAAGCATTTCAACATTTCAGCCAGCAGTCAAAATGTGTGCCATTGGTCTATCTGCTCCTTAATGAGTATACCCTTAACTCCTATTAAAGTAAACTAGTTAGTATTCCTGAAATGTTTCGTCTCTAATTAGCTAATATCCTCTAAATGTTTTATACCCAACTAGTTAACATTCTGTAAATGTTTCACACCAATAGTTCCATGAAGCATTCCAGGGATGTTTCATTGCAATGAAGCTTCCTCTGTCTGAAATGTCCTTCCTTCTCACCCCTCAACATCTGGATAAATATGTTTTAAGACCTGCTAAGGCTTCACAAAGGAGATGATACTTAAACTTTGTCCCCAAAAGCTCCTTTCTAAGTCATTCTGGTTCCCCACCCCTTCCTCAAATGACAACATTAAAGACCCCTGTCTGTGCACCAACTCTATGATGGCATCTTCGCATTTATTTGATTAAATCTTTCTCCATTACTGGACTATTAACTCCTGGAGTTAAGAATGGTGTCCAATCCAACTTTGTGTCTCTGGCTCCTAGCAATATATAAATCCTCACACATATAACAGACCCGCACTAAATGGCAGGGTAATGAAATTGGAATTCTTCCTTTAAACTTTGCCCAACTACTGAGTAAAAGTAAATTAGTCCAGATGAAGAGTTTGCTCAATGCCATTAGATCAGTGATTCTCAAACTTTATCACATATCAGAGTAATCTGAATGGCTTAATAAAACAGATTCATGGGTGCTATACCCAGAGTTTCCGATTCAGTAGGTCTGAGAATAACAGTGGCTCTCTAACTGTGGCCATCAGACCAGCAGCAGCAGCATCACCTGGGGACTTGTCAGAAATGAAAATTCTTGGCCTCAACCCCAGACCTGAATCAGGAATTGTTGGGTGGGACCCAGCAATCTGTGCTTTAACAGACCCTCTGAAAGTGGCAAATACTCAGATTGGCATAACTGAAGAATTAGTTTCCAAAGACTCCTCTCCAACATTTTCAATGCAATTCTTGTCCCTGGCCACTACCATTTTTCATACATGAGATCTTCCTTATCATTCGAATAGATTAATTAGATTTCATAAGATTGTTTTACATATGTTGCATTTGACAAAGATCTTCTAAGATTGTTAAAGATCTAAAAAGAGTTGTTTCTAGAGATAGTCCATATAATAAACTGAAGAACTTAAAAGATAAAATAATCAAAGGCTCTCAATGAACAACAATAATAACAATCTTAACATTGATAATACAGCTTCATATTCCCCCCCCCCCGAAAAAAAGTATTGATTCTCACTCTTATTTAGCAATAAAAAATATTGGAGAAGATAGCTAAAAGAACATCTGCTGGCATTTTGCTAAAGCATTGGTTCAAACACAAATTTCCCCATGAAGTTCAGTGATGATTTTTCTCACACTAGCTGACGGAGCACAGTGGTCCGAGATGGTTATGTGCCAGGACCAGAATTTAATCTGAAACTTGCTTATCCATAGTCCTTGGCCTCCTTACTATACATACTGCATTCAATAATGAAACTTCACAAAGGCCACCAAGACAGAATCTCTGAGAATGGGATCATTTACCTTATGCCCTGAGATACAGACAACTAAAATGCCACATCTTATATAATTTGGGTATGATTTAATTGATATGTAAACCTCCACATACCAGAGAAATTTACCCTTCAGTTAATAATTTATTAATAACCATTTTATATTTGGGTTGTTCAATCCAAATTGCGAACTCAGTTGTGATAAATATAAGTTAGATGAAAATTAGGGCTTTGGTTTCAGACTAGTCCTGAGTTCAAATCAAAGATCTCCTTCTTACCACTGAGCACAATTAGCCATTTCATTCATCTAATGCCACTGTTCTTAAATGTTAATTTCCCTAATAGAGTAACACTAACAGCTATAATGAGAACATTCAGATGCTTATATTCAGCTCTAAATTAAAACCTAAATCCTACATCACTAATGATACTGTAGACATTTTCACCCTCAATATGTCTATTTTTGACTGATTAATTAACAACATCTGGTTCTTTGTTCTTTTCTGGGTATATTAAAGTCTACACTTGTCAAGTTCCATGTAGTTGACCAGAGCAATATGATAGTTCTGGCTAGTGCATATGCGAGCAAAAGTGACATATGTCAATTCTGGACTGAGTTAGTGGAAAGAACTAAACACCTGCACAATTTTCCAATCTCTCTCTTCTCCTGTGACTGTGATCAGGAGGAAGGCTTGTCTTGACAATACAGAGCCACCAGATCAAAGCAGCCTGGTTCACTGAGTCACCACATGGAAGGCAGCTGCTGTGAAGAGGCACTGAGAACAAAACTGAATAATTCTTGCCAGAACATATCTTTGTTGCACTAAAACACTGGGATTTGGGGGTCATTTATCATCTATGATAAGTTTAACCTATCTTGATTAACACAGTGTCTCAAATCAAATGCATCTCTTTTTAACCATAAGCATATTACCCTTTCCAATATCATATTTTCTTTCAATCACACTAAAAGGTGAATTTTCACTCACTTTTTATGCTTTCTCTTTTAGCTCCACTGCTCTCCATATTTTGCTGCATCCTCCTAGGTATGGAAGAGAAATAACTAACTCTTGTCTTCTGCCTCTAAATGAGAGACACTTTAATCATTTTGAAAAACTCATTTTGAAAAAAAAAAAAACCTATGTCCCTAGGATTTGTTTAGTGGCAGCTTGCTTTTGCCTACTACAAGGGTCTCCTGGCCTGACTTTCAAGAACCTCAACTTTACCTTGCACTGTAATCCTGAACTGCTCAGCACACACTCTCACCTTCATCTAGTCTCCTCATACGTGAAACTTCGGTTATACCTTTATGCCTTTGTTCTGTCTTCCTGCCTCTCCAGCTTTCAAACTGAAATCCAACCCCATCTTCCCATGAAGCCTTTTCTGATTTTTCTAACCTAACTGATGTCCCCTTACTCAGAACTCCCTTTCCATAAAGAAGTAGTGTATTATAGTTTAGTGTCTAATACTTTAATTCTTACTACTGTTTTTAAAGAGTAGTAGTCATGTTTTATACTGCTTTTGAATCTGGACAATATTTATTACAATACAAATACTAAATACGTACATTGTTTTACCTGCTTAAAACCATCCATAGGCATTCATCTGAAAAATCAGTTTCTTCCAGGGAAAATAATGTGTAACACACCTGTTCATCACAGTATCTCAGACCCTGGAGTCTTCCACCATGAAAACTGGCTGAGAAACCAGTGATTTGTTCATTAAAAAAAAGGAATTCTACCCTCAATGGTAGTTTTTTCAAAACCTCACATTCTTAATAGAGCATTAGTGACCTATAGCATTTCTTAGTATTTGCTTTCAGAAATGAATTCTTTTCTAATTATATATTGTCAGACAAACTTTAAAAGTATTGTCAGATTAGTTCCATAAATTAAACTGGTTTGCTCAGTTATAGTACAGATATGTTATGATGATAACGTAGATAACATAGGTGGTTTTATTTGTGCTACTTTCATTGCTTTCTCCTAAAGTTATGTGGAATATAAATGGTATTTTTCTGTGCTCAAAAAGGATTCTCTTCTGAATTATGTCTTTCAATGATGGTTGGTAATTATTATAGCTTTAGTTTGTTTTAAACGCTTTTCAATAAAGGTTTCTCAGTAATTAAGTTCTACTGACCTACTTTTCACATCCCTGGTTTGTAATCTATTTCATCTCCTAGGTTCATAATAAGCAATTACACAGATAAATGATAAAACAGCAAAAGAAGAGAGTAGAAAAATCCAAATAAATCACAGACCATCAGTCACAGGATATCTAAGGGGAAGCTGTAATTTGATCATGAGGGACACTCTCTAAATGCAATTATAACACTACCAGATACCACCATTTTCTTCTCATTAGTACACACTAGTCCTTTGTAGGGACACGCTGTAGTATTCCACATTCAAAGCTTCTCTTTTAAATCTATTCACTAATGAGTTTCAGTGGGTTGTTGCATTTCTCTAAAATGCTTTTCAAAACTTAGTTCTGCCACTAATGAAGAGTGCTGCTTCAACTTAAAAAATATAGGTCTGAATCCATTGCTTAAAGCCGTCATTCTTGGATGCCTAATTCTCTATTTAGCTACAAATATTGTCAAGAGACTTTTTTTAAGAAAATGACTTTATTCATCAAATAGTTATTGATCTCCAGGCACTCTGCTAGGTACTTAGGACAAAGGAGTAAACAAGATACATGGAGTCTCCCTCTGCTTACATGGAATTCCCCCAAAGCTGTGCTGTCTATCATGGTAGCCACTAGTCACATGTGACAGTTGGGTACTTGAAATGTGACTTGTTCAAATTAAGATGTGATATAAAGGAAAATATACATCACATTTTGAAGACTTGCCACAAAATATAAATAAGTATCATTTTAAATTTATTACATATTAAAATAATACTCTGAATATGCTGGGTTAAATACAATATAACATTAAAATTAATTTCACCTCTTTTTGCTTTTGTTAACATGGCTACTAGAAAATTTACAAGTTATATAAGTGTCTTGCATTTGTATCTTGCACTGTATTTCTACTGGATGGTGCCTCTCCAGAATATCCAGAAAGACAGACCACTAAGTAAGTAATTACAACAAAAAGCGATGAAGAATTAGGTAAGGAAGATATGAGAATATACGGGTAGCAGAAGCCCTGAGGCACGCTCAGATATTAGGGTCTTTCTGTCAACCAGATCACATCCAGGGAGTTTCAGAGTTGAATGACCACCTTGGCTTATTTAAGAAACTATTCTTTCGCTCTCCCCTGGCACATTACATAATACTATTTTAGCATCAGTGACATTGTATTTAAAGTATTTTAATTCAATAACAAATATTTACTCAACTAAACACTCTCTTTTTAGTCTTGGTATCCTTAGCACATGTCAATATTCCTGATGCATTGCAGGTGTGCATTAAATGATGAAAAATGCCCTCTGTGGAGTGAACCAAAGTTAACAACCTGGAATGCCTTTGCATACAAGTGATACTACTATCAGTCACCACAGTATGCTGCCCTCCCTGCCCAGGAATTGAAATTTTTTGTTATTCACTTCCTAGAGATGTCCAGCCTGGTGGAACTGGTTTTTAAAGATACTATTGTCAACACCTAATGATCAGCTGCTTCCTAGATCCTTGCACTTGGAAACAGTCTGCCATCTGCTGTGAAACATGGTAAGACAGTAGTGTTGCTGGAAGTTATACACCAGTAACAAACCCAGTCTCACATCCATAAAGAAAATTAGACAGCACTCCTGCATGGTAGACTTTCATTTCAGGCTGAGGTTTGATGTATCTTTGACTGACAGACTACTAGAGGATGCAATGGCTTCCTGAATATGGTTTATGTCCTTGCCTAGTACTGTATCACCTTGTGTGTTGCTAAGGTGGAAAAAAAAATCAATCACTGCAGTTAGCCTGTATTTCAGAAACTCCAAGTTTGTCTGGCAAAAGTTTGCATAAGGCCTGTTTCTTCCCCAGTCTTTTTCAGTCTGCCAGTTTTATAAAAAGGAACACAGCCCTCTTCAAAAGCTCCTGGGCAAGCCCCTAAAAAATAAGTGATCAATGAGAATAGCTTCAGTATGATGATTTCAAAGCGCACGATGGAGTCCTTCGAGTTCTATCTATACAAGCCCTGGGAGTAACTTTATTTTTTTTTTTTATTAACTACTGAGGCAATTTGGCCCCGGGGGTAACTATTAAGCCAAATAACCAATTTTAATAGTTTAATTACTAAACTGACAGAGCTTACTGATTATTTTTTGTCAAATAAACAGTGTCTCAGTCAATGATCAATCAGTTAACACTTAGAGACTGAGCCTTCATGCTGGGCCAGCATTTTTAAATACTGAAGTGTATACAAAAGATTTAAAATACGGTTTCTGCCTTTATTAGAATTGAAAGCTAAGAAACTCAAATAGAGTATCAGGAATTATGCAATAAAGTGATACTTTCTGTAATCTTTTCTGTTGTCAGAGATCAAAGAAGAAAATGACCAGTGGGAAATATCAAGAATGAAATCCCCAAAGACATCATTTTGCTCTAGGGATACCTTTATGGAATTTCATTGCCTCACTCTCCAAAATTATTAATGATTTTCATATTCAGGATTCAAGATGAAGAAGCATTTCTGTTTCTTATAGTATAGCAGAAGGTTGTTCTGAATGGCCTTCAGTTAGATGTCTAGACGGTAAATAAACAGCAACAAATACAAGTCCGAATGCTGAGCTTACAAAGAACTAACAAAAATCTCCAAGAGGCAGGGGTGGGGAAAGAGACTAAGTTCTGGAAAATCCCTAAGCCACAGGGCACAGGATACCTACAAGTAAACTATAAAGAGTTGTACTCGAAACCTGGATAGTGAAGTGCAAGCCGTGGGAGTTAACAACACAGAGTGACATTTGTGTAATATTGTAATGAAGGTAAAGGTGCAGATGAAGTGTCACCTTGGGTTAGAGTAACACAAAAGGTCAAGCACCTAGGAGTTTTGGACTCGATCACCAGACATGTGCCTTTCTGGGGTCTGAGTAATATTCCAAGAGAAAATGATGGGAAGGGGGCCATTGTCAAGATAAACCTGTCCAGTTGTAGGCACATTTGTATGCAATTGCTTCCATCTAACTAGTGGTGTGGTGGGTCAAGGTCCTCATCTTTCACCAAACTGAAATTATCAGCCAAGCTTCAGACTGGGCCACAAGCTCTAAATGAACTTGCACAATATTAGAATTATCTACTCATCTAAAAATTGGAAAGACTTTCCTGGAAAAAAGAAATCACTTGTGCCTGAAGTGTTTTTTGTGAGATTATAAACTACTCCTTAATTTGTTTACTTGTTATAGAACCATCCATGCATTCTATTCCTTTGAGCTAGTTTTTCTACATTAGATATTTTTCTAAGAATTTGCCAATTTCTAACTCTTTAGCACAAAACTATTCATGGCATTTCATAATACCTTTTAAATTTCTGCTATTTCTGTAGTTAAGACACCAATTTATTAGTGCTATTTGTCTGTCCTCTCTTTTCTCTTCATTGTCCTAACCAGAGATTTGTCTACTTCATTAGCATTTGCAAAGGACTAACTTTTGATATTTTTATCCTTTTAATGTTTATTTTTCTATTTTATTCATTTTTACCCTTTTAAAAATCTCTCTTATTTTCTTTGGATTTATCCAGTATCAGACCATAAAAGCAATCAACTGAGAAAAAAAATCATCATACAAATTATGTTCTTTGACTACAATCTAGTAAAGTTAAAAATCAGTAACATAAAGATAAAACACACTTCAAAATATGTCACATTTACAAAAAGAAATTCAAAATATTCAAAGAAGAAGAAATATTGGGTATTTTAATACTCTCAGAACTGAATAACCATGAAAATAGCTCACTGATAAATTACTAGATGGGCCTAAGAAATATGTTGAGGAGCATTTACAAACTTTGATTTCTTATACTAAAAAATAAGAAAGACTAGAAATGAATTAACTAAACGTCCAACCAGGATATACAAAATGACAACTTGATACAGTCATACAGTGGAGTACTATGTATTTTACAGCGAAAACAAATGAACTATAGCTACCCTCATCAATATGTATATGTAAGAGACTTTGAAACAATTTTAATTGGAAAAAAGCAACCCACAGAAAAATATCTGTAATTTGATACCATTTCCATAAAGGTCAAAACCACACAAAACCAAAAAAATGTATAGTACAACTACAATAAAAAATGGGAGAATGATAAACATAAAATTCAACACAATGTTCACATGAGAGAAAGCATGTGCAACTGGCGTGGGCCTAGCAGGGCCTTCAAAGATGTTTGTAATGTTCTATGTTCAGCTGGACAGTGGGAACTAGGGTGTCTGTTTTATCATTCTTTATATTCTATATGTATGCGTGTATATAGATATACACACATAAATACATATATATTCGTGTTCTATTTTCTAATAGAGATATTCTATAGTCTTAATTATATAATCTTCTGTATTTCTATATTTCCTAACATATAAAAGGAAAACAATTCAAAGTCCTACAAAATGTCCAACACTAGTGGATTTCTTCAGTAACATCAGAATACGTCAATACTAAAAGTATAGAGCCCATATGTTCCATACTCTTCATTTTACAGCTGAGAAACTGAGGCCCAGTAAGGTGAAATGTCCCATCAAAGGCCACAAGCTAGTTACGAACAGACCTGAGATGAGAAACTTGAATTTCTGACTCTAAGACCAGTTCTCTGTCCGTGGGTGTACCATCCCTACATGTATGTCAGTTAACAGACATGTTAAACCATTTTGAGAAAAAATAACAACTAAAATTTGATTTGCAGTAATTGATGAAGAAAAAAGGCACATTTATGTCTACCTTGAGATGAAAATATAACTGTCACTGACATTTATAATATATTCAGTCATTATCCACACCTTACACCTTGCTGTACCACTTCCCCAAATTTATTTTCAGGTACAATGACTATAAAAGGTACTTCCATAAAATAAGGTTCAATAGTGACATAAGTTTGAAGAATAGTAAACATTTGATGTACGTTGTCTACTAAAGTTTCTAAAAAGCCCTACACTAAAGAAACTTTGTTTAACCAAACAATTCTCAAGTGTGTTTGGTTATGGCCTCAATTTATCACACAATACTTACTAGCATCCCGAGGAACACTCTGGATTCATTTCTAGAAACTCTAGTTTTCTTAATGCATTAAACCAACAGCAATATAGCTAGATTAACAAAGACAGGAAATAACAGTGGCAAGTACATTTTTTCTGGACAGAGTAGAATCCAATCATCTACCCAAGATGTTCCCACAAGCCTGAAACACAGATCACAGGCAGGTTTTTGTGTGGACCTTTTAGGGTTTTCTATATATAGTAACATGTCATCGGCATATAGTGACACTTTTACCTCTTCTTTTCCAATTTGGATCCCTTTTATTTCTCTCTCTCGCCTTTCTTTACACTAACGATGAAAAAACAAAAAAAGAAAGTAAAGAAACAATCCCCTTTAAAATAGCACCCAAAGTAACAAAATATCTGGGAATAAATCTAACCAAGGAGGTGACAGAATTATACACAGAAAACTATAAACCACTGGTGAAGAAAATTAAAGAAGACTTTAAAAAATGGAAAGATATTCCATGCCCTTGGATTGGAAGAATCAATATTGTTAAAATGGTCACACTGCCCAAGGCAATCTACAGATTTCATGCAATCCCTATCCAATTACCCAGGACATATTTCACAGAAGTAGAACAAATCATAATAAAATTTATATGGAACCATCAAAGACCTAGAATTGCCAAAGCATTACTGAAGAGAAAGAAAGAGGCTGGAGGAATAACTCTCCCAGACTTCAGACAATACTGTAGAGCTACAGTCATCAAGACAGCGTGGTATTGGTACAAAAACAAACATATAGACCAATGGAACAGAATAGAGAGCCCAGAAATGAACCCACAAACTTTTGGTCAACTAATCTTCGACAAAGGAGGCAAGAATATACAATGGAATAAAGACAGTCTATTCAGCAAATGGTGTTGGGAAAACTGGACAGCAGCATGTAAAACAATGAAGCTAGAACACTCCCTTACACCGTATACAAAAATCAACTCAAAATGGATTAAAGACTTAAACATAAGACAAGATACAATAAACCTCCTAGAGGAAAACATAGGCAAAACATTATCTGACATACATCTCAAAAATTTTCTCCTAGAAGAAATAAAAGCAAGAATAAACAAATGGGACCTAATGAAACTTACAAGCTCCTGCACAGCAAAGGAAACCATAAGTAAAACAAAAAGACAACCTACGGAATGGGAGAGAATTTTTGCAAATGAAACCGACAAAGGCTTGATCTCCAGAATATATAAGCAGCCCATACAAATCAATAAGAAAAAAAATAAACAACCCAATCCAAAAATGGGCAGAAGACCTAAACAAGCAATTCTCCAAGGAAGACATACAAATGATCAACTGGCACATGAAAAAATGCTCAATTATCATTAATTATCAGAGAAATGCAAATCAAAACTACAATGAGGTATCACCTCACACCAGTCAGAATGGCCGTCATTCAAAAATCCACAAATGACAAATGCTGGAGAGGCTGTGGAGAAAGGGGAACCCTCCTTCACTGCTGGTGGGAATGCAGTTTGGTGCAGCCACTATGGAAAACAGTGTGGAGATTCCTCAAAAGACTGGGAATAGCCTTACCATATGACCCAGGAATCCCACTCCTGGGTTGTATCCAGAAGGAACCCTACTTCAGGATGACACCTGCACCCCAATGTTCATAGCAGCACTATTTATGATAGCCAAAACATGGAAACAGCCTAAATGTCCATCAACAAGTAACTGGATAAAGAAGAGTGGTATATTTATACAATGGAATACTACTCAGCCATAAAAACCGACAACATAATGCCATTTGCAGCAATATGGATGCTCCTGGAGAATGTCATTCTAAGTGAAGTAAGCCAGAAAGAGAAAGAAAAATACCATATTAGATCACTCATATGTGGAATCTAAAAAACAAAAACAAAAACAAACAAACAAACAGAAACAAAGCATAAATACAGGACAGAAATAGACTCATAGACAGAGAATACAGACTTGTGGTTGCCAGGGGGGTGGAGGGTGGGAAGGGATAGACTGGGATTTCAAAATTGTAGAATAGATAAACAAGATTATACTGTATAGCACAGGGAAACATACACAAAATGTTATGATAACTCACAGAGAAAAAAATGTGACAATGAGTGTGTATATGTCCATGAATGACTGAAAAATTGTGCTGAACACTGGAATTTGACACAACATTGTAAAATGATTATAAATCAAATAAAAATGTTAAAAACAACAACAACAACAACAAAAACAAAACAACAACAAAAAAAAGAACAAGAGTAGACTGGGGAGCTCTGAATCCCAAGAAACAAAGCTTCAGTCTTCAAAGTTTCTCACTGACTCTCAGGGTACATGTGCCCTCTGCAGAAGCTCTCCCTGTATGCCTGCCTATTTACAACCTCTAAGGAGAGGCTTATAGTAACCTCACACATAAGGCAACTGTGTCAGGCCAGCCCTCTTGCTTGGGATGATTCCAACTTCATCAAAAATGACAAACTAAGATGGTTCAGTGTTCCAGAAGGTTTTTGGTCTAAGTCAAAGGTGTGAAGTGTTAGAAGCTCATCAAATTTGAATTGTAAGGCAGAAAGAACACCCAAACCCCTAAGACTGACAACATGGAAAAAGTTGTATAGAGAATTCAGAGTAGAATTCAGAATAGAAGAGAAAAGGGAGAAGTGGATGTCTTAGTTCTTAGTTTAGACTGCTATAATAACAAATTACCAGACTGGGTGGCTTACACAGCAAACATTTATTTATTACAGTTCAGGAGACTGGGAAGTCCAAGTCTGTTGAGATCCAGTATTTGGTGAGAACCCACTTTCTAGATTGCAAATAACTGTCTTATGGTTGTATCGTCACATGACAGAGAGAAGAAAGGGAGCTAGCAAACTCTTCTAATAAGGGCAATAATCCCAATTATGATGTCTCCAGTTTCATGACATAATTGTCTTCCAAAGGCCTCATCTCCTAATATCATCACATTGGGGGCTAGGATTTCAACATATGAATTTCATGAGGACACAAACACTTAGAACACTGGGTGATGGAGCTGGCCATTGTATCTGGTAAAGACAAACCCCCTGATCACAAGTGTACACCAAGAACAGGGGCTACAGAAAATAAAATCATTATAGCCAGCTGACCCGAGACAGAGACATGTCATGCCAGGACAGGACCTGAGAACTGAGAACTGACGGCAAGAGATACCAAAGACAGATGCCCAGTCAGGCTTCATGGACAGTATGTTCTCCTGAACCACAGGGCTAAACATTTCTATCCAGTTTCCTATAAGAGTTTTAAGATTCATAGAGAGTAGAAATGATATTTGATTGATTTAAATTCATTCATGGTATAAAGATCCAGAATATTGTTTAAGGAAATGGGAAAAAGAATCTTCTGCCTTTAAATGATCAAATTCAACTTTTACACTCCTTTGTTTACTGATAACCTTATTTCTGATTTAAAATTTGCTTTTTTACATGTAAATATTACTGAATTGTGTGATGGATTTAATATACTTTAATACTGTCTTTTTGAAAAGCTAATCTAAAAAAGAAAGATCACAAGGCCCATTTGGCCACATTCCCAGAAATGAAATGAACTTACCAAATAGTACTTATGTATACCACCACACCCTACCACCCTCAGCTTCCCTCTAATTCACAAGTTACATTTCCATCTATTTTTGTTAATTGTAGGTATGAGGTACTCATTACCATCTAATTTTAAGTATAAGTAATTCTACCTTTTTATGAGAAAAATATGTAAAACAGTATGTTAAAATAGAGATTTGCCATACTTATGAGTAAAAACGTGAATATACCTTAATCAATATGCCTGAATCCCTGTTCCCTTCGCTCAGAAATAAATAACGTAAAACCGCCTTTAAGCAGTTGCAGATTCTTTGCAAAATTGTCTTTCACCATTTCCCAGATTACTCTCTCCTTCCCTCTTCACATACATACTTTTATCTCATAATTTTTATTTTAACAATAAGTATAGTATGTGATAAGTATCAGCATGATAATAAAAAATAGGTATATAAAGAAAAATAAAACACCATATATTCCTCAAAAAACTCATAATCTACTAGAAGAGATATTCAAGTTAAAATACTTTGTGCATTCATTTATTTATATTCTTAACAACTAATAACTGAGCCTCTAATAGAGTATCTGACATTGTGTTGGAGATGGAGTAAAAAGACAAATCATTGTCTATGACATTATGGTGCTAATGATCTAGTTAGAGTGGGGGTGATAGACAAAAATATATAAAGATAATGTGTATTAAAAATTGAGTAAAGTTTTATGAAGGTAAATAAGATGCTCTAAACACAGTAAAGTAAGAGACCCACTCAGAGATGGACATCAAAGGAGATCAAGAAGGAACAAAAAAATTTAAAGAAAATCAAGAGAGCCAAGAAAAGAGAGAGAGTTATATATTCAAAATTGAAGCTCAAAAAAGAGGAATATCTTGGAGATTTCTATTTTTCAAACCATTCACTTAGCAAGTTTAGTAGGAACCTTGAAAAATGAATGAGAGAAAGCAATATATAAGCCTTCTTAGGTAATAACTTTAAGCCAGAAACAAAGATTAAATACCAGTCTAAGACTGTAGAGCAAGGGAACTATATTCAATATTTTGTAATAGCTTATTATGAAAAGGAATATATATATATATATATTAGAATCACTGTGTTGTACACCAGAAATTAACACAGCAACTATACTTCAAATTAAAAAATACCAATCCAAGGCTATAGCCTACATTTGGTGGCAGGGAAGACAACACTGCTAAGGCATATAGTGAAACAACATCTGAGGAAAAAGGAGAAACACTAATGTGCCATGAAAGACAGTAAAGAACTTAGACAAGACAACGGATTCAGAGATTAAGTAGACACCGATGGCTTTAGAGAGAAGAGTTAAAGTAGCTAAGTGGACATAGAATTCATTTCCCAAGTAGCTGGGGGTGTTAGTAGTGGGGAAAAAGAAAACTCTTTTGCCTCTGTATTCATTTCCTCCTCTGTTCAACAAGGGAGAGAAGTTATTGCACTAACTGTTCAGATTCAGAATTATGATCCGATCACCTCTACTGATAGGCAGACTCATTCTCCTTCAAAGTGACAATCTCTCTGAGGGTACTCTCTTGGGATATAGCTATCTATTTTTCTTCTCCGCATACACAGAAACCACACAAAATAAATTACCATCACTTCAGGTTTTAAGGACAGTGATTATTAAAATTAAGACTTAGAGGAAAAGAAGGGTTCTGCTTCTCTTTGGGCCTAAACTATATTCTCTAACACAGTCAATAAAAGACATTAAAAATTGTGATTAAGAGTGACTGGCCAGGTACTAATTTGCTGTTTTGCACTACCATTTGTGCAGTATACTGAGTCAATTAAGAAACTTGGAATATCCTAAGACAAGATTTGAGCATTCCTCAAATACTGAGCCAAATATAATCAAAGTGTCACGAAATTTCTGGGGAGAAGGTATAGTCCAAGTGGTAGAGCACATGCTTAACATGAATGAGATCCTGGGTTCAGTCCCCCTTACCTCCTCTAAAAATAAGTAAGTAGATAGACCTAATTACCTCCCTCCCCACAAAAAAACATTTTTTAAACATTTTTAAATTCCTAACAGTGAGGTGAGTAATAAGCAACTAGAGATTCTAAAAGTAAATTACTGTTTCATTATTGAATATATACTATTTTTTAGTTCTAGAATTTGTTTGGTTCTTTCTATAGTTTCTCTATTTCTCTGTTTAGATTTTCTAATGTTCACTTTACTGTGATCATGTTCTCCTTCACATTCTTTAGCACAGTTATGACAGCTGCTTTAAAATACTTGCTTATTGGTATCAGGTTGGTATGCTGCAGAGACTCCAGATTCTGTTATATTCCTCTGGAGAATGTTGATTTTTTGTTTTGGTTGGGTTTCTTTTTTTTTTTTTTTTTGCTTTTATACTTTACTTGGCTAAACTCAAACTGCAAACTCTGTCTCTTGGTTAGCATCATTTTCACATCATAGCTCAAATCATTTGTCCTTAACTAACCTACCTGTAGTTTGCCCTTTACATGCATATTTCAGGGGTCAGCCAGAGCTTTGGACGGAGTTTACATACAAAACTTGGAGTTTCTTCTTTCTGGCTCTCTTGTTTCCAGGATTCGTCTGTCACTTTTCAGCAGCAGTGATTGCTTTGAACTCTGTCTTCTAATTTTTCAGGTTAATCCCCTAAAACATCTCCAAATTTAGTCGATTTCTAGATTCCTCATCATCCTGACAGTGATATTCTGAACACAGCATAGTTTATCTGACCTCATTTAAACACAATTCTTAAGAAAAATTCTGATTAGTACAAAACATAATGAGGCTATTATCTCCCTTATTCAAGACAGAATATTTTAATTCATGGTGCTCATTCACATATTAGTAGCCATTGGTTCCTTTTAAGCTTAAGATCAATTAAAATCATAATATTGTTCTTTGGTTTTTGTTCTTCACACAGCAAGTCCTAAATTAAAACTTGACAGCTGAAAGAATGTCAACATAAGCTCCCTCTATCTGTGTATATGCAATTAATGCAGGACTTGAGCTAAAATTATCTCAACATGATTTCAATGTTTTTGCTATAAATTCATTTATTCATTCATATTTATTTCCTCAGCAAATATTTATTGAAAACTTCTCAGGCACTTGAGAATACAGTGGTGAAAATCACTGACAAAATTACTCTTCTGACAGAATTTATATCCAAATTTGGTAGGTTAAATTATACACAAGTAAACAAGTAATAATATGAGATTATGTATCTACAAAGAAAACAAAACAGAATAATATGGTAATATAATAGACAATGATGAAGCAAGTGTCATTTGGATTGGGAGTAAGTGATGTCCTATCTGAAGAAGCAGCATTTAAGCTGAAATATGAATAATGACAAAGGTCCTACTGAAACAAATTGAAATCTAAGTGTTGTGTTTATCATTTTTTCTCCTATCTTTGAGGCATCTGCAAATAACTCTACACCTTTTTCTAATTACTTCTTAGAAATGTTTAGAAGTTCAAAGTTAAAGGAAAAAAAAGTATCCATTTAGTAAATTTGTTTCTTCTGGCCAGAATGCAGTATGAACCCCTCTCTTTGGGTATTTTAAAACATGAAGTAAACAATCCATTTAATTTTGTATAATGAGTTAACCTTTCTTAATCTGGCCACAATTCTATGATTAGAGAATTTTATTCAAAAATACTGTCCACTTGTTGGACTACTTTCTTCATTTTTAAACCAAAGCGATTTATACTGGTTTGGACTTTATCTCATTCGATTTCCCTCATTTATCCCTCTCTCTCCTCTTATTCTAAATGACAAAATACAGACATGTATGTATGCATACAAATGAAGGTAGATAAAAAATTCCTGGGAGTGGGGATATGGCAAGTATTCATCCTTCTCCTATCCCTCAAACTATCAAGTCTTAAAAATGATGTCTCACACATAATAGGTAGGCAATAAATGTTAGCAGAATTACTGAAGAAAATGATTAAACAAATACAGAAAATGTTCAAAACTCAAATGGCCATAGAAGAAAAAATTAATCAGATAAAATCAGGTAAATGAAAGGATTTTAGTATTTTGTACAAATGGAGCATTTTCTACATGAGCAATGGAGACAACATTACCATCCTCTATAAATACAATTTTTAATATCCAATTCCTGGTAGGGAGACATCCATCACACAACTCAATGGTATGTTGTATTTCATGACACATATCATAGTTCCCTTACTTACTCATTCCCAGAGATGGAACAGGTCAATTTGAAGAACAGAGCTTCCTAAGATGCTTGTTGATGCCATACATTTTATACCAGTTTTACCACATCTTCACAATAAATTATATGCTATCCTGTATCATTTTCTAATAGTTGGTTGTCTAGTTATGGAAAAACATTTCTATTATGATTTGAATTTATCTCCTTCCACTAAACGTCATTTGTCAATACAAGTGTTAACATGCACTTGTTAACCCAAAAAGTTAACCCAAAAAGAAAGCAGTATTCAGTAAGCATAATGAACAAATTTTATAACTGTTTACCTCACTTCCAAGAATGCACCCTAGGTCTGCTCTTGATACAATAAGGAACATATAAGATAACTGTTCTCTATCTAGAGAACATAGCACACACTTCATTATAGATTTTAGTAAATTATAGAAGTTAGAAATGTTCAGATTTGTACATGTCCACTTGGTTACTTTTTCTCTGTCTCAGACAAAATAATCCCTATTCTTCTGGCTTTTATACCATATTTTAATGTTCTTAGTATGTGCATATCTAAATTTCTTAAATCTTTAGAATTACAGGGTCAAAATTACAGAGATCCAATAACAGGTGTTTGATAAGTGCTGGCTTTCCTGGGAGGATCATCACACTGTGCTTACATGCTATTCTGGAGTCCATGAATCCCAAGGTTATATTCACTCGCAAATGAAAGGAATGCAAGAATTTCTATTTCTTCTAGTAGGAAGGAAAACAAAGGAAAATATTCCACAATCTTTGCTTCCTTATAACAGGCTGAAAGGAAATATTTGCCTTAACAATATTTACAAGAAACACCATCATTTTATAAAATGCATGTGCAAACTTCAACACTCCTAGTATAGGTCCATACACCTAAAGGATTGGACATTTGCAGTTTGATTTTAGGGCTCTGTATTAAGGACTAATCTTGTATTTTTATCATCATGATTCAACTCTTAAGATAGTTACAGGATAGGAAAACAAACAACCCCCACTGAATCATTCTGATGTATTCTGAGAAGTATACATTGTATTCACTAAAAGAAAAATACTATTTTGGTACATATAAAATATTTGGGAAGCACTGAGAATAAAATCAATTATGTATAGTGAAAAAATAAGGTTGTATGACTATAACTCGATAAAAATGTTTAAAAACATAAGGTTGTAGAATAGGAAAGAAAGAGTATATATGAATAAATGAAATATATTTTTGCCTATTATCTCTAAGCTGAGTCTAAGAAAAGGTAATGATCCAATTAAGAAAATAAATTACCATTTTAATAAGGCATGTTCATTGACTTGGGTGGCCAAATTTGACTCTCTAAGACCCAATGTGGGCAATGATTTAACAAAACTCCTTCCCCTACTTCATGAGCATTTGATATTTTGATTAACTCTCTAGCTTTGTTTCCCTAGGGACCAGATAAGGATACTATGTCGACTCTGTCACAAGGCAATACTGATTATGGCCGAAATGATTCCTGATTGGTAGACCTCATCTGGACTGAGAGGAGCCATAAAGAAAAATCATTCCTGATGGCAAGACTTCATGAAGACACATACTTTGGGTTTCCCTGAGAATAATGACTCTTACATCCAGACATGGCTCTTTAATTGCCCCAGGAAGCAATGCTTATGGAGATAACACAAGATAGTTTGGTTCTTGTGGAACATGAGACTTTTAACTAAGGGAGGCTCTGGCACTTATTTAATGTGAATCTCATTTCCTTGTACCTAAGCTATCACCTGGAAGGAGATAACTCCTGTTGGCTGCATGAAATACTGCAAGGACTCCTATAGAAGAGAAATGTCTAACTTTGCTCTGTTAGCAAGATATAGTTTCTTTCCTATATTCTTTTTATTAGGTTGATGCCAAAAATGATCTATGTGAGTCTCAATATCTGTTTGAGCAAACCTAAAACACACATACAAATTTAGTCACTGCACATTAAAATATGTTATAAATATAATGTGCTCCAGTCTCTAGTTTTAAATAAATATGCTACTTAAAGAGATCAGATATATCTTTTCTCTATGTTTACATAACTCACCAGTAGCATACCAACTGTGAGGGTACTGTCATATTTAGAGAAAAAAACAGAAATAATATCAACTAAAACTGGCTTCCTTTTTATAATCACCACATATCCAAAATTCTAAACAATGTCAACAATAAAATATTCTTCCCCACAAGGGAAAACTGATTTCACTTCCATACCTTTGGTATACACCATGAAAATGTCATTCAACCCTCAAGAGGATATATCTATATATAGATATAGATACAGATATATATATATATAGAGAGAGAGAGAGATAAAAGGAGTCATTCAGACTCCAATGTCCTAGATGGGCTTCATGAACTGTCAAGCAATTAGGAACCAAAAGAATGATCACCAGAAGAGTCATTTCCTTCTTATAATTGGATCTGTTTCCCCTTTCATCCTTTGCATGAAGCAATTCCCAAGCAGTTTAAAACAACTACTAAAGTACAATGACTCCTTCCAACAGCACCACCAAGATCAGCAATACCCCAAAACTTTACAAGTGAGGTGAGCCAGAAAACAGACTAGCCAGTGTGGCTTGGGCAGGGGTCCATGAAACAGTTTAGGCAAAAAGGGGATGAAACTATTCTAAGTCTCCAATATTTCTTGGCCTACTTGGCATTTAATGAAAAAAAAATAAGAAAATTGTATAAATGCTAAGTAATCCAAAATACACCTTAGCTAGTCATGGATAGCCATGTAAAAGTGAAGGAGTAAAGGTAAAGTTCTGAGAGCTTTAACTGAAACCCATCTGTTATCCACCATTAGAGGTCTAATTTATGAACTCGATTCAACTCTAGTGTCGTCATAGCAGGAAAATCAAAATGATGTATCTTATTTAGAGGAATGAAGTCTACTCAAAAGCTCTCAGAAGAGGAAGGAAAAACACAGATCTTGCAATTTAAAACAAAATCTCTTTGTCTACCCAGATCAGTTTGACCACCCTGCCAGTGAAATATGGATCCCATCTTCATCTTTAACTCTGATGGCTGATGTCTATGAAATTCAGAGGTATGTGGTCTACATGATCTCAAGAACCCTCCTTGTCTCTCTATGGCCTTTTAACTTATTTGAATTGTTGACTAAAAGTAGAACCTAGAAAAATAACTCAGTAAATTCATCCTTACACCTGGAAAAACCAATCACAAATCATGCCATAGTTTGGTAATTGTTTTCCTTTCCATTTTTAAAATGTTTTCTGCATTGCAACTGTGTCTTCTTCCAAGCCAGTTATTCTCGATCATTGATTTTTTTATGAAGTCACTGAAATTTCTTATCCCACAATTTAATTATGCCTCTGTAAGCAATATAAGTAGGTTAGAAACTCCCTTTGCCTCCATTTAACTTAGTCAAAAGTTACCTCTTCAATAATAATCCCCAGGGCTATGGTGAGCAGCTTTATGAATCACAGAAGACTTGAGAAGAATCCAAACAATGGGATATAACCAGCAAAGGACATTGGCAATAAGTGTCAGGCTAATAGACCTGCTTTAAATCTTGGATAAATTAAGGTAAGACAATATAATTTTAAACACTACAAATAATTCCCTACTGGGATAAAATCTTTTGTAGACAAGATCAGAAATCAATGACAACCAACTACTTAAAATGCAAAGCATTCCTTTCCATTAAATGTTACTATAAATGCCTTCTCAGCAATGGGGTATATTCACTTCTATTAGACAGTAATGTCACATGTGAGAGTTTATTTAAAGGATAACACCTTTTATTTAGAATTTTTTTAAACCTAGAAGAATTTTATGTTCCTGAGAGAAAATATTACCTGATCTACTATGCTTTCAGGATTAAAAAACAGCTCACTTGAAAAAAAGAAAACAACTTTAAAACAAGATTATATATTGTATACAGTCACCAAGAAGAAAGTGCTATTTTAACATTCAAGGAAAATATGTAATTATCACACATGAACAGAAAGACTGAAGTATACACTACAGCAAAGACTACATTATCTGCTTATGATAGGACATTAACGTTTTTATGAGCTTGAAGAGAAAAGAAGGGATGGGAATTGTGCCTGAGAAATAATAAAAATCAATGAAGAAAACATTTTTTATTTTAAAAAGAAATTCTGAGATGAAATTGAGTAAGTTAAAACAGAATAACATAGTATAGGTAGAACGAACTCAGAGCCTTGCCTTTACGTGAATGTTTGGTGTCCAGAATATACTGGCAGGCTCCATGAAATGACTGATGAAGAATGTGCTATGGACAATACAATCCATCTGAGATTATTATTAATTCCTGCCCTGATGAGAATGTATCTAGGGTAGTAGAAAGGGTATAGGCTTTGGAGCCAGACAGAAAGGAGTTTACTCAAGTCTCATTATGAGAATATGAGAAACCTCTCCACCTCTCTAGGGTTTTGTCCTTTTCTCAATTTTAGGACTAATTTCATCCAGAAAGTATCAACTCAGGATTAAATATAGTAGTATACTTAAAATATCTATGAAGGGGCCTGTATTAGATACCCAGGGTAACCACAACTGAGTGGCTTAAACAACATAAATTTACTCTTTCACAGTTCCGTAGGCTAGAAGTGCCAGCAGGGTTGTGCCCCCTCTAGAGGCTCTAGGACTTCCAGGTTCTGGTGGCTCCAGGTATTCCTTGGCTTGTGGCTACATTACTCCACTGCTACCTCCATCTTCACATGGTCTCCCACTCTATGTATCTTTGCCTCTTGTCTCCTATGGAGACATTTGTGACTGAATTTAGAACCCATCTTGAGTAATTCAGAATTATCTCATCTTGAGATCCTTAACTTCATTACATATGCAATGACCTTATTTCAAAGTAAGATCACATTTACAAGTTCTGGAACATGGCACATCTTTTGGGGGGCCACCCTTCAACCTACTATGATACCTAAAACATAAAAATGGTCAATACATGTCAGATTTTTCCTAAAAGAATGTAAGATGCATACATTTACAGAATATTAAGAAAGAGAGAGAGGGATGAACAGTGATGAATAGGGCACTGATATTAAAATTTGTCCTCAGGAATAAAAGGAATAAAATCACTATTTTTCTAAGATTAAAATATTTATATAATTTGTGTAATTTTCTTATATCCACCTATCGAAGTTCACTGTTCTACCAGAACAGCTCTAGAAAGAGCCATGCCCTCACATTTTACTATTACATCTCAAAGCCCTAATCCAGTGCCAGGAATTTAATGAGAGCTCGATAAATATTAATTAAATAAATGAATAAATGGAACCAATGCACAAGTCTCCCAGCTAGTAGGGGAAGAGCCACGTTTACAAATTTGTTATTCTGATTACTATCACTGCCACTGAGAGATTGTTTTGTTTTTGTTAATTTGTTTTTAATATAAGCAAACTGAACCACACATTAGCACTGTAAGAAAATACCCAGAGGAACTCATTCTGTTTTGACTTGGAACTACTACGTGGCTGATCAGTCATTATGGGAGCCTGATCATTGACAAACACATATGGTTATGATTAGTTACACTGAATACATCAAAAGAATTATTTGCAAAATAATGCTGGTGCTCAAAATATGCCATGAGTCACTACAGCTAAGACTATTGCAAAAAACAAAAACAAAAACAAAAAAAAACCTTATGTGGTAGGATTTGGAGAACACCAGACAAGGTTCCTAGCAGAATTTATCCCCCACATTCTGGAAGTTTCATTGAAGTTTAGTCCTTTAGATCACAAAGGTACTGCATCTTTTGCAAATTCTCACATTAAAATTTAAACACTCTCGGGAAAGAATTATATTTTAAGCTTTTATCAGGCTATTAAAATATGTTGAACACATACTGTGTGTGGCACTGTGCTAGATATTATGAAGTCCATGGTCATGAACAGTGTATGGACCTTGCTCCCAAGAAGTCTGCAGCCCAATAGGACAGATGACATCTTTACAAAGAAATCAAATTCAACATATAAGGTATTATATTCCAAAATAGAGGTACCAATTGAGAGAGGAACACAGAGAAGAAAGCTATTCATTGTGACTGAAAAGACAAAAAAAGTGGTAGAATTTGAACTGAATTTTGAAAAATGAGTTGGGTTTTGACAAGGAATAGCAGGAAAGGCTACTAAGAGGTTGAGCAGAATAGGAAGAGAATGCCATCAACAGCTGAGAAAAATAGGGCATAGGGAGAAATTGAGTAGTAGGGCAGGAGGAAAAGTGCCAACAGCTTTCTAGGTACTCCTCTCACAAGTCTTGACCATGCTTTCAGTATTTCCTATAATTACAGAGAAATTCTAGAGGGTCAAGTGAGCACAGTGATGTTGGATGCAGGAGTGAAGGTCCCTGAGGGATAGTCAGAGAGAGAATTTTGGAAGAGGGTGTTTCAGAAAGACCAAGTCAAAGCCACAAAGTTAATTTTGTGGCTGGGAAAGGAATACTCTCAACTCATCCCTATCCTTCCTCAGATTTCTAGTTTGCTCTTACAAGCCACCAAGGGCCTAGGGTCTGGCCAGTGAGCCATCCAGCCACTCACAGGGTTCCAGAGTTGTCCTCCAACAAAGGAATGCGTACTCTCTACTGAGCAGCTTCTCCTCAACCAGCTCAGAACCTCACCAAGCCTTTTCTCTCTATCCTCATTGTTATGTATTCTGAAAGATGCTCTTCCAAGCCATTCTCCAATTCCAGCCACCAACCCCTACTTTTAGTTTCTTTCTCATTTCTTGCCCCTCTGCATGCTGTTGCCCAAGACCTTTCTTCTGTATTTTCCTCAATACTCTTGCACTGAGTTGATATATCTGCAGTTGGTCCTAGAAGTAAGGAGGCCATTCTATTAGAAGTCCTTAATAAAAAGGCTAGTTAGTTGTTCCCAAATATTTACATAGGAAAAACTGTCCAATTAACTCACTTGGTGAGGAAAAAAAATTATGTTTGCTTAACTGGGGAAACTGCTTCTTCAGTGCAATGCATTTCTATGGCCTAATAAAGGATTAACAGCACACATAGAATGAAAGTACCTCTTAAAAGCTTCAGCCTATGCCTGTAAACTTTAAATTGCTGTTTTCAAGTGTCTATTTCCTGCTGAGCTGCTTTTGTTCCCTTCATGAAGCCTTCCTGATCTATTATGCTGCTGTATGCTTCTAATTTTCCTGTGGATACAGTCATTTCTAAGGATGACTTCATACATCTTATATAGGACTATTAAACCATTTGTGAAGGAAAAGTGAGCATTTAATAGCAAAAAGCATTTCTAAGGGTCTCCAATAATGAAGTGATCTCTTAATTAGACACTTCCTTCACTTTTAGGGATAAGATTTTTTTTTAAGCCTGGCTTTTTCCATTATTGTTCTTTAAGCTCAAAGATGGAAATTCATGATTTCCTGAAGATTCATGTTGCCCCTTTTTAAATAGGAGATTATTCAGAAGTAGGCACATTCTGGATCATTGTCATTCTGGTTATCTTTTGGACATTGGTATAACAATGAGTTCACTAATTTTTTCCAAGTTCTAAAAACCTGAAATAGTTATAGGAGGAAGATTATAATTTTCCTACCTTAAATGAAACCTTATTTTTTCTTTTACTTTAGAACAGTTTAAGGAAATCACAAATACTCCTTCATCTTCACTTTTACAGTCTCTTTTCCCTAACAATTTTTTCATTAGTAACATCAGAATCATCTTTTCCCTGTTTTTGTTCAACAATGAAAGACAGAATTAAGAATAGCTTTTATATTTTATTTCCTTCTGTTTCTAAAGTGCAGTAGTTCTTAAGTGAAACAAAAAAGAGCTGCCTCTGCCATTATATTTTACTGTTCTTTGTTACAGAAAGGAAGAACAGTTAAGTTTCTCCTGAAAAAAACTGAAACAAAATGCCTCTCTACATACAGATTGTGTTAGACTGACACAGAAGAGATTTTTCTTTTTTTATATCATAGTCTAAATTTCACTCTTAAAAATGAAATCTTAAAATGACTAGCAAATGGAAACTTTCCAGCTATAAGGCTTGGGTTAGGCTTACTTAAATTAGTGCCCTTCTAAGATAATCTAAATAGAAACAGCCAACTTACTGATCTTTTATGGTCTATGTCATTTCACAAAACCAGTCACTTATTCCATTGATGGGTAAATTAATTTGCCTGATCTACAGTCTTAGCTAGAATACCTAGAATAGGTCAAAAGTAATAATGAAATCCATATGACAAGTATTTTTGCCCCTGTGTGAGATTTAAATGAGGCTTCTAAATTTTTACTTCTCTAAAATTAAGTAAGTAGAGATGAAAATACTGCAAAATGATGTCAAAGGCAATGAAACAGTCCAGGAGTGGACTGGGCCAAATGTGGGGTAAATATTTATTCATTGTGATTCTCACAGAAAATCTGCCTGGTGCCTGAACTCCCTGAGCCATGTGGGCTTGGCCATTTGAACAAGCCTCTTCAGTCATAAGGTCAGTACTTAACCTTATTACACCTTTAAGGTTAATTTCTTTTTAATGTGGTTTTAGAAGAGGCTTTTGGAAAAATCAGACAATTTGTTGGCCACTGATTATAGAAGGTGTGCATTGGCAGAGTTAGAAGAGAACAGGACAAGAGTGTTTCAAGATTGGTTTTGCCACATATTAAGCTCTGTGACCTTAGAAAAGACAATTTAAAAAGTAACATGTAGGAGTTACTATATGGTATTCAACACATTGCTAAGATCCCAGCTATTGAATTTCACCCAACTAATTTAACAATTTAGTATACCTAAAATAATAATGCTTAGAATGATGGTGAGACTTAACAGAAAAGAATATATGAGAAAGTGACTGGTAAAATATACAAGAGCATCCATGGTTTGCTATGTTCATTATTTTGACCACTAACGAACAAAAATTTCACATGAAACATAATTTTATCCACCTGAATAATGTAACCAGTATAGTCTCAAAATGTGTATTTGGAGATCCACTAAGGAACTCTTAAAGCAAATTATTCTTTTACAGCAGAGCAAATGCCTTCCTACCACTCCAGCTATTAAAATGGACATGTGTGGTACAGAAGCACACACGCCATGCCCTTGCTGCATGACTTGGGGGCACCTCCTACTAGAGTGAACAGAGTATATTTCCCATCCCAGTGACTTTGGGCTTGGACATGTTTTCTGCTTTGGTCAGTGGAATTTTAGTAAAGATGATGGGAGGAGAGGTTTAAATGTGCGTGCAGTTTGGCCTTCCTTGCAGAGTTAGTTAGATTAAGAGAGCCTTGAGAAAGGAAAACAGCTGTGAAAAATAAAAGTCACTCTCAAGAGTCCTGTCTATTCTGGAGATAAAGTTGGGGACGCTTCAGTACATTCAAAATGTGGTTTTGGTTTGGAGGATATGGCTCAGTGGTAGACTACCTGCTTAGCATGCACTGGGTTAAACTCCCAGTACCTTCACTAAGAAATAAACAAATAAATCTATTATCCACCCCCCCTAAATAAAAATAAATTTTAAAATGTTTAAATGTGGTTTTGAAGAAACATAGTACAGGGAAAGATCAGCCATATTTATTTCCTTAATTTACAAAATAACACAATGTACCAATTTATATTCCCTCCGACTGTACACGAGAGCACTTGCTTCCCTCACCCTTACCAAACCTTGATATACCAATTTCATTAATTTTAACAAATCTGATAAGTCCAAAACCACATTACTTTAATTTGCCTTGGTTTTCATGTTTCTTTAACGTTTTTATTTGTGCTTCTATAAATTCCCTTTTCATATAACTTTCCTTACATCATATTGGATGTAACATTTTTGTTTATATATTAAAAATTACACTGAAAATACTCCTTCCAACAACTCAGCTATCAGCCATTCATCCCATATTAATATGTTCTCAAGAATGTAAAGATACATGTATAAGAAGTTTCCAATAGTATAATTTTAAATAATTCATGAAAAAGTCTCTGGGTTAGGAAAGAAGTCCTAAATTTTCTCATTTTTTCTTATCACATCACAGGAATAAAACATATTCTTTAACAACCTTTTTGTTAAAGAATATTCAGATATTCAGACTGGCAAAATAAGAAAACTAAAACAACAAACAGTCAGAAAAACCACTGTTAGTAATTCCATTGCTGAGCAGCCTTCCTATTACATAACCTATGTGTATCAGTATATGCCTTTATACTGCATTATTTTGCAACCTATGCTTTTCACTTAACAACACAGGCTGATAATTTTTCCAAAGTTAATAAATATGCTTCTACAACATCATTTAAATATCTGTAAAACTTTCCCTTGTAATGCAATGCATTTTTAGCTTAAACTTTCATTTTGGCATCAATATTTTTTCACTTTTTAATTATAAAATAATGCTTTAATAAATATTTATATTGATATATCTTCATGTGCTTTAATAAATATTTATATTTCTATATTTTCATGTACTTTCTTATTTTTATTAACTCTTACTTTCAGATGTATTATTGTTGATAAAAGAATCATCAAAATCTTATCCACAATATCAACTGTGTCACTGGTATTTTGTGCACAAAACTGAGGTCAACAGAGTGATTTTTGATGCTCTGCTTAATTTAGGAAAAAATTTAAAGGCAAAAAGAAATTAATGTAAACTTCCTAGGACTGTCATCCAAATTATTCTAAAAAGAGCCTTTCTAAATCAGGAAAGTAATGTTATCACTAAATAAAAGCTTAAACATATGTTTGGCCGTGGCCAAATTTATAATCTAGCTGCTTTTGTGAGCTTCTTGTATATGACATATAACAGAGTGAACTATAAGACATTGTCATTATTTGACAAGTATAGACCTACAGAATGAAAAAACATTGCTGACAATAGTATACAACAAGATAATATATTCCTTTTTCTAAGTATAAAAGTCATTTATTAAATATTTATAGTGATGGATAGTTATCCTTCCTTCTATGATATGTTTTGGGTCATGGGTATGATTTGTAGGTCACTACAAATAAGACATGGATAAGAAATCTGATTTCTAACTCTAATATTGCATATGAGAAAATATGTTCCACAGCATTACTGGTTTCTGGAAACACATTCTAGTAAAATGGTCATTTCTAGGAGTTATAAAAAAAGGAAATGTTCAAAATTGGGCCATTTTTCTCATTCAGTGAAACTGTACAAAATGTAAGAATTACAGGACAAAGGATATTCAGATTCCTTTGTAAAATGTGGCTCAGCAGGAACTTTATAAATATTTGTTGATATGACTACTATATATAACCCATGAGCTTTTTTTCATTACACAAATTTTTGCCCCTCCTCCTCCCTCTCCCCACTGGTAACCACTAGTTTGTTCTCTATATCTTGAGTCTGTTTCTTTGTTGTTATATTCACTATTTTGTTTTATTTTGTATTTTCCATATGTAAGTGATAACACAGAATATTTCTCTTTCTCTGTCTGATTTATTTAACTGAGCATAATACCCTCCAAATTCATCCATGTTGTTGCAAATGGCAGAATTTCACTCCTTTTTATAACTGAGTGGTATTCCACTGTATGTGTGTTTATATATATAAGATATAGATATGTAATATCTTCTTTATCCATTTATCTATTGATGGACACTTAGGCTGCTTCCCATATCTTGGCTATTGTAAATAATGCTGTGATGAACATAGTGGGTACATGTATCTTTTCATTTTCCTTTTCTTCAGATATAAACCCAGGTAGTTGGATGATATGGTAGTTCTATTTTTAGCTTTTAGAGGAATCTCCATCCTGTTTTCCACAGTGGCTACACCAATTTACATTCCCACTAATAGTGTATGAGGGTTCCCTTTTCTCCATATCCTCTCCAACATTTGTTATCTGTGTTCTTTCACATAATAGCCATTCTGACAGGCACGAGGTGATATCTCACTGTGGTGTTGATGTGCACTTCTATTATGATTAATGATGCTGAAAATCTTTTTCATGGGCCTGTTGGCCATCTGTATATCTTCTTTGGAAAAATGTCTATTCAGGTCTTCTGCACATTTTTTAATCCAGGTGTTTGTTTTTTCATGTTCAGTTGTATGAGTTGTTTATGTATTTTGGATATTAACCACTTATCAATCGTATCACTTGCACACTTTTTCTCCCATTCAGTAGGCTGTCTTTTCATTTTGTCAGTGATTTCCTTTGCTATGTAAAACCTTTTGGGTTTCATTAGGTCCCATTTGTTTATTTTTGGTTTTGTTTCCTTTGCCTTAGGAGACAGATCCAAAAAAAAAAAAAAATTGCTACACTTTATGTCAAAGAGTTTTCTGCCTATATTTTTTCTTCTTGGAATTTTATGATTTCAAGTCTTATATTTAGGTCTTTAATACATTTTGAGTTTACTTTTGTATGTGGTTAGAAAATGTTCTAATTTCCTTATTTTATATTAGCTGCGTAGTTTTCTCAACAACACTTATTGAAAAGACTTTTCTCCATTGTATATTCTTGCCCCCTTTGTTGTGAGGGGTTTTTTGTTTGTTTGTTTTTGTAATTGAGACTTAGTAATGCAACCCTCTTTGGCTTGCCCATGATAATGACAATCTGAAAGCCAATTTCCACGTGTACCCAGTTATTTCCCCAATTTTGTGGAATTCTTTAAAGAAAATGAAAAAGATATATGGAATTTTATGCTACAATTGTGGTGTAATCTTCAGTTTAGGAATTTGGTTGTTCACAAGGTATTAAAATTAGATAATTCTTTTGAAATGTATCCTTATGAATATTTCTACACTATTTATTCATTAGCATAATATTCATTATCATAGTCCATGATTATCATGCAAGTAATCTCTAGGAACGCAGAGCTGGAAGGCCATACCACTACTAAACTAAAACCTTTCAATATGTCAGCTTCAAATGTTTAAAATCTCAAAAATATTCAAAAGAATCAATAAAACATAAAGTAATAGAATTTTAGAGCTGCAAGAGCCTTAAATTTCTCTTAGAAAGGAAAAATGTGAAACTGTAAAGTACCATACAAATCTATAAAATGTGTATTGTCCTCATCTATGTAAAGTCTCTCATCTTACACATAGATCTTACAAGTACATAGAGAGACTAAGTGATTTAAAAGGTTCTTCAAAAACCTTTGCAATGCTTTCCGAAAATCATCAGGACTATCAACACTCACTCCCAGGCAAATTCCCATTAACTAATCCACAATTACTGGTCAAGCTTCAGTAGTTTTTCTAGCCATTCTCATTTAGCTCAACAGCTGCATTTATCACTAAACTAGCCCAGAGAATACAAGAACCTGCATGTAATAAGCATTTCTCAAATTCCCCACAACTGGAAATGAAAGAGAATACTTAAGGTATATTTTACTTTTCTTACTCCAGCTGACAAAATTCTTTTAGATTCTAACATGTATTTTCTTTTATAACTGATCACATTTAGCTATTCAAACATATAAATCCAAAATTAACCCTCATCGTACAAGCTATTATGAGAATCTGGTCAAAGACAAAAAAGAAGCAAAGTTTACCTTAAGAGCTCAACCAAAGATGATGTTTGAGTAGCGAATGAAAATGTTACAGTACTCCCTGGAGTAACAGTTTTCAAATGTATTTTTATTCACATATTTCTTTCTTCAAAATAATCTTTCCATAAAGCCAAGAGAAATAAATGAACAAGGAGCTTCTCTGATTGAAATATAAGTCAGAAGTCCAGACAAAGCCCTTGAGGTTCCTGACAGGGGCTCCAATGAGTATAGTTTGAAAATTATCCTACAGGATAAAACCCTAACAACTCCCTAATCTGGCATTTTTGGCTAGTCTAATCTAATTTCTACCTTTATTTTCAACCCTAAGATTCAATAAACAAAAAGTCTCTGTAATTAGGATAGGAAAGCAATTTTTTTTTTCAGTCTCTGCAGGCAAATTAGTATATTAGAAATGTACAAATGCAACTGGATAGCAATAAGCAATGGTAGAAAGAACAGAAGATTTTATTTTTAGTGTATTCCATGTGACCTAGAGTGAGTCTTTAAATTTCTGGACCTCAAGTGACCCATTTGTCAAATATAAGGATAGTCATATGCTTTCATCACAGGGCTGGACAAAATCATTACTTTAAGATAGATGATTCAATTCTACAAAATTTTTTGAATGATTGTTTCATGCTAAAGCAGAAAAATACAATGACAAACAAGGCAAAGTCCTTATATTAAAAGAGAGTAAACTGTAATAAAACAGACATAAATGCAATTATTTTGTTCTTTTTCCTAACAACAAAGATCCTTGTTAATCCACTTGTGTTAGGATTCTTCATTCTAGTGACAATCTAAAATAGTACTAGCCCATTTTCTCTACCTTGTGGACATTTCTGAGAGTACCTGAATTTCCAAATAGTATGTTGGTCTTGGGGCTGTTTGGGTCTCTGATCCAGAGAACAATATCTGACCCAGAAGAACTAATATCTATGGTCTTGGATATTCAAGTAGTCACAAAGCTATCCCTGCAGTGGGAACAGATCAATTTCATGCACTGTAGTTGACCGTCCCACCAGGGAATAAGGATGCTAAGCAGTCAAAGCAATATACAATCCATTAGCTGTTAATAAAGACTAAGAAGGCTGCCCTGAAAATGTGATAATCCAAGCTGAAACTAGAAGTATGAGAAGACGGCAGCCAAATTGTGGGTGGGAGGTAGGGGAGGAATAGTTGGGCAAGAAGAGCCCTTCAGGCCAGGCATGAGAAACAGTTTCAGCAAAGACCCAAAAGTGAGAAAAGAGGGAGCATGTGGCAGGAGATGAGATTAAAGAACAAAGGAGAAAAATTTTCTCCCATTCCGTAGGTTGTCTTTTTGTTTTACTTCTGGTTTCCTTTGCTGTGCAGAAGCTTGTAAGTTTCATTAGGTCCCATTTGTTTATTCTTGCTTTTATTTCTTCTAGGAGAAAATTTTTGAGATGTATGTCAGATAATGTTTTGCCTATGTTTTCCTCTAGGAGGTTTATTGTATATTGTCTTATGTTTAAGTCTTTAATCCATTTTGAGTTGATTTTTGTATATGGTGTAAGGGAGTGTTCTAGCTTCACTGTTTTACATGCTGCTGTCCAGTTTTCCCAACACCATTTGCTGAATAGACTGTCTTTATTCCAGTGTATATTCTTGCCTCCTTTGTTGAAGATGAGCTGACCAAAAGTTTGTGGGTTCATTTCTGGGCTCTCTATTCTGTTCCATTGGTCTACATGTCTGTTTTTGTACCAATACCATGCTGTCTTGATGACTGTAGCTCTATAGTATTGTCTGAAGTCTGGGAGAGTTATTCCTCCAGCCTCTTTCTTTCTCTTCAGTAATGCTTTGGCAATTCTAGGTCTTTGATGGTTCCATATAAATTTTATTATGATTTGTTCTACTTCTGTGAAATATGTCCTGGGTAATTGGATAGGGATTGCATGAAATCTGTAGATTGCCTTTGGCAGTGTGACCATTTTAACAATATTGATTCTTCCAATCCAAGAGCATGGAATATCTTTTCATTTTTGAAAGTCTTCTTTAATTTCCTTCATCAATGGTTTATAGTTTTCTGTGTATAATTCTGTCACCTCCTTGGTTAGATTTATTCCCAGATATTTTGTTACTTTGGGTGCTATTTTAAAGGGGATTGTTTCTTTACTTTCTTTTTCTGTTGATTCCTCGTTAGTGTAAAGAAATGCAACTGATTTTTGAACGTTAATTTTGTAACCTGCTACCTTGCTGAATTCTTCAATCAGCAGCTACTTCAGGATGACACCTGCACCCCAAAGTTCATAGCAGCATTATTTACAATAGCCAAAACATGGAAACAGCCTAAATGTCCATCAACAGGTGACTGGATAAAGATGTGGTATATTTATACAATGGAATACTACTCAGCCATAAAAACCGACAACATAATGCCATTTGCAGCAACATGGATGCTCCTGGAGAATGTCATTCTAAGTGAAGTAAGCCAGAAAGAGAAAGAAAAATACCATATGAGATCGCTCATATGTGGAATCTAAAAAACAAAAACAAAAACAAAAACAAACAAACAAACAAAAACAAAGCATAAATACAGGACAGAAATAGACTCATAGACAGAGAATACAGACTTGTGGTTGCCAGAGGGGTGGAGGGTGGGAAGGGATAGACTGGGATTTCAAAACTGTAGAATAGATAAGCAAGATTACACTGTATAGCACAGGGAAATATACACAAAATGTTATGATAACTCACAGAGAAAAAAATGTGACAATGAGTGTGTATATGTCCATGAATGACTGAAAAATTGTGCTGAACACTGGAATTTGACACAACATTGTAAAATGATTATAAATCAATAAAAAAATGTTAAAAAATAAAAAAATAAAAGAGTGAAAAAAAAATAGAGGGGAAAAAAAAAAAAACAAAGGAGAGGTCAGGCTACTGACACTCCCTGTGTACCTTTTTAAAGACAGTGCAGCAGTAATGGTAAGAATGGAAAGATTTTAAGTGGGGATAATATTCAAACATATTTGCATTTTTAAAATATACTTCTGTATTTAGTGTAGAGAGTAGGAATAAAGAAGGTATTATAAGCAGTCAACTCTAGCTAGAAAGCTACTGCAGTAATACAGGATCATGCAGTGGCACTGGGTTAAAGAAAAGAGGGAAGATTCAAGAAATGTGCAGGAAGTAGTATCCAAAGGACTCAAGCTTCTCAATCTTTGATTGAAGGTGGGGGTGGTGAGGGATAAATTGAGGATGATGCAATTTGAGGTTTCCAGCTTGAGCCACTGGGTGAATGTGGTGCCGCAAAGTTAGAGATTATCAAGGGACTAATACTTTCTAAAATAATAACTAGTATTTATATAGTGTTTACTATGTAAAGGCACATAATAATAACTCATTCAATCTCATCAACTCTGTAAGGTAGTTGTTTTTCTTGTCCTCCTTTATAGATGAGGAAACTGAGATGCAGAAAGGCTGAGTGACCTTCCTAAGTCCTATACCAGGTAATGGCCAAGTCTGGATTTGAACAACTTAGGAGTAGGAGGGAGTAGAGAATAATCTCAGTTTTAGTCAAGCTGAGTTTGAGTGATCTACAGGACATGCTAGTAGGCATTTGAACATGGAGGTTTGAAGCTCTGAAGAGAGACTTGCAGGATTTGGAAGTAACTAAAATCATGGTAATGGACAATACAGCTTCATGTAAAAAGACCAAGAATAACCCATTTCAGTTGAATAAAAAATTAACAATAAGCATTTTATAGAGGTTAATGAAAGTCATAAAGTTAAGCAAACAAACCCTGAGTCCATGCATAAGCAGAAAATAAAAACAAGGACTTTGAAATGTGTTCAACCCAAAATGGTGCAGGTGTAAGACCTGGGGCAGTATCCTCATAGGTCCATGGAATCAGATCTAAAGCCCATGCTCAAACATATACATAGATAGAGGTATAGATATAGATACAATTTAAACACTTTGCTGTACACCAGAAACTAACACAACATAGAAATCAACTATATTTTAATTAAATAACAGAAATAAAGTCCATCTTCTCAGCAATACTGGACAGGAGGAGGAGGACTTGAAGTCTTCATCAAGTTGGTAGAGAGGAGAAATTAGAAGTTCATATCAAGTACCAATACATCAGCAGTATTGCATATAAATGACAATTTAAGTTTATTATGTTCTATTTTCATTTACTCACAACAAATGCATTCAGTCACTACCAACTAATTCTTTTTCTGCCTCCCCAAAGTTCTAATTAAAGAAATTCTGGAATTTTGATAGGGAGATCATTGCAGACAAGATTCTTGCCCCAGAGTGGAAAAATGCAAATGCAGATGAACAAAACACGCTACAGAATATTGCTGATTATTTCTACAATGTCAATAGTGTATTCTATGCACTAATTAGCACTGTCCTGTGCACTAAATAAGTTTTTAACAATTGCTTAGTGACAGCAGAACATCCAGTAACCACCACTGTGTGTTTAGCCAGTCAGAATGCTAAGTCTCGATTTGCAAAGACTGAAACCCAGTCAGCATAAAAAAAGAAACATGACAAAAAGATAGTAAGCAGAAAAAGGCAAACTAATCAGCTATATCTGCCTTCTTTTTTCTTTTTTTTTTTTTGTATCTATAAAGTTGATTAAAGTTGTCTCCCCTAGAAAAAGTCATTAGATAAGGAATCGAAAATGTGTCATATGAAGAGAACATAAAAGGGAAAGAAAACTTGGCTTTGCCATCTCTTCCATAATTGCTGCTGGACTTTGTCTCATTGGGCCCCCAGCTATTAAATCAATTGATCCCCAACATTTCTGAGCACAGGCACTGCATAGCTGATGCATCTTTACAGAAAATGATGATTTCTACTGCCCACACACCAGCAGAGCAGAAGGCACACAACATTCACTGGGTCCATCCTTTGTGTGTTTTCAGTTACAGTGTCTCAGGCGATCTTTCAATTAGTCCATTAATCAACATATCTTTGCAGAGGGTCACATGGCAGACATGTGCTCTGTACCAGAGATGCTGTGGTGAGCAGGAAGACATGCTTTGATTATGATCTTAGTTTTTTCCTAGCTATTAAGTGTGGGATGGGGAACCAGTCAAACTTAAATGTTTAGCTCTTAAAGCCCTCCCTTTCTACTATAACATCTTTCTTCCTGGGCATTTCTACTCCCTCTGGGTTACACAATCTTTAAATAGGAGTTAAGAATCAAAGACAAAAATAGGAATAATATTTTCAGAGTAATTCTTGTTTACCCTTTAAGGATCTTGTAAGATAGCAGAATTATTAAAATGAGGCCCTTCTGGGTCACCGTGGTACACTGGGTAAGGAGTTTTCTAAGATGCTCATAGAGAATCTATGAGGTAAAACAGAAGGAATGCCTCATGGGCCTGGCACTGTCAAACTATGAAGAGAGATCAGTGACCTATTTCTCTAAGTCTGATGCACACTCCATAAGCCCAAAAGACCATCTAATATTAAATTAGAAAATGAAAAAATTCTCCTCGCATTCTTTTTTTCTTTTGTTCATGAAGTGACCATGTAAGGAGTAAATCACTGATAAGTTACCACTAAGTGTTGTATCAGGTCAGTCTACCCTTGATAAAAACTGCTATAATGTGACACAATCACCATCCAAGTGACTGAAACTAGAAGACTGCCAAGTATAATTTCCTGAATCACTACTTCAGAAAATCAAAGTGCCTCTTCATGAGGACAAAATCACTAGTGATCTTCCAATTTGACTAAAAAATATATGAGGCTTACTCCTGAAAAGTACGTTGTGAAGTTTCACAGAGGATGAGCATCCATCCCTTGCCTTGGTTATGAAATCAGGATCCTCATCCTGATATCTGTTTCTTCCTTCAACTCATTTCAGCCTCAGAACTAGTCATGTGGAAAGATTCCTTTCTCATGCTAAATGTTCACACACAATCAATCCAGCATATAACAACCTGCTCGCCTCAGTAACTGCATGTTCTGTCACTTATCACATAACATTAAAAGTGTGTTAAATGTTTACTACTTTGCCAACCACAATTTTCACCTGTTATAATGTCCTTAAAGAAAAGCATTGCCTACTGAGAAAGGTATCTCTTATTTTCAAGGCAAATAGGCTTCCCTCAATGGCAAGATTGCACAATGGATATTATTCTCTCACTTTCAAATTAGGCCTTTTCCTTTGGGGAGAAACCATCTACCAGAAGTATTAGCCTCTAACATTCCTCGGCATGAAGTAAATCTCTCAATGACGAGCTCTCTTTGGAGATAGAAAGTGACAGGGCAGAATAGGATAGAGCAAAGCAGGGATTACTTAAGAAGTATGAGAATGGCTTTCTTGGCCCAAAAATGCTTTATCATGGAAAGCAGTAATTTTACTTAAGTACGGTCCTAGTTCAAAACGCAGGCCAGGTGAAAGATTTGAGCAATAATGAATCTCTGTGACAGTGTTGTGCCATAGAAAGAAGATGGGCCTTCTCCAAGGTGCTGAATTCAAGCAATAGAAGAAAAGCCTCTTTCCATACCTCTTGTGATATACTGTATTCTTATGTTGATTGATTGACAAGCTAAAAAGAGGGTTTGCTGCTGCTGCATTGGTGTTTGGACTAAACACAAAGCAAGCTAGAGAAATTCCTAGCCAGAATTTCCTCAAGCAATCAGACCCAGCTTTTTCTAATCTCTTCCTAAATCCAGGAAAAGTAGAAAGTGACAATTTAGACACAGACCACCAAGCATCTGATTGTTCTCTGATTGTTCTCGCACCTACAAAGGATTTATTGACATGTCCTTAAGGACAATCTGAACTAAGGCTGTAATTTATAGCTCCTTTCAGTTATAAACTAAAATAAGCTGTCCACCCCACAAATGACTGAATTAAAAATTACATCAGAATATCTTAAAAGTTACTTCAGTACAAGGCCTATTAGAAGAAATAAAGATTCACGCCTGGAATGTCCTTTAATAAAGTTTCATTATGTCTTCATATTTATGAGAACACAGTTACAGTGAGGACTGACAGCTCTGAAGTTTTAACAAACTAGTGCTCAATTCCTAATGAAAATGAGGACCTCAGAGTCCTTTCCCCAGTCTCAGAGTGAATTATGAATTGGCTGACCTACACTAGTACAGCCTTCAACTTAAAAAAAAAATTATAAGGCAGAAGAACTTGGGAATAAATCAGCCATCCCCTGAGGACACAAGACAGAGATGAAAACTCACTGACTCCTTTGAGTTCTCCCAGCATGACAACTAGCACAAGGAAGCTAAAAAGAACAAACACTCTATGAGGTAATAAAAATGTCGGTTCTGAATTTTAGGCTCTCATACCACAAGCAAAACTGAGATTTGAGAGTGATATGGTATGATTTTTGTCATCCCAAAGGTTCTGAGTTGCCAGACAAGCCCTGTAGAGCAATTGTTTTTCAACCAGTGGTGCATCAGGGTCACATTTGGTTTTTTTCAAGTTGCAGTATAGTCAGTTTACAATGTTGTGTCAATTTCTGTTTGTAGTACAGCATAATGTATGTCAGTCATACCTATATATACACATATTCCTTTTCATATTCTTTTTCATTATAGGTTACTATAAGATATTGAATATAGTTTCCTGTCCTATACAGTATAAACTTGTTGTTTATCTATTTTATATATAGTAGTCAGTAAATCCCCAACTCCCAATTTATCCCTTCCCACCCCATTCCTCAACCAGTAACCCTCTGTGGATCAGCCACTGCAAAATCACCTGAGGTACTTATTAAAATTAAAATTCCAAGACCTCACTCCAAACACATCCAATCACAGCCAGTCAGACGAGCTCCCTGGGTAATGCTTTTATAACCATTAAAACTTGAGAACCACTGAAAGTTAGAGAATCATCAGCAATAGATAATTCAAACAATTATGAGTCTCATAATCATTCAGTGATAAATTATATCTTTAAACTCACTATAAATTTAACACATTCTCAGCCTTCTCTATTTTCTAGTTAAAACCATGAAAGGTAAGAATTTGAAAACAATATAGTCACCTTTATACATAACTTCAAAAAATATATAAAAAAGACAGGCAAAACCTCAAATATCACTAAGCTTGCTTATCTGTACATTTACTATACTATAACCCATGAGATTGTCCCCAGAACTGTTACACCATGGGGTCACTTATCAGTGACCAACTGTTTTTCCTTTACCAACACTCACTAACACACAAGCACTTTCTTTGTGTTACCTGCATATTCAATGTATTCTCTATCCCTGTGAGAGAACAATCACTTTAAATTTCATCCAGCAAATATTGCTCTGTGGCTGATACTGTGAACTCCAAATCCCTGAATGTTACTTCTGACACTGGAATACAAATTCACAAAATGAAAAACCCAAAATGCTTTTCTTCTTCAAAATAGTGATCAAAAGTAAATGCTATTTTCCTGCCTATGGAAAAACAGAGAAAATCTCCATCTGCAAAAAGTTGAGTAGATACAGAATTTTAAATCAAGGCCATACCCAGGCATTATAAAATGGGGACCTAGAAATTATGTGTTTAATTGGGTAATTCAGGATTAAAATATTTTCTTCCCCCATATACAAGCTGGAATTTTGGGAGTCACATTTACATGAAATTTTATTCTTTTAAATGTATTAAATATATAATTGCATATAATACATTATATAAAATGTTCTGTACATCTCTAGAGTACTTTTCATGTAATTAATTATTATGGATTTGAAAAATATCTTCTAGCAAGCCATTTCTCACAATTTAATTTGGAAAATGTTTGATGAGGCTATATCATGCTCATTCTTTCATTCTTACTTTTTTTTGATAGTCACATTTCCTGAGTTCATATCTCTTAGTGATAATAACAGCAGAGATTGCTGTGATGAATGAGCAAGGGTCAGAAAGGAGTGGACCTACTCTACCAGGAAGAGTAGCATGATTACTGTTTGCGTTTCCTATGGCTGCTGCAACAAATTACCATAAACTTTGTAGCTTAAAACAACACAAATTCATTATCTTACATTTAAGGTAAGAGGTCCAAAATGGATCTTATAAGCCAAAATCAAAATGTTAACAGAGCTGCATTTCTTCTGGAATAAATTAAAGTTAAAAATAAATAAGTAAAACACACCCTGCAAATCTTAGTCTTAAAATGAGGAACCTCCAGATGCAGAAGACAGTCTGGATGGTACAGTTCCAATATGGTTTCTTTGGGAAATATTTTAAGAGGGACCTTCATCAGCACAACACAATTCTTAGAAAGTGCTGCTCATCCTTTAATATTCTGACTGAAGCATGGAAATCATCCCCCGTAAGAACCCTTAGCACAGTGGGGTCAAACTTAGAACATTAACATTGACTTTATTGAATGTTTAGGGATTTTAAAATATTAAAAACGAAGATGTTTTTAAATGCTCGCATAATTTGACTTAGATGATCTGGTTTGATCTCTAAAGTTCATATCAGAAATTTAAATTTTTCCCTTTCTAGATCTTGATGAATGTGAAGTAGGCAGAATCATCGTGGCCATCACTGAAGCACTCACATCTGGACATTTACTCTTCTCAACGAGTAGACCCCAGACAATAAAGCTTCTGTTGCCAACGTCCCTGTGAAAAGTACTCCTTCAAGTCCCCAAAGCTTTGCCTTTACAAGATGATAGATACCTGGAACTATCATTCTCAGCTTTTCTACCTTCTAGCTGGAGTGGTCCCCCACCACAACCATGTACATACAAATAAATAAGCCTCTCACTTCTGGCAAGATCTTAGTCTTACAACACTGACATCAAGATCAAGGACTTAGCATAAGCCTTAAGCAGGTCTGGCCAGGAAAGGATAATCAAGATTTCAGAAAAAATAAATTATGCAAGTTTAGAACAGCCTCTAGAGAGAATGAACACATACTCAATTTTGCTCTTCAGATTCCTTCTTCTCTTTCCATGTTTCCTTAGAGAAGGTACAAAAATTCCAAAAAATCTAAATTGCCATAATAGAACTCCTGTGTCTCTCACCAACCACTTATGTTATCAATAGAGATAGAGGTGCAGTTGGAATTTGTGAGGGCCATTCAAAAGTACAATTTTCTGTAGGGTAGTGGATCTCTAACTTGGCTGTACATTGGAATCACCTATGAAACTTAAAAAAAAAAAAATCCCACTCTTTGAGGTTCTGATACAGTTGGTCTGGTTGCTTCCCAAATCATTCTAATCTTCAGCCAAGGCTGGGAGCTACTAACCGAGAGCAGGATAGCTCTAACTTTGCATATTACCATTTTAGACTGGGTAATTACTTGTTGTGGAGGGTCATTTCTATGTATTCTATGATGTTTAGCAGCATCCCTACCCTCTGCCCAGTAGATGCCAGTAGCATCACTCTACTCCAAGTACTAACAAAGATGTCTCCAGACATCGCCAAATGTCCCTTGAGGGATAAAACTGCCTCTGGTTGAGAACCACTGCCCTAGAGTGAAGAAGGCTACTGCTCAATGTGGTTCAAACCCTTCAATCTCGATTCTTCTAAGATGCATGTGGTAAGGAGTAAGAGCACTGCCCTGATGTCAAAATGCCCAGGTTAGAATCAAGGTTCTACAACCTACCAGTTGTGTGAACTGGGTCAAATTTCTTAACCTCTCTAAGCTAGCTGTGAAATAGAGCTAATAAGTGCACATTACTTTATGATTATTGTGGGATGGGCTAATACTAGTAAAGCATTTAAAGAATATCTGCCTATCATATAGTAAGTGCTTACTGAATGTTGGTATCTATTGTTGTTGTTAACTGTCTGTCCCATGTTCTACATCCATAAAAAAACACATAATGCTGAAACTCCCGCTCTAGATTCTACCAGTAATTTGGACAGTATGAAGCAAGTCAGAGTGCTGGAAGATGACTCAGTATCAAGCCTGCTTTGTCTGATAGCCCAAAAGGTGGGAGTTTTTGACCAGCTGATTACAGCCAATCAACAAAACAGACAGACTAGTCCCTATTTGGCTATCAGTCCTCGAATCTAGAGGAGAAACAATGACTCTCCTACCCTACTTTCTAGAGATGCATAGATACACACACACACAAAAAGTTTCCAACATACTTCTTTCTTTGACTATGACTTATGAACAGTATCCATTCATTCATATATTCAACCACAACTTACTGAACACAGCTGAGAGTCACTTGGGCTCATTAGTCAAATATCTTTTGAATCACACACAATAACTGTCATTATTTATCAGATGTATATAAACCTCCATTTTCCCGGAGACTTTTGAGTTTTAAAACCTAAAATACACCTATGTTCACATTGTAAACAATGAATAACTTTAACATATAAACTAACTTTAATAACTTGACTATAATAAATCCTATCCTTTAAAATTACAATCCTGATTGAGATTTAAATTGAACATTTTAAAGGTAAAATTCCTGTGTTTCTTCTCCACACAAAATACACACACACTTCACTCCTGGTTACCAAATAGGTGTTTTGGTTTTCCCACGTGAAGCAATTCTCTGATTTTCCAGACACCAGCTGAGCGTCCTACAATCTACCTGGAGTTTGTGTCAGATACCACAGGTTAAAGGCTCAATCCCACAAAACTTTTCCAAACACAACTGCAGATTATCACCTGTTTCTGACCGACCAGGTATAAATCGGGGCTTCCCATCAACCCACCTTTGGATGCAGTCATTTGCTAGAATGGTTCACAGAACTCAGGAAAACAATTTACTTACTAGATTACTGGTCATTATATTTTATTATTATAAAAAGGTTATGACTCAAGAACAGCCAGATGGAAATGCAAGGTATGGGGGAAGGTGCATGGAGTTTCCATGCTCTCTCCAGGCATGTTACCCACCCCTAGCACCAATATATGTTCACCAATCAGAAAGCTATTCAAATCACATCATTTTGGTTACTTTGGAAGCTTCATTACATAGGCATGATTTATTAAGTCAGTGGCCACTGATAACCTCAACAACTGTAACAGTAATTATCCAGGAGAAACACTAATGAGGCAAAACATCACTGAACAACAACTGCATATAATGATGAAGATCATAGTTTAAAAATTCTGTAAGTCTTGTCTTAATCTGGAATAAGATAAAAATACTAGTTAACTTTAGACTTTCATAAAGACGCATGCTAAAATAGCTAGGGTAATCACTTAAAGAATAATATGGAGCATATACTTCCAAACAAATAGCAGAATAAAACTAGTGGGAAAAGAACAAGAAGCCTCAATCAATGAAACTATGATGAGAAAAGAGATGAGAAAAGAAGAAATAGAATGCATCATACATAAAGAAAGGCTCAATTAAAAGGAACTCATAATCAAAAATCTATTTTTAAAGTAAAATCAAAGATCTTCAGAAAGGCTATTTCTTCAGAGTAAGAATAAAAAGGAAAAATTACCCAGAAAGAAAACACTTCATTATAGAAATTCATAACCATACATGACTGGGTTTACATTAAAAAAAAAAAAGTTAAAGTCTATAAATTGCTAAAACCGAGAGGAACACTTCTCCCAGAATTTCTAAACGTTTCCAGAAAGATTTTTTGCCTAAATTAGTACTGATGATTGCCGTAATCTTTTTACTTCACCTTGAATATATATAATTCATTCCCCTATTCAAGAACTTGCTATCTGGACACAGAGATGGCCCAAAGACCACAACTTCTATAAGCAATGTCACTTTGGAAAAAAAAAAAAAACCTAACCCATTTTAAGTCAAAATTAGCATAGGTCTCTTTGATTCTGTTTTAATCCAAACAGCTTGTAAGGGTACCAGTGCATAATTTGACCTAAAAAATGTTTTTCAGCCTCCTTATACTCACAATCAGACACCCGAACAGTATTTCAGAAACAAAAAGAATCTCTGCTCTGGCACTTCTCTCAGAAGCTGGCCCTTCTATCTCTCCATGGACAAGAAAGATGCTGAATGTTTTAAAACCTGGCTATTTCTGCTTTTAACTCAAAATTCTATCTGTATTTAACTCTGGGTTAAAAACAGAAATTATCTTTTCCAAATTAGAGGAGGGAGATTTACTATTGCTTCTTAAAAAAAGAAATTATTTTCCCAGACTGCATTAGTATCTACTGTACTGTTTGAAATTCGCAAATAACAATCCATGAGCCATATCTACGATTTTCAAACTTATGCGTATAAAAAATTTTATATATCTCTTCATGTTTCAGCTTTCTGATCCCCATCTTCAGAAATTCTGATGAGAGAAAAGGGAACAGAGAAAGAGAAGAGGAAACCAGTGAAGCTGTACACTTACGGATTCCCTAAAGATTATCTGATGCCTATCATCTAAAGTGCTGTTACTTAACAGTATCAGTATCACTTGGAGCTTGTTAGAAATGCAGAATCTCAGGCTCCACCCCAGAACTTCCAAGTCAGAATCTAGATTTTATCAAGATTCTTGGATGATTCATATGCATTTTGAAGACCGAGAAGCAAAGTATTAAGCACAGCCCCACGGAGATCCTGTTGTAATTTGGGTATGAACCAGAAAGACTTTCTGAAGGCTGATGACTTTGGAAAGTTAATTTCTTGGTAGAATAAATATTCTTGAACTGAAACTTCTTATATTTTAAAACAGAATTTAAGTCATTTTGTTTAACTATAAATGACATGGGAACAGTGCCCTGGCTGCAGTTAAATTGTGAATTAGGTGCTTATAATAGTAATAGGCTTGGCTGTTAAGTAATGGAGACCTGGAAAAGAGAGGATTAAGTAAGACAAGCTTATTTCTCTCTCAAGTAAAAGCAGTCCACATATGGGTAGACTGGAGTAGATATTTCAGCTTCACACTACCATCAAGGACTTTGGCTCTAATCTTTCTGCCTCATCTGAATGGTTCCTGTATCTCCAGTGATGAGGTATAAGTTCCAGCCAGTAGGCAAAAGAAAGGGAACAAAGACAAAGGGACATTCCCACCCTTTTCAAAGTGTTTATGGAAAATTCATGCAACACTTTGCTTCCATCTCAGTGGCCCGACTTTAGACATAGGCCTATAATCTATGGACAAGGAATTATGGGAAATGTAAGCCTCTGGTTGGACATACTGCCACCCCTAGAGAGGAAGGGGAGAATGGATGTTGGGGTAGGCAACTGGCAGTCTCTGTCACAGACCTGCTTGCGAGTCCAAGCATATTCAGACGCACCTGCAGTTTAAAACATCTGACTTGTAAAAAACAAACAAACAAAAAACCTCTATTTACAAGTGACCTGCTCTACTATTTCAGAAGACATTGTGAAATTTGATGCTTTGAAGAAACCTGTGAGGTACATCATGGACAAAAGCAAGAAAATGTGTAAAAGATTTACCCTAGTAAGGGCCCCTGAATGACCCAGCTCCAGGGGCACCTTCTGCATTGTGGCACTTTCTGGAAATATAAAGAGCACAGCTTGCAAGCTCTGCAGTGGTTCTAACCCAGGGGCCCACTTATTAGCCCATCTGTGCCAAAATCCATCTCTGATATAGCCTAATGTTTTGCTTTTTCCCCCATGTTTGTAGCAAGTGTTTAAAATTCCCCAATTAGCAATTCAAGCATCCTCTTTTAAAAATATTAATAGCAGTGAAATGGTTATGGGTCATCAGTCATTCACTAGTGTGAATTGGTTTAATTATATTAATTTTCTAATGGCTGATGAAGATCAGCTTCTTCGTGGAAAGGAGACCATAGTTTTGGACAGGGAGGTCACTAAAACACTCTAGAGGACCAAACCTTTGTTCTGCTTCTCAGTTGAAATGGTACAAAAACATAGCCTTGAAATTATTAGAGGCCAGAAGAGGAGAGGCATGAAGGTGTTGAACTGGAGTGCAAAAAGAAAGGTATTGATAGAAAATTAAATTTTAACTATTTCAAAAATTTGCCTGAAATTGTCAAAGTACCAGGAATTGATGAGAAAAAAAACTGTCCTCTCTTCAGCACCGTATTACTCTTAGACCCTTAGTCACCAGGGTAGGCAACATAGTGTTCTCAGGTTAGTAGTATTAGTCCATTGCGTGGGTCCACTGGGGGTTCAGTATATTTTGAAGGGTAGCTTAAAGATAAGCTAGCATATATTGTGTTTAATTTAAAAAATGCATAGATTTCCAAGCCACTGAAGGGGAAGTAAAATTTTACTTCATAGTGTGTACCTAAATTAGGAACTGCCAAATCCAGGATAGTTCTAAACCAACATATCGTTATTGTTATTGCTGATGTAGTCATTATTGTTGAGGAACTCATTTACATACACAACTGCCTGTAGGAGAACAATGTAAAACAGAAAAAGAGGAAAGCAGTCCTGGTTGAATCAGAACCCAGGAATCTCAACCTCCAGGTCTATCTAGGGCCTACAGGCACAAGGCAGACCTTGCAAACCATCATTCAGTACCAAGAAGGAACACTGTCTCAAAATAACACAAGAGCTCAGATTTCTTTAGTAAGAAACATAAGTGCTTCCCTCACTGCTGCAATGTCTGTATAACACATTGTATGTGGATCAAAGTCATGCTTACTGCTGCTGTTGGTGTTCATTTAAGAATGAACGACTAGTTCGTTCCTTGTTTTTTTGTTTGTTTGGGAGGGGTAATTAGGTTGTGGGTTTGTTTTTTTTTTTAATGGAGGTACTGGGGATTGAACCCAGGACCTCGTGCATGCTAAGCACAGGCTCAACCACTAAGCTATACCTGCCACCCCATAAGAATGAACTACTAATATACAGATGTATAGAATTTTACATTTTCAAAGAATATTTGCATTTATGAATCTTGTATAAAACATCAATTCTGTGAGGAACGTAGTACAGGTACTACTGTGATCATTTTATTGGTAAGGAAATTGAATTTAACACAGTTTAAGTGACTTTAAAAAATGACATTGCCAGAAAGTGATGAGGTAAGACAGGAATTCAGAACTGGCTTCTCAACTCCGACTGCTCTTTATAATCACCAGGGAAACTAAAAAAAAAAAAAAAAAAAAAAAAAAGAAATATCAAGGATTTGGGGAGAATGGCAGTGGGATACTTGATTATTAATTCCAGTATCCACCCTCTTCCAGCCAAATCTGAAAGAATAAATCCAAACACCCACAGGCAAAAGCTACAGAAAACTAGGAGTGTACAGGAACCCAAAAATGAGTAAGAAAGTAGGGAAAATCAGCAGTAGCAAATATACACGAGTTATCCACATGTGTGGAAAGAAAAGCAAGAAAGCAAAGCAACTTCTAACGGCTTTGAGAAGCCGAGAGCCCCAAAGTGCCAAAACACTCACTGACAAGTGTAATGCCAATCTGGAAGCAGAAACTAGGAGGGCTTTTACTGGCATCAAATGAATGCGGGGCGCGGAGACCATTGTAAGAGTAGATGTGGCAGGGGCCATTTGAGCCCTGAATTTTCAACATGAATAACAGGAAGCCCCCATGCAAGATAAAAGCTCATCTTAAGGAGAATATCAATTGAGCAGTACAGGTACAACAGAGCAAAGGAAAAAGAAAACCCAGATGAAAGTGAAGGAAGGGTGCAGAGGAGTCAGAGCTCAGAAATTATGCTTAAAAAAATCACTTTATGAAATCAACAGAAAAGGTAGTTCTAAAGGTGTGAATCTAGAAAAGCTATCCTGGATCACCCTTCCTATCTAATTATAGGGAAACTTATTCTCTTAAACATAAGCAAAAGAGAGTGTTGTTAAATTCTATATAAATTTACTATTCAAGAATGACTAACTGAACTAAATATTTTCAATTTCCACAAATAATCTTAGACTTAGTTTTATAATCTAATATACATTGTGTTGATTAATTATGCTCATGTTGATTTTACTTTTATGACTAAGATGAACAATGCCAATAAAGCTGATAAATTTGGTCACAAAATAAAGTTACTATTTAAAAAAACAAGTAAGGAGCAGAATACAACAGGCTCTCTAGAAATATTTATCCACAAAACTCCACCCTGATATTTTACTGCTTCATTTTGCTTTTGTTCCTTTTTTTTTTTTTTTTTGAGGGGGAGGTAATTAGGTTTATGTATTTATTTCTATTTGGAGGAGGTACTGGGGATTGAACTCAGGACTCGTGATTGCTAAACCTGTGCTCTACCACTTGAACTATACCCTCTGCTCACCCTTATATTTTAGAGAAAAAAGTGGAAAAAAATTTAAGAAAGTGATAGAAACTATGAAAGAATAGCAAAAAAAAAAGAAGAAGAAGAAGAGGAGGAGGAGGAAGAAGAAGGAGGAGGAAGAAGGAGAAGGAGGAAGAAGGAGAAGAGAAGGGGAAGGAGGGGGAGGGGGAGGAGGGGGAGGGGGAGGAGGAGGAGAAGAAGAAGGTGGTAGAAGAAGAAGGTGGTAGAAGAAGAAGAAGGTGGTAGAAGAAGAAGAAGGTGGTAGAAGAAGAAGAAGAAGGTGGTAGAAGAAGAAGAAGAAGGTAAAACAAAGAAATTAGGTTATTGGAAAATGGAAGCTATGAAAGGATAGGGGACGAAACTCAGGAATGAACCCGAATAGAAGAAAAAAGTCATTTTAGAAATGGAGACTAAAATTAAAATCACTCAAAAGCAAATGAACACAATGAATAATGCCCTAAGAGAAATATAAAGTGAAAAGAAGGAAAGTTTTAGAATCAAAAAAATACAAAAAAAGATTCAAAATATTATTGAGAAAGAGACAGCTATGGAAGGTAAGCAAAGAAGATGTGACATACTATTATAGGAGTTGCTGGAGAAAACCAAAGCGAAGAACAAATGTTAAAAACTATCAATCAGGAAAACTTCCCTGAAATTAAAAAAATGTTTGAAATTTCATATAAAAAGGGTATGCCACATATATGGGAAAGTCATCACAAGACAACCATGATGTATTTTAATAAAACAATTGTTCTTTAAAGAAAAAAGAGTTCTGTAGGTCTCCCTCTCCAAAGTCATCTGTAAGAAAAAGAAAGTGTGCCCCCCTCTCCAAAGTCATCTGTAAGAAAAAGAAAATCATACTGTCATCAGACATTTTGACTCTATGTCAGGAGAAAGTAAAATCAACATATGTAAGATACTTATGGAAAAGAAAATGTGAACCACTTTGTATTACCCGGGCAAACATATCTTCAAATAAAAAGGGCACAATTATTACTAACCTGCCAAAACAAACAAGAAAACAACAACTACAACAAATCTCACAAAAACAGAGAATATTCTCTACTAAAGAAATTTGTGGACAACAAAAAAGCCTGGAGAAACACTGACATAAGATCTGGTGGTGGATATTAAATATATATTCATATGAAGAACTAAGATAAAATGATAGTTATAATGGGAAAAGTATGTGTGATAGTCACAGTTTCTGACTATAATAAAATGGCGGAACAAAAACAGGGACATATGTGACAAGGAGAATGAGCTCACTGATTGCCTTTTGATACTATCTGGGAGTGAAGAGATATTTCAAATAGACGCTAGAGAAAAGGAACAAAGGAAGACGCTACTAACAAATTTCAAGATTTCTGGTAGTAAGGAACAAATAGAAATTAGGCAGGGGGAGAGGAATACGAAGAAATGAACTACTGGTAAGACACTACAGTGGCTGAATCTTAATATAATAATATTGGGGGAAAGAAGCCAGGGGAAAAAAAGAGTAAATAATGTACGATTCAATTAATACAAAATTCTAGAAAATTCAATTGATGTATAACAAGAAGCCAATTAGTGGTTGCCTGGAGACAGAGATAGGGAACAGAGAGGGGCAGCAGGTGGAGATTACACAGATCATAAAGGAACAAGAGGAAAGTCTTGGGGTGATAGATGGGTTCATTCTCTTGCTTATGCTGATGAGTTCACAGTATATCAATACATAAAAACTTATTGAATTATAAACTTCAAATTGTACAGTTTTTAATATGCCAATCATACCTCAATAAAGCTAAATTAAAGAGATATGAGAAAGGGCTGCACTTAAAAGCATAAGTTCTGGGGAATTTAATACCAACAAAAGGGCATTTATTTTGCTCCTGAACCAAAGTATTTGGGCATCTCTTGATGGAATTAACTTATCTCTACTCCAATCTATGTCATCTGGGGAAATGAAACCATCTGAAGGCTCACTGACAAGTCTGGTCGTTAATGTTGTCTGTCAGCTGAGACCATAACACAGGGCTGTTGGCCAGGAAATCTACAGGTAACATCTCCCTGGAACCTGGACTTCCTTAAAACATGGTGGCTGGTTCCAAGAGCGAGCATTCATGAGAAAGCCCATGCGAAGTAGCATCATACTTCCTTTTATGACTTAACTTCCAGAAGGCTTGCAGTGTTGTTTCTGTCTCATTCAATCCATTGAGGTGTAGACAAGGCCTGCCTAGTTTCAATGGAAGGAAAATAGACTCTATCATCTAATGGGAAGCAACAAGTTTCTAGAAGCACACATGGCATTGGAAAATCTGTGTGGCCATTTTTGGAAAATGCAATGTGCCATGTGGAGTAAATAAATTACTATTTATATTAATATAATTAGGAACTGACATTTGGGGCATTAAAGAAAGAAGATTCAGGTATAAAAGTGATTGAAGAACATCACCATATTTCTAAATTTTAAAATATATAAATATTTCCCAGACTATCTATTGGAAAGACCTAGAAAATGAGCAATTCACTGACAATAAGCGTGCCTAGCAATCAGATTTATGTCTCTAAGTAGATTTCTCCATGACAGCAACTGGGACTCCTTAGAGAAATGGCTGTTTCCAGGAATGCTGAATATGAGCCTCCAGCTGTACCTTAAACTTACATATCCAGTGCTGTATGTCAATTATATCCCAATAAAACTTGAAGAAAAAAAAAGATGCATTTTCATACCAGAAAGCAAGAATGCTACCAGAGGCTTCTAGGACAGTGTTTGAGGGTCTCAGAACTTAAAATGATGTGGCTACTCTGGCCATTGTTGAGACGATGTAAAAATAAAGAAAGAAAATAATTACAAGGTAATAAAGTAAATCAAGTATTTTTAAATTCATGCATTTATAATAATACCATAAAAAAATACACCTCATTAGATTAACTTAGGGAACCACTTCATTATTTGAAAACTGATTTAAAAAGAGTAGGGGGAATCAAGCATTTTTTTCTTTCTTTATTTTTTCTTCACTGTACAAACAACATCTAAGGGTAATCAAACAGTTGATAAGGGAAAAGAGTCTCATTATACTCATTACAGAAGTAGTTCAGCTAATAAGTAATGAATAAATAACTGAACCCAAATATAACCATTTTGTAAATTGTAATAAAAATTAGCAAATAAAATAAAATGCAAATCTTAAATGGAAAAAAAATTAGCCTAAGCACTGATCATCAAAGACTGTTAATATCACAAAAAGAAATAACCAGAAATGTTTTGACTAATGATATGCCCAACATCTATAAAATAGTCTTTCCAAATTGATCCAATCTAAATTATATCAAGCTTATAGGTCTAAACACCAATTTACAGGAAATATAGGGAACAGGGGAACACGTTCAATGAAGTCATAGAAATTCAGTCACTCATAACCATTTGGAAAACTCCACAATACAAATGACCCAGTCTCTTTTTTAAAACAGCAAGAAAGAAAAAGAGATAGAAATGATTTTGACTGAAGGAGACATAAAAGACACATTAACCAATCTCACTAAATTTCCCTTATTTGAAAACTCATTTGAGCCAACAAACTATAAAAACGATGAGACAATAGAGGAAGTGTAAACACTGGCAGAATATTTAACTATAAAAAGAAATTAAGCTTTTAGTGTTCTGGAAGTATAATAATTGATTTTTTAGTGAGTCCTCTTCTTTTAGTTATACATATATACATACTAAAATGTACAAACGAAATTATACGATATCTAGGACTCATATCCAAATACAAGAGAAGGAGGCAGTGAAAAAGGGGTTGATTGGGATAAAGATGAAATAGGTTTAGAAATGAGTTAGTAGAAGCTGAGTGATGACTACATCCTGGGGGTTCATTATATTGTTTTTCCACTTTCTATATATGTTCCATAACAAAAAGTTTAAAATAAACAAATAGTGAAGGAAGGAAGTATGCCCTCACCCCATCTTCAAATATCCTGATTTAATTGTTCTGTTAATTCCCAGGTTTTGGTATTTTTTTTTAAAGTTCCTGGGGAATTTTACTGAGGTCATAAATGAGAACCACCTACCTCATTGAGCTACACACACAGATATACTCATACCTCATCATAACATGGGAGAAAACCATGTAACCTGTCACCTAGGTGACCAACTGATTTCACGAGTCACAAATCTTAATAAAAAACTAGTGGAGAATTCATGTATATGAGTACAGTATATACAGAAATATAAGTATCTTGAAATAATATACATCCTTGCTTGATAGGAAGAATGGCCAAAGTGCAGTGAAGTTCTCTGTGGAGTATTCCTTCTGCACTTAGCTGCCTAGAGAGCACACTGCAGCAGGATGGGTTAATGTGGAGTTAAACTGCAAAGTCATTCAATGACAAGGTGACTGAGGCATTTGCCTCAGGAAAATATGCATCAAGCTTGTATCTGGGGCATTTTTGGTTACAAATAATTCAGCTCAAGTATTTTTCATCATTTTCCATAGTAATGGTATTTGGTTAATACCACACTGTGTTATTTAAAAGTCCATCTTGATTAAATGCTTTGCATGATGGGTGAAACTCATGGAAAAAATAAACGCACCCTGTTTTTCTTATTGTGCATTTTAAGACATATTAATATCACTCTCCCTACTAACTGAAATGAATAAAACCCTAAATCTCAACAAACCATATTTTATTAACACTATTACTCAAAATCACTCCAGCAGGTTACAGCACAAGAGCAATTTTTCCCAAAAAGGGTCTAAAATATAGTACTGAGAAGTCAGTCCTCAAAATATAGAATATCATTATATACTGAAGTCCTCAGTCAGGGTTTTTTCTTAAAAACTTATTTCTATAAATTGTTCTACTTACAATACATTTCAGGGAAATAAAACCTTTAAAGTATTCATCAACTATTGCTGATGCATGTGGCAAAGACCGGTTGAGAACTTACTTGTTCTTTATACAGAACATTCAACTAGGCGCAATTTCAATCAAAATCTCACAAGAAGGCACATATCCAGCAAGCATCTAAGTGGTAGACTCAGAGCACTGACAAAACTGGGGACCCATTTCTTTTCAGGAGCTGGGGTGGTCATCTTATCCCAGAAGGCTGAGGGTACTCAGGTTTGATATCTGGTTCAAATCTCATTCTTCCAATCTCAGTGTCTCTAACTAGTAAAAATATTGATGTGTCTCTGCCCAACACATAATATTCAAAACCTCACTTGGAGACATGAAAAGATTCTTAATTTTCTTCCAAGGACCTCTGCAGAACCCTTTGATGAAAGCTGTACTTTTTAGGCAAAGAGTAAAAACTTACATCATCAGCAGTTTTGTTTTTCAGGGCTCTGTATATGGGAGAGCACATTAATAGTGGACATCATTTTACTTCCTCAAACTCCAGCATCTGCATCTATTAAAGAGGAGTCTGATTACCTGTCTCACAGGAATAACTGAAGGTTAAAAAGAGTTGTTGTGTCATGTGTTACCCATATTACTCTCCAATTTACCCAATGCAATTAGAAAAACTGTCCCTAGAAGAAATGAGTACAACCTTTGTTTTCAAATGCCTTGTTAATTCAGTGTGGTACATTTCCCAACATTTAGGGCAACAGAAACCTTTTTGTCAGGAACATTTACTAACACTTGAAGGAATTAATATTCTGTAGAACACAGTATGGGCAAATATGGGTCTTGGGAGCTGAACTGAGAAGACTAGTGGGCAATTATTGCTGCCTCAAAGGATAACAATGCTTTTCTTAGACTTTTTTTCTGTGCATGGGATTACTCTTATGTACCATGAGGAAAAAACACATTCAGAAAGCAATTCATTGTAGAGCTAATGGGTGTTTTTTCTTTTCTTCTTTTCTTTTCTTTCTTTTTTTCCATCCGGATAACTAAAAAGCTGTTCAGTCTTGTGAACAGTACTGTGAATAATTATAGTACCTACTGCTTTCAAATGAGCATGATTTCTAAAGGTATAGCGATCATTTTAATCTGAAATATAATTAGCTGGACAAAGAGGAATTTGGTATTTTTATACTTTTAACAGACTGTTTAAAAGCAGGTTTGGGGAAACTCAGTCATGGAAATTGAAATTTTGTATGCAGCGGTTCAGATACATAATAAGTAGCCATTCTGGAAAGCCAACTTTGATTTAGCTTAACAAATAACTTCTGCATACCTGCTATATATATATAAGGTACTGGTTAATAAACCAATAATGGTGATAGAAGGTATGTATCCTCTTGAATAACAAATTATGATGAGTCTTTATCGTAAATATACACTCTACAAAAGCTTGTACTGCTCTCTAGGTAGTCACTCTTTGAGCTTCTGCCATGTTTGGGATTCTGACATGCTGTAACATTTTGATTTCAATTCTGCTTAGGAATGCCATTGTAAAAACCATTTCAACTAGTGCTCAAATGAGGCAGAATATGTGTTGTTGCCAAAGCAACTGCTCAGCGTGTGGTCTTGCAGTTCAGTTCCAGAGCAGCTGCCATCTACTTTGGGAGAAGGGGAAATAGAGGTCATCTGGATTGGACTGGTTTCAATCCACATACTCAAATGATAGACATTCAAATTAGCCATGTACATATGATCCAAAGTATACTCAGGAGGTTGAAGCCATCCCAAGTCTGTAAGTGACTCTGGTCCCTGTGGCAGGTAGAATTCTAACACTGTCCCCAAGATTCTTACCCCTTGTCTACAAGTTATATAATTTCTTCTCCTTGATTATGGAGGTTGGATTACCACCTGATGGGAATGCTGTCAAAGGGATTAAGAAGTTGGGTCACCTGATATTTAAGGTTACTCTCAATTATTTTCTTTAGCCAAAACTTGGAATAGTTCACTTACAATGGATATACACATTGCCATGAAAACTCACAATTTCATGGAATATCACATTACTCTGTTTCTAAAACATGATTACAGGTCTGTGAATATGACTGATTTCACTCCCATGATTAGGTTACACGATATGACAAAGATAAAGGGATTTTTCAGATGTAATTAAGGTCCTAAATAAGTCGCCACTGAGTTAATCAAAAGAGGGATTATCCTGGGTAGGCCTAAGCAAGTGAGCCCATAAAAAAGACTGAATCCTTCCTGAAGGAAGAGATTAGAAGTGAGAGAGATTCTCCTGCCAACAATAAAGAAATAAATTGCCATACTGTAGAGAGGGCCAACTGGCATTTTAAGGGGCAAAACAGCACCATAGTTATGTGCAGGTTCTATAGCCTGACTCCTTGGGTTTGAAGCTTGTTTCTATGTATGACACAGGACAAGTTAACTATCCTCTCTGGGCCTCAAGCTCCTCAACTATAAAATGGGGTGATAAAAGTAGTGCCTGTCACACAAACTTGTTGTGAGAATTACACTTGTGAATGTAGTGTTGGAAACATGGCTACCATAATTAAGTGCTTTCATACATGGAAATTGTTCCTATTTCCTATTCCTAAGTGTCATTGTGAAGATGTAACCAGATGTCATCCTATCAGGAGAATTCTGACTTCAGCACCAAGATCTCTTTAACCACCCACCTGAAACCTAAATTTTGGAGTTCCTCAGGACTCTGTATAGGGTTCATTCTTCTTCTCCCTGTTTATTTTCTTCTCTAAGTGATCTCATCCTTCACTATGACTGTGTATCATTTATGTGTCATCAACTCCAAAATTTATTTCTCATACACAGATCATTGCTCTCATCTTTAAATGCACACATATCCCATTACTTATCTGAAATAGTCACTCTGATTCAGGCTCATAGGTGTCTCAAATGTAGCATGCCCACAACTGAATCCTTAGTAGCCCAACCCACCTAAAAGGGAGTCATTTAGGATTTCTTTCTCTCTATAACATCCCATATTCAATTCATTAACATCTTTTCTTTTTTCCCAAGATATAACTTAATCAAATAATTTTTCTTCCAACCATACTATACTTGCAAGTCTGCTCTGAGTCCTTTCTTTATAACATATATAACCATTTAATTATTACTTTTATGTACTAATGTCTGTCTTCCCTGCAAGACTACTCTAATCTTTATTACAACGACTTTGTACTCTAATACTAGCACAGTGCCAACCTCACCAGAGATATTGAGAAAATATTTTTTGAATGAATGAATGAACATATCATAGCTCTCCCTCATGACTGTGTCTGGGTGAGAACAGATTTAACCACCCACACTGAAAGTGGAAATAGCAAAATTTCTTGTGATTAAATGGTAGAGCAGCATATCTAGAATATTAATGTCATAAAAAGTTTGAAATTCATATTTTCCTACCTTTCAATTCCAGATATAAGCATATAATTGATAAGCTTCACATCTGATGCAGCTTCCTGTTGCCATCACCAGTAGTTAACATGTCTTGAATCCTAGTACTAATTACACAAGGTAAATTGCCAATACTTATAACAAAGGTACAAATTCTAGTTCTAAATCAATCAATAGTCATATTCTTTGGTGGTATCGTGAGGAACCATTCCAGATCCTAAAATGATTCCTTCTAATAATCTGTGTCAAACTCATTCTCTTCTATCTCATGCCCAGCATATGATCCAGGCTTCTATATTTGACCTTCATTATTCCACTTAGCTGAGGTAGGTCTCCTAGTAAATATCTTGAAAAAGGTTGGAAGTGCAACCTGTAAGTAAAGAGTTTAAAGTTTTAAATCTATGTGTATTATTTTTATTTATACTCAAACCAAGGAACAAGGTAGAGTTTACACATAGATTTTTTTTATGGTGAGACTTCTGTACCTCTGATAAAACCCCTTGCCCACAGGCATCTCTCTCAACAATATCCCATAAAAAACAATATCCCTGGTAAGAAGTCTCTCCTTCTCACCAGGACCATGCATAAGCTTATTTTATTGAAATCAAAATGCTCACTTCAGCTTTCACTGCCCTCTAGCTACCACTCTATCTCTCTTTCCCATCTAAGTCACATTTTTAGGAAAAAGTTGTATCCATTTTCACATATGATATTGTGTCTTCAAAACATTTCCATTCCAAAGCAGCACAAATCCAATGACTGACTGATATGGGATATAAAGATTTGGCCCCAATAGGCACATGAAAATATGCTCAACATCGCTAATTATTAGAGAAATGAAAATTAAAACTACAATGAGGTATTGCCTCACACTGATCAGACTGGCCGTCACTAAAAAGTCTACAAATAATAAATGCTGGAAAGGGTGTGGAGAAAAGGGAACCCTCCTACAGTGTTGGTGGGAATGTAAACTGTGCAACCACTATGGAGAACAGTATGTAGGTTCCTTTAAAAACTAAAAATAGAGTTACCGTATGATCCAGCAATCTCACTTCTGGGCATATATCTGGAGAAAAGTCCAATTTGAAAAGATACATGAACCCCATGTTCAAAGCAGCACTATTTACAACAGCCAAGACATGGGAGCAACCTAAATATTCATTGATAAACGACTGGATAAAGAAAATGTGTGTGGGGGTATGTGTGTGTGGGGGGGTATATATATATACACATACATACATACACACAGTGGAATACTACTCAGTCATTAAAAAATGAAATATTGCCATTTGCAGCAACATAGATGGACCTAGAGATTATCATACTAAGTAAAGTAAGTCAGAGAAAGACAAATACATGATATCATTTATATGTGCAATCTAAAATATGATACCAATGAACTTATTTACCAAACAGAAACAGACTCACATACATGGAAAGCAAATTCATAGTTACCAAAGGGAAAAGGAGGGTGAAGGATAAATTAGGAGTTTAGGATTAGCAGATACAAATTAATATATATATAACAGATAAACAAAAACTCCTACTGTGTAGCATAGGGAACTCCATTCAATATCTTGTGATAAACCATAATGGAAAAGAATATATATAAAACTATATTTATATAAAACTGAGTTACTTTGCTGTACACCAGAAACTAACACAACATTGTAGATCAACTATATTTCAATAAAAAAATAAAGACCTGGCCTTTCATTCCAACTTTAAATAACTCTGAAGGTTCATCCTAGCTTTGGGGTTGTTGGTATGTCAGCTGAAGCGTTGAATGAGCCTGCATGACAGCCCAACTTTTCCATCTGACTTATCCTGCCATTTCCTAGCCTTCCATAGGCGTTGACCTCAAGAATACTTTTGAACTTCCTAGACTCTGTGAACCCAGTTTGTGACTGAAGCCTTCAATATTATAAGTATCCTTTAATTCTCTTTCATATCACTCTTAACATTTGGACTTTTACATATAATTATGTAACTATTTGATTAATATCTGTCTCCCCCATCAAGTCCTATGCTCCATGAAAATGAAAAGTGTGTCATTTTTCACTCACTATTGTTCTTCAGTACTCATCACAGTGCATTTGTCACATAGTATATGCTTGGTGAACAGTCAATTCCTGTATTAGTATGGTAAACTAATAAATACCTGTTAATTGAAAGAAATTAATTCCTAATGATGAATTCAGTTATTGGATTTAACAATAAAAATTCAACTTACCCTTAATTTAGTCAGTGCATCCTAGGCCAAGCACGTAAAAATTTTCCTGGGGAGAAAAGCCTTTAAGAACGGACTCAGGCAGGATGTTGAGTTTAAGAAAAGAGCTAAATGCTAATGGAAGACCAGCCATGAACATAATGTAGCTGACAGGTTGAAAAAGCATGAGTTTTGGCTTCAGTCAAACATGAATTTGACATTAGACTTTGTCACTATCCAAGTGATCTATCATAAGACTTGAAAGAATCCAGCTGGAAAACACCAGACATAAAGTAAACTCATGATAAATTTTGGTATCTCATCCATATACATCACATTCTCTTCCACCTACTTTACAACTTTTTGCAAAGGAATGCAGCCCATGAAATTGTCTTATCTGGATATCCACAGAGGAAGAAAGCCAATATGGAGATGTAGTTTGCCCTCTTCAAGTATTCTGCTTTCTTTTTAAATCTTTCCATTCTCAAGTTTATTTCAGTAAGCTAGTCATCACAGAATCCTTGAGACAGTTGCTATCGGATCTGGTTAAAAGTAATGAACTGAAACAAAGTATCATGGCAAAACTATGCAAATCGACTCATACCTAAATCAAACTAATAGGCAGACTTCTCACCCACTGCCAGCTAATTCACTCCATGCTACTGGATATTGATTTTACTTGGAGTGGTGGGAAATCTGTCATGCTTAAGATGCCATCTGTTCTAGCTGCCAATGGATGTTACTTCTCACTTCCAAGGTCTGTTGGCCAAGAGTTCATCCCTTATTTCCTGCAGGCTTTTGAAAGCTTCATTAGGTTCCCAGTCAACATTGGACAAGAAATCCAATCTATTTATTCTCATTACTTCTAACAATCGGCTTATTTTATACTTTTAGTCAGGAGCTTCCCTTCAATCACAGGCACAAAAATCAATGGAAGAAGGGAGAGCTGTAACAGAAGGACAGTGGGTTTTGTGGAAAAGATAATGGAATTGTAGGCAACCAAACAACAAGAGTTAAGTATGTAAGAGTCCACAAGGGTATAGGGTAAGGCTGGAGGGATTACACAGCAGGTATCAGTTTGTTAGAGGAAATGGTCAGCAAACTTTCAAAGAGAAGTATGTACTGGAAAAACTGGGCTAAGAAGGAGTCTTCCCCTCAAAAAACACGGAATTCTACTTTGCAGAACACTACAGACATGTCAAATGCTATGGCTGGTGCTACAGTATAGAAATACTTACCCATTTTTACTGATTCACATATGAGTGGGTGATCATACTAGATGTTATAAAACCAAGCAAGTGAGGAGTTTTAACAAGTTAACTAGGAATAAAATAAGTCTAACTCTAAATAGTGAAGTCTAGTGAACATTTTAATTGTTGAGGAGTTTTAAAATTGTGAGCCCAGTTATTTCTTTAACAAAACTCACCTGATTTAAATTTTTTTCACTCTATTCAGGACATACATGATGTTTCAATTTTGAATAATGTTCACTGATTCTTAAGTAGGCAAAGAAAAATAAAACATTTCTGATCCAGGGGTTGTTAGACTTTCCCACCTTTCTACAGTATCTGTCAATCTAAAATTGACAGTATAATTAGCTGATAACACCTAGGTCAACTGTGGTTGGTAAGTTTTTAACATAGATATATTTAGAAGTGAAAACAACTCTAAACAATTCTAGTGTTAAGGCTTTGGGGCTTTTTTGGAGCCCTGGTGAAAACAGAAATAAGCAGATTTGAGGCATGAATAATATATAAAAGTTCAGACATGCAAAGAGCCCAACCATATATTTAAACAGGCTATTCATTCCCTTTGGAATAAGTACATACTTAGTAGTGTATGTTCTAGAATGCCTACTCTGGACACATGCCTGCTATTCCAAGTTTCTGAATTCAGATTCCTGTAATATCCCTGTGTTTCAAATCTATCAGAAAAATTAAGATGAAGAGTCCTCTCAACCACTTTTTTTTTTTGGCCAATTAATTTGTATTTAAGTAATTTTTGCCTATAAAATGTAATAAACATTCACTGCAGAAAGTTGAAGAAAATTAAAACCACTCACATTCTTCCTCACAGAAATAAGGTCTTGGTGAATGTATATAAATCCTTTTCTATACATATAGACATATATACATAATACTTCTTTACAAAATTGAGACTACACAGGGGAATGACATAATATGCATTTTTCTTAATCTGTGTATATTGAGAACTCTCCTATGATATTAAATGTTTAAATGTAGAGCAAGACGTATATTTTTGCATACTGATAAACAAATACTTACTGTAAGATGGTGAAGAGCACTAAAAAGAATACATAGCAAGGTAAGTAGGATAGAGAGAGTGGGAACTTGGGAAATGACTATTTAGAGTTCTTAAGGGGGGTGTCACTGATCATATGACATTTGAGCAGAAATCTGGAGCACAGTGCTGCAGCCCTGGGCAGGAGGGTGCCCAGCATATTCAAGAAATTGCCAGGAGCTCAAGGGAGTCAAAGTGGAATGAACCAGGGAGAGTATCATGAAATGAGTGAAAAAGGAAACAAATATCAGATGTTGATGTAGATATGCCAACGAGGTGGGCAGTCTATCAGGTCGTTTGGTCACTGAAATGACTCTGGTCTTTGCTCTGAGTGAAATAGGAAGTCATGGAAGAGTTCTGAGCTAAAGAGTGATATGATTAGGTATCTATTTTAAACAAATTAGCTTTTCTTCTCTGCAGTTAGTAGAATAGAGGGGTAGTAGCAAAAACAAACACAAAAAACATAGAGAAATCTATAGCAATAATCCAAATGAGAGCTAACTATGGCCCTGACCAGGAAAGTAACTGTGGAGATACTAAGAAAAAATTGGGTTCTGGATATATATTGAGGATAGAGCCAATATATTTGCTGGTAAATTGTATACAGAGTACAAAAGAAAGAAAAGAGTAAAAGAGAACTCCAAATATTTTATCTGAAAATTGACCCTCGAAAAAAAATTCAAAGGTGAACTAACTTCCTACAAAGGGCCATACAGCAAATATTTTAGGCTTATCAACCACAAGGTCTCTGTCACAACTATTCAATTCTACTGTGGCATGAAAGCAGTCATAGACAATAAATATAACTACAAACACAGTTGTTTTCCAACAAAACTTTATTTACAAAAACAGATCATGACTGGATTGACTCATAGGATATAGTTTGCTGATGCTTTAATCTAAGTTGTCAAATTGATGGACACTGCGTTGTTTATAGCATTTCTCTATTGTCAGAAAGACAGCAATTACTCAGAGGTTTTAACCACCTGTACTATCATACACTTTAGTCCTACCTCTTTAATGGTCATTCATTGATATTTGCTCCCTTCCCAATCTGTCTACTACTGTTTACTTCTCAGTCTTCAGACAGGGGTGTGTGTGTGTGTGTGTGTGTGTGTGTGTGTGTGTGTGTGTGTGTGTGTGTGTGTGTGTGTGTGTGTGTGTGTGTGTGTGTGTGTGTGATTGATTTTTAAGTATTCTTATGTTGCATTCTTTGGATAAATCCCACTTGGTTATGGTGTATTGTCCTTTTTTTATATATTGCTAGATACAGTTTGCTAATATTTTATTAAAGACTATTACATTAAAGTCCATGAGGGACATGGTTATGCAGGTTTTTTTTTCCTGTAATGTCTTTATCGTCTGGTTTTGCATTAGGATAATATTGGCCTCATAAGATGAATTGTACTCCTCATTAATTTTCTGAAAGAGTTTATATAGAATAAATATAATTTATGCCTTAAGTGTTTGATACCATCCACTTGTGAAGCCATTTGGCCCTGGAGGTGGTTTCTAAAACATATAGGTGTTCAATTTCTTTTTAAGTCAATTTTGTTGCCTCACAAAACATAATTTCCAAATTTTGAACTCCAGAACTATAAGATAATAAATTTCTGCTGCATCAATTTACTATATTTATGGGTTTTTTTTTACAGCAGTGATAAGAAATTAATACAGATAGTAAAATAGGAGGAAGGCAATTACTGAAGTGGAGACATAAGAGCATAACTGACATGACGCTTGCTACAAGCCTGTTCTCAAACTAATCTATTACAGGAAAGGAGACCTATGAATGTTTGGGAAGTGATTTTCTTAAATTACCCAAGAATTCCTCGAGAAAGTCTTTTGTGTTCCAGGATATAGTTACTCTAATTTGAAAACCACTGTTGCTAGGAGTTGACCACAATAGTATATTGCTGAAACACTGTGGCAGAAAAGATCACTGGAGGAGAAGTCAAGGAGTTGAAAAGTCAGAGCTGAAGCAATTCTGTTTATAAACAATGAGTTAAAAAGAAATATAAAGGAAATATATTCAGGAGAATAATTGAGAGCCAGGAGATAAAATCACAAGGAATGAGACGTGGTGACAAGGGAGCTTATCAATCACTGTAAGAAGAATGACAATGGATGTTGAATTGAATGTACAATGTGTTTTAATTTATAGCTGATTACATAAAAAACATCTCCAATTTTCTGCAGATGTTTCTAATGTTAAAGTTACTTATACATTCATCTTGCATATTTCTGATTTCCTCATAGAAAAAAAATCCAGAAACTGAATTACTCGGTCAAAGTGTACATATATTTTTAAGAATTTTACTACTTTACAAATATCCCTTTAGAAATGTTTATAAATTTATAACTCCTATTATTGTATGAGGGCCTGAAGTTTCCTGACACCATGGAAATAATAATTTTAAAAATATTTGCTAATTTTATGGCAAAAATTTTCTTTACTGATTTAATTTGCATTTTTACTACTAATGAAATATAGTATCTGTATCTATATTTACTGGCTATCTAGATTTGTTTATTTTGTAAATTTTCTCATTTACTTTAACACTACAAATGCATTGTCTTGGCAGTGTCCTTTTTATTTTTAATGAAATGGTAACTCATATTCTATAATACTTAATTTTCAAGGTGTCTGAATCTCACAATCATCAGTTGGAGTTGGACGAAACAGTATATTCTATTTACACACGAAAAACTTGAAGACTTAGCAAGAAGAGTTTTCTCTAAGTTTAGTCAGCTCAAAAATGTAAACCTAACATCAGAACCTAAATGTTCTAAATCTTAATTTAGTGTTTATTCCAAATTCTACATTTCTAGTATATTATAAACATGAGACTTGGAACAAATGCTTAATTTATAACACTTGATTGTACAGGTCTGGCTCACTACAAAAACATCTTACTTAGGACAAAATTGTAGACCATGAAAACATGTTTCCTCTATGTTTCTCTTCTCAATCTCAAGGAAGGGGAAACAGTGGGGGGAAAAAGAAATAATGAAAAAGATAAAAAGATAATTTGCCCTCAATCTAGCAAACTTCATTAACTGAGGTCAATGCTTTTTTCAGTCAGGAAAAGATTTTCATTTCTAAAATAATAAAAGATTTACTTTTCAAAAAAGACAATGAATAGCAGAAACTTCTGAGTACCAACCATGAGTTACAAAGAAATCCATTAAAAGAAGTCACCATAGATGGAAGGAACATTCCTCCAAGACACTGTTGCCTAACGAAATCAGGAAATTTGTGGTATTTGTTACTGAAGATAGGAACTTACGGGTTTCTTTCAAAACTGACCCAAGTTATCCAATCAGAATAGGGACTGCTGTGTAGTAAGATAAGCCCTAAATACTGATTAGTCTGTCATGAGCCCCTTTATAAAGTTTATGTCTCTTGTATACAAGTAAAAATTCTACATCCTCCCCAAATTGTTTTCTAAAAAAAATTTAAATTTTATAGAAGTCCTTGTGAGACCTAATCCACTGGAGCTGATTGGCCTGTATTACTAGAGAAAGGCAAACTCTTCTTTATACCCATGATCTCCTTGGATGAGTCTCACCCCACACTAGAAAACTTTGCATCCCTCAGCGAATGATTAGATTATTTCTGATTCAGGATGATGTAGATTACTGTATCTCATGGCTATGTGGTTCTCTCCACTGGAAGCAAGTGTTAAAGAGGTGGTACCTGTCTTTGTTATGGGTATATCTGTCAGGATTCCAGATAACCTCTAGTAACCTACAGTTCTTAAGAACCAGGTTACAGGGGCTGCAGCAAAAAGACTGTAGGCCAACCTCAGCTATATGGTAGAAAAAAGGTGTCATGTCCTATACTATTCCACTGATACTACTATGCTTTCGCTGATGAAGAAATCTTCAAATTATTTTCTACTGACTATCTTTTTGTGTATTAGTGGGAGCAATTAATTACAAGATGTTCCCCCATCTTACCTTAAAACCCCAGTTTGCTTATGTACAGGAGAGAAAATATCTTTTTTTCTACCCTTTTAAGTTCTCATTTGGGACTCCTATAAAAAGACAGATTAACAAGAGAAAAGCATACAAATTTCTTCAAGTTCTACATGACATGGGAGTCTTTGTAAGGAAATGAAGACCTTAAGAAATGGTTAAACCTGAGAGTTTTATGCTAGGTTTGATGAAGAATGGAAAGTCATGAAAAGATATGATAGGACAGAGTCTGAACTAATTCTAGTAAACTGGGGGAAACTTAGCAAGGCTTGTTTGTTCAGATTCCTCTCTGAATGAAGAGAGATAAGGATGCTGTTCCTTTCATCCAGATAGAGAGAGGGTACCTCTCATATGAGGGTCTTATGCCCTGCTTCAGGGAAGGGTCAATAAGTCTGTATTGCACATGTCATTGCTCAAATTCCTTCAGCTTAAAATATGCAATATGCCAAGGTACTATATTCTCATTATAATCACAATTCTGTATTTAGCTAAAAAGCATTCCTTTATTTGAGACAACCCAAATTTCCCCTGATCTACAGTTAGTAATTGTGCCTTTAACACAATCCTGCACATATGAAGTGACTTAGAACTCAAGGGAGATATCAAATGCCTAATGAGCCAATTTATTTGACTGGTACACTGAATCTTCTCTGTATCAATTTAGAGTCTCATGTAGTTTTTTTCCCCACTTTTCACAAGATTCCCTGTTCAACTTAACAAAGAAAATGCAGGAAAAACCTGAACACTCAAATCTTCCCCTTCCTTTGACACTGATGATAAAGACTCTTATGAAGAGGACTTGAAATTATTTTGCAGCTGCCTTAGCCATGGCAGTTCCAAGGGACACCTACTCAGCCATTGTTCCTTCCCTACTCTCACAAAACCCTGTATCTCTTCCAGTAGCTGAGCACACACCCTTAGCAAAAAAAGGGCTTTCTCTCCAACACCCAGTAGGAATTTGCTCACCTCTTAAGTATTTAAGCCTTAGTCCCATGCTAAGCTTCACAATATAGTTAAATAATTTCACAGGTTTATAGGTGATAAGCAAAAATTTAAGGAGAAATCTAGAATACTGTTACATTTAGATACCCTAGATTGCCAGATTTACACCAATTTAATAGATTCTTGGTTACCATATCAGAGGGAGAAAAAAATGACTATTCAAAGTAGACTGGAAACCTAATGAGCCATTAGATCAGAGGACTTGGATAAAGCAAATAATTAGATTCAAAAGAAAATTACTGTGGGCCATTCCTCAAATCTTCCCTATTATGGTTAACTAACATGTTAGTATAATTATTATGGACAAGTATTCAAAACTATAGGAAAAAGATTCTTGAATCAACTGAGTACTTTAAAAAAAAGTCTCACTAATACTTTTAAACAATATTCTGGTACCATATCTGGATTTTAAACAGAAATAATAAAATAATTTGGAGAATTTGAGATTGGCAAGTGGTTCATCTGGAATTACCAAAGATAGATGAGCACTATCAAGACTCTTAAAGAAGAACAAAAGAAAAGGAAAAAGCTTACAGCATTACAAATTAAATAATTGAGTCAAGATGACCAAGAGCATTGGAAACAATAAATTCCCTTTTCAAAAGGGTCCTTCTGAAATATTAACACATAACAAGAAATTTATCAAAGAAATCAGAAATAACTTGGACATTGGAAAAGAGAAAGCCCTATGAAGGCTCAAAAATGATTTAAAAAGCTGATGACATGTCCTACTTGGGACCCAGTGAAGGTTCCAGGGCATATCTTCACAAATAGCTTTCTCCAGTGGTTATTTCAGAGTAAGCTTAGCATAACTGTTTAAGGCAAATCCTGACCTTTCTCTTGGATGCAAGTTTCATTATTCCTACACAAAGCCACTTCACTATACCTTAAGAAATCTCCCAAAGTAAATTAGAGTGTAATTGTCATTGGGAATTTCTACTACTACTCCAAATTTGCCTGATTCTGTCTCCTTATCTATTTCCATTAGACTCTTAATGAAAGAACTTAAAAAGTATGTTTTTCTTCTACACAACTCTACTCTGGTTAAATTACTGGGTAGATTTTTTTTGTAAATGAAATGGCAAAACTCAGTTCATTTCAGAAAGAATTTACTTTAAAAAGTCTAATGAACTAGATAAAGCTAGGCTATAATGGCACTATAAAGTTAGGTTATAATTTCTGTATCTTCACATTCCCTTCCTCCTAGCAGCCCCCAAAATAGACAAGTTTCCTCTGGCTTATAAAGGAACAGATCTATAGATATACACCATACATTCTAAACAAAAACAGTCAAAATGCAGATACAGACTCATAAACTCATTCCACAAACTTATCCAATACCCATTAAAACCAGAATCTATCAGAGGAATGAAATAAAAAATTAATTCTCTGTCATATACTATGACATTACATATCTCCTGTTTTCCTGGGTGGGCAGAGGGTAGTATTAGGGTTATGATTAGTGTAATAGGTTCTCAATGCCATGAATATAGCCTTACTCTCCAAAACAAAACCTAATGCTTTCCACGATCTTTAATCTAGTGAGTGGGTCTATTAGAAAACACATCAGCATATATCCACACCAGAGCCTAGCTGCGAGGTATGACTTTGGTACTTTTAATTACTCTTACTGCTGTTAAATATCAAGGAATTGAGCCCAATACAAGTAAGATAAAACATTTTCCCAATGATTCTATACTCATACTAGGGATTTCACTGAAAGCTAACTAAAAAGCCTTCAGAAGCAGATGACCCACAAAAGTAGACATCTATACTAAGATCCTTAGATCAAGTAAACAGCTTTTGAATGTGGATAGCTTGTTTCCAAGTCCTTTGTTTCACACTCCATGACTAGGAGTATGCATAGACATGCACTAAATCTTTTTCTTATTTTCTTGCCACTGATAACTTTGTTCTTTACTTTGTGCTGGTTTAATAAGATCTATTGCTCAGATGAATTCCTAATGATTATTTTGCTTAGAGCTGTAAGTTTAACCTTTGTTACACCTTGGTATTCAGACATTGTCTTATTACAGCTGGCTTATTCTTTTGTTAACCTCTAAGGAAATAATGACTGGAGGTATATGATTATTTTCCATTTCTTGGTAATGGAATCCCTGTGGCCTCAGGACCACATGACTGAGCAGGTTAAGCTGAGTTCTATGTGGAAAGAAATTACTTGAGATCTTTCCCTTCTAAAAGTAGGCTCCACAGTCATACCAAGCCAAGGGTATTGTGCTTAAAAAAGCAATCATTATGCAGATTCAGGGATTGTTGAGTAAATCATGTCCTCTTCTGCAGAAAACCATTCTCTTTTGACACACAGCTTCTGCTGTACACTCGGCTCTGAATAACTGACCGTGAGCCAGAGAGTTACTCCCCATCATAAGCTAAGTGCTATGTGAACCACCAGGCAATAAAGATTGACACAGGTGGCAGGAGTCCATCATCAGGTGGAAGTGGTATGTGCAAAATACTGAGCTCCTGAGGAAGGCACACATAAGCTGCCATGAAACAATGATTTAGAGTCCCATGGTGCCTACTCATGGTGCATTGCCTCTTCTCCCTCACCTCATATCATGGCCGCATGAAGACTCCCCTACTGATGACTTTCCTAAGAAGGGAAAATAGCTGGGCATGATATACAGATGGTTCCAAAAGATTATTCAAAATTATCCAGAAATGGAAGGCAGTAGTAAGTACTGAAGGGGAGCTATATAAGGAATATCCTCCTTGCAGGTAGACATTTAAGCATTAGAATTTTAAGTTAGATATGCTCAAAAGATGAGATTGACTGGAAAACAGAAGTATAAATCTACACTTACCTGTCTGTTAGTCACTAACAATTTAGCTGAACGACCAGAGATTTGAAAAGAATAAGATTTAAAAATTAGAAAAGCTGCTCAGGAGAAGAGGTATGTGGATGGGTCTTTCAGAATAGGCACAAAATGTAGGGGATATTTCTGTGTCATGTAATGAGAACAGGGTAAACACAGAGAGGAGACACTGAACAATCAGGTGGACAAATGTTCTATTCTGTGAATATCAACTATGGCTGGAGATTATGGAGATTAAAAATATGAGTTTTCATTCCCCATTACTGGTGTGGCTACATCCACTGCTGAGGGTTCAGCAACATGGATACCAATTCTGTGTTCCTATTAGGCAAAAAAATATGATATACTTGCTTAGGGCAAAGGGATTATGGATAGCAGAAGTGGGAAGTTACAAATACCAACGATGGCCATATGACAAGCTGCAGAAAAGAGCTACAAACTGCCCATATATTCTTTATTCTTTGATATGTATATATTTGCATAATTTAAGCTTTCTCTGTATCTTCCATTATGAAATATAAATTATGCTCATAGTAGTCAACTCTGTATTTCAATACTCAAGTCACGGACCATCAGAAATGGCATGTGAGCCTTTCTGCCTTCCTTTTTGGGAAGATGAATGTTTCTGCACTTGAATTAAAGGTTAATTGCATCATATTAGTTGGAAGCAATACATTATATGTGTCTTTATTCAGAAATCAAATATATAAGGAGAAGTACTGCACTTGGATGTTGAGTTGATAAAAGGGTGAACTGTGTTGAATGGCTGACTGTCAACTCAGCACTGTCCCTATTCCCCTCATATGCAATGCAGAAGAGTAGCCAGGAAGTAACCACATTGTTCAGGATCCACTATTTTGTATGGTTCTGGGTTAGAGATTGCCAATGAGAGAGACTCATGTGATATTCTACAGGCAGAATGGAAAAATCATTATTCTTGGGAGTTTATGATAACCAGATTCATGGATCTGAAGGATATTCAGTGATTTCCCAGGCATTCCAGATGTACCCACATTTTTGTGATAACCTGATAGTAGACAGGAACTTTCCCAGAGATACTAAGATTGCAGCAATTCTCAGGCAATCTTTTAAGAATTACATGCTTTAGAACCTCAGGCTGAGGTAATTAGTGACTATTTCCCTGACCTTCCAGCTAAAGACTGGCAATATTCACTCTCTCAGCTCTTCAAAAAAATCATAGAAATTCCAACTCCTTTCATTGGCATTATTTCCCATAATACCTAGAGTGGTTCCAATCAACACAAACCCAGACTGATACAAATTATGTGCCTTTTCTTTCATCTATGTGCATTTGCCACTCAAAGTCTCTCTGATTTCCAAAGCACAGTCCATCTGTGACACTGGCATGAGCATGTCTCACAAACCTTTATAGGCATTTGGATATGGCTACCTTTTGTTTTGAAAATATAGGGCAAGATGTAGAGAAGTACTTTCCTGAGGGCTGAACAGTGTTGATGAGAATGGATGCTCATGGTTTCAGATTGCATTGTGCCAGTATGAGTCCTGGATCCCAAGTGACAGAAATAACCATATGTTCTTAAATAAACGTACTCTGAGTGTGTTCCTGTGATACTCAGGATCCTCTAAAGTGCAGGGTATAGGACAGGAGGCTGTCTTGCCCCAACCTGAAGATACTTCTAAGAGCAAGAGTCATCTATCCAGAAAGACTACAAAGTGAACTACACTGTATAAATGCTGTAACTTCTGCTCTATATGTCACCATCATTTTAAAACCTATCACAGTCAGAAACTGGGATGCATTGTTTACATGTTTATATAAAGTCACTAAAATACATGGAGTCCATGTTGTTCCATAAGTAAAAGCAACCTACATTAAACTAGTCATAAGAGCACTAAGTCATATTCCTTCTTTATTATTTACATCAAAGGCCAAGAGGAATGGCTATATGCCCACAGATTGGAGGTAAAAAGGTCCAGATTGTTTTAAGCCTTTTAGAATTACACCTCAGAAATGCTTATAATAAGTATACTCAAAATAGCTGAGAAACCAACCAAGTGACATATATGCTGCAGTGCATTTGTTAGACATTTCCTACTGAATCAGAGTAATCTAAGCCCACACAGAAGACATCAATTGCTGTCCCAGTAGTAAAGAAGATTTTAGGTTCATTTTAATCCTAAGATTAAAGGGATAGAAAAGATGCTGAGAGATCTTCAAGTTCATCAAGATTAGATTTAAATTGCTCCAAAGAGAACAAAATCCAATCTCTTTAGACTCTCTAGGAAGAGATATTCAACTTCCTCTGCTACCATTCTCACTGCTGGGATGTGACTCTAACCTAAATCAATTCTGTTGCTATTTCCTATCCTTTGTTCCCTAGTAGACAAGTACAGTTTGCATCTTCTTTGTCAGTGAACTCTTTGAGATTGGTTTACTTACATTTTTACAAAATACATATGTGATCCTGAAGCCTGGGTTCATTTCTTCAACAATCAATTTATGAGCACCTCTTATGTTATTATGGCTGCTGAGCCAGACATTGGGAAACAGAAAGAAACAAAAGGAGCTCATAATCTAAACTGTAAACCTAAACACCATCTCTAACCTTTGTAGCTCTTTATGGTTTATAAACTGCTTTCATTCTCTTGATAATATTTGAACTTCATAAAAATCTTCTAATATTTTCCAGGATTACTCTATCAATAATATGACCCAAGACATAACAAAGATGTGAGGGATCTTGAGCGTCATTCCATATCTTTCAATTCTTTATCCAAGGCTCTTCTTTATTATGCCTGTTTTATAAAAATTTTTATCTGTGAAACCCTTTCTTCAAATGAAAACTAAAGCAATAGGCCAGCATATTTGAGATCCAAGCCTGGATCCTACTGCTGCATTTAGTCATACCAGGTATTAGTCTTGCCACCCAATATATTTGTCCTGCACATTCATTATAAAGAAGATATTCACATTCAAAGTTTAGCAAATAGCATAAGTTTTCCAAACATTTCATGGGAACATGAAGAACATACAGATCGTTTACTACAAACTGAGTAAAGAATTGCATCGGACAACTTCCCCCAAGTATTGATATCTACTTAGCCAATCAGTGGTCCTTTCTCTCTCACCTGGCTACCTTTCCTTCTTGCTTTCCTTTAAGTTTCCTCTGCCTTGATGCAACACATGCACACAGTCAGCTCTAAAATTCACAGTGCTCACAGGTAATCCTCACTAGTCTGTGTAGCTGTCTTGAAAGGTGTAGTCAATTTCCCATTTTGACCCGAGTGCTTTAATTGGAGGTTATCTGATTGCAAGTAACAAAAAACAGCCTAAAACTTTCTGTAACAAAAATAGTTACGTCCTTATTGCCATAAGGGACTAAGTCAAGTGGTGGAAAGCCTGAGTCAGAGGTTTCTTTTGCAGTTTCTCCAGTCCCCAACTCAGTGGCTGCCCCATTACTATCACCTTCTGAAGAACAATATTATCTGCTTCTCCCAGTAGAATAAGATGCCCCATGGGAGCGAGACAACACTTTAAATACCCATCAGAGATTGACAATAATATCCACAACCTGGAAGAGAAAATCTGGTTGACTCAGCACATGCCAGCCAGGTCAGAGGTCCAGTAAACCATGGCCAAAGTGACATAACCCATTCTCTATCCAGAAGAGGTGGTGTAAATACACTATCAAGAAGGGGCCTTAAAAAAAACAAAGAAGGGGCCTTGGATGCAAATGGTATTGCTAAACATACGTTTAAGTCATCATTTAAAGCCTATACCTTTGTATTTGAGGTCAATATTTATATATTCAGCCAGTTAGTTAGCCCTTCAATTAACAAATACAAGTTTCTGCTCTACAGAATACTCCATATAGAACAAACAACAGTCCAGTAGAGAGTAAAGCATGTATACAAATAAGATAGAATACAATGTTTCTCCGATAAGGATCTGTTGGTTTATTTCTGTGATTCCATAAAGTTGTTTATGATAGTGTTTAAAGATTGTCTTTGCATTTTGTTGAGAGTCCAGATTATCTAGATAAACCATGCTTTTCCACAGATTTTCATTGCTTAAGTCTGATTAGTATTTATGTGTAAGGTATGAAATGACCACCTGTTTAATCAAGTGTTTCTTACACTGGAATACACAGGTATATCTGGGAAACTTTGAGATTACTCAAGTTTAAGAAGAATTGATATAAGAAAGTTGAGAAGGTATTGTCATTTATTGAACCCCTCCTATGAACTACATATTTTTAGAAAGATTTTATAAAATTTCATACATAACCTTAAAATAATCACTTAAAGTTGGTATTATCCTCTTTGTGTAGATAGTAAAACTGAAGCCTATAAAAGCTAAATAGTTGTCCAAAGGACATAGAGATGGCCCAGTTGAAGTCATAATGCTAATCTGAGTATGTCTCATCTATATCCTTTCTTCTATGTAATGTTGACTAAAGAGAGTGAACAGTTATGTGCTATATTCCACACTTCTATTTATGGCATCTAGGAAGTTAGAAGGTAATTCTGACAACACCAGAAAAGCTGAAAAGCATGAGGTACATATAGAAAACAAAAAATATCTGAATCCAGTAAAGGTATCTGGCATGGAAGTAAGGCTGCCAGATAAAGCAAGCAAATGTACAGGACACTCAGTTAAACTTAAACTTCATATTATGAATCATTTTTATAGTATGAGTACTTCCCATGAAGTATCTGGGATATATTCATATAATAAGTTACTCATTGTCTATTTGAAAATTCAAATTAACTGGGTATTCTGCATATTATTATATGGCAACCCTCCATGAAAGGAGGTAGTTGAGTACAAGTGGGAGGGGACGAGAGTGGCAGAGACAAATGGAGCTGAAGGCTGTCGACTGACTACGATTAGACCTTACTCTCCAGGCAAAGGGGAATCATTTGGGGTTTCTGAGATAAATAGTGACACAATCTGATTTGTGCTTCAGGAAGATTAATCTGGCTGAGAAAGGTAAAACAAATTAGAGACATGAAGAGTTGGAGGTAGTAATTCAGAGGAGAGGTATGAGGGCCTGAATTACACCACTTACAGTAGGATAGAGGTGCCAGGGCAGATTTGAGTGAGGTAACAGAGGTAGCATCATCAAATCAGGTAATCTCAATTTGGCTAGTGAAATTTGTCTACCTGGATTTGTAGGACTAATAAACACCATTGGGGGGAAAAAAGTACCATTAAAACAACTGCTTGAAATGCCTCTTGGATTGTTTCTCCCACACTGGGTGACATTTCTTCAGAAGCTACATAAACAGCTGAGACTCAATCTGCAGTTCCTCCACTGAGTTCATGGAGTACTTTTTCATCATGACAGTGAACTCAGAGCACACACTCAAGAGGCATATGATGGATTAAGGACAGCTTTGAGCTGCCACTGGGGATGAAAAACAGAAGACTGAAGACTGCAGTATACCAGAGAAAAAAATCCTTACCTTTTGGTTGTCTTTTATCAAGCATGAAGTTTATCTTTTGCCCCAGGACCACAATGTTTTCTACATGGGCACAGCACTTTATGGTCACAATGTAGGTACCCTCCAGAGGCGGTTACCTAAGTCATCCATCAGGCCTGGTCGCCTGTTGTCATATGAGTATCATCTAGATACACACAAACACTGAAAAAGAGAACAGAATAGGTTGGCAACCTTCAAAATTTTTAAATCAATTTTAAAAATTTATTCAGCTAATATTTATTGCATAACTACTGTACTCTAGAACAGGGTCAGCAAACAAAAGCCAATAGGCCAAATCTGGCCCGTAGCCTGTTTTTATAAATAAAGTTTTATTGGAACACAGACACACTCATTTGTTTAGCTGCTTTCAAGTCTCAAAGGCAGAAAGAAATCCCATTTCCTACAGGGTCACAAACTTTCCAAAAGAGATAGATAATAAATATTTGAGGTTTTGTGGAGTCATTTGGTCTCTGTCACAACTACTCTATTCTGCGCTGCACAGCAAAAACAGCTACAGACAATATGCAAATGAATGACCATGGCTATACTCTTGTACAATTTTATTTGCAAAAGCAGTTCAACCTGCAGCCATAATTGGTCAGTCCCTGGCCTAGACCATAGAATGTCTCTGGAAAAACCAATAATAATTTCCCCAAGAACTAACTAACATTGGCTCAGTGTTTTTATTTCTCTCCACTACTTAGACACAGAAATTTGACAAAATATATTCTATGTGTTTGTTTGGTTTTTCCATATGATGACTCACCTATCTTGGACAATGCAACTCCACAGTTCACAATTAAATCTCAAGTTCATGTTTTTCTATTTTGTTCTCATTCTGCACTAATTGAATAGACGCATAATGACCACAGTTAAGAAAGTGTTGCTCTCATGGGGAAAACTGATCTCTTGACCGACTTGGAGATGGAATGATGTGATGCTATATCCTCTATATCCTAGTAATGAATGCCACAGCCTGGCAACCAGCCCAGAGGTTGATCAGATTTGGTATGTCCAAGTTATAGCACAGAGGCAGAGGGCTGGGAATTGCTATGTTTGTCAATTTTCTGCTTGGGATATGTGTCCTAGTGGAAAACAGGATTCAAAAAGAAAAGCAACATAAATACGTTCAAGTAGGAAGATTTTTACTAGTTCTAATTTCTTCTTCCTATTGGCAATAATGATAATAATATCAATATTGATGATGATGATAGCTTTGTGATTCTAATCTCTCAATCAGTGTCATCTTCTACCTCTCTTAACACTGCTACATCCAATGGCTGCCAAGACTCACATGTATTTAGTGTATTATGATTACCTCCTAACTGAGGTCTCCACTTTCAATCTCTTTTGACATTAAAGGATTCCTTGGCTTTTAATTTAAAGATTCCCATAAAGCTACCTAATTTCCTCTTCCAGGATTACCTCTGTACTTTCTTGCATAAGTAACTTTTTAGCTGAGTTCTTTTTTGGGGGGATGTTCCCACCCCAACCCCTAGCTGTCAAAATTTTCTCATTGCTTAGGAAGCAGTCTCTAATACAGTTTTTTCCAAGAAGAGTTTCCTGTTGCTCCATTAAGTAAATATACTCGTTCCCTACTCTCATGTCCTCAAACATTTGTATTTCCCTACCTTCAATAACCATCCTCCACAAGCACTATCTTCCTTTGTCTACTGTCTTGAGTAAACACCACCAGATAAGCAACTTAAAGACTAGGATTGTAATTTAGGGGTGTTGTATCATATAAGGAAAATGTATTTAAATCTGATGGTTGGATATCAGGCCCAGCTACTGCACTTGGTAGAAGTTCTCATCAGATCTTAACATTATCTGTATTTCAGTGAATCAGAAATCAACATCCTCCCACACAAACTGACTAACACAGTGTTTAGGTCATAGTATATGCCAAATAAATATCAGTTCTTTTCTTTATATGTTTAGGGTCCTCCTGACCTCTAACATAAAGAATGTTCAATATTTTAAATTCATTTGCATGGAAATGTAGGTCAAGATAAAGGTCATACTGGGAACTTAGTATCATCAACTGAACAATTCTACTTGAATCTCTCGTATAGCAAAATCTTTAAAGGACTAATTTCCAAATCTCAGTTTCTCCAATACGAGAAACAAAATATAAATGAACCTAATGTTCCCAGTTGTGTGTGTGTGTTGGGGAAGCGGGGGGAGACTGTGTAAATGAGAGAGAGAGACTTGGAAGAGGAAATTTAATACTTAAGTTCCAAAATCAGACCATTACTTGGATTTTGTAATTTATTTTTCTTAGTCCATTCAGTAATTTTTCTTATCTGTTCAGTTCAGGTTTTAGATTGAAACATCTTAATTCTTTTTTTTTTTTTTTTGCTCTATACTGACTTTTTTAGCTTTCTTTCAGTTGTATTTGCCACCTCATTTTGCACTGTCTCCATATTCAATGCAATTACTACAGACAAGGAGAAATTTCACTAGTTCTTTCATTTTAAAAAAAATCAAGTTGCTTAAACAACATAAGATGACCTAATTAAACAAGAAATGAAGTTTTAAAAATTGTGAACAAACTGAATTTACCTGAATGAATATTTACCCAATATTTGACTGCTAACCAGTTAAATATTGGGTAAATATTCTGTAATATTAATGTAACCCTTGAGGAATAAATATATATTTATAAATAATTTGGGGAAGTGAATAATTCACATTGATATATCTCTTTTTTAATGCAGGTTTTTATATATAAGATTTGTTTTATGTGGGATAAATCTATAATCTAATTGATATTCATTTCCATGATGACAAAATATGTATTGGCTTCTGAGAAAATAAAAACTATGTTTAATGAAATAAAGAGGAACTGCATTGATAAATTTACCCACAGTTTAAGAAAGGGCAGCCAAATCAAGTACCCTTAACTCTTTCATTCAAAAAAGCCCTCTCCAAAGACAGAAAAGAAATACAATTCTGTTAAAACCTCAGAAATATGCTGCTAACCAGTTGAATATAATTTTATAGATTTTTTTATACTTGAATATGACGAGGCTTTTGATTGTCATTTCTTCAATGATGACCAGTTGCATTGTGATATACAAATGTACTACTCCATCTGCTACTTAACAGTTTTGCTATGATGATACAAAAACTTACAATGACATTTTTCTTGATATAAATGCAGATCTATAAAACAGATTACATCTTCAGGATCACAGAATGTTTGTACTAATGGGATCATAGAGATGACTTTGTGTGTAGCCTTTTCCTTTTATATTTCAGGATGTTGAGACCCAGGAAGATGACATACCCAAGACCATCCTAGTAGTTGGCATCTACTCCATAGGACGCCTATATTGTTTCCTGTTTTTTCCTTTATTCCACAGCTGAAAACAGAAATGGGAAATTCTAGCACATTCAAAATCCAAAATTTTCAGCTTAATCCCTTGCTTACTTGTTGATGGCCTGAGCTACTCTAAAAATTTCAGCACTGCATTCTTCTGATAAATGCCGTAAACTCTCAAGATGGTCTTTCAGGCAGATGTTGGACTTCCTATCAGCTATCTGCTGACTTCCAGCTCCTCTCACAGTCTGTTAGACCCAGATCTTTCTGGTTGACTAGTCAATTACCAATTGCCTGTCTGCTTTCTTGTATTCCAAAGGTTTCTTATTGTATTCTCTTTGTTCTTCCGAATTTACAGCTTTTTAAAAAATCACTTTGCTACCATAGTATCAACATTTGGATGAAAAAGGGTTTAATTTACTAGTTTAATCATCCTCTGGGATACTCTTTGACACAGTAGAAATCCCTGGCAGGTCAGCATACCTTCAGGGACATCTGTAGAAGGATTAAGATCTTTGGGGTCAGAGAAACTGAGACCAAATACTAACTTTGCCATTATTAACTAGGTGATATGCAGTAAGTTAAAATATCTAAGCTTCAGTTTTCCCTTCCAACTGGAAATAATATACATTTTGCAGCTTCTTGAGAAAACTGGAGGAAACTATCTGTAAATTACCTAAATTTTTTTTACTTGAGTTGTGACTCACCAGTATTAATTCCATTTATTTATTTTCTTGAAAGCAGATCTAGAGCTATGCTACTCACAGGGTGGTCCATGGACCAGTAGCATCTGCATTACCCAGGTGCTTGTTCAAAATACAGAATTTCACGTCCTACTCTAGACCTGCTGAATCAGAAGCTGTATTTCCTCAAGATTCCCAAGGCACTTGTATACATACTTAATGCATATAAAGTCTGAGAAGCCCTGCTCTAGAGGTTCATTTTTATTAATTGATAGCTGTTAAGGTAAGAGGGAGGCAATGGGGAGGTCTATTAATGAAGTTCCAGAACATTCTGGGACAGATTCAAAAGTTCTGGTGAGAAAATGGTGGAAAATGTCTTCATCACTTAAAAGCATATTCTCCTTCCAGATTTTACTCTCTCCCATTAATAAATTCAATTAAAGATCCAAAGCATGCTGAGGCACCTTGTGGCACATGTTAAATCGATGCAGTTCCCATACTCCACCACCACAAGGATAATCGGGATGGATCCACGCAAGGTGAGTGATCCATCCAATTATTAGTGTTTCTTGAGGAAGCATTTCCTGTGGCACCTACATAATTAATTTTAAAACCTACAAGAAGATCCTGAATGTAACTCTTTATATCCAAGCCTGACACACACATAAGCACAGATTTCCTGTGTCTACTGACCCAGTTTGGAAGATGTTTCATCTTCTGTGCTATAGCCAGAATTTATCCCTAAAGCTTCACCTTCAATTTGTGGGGCCTTACAATGATGCATTCTCACAGGTGCAAGCATTTTGAGAGCTGTTAGAAATATTAAATGTGCTTCAGTCAAGACACAGTGTTGGAGCAGATGAGTGGATAAAGAAGATGTGGTATATTTATGCAATGAAATACTACTCAGCCCTAAAAAAATAATAAAATAATGCCATCTGCAGCAACATGGGTAGGCCCAGAAATTGTCATACTAATGAAGTAAGCAAGAAAGAGAACAAAAAATACCATATGATATCACTTACATGTGGGATCTAAAAAATGACACAAATGAATGATTTTACAAAACAGAAGCAGACTCACAAAGAAAATAAAGTATGGTTGCCAAGGGTAAGGGGGGGATGGAGGGATAAATTGAGAGTTTGAGATTTGCAGATACTAACACTCTATATAAAACAGATAAACAACAAGATCCTACTGTATAGCACAGGAAACTATATTCAATATCTTATAATAGCCTATAATGAAAAAATATATGAAAAGGAATATATATCTATATATGTATAACTGAATCACTATGATGCACATCAGAAATTAACACACTGTAAACCAACTCTACTTCAATAAAAAAAAATAAAACTCAAAAAATAATATAGAGACAAATGGAAACTAAATTTTTGATGGTGAGGACACTGCAGTATATACAGAATTTGAAATATAATGTACACATGAAATGTATCTAATATTATAAAACAATATTACCTCAATAACTTAAAAATAATTTTTAATGTAAAAAAAGAAATGGTGTAGAAAGAAATAACCATATACTGTGCATAAAAGAAAATCTCATTACTCATCTTCTAAGAAATCGCTCAAATTTTAGTACTCAAGGTGCTAATTCCATTTAGGAAATTAAACAGAACAATGATTGATAGACAACTTAAAGTATACTTAATTTGTATGAACAGGTTCTTAGGTCACATAGGGATGATGAGAGTATTCTACGGCAGACGTTGGAGCCCAGCTGATTGTTACGAGTGTTTCATGATTCTGTATAGGCCCCTAAATTTTGTCTGCTTAAAAAAATTAAAAAACAAATAGTAACTTCTTGGCATAGGAATATTTTGTAGCAAAGCATCAAGATACTTGAAGCACTCATTTCAAGTTTGGACTCTAAATTGAACTGGTTACCAAAAAGAATTATGAAATGTCAGTGTGATGACACTAATTATTCTCCAACTATCCCTTAATCTGATCCCAAATAGGGTACTCTCTTAAGCGCAGCCTTAGGTGACAAGAAAAAAAAAAAAATCAAGAAAGTGATTAGCAGTTTCTCAACCAGGCAGAGCTTTATAATTGCAAAACTACTTTGGATTACCACCTTTAAACTGCTGCACCCAGGAGCTTAATAAATGTTAATCAGGGACTGAATAAACAAATATTTGGTAACAATGCTCTACCAGTACATGTGGAAAAGCCTTTAACCTTAGAACCTTGTTTGGCTAACCAGTCATCTAGTTTGTCTAGTAGATCTTTCCAGATCTCATCAGTAATTTCAAATGTTACCTCTTTGTATGTATGAAAGAAAAACTCTGCCAGTTGTTATGCTGACACGTGTATCTGAGAAGACATTTCACCGCCAAGAGTAGAAGCTGGATGTGAGAAAATTTCATTATGCACACATTTCCATTAAAAAAAAATGATCAGAACTATCTCTCTTAAGCATAGTGTTTAGCATCAACCTGGAATCAATTCAGTTGTTATTATTGTTTTAATGGAACTGCTTTTTTTTTTCAATAAAACTTCAGTGAAATTTGTTAGAAGAAGTTTTAGTTGCTGGCATTCAGTCAAAGGGTTTGTCAACACGATTTCACTTCTTAGATATGTTTGGAAGCTTTGGAAAAGATTTTTTCTTTCTACTTGGAAGTCTCCACAGAATATCTGGAGGCATAAGCATCAGATAGTCCCTATTCCAAAATTCACTTTATATTAAACTTGAAATTCCCAGGACTCACTTGGGTACTAGAATATGCAAATATATGAGTGTGATACCACATGAATACATGGTTAAAGATTCCATGACTGAACAAGAATACGAGTTTAAGTGAAATGAAATGTATTCTTTTCCTTAAGAGAAGTATAAAGAAGACCAGAAACCTTGAAGTTCATTGAGTTTGATGATAAAAAAAATAATATGGAAAAATTCATTAAATTAAAATTTAAAGTCTGGTCTGTCTCTTTGTGCCATACCATGCTTCATTAACTGACTACCTCAGTTGCTACAGTTTAGAAGAATATCCAGCTCTTTTTAGAATATATTTGCTCTGACGGAGAAGTTGGATATTATTCAAGGAAGAAGAGTCAAGGAAGAAAATTCTGATTCACGCACTCACCTGAATGTGCTACTCTCTAGCTGCATGATCTTAATTCTTTCTCAGAACCTGACATCCCTCATTTTGAAAATGCCTTCTCTCTCACAAGATTGCTAAGCTCTTGTAAAGCATCTGCACAGAATTTGTACCTCAATAAATGTTCATTGCTCTGCCTTGCTTTCCCTCCACAACCTCAGGCCATGAATAAAAGTGCTTACATGGCTTACAGACTTCCTGGTCTTCACTCAATTATTTACCTTATCGATGGCAAACATTATTATCTGTACTAGAAGAAACAGTCACACGTAAATACATGGGGTATATATCATATATTGACTTGGCTCATAGGCTCAGGATTCTGTGATCACTTGTGTGAAAACAAACATTGAATCTATAGATAAGAAAATGTAGAGACCTGGGATGTTTTAAGAAAAAGTTCTGTACCAAAAATTAGATCTCTTCTCTCGTTAGTTTCATCATCAAATGATTAGGTAATTTTGCTCTCACTTTAGTTTTTGAGACTAATTTCTTCACCTGAAAGACATGATTGAAAATTTGTCTCAGTTAACTCAGAGTCTTATAAGGATTCAATGAAGTATGGAAAGCTAGAAATCTACACAATTCTAAGGCAGCAGTAATAGTAGAACAATCTTCCTGCTCCTCTAAGCAATTCTGTTTTTATCAGCAAACATGTGAAGAAAAAAGATGATTTTCTACGTGGATCACTCGTGACTCTAAAGTTTTCCTCATGCTGAGAACCAAGATGTCATGGAGGTGGAGGACTAGATTAATTCTCTCTGGGTGAGATCAAGGGAGCAGTCAAAGGGTAGGAGTTAGATCTCTATACAACAGGTACAAGAGAGCATTACTAAAAAGACGAAAGTTTGTACACAAGGAGATGTAATATGACACAGCAGGTTATGACATAAAATTGTATAAATATTTATCATTTTGTGAATATGTAAACATAGTTTGAACAATACAAAAATTAAAGGAAGTTGAACTTCTTTTCCTTGATTGGGAGCAAGGATTTGTTATCCAATATAAACCAACAGGCGTGTACCTGTTTTCCATTAATGAGGACATGAGTCATTTTGGCATGGGAAATAAAGGTATGAAAGCAAATGAGTGAGGGTATGGATACCACAAGCAAATCTATTGTGTTATCCCCAGCCTAAGAACAGTGGCCTACCTCTGAACCTTAATCAGCTATCGAAAGGGCTTCACAAAGACCTTCTTTCTCCCTGTACTTAACTTCTGAATAAATTTTTGAAGCCTTTTGAAAGACTACTAACAGACTCCTGCTACTTGCTGGCAATGATCCATCAACCTTGTGCCCCAGGTTCCCAATGGATAGCCATTGTAGACAGGGAAAGCCATGGCCATAACTCAGTCATAACTTATTTTTTAAGGCATAACTATTTGAAGGGTTTGTTATCAAGAGAGAATTTTCATGCTGCTTCTGTTTAAATATCAGCAAAACCTTCCAGATATATACACATACATTCCTCATATAATTCTAAAATAAGAAGCCTAAGAGAATGAATCAATCTGTAAAGAAAAGCAACAGTCAGTAGAGTAGGAATTTTTCTTAAAATAAATTATTTTTCTGTTACAGAAAATTCCCACCCCAATCACCACCTTTCTAAGAATTTAAAGGAATAAAGCCGAGGTCCATAGAGAGCAACATTTATTGAAATCTGGTCACTCTTTGTGAAACCATAGACTATTATGCCTCAGAATGCAGGAAGAAAAGTTCCCCAAAACCGAAGATTGGACACAAACAGACCCAGAATCATCTTCTAGTGCTAGCAGAGAGTTTGTTTCCAAAGAAGGATAAATCGTTTAACTATCACCTATTAAACAAGGCTCTGATATTCTACCAAATCATGTAAGAAACATGGACTAAGGAGGCAGAAGAATTTAGAATTAGGAATCAAGATGTCTCACTCTGCCTCTAGCTATCTGTGCATCATTGGCAAGTAATTTTCTATATTTAGCCTCTGTTATTCCAACTGTAAAATAGAAAGGTTAAACCATGGTCCCTAACGTTCCATCCAGCTTTCAGTCTCTGATGTTTGATCCACCTTTGTTCAGTAGTGACAAAAGGAACCTATGGGCCACACAAGGAGAAATCAGTTTTGTCTTAGAGGGACCAGTCCTCCAAAATATCACCTCTTTCTTTATTTCTGCATAAAAAGTATTTCTTAATTTCTGTTTATTTGGTTATACTTAACAGGCCAATAAGCACCATCTACTAAACAAACTGAAGCTAGAACGTTGACAACAATGTAAGATTTTTTTTCTTTTCCCAAGACAGCATAAAGCATACCTTTAGATTCAGGGTCATCAGTGACTTCACAAAGCCTAAGGAATTTCTTTGATCTTGCTAAAATGCACCTAGTCCTAATAATCCTAACATTCAGTAATCTTGGGTTGGATCCAGGTGCCAATAATTTGCTCTGTGATCCTGAGCATACTACTTAATCTGCCCAAACTCAGTTTTCTCTTCTCTTCATGGTAGGAGATTAGAGTAGGTTTCATGCCTCCCAAAGATCCTATAATTCGTTTAAACAACACTGAAAAAGAGTGATTGTAATTTGCAGTCGAAAGATACTGTACCTACACTTCATCCTACCCCTACTTTACCTTCACTTTCAGATCCATTTTGCAATGACTGCGGAATTGCTAAATTGCAAACACTTTCACTCAGTGAGTAATTCTTGCAGCACCCAGAACAGTATCTGACATATATTAGGCCCTTTACTATGTGTTGGTTGAATGTACAAATGCAAGGAAACTACAGATTAACAATGGGCAGCTTCAACTGTTATATCAACTCCAACCAAATCCTATGAAATCTAAGACTAGAAACTTCTGAATTGGAAGTTACAAAAATTAACCAGCATTCTGAGAAATATAGTTACTTATGTATCTATTGTTTTGGGATAATCTACAACTAGGACATAATTCCGACTAAATGGATATGATTCAAATCTAAAGTAATCTGTCCCTTCAAATTCAAGCAGCATAGTGGAAATTTCATATATGTTGAGTAATTAGGTCCATATCTGGTCAGCATTTCATTATTGATTTATTATTAAAGATAGGTCACAAATCTAATTACAGTATTCTATTTACATCTGGAAATCTGTGCTATGGTCTACTTTGAAGTGCTACTGCAAAGGAGAGGGAAAGGAATAGCCATGAGACAATGGCAATAAGTTAAGCTTCCTGGTTCCTCATCTAGAGTGATTTAAACCCACTCCTGTTTCAGTTTGCAAGTGTAGAATGGTGTCAATTAAAATCTCTCCTGCATACCTTCTTCATGAGTATTAATGGGTTACTGTTGATTCTTAATATAGAGGAATATTAAATAGTATAGATAGTCTAGAAATAGGAAGAATAAAGGAAAAGGATGGAAGCAAACACAAGGAAGATACTCCTTTTAGCATTACTGGATGTTCTATTGACATCATCTTTGATTTTTTAAGGGATCCTAAAAGCTGGAATGATGAAAACAATAAAAGGGTGGTGGACTGGGGAGGAACCATGGAGAGGTGCTTGGCAAAGGGAGAAGAGAAGTGACCTACCTTCTGTGGAATCCTCAATTATCAGTATGTTTGGTGACAATAATATTCTGGCTGCTATCTACTATTTGCATATACATGCACATGCACAGCCCTATTTATAAACTTTAGTAATTAATTCACTCTGAAAGCACCTAGGGGTACATTTATTGTGATTTAAATAGCATATCTAAAATTTATATATTATATATATATATATGTATCTTTAATAAATGAACAATTTATTTCTATAAGTATGGAGTTAAAGAAGATAAAATTGTTGAAAGGGATTTGTAGCAAAAGGACAGCCTCTGAGCCAGCCTTAAAATATGCTGGGAGAGAAGGAAGAAAAAGAGGAGGGAGGTTGTATTAAAAAATAAATAAATGGTGACCATAAGGGCATTGTTACATTTAACAGAATTCCACCTTTGCCAGAGATAGCAGTTGTATATGCAGCAAAGTTAGCCCTCCCCCAAAGAGAGCTAACATGGGGGAAATATAAAGCCTCAGTAGGAGCTCCATCAAGTACAGCTTGAAACTTACTGGAGTAGAGGACAGAGGACACATTATGTTATAACACAACATAAGCACTGAAAAGAAGGCCATCAGGATTCTAATTGCTCAGGGAAGAGTAAAATGTGAGGTATAAAGGAACCAGACTAGAGTGAATTTCTACCCAGAACAGGAAAAATTATTAATTTTATTCAAATATTGGCTAAGGGAAAATTATTTAATTTTACACATAAATTGTTTACATTAAGCCAAATTATATATATATATATATATATATTTGAATGTCAATGTTACAGGACTTTTGAAGATAAAATATTAAAGAAATATCTTGTTTATGACATACTAAACTCACAACCCTAGAGTTTTTATACCTCTTTTCCTTTAAGAACACTTAATTTTAGAAATCTGAGAAGTACAATGGGAGTTAAGTAACACCTCTCTGAATCAAGTACACAAACTTCAAGACATCTATTGGTGAAAAATGTTCAGATGCCAGGACTTTAATAGGGAGAGGATGTCCCCATTCCCTGAAGATAACCTCTTCATGCATTCAGAATGAGTACTTGCTAACAAAAGCAGGTGGTTCTCCCCAAGAGAGGCCAAATGATGAGTGATAAAGATGTTTGCAAAGGTAAATGCTGAAGTCAACCCCCTTCTGGTTTTTCTCTACTACTAAATTTAATATAATCCTCAACTGTACCTACTACGGAATCTCAATCTTAGAAATCACATCTTGTTTATAACCGACTGCATGAGCAGAAGAGACTCTGAAACCTCTTGATGAGCTTTCAGATCTGCTGGTGATTCACTAAATATTTTAAAATAGTAGCAAAATAAATAAATGAAAATAAAACTCCCAGTCATTTGTGTCAGGAAGAGCTAAATTCCCCCCCAAAATGCAGAGAGACCCTACTTTAATAAACTGCAAGTAATTGTTCAAATAAACAATGGCTAGTAGAGCAAAAACAAAGATGAATTTACAACTTCCAAAGAAGCCAAAGAACTCATTTCCCTTTTGAAAGGATAAGGTGTGTCCAGCAGTGCCTTTAGTAAGGTAAAGATATATAAAAAGACACAATTATATTTAGCAATTTGGGAAGGTCAAAACTAAACCTTTTATTTTAACTTACATCTGTATAGGATGTAGCAGAGCAAACAAACAGAGAGAACTGTTTACCAGACTAAAGCTGCAGGGCACATGGCAACACAGCAGGCCCAGGCTAACAGCGGATTTCCAAAGGACAGCCCCGTAATGGAATTCCTAGTGGGACGATCAAAGAGGTGGAACCATCAGCCAAGCATGACTGCACATAACAAATCCATCAAGCTCTATGATATCCCTAGCCAGACAAATAGCAAGGAGCACAGGGACTTAAATGGTATTTGAGAAAATTTACTATCCCCCTGCCTCTAGCAGGGTTGAGAAATAATACCATTCAAATTCCCATCTATTCCAACAACACAATCAAAATACTCTTCCTTAGCCAATTGAATTTACTGCCTAATATTTATTTATTCTTAACTGCATCTATGTATAGCTATATAAATAAAAATGTTTGTGTATGTTTTAACATAACTGTTATCACATCAAGCAAAATCAGCTTGACAGATTTTCATGAAATGTAGAAAGTATGTTTTGAGCAAAATGATTTTAAATACAGGCTATATGGCATACCTGAAATTTGCTTTGGGGTCCTCTGTGGGGGAGGGAGGCAGTCATTTACCAGAGCATTTAAAACAGAAGTGAACTAAGAGGCCCATAAGACTGATAATGGGAGTGATGAGTCGTAGGAGTGAAGATGCATTAATGTGCCAAGGACAGAGAAAACAATCAGTAGTTTTAAGTATGAGCCCCAGATCGATTATCAAGAAGACAAGTGTGGTTTGCGATCTAACCACTTCTCACCTGGATAACTCTATGTAGAACTGTTCAGGTGAAGCAGCATCAGTCATTTACTTAGTTAACTGTGATTAATACATTTTTCTTCAGCAGTTCTGAGAAGGCATTTTTGGAAGGACTCATTAATGTGGAGTGAATCCCAGCCCCATCCTAAGTCAGAGTAAGGAAATGCTGACCCCTCAACACCTCACACTGATGAGAGGGGTTTCAACAGAACACTCAGAGCTCCAGTTCCCCACAGTTACAAAGCATTCGGGCCTGGTGTCTGGCTCTCTCCTGCAAATGTAATGGTCCAGAGCCAAGCTGACTAACCACTAATGACAAATCAAAGGAATGGTGGCTGAGTGGGTTCAGCCTGAACTCCCAGTGTTTGTTGGCATAACACACACATAAGCATTTCCCATGGATCAGATGTGTGCCAGGCAAGAGAGAGAGCCTGAATGTCACTACGTCCTGTCTGAGTGGATACAGAGTTGAGTAGAGAGAAACTATAGGTAATACTTGATTTCTAGTGGCTGTGGAAGGACTAAATCATCATCCAGAATAAAGAAATATTTGCTATTATCAAGGGAGCTACAGGTAAGAGATACCCAGTAACTTGGAGATAGGAGAAGGTTTCCTCCAAAGACTACTTGAGTATCCCATGAAAGGAAGAATTAAAACACCTGCCAGATCCAGAGGACAAAATGCATCTTTTGATAGTACTAATGATACAGAACTTACTAGAGTAGTCATGGAGGGCTTAGATTTTCATCCAGATGCAAGGGAAGAACTAGCTTCAACAAATATTTTTAAAGAGAGAGGAGAATAAATATATAGTTGCTTAACTGTTATACCTCAAGAGACATGGTGGTTCAGTATACCAAATACAGTACACACACATAAGCAATAGCACACTCACACAGACGCACAATGTGTGATTAGGTAAGGCGATTTAGAAGAAGAAAACAATTTAAGAAGCACTAACTAAGAATTATACTGCTCAGGGACTTACAAGAGCTCCCAACTATCTAGTAAATCACACTTCTAGCCCTCAGTCTTATATTTGAGACTGTACTACCTGACCCCTTGTGTCCACTTCTCTTCCTCACAAATCTCATTTTCCATCACTCCCACATGCACTTCCTTTGGCACAGCCAGGCAAACTATTTATCTTCACTCTCATTACTTATATCCAATTTCTTCTGCTTTATCCAAAGAAATACTTCTCATTGTTCAAAGAATCCTCAAGACCAAGGAAATCCAGCTATTCATCTTTCGTGCCCTAGGGTTGTATGTTTTCATGGCTGCGGATTTTTTTCACCAATCAAGGTTCAGTGGTTCTCAAAACTGGCTACATATTATAATTACCTGAGAGCTTTAAAAATAATATCACTGGCTGAGACCCTACCCTGTAAGAGTTGAACCAGAATCTCCAGAGGCTGGTGCTGGGCAGAGGTGTTTTATTTTGTTTCTGATTCTTTAAAACCTCCCTCAAGTAATTCTAACATACAGCTAGAATTGAGTCTACACTGGCTGAGGTATAACACACCTAATCAATTTCTTAATGTGGAAGAATGTTTCGGTTTTCTAAGCTGGCCCCATGAGAAATTTTGATAAAATGTCAGTTGGTTGTGCAGGTTTTTAGTATTCTGACAGGTGAGAGTGGAATTAGACATGGCTATGGATAAAATGTTGGCCCTGGGAAAACAGAATATGGATCGAAAAAGGGAGAAATGGTTGTGCCAGAGCAGTAATTCCCAATGCTGAATAAATAGTGGAATCACTAAGCACCTAAACCATTCTATGCTGGAGCCACAGCCCCCACAGTTACGAGTTACTTAGTTTGGTGGGCTCAGGCACCATGCAGTTTTGAAAAGTTCCTTTATTGACTCCAGTGTACAGACAGCATTGAGAATCACTGCCCTGGAGGGCAAATAAGGTTAGTGTTCCCTGACACTGTGTAATCAAATGAAGCAGATTCTTCTATGAAAAATCGTTCCTTAAAGAATGGAGAATAAATGAGGACATTGTGTCTATGAAAATGTTGTTAGCTTGGGGGATTTTATGTTCAAATATGGGCCCCGTATCTCAATCAATTTGGTCACAGGAGGTCAAGGCATTCAATGGAGGCATCCTGTACATAGTTAGGTATGTGGAAAAGAAGGAAACAAGGAGATCTCAAGAGGTCTTCTTTGCCTGTTTGTAGTAGGTGGGGTTCCTTAATAAAAGATAGGAACTTTATAGGATTCTGTCCCCTTGCTGTAGAGTAGATTCTTGTTCAGAAATATTCATTCCTCTCCAATTCCTCCATGGCCTGGAAAGTACTTTACCTCTTCTTTCCTTCAGGTTTAACCATGTGACTTCAGCCAATGGAATGTTAACAGGCAAGATACGGTAAGGGCTTGACACATGCTTGAGAGATGGAACATGCTCTGCCAGGGACATGAAAAATCATTCCTTGATTATCTTGTTGGTCCAAAGAGGAAGGGGGACACACTGAGTGAGGTTGCCTCAGCCTATCCACAGACCTGCAGTGGGATCCTCTCAGTTCCTGGGGCCTGAAGCAGAGCTGCCTAGTAAAGCATTCTGCAGATGGACAAACTAAATAACTGCTTACTTTGTATGTGGATGTAACTTTCTGGTCATTTGCTATGTAGCCATACTGTGGCCAAAGCTAACTAACACATGTGCTTTCCACATCTTCTTAAACTGAAATGTGCTCCAATCCTTGACATGTTTTGCCAAACTACCTCAAAATCTACTCTTTTAAGAAGTCTTACAACATGCAGGAGATGATTTTATTACCTCATTTCCTCACCATCCCTGCAAACAAATATGGTATTAGGTTCTACCTTTTGGAGGATGCTCCATGAAACACCTCCATCAACAAAAAGGATTGTAAGTCTAGTCCAGGATTAACGACAAAGCTTTACCTACTAATTGCTGATATTCATCACAGGACTATACATGATAGTTTAAACTTAGAAGAAATCAATGTGACTAATATTAGGAGAATCTTTAAGTAACATTCATAATTTTCATAAAATAAACTGTCATCCCACATTTTAAAAATATGCTTATGAAATCTAAGTAGGAGATAGTATTTATATTAACAAAGCAAGATATCAAACGCCTATAAGGTATGGTTTCAATAATACAAAACAAAATACATATAAAAGTCTAAAAGTGAACCAAAATGTTAATGGAGATTGTCCCTGAACAAGGAAATTAAGAGTGTTTATTTCCTTTCTGAAAGACTTCCCTGTACTTTCTAAATTTTTTTTGATGAGTAAGTTTTACTCTTACATTCAGGAAAAAAAAAAACTCTGAAAAGGGTAAGAAAGAAAACAGTCCTAAGGGACTTATAAGTCTGAATAACACACTTGAAAAAGGTGAAATAAGCTGATAGAGGTCCTTCGTTTTTATAACTTAGTCAACTGGAATGTGCAATGAGCCTGAACTCTCCCAGCTGGTGAAAATCCTCTACTTCTAAGGATCCCTTGTTTCTTCTTAGGAATACCTCTCTGCCTGGACCCTACTAGGAAAAGGTTTCAGTTTTGATCTCTCAAATCCTGCACAGTCCTTCTATATATTTAGTTGCCTCCTCCTTGGAATCAGAAGCAGTTCAATACTAACAAATAAGGTTTTTTATTTGCATTTGGTTTTATTTCACTTTTCCGATCCCACTAAGCTGCTTGAAACCAAAGTTTTACAGGTAGCCAATACATAATGAAGTGAAAGTCTTAATAAATGTCTAATTTTACATTAAGCTTTGAATTTTAAAAGCCACTATTTATTCATACTGTGAAATTCATGTTTTTGAATGATTGATCTTTCTTATATTTTATATAAATTGAAACAATCAATTTGATGTCTTGCTTTGTTAATATGGCTACTGTCCTTTACTTAAATTTCATAAGCATACTTTTGAGTGAATGGATTATAACTTTCTTAAATGGAAAAACTCTATCACATTCATCTTTGTTATCCTTACCACGTAGCAAAGTGGGTAGCACGCTGTAGGTGGGGCTGACACTAACAATTCTCATTAATATCTGGTTTTGCTCTGTATCTAAGACCTAAAACAGGTCTTGCTTTGCAGGGACCTTGCAGTTAGGTGGGGCCAAGTATACAGTTCTGGCCAGTAGCCTATGCTGGGACATGACACCTGTCATTTTAGATCTGAAACAGTGAGAAGTCCCTGAACTACCCTCTAAATTCTCTTCTCTGGCTGCAGCAACCAGGAAGCCCTGTGTTGAATGGTAGAGCTGCGACAAGTTGGACACAATCAGGAGTCATGGGTCACTACTTGCAAGGCAGGTATGTGAAGGAACTGCTGAGCCTGCAGCAGATTTTGCTTGAGCAAGGAATAAATGTTTACATGTTAAGCTACTGAGGTATCAGGATTTATTTGTTCTTGCATTACAGTCTAACCTATCTTAATAATGTAGGCACTCTTTAAAGTTGATTTGAATTTAATTAGAAGCTTCTAATATTCCACTGTCAAAATATGTTTGCTGGTATAACCAAAAGCACTCATGCCTTTATTTTTTCTACTAAATGTTTCAGCATTTGTTAAATTTGGCAAGGGGAGAAGACAGACTCTATTGTGTAGGCTATTTAATAACTATAGCCTTAGAGGTTGTAAAAAGGATGTGTAAGCTGCTAAAGCCCATGCAATAAGCCTCATATCTCATTCTTGAGCTGCAAGGGAATTTTCCAACCAACTCCCAACCTGTACTTAAATCTCTGGTAGTGGTCTGATAGTGTACAGTGTATGGCACAGCATTAGGTAGAAGACACAGGCTGTTAGATGGACATTCTTCAAATGTACAGAAGTAAAGAATGAGGCTTGATACACAGTTTTTTTTAAAGGAAAGAGGGTAAATACGAGCTTTAAATCTGGTTATACCATTACAAGCTCAAAAACCATAGAAACAAGGCACTTCCTTATAGCTAGACATCTATAACTCTCTTTTCCAGGAATGGTCCTTTGTGTAAAAACTAGCCTTAATTATATACTCATTTTTCCAACAGTGAACAAGATATAAAAGATCCCAGACATAAGAGTCATAAACATGTGCAGCTAAAAGACAAATATGTGTTTGAAAACCCCTTTTTCTGGAACATTGAGTTTCCAAGGCTGTATGTAGACATACCCCTTTTACTGGAGTAGGGGATTTATAAACCAGTTAATAACTAGGTGATTGGCTGAATTTAATGGCTGCTAATTGATTCTTTACCAATTAATCTAGATAAAGTGATCAAATCACTTGTTTATTTCAGGCTGAGTAGCAATAAAAAGTCTATTACTCCTTTAAAAACATGGTGCATAGAAGCACCCCCACATTCAGTAACTATATTGGGTACCATTACATATTTCAGGGTCTGTCTCCAGCTGCCTTAGCATCTGTTTCAACTCCCTGCCTTCCCCTTCCCCTCAGATCTTTTCAGTTTTTTGGGTAGAGGTAGGTCTCAGCAATGCCAAATCCTGCATTTGCTTTTAGAAACTCTAAAAGCAGGAGCTTGCTGAATTTCACCTTCAGGGGTGTCATAGATGTTTGCAGCTTCTCAGGTTTGTTCATCATCTCCTCTGCAGTGTTCTCACTTAGACTGCCTGCTAAAGCTCGAGAAAGTTAGTGTTTAATCTTAGCACGTCACCAAAGGAAAGAAAGCTACTCTATCATTTTTTAAATACCTCAGTGATTCAAATTAAAACCATGGGAAAGTCCAGCCATATTAACAAAGTATTGCAATTTGTTAATTTCAAATAGGACAACAAAGAGTTTAGAGAAACAATCAATCTCCTACCAAACAAATTCTAAGGAAGGGCATAATCTGAAACAGCCTAGTGCAGTGGGTTTTTGAAGGCTCCATACACTTTTTGTGGGCCAGAGTTCAGAATTGAAGTCTGAAGGAATCAAGGCCAAAATGTCATATTAAATGAGAAGAGAAAGAAGAGAAAGAGGAAGAAAGCATTTATATAAATTTAGGGATTTATGTCCTCCTCCCATAGATGTAGATGTATTCCTTTTTATGGCAATTGTATGATGGTTCAAGTGGCCACATCCCTGTTAAATGTCCCACCTCCAAAATTTTATAACCCAGATAACCTCACAGTGTTACCTACAAAAATTCATCTTCCAAACTCACTAATTGGACAGATTCAGAAACTTGCCAGTTTATCATAAGATAGGAAGTATTTATATAAGGCAATGATGTTATTAGGACCACTACATTATAATCCCAGATTGCACAATATTAATAAACAATATTCAAGGTGTATAGAAAATTATTAAACTACGATCATCTAAAGGCAAGTTGACAGAGTCAAATTACCTAGCCAAAACCACCTCTGTTCAAATATTATTTTTTAAGAAAAATCCAATGCTTTGGATACTTGTTTACCCGAGTTTATACTACTAGTAAGTGCAAACATACAAATGTTCTACTTTTTTAGTTCAAAATACTTAAACTGCTATCAAGTATAAGAGCATAATCATTATATAATTGTCAAATAATTAAATCACTCCCAAAGAGGGCATCCTCAAAATGGCTGTTCTCTTAATATCAAAGAATTAGGCCTTCCATACCTACTTGTTTATTTAATTTAAGAACTCCAACTTCCATACCTGTGTACAGTGTTTTCTTTAGAAGTGTGAAGCTCAAGAGGGGATGGCTTTTTCCAATTCCCATACCCACTGACCTATTTAGAATGAATATTTTATAGATGGAGAAACTGAGATTCTGAGAAACTGACTCTGAAAACACCAACACAACATGTTAATGATGCACATGGAAGATACACACAAATGTCTGACCTCTGAGGTAAGTTGTTTTCCAGCTCTCTGTACTGCTAACTTCATATTTTCAGATCCTACCTACTCTTTAGTGCTGTACATGATTTCTTGCTTCTTAACCCAGACTCAAGTTCCCTCTACCACTCTTGCCCAACCCCTTTCCTTCCATGACCACATAACTGAGCACAAGGAAGGCTTTGAGGTTAGAGCCACTCAAGGACTTACTGAATTGAAACCCACAAGAACACAACATAGTACAATCTACACTAGAATGGCTGTGCACCTAAACTCAATGGTCATGAAGATAAAGTGCCAAAAATAAATTACAGGCCAATAATAGTGATGTTTTCGATACATTACTATTGACTAAATTTTTCCCCATGATTGATACTAGAGACAAAAGTATTGGTTTAAATTTCAGCTGTAAAAGAAGTTAAATAGAATGAATGCTGTTTAGCAAGTAATTTATAAATACAAAACATCTTCTTCCTGTAGCCCACTGCCCCAACCGCTGGCAGACAGGAGACCCTAAAGGACTGCAACTTCCATGCCTCTCAGGATGTGACTCAGGAGTGGGCGAGAGGACTCTGCTTAGTCACCTATATGTGCTATGATGCTCCTAGCCCAGGACATGGATGGCTACTGCCTTGCTCCATGCAAGCTGTGATGGGACAAAGTGCCTGAACCCCATCCTCCCCTTGCCCATGACTGGGCCCCGACCTCAGACAGAGGACAACAGTTCTGTAGGTCAGATGTCCAGGTAGGCCTAACTGGGTCCTTTGCTGAGAAAAATCAAAGAACTCACCAGGCTTGGGCTTTTTCTTATCTTGGAGGCTCTGGGGAAAAATCTACTTTCAAATTCAGTCAGATTGTCCACTCAGAGGTCTCTGCTCCTTAGCTTTCACAATCTTCAATCCAGCAACAGAGCATCAAGTCTCTTCCATGCTTCAAATCTCTCTGACTTCTCTTTTGCTCCAAGCTAGAGAGAACTCTCTGCTTTTAAAGGGTTCATGTGATTTGATCAGTGCCACCCAGAAAATTTCCTTAAGGCCAACTGATTATCAGACTTTTGCCATGTAATGTAACATAGTCACTGGAGTATAGCCAGGCAAAGGTCATAGGGCCATCCTAAAATTTTTACCTAGCACAGTTAGAAGTATGTCCAATTAGCATTTGAAAATATTTTTTCAGAACTTAGGAAAATGTTAGGGCTAGAAATCTAGATTTGGCATCCACTCCCTTTAGGTGATAGATTTATAAAACCTAAGTACCTGAACAAATATGGTACTACTGGTGTCAGCAGTATCTTTTGCCATAGAATCACAAGACACCCATGGACAGAGCAAAGTTTTGTGTGTTGGATACTGTTAACATTATCCCAAAGAGTGATGCTGGGTTACTCTGACTTTCCATTTAGGAAGCTCAGTTCCAGTTTCTATAGTTTATGGTACAAGAGGACTAGATGAGACTTCTTTCATTCCAACCATTTCAACATAAAAGGGAACCAATCTGTCACACGATAATGAAATTCTGCGTGTGTACGTGTGTGTAAGTATTAAAATACTTTATACCATCTTTTTCAACAAATGAGTGGGCTACACAGCATCAAATATATTCAATTAATGTATTTCTCTTAAATGAGCATTTCATTTTCAGTCATGTGTCTCTATCAGGATTCAGGTCGTTTCCTATAAAGGAGTGTCTTATTCCAAAACAAAAAGATATTTATAGCTAAATTTTCCTCTGTGCCAGTACATATTAGGGGAAAACAGGCATCTAAAATAGGTATCTAATTAAGTCACTTTCCCTCTTCTCTGTCCCCACCTTTTCCTCTCAGAAAATTTCTCTCTGTCCCCATCAGTCATTTACCCTTCCTTTGCTGCTGGCTTTCTCAAGTTGTCAGAAAAGAACAGCACTAAAGACTTGATCAGAGGATTAAGAAGGGCCAGTAATACCCTAGCTGTTAAAGACTGGGGATGTGAAAACTAAGAAGGAACCAACCAACTTCTCTGATTTCTCAGAAGAACCCGGCCCTTGCAACTCAGACCCTCATCCTGCCACTCTGTCTCAGGCACATAGAGAATCTGACTTAACTCAGAAAACCTATGTTGAATGCCTGCTACATATGCTTACACTAACCCTCTTACTCTTCCTTCCCAATTTACCGATAAAAATCTACTTAAAATAATATGTGGAGGACTGGTTTTAATATATTATACATGTGCACACACACAACACAGTGCATGCTATAAAATTTCACTTTCCTACCATTAAAAATGTAATATATTGTATTTTTGTATGTCAGTCCGTTTAGCAGCAAACGAAGGTATATGCTATGAATAACACTGAATTTCACAGGGACCTTTTTCAATCAAGTAGAAAGGTACATTGTTGCCAGATGCTCATTTTATTTCAGATTTCTGTGTGCTGCAGTTTGCTAAGATTTTAAATCAACAATGATAACTACAAGAAGCCCCTGATAATAACGGCAGTATATATTACCGGTCATCTCACTCCAAGTGCAAAAGCAATCTTGTAGCAGATGAAACACAGTATTATAATTAGAAATAGATGGATTCAATAAATATTAAACAGTAATAGATATTATTCATTTAGCCATCTCCTTCTCAGAAGCACCTGCAGTTCAGGCTGATCCTAACATCTGACCCATGAAATTAAGATGAAACGGTGTTATTCAGAGAAAAGAGGAAGAGAATTTAACAGTTGTGGCTTTTTGAATTCCAGTATGCTTTTTGCAATTTCAGGTTGATGCTTCTTCCCCTCCTGCACCTGAACGGTAAACAAGGAATGATAACTGGCAAAGGGACAAATGAACACATTTCAGTGAGTCCCATTTATAATTCTGAGTTACAGTTTATTATTTTGATAGAATCAGGCTTCAAGATCAGGTGTTCCAGATAATCCAAACAAGCACACATTTTTAACTATTTTGACTGTATTTCCTAGTTATTTACAATCTGTTTGACCAACTTGAGCATTTCTTTTAATTGAATTGACCAAACTGGTCAAGTTAGTCCAGTACCCCGGACCCCTGCTTTTTTCTTTTAGAGAAGACTTCCTTCCCTCCATCACAAAGAAACTTCAATAAACTCTATCTTTAATCAAGTCCATCTAGTCTTTTACTAGTCTCAATTTTGCCTCCAGGCTGCCTGGAGCAGCAAGGAGTAGGCCAGACTAGCTCTCTGTCAGCTAATCTGATAAACTAATCTGACAGAGATGAATGATTTTTAGGGAGGTTTCTGTTTTGCCTTTTGGAAATGGATGCTAAAAGCAGCCCAGCATTTGGATACTGAAATAACTTGGGTCCCTTCTCAATGAAAAGTTGACCTTACATGACTCTCATGATAAATGTTCTTTAAATATTTTTCAATAAATAATAATAACGATAATACATAGCTCCATTTTTTTATTTCACCAGAACTAAGCATTGTATATTTTCCCTAAACTAGCAGTCAAAGTCTCATTCAGCTTTTCAGAATCCTGCTGATAGAAAGGAGCTGCTATTATGCTGAAAAATCACTAAAATTTTTTCCAAGGTTTGATTTAGGGAATTGCTTCCATCTGTGAGTGGCAAAGTTATTCCTTCCTAGAAAATTCTCCCTTCCTCTAAAATAAAAGCATCCCTAGAGTACTTTAAAAACAGACACCTGGCCTCAGGGTATCTAATGCTTTTTTAAGTTATAACCCTCCTCAGAGGCCGTGGGCTGGGTGCACACTGATGATCTGCAGGCTCACTGGTCACCTTTCCACCAACTCCACCCCAGGCAGGTGCAAGGTGTTTCTAACCTTGCTCAGCAGCCCTTCTGATCCAGCTTGTGTTAAAGCCTTAGGGTGTGAATGAGTTCAGAAGATAACAGCTCATGGATATATGCAGGTCCCTAGTGTCAGACTAAACTCAGGGCACAGTAGAGGAAGAAAAGAGCTGAAAATCTGGAAAAAGGGGACAAAAGTAAAGTCCAGGTTCAAAGGACAAGAGTAAGTCAAAGAAGAGTTAGGGATTCCATCGTAGGTGAAGACTGAGTCAAGATCAAAACCAATATTTAACCAAAGATCATGAAGAAATGAAAGGAGGGCAAGGATATGGGTTCAAGGGCATGGGAAAGCAGTCAGACATGAGAATAAGGAAATCTGGGTTTAATTTCTCTCTACTCTAGGCCTCATTTTCCATGACTGTAAAATGAATTTCTGAAATGAAATTATCTCATTTAGATACTATGAGTCTATAAAGGCCATACAGATAGTCAAAGTCATACACACTGCACTATTCAGAGACCAAAGCAGGACAATGAGCTGGAGCCAATTAAGTAATGAGCTCAAATATACATGAAAACACCACCACTTTGAAACCAAGTAAAAGCCTGCCTCAGAGAATCTCTCATATGTGTCTTGTTATCTGCATCCTTCCAGATACTCTACAAGGCATTGTAGAAGATCCTAGGAATAAAACTCTTGCTCCTTTCCCTCCAAAATGTTGCATTTTTAAACAATTACACAAGCTAGATAGCTCAGAAAAGCAGTAACTGAAATGGCAAAAGATACTGCTCTAGGCATGTACGGGAGAGAGCCCAGTACTTCTGTGATTATGGTGCCTCAGGTCCACATGGTTGATTAGCTCTAGATGAGTTGCTTTCCAAGGAAACACTTAGCATGTGCTAACTCCCAATCTTAGCAAAGACAAGCAGAAGCTTGGGTTTATCTGGCATTTTCTATTGTCAAAAGCTTAAAACCCTTCCATTGACCTTTGTAGCTCCTGCCAACCTCCAAATACATTGTATTGATTGGATCCTATAAAACATCTAAACCAGACTATAGCCTCAGGTATCTCACCCAGACAACAGTAAGGTATCACTGGGCCAATACTTCAAGTTTAGGTCAGAAGTGGGTCTTGCCCATTAGAAGGCAATCATTACTATGAACTTAGACATTTACTCTCCCCTACCAGTAATCAACAAGCCATTGAGTATACACCCTGCTAAGACTGGAAATGAACACAATGCATGAGTTCAGATTTCAGGCAGGGTCAAAAGCTGAGAGGCCAGAAATAGAGTGTTGGTCCCATCGTGAGAAGATGAAGCTCTGAGGAGGGAAAAAATCTACTGCCCACTTCACTTTTATCCTAAGCCTGCAGTGCTGATTATGGCTACAAGAATGTCAAAGGCAAATTAATTCTGCTCCTGACTGACTTGGAAAAAGAAGCTAGGATTTCACAACATCAGGTGAGAGTTTCCTGAGTTCCCAGAGTTTTGCAATTCTGGTGAGAGTTTCACTTTTTTTTCCCTTCGTGGTAACCCCTTCTTAAGGCACAGATATGTTGTCCAGTTGTATGAATGGCAACAAAACTCTAGTATCAGAAATACTTAGAGAACTAAGGATTCCAGATACTTTTCAAGCTCATCATATTTCTGTTGGTCCAAGATCCCACTTGGAATCTTAGAAAATATCTCCACTGGAAACCCTATCATCTTTCACAAACTACCTACTTGCAAGTTTGTCAGCCACAACATACCATGGGGAGGTTTTAAAAAGATTTGTTTTACTTAGTTTTTTAACGAAGCAAGAAATTTGATATTATGAAATGGAGAGATCATATTGGTTTAAGGTTAATGGTGTTTTATAATAAGATATGCCCAGCATCATTCACAGCTAGTTGGGCTAAAGACCTTTAGATTTGAGAGTTTGCCATCTACTGAATATCTTTTTCTCAGTAAGTCAATAAGCTGCCCTCAGATGAGAATAAGGATCTCTTTATGGTATGTTTCCTTTCATGTGCAAGCGTGGCCATTGTCAGCTACCTGCTTTCTGCTGACCTGTAGCCTCCTGCTAATGAGTTGCACATCTGTTTCATGTTGGAGCCATTGGTCCTCTGGCCTGATGGTCCTGCGTATCACAGAGAGGTTTATAGCTTCCTCCAAACCCCACCCCCACCCCATCCAAAATACTGTGCACTGAAAATTGTTAATCAAAAGTTTTGGAACTTCCTTTCTGATCCGTGGTTGGACAGGGTCATAGACTGCATTTACCCTGTTTGGAGGGGGCCAGTGCCTTTAATTCCACAAGATATAGTCAGTGAAGTCTCACAACTGTACTAGATGTCAAAGATACCATCTGTTCCTCCATACTTCTTGTGAGGCAAGTTGTGCTCACCTCACAACTTAAGTATCAAGACATAGCTCTTCCCCTTCCATATCATGGCAAAGCTTATTAGAACTAGAAGTGATCACCTGACCCAAGCTTGGCCAATCAAATTTCTTCTTATGAGAATTTGGAACTGGGACACAGAGCTTCTAGCCAAAATGCTCTGGGTACTTGAGCCTGGTGGTCATATAATCCACTTTCTACATTACAAGAGTAAACAATTAAAGAGAAACAAAATTGGTGGATACAGAGCTGAGATGTAATGCACAATGAAAGAAATAGAGAAATCAATGTCAACTAAGTTCCTGAACTTTGGCTCATGTTACACCTGGGGTCACCTGGGAGACTGTGTTCATTGGGATCTTTGAAGCACACAAGCTAATGGGAGATTCATCTTGACACATACTTTCCAGATAACTGAAATAGGAAAAGGAAAGGTAGAAAAGAGCACACCAGCTCTATTTTCCACCCCAAAGTGACAATGTCACATCTGCTTACATTTCATTAGCAATACCAAGTCACATAGCTCTAACTTCAAAGGGTGTGAGAAAGTGAAATCATACCATGTTCCCAGAGGGAAGAAAAATTTAATATGACTTCTGTGATATCCTTAGGCTTTTTCCCCTCCAAATAAAAAAATATAACCATCTTTCTTGGCTTCCTGCTCTTCTCTGAAACTATTCTTACCATGGTCACTAGTGATTGATGTGTTTTTAAATCCAATTCACACTTTTTAGTCCTTATTTTACTTTCTCTTCCACCTCTACCTCTCTCTCTCACTCTCCATCATTTGCTGCTATAAATTATTCCCTAACCTAATCATTCTCTCCAGCTTAGGCTTCCATGATACCACTGTTTCCCTCCCATATCCTTATCCATTTATTCTCCTTTTTCTTATTATTACATCCACACATCCAAGCTCTCCCTATGGCCCACTAAAATCTGTTCCTCCTTATTCCTTAGTGAATTACACCACCATTCCCTAGTCACTCAAATCAAAAGTCTGAGAGTCATCAGTAGCTTCCTCCTTTCCTTCTTCTACCCTGTATTTCTGATTACCAGATCCACACTATGATTTCTCACTTGGTTTACTATAACAGCCTCCTAAAGGTTCTCCTGCCACCAGCATTAGCCCATGCATCTTATTCTGCACAGATAATTAGGTTCATCTTTCTCAATATAATTATGTCACTCTTTCGCTTAAAACCTTAAAAAGGTTTCTAAATGACTTGGGGTATGGTCCAAAATCCTTCTAGTCTTCATACCAATGTTAGGTTTAACTTTTACTTTTGCTCTTATAGAATTTTGCTCATTTTACCATTTCAATCAACTCCTGACAGAATATTGGTTACACAATGCTAACCCTTCCTCTAGAATTATGCTGGAAAGCAAACTTCTAAATTTTAATTTCTAAATCATATAAATCACCAACATGTTTAGATTACTGCAAACTCTAACAATCTGAGCATACATAATGGCTGTTTCATTTTTTTTTAAATCTCAGCATAAATCAAGTTTATGTGGTAACAAAACAGCTTCTGAGAGGAAGTGGCAATTCTATGAGTAACTGAGGCCCTCAAGGTCATGTACACCTCTGCAATTGAAGGACTCCCTAGTCTGATATCTCCTATTCTCTTATTACCCTTAGATAATTTGATAATTATATTATTTGAATGGTATGACAAAGAAGTTTGAATAGTCAAGGAAAGATTTCATTCCAATAAATGCATTCTAAAGAATACTGCTTAGACAAAAATAGATTTGTAAAGGGAATTTGGGCTTTTAAAATATCACTATATTGATTTTATTCAAATTTCCTGGGTACAGAAATAATCTTTCACTAGAAAAAAACTGTCAAGGTGTTGAGAATTTAAGGGAGAAAGCCTAGGATTTGAGATTAGATTAGCTCTGAGATCTAACTTCAAATTTTCTGAACTTGCTTAGTTTTTTTCTTCTTTATAGTATTTGGATAATATCCACCACCATAGGATTTTTATAAGAATTTGTGAGATTTTTATGAGGCTTAAGTAATAAATATAAGCATAGCAAATAAATATAATAGAAATGATCAATAAATATAATAACAAATATAAAGTATGTAAGATTGTGACTGGTACCACTTAAGATTTTAAAAATCTACTCTTTATAGCTTGAAGCTGGATAGGGCTAGACAGAAAGCCCTGCATCTACAGATACGGTTTTGTCTATTTAACATATTATCTTCAACTCCAATTAGCAATTTTCTCTGACTGGCCTAGCTACATCCTTAACTTGATTCCTTTTTCTCTTGCCTGTCATGATTTCTGATAACCCTTCCCACCACTACACACCCTTCTCTTTACTCCCACTCTCAACACACCCAAGGAAAGCTTTTTGCATCTGGTCTCAGTCATGCTCACTTGGAAAGCCCTCTACTGCCCCCAGCAGTCATGTGACACAATGCCCACAACCTCCAGAGGAAATTCTCTCCCAATAAACCATGAAAATTTGGTTTGCACTGGGTTCCAGTAAAAGGAAAATTAATCTGAATTTTATAGCAGCAAAAATAAAGAAAATATATTGTGTTTTATGAATTTTTATGGGTAGACAGTACCATTTTATCCTGAAGCGTGTTTTTAAGGTAACATCTGGGAGTGGAAGAGAGACTCTTAATTAAAGCAAACTTTTTCATTACAAAGAAGGCAGGGCCTTTTGATGAATTCCAAAAACAGATTCTATAATGGCCTTGGATCTATTCAAGCTGCTGTAACAAAATGCCATCACCTAGGTGGCTTAAACAACAAATATTTTTCATAACTCTTGAGGCTTGGAGGTCCAAGATCAGGGTGCCAACATGTGTGGTGTCTAACGGGACACCACTTCCTGGTTCATAGACAACCATCTTCACTGTGTCCTCACATGGTGGGAGGAACAAGGAAGCCCTCTAGGGTCTCTCTTATAAGGACACTAATTCCATACATGAGGGTTCCACTCTCATGACCTAATCACCTCCCCAAAGCCCCACTTCCAAATAATACCTCATCGGGAATTAGGTTTCAACAAATGTTGAAATGGGGAAACAAAAACATAAAGCCTATGGTAACTTCTAAGTGAAATAATAAATTGGGATAATGTGCATCCTGTTGAATTTGTAGCTCAGTACTCCTCCCAAAAAAGAGACAATGAGAGAGAAAATTATGCAGAACAGTGATTAAGAACTTTGAAGTCAAACTGACCTGACTTTGATCTCCTTGAAAACCAGCAACTTTGGACAAGATATTTAAACTGTCTAAACTGGATTTTCCTCTAGGAAAGAGAAATAATAACAATACCTACTTCATAGCATTATGCCAAGTATCAAATGTGATAATATATTATATGTCTTTCAACATAGTGTCAAGACATAGCTCTATTACTATTTTAAATGATCTTCAGGAATTTTTATCTCGCTTTTATGGAACTTGATGAATGGGTAGAAACAACTGAACTATGTAGTTTTATTGAGTAAAGCCCATCAGACACTACTATACCTGTAAGCTACAGTATCTGAACAAAGAGCAAATAGGTCTGAAATGTTTTCAGATACTACCTTACAACTTCTATTTGAATTTTAAACTTATTATTCTTTTAAAACGCTTTCTAAGGTAATGAAAAGCCCTTAGTACAACAAACACCATGATCTTTTTATTGTGATTATATCAGAATTTCTGGCTCCTTTATGAAGAAAGTGAACCAATTTTCAAACGGATGTTTTGTGTTGAGTCTTTACTATGTTTACAAATATATTAGTTATAAAGTAACAAAGCCAGGAAGTCTCTGTGAATAAGCAGGATGGCAGGGTTTATACAGCTAATATAGTCATCAGAGCCACACTACAGAATTGAGAGAGGAACTGGTTGTAGTTAATGTACTGTAAGTGATTTTCCATCACACTTCAGTCTCTTTATGCCAGATTCACTCACCTTTTTACCATTTCTATACCAGATGATTTTTTTCAGATATTCAAACAGAGGAGCCACCTACATCAAGTGCATACCTCAGGATACTTGCAGGACAGCTTTTCTCCCCGTTATCCTTGTTCCCAGCTTCCATATGCTTGGCTCCCTGTACTTCCTTCTCCTGAGTTTCTCTCAACATTTGGACTCTAACTCTTCTATCTGGTAGTTGATTTAATTTAAACTCAAGGTCTCAGGCCCTGGAACCCCTACCTTCACTCAAAATCACACTGACCCAGCTCTTCTCTTCCTTCACAGGAGCACACATAACAGTAAATTCAAGATGACATTATTAAATGTCATATGATAGACATGGACAGGAAGAATGTTGTAAATAATTCCTATGTTGTCATTATCCTCATATAAGCAACTTTTAAAATTTACAGCAAAATACACAGTGTTACAGGGGACATGCCCAAATTTAATCTTAATCCCCTGTCCTAGAGGAGTCCACTGTCTTGTTGGGGAGATTAGATGTAAGCACAGACAAGTTGGAAAAAATCCATACAGCATTTAAATAAGGGTTCGAGACAACTGAGAAATTTCTGCTTCTGGCCAGATGTAGACTCCAGCCTGAAACAACAAAAAATGACAAAATATTTTTAGAATTGTTTTCATGATATGGGGTATTACGCAATGAAGGACAATGATCACTGAAAGCCAAAAAACAAACAAACAAAAAAAAGGTAAGGTGAATACCTATAGTTGCTCCAGCTTATTTCCTTAAGAAAGTTTTAAACCATGGTGCAGGTAGAGGGAATCTAGGCAGAGCACAGTGTACCCTGTAACTTGATGAAACAGAGGTACAAGTCTGAAGAAATTTCTTAGGACAGTGAACCAGGGAAAAGAAAGATGCACAGAGAAAGAATTCCCAAGCTTGCAAAGGGAACACTCAGTGTTCAGCTGAGTAATAACTGGCATATGTATATGAAGAACCTATGTGAAGCTGAGGAAAGAGTTACCCAAAAGGATTAGAGGTGACAGCCCCAAACACTCACACAAGGCCAGGAAGAGTGCTTGTTCCCACCAGCCAGAATGAAAACCCTGATTCACTGAGCTTTGGGCAGACTACACAGAAGGTCTTGTCTTATTAATGGGGAATAATTCTCCTTAGACTGAGAAGTGCTACAGTTACACCCAACCAACCATAAATGCAGGACCTGAAGAAATCAAACTTTTATAAATAACTTAGATATATTCCAGAACAAAATACAGGAATATTTATAAAAATAAAAAGTATTTTCTAAATTAAAAAAAATTTTATTTCTATAACTACCAAAGAAGCTAATATTTACAACATACGGAATCCAATAACAAATTACTAGACCAGAAAAATGAGATGGAAAATACAATTTAAAATACATTTTAAATGTAATCAATCAAAAATGACTCAGAATTGGTACATATGTTGAAATTAGAAAACAAGGACATTAAAACAGCTATATATCATACATTCAGAAATGTAAGTAGAGAGGAGAAAGCGAGAAAAAGAGCAAAATCAAGCCTTTAAATGTGAAAATACAATGTGTGAGATGAAAACAGACTGGAGAAGATTAAGAGCAGGTTTGACACTGAAGAAAAAAAGATTAATGAAATTGAATACACAGCAATAAAACTGTCCAAAATGAAATAAAGACAAGCTTTTTAAATGAACAGTGCATCCATGAAATGTAGGACAAAGTCAAGCAGTCTAATATATGTATAACCAGAGTCTGTGGGTTTGGAGGTGGAAAAAATATTTGAAAAAAATAATGGTTACATTTGAAAAAAAAAAACTGGTGAAAACTGTAAATCCATAGATCTAAGAGGTTAAGAGACTGCCAGCACAAGAAACTGAAGAAAAATAAGCCAAGGTATATGATAATCAAACTACTTAAAAATCAGAGATAAAGAAAACATATTAAAAAGTAGCCAGAGAGGGGAAGGGGAGGAGGGTGGGAAGGGATAGACTGGGAGTTCAACATTTGTCGATACTAACAGGCATATGAAGAATAGATAAACAAGATTATACTGTATAGCACAGGGAAGTATATACAAGATCTTGTGGTAGCTCACAGTGAAAAAAAAAATGTGACAATGAATATATGTATGTATATTCATGTATAATTGAAAAATTGTGTTCTACACTGGAATTTGACACAACATTGTAAAATAACTATAACTCAATAAAAAAATGTAAAAAAAAAAAAAAAAGTAGCCAGAGAGGGTAAAAGTTGTATTATACACAAAGGGATAAAAAATAAGAATGACAGCTGATTTCTTATCTAGAAACAATGCAAGCAAAAACTCAGTGAAACAGAATCTGTCAATCTAAAATTCAATAATTAGGGAAAATTTCCTTCAAAAAAGATGAAACAAAGACTGGCAGAAAACTGAAAGAATTCTTCACCAGCATCTCATTACTACAATAAATGTTAAGGAAAGTCCTTCAGACATAAAGAAAATGATGGAAATAAAGATCTGCACAAGAAATAAAGAGCACCAAAAACTGGTAATAAAATAGGAAAATATACTGTTCTTATTATTTTAAATCTCTTTTAAAAGATAATTAAATATTTAAATAAAAATAAGAACATTGAGCAAGGTTTATAACAGTTATAAATTAAAATGCATGACAACAAAACCACAAAAGTTAGGAGGGGAGAAAAAGACATATACTGTCGAAAAGTTCATGTAATATTCAAGAAGTAGTAAAATTTTACCTCAAGGTAGAATGTGATAAGGTAAAGATGTATAATATAAAACCTAAAGCAACTACTATAATTAATAAAAAGCTATAGCCAATAAGTCAACAATACAGATAAAGTAGAATCATTAAAAAATTAAATTAATCCAACAAAAGGAAGGTAATAAGGGAAATAAGGAACAAAAAAAAAATGAATGAGACAAATAGAAAGAAAATAACAAGATGATCAGTTTAAACCAAGCCATATCTATACAGATTTTTTTTGAAGGCACAACTATATACTGCAACAAGAATGTATGTATTAAAAATAAACAAATTAAATGCATTAAATATAAAGAAACAAGTAGATTAAAAGTAAAAACATGAACAAACATATACCACATTAATATCAATCAAAAGAAAGCAGGAATCTTTGCATTAATATCAAAGTATATTTCAGAGCAAAGGTAACTAGTAGGGATAAAGAGGATCATTTCACAATTATAAGTGAGTATTAATCAACAGGCATGACATTCCTAAAAATGTATGCACCTAATAACAGAGCTTCAAAATATGCAAAGCAAAAATTGATTGAGCTTCCAAGAGAAATAGAAAACCCCACAATTACAGCTGGATAGTTCAACCCCACTCCCAATAATTTATAGAATAGACACAAAATAAGTTAGGATTTAGAAGATTTGAATAACACTATGAGCCAGCTTGACCTAACTGACTTTTATAGAACACTTCACCAAACAGCAGAATATACATTCAACAGCACACAGAATACTTACCTATATAGACCATATTCTAGACCACAAAATAAGTCTCAATAATGTATAGGATCCAATTCATACAAAGTATGTTGTTTAATCACGGTATTAAATTAGAAATCAGTAACAGATTAATAAAGATCAATAAAGAGCTCTAGAAAATCCCAATGTATTTGAGAACTAAAAAACATACTTCCAAATACCCTAGGGATCAAAAAAGCAATCAAAGAATCTATTAGAACATATTTTAAATGGGATGAAAATGAAAACACAACATATCAACATCTCAAAATTTGTGGTACATTCCTTAGTAGGAAATTCATGGCACTAAATATTTATTTTAGAAAAGATGAATGGAATCAAATCATTGACTTCAAGTTCCACCTTAAGCATCTAGAAAAACAAGAACTAATTAAACCCAAAGTAATTACAAAGAAAGCACTAATAAATATCAAAGTGAAAATTAGTAAAAATAGAAAAATGAAATTGAACCGAATTCTGGTTCTTTGAGAAGATCAGTTCAATTGGTAAACGTCTACTCAAACATATTGGGGGGGGAAAAGACAAATTAGTAGCATCTGGAATGAAAGAACTGACATTACTATAAATTCTACAGATACTAAAGAATAATAAGGAAATATGAAAAACTTCATGCCATGAAATACACAAACCACTAAATCTCACACAAGTAGAAACAAATAACCCTAGTATCCACATACCTACTAAAGAAACTGAATTTGTAGTTAAAACCTTTCAATAAAATAAACTTCAAGCTCAGATGACTTCAATGGTTATATCTAACAGGTTTTTAAGAAAGAAACAATATCAATTCTATAAACACTCTTCCATAAAACTGAAGAGGGGATACAGTCCAACTCATTCTATGAGGCCACTGTCAGTCTGATACCAAGAAATAACAAAGTCATAACAATAAAAGAAAACTAATGACTAATATCCTTCATGAATATTGGTGCAAATATTCTAAATAAAAATTTAACTAATAGAATATATAGAATATACAGAAAGGATAATATATCATGACCAAATGGGGTTTACCCCAAGGATGAAAGGTTAGTTTGACAATCAAAAAATGAATCAATATAAAAAACATTTCTAAGAATCAATAAAATTCATTATTTTAATAAACTATATATATATATATTATATAAAATCTTTATAGATGTAGAAAAAGCATTTCCTAAAATTCAACACTCATTCCTGATTTGAAAAACACTCTCAGCCAAAATGCAATAGGAGTTGACTTCCTGAATCCAAATAAAGGACATCTAGCAAAAACTTAAAGCTAATATAGTTAATGGTGATAAAATATACTCCTTTTCAAAGATTAAGAAAAATATACAAAGATGACCACTCTCAGCACTTCTATTATACATTGTACTGAAGGTTCTATTTACTATCATAAGGCAAGAAAAAGAAACAAAAGGAATGCAGATTGGAAAGGAAGAAGTAAAACCCAGTACCTCAGTACCTATGACTGTGACCTCTTTTGGAAATAGGGCCTTTGCAGATGTAAATCAAGCTTGGATGAGGTCAAACTGGATTAGGGTGGGCCCTCATTCAATGACTGTGACCCTTATAATAGGAGGGAAGTTAGGACACAGACACACAGGGAAGAAGGATATGTGAAATGCAGGCAGAAATCAGAGTAATGCAACTACAAGCTAAAGAACACCAACGATGGCCAGCAACTTCTACCTGTGTGGGGCACAATTTCTGTAGTTATTGAAGGGCAAATCCAAAATATAAAAAGCAGAAAATCAATAGGGATTTATTGATATTCACTATATGCCAGGCACTTTACACACTATTATCATTTAATTTTCTTAATGATCCAATAAAGTGATATAATCATCTCCATTTTACAGATCAGGAAACTAAACTTCAAAGGAATTAAATTATTTACATAAATGAGAAGCAGAATTTAGATCCAAACCCACCTGTTTGACTCTAGACTATTCTTTTTCTACTCAGCAAAACACTATACTGAATTATTCTGATTCCTGCATATCCATTTAAATATACCTGTCCACTTTGAGAGACTAGGAGAAGTGGCAAAGGATAAGCTGCTCAATTAAATAAATGCTCACTGTTTCTTAACCTTCATTTATGACAGAAGTTTGATCGGACAACTATTTATAAACCCCAGGCAAAGTGCCTGGCACTTTGCAACATGTATTTTTCTTAGAAATATATATTTATTATAAAGCTAAAGACATAGAGTTTTTGAGTTGTGAGGAACTACATCCATCTTTAGTACAATGATTTATTTTATACCTAAGGGGTAGAAAGCCCCCAGACAGATAAAATGACCTGCCCAAACTCAGAGACAGTAGCTCAACCCTCTTTACTCTTGCTCTACAGTGAATTCATAAATGGACAGTTGGCAGAACTCTGGAAAAGAAAGAGTCCAAAGGTATGCAAAACATTTTCATCATTCTACAACCCCCATATACATAAAAGGAAAATAAATAAATAATAAAAATATTACAAGGTAGAAAATTAAGAATAAAAATCTTCAAGAAGGATAAAAAACTAGAATTACTAGCTTCCAGGAGGATGCATCCAGGAGGATGCATGAAGTCTTTCGTAGTCCTGTTTTGTATTCATTTTTGCATTCAGCAAGTACACAGCATGATATATGCAAAGCAGGGGTTCTTAGTATATTCATTCAACATAGACATAGTTATGCTATAGATACTGCTTTTCCACTGATACCTCTACTAAAAACCACCACAAAATAGATTAAAGACTTAAACATAAGACTTGAAACCATAAAACTTCTGAAAGAAAACAGGAAAAATACTTCTTGACATTGAACTTGGCAATGAATCCTTAGATATAACACCAAAAGCACATGCAACAAAAGCAAAAATAGGTAAGTAGAATTACATCAAAGTGAAAAGCTTCTGAACCACAAAGGAAACAATCAACAAAATAAATAGATAACCTATGGAATGGGAGAAAATATTCACAAGCCATGTATCTGATAAAAGATTATTATCCAAAATTTGCAAGGAACCCCTGCAACTCAAGAGCAAAAAAATTTTTAAAATTTAAAAATAAACCAATCTAAAAAAAAGGGCAAAGCACCTGAAAAGATACGCCTCCAAAGAAGATATACAGATAGCCAACAGGTATATGAAAAGGTATTCATCATCACTATCATCAGGGAAATGCAAATCAAACCCATAATGAGAAATCACCTCACACTTGTTAAAAAGTGTATTGTCCACAAAACAAAATAAAAGATAAACGTTAGTGAAGTTATGGAGAAAAGGAAACTCTCATATACTATTGGGAAGAATGTAAATTGGTACAGTCACTGTGGAAAAGAGTATGGAGGGTCCTCAAAAAATTCAAGAGACCTTACTATGTGATCCAGAGATCTCACTTCTAGGAACATGTTCAAAGATCTTGAAATCAAGATCTTGAAAAGATACCTGCATTCCCACGTTAGTTTGCAGCATTATTCAGAATAGCCAAGACTTGGAAGCAAACTGAATGTACATTGATAGATAAAAGGGTAAAGAAAATGTGCTACACATACAGTGGAATATTAGCCTTTAAAAAGATGGCTAATAATAAAAGAAATCATGCTGTTTGCAAAAACATGAGTGAACCTGGAGGACATTACACTAAGTGAAATAAGCCAGACACAGAAAGACAAATACTACAGGATCCCACTTACATAAGAAATCTAAAATAGCCAAACTCATAGAAACACAGAGTAGAGTGGTGGTTGCCAGAAGCTAGGGGGAAGGGCAAGCCAGGAGTTTGAGGGTTACAAAGCTTCAGTTATGCAAGATGAGTCAAATCTTAGAGATCTACTATACAGACTACAGTTAATAACATCTATAGTTAACAATACTGTATTGTGTACTTAAAATTTTGCAAAAGAGGTAGATCTTAAGTTAAACATTCGTATAAAAAATGATGATAACGATAAAGGTGGGGAGGGAACTTCTGAAGGTGATGTATATATTTATGGCATAGATTGTGATGATGGTTTTACAGGTATAGTTTTATCTCCAAACTCATTATGTAAAGCTTTCTAGAAGCTAATTATACTTCAGCAAAGTGTTTTTTAATAATAATAAGTATAAACTAGTATGCTAAATAATAACAGAAAAAAAATGAACCTTTCTGTCTTACTCTTTCTCCTGCCTCAAAGTATTTCTCTTCCAAAAAATAATACAGAAATAAATTTTCTCTTGTTACAAAAATAGTCATAATGAAAGGAAAAACCACTTGGCTGGGGTCAGAATACCCAGATGGTCGACCTGGATGCATCGATACATCTTTTGCTTTGGGAAAATCTCTAAAACTGTTCTGCATCTCTTTCCTGAGGAACTAACATAAATGTTATGGGTCAATTATACTTCGAAACAAACAAATTCATAGAGAGATTAGGTTTGTATCTACCAGAGGCAGGGGAGGAGGCAGAAGGGAAAATGGGTGAAGGCAATCAAAAGGTACAAACTTTCAGTTATAAGATAAATAAGTAATAGGGATATAGTATACAACATGATAAATACAATTAATACTGCTATATGTTATATATGAAAGTTGTTAAAGGGTAAATTCTAAGCGTTCTCATAACAAGAAAAACATTTTTTCTATTTCTTTAATTTGGCATCTATATGAGATGACAGATGTTCACTAAATTTATTGTGGTAATCATTTCATGATGTATACAAGTCAAATCACTGTGTCGTACACTTTAAACTTGTAGACTGCTATATGTCAATTATATCTCAATGAAACTGAAAGAAAAAAATCATGGTGGTCAATCCATAGATTAATGGGTCTCTGTGGTATTTTCTGGCTCTAAAATTCTATTATTCTATGAAATACTCTATGTTCCCCTCTGGCAAAAACAAAGAAGCTAACATTATGTTGCAATAGTTCATTAATCGTACACATGTACATATGCATGCACACACGCACACGCACATGTACACCATGGGAATATACTGGCACTCCTCTTCTGAGCAACAGTAAAGAAATAACCCTGTATCCCAGGCCCAGGGATAGAGGTGCTGTTTGAGATGAAAACAATTGCTTCTTGTATGAAATTTCAGCCCCCAAACATTACCTGAGCACCTGAGTATATTCCCCTGTCCACTGATGACAATAACTAGAGGGAAAACAGTTAACCCCTACCTAAGCTCCATCAATACCTCTTCAATCACTAATACTAGAAGTGTTCAGATTGCTAACAGAGAAAGGGCAGCTCTCCACCCAAGTTCTGCAAAAGGAATTAAGCAGAGCCATACAAAGGCATCCAAAGCAAGGACTGGACCCATGAGGTCATCTCGCCAAAAGCCCTGTCTCTAATTCCCCTTTTTGGTATCACATCAATTTTCTGAACTCAGTAAGACTGTGTAGCCATGAAAGAAATGGAGTATATGCAGAGTTCCACATAGGCAGCCTAGCAGCTGAGCCCTTACCTGCAGGTTACACTCACAGCCCCATTGCCATCACAAGTGTCTTTTGGTTAAAATTAACAAAACTCCTTTTATCTAAAAGGATCTCACATTCTGCAAGATTTTCCTCCCAAATCTATGTGGATGAGGCTGCCAGGATGCATAAAAGAAAACCATTGTACCATTCCTAATTGGCACAACAGAAAAAATGAATGTGGATAAAAGCTTGCTGGAAAAGAGCAGGATTCTAATAATCTCCTATTATTCAGGGATGCCTTGCCAGCTGGCAGAAAATCCAGGCATATTCTCAGCTAGTTCTCATCTTTGGGATGCAGTGAGGTGAAAACAAAGGGATCAACCAGGATTTCAGATTCATTCAAACATGCAGTTCATGTTCAGTGTCTCCAGCCCTGCCATGGGCCCCCATTGGTTCACAGACCTAGTCTAGTGTCTGCAAACCAAAAGGGAAGCTGGGCTGAGGTGGGAGACTAACGTGCTGCCAGAATTAAAATACTCAAAATCAGAGTAGAAATGTTTGAAGATCTGATCTATAAAAAATGTACACATATGAAAAATATTATGCAAAAGATATTTATTGCAACATTAATATTTAAAAATTATGAACATTAATGTCTCAAAATGATGGTTAATTAACTATGTAATATCTGTCTAACAGAATACTATGAAGCCCTTGAAACTATTTACATTGAGTTTATAACAATATACAAAATTTGTGACTGAAAAAGAGCTATTAAATTGTAAATATATAACAGTATGCCAAGTAAATAAAAGAATAAATATATTGAAAAGTTAAAAAGAAAGTCTAGAAAGAAAAAAATATCAAAATGCTAGCATTAACAGTGGATTTCTTTGGTTAGTAGGACTCTGACTTTTTTCCTTTGTTTCACTTTCCTTTATTTTCTAAGTGTTTAATAACATATCTGTTGTCTCTATAATGGGAAAGAAATAAAAAGACAATTAAATTTCCAACCAAGTTCTAAGGTAAAAACTAATGAAGCTTTATATTTTTGTATGTATTTGGAGCTGGCCTACAAATTACCAAGATGTCTGACACTGGGATGATTTCTAGGACTACAGCTCCACCCTCAGACACCTTCACCCTATCCTCAACAACTCTGGAGAAGTTAAACAAGTTTAGGTCACTCGTCAAGGAACCAAGAGAACACTCAATTGCCTGAGGATACTTTAACCTTGCTGGTAACCCTTGGATTATAGACTGTGAGCGCTACAGAAGTAACCCTATTGGTGAGATGTGCTTTTTGATCAAACTGTTTTTAAGAAGATCAGCCAATGTCTGGGCTACAAGCATAGATAACCACAGCAGAACTGGAGGGAAAGATCAGCAAGCTGTGTGAATCCAGATGTACCTGACTGCAGCTCATGGGGCTGACTTAATGAGCAACTGCAAATCCAAGTGAATAAACCTCTCAGTTGCTTTTAATTTTGCACTATTGTATTACATTGACCAGCCAGTAAGTGCCTGGTACTTAAACCAGATCTACCTGGTAATTGAGCTAGCTAATAAAAGTCTATTTGAATTCTTATGGTGACTCTACAGTTGAAAAAAATCCCGCAGGACATGAAAGAGTAATCTAATCTAATTTTTCTGAATTCTTTTTTTACCTGGGTAGACTTGTGATCTGTGATTGCATACAAGGTATGAGACGGCTTATTACAGTCGCAAATAAAAGAAACCTATTTTAGTAAATTAGGTGAATTTATTATAAGGTTATAAAGATGCTCCATGGAAATGAGCGGCAACCAGTTCTCAGGAACAAACTGGAAGAATAAACTAGAATCTATAGTGAAGCTAGAAGGTCTTCCTCCTCATTTAGCTCTGCATCTCTCTATTCTTCTGCCCCCATTTAATTTTTTTTATCTCTGCTTTTCCCATTTACTGGCTACAAACCTGGGCATCAACAGCCTTATACAGGTCCAGCCACCCAGAGAAAGCTTGCGCGCGCTGGCTCTCTTTCTCTCTCTCACACTCTCTCTCTTTCTCGCCCTGTCCCTCTCTCTATCATCTCCCCCACCACACAAACCAAATGTCTATAGATGAGTCTCTGACTGACTGAACTTGGGTCTGGTGCCTACTCTGAACCATTCACCTGTGCTCAAGGGATGTATAGTCACTTTGCAGAAACAAGGCTTCTAAGAACCCTGCCCCATAACCAGGCAGGCAGCAAGAGGCAGGAAGTGGTACAAACAAGAAGAAAAAGTATCCACCCAACTCATCATTCATGTTTTCTCATTTGTATTTCAACACAAGTCTATGTTCAAAAAGGTAAATATCAAGTGTGATAATATATTAATAACAGCAAGAACATGAAGAATATTGTTCCCATGAAGTCTTCTGAATGAATTTCCTAGAGACCCACAAAAGGATGACAGGCAAGAAAGTGGCAAAAGGAGTATCAGTGAGCATTACATCTATGTAACTGTAGGACTAAGACTAAAACAACTGTGGAGTTCTGACAGAAAAGGATATTACAACTCTTAACAGTGTATAAGCAAAATGTCAGGAAGGAAGGTGAAATAAGGTTGGCAAATAATATAAGGATGCTGAGTTAACAGTTGGGGGTCAGTTAAAACTGAAAAATCAGTAATACAGGAAGAAGCTTATTTGATAAAAACAAAAGTACTAAGAAACATCACAGAGTTTACTAAACTGAGGTGGAGGAGAGGCAGGAAACAAAAAATAAAAAATCAGACTAATCTCATCATTAATCATAATAAAAAATTAATATTGTATTTAGAAAGAATTAAGGCTATCATATAAATTATAGTTTTATAGGAAACAACCAAAACAAAAATTAAACTTTTCTAATTACCAGAAGGAGCACAAACATAAAACAGGGAAAGCAGAGCAAGCCGTGAAATATTTTAAAAGCTATAAAAATATAAAGCATAAAATAAAATATGACAAAACTAAGACTAAATATGTTTGCCATTTCAGTAAGAATAAAAAAAAAAGTAATCTCATTTACTAAAAGAAAAAACCTTCCATATTTGATCACAAAGCAAAAGCAAGTAAGTGCTGTAAATTTAAGTCAAAACTAAAACAATAACTTAGAAAATTTAAAAATGAATTATTTTCCTACAACAAAAACAAGTCAAAAACCGTAATCTGAGTAGCACACTGACTGAATAAATGCGAAAAAGCATAACATAAAAAAGAAGAAAGTGTTAACGGTAAAGGGTACCATTCTCAACAAAACTATAATAGTGGAAATATCTACGTATTATAAAAGACAGTATCAATATTCATAAATAAAAACTAGTGAATATTCAAGAAGGAAGGAGAAACATACTGAAAGCAGAAAATAACTAAAGATACAGATATTATGCTTTCTTTCACATATCCATAAAAAATTCACAAAGTTACTAGGCCACAAAAGAATTCAACGAATTCTGCAGCAATAGTCCAGACAAATTCTCTGGCCATAATAAAATAAAATTAGAAATAAAAATAAAATAAAAACAGAAAGTTTGTACTATCTGAAAATGAAAGAAAAAAAAAAACCCTCTCTTTGAACAACTGTGTCAAAGAGAAAATCAAAACAAATTGCAGAATATCTGCATAGACTGCTTATAAAAATACCCAATGTCTGTAAACTACATCTAAATCCATTCTTAGAGAAATATTAATAGGATTATGTCTATATATCAATTTCCTATAAAATAAATATATATCAAATTACTGTAAATAAACATGCAAGTATATAACAAGATATAAAGAAACTCTACACACAAAAAAACAAAATATCAAACTAAAGACCCAAATAAATGGACAATGTTCATGAATTGAGAAACTAAATGTTATAACCATGTCAATTCTCCCCATGTTTATTCTACAGTTTCAATGTGTTCCCCAAAACATCTGAAAAAGTTTCTTACTTTCACTCTGTGTATAATTTGACAAGTTGACTTAAAAATTCATATGGAAAAAAGTCAAAAATAACCAAGACAATTTTAAAGCAAAATAACACAACTGGAAGATTTACTTTACCAAAAATCAAGCTATAATAATTAAGACAGAGTGGTCGTAGTTTAAGAATAAACAAAGAATAGACAAAGTAATGGAACAGAAACAGAGTCCAGAAATATATCCTCAAATATATGCTCAACTACATAATTTATGACAAAAGGTAATACACTTTAGTGTGATGGAAAAATAAAAATCTCTTTAATAATGATACCTGGTATGTGATAGCCATATGGGAAAAAAAAAATCTCCTTCCCTACCTTACACTATACACCCCCTCAAAAAAATCAATTCTAGATGAATTGCAGACCTAAATGTGAAAGGTATAATTTTAAAGCTTCTGGAAGACAATACACAAAAAGTATCTTCATGACTTTGGCTAAGGATTCTATGAACAGCTCTTAAAAAACAATAAAAATAAAGAAAAACATCAATTAATTGTACACAAAAATTAAGAACATCTGTATATCAAAAGGCCTCATAATTCTTACGGCAGACCACGGAGTGTGTAAAGATATTTGCTTTCCATATGATAAAGGACTACTGTGCAGAACTGTAAACAATTCCTGTTTAATAAAATAAAATAATAGAAAACGGATGTAAAATCTTGCTGCAATTCTCAAAGAAGGATATGCAAATGGACAGTAAGTATATGAAAAGATATATCACTAATCATCAGGGATATGCAAATCAAAACCACAATGAGGTATGACACCTGTCTAAATGGCTATCATCAAAAAGAAGACAAATAACAAATGTTCGTGAGAATGTGGAGAGAAGGGAACCTTCATACACTATTGGTGGGAATGTAAATTGGTACAGCCACTGTAGAAAACAGTATGGAGGTTTCTTAAAAAACTAAAAAATAGAACTATCATATGACCCTGCAATTCGACTCCTGGGTATATATATCCAAAAATACACAAATAAAGCATTAATTCAAAAAGATATATGCACCTCAATGTTTATAGCAGCATTATTTGCATTTACCAAGATATAGAAGCAACTTCAATGTCCATCAACAGATGAATGGATAAAGATGTAAATAAATATGTGTGTGTGTGTATGTGTGTATGATGGGAGTATGTGTACACACACACACACACACACACACACAGAGAGAGGAATACTATGCAGCCATAAAATAGAATGAAATCTTTCCATTTGCAGCAACATGGATGAACTTAAAGGACATATGCTAAGTACAATAAGTCAGGCAGAGACAGACAAATACTGCATGATATCCCCTATATGTAGTAGCTAAAAAATAAAACAAGCTAGTAAGTATAACAATAAAGAAGCAGACTCACAGAAATAGAGAACAAACTAGTAGTTACCAGTGGGGAAAGGGGAAGGGGAGGGGCAATATAGGAGTATGGGATTAAGAAGTACAAACTGTTAGGTATAAAATAAGCTACAAGGATATGTTGTACAACATGGGGGATATAGCCAATATTTTATAATAACTATAAGTGGAGAATAAACCTAAAAATTGTGAATGACTATATTGCACACATGTAATTTACATAATATTGTACTGCAACTATAATTCAGTTAAAAATGTGACAAAGTTACATCATGTAAAAAGAGACACTAAACATCATTAGTCATCAGGGGAGGTAAATTAAGACCACAATGAAGTACACTTTATATGTAACTGATGGGAGTGTAAATTGGTACAGTTATTTTGTAATACTCTTTGACAATGTCATATGTATCCCTAAGACTCAGCAATTCCATTCCTGGATATATACCTAAAAGAAATGTATACACATATACACCAAAAGACATATGAAAGAATAAACTCAAAATGGATTAAAGACCTAAATATAAAGACAAAAAATTATAAAACTTCTAGAAGAGGACACAGGCAGAACTCTGACAAAAAGCATAGGAATATTTTTGGCCCTATCTCCTAAGGCAGAAGAAATAAAATTAAAAATAAACAAATGGGACCAAATTAAACTTAAAAGCTTTTGCACAGCAAAGGAAACCACTGACAAAACAAAGAGACAACTTACAGAATGGGAGAAAATATTTTCAAATGATGCAGTGAACAAGGAGATAATATCCAAAATATATAAATCACTCTTACAACTCAATACCAAAAAACACCCAATCAAAAGATGGGCAGAAGACCTGAATAGACATGTTTCCAAAGAAGACATACATATGGCTAATACACACATTAAAAGATGCACAACATTACTAATTATTAAAGAAATGCTAATCAAAACTACAATGAGATATCACCTCACACCTGTTAGAATGGCTATCATCAAAAAGTACAGGTAACAAATGTTGGTGTGGATATGGAGAAAAGGGAACCCTCATACATTGTTGGTGGGAATGTAAATTGGTGCAGCCACTGTGGAAAACAGTGTGGAGGTTCCTCAAAAAACTAAAAGTGGAACTACCATATGATCTGCAATTCTACTCTTCAGTATATATCTGAAGAAAACAAAAAGACTATTTTGAAAAGATATATGCACGCCAGTGTCCATAGCAGTAGGTAACCTAAGTGTCCATTAACAAATGAATATACAAAGAAGATGTAGTAATAGAATGGAATATTACTCAGCCATAAAAATAATGAAATTCTGCCTTCTGCAACAATGTGGATGGACTTAGAGACTATTATGCTTAATGAAACAAGTCTGACAGAGAAAGACAAATACTCTGTTATTACTTACATGTGAAGTCTAAAAAATAAAAGAAATGAATGCATATAACAAAACAGAAACAAACTCAGACACAGAGAACAAACCATTGGTTACCAGTGGGGAGAGGGAAGGCAAGAAGGGCAAGATAGGGGTATAGGATTAAGAGATATAAATTCCTATGTATAAAGTAGATAAGCAACAAGGATATATTGTAGCACACAGGGAAATATAACCATTATTTTGTAATAACTTCATTATTCTGTAATAACTTTAAATGGATTATAATCTATAAGCATACTGAATCACTATGCAATACACAGGAAACTAATATTGTAAATCAACTGTACTTCAATAAAAATTTTTTTAAACAACTTTGATAACACTCAGTGTTTGTGAGGAAATGCAGAACAATCTCACATATTGCTGGTGCAAGTGCAAATCCCATGCAGCCTTCATGGAGGGTAATCAGGCAGTACCTATTTTTTAAAATGCAACAATTCCACATCTAAGAATTTATTTTACACTTACACTTGCGCAGATTATTCACTGCAGCACTGCTAATGACAGCAAAAGATTGGAAACAATCTTAGCATCAATTAAAATGTATTGGTTAAATAAACTTCAGTACAGCCCTACAATGGAATAAGATGTATGCATAAAAAAAGAAAGACAAAGCTTTAAATTCTGGTATGAGAAAAAGCTTTGAGATGCATTAAGTGAAAAAAGGCAAGACATCAAACCATATGTACAGCATTCTCCCATCTGTGTAAAAAGGGGGGAAATAATATTTATATGTAAAACTATCAACAATAAAATAGTCTCCTTGCTTTTCTCAGTCATTACTTCAGAAGTTGGGTAAAGTCAGAGCCCCTCCTGAAGGCCTTCCGAAGCATTCATCCATATGGAATTTCATCTGTGGCTCTTACGTCATTCCAATACTACCTAAAATTTAATTAAATGTGTAGAAGCATGTTTCTGAAAGGGCTCAACTCAACAGGATAAATCTAGAAAATGCTCTGGGTACCCATCACTGATTTCAAACACTCTCTTCTGGCTCTCCCTTTTTGGACCTCATGCAACATCTTAGGCAAATCATATTGCTTTCCAGGTCACCTTCAAATATTAGAAAAGTTTCTTCTTTTTTTTCTCCCTGCCCTACGTCTTCCCCAAACCATTCTGCAGCTAGTCACCCATCCAGACATAGGGACAGGAGAAAGATGATTCAATCATTATCTTCACTGATGAGTGTTGTACCTTAATGGTCCTCTGCGGTGCAGGTGCACAATGCTGGTTCTTGTGGGGGAGAGCACTTTTGTGGCTTCTTTGGAGTCACTTCCAATAGGAATCTTGACATTTCTTATGCCCTCTCTGCCTAATGTCTCTTGGCAGCCATCCAACTGCAACGTTCAACAATATTCTCTACACACCTTCTTCTACTCAAGTCCCCTCCCTGCAGGCAGCACTTTGGGTAGGGTCCCACACCACTTCTATCCTAAGCGTTCACCCCTCCCATGGAAATTCACCCCCTCTTATCCACTAAATCTTGTGAATATGGCCTGCTGACTCAGGAAGCATACCTCCTTTCTTGCCTTACAGAAAGATGTTCCAGCCAGTTCCTAACTTCAGATGTCTTCAGGCCAGACTCCAGTGCCAGCTGCTCTCCCCACAAAACTAAAAGGGACAATGTCAGGTTCTCCCAGGAAATGCATCATATTCCCTTCTCCCTACACTATCCTAAATTTCATGGCTTTTCCATGTGTTATTTTTCCATTTGTCCTTGCTTTAAACTGTCCACTTCAGTAGAGCATAAATCCATTCAGTTCCACCATACAAAATACTTTTATTATAGTTTGGCAAACATCTAGGAGGTTTTGTATGCCACATTTCACTCCTGGAAAACAATCCCTAAACTCTCAGAGAGATTCTCTTGCTTCCCACTGACATTTATTATTGGTTCTTTCCCCCAGCTAGATTCTGTCCCCTAGATGAGGTGATTGGGTCACAAACCTCTTCAATTCCATGGAATTTTGGCAAAGAATCTCCTGTCAGGGGAATCTCTAGACTTCTGTTATAGCTCTGAGTAAAAGATGAGAGCTGAAAGTTGACTGTCCTGTTTGGCTGAATATTTTAAAATCTTATGAAAGCTTCGCAAGTACCTGTCTTTTAGAACTTTAGCATACTTGTCACATGATACCCTCAGCTGTGAGAATATCCAACAAAAAGGTATGCCCCATTCTTCACCCTGTTACATTGCTTATGTTGTCTCCTATAGTTCCATGTATGTTAGCTCTGCCCGCCCCTTACTGAATGTAAGCTATTTCATTCCAGAGAACAGGCCTTATAATTCTTCTGCATCCCCAATACACTCAGAGCAACTATCAGAGACCTGAGTAAAAATCACTTGATTAATGAATATATAATTATCGTATTATGGATTCACAGCTTGTAGGGTTTATAGATTACTTAATTAATAAATTACTTGACTAACAAATTACTTGAGTAATAAACATGTAATTACTTATCACATTGTAGATTCACAGCTGAAGGTTGATGAAAGTTGACTGAATTCATCCCTATAGTGCCCCATCTGTATTCCTAGATACCAATCCTTTCCTAACGTAGGTTTCGAGAAGGACCAGATATGCTCTGGTATAACTCTGGACTCTTCTACCATCTGAGGTCCTGTTTTTGCTTCAGCGGTACTTCCGAGAGACAAGTGGCCCTTTAATACCTCTAGAAGGTCTCTGCGGACATCTATACTCTCAACTGCACCTGCTACTAGCAGTTAGAAACCATTCCTTGAGTCAAGTTCAGTTGATAGGCAGGTATTGAAGACTTTCTATATGCCTGTCTCTGAATCCGTAAGATTAAGAAGATGTGGAATCTGAACAAAGGAGCTTGAATTATAGGAAATACAGATATGTGAGGAAATCAGTGCTCTGTATTTTAGTGGATACAGAATATTGCACAGATGGAGATATAATCAATTCTGGTGGGTGGATGGTTGGAGAGGCTTCACAGGGAAAGTAATATCCAAAGTGGACCTCCAATTAGCCCAAAAGATAAAAGAAGGGATCCTCCCAAATAAGAGGAAGGAATGTGCAAAATCCCAAAGACAAGACTCACAACTCCAATTTATGGCCCCCAATTTTCTCTCAAACTAATAAAGTTAAACCCGAGGCTCCCAATACAGAAGCTACCCATGTGAAAAGATGACATAAAATCTGTTTTCTCTCTCTGTGTGTGTGTGTGTGTGTGTATGTATGTATGTGTGTGTGTGTGTGTGTGTGTGTGTATATATATATATATATAGTCTTTCTGCCTATGTTTTAATCAGGTCCAGCTTTTCTTTTAAAATAGCACCCAAATGTTAACAAGGAAGCATAGATTTAGGTTTTGCCAATTCTATAAATTTGGGAGGAAACATACAGCATTTCTCTAAGAACTATGTATTTTAGAATTGAAAAATTGCCAAATTCTTTTACTCATAGTAAATAAAAAATCAAGACATTTACCAAAATAAATGTGAAGTATATTATATTTTAGTGTCTCTGAAAACATCTTAGTTTGCCTTTTTCAGAAGCAATCCAAGTTGACAGTGTTTTCAATTACTTAAAACAGCAAGATGCCGGGAATATTTCGCAGTTAAGTGCGAAGTTAAAACATGTCAAGATTCTTCCCAAATCCAGAAAATCACTTTAGGATTTGCACAGACAAATCCATTTAATCCTCTTGATTTTTAATCTACCAAAATCGGTAGTTGACCAAGAAGTGCCTTTGCTTCTGCATCTTTCAGCAATAGCTAAGTCTTCTGACCAGTAATTCTTAACCACTGTTACTGAGGAACCCCAGGCTGCAGAAATGAATGGATGCACACTTTCAGGCTCCGGAGCTATAGTCTAAACCCTCACCCTACACTCCCAGGGCAGCATATTTCTTTGAATATCTCTTTATGTAAAGAATTCAGAAGAATGTTTTTATCCTCCATATAAAAATAATAAAATGTAATAAATGTCAACAAAATAAACACTTCAGGATGACATCTTACATTTATTTTGTGACTTCTAGTACCCTCTGGCACACCTCTACCTACTCTCAGTTGTATCAATTTGAGAAACTGAACTTTAGATTATAAAGAGATTTAAAAGCTCTCATAATAATGACTAATTGGAATCAGTGCTTCCTACGTCAAAATGACCACCTCATTTAATTCTCACAACTACCCAATGAAAGAGGTACTATCGTTTACTATTATTAATATACTCCTATGACAGGTAAGGAAGCAGAGGCTCAAACACACACAAATATTTGCCCAAGTTAACCACTAGTAGTAAAGCTATCAAGACTTTTTCCAAAGTGTATGACATTCACCATGTTTAATGTCCTACAACCTTTCTCATAGGCCTGGTTTATATTTTCAATTTAACATATAAATTTAAATTTTTGAGGCTCTTTTTTAGCTAGTAATATATACATAATGTTATACAAATAAACATCTATCATAAATTTTGTTCCCCCCATACCTGCTCCCCTCAATAAATACTTTGGTATTCATTAGTCATCATGATAAATAAAATGCGTATGGTATTTCACCACATGAGTTTATACTGATACTAAAAATAAAATTTTAAGTATCACTTTTCTTCTTCAGAGGACGCTATGGAATCAATTCACTATTTGAAAAATTGATAGCTAATGAGATGGAGTCATGCAATTTTTCTGCCTTGACTTTATGAACTGTATTCAGGGTAGCCAAATATTTGATGGAAAGAAGGAATGAAAGAAATAGAGATCTAGGTAAAGATCTTCGATGGCTGCGAACATTACACAAACAAAAAAGAAACAACTAGGCACATTCTGTACATTCTTATGAAAGTAAACAGTAACATCTTTTAAGTAGTCTGACTGAAAATATCAAACAAATTTGATCAAGTCTCTAGGTCTAACCAACAATTTACATAAGATATAGGAATTAGAGCAACACGTAAACGACACCTGAGGGGTGTAAATCAACAAAATCTACCCTGTATACAAACAGCCCAGGTCCTACAACAATCAAAAACCAAAGAAAAATGCAAGAAAGTGAAGCAGAAAGGATTCCTATATACTAAAAGGGACTTGAGAGACACAGTCATCAATTGCAATGTACAGACATTACTTCAAGTCCATTAGAGTCATATAAACCATTAAAAAAGTAAGATAAATAAAAATTCGACCACCACACATTTTATTACATTAAGAAATTATTAGCTATTTATGGTATGGCAAATATGATCTAGCACTTTTTAGTATGACAATGGGGTTGTAGATATATTTTAAAAGACTATTATTTAAAGATGTATATTGAAATATAACAAATGATATGATATAATGTCTGTATTTGCTGTAAAATAATCTGGGGGATGAGAGGGGCCAGGAGTTCGTAGGGAAATTAATTTTTGAGGCTGAACAGATAGTTCATTATACTAGTCTCTCTGCTACTATATATGTATATGTGATAAATTTCCCAATATTTAAAGTTAAAGAGAATAGACCAAGAAGCCCTAGAGATGTAATTCATTTTATCTGACAAGTTTGTGAAATGAATATAAGGAATTTTTAGCTTCCTATGTGTGATTAAATAATCTTTTCTATGAAATCTCCATTCTAATTGCCCTGTCCTTATAAGAAGCTAATTGGGCTTGTACAAAACTTAGCAAAGCAGCATTCTCAAACAAGAGAAGCCAAAATAATTCTAGGAATTAAAGCCTGGCCTGGTCACAGATCTGTGTTTTATACTAACCACTTCAACACTTTCTCTCTTTCACTCATTTCCCTACTTAGGTGACCTAGGTTTTCCATCAACACCCCATTAAAGCAAACACCTGCAGTGGCATTTTCTCTGCTCATTTCAGTGTGCTCATTAACCATCTCTAACTCAGACCTCTCTCCAAAGTTAATCAATGTGAAAACCTTAAACCAGAGTCATATAACCACATCCTCAATATTTAAACTTCTATGTGGTACCAAAATATTTTATTTATGCATTTTGTAATAGAAAACTGTCAATGCATCTCTTTTCTTCTGCAGAAATATCAGCGGAGCTTCAAGAAATAAAAGAAGTAAAATCAAGACGACCAGCTTCACCTTTTTTCAAAGGGCAGAGAAATAAAGTTTATACTTTAAATGACAATATTATTCATGTAAGAGCATCACATATTTTGGTGATTCAGATCCCAAAGAGGGTTAGTCGCCTCTTTGAAGTGCTTCTTCAGCTGTAACATGCAGGGGAGCAATGGATGTAGTCACTTGATTGCAACACTGGGGATCTGTTTAATGGGGCAGCTGTTCAAAGGTCAGTCCAACTTAACCACTCATTCTGGTCCTCCTATCTTTTGCTTGGGACACAAGTATGTGAGAACAAAGGAGAGAGAGGTATTTTCTTTTTAAATGTGCTCTAACAAATTTAAAACAAGATTTTAAACTGCTTTAATCACTTTGCTTAATGTTGTCCTTTAAGTCTATTTAGGTATTTGGCCTCATCTTTTTGTCCCAGAGCTTGCTTTTGTCAAGGCTGCATGTTTTTTCAGTCAATGCATTTTTCTTCCTAGTTACATAGATCATATTTCTCTTACTGAGGGAAAATTTCTGAGAAAAAAGAGAAAGATACAAGGTGTCCATCTCTCTCGTATTTTCTGCACTTAAAAGGCCTCCCCAACCTTTATCATCCTATAACTATGCCAAAGAAGCATAAACTCTTGTGCCTTTATTTATGGAAATTTTTTATACTGAACTCTCTAGGAAGGGAGGGGAAAAAATCTATCCTTATGTTTATTAAACTAAGAATTGCTAGATTGCCCTGATTACAGTTTTTATGGGATTACATGGCTGAGAACCAATAGTATTTTTTTGTCTTCCTTAAAGGAATCAGATAACACTCATTTTACACCAATGGTTCTTAGGCATTTGGATTTTGCCATGGGTTCTATTTAAAATACTTACCAGCCATCAGAAAGTATCCTGATGAACCCAGCTGTGATAAGCATTAACTATTTAGATACTTACTTTCAAGTATATTGGGTCTGGGGTCCCAGAAAAGGGAACTGAGTGGCCAGAGTTGTGGGGGGAGGCAAGAACTCAGGGCAATAATAGTTATGAACTTACTTCAGTATTTTCACAGCCAATACAGCTGTATGATGCTAAATATAAACCAGTCCTAAAATTTACTAATTAGGGAATTTTACAAAATGAGAACCAACATATGGTATCAAATGTTCTTTTGCCAAAAAAGAAAGTTAAAAAGGTAAAAAGCTAAGTCCTATTATCACTATCATTTCATAAAAGGGAAATTTAAAACCACATAGTAAATAAGAAATAATCCCAGAATAAAGAGGCAGTTTTTTGATAGATTGTTCACCTTTATGAAATACAACATTAATTTTATTTTTTGTAATTTATCTACTGACTCAAGAAAATTTAATCACTGACCTAACCCAGTCCACAGAGAAAATTTCATCTGATACTTTTTTAAGTGGTCAGTTTAAAAGTGAAGAAGGATCTTCCTCTAGAGGACGATACATGGACAGCAAATTTGAACAGGTCAATAACCAGAAGATGAATTTGTTTCATCACAAACTTATTAAACATTTACCACTGTTTGCTAAAGAAATGCCACAAACAGCCCAACTTTTACTTTTTGCTCACAAATCTAGTGTCAAATTAAGGATTTATACTCGCTTTCACTTCAACCAAAACATGTTTATACATTTGTTTTTATTGCTGATCCTTTGTAGTGTGTAATCAATGTTTTTCATGGTACAACTACAAAACTACCAGCTCTTCCAGAAATGCCACTTCAGCACATACACGAATCCATGGTAGTACAAGATTAATAGTTTTACTCTGGAAAGTTATATACAACATAAACCGATGTGCTCAGAACAAAATTTAGTAGATGGTGGGGGTATGCTTTCTGTCTAGCCAGATAAATTATTTGATTTCAAAATATAAGCATTTCCAAAAACAAAAAAATCTAAAAGATCTCACATGTTTAATTTAAAAGCAGTTTCTTGACATTCAAACTCAGGTTAAGACTTTCTCAGTATTTTAAAACCCTACTAGAAGACCATTTTTACATTAAATAATTTCAAAGTATAAATACATTTGTGTGGAGAAGCTTAGCATCCTCATTCTTAAATAGAAGTGAATACACATAATTAAAGAAAGTGAATTTCATATGATACCCACAATTATACGCATGATGGCTAATCTCATATTGCATTATCAGAAGCACATGCTCCTCCTTCTCACTGAATTAATGAGACTCAGAGACTTTTCCTATTCTGTAACTGAATCTGTTCTCAACTAGAAAAACTTAAAACTATTTCCTCCAAGTTAATATTCTATTGTAGAGTGTCTAAAATATATTTTGGTATTCCCTAAATCTTAACTCAAAAATAGCTTTTACTTGACCATCACCCATTACCATTTCTATTTCTCCCAACAACTTGATCTTTCTCTTCCTTCTCCTTTGGATAGAAGTGTTTCAAAGAGAACTGTTGCAGTTCTCTTAATGTTTAGTGCAATTAGCAAAGATTCAAGAAAATGTCTCCCAATAGAATAACTGTGTAATTCAAGAGTATAATTCTTGGCTAGCTTAGTCATCCTACAACTATTTCCACAGCTTTGGTATTTAATCCACATAAATATGCAGAAGCTGCCTCTCCTATTCTCTTTTATCTGTAAGAACTGGATCAAAGTTCTGGATTGGGCATATACCATATGCCTTTTCTAAATTTTCATAGCAACCACACAGTGAAGGCATGTTGCTATGTACCCATGAACTAAATCAAAAGATGGGGGCAGTGATTAGGTCATAGTCTTTCTCCAATCTCTATCTTGATTGGTGTCTTCCCATGATATCTTCCAGAACTATACCTTCCCGATAGAGTTGTCTGTTTCACTTGGAGGAGAGGGTGGTAGATAATCAGTATCTTTTCTATTAACTGTGCCCAGAATCAGACTCACTGTTATTTTGCTCCACTTCCATAGCCAAACCATCCCCAAAAGTGAATGTTTCTAATAAACGTTTTTGCCCCTATAGTCATAAATTTCTCTCATTGGACTTCTTAATTTTATAACTGTCATTCTGATTATCATTGTCAACAATTCCTCTACTGCAAATGAGAAAGCCTGAACCTTTCACTTATTTGGCAATATTTCTTCAAATTAATTTAAACAAATAAATGTCCTATTGCTTCAAACAGCTGAATTGAATTAGCCCTCATTACTACTGTGATCTTATAACTAGTAGCATGTCCAGACATACAGTCCTGGCTGAAATAACGTTCTACACAAGTTGCTGATATCCTGGTGTGCCCTTTCCAGTCTCCAGAATACTGACTACAACGATCTGGTAACATCCTCACAGCCTAGATATCTAACCATAGTGATATTCTGAAAGCTTCTTTAATTAGATACTCTACAAAAAGCACTAAAAGTTTTATTTTTGTTGTTGTTGTTTTGGAAATGACTGACTCCACATGTGGAATAAGAGCTATGTAAGGTTTATTATGAGGTTCATGTGGGCAAGAGGTATATACAACAAATTTTAAACAATATTCAAAGAGATTCTCTTTTAGAAGAGTCTTCTCTGTGATCCGTATTGTACTAAATTCAACAGTGAACAGTTATTAATGTCCAGTTTCTCTTCTGATTTTAATCTTCTTTCTTCCTTTAATTAACAACTAGAAGAAATCTGCAGTTAATCATTATTTTTTTCTTTTTCTTGCCTTGACTCTTGCATCTTACTGATGACTTTCTATTGGTTTTCCTTTCTCACTCCAGTCCACTCTGAGAATTCCCTTCTTTGTATTTAAGTATCTTATTTCTCTTTAAATAAAATGTTATCTCTACATCTCTAAAAGCGTAGGTTTATTTTGGAGAATAAATCTTCCTGAAGCCATTGTCTTACACATCACAATTTTCAATCATCTCAACATTCCTACAAGGTAGGTATTATGATTCTCACTTTAGAGATAAGAAAAGTAAGACGTATAGACATAGTGTTGTACATCTAATGAGTGGCATAGTCAGAATTCACATGCTGTTTGACTCCAAAGCCACCACTCTGCTTCACTCCTCCCACTGTAGGTTAGTACCTACATTTCATCAACAATATCCCCAAAGTTTGCTTCTTCCAATAAGGACTTGTTATTAATTACCCTAGGGCTGGGATAGTTACGTGGTTTTACTCGGACTATTTCTATGCTTTAGTTAATTTTAAAAGTTAATATCCATCCCTTTTCTTTTACAGTCAGTGTTCTAAGACTGTGTGTGTGTGTGAAGATCCAAATTTAATAAATTGTATAAGGTTCACTAGATCAAACATCAAGAGGAGAATTCATGTGCAGGCAATTTATGAAGGAAGTGCTCCCAAGAGTAACCACTAATGGAATGAGGAAAGCAGGAAGAAGAAGTCATGCAAGGGTCTGATTCCATGTGAAGTCCTAGCCTCACTTTCACCATCAGTCTCAGCCTCAGCCTGTTGGAGCTAAAAGCTCTACAGTATAAATTATGCATCACAGTTTATCCAGACTGGAGGCAAAGGAGCTAGGCTTTAATCAGTCATTTGCCAAGGGCCACTCCAGAAGGATGTGAATTCTCAGGTACTTCCAGTTCTGTGTAAACTGTTAATGCAGATTTAGTAGCCAGAGACAATTCTCCAAGAGAATCCTTATATAAACCACTGGAAGAAAGTCCACACAACTTGGGAGGGTAAGTTGAAGAATCTGAGGCAATGTGGACAGAGCACAAATTATTAGTGAAAGGGTAAAGGGAATTACAGTTAGAAAGCTAAAAAGTCCAAAGAATAGATAGATAGATAAAAGGTATGAGGTATATAATAGAAATGGAAAATTTCAAGCCTATAGTTAATGGGAAATGCAAATTAATATCTACCTAGGCTCCTGCAGTTATTGTATTTTTATAATTAAATTTGTATTTGAGTTTCCTGATACTCATGGCAAAATAATCAAAGAAGGAAAAGGTAGAAAAGGAGGAGAGAGGAAGAGCAAAAAGCCACTGTCAAATTTTTAGGATAGAGAAATATTTATAAATCTAAACTTTAAAATCCGTTTTCACCTGGATACTTACACAGGGAAAGGTGAGCAATCAAATAACCATCAAATTCAGCAGTCACCTTTGTAAGAAACAGAAGTGCTCATCACATGACCAGTCCTCATATGGATCCTCTATATCATTAAAAGGAATCCATGAACAGGTATTTCTTTGGCAAGAGTAGAGTAATGCAGTTCAGAAATACAGTTTTCTATTATCAGCCTTACTGAGGACAAGGGCACTAAGACTCATCCCATTATACGAAGACAGGTTTTTTTGTCTGTTCTTCTTTTTTTGACATACAAAACGCTATCCATAGTGCATGCAACTTAATGAGTCTAAAGGTAAATATACACCCATGAAACCATCAGCACAATTTATGCCCAAAACCTATCCATCACCTCCAAAAGTTTCCTTCCTTTTTATTTATATTATTTTGTTATAAGAACACTTAATATAAGATCTATCCTCTTAGCAAATTTGTGAACATACAATACAGTATTAACTATATGCATTATGGTATATAGATTTCTAGGACTCAGTCATTTTGTATAACTGAAATTTTATTTTCTTTGACTAATACCTCCCCATTTCCCTCTCTCCCCATCACCTGGAAACAACCATTCCTTTCAACGCTTCTATGAGTCTGACTAGATTCCTCAGGTAAGTGGGATCCTGGAGTATTTGTCCTTCTGTGTTTGGCTTTTTTCACTTTGTATAATGCCATCTAGGTTTATCCATGCTGTTTCAAATGGCAAGATTTCCTTTAAGACTAAATAATATTCCCTTGTATGTATACCATATTTTTTACCCATTCTTTCATTGATGGACACTTACATTGCTTCTTTGTCTTGGTGTTTGTCAATAATGCTGCATGAATATGGAGCAGATGATCATTATAATGAATATGGGGGTACAGGTGTTTCTTCAAGAGACTAATTTCAATTCCTTTGAATATATACCTAAGTGCAGGACTGCTGAGTCACATAGCAGTTCTATTTTTAGTTTTCTGAGGAACTTCCATGTTTTTCACAGTGGCTGTACCAATTTACATTCCCACCAACAGGATACAATGAAACCAATTTCTCCACATTTATTATCTTTTTTTTTTTTAATCCATTCTAACAGGTGTGAGGTGATACCTCTTTGTGATTATGATTTGAATTTCCTTAATGATCAATGATATTAAGCATCTTTTTATATACCTGTTGGCCATTTGTATGTTACCACTGTGGGAAAAAAAATCTATTCAAATCCTTTGCCCATTTTTTAATCAGATTATTTGGTTTTTGCCATTGAGTTGTAGGAATTCATTGTATATTTTGGAGACTAACCCCTTATCAGACATGTGGTTTGCCAATAGTTTCTTCACAGGTTCCACTCCATAGGTTACCTTTTTGCTCTGTATTCTCCACTGTACAGAGGCTTCTTAGATTAATGTAGTCCATTTATCTCTTTTTACTTTTGTTGCCTGTGTTTTAGTGTCATATCCAAGAAGTCATTGCCAAGACCAGTATCATGAAGCTTTTCCCCTATATTTTCTTCTAGGAGTTTTAGGTCTTATGTTCAAGTCTTTAATCCATTTTGAGTTGATTTTTGTGTATGGTATAAGATAAGGACCTAATTTCATTTTTTTGCAAGGGAGCATTGAGTTTTCCCATTAAAGAGATAATCCTTTCCCCACTGTGTATGCTTGGCACCTTTGTCGAAGATCAGTTGACCATATATGTAAAGGTTTATTTCTGGGCTCTCTATTCTGTCCATTGGTTTATATGTCTATTTTTATGTCAGTACTATACTCTTTTAATTACTGTAGCTTTGTAATATATTATGAAATCAGGAGGGGTGATGCCTCCAGCTTCATTCTTTCACAAAGTTGTTTTGGCTATTTGGGGCCCTTGGCAGTTCCATATGAATTTTAGAATTTTTCATTTGTGTCTGTTTTGATTTCTTTCATCAGTATTTTATAGTTTTCAGTACACACATCTCTCATGTTCTTGGTTAAATTTATTTTCTAAGTATTTTATTCTTTGTAATGCCATAGTAAATGAGATTGTTTTCTTAATTCCTCACTTTGATTGTTCATTGTTAGTGAATAGAAATGCAACTGACTTTTGCATGTTGATTTTGTATCCCGCAACTCTGATGAATTCATGTTTTAACAGCTTTTTTGGTGGAGTCTTTAGGGTTTTCTAAATATAAGTCATGTCATCTGCAAACAGAGATAATTTACTTCTTTTCCAATCTGGATGTCTTTTATTTCTTTTTTCTTGCCTGACTGTTCTGTCTAGGATTTCCAGTACTACATGGGATAGAAGTGCTGACAGTCACCATCACTGTCATGTTCACATCTTGGAGGAAAAGACAGAGAGGTGAAATTTAAATCAGAGTTGTGGTTTTGCCAAGTGATACCATGTAGGTAAAGCATTCAGTAAAAGGTCAGTGTTAACACAGCCTACGAGGCCCTATGCAATCTGCATCTGCCAGCCTCTCAAATCTCATCTGGCTCTTCTCTCCCAAAAGATCCTTTGCTCCAGCCCCTCTGCTGATCTTCTCTGTCTTGAAACTAAGGCTCTCCCACTCTAACACCTTGGTACTTATTTCCCTTACTTCAGTATGCCGCTTTGGGACTGGCTCTTTCTTCACACTGAATTCTAGCACTGAAGTTCCATTCTCCGAAAGGCTTTCTTGGATGACCCTCATTCCTTGTTACCTGCTTCATTTACTATTCAGCACTTGTGAGTATCTGAAGTATATTCAGTCCTTCATTTGCTTATTATCTGTCTCTCCCCCAACACTAGAATATAAACTCCTTGAAAGCAAGAACCATGATTATATACCTAGAACAATGTCTGGAATCTAGCAGATTTGAGATAAATGTTTGTTTAATGGATACATTATTATTCTCTCTAGTCTCAAAGATATTATGATCTGAAGGGAGAACAGAAATTAATACAACTGAAGTAAGATTTCTAAAGCTTCATGGCCCACCAGGGGATTCTTATATGGTGCTGAAAAGCAGGGTCTGACTGGGAAATGCATTTTTTTCACCAATCCTTGGGATCCAAGACAATGTGTCCCAAATCTGTTTTATGCAATTTTCTACAAGAGAATTCTATTATCTATATACCTACAGCACCTGCATCTAGATATGCTAACTTCTGCCCTGTTACCATGGTGCCCCTGTCCATATAGATAAAAAATAAATGTTAGGGCAGCTATATTCAATATGCAGAATTCAGATTCTTCCTGCTCCAAGGCAAGTTAAATGCAATATATTATTTTTAATTTTTAAAAACCTATTTCATTTCAGAATATTATTCCTATAGATTATTTTTAATGCCTTTACTTAGCCATTTTCCTGTTCTCAGCTTTCCTGCTCAAAATCCCGGTATTTCCCTGATGTGCTAATTTTAGCTGCAAACGCCTAATCAGAATTTTAAGCATAATTATTAGGTTGGCTAACGTTCAAGAAGAAATATTATTGGTGTTTTCAACAGGCCAGCAGGATATCTCCAATTATAAAGATAGAGGAAATAAAATCAACAGGATGGTAAAATCCATTGAGGGACAGATTGCATTTTATAGGAAAAGATGTAACTTCATTTAGTTTTGGTCTTTATGTCTTGCAAATGTGCTTAGCACTCCTACATCCCATGGGTCTCAGTGTCAATATTTATGTGCTGGAATATTTCACTGCCTCATAAACCAAGAAGCAACCAAGTGTTTTTACTCTGGGAAAAAAATGTGTTATACCAAGTAGTTTCAGGCAGCTCCACTTCTCACTTACACTTTTATGCATCGACTCACAGGAAGATACAAAACTAGACAAACAAGAAGGTTTGATCTTTTTCCTCTTGCTCCATGTATTATATATTAACCATGTCTAATTTTTAGATAAATGTGATTCAATTCCAACCAAAATTTCAATCATGGAAACCCAAGGATAAGGATTTGATGTTTTACTTGTTTCAAAAATCTTTATGCGAGGGAAATGCTAGTACTTTAAATACCAACTTCAGATTGAAAGCTGACATTCCTCCAAAAAGGAATAAAAGGACTTCTAAAAAAAACAAAAGAGGCTCAAAAATAAATAAATAAATAAATAAACCCCCACACATTATGAACATGCATTACTTTCAATATTCAGAAACAGTATTTCTCAGGGGAGAGGATGTTTACTGTATGACCATTCTCACATGGAGTTTCAGATTACAAACCTCCTTCCCCAATTCCACAGAAGATTCTGAGTCCTTAAATATTTTCTATTCCAGTTTCCTGAACGTCCACCTTTGGTTTCTACTCTAAAGCCCTTCAATCAATATCTTCTATCTGTATTATGTGGAGAGCAGAATCTAGGCACCTGGCCAGGGTGAACTCAGCTATATGATAGACGATCATGTATTCTACCAACTAAGCCCCAGATCTCACAACAAATGAGCTGTTTCCCTAATTGTATTCTATGGGATTCTCTCTCTCCCTCTTTCACACACACACACAAGGAATATGTAGTGAAATAAGTTTGAAAGATGAAGTTTTAAAACAAAATCTACCTATTAGAAAATATGTCAAAGCATTTACTATGTTATTACGCATTATGAATCTCAAAAAATGACAGAAGATGTGCTTTCCAAATATAATTGACTACAAATCATTTTTTAATGAACATCCTTTATTGCCACAATTATTTATCTCCTACTGTGTGCCTTGTGTTGGTTTTAATGAATGCAGAGAAAGATGAATAATCAGATTTCATGTCTTAAAGAAGCTTATAATTCAGGGAACAGATCATATTCTCTATATAACTGCTCTCCAATAAGGCAGCCAATGGCCACATATGGCTATTTAAGTTTGGTTAAATAAACTTAAATAACATTCAAAATTTTCAATTCCTTAGTCTCACTAATCATATTTCAATCTTTTAGCAGACACACACTGGCTAATGTCTGACATATTGGTGGTGCAGGTATAGAATATTTCTATCATTGCAGAATAGTTTATTGGCAAGAACTGCTCTAGGACATTACACTATTTTTATTAATTATATTCTAATAATTATCATCTTTCACTTTTTATGTAACTTTTCTTCTAAAGACTACAAATGTTATCAGATCTAATCAACCACAAGTAATTCTCTTACTGGAGTTAAGAAATTTCACTCACACTTGGTAGAAATTATTCCTACTCCTGTTACTATTTTACTTTCTTAATGAATTGCTTCTTGATCCATTGACTTACCTAAACTCAAGAGCACTGACAGATTAACAATCAGGTCATATTAGACCAACCACACAGTGACCCTAGAATCAGAGATATTCAAATCTGGAAAATCTGCTAATGATGATTTATTCCAATTTCCTCAGTTTTAAAACTTAGAAATTGAAGCTCAGGGGCATAGGAACTTGGCACTGGTCACACAGATTTTAAATGCCAAAGTTGCTTAAACCTACCAAAGTCCATCATAGTGTTTGTACACTCCCTGGGTCTTAAATATTGTCCTTCAGAAAGGAAAGTCATAGCATAGCACACAACTGGCTAATAAGTGCAGCTATACACAGCAGGGATTTTCCTATTGATATCCTTATGCTAACAGTGTAAAATAGAGCTCTTCTCCATGAAATTATCATCAGTGACATTAAATTTAACTTTTACTGGAAGTCAGCATGCATTGTAAACAGTAAGCACTGTAAAGAAATACTCAGTGACACTATCTAAAAGTATATGTCCATGTGTCTGCATACGTATGTACAGAGCCAGGAAAGACAAGGTAGATGTTTATTTCTTGATATTCAGTTACATCATAATAAATACTTCACACTTTCACAGCACATGACAGTTCCAGTGGACTTTACACACATTATCTTATTAATCTCATAGCATCCTGTGAAGTAGATATTTTTTTAAGCATGAGAAAACTGAGATTCAGAGAGATTACAAATCATTCAGTCCTGAGTCACATGACTATGCAGGGACTAGAACTCATATTCAGTTTTGGGGGATTTTTTGCCTCTAAAGCTGATGCACTTACTATCACATCATAGCTGCCTCCCTTAAAAAATACAGTAAAAATCCCTGTGCACTGTTGCTAGAAATGTAAAATGGTATAGCTTCTATGGGGAACAGTATGACAGTTCCTCAAAAAAGTATAAATGGAATTATCATATGATTCTGCAATTCTACTCTTGGGTACATACCCAAAAGATCTTGAAGAGATATTTGTAAACACATGTTCATAGCAGCATTAATCACAACAGCTAAAACAGGGAAGCAACCCAAGTATTTATCAAAAGATGAATCAACAGCAAAATGTGGTGTGTGGGTGTGTGTACATACACAAACATATATATACATACTGTGTGTGTGTATATATAATATATATACAATGGAATATTATTCAGCCTTAAAAAAGAAGGAAAGTCACACATATGTTACAACATGGATAAAACTTGAGGACATTATGAAAAGTGAAAGAAGTCAATCAAAAAAACTGCAAAAAGACAAATAACTGTATGAATTCACTTACATGAAGTATCTAAAGTAGTCAAATTCATAGAGACAGAAAGTGGAATGGTGGCTGCCAGGGGGTGAGGGAAGAGGGGAATGGGGAGCTATTGTTAAATAGATACAAAATTTGATACAAGATACAGTTTTATAAGATGAAAAGAGCTATGGAGATTTATGGAGGTGACAGCTGCACAACATTATGAATGTGTTTAACACGACTGAACTATACACTTAACTTAAAAAAGGTTAAGATGGTAAATTTTATGTTGTATATATTTTACTACAACAAAAAAAAATAGCAAAACTACTCTCACTGAGTACATCATTTATACTCCCCCAAAACTATTTTTATATAGTAAAATAAAGCATGCAATTACCAGGTACCTAAACCATGTTCAGTATGTCATTGGTACATTAGTAATTCTGGAAGCATCTCATAATGGTCAGACCTTATCATGAAGTGTGGGTTATTTCCTTTTCTCTGTGAGTCCACTAACTTCCTATCTGCAATTGAATTTGTCTTCAGTGAACACAAATATCATAGAAAAATCCCATCTTCCATTAAAGAGTAAGACCACTGGAGTTGCAATCATTATATCCCAGGACAACTCTGAATTAAAGAACTGAGGGAAAGCTTTTTTCTATCTGTAAAACTCACGAAAATCGCAGTTCTCTTGGATAAGTATGTTTTTAAAAGAATCCAAACATCGGCAGTCTTGCCTCAAATTGGGGGAAGAAAGTGTCTTTGGACATTTTATGGATAGAGAGCATCTTTCATTTTAGCTACACCATGTAAATGTAATATATTCTCTGGATAGCTCAAAGTATATGTTCTGTTCATAAGGATTATAAAATGGCTGTCCAGAAAAACAGCAAAAGTCAAAAGAGCCTCAAGGGGCATATCTGAAAACTGAGTTGCATGCATTGAAAAAGACAGACATATCTCTGGGGACTTGAAAATGGAACATTAACAATTACTTTGACTATATTTTTTAAGTCAAAGCAGATACATACGCAGTTTTTTACACAAAACTAGAAGTTGTGGGCTAACAAATACAATGATAAACAAACATAACTTTTCAGCTTCTTTGATACAGAAGAAAGGGGTGAAAGACCCCTCCCACATAACAGGGCTATAGATTACGTTAGAGAGTTTTAAAAACCACCTTCCTTTAAAAATACAAACATTGCAGCTCCAAGATAAAAACAGCTGCTGATTTTGGACTGTGTGCCTGTCTGTGTTCCTTGAATCTCCCAGGGCAAGAATAGATCTCCAAGTCATCAAAAGAGGAAGCTCTGCTCTCAGATTTCAGTTTAAAGCTGGATAAAAAAACAGATGAGGACATTTGGGGGGAACATTTGGAAAATCATAGGAAACATTCAAATAAAAATTTCATTGCTCTCTATCAGCAGTTTCATACAAGATTGCATTTGAATAGTAGTTTATTTGGTAGAATTCTAGAGTTAGACAATGCTATTAAATGACTAAATGTTTGTGTCTCTCCCAAAATTTGTATGTTGTAACTTAATCCTCAATGTGATGATATCTGGAGGTGGGGCCTTTAGGGGTGATGAGATCATGACAGTTGAGCCCTCATGAATGGGAGTAGTGCCCTCACAGAAAAGACTCAAGAAAGTCCCCTTGCCCCTTCTCCCATGTGAGAACACAGCAAAAACAAAAACCACAAACCAGGAAGCAGGCTTTCACCAGACATCAAATCTGCTGGTACCCTGATCTTAAGACTCCCAGCCTCCAGAACTGTGAGAAATAAATTTTCATTGTTCATAAGCCACCCAGTCTATAATATTCTGGCACAGCAGCCTAAATAGACTAACACAAGTAATTTCAAGATCAGAAGAGATAATGAAAAAAAGTGGTTATTAAGAGCATGGGCTCAGGAGTCAGACAGTTTGTTCTCTATTTCCTGATTCTGAGATTGCTCCATCTCTCTTTCATGTAAATGAAGCCCATGGAATTGAAGAAGAATGGCCCATAGAGAAATCTCTTATGAACTTCTTCATGCTCTTTGCCCACTTCTGAGTGGAATGGATATGACTGCAGCAGCCATGGGCATGGTATGCTGTGTTGACGGAATCGCTATCTGCCTACAACCCCAAAAGACAGCAAAGCCTCCATCAACATGGGCTCCTAAATGACCACAAAAAGGAGAGCGGCACTGCTCACATGTTCATCTGCCAGGAGCTACTACATGTGCAAGAGACAAACTCCTAGAGTTGCAAGCCACTTTATATGTAGGTCTATTTCTAGTCACCAACCACCCTAACAAATACAGAAATTTACACATGTCATTAAGTGAGGGAGAATACTTTCCAAGCTTTCTAAGACTGTGACCTTCTTATTCTTGAAGGTATTCTTCAATTCTTCATTTAAGTTTCACAATGCCCGAAAAAGTAAAAGTATTCTTTTACCTGTAATGTGTTATGGGGAACAATAAAGAGTGTAGGATCAGAGCATGACTAGAATTTTATTGGTGACTCAAGGCAAAATAAAATTCAGCCTGCTCTTTTGCAGCAATATTAGATCTGCTGCTCTTTCAGCAGTAAAATCCTGTTTTGTCAGCAGCTACTGAGAGCAGATAAGACCCAGAGGACACATAAAAGCATACATGTAAGGTAACTAGCTATTATATTTAGAAAACCATTTTTTGCAACTTAAGTGCACTCTAACATTTCATATTTTAAATAATCTAAATTACGTTTAGAATGCAGAATCTCAAAGGCATTCTGCTCTTCTATTTCTGCCCTAATTGCATGAGACAGAAAAAAGGTACAAAAGGTATACAAAGACATGCAGAGAATCACAAATTTTAGATATCAAAGGGAACTTAAACATCACTGAGCATGACAGAGGAGGAAAGCAAGGCCTGAAGACTGAACTGTGCAATATAATTCCAACAGAGTTAGGAGTAAAATTCACTTCTCAGTGTTTTGTTTTTTAGAAAACATTCATCTTTCAGGTAGAGCAATTCTAATGTTTTAGAATTGTAGAATCTTGTTTGTTTTTGTGACATTATTGTTCAACTTTTTTTCAAAGGGCGGTTTTATATAATGATGTATTTTATAATCTTTCCAATTTGTAAGAGTAACAATTCTGAGACCTTCCAGCATCTGATACACAGATGCACTCAATAAATATTGATTGGTTGAGGTTATACCCATCAAGACTTATGGCCTAAGACAGTTTGGGTTTTTTTTTTTTTTATTTCTTCTGCTTATTTATTTATTTATTGTAGGGGTAGTTAACTAGGTTTTATTTATTTTTATTTTATTTTATTTTATTTTATTTTAATGGAAGTACTGGGGATTGAACCCAGGACCTTGTGCTTGCTAGGCATGTGCTCTGCCACTGAGCTATACCTACCCCTCCTGCCCTAAGAGAAGGCGTTTTTTTTGTTGTTGTTTTTTTTTTTTTTTTTTTTTTTTGCTATGGCCTCATAGTCCAACTGTCTAAGATTCCTCTTAAAAAAGAAAAGTTTAGAAAAGACAGTGAGAAAGAGCTTAATTATAAAGCATAATATTTACTCTTAAATATTAAACATTTCTCTGAACCCAAACATGACTTTTTATAATTATAACATATACTAATCACTACTTATGTTTTGAACATATACAAAAGACTTCTGGCTTGGCCATGACAGAATAACAGGAATAGGACTTATTCTCACTGTAAAAAAAAGAAATATACAACTAAAGAAAATATACAAAGCAACTGTTCTTAGGCACTAGACAACTACATAGACTGTATTCCCGAGAGAAGAGAAATTCATGAGGTGAGCTGTGCATTTGCTTCAGTATTCTACCTTTCAAAGTTGCAGCTATGGACCAAAGACTTAATTTTCAGGCAGAGGGAACAGAGCACAGAGATGCTACTAACCTGAAAACAACAGAATAATATCTTTAAGGAATTACAAAACAAAACTGTTAGCCTAGAATTCTGTGTCCCATGAAAATATTCTTCAAAAATGAAGGATAAATAAGTAGATTTTCAAACAAACAAAAATGAAATTTGTCATTAGTAAACCTGCACCACAAGAAATGTTATAAGATGGCCTTCAGGTTGAGGCTTAATGATTCTAGATGTCAACATGGATATATAGCAGGGGTTGGCAAATTACAGACAAGCCAAATCAAGCCAGCTACCTGGTTTTGGATGGTCTCTGAACTAAGACGATTCGCACATCTCTAAGTGGTTGGAAAAAAACAAAAGAATAATATGTTGAAAGTTATATGAAATTCAAATGTTAGTATTCATAAATAAAGTTTACTGGAACACAGCCATAATCATTAGCTTACAAATTGTCCATGGCTGCTTTCACTCTACACTGGCAGAGTTAAGTAGTTGTGACAGAGACTGTATTGCCCACAAAGCCTTAAATATTTACTCTCTGGCCCTTTACAGAAAAAGTATGCAGACCTCAGACCAATCGAAAAGCATGAAGATCTGAAAATAGTAAATACGTGGGCAAATATAAAAATCACCTTTCCTCTTTTTGTACTTTATTTTAGAAACCACTTAGAGCAAAAGTAATAGATACACATTATAAGCTTTAAACATATGCAGTAGTAAAAGACATGATAACAATAGGAGAAATAATATGAGAGGAGTAAAGAGAAGTATAGCAGTGTAAGGTTCTTACATTATACATAAAGGGGTATGCTTTAGTCAGATCAGGACGCCAAATAAATCAGACCGGGTGGCTTAAACAACCAGTTTTTCCTCACAGTTCTGGAGGCTGAGAAGTCCAAGATCAAGGTGCTGCCAGTTCTATTTCTGATGAGAGCCCTATTCCTGGTTTGCAGATGACATTCTCTTGCTGTAACACCACATGGTGGAGAGACAAATTCTCTCTCTCATGTCACATCTTATAAGGTCACTAATCCCATCATGATGGTTCCACCCTCATGATCTAATTACTTTTCAAAAGCCTTACCTCCAAATACCAACATATGGAGGATTAGGGTTCAGCATATGAATTTTGGGGGTACACAAACATTACTCCATAGCATGGTATAATATTAATTCAAGTTAGTTTGTGATAAGTTAAAATGCACATGTTAATCTCTAACGCAACATCTAAAATAACAAAATAGGAGATACAAAGAAAAATAAAATAGAATACTAAAAATATTCAATTAATCAAAAAGAAAAAAGAAAAGGAGGGAATAAAGAAAGAACAGGGTGAAGAACTAGAAAACCAAAAGATCATAAGATGATAGCCTTAAACCTAACCGTATCACAATTGCATTATATGTAAATGGACTAAAAGTTCCTATTAAAAGGCAAAGACTGTTAGGCTGGGAAAACAAAATCAAATTCAAATATATGCTCTCCATAAGAGATGCATTTAAGTATAAATACACAGAAACATTAGAAGTAAAATGATGATAAAATGTATAACATATAAATTAAACATATAAACATGAACTGACTGTATTAAAATCAAAGAATGCTTCAAGAAAAGGAATAATAATAATAAAGATAATGAAGGACATGTCTTAATGATACAAAAATCAAAGAATATTGAAGATTTGAAACACATTATCAAATAATTTAAAAACAGTAGTTGAAATCAGTTAACTGGGATTTGCAGAACACTACACAAAGCAACTGCAGAATTCACATTCATTTATAGTACACATGGAACATTCACAAGATAGACCATGTGCTGAGCCAAAAAACAGGCCTTAATTTCAAAGGATTGAAAACATACAAAATACATTTTCAAACTGATTTAGAATTATATTAAAAATCAAAAGAAAAAGATACCTGTAATGTCCCCAAATATTTGGAAATTAAGAATTATAATTCTGAATAAAACATGAATCAAAGAAAAAAATCACATAAGAATATATTTTGACCTCCATGATAATGGAAACACGACATATTAAACTTCATAGGTTGTGATTAAGGCAGTCTTTAAAAGGAAATTTCTATGTTTAGATGCTTATATTGGAGAAGAAACATTTAAAATCAATGATCTAAGATTCACTATAAAGAGCAAAAATAAAAAGATCAAAATAAACTCAGAGTAAGTAAAGAGAAGGAAGAATAATGTAAATGTGGAAATCATTGGTATATAAAGTGAACAAATAATAGAGAAAAATCAACAAAACAGAAACTCACTGGCAATTATCACCAAACATTTCAGAAAAGAGTAACCACAATCCTCCAATCTTAAATCAATGTTTTCCTAAGATATAAATGGCCCAAAACTTCCAATAAAAAGGCAGACATTATCAGAGTGGATGAAAATGTAAGACCAAATTAAATACTATCTTTAAAAAAAAAAAGCTTCAAATATAGAGATATAGATATGTTTAAAGTAAAGCCATGGAAAAAAACATGTGCTCTGCTAATATTAATCATAAAGCTAGTGTCTCAGTGTGTTCAGGCTGCTATAACAGATACTATAGACTGGGTGACTTATAAACAACAGAAATTTATCTCACAGTCTTAGACTATAAAGTCCAAGATTAAGGTGCCAGCAGATTTCATGTCTGGTAAGGGCCTGCTTCCTTTGTTACAGAAGGCTGCTTCTCACTGTGTCCTCCCATGGCAGAAGGGGCAAGGAAGCTCTCTTGGATCTCTGCATTAAGGGCACTAATCTTGTAATCTTTTATAAGAGTGGAGCCCCGTGACCTAATCACCTCTCACAGGTCCCCAGCTCCAAACACTGTCACATTAGATGTTATGTTTCAGCCTATCAATTTGGGGGACACAAATATTCAGTAGCTAGCACCTAAAATAGCTGTATTAACATTAAACAAAGTAAACTTTAAAATAAGAAATATAACCTAAGATAAAAGAGTCCTAATTATAAAAATGTCAGTTCATCAAGAAGGCAAAACAACCCTAAATGTGTATGTACCTAAGATTAGAACTGAAATGAAGCAACAATTGACAATTTAAAAAGAAATAAATAAATAGTTGAATATTTCAAAACTCCTTTCTCAGTAATTGATAAAACAATTGGACAGAAAATCAGTAAGGATACAGAAGACTGAATAACTATATATTGATATACATAAAATATTCCAATGACAGAAAAATATACATTCTACACATGGAATATTCACCAAGATAGACTATATACTAATTGAGAAGTCATGTTGTAATAATTTTAAAGGATTCAATATATAAAGCTTATATTGATTTTCTTGCTTTTCTAAGAAGAAAATATTTTTGAAAAAAGTCTCTTAATATGCTTAAAGAAGCCTATCTCACACCACTTGATGACAAAATCCAACTAAAAATGATGTCGTAAGTTGGGTTTTAAAAATTAGTATTCTACTTTCTCTTCCAGGTTATCTTACAGAGCAAGGAATGTCTCACAATGTACGAAAGAAAGGCTCTCAAGGAATAAAATGTTTTAAACCAATAAATCAAAAGATAAATAATCAAAACTCAAATATTCTGTAAATCAGTTGCAAGCATTGTGTTCATGGTATATCAAAAGCAATAAATAATAAAATATCCTAGAATATTCTTTCAAATAATTGAAAATTTTTAAGGAAATTGTGTGAGCTATCTCAGAGAAGAGTATTGATAAGCCAAATTCTAATTCAAACAGGATATGAATATAACTCAAGATCATCATGTTGAACACAGAGTTCTACAAAAAGTATTCCTATTTAAGGTAGATAATTCATGAAAATAAAAGTGGCCAAGCTATGGCATGAATACATATAAGGCCATATAGGTATACAGCCTGATTTTTTCCACTAACCCAGCAGTAGAATAGTGCTATATATGTTTTTCTATATGTATATATGGTTCGGTTAGTTTTAATATAGAAGGCTTCTGGTGTTGACATCTAGTCTTGGATTGAGATAAGAAAGAATAAAGGGAGTCTTGGATGTCCATGATCAAAGTCAGAAGTATTGAAGAGGTATTGATATGTAGTTATCAAGAAGCCTGGAGAACCAGAAAAAAAAAAAATGCTGGAGAGGTAAAGGAATCAAGACATTGGCAGAGAGGTTAGGGAATGATTTGGGAGCAATGATTAAAGAAAGGCTGAATCAAAGCCCAGAGAACCTAGAAGAATAGATGAGAGAGGTTCTTCAATCACTATAGAAGTCAAAGAAAGTAAAAAGCAGGTCAAGAAAACTAACTGTGCAGACCAAGCTCCATGCCCATAATTTGCACAGAATCAGAGATCAAAAATAGAAAATAGGTTCCAGATATTCAGGGAAGAACCTACAGTAACAGGTGAGAAACTAGATCCAGAATTAAATAAGCATCGAAGTCAAAAATCCATCTAAATAAACTACATTTTGGCAAGCAAAACTAAAGCAAAATAGTTTAGCCAGGACCCTAAAGAATAAAATTATTAAGATCCAACCCTGGAAATGTAAATATAACCATTAAGCAGGTAAGTACACACAGTTGCTATGTATGAAACACTTCACCTGGATCTACATACGGTCAGCCTAGTTAACAGGGGAAAGAGCAACGAGTTAGGCTTGAAGCTGACCCAAGATCCTCTGAAATATGCAACCTGCCCAGAAGCAGAACTGAGACCTGGAAAAAACACAGTAATCGGTGGAGTGGAGAGCCTCACTTACTAGGAGCAAAAGCGGGTCAAGAAAGTAACAGAGCATTTCCACCACAGAGACTGGGTTTTTCAATGAGATTTAAAGGGACATTAAATTTTAGATAACTTTTTTATGATTCAGCTCTTTATAAATATCAATAGTGCTAAAATTCCAATGTCATAAAATGCTGAAACTATACCAAAGATAAAAACCCTCGGCTGAAAGTCTGATACTCCTGTAAGTGCAACCTTAAATACATCAAAGGCCATGTCAACTGCTGTAACAGTACCGTATTAGTAAAAGGTATTTATTTAATGGAATGTTATTGTCTATTTTCCTCTGCAATAAAAGCAGTTAAAAGAATACTGACTATATCCAGATTTTATAATGAATTTCTTTTCACAGAAATCTCCAAATTGAAAATCTCTGAAGAATGAGCGAGCACTGTCATACCCAACAGACCATGTGACAGCAGTCAGGGATCAAGCACAACTGTTAAATATGGACTACACTGGAGTGACAGGGGTGGGCTGGGTCATTGCCCTTAACCCTGCTTTTGTTATCTCTATAAAGTTAACTTCACTGAGGATTCACACATCCTGAGCCCAAACAGAGGAAACACGTGCTTTAAATTGCTTAACTGCTTTCTCTCTCCTTTCACATTGCCTATCTCTTACCCCCAAGACTTCTGGGCTCCTCTCTAGCTTTCTCTTCCTGAGTTCTTAAAAACACTTATTCTTAGTCATCTAGACCTTCTCCTGAGGATACAGGTGTCTCTTGCTAGAGCTTCTCCCAAGAGTTGAATACAGGCCTCAAACTCAAGGTTTAGTTTTGCAGTTTGGTATAGATTTCTATTTGCTGCCTGCTTAAAGACAAATACTAAATATTGTCTAGAGTGCCTCAGTATTTCCTCACCAAACAGAAACACTGGTATTGACTATTGCTTCCTATACATATGCACCTCCATCTCATCACTAGTATTAGCCACATAATCAGCTACTCCGTGGTCTACCTTAATATCTACAGAACAGCCACCCAGCCTTTTTTTTTTAAACAGAGGAGGCCCCTCTAGAATAATTTTGCTTCCATTCTTTCTGAGGTGAGTGTACACACCCCTAACTTAATCTCTTAATAAGGGTAACAATATAACATGGAGCAGTTCCTAGTGTGGAGGTCCAAAGCCGAAGCCTACATGAAAAGAAAGTTACTAAGACAACTGACTGATTCCCTGATCTCCCCAGATATGTTTATTAAGAAAACAGAGACTATAAAAGAGAGGCTGGGAATAATTTTGTCCCCTCTACAAACCACTGAGCAAGCATTTCTGAGTGTACAAAGGAGAGCTGAGCTCATTACAGAGTGAAACAGAAACTACCTACAGCTAATGGTAAAACTAATCAATTATGAAGTCATTTCCCCATCATTTCCTTCAGGTATAAAGTGAGGAAGTTGGGCTATGTCATCTCTGAGGCCTCCTTAAGCTCTAAAAATCTATGATCTGTAAAGAGTGCCTCCATTTAAACTGACATTTAATGTTAAACATACAAAAACTTACTGACAATAGAATGTACTTTCTGTGAGTACCAATATAGAATCAGTATGGCTAAAACATGAGATTTTAAAGAAAGGTAGAAAGCAGATGCTTAAGAATTGAGAAGCTATAACTTAAACTTAATAATGTGTGAAGTACCCATAAGTTCTGAATAATAAGGCACTTGAATTCACAAAGGATTCCACAAATTCACATTTATAACCATTGGTTTATCAGTCTATTACCAGAGCCCCAAGTGTGGTAAAGGTTGTAAATGCAGTATTATATAGGAATGCACTATTTATTATCATTTAGGAAATGGTACCATGAATAAAAAATTTTAAGAAATGTATTTCATCATTTAAAAATCTACACTCATAAAGGCAAGTAGGCAATGCCAGCAGGATGGGAGGAACACAATGCTCCATCTCCCCAGTCACAACTGAATGGCCCCAATTTCCAGTCATTCATGTTTTCAGGAACATAGGATCTCCATTTCAAAATGTCTTAATAGTTATGAATGACTTGTTTTCAATATAAATACTAATGTGTTTTTCTATCAGATTAGTTCATTATGGAATAATACATCAATTTCATGCATAATTTGCACTTTTATAGCTGAAACATGAAGAAATAACATTATCATTGAATGCTGATTCATGAAGCAAAAAAAAAAAATCATTTTTAATTCAAGCTCAGGCCCATGTTTATCAGGCCAGCAAGAACTGAGGATTCTGCAGAGATAATACACTGCTTCCCCAAGAGGGTCTTATCTTCCCAATATCACTCTACTCCTGTCTGTTGGCTGCAGAATTTCTAGGCTTAGAAGGCTGTTCCTTTCCTTGTAAGAACAGAAGTTTCACTCTAAAACAGAGGTCAGAAAACCATGACTAGTGGGCCATATGCACCTCCTGCCTCTTCTGGTACAGCTGTAGAACTAAGAATGATTATTGTGTTTTTAAATGGTTGTAAAAAGAAAGTAGAAAAATATTTCAGGAAATATAAAAATTATATGAAATTCAAATTTCAGCATCCAATAAAAGAAATTTAAAAGTACAACCTATGGCTGTTTTCCTACTATAATGTAAAGTCAAAATGTTGCATCAGAAACCATATAGCCCACAAGCCATACTTACTATCTGGCCCTTTAGAGAAAAAGTTTGCTGACCCCTGCCCTGGAATACCTAGGAAACTGCCTTATTGCCCCATAGACAAAGCATATTCCACCCAGCAAATGCAGATGTGTTCTATTTCCCACACCTAATGCAAAGCGAAATATCAAAGTCATCACTTTGCTTTAACACAGAAGCCCTCTACAAAAATATCTTCGTTTTTCAAAACTTCTGACACAGTTCTTCAGAGTCAGTCACTTGCTTAAGAACAATGTCTCTATTTTTCTCCCTATTTCCTTCTTTGCATGGAACCCACCTCCATGATTATCCTATTTAATCTACTCTATTCATCTCTGTCCTCAAACCCAAAGATTTCCTCACAACAGTTACTGTAGTGAGGATTTAGTATCTACTTTTCTGTCTCTCCTACTAGAGAGTACACTCAACAAGTCTGGAGGCAATACATATTGTTCACTTTCACTATCATAGTACCCTTTTTACAAGTATTTAGTGATATTACTATATATAACATAAATAAACAACAAGGACCTACTGTATAATGCAGAGAATTAAATTCAATTTCTTGTAATGAGTTATAATTGAAAAGAGTGAAAATATATGCATAACTGAATCACTTAGCTATACACTTGAAATGAACACTGTAAATTGATTACATTTCAGTCAAAAATAAGAATTAAAAAATAAATAATAAAATAAAAAGTTATTTAGTGATTGGCAATAGCATCAAGGCAGCATCAGATGGTTCCTTTGTCTCTCCCTTTCAATCTACAACTAGTAAAACATCCATAACTCAACAAAGGATCCTCTGCCCAACACACCAAAATGCCAGAGGGATCCACACATCCGCATACCTGAAGATGGGTGATTTGGAATACATGGAGGAAGCAGAACCAGAGGAACAGTGAAGGCAATAGCTGTTATCCCAATCCCTAAGCCCCAGTAGCTGAGCCCACAGCCCCAGAGGACCCAGCAGCTGCAGGCAGGCAGTGTACACAACTCCAGATTCCCAGCTACAGAGGTGCCAGTGGCCACAGCACACTTGGAAGCAGCAGTTGCAGGGTGACAACCTGATCCCTCAGCCACAGAGGTGCCCATGACTCCAACCCCGCTGCCTGTAGCAGTGACACCCATGAACCCTACAATGCTAGACATGCCAGAGTCACCCAGCTCCCCACACACACTTCCCCTCCCTTGCCATGGCAGCAGTACCCACAACCCAGTCAACGCTGGATATGGTGGGGGCACTCACCACACTAGTGATCCTGGAAGCAATACCAGTGACAGCAGCAACACAGGTAGCAGCAAGGCACCAGCCACCCCAGAGACACAAACAGTGATGATGATCAGGACACCAGCATAATGGCAGGCAGAGGTGGTAAAGGATAGAAAATATAGCCAGAGGTAGCTCTGGTAAAAGAAACCAAAAACTTGAGCTATGACACCACCCTCTGAAAAACAAAAGAAAAGCCTGTAATTACCAATCTTTAAACTGTTAGAATCAAAGTTCAAAAAGCTTTACCTAAATTAGTGTTAGCTACTTCAAATGTGCCATCAGAGGAACAACTCATCAAGCACCAGGAAAAACCACAATAACACAGTATCACAAAAAGAAAATGACAGTTGTCCAAATCCAAGCTTAAAGTCATGGAAGTTTGTGATCTAACTGACAGAGAATTCAAAACAGCTGTCACGAAGAAACCCAAAGAGCTACAAGAAAACTCAAAAAGGCACTTCAAGGAGTCTAGGAATAAAATTAACGAACAGAGGAGTACTTTACCAAAGAGACTGAAACTCTAAAAAAGACCTAAACAGGAATTCTAGAACTAAAGAATTCAATAAATGAGATGAATTATGCAATAAGAAAGCACTAGCAATAGGGTAGACCACATGGAAGAATTAGTGAGCATGAAGACAGAAATAAAGAAATGATTCAGGTAAAAGAGGAGAGAGAACTAGGGTTTTTTTTTTTTAATGAAGAAAACTATAATAATTAACCAACTCTATCAGGAAAGACAACATAAGGATAATGAGTATCCCAAAAGGAGATGAAAAGAAGGAAGCAAAGAGTTTATTTAAAAATACAATAGCTGAGAGCTTCCCAAACCTGGAGAAGGAATTGGCTATATACAAGTCCACAAAGCTAAGAGAACACCTAATTATCTCAACGCAAAAAGACCTTCTTCAAGACAAGTTATATTCAAACTGTCAAAAGTCAATGATAAAGAAAGTATTATAAAGGGTAAAAAGGACAGTAACCTACAATGGAACCCCCATTAGACTGTCAAAAGATTTCTCAGCATAAACATTACAGCCCAGGAGAGGCTCAAAATATTGAAAGATTAAAAACTGTCAGCCAAGAATATCTATCCAGCAAAGTTATCCTTCAGACAGGAAGGAGAAAGACTTTCGCAGACTGAAGGAGCTGGTCACCACTAGCACTGCCTTACAAGAAATGCTGAAAGGAGCTCTTATACCTGAAATGAAAAGGCAAAAGTACACAAAACTCTGAGTAAGGTGATAGACGGTATCAGAAATTTTCAACTCTATATCAGAGTATGTTGCTGAACACTGATTATATAGTAAAAAGGTTAACAAGGAGGGAAAGGTAGCAAAAATAATGACAGCTACTTCAATTAGGTAACAAACTCACAACATAAAGAAGGATCATTTGAGATAATCACATAAAAGAGGAAAAGGCAAAACTCAAATAGGCAAATGAAGATAAGATGCTATCAGCAGAAAAAGGATTATATTATCTTTGAGATATTTTATGCAAACCTCATGGTAACCACAAAAACAAATCTAGAGCAAAGACACAATACATTTAGCGGAAAAAAAACTGAATAAAATATTATAGAAAAAAACATCAAACTAAAATGGCAAACAGAAACACAAGTGAAAATGACTGAACTATAGAGCAACCAGAAAACAAAAGATAAAGTGGCAGTATTAAGTCCTCACCTATCAATAAACACCATAAACATAAATGGATTGAATTCACCAATCAAAAGACTGAATGGATTTAAAAAAAATCCATTGGCTGATTTGATTTAAAAAAAAACAAACAAGACTTATATACTGCTTCCAGGAGACTCAGCTCAGAGCTGAAGACAAACATAGGCTCAAAGTGAAGGGGTGAAAGATGATACTCCAAGCAAATGGCAGCCAAAGAAAGTAGAGATAGTCATACGCATATCAGACAAAATTAACTTCAAGTCAAAAAAGGTAACAAAAGACAAAGATAGACATTATAATGAAAAGAGAACAATTCACTTATTAATACATATGTACCTATCCCAGGAATACCAAAATAGATAAAGCAATTATTAACAGCCCTTAAAGGAGAAACTGACAACAATACAATTATAGGGGACTTTAACCCTCCACATAAATCAGTGGGTAGATTATTCAAACACATGAAATAGACCTTAAATGAAACGTGAGACCAGATGGCCTTAATAGATTTATAGAAAACATTTTGTCCAAATGGAGCAGAATACACATTCTTTTGAAGTCCACATGGAGCATTCTCAAGGATAAACCATATGTGGGAACACAAAACAAGTCTCAATAAATTTTAAAAGATTGGAGTCATATCAAGCATCTTTTCTAACCACACTGATATGAAACTAGAAATTAATTACAAAAAAACTGGAAAAAAAATCACAAATATGTGGAGACTAAACAACATGCTACTGAACAACCATTTAGTCAAGAAATAAATCAAAGAAGAAATTAAAAAATACATGAAGACAAATGAAATATGACATACCAAAATCTATGGGATACAGCAAAGGTGGGACAAAAAGAGAAGTTTATAGCAATGTAGACCTACCTCAAGAAACTAGAGAACTCTCAAATAAACAATCTAACCTTATACCTAAAGGAACTAGAAAAAGAACAAATAAAGTCCAAAGACAATAGAAGGAAGAAAATAATAAAAATCAGAGTAAAGATAAATGAAAAAGAAACTAAGAAGACAATAGAACGTATCAATAAAACTAACAGCTGTTCTTTGAAAATAGAAACAAAAATGACACTTTTAATTATACTCGCTAAGAAAAGAGTGAGAATTCTCAGATAAATAAAATCAGAAACAAAATGGGAAATTACAATGGATACAACAGAGATACAAGGGGTTTTAAGAGACTACTATGAACACCTATATGCCAAGGAATTGGACAACCTAGAGGAAATGCATAAAAGACAAATACATATGGTTTCATTCATATGTGCAATATAAAAAAATGACCAAACAAAACCAAACCAAACACACAGATACAGAGAAGAGACTGGTGGTTACCAGAGGGGAAGGGGATTGGGGGAGGGCAAAATGGGGAAAGGGGGTTAACCATACAGTGATGGATGAAAACTAGACTTTTGGTGGTGAGCACACTGTAATGTATTCAGAATTTGAATTATAACATACATATAAAACTTATATAATGTTATAAATTAATGTCACCTCAATTAAAAAAAATTTAGTACACTTAGCACTAAATATCCTAACACAGAGAGGTTGCTTAATAAATATCAAATGACTGAATGAATGAATGAATGAATGAATTAATTAATTAATTAATTAATTAATTAATTGCAAGCAAGTAAATTAAGGTCATAAGAATCAGGGAGGAAGAGTAAAGAAAGGATTTTTGAAAGCACATTTTTTTCTCCTAAAAAAGGTCTCCTTTATTTGAAAACACTGACCATATATGGAACACTGACCATGTACCAGACACTATGCTTGGTTGTTCACTTCCTGTGACTGCTGTAACAAATTACCACAAAAAGAGTGGCTTAAAAACAAGAGAAATGTATCCTCTCACAGTTCTGGAGGCCAGAGGTCTGAAATCAAGGTGTCAATAGGGCCACACTCCTTCCAAATCCTCTAGAGGAGATTCTGTTCATGTCTCTTTCAGTTTCTAGTGGCTGTTGGCATTCCTTAGCTTGTGTCTGCATCACTTCAAACTCTGCTTCTGTCTCCCTGGTCTCCTCTTCTGTGTGTCTGTCTTTTCCTCTTCTCTCGTATAAGGATACTTGTCTTCGGATTTAGGACCCATTGGGTTAATCTAGGATGGTCTCACCTCAAGACCTTAACCTAGTTACATCTACAAAGACCCTTTTTGCAAATGAGGTCCTAGTCAAAGGTTCTAAGGATTAGGAAACAGACATATCTTTTGGAGGCTACTATTCAACCATCACATTTAGCATCTGGATACTAGTACATGTATGATTTCATTAAGCCCTGACAGTTACTGTCATTTCTCAGATAAAAAACTTTAATAATAAACGTTAAATGCTAGCATTTGAAACTCTGTCAGGATTTAAAACTATGCCCTCAACATGGGCTTTTATAGTCCACAAGGCAGACAGGGCCACTTTCTAAATTGCCCAACCTTGCAAGCTGAATATACCAGAGTTCTGAGACACCACAAAATCCCTGGTTTCCCTTTACCTGCTTACATAGCCATATGGTCCACCTCGAGTACAAAAACAGAGGCTATTTCACAATAGCCCCAATTATCCTCTGGGCTACCTGACACTATTAGCTACCTTCTCTAATTAAGTTCCTATTTCTCTTAGTAAGTTTTGCTTGATGCTTCATAGTGTTCATGGCAAATTAAATTCACTACATATCCACGAAAAGCAGTATATAAGAAATTCTAAAAACTGTTTTATCTTTACTCTAGCAATCTTACAAAAGTAAAGATTATTTTTTTCTTACTCGAATGTAAAGGACATTGGAGTATCTCAAATGGAGACAAGGAAGTAGGACATAATGAAGGAATTCTCTGACCACTTAAACAGGCCAGTGAACTTCTAGTGAATATAAACTGAATTTCTTTACCCCACTTCAAATTGCGTGGCTAGTCAGTTCCTTTGAAAATCCCCCTCCTAGTGGCATGAGAGAATTAATGTACTTCCATAACTAAATAATTTGCTCTTTTCTGAAGCTGGATCAGAACTGTTATACATCATGACAACCAAAAGGAAAAATATGGTCAAGGAAATGGAGGGGTCAAAAGCCAACCACCTGGAAATTGATGTCAGTTTTTATGCTTAGGCTCCTTCACCACAAACAAATATCACACTTTAATACTGCTGCACAACAAAGGAAAACCTTTGACTTGTGGGCTGTGGAAAAGGCAGAATGAAAAAGCAGCAATCATGTCAAAACCTATCCTATACTTTGGTGAGGAATAAAAAAGCTTTTGTGCTATGCCTTTTACCTCTGCTGGAGCTGGGGCTCATGCTGACTCAATGGACAGGGAATAGACAATGATTGGGCAACTTCTGCTTACCTGATTGTTTCATAGTTTTTTTTATAATTTAATCCTCACAATCAACCTTGAAAGTAGGCAAAATGCCCTCATTTTAGAGATGAGGAAACTAAGGCTAAAAAACCTGATGACTTACCAAAGGTCATGCAGTTAATTAGCAGTGTTGTAGGGTAAGCCAGAGATTTCACAAAAGCCAAGCTTCCTGTATCAACGTTTTTTTCCCTGTTCCTGCCAGCACATCTAAATATATGCTTATAAAACAATGACATGCTAAATTTTGCAATCAAGTTCTTGTAGCATTCTGGTAAGAATGCAAGTGACATGCTGTTTTCCCTCAAGATGGAAGGATCTGACATTGCTTCCTCCTATTATACCCAGCCAGCAGACTGCAAATACCAACCACTGTGATCTGTTTACAAAGTTCAGCTGCTTGAATGCTATGAATAATTGGATGCCATTAATAATGGTCAGCTCCAGAATATAGGAAGGTGGTCAAGCGTGGTAACTGTATTTTGATTTCCAGCAGATTATTTCCTAGGGAACAGGAAGACAACCACCATGTGGGATACAGTTTTTATAAGTACAACAGATATAATCACTTCCCTAGAGGTGAAGGGAACAAGTCAAGGGCTCCCTTAATAACACATGTGTCCAACACTATAAAGAAACATGAAGGTCAAGGTTTTGCAAGATATGGCTGATAACAGAAGGCCTGATCATTACTAAACGTCTTCAGTAGTCAACTTACTCATTCTCTTGTTCATATTAACACTAGAGCTTTATGGGGGTGGGGGATCACTAAATTTGAAAGCATCAGTGAGGTCAGATCAATGGCTAATTAGGAAACTTAACCCAGTTGCTATTCATCTGAAAAGGTCAAGCATAAATCTTTTGTTTGCTTAATGTGTATTACATGTCCACAATATATTAAGGGCTGTAAATACTGCAGAATAATTATACAGAACATTATTATCTTTTTTTAAAAGCCCTGTCAAAGAATGAGGGCTTTTAAAATATCGCCTAGAACATAATAAACATGAGAAACTAATGAGATTGGGAAAAGGCACATTTAATAACCATGTGAAAAGGAGAAACTGAAAATAACAGTTCCAGACCTGAATATGTTAACTATTTCTTAAATTGGCCAGCAATGTGATAAAATAAATTAAACTTAAAACTTATCACAGCCAAGAAATAAGTAAAGGACACACACATGGAATCATGATACAACTGCCTGAAACAATATTCAGCATGTACTACAATTCTTATCAACTTTTCCACTATTTGGAGCTACTAGGAATTGGGTCATTTTCACCATTTTTTTCCCGAACGATATTATTTAGTGTTTAGATCAACTCTGAGATGAAAGGACAAACAAATGGATCATAGACATATTATAAAAGCTAAAACTCTAACACTGTCATAAGAAAACATAAAGAGTAAGTCCTCATGACCTTGAGTTATGCAATGGATTTTTAGAAATGATACCAAAAGATGGATAACAAAAGAAAAAATTTGTAAATTGACTACAACAAAAATAAAAACTTTTTTGCTGCAAATGATACCAAGAAAGTGAAAAGACAACTCACAGAATGGGAGAAAATATTTGCAAATCATACATGTGATAAAGGATTTGTATCTCAATACAAATCGTCAAAGAGAAACAACTCAAATGAGTCAAACAACTCAACTGATGAATGGAGAAAATGTGACATAACCATACAAAGGAATATTATTTCAGCCATAAAGAGAAATGAAGTTCTAACACATGCTACAATGTTTAACACTTGAAAAAAATTATGCTATGTGAAAGAAACCAGTCACAAAAGGCCACATATTACATAAATCCATTTACAAAAACTGTCCAGAATAAGAAAATGTATAAACAGTAGATTACTGGCTGCTTAGAGCTAGGGGAAGAAGACAGGAGGGAAATGGGGATTTAATGCTACTAGGTACAGGGTTTCTTTCACGGGGGATGGAAGGGTTTTAAAATTAGATTATGGTGACGGTTGCAAAGCCCTCTGAATATAATGAAGTATATTTAAAGTTTAAGTATAAATAATATAAATATATAAGTATATTTAAACTACACTTTAAATACATGAATTATAGGCATGTGAATTATATCACAAATTCAAAGCTGTTTTTAGAAATAATCAAAAGGGGCTGTACAAAGCAGACTAGATAATGCAGAGGAACAAACAAGTGACCTAGAAGACAGGATAACAGAAAGCACCCAATCAGAACAGCTGAGAGAAAAACAAACAAAAACAAATGAAAGCAACATAAGGAACCTATGGGATAATATAAAGCATAATAGGGGTTCCAGAAGGGGAAGAAAGATTAAAGGGGATTAAAAAGGTATTGGAAGAAATCATGACTGAAACCTTCCCAAACTTAAAGGCATCAGATATCCAAGTACAGGAATCTCAGAGGGTCCCAAACAGGAAGAACCCAAACAGACCCAAACCAAGACATATCATAATCAAGATGGCCAGAGTCAAGGATAAAGAAATGATCCTAAAGGCAGCAAGAGAAAAACAAAGAGTGAGTTACAAAGGAACCCCCATAAGGCTCTCAGCTGATTTCTCTACACAAACACTACAGGTCAGAAGAGAGTGCCAAGATATATTCAAAGTCCTGAATGAAAAAAAGATGCAGCCTAGGATACTTTATCCAGCAAGGCTATCTTTTAGGATAGAAGGAGAGATAAAGAAATTCACAGACAGCCAAAAACTAAAAGAGTTTAGCAACACTAAACCCATGCTAAAAGAAATATTGGAAGGTCTACTCTAAATAGAAAAGAAGCAGGATGCTACAGAAATGAGAAACTCGTAACTGATAAGGTGATAACTCATGAATTACAAAAAGAATAAACACAAAATTGTAAAAGAAGACATCTAAATCATTAAGAGTGGGAAAGGGAAGGAAGAAAATATAGAGTATTTTTTTCTTTTTAAAATTCTTTTCTCGGTAGGGTGGGTTTGAGATTATATTACTATCAGTTTAATAAAAACAGTTACAGTAATGGGCTAATAGACTTACAAAAAAGGGTAACCACAAGCCAAAAACTTACAAGGGAGTCACAAAATCTAAATAAAACCCATGATAATACAAAGGAAAATTACCAAACCACAAAAGGAAGAAGAAAGGAACAAAGAGGAAATACCAAATCAACCGCAAAGATAAGTTCAAAATGGCAATAAACATACATCTATCATTAATTACTGTAAATGTTAATGGACTACATGCTCCAATCAAAACACAGAGTGGCAGACTGGATAATAAAGCAAGAACCTTCAATATGCTGCATACAAGAGACCCACTTTAGGGAGAAGGACACATACAGATTGAGAGTGAAAGGATGGAAAAGGATATTCCATGTAAATGGAAAAGCCAAAAAAGCAGGTGTAGCACTACTGATTTCACACAAAATAGACTTTAAAACAAAGACCATAAAGAAAGATAAAGGACATTTTATAATGATTAAAGGAGTAATACAAGATGAAGATATTACACTCATTAATATATATGCACCCAATATAGGAGCACCTAAGTACATAAAACAATTACTAACAGACATAAAGGGGGATATTGATGGGAATACAATCATTGTCGGAGATTTTAACACCTCATTAACATCACCAGACAGATCTTCCAGACAGAAAATAAATAAGGCAACAGAGAAATTAAATAATACAATAGAAAAATTAGACTTGGTGGATATTTTCAGAGCATTACACCCCCCAAAAATAGGATATACATTCATTTCAAGTGCAAATGGAACATTTTCTAGCATTGATCATGTACATGGGCACAAAAGAAACCTCAACAATTTTAAGAAGATAGAAATCATCTCAAGCATCTTTACTGACCACAATGCCATGAAACTGGAAATCAACTACAGAGAAACAAAAGAGAAAAAAAGGAAAGCATGGAGATTAAACAACATGCTATTAAAAAAAACCAATGGGTCAATGATGAAATCAAGTTCAAATTAAAGAATACCTTGAGACGAATATGAAAACACAACCACACAAAATTTATGAGGTACAGCAAAGGCAGTGCTAAGAGGGAGTGTATAGTGATACAGGCCTTCCTCAAAAAAGAACAATCTCAAATAAACAACCTAACCCACCAGCTAAAAGAATTAGAAAAAGAAGAGTAAAAAACCCCAAAAGGCAGCAGAAGGAAGGAAATAATAAAGATCAGGGAGGAAATAAATAAAATAGAGATTTTAAAAACCATAGAAAAAAAATCAATCAAACCAAAAGCTGGTTTTTTGAAATAGCAAATAAAATTGACAAACCTCTGGCCAAACTCACACAGAAGAAAAAAGAGAGAGCATAAATTAGCAAAATAAGAAAGGAAAATGGAGAAATTACAACAAATAACATGGAAATAGAGAATATCATACAACACTATTAAGAAAAACTGTATGGAACCAAAATGGATAACGTAGAGGAGATGGACAAATTTCTGGAAATATACAGTCCACCAAGACTGAACCAAGAAGAAACTGACCACTTGAACAAACCAATTACTAGAAATGAAATTGAATTAGCAATAAAAAAAACCTCCCTAGAAATAAAAGCCAGGACCAGACGGCTTCACCGGGGAATTCTACCAAACATACAAAGAAGAACTCATACCAGTCCTTCTCAAATTCTTCCAGAAGATTGAAAAGGAGGGAATACTCCCAAACTCATTCTATGAAGCCACCATCACCCTGATACCAAAACCAGGCAAAGACACCACCAAAAAAGAGAATTATAGGCCAATATCACTGATGAACATAGACGCCAAAATCCTCACCAAAATATTAGCAAACAGAATCCAACAACATTTAAAAAAGAGTATACAGCATGACCAAGTGGGGTTCATCACAGGGACACAAGGGTAGTTCAACATATGCAAGTCAGTCAATGTAATACATCACATCAACAAGAGAAAGGACAAAAACCACATGATCATCTCAATAGATGCAGAAAAAGCATTTGATAAAATTCAACACCCATTTATGATAAAAACTCTCACCAAAGTGCGTATAGAGGGAACGTAGCTCAACATAATAAAAGCTATGTATGACAAACCTACAGCCAGCATAGTACTCAACAGTGAAAAACTCAAAAGCTTCCCACTAAAATCTGGGACAAGACAAGTATGCCCACAATCACCACTCCTATTTAACATAGTCTTGGAAGTCCTAGCCACAGCAATCAGGCAAGAGAGAGAAATAAAAGGGATCCAAATTGGAAAAGAAGAGGTCAAGTGTCACTATATGCCAATGACATGTTACTATATACAGAAAATCCTAAAAGGTCCACACAAAAACTACTAGAGCTGATTGAAGAATTCAGCAAGGTAGCAGGTTACAAGATTAACGTTCAAAAATCAGTTGCATTTCTTTACACTAATGATCAATCAACAGAAAAAGAAAGTAAAGAAACAATCCCCTTTAAAATAGCACCCAAAGTAATAAAATACCTAGGAATAAATCTAACCAAGGAGGTGAAAGAATTATACACAAAACACTATAAACCACTGATGAAGGAAATTAAAGACTTAAAAATGTGGAAAGTTATCCCATGCTCCTAGATTGGAAGAATCAATATTGTTAAAATGGTCACACTGCCCAAGGCAATCTACAGATTTCATGCAATCCCTATCAAATTACCCAGGACATATTTCACAGAACTAAAACAAATCATAATAAATTTATATGGAACCACAAAAGAACTAGAAATGCCAAAGCATTACTGAAGAAAAAGAGGTTGGAGGAATAACTCTCCCAGACTTCAGACAATACTATAGAGCTACAGTCATCAAGACAGCATGGTATTGGTACCAAAACAGACATATAGACCAATGGAACAGAATAGAGAGCCCAGAAATGAACCCACAAACTTTTGTTCAACTCATCTTCGACAAAGGAGGCAAGAATATACAATGGAATAAAGACAGTCTATTCAGCAAATGGTGTTGGGAAAACTGGACAGCAGCATGTAAATCAGTGAAGCTAGAACACTCCCCTACACCACACACAAAAATCAACTCAAAATGGATCAAAGACTTAAACATAAGACAAGATACAATAAACCTCCTAGAAGAAAATATAGGCAAAACATTATCTGACATACATCTCAAAACTGTTCTCCTAGAACAGTCTACTAAAGCAATAGAAATAAAAGCAAGAATAAACAAATGGGACCTAATGAAACTTATAAGCTTCTGCACAGCAAAGGAAACCAGAAGTAAAACAAAAAGACAACCTACAGAATGGGAGAAAATTTTTGCAAATGAAACCGACAAAGGCTTGATCTCCAGAATATATAAGCAGCTCATACGAATCAGTAAGAAAAAAGCCAACAACCCAATTCAAAAATGGGCAAAAGACCTAAACAAGCAATTCTCCAAGGAAGAAATACAAATGATCAATAGGCACATGAAAAAATGCTCAATATCATGAATTATCAGAGAAATGCAAATCAAAACTACAATGAGGTATCACCTCACACCAGTCAGAATGGCCATCATTCAGAAATCCACAAATGACAAATGTTGGAGAGGCTGTGGAGAAAAGGGAACCCTCCTACACTGCTGGTGGGAATGCAGGTTGGTGCAGCCACTGTGGAAAACACCAGTATGGAGATTCCTCAAAAGACTAGGAATAGACTTACCATATGACCCAGGAATCCCGCTCCTGGGCATATATCAAAAAGGAACCCTACTTCAGAAAGACACCTGCACCCCAATGTTCATAGAAGTACTATTTACAATAGCCAAGACATGGAAACAGCCTAAATGTCCATCAAAAGATGACTGGATAAACAAGATGTGGTATATTTATACAATGGAACACTACTTATCCATAAAAACCAACAACATAACACCATTTGCAGCAACATGGATGTTCCTGGAGAATGTCATTCTAAGTGAAGTAAAGTAAGCCAGAAAGAGAAAAATACCGTATGAGATCGCTCATATGTGGAATCTAAAAAACAAAACAGAAACAGACTAACAGACATAGAATACAAACTTGTGGTTGCCAAGGGGGCAGTGGATAGGAAGGGACAGATTGGGATTTCAAAATGTAGAACAGATAAACAAGATTGTACTGTGTAGCACAGGGAAATATATACAGGATCTTGTGGTGGCTCACAGCGAAAGAGAATGTGACTATGAATGTATGTATGTTCATGTATAACTGAAAAATTGTGCTCTACAATGGAATTTGACACAACATTATAAAATGATTATTAATCAATAAAAAATGTTAAAAAAACAAAAAAAACAAATAGACCTTGTCCTTAGTGACAAAGTCATTTTATTTTTAGGCAAATATCATTTATATGTGGAACCTAAAAAATTGGTATAAATGAACTTATTTACAAAACATAGACTCACAGACATAGAAAACAAACCTATGGTTACCAAAGGGAAATGTAGGGGATAAATTGGGAGTTTGGGATTGAGATTAGCAGATACAAACTACTATATACAGAACAGATGAACAACAAGGACCTACTGTATAACTCAGGCAACTATATTCAATATCTTGTAATAACTTATAATGGAAAGAATCTGAAAAAGAATAGATACAGATATGGATATATATGCAATGAATCACTGCTATACACCTGAAACTAACACATTATAAATCAACTATTTTTAAATTAAAAAAGAAAAAAGGAAAAGAAAATTCAGGGTTTTTTTTTTTTCTGTTTCTATGCTAGTTCTTTTATTTGTAATAAATTTGCAATCTTCAAGTTTCTATTCCACTTGTTTTCTTTTACTTCTACTTGAATTATTTTTATTTTCAGGAAATAAAAATGTATCTCGTCTGAGGTCTGAATGACCATTGAAAAAAATGTATTTTGAAGACATCATTGGTAAGTCTTAAGACAGAGTAGGTTAACCAGTAACACTTCCCTGCCAACTTTTCAACCATGACAAACTCGCCTGCACATGGAGGAGAAAAGGCGAGAAAGGAGGCTGATAGTATATAAAGCTCCAGGTTGTATTCATCTCTCCAGGAAACTGTGGATATTAACTAACTACCCTACACTATGCATCTATAGAATAAAGAAGAATGACCCAGCTTTAATAAAACTAAATCTGATTTATAAAAATCAAAATTTATCAAAAGTATAAATAATGAAATTAATCAGAAAACATATTCATAGAAGGATTTAAGATACGGTAAGTTTTTAAAAGAGTGCTCTTGTAGTGCATTTAAAATATGACTTCATTTATAAAACATGAATTACTCTTTTACCAAAACCCATTATTTAAAAATCCAGATTTATAAAGGCAGGTGGATTAGTGAGTTAGTTGCTAAATTCATAGAAAGGTTTCTTTAAAAATCATGCCACCTCCACATCCTACCTCCATGTACTAAAAATATGATTTAATTTGCCAGCAATAGATAAAACGCAAATTCAGGGAAACACAGCCATTGTTAGAGCTAAATATGTCTGTATTTGGCTGTTTCCATGGGCAAACAGGAAAACTGAAGATCTGAGTAATTAAGTAGTCACTCTCGGATTAAAGCTTATAATTAGGTTCTTTTAGTTTCTTATCTATATAGTATTTATCTCTCTGTCTACAATACTAATACACAAATAGATATAAATTACTCATGACAACGAAAGAAGCACAGCAACATAACACCAAATAGTGGATAGGTCTAAAATTATTTCATCTTAGTTTTTGGCACTATTTTACTTGCTTTAACAATACACAGATAGGCATTATAAATCTAAATTCTCATGCACATAAACAAAAGTTCAGTAATATTAAGCAGAATGTCTATGAGAAGTAGATCCAGGAATAGAACCCCAACACAAGCTAAAATCTCAGGGGAAGTCTTGAAAAAATATCATGGAACTGACAAAAGGTAAGTCCTCTGATTTTAACTGATCAAAGCAAAATGAAATAAAAGATTTTAGAGGTAGAGTACTATATACTGATGCTTTTCAAACAAATTTCATTGAAAAAAACTTTTATTTATTGAAGTAATACTGGTTTACAATAGTATGTAAATCTCATGTGTACAACATTATATTTCAACTTCTGTACACACTACACCATGCTCACCACCAAAAGTAGTTTCTATCCATCACCATACAGTTGATTCCCTTTACCCATTTCACCTCCCCCAACTTCCCATCTGGTAACCATTAATCTGTTCTCTGTATCAAACAAATTTCATTTTTAAGTAGAACTTCAAAACGTATTTATACTTTCAGAATCCTCTGATTAGCCTGGGACTGACTTTTACAAGAAATATATAAAGATAAGTTCATTGGCCAGCTTGTATTTCTGCTTTTTGAGGCAAAACATGATAATAGACTTCCTCAGTCTAATCTACAGGTCCCAACTACCATGTAGCCCCCTAGGAGATCACTGCCAGGATGCAAGCATCATTATCATAATCTCCCAAAACAAACCGTAAAATACCACTCAAGAAGAGAAATGCATAATATGAATTCTGTTAAGATAGATCATTAGAAGTCCAGGGAACCTGAGCCTTGTGGCAATAAGGAAGGCTAAATGTTAACCAACAAGAGAGCACTATAACCAATTTAAAACTGAGTATATGACCATATTCCAGATAATTCCAAGGCAGACAAAACACTGAGCTTCATATAAGATTCTAATCTTGTCTAAGGACTTCATCTTATTAATGCACTCCCTGTTTAATAATCAAGTCTGACAAGGCCAGGTAAAAGGTAATATACTTGACAAAATAGGGAGCATGGGACTAAATAACACAAGGGAATAAAATTGCTTCTAACAATCTATTTAAAGATTCCAGTAAGTAATTCTGGTTCATTCTGAATCTTGATAATGGAGCTACATATGAGTTCCACATGAATATGGAATGATTAAAAACAATGTTCTCAGACAACGAGTATTAAAGCTGGTTATGTTTGTGGAAAACAGATAAGTGACCTTTGGTGAAACCAGAACACTGAAACCGAACATACATATTGGATGTTCTAAGAGAGGGAGGCTGTGGTTGAATGGAGACTGAAAAAAACAAAACAGTGCTATGAATAGAGACAGCCAGGCATGTAATTTCTGTCAAGACAAATTGGTTGATTAAAGCTGTTAGATATTGTGATACTACAAAAGGAGCTGGTGAGAAAATTTACTAAGCTCAAAAGAATAATAAAACTGAAAATGAACAAAGATTATAACATCACTTCAAAAAAATGAAGCTAATAATCATGCTCTTTGTGTCCATGTAACATTTTATCTTAGCAGTTCAGAGAATTTCACAGAATCACTGAATCATGACTTTTTACAATTAAAAGTGACTAAAAAGATAATCTAGTCCAAACACAGATCTAGGCTTCTGTCTCTTCTACATCTCCCATACACAATCATATTACCTATTTGAATCCTCCAGTAATCTCAGTTCCTCCTAAGTACACCATCTGAGATCCATACAATGAAAGCCTAGAATATTCGTATTTTGTCATTTTCTTTGCATTGAAGCACACAGAAATTTTTCTCATTAGGCAGAGCTGTAAGTTGATAGGGCAAGAGGACAGGAAAACAAGAGAGAGATACAAAATTTTGTAAGATAGAAAATAGGTTAAGTGGTAACTGACTGCAGATCTTAGAATGTTTGGGAAAAGTCTGTTAGATTTTAGAAGATTGAGAGCCAGAAACAAGGAAGACCATTCTCACCTCGGGAGCCTGGGAAGACTCAGAAATTACAATACCTCTGAAAGTGGGGTACAGATTGTGATTATAAACCTGGTGGGGGTAGTTAAAACTCTGCGTAAGAAACCAAACCTCCAGAACCACCCCACCCCCCATCCTGTACAGCTAAACAATAGTCCCACATGGTAGAAAATGCACATATTCAAAATTGAATTGAATGCTCACTATATGCTAGGTATTGTTCTAAGAACTGTGGCTATGGCAGTAAACAAAAACAGAAAAATCTCTTGCCCTCATAGAGCTTATATTCTGGAGACAGACAGCATAATTAAATTATTTCAGGCAGAAATAAATGACAGGAGAAAAAAAATCAAGCAGGGACAGAAGATAGAAGGGCAAAGAGGAAGGAGGCCATTTTAAATAGGGGATGAGGGCATGAAAGGTTTTCCTGAGGGTGACAGTTGACCACAGAGGCAAGGAAGGTGAGGGACAGTTTTAGGCAACAGGAAGAGCAAACACAAGGGTTTGAAAAGGGAGTGTCCATATGGATGGAGTAGGGAGACATTCCCCATAAGGAGGCTAAGTTGACTTAAGCAGGATGAGTGGAGTAGGTAGGGAATGACAGGAAACCGGGTCTGGAGTGAATGAAGGGGAGGGAAGAGGGAGAACAGGTCGAGCAGAAGGACAGCAAGAGCTAAGACCCTGACAGCAAATTTAGTTGGAAAACAGTCAACAAGGGACAGAGAAGACAAGGATGAGGTCTGAAAATTGGCCAAAGCCAGAGCACAGAAGGCCCCCTCCATCTGAAATGAGGTTGATTTTACTCTGCTTGCTATGAAAAACTACGCAGACTGTAACAGAATCTGCTCTAGATTCCCTTCTGTAACCCCTCAGAGCAGGTCCTATAGTAAAATGCTCTCTTTAAGCTCTAGGACCCATAATACTGACCTATCTTGGCCCGGACTCTGTCTCTTCGACTCGAATCCCCATGTCTGCAGCCCCTCTGTGAGGCTATCATTTCTCTGTGCTCTGAGACAGTAGGAGGGTGACCTGACATCCTAGGCAAGAAACAGATCACTCATTCTGCCAGTACCTCTGTACTTTTCATGTGACATCGTTAAACATCTCCCAAAATGAGTATCTATTGCTTAATGTCTAATATTATGTGGGTTACAATGGCCTGATGCTTACAAAGTAAAAACTGGCCCAGAGCAAGAATCATCCCAACAGATAGAAATTTTATTTCTCTTTAGTTACCTTGATATGTGAATAAACATTCTTCCAGTTTGGGATGCTACCATTGGAGCCACACTGGTGCCATTATAATGTACATGTGGGAATTACTTCAGCTCATAGTTTTCCTGCAGACAGTCTCTTCTAAGTCTAGGACTAGGGGTCAATGGAGAAGCAGGTCAGTTTCAGGAGACTCTTTGGAGGCTGAGCTTTAACACAGGTGATTCTGATAATGTCCAGTTCTGTACTGATTACCCCAGCATACCCTCAGAATACTTAAAAGCTTCAAGCTTCATTAAAATTATTCAGTTTCTTCAGGGATGCTTTAAACTCTATGGAAAGAACCCAGAACCAGAGTACATCCTACCAATTTGGGGATAGGTAGGCTGGCCACTTAATCTCTCTACCTCAGGGACCTCCAACAGAGAGATTCTTAACTCTTAACCCAAGGTCAATGAATAGAAGATAAGGGGTCTGTGACCTGAATGGTTAAAAAAAATTCAATCTTTATTTTCACTAGCATTTAACTGAAATCTAGCATGTTTTAAAGTATGACTAAGCAAAAAAACACAGTGAAACCAATGATACATGACTTTGTCACCATCAGAAATCAGAAATATTTTCATATCATATAATTGGTCCAGATATCTCAAAATATGTTCATACCACTTCAATAAAGTGGAAGTTATTAGACTCATCACTAGATCTCATTATTCCATCTATTAAGAAAGCATATATATTGCCATACCACTTCTGTTATTTAAAATGTGGATAGCATATTTCATTATTATTGGACTCCATAGGAGCCTTATGGATTTCTATTTATAATTCACCTGCCCTATAATGTGATCTGGGACACAAGGGCACATGGTACCAAAAGAAGAGGAAGGAGAAAGAGGAGGTAAAAAAAGACAGGCTCCAAGGCTATCTTCAGGGTTGACAGATTTGGGGGCGTATGTTGCTCAAGATTAGTATTTGCTCCTGCAGGAGGAAGGACACTTGGATGTTTACAACGATTATGCTCATAAAATAACACTTTATTAACGCTGTGCCGCTACCAAGAACCAGAGATTCCGGCTAGAAGTCTGTGTTAGCATAATGCAACATACTTCGAGAGAATAAGTGGGCTCTCAGCATCATGGACACATCCGTGAATAAGCACAAATGAGCATATCCTGTCACTCTCCCCAACCCCTGCCATCATGCATTCCAGTGTTCGTTTGCCATTTCATCACATTAAATTAGAGTTATCTCCTCTATGCCCTCAAAACCTGCTACCATCTACAATACTGGTTGACTGTCTCTCACTTTCCTCTTTCATCCTGTCCCCATTACTCGTTTGATTTCCCAGGTTTCCTGTCTTGTACCTCTGCCTTCTCGTTCTCCCTGCCTCACCCATGGGTAATGCTTATAGCCATAAGCTGCTCTTTGGGGGCATGCTACATTAAGAGCTATAGACGAAATGTCCCCAAACCACACCAGCTGTCCCACAACAGATGTCATCAGAGGACAGAGATGAGTGCTAACAAGTGAAGGCAACATAGCCCCTTCTCTGGGAATCCTCTGGTGGGTGAATGTGGCTCACAGCAACTACCTGGGGCAAGCAGCAAATAATCTGCCAGGTTCAGATTTCCTTCCCATTGTTGCTTTTAAATTGTGGTAACTGGAGGAGCTCATAAGCAGATAATGAAATCAGTGCCCAGAAAACAGAACGGGAACAGGCTGAATTTGCATGGAGAACACACCTAATGACAGAAAACACAGAATGCCTTTTTCATTAGAAGGAAAAAAGAAGGGTGGACAGAAAGAGGGAAGGAAAAGAGTTAAGTAAGAAACAAAGCTGTAAATCACTTCTCATTAGAACATCATCCAGATTACCTTAACAATGGAGAAATAAAAGGGGCAATGACAAACAGGTGGCCAAGCTTTCTGACATACCAGACATGAGTTAGCTACAAGCAAAGTATAAATACATCTGTATTAATAGTCTAATTTTGTGGTTCAGCAGTTCTTCAAAAACTATTTTAAATTGACCAGTCTGCAGAATATGTTGCCCCCTTTTGCCTCACAGGAAGATGCTCATGGTGAGAAGAGACACAAAATTATAATCATTGAAAGTGGTATATGTACAGTACAAAATTATTTTTCACAAATACCAACCGGACCATGTTACTCTCCTATACAATGCTTGCCTAGATAGTCACAAAACATTTAGAATAAATGCCAGCTTCCTTTCCATGTTGTACCAGACTTTCTGCAATTGGCCACTGCTGACTTTTCTCATCTCATTTTGGCCCAAGACCTGTCTTGTTCACTGCCTGTAGCCATACTGGCCTTTCTGTTCCTTAAACAAATCCCATTTTCCCACCTACAGCCTTTGATTTTACTTCCTTTGCTTGGACTATTTAGCTCTCAAATTCTTCCATGACTAATCCTTTCTCTGATGGTTCGTTTTGTGTCAACTTGGCTGGGCTAAGAGATGCCCAGATAGCCGCTAAAACATTATTTTGGGGTATGTCTGTGGGGATGTTTCTGGAAGAGGCTAGAATCTGAACTGATGGACTGAGTAAATATCACCACCTGCAAGTGGGCATCATCCAATCAGTTAAGGGCCTAAACAAAACAAAAAGGCAGAGGAAGGGTGAATTTACTCTCTTGCTTCAGCCAGGACATTCATCTTCTCCTGCCTTTGGACATTAGCATTCCTGGTTCCTAGGCCCTCAGACTCAGACTTGGACTTACAACACTGGCTCCCTTGCTTGTCAGGGCCTCGGGTTTGTACTGGAATCATACCACTGGCTTTCCTAAGACTCCAGCTTGCTGATGACAGATTCTGAACCTCCATAATCACATGAGCCAATCCTTCATAATAAATCTCTCTATCTATCTTGCCTCACTATTGGTTCTGTTTCTCTGGAAAACCCTAATACACCTTTATCACATAGCTCACATGTCACCATAGTAAGGAAGACTTCCCTGTGCACAAAACTAATGATACCTCACCGCCAGTACCCTCTATCCTGTTACCTTACTTCATTTTCTTTACAGCATCAATCCTGTATGACATTTCTTTGCTTACCTTCCCCTGTCTTCTCCATGAGAGCAAGGGCCTTATCAGTCTTTTCCACTGCCATGTCCCCAGCCATCAGAAGAACACTCAGCACTTAGTAAATATTCAATACATGTTTGTGTGAACAGAATTAATATTGAATGACCATATTTGCTTAGAATGAGTCAATGGTGTCACTTGTTTTCCAAGTTCTGACAACTGTACCTTGAACCTTACATGACAAATGAACACACAAGTACTCAGAGATCCAAAAGGAATTTCTTTTCTGAAACTAAAGTATATCGGTGACAGTCAAAATATTTTACTTTCTATCTTTTAGTTAGGCTCACCAGCCATTCCCACCTACCATCGCAGCAGCAGTGGGGAGGGACACAATAGAGTTAAACTCTGAAATCTGGTACAAACACATCAACTCGATAGGAAAAAAATACTACTGTTGCCATTTTATACAGTAATTTCATACACTAAGACTCAACAGGTATTATAGAACAAACCTGACTTTCAAAGACAGGCAGATTCCAATTCATAGCCCAACTCTTCCATTTCTGTCCTGGACTGAATTTTGTCTCCCCAAAATTCATATGTCGAAGACCTAACCCCAATGTGACTGTATTTGGTGATAGAACCTTTAAGGAGATAATCAGGTTAAATGATTAGGGCCCTAATCTGGTAGAATTGGTGTCCTTATAAGAAAAGAAAAACCAGAGATACCTCTATGCACACACAGAGGAAAGGACACATGAGGACAAGTGAGAAGGCAACCATCTGCAAGCTAAGAAGAAAGGTCTCACCAGAAAATCAACACTGCTGGCTCCTTTACCTTGGACTTAACATCCTCCAGAACTGTGAGAAAACAAATTTCTGTTGTTACCTAGTCTATGGTATTTCATTATGGCAGCCCAAGCAGATTATTAATAGAATCTCTAAAGATGTGATCATACACAAGTTATTAAACTTTCTAAGCCTGAAAGTCTATAACCAGGGGGGAAACTCAGTTTGCAGGAATTTTGTGAGGACTAGAGATAGTCTTACGCACTTTCATAGTAGGTACTCAAAGGTATTATGGAGATCACTGTGGTCTACCCTTTAAGATCCTACTGATCACTGAAGATATTTGTCTCTACAAAGCCAACTGAATTATCAGTTAAGAAACCAACATGGTTCATCAACACCATATAAAGCATGTAATTTAGTGGTAAGACTAAATTCACTACCAAACAAATAAATAGAAAGGAGGCTTTTAAATTCCAATTTATGTATAGACAAAGATTTATATGTCTTTATAGATATAAAATTATCAATTTGAAATACTCAAGAAATAACCTTGTAACAAATATTCAGTAATTGTCAGAATATCAAAGAATGTGATTTATTTTATTAGGAATGTTATTTTCTTAGGTAAACTCGTAACACGTATCTGGGCATCAGTTTCCTCATATGTAACAAGGGGGATTTGGTGTATGTTATTTTTAAGGCCTGTCTAGCTCTTAGTCTGAGGTTCTATGGGCTGCTCTTCTCTGAAAAATAAGGCTACTGACACACAGTCTGTCGTTATACGCTCTGGGAATATTTCTAGAAGACATAGATCTGGAAAAGTTCATCCATCCCTTCTCTAACGTACTCCCACCATCCCTTCGTTCTGATGAGGTGCACAGGATAGCCACCCAGAGTTGGCAGTAAGGTCTGGAGAAATGAAATCAGACTAAGTGTATGTCTTCACACATCCCCAGTAGTTTAGTCTCTCGGTAATACACCCTGTTCTACAACTACAGATTGGAGGGCGGTATTAGCATATAACTCCTGGGCTTCTGTTTATTCTATGGTGAGGAAAGTAAATTGTCATTGCTGATAGCATGTCTTTCATGGCTCAGATCACCATCATTGCACCAGAAAACCTGTTTTGATTTAATTTAGCCCACCTCTATGTGAGCTAAATGCCAAGTGCAATTCAAGATTTATGTGGTGTCGGGTCCCAGCAGAGCATGCAGAGAGACTTAGGGTCTGGGAAAGGCTTACAGAGAGAGGGGATATGGGTGTTTATATCTCAGTCCTGAGTGCATGACAATAGAGAAGGGCTGGATTTGCTTCGTGTTCACTAAAATGCACTGAAGGCTATGCTCTTCTTTTTTTATTTTTTAAAATTTTTAAGCATTTTTTTATTGAGTTAGTCATTTTACAATGCTGTTTCAAATTCCAGTATAGAACACAATTTTTCAGTTATACACGAACATACCTATATTCATTGTCACATTTTTTTTTTTTTGCTGTGAGCTACAACAAGATCTTGTATGTATTTCCCTGTGCTATATAATATAATATTGTTTACGTATTCTACATATGCCTTTTTTTTAAAGAGGGTGTTAACTGAGTATTTTACTTTTTCCTGAAAGGTTTGAACTTGCATATGAAGCATCTGGTCAGACAACCAAATGGATCTGTGCCCTTTCTGATAAAACACAGAACTGTGTTTTATGTCCTGTGGAAGTCTCCACAGTCTTCTCTTGATGTGATCTCAAGTCAAGAATGTGACAACATGAAAAATCACACTTGATCCCTAACACTTTCGTATTGCTGAAGCTTTCAACAGCATATCTAAAATAGTTTCTGATATTTATTCTGTAAATCACTTTAATAGAAAGAATGTTTTCCCACTCATCTTATGACAATAAAACCCATTTTATAGCACAATTATTAAACAACATTTAACTTAAATACTGCAATCTTTGTCTATTTGTCATGTTTTCTGTATAGTTCAGAGGTTGTTTAATAAAAACACATAAATTTTATTTCTTCATTTACAAAATGATATTTACTAGATTATTCTTCTTGAATAACTCTAAATCAAGGAAAAAGATTTACTGGCATGAAAACCATATAAATATATACATATAAACTATATGTATATATATCCATATCCATCCATATCCAGATATATCAAAGTGAGTTTTACTATAGAAAGTAATACTGTTCATGGCACATAATTTTAAACAGAATAAAATAAAAACTAAAACTTTCTTCATTCTCTTCCCCATTGTCTATCTCAACTCTCCAGTAATAACTAGTATAAACAGTTTTTTCTGTGTCCTTCCAGAATTTTTTCTAAGCAAGCACAAGTGTATGTGTATATATATGCCTGTACATATACAATTATATATGTATAAGCATGCATATATATATACACATCTATGTATTTATTATACACATTCCTCATCTTTCTTTCTTAACTAATGGTAATAACTACCCTAGAAGTCAATCATATAAACTGATTCTTTGGAAATCCAGAAATAAGGCCCTGCCATTTTTAGATCATGGTAGGATTTCCTCATAGGAAAAAAAAATCAGATATAACAGTGGAAACTATAATAATATAACAACTACTCACTATTTAGTATTTACTATTACCAGTCCAGTGCCTAGCCTAGCACTAACCACACTTATTACATTTATTATCTTACTGAAACCTCACAATACTCTATAAGATATGTGTTATCCAGAATTTATAGACAAAAATATATGTCCCTGGGAAGATATGAGAAGATCAGAAAATAAACTATTTGCTAGTATAAAGGCAGAAGGAAACAGTTTTTTGCCTAAATAGACATTTCTTAAATAGAGTTAAAAATGAATTTTCTAAGTTACACGATGCAGTTCACCAGCATTCCCCCTCAAGTGATAGCAGGTGGTAACTGAAAAGCTTTGAAGACAGTAGGCAATGACTGTCAACTTTGGTGATGCCCTCTTTTGTAATTGCCCTCTTCACCCCAACTCACATTTTCCTTTCCTCATTCCGTAATGCATTTCCTCATTTCTTGAGTTGAGAAAAGCCAGCAACCCTTGCTGATTTTCTTTCCTCATGCTGCCATCTTGTCCAATTCTTTTTTGCAGGCTATCAAGTTATGGATCCTTCTCTCTCTCTACCCCATCGCCAGCCTCCCCCATGCCCACTCTCCACCCTACCCCATTGTGAAACCATTCCAGATCCTTTTCCAAAACAAAAGTCTACTTTCCATGGAGAAAGATTTCACTAGTAGCCAACACTGAGACCTTATTTTTCCTGGGAAAAGAAAATTCCTCCCCACACCAGCCTTCCTATCTCAGCTAAAGGAGGGAAAGAAAATCCAGTCTATAGGAGACAAGGCTTCAAGGAAATCAGTTTAAAATGCCACAAACAGGAAAAGAAGTAGGGGGCAGGGAGGAGGGGGTAAATGCTATAACCTTGGAGAAGGGATACAAATACCAGACTGGTAATGTCAGAAGAGACATGGAAACTCTAACAAAGAATCAAAAGGAAATGCTAGAAGTCAAGAACACAGTAACAGCAATGGAGAATGACTTTGATGAGCTTTTCACCATACTCAACACAGCTGAAATTAAAAAAGAAAAGAAAATAGAGGAAAAAAGAACAGAAGATCTGTTATAATATCAAAGAAATAGCATACATATAATTAGAATACCAGAGGAGAAGAGTGAATAGAACAAAGAAATAGGTGAAGTAATAATCACCAAAAATTTTCCAAAATTAATAACAGACACTAAATCTCTCTGTAGAGAAGCTCTATGCTACAGAGTGATGGTCCTACTTCTGTGTCCTTAACTTCCCCACACAAATCTCTTGGTCCCTGGCAGTGATGCTGGTTTTAAAGCAAAAAGGAAAAGGTGCCTGTAGTAGTTTCTCATGACTGCTGTAACAAATTAGTGCACATTTGCTGGCATAAAATAACATAGTTTATTATAGTTCTGGAAGCCGGAAGTCTAAAATCAGGCAGGGCTGATTCCTTCTGTAGACTCACAGGGAGAAGCTATTTCCTTTGTTTCATGTCCCTTTCCTCAAATCACTCCAACCTCTTGCTTCCGTCATCACATCTCCTACTTCTCTTCTGTTGTCAAATCTCTCTCTCCCTGCATCACTTCCCCACTTCCTATTCTATTATAAGGACATGTGTGATTACATTTAGGGCCCACCTAGATAACCCAGGATAATTTCCCAATCTCAAACTCCTTAATTTAATTATATCTGCAAAGCCCCTCTTATCATGTAAGGAATTATTCACAGGTTCCAGAAATTAGCACCTGGATATCTTTGGAGACTATTATTCAGCCTACCAAGGTACCCTTTTGGGATCTGGACAAAACAGAGAAAACAAAATGACCACAATATATGTCCATGGATGTAGCATTTACACACACAGAACTGAGATTATGATGAAGATTAATGAAGAGCTTCACATTAGCTACTAAGGATATCAAAGAACTCCAAGGCAAACTTTACCCAAAGCCTTCCAGTCAGGCAGCATGCATATGTAAGAAATGTTGGTAAATGCTTGATTCATTTGTTTTACAAACTAAAAAGGACTATGCCAGCTGATTTCTTTAATTTTGACAAGTTCTAGTGACACTAATTGCAAAACAGATCTTACAAACTTTCAACATTAAATCATAGGCAACGCTTTGATTATCTTCCAACTTGAAGGTTTATTTTTGAAAAGGGGAAAAAACAGTTTATTTCCCTACGGAAGTTGGCAGGGTTTACATTCCTTCAATGAAACAATAAGCTTGAAATTTTAAGAATTTATTTTAGAACATGAAGATGTCTTTAACATATACATATGTCATCCTAGGTGATGAGTTCTAGTATCATTAGAAAGAGGCTGGAGAAAAACTAAAAAGGTGGTTTGTTTATATTTGAAGGGAGGAGGAAGGGGAGGTCATTGGGCTAAATATAGGCAGAAATGACTTTTATACCATTTTAGCAATTAGTATTATTGGCACAAACTAATAAGAACGAATGCCAGCGGAAAACAAGCCTTGCACCCTTACTGCACGTATCTATTGCTATCAGCCCCGAAAAGCGGCAAAATTATCATAAGAAAATAAACATGTTATTAGTCTTGGATCAGTATTCTTACATTTCTGGACTTCCTCTGGTATTACAGTTTACATAATTACTCTAAAGTGTTTTTTTTTCTAATCACTTTCATGGGGGTTGGGAATAAGAAAGCTCCAAAAGTAGCAGCTGTACAGAGGCAAAGCATCCCTTCAGAGATAGAGATGAAGATGGTGAAGGTAACTGAGGTTCTAAGATCAGGGTGACTAGCAGCTGAGTCACATTCCATAAAATAAAAAGGGTCTTCTTCTCATTCACCTTTTCTAAATTGTACATCTCTCCTCTTGTTTATCCACTTCCTCCCTTCCCCCGCCTCTCCTCTTTCTTCTCTTTCTCTCTCTCTCTGTACGTATGTATGTACGTGTATACACACACACACCCCTCTCTTTCCCCCAGGACCTCCTTCACTCCCACAGCTTCAACTCTACTTTCTAGCCAGGTGATTCTAAACCTATAACCCCAATTCAACTCTTCTCACCAATGTCAGTTCCATTTTGGAAATGCCCTGCCTAGGCATAAAGCACTTTTACATACTTTTTCAAATATTTCCTTACTCAAGTTATCTTATTAAAACCTATGAAGTTGGTATTAAAACCTTTATTTTCCAAACAGAGAAATGAGGCTTGGACAACTCTGCTCTCTTCTTTTTCCACTTGACTGTCATAAGCAAACACTGTTGTGCCTTTTTGTAATAACACAGTCAATTGACTTGCCTGATTCAAAGAACCAAGAAAAATAAATGAAAAAATGATCAGCAACTGATTTTTTGAATGACTTGACAAGTCAGTTCAGTCAAAATGACTAATTCAGAATCTGCATCTGGAAAAATTAAAATGCCTGTGCTGAAAACATGATGCTTAAGCACAGCACATCGTCTCAGCAACCACCCCACCTCATCACATTAGCCAACGCTAGAGCTTCACTCCCAGGAGCACCTAGAAGAGCTCCACTTCTAAGAACACTTAGGGCTGATGGCACTAGTCACGCCAAGTCTCTGTAAAACAAAGGATGGTGGCGCTGCTGATAATAAATGTGGTCAGGCAATAGCTAACTGACCGGTGAAAGATGAATTGGAAGTTTAGGGCATTCTGCAAACTTGACCAGATCAATCTGAAGCAACAACAAAGTTCTCAGAGATCAACCGTTTTCAATATCAACTAGGATTCATCCTTTACCTTCCAGACTTCTGGCCACTTACTTCCAAAAGTGCCACCTCTAGAAGTTCTCTCTTGTATACTGTCAACTCACATATAAAGAATGAGACTAGCTAGGTCTCTGTGCTCTGATCAAAACCTGCAACTATCTGGAGAGGTGGGCAGGTATGGAATAGGCTTCCAGCTCAGGTCCCAAGTATCAACTCCACACAACATGACCCAATGACACACTGCCCCTAAAACCTGGTGCAAACAGAGTAATTTCCTTCTGAGCAGATGCCAGGTCGAGCCCCATATTTGCAGGCAACATGTGTTTCTGTTGGCTTGCTCTCTTCTGAAGCAGACTGCATAGGGAGTGTTGATTTTATAACAGACTCAAATGAGCTACAGAGCTCAGAATCACCTAGCACATTTAAAGCAGGCTGAGTGCTAGGTGAGACTTCTGTGGCAGAAGGTATGGGAATGGCCATGGGACCCTCAAGTCATAGAAGACATCAACGTAGCCAAAAATCAAAGAGCTTCTTAAACTAAAAGGTTTATGCAGAAACATTAACATAGTTATATTCCTTATCCTCAAAATGGCTGAAAAGTGAAGCATTATTACAATAAGGTAACATCTGTATCTTTAGATATGGGTGCTCCACATCATGTTCTGAGGTTACTCAATAATTATAGATACTACCTGATCATTTGGTGATAACAAAAATTTGCTATGTGTCAATAACATCTTAAGAGCATTTTCCAATTTAATCTTCACAAAACCCAGTGATACAATAACTGATTTTGCTCTCATTTTAGAGATGAATACACTGATGCTTGAAGGTCGCATGGTTAATGACAGACTTTGTATTCTTAACCCCCAAACAATACTGCCTCTTAACTATCTTCAGCTCTTTAGAAAAGTGGAATTCTAAGTGTCAAAAAATACACTAGGACTGCAGCTGTCTTTGCTCATTTTCAGGCAGTTCACTACTGTCGTAACTATTTTTCACAGGTGGTATCACATCTACCTTGTGCAGTGCTATCCCTGCGTTTTTTTACCCCTAGGAAAACATTGTATATGTTGAATTTGGTTATTAAGTACCTTTCCCCAAAATGCCTATACATACAAGTTAAATATATTATTGTAAACCCACTTTCTATCTTCCCACTCAAGAATGGCAGACATGCTGAGAACGATGTTTGTCCCATGCTTTCTATTTGTGGCTGGAAAACCCAAGCCAGTCCCCACTGACAGATCTGATTTCTGATACAGCAGAAGAGAAACATTCACATTTTATAGGCACTTTCTGTATGTGATTTCTGATCTCAATGGATAGGCAAAGATATGTGCAGAACTACAATATGCTAATTTCCTGCCTTCATTTTCCCAGTTCCACTTTCTACCCCAATTCCTGTCTTAGATCCTTTGTTTTAATTTAGCCAAGTTGACAGACAAGTACTGTAGAGTGGGAAAAGAGGAAAATAGACAAGGAAGCATTTTTTAAAGGAGAGGATGAAGGAAAAGAAAGTAGACATTTGTTTAATGTAAAGAGGTGTTAAGGTAGTTTTAAATAAAATGTCTCCAGCCCAAGTGTGAGTTGGAACCAAAGTTAACTAATCATCATCAAAATAACTCACAGGCATGGAGGATTACCATGTGCTGAGTGTTCTAGACAGAACAGCTCACTGAATTCCCAAAACAAACCCATAAGTTTTATATTATGTCATTTGTGTTGGTAAGATTCCTTCACAGCTTTCCCGGCTCTGAAGCACGTACCTTACCTTCTGAAGGACCTTAGGCAGACCTCTATACCTGCATTTATCATATCATGGTGCAATTCATTATTTGTTTATCATTTGTAGTCTGAATTCACTGTGAGCTTCATAAAGAAATTGGGCCTTCTTTATCTCCTCCACTTCAGACATTTTCAGAGTTCTGGATCACAGTGAGTGCCCAGTTGATGTTTGTCAGGTACATACATTAAAGGTAGAGGAAGGAAAACAGAGAAAACACAGGAAACTCAGAATACATTTGAGGAGCTTCAGAATTAGAAACACAGTCTGTTCTGTAATGAGAAAATGGTCCTAAAACAATCTCTTGTTCCTAAATAAACTCGGAGTCTTAAAATAACATGGACTACCAGAACTTGCATTTGAATATAATTAACATTTGATTTACCAGCATGTCCCTGAAGCTGGACACAAAGGGACTTAACGTACTCTGTTTTTAAATAAATGTCAGAAAGGGACTGGGGAGTAGAGGGTTTCAAGTCATTGACATAAGCTTCACTTTTCTAAAAGAGGTGATTTTTTCATAGCTATAGAATAAAAATACCCCTGAGCAAATGCTGCAGCCTTTGAGCACATCTATCCACGGCCTACATTGGCGTCCCTCCTTTCTTATCTCCAAGCCACCCTTTAGCACAAGCTTCTTTCACTTTCTCAACACTCAGTGTTGTTTAAAAAAACAAACAAACCCACTCATAGAAAGCACTCAGCAGCTCCACTATACTTCCTCCTCTAGGAACAATGTTAATTTCTAAGCATGTTCAAGTTATAACCTACACTGGTCCTCAGAATGCAAACTATGCCCCTTGATTATTCAATCCTGTTACAGCCAATTTGCATTATGAAACTGGAGATATATAACCAATCCCTATATGTAGGCTTCAGATATCTACCACTCCACACAACGACTTACAGATTTTGTCCTTCAAGCTGATATCATGTTAGGTCCTTTGTTATAGCCTTTCTGCATAGAGGTAGTTATTTACTCCCTCTCATACGTAGGTCAGGGAGCCCAGGCTGGCGTCTAAGTTCCAGGCATGCAACCACTAAAAGAGAAACCATGAGCCTCTTCCTCATGGAAGCAGAGACATGCCAGTCCCCAAACAGTAGGGAGAACAAAGATCCAAATGCTAGCAGTGGCTAGAGCACACAAACTGTGGGAGGTAGGAGACTACACAGAAACCTTTCCAAGAGTTCTGTAAGATAAAAAAGACAGCGAGAGGAAGAGAGGGGGTTGGGGTAGCAATGATGTTTCTGTCTCATTGTGCATAGCCAGGGGAACTCTTGGCTTTCTCAAATTAAGATTGAGATCCATGGTGGTGATATTGCCTACATCATCCACACTCTTTTTTTGTCCTGGCCAGTTAAGATGAATTGATGTAATTAGCAAAACCATTGGGAATTCATCAAACTCCCTGGATTGAAAGTCAAAATCAGCCTTTTTCAGTGATGACTTTCTGGATCTGGAGTCTGAGGCAGCTCCCTTTCTGAATTATAACAGGAAGGAATCAATGGGCAATAAGTTTACCACAGTGCAAGCTTTACCAAGTTGTGTGCAGCTGAGCTAATTAACACTTCATTGTTATAAAAACATTAGGCAATTTTAATTTGTGCAGACAAGAGTCAATAGTACTGACATACAGTTCTTTTGATATAGCAGATAAATCATAATCTTAATTCTGATAGATACAAGTATCTGTACATTCATTCTTATATGAGTAATACAATAAAGTATATGAAATACAGTATGCATATGAGTATCTGATGAAGTTAAAACTCACTCTTCTCAACCTAATTTTATACTTTAATAACATTTTCATTAACAAATACTGATTGAGGAGGAAGGATACTCAAACTTAGTGAAATCTCTGAGATACAAAATATAGTCAAAGAATCATTACAAAAATAGGTACTTGTCAAGAGTGGAGAGTTAGCAGAGTCTAAGCTGTAGATTATCTTGTGTTTAAATAAATATGTAAGAAAGCATAACCAACTGTGATACCTGATTTTAAATGCTGCTCAAGTAGCACTTGCAAAGAGGTCATTGATCCTCCCTCATAAGGAAAGCTGGAGAGACACTGAACATTTATAGCTTGCCTACTCTGTTCAGGCGCTAGCCTGAGGAGTTTATGTATGCCAACTAAATTAGTCCTCAAGTCCGTAATCATTTCATAATGGGGCCACTTCATCATTCAACTATACTGCACAAATATCTGAGTATTTACATGTGCTGGGCACCATTTTAGACACTGAAAATTCAACAGTCACTAAAACAGACAAGATCTCTGCTCTCATGGTTATCTGTCAAGAGGAGATCAATATTAAAGCAGTAAGCAAATAAATAATTATGAATTTCCTACAAGAATAGTGCCACAAAAACAACAAAAGAATAAAACAGAAGTTGACCACGTTTTATCCACACTGATGATGGGTTGCCTACATCATCCATGCTCTTTTCCATCCTTGTCAGATAAGGTGAGTTGATGTCATTGTCAAAATTCTTTGGAATTCACTGAGCTCCCTGGATTGAGAGTGAGAAATCAGGTTCTTTAATGATTTTCCAGATTTGGAGTCAGAGGAAACTTACTTTCTGAATTAGAATAAGAAAGGTGAGACAGGTAGAGGTGGGCAATGCTACTTAATTCGGATTTTCAGAAACTGCCTTTCTGAGAAAATCACATTTGAGTTTAGGCAAAGATAATGATAAGGGTCTAGTCATGCAAAAATTTAGGGTACTAGCATACGAGGTAGAGTGAGTGAGGGATAGGAAAGCATTGGATTGGACTGGAGCCTTTAGGGGCACGGGAAAGCATTCCATTATATATCACTCACTCAGTTCCCTCCTCCTTTGAGGTTTGGAGGCTCAGTGACACTTTTATTGCCCCTCAGGAAAGAACACACAAGTTAGAATTCCTCCTGGCTCAAACTTACAATGCTCTGGTTGGCCAGACTCCGCTATGCCATGCCCTCTATTTGGGAGTAGACATTATGTCTTCCTCAAGCCTGATCTTTTACCTTATGATATCCTTTGAGGGAAGTGAAAACCTGATTTTTAAGATGAACAAACAATTCAGCAAGTGACTTTTGAGTAATTTCTGAAGTCACACTGTCTGGGTTCCACGGAAGAAACAAATTAAACATGACACATGATCCCTACCTTTAGGACATTATAATTTAGTAGGCTCCAGAGTTGTGGAGTATAATCACTACTACTTTGTGCTAATCAGTTTGTCATAAGGTACATGGTTACTCACTAGAATACATTTTTCAAGTTATCCTCTATTGAAATCCCAGAATTGCACTGGTGTTCTGATATATGCTGTAGAAGAGTGGCATTTTACTCCATATAAACTTTAGCAAAATATCACTATAAAACAATGACATAAATAATAATTCAGAATAATATTCTTATTCCCTGTCATTTTTCACTTGATTTTTTAACCCAATTTTAGATTTATTACTACTATTAATTAAAGCTAAAGTACTCAGAAACTGAAAAAAAAATACTGCAAAATAAAGTAGTGCGTTTGTATTTTTAGAGCAGTTTTCTATGAATAATTCCAAACTTTGAGTGTGGTAGATTTTAGGTATCATTATAGCATTTCATTTCTCAAAGCAAAGCTGGATTTAAAACAGATATATAAAATAATATATGACATAAAAATATATATTCTTTAAGACAGTGCTAGTATTATGCATGGGTCATATGAAGAGAGAGAATGCAGAATTTAGCATACAAAATTAGGACCATCAATAAAGTGTAGACTATGATTCCTGTAGCCATTACCCACATTTAGGAAATGAGACAAATGGTGGTCATGTCACTAAGAGATGGAGTCCAACAAGTTTCATAAGCTGAGGATAAAAGGAAAGAGGTCAACATTCTAAAGAAGATTTTTTCTTGATTCCACCCTATGAGAAGGAGCAGAGATCTTGGACTGGAGGAGCTACTATCCTTAAATGGATAGGCACTTCAGTTTTGTTCCCCACTCTCCAGAAAGGGTGCTCTAATGAGAATTTTCCCCAAAGATTAGTCCCTAGAATTCCTCTTCCTAGTGTAGTGCAGGTGTACTCAATAAGGAAATTTTCTGCTGTAAAAGGAAGTTTCCTATATCAGGAATGAAGACTTACTAGTACAAGAAAACGGTCTAAAATGAAAACTGTGAGCTCCTTCCTCTAGGGCATTTGACCATCCACATGCCTAAAATAAAGTCCTACATAAGTGCTAGATCAGCCTAGAAGACTTCTAAGGCTCCTTCCCAATCAGCCATTCCAAAGATGGATGAACACCTGCACTCTTTGTAGAATGACAGGAGTCCCACTACCATGGATATCTGTTTAAATCCAAGCTCATATTCTTTTAGAGTCTTTATCATTAATAATAAAAACAACAACAACAATGTCATTTAAATATGCCGAGTTGTTTTCAAGCTCCAAAGGAAATTATTTGCTTTTATTGCCTGCTTTACAACACTTATCTCTTTTCTACCGACTTTCCAGTCTTGCTTCTCAAATAGATACCCTCTAGTTCCTTCTACTATCTTTTAACCCATCTTGACTATCTGAGTTTTAATTTCCTTACCATCCCAGCCTCTGGAAACAAACCATGCTGGACCTCCATGGGTTTCTGACTTCTGGAACATGCACTTACCTCCCTTCCTGTGAGCTTCCCTCAACTCCTGCCTCCTCATATTATACGCTCTTAACACACCACTTGCCTTGTGATACTCTCTTCTGCCCTGCCACCTATTTCCCTGTCACCTCAAGGTCCAATGTACAGTACTGTGTAAACTGTTCAAATCCATCTACACTACATCTCAAGCTGAGTCAACTATGGAATTTTAGGTAAAAAGATCTCCAAGTTTTTTCAGTGGAGCCAATTTGCATCTGGCTATCATCAAGTTCTGCCTCACAATTTCCTCTTTGAGGAAAGTATCAGCGGATTCCTAAAAGAAAGCAGGCACTTAATCTCGTTAACCAGACACTGCTTGATAGAACTAGAAGCCAGTTTGGTTTGGAGGGGGAAAAAAAGACTTTGGCTAGCAGCAAAAGTCCTCTGATGTAGCCCTGTTTCTGAAAGCCCCTTTATGGCTGTAGCCTGACCTCTTCCCTCTAACCCTCCTAACATCAAAGGTGTGAGTTGACCACATCTTTGCCTCCCTTGTTCTCCAAATTTGGTTAGTCCCTAGCCTCTAGTCTCCCTCAGATCCCTGCTCCAGGGCCAACTCACTGACTATTCCTGCTCATGCTTGCATGATTCATTCAAAAGAGACTCTAGTTACTACCTTTCCAACCTTTTGTGACCTCCATCACATTCTTGAGAAGGTGGCAAACAGCCTCTGATTAACATCACTCAGAACCTGAGCAAAAACTCAAACAGTGCATATTGAATCCATAAATTATTTGGTGTTTTTCACATCCCTGTCTACATTTAATTTTATGCGTCAACTTTACTGGGCCATGGGATGCTCATATACTTGGCCAAATATTATTCTGGGTGTTTTTAGATGAGATTAATATTTGAATGGCTAGGCCGAATAAAGCAGAGTATCCTCCCTAATTTGGGTGGCCCTCATCCGATCAGTTGAATAGAACAAAAGGGCTGAGCAAGAGAAAAGTACTCTGGTCAGACTGCTTGGGCTGGGACATCAGTCTTCTCCTACCCTTGGACTGGAACTTACACTATTGGCTCTCCTGGTTCTCAGGCCTTCAGATTTGGACTGGAGTTTATACCACTGCCTGACCTAGGTCTCTAGCTTGGGACTTCACAGCCTCCATAATCATGTGTGGGTCAATTCCTTAAAATCTATAAATTTCTCTTTCATTCTCTCTCTCATGCACTCTTTCTCTCTCTTCTCTCTTTGTATGTATGTATATGAATGTACGTGTGTGGAGATATATATATATATCCACAGACATATACACAGTTGACCCTTAAACATGGGTTTGAACTGCATAGGTCCATTCATATGTGAGTTTTTTTTCCCATAGTAAATATTCCAGTACTACTGTAGTTGAATCCATAGTTGATTGAATCCATGGATGCAGAACCACAGGTTCTGCACACAGTCAGTACTCCTAATTCCCATGTTGTTCAAAGATCAACAAGACAGATAGACAGACAGACAGATCTCCTATTGGTTCTGTTTCTCTAGAGAACCCTGACTAATACACTTATCTCTCAACTAAGAAGATTCTAAAGAGCAAGAACCATTCCTTGAAATTCTCTATCTTCTTTTCCCCTGTCCAGTACCATGCTTTGCATGCTGTGGGTGTTGTATAAATGTTGTTAACTGAATCCCTAGAGAAAGAAAATCTGTTGAAATTCCTTACCAAGAGTGTGATGTATTAGTGTAAGCAATATTGATTGGTGTGCCCATTAGAGCTCCCAGAAAGCCAGGGCCTCTCCTGTGGACGAATAATTTGAGTTGCCTTGTCACAATGAAGAAGAGGAAAGAGACAGTCTTTTCTCACTGCAGAGAGCTGCTGAGTCAGTTCTCCTAAGAAGGAGATTCTGTTCTCAGTTCTACTCTGTGTTTGTAATCACTTCAATATTTCTAAAAAGGCTAGCAAGGATACAAAGGAGTAAAAACCAGATTGATACTTATCAAGTCAGAATCAGAATGAAAATTACAGAGCTGGAGCCCCAAAGACTTTGTGGATTACCTGTTCAAAGGATAAAACTTAATTTTTTTTTTTTAAGAACAAGAATGATGAAGGAAGAAGACAAAGTACAGCTGGGCTAGAGGCTAGAATAGCCAATACAGCCTGGGCAGAGGCTCTCTCCACAAAGCACTGAAAGTGCTACAGAACTTGGTCTGAGGGGGAAAAAGAGAACCAGGTTGTTCTTTAATCTCTAAAGACAGCCTTGCTATGGCATGTAACACTCCTCTCTCCCTGAATACTGGAAACAGGGTTACTCAGCCACAGCCTGGGCCACTTTTCAGTTCAGTCTTCAGAATTTAAGGACAAGTAGGTAAGTTCACTTAAAAAGATTAGTTACAAAATGTTATGATAACTCACAGAGAAAAAAATGTGACAATGAGTGTGTATATGTCCATGAATAACTGAAAAATTGCGCTGAACACTGGAATTTGACACAACATTGTAAAATGATTATAAATCAATAAAAAAATGTTAAAAAAAAAAAAAAAGATTAGTTATATTTGGCCAGGCAAGCCCACCAAAGAGGCACTGAGCTAGATAAAAAGTATCCTGACTCCAGCACAATAAAAAAATGGTTATTCGTGCACTGATTCAAAACTTAGGCTCTCAAACAACCTTAAGGGAGGGCCTGACCTGACCCTGTAGGGATTCTGGAGAATTTTCCATTCCCATTTCCAAAAACAGTGCCACTGACCTCTGTAAACAATAAGCAACTGAGATTCCAAGTTTAAAAAGAAACATCAAAACATCCTGGTACAAATGTTGAACCTCTTGCTTCTTGGGAAGTCAACCTAAAATATAAATATAAACTAGAATTGGCACAAGAATGTTTATAGTTTGAATATTGATTAAATCTCTCCAAGTCCCACAGGTTCTTATCTACAAAGCAGTAAGCTCCAGTTTCCGTAGCTTTATAAATATGTGCATTCCCTCCAGTGGTTGGACTGACTCCTATGAATATGTTACATCATTAAGTGAGATCAACTGACTTTTTGTTTTCAGGTTATGGAGCCATCATTTAGCCTGAAACTACACACAAGCTTCCAAGTGAATTGATATACCTATTTTCCATCATTTTTTATCATTTCATTGAAAATGGGTTAAAATCTGATTGAGTATTGTTGGTTTCAAAATCAAAGTCAAAATAAAGATCCAGAGAATTGGAAAGACTATTAATTGCTTCATTTAAAGGGCTTAACTGTTTAGCATAAACCTGTACATTATATTAAATTAGTCTATTTAACCCCCAAAAGAAGCACTAAATACAGTATCTCTGCATGGTCACATAAAGGGTTGTGCTGCTTCAGCACCAAAGTTGTTCCTCATTGGTTGGAAAGAGTTAAACATTCAATTAGTACTAGGGGTGGACTAGGCACAAAGACACAAAGAATTATCAATATATATCTTAGAACTCTGTACAGAGGGTCCCTAGTGATGGCAGGGCACGGTCCCAAGGTGGGGCATGATCCTACTCCAGAAGGAATGTACACAGAGCACACAGAAGGATATAGATTCTGAGTGTGCTAACAAGCACGAATGTACATAGAAAATCACATCTCAAGCTAAAAAATTAACCTGGGGCTCATCAGAATAGGAGATGAGTCCAAAGGCAATGTGCTGGGCAGATCAAGAATGGAGATTAGCAGGAAAGAGCAAAATATGTGGGCCCAAAATTGTTATGGCACAAGGGGCTTTTTAACAGTATAAATAACAATTCAATAGATTTGTTTTGTTGGAAAGCACAGATTTGTTTGGTTGGATAAAAAAAAAATATATATATATATATATATAGGCTGAATAAGAATCACAAATATCTAAGCCTGCCATTTCTTTAAACTCCAACTCTTAAATATATATTATCCCAGGGTAAAAATATATTGCTACAAAGACACTTTTGAAAAAGAAGAACAAAGTTGAAAAACTCACATTTCTCAATGTCAAAACTTACTATAAAGCTACAGGAATCAGGACAGTGGGGTACTGGCATAATAATAGACATGCAGATCAATGAAATAGAATTGAGAGCCCAGAAAAAAAACCCTCACATTTATGATCAACCGATTCCTTACAAAAGTGCCAAGACAATTCAAAGGAAGAAAGAATAGTTTTTTTCAACAAATGATGCAAGGACAACTAGATACCCACATGCAAAAAAAAAAAAAAAAGGAATTTGGGCATTACCTTGCCCCACATAAAAAGAAACTAACTCAAAATTGTTCTTCAACTAAGACCTAAAACTATAAAACTTTACTAAAAAACATAAGGAAAATCTTCATGACCTTAAATTAGGCAACGGTTTCTTAGATATGACACCAAAAGTCCAAGCAAGAAAAGGAAAAAAACAGATAAACTGGACTTCATCAAAATTTTAAGTGATAAAAAGATACCATAAAAAAAAAAGAAAAGAAAGAAGATACCACCAAGAAGTCAAAAACCTACAAAATAGCAGAAAATATTTGCAAATCAAATATCTAATAAGGAACTTGTATCCAGAATATATAAAGAACCCACAGAACTCAGTAACAATACGACAACCAACTTAAAAATGGGGAAAGGATTTCAATGGAGAGTTATCCAAAGAAGACATATAATTATCCAGGAAGCACACAAAAAGATTTTCAACATCAGGAGTCATTAGGAAAACGCAAATCAAAACTACATGAAAGAGAATCATGGCAGAGGATCATGGCATAGATGCAATTGGCTGTGCACACCTCGGCACCAACACATACAGCTACATATTGAAGCGCCAGCAGGAAGCATAAGTCATTCACCAGCACAATGATACACCAATCTTCCGTGGGCCCCTGCTCTGCTCCACTAGGCCCAAGGCAATCCCATCACAACCCGTCAAAAAATCAAGGTTTCAGAGCTCCTAAAACAATGAGGGGGAGGAAACTTCTACTTCAACTGGAGAAGACAAGGTCCCCCAAAGATGGAATCCTCTTGCTTAAGGGTGAGAGTGAGAAGCCAGACACTGCCTCTCTCTGTCCTCCCCCTGCTTAGATAAAGATACAGGTGCAGTCCCAGGATGTCCGCAGAAGAATATGGTGTGTACAGCCACAGATTTCTGCCCTGAAGTCTGAGAAGGGAAATCTACTAAGCCAGTAAGTACCAGTGAGATCACAGAGTGGTAAGAGCTCCACAAAGCAACCCCATGAAGTTGTTCATGACTTCTGAACTCAGCCTCAAGTTTTGCGTGCAAGGGTCAGACCCTAATTAGCATATCAAAGACTGAGAACTGAACTACAAGCCAGACCCACTGCTTAAATCCCACATCAATCACTCAGTAGTACACATACAGGAGAGATCCAAATAACATTACAAAAGCTTTGAAAATAGAACTGATACTGAAACCACAACTATTTGGAACTTTCAGCCTGTAACCAACTGGGTTGACTGCATGCTAAAACAAAAATTTCAACATTCTCAATGGGATTTAAATAAGAAGAAAGTCTCATAACAATGTTTCAAATATACAGAATATAATCCAAAATTACTCTACATATGAAAAAACAGAAAAATCTAACAAACGAGGGGGAAAAAAATCAACAGTCACCAATGCCAAGATGACACAAAAATCCTCAATAAAATACGAGCAAATAGAACCAAGCAACATTAAAAAGAAAAAAGGAAAAAAAAAAAAAAAAGACCAAGTACCACAACCAAATAGAGGATAGCCCAGAAACGCAAGACTGGTTTAAAATGAAAATAAATCAGCATTATCCACCATATAGATAGTGTAAAGAAGTAAACCATGTGATCATATTAACTGAAACAGTGAAAGCACTTGAAATAATTAACATGAATCCATGACAAACACTCTCAAATAGAAATATAAGGGAATTACTTAGTCTAATAAAAGACATCTAAAAACCCAACAACAAAACAAACAAAATAGCTATAGATAGCATCAGATTTCTGCTGTGTCTTAAGATCAGGAACAAGCAAAGATATCTACTCTATTCATTCCCATTCAACAACATACTGGCAGTTTTAGCCAATGTAATAAAATAAGAAAATAAATACAAGATATACAAAACTGGAAAGGAAGAAACAAAACTCTTCCTAATTCAGAGATGACCTGAAAATCCATATAGAAAATCCCAAGAATTCTACAAAATAAATAAATAAAAGGTCCCAGTACTAATCAGTCAGTTTACCAAGGTTGTAGGATACAAGATAAGAACACAAAACTTGATCCTCTTTCTATATGCTAGCAATGAACAACTCAAACTCTAAATTTTAAAACGTTTAAATTTTATATACCATTTTCAACAGCTCTCCTCAAAAATGAAATACTTAGGTCTACATATAACAAGACATGAATTGGAGCTGTAACTGAAGACTGCAAAACACTTATGAAATAAATCAAAGATGATCTAAACAACTGAAGAAAAATACCTGTTCATGAATTGGAAGATTCAACATAGTCATGACATCAATTCTCCCCCAAATAACCTGCAGATTTAACACTATTTCAATCAAAACCATGTAGGAAAGTTTGTAGATACAGATAAGTTAATTCTAAAATTTACATGAAAACATAAAAGAACCAGAATAATTAACTGCTGGTGGGAACGTAAAATGGTGCAACTATTTTGAAAACAGTTTGGTAGTTACATAAAAAGTTGAACATAAACTTACTACACAACCAATTTCAAACCTAGGTATGTGCCAAAGAGAAATAACTTATTTCCATGCAAAGAATTGTATGCAAATGTTCTTAGCAGCATTATAGCCAAAAATTGGAAACAATTCAAATATACATCAAGTTGTGAACTGATAAAATATGGTATATCCACATAATGCAATGCTATTCAGCAATAAAAATCAACTACTGATATATGTTAAAATATGAATAAGTCTTAACAGTATTTTTCTAAGTGAGGGAAAACAGACACAAAAGAACAAATATTGTATGATTCTAGTTATATGAAATGTCCAGAAAAGGCAAATTTACAGATACAGAAAGCAGGTAAGTGGTTTCCTGGGGCTGAGTGTAAGAGGTAGATTGAAAGCAAATGGACATGAGGGTATTTCATGATGTAACAGAAGTGTTCTAAAACAGGATTTGGGAGATGGTTGCACAACTCTATAAATTACTGACAATCACTGGATTATAACTTTATAATGGATTAATTTATGGAATGTAAATTATGCCCCAGTAACCTCTGAAAAACAAAAACAGCAAGGAGCAAGCTATAGAGAGTTATACATGAACCAAGATTGGTAATATGATATGGTAATTGATATGTTGATAAGTGTTGAAACTAGGTATTGGGTGATGAGAATCATTATACTATTTTTTCTTCTTTTGTTTAAAACTAGAAATTTTGGTGATCATAAATATCAGTATACTTCATGCTCATAAGCGGCCCTTTAGGCAGTTAAAGTTGTTATGCAGAGTGGGACTGTTTCCCTAAAGATTTTGATGTCTGCAAGATAATTTACACAATTTGATATTAATGACAACTGAAGTTTCTGAGAAAGCTCATACTGTCTAATTCTATTTATATGAAATGTCCAAAAAAGGCAAATTTAGAGATTTTCAGATTCCACTAATGAATAAATCTTGGCAGGTTCTTGTCTACAAAAAGCTTGCCAAACAGACATTAAGTTACTTGAGATTCTCTCACTTAAGTTGTGGCAAACAACTTCAGCATTTTCACACCTTTTTCTGCTAACTAGACTCAACACTTCCAAAAATGTCTTGTTTTTTTTCTGTGAGTTGACATTTTTTGGAGTTTTTGAATTTAAGATGATCCCTACTTTTCTGGAGAGAAATTAATATGGCATAATGTCTATGGAATTTGGATTTAGAACTGGGTTAGATCTAGTTCCAAAGCTTACCAACTATCAGACCTTCAGCAAATTATTTGTTTCTTCATCTATACATATACAACAAATGTGACCTTGCAGGACGACTATTGTGATTACTGAAGTATATAAAAACTGTATAAAGCACCTAACAACGTGGTGCAAAGAGAGTACTGAATAAATGACAGTTTATTGATTGTCTAGTCATTTTCTCAATGAGGTTTATCTGATAACCAAATATGGTAACTATCGTTACAATCTTAGTAGAGCATATGAGATGCCCAGAGATTTTCAAATTCAACTTTACCAATGAGTCTGCTAAGGTCTGAGGACTTTAAAAATCCAAAATCAAATCTGGGCTCAAACCCAAGTCTCTCAATTCTTAAAGTCGGTTTAGCAAAATAATTAAATGTCCCCTTTTAATCAGATACTTTGATTTGATTTCTAGCTTTATCACTTGACACTTAACCTCTTTATGCCTAGCTTCCTCATTTGTAAAAAAATATTATTATTAGCCATCTGAAAGGTTTGTTGTGATGATTAAATGAAATAAAGCATGCCAAGGGTTTAGAATATAAGGGCCCAATAAATGTTAAGTATATGCACTATATTTTCTGAATTCTAAGATATATTTTTATATGTTATATCTAAAGTCAGTGCCTTAAAATTGAAACTTATGTCAACTTTAGAAGTGTTTCCTTTTTTCCTAGAAAGTTATTATAAAGTCTATTTTTTATAACTCATGCTTACTTAGATTCAAGGAAATGTCAAGTTATCAGCTTAACTGGTTTCTGTTTCCTGCATACTTTAATATATGCAAAAAGTTACTAAGATTATAAGGTGAGTTGAAAGTTGGGACCATGTCTTGTTCATGTCTGTAATCCCAATACTTAGTACTAGAGAGTGGTTCAATAAGTATATACTGAATTAATTAATTTAAAAAAGAAGAGGGGGGGAAAGAAGGAAAAGGTAAAGAAAGAATACAGTGGGAAGAACAAGAAGAGATGAGATATAAAGAAGAATTGAGTTCAAGTCTTAGAATTGCCACACATTTTTAGATGCTTTGGGGTAACACTTAAACCACTTTTTTTTTAACCTTTAGGCAGGAATAAGGATACCTATAAAACAGGGTAGCATGAAGGATTAAATGACATGATTACTGTGAAAGACTCATATACCCAACCATCGGCTTTACATCTCCACTTGGATGTCTATGTTAAACTTAGTATCTCCAAAGTTAAACTCTTGATTCAAGTCCCCAGCTCAGTAAAGAGCATCTCCATTCATTCATAATTCAAACCAAAAACCTTGGCATGTTCCTTGACTCTTCCCTTTTCCTTATTAACTACATCTAATCCACTTGCAAATGTTCTCAGTTCTGCTTTAAAAGCAATTCTCCAATGAAGACATACAATTGGCCAATAGGCACATGAAAAAACCCTGACATCACTAATTATCAGAGAAATGCAAGTGAAAATGATAATGAGGTTCCACCTCACACTACTCAGAATAGCCATCATTCAAGTCCACAAATGATAAATGCTAGAAAGGGTATGGAGAAAAGGGAAACCTCCTACACTGTTGGTGGGAATGCAGTTTGGTACAGCCATTATGGAAAACAGGGTGGAGATTCTTTAAAAAACTGAAAAGTAGACTTACCATATGATCCAGCAATCCCATTTCTTGAGCATATATCTGGAGGGAATGCAAATATGAAAAGATACATGCACCCCAATATTCATAGTCGCACTACATACTATAGTCAAGACATGGAAACAACGTAAATGTCTGTCAACAGATAAATGGATAAAGAAGTTGTGGTGTATTTATACAATACTACTAAACCATAAAAAAATAAATAAAACAATGCCATTTGAAGCAACATGGGTGGAACTGGAGATTGATTACTAAGTGAAATAAGCCAGAAAGAGAAAGAAAAATACATATCGCTTATATGAAACAAAAAAAAAGAAAAGAAAAGAAGACACTAATGAACTTATCTACAAAACAGAAACAAATCCACAGACATAGTGAACAAATTTATGGCTACCAGGAGGAAAGAGAATAGGAAGGGATAAATTGGGAGTTCAAGATTGGCAAATAATAACTAGTATATATATATACTACATAAAATAACAGATTTCTCCTGTAAAGCACAGGGAACTATAGTCAGTATCTTATAGTAACCTATAATGAAAAAGAATATGAAAACATATGTGTGTATGTGTATGTATGTATATGTATATGTGTGTGTGTGTGTGTGTGTATATATATGACTGAAATATGCAGTACACCAGAAATTGACACATTATAACTGACTATACCTCAATAAAAATTAATTAATTAATTTTAAAACTATCTCCCAAATCCTGGCTTTTTTTTTTTTTTTTTTTTTTTTTACCATGTCTGCTACTACCAACATAACCCCAACTACTATCACCTCTTAGCTGGATCTCTGGTGTTCTCCTACCAGATTCCTTGCTTCTACTTTTGCCTCTTTTTACTTGAATTCCACAGAGCAGCAGGAGTAATTCTTTTAAAAGGGTCTATTTAGAATCTAATACACATGCTTCCTGATGGCAATCTGGTTTCTCCTCCCGATAAGGACACCCTACAGTGCATAGATATTGGATAGCATCTAAATCATTTTTTCCTTTAACCTTTAGGGGAGCCTAGCATCTCCCATCACTCCCAGAGACCCATGCAAGTGAAAAGTCCCTGAAGCTTAAGCTTCATTTGTTTCACAGTAAGTCCGCCTCTGCCCTGTGCTCACTCTTTCACTCCTTCAAGTCCCTGAAGAAAAGCCACCATCACATTTCACTCACCCTCCTCCTACCCTGCTTCCCATTCTCTCGTGGCACTACACATTTTGACAGCATCTGAGGTGTTAAATATTTGTTGCTGTTGTTACTTACTATCTTTCTCTCCCACTACACCGTACTGGAATATGAGCTCTAGTGTTAGGTAGAGTTTGCCTCCTCCCCTATATCTTTAACGTACAGAACAGTCAATAACATAAAGTAGGTTCTCAAGGGAAAGGTACAGTGTATAAGTGGTAGAGTACATGCTTAGCATGCACAAGGCCGTGGTTCAATTCCCAGTACCTCCTCTAAAAGTAAATAAATACACCTAATTACTCCCCCCAAAAAAATTTTAAAACACACAAAGTAGGTTCTCACAAAAATAACCACTGATTGAGTTAATAAATAAAGGAAAATTAGGTTCAACTATCATATTATGGCTTAATTATTTGCCTGAAGTGCTTTTTCTTTTGTAGGATTAGTATCTATAATAAATGCCTAGAAACAAAAATGGTATCTTTACAAATGTGTTGATTTCTGAGAATTTGAAATAAACTAATATTGATGTTTTAAGCAAAATAATTCCAATTTAATAAATCTCTTCAAAGCAGATAATCCTAGTATCTGATACCATTTCTATACTGTACAATTATTATGCTTGAAATTGCAGGCATCATAATGATGGAAGTTGCACTGATTAAATTATGTTTCAGTTTCTTGACTAATCTAAATTTACTAAATTAGCTAATGTAGTTACAGAATGACTAATACATACAATTCAGTAATATGGTAAACCTGGAAGTGCAATTGGCATGGGAGGAAAAATAAAAATACTATTTCATTCCAAAATCCATATCCTATCAATTCTCAAAGAGAAAAGAATTCATAATTCACTTCAAAATCCTAGAATAATCATAGTCAGTTTGAGCAACTGATAATCCAGGGATCAGATTCTTACTAATGCTGTCTCCTTGCTATAATAAAGCAAAAGCTGCTATTTTAATTATTTACTTTATCATTTACCCTACTTCCTTTTGGATAAACCATGGATCACTACATAAATTTACCAGATGTGGAGAAATAATTGTTACCTGGGAAGACTGCAGACTGAATACTCAATGAATATCTTCAAGACATGGATTAACTGTAGTTATCTCAGTATGCCTATCTTGGGATCCATCAGGTTTCTGTGCCTCAAGCATCTTGATGTCCACTGTGCCTAGATCCATCTGCTATTTCCTGGGAAGGCACTTCTCTGACTCCCAACGTTTTCTTACCAAGATTACCAAGGCCACTCTTCCATATTCCCTAAGATTCTGGACCTCCCATAGACCTCAGCAATACCTTCAGGAACGTCATTATTTGTATAAGCTTTCTCTTATTATCATCAGCTTATGTTATAAACCAGATGTCCACATGTTTAGAGGAGAGGGTGAGAGAGTAGGTAAAGACCAGAAATTAGGTTAAGAAATCTGGGGGAAAAAAAGTAGCTCAATGCCTTTGTTCTTCTCCTTCTTTCCCAAAATGTATCAGTGTTGCTGAACTGAGTCAAACTGAAAGAATTAGCATTAGTACTAACAGGTCACTCACTCAAGAGTGGATTTTTTTAATGAGTAAATTTTGATAGCTCTGTATTAGCATATCACTAAAATATTTTAGCAGCACCAGATAGGTCTTCCTCCCTAGTGTGAAAATGCAAAGAGTTATTATTCCACTTCACTAGACAGGCTTTCCACTGGATTTTGAAAGTGTAAATCATATGCTAAATTTCAATTCTAAAACTCAGATAACAAGACAAAACTTAGGTAGGAAGGACCTTCAGAAAATAATAATATAGACCTAACATGAACCCCTCTTTGAAGCCTAGAAGGGTGATTCATTGTGCTTTCCTTTGCAGGGAGGATTCAAAACACTCCTCTGCATTCTGGATTTAATCCTTTCTGCCTTGACTGCAGATACGTTATTTGCTTGTGCTGGACACCTATAAAAAGCCTGGAGACTGTTCACATGTGAATCAAAGGAAGATCTGGGTTCTATCTACCAAACTTGATAGTACCTCTAATAAAAATAGGGGTGTCTATCCCCAAAATATCAAAACTAGATGAATGAATAACCAAAACTTCCAGACATGTGATTGAAATTCTCACATTTGACATCATCTATACTTAGTTAAAATCAGTGAACAACTGTTGTAAGTTGAATGGTGTCCCCCCCAAAATTCATGTCTACCCAGAACCTCAGAGTGTGACCTTATTTAGAAATAGGGCCTTTGCGGATGTAACTGGTTAAGATGGAGGCACACACTGGAATAGAGTGAGCCCTAAATCCAGTGATGAGAGTCTTTATAAGAAGAGGAAAAAACACTCCGAGACTCAGAGGAGAATGCCATGTGAAAACAGAGGCAGAGACTGGAGTGATGTGTCTACAAGCCAAGGAACATCAAAGATTGCTGGTAACCACCAGAAGCTAGGAAAGAGGCAAGGAAATATTTCTCTCTGAAGACTCTGGAGGGAGCGTGGCCCTGCCAACACCTTGATTTCAGTCTTTTGGCCTCCAGAACTGTGAGATAATAAATCCCTGTTGTTTTAAGCCATCCAGTTTGTGGTAATTTGTTATAGCAGCTCTAGAAAACTAATACAGCAACCGATGCAGAAGATTCAAAAGAACTCAGGCTGACTTTGGGAAGATTCTTCCTTGAGAAAGTAGTTTAAAAAACAAAAACTACAAAGTTCACATCAAATGGAAATAGTTGTCTTCTCCTTGGGATGGGAAAAATACAGAGATTCCATTCTACTAGGAGAGGTTTCTGGATAACATTTGTACTCAGAACCGTATTTGCCTTCACTTAATTCTTTCTCATTTCTCCCACCTTATTTTATTTAGAGAAGATAAGATTGTGCTACTAATTACTATTTTTCAAATGGAGACAATTTTTGATTCAAGGTCTTCAAGGTTTTGTTTTCAGCTCTAAGCAACAGTCTGTGATTGTGAGGCTATAATTTGGTGCTCAGATCAGGCAGAATTGGTGGCTGTTGTTACAAGTTGTAATTTACTGGGAAATGCTACAGAATATTCCAGAAAGTCAAGAGTTAATCAGAACAAAGTAAATCACAAACAAAACAATACCCCCCCCAGAATAAGGTAGAAAAACTTGAGGGAAATATAAGTAAAATTTGCCACTTTGTTTACGTATAAATTAGACAGCATGAAAATTGGGTGCTGCTGGCCACAGGTTAAGGAATTTATATCCAATTTGGAACTTAAAGGTGTCAGTAAACAGGAAAAAAAATAGACAAAAATTCAGCCTTCAAGATCCTCCCTGCATATCTGCCCAGGGAAGCATTCTCACTGAATAATGGCCCTCTTACAATGTTCTGCACACCCTGTTTCAGTACCTTAACAACAGCCACAAGTGCTAAAAACCGTTTTAGCCACAGAAGATGGACACAACTTGTTCCGGTGCTGGTTTCTCACAGACACAGAAAGGGGGAGAATTATGTTCTTTTTATTTATGCCAAGCTTTTTTAATGCCAGCATAGTGAATGAAGCTTTCAAAGGAAAAAAGTAACAAAGGAAAAATAATCAATAGTAAAAGCCAACTAAAGCCTAACAACTGTAAATGTCTGGTTTACACAATACATAGCTGCAGGAGGGCAAAGAAGAGAGGTTGAAATGCTGATCAAAAGAATCCTGTTCAGTCAAAGGAATGGGAAGTGAAACTTTAAAATGAGATGTCAGAGAGAGTCCATTCAAGTCTACTCTCTGAGCTGAACTCTCACACGCCCATCTTCTGAGTCCTTCCTGAAAAACAGCTACAAATACTTTCTGAACTTCTCTTGGAGGAGGTGGGAAATATGGGCTAGTTTTATCAAGTTTGCCCATAATGCAATAGCGGAAAAATGTATTTTCCTGCTGCACATGTACAGTCATTCAAGTTTGGATATAAGCTGGATCCTAACTCTTTCCTTCCTATCTCCAGGTCTGCATCCTCTCCCTTTGAGCTGTTGTCGGCAGCTCTGTGAACAGAGCTGGAAGGATGGCATGTAATACTGCATCTCTGACCTATGAGAAAAGCAGAATCAGTTCCCGCAGGAGCTACATGAAAAACCTTAAGAGAGATTGACTAGTATAGCAAGTGTTGAGACTGTTAAAAGATAAACTAAGGTACATTAAAAATATTAACAGTTTATTAGAGCAAAAACTGATCCGAATCAGGCAGCACCAAACAGGAAGTGGTAAGGAGCACTCCACCAACAGGAGCCCTGGGGAAAATTTATAGAGAAAAGGTGGAAGGAAAGCAAGAAAAGTATTAATTGGCTATAGCTTAAAGCCCAGCTGGCTATTTGTGATAGGTTGTCCTTGGGGTTTAATTTCATAATCTTGAGGCATTTACAGGCTTAGATTTTGGTGTGCTTACCTGGACTACCATGGCATTAGAGGCACCTTAGTCTAATGACCTCCTTGTTAAATTAATTTAACAAGACTTAGCTATAAATTAAGGGAAATGAAAAAAGTTAAGTGGATAAAGGATGGAATTTGGAAGGCAAAGACCCAGATTAAATTCCTGGCCTTGCCCCTCAGCCCTCACTCAGGGGCCTTGGACATGCCCTTACCTTCTAAATTCTTCGGACTCTTCCCTTGAAAACAGGGCAATATATAACCAACCTCACAGAGAAGTCATAAGGATTAAATGCAGGAGCATTTTTCTAAATTACATTTTCATTATTATAATGTATTGTTTTTCTCATGGGCTAGGTGGCAGTCCTAGCCTATTGTGAGAAAACAACAAAGTTATCTTCATGCTTTGTTCAGTCTCATTATCATTGTGAAAGTGTGAACAGCAGAGAACACAAGATTTGTATTTTTCTTGGTTGACCCCCACAGTATATTTTCAAACTTTAAAACCTGAATAAGTTGTCAACATTTTAACATTGAACTATTTCATACACACACTTGGGGTCCTGTCTTCTCTGAGAGCCAATCTTCCCACACACCAACAATCACCATAACTGAGTGGGGCACTGCCCTTTTCAGATAGAACATGTGCTCACACTTCCACACAGTCCCACAATGCCTTGTTACCTTCCACACAGAGGCTTGAGCAGGTGTCATTTTTCAGATTTGCATGGTAGTTTTTCTTATATCTGCCTACTTTGTTGAGTGTGATAGGCTGAATAAGGACTCCCCAAAGATAACCACATCCTAATCCCCCAAACCTGTGAATGCGTTACCTTATATAGCAAAAGGGAATTTTGTGGGTTTGATTAAATTAATACTCTTGAAATGGAGAGATTATAGCTGATTATCCAAGTAGGCCCAATGTAATTCCAAGTGTCCTTCCTTATAAGAGATAGATAATTAACTATCTGCCATGGCCTAAAGGCCAGGGCATACAAAGACACTCTTATCAGGAAAGTTATTCCAGGGCTTAAAGGTTATCTCTCAGAAGCTGGTGTAGGGCCAATCCTTCCTTTGGAATGTGCAAAGGTTGAGACCCTAGCCCCCTTACCGTACAGAACAGCACCAGGCCCTTGGCCTAGATCTCTTATAGCAAACGCTTCTGTTTGAGCACGTACATTTAGTTTAGTATTTATACACCTAACACAGCAATAGTTTCAATATGAATATGCCTAACATTTGGAGGATCCAGTGTGAGCTAGGGATAGATTTAAAGAAACAACTAATCCAGTCTATAAATCCATTATATACATTTTAATATTTCTGTGCTAATTTGATTACTAGTCTCTCTACTCCATCTACTTTTATTTATACTTTATGATAAACTTGTGCCAAACTAGTTAATATAGAACTTAGCTGACAATTAGATAAATCCAGTTCTTCTTCAGGACATTCATTTTCCATTGGTATTACATCCCAAGAAGGCTTTAATTCAACCTCCTTATATAGCTGATCATCAATATCAGTATTATCATATAACCTATTCATATAACATCACTGAATTTTACCAACAGTGCTAGTGTTATACCATATCGAAGTAAGGTCATGGTAGGATATTATTTCACTACAGATCAGTAAGAATTACAGATATTATCAGCATGCCTTATCAACAGAATTCACCCTTGCTCATATACCAGGTATTACTATAGACAGGCATTGTTACAGTTAGCCACAATTGGATTATTTCTAGGTTCCAAGTCAAATGGCTTGTGGAAGTTCTCTTTTGCTTGCTTCTATTTTCTTAATAATATAGGAATCAAATCATCAGATGAGACTGAGAGTTTGGGGTTTCGAGGAGAGAGAAGAAAGTATAAAAGAGTCATCTGGAAGAATGGGTGAGAACAGTAAGCATGGCTGTGTTTTTCTTCTTCCATGATGACTCAAAGTAGGAGGAAAGCTGGACTTCCCTCAGGTCAAAATTCTGCCATGGAAGTAATCATCACAAGTAAGGGCCTTAGGAGTTGAGGATGTATGCAAGGAAATAGCTATACAGACTGATGATGGAATTTAAGCTGTAGGGGAAAGAGTTAAAAGGGCATGAGTGGGAAATAGGGCTATGAAGTCACATCAATCAGTGGACTGTAGATCCTGGGAATTGAAAGAGTGTTAAAGTATTGGTACTAGAATGAGCAAGCTGAAAGGATAAGACAAGGTAAACAGGGAGGAGGATGTTTGAAACAGATTATGGAAAGGTGATGAAAAGTCCGTGCCATGATCATTCACATGAATGGCTAAGATAGGGTGAAGGAGAGGAACGGAAGCAATTCAAGGCCATGGTGGTAAAAGAATCATTTATGTGAATATTAAAAGCATCAAGAATCAAAGCAGGAGTACTGCAGAAAAAGCTGATAGTGAACAGGACCAAATACTATTGACAAGAAAAGGAGAATAAACTGAGGGACTGAAGAGTGAAGTGAGGGACAGAAACCAATCACAACAAGGGGGGACAGTGGGCATTATGGCCTGACAGGACAGTCAAAGCTTAGGTAGAAGGATCTCACCACAAACACAGAAATTCTGAAAGAAACTATCTCATCTCCATGGCCAATGATGAGCAGTGAGGGAGAACCAAAAAACCCCCACTTGTGAAGGGGCAAGTTACTGTGCATAAAATGATTTTTAAAAGAACGTCAACAGCATTATACATAACAATAAATTTACAAAGAAAACAAGAAACAAGTTAATGTTCCGACAATGAGAAATGAATGCTTTTTGAATTAAACAAAAATTAAATTTTAATTACTAAATGAGAATTAAACATTTTCGAATAAAAAAAATTTGCAAAAATAATTCAAGTAGAAAAAGCAAGAAATAGAAAAATGCACACAGCACAATATAATTGATTGAATATATTGTTTAGAGAGACATGCATATATTACAAAACTATTTTTAAATGCTTTGGGATGCTGAATAAATTGAAAACAATTCAGTAAACAGAAAGTAACTGGATCAGGGACAAGTACACCATGGTGGGATATGAAGGAACTTCAAATTATCAGTAATCTTTCATTTCTTAAACTGTGTAGTAGATACAGAAGTGTCTTTTTCACAATTCTCTGTACTTTTTTGAACCTCTGAAATGCTAATTATAAAAGGTAAAAATGTTTAATATTTTAGTATCTATAGGGTGTTTTCATATAAATTAATTCATTTGATACGTAGGATAAAACTTTGATAGTAAAAATAGTTATTATGAATATTTTCATTTTATAAATGAAGAAACCAAGGCTCAATAAATACGCCACAAGTAATAAATAGAAGAATGGCGGGGCCAGAAATAAGATCTTTGAGGTCCAAATCACCACACTTCTTCAATACAGTCAGTGAGACCGTTGTCTGATCAGAGTCAAGGCTACAACTATCCCAGTTTATCCTTTCCCCCCTTGTGCTAAATCAAATTGTGTTAAATAAAATTGAAATAAAAAATACTTATTGAGGTGCTGCTGCTATGTCAAAGGTTATGATAGGTCTTTCTTCCTGTTTTTCTGAAACTTTATGTATTATCAGTTTCTCTCCATCATCATCAAATCAATGTAGAAGGTATCAGTTCTTATTCAGAACCATAGAATCAATTTTTTTTTCTAGAAATAAAAATTCTCTATAGCCACTCAACTGAAAAGCATAACTAGCATCAGAAAATACGGGCAATCAGAAAGCTAAATTTTATTTTTCACTTTGGCATTAGATTTATGTTAGACTTCGTTAGATCACATTATATATTTGAGTCTCACTTTATCCAATTCGAACAGAAATAGACGACAATTTTAAAACACTCAAAAGATCTTGCAGGATCACAAAGTACTATTAACGTACCCCACATAGCTTGCTGCATTGCTGTTTTCTTAAACTACCAACTGCTGGTTTGCTGATCAATTAAATGCATTGTAAAGAGTTAACTTGCACTACCACTTAATAAATCTTATCAAATATCTCATGCTGTAGTTCTATAATGATTACCAGTTATCAGGTAAGTCAGTATAGTGTGGTAGTTAATAGTGCAGGCTATATTGAGCTCGGTTCCTGATTTATAAAATGAGAATATTACTTCTTAGAATTGAAATAATTAAATTATTTACATATATATGCATACACATACAATATATGTATAAACACTTGGCACAGTACTGGTGGGGCCCAATAAAATTGGCTGTTTTCATTATTACACATAATCATCATCCTAATTGATACCCTTAATAGACCATTGACCAGGATTTTGAGGGCAGTAATTATGAATTGCCTTCCCTGTGCCATTTTCTAGAAAACTGCCACTATCCAACTCATCCACATGACAACAGCAAAACCTGCCATGTTTCTATAATGTGTCAATGTCTTTTGCCACAGTTATCTATGCCACAGTTAATTGGTTCAGGAGTTAACACTTCATTCATGCTGTTTGATTGCTTATTCCTGTAAATTATGGAACTTGAAAGGACAGAGAGGAAGGAAAAAAAGAAGCAAGACAGGAGGAAAAATGACAGAGTGAAAAACAAGGTTAGTCTCTTTCTCAGTTGCTGTACCTATAACATAGAAGACTAAGACTATCTTGGTGCCCGTGCTTCCTGCTCTGAGGGCCAGATGCTGGAGAGGGAGGAAAACAAGTCAAAGAGCCTTAAAGAAGCACAGAAGAGAGATATATAGAATGGAAGTAGCATTCAGGCCCCCAGTTTCAGGTTATTCCTGAGAGGCAATTGCATTTGTCTTTGGATTCTGTCTTAAGATATCTTGAGACATCCAAGAATTGTCCTTTTCTACATAGCTTAGCCAAATTCTGATACGTAACTTACATCCCAAAGAAGTCCTAGTATCCATTTTTCATCCTGCTCTTCAATCTCTAATGGGAATATAGTCTGGTCCCTAAGTCAGTTGCTACATATCCTCCTAAAGTCTCCTGTCACATATTAATTCCTGGCCTCCTACCACTCAAAGATGGATTCCTGCCCTCTAACTTTTACTCCTATTATTCTGTGCATCAATCCTTCCTTCTGATCTCCCTGACATCAGGTCATGAGGAACTGCTTGGCAGCAGAAATCAGAAATGCTGAAGTCACAAATCTAACAAGTTGGAGGAAACTCACCTAGAACAACCATCTCCCAGTGAATATACCTCAGTTCACAATGCAGGTCACAGCACGTGGGTGACTTCAGTCTACACTGAGCTCCTAATCTAAGCCACCATGGTAAGGTACTGGGAAGAGGGAAAGATCAAGTCTAGAAGATAAGCATTAGGAGGGGCAAACAGAGAGTGAAAGAGAGAAAAGATTGGCCTCAGAGGCAGAGTAAGAGACCACACTGATGGCTGCTGTACTTCGTCTCAGTCAAAGAAGTGATTCCCCTGTAGGTCTCAATATTCTTCTAGCTGGAATGGATATTTGTTTGTCTCAGGTTGCTTCCAGCCTGCAAGTAATCAAATACAGGGCAGAGAACAAGCTGCCTCCTGATCAAGGCTGTGCATCCTGCACTCACACACTATTCCTCAGCCGACCTTTTTGGATATATAAGCTTTTTGGACACCAAAATCTTCACTGTTTAACTAGAGCCAATTCAAAAAACCTCATTGCACACTTCATAAACCAGGGACTGGCTAGGAACTGAGGATACAAAAATGAATCAGACAACCCTTGGAAGGGTGTAAAGGCATAAGAGTAACTCCAGCCTGGTTTGATTAGCCCACCTACCTTCTAACTGCCTTACCTGAGGCAAGGTGCTTAACCTCTATATGAGTCTTAGTACTCTCTCCTACAAAATGAAGATGATACTCTTGACTTCAGGATTACTGCATGGATTGGAATAATGTACATAAAATGTTTAGAATGCGGTAGGTGCCCAGTTAATGGTACTTTTTATTATGTCTATTGGTAAACCATATAAATGTTCCGGGGGGAAAAAAAAACCTAAAAGTTTTCAGTTTGATTTATCAAATCATCTAGAACCCTCCCAGTTCGGTTGAAAGGGTAAAATAAAGGTACTCAGGTATTTTTAGAAATAAACCCTTCTTTCTTTTAGCCCATTAGCATTGTAGGCCTAGCTCTTCTGACAGTAATCAGTATTCAGTGGTTATAATGCTAGAAACTTGCTACAGATGTTCCTTGTGTTCATCAGTGCAAGGTGTCTGAAATTTGAGTTTTAATGCCTAATAGAATTTAGCCTCGGGGAATCAGAAATTGGCTGGACCTAAAAAGCGCTACTGCATTCAAACAGACTCACTGCTTTGCAATGCCTTGCCTTGCCTTCCAATAAAATGAATCTTTTAAAAAACTCATTGTACACAGGAGATTAACCACACTCTGAAGTCACCTTCGAGTTAGGTACATACAATATCTTTTACTTTCTGATATCAGTTCATCATAAAGACCCCAGAAGTGTGATACAATCATGGGAACTATGTCAATCAGGTATCAAGTCTCCAGAATATGCACCATATAGTGTTATCTTCTGGTAGGAAGTTAATTTGAAGCAGTTTGTGTGGTAGAGCAGAAAGGACTTCAGATTAGAAGTTAAGAGACAAAGGATTCGGCAGTCCCAAATGAACTATTAATTCATGTGTCAGTAGACATGTGTTTTTATGGCCCCCAAACCCCAAACCAGGTCCTCAGTTTCTACTCCCATCAAATGAAAGGGTCAGACTGCCAGTGACGAAAAATGGACCTCACCAACTCTAATCAAACCACGATTACTACAGCAATTGTATTAAGAGAAGAGTACAGACTTTCCAAGTCAGGAATCATGCTTTCATTCAGCCTTTAAAAAATAAATACTGTCCGATATTTCTCTCTTTATATATTATTTTTATAATCACATATACATTCCAAAAACTTTCAAAGAGGTAGCAAGGTCAGTATGACTACCTATAGTTTCTCCTTTGAGATACATAATTCCTCCCCCAAGGTTTTTTTTCTTTTCCCCTCCCTCCTCCTGCTTAGACACACTCCTAATGTTGGATTTTTTTTTTTTTAATATCTCAGAGAAAGTGGTTCTTTTTTTTTTTTTTTTTTTTTTTTTTTTTTTGAGAAAGAGGTTCTCTTCTAGTTCTCTCCTAGCAAGTTCACTCATGTTCCTCAAAGCATGTGCTCTGTCATCCGTAAGTCCGTGGCACACATTCAGCTAAGGATTCTTTAAGAGCACAGTCTATGTCATAATCTCAGTACCTGTCCCAGAGTACACCCGTTTGTGAGAATGAGGACTAAGTAAGGGAAGGAACAGATGGGTAAGTGCATAAATGAGCACTGTGAGTACCTTCAGGGCCCTCATGAGTGGGAGACCAGTCCCTTATATTGAATCCATCATACTGAACAAAAGGCCCTTTTCTGTCTCCTAAAATGCTAGCTGTACAATTAAGTAAAACATTCAGGAAAACAAAGGGTATGTGTACATTTTGTTTCTGACAGCTGGACAAGTTGAATTTTCCCATACATAGTAAAGGGGACCGGATGGCAGTGATGGATGGCAAACCATATGATAATAAGGTATTTTTCCATCTAAACACCAAGTCTCATGTAATTAAATTTTTCTTTACAGGATTATTCCTTTTCTTCTATTATATATTCACCAATTTCCCAAGTATTATTACTATTCCCAGACAACAATAGGCAGGATTCATCTAAGATGACATGTTCAGTTAAATGGTTTTAAAGAGGGGATGGGGAGTATAGCTCAGTGGTAGAGCATGTGCTTGGCAAGAACAAGGTCCTGGGTTCAATCCCTGGTGCCTCGATTAGGGGGAGAAAATAAACAAAAAAATCAAAATTAAAAAAAAAATTTAAAGGATTTTAATAGCCTTAAACACTCTCTAGGTTGGCGCTCACCCTAATGTGAGAGAAATGGTCCAACGGTAGATGATCCTGTGTGTCCTGCTTCTATGTACATGTTGGTTGGTTTTTAAACTGCCCAAATTTTTGTTTTCTTTTCCCTAGTCAAAAGCGCATCAAAGAAGAAATAGTTGGGGGCCAAAAAGGCCAACTTTCTTCCACATTTTCCTCAGGCAAAGTTTTTTAATGTTACGTTTGCTACAATGTGGCTTCACTACTAGCCTTTGTTGGAATTTGATTGATTCTATAGCTTTCAGTACAGCTAAAGAGTCATAGAATGTGTATGTTAAAGACCTCAAAGAAATTTCCATTGAAGCCTACCAGAGCAGGTAGGCCAGGCAGCTGACCAGGGCACTAATCAATAAAAGGCATTAAAACATCACTGAAATGTAATTAAATGGAGGAGCTTGCACTTATCAGAAGTCCTCTCAGGGAGACCATAAGAGGTTGGAAAGAATTTCTGATAAGCCACTTGGGATGGGACTTGAGACCTCAAGGTGGCACAACACAGAAACCTAAGGAATCAGCATTACCGCTGAATTCTGATATGTCCAATTGACCGCACATTTTTGCTTTGCTGAGTGTGATGTGAGTGTCTGGGGCCAGAGCTGACCACAGAGGAGAGATTAAGTGCCACCGCCAGAGAATCTCCTCCTCCTCTTTCCCTCACACATTCTCTGCTTTCTCTCTAAATAAATAATGAATGACTTCTTGAAGAATATTATTTCCAAGAGATGTCAAAGTATTGACATACCTGTGGGACTCATGTGTCCTACTCAAGGTACCATCTACGGGCAGATGACTCAAAGCACTAGCAATCTGTAGAAGAGTAGGCCACGGAACAGTATCGTTCAGGGTATTGAAAATTGATAAGAACGCTTCTCAGCTGCAGTTGCAGACTCCCAGGATTTAGGCTACCCAAGGGGTCAGAATTGACACAGCAATGCGTTCTGGACAAGGAAAAAGCTTGACAACCTTGGAACGTTTGTTTCTAAATTGTTTTCATATTGTGATCTGAGCAAACTGAGGCTGCCTTCTGACCACTGCATCTAAAAAGGCTTGAAGGCGCCCTTCCAATAGTACGTAGAGGTTAAGCAACTTGCACTCAATCTAATCCATGGTATTTCCTGGCTGTTTGATTCAAGGCCTCAGTGAGGTTGCCCATGGTAAAGAGATTAAGGAATCTAGCATGATAATTTTAAAGAAAAGTATCTTCAACTGGATGTATTTTCTGCCCACTGAGATTTATTAAAGCCCAAGGAACACATGAGTATTTCACTCTTCTAGGAATTCTTAATTCTACCCCTGGACCCAGTTAATCCACCAAGAAACAATGTATTCTGACCTCATTAGCTAAACACTTAAAGAAATAACTCTACTGATGAAAGCTTTAATGTTATAACTTCAAAATGTCTTGTTTCCTCCCCCAATTTTTTCCCCTTGGCTGCCAGGAAGACCCAAGCCAAATTTAATTTTCAATTGCTATAACAACATGAACCCACATTTTGGCACATATATTTCTCCCCATCTGTATGGTTTATTGCTGCTGCTGTTCTTAATTGTCTTCTTTCTGGTTAAGAGTGTTATTATAAATATGCCTTTTATTTGTAAACTTCTCAAATTCTTTCTGAAAACAAATAAGGAATACATCATAAATTATAAATAGAAAAATATCATGTGTAATTTATCATGATTGATATTTAATGTGTATTCCCTTATGAATTTCTCATTAATGAGAAATTTTGCTATTATTAATAAGCCAGATCAGAGAAATTTAGACTATCCAGAGAGTTTTTTTTAAATCCCTTGATGTATTTATATTGAAGGATCCATATCTGACACTCTAAGAATGGAGAATCCTAGATTGCTCAAATGAGGCAAAATTTCAAGTCTGAGACAGAAAACTGAGGACAAATAAGAAGGTGTACCATATTTACAAAATACATAGTACTTTTTTTAGTTATATTGCTTGTAAGATACAATTCAAAATTTTAAAATCCAATAGATTTAAGAAAGATTTAGAGAAATTTCAGGATGGGATAATAGAGTCATAATAGACTAATAAGGAAAACCAGAGAACTTTTTCTGAGGCATCACAAACATTTGGAAATTAACATCCCAAAGGACAAACACAATTTCTATAATGCATTCTCTGAGTCACTTCCAGAGGGGAAAAAAACTGAATTATAAAATCCAAGGATCAAACCGAGAATTTGCTTCATGTCCTGACACCGAATGAAGTCTTGACTACGCTCTAAGTCAATTTCTAAGCTTTGTTCTGTGAAACACTGTGGTTCAAATAAAAAAAAAAAAGGTAGGTACCTTAAAGGGGAATTCCCTAGTCAAATAAGTTTGGGAACTGCTCTATACCATGACCTCATTCTTTGAGATTCAAAATATTCATTAACATATGAAAGTCTTTGAGAAATTCTGCAATCAAGAAAGTTTTCACTTTTTGCTTAACCTAGATTTTCAAAAGCTTTTTTGAGTAAAAAATGCTGTTTTCCTGGAATCCCTATAAACATTATGTACTCAAATCTGTGACACTACTATAACCACCCTATTTCCTGATTGAACTGAGTGCAGGAATGCCAGGGACTCTGCAGTCTTGTCCACCATGTCTACAGAGTCCTGCAGAGCATGAGTCCTGCCAGCCCAAGAAAGAAGAAATGCCTCGAGAGTCAGTGACTACACTAGCTTATCTTTTTGAACTACTGCAATAGCAGGGAAATCATTATTATTTCAATTTATAGATGAGGAAACTAACGCTCAGAAGAGTTAAGGTCACACACCTCGCATATAAGAGAGCTGGGTTTTAAATTCCAGGTCTGTTAGACCTTAAAAGACCATGCTTTTAATCCCTTGAAAAAGGAATACAGGAGAGTTTTAGAAAACTGTCTAAATAGGGGGGGAAGGGGTGCACATATACTCATATTTCTCAGTGGTTAGAAAAGGCTGCTGTAAATGCTATAAGTAGTAAGCTCTATTTATCCATTTGATTCTGAGGGAAGGGAAATTATGATAGCCTGCTGATTTTCCCCTCAGTTACTTGGCTAATCTACTTGCAATTTACTGATTATATTATTTCCTTTCAAAACTTGGCTGCCTTTCTTTAAAGGTGCTAGTCCCCTTCTAAGGTTAGTTCTCCCCACACTTTAGTTCCCAGGAAATTTATTCTTTCAAAAGCAACTCAATTTCACTTTTTCTGTGAAGGCTTCCCTAATTGCTTTCCTCCCACTTTTATTCCCTCATCCCTTCTGTGATCCCGAAGCACACTGCACGTATCTGAACATCACACAGCTCAGGATGCAGAATCCTTCCTTGTTTAAATATCTGTCTTACACTTTATATCACAGCCATGTCATATCTATTTCTGGGCCCCAGCACTGAGCATGGGGTTTGACAAGCTGGAAAGCACTTTATAGATATTCCTAGAACAAATGCACTCATATATGGGTCAATAATCAAATAGACTCTGTGGCTATGGTAAGTAGCCTGGGAGCATTTTAGGGTTAAAAATGTACAAAACAGAAGGGAAAATTGATGCTCCTCTGAATAAATATTAAAATCCTTCTAATGATACATTCAGTTAAAAGGAATGAACTGGAACTACAAGCATCAACATGGATAAATCTCAAAACAATGAGTCAGAAAAAGAGGTTGTAAAATGATACATGATACAATTTTTATATATTTTTGAAATATTAAAAACAGTGCTGTATGTTATTTTTCTATTTTGTATAGTAATGATAATTGGTTAACAGCATGCAAAGGAATGATAATCACTAATTCAAGATAATGGTTACTTCTGGGACAGAAAGGAGAATAGAATTAGTGAGAGCCACTCATGATGCTTTAACTATCTGTATGTCTTAATTCAGAAAAATATATATGTAAAGCAAATGTAGCAAAATAAATCGACCTGACCTGATGGAATTTGATAATGTGTTTATGATATTCCACATGTTTGAACTATTTTATAATAAAATATTTATATATTGATTAACTGTGCCATCTTAGGGAAGAGCGTAACCCTGGGCATACAGAACTGGGGGAACAGGTAATGCTGCCTTTCAGGTGCAAAACCTGAAAGTCACAGGGAATTTGCAGTAGAGGATTAAGGTCTGAAATTGTAGTGTGTTTTCTCAGGAGAGGGGGTGCCCCCAACTGAGGTATCTATTTCACTGTTGAGCTTGGGGCTGCCTTAAAGAAAATTTCATTGTCCCAGTCCAGGGGCCCTGGGCACCCAACGGGGCTTCAGGAGACTCCTCCACGTGCCCCTGTCCAATGCCCTCTATACAGCATTAAAGCCCCCCCTCCCCCGCAGGGTAGAAGCAGCCCAGATGAACTGGAACTGGACAAGCAAGTTGCACATTTATTCAAAAAAAAATCAGCTTGCCCTTTCCAGGTCAGAGGCAGCCAGGGCACTGGATCAGGAGTAGAGCTCTCCCCGTGGGGTCTCAGCCCCTCCAACCTTCATCTGGACAATGACTGAACTACATACACTGACCAGTGAGGCCCCACCTTGTGTTTTTCCTAGCTCTAGAAGCAGAGAATCTCCAGGTCTCCCTCCCGTGCCCCTTCCCCTCCACATCTAATCAGTGAAGGGATACCAAACTTATGTCTAGGTGTGGGGTGTCCATTTTCTTGGCACTGGAGTCTCAGAGAGACTTCAGAGAGAGAGAAAAACAAAACAAAAAACAATGAAGAGGTAAAATTAAAACTAAAATTACAGACTGATACTTGTGTAACCAAATCTCCCTAATAGTCATTACTCAAACACATAACTAAATTAAATTCAATAGAAAAAAATCTTAGTAGGTTCATCTTACATCACAAATCAAAACACAATTTTTCATAGTCACAGGTGAGATTGTTATTTGAAATCACAACTGTGTATATGTATATATCTTTTATTGAGTGAGGATTTGTGGGAGCTGCTACAGAGAGATGAATAAGACACAGTCTATGCTCTCAGGAATTTGCTGTCCATATATTATGAACAACTATTCTCATATAGCTGATAGCTTTTAAATGCACTTAACAGAGCATATAAACAGTATCATTTGAACTCACGAATGAAAATCAGCTATTTGCTTTGATTTGACTGGACTGGATGGTACCATAATTATATCTTTTACATTTTTGCTATGATTACTTTACTGACCTGTACTGAACAGAGCCCACAGTCAGTAAACTAGTAGTGAATCCAGAATGTGCTTCAAATTGATTAAAGAAATGTAATTGCCGCTTACAGGAAGGCAGAGGTCTTTGCAACTACAAATATCTGTAAGTGTGTGGCCACTAAACATTCACCCATATCTAAATTTTGAAGGTTATGGGCAGCGAAATACACAAGGGTGGCTGAAACACTTGACCAGCTACAAATTTGGTAGAATAGAGGACAGTCTAGTAAATATATGCAGGAATTTAAGTACAGAATATTTTCCCCACTCAGAACTTTTTAGTCCTGGAGGCACTAGCACATTAATGTTAAACATTGTCAAATAAGCCAGTAACTGCACATTAATGACATGTACCTGTTATCTTAAAATCCATGTGTAGATATAATTTATATAAAATACAGGATGCCTCCAAATATGATGGCCAAAGACACGTATCACTGAAAATAATATGAGATATCCAAAATGATAACACAGTACCTTCTTATAACAGTAATGTTTACCTCTTGTTTAAGATGACCACCAGACCCAATAATTACAATTTTTCAGGAGAATCTTTTATGTTCCTTCCTATTTGATTTAAGAATTACTTCTACAACATCCCTAGTATATGGTTATCTAATGTCTGCTTAATAAATCATGGTGAAGAGCTCAGCACTTCAGAAGTAGCCTTTCATGTAACCTAGCTCCAAAAGCCTTTCATTACTCTTCATGTTGCAGTGCATTGTCATTTGAGTATTCGGAATTCAGAGTAAGAAACAGCTGATCTGAACCTCATACTACTGGTGTAATCTTAGGCATAATTCTGAAAGTCTCTGCTTCCCAATCTATAAATGGGGATAATAACAATACCATTTCATAGAATTGCTGTGAGAATTAAGTGGGGAGAGCGTATAAAGCAGTAAACAATGAATGAAACTTAGTGCTTAATAGACACTCTTATTGATCACAATTCTAGTGTTTGTTGTTGTTGTTACATTATGTGACTACTCTGGGGCATTATTCCTGTTCACCACACCTTCCCTTTGAAACTCTTTCTTGCCTTGGTTTTTTCCACGATGTTGCAATAAGAAAGCAAAAATTTTCCTGTACTCATTTTAGGTTCTTGGCTAGGGCTCTGTAATAAAAATTAAATCAACAAGAGAAAAGCACATAAATTTATTTAGAATAAGTTTGACATGACATAGAGGCCCTCATAAGTAAGTAAAGACCCAAAGAAGTGTGAAACCTAAGTACCTACATATTAGGTAGAACAAAGAGAAGCAGTTGTGAGATGCTCAATATCACTAAACATCAGAGAAATGCAAATCAAAACCACAATGAGATATCATCTCACACCTATCAGAATAGTTATTATCAAAAAGACAACAAATAACAAGTGTTGGTGAGGATTTGGAGAAAAGGGAACATTTGTGCACCATGGGTGGGAATGTAAACTGGTGTAGCCACAACAGAAAACAGTATGGAGGTTCCTCAAAATGTTAAAAATAGAACTATCATATGATCCAGCAATTCCACTCCTGTGTACTTAGCCAAAGAAAACAAAAACATTAATTCAAAAAGATATATGCAACCCTATGTTCACTGCAGCATTATTTACAATAGCCAAGATATGCAAACAACCTAAAAGCTCATCAATAGATAAATGTATAAAGAATATGTGGTATATACATATATACACACACACACACATATTCAATGGAATGTTACTCAGTGCTAAAAAAAATCTTCCTATTTGCAACACATGAAAAGACGTAGAGAGTATTATGTTAAGTGAAATAAGTCAGTTAGAAAAAGACAAATACTGTATTTCACTTATGTGTGGAATCTAAGAAACAAAACAAATTAACAAACATAAAATAGAAACAGAGTCAAAGGTACAGAGAATAAGCAGGTGGCTGCCAAAAGGGAGAGGTATACGGAAAGGAGGTGAGGGAGATTAAGAGGGACAAACTTCCAGTTACAAAATAAATGAGTCATGGGTATGAAATGTACGTGTGGGGAATACAGTCAATAATAATGTAGTATCTTTGCATGGTGGCAGATGGTAACTAGACTTATCATGGTGATCATTTTGAAATGTATAGAAATATCAAATCACTATGTTGTGTACCAGGAACCAACACAATGTTGCAGGTCAATAATACTTCAAAAATAAACAAACTCATAGAAAAATAAGTCAAATTTGTTGTTATCAAAGGGAAGGGTCAGGGAAAGGGGAATTAGATGAAGGTGGTCAAAGAGTGCTAACTTCCAGGTATAAGATAAATAAGTACTAGGGATATAATCTACAACATGATAAATATAATTAACATGGTTATATGTTATATATGAAAGTTGTTAAAAGACTAAACCTTAAAAGTTCTCATCACAGGGAAAAATGAGATGATGTTCACTAAACTTACTGTGGTAATCATTTCATGATGTATGTAAGTCAAATCATTATACTGTACATCTTAAACATATATGGTTCTATATGTCAATTATATCTCAGTAAAACTGGAAAGAAGGGGGGGAAAGAGAGGCAACTGTGGAAAAGTAACCAAAGTACATGGGCAGACTGAGGGAACATAAGAGTTACGTTAACAAGCCCTGTTTGGACAATTTTCTCAGCCTTGATTCCTATCTCTGGTGATAATAATGTTTCCTTCCTCCCTAGTAGAGCGAGAGCATCTTTCAAGTGGGAGTTTTATTTCCTGCTTTCAGGGGGAAAAAAGTTGGGGCGGAAGCTGGAGCATCCTTCTTGCACCTCCTGCTTTTCAAAGACCTTTAGTGCAAAAATCATTATGCTAAAGTAGCACATTTTGGGGTGACATATTCTACCATCCTTCATTGCTTTCCCCTGGTTTCCCACCTACGCCTTTGAGTCCTCTCTCTCTCCCCGTTGTTAGTTTCTCTTTCTCCACCTACCATACAAACGTCAGAAAACTTAACCATTCCAATAGAAATAAAATATTTATAATAGCCACCACTCCATCCCTGCTCCTGTAAAGAGTAAGGATTCTTACTTGATAGGTCATCTCCTTTTCCTTCCTGTTAAATGCAGAAGCAAAGTAAGGAGAAAGAAAATAAATCTAAAGAATTCAAATAGTACAAATTTATTTATAAGAAAAATATAAGTCAAAAAAGGAAAACAAGAGTAAAAGCCTTCAGGAGGCAATTCAGTACAAGTGTACTGAACTCTTTATAATCTTTAATCTCTTTAGTAATCAAAGAAACTCTTTAGTAATCAAGAAAATGCAAAGCAAAATATGTATATTGTATATTTATATTTAATATTTTATATTGTGTATGTATACATATAGTGTATATATGCATTTGTATACAAGCCGAGATAAAGCAAAACATCACTTCTATATTCCACTAGTGAGAGTGTAACCCTAGAAATGAATTTTAGTGAATGTATGAAAAGTCGCAACAGTCATACTCTATCTATAATTTCACTTTTAGACTTCTATGCAGAATATGTATACATAATGATATGAATTAAATCCTAGATAAATATAATCATTGCAGCATTGCTTATTATAGTAAACTTTGAGGACAACTTAAGCATCCAATATTAAGAAATTAAGTATTCGTGACATACAATATATCCACAGACAGAAAATCATTTATCTAACAAAATACTACTATAAAGGAATCTAAAATAGGGAAAAGTCATTCTGAAAATAGCATTTTTAAATGTCACCAAACCATATATTCCAAATGTGTAAAAACTGAATGTATTATACGTATATTCATTTTTTAAAAAGACCTGAAGAAATACCACAAATGTTAGCAATTACAGATCAAAGGAGAGTTGGGGTTACTTTTCTTTTCTTTTATATTTCTTTACATTCCAGTTTTTATAAATGTGTGCATAATTTTTTCCAGTTTTATGGAGAAATAATTGTATGTGTTTAATTTAATGGTTGTAATCCTTTCTTGCAAAGACAGCCAAAATGTCCTTTCCTCAGAGCTCCTATCTCTTCCACACCATGCCTGTTAGCACTGTGTTAATGCCAGATTCTGAACAGCCTTTCCCATGTTGCTCCTTCTGCCTTTTGAGAGCTGAAATTGTAAAATATTAATCAGATGTTCTCCTTTTAGCACAATAAAATTCTGAGTAGTTACCCAGAGAGTTGAATTGTGTTATCACTGGTACATTTTGCTGTTCTGCCTGTTTTATAATCTGAGCAATACATGTACAATTCATAACTTCAACCTGCCTATGTAGCCTGTTGACTGCTCTCACAAGAATATCCCTCTGCTTCTCTCACCTTTTATCCTCACCCACCTCTCTAGTAAGCTCCACTTTTACATATTTGAATATTCACCTGAATACCTTCTTTACTATGCCACTTTACTATTCTCCTCCCAACCATTATCGATTCTCTCATTTACTCAGTCATTGAACTTTAATACATTTTTATTAGAGTGACTCGTGTACAAGGCACAAAGAAACACATAAAACAAAACAAAAAACAAAGACACTTCTTGCCTTAGAGTATACAGTCTGGTAGGAAGTCAAAGAAACAAGTAAACAGTCACAATATTCTTACACGATTGCTTTAATGGAGGACTGTGTGAACTTCAGCTTGAGCACTTCTAACGGAAAGTCAGGAAAAGCTTTGGAATTGAAATCATATGTCAAGTGACTTAAAAGAAAGGAGTTTGAAATGTACATGATCTGTCTCCAAATGAAAGCAGCAGCATGATTTGACAGCTCATATGAGACCAGCTCAGAAAAGCGTATCTTGTATTCTTCCATTGTCCTATTCTAGACATTAATCCCACCCCACCTCACCAGTGGTCTGGGGTCAACAGAATATGTCACTTTAAAGCTGGTCCATTGGAACACAAAAGCGATGAGGCCCACCAGTAAAGAACAGGCTGCTGCAAGTTCGTTGCCCACAGACAGCCTTGGATATCCTGCTCCTGCTCACCCACTCATCTGATACATAAAAATAATGTCTATATGATTATCTTCCAGATCCCACTTCATCCTTCTCAACGTGCCATCTAAGCAAATGACCATTACTTCCAGTTCTACTCGGTTCTAGTCCTGGAATACGCTTCTCTGAATCCACTGATTCCATAATCAAGTAATTTTTAAAGAGCCAATTTTCAAATCCTGGCTCCTTAGTTCTTACTCAACAAGTTACATAGTATCTCTGAACTTCAATTTCTACATCTGTAAAATAGAGATGATAATAGTATTTAATTTGGGGGGATTATAGCAAGGAACAAAAAAAAAACAGCAGCAATGAGTAGAACTTAAGTTCTGAATAAAAGTTAGCTGTATCTATTAATATTGAAGTTACTATTACTACACAACACCCTCTTCCAATAAAACCAACTCTCACAAATTATAGCACTGGAAATACTGGAAAATCATACTAACCTTTTTATGTTGTTAAAATCTTGGTTCACTTAGCTTCTTCCCCACAAGCCACCTATACCATGGTCCCAGTATCTAAGTCTGCTCCCTATACTTGAGAATTACTGTGTTAATCCTTGACTCAGCCACCTCTCTTCACACTATATATGTTGTTCTCCATGGGTATGTTCTTATTTTGGGATGTCCCCTCTGTCTCAGCATTTACTTTAAAACGTTCTAGATTAGCAGTTCTGCCAAACATATGCATCTTCCAAATTTTGGACCTTCCCAGGAAATACAAAAAACCTGGAGTTTTAGATTATAGTTAAGCAACCAAACCAAATTAAACTAGACACTGCAAATGCTGAAGATAGTCTTGTTCTATGTCAAATATCTGTTCATATCAAGGAAATAAAATAGAATAAGGGAAATGGATGCAACCTGGCCACTTCAACATTGCTACTACATGTTTTTTGGTCTATGAGAACAATTCAACACCCTTCAGGAAACTCAAAATCATGTTATAAAGTCTTGAACTTAAATTGTGCCAAGACTTTTATAAAGGTGCTTTTTCAAGTGATTTAAACATTCTAATGTTCAGAACTCTCCTCTAAATTTGTTAAGTCACCTACAATTGCTTATTTCAAGACTGGTGAATGGTTACAAAGACCCAAATCATTAGAAAACATGAGGATCTTTACACCATTATGTCTACTGCAGCTGTCAGAACATACTACCATCATTTTTAGCAGGCAGACATCAAAAAGGAACATCTGGTAGAGTTTTCTGTACTGAGCAGATTACAGACTTGGTTATTAAACCAAAAATATTTGAACATAAACAGCTATTTTAAATTTACATATTTACTCCTCCAAAGCTGAGTCATTGGCAAAGATAAATTAAATAGCTTTGTAATAATATAGTCTTCATCAATTATCTGACCAAACTCAGTATGAACTCCCTAGTTGAATGATTTGAGATGATATAAATTTGGCAACCTACAAATAGGTACCTTTCCACTGAGCCACTGGCTCTACATATAGAAGGAAAGTAATAATAATATTTTTATTTATAACTGAACAAATGGATATTTAGCAGTCAAGACCTTCATAAACTTTAAAACTTGGTTTCTAAAATGCAGGACATCTGGTCTTGCAGGACTCTTGGTACCTCTGTAGCATATTACACAAGAGGATTCCTTAGAAAAGTAAAGCCACTGTGTAAACATATTTGAATAGTAAGGCTTCTATTACCATAAAAGATATGCAAAGATTCAAAACATAAAGAATTAAAAATTGTTCTACCCTGTTCTAAGAGGAATAATTCCTTTAGGAAGTAACTTAGATGGAGCCGATCTATATCCTAATGTGTTTCTCAGTTCATATTCAGATGATACACCAGCCATGCTTAAGCCTTGCCTATGTGCCAGAAACCTAGTTTTGCTCTGTTTCTATGGTAAGTCCCTGATGGCCAGTTACTGAGACAACTCTTTTCTGACCATGCACACTGAGTCTCTCCATCTTGCTCAGGAAACTTTCTGCCTTGCTTTGGGCCACTATCCATGGAAAGCTGAGGCTCTCTTCAGAGGTTTTAAGATCCTCATAATTCTGTTACAGTTCCTCACTACTCTCACAATCCACCCTGTTCAGTGCAGCAGCAGCTAGAATTTCAGGCAAAAATGTCTCCAAATAAAATAAGACTTTAGGAAGAAGTCCTGAAAATTCAATGTATTTCAATGACAGCAAATGCTACAACCTGTTTAGCTCTTGGTGGAAAAAGAATAGAATGGCTTGAAAAATAGCCAGCACTTATATTTACATCAATTGCACCTTTCCAAATAATACTGTGCTGTTGATGCCTAGAATAGGATTTATGTTGGAAATTCAATTTAGTGGCTGAAATGAAGCAAGTATTTACAATGTTTCATTGAAAACCTCTTTACCCAAACCTCTCCCATTGTCAGGTTTGTAGAAGGTACTAAAGATGGATGAGGCCACACATAAACCTGACTCGTTCATTGATAGCCAGTTGAAGACTATCCTCTGTACATAAAACTGAGAACTACTGAACAGTACTTAATTGTTCATCCATTCATTCCTCACCTACCTAATTACTATTTGTGAAATGCCTGTTTATTATTATGAAAGTCACTTCAAACAAACATTTTGAAAAAAGGGTAAAAGAATTCTTTAAATCTGTTTAGACCATAAGATCTAACTTAATTCCCTGCCAAAACATTTTACTTACTATTTCATCAACACAGCCAAAAAGTTGAAACAAATATACCACCTATGAAACTGGATTTTAGGCTATAATTACACGAAATAATCTCCAAAAGCCCCTAATGGTTTATATGCATCATTCTGTGAAAAGAACAAACAGGCATATTGAAGTCTACCCCAATGGTGTATTTGAATATGCTCATGTTTATGTGACTCAAAGGTAAAGTGGTTCATGTGTCTCAACATGAAAATAAAGAGACTGTGAAGAGATCCATTTCCAACAGCACGGTGGTTAAGAACTCCAATCAACTCTGCCTCTAAAAATAATTTAAAAGACTAGAGAAATTATTAAAGCCTTTTTTAAGATGTTCCAGATGGATTTTAAAAAATGGTAAGAAATATTCAGAGACCAAAAATTAAGCGGAAACAGGAATCGAGAGAGATTAGCAAGCGACGACTAAAGTCAGATTTTGTCCTGAAGCACACCAAAACTGGTGAACCTGACCTTCATTCATCATGACTTCCAGGGACAGAACCAGGGACAGAAATAAAACCAGGGCCCCTCCAAGTCAGGAAATCCCACAGAAGACTCCATCCATGAAGCTACCTGTCTAACAGCTATGGCCTCAGAGAAAGGTTGGAATAGACCCACATCCTCATCTCAAAGACAGCCAGAAAACATTACTTGTTGAATTTCAATGCTGACTGGCAGGAGAAAAATTCTTCTCTCAAAATTCTTAACTACAAGTCAGTCTTCATGAGTTTTACACAGCCCAAATTCATACTGCCTGATCTGAATGGTCTGAAAAAGCTCAGCAGAGAATTTAATGTAGTGTCTAGAAGTTGGCAGTTGGAAGTTAGAGTGCTGATCGTTCCCGAAAGTGCCTGGAAAAATGCAAAGTGCCTCAGCAAAAATAGCAAGAAAATTGAGTTAATGGTCAAAAACTACAAAACATACAAGGAAACAGCAGATACAAAAATCAGACCTAAAGAGACCGGATGTTGGAATTATCACATATAAATATAAAATATAAGCTTATTTTATTATATATAAAGAAATAAAAGAGATGAAAATAAAAGTAAAAAAACAAGTATTTTTAAATGGCCAAGAAGATTTGAAAAAGAATAAAATAGAACTAGTATCTATTTCTAAGAATGGTAATGATAAATGTAGAAAGAGTGATATGATTAAAACATAACTGATTAGAAATGATAATAAAATTACTGATTCAGGCAAGAAGTATCAACGGATGGTAGAACTACAGATAAAAGTTTAGGAGTTCAAGATTTGCAGATACTGACAGGTATATAGAAAATAGATAAGTTTATACTGTATAGCACAGGGAAATATATTCAATGTCTTGTAGTAGCTCATGGTGAAAAAGAATATGAAAATTAATATATATCTATACTCATATATGACTGAAGAATTGTGCTGTACACCAGAAATTGACTCAACATTGTAAACTGACTATAACTCAATTTTAAAAAGTTTGATAAAGCACAGAATATTTACATAATCCATAAGTTTCTCTCCACTGATTGCTTATTAATTGTAGAAGGGAAAAATGAAAAGTAAACAGTAGACTGGCTGACACCACTCTTAACCAGGTGATCATATTAATAGTCTCAATACTGAAAGAAACTGACATTGTGGTATCAGGCACTGAAAAGGCAACAATATAATTTATACAACATTCTTTGGATCTGGATTCAGGAGAAGAATGTTGCTATAAAAGGAATTATTGGGACAATGATTGAAATTCGAATATGGACTGTGTAGTAAATAACAGTACTATATCACTATAAAATTTTGTGACTGTGATAAACATATACACTGACGTATTTAGAGGTGAACTGTCATAATATCTGTAACTTACTCTCAAATGACCCAAAATAGAATACCTGTGTTGAAGAAGAAAATAAAATGAGGGATGCCATAGCAGGTAATCAATATTTTGAATTTTTAGTAGTTAATACACCACGCTAGTAGCGGAACAGAATAGATCAACGGTACAGATTAAAGGGCCCCAACAAAAGACCCTCACCTATACGAATACAGATGCCTGACAAAAGATGACATTATCTGTGAATGTGAAAAGGATACCTTTCCATTAAATGGCTTTGCAATAATTAGTATCCATATGAAAGAAGGGAAACTGGACCCTCACACTATGAAAAGTCAATTCCAGGGGATTAAATACTTAAATGTGGGGGCAAGGGGAAACTTTTATAAAAAAAACAACAGAAGAATGCCTATTTCCCTATTTGGAGTTCTTATACCAAGGTAAAAAGTTCAAACTATAAAGGAAAGATATATTTAAGTACATTACAGTCATGATTTTCTGTTCAACGAAACATTCTGACAGAAGAAAACGAACAAGCAAGCCATAAAAAAGTAAAGATTAATTCAGTATGTAATGACATATCAAAAATCATGAAAGATAAAAATTCAATAGAAAATGGTTCCAAGACTTAAACAGACAATTCTCCAAAGAGGAATATTAAAGGGCTAGTAAGTTTCAAATACACTCAAGTTGATTAGTAATCAAAGAATACAAAATAAAACATAATAAAATACCATTTCAAACTTACCAGACTAACAAAAATGTACTATGAATATCAAGAGTTACAAAGACATGGGGCAATTAGAACTCTAATACACAGCTGCTATTAGTTGTTAATGTTATGTCAGAAAATAATTCGGCATTTCTCTGGTGATGTGCTTATGCATGAATCTCCAATTACACTCTGTCTAAGAAACCTGGACAAGAATACTTCTACCACTATTAAAACTGGAAACATAAAATACCCATCAACAGTAGAATGATAAATAATTTGTACATTCATACAATAGAATACTACCCATATATTACAATGGAATAATTACAATTTAAAATGAACTACAGTAAAAGTAAAAATATAAATAAATGTCAAGAATACAATGTTAGGAAAAATTTTAAAGCACACAGAAAAGAATCAAAATCTCAGTTTGACTCCTTTTATGTGAAGTTCAAAAACATGGAAAACTAAATAATTTACTACGACAGAAAAAGGGAAAAAAATGCTATAGAATTGAGGAAGAGAAGCAAGGAGTCTTCAAAATTACTGGTATTTTCCATTTGTCAAATCAGGTGGTAGGAATACTGTTTCCCCTGTATCTGTTATATAAAACACATATTTTGAAATACTCTTCTATCTACTTAATAAAAGAGAAAGAGAAAGAAGGACTTTGTTTCTAACGAACAATATAAGTTAGAGAAAACAGGCTAAGCTTCCTATATTGAGATTCTTGACCATGACATCTATGCTCTTCCAGTGTTACATTTTTGTTGGTAATCTTTCTCTAGCAGATCTTCAAAGCCAGCAACAACAACAAAAAAAGCTTAAACGCAAGCTGTAACACATAGTCATTCATATAAGATAAGGTTCGAATTTTATTTAAATTGTGAAGAGAATAAGAAGGTAAGATGCATGACTTTGACTGAACTACTTACATTTGGCACTCATCTAGGTCTGATTGGATCTGAGGATAAATAGGCCTGGGTAAATCCAAGATACCATGTTGTCTTGGATTATTTGTTTTAAAGATGTATATAGTACACATTTGAAGATATATATACATCTATATATGTGTATCTTCAAATGTGTAGTATATTTCATGTGAATGAGCATCTTGGCACTCCAATAAGAATTTCAACTGAGTCCTGAATTTTTTAGAGGTGTTCTCTCCTACTAGAACATTTGTGCTCTTTATCTGTGTGATTTTCACTTAGGATCATTTCTCCTCCTGATTAAAATTATCATCACCTCCAACTATTCTATGGACAATTTCTACACCCAGGGTTGCCAAACTCATTCTTTCATCCTTTCAAAAGGTTCTAAAGTCCCAGATTTTTCAACCTCCCACCCAAGTAATACGGAAAATAGCTGGTGTTCACCCACTGGTTCCTTCTAGTAAATATATCACAGTCTTCATTCATAGTCTCTGGCACAGGATTTCAAACATTTCTATGAACATTTTTAGTGCAATAAAAATTTAACTTATATTTTCATTTCAGGCCTGACATTCATAGAATGTGCAATACGTAACAATTTCAGCAAAGCCTTGACAGTTTCCCATGATAACACTGAAGACAGATTAAACAAAGGAGATCAAAAGACAGTTGTTACTTGTTGATTAATATGGTACCTTACATATCTTTTTCTGCCTAAAGACTATAACCAATCTGAGGTCAGTGACTACATTTATTTATCATGATACCTTAAAATACCAGACACTCAACAAATTTTATGGAATGGAAGAATGAATAGATATTCAACTGTAAATCTTTATATTAGATACTTTCTGTTTTTGCTGCCAAGGCCTCATTTCTCCAGCTGGTAATGGCATTCTCATGTCATGGGTAACCATCTCTTGCACACTTTTGTGTCTATGGTTTGGGCTTCAGCTATCTCAAAGCTCCCAGCTCCTGAAACAGGCATATAAAATGGCCTGGTCACTTAGCTCTAGCCGTAGTAACTTATTCAGGGATGGGTACAAGACACAGCCCAGACAAACAAGACTCAAGTACAGGATGGGTGGAACTATTGGGCAGAAGAAGCACTCTTTACACTGACAATGTTAACTCTATGGATACTATCAATTTGGAGCTACCAGAGGCCGCCAAATGGACAGAGCCTGCCTGAAAATACAGCCAGCACAAAACAAAGAAGAGCCAAAATGGAAGGAGTCATAGCCAAAGTCCTAATGAAATTTGTTGAGCCCTATATCTAGCAATGTGTGATGCTGATCAACATTTAAACTCAGAAAATATGAGATAATACAACTTTTTTTAAACCTAATTTGGGTTGTGTTTCTGATCCTTGCAATGAAATGAAATGATTGATACTGTTAACTTCTAACTAGTGACTTAGTCTTAGATGAGGAAATAAAAACATTTTTAATGGGTTTCAAAATATAACTTATACCGATTTACATAAATTCCTAATACAGAGTTCCATAAACCCCCTGACAAGTGGCAATATAGTTAAATAGCCTGGGCTCACTGAGCCTATAACCAGGAGTTTCAAAACCTGAGTGAAAGGCCTACAGTTGGGGGATAAGGAGATGGATACAGACACATAGGGAGAAGAACTTAGAAGCAGTACCTGGAGGAAAACAAACCAGAGTGTTAGTGGAACAATTCTTGTGGGAGAAGATGAAAACATTAGTCTAAGGCAGAGACAACGGGAAGCATTAAGAGTAAATAATACAATTCCCTTTAAAGAAGGACTTCGCAGGTGACTGGTATAATACCCTTGGCCCCTTCTCCAGATTTATTTCCCAACACTGCTCCTCTGTAGCTCCTTAATTCAAGCCATTTCCAGCCACTCATTGGTGACCCAAATAGGCTTTGTGGATTTTTTTTTTCCTCAGTGCCTTTGCATATACTCATCCCCATGCGTGGACGCCCTTCTCTTCCTTCACTCAACCTTCAAGACCCAGCCTCAGACTCTTCTAAGAAGCCTTGAGAGGTCCCCTCTCTACCTGGTGACCCACCTCCATGGGAAGGCCTGGACCTCTGGATGGCACTTCCTTGTTCTCATATTTGTCACTCATCTATAATACAAACTCCCTTAGTAAAGAGATATTGTCTAATTCATTTTAACATCCCAGCACAATGTCTGATCCATAATACATACTTCAAAAATATGAACTGATAAAATTAAATTGCATAAATAAAGACTAAAGATAACTAGCAACAAAATAGTACTATAGGTTCTATACTTTCATCAATCCCAAATAAAAGACTTCAACAAAGCATCATCATACTAGAAGATCAAATAAATACACTGAGCATTTACTATGGCCATAGCACTGGAAAGTAATTTCTCTACATTCTCATCCAACCACTATCCACCTCCAAATGCAAATCAGGTCTTCCTCCAATTACTCTCCACCCCATAGAGTTGTCTCTCTGCCAGAACAAGGCATCCTCTATAAAGCAGCATGCGCTCAGCTGTCAGAATGCTTCTGCTTTCTGTCGGACACATTATTTGTCTCCCCTGTATTATGAACCATAGATAATGACCAAATATCTGTGTGTGTCATTTTGTAGTAAAGCACTCTATGTAGCTGAGTTTTTATTGAATAGTTTTAGTAATTATGATTTGACATAAGAAAATGATAATTCATTCAGGTTCTTTAAATATTTCATAAATAAAAAAGTAAATATTATTTTAGACTGAATACTGCTTAGTACAGATTTTTCCTAAATCTTAGAGGGGAACTAAGGAGCTTATTGCAAATATTTAAAGTGCTAACATATAATAGAAGAATTAAATTTAGCATGGTTTCAGAGAATAAAACTACAATAATTGTGCAGAAATTAGCAGAAGACAGATTTAAGCTTAAAATATGGAAGAACTGTCCTGCAATTAAAGCTGTCCAGTAACAGGGGGCAGAATTAAAAGCAGAGAATTTAGCAAGAGTCATAAAAAGAAATGTTCCCATAAATTTTATGTCTTAGAGACATTACTTCATTAATGTTCATGGCATTTTGAAATATGTAACCAAGGCATCAGTCTCCCTTTTGTAGACAAAGAAATCAACAGGCTTAAATGATTTGCTGAAGGTCACATATTAACTAATACAAGTCTGATTTTCTCTTTCTTATATAACATTTGTTTGTTGTCTTAAAAAATAATAAGCTTCCTGCAATTATAGGTGATACTACTTATCGCTATTTAATTCTTGATCTCCTAAGCAAAACTTGGAATTTTATATCTAAGAGTTGGTCTTCTTGGAATCTTTTAGTAGGTAAGGCTTTTATAGTTCTGCAAATTCTTAAGCATGGCACTTTAATTAGTTTTAACCAATTTCGAATTTTAAAAGTTAGATGCTAATGATTAGCCTACAAATTTCTAGATCATCTGTAACAAGTGTTAAAACCATTAAATGTCAACATGCCATTCATTACAAATAGAGTGGCAGTTGGGTGAATAAATGTCAATTTTTTTCATTATTTTTCTTCAGAGTTTAAAAAGCAGCTGCTGTTAGCCACAGTTAATAGTCCAATCTTTCTGTGAAGAAGTAAGTGCTTGTATCAAACCACAAAGCAAAATGACATATAAATTTCCCTCAACTCCCTGAAGTTTATAGAGAATTCGTTCTTCCATAGAAGGGTGACAATTTCAAATTAAATTAGCATTACAAACCTACTGGGGAGAAGGGGCAACTAAGATTCATTAAGGAAAAAAATAGGGGAACATAAACACACAATTTAAAGAATAAAATTAGAAGCAACCAATAAACAATACATAAAACTTTTTCTTCATTAGTAGTAAAAGAAATCAAAAGTAAAATTATAATGAAATGTGATTATTTTGACTTACCAAACTAAAAAGGTTTTAAAACATTAAAACACTCAGTGCTGGTGATGATGCAAAGAATCTAGCGCTCTGTGATGGGCAGCTTCAAAGACAGTTACTATGATTCTTGCCTCCTTGTATTTATGCCCTGTGTAATGCCCTTCCCTCAAGTGTGGGCTCGACTTAGTAACTTGCTTTTAACAAATAGAGTACAGCAAAAGTGTAAAATGTCATTTTCAAGGTTAACTTACAGAAAAACAGTGCCTTCCGTATTCCTTGCTCTCTCTCTCTCTCTCTCTCTCTCTCTCTCTCCCCTATTCACTCAGAGAAGCCCACTGCCATAATGTGAGCTGCCCTATGGAGAGGGCAACGTGGCAAAGAACTGATACCTCTGGTCAAGAGCCAGCAACGACTTTAGGTCTGCCTAAAGCCACCTGAGTGAACTTGAAAGCAAAAGTACCTAAACTGAGCCTTGAGACAACTACAGGACTGGCCAACACCTTGGCTACAGCCCTGTGAGAGACCCTAACCCAGTGGAACCATGGTAAGCCATGCTAGGATACCTGACCCTCAGAAACTGGGAGAAAATAAATGCTTATTGTTCTCAGCTGCTAAGTTTTGGGGTAATTTTTTAATATAACAATAGGGAACCAATACATCCTGCACAAACTTTTAGATTCTGGAAAGTTAGTGTGACAATACGCATTAAGAGCCTTGTAGAAATCTTATTCATTTTTACTCAATAATCCCACATCTAATATTCTTTATAAAGAAATAAATTGAAGTGTGGTAAAAAGATTATTTACAAGAAAATCTAAACATTATTTTTTACAGTAAAGCTTAAAACTATCACTTATAATTGCTAAAATTTGGTAATAAACCAAATGCTCCAAAATATGGAAAATACATAAAATACCAAACAAGACTTTTGTAAAGGAGAGAATTCTAAAAAAATAAAGTAATAAGGAAACACTAGTTCTACCCTATATTAAAACATATTTTAAGTTACAATAGTTAGAACAGTAAGATACTGGCACATAAATAGATGAATAAATGGTTCAGAATAGATACTCCAGAGATAGACACAAAGAGATACAGAAATATAATATGTGTTAAAATGATATTCAAAACAAAGGCGAGAAGATAGTTTACTTCACAGGTAATTGAACAAGTAGTCATCTGGGGAAAAAAGCACTTTAATTAATGCTTCCAATTGTTAAAATGAAACAAAAAAGTGAAACATGAAAAAAGACAAATAGTAGTTTTCACATATAATCCTAGGGCAAGAAATTATTTCCACAGAACATATGAAATCTAGAACGCATATAAGAAAATACTGATAAATTTGATGACACAAAATGTTGAAAATACCAGCATGGGAGGGAAAAAAGAATTAATGAAATTAACAACACCCATGACCATGGCAAAATGGAGAAAAAAATAATCCAAGAAAACAATTTAGACTCCAAAATCTAACTTTCTTTACTCTTCAAAGCGTTTCTAAAAATAAATTTTAAAAAGACAACAGAAAGTATAGAAAAGTGGCTAAGTAACACGAAGAGTAAACGTAGAGAAAAGGAAATTAAATAACTCAAACATAGGAAAGGTGCTCAAACTCTTTCACAATGAGAAATGCAAATTCAATGAGATAACAAGTGTCACCTATCAGAATGACAAAAATCCAAAGTGCCTGATAGTATGAGTGTGTGGGAAAGCAGGCACTATTAAACAGTGCTGACAGAGTATTCGTTGCTAAATCTCTCTGGAGAGCAATTTGCCTATATCTATCAAACTTCTGACCCTGCTAGAACTTCATCCTGCAGAATCACTCACATTTGGATAAAATCATATAAGTTCAGGGATATTCAGTGCCACATTTTTAATAACTAAGCATGTGGGACAATTTAAATAGGCATCAATAGGAGACTGGTTAAATAAATGAAGGGACTTCAATATAATGGAATGATGTACAGCTTCTACAAAGAATGAAGTAGATCTACATATACTGATAACAAGTGACTGCAAAATATACTGCTAAGTTAAAATAATGTAGAATTGTGTGAATATGCTTTCACTTGTGTCCAAAAAAGGATATATATTCTGTGTACATACCAGCATATAATTTATCAGGGACTGCAAAAATATGTATGTATTAATGATTTTCTCTGAGGGTAAGATTGCAAATGGCTTTTATTTTCTTAATAAACTTTCTCTACATTTTCTAAAGTGACCATACATAATATTCAAAAAAAAAGTAAAGACTTTCAAAATATGCATTTACATATTAGAAAACAGTCATGCTAAACTTTATGTCCAATACTGATTTAAGGGAACAGGAGAAAAGTCTCTGATTTTTTTTTTAAAGTTTCTCATAGCTGAGCATTTTCTTCATGCAGTCATGAAAAATGAACATTATATTGACTCTCATGTATGTTACAGAAAATTGATAAGGACAGAGAACTGGAAGAAAAGGTATAATCAATCTTTAGGTGCAACAGTTTGCTTTTCTGTTAAATGTCTCTTCCAAAGCAATTACTAAGGAAGAAGTGAAACCGGAACCAAAAGAAAAACAAACAAGTTAACATAAGCCTTCAAACACCTTCATAAGTTAAAGTAGTTAGACTGGGCAAGTAATTGTCTCTTTCTGTGGAAAGAGAATGTATTATGGGAGCAGTGTATTTGGTAATTTGGGGAAGGGCCACACTAAAAGCAAAAAATCTTTACTCACTAATTTCAACCTATCAGTAATATGAACAACCTGTTGGCCAAACTATAAAGTGGAAAGAAACACTATTATGCAGATGTATAAAGCTACTGAAATATATATAATAGTACAGAAGTACCTTCCAATTTAGCATCATCCATTGGTAGGTACTATGGTCTGAATGTCTGTGTTCTTCCAAAATGCATATGTTGAAATCCTAACCTCCAAAGGTGATGGTATTAATAGGTGGGGTCTGTGGGAGGTGACTAGGTTATGAGGGTAGAACCCTCATTAGTAGGATTAATTAATTATAAAAGAAATCTCACAGAGCTCCCTAGCCCCTATCACAACATGAGATAATACAGAAGCCTGCAACCCAAAATACGGCCCTCCCTTGACCATGCTGCCACCCTGATCTTGGACTTTCAGCCTCCAGAACAATGAGCAATAAATTCCTGCTGTTTATAAGCCACCCAGTCTGTGATATTTTGTTATAGCAGCCCCAAAAGACTAAGAACAGTAAATCTTCCTCTTCAGGATCCCATCTGCCATTTTAAGGCTTACTTATGAGGGTGTGTTCAGGAAGGAAGGTATGGCATGGAGAGAAATTTATTTCTCCGATGTCTGGTTTTCTAGATTTTACTGATGCATAGGGAGAAGGGATATGGTATGAGGAGAAGCATGATGTGAGATACATGGGGTTTGGCACAGTGAGGGAGAAGTGCTAGAGAAACTAAAGGGAACTGGAGAGCAGTGGTGGGGGATGGGCTGCCCCAAAACATGTTTGGGACCCTAAGAAATAGTTGCTTCCCAGGATAACCCCAGTCCACATGCATGGTCACAGACACTGGCAACTGTGGGAGTGTTCAGTTTTTGTTAAGCAGGTAGAAGGCAAGAGCCCAGCTTTTTTGAGAATGAAATGATTTCAATGTCATAGTCCAGATCTACCAAATCAGAATTTCCAAGGTGAGGTCCCACAACCTGTATATTTTAAATTTTCTAGCTGATTTTGAGTCATGAGGACCATCACCCATTGTTTGAGAATGACTTCTTTTTCACATCTGAATGACTCCTATATGATACATTTCATTCTTTTCTAGTCATAATATTGTTATCTTTCAGACCAATTCATTGTTCTGACAGACTAAAGCATGGAAAATCATCTGAATTTTTCACTGGCCAACAGTATATAAACAGTTGCTAAGAAGTTAAATCATTATCATCAAAAGATAAACTTCAGTAATATATCACTTGATTAAACCTACACAAAAAGCAGGATGTGTGATCAATCTATTTCTAAGCCCTTTTTCTGTCAACTACAGTTTTTGAGTACTACAGGAAAATCAGTATGTAATTTTATTTTGAGTCACCAAGGAAATACAATACTGGAATCTCATAAACAGAAAAGACCTTAAAAGTCATTTAGTCCAACAACCCCTCTAATGCCTAAATCTCTTCTACAGCACCTCGGACAGGTGATTTTCTAGCCTGGCACAACCAGAAAATAGGAATTTCTCAGTTAATGCCCAGAGAAGAAAATACAAATCTGCCGATGAAAAAGAAAATTATAAACACTTATGTGAAAGCAATCTCAGTCACCCAGAAAATTACAAGGCTGAAGTTTTGCTCATGTTTTCCTGGTGTTGTTTTGACACATGTATTCGGGGTTGGCCTAAACAAAAGGAGAACAGCAAAGCACTAGACTATCCACACAGGATGGGTTTCCTTGAAAATACTGCCTTTATACTTATGCAGAAATAGCATAATCACTATAAAATTCAGATTGCAAACAGTTCTAAAGTTAGCAGCACAGTGATAATGGGCCACATTCTTACTGCACTAAACATCCCTTCTGTAAAAGAGAGACAGATGGGCCAGAGGAGGGTCTACACTGGTCATGGCAACTTAGTTTAGGTTAAACCAAGCCTGACTCTTTTGCAGCACTGAAGGTGGCCATGGCCCTCCTGGATAACCCCAAGGTTGAACAAGCATAAAGCAAGTAAACATGTACTTTCTCACTACCATCCCAGCATAGGGGGAACACTCTCAGTAGCTACTGAACTTCATGTTTCCTAAGCTCCAAATATCGAAAGAGGTTGAGGGAGAGGCCAAGTTCATCCAGAGTAGACACTGTCTGCTTACAATTCTGCCACTTACATAATCACTATACAATCTAAGAAAAGAGCACAAAAGAGAAAAATGAAACTTAAAGCCAGGTTTTCATATACAATTCTTAGTTGCTTAATGTTGACTTTATCTACATGGCCTTTCTCCTTTCTCCACTAAAAAGTCTAGCATTGGGCAAATTATTTAACCTCTCTCTGCCTTAGGTTTCTCTTATGGGAAACCATGATCTTTCAAAAATATGACTCAGTGTTTCTTCCCCATGGTTAAAAATGTTAATGGCTCCACACTAACAACTGAACAGAATTCAAAACTGGTTTCACTTCAATTCCCAATTTGCTCTACTATCCAATCCTACTCAGTGTCCCCTGGCAATGTCTTGAGTTTCTCTACCTCCATACCCTTCTCCACACACACTTTATCTCTGCCTGCTGAAGTTCTGTGGATTCTCTGAATCTAGAGGAAGTCTTGTATTTCTCAGTCTATTGTTCTAGCCATTAATCTGACCCTTATCATAAGCTGCCTGGCACTGCTGCAGGTCTTCACAGGTGACTCTATCTTCCCAACAAGATGTTTACTACTTGAGTTAAGGTATCCTCCTTTGGGACTGCATTTGCCAAATAAAATACAGGATGCCCAGCTAAATTTTAATTTCAGACAAACAACAAATAGCTTTTTAGTATAAATATTTCCCATGCAGTATTTCAAGTTAATCCAGGGTAGAGGGTGTCGGCTACAACTGTGCCACTGAACACCCAGTTTCTATGCAATCTAGAAAAACTTCCCAATATTTGAAACTTAATTTGAATCTAAATATGAACAATTAATAAATGATGATAATCTCATGAACAGAATTTCTTATAGAAAAGTAGAAGTGAATGGAGAGTTAGAAAATCTAAGGAGCATGTATAAATTAGCAGAACCAGATGACATACAAGTATTAAGAGAACTGACCACCTACAGCATCCTTTCTCATTTTGCCTCGAAGACTTGTGTGAAACCAAAATGACTAGAGGGGTGCTGAGGAAATGGTGTTAAATCTTTGTATCTTAATATAGATCTTGGAGAAAAAGTGATCAGCAAGTTAATGAGATTTTTCCTGATGGTCCTGAGAGATGTTGCAAATATCAGTGACCACAGATAAAATAATGAAAAAAAATAAAATAGGCTTGGAAACACAAGTGAGACATAGCTGTGTAAAACTCAAGGTGAAAAATGCTAACTCATTCAACTGAGAAGCTTGCTGTGCCCAAAGGACTAGAGGAAACAGGGAACTAATAATGAAAAAAGACACCAACAGGCAAAGAAGAATAGCAAATTAGAAAGAAGTTTATATTATGAGCTTGGCCAGGCAGAAGACTGAACATCACTGTTTGAGTGTACGTACAAAATTCTATTACCCAACTGTGGGAAAAAAACGTATATAGCAAAAATCTACTGAGATTGCTGAGGATGATGTACCAAGTTTGGGGATTCAGAATCTGGTCACAGTTATGTCTAAAGTAAGGGGAATGAGAGACAAAGAATGAACGTGCTATAATAAAGGAAATAATAGTTCCCAGGGAGAGAAACAAGGGCAGCTGAGTGGTTCATAAAAAATGGGCAGCACATGAATTTACTCCATAAATATGTGAAAACGATGTGTAATGGAGGGTGGCATTTTGTCTGAACAGAAATTAAGAAAGAGGAGGGATTTTAGAAAGAGAAATGAAGTGTAATAACCTGGTAAACCCATGAATAGTGAAGCTATGACTCTAATGCTGCACAGGGAATAAGGACAAGCTCATGTCTCCAGGCCTTTAAACTAGCTGGGATCAGATGCTAGAGAGCGTCCTTCCTATCTGTGACATGGTCTTACTGGTGCAATGGACCAAATGACCGACAGAGTCCTTCCTGGGGAAAAGTTTATGATAGGAAGAAACATATGTCCTGCTCTCAGAGGGAGTATCTCTCAAATAAGAATGAAGCAAAAATCCTGGCTCCCTACAGTTATTACATGTCCCAAGACCCAGTTTCAGCAGCAACCCAAATCCCAAGGCAAATTCAACTTAATATATGACACTTTCATTAGCAAAGAGGACATGTGGCTTCAACACATTTCTTCTACTTAGAAAGTTTCCAACAAAGGTCATACGATGTAGGAGAATTAGTGATGTGTTCCAGGACTTTAGAATAAGTAAGACTTACAGTACTAAAAAAAAGAAAGAAAAGAATTAAGTGCTAACTATTATAATGTCAAAAGTGACAGAACTATGAAAGTTATATCTGAGAGTCTTGGGATATAGGGAGAAAAGGGCAGGGATTGCATTAAGTATGAGGTGTGAGAAGGAGACAGGGTCTTTCATGGTCAAGCAGGACAGACTGGGTAGAGAGAGTTCAATAAATATGTAAAGGAAAGTAGAAGGGCAAAGGGAAATACAGAAAGGAGGAAAGAAAAAAGACCCATACCAGGATTACCTCTACGCCATTAACTGGGAGCTCCACAGATTGCAGCGAGTAGGGACTTGGGGCCCCCTGGCATTCTGATCCAGCAGGATCCAGTGATACATAAATTGTCTATAGAAGAACAACACATTGTAAGGAGCCTACAGCTGTCCCCAGTGGGGAAGGTGGCCTCAAGGATTTTGTATTAATATCATGCACTCTCTGTTAAGTAACTATTTTCATTTTGAGAAACCACTCTTGGCTTAGTATTAAGCCCTGGTAGAAACTGAGTATCTTATAATGGAAAATGGAAAATGAGTATATTAAAATGGAACTAAGTGCTATTTGACTTTAACAACTCATAAATGTAAGTATACCCAGGAGTACCTCGTTATCTAATGGACAAGTTATTTAGGAGATCAGGCTTGAGCACACCCTTAAGGCATAAGCAGGTGGCTCTCCCTCCTGATGTGGCTGCTCCTAAAGTCTCATTCCTAAAAAGTCTGTGTAACCACCTCTCAGTCTACCCACTTTTAAAGTTCAAAGAGAAGTTCTCTATGTCCACTTGACTAAGAGGACATTATAAGCCTGACTTACAGATATTTTTATCCAATTTGCTGGCACCAGAAATGAACTGCTGTAGTGAGTGAGCCTTTGAGCAGTTCTTCATGTGGGCAACTTTGCCTAGAAGCAAAGAAGCCCTAAGGTAAGAATTCGTATCAAGTCATGGATAGTAGTTCATGATTTATACAGATTGTCAGGAATCTGGAAGGATCAAGCTCCTCAGGAGATTCAGGAAAAGGGAGTTTGTGGTAAGAGCTATATACCTATCAGAATGGATCCACAGTGCAAGAATGTTTTTGTCCCATATAAATGATGACCAGAGGGCCTCCAGCAGGGAGGAAGCTTTCTATAAACAGTTATTTGTTAGCATCTTTCCCCCACCAACCAATGCTTGCTCATTGGGCTCATGACTAAGGTGACCATGGAGACAGGAATGGAAGTTATACATGGGTTCAAAAATATGGACTTTCACTATCCTCTAGGATAGGAATAGAGCAGAGGGAAACAGGGTGCAAAGCAAGTTTGGGGAACTACTAGAGATATATCAAAGCAGGCCTTGTACACCTATTAAGGATGTTGGTCTTTATCTAAGAGAATTGGGAAGCCATGGTAGTATTTAAAGTGCTGGCGTTTGGGGAGGGGGGATGTATAACATGCTTTGGGTGCTTTGGAGGAGATTCCAGTATCCTAGGCAAGAGGCGGTATAGCTCAGGTGCTGCAGTAAATAGATAAATAAATTACAGAATAGAGCAATCTTTGGTAGTTAACATCAGGATTCATGACTGATCAGGCAAGGTAAAGAGACAAGATGCACGCAGGGGCCCTCATCAAGACAGGAAAACACTGGAAAAGGACCCAAAAGGAAGGAAACTGTCTTTTGGATAGAAATCCTGGGTATTTCTTCTAATATATCCAACTTCTTTAACCAACCACCTCAAAAGATTAAACCAATTTTATTTTTAGTGATCAAAAAGCAGAATCAGGCTCTGCCTCAAAAATACCTGCCCACTGCTCACTGATGCCTGATGTTTTTTTGAAAAATAAAAAGTCAAAACCTAAGTCACCACACTCCATAGTTAGAAGTAAAGGGCATTTTACTGGTTTCCTAAGGCCACCATAAGTTACTAGAAACCAAGTGACTCAAAACAAGAGAAATTTTTTCTCTCACAGTTCTGGAGGCTAGAAGTCTGAAATCATCACCAGCATGACCAGACACCTTCCAAAGGCTCTATACAGAAGAGTCTTCCCTTGCCTTTTTTAGGTTCTATTGGTTCCTTGGTTATGGTAGCATGACTTCAGTGTCTACTTCCTTCTTCACATGGCCTTCTTCTCATATGTATCTGTGTCATCTCCTTTTCTGTGTCTCATAAGGACACTGTCCTTGGATGGAAGGCCCACCCTAAAACCAGAATGATCCCATCTCAAAATCCTTAATTATATTTGCAAAGACTATGTCCAAATAATACCACATTTACAAGTACCAGAGGGCTAGGACTTGTACATATCTTTTGGGGGCCACTATTCAATCTACTAAAGTGTAAAATATAAACAGATTGCTTAGAACATTTTGCTTAGGCACACTTAGATGAGTTTCAACTAAAACAGCATTCTCCAGAGTGTGTTAGACAAACAAATTCCTGGAGATGCTCGAAAGAAACTTTTACTATCACGACATAAGTTTGGGAAACACTGAATACTACATACCCTTTCTACGATTCATCATTTCCAATTACACATTTCAGTTTCTGAGAAGTCCTACAGTAATGAAACCCATTCATTTTGTTCAACCCTGGATTTTCCCAACTTATCTGACCCATAACCTCTTCCTTTTGGTTACATGGCACTGACATCTGAAAAACTGTGGCCCACAGAGCATACTCACAGATATGTTGAGTTAAAATATAATCAATTAATACTCAGTAAGCATAAATGGTCTGAGCTTCTGGATGTGTCTACATTTTGACGGGGAGGCATAAGAAATGAAAGGTCTTAAAACTTGAGGGGACGAGAGGGAGTGACCACTGAATTCAGGAGGTGGGGTATACTGGAGTAAGCAAGCAGAATGCTGGGGAAGGTGCAGAAAGATGAGACTGCAGGCTTATAAGAACTTTTGCTCAAAAAACTCCTTATTCACTTCAAACTGTGAGAAGTCAAGACAAGCTGTGAAACAGAGTTTTTTTATTGATTACTTAAATTTTTTATTCGTTGGTGTGTTTTGTTTTGTTTTTCCAATCAAGTAAAACCACATATAGCAACTTGGTGATTTATAAGTCATTTTTGTTTTGTATTTTCTCAAACATAATGATTTCCTTGTGAAAGAGCATGCTTCCCATGGGTTTTATTAATCGAAGTGCCACTATAATTGCATTTCTGTCATTCTGACTTCTCCCTGTTGTTGCTACTAAAAGCAGTAGTCATCCATCACTTAGCTCCTCTAACACTAAACACATATAACAGAGTGAGGTCTTCATCAATGTGACTTCGGATCCTTCATCTGAATGAGCTATAAACCTAAGTATCTCTGCCTTTTGGCCAAGGTGAGCAAGTAAGCCCCACTTATCTGGTCACTTCCAACAGCCAAGATCAGATCAGAGGCCAGGGTTCCAGAGAAAACACAAGTTTCTTATCCATCAGAAGTTCCTCCTGATTCTTGCACCAACTACAGCATTGTCACCATGCCTCCTGTGCCATTCTTTGTCTGTGTGAAAGAGACACAGCAGATCTCTCAGCCTCTGGTGCCATTTCTTCACTGGCGACACCAAAGCTGGGGCTTACCTTCCTTTTTCAAGAAAAAAGATGATATATACTCTTGGCTCCTCATTCACTGAGACCCTCATACTTCCTCTCAACAGACAAGTAGACTGAGACAGCAGGTAGTGAGCAGAGGTTCTGGATCTTTCCACTATTCTTTTCTCGCCTCCAGATTTTAACCAGAGCTGTTGCTCTCGAAGGTCTGTGTCACAGCAAGCTCAGAAGCACTATCCCAGAGTTTCCCAAAATGAAAGTCCTGTATCATTAGGGAATAGCAACTTCACTGTATTTGATACAAGAATAAACACAGCTTATGGTTTATAAGTTTATCTTAACTTACATTAGCAAAAAAGAAAAGCAGAACACAAAATCTATGATTCCGTGAATATGATCACAGCTTAGAATCAGCCTAATTTTTTCTGATACTCTTAGCTTAATCCAAAGTTTATTTTATTTCTGTCATTCTGAAAACATCAATAATCATACAGGTGGTAAATATATATGAAAGGTTTTACCTGAATGAGATTCAGGAAGCACCACTACATCATACAATAAGAATGAGACTGAGACAGAATCTGAGATTGAGAGGGACTTTCACGACAGCCTCAAGAAAGTCCTTTCTCTAAACTTCCCCTGACAAATGGATTCTACTCTGATTTCAATCTCTGTTGATGTGGGAGAAATTTCAAGGGAAGAGACTTTTCTATCACAGACAAGTTCTTATTGAAGGAAGACATGTAATGCTTTTCTTTCTTAGGAAAAAAAAATTAAAAAGCCAAACAGACCTAAAGCAGAAGCCAAGGTTGACAAATATCAGGTCTTGGGGAAACAGGCAAAAGATTTTATTTTGGAAGATGTAACTTCAGAGAGTAACAATCATCAAATTCAGAGGGTATTTGTTTGTAAATATGAACAAAATCCTCACTTGATCTAGGAATGAGGCTTCCTAGCATCATGGGACAAATGAGGGCTCAAATCAGTATTTTTCCAAACTTTTGTTCATGTTGATATTTTGACCTCTTCCCATGATATGGCATCTAGAAGGGTGAATCCTTTCCAGAGGTTTTCAACTGACTTTGCTCTTATCCATCAGAGAAATCACTATTCATGATAGCTATAACCTTATGAAATGTATTTCTTACTAGTAAGGAGATCAAATCAGTAATCAAAAATCTCTCAGCAAACAAAAGAATTCACTAGAGAATTCGACCAAACATTTAAAGAAAAATTATTATCAACCCTTCTCACTCTCTTACAAAAACATACAAGAGGGAGGAAGACTTCCAAATCCATTTTACAAGGCCAGCATTATCCTGATACCAGAACCAGAGAAGAAAACCACAGAAAAAGAAAATTACAGGAAAGTATCCCTGATGAACAAAGATGCAAAAATCCTCACAAGATATTAGCAAACCAAATTCAACAGTATATTAAAAGGATCATACTCCCTGAGCAAGCCGAATTTATTCCAAAGATACAGGATGGTCCAATATCTGCAAATCAATCACTGTGATACACCACATTAACAAAATGAAGAATAAAAACTATATATTCATCTCAGTAGATGCAGAAAAGCCTGTGACAAAATTTAGCATCCTTTCATGATAAAAACTCTCAAACTGGGTTTAGAAGGAACATACCCCAACATAATAAAACCATATAAAACAAATCCACAGCTAACATCATACTCAACGGTGAAATTGCTGGATGGAACCTTTTCCTCTAAGATAAGGAACACGACAAGGATGCCCACACCCACCATTCTTAATCAACATAGTCCTGGAATTCCTATCCAAAGTAATTAGGCAGGAAAAAGAAATAAGAAGCATTCAAATCACAAAGAAAGAAGTAAAACTGTCTATTTGCAGATGATGTTATACATATAAAACGCTAAAGATTCCACCAAAAAAAATTGTTAGTCCTAATAAATTCCAAAAAGTTAAAGGATACAAATCAATGTAAGAAGTCAGTTGTGTCTGTATAAGCTAATCAACTATCAGAAAAAGAAGTTAAGAAAACAATCCCATTCACAAGTCATCAGACAATGAAATGTTTAGGAATAAATGTAAACAAGGAGATAAAATATCTGTACATTTAAATCTATAAGATATTGATGAAAGAAACTGAAAAAGACAAAAATAAATGGAAAAATATTTCATATTCATAGATCATATTACTAAAATGTCCTTACTGCCCAGAGCCATCTGGAAGTTTAACGCAATCCTACCAAAATTTCAGTGGCATTTTTCACAGAAATAGAAAAAAAAATACTAAAATACAAATGGAACCACAAAAAGCCCCAAACAGCCAAAGAAACCTTTAGAAAGAATAACAAAGCTGGAGGCATCACATTTCTTTATTTCAGACTACATTACAAAGCAACAGTAATCAAAATAGTATGGTAATGGCATAAAAACAAACATATAGATTAATAGTACAGAACAGTAAGCCCAAAAGTAAACCTATGCATGTAAGTACAATTAATTTATGACAAAGAAGCCAACAATATACAATGGGTAAAAGAAGTCTCTTCAATAAATCGTACAGGAGAACCTGGATAGCCACCTGCAAAAGACTAAAACTAGACCCATATCTTATACCATTCACAAAAATCAATTCAAAATGGTTAAAGACTTGAATATAAAGCTTGAAACCAAAACTCCCAGAAAAAAAAAAAAATGGGGGTAAGTTCCTTGATGTCATCTTGGCCATGACTTCTTGGATTTGACACCAAAAGCAAAGGCAACAGAAGAAAAAGTGACAGTAATAATAAGTCGTACTATATCAAACTAAAAAGCTTTGCACAAGCAAATGAAACCATCAACAAAATGAAAAGGTAACCTACGGAATAAGAGAAAATTTTTGCAAACCTTGTACCCGATAAGAGGTAAATATACAAAATATATAAAGAACACATACATCTCAATACTCAAAAAAATCTGATTAAAAAATGAACAAAGGAATTGAACAGACATCTTTCCAAAAGGTACATTAAAAGGTGCTCAACATTCACTGAATCATCAGGGAAACGCAAATCAAAGCCACAATGAGACACCACCTGACACCTTTTAGAATGGCTATCAAAAAGAGAAGGAATAAATTCTGGCAAAGTTATGGATAAAAAGAAATTCTTGTGCACTATTGGTAGGAATGTAAATTAGTGCAGCTACTATAGAAAACAGTATGGAGATTCCTTAAAAAATTAAAAATAAAACTATTATATGATCCAGCAATTCCACTTCTGGGTATATATCCAAAAGAAATGAAAACAGGATCTCAACAAGATATCTGCATTACCATGTTGACTGCAGCATTATTCACAATAGCCAAGATATGGAAACAATCCTTAGTGTCCATCTATGGATGAATGTATAAAGAAGATATGATATTTGTATATAGGAATATTATTCAGCCATGAGAAAGAAGGAAATTCTGCTATTTGCAACCATGTGAATGAAACTTAGGAAACTTATGCTAAGTAAAGCATCACACAGCAGACAACAAACACTTTATGATATCATACATATGGAATATTAAAAAGCTGAACTCATAGAAACAAAGAGTAGAATGCTGGTTGCCAGGGGTAAGGGGATAGGGGAAATGGGAAGATATTGTTCAAAGGCACATACTTCTAGTTGTAAGATGAAAAACTTCTGAGGAATTTAATGTACAGCATGGTGATTATAAGTAACAATACTGTATTATATACTTGAAATTTGCTAATACAATAAATCTTAAGTGTTCTCAACACAAAAAAAGAAATGGTAATTATGTGAGGTGATAGAGATGTTAACTCATCCTACTAGTAATCATCTCACAATCCGGAAGTATATCAAATCAATATGTAGAACTTAAACTAATGTTATTGTCAATTAAATCTCAATAAAGCTAGCAAAATAAAAAGAATAAGAAGGACAAGAATAGAGAATTGGGTTGAGGCTCCAGAGCAGTGCTGTTCAGAACTTTTGCAACAATGAAAGAAATTTCTATATCTGCACTGTCCAATGTGGTAGACACTAGACACATAATACTGTGGTTATTAAACATTTGAAATGTGACTAGTGTGACTAAGGATCTGAATTTTTAAATTTATTTCAATTAATTAAAATTAAACAGCCAGATGTAGCCAGTGACCATAGTTTGAACAAAACTATGCTCTAGAGAGTACACAGAAAAGGCCTCATAAGAAAGTCTCCTAAATTCAAGCAGAGGGCAGGGAGAGTGGTACTAGCCCCAGGACACTCACCAGCCACTATGAACAGAAGAAAGCCAAACCCAGGGCACAGTAAAGCCATGGCATAAAGAACTGTAGAAGGATGAGTTTCATCCTTGGCTTCTGGATCTCAAGGGCATGCAGCAACAAGGCCGAGAAAGCACAGACATTGAAAGCTCACAGGGAGGCACTCTAGTTCTTCTGCCATGGTTTACACCTACATGCCAGGGTTCTTCAGACTTAATGAGACAGAGCCATGAACCTGCAGCCTGCCTGAAGACTGCTTTCCCCAGCCACCACACCTTGCCCTCTCAGAGCCAATAACCCCAACCCCACATGTGTCTCACACTCCTTCCTTACTCATCTCAAAGCCCATGTGCTTCACCTTCCAGGAACCTCATAATCAGAAATTCCTTTCCTGGGTATCCTTAATGCCTGTGCCCTTGGCTGACTTCAGGCTGAGATCTCTGAATGTGATGCTCTGAATGAAATGCAACCCAAATTTCCCACCATAAATATTCTACCACCTCCTCCTCCTCCTCCTTCTCCACTTAAGTGCCTCAGTCAGCCTCCTAAAGTCAAAGGGTTCCAAAGGACAGAGCTGGTCTCTGCCATTCATTCATCCAAGAAACATTTGTGTTCAATTTATATTACATAATTCAATTATAATTATATTCCATATTCTATTATGATCACTGGGAGAGAGATATGGTAAAATGACCCCCAGGCAAATGATCCCAAGTCACTGTGGTAAGGACAGACTATGCTAGTTGAAAATAGAGAAGGTTAAGAAGCCCCAAAGAAAGCAGATCATAAATTCTGAGAGGATGGGTGAGGGATAGGTTACTTCATAAAGAAGGAAACAGAGGAGAAGGGCCTTAAAAATACTCTCTCTTGACATCACAGACAGAGACCAACCATCTACCCTTTACTTTGGACACCTCCCCAAGCCCCTACAAAGGATGGAGACTGCCTGAGGACAATGCCAACCTGCCTATTCATACCTGTAAGGAAGTTAATGAAGGCTGACACAAAATTGTGCTTCTAGGTCCTCAGAAAGAGCTGCATGCAAAGGACACTGTTATAAAAGTGGTGAGAAAAGACAAGATGACTGCAGAGAGCAGGAAAATCCAGCCAGGGATGATGTAAACTGCAGAGGAGTTAGAGCTAGGGCTGGAGCTGGGGTCCCTAAGTAGAGTCCTGCAGAGTCTGGGTAGGGATGGCCCCAGGAGCTTCCACCACCCACATTTCTCAAAGCATGGCCTTGGAGTGAAGCTTCTAACTCTGCCATTTTGCCCCTAAGACGGCTCTGGCCTTATCATTTTGTTCCCAATGACACAAAAGTAATACAAAAAAGAAAAAATATGTGGACAATTTCAGACACTGAAATCATAAATCAATTCTTACCAAGTATTACTATGTGAATCTGGTTATATCCAACCATGTGAGGAAACAATATGTCATCCATTTGCAAAAAAAAAATGGTGGTTTTAATAAAACTGGAAACAAATTTTAATGAAAAAAAAAGAAATGGAAAAACAGGAAATAAAAAAAATGAAACTGGAAAAAAACAAAGAATAAGTAAATGCAGAGTGGTAGGTCATCCTTACAAGTAAGCTCTACACTCAGACCATGAGAAATGGTTGATCTGGGTATATAATGCAGGAAACTGGGATTTAGGATGCAAAAAAGATAACAACTTGAAAAGGAGCTAATAAACCCAAGGCATTAAGAGGCTTGAGTAAAAATGATGAGAGAACAGTCACTTATCCACAGAAACACAGGTCCCAAAAGTCAAAAATTTAAATGGGTCAAAAACCTGCTGATTAGTCATTCATTGAGGACCTCATGAATTCTGGAAGGGCAGAAATCAGAACAGCAGACTACTAGCAACAAGGAGACTTAGAAATGTAGGATGACATTCATCTCAAATAGTTTTCTAAACTTGTCCCAAGGGAATAGTTGTTTCACTGTTTATATTTTGTTTTAAAGTAACAACTTGATAATTTTTGCTAAAATGTGATAGAATGAATGCATATTTATTTAGTTCCCTTCCCAGAAACCACTGAAATGGCTAACAACCGAAATAGAGCCAGAAAAATGTCATCCATGATGTAACTAGGGAATGGTGAAGACACCATAACAGAGACCATAATGAATGTCTGTGTAGGAAAACGCACACTAAGTCAAAGAAGGATGCATAGAAACCAACCAAGTGTGCTTGATCCACACCTCTTAAGAAAAAGGCAGATTTCTCTTCAAAAAAAGAAGAGAGTCCTTACATGTCCTACCCAAAATCCTATGCCTTTAAAAATGGGGACAGGAGTTGTGAGCAATCAATAGGAAAAAACTGCATGCATTATTTCAACAAATAGTTACTGAGCAACATCTATGTGCTGGAGTGGTGGGGCTATTTTATTCTTACTTTTTCTTGATCCAACTATCTATATATGAAAAAATCTAGAGGTGAGGAGGAACAATAAACAGAAGCCAAAATTTCTGCTTGGCTAAATTAAATGACCTCTACACCAGCAAACAAAAGGTCTTGACAATGAGTCCCAGGGATCCCCACGCACCCAGTCTTGTACAGAGTGAACCACTGACCTGAAGTATGGAGTCAGCAGAAGACGAGGCAAAATGGGCTCTAGGACAGAGGATTCATCATATGTAATGTCAAAGAATATAAAGACAATACACTGGAAATTAAGACTTCCTATTAATCCCTCCATCCCTCAAGCACACGAAGGACTAAACAGAGTTGAACCCTCCTCTTCAAAATCCACTGGCATAATTTTTAAGTTTCCAAATAAAGTGGGAGAAGAATGATTTAGAAGGAAGGACAATCTCAGTCTCCACTTCTTGAGTAAATAACGGGCCAAAGAGCATTGCCCCATTCAAAGGAGATGAGTAAGGTACTTTTAAACATGGCATCTGTGCAGAGTTCACACCAAAGCAAAACCAAAAACAGGAGGGGGAAAAAAGAGTAAGAGAAAGAAGAAAAAATACGAATAAGCAAAAGGAAGACAAAGAATAAACACTGGAAGGACAGTTATTCCAAGTAACACTTCCTATAGAACAGAAAACTTTTCTAGGTAAGATTTTCTCAAGGTCTTAAAAAAGTCAAAGAGTACATACTTCACAAAAATGGACATCAAGGAAGAGATTTATGAGATCAATGATGAGACACACAATAAAAGAAAATAAAAAGGGAAAATAAGATTAATAAAAACTTCACGTAATGAAAACCACTTTAGTGGCAGTAGGAAGTTAAACATTCGTAAAAACAGTGAAGTGGAGGATTGGCTTGAGAATGAGCACAGAACGCAAAGGAAAAGCATAAAAGTTATTAGAGATAAAACGATGGTATGAAATAAAGATAATGGACATCCAGTATACAAACTGTAGTCCTGAAGAAAAAAGCAGAGTAAGCAGAATGGAAAAATACTGAGTGATAATAGAAAACCATTTTCTAAAATAGAAGATAGGAACCTTCAGATTAAAAGGATTTACACACATAAGTAAAAATTATTACCAAGTCATTGAAACAGAAACATGGTGAAGTTATTGCATTTCTAAGTAAAAAGTCTATAAGTAATTAGGCAGAAGAACAGAGAATCTGCAAAAGAAAAAAGAAATCAAGCTAAACTCATACTTTGCAGCAAAATTAAATACCAGAAGACAAAGGAATAATACATATAGACTGAGGGAAAAAGTATGCCATTATCTTTGTTTACTTTATCATTCAGCTTTTCTGGTTTATCAATCTTTATAAAGTTTTCATGGGTTCTTAAAAAACAAAAAAAGTACTCTCTCAGGGGACCCATGGAATATTTTTAATGAGAATATAGTTATGTACTAAAGAAAATCTCAATACAACTTTTAATAGAAATGGCACAAAACAAATTTTCTGACCAAAATACAATAAAACTAGAAATCCATAACAGAGGTATGAACTAGAATTCCAGATACTTAAACCTTTTTAGGATAAATTCGTCTATACAACTCTTGGGTCAAAGAATGAATCAAAATGCAATGGCAAAGAAATCAGAAACAAGCATAAAGGCAACACTTACCAAAACCTAAGGGGAAATTAACACTGTACTGCAAAGAAGATCTACATCTTGAACCACATTACCAAATAAAATTTAACCATTGAATCAGAAAACAAAATATACATAAAGCAAGCATGAAAATAAATTTAAAATGAAGAGATACACTCAACAACATGAACAAATTTTGAAAACAGTATGTTGAGCAAAAGAAGCTTTTTACTCAAAAAAAGACCCTCACTGTAATACCCACTTATCAGAAGTTCAAAAATAGTCCATTTCAATTTATGGTGATAGAAACCAGGACAATAATTACCTCTTGGAAAGTGGTGGTGTGGTATTCATAAGCAAGAGGCACAAAAGAATTTTCTGGGGTGATGAAAGTTCTATAACTTGGCCTGTGGGGTAAGTAACATGGGTGTATACAAGGGTAAAATTCATTACATTTAAGATGTATGCATATCACAAGGTAAATAATATTGTAACTTAAGAAAAAAGTTTTAATAAAATAGTAATTAGTAAATTAGAAAACAAAAAAGTAGAATTGACAAAATAGCCCATATGTATTAGTATACTTACCACAGTAAGTTTAAAGGAGATAAATCACAAAATTTTGTTAGATACTAAAAGATATTTTATAAGATGCATATCTCATTATCAATATTAGGGAATAATAAGCCAATTAGAGATACATTATTTTTCAAACTAATAAAGCTGAAGGAAAATCAGGAAAGTAAGATGTTCCAAAATTCAAGTGAAGAAACTATTTCAGGAAGTGAGTGATCTACTCTGTTGAATGTTGCTGAGATTCATGCAAAATAAAACAGGAAAAAGGATCATTGGAGTTGATGGTGTGGAAATCGTTGGTGATCTTGTTCCCTTGTCATGGTGAGGATAAAATTTTATTACTGTGTTCCAAAAAGAATGAAAGAGGAAAAAGTTGAGACAACAAGCATGAACAATCTTTGGAAGAGTTTTATTACAAAGAGAAAGGAAGAAATAGGTTACTGTTATAAGAGGGTGTGGGGTTAAGGAAGGATTTATTTGTTTGCTTGGGGTATATTCTAATATGTATGGTGAATCTGTTAAAAGGAGGAAAAAACTCCTATTGCTGGAGAGAGAGGAAACAATTTGAGGAGCAGTTTCTGTGAGAGGCAACAGGGTAGATGGCATTAGGAAAGAGCAAGAACAGTTCTTCCTCTGTAAAAAGAAGGGCAGAGCATAAATGTATAGCTGTAGATAGGCTGGAAGATTTGATGACGCAAAGAGGAAGGACATCTATGTTCATTATTTGCTCAATGAAGCAAAAATCAAAATTATCAGTGAAAGTAAGAAATCATGAAGGATGTTAAAGGTTTGAAGAAGGTAGTTAAGATGAAAAATTAGTCTCTGGGGAGCATGGAATAGTAACAAAGAGAAGAGGGAAATAATTAGGATTGCTAGACCGTGTTCAATCAGTTCACTTGGGATTTATGGTCATAAATTCAAAGGCCAATCACATGGTTAGATACTTTGTCTCAGGTGTATTCAGCCCACGGGGGCAGACATGCAGAATGGGTGGAGTGGGTTCAAGCAGGGTTGGGCCTTTTCTAAGTGAGTACAATAGAGGAAGAAAGAAGCCCAGAAGTCAAGGGTACATGCAAAAAGTGACTGAGGTGACATATACAGGATTCTAAGCTGGGTAAGAGGGAAAGAAGACAAGGTGAAGGCAACGAATAGTGGAAAAAGTGTGCAGTCAATAGAGAAAATGTCCTAATGTGGTTGCAAATAGTTAGAGGTGAAATATGACAACAAAACAGGAAAGATAGAAGGCAGATGGTCAGATGGAAATGGAAATGGAAATTTTGAAGGTAACAGTAAAGGAGTGAAGAAAAAGACCATTAGAAGTAAGGAAGATAAGATATTAGGAGGCCAGGATGATGGCTTCCCATTTCACTCAGTGCAAAATGCAAGGTCCTAACAATGATCTACAAGGCCTCAAAGTCTGCACTCTGATCTTGTCTCCTACTACTCTTCCTTCTATCACTCTACAAACCACACTCACCTCCGTGCCTTTAAGTTCCTTAAACTTGCTAGGGACACTCACATATCATGGTCCTTTACACTTGCTATCTCTGCCCAGAATGTCTTTCCCATGTCACCACTTTATCTAAAATTTCCCCACTACATCCCAACCCTTCCTATCCCCTTTCCCCACTTATTTTACTCCATTGCACTTATAACAATCTAACACACACACACATATACATATATATACACACACATATAAAATTTAGTTTTCTTGCTTACTCCCTTATCTCCCCTAGTAACCCATAATTTCCATGAGGGTAGTAATTATGTCTCTTTCATTGACTGCTGTATCTCCAGGACCTAGAACAATGCTTAGTATATAGTCAGTGATGAACAAATATATGTTGAGTGACTGAGAGAGAAAAAGAGAAAGATAAGTAAGGGAAAGGATGAAGAAATATATAAAGCTCTAAAAGCTATGCTAAAACTGAGGAAGATATCAATTAATTCCAGACTAATATTGTATGTTTTTATGTAAAAGTTTAGCATCTATCAAACTATCCTATTTTTGAAAAAAAAAAAGTGTTCACTAAAAGTGAAGAAACTTCTAGATGACATACAAAACCACTCTGGGAATGTTTAATTTTAGCTATTCCACTCTCAGTCCTCATCTAACCCTCTGAGCCATTCTTAAAAATACTTCTCCCAAGAGTCTTGTATAGTTCTAAATGAAACACACAAGTTCCAATGAGAACTAGAGCTGCAAGTAAACTCTAAACTTAGAATTTAAAGTGTTTTTTTCTTTTAGCTGCTAAAGTTTACATCCAAGTCATCTTTAAAACTTCAAGGTTTATCTAAGCCATCAGTCTAATATGAGATGGCCCTGGAATGTTCAAACATAGCTATATAAGATTAGATAACTTAATGAATTTATTCTAAAACTCAGGGCTATTCCTAAGGAAGACAAAAATGGAGTAGATTCCTAAATGGAAAATATGCAAAAAAGAGGGTAGAAAGGGATAAATTGGGAGATCGAGAATTGCAGACACTAACTACTATATATAAAATAGATAAACAAGTTTATGCTGTATAGCACAGGGAAATGTATTCAATATCTTGTAGTAATGTATAATGAAAAAGAATGTGAAAATGAATATATGTAGGTATATGTATGACTGAAACTTTATGCTGTACACCAGAAATTGACACAATATTGTAAACTGACTTTACTTCAATAGAGACAGAGAGAGAGAAAGAAAGAAAATATGCAAGAGAGAAAAAGAAAGAAAAGAAAGAAAGATGGATGGATGGATGGATGAATGCAAGAAGAGACCAGGGGTTCAAAAATGAAGTCCTATGCCACTTATTTTCTGGTGTTCTCATAACTGCATTTATATTAAAGATTTGATCCAAATATTTAAGAGCAAAAAGTAGAAGCAATCTAACTCTCCCTCAGTGGAAGAATAAACAGTGGGCCTTTCATGCAATGGAATAATATGCACTAGCTAAAAATGAAAGAACTGTAAGCTCAAACACAATTTCCCTATTCCCATTCTTTTCTTCTTCCCTTCTCACCCTTTCTCATCTTTCATCCTTACCCTTCTCAAGTTTTTTCCCTCCCCACCCCTCCTTTCTCTTTTCTTCCCTTCTTCCAGATCACTTACCTTCCATTCTCTTTTTAAATAATTCAGTGTAGAAGTCATTAGAAGACTCCAAGCAAGGTGCCCATTCACACTTCCTGCTGGTGATAGAAGTTCACAGCTGCCAAGCGTAGAGTATCAGAGCCAAGCAGGGTCAAGAGAGTTTCAGCCCAGTAGATTCCTATTTATCTTCAAATTCCAATCCACAAGTCACCTCCTCCAGCAAGCCTTCCTTCATGATCCAAACCCAGGTGGAATTAATTTTCCCTCTTCTGGGCTTCCAGAAAATTTTGCCCATGCCCTCAATAGTGTACTCTTATTACGGTTGGTGTTCAAACTGGTTCTTTCTTTTGCTAAATGGTGAATTATTTGGTAACGGTGACCAAATGTAATCTGTTTACATCTTCAGATCCTATGACACCTTCAGTTTGTAAAATGGAGTTGAAAAGTGAAGAGCAGTGGCAAGGAAAGTATGGGCTTTTGATCTAAATCAAGAACTCAAATACAACTAACATCTATAACCACACTCAATGACACTGAACCTCAATTTTCTCATTTATAAAACCCTAAAATACTGATGGGAGAAGATAATACTAGCTACCTCTAGGTTGTTGAGACACATAGAAACACATATAATTACTTAGCACAATACTGGTAGTACTGGGGTTAGTGACATAATAAACACAACGTAACAGTGCCTTTGCTGGGTACAGCCTATGATTTTGGAAACAGTTGTGTGGAGTTAGGTAATACCTTCCTCCTGCCACATCTATTGTATCCATTAGTTCACATGAGATGAGGTTACTTCTAGGCAAAGGACTCTGGTGGTCACCACAACAATTTAACTGGAGAAAACTGGTGGAGGAAGGGGGGAAGTGAAAAGAGACAAACTGTGAAAAAAGGAACCATCAGGACTAGAAAAAGAGAACCCACTGTGGGATGGATCAAGTTTATAACTCATATAATTACTTAGAAATGAATATACTTTCTCAAGTTACCTATATCTCCAGGTGATCATTTGTCCACTGAACCTTATGCCCTCAGTGGAGAATCACTATACAAGAAAGCCTCAGTAGTAGGGTTTGGGGTTAGAAGGAAGTAGTTATCCTGATTACAGCACATGGATGTCACCTGAGCCTCTTACCCACTCACCTAAGAAATCAGTAATCCTCTGGAAAGACAGAAGTTGTAGATATAACCTAAATAGGCACTCATGAAATCTTCTACTTATAGCCAAGTAACCTGTTGCAACTTACGCTAAGTGATCAGAGAGGTAACCATTCCCCTGTGGTATCAGTAACAGTTAACTGGTTTTAAGCAACCAAAACTGGCTCTGGATATTTTAGCCGTAGAAGGAAAGCCAATCCACCTAAACCCAGGAAGGACAAAAAAGCAGAGCAACCCTGGGGACACTGTCAAAAATCTCAGTTTCTTGGAGGCAGTATCATTGGGATAACAACAACCTTCCAACACTATGTCCCTCCATTCAAGGTGCAAATTTCCTGAAGACTGAGTCATTTATCCTAGCTTGGATCATGGGGACACCTGTAAGCCACATGTACACAAGGCACTGTGATTAACAATCTCACTGGACCAGACAGAAGAGGGAGGGATATGTCCACAAGTAGGATGAAGAGAGTGAGAAACTGGATAAACATTAACAGCAGTCTACCACAACCCCTCTGGTGTAAACAGACTGCCAGGATGGTGCAGCAGTATCAGGACCAAGAAACTGTGTGTCTGGACCCTTAAGGGGAAGGTATCTGCACCAGAAGAAGAAATTATCAAGCAGCATGGTGGCTGAAAAAGACCACCAATCTCAACAGGCAGGGTCCCAAGGCAGAGCAGCAATATCTCATCAGATTGCAAGCATCCTGGCAGCAACAGCATGACATAAACTAGTCCAGTAACAAAAGGGAGCAAAGGGCCAGTTTGTGAGAACAAAGAAGACCTCACCTAAGAACTAAGAAGTACATTAAAAGTGCAAAGACTTGAAGGAAAGGCTGAGGTCCTCCCATCAGTCAGGGAAGAGCCAATCATTTAGTAAAATTCAGGGACTAATACTGAGGCATATTTGACTAGAAAAATGTCAGGTTGACTCTTAGTTCTCTTCCGTTCTTCAAGCACAGAAAGGAAAAGAACTGGATTCCAATGCCATGCTTATTCATGCATGGCTCTTACAGGGGGAGGGGGGGCACTGCTGCTAATAACAAGTAGGGAGCAGTTCTCTCTCCCTCCCTGACAGATGAGTATATAGAAGAGTAACTGACTCCATCAATAAGGCTGCCACATACAGGGCTCTCCGTACTGAAGTGTGAAGGAAGGAAAATCAAGCAGTTCTCACATTCAAAATCCTTCCTCACCCTCACTTCCGATGGGTATAATTTTTCAAAGACATACAGTGTCCATAAATTAACTCAAAATGAAGAAGGGGTGGACCCTGCACTGAATCACACAGTAAGCTCATATCCTTGCCTCCCTCCAGCCATGTCCCTATACACACACACACACTTCCATGCCCATAATACTTTAGTCTAAATAAACACCTAAAACAGGACTTAAAGAGAAAAAAATTAATTACAAAACCTGCAAATAGGGAATGAATGAAAAGCAAGAGGTCACATGTACATACCCACACACACATACGCTCACAGTTTGCCTAAATGTGTTGATCAGCAAATTAGGAGATGATAGAAAAAATAACTTCAGGTCTTTTTAAAATATCGGTTAATTTAGTCTCCTTCTTGGCACCTGGGACCCTCTTAAGTCAGTTCTGTGGTTGGCCCCAGTAAGACAGCTCCTAAAGAGCAAGCCTGGCTCATTGCAAACTCTGGGGGGCGGGGCTGCAGGAACAGGGCTCACATCTACATCTTTATTCAAGTTCTGTCTTATTTTTGGAAGGTATAGTAAATAAAATTCTCATATTGCAGATGAGAGATTGTTCCAAAGGAGCCACAAGCAAATAAATGTTTCATTGCTTCTTGCCTCCACCACAGAACGTCTGTGTAGACAATTTAGGGAACCTGCTTAACTTGGTTATTTATATAACCTGTCCTATACCAAAATCTTGTCAAACGTAAGAGCATTTAAAAGCTTCTGAGCAACTGTTTAATACTAGCTCCGTATTACTAAAAGGATCACATTAATTTCTAAAAATATTCTTCTATTTGATCCTAACATTACTTAATTAGGAATCTTTTACATGGATGAAGACCTTAAACTCCACTTCAACTCTATATTTGGGTTTCACTGTTTATACAAACTTAGCTTCTATTTTGGGGGCACCTAAATATTTGCCCTAATATTATCTCTGCAGATCAGAAACTAACTTCTCCAGACTTTGAGAAGACCATTGCTTCTGCCATGAATACTTTATAGAGGCTTAGTTCTCAAGCTTACTGGATATCAACCTTCAGAACCCTTGAGAGACCAAGGAAAGATAAGTTCAAAGATGAAAATTAGAACGTAAATCACATGAAATCCTAAGGGTTTCTCATTTAGAGGGGAAAAACAGGCAAATCATCCTGTTCATAAATTCTGGAACAAAACAATGAAAAAGATTCTATACTACATAAGTTTTACATTGTTTTGCATCTTTCTTATTGCTAGAGCTTTAAGTGCTAAGCAACAATATCTTCAATAAAAGTACATTTAGCCCATGAGAGTACTAATAATATATGTATTAAAAAGTAACATTTCATAAGAAACATACAGTTCCATTAGAACTGCACATTCTTTGGGTCCTTTATGCTTTCCAGCAGGATTTTGAAATGCCTTTATGATTATGGGGCTGTTATTGCTTGTCGTTTCACCAAATAAGGCTTCACTGTTTCATAATTATTACTCAGAGATTTGATGGACCCACATGGAGTTTGTTGTATTCTAACACAAAAATTTAGAATCTCATTTTAAATCACCAATAAATATAAATACAAAATTCTGCATTGTGCAATACAAAAATACCTTTTCACAAAAGAATACAAAAGAAACAAGGGTTGCTAGGCAACCACCCAGCACAAGCTTCAGCATTCGAGGCAACAAAGAGACTACTGTACTGCCACCACCTGAAGGTTCTTGCTTAAAGCAAGGAAAGAAAACTGACAGTGAGGAGTTGAAATAGAGTTCAGAACCACTGCCATTCTCCCAAAATTATATTTGAGCATGTTTTATCAATTTTAAATGTAGAATTAAACTGTTTCAATAATACCTTGGTGAGAATTAGGTCTAGTGTCTGGAGTCCTGTGATATTTCTGCCCTTTCAAAGAGGCCAGCTGCAAGAGGAGTCTGAAGAGGGAATCTCAAAGGGCTGAATGTCAGACAGAGCAACCACTGTATGAGGAGTACAGAGCTCACCAGACCACCACCCCATTACTGTGTCAAAAGCCCAGCACTGCAGGTATAAGGATTACAATCCTTTAGATCTGTGGTGCAGAGCAGTGTTTAGTTACACTGCATAGTCTAGAGGCAAGCTGCTTGGTTTGAGTCCTGGCTGTATCACTTAGTTGCCTTGTTTCCTCTGGAAAAATGCTTAATCCCCTGACCTCCTCATCTGCAAAAGGGGGGAAAACTTGCATATCACATGATATTCAAATGTTAACTGAAATAATGTATGTAAAGGCCTTTGCAGAGTTGCTGACATGTAACAGGTGCACAATAAATGTTTATATTATTGACATTATTATGAAGGTCAATAATAAATAATGCTTCATCTCATTTATTTAATTAACTACATAGTCTCAGGGTACTTATTAACTAAATTTCTAGTGGAGGAATATTTCCAGCATACAATGTAATATAGGAATAAATGACATGGGGCAAGAACAAAGAAGTGGCACAAGATCAATGTGACAAAAGACCATTAAATGCAGATGTATGCCTTTCATTATCCTGCATAACTTGAGGCCCTGTTATTACAGAAATGGTGATAAGGATAAACAGACCCCAAAATAGGATGGCCTATACATCTTGGTCCTATCTGAGTTCCTCACATTTATGTAAATGAAGCTACATGGAATTATGTACAACTCAGGTCACCATGGAATTTCAGATCTTTGGGCTACTATCTGAAAAAAAGAATACATGTGAAACCATAAGGAAAATTTCATCTATGGAAAACCAGGAACTACACTGGAGCTGGAGGTGTCTCTAAGGGCTACAGTCACAGGAGTTCATATATCCTAATTCCAGCTGGTGACACCCTCCTGTGCTCTCTGGCCTGCTTCAAGTTTTTCCCTGTGTGCTCACAGCTTCTATTTTATGACATTAACTTCTACATGCCTCATGATGGTCTTGCTGGCCCCTTCTTCACAATGACTTTCACTCTCTTTCACAATGATAATATACACTAGATTACCTAATTTAAAACCCAAAACAGAGATTCTGACCGCCGGCAAAAAGGTGAGAAGTACTGTGGTGGACAAACACTGGGATGCTCCACCCAGATTCCCTTCAAAAATAAAGGGATTTCTCCCCCTTGACCGCTGCAGGTGCTGCTGACAGACAGCCTCCAGCTGTCAGTCCCCCACAGAGATTGCCTCAGCTGAAGAGAGTTGCCTCATCCAAGGCACTGTCTCTTTCCTGAGCAGCTGGGACTTAATGATAGATAAGATAAAGGCCTAGTCCTCTTGTCCTGATTCAGGACATTTCCAAAGGGTCATTCCAGGTCGAGAACTCCCTATAGTATCTGCTGAGCCCTGCACTGAAACTGCATCACCATTTAACTGCTCCCTCTGCTGGCTTCTGCTTCCTTTCTTCCTTCCTTTCCTTCCCCTCTCCTGCCTCCCCTCTCCTACTTTCCCCTCCCCTTCCCAAGATACAGATCTCAAGAGCACTCCCAAAAGATCTCCCTACACACTGATCATCTCTGAGTCTGTTTTGGGGAAACCGATCAGTGATATGAGCATAACTCAGAAGTTGCACATATCGTATCTTCAAGCCAACCCATCTAGGTTGTCAGCAGCCAACCATAATACTATTTGCCCTAGATTAAGTGTCCACTTCTGATTGAATAAGCTATGACCCAGTGGCCAGGAAAATAAGGTTGTATATAGGAAACACCATTTTCAGAGTAGCAGAAGCCCTAGATTGAGGTTGTAGCTCTTAAAGGTGAAAGGGTTGACAGGTCTGGAACTTTATCTCATCAATCCAGGCTGGATCCATGGGTTTGGTCTGTCCCTTTATTTCCACAATCTACAAATTTCAGTCTGAGTCATTTTCTTTCACAGCTATCAGTGCCTCCTATGCTTCTTGGAGATCCTTCCCTACGCAAAAATTTCTAAAATGAAAATATCTCCATTTTATTGCTACATAAAAATATTCACTTTTGAGTTTGAGGGGTTTACCACTAACCATGACAGGAAAACAAAGGAGATATGTAAAATAGCAAACATAATTAATACATTAAGAAGGGCTTTTGAAGAGATTTTTAGAAATTCAAGCTTGTGTTATTGCACTAATTAAAGATACCCCATGATACTTCTTAAAAAAAATTTAAATCCCTTCCTCCTCACATTAGTAATGACTGTATCTTTGTTAAGAACAAAGACATTATCATTTTATTTAAAATGATGTGTGCTCATTATGAAAATTAAAGTAGTGCAGAAAAGTCTGACAAAGAAAGGAAAAAAACTACCTAAAATCCTACCATCCATAAATAGGCATAATTAACCTTATGTGAACATTATTCTAGTTGTCTGTCTATTCATATAAAAAAACGATTGACTTCCATTCAAATGGAAACATAATATGCGTGCTAATTTAACTTTAAAAAATATTTAAATTTTATTTAACCGAAAAAAATGAACTTGACGTAATTCCTGAATATTAAATGTTTCTCCACTATAAAAATATTTCAAAAAAAAATCTTAGGTCAAAAAGTGATTATAAAAATCTTAAGTTGAAATAATTTCAATGTGTTTCAACTTTAGATGCTTCCAATGAACTGACTTCCTACTATAAATATGTGAAGAAGGGGGAAGAAGATCACAACACCTTGTCTCTTTCTCCTCACTCCTTCAATCATATTACATCAATATTTTTATATCATCGAGTGAGATAAAAACTGCTGTTTCTTCCCCAATCGCCATTTTCCCCTTTTTCAATTATAATACAAGTTTGAGCCAAGCATAAGACATCCCGGCTAAAGATTACATTTCCCTGCCTCCTTTGCAGGTAGGTGTGGCCATTTGACTAAATTCTGGGCAAGAAAATGTTGGAGAAAATGACAGAGAAGGAGCCTGGCCTTGCTTAGATCCCTTTTCCACCTTTCTACAGCCTGGAACACAGACAGGATAGTGGCTGCTAAAGCATCCATGTGGGAATATGAGATGACAGACACATGCTGATGATGACAAAACAAAGGAGCCTGGGACCCCAATACTCCTGGCCACCAAACCTACCCTGGATTATCTACCCAGACTTTTATGAGAATGAAGTAACATTTCCATTTTATTTAAGCCAATTAATTTTAAGGTCTCTTATTATAGCATTCTAACTGCATTCTTGCTAATATCTCAACTAATCCATCAATAGACTATGTAATTTTGGTCTATTCTAAAACCATAATTCCTAGAGTTAGTTTTTCTTCCATATTCAAAAGCATTCAATGTTCACTGTTACATCCTTTTACCATTGCTGTCTGCATCCTAAATTCTGGGAGATTTCTTTCTCTTTTTGTCTTTATTTCGTTAGTTGGCTTGGTGGCAGATTAGCTTTCTATTGCTACTGTAACAAATTACCATCAACTTAGAGCTTAAAACAACACAAATTTGTTATCTTGACGTTCTGTACTTCAGAAGTGGATTGCACTGAGCTAAAGTCAAGGTGTCTGCAGGCCTGCATTCCTTCTGAAGGTTTTACGAAAGAATCTGTCTCCTTGTTTGTTATACCTTCTAGAAGCTCTCTTCATTCCTTGGCTCATGGACTGTTCCTCCATCCTCAAAGCAAACAGTGTAGCACTTTTCAAGTATCTGTTGGATTCTTAACCTCCTATCTCTCCCTCTCTCTCACTTACAAGAAAACTTATAATTACTTTGGGACCAGCAGGTTAATCCATTGGGACCACTAGGTTAATTCAATATAGTCTCCCTCTCTTAAGATCCTCAACTTAACTGCACGTACAAAGTCCTTTTTGCCATATAAGGTTATATATTCACATGTTCTGAGAATTAGGACATGAACATCTTGGTGGGAAGGGGGAATTATTCTGCCTATCACAGGTGGTTTTGTTTTGTTCTATTTCTTTAATCTCAACAAGTTGTTGTTTCTGGAAAGGGCCCATGACTGCTTTATTGCCTTAAGTATTTGATACACTATTGAGAATGTATGTTTCCTTTCCACTTGAAAACAACCTGTCTGAATGTTATAATATTAGACCACTGGTTTTTAAACATGGCCCTTACTGTTATACTAAAAAAAACTCTGAAGGCAGCATGTTATTTTTCTCTTGTATGTGATGTTCCTTTTCTACCTTAATTTGATACCTTAAGAATTCTCTCTTTAGCTCTGAAGTTCAACCTAATCAGGCTATGTCTAGATGTCAATTGCTTTTTTTTCCCCCCACAAGGATACAACAGCCTTTTTCAATTTATCCATTCAGTTCTTTCTTTAGTTCATGGACCTTTCTTCTATTATATCAATCTCTGAATATATTTTCAGTTTCATTTGTTGGATTACATATTACAGGATCATCAATCATCTTTGCATTGGACTGTCTTTGTCTATCATTTTATATTTAATCGCTTAAATATCCCATTCTAATCCACATTCATTGTGGTTATCTCAAGCCTTTTGTCTATATCAGTATTTTTATTTTCACCTATGCTAGTCTGTACCCTGATGTTTCTAATCACTTTTTTTGGCTCTGTGATGTGTTGGCTTGGTCCTCAATTTGTCTTGTTTGCTCCACAGAATCCTCATTATGTTATCTATCATCTCTACCCTAAGGTATTACATGACTATCATTCCTGTTAAGTTGCTAAATAACACAGGTACTTATGAGGACTTTTCTTTCGTTCTGGGTCACAGTATCTCCCAGACTGAACTTTTCCTATTTCTGTTCATGCTTACTTTTATTGTTGCTGAAATTTGTTTTCATAGTTGCACTGTCATTTCTTCTCATACTATTCTTACTCAACCTGTGCTTCTTTGTCCCAATAATATTTCTCTGATAAAGTGTGAGTTACTGTTTGTTTTCTTCCCTCAGCTATAGTTTGAGAGCTAGATATCTCATGCTCAAACACAGACTGAGTCAGAGCCAGCAGGTAGTGGGACAAGTAAAAGAAAAGAGAGAACTCATCTGATGCTATGAACAGTCTCTTGAAGAATTCATGAGCTCCACTCTCTTTTCTGAAAGAGTTCACGCCATTGATTTGGGAAAAGGGATTGAAGGACGTTAAGATAGCCCATCACACACAATTAAGGGTACACCTGAGTTTTACAGGACTTAAATTGTATACAATTTGAGGGATTTCTTTTTAAGGAAAAGAATACAAAGTCATGGTACAAAATTAGATATGACCATGAATTTTTTTTTGGTGGGGGGTTGGGTTTATTTATTTTAGAGGAGGTACTGGGGATTGAACCCAGGACCTCGAGCATGCTAAGGATGTGCTCTAGCACTTGAGCAATATCCTACCCCATGAATTTATATTTAGAATGAAAAAGGAAACCAAAACATTATCAGCATTAAATGAATGGCAAATACCACAGAGTCACAATATCTAGAATTATAGTTAATAATTAACTGCCTACACATTTCTATTTTTCCCTACATTTTTGGCCACAATCTTTCATCACCTCTTAATATGGCCACAACTTTGTAAAATAATTTTCTGTGGAGAGACTAGAAAAATAATATAGTCTCTACAAGCATATTTATCAACATTTGCTTTTATTATGGATAGCTTTATTATGGAGAAATTTTTTATCTTCAAAACTCATTCCTGGTAATATATAAATTTGGGGGAATATTATCAAATTTAGGATTCTCTAACTTTGGGACAACATGAAGCACACTAATATTCACATTATAGGGGTCCCAGAAAGAGGAGAGAGAGAAAGGACCTGAGAAAATTTTTGGAGAGACAATAACCAAAAACTTCCCCAACCTGGGAAAGGAGAGTCACCCAATTCCAGGAAGCGCAGAGTTCCACACAGGATCAACCCAAAGAGGAACACAGCAAGTCACACAGTAATCAAACTGACAAAAGTTAAGGATAAGAAGAAAATATTAAAATTAGCAAGAGAAAAGCAACAAATAATGTACAAGGAAACTCCCATAAGGTTATCAGCTGACTTTTCACCAGAAACTCTACAGGCCAGAAGGGAGTGGCACGATATATTTAAAGTGATGAAAGGAAAAAACTTACAACCAAGAATACTCTATCCAGCAAGGTTCTCGTTCAGATTTGATGGAGAAATCAAAAGTTTCACAGATAAGCAAAAACTAAAAGATTTCAGCACCACCAAACAAGCTTTACAACAAATGTTAAAGGAACTTCTCTAATCATTAAACCATAAGAAAAGAGAACAAAAAGAAGAAAAAAAGGACCTACAAAAGATACTTTGGCAATTTGGGATGTTTTATGGTCCCATATAAATTTTGGAATTGTTTGTTTTAGTTCTGTGAAAACTGTCGTGAGTATTTTGACAGGGGTTTGCACTGGATCTGTGGATCACTTTGGGTAATAGTCATTTTGATAATGTTGATTCTTCCAATCCAAGACCACAAGGTATCTTTCCATTTCTTTGTATCATCTTCAATTTTCTTCATCACTATTCTACAGTTTTCAGAGTATAGGTAACCTCCTTGGTTAAGCTCATCTCTAGGTATTTTGTTGTTTTTGATGCAATGGCAATGTTTATGCCTGTTATAAAATTCTGGGTTTTGAAGTAAAAAGAAAAAAAAGTGAATGCAGGGCCACAAATGTCAAAATATCCTTCTTTCTTACAGGTAAGTCGTATTCCATTACATATATATGCTGCATCTTCTTTATCCACTCATCTATTGATGTGCACTTAGGATGCTTCCATATCTTGGCAATTATAAAGACTGTTGGGTGGGGTGTATGTATCTTCTTGAATTAATTCTTATTTTGTGGTTGGCTTTATTCCTTTGATAACTATGTAAGTTTAAAAAGCTAAAACTCTAAATGTTCTTAGAAACAATGAACAGTATATATATGTAAGTTATAAAAAAAAAGTGCAGTATATTGTATATGTATTTACATGAAATATGTATGTGCAGTCAAACTGTAACAATTCTACCCATAAAAATGAAAAAAATAAATTTATAAATTTTTTAAAAATATTTTTTAATTTTTTAAATTTGGGATTGTCTACCAAAGTTCTTTCATATATAAACTGTCATATTTGAAAGTTTTTCCACTTTCTGGCTTCCAGTTCAAAATTTTCAAACCTTGTTTCTCCTGCAGCACTCCCATATTTTCAGTGCCAGGTACCACAGGACACTTTCATATCATTATGTGTGGCCTCTGGCTTTGCAATTGCTTTAGATGACTCCATTTGGGCTTGCACAGGAGAAGGCAGAAGTATTCCTCAAGGCAATGTCTACACTGGCCCAGTTAACAATAACTTAAATATTCATGGATATAACTGCAAACCACTTAAATATAACCCACTAAATATAGCCTCATTATATCCTGAGCTCAATTTTCCCTTAGTTAATCCAAAAAAATATTACTGGACACTCCTTTGCTACCCAACACAAAGAGAAACCAGAGCAGAAAAGGCAGCACTCTTAACTGACTGTAGTTAAAATATCTTCCTTTTGCAAATTTTACAAAAACAAAAGATAATGCAAAATCATAGTGCTAGAACCCCTCCTGTAGCACTGGAAAGGACCTATGCCAATGAGAGTCTCTGAAGCTCAAACTTTATTATCTTCACTATAAATCTACCTCAGGTGAATGGACAACCTTAGGTCTTAGAGTGTCTCTCCAATTCATATGAAACCCTGGGCCCACCACTTTCTCATATTTCTTCCATTTACTCTTCTCTCCTCAATTGAATACCTTCAGTGAGAGGAAGGAAAAGATAATCTACTCAGTCATCTTCTTTCCAGATTGGGAGGTAACAGATATTGCTGCTATAATATGATTATGTATTCCTGCTAAACTTTATTTTCTCTAAAATTATGCACTAAAAATTAGAGCATTTATGGGAAAAATATATTCGAAAGAGTTCACTCAAAATCTGTGCAACTTTGTAAGCAGAGCACTAACACAAATAATATCAGTCTAATAGAAATACTAACCAGAGTTAAATATCCACTGGCATCTGCTGCCAGAAAATTCTCCCAGGATTCCTTATTTTCTTACACAGTGTAGGCTTTCCAAGTAAAGGGCACTGACAAGGTTTGTTCAGGGATGATATGATAGCAAATCTAGGATAGAGAGTATCTCCTTCCCCAAAGACATTCCAGAAGAGAAAGTCCCCCTTCTTTTCCCTGAGAATATTTGCACATGTTCCAGGGATATGAGTAATAGCTCTCTAGTGAAGAGGATGGACAGGTCATCAGCAACCCTGATAAAAGTTTCTTAAATTTAGGATTTGTTTCCTGTAATGAAAACCCACTGTATGTGCAGGCAGAATCTGGCCTTCATTTGCATCTCCCTGTGGGGAACTGGGTTGTGGAGAACTGATTCAAGATGTTGCTTGGCTATTTCTGCTGTAATAAACCATCTACATCTCTGACCCAAGGGTCTTGTGTTCATCTGTGTCTGTTTGTGTGAATGTATACACATATGCATATACATATATATACTATACACACACACATACAAGATAGATAGACAGACAGACAGACATCCTGTGGCAGGCTAACTTGTTAGTTTGCAAGTAGGATAAAATCTTAGACCCTTCAGTTTCTGGTTTAAAACCATTTCATGCAACATCATACTTACTACGTAAATCTTGGAAATTTCTCTTTGCCTTTGAGATTTGGGTCCTTAAGAGATCAATTTCATGAAAATTAAAAATCTGATCCACTGTATAGCATTTTTCAACAATCAGTTTTAACACAGAAGGTGATATAGTTTCTTCATCTGCACTCACAGATTTAACAAAGGGCTTAGTGTTTTAGGAAATGTAGCAGTTCCTGAAAACTAAACTAGCTATGATTGGCGTTCAAAGAAGAAACACAAAATTTAAAACTTTTTTCTTAGAGTTTTTACGTATTACCTAGGTTTTCTCTGTAATTGTGAGAATGTCGGCCCCTGATCACTTTGAAATATTAGTATGTTGGGGGGGGAAATCACACATGAACCCCCAAAATTTTCACTCTGCGTTAACAAATGTATATTTCTAAAATATGTCATAACAGAGAACATTGTGTTAGGAAAAATTCTCAATGTTGGGTTTGTTTGTTTTGTTTTGTTTTAGCATACTGGTTTAACCTAAGGAGCATAGTATCTAGTTTATGAGCTATACCCTGTTGCTCCAGAGTATTCACAATCTTTCTTTAGAGATCACTTTTTAGATTGATATTAGCTTGTACTCCTTTCCTTATTTGGTTGCTACTTCAAACAATTTTTGCTGGGTTCTTTTGGTGGGGGGCAACAGGCAACTGATGTGGTTCTCTTTCATGTTTCAAAAATAATTTTTCAGTAACTAGTCATGATATAATATACTGCAACATGAATAACAACAGACTGAGAATTAGGACACTGCTTTTTTAGTTTAGTTTTCTTCCAAGAACTAACTAAGTAGTCTTATGAACACAATGTTCAGAACTCCATCTAGAACATATGGGTTGGACTTAAATATATTTTTTATGTGTGGTAGGAACACTAAACATGAGATCTACTCTAAGTGTACAATACAGCACTGTTGACTACAGGTACAATGTTAAACATCTTTTAAGTTCTTTATAGTTTGCAAATTCAATGATCCACAGAAAGACCATGTAGACATACATTTCCTATTCCTCCCACTAAGTACAACTAGAAAATTCTGTACATTTTAAATCAAACATTAAGACTTTGAAATATGGAGAGAAGCAGGCAGCTCTTATGATTGGAGGAACAACTTGGTGGTGAGAATCTTGAGTTTTCTTTTTGCCACATATATCCCAGACTGGGTACTGAGAAGCTAGAAACCCAGAAATGTCAATGGTCACAAAAAATAGCCCCCAAAATAGCCTGTTCTCTCTGGCCAAAGGACCAGGAAAGAGGCAGCAAAGTAAGACAAAACTTTTAGACAATAACTGCTCAAAAAACTGTGGTTCCACCTCCACTCTTGCCAGCAAAGGCCAAGTGGGGTTTTAGACTTCTGCCCTTGAAAGGAAGCAACAAAGCCAATACCCAATACTCCTGCCAGGGTGGTGTCAAAAAAAGTCAGGAAGGGAAGTGGGACTTTCATCCCCACCAGGTGGTAACTTGTACTCTCCTGTGGTATCAGGGGAGCCTGGACCTCCACCACTTCCTGGCAGCAGTAAGGCATCCCTTGCCTTCCCCAGTAGGATAGTACCAGATTGGTCCTAGTGGAGAGTCGAGACTTTTACCACTGCCCAGTTGTAATGAGGCCACATTCCCAAGCCCCATGGAATCGGTGGAGGTCATGTGGGGAGCAGTAACAAGATGCCCCTCCTCCTCCAAGCCAAGGAGATAACAGTAGAGACCTAAGAGGAGCTGGAACTCACATCCCTATCCAGCAATAATAAGTCCTCCCATCTCAGCTGTCAACAGAGGTTGAATGAAGAAGCTGAACTTCTACCCACACCTGGCAGTAATGAGATGGTGTCCCCCAATTCTCTGCCCAAGCAGTGTCAGAGAAGTCAGCTAAAACAAAAGGTTTAAATAGAATCCAGAATCTTATATTACCTAAAATATCTAGGTTTCAATAAAAAAATCATACATCATGTGAAACTTAATTTAAAACTTTAATCAACAGATGCCAATCCCAAAATGACAGTTAAATTTATCTGACAAAGATGTTAAAGCAGCCATCTTAAAAATGTCACAACAAGCAATTATAAAACACGCTTGAAAAAAATGAAAAAAAAAATAAAGGCTCAACAAAGGAAGAGGAACTATAAAAGAGAAACAAATTAAAAATTTTACACTAAAAAAAATCAATAAGCAAAATAAAAAATTCAATGAATGGGCTCAACAGCAGAATAGAGAGGACAGAGGGAAGAATCAGCGAACAAAGTCAGATAATAGAAATTACCCAATCTGAACAACAGAGAAAATACAGGCTAAACAAAATAAATGAGCATAGGCTCAGAGACCTCTGGGGCTAAAATAAAATTTAATATTTTTGTCAACAGAAGGAGGCAGATAGAGGCTGGAACTGAAAAGTATTCAATAACTTCCCTAATTTCACACAGGATATAAACCTACATATTCAAGATGAGTTCAGTGCCCCACAAACAGAACATAGCCAAAGAAATCCACACCAAGACATATCATACTCAAGTGTCCAAAGGTTAAAAAAAAAGTTTTAAAAACAGTAAGAGAGAAATAACATCTTACCTATGATGAGAAAACAATTCAAAGGAGAGCAGGTATCTCATCATGAAAACTGGAAGGAAAGACAGTTTTCAAGCACTTAAAAAACAAAAGAACTACCAACTCAGAATCTTAAATCCAGCAAAAATGTATTTTAGGAATGATGAGGAAAGGAGGCATTCTCAAATGAAGAAAAACTAAGAGAACGTGTTAGAAGCAGGTCAACTATAAAAGAATGTTTACAGTTCTCCAAGTACGAAGGAACTGAGGAAGGAAACTTGAACATCATGTAAGAAGACAGAACATGCTAAGCCAAAATATAATTAAAACAACAGAATTCCCTGCTCCTGAGTTTTCTAAATTATGTATGGTGAGGAAAATATTATAACATTGATGTGGTTCTGAATTTATGTATAAGAACTATTTCAGACAATTATATCATAAATTGGGGAAAGCGTAGGCACATAAAGCAAACTAAGGTGTTTAGGCTTCACTCAATCTAATGAAATGTTAAAACCAGTAATCTGTAATAAATTATGTATATATAAAGTAACACCTACAGTAACTACTTTAAAAAGCTATACAAAGATATACACTCAAAACACTTGATTTATAGATAAGTCAAGATGTAATTCTACTATGAATAACCACATGGCAACAAACTGGACAATTTGGAAGAAATAGACAAGTTTCTAGAAACATATATTCCACTAAAACTGAATCAAGAAGAAACAGATCATTTGAACAGACTAATGACTAGAAGTGAAATAGAATCAGATGTAAAAAACCTCCCTGGAAACACAAGTCCAGGACCAGATGGCTTGACTGGGGAATTCTACCAAACATACAAAGAACTCATATCCATTCTTCTCAAACTTTTTCAAAAGAATGAAGAGGAGGGAATACTCCCAAACTTATTCAATGAAACCACCATACCCTGACACCAAAACCAGACACAGACACTATCAAAAAAGAATATTAAAGGCCAATATCACTGATGAACATAGATGCCAAAATCTTCAACAAATATTAGCTAACAGAATCCAACAGCACATAAAAAAGATCATACACTATGATCAAGTTGGATTCATCCCAGGGACACAAGGATGGTTCAACATATGCAAATCAATCAATGTAATACACCACATCAACATTAGAAAGAACAAAAATCACTTGATTATCTCAACAGATGCGGAAGAGGCATCTTATAAAATTCAACACCCATTTATGGTAATAACTCTTACCAAAGTGGGTATAGAGGGAACATACCTCAACATAATAAAAGCTATTTATGACAAACCCACAGCCAGCATAATACTTAACATTGAAAAATTGAAATCCTTCCTGCTAAAATCTGGACCAAGACAATGATGCCCACTCTCACGACCTCTATTCAACATAGTACTGGAAGTGCTAACCATAGCAATCAGACAAGAAAAAGAAATAAAAGGGATCCAAATTGGAAGAGAAGAGGCAAAACTGTCACTATATGTAGATGACATGATACTATATGCAAAAACCCTAAAGGCTCCACATAAAAACTACTAGAGCTGATAAGAGAATACAGCAAGGCAGCAGGATACAAGATTAACATACAGAAATCAGTTGCATTTCTTTACATTAAAAATGAAATATCAGAAAAAGAAAGTAAACAAGCAATCCCTTTTAAAATTACATCCAAAAAAATAAAATACTTAGGAATAAATCTAACCAGGGAGGTAAAAGACTTATACATGGAGAACTACAAAATATTGATTAAGGAAATTAAAGATGACTTAAAGAAGTGGAAAAATATCCCTTGCTCTTGGGGTGGAAAAATTAGTATCATTAAAATAGCCATACTACCCAAAGCAACCTACAGATATAATGCAATTCCTATCAAATTACCCATGACATTTTTCACAGAACTAGAACAAATAATCCTGAAATTTACGTGAAATCACAGAAGACCAAGAATTGCGAAAGCAATACAGAAGAAAAAGAACACGGTGGAGAATTAACCCTTCCAGATTTCAGACAATACTACAGAGCTACAGTAATCAAAACTGCATGGTACTGGCACAAAAAAAGAAATATGGATCAATGGAATAGAATAGAACGCCCAAAACTAAACCCACAGATTTACACCATACACAAAAATAAACTCAAAATGGCTTAAAGAATTAAACATAAGACAAAGACACTATAACCTCCTAGAAAAAAACATAGGCAAAACATCATCTTGACATAAATCTGAACAATATTTTCCTAGGGCAGTCTACCCAGGCAATAGAAATAAAAGCCAGAATAAGCAAATAGGACCTTAATTAAACTTATAAGCTTTTGCACAGTGAAGGAAACCACAAGCAAAACAAAACAACAACCTACAGAATGGGAGAAAGTATTTACAAAAGATGAAACTGACAAGGGCTGTTTCTAGAATGCATAAACAGCTCATTCAACTTAACAAGAAAAAAACAAAGAACCCAATCCAAAAATAGGCAGAAGACCTAAATAAGCAATTCTCCAATGAAGACATACAAATGGCCAACAGGCACATTAAAAAAAATGCTCAATATCAGTAATTATCAGAGAAATAGAAATCAAAACTACAATGAAGTATCACCTCACATCAGTCAGAATGGCCATCATTAAAAAGTCCATAAATGATAATGCTGGAGAGGGTTTGGAGAAAAGGGAACCCTCCTACACTTTTGGTGAGAATGTAGTTTGGTGCAGCCATTATGGAAAAGAGTATGGAGATTTTTCAAAAAACTGAAAACAGACTTACCATATGATTCAGCAATTCCACTCCTGGGCATATATCCAGAGGGAACTCTAGTTCAGAAAGATACATTGTGCCTCAATGTTCACAGCAGCACTATTTACAATAGCAAAGAGATGGAAACAACCTAAATGTCCATCAATAGATGACTGGATAAAGAAACTGTGGTATATTAATATGACAGACTACTACTTAGCCATTAAAAAGAATAAAATAATGCCATTTGCAGCAAAATACATGGACCTGGAGATTGTCACTCTAAGTGAAATAAGCCAGAAAGAGAAAGAAAAATACCATATGATATCACTCATATATGGAATGTAAAAAAAAAGACAAATGACCTTATTTACAAATCAGAAACAGACTCACAGACATAGAAAATAAACTCACAGTTACTAGCAGGGGATAGAAGGTGGGAAAGGATAAATTGGGAGTTCGTAATTTGCAGATACTACCATATATAACATACGTAAACAACAAGCTTCTTCTGTATAGCACAGGGAACTATATTCAATATCTTGTAGTATTCTATTTAGAAAAAAATGAAAACAAATGAATGTATATGTATGACTGAAACATTATGCTGTACACCAGAAATTGACACATTATAAACTGACTGAACTACAATTTAAAAAAAAAAAAGATGTAATTCTAAAAAAAATGTTCAAGTAAATCACAGGAATGCAAGAAAAAGAAAACGGAAATATAAAAAAAAAACAAAAATAAAAAAAAAAGGAGCAGACTTCATCTCTAACATATGAATAATTACATTTAATGTAAATTATAAAAATACACCAATTAAAAGACAGACTGGCAAAGTGGATTTAAAAATATGACCCACTTATATACTGTCTATAAAAAATTCACATCAACTATAATGATCAAGACAGGTTGAAAATAAAAGTATGGAAAATATAATATGCAAACATTAATCAAAAGAAAGCAAAAATGGCTGTATTAGTATCAGATAATGTAGACTTCAAAACAAAGAAAATTACCAGAGACAGAGAGGGACATTATCACGTAATGATAAATGGGTCAATACTCCAAGAAAACATAGCAGTCTTCAATATGTATGCACCCAACCAAAGAGCTGCAAAATGTATGCAGCAAAACTGATAAAGTGAAAGGAGAAACTGACAAGTCCACATTTATAGTTTCAGACTTTCACACCCATCTCTCACAAATTGATAGAACTATATCCAGTAAGGATACAGAACTCAAATACAGCAGCCAACAAGTGATAAACCACTCCACCTACCAAAAACTGAATACACATTATTTTCAAGGAACATATACCAAGACAGACCATATTCTATCCATACCCCGACCTCTTCCTTTTGTCAATATTCCCTACTGATTCACTCTACAGAAAGGCAACCTACCTTCTCAACCAATCTCTCTGCATTCAAAACTTAGAGACGCAATATATATGTCTGTGTCTATGTATGTATATATATGTACATACATACACACACACACAAAACTATGAATTTCCATGTTATCCCCCAAACCCAAAGGATATATATAGATGTAAGTGTGTATGAATGAATTTATTTATTTATTTATTTATTTATTTATTTATTCATTCATTCATTCATTCATTCATTCATTCATTTATTTCCATATATACATATATATCTGAATATATATATTTATCTGCTTTGGGACATTCTAGTCATCAGATCTCTAGTCACTAGGAAAAAAGAAAAGGTAAAGGAGCCTCAAATAAATCTCCCCAAAGGATACAACTCCATTTATTCTAGAATTTCATGGCTTGTTCAGAAAAGAAGTAGGATTAAATGGAATCTTGAGTCCAAACCATGTAAATGGCACAGACCAGAGCTATCAAGATGTTGTAGCTCCTGCAGAGGAAGTGCTTGTTTAGGGTATCTTCCAAAACTGGGACTGATCAAGCATTAAAAAAGAAAGATCAAGTAACTGGCATGACTGCTGTTTTAATTAGATCTAGCAACCAAATTTCATTATAAAGCCTAAAACTACCAGTAAGAAAGGGGAAAATGATTCTCTTTCAAGTGTACATTAATTTTAGGGCACAATTTAGAAAATTACCTCATCCAATGTACTGAATTGCCCATAAGAGTTATTATATTTCTCCAAAATGAGAGATTTATTATTTTCTAACCAGTTGTACCAAGTCCAATTAGAAGCAGAATATAACTTCTAGATATTTAAAATAGGACAGGCCAAGATTATAAAGGCCAACTGAGTAATTTATAGGAATTTTTTTAATATACTGCTAATACTCCATCAAGATACATTAAACTGCCACTTGGGAGAGTAATTTTCATTATATATAGATATAAGCTGTCCTTTTCTTCATTGTCACTCCCTGAAGGCTCTGTGTGTGTGTGTTTATGTGTGTGTTTCAGTGTTGATATCAGAGTTGAACAAAAATTTATTAGTCAGTTTGAAACTGTTCTATTGAATTATTCTTTTTGTTCTTCATTTTTTTTCTTTCACTGTTTTCATATGCTATGACATGATAGAGCAAGCACATCTGCACTCTTTTTCTCTTACATAAATTATTGGATAGTGAAAATATAAACACAGTTGTCTTGGGAGACAAATCTAAATCATAAAACCAAGTTTTCTCCTTGATTTTACCTTAAGTACAATACGAATTTGTAAAAAAAAAAAAAAAAGTATCCCACTAGGATTCAGCAACAAGATATAAATGCTCAGTGTAACCACTGAGTTCCTCAGTTTCCCACTGCAGGATGTGAATGTCAAGATCTCCCTTCTTTCTGCCTCATAAAGGAATTGTGCAATTTAAACTGACTCATAGGCATGAAGTACTGTTGAGTCCCTTGGGGTCAGGGGATGACAAAGAAATTTGTAGTCATATTATTTACAGTAACAGTTACATTGTGTTTCGTCTAAGTAGGTCTTTATAAACCTTAATTATTTTCCTTAAACCCCTGTGGATAAGGCTCTTTTGCTCATTTCACAAGTTAAAATTCAGACACTGGGAAGTTAAGTGATTTGCCCCAACCATATAACCCCCCGGAATTAGACTGACACTCACTGCAGTAAGGAAAAAAAGCTGAAGCATCCACAGGCCTTATAAATAGAATCACTGTATAGGATCTTTAATGTATGGTTGAGTAACATGCTTCTGTTGCAAGGAGCCAGAAAGATTCTTTAAAAATTTTATTTTTGACAGACTGTGGATTTTTCAATTGGAGAAAAAGGAGAGAGAGAACATTGAACAATAGGGTCAAAATCATTATCCCTGTTTTTAATGGAAATGTGGACTCAAGAGTTTACCTTTACTTGCCCTTGTTTGAAATCATGCCTAGGCTGTCTCCCTTCCAACCAGCGGGCACAGTTTATTTTGTTTTAAACAGCTTAGTTGGAAATTGCTCCCCTTTCTAAGCTCTCCTTAACAAAACATTTTGATAAAAAAATTTTTAAAAAACTGTTACTGGTATGAAGCATATGTTCCCTAGCTGAATGTTTAAATATTAGCTAAGTGAAGCTGTAAGAAGAAAAATAAGTACAGCGTTTTCCCTATGCATTTTGGGATTTTTGTTTACAGTGAGTGGAATTCCACAACTCACTATGAAGGAGTAAAACTGGATGTTCTCTTTGGTTTCTTGGCCGTTCTCCACACTGTGTCTTACATATATGAGCTGCAGGCCTTTGCACAGCTGGATAGGGTAAAAAGAGAAATTGACACAAGCAATAAAACAACAGTGGCCTTCAAACCATCTCTCTCTTGGGTTTTGGTTTGTCTTCTTGTTCGTTTGTTTTCCTGGCACTTCTTTTCTTGATTTTATTTTCAACTCCTTGGCAATACAAGAGAGGAAGACCAATAAGAGGTATTAAACTTTGTGAAGCTTCAGAAGAAGCCACAAAATATTCTTTTAGATAACTATTTTTTTTTTTTGGCTAAAAACCCAGACACTGGGAAGTAGAGGATTTGGAAATGAGACAAAGAACAGTGAAATCTAGAGGCATCTCCCTTCATCTTCCTTCTTTGGGCTGTAATATGGAATTATGTAAATACATGTTGCATTTCTAGGCAGTAATGTATGTTGTTAGGGAAGAATTCTGCAAGAAGAGTGCCATTTACCTGGTTATACCCACCCATGGTCTCATCAATAAGAGCCCAACAAGTTAATCTGGACCCAGGAAGTTGCATAAAAATGAGACTTCATGAAGGCTGGATTTGTGAGAATGCCAAGAATTAACATGAAATTGTTACAAGTTCAGGCTCTGAATCATATTAGATCTTTATCATCTTAAATTTCACATCTTAGATCTTTCATCTACTAATCACTACATTGGGCAAATTACTTACCCTATCAAACTCCTATCTATTTTCATAGAATTATTATTCAGAACAGCCAAAAAGTGTTCATCAACCCAAATGCTCATCAACTGATGAATGGATAAGCAAAATATGCATCATCCATACAATGGAATACTATTCATCCATAAAAAGGAATGGAGCAATGACACATGCTACAAAGTAAATGAGCCTTGAAAATACACTAAGTGAAATAAACCAGTCACTTCCATTATATGTATAATTCCATTTATATGACATGCCCAGAAAAAGTAAATCCACAGAGAGAAAGCAGATTAGTGGTTGCCAGGAGCTGGTGAGAAGGGAAAAATGAGAGTGGCTGTTTTGGCCGCAATGAAAATATGCTAAAATTAGATTGTGGTGATGGTTGCACAGCCTTGTGAATATAAAAAAAAATTACTGAATTATACACTTTAAAAGGGTTAGTTTTATGGTATGTGAATTATATTGCAGTTTGGGGAGAGGAGTAATCTGTTTCTCATCTGTTAAAGTAGATTAATAATAGTGTCTCTCTCATAGGATTGTTGTAACGATTAAATAAAATAATATAAGTAATGCACATTAACACTGTGACCAGCACATAGTAAGTGCCAAATTAATGTTCATTATTAATGAGAACTTGATTCAACTCACCATTCTTAGTTAAAATACTACAAACTATATAAGAAATATGCAGTGAGCTCTCATCTAACCTCCAGGTTACCTCAACAATGATCTGGTGATTGACCCAAACAGTGTGGTTAAAAAACTATTTCTTCTCCAGTCTGCATCCTCTTCTGTGAAACTCATGCTTATCTTTCCCCAAAGTGGATGATCAGATTTAGCAGCTAAAAATATAGGAAATTCAGTGAAATTTGTATTTTAGACAAACAACTGATGATGTTTTATGTAGTATAAGTATGTCCTACATGTTTCATAGAGCATACTTAAAATTATGTAACATTGGAAACATACCTATGTAAAAAAAATTATTTATTTATCTAAAATTCAAATTTAGCTAGGCATCTGGCAACCCTCCTACCCATGAGGTCTGGACTAGGCTGGAAGGCCTCTTTCTGGTGTCACAGAAGGCTCTTACTATGATGCCTTAGTAAATGCCCATGTTCAAAGTCCACCCATGGGGTACTGCATACTTATTAACAGATTTCTACGGTGATTCCATTCCAATATGCTCTGGAAAATGATGGCCTCACGCCTGAAGTCCTACAGCTCTTCCACTTCTGAGATGTCTATGCCTGAGTCTGTTTTCTAAGGAGACGCTGTTTCCCAAGGAATCAGCATTTGTCTGCACTGTGGCAACAGAAGAAGCAGATTAAAACTCTTAGTTGTAAAAGTTTTTCCTGTTGGGAGCAGAACAACTCCACTGTCATAGCTCCTTTCTGGATAATACCTACCTCTCTTTCCCAGCAATAACTGAGAAGAACTTAAGTATGTGATATCTGTGATTTACACTAAAACACAAATATACGTTAAAAAAAAAAAAAGTTTGACTGACAGTGGCTACTGCTGAAAATAACCCCAGTCATTAGGTACAGTTAAAACAACAATTGCCAAAACTAAACCTTTAGATCTTTAAGAATAAGGTAAATATTACATACAATAGTATAAATATAATGAATCTATCTGAAATTTAGCATTCAAAAGCAGCTCATTACTATTCAATTTGATATTTTCCCATTCTTTTAGAAATTCTATTCTACCAGGAGATTTCTCACATTTTTAGCAAATGTTTCAATATGGTGGACCTCAGAGACTGGTGAGAATCCGAATTTTATTCAGAGCAAGTGACTGTCCCATGTCAGTCATGGACAACTCAAGTCATAAATTATTCTGGAAAGTATCACTGACAGGACTAGCTACATAATTTGCAGGACCCAGTGCAAGATGAAAATGCAAGGCCCTTGTTCAGAAACCATTAAAAATTTCAAGACGATGAAAGCAGAGCATTAAGCCAACTGCAGGTAGTTCTGTTCAACCTTACAAGTCACATGCCCATGAAACCAGCCCTACCCACATATATCACAGAAGCCAAACTGAGTCAACATTTTGAGAGTACACTTACTGGTATTCCTCTTTCTGCAGGCCCGGTATTGAAATCATCTGATAAATAGTATTTTTTTTTCTTGATCACATTTGATGGTTTCACCTATCCTCTCAACCCTAAAAGAATAAACTATGTCCGTTGGCACGTTAGGTATTTTGAACTATGTGATGTGAATGTATTATCTACTCAAAAATGAATACATTTAAAGAGAGATTTGGAGTCTCACATTAAACCTAGCTAAAAAAGCAACATGCATTTAGAATGTATACAGGAGCCACCATTGGGGTGTTTTACTTTCCTATTTTTTATACAGTATGACTCAATGGAAAGGTATTTCTTAAGAACAATCATGATATATTCCAGGATGCTTTTAATAGAATTTACAAGGTAGAATGAATAAGGTAAAATCATTTCTGTGCCCCACAAGGTACTTCACCTCCTAATGCACAGTATTTTTTCAGTTTGAGTTCATTGTGAATTATATGACAATACAGTTCCCATCTTGATTTAGCAATTAAGGACCTAATTCAAGTTCAACGTTTTAACTTTTGGGGCTCTTTGATACATTTCTGTGTTCTGAAGTTCCTCTAAGGTTTATGCTCTTATCTTAGGATTTATTTTTCATGGATTTCATTTTCATACATCTTTATATTTTCTTCTTTTATTCTATGATCCTTTTAAACCACAAGAACTATTTTGTACAATGAAGTGGATAATTCTCAGCATTTATCCCAGAAAATAACAATGAATGTAGGAGAATTGAGTTAAAAGGTTTTGTACTGTTTTTGGTAGTATCAGCAGGCCTTGTGTGTCTTAAAGAACAGCTCACTCAACAAGGAAAGAGAATATTAAGAATAAAACTATGTATTCATAGAAAAATGAATAATTGTGTTAAGTCTAGAAACAAGCTCCAAACCAAGCTACATATTTATGATCAGATAAAAGTTAAAAGCAAGGCATAAACTTTCAACCTCCTACTAACACAACTACCAGACTTGGTCGTGATCCAGATTAGAACTAACATCTGGGAATATTATCAGTCTCACCTGTAAATAGCACCTGCACATTTTTCTGTTCATAGTGTTATTGGTTATTGTGAAAAATTAGGAACAACCTAAATGACCAACCAAAAGGGAATACGTAAGTAAATTATCTATCCAAAGAACAGAATATTATGCAACCACTAAAAATAATTATTTCAAAAAGTGTAATCATAGGATGACTAGTTAACACTGCTCTATGGTATATTTGAAAGTTGCCAAGAAAGTAAATCCTAGAAGTTCTGATCACAAGGAAAAACACTTTATTTTTTGGTATCTATATGAAGGGATGAATGTTAACTAATCTTACTGTGGTAATCACTTCACAATATACGTAAGTCAAATCAATATACTGTATACCTTAAACATACACATTGCTGTGTGTCAATTTTATCTCAATGAAACTGAAAAAAAAGCAAAGCATAATGTCATAGTAAACATTTCAGATATAATGTGGAGTACACAGAATATAATTTTGTTAAATTGATCCAGGGAATAAGGGTTAAGGAGAATAATAGTTGTGTGTTCTTCCCCACACATGGTCAGGCTGAAAGTAATTTTACTTTCTTTATTATAACTTATTCCAGTTACAAAAACTTTTGCAATAAATATGCATTATTTTATAAAAATGAGGAAAGTTATTTTTTAAGACAAATCAAGATTTTCCACAATCAAACCCTTGAATTCAGTAAATATGCCAATATACAAGCATCCTTCCTAAATTACAGCTCCATTCAAGTCACCCAAGGGAGAAATGTCCAACTACAAAAATGCCTAAACAAAAGATGTGCCTCAGAGATCTACAGAAACACAACATCCAAATTAATTAAGGCAACATATATGGACTTGATTCTTAAATTCAGTAATGTGGAAGAATAGCAGGTACATAAAAAATGAGACATTTGACCAAACTGAACACACAATTTTTATCAGTATTAAAGGCCCATATATAGGCCTTTCGAAAAAAATAGGAATGGTAAATAAGGATATAAATTGTAAACCAGGGCCCTCAATGTTCTTACTTGTCACTGGACTCCATATGAAAAGAATACAGAATTGTTTCAACACCCTGCATCACATAGGTAACACTGCCAGCACCTTGTCGCTTCCTGCAGCACTCCGAGCATAAAGGAACACACTGAAGGTGTGATCTGGATTCATGGACCCTAATGAGCAAGAGCCTCAGTGATACAAAGCCAACAACCACAAGTTTGAAAACTGTCTTCATCCTTTTGTATCTGCGGAAATAACATATTTTACTCTGGATTTCAAACCTCTGGTTATAGCTCCAAACAAATAAATCAATAGTATCGCACAAGTACTAACTGCCCACCAATGTGACAGATGCAGCTGGTGGTTTATCGCAAATATAAGGTGGAGAGAAGTATCATTACTGTGTCTACCACGTGCTGGGGAGAAGGCTGGAGTCTGGAATCTAGACCAGGATAGCCCCTCCTGGAACCCCAAGAAGGAAATTTCCTGAATCCTTAGTTTTCTGTGTGATAGAATGGCTTTCAGGGCCTCAGAAGCAATATGCAATTTTCTCTGAGATCTTTTCTTACTTCTTTTAAAACCATGCTCTGAAACTTACAACCAAGAGTATTCTATCCAGCAAGGCTCTCATTCAGGTATGATGGAGAAATCAAAAGCTTCAGATACAAACAAAAGCTAAAAGATTTCAGCACCACCAAACCAGCTTTACAACAAATGTTAAATGAACTTCTCTAGTCATCAAACCACAGGAGAACAAAAAGAAAGGGAAAAAAAGACCTACAAAAACAAACCCAAAATAATTAACAAAATGGCAATAAGAACGTATGTATCAATAATGACCTTAAATGTAAATGGATTAAATGCTCCAACCAAAAGACACAGATTGGCTGAATAGATACAAAAACAAGACCCATATATATGCTATCTACAAGAGACCCACTTTAGAGCTAGAGACACATACAGGCTGAAAGTAATGGGATGGAAAAAGATGTTCTATGCCAATGGAAATCAAAAGAAAGCTGGAGTAGCAATACTTATATCAGACAAAAATAAAATTTTAATAAATACTGTTACAAAAGACAAAGAAGGACACTACATAATGCTCAAGGGATCAATCCAAAAAGAGGACATAACAATTATAAATACATATGCACCCAACATAAAAGCACCTCAATTGTTAACAGACATAAAAGGAGAAATCAACAATAACACAATAATAGTGGGGGATTTTTAACACCCCACTTACATCAATGGACAGACCATTCAGATAGAAAATCAGTAAGGAAATACAGGCCCTAAATAACACATGAGACCAGATGGACTTAACTGATATCTATAGAGCATTCCATCTGAAAGCAATAGAATACATGTTCTTCTCAAGTACACATGGAACATTCTCCAGAATTGATCACATGCTGGCTCACAAAGCAAGCCTCAGTAAATTTAAGAAAACTGGAATCATACCAAACATCTTTTCTGACCGCAACAATATAAGGTTAGAAATCAACTACAAGAAAAAAACTGCAAATATGTGGAGGCTAAACAACATGCTAGTAAACAACCGATAGATCACTGAAGAAATCAGAGGAAATCAAAAAACACTTTTAGACTAATGAAAATGAAAACACAATGATCCAAAACCTCTGGGATGCAGTAAAAGCAGTTCTAAGAGGGAACTTTATAGCAATATAAACCTACCTCAGGAAAAAAGAAAAATCTCAAGTAAACAACCTAAACTTATACCTAAAGTAGTGAGAGAAAGGAGAACAAACAAAACCCAAAGTTAGTAGAAGAAAAGAAACCATAAAGATTAGAGCAGAAATAAATGAAATAGAGAATTAAAAAAACAATAGAAAAGATCAATGAAACTAAAAGCTGGTTCTTTGGAAAGATAAACAAAATTGATAAAGCTCTAGTCAGATTCATCAAGAAAAACATGGAGAGGGCCCAAATTAATAAAACTAAAAATGGAAAAGAAGTTAAAACTGACACCACAGAAATACAAGTGATCATAAGAGGCTACTATGAGCAACATAACCCCACTGTTCATAGCAGCACTATTTACAGAAACAGCCTAAATGTCCATCAACAGATGACTGGATAAAGAAGATGTGGTATATTTATATAATGCAATTACTATTCAGCCATAAAAACCAACAGCATAACACCATTTGCAGCAACATGGATGTTCCTGAGAATGTCATTCTAAGTGAAGTAAGCCAGAAAGAGGAAAAAAAAATACTATATGAGATCCCTCATATGTGGAACCTAAAAAAAAAAAAAAAAAAAAAAAAAAAGAAAGAAAGAAAAAGGAACATATGAACAACTATAAATGAACAAAAAGGACAATGTAGAAGAAAGTGAACAATTTCTTAGAAAAGTACAATTTGCCAAGACTGAACCAGGAAGAAATAGACACTATGAATAGACCAATTATCAGTACTGAAATTGAAACAGTAATTTTAAAACTGCCAACAAACTAAAGTTCAGGACCAGATAGCTTCATGGGTGAATTCTACCAAACATTTAGAGAAGAGTTAACACCTATCTGTCTGAAACTATTCTAAAAAATTGCAGAGGAAGGAACACTTCCAAACTCATTCTATGAGCTCATCAACACCCTGATACCAAAACAGACAAAGACATCACAAAAAAAGAAAATTACAGGCCAATATCACTTATGAATATAGATACAAAAATCCTCAACAAAATACTAGCAGGTTGACTACAACAATGCATTAAAAGGATCATACACTATGATCAAGTGGGATTTATCTCAGGGATGAAAAGATTTTTAAATATCTGTAAATCAATCAATGTGATACACAACATTAACAAACTGAAGAATAAAAACCATATGATCATCTCAATAGATGCAGAAAAAGCTTTTGATAAAATTCAACATCATTTATGATAAAAAAAAAATCTCCAGAAATTAGGCATAGACAGAACATACCGCAACATAATTAAGCTCATATATGACAAACCCACAGCTAACATCATACTTAAGGGGGAAGAGCTGAAAGCATTTCCTCTAAGATCAGGAACAAGACAAGGATGGCTACTCTCACCAGTTTTATTCAACATAGTTTTGTAAGTCCTAACCAAAGCTATCAGAGAAGAAAAAGAAAGAAAAGGAATCCAAATGGGAAACAAAGAAATAAAACTGTGTTTGCAGATGACATTAAACTATACATAGAAAACTCTAAAGAAGAGACCAAAAACTACTATAACTCATCAGTGAATTTGGTAAAGTTGCAGGATACAAAATTAATATACAGAAATCAGTTGCATTTCTATACATTAACAACAAAATAGCAGAAAGGGAAATTAAGGAAACAATACCACTTATTATTGCACCAAAAAGAATAAAATACCTAGGACTAAATCTACCCAAGGAGCCAAAAAAAAGGTACTCAGAAAACTATAAGACACTGATGAAGGAAATGGAAGATGACATAAACAAATGGAAAGATATACCATGTTTTTTGATTGGAAGAATCAATACTGTTAAAATGGCCATACTATCCAAGGCAATATACATATTCAATGAAATCCCTATCAAATTACCAATGACATTTTTCACAGAGGTGAAACAAAAATGTTAAAATTTGTATGGAAACACAAAAGACCCTGAATAGACAAAACAATCTTGAAAAACAAGGATGGAGCTGGGGAATCATGCTCTGAGACTTCAGACTATATTACAAAGCTACAATGATCAAAATAGTATGGTACTGGCAAAAAAAAAAAAAAAAAAGACACACAGATCAATGGAACAGGATAGAAAGTCCAGAAATAAACCCACACACTTATGGTTAACTAATCTATGACAAAGGAGGCAAGAATATACAATGGAGAAAAGACAGTCTCTTCAATAAGTGGTGCTGGGAAAACTAGACAGCTACCTGTAAAAGACCAAAATTAGAACATTCTCTAACACCATACAAAAATAAACTCAAAATGGATTAAAGACTTAAATCTAAGACCAGATACTATAAGACTCCTAGAGGAAAACAAAGGCAGAACACTCTTGGACATAAATCACAGTAATTTATTTTTTAAACCAGCTCCTGGAGTAATGGAAATATAAGCAAAAATAAATAAATGGGATCTAATTAAATTTAAAAGCTTTTCCATAGCTAAGGATACCATCAAAACGAAAAGACAACCTACAGAATGGGAGGAAATATTTGCAAATGATGCAACTGACAAGAGACTAATTCCAAAATATACAAACATCTTATACAACTTAATATCAAAAAAAAACAAGCAAGTCATTCCAAAAATGGGCAGAAAACCTAAACAAGCAATTCTCGAATGAAATACAAATGGCCAACAAGCACATGAAAAAATGCTCATCATCACTAATTCTCAGAGAAATGCAGATCAAAACTACAAGAAGGAATCACCTCACACCAGCCAGAATGGCCATCATTAAAAAGTCTATAAATGATAGTTGCTGGAGAGGGTGTGGAGAAAAGGGAACTCCCTACACTGTTGGTGGGAATGCAGACTGGTGCAGCCACTATGGAGGTCAGTATGGAGGCTCCTTAAAAACCTAAATAGACTTACCACATGATCGTGCAATCCCACTCTGGGGCATATACCCAGAGAAAAATAAAATTCAAAAAGACACATGCACCCCAATCTTCATAGCAGCACTATTTACAATAGCCAAGACATGGAAACAACCCAAATGTCCATCAACAGATGACTGGATAAAGAAGTTGTGATGTACATATACAATGGAATACTACTCAGCCATAAAAAACATAAAATAATGCCATTTGCAGCAACATGGATGGACATGGAGATTGTCATTCTAAGTGAAGCAGGCCAGAAAGAGAAAGAAAAATGCCATGTATCAGTTATATGTGGAATCTATTAAAAAAAAAGAAAGACACAAATGAACTACTTATTATTCATAACTTAGATGACTGATTTCTTGAATATGTGTAAGTACATTTGACTTTCCCTTATGATTGGATTACCATATTCTGATTCTTATTTTGTGGTTGGCTTTATTCCTTTGATAACTGTGTAAGTTTAAAAAGATAAAGTTCTAATCTGTTCTTAGAAACAATGATTAGCACAGACATGTAAACTAAAAAAAATGTGCAGTATATATGTGTATTTACATACAATATATTGTATATGTGCAGTCAAGCTGTAGCAATTCTATCTAATAAAACTGAAAACTGGAAAAACACACACACACCAAAAGCTCCTCAGAGGATTCTTCAGCCATGATTAAGAATCACTGATTTAATCCAGCCTCTCATAACCTGTAAAATGGCTTGTCTGAGGCCATTTAAGCTGGTCAGGACCACAAAATACCTCTCTACTCTCCCTTGAATCTGCACTGAACCAGGACTATGGCTTCTTTTCAAAAATATTCAAGAAATTCTCTTAGAAAAAGTGCTAGCTAAAAGACCTAAGGAAAATAAAAACCAAACATAATTACAAATATATACACTAGTTAATATACTGTATCACAATAGGTATCTTTTAAACATACTTCTGAATCTGTGATTAATTGCAATTGCTCATTAAAGGTGTTCTATTTTTTTGCTTTCATTATAGAGAGTGCAAAATTTTTCAGAGAAGCCAAATGAAAAGATGCAGACTAACGGGCAGTGCTTTTGACCACATCCTCTGTATGATGCACTGAAAACCATCAGTTAATGAGCTGATCCTAATGGTGCTCATTTCCCAGCAACCACAACGGGCTTGTATCCTGGGAGACAGAATGTGTTTCTGGTCACTCATTCTAATCCCAGAAATCAAGGAAAATAACAGACTCTCACATGGCCAGACCAAGCAGGTAGTACTGTAACAAGAGAAGCATGGGCTTTTAACAGTAAATGCCAGGGACGAAAAAAGAGAAATGAAAGAGACTGATCATTCTCTGCCTACAAACACAATGTTTATAAATCCCAAAATCTGAGACTGTAAGTGTATGTTTCAGGCTACTAAAATAAATTATTTCAATCCACAAGGTAAAGAAGATAAACTGTCAATAGCTGGATCCTACATTAGCATGATATCTTTGGTCACTTATGGATAGGTCAATTTTATGGAAATGTTTCAAACAAATCAAAATGCTAAAGACAGCAGGGTTAAAAATAATTTTTAATTTTACTTTTGAGAACACAAATTTTTAAGTCCTTTAGCTCAACCATCTATGCAAAGTGCTCATTAAAAATATTATCTAGATTTTTTTTTAATTTGCTCATTTCTTGCATAATATTAGAATCCAACACATTCAGCAAACATGGATTGTAGTGCTTACTATGTGACTGATTGAGAACATGCTATAGCAAGGTGACTAGCTGGGAAATTAACTTTTGTTTTTGCTTCCTGTGTGTAGATTCATCTGAAAGAAAGCATCTGTATTCCTCAAGTTGGGTCCTCACTGTCAGAAAAGGAAGACAGGTTCATTTGTGGTGGGTATGTGGCCAGCTACTGTGGGCCATCTTTTGCTTCCTCAGGTCCTACTGCTGAAAGAAGAGGCAGGATGAACCTTTTCTGTATTAGGAAGAGTGAAAGGAAGAAGGCATTGCTCTTCTGGATAACACAGGATTGGGAATAAGAACAAGGCTTACAAGAGATTCTGTAGTAACTTAGGGGCAGGGTCTTCAATGTGTCAGGCCCATAAAGGGCACAGGACACAACATCAGGAGCCCAGCCTATCATGTGGAGTCTCCAGAGAACTGGACAAGGATATGGATCTGGAGATGGGAAATCACAATGTTAGGTACACAAATGGAACCAGTCCCCGAACCACAGGATCATGTGACCAAAAGAATAAGCAATCACAGAGCAACCCTGGCCTGGGACCATGGACTTGCCTCACCCAAGAATCAAGAGGCTGCATGACCTCTTTTCAGGGTAACAGAAGTCCACAGCATAATACAACACAAGGTCAGAGACCTGTGAAAATGATTAACACTGGACTTCTCAGCAATTTGGACATGCAGGAGCTAATACCAGCTCCAATAAAGTTCCTCTCAAAAATGACAGAATTATTTATTGAATATGAAGAAAATTGACATCTATTTTATATATATATATTATATATATATATAAAAACTTGATTAATAACTTGTTACTAAATTCACTTGTATGTAGTACAATTATATTTTCTTTAGCCATAATCTAATTCAGATTGTTCTGTGACAATGCAAGGAAAAAAATGGGCGTCAAAGTGGATATCATATAATACTCCTCTCCACATAAATCCCTACCTCTCATCAAACTAGAGAAAGATTTCCTGAGATCTTACTAGAGACATCTAAAAGGTACTTAATTTAAATGTGAACAGTCTCTCACACATAATCTCATTTAGACAAATGTATGTGTTAAATTCCCACTGTATGTCAGACAAATTTGTATTAAACTCTCATTAGATGTCAGGCTGTGCCAGATGCTGAGGATACACTGGAGAGATAGAGAAATGGGCTTCTGTCCTCACAGAGTTTAGTTCAGTGAAAAATCAAGAAAACTTATCAAAAGTAAAAATTCTGTAGATGACATATGGGAGAAGGGCATTTTCTGTAGTAGCAAATAGAAGAACATAACAAACTAGGCAGGGATGGAGATTAGGAGGAAGTAGAAAAATGACAGGAAAAAGATGACTTAGCCAGGTGACCACTGCATATATTACAACTTCTATCTTTTTAACCACCAAAATGAAAACACAGTGTGTTTCAACATAATAAAATCCTTCAAGACTACTGGATCATTTCATTTGATACAATACAATATTAATATCATACCTAATAGAGGGGAGGGGAGGGGAGGGGAGAGGAGAGTGAAAAGCACCTCTCCTGTCCATATATATATATATACACACACATACATACACACACACACACACACACACACACACACAACCAGCCACCATCCTACTTTTCTGCTGCCTTTCACAGCAAAACTCTTTGGAAAAGTGCTATATTCTTGCCATTCCAATTCCTTACTCACCATCCCTCCTCTATCCACTCCAGCCAGACTTTCCTCCCTACCACCCCATAGAAATGAGTCTTACCAAGATCACTAATTACCTCCTTTTTTTCCAAAGCCCACTGACAATACTCAGTCTTCATCTTATTCATCTTCTCAGCCTCATTTGGTATTGTCTGCACTCTCCTTGAAATTTGTTCTGCACCAGATTCCTATACTCCTACCTTCCCTGATTTTCCTTCTGCAGTACCAAATACTCCTTTTCAGACTCATGTTAGCTCTGCCTCTTCTATAAAACTCTGAATGTTGCTATATCCTCAGGGTACAATCCTCAGGACTCTCCTTCTCTCAACGTAGCCTTCCTCCCTAAGAGATCTCATGCATCTTTATGGTTGCAAATACCATCCACACACTGATGACTCTCAAATTTCTCTCAGGTTCAGTTCTCTCCCCAGAAGTTCCAGTTTCGTCAAGCATCCTGCCAACTTGACAGCTCTTCTATAATGTATGTGGCCAAACAGAACTCTTGATTACCATTATCTTGTAAATCTATCCCCATTTCAACCATCAAGCTTTTCTCATACCAATAATGACATCATCATTCAGGCAGTTGCCCAAGTTAAAAAAAAAATCTATGTGTCATCTTGACTCCTTCTCCTTCCCTCATGTTTCACATCCAATCTATCACAAACTTCTAACTTCACTTAACCATACCTCCAAGATATTTATTTTTTTCATTTTTTTTACTTAATAATTACCTAGATAGCATTTTAAGCATTTTACAAATACTAATTTATCCAATTTTCATGACAGTCCTTGAAGGTAGGTACTATTTTTAACCTCTACTCTACAGATGGATAAACTGAGCACCAAAAGAGTTTATGTAGCTTACCCAAGATCATGCAGCTAGAAAATATTCTGAATCTTTCCTCTCCTCAGTGCCTGCACTATTACAGTCCTATTAAACAAGATAACTATTTTCACTTGCCAGGACCCCTGCAGGAGAACTTAAACTGGTTTCCCTGTTCTAACCCTTGCTGTAGTCCCCAGGCCACCCCCTCCGTAATACCTCCTCATAGCAGTCAGAGTGAGCTTTTTAAAGCATAAATCAGACCACATCACTTACAGCTAAAAATTTCCCCTTTGGTTTCCCATCACAGAATAAATTTCCCTGAGGCCCTACATAGCCTGTTTTCTTTCTCTCTACATTTTTCCTTAGTCCTTACTCTCTACTGTCTTTTTTTCTTTCCCTCAAATTTGCCAAGCATTCTGATCTCTGGAATTCTTTTAGCTGTTAATACTTCAGACACTTCCTGATCTTAACATGGCTGCCTCCTCTTTCTTAGCAATCTCAACTCAAATGTCATTTCCCCAGAAGGGTCTTCTCCAACCCAGCCAAAGAAGCATCTCTTGCCCTCTAGTCACTCTCTAGCCTGTGATCCTGTTACAGCTTCTTGATAGCACTTGTAAGTCCCTTAAATTGTTTTATTTACCTATGTATTCATCATTTTATCTCAAGGACCTAAGACTAATCCTTCCATACATATTTGTTGAATGAATAAATGAACTAAGTCTGACTGATACTCCTAAGACCCACTCCAATGCCCACAACCAAAGAGGAAGACAGCAGATTCCAATTTCACAATATAACTTACTTCCCAGAACAATTCCAATATTGACCCTCATATATAAGCAGGGACATAGACTCTGGGTATCAGTTAGGGGAATGGTGGCTTTTGCAGAGAAAGCAGATGTGCTGTAATTTAAGAAGCTAACAAGTTAATTGAGAAGCAAACAACAACAACTGAGACACTAGTCAACAATATACAGCAGTATATAACTAAGTGCTTTTTTTTTTCAGTCTAGGCAGAAGTTCAAAGGAAAGATCAGTGAGGAAGGGAGAACAAGAGAACAAGCAGTCCTTTGGCTCCTGAGTTCAAACAGCAAGTTCAAATCAGAGAAGGCTTCCAGGTTGAATGAATGAGATATCCATGGGCCTAAAAGGAAGGGCAGAACCTACACGTTCAGGTGAATAGAGTACACCAGGCTGATACAAAGGAAGGAATGAATTTAGAATCATTGTGAAGCCAGTAGAACCAGCCTGCTGCCTGGAGGACAGGAATGGTGGGAGCTCCAAAGGAACAATGTGTTTTAGGCCTGAAGCAGTAGGAAAAAGGGAGGAGATAATCATGATTAAAGCCACATTGAAAAGAAGATTAGAGTGACAGCAAAAAACAGCTACAAAGCAACACACAAGCATATGTAAGGTAATATTCAGTCTTTACATAAAGGACTGGAGAGACAAATGATAGAGTGATTAGAGTAGGATAGAGCTGGTCATAGAATCTCAAAACAGGGGACTTTTGAACTAAGCCTTAAAAGAATAAATGAGAGTAGGGTGAAGCATTTCAAGCGGGGGGAAAAAAAAGGGGGGATAAGCATTCCTTACTTCCTGGGAAGTAACAGTCAGTTTAAGTAAGGATAGGAGGAGATATGCCACTAAGTTCTCCTGGAGTAGTGAGGCCCTATTGGAACATAAAGAAAAAGAACGCTGAAAGTTAAGAGAAAGTTGATGGCATCTCAAAGTGTATCCAGGAAGATGAGCGCAAGGCAGAGAGGTCCTATGAGGGGACGGGTGGCTGCCCATGAGTAGAAAGTGGCAGACCAAAAAAAAAAAAAATCACTCTGCTGGCATGACACAGGTTCTAGTTGGATAAGGTGACCCAAGCCCCAAGCTTAACACTTGGCATAGGAGCTTAAAAATTACTGTAAATCAACTACACTTCAATCAAAAAAAGTTAAACTCTTGGGGAGCTAGGCAGTATTGGATTATGTGATGTCAAGAACAGGGCAGCCCTGAGAAAACAGAATTATCAATCAGATTCAACTCCATTTTAAAAATAAAATCTGGACAGCTGAGACTCCAAAAAATATATAGAGAGAGAAAGTCAAGCAGAGAATTAAAAACTGTTTCTTTGTCTTAAAGCCAGGGGAACCAGATAGTATAGTGTAGGAAACAGTAATTGGGAAGGAAGATAGCTTTAGGGCCTAGAATCTACATCAGTGTGTTAGCCTGGTCCAGTGACAAGGAAGCTAGAAAAGGACTAGTGATGAAGACTAGACATGAGAAATTTGAGTGTGTGTAGTAAGCACACATTTGGATACCGGTTATGGCTGGCAAAGATTTCACACTACTCTATCTCATCTGACTGCAAAAAAGCCCTCTTTCAAATTCTTGTAAGGTAAGCGTACAATAAGCCCCCCTACATACTCCTGATCTCCTTTACCTTGCTCTACCTTTTATTTTTCCAAAGCGTTTGTCACCTTCTAACATACTATATGACTTCATTTATTCAACTTACTATTTTTTGTCTATCTGCCATAAAATGTAAGTTCCACAAGGGCAGGATCTTTGTTTTGTTCAAAAATAGTTTCCCTCCAGGAAACCAAAATTTACAATATCATACTGTAAGTTCTGGTTTAGAGGAAAGGAGAAGGGGCTATTTCAGTTTAGAAGAGAAAGTCTAATTCTGCCATGCAGAGGAGAAAAGAGAAACTGGGACAAAGGATGTAACATTTGGGCTCAGTTTTGAATTATGAGTACGATGAAGAATGAAAAAAGAAAATATATCATTTTTGTAAAATGTTACTTGACAAATCTGATTCCAAATTATTTGGCCTTTTCACTCTGTACAATTGCTTCTAGAGTTTCATTAGATACAATTCATATTCACTTCAAAGGTGAAAATGAACTTCAGGGTTGTTTATCACAAATGAATTTGGAGGATTCCGGTTCTCCCGGCTCCGGTGAAGGCATGGCCAAGTTGAAGAACCACACCATATACAACCAGTCCCGAAAATGGCACAGAAACGGCATCAAAAAACCCTGATCACTACTATACAAATCTCTTAAGGGAGTGAACCCAAGTTCCTGAGGAACATGCACTTTGCCAAGAAGCACAAGAAGGGCCTGAAGAAGACACAGGCCAACAACGCCAAGGCCATGAGTGCACGTGCTGAGGCTGTCAAGGCTCTCGTAAAGCCAAAGGAGGTCAAGCCCAAGATTCCAAAGGGCAGCAGCTGCGAGCTCAGTCGACTTGCCTACATTGCTCACCCAAGCACGGGAAACGTGCTCGTGCCGGCATCGCCAAGGGTCTCAGGCTCTGTCGGCCAAGGACAAGGCTCAGACCAAGGCTGCAGCTTCAGCTTCAGCTTCAGCTCCGGCTCCGGCTCCAGCTCCGGCTCCCAAAGGCTCCCAGGCCCCCACAAAGGCTCCAGAGTAGAGGCTTTCATCTATTGATGTGAGGATATAAGGACTAGTGTGACCCCTGGGCTGCTGTCTGCATGGGGCTCATGTCTACCTGTGCTGTTTGGACCAATAAACCTGAGGCAGGATCTGTCAAAAAAAATGGATTCAGATATACTATTTTCTACTCACTGGTAGAGTTGTAACATGAAGAAATAAATAAAGATCAATGTGGGAATGACTGTCTTTCATTATTGATATTTTCTAAATAATAAATTTACTCCAAAAAAAACAAGTAAAATTCATTTTTAATCACATAGGAAAGAACTAACAAGTATTTAAGAATCCTTCACACTGATGAGGGGATGGACTTCATTGTTTTAGGAGTCTTAAATCATTTGGAATATATGAATCAAAAATACCTTTTGTTTACCTTTTAAAGTGTCCTGTATTATTTGTTTTATTGAACTTCATGGAGCTCTTATTAATGAATCATGTACACTTTATAGAACTAATTAACCTTGACGTTTATTAATTTCTTATACTTAGTGACTGATTATGTTTCAATGAGAATATTAAGCAATATACTAAATAGGGAAGACATTTCCCCAAACACATGTGGGGTAATATCTCAAAGTGGCCCAGCAGAACTCCCATGGAGTGACGTGTGTGGCAAAAACTAATCCATCTCATTTTATCTGGCACTGATTAGACCCTAAGCTACTATGTCTTATCTAGTTCTCCTTTTTATAAATAAATGTGTGGAATTTAACATGCGTGCAGAAGAAAGCATATGCATTATAATGATTAAATAAATTTTTAAGAGACTTTTCTCCCCCAAATGTTTTACATTGTTATCTCATTTGGTCTTCATACAACTTGATTAGAAGTAAAAATGGAAGTAAAAATCTTTCCTAAACCACCATGAAAAAAAAAGTCCAAACTCTCAGTCACAATCCAGTTCTCCAAATCAAGGTCAAGTATTATTTCTCTCCCACTGGTATAAACAACGGGCTGAATACTTTGGGGACAAGGGGGGAGAGGCAGCAAAAACACAGATAATTAACATATACTCCCTCCCTCATCAAGCTCATATTTTAGTGGAGTCAGCTAAAACAACTGCAAAACAGCACTCTCTACTTTGTGTTATTCTTTACTGTCCTAAAAGAACAGAAAATTGTTCCCCATCTCAGTAAGTACTAAGATTTCCGTTCCAATTGAACAAGCTAGAAACTCAAAAATCTTCCAATTCTTCCTCCTCCCTCCTCAGCCACATCTGATAAAGTCCATGAGCAAGTCCTGTCAATTTTGCCTCCTAAATATTTCTCATTTTTTCCATCATCATTGGCATCACCTGAGTTAAAGCCACCATCATAGCCCATATGTATGAATTGCAACTGCCTCCTGAATTCTCACTGCTTCCATTCTGGACCTGCCCGATGTATTCTGCATGCTGCAACTGGAGTGACCTTGTAAAAACACAAATCTAACCGTAAGTTCTCCAACTCAAACCACTCCAGAAACTTATCAAAACCCTTCTGGTAAAGCCCAAATTCCTTACACTGGACTATAAGGCCTTATTTGATGTAGCCCCTGACTAACTCTCTAGACCCAACATCTACCACTGTTCCACTCTTTGCTTTCTGCTACTTGGGCCTTCCTTCAATTCCTTGAATATTCCTTAGTCTTTACTCCTCCTGGCATTTCCACTTGTTTTTCTCTTTATCAAGAATGCTCTGCCCCCACCTCACCCTCTATTCACAGCCCAATTTTCACTTTTTTATGGAAACATTCATTGACTTCCCAGCCACAATCAGTTCCTCTCATAAAACTTCACACTCCTAAAGAATATACATATATATATATATGTATATATATATATAAAGATATAAAGATATATATGTGTATGTGCATACCTGAATCACTATGCTGTACACCTGAAACTAACACATTATAAATCCACTATACATCAATTAAGAAAAAAAACTTCACACTCATCTTTCATAATACCCATCACAACTTATAACTATTTATTGTGTGATTGTTTATGTAACATCTATCTCCTAATTCTACCCTCTTCCGACTGCACTGTAAGATCCATGAGGACAAGGACAATATCTTTGCTTCCTTTCTATCCTCATAGCCTAGCGTCTTGCAAGGTACCCTGTAGGAGCTCAATAATATGTACTAATTCAACCAAAGGATGGCTAAAAGAAGAAATACTAAGATACAGATTACATGAACGAGGTAATAGTGGAAATGAGTGGTAAGGGAAAAGCAAAAGTGTGATCATCTTACAGGGCAAGAAAGGGACTTCCAGGTTTTAAGAACAGTGAGAAACAAAGATGCAGAGTTATAAAGTCATTAAGAAGGAGAGGGACAATGAGGAATCCAGACTTACTGGGTTAAGTATAGGGTATACTGGAATACTAGCCCAGAAAGATGTGGTTCTGTCAATAAAAAGCCTGGAACGGAGGATAAAAATCAGTGCTTGCTAACATAGTGAGCCACTGTAATTTTAAGAGCAGGAGTTGACATGTAAAAGTGAATTTTATATATATATATATATATATAAAATTCATGGCAACAAACAACTACCTAGTGACACAAAATCATAGAAAGCCACTCTCTCTGTGCTTACAGATTTTTAATACTACAGGGACCCTTAAAGATCATCTTGCTTCTGTTTCTTGAATTCCTTCAGGAATCTCCTCTGCAAAAGCTATCCACAATCTCTTACAACACCTAGACAACTAAGCATACACCATATCCAGAAACATTCCATTTCTATCTTGAGCCCCTCTAATTATCGACTAGGAATGCCTCTAATAAAGTCAAATCTGCATACACATTGCCCTACTTCTACCCTGAAATTCTTTACTCTTTTTTCTGTTGCTTGAAGATAATGTAGATCTGCCCTAAGTATTCTCTGTGCCTTTGATAACTACCCAAATACTTTCTTGTCTCTTCCCTGGACTCTTAATTGAATCAGAAGACCAAACATTTTAGTAAATAATCTAAATATTTAAATACAACTAAGAGTGAACTTATATTATTGATGTCCATGTATTACAGGCTAGTGACAAGGATGTAAATAAATGACTTCCAAAGATTCCTTCCATTCTTCTCAAACATAGTAAGTGCTTCCTGGACAGGATCACCATATAAGGTACAATGACAGGAATGAAGCAGGCAGAAGTCAAAAGAAAGGAGAAAAAAGGGCTCTTCCCTTCATGCCTTGCCCTCCACAGGCTGTTCTGAAGTCAGCAGTTGTCATGAGGTTAGTCACTAAATCCGTTTCTAAGAAATGAATTCAAATTAAAGCCAAGTACAGCAGGCATTGCTTCCAGAATAATTTGAATCTTCAAGCTGTGCTAAGTGCCTTTTTGCCTCTACACTTGAAAATTACATTTTTCAGTTTGTTTTTATTTGAAAGAAAATGGTTTAGGTGATTATAGAGGAGTAGCTTGTCAATTCCACACAAATTCCACGCATGATTTCTATGCTAAATTCCAAGTCTCTTTAATAGATAATTTATATTCCTCTAAGATAGTTTTATTTTAGAATAATAAAAGCCCTCAAACTTCCCAGAGGCAAAAAAAAAAAACAAACAAAAAAACAATGATACTCAGTGTGAGATCTAAGAGCTAAGCTCTTGCCAGAGGCCTATCCATCTTGCAAGATCAAGAGATACTCTCTCCAGTAGTTCTTCATGGGTGACTGAAAACTGTAGAAGAGTGATGAGTCACAAACTGTTGTCCTGGACTTAAGTTCCACCAATGTCAAAAGCAAAAGAAAGATAAGAATTCCTCAGGATCCCTCATTTGCAAAATTCCACGTCTCCTGATAACCATTTTCTTAAATTCAATTTTTATTTATTCATTTGGCAAAGACTGACTGATCATCTATTATGTGACCAGCACTGTTCTGGGTGCAGGGAATGTAACAGTGAACAAAATAGAAAAAAACTGCTGAAGTTCACATTCTAGGGGAAGGGAAACAGATCATGAGATTTGTGTTTATGTTGTTCTGCTAAAAAGAAAAAATACAGGATGACATCCTAGACAGTGACTATTGGGGCTTGGGGCAGATTACACAGGGTGATCAGAAGAGCCATTTCAGTGAAGATATTAGAAGCAAACAAGTGACAAGAAAATCTACCCACACAAAAAGGGCTTGGGAAAGAATATTGCAGGCAGAAGAAAGAGCAAGTGCAAAGGCCTAAGAGAGCTATTCTGTGAGCATGATTACAAGAATGCTGTCAGGAGAATTTCAACATATTTAGTGATAGTGGATACCTTACTTCATTTGAGCATTCAAGTGAGTGCTCAAAGATCAAGGCACTCATTCTCCCAGCTGCCAGACTGTTGCAGCTGAGTCCCACTCCAGGCACTGTCCACAGCACAAGAGTCTCCCCTATCCCTTGGTACAGTCTGCATCCAATGACTGGCCACAGAGGTATAAAGATCTAGGTCTCTTCCTTTTAATGGCCATCCAGCTCCTAAGCACCCCATGCACTGGCTCTATGTGATTGTATCACTGCACAACTCTTCCCTCTGTCTGGTCTTACAGCCTTTATTCCCCTATAGGTACTGATGCTGAGGGTACTTCCCAATGTAGCTTCTACAGGCAGATCTCCCTCTCAGCTGCTCTTTCCCTGGGGAATCCAGCTGAAGCTCTAAGTTGACCATTTAAGACACTTACAAATATTAAAATATTACAGCAGCACCATTACCAAATTTAGGAATCATTTAAGAGTGCCAGTGCTTCTTTAATCAATCTGTCTTTGCTTAAAAGATAACGTGACATGAGATCCTAACTGGTCTCCATGTTTCTGATATTATTGCTTTGAAATCTGTCCCCACAATGCTGACTGATGCTTCCCAACCACAAATTTGACCATGGTGATCCCCTCCTGAAACCCTTCCATGGCTCTTAGCAGCCTTCAAACGTCAGCACCATGGTGCACAAGTCACTTCTGTTAGAGCAGGCCGATAGCCAGACAATAGCAGTGAAAGAGGGGCACATGCCAAATGGCAGGCTACTATCTATCTTGTGAACAACAGGGGTTCTTGGGCAGAAAGAAAAAAGCAGAAACCTCCAGACTGATAAAAATTTACAAATTTGGGGATGATAAGTGCCCTAGAGGCTGACAAAGAAAGATGGAAAAAGGCAGAAATCCCCAAAGTCCCAATGTAACTTTTCACTCATTATGCCCTCATTACAGTAAAATTAGCCTTGCAGACTAGAACTACCCATCACACACTGACGCCTGACAGTTCCTATCAAGACTAAATATGGACAAAAATACCTCCTCCACTCAGGAAGGTGGAGCTGGGATGAAAATCAGGGAATATGACCCCAAACCTCCCCCACTCCAATGAATATTCTATCCATTCATTTTTACACTCTATGTAACCAACTTGCCAAAGAAACTCAAGGCAGCACTCACCTGAGTGGCACGCTCTTCCATTGAGAGCATTATTATTTACCCCTTAATAAATCCACACTTTACTTTGTTGACCTCCATGTCTTGTCTCTGAATTCTCTCTGTGATGAGAACCTAATCAAGGGCAACACACTCTGCCTTCCTGTTAAACCTTTCCACCCACCTTCTTCTACCCTGAACCCATGGCATTTTGGCTATGCTATTTCACATCCTCTTGCTCATCTCTGAACCTGCAATTTCCTCTGCTTAGCAAATCATTTTTTATTCTGTAAAGGCACCTTCTTTGAAAACCTTCCTCAGCTCCTATAGCCAGAGTTTCTAAAACCCACCTTATAGCTCTATTTTTGTACTCTTTTAGTGTTGCACCTATCACTGTAACATATGCCTATTTTCGCTGTCCAACTGCACTACGATTTCCTAGGAAAAAAAAAAAAAAAGAAATCCAGACACTATGTCCTATTCAATGCTGACCCCTCACTGAGCATCCAAAATAGTGCCAGGCACTTTGCAGACACTCACAAAGGTTATCTCTTTCTAACTGACTTTTGAAACAAAGGCATAGTCACAAAACATATCGGTAACACAGATAGATGCCTTATTAGCAACCATCCATCTTAGTCAAAAGGTTACTTTTCACTGAGTCCTCAGACAGGAAGAGCAGGAGCAAAGAAATGCAGAAACTATGTACAATGCTGTTTGAAATACAATTGTAACTGCCAGGCCCCAATCCCGCTAAGTCTCAGGCATCAAAAATTTTAAGGACCCTACAGACCACTACATTTCCAAACCCGTTCACTCCAGTTAAACTCTCCCCAAGTGCTTGTTTGTTTTGTATGTTCACAAGTGTAAACACCACCAAAGCAGTCCATGAACTGAAGAAACTAGTTTTCCTGATTTGACAATTGACAGAGGCGGCTATTTATTCTTCCAGAAACTTTGCTGCGGGAAAATGCATTTAAACACTAACCATTGATAATGGTAATGATGAGTCCAAGAGAAATAAAATCTTCCCCTACTGACAATCCCAATGTGCAGAAGAGGCAGTGGTGCAACAACAACAACAACAAAAAAAAAAAAAAAAAAAAAACCAGGCGTCTTCAAGATAGGACACTTGTGCTTGAATCCAAGCCCTGCCTCTTAGCAGCACATGATCTCAAGCCAGATATTTAATTTCTTGTAGCTTGCCTTTCCTCACCTACAAAATAGAGATTAGCCCTAACTCACACTACCTTTGTGAGAATTAAATAAATGGGTCCTAAGTGGGAAGATGCTTAGTCCAGGCTCTGACATCATTAAGGCCACAAGAATTCTTCATTCAAAGCAACAAGTGTTTTCACAAAAAGCATTTCCCTTATGCCCTAAAACCCAAGCACAGCAGATCAGAAGAAATTGATTCTTATGAATTAATAACATCACTCTACCCTACATGAGTTTGATATGCTGATTTTGAATTTCTCATTTCAGTCTTATTTCTATATGAACAGAAAACCAGTTTATTTAAGAAACTATATCAAATTGTCAACCATATATACTAGGCTTCAGTACCTTTGATTTCTTTTTCCTAAGTAAGCTGTTTGAAGAATGACAGCTAGATAGTAAAAATACAAATCAAAACCTCTGGAAAGTTAGTAGCTTTATAGACTGTTATATCCCAGAAAATACCTAAGCAGATTAAAACCTTTCTGCATTTTTAAAAAACACATTTTGATTTGACCACCTGCATGCTGAATTGTACAATAACAGCATTTTAAAGGGTTAGGATAAAAAATCTCTCTAATCAACCTATTATAAAAAGCAGTATCACAAAAATCTCACCTCTCCAGGTAAAAGACAGTTTAAATCTGATGGGTGTAAAATGTTGTGCTTACTTTTTTAAAAATGTTACTTGTTGGTTGAAAGGTTGGTAATAGTAAATGATACAATGCTTGAACTGGGAAGAAAGTATTCGACCCCCTTTTGTATCTTTTGATATGCAAAATGATAAATCCTGTTAAGTGGACTAGAGGCTAGAGCAAAATTATTAAGAAAACAACTATTAATCACCCCTTGGTGTAGCCCTGCTTGATGAAAATTATATTGCTTGTCAAGACTTTTGTTTAGTCACAAATAAAAGGCTTAGTGGATAAAGGTTTGGCCTTTAGCTACAGGTTTTCTGCCAAACTGTGACCTGAAATGAATGAATTGGCATTGAGTGGGGCCTCATGACTCTGTAATTTAATGCTGACAGTAATTAGCTAAGAAGGAGGTGTTATAATGAAAGCCCAGGGCACGGTGTTTATGTGATTTTACCCAGCTGTAATAGATGGCACATCCTTTTTCAGTCTTTTTCATTTACTACCTCTGAAAAAGGAGAAGGTGCAAGTCATAAAAGATACTGGCTGCTTGACTCTGATAAATCTCTGGACAGTGAAGACCTTGGGTTTAAATTAGCTGTCAGGCTTCAGCCGTCTCACTCACCAGCTCACTCCAGAGTTAGCAACAGTGCAAAGACATTATAAATGGATTCATATGTCTTGATTAATGCCTTCTTTTGTAAACAGACTTTCTGCATAGAGCTGTGCCATAGTAGATGCCCTGTTCTAAAGGTTAATCTTCACATCAATAGCATATTCAAGACATTCTGCTTTTTCACAATTCTTCTCTTTTCTTTTTGAATTTCAAATTCTTTTAGAATAAATGAGAAAGAGGAGCCCTAATAGCAGAATCAGAATCTATTGTTAGAAACTTCCTGTGTAAGTAAAAGATCATTCCTGCACATCTGGCTATTTCATAGGACATAGGAAATCCTCTGTATGATTCAACACTGAAGCCCTTCCTTCTTGGCTCTTAAAAAATTGCTTTAACAGGGAAGGCTCACAGCTAAATGACCCCACTGTGCCTCCAGCTTCGGATAACTTGCCTGATGGATCAGTGCTTTTGTAAAAAGTAGTCTGATGTTAGATGCCGGTGAGTATCTGACTGTATAACCAAACACCGGAGGCCTGTCCTTTTCTAACCGCTGCCAATCTTTGTGTTGCCTGAATGTCACTTTGCTATTACAGGGAAAAACTAGTGAGAAATAAGGATGCAAGAGGATAGTGTGTCAGTACATTTCACTTAATCCAAAATTTTAGTTCAGAAAAAAAGAGTTGATAAGAGATTTCTGTCACCTCAATTATTCACAATGAATGGGAAGTAAATCTTCCTTTCAAATGTTTACTGACATTATCATTTACTCAGCTTTATAAAGCATTTTGTTGACATAAATTAGGTCTTTTGTTTACTCTATTCCAGATAGAAGCAAAAATAAAACCTTTGATAAAAATAGCTATCTAATTACTTCATTATCTTAGAAAATCAGAAATTCTACAAAAGATTAGTGGGTTACATTAGTCCATTTCCAATGATAATGTAATAAGAAAATAAGACTTATGTGCAGGGAATTGGTTATTAATTCTAGTTTGTTTATCAGGGTCTTTTTTCATCTATTTACAGACTATGTTTGTACTTTGGATTTTTAGAACACCTATTCTCTCCATGTTCAAATGAAATAGACAATACAGTTCCCCAAAATTGAGAGCTTATCTGGTATTTGTCACTGTTCACCTCCAATTATTGCATGTTATTACTCTATGCCATCTTTCCTCTTTTGAAATATAATCTTGCTGCAATAAAGAGGCTTCTAATATAATCTAAGTGAAATCAGTAAGTTGATAGAAAGGTTCACGGAAACCCATCTACTCTCCTGTCTTTATGACTGAGGCATCAGAAAGGAACCCTCATCTCCAACAGAAGAACCGTAAGAACTAGAACTGGCAGGAAACAAATGAACAAGGAATCCTTCCTTGGGAGAAATGGGGTCAAGTGGTTAAGCAAGATACAAGAATATGGAACAAAGTGAGCACATTTTAGGTCCTGAAGAACAAAACCCCCAGGACTGATTCCAGTCCTTTTACCAGGCTCCAACTACAGTACAGTTGTAGACCAAGCCTGAGAAAACAAAAAGAAAGTCATGGCACTACTAAATGGGATTTGTGAGCCAAGAATCAACCAGAAGCAGAACAAGAAAAGCATTTAGCAGAAAAGAGGTAATACTTCTTTGGGAGAAAAATTAGGATATGACATTAGAAAGAATTAAAGGTTCTTTTTAATGAATCCACAGGGTCCTCAGTGCCTGAAAAGTTGAGTTATGTAGCACCATATAAACAAAGATCTTCCCCAGAAGGGCAAAAGATGACAGTGTATACTTTATGTAAAATTTCAGATCAAAAGTTGTAGTGATGGGCTAAGCCTGGTGGCTTACATTTTGGACAGGAAAGAATTAGCACAAAATAGGAATAAGGACGTCTTTAAAAAGAAAAGCATATACATTTTTTAAATACTGTAGTAGGCTGAACAATGGCCCCCAAAGATATCCAGGACCTAATCCCTGGAGCCTGTGAATGTTTCCTTCTATGGCAGAAGAAACTTTACAGATGGAAGATTCTTGTGATGGGGATTATCCTGAATTTTCTAGTTGAGCTCTAAACATAATCTCAGGTATCCTTATAGGAGAGGGCAGAGAGAGATTTGATAACAGAAGAGGAGATGTGATGATGGAAACAAGAGACTAGAGTGATCTAAGGAAAGTGTCAGTAAAAGAATGCAGGCAACCTCCAGAAGCTAGAAAAGGTAAGGAAATGCATTCCCCTGATAGCCTTCCATGACTTTTGAATGATTTTAGACTTATGTCTCCAGAATGGTAAGAGAACAAACCTGTGTTGTTTGAAGCCACTGGGTTTGTGACAATTTGTTAAAGCAGAGAGGAGACACTAAGACAAATATGTTTGGGTTTAACTTAATGTTAGGCAGCCTGAGACATAAGAAAGGTAAAATATAAAAATAGACAAATATGCAGTAGTAAATTCTCTAGTATTTTAAAGAACAAAGGTCAACTTCTAAATCTAAACATCATTTGCCCGAAGTTCATTTTGACCACTGCTTTGATTCCTAAAGGGATGTTACACTGGCTATGACTCAGTAACATTCCAGCACTCTTTTGTACATACGCTCTTGGTGCTGCAAGGGCTAGAAGTTTGGGAACTACATTTCCCAGAATGTCTTGCCAGTAGGATATCGACTGAGATTCCATCAAACAGAAGCACTTGCGTGAGATCTGGAAGGCGAGGAGGAGGCAGAATCTACTCTTTCTCATACAGCAGTCCAGACATCTGCAGCAATGGCATCAGTAACAGCTTACTTCCTGGCTTTCTGGTCTACTATCAGGCTTCAGTTGGAATGTAGGCAGCAGCTGACTACAATTTTCTGATTTCTGGGAAGACCTCCCCACTTCCTCCTTCTCTTCTCTGGCCTTTCCTACAATTTTGCAAGCACCTAATTCCCTGGGAAAAAAATGTATTTTTTTCCTTGAAAAACCTGCAGACATCTAGGGTAATTTCTATTCTTCTCATTGAACACTAACTGATGTAAATTAGAATTTAGAAAAGGAAATTATCCTTTTTTAAAAATCTAGTTATGTTTCCCAACTAAAGTAACTATAAAATATTTTGACATATTGTTTAAACTTCCAAAATATTTCCTAAGCATAATAATTCAGAAAAAAAGAAGTTCTCTTTCATGAGTCTTGAGATTGACTCTATGTGTATAAAGAACAGTAAATAATAATATGGAGAGCATAGGGTTAGTATATGTGAATAGCAACAGGTTGAATATTCGTATTATAAGTACTGTATTACACAGACAATTTGTACAAGTTTGTGCTACTGGGTAGAAGGAAATGCTTCTATATGCCAGAGTTCTGGCAATAAGTGAGGGAATAAGAAACCCTGAAGTGGCATTTTGATTTTCCTTTTCTCTTTAGTATTTTTTTTATTATTTCTGAATAATTTAGACATTTGGATAGTTTTTGTTTCTATGCTATCTAATACTATAAGAATTAATCTCTTGCCCATATCCCTCACTTGGTCGATATCAAAGTTAGTTATCACCCTCCTAGTATAAAATTTAGATATTATATACATTTTAATATAACAACCTGAGAGATATAATTCATATAAAATTCACCCTTTTAAAGTACATTCACAGAGTTGTGCAATCATTACCAATATCTAATTTCAGAACATTTCAACACCATAAAAAAAATTTTGCACCCATTAGCAGTCTCTCCTCATTTCACTCTATTCTAGCCCCAAGCAACTACTATCTACTTTTGGTCTCAATGGATTTGTCTATTTTGGACATTTCATATAAATGGAATGATACAGTATGTACTCTTTTGTGATTAGCTTCTTTCATTTAGTATAATGTTTTCAAGGTTCATCCATGACATAGCATGTATCAATGGTTTATTCCTTGTTACTGCCAAATAATTCCACTGAACGGATTTACCACATTTTGTTTATCCACTCATCAATTTATAGATACGAGTTGTTTATACTTTTAGGGCATTATGAATAATGTTGCTGTGAACATTAGTATACAGGCTTTACTGTGGACATATGTTTCCAATTCTTAGATATATACCTAGGGGTAGATTGCTGCCTCATGTGTTAACTCTAAATTTAACATTTTGAAGACTTCCCAGACTGTTTTCCAAAGTAGCGTGATTATAAAATGATACAGCTAACGACATATGAGGGCTTTAATTTCTCCGCATCTTTGCCAATGCTTATTATTTTCCTTTCTAAATTATTACTATTATAGACATCCTAGTGACAAGTGGTATCTCATTGAGATTTTGCATTTCCCTAATGACGATAAGCACCTTCTCATGATCTTATTGGATATTTGTATATACTCTCTGCAAAAATATCTATTCAAATCACTAATTTTTTATTTGGATTATTTGTCATTTTATTTTAGATTGTAGGAGATAATTTTATACTCTGGATTCTAGTCCCTCTATTGAATATATTCTTTGCAAATATTTTCACCCATTCTTTGGGTTATCTTTTTAATTTCTTGATGGTGTTCTCTGAAGCACAAAAGTGTTTATGTTGAAGTTAAATCTACTTTTTTTCTTTTGTCACTTGTGCTTTTGGTGTCATACATAGGAAACCATCACTTAATTCAAAGACAAAGATTTACTCAAATGATTTCTTCTAAGACTTTTATACTTTTAGCTCTTACATTTAGGACTTTGATCCATTTGGAGTTAAATTTAGTATATAGTGTAGTGTAGGAGTCCAATGTTATTCTTTTGCCATATGGATATCCAGTTGTCCCAGTACCATTTATTAAAGAATATTCTTTCTATGGGGAGGGTAAAGCTCAGTGATAGTGTACATTCTTAGCATACATGAGATCCTGGGTTCAACTCCCAGTACCTCCATTAAAAGTAAGTAAATAAACATAGTTACCTCCCTACCCCCACTCACCCCCCGAAAAAAGGAATATTCATTCTATCACTGAGTTTTATTGGTGCCCTTGTCAATACATGACCATAAAAGTAAGAGTTTATTTCTAGATTCTCAAATCTATTGCAATAATCTGTATGTCTATCCTACTGCCAGCAACATACTGTCTTCATTACATAGCACTGTAGTAAGTTTTGACATTAAGCTTTGTAGTAAGTTTTGAAATTAAGAAGTGTGAGTTCCCCAACTTAATTCTTTTTCAAGATTGTTTTGGTTATTCTGGGTCCCTCACATTTCCATATGAATTTTAGGATCAGCTTGTCAATTTCTCCAAAAAAGCCAACTAGTATTTTGTTAGGGAATGCACTGAATGATCTACAGGATCAATTTAGGAAGTACTGCCATCTTAACAATACTAAGCCTTCCAATCTATGAATACAGGATGTCTTTCCAATATTTAGTCTCTTTAAGTTCTCTTCAATCTTTTTATAGTTATCAGTGCACAAGTCTTGCACTTCTTTGTTAAATTTATTCCCAAGTACTTTTTTTTATGCTGTTGTTAATTAGTTTTCTTAATTTCATTTTGATATTACTCATTGCTAACATGTAGAAATACAACTGATTTTTGTATACTGACATTGTATCTTGCAACCTTGCTAATTTTATTAGCTATGACAGTTTTTTAGTAGAATCCTTAGGATTTTCTATATACAAACCATGTAACCTGCAAATAGAGATAGCTTTACTTCTTCATTTCCAATCTGGATGACATTTATTCATTCATTTTTAGGACACAAAGTTTGCTTTAAATATTTCTTTGGAGGAGGGGACACTCATACTTCTACTGAAGAGAAAAACTTTTACAATCCAGAGATCTTTTACTTTTTTAGACTTACCATGCCATGAATTTATAGGGAATGGGTTCCAGCAGCTCTGGCTCCATTCTGTTGTTTCTCAAAGTGTGCTTCTCTGCATGGAGCCAGCTGTTGCTTCAGTTGAACCCAATTACGTTTCTCTTTGGATTCCTTCTTTTCCTGATCATTCTCCTTCACATGTTCTAAGAAGCTACTTCAGCTCTTAGAATACTTAATATGCTCAATATGTACACTAATTATCTTGGCAAGAATCTTGCCCTTAACTTGTTCTTTTACAGTGCCAACAGCATGATGGAAAACACTGTAGATTCTTCCAGTTTTGCCACAATAACATTTGTGGGGCATCCCTTTTCGAATAGTGCCCATTGTGATGTCTACAATATCACCTTTATTGTAGATTCACATGTATGTGGCCAAAGGAGTAACACCATATTTTGTAAAAAGCCTAGAGAACATACAATGGGTGCCTCTCCTCTTTCTCTCTGTGTTAGTCATCGTCATTTTGGCAAATTAACTGGATGATGGCAGTTCCAGCCAAAAGGCTGGTTGTCTTTTATTTCTTTGTCTTGCCTCATTACCCTGCCTAGAACATCCAGTCCAATGTTGAATTGAAGTGACAAGAGCAGGCATTCTTGTCTTAACACCATACGAGGAAAGTATTCAACATTTTACCATTAAATATGATAACTGTGGGTTCTTTAGAGTTACCCTTTATCCTGTTGAGGAAGTTCCCCTTTAATCTTAGTTTTCTGAATTTTTCTTTTAATCATTAAAGAGTACAAGATTTTGTCATATTGCTTTTCTCCATCTACTGAGATGCTTAGTGATTTTTGTTCTTTATTCTATTAATAGATTGTAATTCATTGATTTCAGATACTAAACCAACCTTGCATTCCTGAGATAAACCTTCTTGGTCATGTTGTGTAACTGTTTTTTTGGTTTTTGTTTTTTGTTTTTTTTTTTTTAATATTGCTGGATTCAATTTGCTAGTATTTTGTTGAGAATTTTGATATCTGTATCTATATGGGATATCAGTCTTAAGTTTTCTTTCTTTCCACATCTTTGACTAGTTTTGGCATCAAGGTAATACTAGACTAATAGAATGAGGTGGGAAGTGTACTGGTTTCCTACAGCTGCTCTAAAACATTACCACAAGAAAGTGGCTTAAAACAACAAAAATTTATTCTCCTATACTTTTGGATGCCAAAAGTCGAAAATCAGTTTTACTGAGCTCAAATCAAGATGTTGGCAGGCTATGCTCACTCCAGAGACTCTAAAGGAGAATCCACTCCCTACCTCTTCCAGCTTCTTGTGGCTTGCCAGCATTCTTTGACTTTGCCCAAAAGGTAATATTTATATTAGAACATGAATATCTTTTGGGGGGTTATTTTTAGCCTGCCACAGAAACCGTTACCTCTTCTACATTTTGGAAGAATTTGTGAAAGAGTGGTATTCACTTTTTTAAACATTTGTTAGAATTCACCAGTGAAGCCACCTGGGCCTGAACTTATCTTTGTGGAAAATTTTTAAATTATATAGCTAATCTCTTTACTTGTTACAGGTCTTCTCCAATTTTCTATTTCTTCTTGAGTCAGTTCAGTAATTTGTGTGTTTTTAGGAATCTGTCCCTTTCATCTAAGTTACCTAATTTGTTGGGATATAGTCATTTGTGTATTTCCTTATAATCCTTTCATTTCCTTAAGGTCAGTAGCGACATCTCTTTCACTTCTGGTTTTAGTAATTTGAGTTTGATTTTTTTTTTCTTGGTCAATCTAGCTAGAGGTTTGTCAGGGTTTTTTTTTTTTGGTTTTTTAAAAAAAATTCAGTTTCATTGATTTCTCTAGTATGTTTCTATTCTCTACCCGTCTGTTTCTACTCTAATCTTTATTTCCCTTACCAGTGGTCTTTATTTCTTCATGTGGATTCAAGTTACTTTCCAGGGTCCTTTCATTTCACATAAAGGATTCCCCTTAGTATTTTTTGTACGATAGGCCTACTAGCAACAAATTCTCTCAGTATTTCTTTCACCACTTTGAATATGTTATACCATTGCCTCCTGGCCTCCCTGGTTTCTTCTAAGAAACCAGCTATTATTTATATTAAACACCCCTTATATGTGATTAGTTGCTTCTCTCACTGCTTTCAGTAGTCTTTGGCTTTCAACAGTTCTATCAGTTTCAACAGGATGTATCTAATGTGGATCTCTTTGAATTTACTCCACTTGGACCTTGCTAAGCTTCTCACATATGTAGGTTAATTATTTTCATCTTATTTTGAAGTTTTGGACATTATTTCCTCAAATATTCTTTCAGCCCTTTTTTCTCTCTCCTCTCCTGGTACTCCTATTACGCATTTGATAATATACATCATGGTCTCCCCATATCACTGAGTATCTACTTATTCTTTTTTTTCTTTCTGTTTGTCAAGACTATAAAATCTCACTTGACCTATCTCCAAATTCTCTGATTCTTTCTTCTGCTAGTTCAAATTGGCTTTTGAGCTCAAGTAAATTTTTTCATTTCAGTTATTGTACTTTTCAACTCCAGATATTCTATTTGATCCTTTTTTCTAATTTATTTTTATTGCTATTCTCTATTTGATGAGACATTGCTCCTATACTTTTAATTCTGTAGACATGGTTTCCTTTAGTGCTTTGAACATGTTTGTAACTTATTTAAATTCTGTCTAGTAATTTATGGTGTTCTAGTAATGTGGGAGCGTCCTCAGGATCAGTTACATATTGACTTCTTTTTTTCACCCCTGTGCATGGGCCATACTTTTTTTTTTTTTTTTTTTTGCACATCTTCAAATAATATATTATGGCAAAAACTAAGTATTTTAAATAATATAATATGGAAACTCTGGAAATCAGATCTTGTCTCCAAGGATTTTTTTGTTGTTGCTGTTTGTTTAATCAGTTTCCTGGACTAATTCTATAAAATCTATATTCTTTGTCATGTGTGGACGCTGATGTCTTTGCTCAGTTAGCTTTAAATCAACTAACAACTGGATGGAGATTTACTTAAATGTATTGAACCAATAAGTCTCCAAGCATTTGCCAAGGGGTTCTATGTGAGTTATTCCTTCAACATCATGCAGGTAATTTACTACACTACCTTAGTCTTCACGTCCTCCTTGAGCAGAATTTCAGGTCAGCCACAAGTGAAATACAAGAGCTTTCTCAGATTATTCCTACACATGCATACAGCTTTGCATTTGTGTGGCCTTCTAGATTCCCAGGAATATGTCAGAGCTTTTCAAAAACCCCTATGAACATCTCATTACCTACTTTTTCCTTTTAAGTTTTTGGCCAGCTTCCTGTGTGGGCCAAATATATTATCACTACATCAGACAGCTGTAATTCTAAATAACTGCCACTGATTATTTTTGACAAATGCTTCAAGGCAAAAAGGCTGTTAGCATTGAGCCAGTCAGGTCAAATAAAGACAAGTTCTGCAAGCCACTATAGAAAACATTAAGGAGATTCCTTTAAAAAATAAAAACAGAGTTACCATATGATCCAGCAGTCCCACTCCTGGGCATATATCCAGAGAAAACTCTAACTCAAAAAGACAAATGCACTCCAATGTTCATAGCAGCACTATTTACAATAGCAAAGACATGAAAGCAACCTAAATATCCATCTACAGATGAATGGATAAAGAAGATATGGTACATATGTGGGGATGGGGTGTAGAAGACTACTACACAGTCATAAAAAAGAATGAAGTAATGCAAATAGCAGCAACATGGATGGACCTAGAGATTATCATACTAAATGAAGTAAGTCAGATAGAGAAAAAAATTCATATGTCACTTATTTTTGGAATCTAAAAAAAAAATGATATATACTAACTTATTTACAAAACAGGAAAAGACTCACATACATAGAAAACAAACTTATAGTTACCAAAAGGGAAGGTGGGAAAGGATAAATTCAGAGTTAGGGATTAGCAGATACCAACTACTATATATAAAATAAATAAGAAAAAAAGGTCTTACTATACCACAGAGAACTAGATTCAATATCCTGTAATAACCTATAATGAAAAAGAACATGAAAAAGTATATACATTTGTGTGTGTGTGTGTGTGTGTATACTGAATCACCACACTGTACACCAGAAACTAACACAACACTATAAATCAACTATATTTCAATTTAAAAAAAAAAAGTTCTTCCAAAGAGATTTCCAGGGAACTGATAAGCCAATAATGACAACTGTCTGGGAATAGGACTTTTTAAGAATTTTCAAACCTGTTCTGCCTCTCAGTAACTACTAGGCTGCTGATTTTCTTGGCTTCCATGATTTTAAGGCTGGTAAGAGGGCGATGGGACAGGGCAAATTAAAACACCACAAATCTCACTATTCTTACCAAGATTTAAACATTTTTCTTAAAAAAGTGGTCCTCAAATATTACAAGCCTTTGATTAACGTTCAGAGTTCTGGAAATGTTGATTTTGACAATTTTTGTCAATGTTCTCCTTGTTTTTATAGAGGAGTGGATTCTGAAGGGTTCTTACCCCACTAATCTGGAAGTGATCTCCTACATCACATTATATTAAAAAAAAATCATCTCTCTCCTTCCTGACCTTAAGTTACATCAATAGGCCCTCTCCTATTCTTTTTGGTGTAGGAGCTACCAATCCTTGTCTTCTCTTAATGATCCCTGATATTTTGGTTTTTGATTTTACTATAGCAGGTAGGGAAAAGCAATTCAAACACTCTTGTTTTTTATCTTTCTTATTTCTCAGCAGTGAAAAAGTAAATACAGAAAGCAAGAGGAAAAGGAAAAACTAAATTCAAACAGCCTTTCCTCTACTATAGCTTTGGGACTTGCTTTTTATTAAAAACTTGGATCAAACTTTGCATCTATAATTATATATACCATACATAAATAGTAAGCATATGCAGGGTTAAACTGGAACATTCCTAAGGGCCTGATGAAACTGAGGGGGGAAATTTTAATAGGATAAAATCCAATGATACGAATATTGGGTACTTTACATTTTGCATCAGTTCAAAAATAAACTACAGCAGTAAGCATAACATTTTGATGTTGCCTATCTCTATCTTTTCACATTCATGTCAGCAATGTTTAATTTACTACATACTTGTATAACCTATTTTTGTGAGGATATATTCTACACAGTATCCTCTTAAACTTGTAAAGCATAAAGCACTATGTTTCTATGTGTGTCAGCACCACCAAGAGCTAGAAAATAAAGTCTGTCCTGACTTTAGATTATTCACTAAGACTAGTTCAGCACTGGATACAGACAAACAAAAGCAGTTTGAGTTCATTTCATATCACCTTTCAAGACAGAATAAAGAAATTGATCTTTGTTACTCAGCTGAGGAAAGACGGTATGATCACCACTAGAGAATACGAATAAAGCAAAATGATGCTATCTTGGCATTAAGAATTTATACCTAGATGAATACATAAATATAGCTTCCAAGACAAAACAGACACCAGTCCTATAGTTAAACCTGAATCCGTATGAAAAAATATTTTGGCTACACCATGTAAAACTTTTCAAACTATTGCTTATTATAATGATTCATGTAGCTTTAGAATACCCATAGAAAACTTCAGAAACAACCCTTTCAATTTGTGTTTCTGTCTACTAAATGCATGGCTTATTTGTCTTAATAGGTCTTTTGCTTACACACAATTCTTTCTATTTGCAGCTGATTCTTTCATTTTTCAAATTTCAAATCATGAATTTATATAGAGCACTATGAAGTATGCAATACTGTGCTAGATACCCCACAAAGGGAAATTCAAGGTAGACTTTCTTTCGTCAAGGAAACAATTTCAAAGTGGAAACAAGATGGTAGAAATGGAGGAAGGAAGATTATTTGATGTATTAACACTTAACAGAAAAAAATCTTAGGATGTTGATCCAGGACATTTGTAATAAAAAAAAAAAACCAACAACAACAACAATCAAACCACTATTGGCATTTTCCTGTCCCCAATTTCTAAGAGTGACCTTCTATCTGACTCTCAATTATATTCATTAGAAGATAACCATCCCTCAGAATATAGGTCGTGTAATGTTTATTAAAATACACAGGGCCTAGTTTCTGAGCATAACTCACTCAAGCGCTCTCAGTTAATGCTTTTCAAGCCACTGAAGAAGAGATCCCAACAGGGAAATGTACACAAAATATTATAATAACTCACAGAGAAAAAAATGTGACAATGAGTGTGTATATGTCCATGAATGAAAAATTGTGAACACTGGAATTTGACACAACATTGTAAAATGATTATAAATCAATAAAAAATGTTAAAAAAAAAAAAAAAAAAAAAAAGAAGAAGAAGAAGAAGAAGAGATCCCAGGCCAAAGGGGGCACTGCTGTAAGCAATGGTCCAAAGACAAAAAGGGTCCTTTGTAAAATATTCCATACTGCTTGAAGGATAGATCTCATTTATAACCTGGACTTTTTCTTGACATCTAAGAAAGCTGAGGAAGAAAATATTTATACACAAAGGGTAAGATCTTTAGGACAAGACAGTATTTAAATAAAGTGCATTCATATGTGAAATATAAAACACTCTATTTGCTTATTGACACACTAAGTGAAACTATAACAACATAAGAGAGCTAGAAAAAAATTAAGGTGGAAAAGAAAAGTACCAGCAAAGATTTACAGTTGAAAGGAGTTTATGTAGAAGTATTTAGAAGGATATAAAGGCAGAAAGAGTAAAGGACACTGCAAAACATTCCATTTCATCCTGTTTGCAGCCTCCTTTCTTCTTTTGCTTTGTTCTGAAGGAGGAAATGAGACTTTCTAATCTAATCACATGCCTGGTTAAAGTCTCAATTCTTTGGAGCCACCCATTCAAATTTTAATATATACACAAATTGGCTGGCATTCTGTAAAAATGCAGATTCTGATTCAGTCATTCTGGGCTGGGGCCTGCTGGTGCTACTAATCTGCAGGTCCCCACTTTGAATAGGGAGGTATAGGAGACTCCCTCAGTAGAGGAAACCTTAATTATCAGTCTAGTTAACATCGAGAATTTCCCTATTTCCCAATATCAAAGTAGGAACAGCATTACACTACAACATCCCGATTTTGATCTCAAATCAAAAGATGATTAAAAACATGATTTTAAACGATGACAGAATAAACCACGCAACATTACAGATTTGTTGATTTAATCACTTCCCAAATAATTATTGCGTGACTTAACTTACTCTATGCCAGGCACAGTTCTACACTCTGAGGATAAACTCAAGAACAAACCCAAGACCTGTGCTCAGGATAATGCTTACATTCAGTGGTGGTAACAGATTAAAAGCAAATAAGCACACAACACAAGACCAGCTGGTGAAAAATAAAAGCAAGGCAAAGAAATGGTAATATGGTAATAAGTGCTGTTATTTTGCCAGGAAAGACCTGTTTGGTTTTTCACACTCTGAGTCTAACCCAACCTTCCTTTGGTTTTTTTTTGGAAGTACCAAAGTTAAACCATACCACTCCTTCCCAATTCACTTCTCCTAACCTTACAACAAGGGTTAAAAAAAAAAAAAAAAAAGAAAAGTCACCCAAACTCTCTGGCTATGTAGAACCAACCAAGTGTTGAGTATTTAGCCATACCAGATAGAGCTTGCCAATTTTTACGAAGTATGTATTCCTTATCTCAAAGCCAGGCTGGAGAACCAAGAAGAAAGATCACAGGAATGATTCCACCCTTCAAGTTTCACCAGACATTGTCCCAGCATACTTCTGACTCGATATGACACTCACTCTTAATTTCTCCACTGGCTCAAGAGACTGGGTGGCTTTAAATAGATTAAAAATAGAATCCGAAAAACAAAGTCCACAAATCAATGTACTTTATAAGCTTTCATTTCTATTGCTTTGTCTCATCTGTTTACAATACAGTGTTTATTTATCAATTTATTTATATTTGTACAAGACATTCCACAACACACTTTAATTCAAGCTTTCCTGATATGAGAATTTACATTATATGGAAACAGAACTCAATCACTTTCCCTACTACCCCTAAAGATGCCCTGAGAAAAATAATAGATTCTGAGAGCCATACTGTTTATATCTCTATTTGTCAGAGCTATTTATAAACTACAGAAATGTCCATACTCTTTCCTTACCATCTCTTAACGTGGATGAGAATCCACCATGTGACATCTATCTTCCACCAAAGAACAAATAATCCCAAAGGCAGGAAGCCTCTGGTTTAATTTGCATCTGTCTAATCTGACTTATACAGAATTGTGCCCCTCCCACCACAACATTTTAATAAGTGTTTACATGTTACCATTCCCCAAAGGCTCAAAGACCAGCTGATAAAATTCTTCCTTGGAACTAATTATGCTTAAAGATAATCCTATTCCCCATGGATACATTCTTGAGATAAAAACTTCAAATTCTGATGCTTAAATGAGTTCAGAGCTCCTCCTTGTGGTTTCTATCTGTGAATGCACCTCCTTCCTAAATACTGATCAATTTACTAGAGGAAAAATTATCTAAGTGTTACTTTTGTAAAGAGGGCCTCCAATATGGAAACACATGTGTGTAAAATTAAAATGTCTGTTTAAAGTATAAATTATACTGCTAAATGAATGCTAACTGATATGAAGTATAGCATTTAAGATCAAGCTAATAAATTCTGTAAGAATTGGAAGGATAGCATAGCATTATATCACTCCACGTGAAGGGCTATGCTGTATATTCATTGTTTCTGAACCACACAGTACCCACAACAGTAGCATATGTGAAAAGGTTATTCATTGAACATTGATACGTCAAGACAATGAACCAACAGGATATAACCCAAAATTAAGTACTATAACAGCCAAGTCCCAGGGACTGCATGAAAGGATGGCTCTATGGGCATATGACCAGTACAGTCACACAGAGATACACACTCAGAAGGACCCCTAGTTGGAGTTTAAAGTATTGTTTTCTTTGTCTTTAAATTCTTAGTAATTTTATCTTTGAATAAGTTTTTTGTAAGTGAAGTCCAATGAAACAATGCAGCATATGCCAGGGGGCTGAAGTCCTGGCTCGACTACAATCCTGCCTCCCACTGCCTCCCTGGGATGGGTTCTTAGGTGCTCAGCTCCTAAATCCATGGTGTTCTGAGACCCACTCAATCTCCCAGTGGCCCTCGGTAGGAGGAGGGGGAGATTCAGAGTGATGCATACAAAAGCACACACACCCCTATCTCAGGGAGAGGCATGGTGGTGGCCATCCCCTTTCTGGGCTGGCAGCATCACAGTAGGCTTAGCAGGAGACAAGAAGGGCAAGCTTCTCACTGACCCCTTATCCAGGTACCTAGCACATCCCAGTGGGGCAGTTGCAATCACTTGGGGATCACCTGCCCACTGTTGCTTAAGGCAGGAATCCCAAGGGAAAGGGAGACTGGATTTCCCATGGAGGTCTACTGCTGGCAAAAAACAGAGCCTGGTAGCCAATAGTAGGGTCCCAGGCACCTGTGAGGATCTGCATTCATCCAACAAGTATCCTCGTGCTCAAGGGAGTATGACATTAAGTAGCAAGAAAAAGACACTAAGACAGGCCAAGAGAGACTGCAGAAAAGACAGGAAAGTTTTATATTTTAGTACCGTCAATGGCACTTTTTTCTTGCTTTTAAACAAGGGCTCCTCCACATTTTCATCTTGTACTGGGTCCTGCAGATCATGTACCTATAGTGAATTTTGCTTGTATTCCCACAAAGTTCATATGTTGAAGCCCTAACCTCCATTGTGATGGTATTTGGAGATGAGGCCTTTGGAGTGATTAGGTTTAAATTAGGTCCCACCCTCATGATGGGACTAATATCCTCATAAGAAGAGGAAGGCTGAGAGAAAGGCCATGTGAGCACACAAGGAGGTGATTTTCTATGAGCCAGGAAGCAGGCACTCACCAAGAACTAGGCGCTCACTGAGAAACAAATTTGCTGGCATCTTGATCTTGTACCTCCCAACTTCCAGACCTGTGAGGAATAAATGTCTTTCGTTTAAGCTGCCTAGTTTATAATATTTTGTTATAGACATCTGTGCTAAGACACCAGCACTGGTGAATATTTGTCCAAAATTCCATCTCTTTTTCTAGTTGAATTATTCGTCTAACCGGATGTACAGAAGCTGTTAAAGATTAAGAATATATGAAAAGAATGATTCATTATTAGCCAACCCAGTGGATGTGTTCTGTACTCAACTCCACAAGACATAACTTTAGCTTCAGAAACCACCTTTGTAGTTTCTGATAAAATATTTCATGAAGTAGAGCCAGTTACACATAAAGAAGCCACCACTCAAACACTTATAAGTAACTTAATCCTTTCTTGAAATGTTTGCAATTATAAATCTCCACTCGTATAACAGAAGTGTCAGTACTGCAGGGAGATACCCTAATTGGTTGAGGCTTATTAGCCTACATTTTCTTCTAAATAATCAAAAAAGACTTTTAAAAGGTATGGGTTGAAGTCTGGAATATGAGGTCATGTTTCTAGAGTATTATGGAAGGGAGATAACTGGAGAAAGCTTAAACAATGGTTCACAGATGAAAGACTTCTAGGGTGGGATGCAGAAATAACAGGAAAGTGTATCTTGGGACTGAGGAAAATAATATTGACAAAATGCTGAATGCAACTAGCACATTGATAATGAAGAGGAAAATAGGGAGCCACGGAAGTGTTTAAAGGATTAAAATGACAATCTCAGTGACAATCAAGATGGCTAGCAATGCATTTAGTACTGAATGAAGGGAAAAGAGATTAATGAAGTAAAAATGATGCAGGGTATGACTCTAAGCTAATGCGGTTAAGACTGAATTCCAGAAGCCACAAAGGAAAATCAGTTTCATTGGTCTGTGATAACATCTTATATATCAAATGAGGTCAGAAATAACCGGAGACTGGAGAACTAACATGGCATTATAGATTAAGAGGTGGAATACCCCCACACGATCAAGATCTAAGGACTGAATGCAGAGTGGCATAAGTGAGATGTTAACCCTGACTCTGTGGTGCATTGTCAGAGGAATAGTGGTGCAGGTGAGACAATGAGGAGACAATGAGGAGACAAGCTTCTAAGAGAGATGAAGGAAAAGTTTGAGGAAGCAGAAACAGTTCTGCCCAGTGAGTGAGCCATTAGTGAACAGGAGAGAGTTCAGGGCCCTAGCAGCAGACCTGGCAATTTTCCACATGCAGATGAACCATGGTTCATGGGAGACCCCTATGTTAAAATAACAGGCGTGAGCTTGCATTCATGCATTCATGCCTGGAGTCTTCCAGCGACAAATCCTCCCTGATAAAGGGCACTGAATCCCACACCCAGAAGCTCTAACTTTCCCACTAGTGAACTGTGCAGAATGAGGAGCCACGTAGCACCATCAGCCTTTCTTTAAACACAAAGACTATCCAAAGACCACATGGGCAAATAATAAATCTCTTATTTCTTTCCTCAATTCCTCCGAGTTCTTAAATTTCTCTTTAAATATATATTGTTTAAACTGACACTTTTAGCAAGAAATTGGGGAGAATCAAGAGAACACACTGGACATATGAGTCACTTAAACCTTTGCCAAGGTTCATAGTTAAATGGGAATGAGATGTGGGCAATGTGTGAGGAAATACAATTAAAGTATTAGTTACAGCTGGTAGTTATATTTACTGATAATTCTAATAAATTCAAATAATTTTAAATTACTATTGTCATTGATTATCATTTTTCTTCTCAGTTTACTTTTATATTTTTTGGATACTGTACTATTTTTACCAGAAACTTTTCATTCAATTCCTGGTAGAAATTTTCTTCTTCTTTTTTAAATGTTTCTTAATTTCTTGAGGTTACCTGGACCTGTGTGTTAACTGAGAAGTTAATCATCTGTGTAGTTCCTCAACCTTGGAATTGTTTCAGGGGAGGTAAACACTAAGAAGCGGAGTTCCTGCCTATTTAGTTCAATCCTCAATTCTATTTGCCACAAAAAGTTGAGAATCTACTGCTTTGAATTTTAAGTTTTATTTTCTGATAAATTTTGAAATGCTAAGTATTCTCTTACTCAAAATAATCACCTTCTAAATTCCTATGGCTAAATGGAAGGGTAATCATTGATTCTGTTTCTAATCAAAGTCATCCACCCTCCAGGTTATTCAGTACCCTTAAATGGCAGAGTTCAAAGGATGCTACTCTTTTTTAAGGAAGAAAAACAGTGTGTGGCTTTTCCAGAATGTCCTATCTCAGAGCACAATTCAGAGAGGGTTTCTGAACATTTTTATATTACAGACTGTTTTGGTGGTCTGTGAAGTTTATGAACCCCTTATCAGAATATTACTTCTAAATGCATAAAGTAAAATGCATAGGAATCTAAAGAAATCAATTATACTAAAATATAGCAATCAAAATATTTCTAAACTATTATAGAGTAACTCATTTATTTATTAACATCTTAATAAGATCCAGAGTCTAATAACCACCATAAATTTAAAGTAGTGATGAACAAGAAAAATATTTCAAGATACTACAACTGTACTGTGAAATGAAGATAAATGTGATTTCTGTTGATGTCGAAAGCATAGGTTCTGCTAACACTGCCATGATTTGTTGTCTACATTTGTAATTAGAGGAAATACTGAGCTGTAGTTAGCTGTAATTTTTCCACTCAAAGTTCCTAGACCCCTACTTTCTATCCATGAACACTCAAGGGCTCCATGGACCAGGTTAAGAACCCCTAAATTAGAAGGACTTAAGGGCTTAAAGAAAAAATGTAATATTAGCTTACTCACTCTATTATAAGTCACTTTAAGTACATTTCCCAGTGTTTAAACAATTACAGTGACTTTACTACTGATATAGTTAATTGCTGCTTTTGAAACAAATATAGAATTATCCTTTCCATTCAAGCCTTTGACTTCTCCATATGTAATTCATTACTTTGGTGATTTGGAGATTCATTCTGTCATAATGATACTATAAAGTGAATTCTATATGAAGCAGGTTCATCTTGGATTACTTCCAAGTATACTTAGGAATCAAAATGGCTTGCTTTCAAATGGCCCAACTCCAAGGTCAATTCCAGAGCATGAACTCCACGGAAATATTACAAGGAGGCTTCCATGTAGCTGCTCCACTAAATCAAATCTGTTCTAATTGCATAGTGTATAATGTTTACACTTGCTGAGATTAATGGTTTACTTCCTGGCAAAACTTTATAAACACCAAATTGTCAATAAATTGCCATCTACAAAGCAGGAAATTTTAAATGCATACCAAACGCAATTCCCTTCTCATAAGCACAAAAATGTTTTTCTGAAAGGAGCTCAGTTTTCAAATACAAAATACAGTATGTTGTGGTTCATAATATTCCAAGCATACAAACTGCTAGAAGACTACTAATTGATTATCTTACTCATTTATTTTGCAAAGAGCTTACCATAAATCTTAATAGTGACAATTTACTTCCTCACTGTAGACCAAGTTACATTATTAATCAAGTAGGCACAGTTTGAGTTGAAAAAATTTTTCACTGAGCAATTGTTTAATGGAGAAGAAATTCTCAGTGTACTATTTCAAATATGCTCTCTTATGTAATAGTACCATCTAGTGGATTCTCATCCATAACACAGGAAACTAACAAATATGCTCTGTTAACAAATATGTTAACAAGTTAACAAATAAGCTCTGAATCAGGGAAAGTTCTTTTTTAAAACAGTACTGTTGTGTGTATATTTAGTAGACTTCTTACATCCTCAACAAAAGTACTGAGCAGAGCTAGGGAAAAAAAAATTGAAAAGAACTAGAGTGCATTGCTCACTAAACTGTGAACAGTCTATTTTATTAGACCGGGGATAGATAGTATCAGTCACTTACTCTTCGTTATAATCATGTGATATGACATAGGTTATTACTAATTTTAGACACTTTAGCAAATAACCCACATCTCTTTCTCCCAACTATCACAGAATGCAGAATAAAAATAACTGTTATATAGGTACAACACTGAATCCATTCTAAATTGTCTTTCTTTTTAAAGCAAGTCATTTGCAAGCTTTAGTAACTTGTTAATAGAAATTAATTTCTTGTGAGGCACTTCACAAGCTAATTGGGATTCATCCCCCCGTCAACAATGCAGTTAAGAACCATGTGGCATATATCAAGTACTCAAAATTTTAATTTTATTTAGTGAAAGTTACAGTTTTACTTAATGTGAATCTTCAATTTGAGTGTGTGAGGGAGGAAGAGAGGGATGGAAGGAGCAAACAAGTGACTCTCCTTTGGTCAATGGCTCACCATCTCCTAGGACTCGGAACTTTCTAATTCATGAGGTGGGGCCCATTGTAATATTAGAAATTTACAGTTAAAAAAAAAGTATTTGACTTACAGTGTTGTTAGTTTCAGATACACAGCAAAGTAATTCACCTTCTTTTTTCAGATTATATTTCACTCTAGGTTATTACAAGATATTTAATTCCTTATGCTATACAGTAAATCCTTATTTCTTATCTATTTTATGTATAGCAGTTTGTATCTGTTAATCCCATACTCCCAATTTGTCCCTCCTTCCCTCTCTCTCCCCTTGTGGTAACCATAAATTTGTTTCCTTTGTCTGTGATCCTGTTCCTGAGAAACTTACTTCTTAAACTGAACCAAGTTTTTCTCTGAAGTTTCTTCCCACCAAATGGTGCATGTTCCACCTTCTGCAGCCATACAGAACTGCTTCATTCCTGTTTATATGGGACAGTCCTAAAAATATTTCACAAGATACATTTTTTTCTCTTCAAACTAAACATTGCCAGTTCTTTCAATTATATCTCCTACAGGGTGGTTTTTAAATCTTCACACTATCTGACTACTCTACTTCCCTTGGATTTGTCTCCTTTCTTTGATGCTTATCCTATACTTAACAGCATTCTCACTGAGTATGTTGGCCTCTATAGCCCTGACTATGTAACTTAAATAAAGAGGTAAACTGAGGCAAGGTCTAATTACCAAAACTTGAGTTTATCCAGGAATAGCAGAGGAAACACAAGTCGGAATACACATGCTATGGCAAGCTACAGGCAAGTCCCTTGAAGGTTTGAGGTGGGCTGTATTTATGGGCAAGGAGTGAAAAGAAGGGACAATTCAGAGCCCAAGCAGTAAATTCATTGGTTTGAGGATGGGAAGAGATTCTTGGCAGATGCTGATTACACAGGAGGTAAATTTCAGTCTTCCATAAATCAGGCATTTACAGGAAATCAGTCTCTCAGTTCTTAAATTCCGTTCTTCTGAGGGTGCATGCATAAGATTATCCATTTCATATCTCAAATTCTATTTTATATGGGGATCCTTTCACAACTACTCAATGAAAGTGACCCTGTCATGTTATTGGCCAAACAAACTCATGACACTCAGTCTAGTGTTATCTTTTACTCTTTTTTGCTGCTATCACTCTAAGTACTGATTTTCAATCTGTATTTCTGGAAATCCTACGGTTAGCACAAGTGCCTCAGGGTAGTTCAGGAGGGGCCAATAATCAGGAGTGAGAAACTTCCCACATCCCTGTCTCAACTAGAACAACTACACTTTCATTCAACCTTACATTCAGCTTCTACAGGGAAATACATTTGAAAAGACTGTTTTGGGGGCACGGGATGATTTTAAAGTTTGAATAGCATCACCCTAGAACAGAGGTGGAACAATACAAGGATGTCCACAAGACATTAGGAATTCAGGGAGCCAAAGATCAATTCAGGCAGGAACACCTTTTCCCAGGAGCTCATCTTCTTCTAAGTGGTAGATCAACTTAAGATCAATTAGTAATTCCATTCAGAGGGTGTTTCCTCTGTCCCTTTCCCGTCCCCTCCCCCAAGTTTTATTGGTATATGGAAAGGTACTTCCTCCAATTCAGATTATGTGATGTTATATTTTCATTCCTAAAGGTCAAGATGAAGGTCAACAGCCAGGTCAAGAATAGTGTCATTCTATTTGGACGTATAACTATGTCCATGCAAATGTTTAGGAAATTGGTTCTCAATCTTTACTACACCTTAGAGCTCTGAGAGATCTTTAAATAACATCAGTAGCCAGGCACCATTCTGATTCTGATTCTGCTTACATTGGTCTTAAATATGACTTCAGTATCAGTATTTTTAGTCTCCCTATGCAATCAGAGTTGAGAACCTCCCTTAGAAAATAAGACAAACTGAATATAATTTAAAGAGGGAAATGTAAGTATGGAGAATGAGTGGAACTAATGGTAAAAGTGACTGAGGGATTTAATGAGGTTACGGAGAGATTAGTTTGTGAGAGTCAGGCAAAGGGTGGAGGGTATCAGGAAGTAACCATTTCATTGAGCATTTCTCTCAGGTTTCAGAATGATCCATTTGTACACTGGGGTGTAAATGCACAGCACTCTGAACATGCACTTCGGCAAGATTTCAAAACCATCATTTGTAGACGTAGACAACAGGCTAGCCACAACCAGAAAAGCTGCCAGCCAGCTGGTGTCTGTTAAGTATAGTAGAACCAAGCAAGGGTCTGAGTCCAGAGAAATGAGAAAAGAGGGAGCAGATAAGACTTGACCATTCAAACAACTCTCTTGCTTGTACCCTCAAGTCCCTGACCCCTTGTATTTCCTTTCTGTTAACAGTATTTGTTGAGTCCTTACTTACTAGGACAGATATATTGAGTTCAGGGAACTCAATTTTCATTAAAAAATGAAAAGACATTATCCCTGTTCCCTTGGAGCTTGCATTCCAGTAATGAGTTGATGGTCTAGCTTTTTCTATCTTTTCCTTCAAGTTTTTGAAGCAGTAGATTACATTCCTTCATCTGCTTCCCGGCCTCCAATTCACTCCTCAACCTCTAGCAATCTTCCATCCCCTCCATTACCTAATAACTCATAAAGATAGATAATAATCTCCTTGCCACCAAATCCATTCTCTCAACACTCAATAAAGGTCTGAATGACCACATTACTTTTCTGTTTTAGTGTTGTTTTTTTAACCCTGCCTCAGAATTAGACACTATTGTCCATTTTCTCTTGCCTCCCAGAGTTTCTGAAATACTTCACTGTTTTATGCTTTTCAGTCCCTGATACTTGATCCTTCCTCTCTCCACACTCTAGCATTTTGCCTCTTCTATCTTCTGCCCAGATGACTCCTCTACCACAGATTCACTTCCTCCCTCCATCATCATATTTATTCCCTCACATATGACTGCTATCATTATGCTACTGACTTCAAAATCAGTATCTGCACCCAAAGCCCAAATCTATATATTTACCTGCCCACTAAACATCCACCTCAAAGTCCCACAAGCACAGGGAGCCCAATACCTCCAAATATCATCTCTTCTTCTTCCTAAACTGCTTCTCCTACATTCATATCTCATTGAAACAACACTGTCCTAAGTTATCTAAGTTGTAAAGTGGGAGGTGTCCTTCATGGCTATTACCCCTTCCCCACCAACTCCCACAACAGCCCATGAAATGATCCAGGAAAAAAAAAAATCTCGATTTACTCCCTAAATGGCATTTATTCTTTTCAGCAATATGTGCAGAATGTCATTTCACATCGTTTTGGTTGGAATTCTGTTAGCTGGAATGGCATTTTAGAACCTCATTTTAAGAGCTATTAATGAAAAATGCATTACATAACTATGGAATTGAATATGCAAATCAAATAAAAAGACATGTTTTGTATCTTTTTTAAAATTACAGATCAATCAGATGCTTTTAAAACAGAATACGATTCTCTCCCATTTCTCCTGAGTCTGATATAAAGATCAATGTTCTATGTAATCAGTACAACTGGCAGAAATCTATTAAGGAAGCAGGGGAGAGGTATATTTAGTATTTATTAAAATAAGAACAAGGGCTTAACATAGAATAGTCTTTATATAGAAGACTATGGACCACCAGTCAGACAAAATTAGAAGAGTACTACAAACATTCCTTGCATCTCTCAAGGGCCATGATAAGAAAGCCATCCACAACTCAAAACAAAACTTAGTCAATCTCTTTTCTTCTTCCTGTTCTTTCATTCCTACCGCCCCCAAAGCTCTCTCTCCACCCAGCTAGCTACATATGCCCCCCTATACACACATCTTCATTCTTCTACTCTCATCCAGCTCTTGGACTCTCTTCCTCTTTTTCTTTTTCCTCTAATCTTTCTGGTCTTATCCTTCTTTACCAGTTTTGCAAATTCTACATAATTATAAAAGCTTGTATTAGACTGACAAAGACAGAAACCTCCTTAGAGACTAAAGAGAGGGGAGAATCTGTGTTAGCAAAGACAAAATTACCTTTAGCTAGTAAAAGAGTGGGAGAAAACTGAGAAAACTCATTCTTTATTAATAAATCTTGTTCCCACACATTCATTTATAGTACATAGCTGAATTGAAACATCCATACCATCTGCCCAATGACTTCTAAGTATGGAGGGAGGCAAAGGAACTCAGGTTCAGAGTTCTATGTCTCTCTCCTCCATAAAAATAAACTGTCTCTATCCTATTTCTTCCACAACACGTACAGAGCTATGGATGCTCTGAGGAAGTCCCTCCAACATTTCCACTAACTGTCAAAATGGAGGACAACTTTCAAAATGGGAACATGAGGAGCTTGGCAGATCTACTCCCCGCCAAAACAAATATAATTGGTGAAAAGTTTAAAAATAGAACTATTTAAAATCTCTTGAAATTGTCCTAAGGACATATAGCAAATGAAAAAACATTTATTCAAAAATCTACTAAATCTTGGTAAGAACACTGAGAATTCGTAGCACTTGAGCCATGACTTGCTCCCTCTCTTATCCCTCCTACTCAGCATGAGGAAAACTAGGGAAGGTGTGGCCAAGCACACAGGACTCCCTGTCCCCTCAGTTCCATGTCAGATATCATGGTATCTGCAGAAGGGGCATGCTGCCAGCATTGCTTGCTCCCTGTGGCGGAGGCTAAATTCTAGGTGAGTGCAACTGAGAGCTGATGGCTCCCTTCCTCCACCCAGCAGGGTGAAGGGTCTACCCCAAGCACAGCAAGCCAAGAATACTGAGCTTCCAACCCCCCTCACCCACTCACAAGGCTGCAGTCCCATGTCAAGAGAAGCAAACCAAAAAGACAAGGCTACTGACCCATCCAGTGCACAGCCCATAAAGGGGGACTTCACTCTGAATAAAGCAGGACAACTATCCCTCCCCCTAGCTTTGGAACAGTGACTCTGAGATTTTGCCTAGAGGTAGAGACCATAGAGAGATTAAAAGCCAAATGAAGAGGAGTGGCAAAACGGTGGAATAGAGGGACTCACAGCTCGCCCTCTCCCACAAATACACGAAGAATTACATCTACAGAATTTCTGGTCAAGATGGCCGGATACTAAACGTATGCTAAAAGAAATATTGGAAGGTCTACCCTGAACAGAAAAGAAGCAGGATGCTACAGAAGGAAGAAAACCATAATTGGAAAGGTGATAACTACAATGAGTTGCAACACAATAAACATGAAGATGTAAAAAGACATCATCAAAATCATTTAAGGTAGGAGAGGGGAGCAAGAAAATATATTTTTGTCTTTTTTTCATTCTTTTTAGGATGTGTTTGAGCTTATATGACTATCAGTTTAAAGCAAACAGATATAGAAATGGGTTAATATACCTGAAAAACAGGGTAACCACAAGTCAAAAGCATACAATAGTCACAAAAACCAAAAAGAAATCAGAATACAACAGAAAATTATCAAACCACAAAAAGAAAAAGAAGAAAGGAACAAAGAGGAAATACCAAATCAACTGCAAAACTAAGTTGAAAATGGCAATAAACACACATCTATCGATAATTACCATAAATGTCAATGGACTAAATGTTCCAATCAAAAGACAGAGTGGCAGACTGGATAATAAAACAAGAAGCTACAATATGCTGCATGTAAGAGATCCACCTTAGGGAGAAGGACACACACAGATTGAAAGTGAGAGGATGGAAAAAGATAATTCATGCAAATGGAAATGACAAGAAAGCAGGAATAGCAATACTCGTATCAGACAAAACAGACTTTAAAACAAAGGCCATAAAGACAGATAAAGAAGGACACAATATAATGATCAAAGGAGCAATACAAGATGAGGATATTACACACTTTAACATATAGGCACCCAATATAGGAGCACCTAAATATATAAAACAAATACTAATAGATATAAAGAGAGAAATTTATAGGAATACAATAATAGTAGGAGACTAACACCCCACTAACATCATTTGGACAGGTCTTTCAGACAAAAAATCAGTAAGGCAACAGAGATTTGCAGATACTAACTATTATATATAAATAAACAGGTTTATACTGTATAGCATAGGGAACAATAATCAATATCTTGTAGTGATCTATAATGAAAAAGAATATGAAAACAAATATACGTATGTATATGTATGACTGAACTATTAACAATGGAAATTGACACAACATTGTAAACTGATTATATTTCAATTTAAAAAAAAAAAGCCAAATGTCAGTGTCTATAAGTCTTTTCTCTGGGGTCCTTAATTTCCCCCATAGAAGAATCCTTCCATTTCTTTTCTGGGGTATATTACCCTGGATCCAGTATTCTGGCATCATGCAGGGAGGAGAGGGATGAGGGTCCCATGTTTCAGGCTTCACATGGTTTTCACAATGTCTCAAAGAATGTCTCCAGAAACTAACTTATTCCATATGTGTAGAAGGTGTCAGAAGGAACTTTGGCAGCTTGCTCACTATATGTATTTCCAACAATGACTTCTCTTCAGCTCTTCCCCACGTCCCCGCCTTTATAGTGCCTAAGTGTTCTAAATTCTGAGACTTGAACCTTCTGTGTGTGGGAATGCTCCCTATTCTTGACAAGGGTAATCCTCCTTGAGGGCACCTAGACTGCAGATTCTTTGCTAGGATTAAGTCAGTTACGGCACATTTACTAACTTTCCTAATGACTTTTTTTTTTTTTTTTTTTTTTTTTACCATTTTCTGGCAGATGGAATAGACTGGCTACTCAAAGGCCATTCTTATCTTGCTTCTCTACCTATCCTCTACCAAAGAGGCTGCACAGTTAAAATACTTGGCTTGGGGCCAAATGACATCCTTCAAAGTCCAACAACCCCCATTTCTAGGCTCTCAGATGTCTGCTGGTGATTCCTCAGCATACAAAGCACATTCTTTACTGGGTGTATTTCCCCTACAAACTAATAGCCCTAGGTAATGCCTAATCTCACAGTAGCTCAGGCTGGCTTGCTTCAGCCCACCTTATCAGTCATAAACCTCACCCTTCATGGACCCTAAACCTCTTACCTCATCTACAACCAATCAGAGACTTGCACACAAGCTGAGCAAGCATCTTGTGACTTTCTTATAAAAGACCCCAACAACTGGCCCTCGGTGCTCACACAAGCACCTCTTATCTGTGTGGCCAACTGTTGTCTATGGCAGCATACCCCTATTAAACTCCTTTACTATATTCCTCCTTCATCTCTGGTAAATTCTTTTACCAACCCATGTCACTGTGTCACCAACTGGCTGCTGTTGTGTCCCACAACACTTGTCTAACTACCTTACAGTATGAGTAAGTAAGTGGGGGCACCAGGCAGACAGGTGGAAGAGAGTGAGGTTGGTCTGGAAGATGACGTTATGCCCACCTCCACCATAAAAGGACTTTACTTCTAAATGAATGCCAGCAAGAAACAGGTTAGAACCCGACAGCCACGACTGCAGGGTAGCAGAAAGGACTTAACCGGCCATGACCCAATGTTCACTGTATTATAATTAACACTGCAGTTTAGGTACTCCTCCATGGGTTTTTCTTTATACACCACGGGTAAGGACGTGCACAAAAGGGGCCAAACATTACTAACCATTCCAGGGACAAGGGCTGTCAATCAATCAAAAGACAACCTCTAAGCCAGGGTAGTAAGAAAAAAGGGAGACAAAAACCGCCACTTTTCCTCCCTTGAATCAGCCCACCTCCTGTTTTTAGAGATATACTTCTTTTTTTCTAAATAAATCTTTAAAATCTTTTGCTACACAATGCACTACCTCCCAACTGGAAACTTATCTTTCAGGTTTGACAAGAACTGGGGTCTTTACCTTTTGGGCTAATAATACCCCCTTGAAGCCAGGGCTGGCTGAGGGGACCCAGTTCTCATCTACAAGACAGAAACAAAAGACACTAAATGGTGCTGCAGGAAAGCTTTCTACAAGAAACAGACTCAGTCCTCATGCCCCTCTCCTTTCTTCCTCAATCTGCAGGATTCTTCCAAAACTATGAGGACAGATGCCTCATGCTGGTGTACAGTAAGGCAAGAAATCATGGTGAAAACAAACAAACAAACAAAAGTTAATTACTTAGAAGCCACTGAAATCAGTAAAGGCCCCAGAAATAGGACACAAGTCATGCAACAATACCAGAATCTTCATTCACAGAAATATTCTGGTTTCTTGGAGTAACTCAAAGAAACACACAAGGATTTGCTTGGGGGACTTTTACTGCATTGCCCCTCGCCTCCTTGTCTTCATCCTCCTCTCTCCTGGCTCTATTTTAGTGAATAATTTCCATTAAAAAAAAAGTACATATGCACACGCTCCCAATTTATCTTCTTTTTCTCAGAATGTACCTTTATAAGCAGGAAGGGGTAACACCATGAACCCCAGGAGACTGGCTCCCTGGGGGCAGTCCCTCTTCCCACCCCTAAATCTGCTTCTGCAACAGAAATCACTGTTCCAAAAATAAATCAAGCCACCCCAACCAAGCAGTGTTGAGAAATGGATGTTTATTAATTATTTCTTGGAGACAGCTAGAAGGTTGTTTTACAATGAACACCTATGGTTAAAAACAAAACAAAACTAACAACAAAAAAAACTTCCTTAAAATAAAATCACCTTTAAAGATCTGTTTTAATCCCATCAGTCATCAACCACATCATTTTTTCCCCTCCCTCCCCTCCCCACCCTGCAGCCTCCCTGCCACTCCAGCCTTCCTATTTTATGCCAAGTAATTTATTTCCTGTCTGCCTCTGATCTTCACATGCATCGGCTAACCTCTTAAAACAAAAATACATTTTTAGGATACAACCTTCTTAGAAAGGAGTTTGTGAGAGGGCTGTAAATAAGAATTTTCTCCTGTCATACCAGAGCCACAGATTTTGTTATTGTTGAATTTATTTTACTCATCCTCCCTCTGTGCATGGCTACATTTCTTTCTCTTACACTTCCTCAGCTCTTCAAACCTTCTTTTCTTTCCCCCATTTCCTGCTTCTTATTATTTCTATCTCTTTCACACTATGATAACTTGTTTCTCCCCTTCTCTGGGCAGAAGATGGGTGAGGATCTGATGAGGGGGTGATAAGGAAAAAGGGAGTGATGGTGAAAGAAGGGGGGTTCTGGAGGAGGAGCACTAAGGTGATGGGCAAGGGTACTGCAATGGGCAAGGGGACTGCTTTGGGCAGGCTTCAGAGGAGCAGAGTCCAAGAATGAGTTTTGGGTGAATGTGATTGGTTGAAGGAATGTGCTCAGAAAAAGCACACAAGGCTAGGAGTGAAGCTGGAAAGGAAAGAGCAAGCAAGAATGTGGTCTCAGGCAAAGATGGACTTTGGCTTGATCCATAGCGAGAGCGCTCTGGAACAGAAATCATACCCAAGAACCTTCTGTGTGGACACTCAGTCAATTGCTGGCTATGAGCTTTGGGGGTTGGTGGACTATGCAGAACTAAGTCCCTTGACAATACTCTGCCAGGGCAATGCTCTGAAGAAAGGGGAAAGAAGTGAGTTATAAGAAGCCAATCTTCACAGAGCAGGGGGATGGGTAAAGGGGATTCAAGTGGGCACTGCACAATCTACCACAGAGACCAACATTTATTTATTAAGGAAGAGCTGCCTCTCTTTCAGTGAATATATGCCAGGCACTACTCAAAATTTTTCTTCCAAAAAAATTTTTTTTTGCATTTTCTCATTTAATCCTCACAATAGTATGGATAACCTTTTCCTCCCTTTGTAGATGAAGAAACTAAAGCTAAGAAACATTAAGCAATATAAAAAGTTACAGATATTAAGAGAGAGAGAATCTAATCTGGATTAGAATCTAAATCGATTTACTCTAAAGTACAAGCTGTGAACCACTGTTTGGTCCTCATAAGAATGGTCTGAGATGAGTATTATATTTATATATTCAATTTATAATTAAGTTTGATTCAGGTCCATTCATGTACCTGTACTTATTTATATACTCAGCACACAGCAGGCATTGATGACTGGCACAGAAACAGGTAACTAAAACAGTGTGATAGAAAAGATACTCAACATCATTAGCCATCAGTGAAATGCAAATCAAAACCATGAGGTACCACTTCACACTCACTACGATACTAAAATTTAAAAAAACAAACCAAAAAAACCAGACAAGCAGCACATTTTACAACAGCCAAGACATGGAAGCAACCTAAATGTCCATCAACAGATGAATGGATAAAGAAGATGTGATGTGTGTGTGTGTGTGTGTGTATGTATAGCAACACTACTCAGCCATAAAAAGGAATGAAATAATGTCATTTGTAGCAACGTGGATGGACATGGAGATTACCATACTAAATGAAGTAAGTCAGTCAGAGAAAGATAAATATCATATCACTTATTATGTGGAATCTAAAAAAAATGATACAAATTTCTTTACAAAACCAGAAGAGACCCATAGAAATAGAAAAAAAAACTTATGGCTACCAAGGAAAAAGGAGAGAGGGAGAGACAAGTTAGGAATTTGGGATTGGCTTATACAAACTAAGATGTACAGAACAGAGAAACAACAAGGTCCTACAATATAGCACAGGAAACTATATTCAATGGCTGGTAGTAACCTGTAATGAAAAATGTGTGTGTGTGTGTGTGTAAAAACTGAATCACTATGCTGTACACCAGAAACTAATACAACACTGTAATTTTTTTAAGGCAAAAAATAAGATAAAATATGACCTGGGGAAAAAAAAAAAGACAATAAGCGTTGGCGAGGATGTGGAGAAACTGGAATCCTCCTCCACTGCTAGAGGGATTGTATAATGGTGCAGCCACTTTGGAAAACAGACTGGCAGTTCCTCAAAATGTTAAACATAACATCACATATGATCCAGCAATTCTATTCCTAATTATATATGTAAGAGAAATGAAAACACATGTCCACACAAAAATGTGCTCACAAATGTGCATTATTCAAATTAGCCAAAAAGTGGAAACAACTCAAATGGTCATCAACTTTTGGTAAATGAAGAACTAATACATGCTATAACCTGGAACCTTAAACATTATGGTTAGTGAAAGAAGACAGCTATGAAAGATAGATCATTTGATTCAAGTTGCATGAGATAGCCACAATAGGAAAATCCAGAGAGTCAGAAAATAAATTAATGATTGCCTAGAACTGGCGGGGTGTGGATGAGATTTCCAATGGGACAGAGTTCATTCTGGGGAGTGACAAAATGTTCTAAAATCAGACAGTAGTGATAGTTGCTCAACTCAGTGAATATACTAAAAACCACCGAATTGCATACTTCAAATGCATGACCTTTGTGGCATATAAATTATGCCTCAATGAAGCTATTTTTAAAAATGAAAGCATGACAGTAAATTGCACAAGTCCTAAAGGAAGTATAGATGAGGGGTATGATGGGTATTAGTAAAGATGATTTCAGTTGCAAATAAGAGAAAACCCAATTTAAGCTGGATTCTACAAATAAAGGGATTTATTATCCTACATATCAAGGAATATGCAAAAAGGACAGGTCCAGAGTGGTTAAGTCAGCAACTCAGTGGCATCTTCAGGATTCCAATTATTTTCATCTTTCCGTTCCTCCAATTTCCTATTAGCCTTTGCCCTCAGGTCTGTCCCCACACGATCACAAGGTGTCCGCCATAGTTCCACATGTCACTTCCCCAGCAGCAACATCTATAGACTAGGAGAGAGACTATCCCTTTTGAAGAGTGAGATACACTTTCCCAGAAGCTCCCAGTAGACTTTCCCTTACATGTTGGTAATCAGAATTGTGTCACTTAATTATTCCTAAACAGTCACTGGTAAGAGGAACAGAATTATTACTACTGGCTTAAAGCAGCCAAGCAAGATTCAGCCTCTGGGTCCAGTAAGAGGCCCAACCACCCCTGATGTTAAAAAATCAGAGTGCTGTTTATTGGAAAGAAGGGAGGATTATGTGGAAGCAACCAACATTTGCCATAATGAGAAACAAGAAAGCAACCCAGATAAGGCAATCCCTGAGCTAAATTGTAACATGCAAGCAGATACACCAAGGAAAGAGTAGCTTGAAAAGCAGGCAGATAGAGAGAGGGCATTCTAGGAAAAGGAGGAAGAATAAGCAAAAGCATAAAATAAAGACTAGGAAGAGAATGGAAAATTTGAGCTAGTCAGTGAAGTATAAAACAGTGAAAGAGGGGGTCACAAGCCAGCAAGTAAACAAGGTTTTTCCAACTGTGAGCAATGGTTTATGAAACTAAAATAAACAGGTCATACCTGCTTTGGATTTCTCTGTTTAGTACATGACCAAAGCTTCTCTAAGAAATCAAAATAAAAGATAAAAACTCACAAACGTAGTAGGTTTAAACCAATCCTCCTGTTTTTCTAATGCATACCTCCCTCCTTCCCTCTCTTCCTAACCCAACCACCTCCCCTTTCTTTTAGGAAGAAAAGGCCTTTTAGAAAGCAAGCCGGGGCCAGACCTTTTGGCAGCTTGTGTTCACTGGACTGCCCACTTCATAGTATGGTTCAAGATGAAATGGAGGCTCTTACCATGAGGTAGCCCATTATATGTGGGCCTCTTTTCCTCTAAAACATTTCTGATGAAAAGTTTCCAAACATGGCTATATATTCTTCTACTCAATGTGAGTGTTTCTGACTAGGAAAGTGGAGATGGCTTAAAGAAATTCAGAAGGGAGAAATGAGGCTACCTGTCAGTAAAACTGAAGCCCATTCCTAATGGGTACCCTTTGGACTCCAAGGCACTCCTATGGAATGTTACCTGTCCAAAAATTCACGAATTCAAAGGTGGTCTCCACATCCCTTCTCCCCACACTTATGCAACCTAGTAATGTGAATAGTGACCAGTATCCCACTCCTGAATCTGGGAAAGCATCTTTAACCAACTGCAGCATTGTTTCATATTGAGTCTAGATGTGGCCTCATCATCTAGGCTTAAGGCTCCATAAAGTCAAAACTATTTGTCAGACTTGATCTGACAAGTAAAATCAATTTTCTATTCTATACCAGTCACAGTTAGGCAGTCCTATCTGTAGAGACAGAAGGGATAAAGAGTAGGAAACAGCCATATTATGATACAGGTCTTCCTGGTAAAGAAGCTTTATGTACTAAGTGCAGACAAAGAGTGATAGAGAATAGTACCAAGACGGAAGAGCACTTTTTTGGTTGAGGTGATCAGGAATCACTGTTTTGACAACAGTGAGGACGGCTAATCTTTCTATTCTAAGCCAAAAAAGCCATTTATACCAGTAGTAGTGAGATGCTGAAACTAATTAATACTGTATCCCAGGTCACTCCAGGTAACACTGCAACTGCATTGAAAAAATAGGAAAGATGGATATAAAAAGTTATTTGCAAGTTCCCCACAAGAGAAATAAAAACCCATAATCACTGAAATTTTCTAATTTAATAAGGAGAGAAAGCAGATGAAAACATGTTTATAACTCATATCTGCCAAAGAGAATTAACTGCTGTGCACTTTAAAGCTCTCCTTTCAGTGGGGGAATTAGGTGCAATAAAGCCCAGCACATCTTGTCTCAACCATGAAATAAAATGATCATCTGCTTATCATTTATTTCACACAGAGGGCCTACACCAATAAAGCTCTCATTTTATAAAGCTATGAAGGAAGATAAAACCCATAAAACATACAATACATTTTTATAGCTTAAAGATTTGTCTCTCAGAAAGGTGAACCAAATATTTACAAACAAGCCTACCTCATTATCTTTTTTCCAGACTGATTTTTTTTTTTTCACAATTTTGGTAATTCCCTGGGTATCTGGAGGTCAGAGTCCAGCAATGCTTTAGGTATCTAAGCATGGTCATTGTAATCAGAATGTCCTTATTAGGAGGAAAATGTTCTTGGCACTGTTGTCCTGAGCTTAAAGTAGAAAAAAATCATCAGCCCTCTCTCCCTTATTCACTGAAGCAGGAGGAAAGGATGGGACCTGAGCTCATAATCAAGGGTGGGAGATATTGCTTCCCAAAAAGACAAACAGCCTCTCTTCTGGAATCAGCACTCACTTTGGGGGATTCTTTTGCTGAATCTTTGACCCTTTGAATTCTGTTCAATTTGATGGAAATTTCCTTAATAACACTATAATCCAGGCACTGGAGAGATAATGAGGCCCTTCAAGGAGCTTGCAGTCTGGGAGGGAATCAGACAAGCAAACAGATGATTCCAGTACAGCCTGTTACTAGTGAAACAGAAGTGGGCACAAACTGGAGGATGTGGATGAGGTCAGCCCTGCTGGAGACAGGTGGGGTTGTGGAGATTCTGTGCAAGGGTTCTCAGAAAACGCTTCAATATCACTGAAATGATGTATTATGTTACAGCAAACACTAACATTTTGTATCTGTTAATGAGGTTGTAAAAATATAAACTACTTAACTTTAAAAATAATAATAATGATTGTTTTCTCATAAAAGCATATAGGAAAGTATTACCTACAATAAACCACACACCTTGACCCTACTGTCATCACAGACAGGTCTCTCCTTCTTCTTCTATCCCTTCATAGGATTCCTACCCTGGAGGGGATGGAGATCAGAAAATGTAATTAGAATAAGAGGGGAGAAGGAATAAAAGTGCCAGGTATAAAGGAGGAAAGAAGTGACTATACTCTCTCTCTCTTAACTTCGAATGTCCCATCTGCAGCAATCTAAGCTGGAGAAAGAAAGATTTAACTTTAATCCAAGGTTAAACATTTAACTATGACATGGGACTGGAAAGCATCTTTGGTTACCTGAAAATGATGAAAAGAGTTATGGGAATGACCTTAAATTTTATTCAAGGGCAAAGAAAAAATTAGCCCCACAAAATAATAAAAGGAGAGTAGCAGACAAAAATAAAATTGCTTCCTGATTCCAAGGCTGTATTTGTTCAACATAAGAGATAGAGCTGAAGGGCAAGGAAGAGAGGAAGGGAGGGAGGGATGGAAGAAGAAAGAAAAGAAAACTAGATGGGAAGATTTTTAAACCACGATAAAGGGAAAGTTTCAAAAAGTCGAATAAAAACGAAAGTCAAATGGGAGGATAAAAAAAGATAAGAAAATTAGAAAATCAATCTAAGCGTTCTAATATCCTCCTAATAGGATTTCAAAATTAAAAACAAGTGAAAGCCATATGATTCAGCAATTCCACCTCTAGGTATATACCCCAAAAGAATTAAAAGCAGAGACTTGAAGAGATATTGGTACATCCAGGTTCACAGCAGCAGTATTCACAACAGTCAAAAAATGGAAGCAACCCAAGTATCTGTCAACAGACAAATGGATAAACAAAATGTGGTATATACATACAAAGGAATATTACTGAGCCTTTAAAAGGAAGGAAATTCTGACACATGCTACAACATGGAAGAACTCTGATGATACTAAGTAAAATAAGCTAGATGCAAAAAGAAAAATATTGTATGATTCTACCTATATGATATTAATGGTTAATTGTATACGTCAATTTGGCTACACCATAGTACCCAGATATATGGTAAGTCTGGATGTTGCTGTGAAGGTATTTTTCAGATGAGATTAAACCTACCATAATGTGGGTAGGCTTCAACCCATCAGTTGAAGGCCTTAAGAGGACAAGGACTAACTTCCTCCCAGGAAGAGAGAATTCTGCCTCCAGACTACCTTCAAACTCAAACGGCAACATCAATTCCTCCCCGCAACTCCCACCACCTGTCCTTGCCAGCCGGCATACTCATGTGAGCTAACTCCTTAAAATAAAATTCTCTCTCAGTCTCACTCTAGCATACACACACTATTGGTCCTGTTTATCCAGAGAACCCTGCCTAGTATAATGAGGTACCTAGAACAGTCAAACTTATAGAGACATAAAATAGAATGGTAGTTGACAGGGGCTGAGGGGAGTGGGGAGTGGGCAGTACTGCTTAACGGGCACAGAGTTCCAGTTTGCAAGTTGAAGAGTTCTGTGGATGGAAAGTGGTGATGCTTACATAATGTGATTGTACCTGATACTGAACACTACACTTAAAAACGGTTAAGATGGTAAATTTTATATTATGTGTATTTTACCATAATCAAAAAAAAAAAAGAGAGAGAGAGAGAGAATAGTCACTCATAAAGAAGGAAAATTCAGAGACTAGAAAAAGGCTACTAAGAGCCAGACCAGGGAATGAGAAAAGAGCCACAAAGTACACCATTGTGAAATTCCAGAACACCCGAGGTTAAAGAGAAGATTATAGAAGCTTGGGGGGGGGGGGGTGCAGGGAGAGGAGAGAGAGAGGAGAGGAAGAGGAGAGAGAGAGGAGAGAGAGAGAGGGGGAGGAGAGAGGGAGAGAGAGAGAGAGAGGAGAGGAGAGGAGAGGAGAGGAGAGGAGAGAGAGAGAGAGAGGAGAGAGAATATAAAAGGTCACTTATAAAGGTTTGGAAATTAGAATGACTAAATTTGCCTTCTCAAATACAATGACGGAATCTGGAAGCAATGTTTTTAAAATTATTAGGGAAATTACCTTTAACCAAGCTTTCTATACTTAGTCAAAGTATTTATCAAGTATCAAGAGTAAATGTAAAATATTTTAGACAGGCTGAAGAATGTTCTTCACCAAAATAAGTAAACGGAGCAACAGAGAGACTTAGTATCCATGAAACAGGGATCCAAAAGGGTGACAGAATAATCCCAGAGGATGGCTGTGCAACAGGCCTAGACAGGGGACAGGAAGGGTACAGATTCAAGGAAGGTCTCCAGAGAAAGAGAGCTTAGTGAATTATCTGATTAACTTGTCCTTGTGCAAAACTGATATTAAGAGAAGTTACACATATCTGCCTGAGTGTTTGAAAAAAATCTTTCTCTTCCCTCTGAAACTGAGCAGGACACTGTAGGGCCCACCAGGGTACAAAAGCCCCTCTGTGTCTCCCAATTCTTGTTTGTAGAAAAAGGCTTTAGTCTTCTAGGCCTTTGTGAGTTCCAAAGAGCAGACTCAAATAGTTACTAATTAGGGAAGTGACGGAATGCAGAAATAAAGGAAAAGCAGTCAAGAAACAATAGTTCAGAGTCCTAATTTCTCTTCAAGGGATATACATAACAATTTGACACAAATCTTTGAGATGCTCTTCAGAAACAAAGACCTCCAGCCAGAAAGAAGATGCTGACTACTTGCTGAGCACAAGCTGGTACACCCCAGACTGGTTGGAACCAAAAAGTTGGTGATTAAGATTCCTAAAACACCACCCTGTTACCTCACCACCAACAAATCAGAAGTCACGCACCCTGCATCCCTCACCCCAAATGTTGCCATCAGGGAGTTTGGGTCTTTTCAGCATGAGCCGCCTATTCTCCTTGCTGGGCCCTGCAATAAACGCTGCACAACCCAGTGTCAGTAAACTGGCTTTGATGCATGGCAGGTGAACAGATACAAGTTCAGCTCAGTAACCTTCCTCCTTCCCTTTCTCACTATCCCTTCCTCTCTTCTTTTTCCTATAAATGTTTGTGTGCTTATATTATATTCATATGTATATAAAAACATCCGTATAAATATTTTTATACATTTGCATGTTCATAAAAATAAAGCAAATGAAAAAGCAACACAATTATTACCTTCAGTAAAAACAAAAACTGTACCAAAAATAGCGAAAGTGAGCAATGAAATTAGGCTATTTCAAAGTATTAACTCCTCATGTCTCATAACAAATGAATAGATAATGTACAGAATTAATAAGTTACGACATAGCAGTAGTATTTTAAACTATGGAGGCAGATAACAAAACAAAGAGGCAAAAAAGCTAAGTGTCTGCCTCTGGGAAACTGGACTGGGGACTAGGAAAGGATGAATCCATTAGGTTGACTTTTTCCCTTAAAAGCCTGTTAGTTTTACTTTAATGTTGAGCCCGTATTAGAAAGATTTAAATAAAATTTTTAAATTACACAAGGACTATACGAAAATCCAAAATTTGTAAAGATATTCTGTCCTCCCCTCTCCATCAGGAAGGACAGAAGTTAATTACCAGAGACAACTGTAGGCAGGCACCAGAGGAATCTACATAACAAACCTTGCTAAAACTAGCCTTTATCTTCCATTAATTTCTCCATATATTTGCCTTCCCACAAGCTTACTACCCTAGAAGTACAAAATCCTTTTCCTTTGTCTCATCACTTCTATAAAAATGTATCGTTCTTTTGTTAAGATGCTATAAAAGCCCAAGTCCTAACAACCTCTTTGAATTTCTCATCTCTGAGGGCTCCCATTTGTATGCACAATGCATGTTACTAAACTTCTATTTTTCTCTTGCTAATTTATCTTTTGTCAGTCGAATTTACAGGTCTCAGCTGGAGAACCTAAGAGTGTAGAGAGAAAAAGGTTAAGTTTTTTCCTCTCCTACAGCTATGTACTATATGATTTCAACTATATTGTTAGCAGACAGACCCCTAAATTAGGAGGCCCACCAATGTGTGGGTCCTTGCCGCTGACTATGAAAGATTTCACAGTAGAGGCAGAAAGGCAAAGTGAAAAGGCTGCTTTTATTTCTCAAAAGAGGAAAAGGAAGGAAAGTGCTTGAGCAGGGAGAAGGAAAGAAAAGCACTCAAGTGGTGAGCCATTAGCCAAGATGGCTGGTAGAGACAGTTTCAGTGGTGGCTTGGGCCACATGGATTTTTATGAGGCTTCTGCCATCATGTCCTCCTCCTGGGTGTGATGGAACCAATAAGCTCTTGTACAGGCTTTTCAGTTCTTGTATGGGCTTTTCCAGTTGTTGATCTGGCAATTGTGAAAAAACAGACTTGACTCCAATCCATGTTAACATTTAAAGGGGATGTGAAATCTTATAATAAAGAAAACTTTTTTTAATATTCTTTATAAATCTCTTAGACCATGTGTTTTCCTTGCCATGTTTTTTTCTGCAAACCTCTTGATAGGTCTCTAAACTATTATGCTCTGAAAAACACAGGGAAATGCCACCTCTCCTAGTCAATTCAGGCTGCTATAGCAAAATACCATAAACTGGTTAGCTTACAGACAACAGAAATTTATTTCTCACAGTCTAGAGGCTGGAAATCTGATATTAAGGTGCCAGCTGGTCAGGTTCTGGTGAGACCCCTCTTCCAGGTTTCAGATCCTCCTGTTGTGTTCTCACATGGAAGAACGAGGGCAAGAGAGTTCTCCAGTCTCCCCTTCATGAGGACACTAATCTCATTCATGAGGGCTCTACCCTCAGGACCTAATTACCTCTCAAAAGCCCCACCTAATAATACCATCACATTAGGAGTTAGGACTTCAACATATAAATTTGGTGGGGGGACACATTCAGTCTATAACAGTACCCTAAGATAATTTCTATGATGAATATTCTAAGATTCCTTCATTATGTAAGATTCCACAGCAATACCTATATAATGGCTCTTACATAAATTTAGGAAAATATGCATACTTAAATCATTACTTTCTCTGATTTCTTTCTTAAGTGCTGTGAAATAACTTTGTAAGAAGTCATTTACTAGGAGGTTATGAATGTCATTTCAGAAATAAAATTTCCATAAAATGAATGATTGTTTCCAAGAACAGCTTGGATATACAGAATTGTTTTATATAAAACTTTTTATGTAGCATAAGCTACATAACAGATAAATGTCTTCTTATCTGAAAATGAATAAAACACACAGAGGCACCGCCAAACTGTCATTCAGTGTTCTAACAAAGAACAGAACCAATTCAGTCCTTTTTAGACCAACAGTAAATTTTCCTCTTTGATAAAAAGAAATCTGAGTAAGGAAAATGTAATGTATTATTTCACAGCTGAAAACTAATTGTCTTATGAATTTATGAACAGAGCCGAGGAAAGCCTCTACCTGTCAATGCTACAATGCAGAAAACACTGCTACTTAGAAGCAAACAGAGAGAACCTGATTAAAATGCAGTCAATAAGAAGTGTCCGTCATAGATCACAGAATGCTGAGAAGAGCTCTTGCTTTAATGCCCTGCAAACTGTGGGAGCAGATGCTGTTATTGGTTCAGGAGAGTCATCAAGGAAACATAAATATGAAATAGCAGTCATGCAAGAAGGTTTAGGGGCCTTGTGGAAGCAAACGGAGAAGGGGCTTCAAAGCATATCTCTCCAGATAAGGCACAAGAGAGACGTCTGAATTTATAACAGTTATCAGCTATAGAAGAAGCTGAAGACCTTGACATCATTAGCAACAACTCGGAGTAAATCTTTCCCCTGTGGGAAGTATTTACTGGTCAACTTACAGTCATTATTCCTGATTCTTCCAATTAGGATTACATGAAAAATCTAACCTGCCAGAATTAACATTCTATGGAGGATTGTCTTCCCAAACTTATCACCATAGCCAAGGAAAAAAGTATCCTTGTCCAGGTCAATTTAAAAATAAATTGCCATCTGCCACCAGCAGGAAAAACTCATTGGCCACAGAACAAAGAGGCATTTCAAAAGCTATTGTTGAGTACCTGCTGCAGTAAAAAACAAAAACCAAGTGTCCCCACAGGCTCTGGGGCTTATAGTTAACTAAAACAAAATATAAATATTTTCCACTTCATTGGGGTTTAGTCAACTCATCTTTTGTCTCCTCCAGATCCACTGGTACACAATTAACTTGAAAATGATACTTCTCCTAAATTTGATCTTTCAAGTTAAAAAAAAACACATATACATCCAGTTCTCAGTAGAAACTAGAATAAACCAACCTGGTAAGACATCAAGAATATAAAAACTGTCAAGCAGGAAAGAATATTGTTAGATGTTACTGACTACAAATTAAAAAACAAAGAGTAAAAATATTAAAAGCATGTGAGGCAAATGCATTTTCACTCCCTATACCAATGTGCCACGTGGGCTACCAATCCTGTCTCACTCCTATACAGTGAAGCAACATGGACCTGACCACAGATAGCCACCAGTGAAGGTCCTCTGACTTAAGAATTTATTTCTGCTACTGGCTTAAGTTTCACAGGAAAGGGAATTCCTAGATCACAAAGTTCCTTTGTCCAAGATCCATTGTGATGAACATCTAGTTAAAATTAATTATAGTTGACTTTCTAGGGATATTAGGAGACTTGGGGGTATTTTTTTTTTAATTGAACCTTCCAAAAGCAAATTATACTTTTCTTTAAAGAAACAGGAAATTATTCTCTATATACTTTTAAAGTTTGTTATATTTTATAACATCCAAATGATTTGGTCCTTTTTGAATGGGATTAGGACATGCGACACCAAAATACATTACTGCAACATAAAACTTACTTTGAGCTGAAGGCATTTCAGTTCCTGAAATCCCTCATCTGCCTAAAAGCAGAGACTCCCAAAAGAACTCAATTGTCATAGATCCCTTCCATGGGGGCAACTCTAATCTTGAGACTAGGACTCAGGAAGTAGGTACCACACCCAACAGACTGTCACAAAATTATTGTATCTCCCATCTATTGTCCTAAGGGCTCATTTATCTTTCCAGAAAGTCATTTGTCTTCCATAAATGCTCTTTCACCTGCCATGTCTTCTAAGAAATCATTTATTTCCCAATAAATTTTCTCCCTTCCCCCTTCACCTATTAAAATGTATGTAAGCCCCAAATTCTAATCACCTCTTTGAGTTACTCATTCTGAGCACTCTCACGTGTACACGTGTTGCACTTGTAAATAAACTTTTTTTTCTCTTGCTAATGAGTCTTTTCTCAGTTTAATTTGCAGTCCCCCAGAACTAAACATGAGAGAGAGAGAACAGCAGTCCAATTAGTTTTGGGGTACAGAAAGCTCTACTCAACAACATGAATACACACAGATTCAAAAACTCATACCTCCTTTTGCATGCCAGCAAATCCTTCCTTTGTTCCCCTGTTATTGGCAGCACATGACCTTAGATTAGTGTTTGGAGCCTCAGATGAAGAAAAATTTTAAATTAGAGCAGCTGCCTACCTCTGGGTCCAAGGTTGAGGCATAATTTATCTAACAGCAGATTGGCTTGTTAAGTGAGCTATCACTTGAATGATAGCTTTTAGTGATGCAAGTAAAAGGCAGGCATGCAGCCATGTCCTTGGGCAATCCTATGGGGCAAGAATCTTGGGAGAAAAGATACTTGAAGCCCCACATGACCCCGGTAGATCAGGGTGGCTTAGATAGTAGACCACTAGTACGAAAAGGTACCAAGAGCCACAAAGCAGAATCACTATAGGAGGATGGGGAGTCTGGGCTGGTAGTCCAGGCTTGACTATAAGGCAAAGTGTGGTGCAGACAATAAATGTTGCTTGCCATTTCTGTAAACAAGGAATGTTACCCGCCATCAAGTCATCAGCCATTGCAGCAACAGTTTCCACCCTACAGCACACCCTGAGGGGAATTCAGCTTGGAGAAAAACAGGATACTGGTCCTGGATAGCTAAGATGCATATCAAAGGAATAATTTCAGTGAGCCCAGACTCTTGCATCTTTCCACACATAGAAAATCACTAAAACACTGAGATGTCTGTTTTTTGTGATAGCAATAATCTTCTGATTCAACTGAATGTTTTGTTTTTCCCCAGCAAAAACTCCTGTACCTCCTGGCTCCTCCCTCACCTCTCTGGAATCTTATCTGGAAGCTATCTGAGAGGCTGTATCTTAGACTACAGTCATCAGATAAAATATAAGGTCCCAGATAAAACATAACTCTCAACTTTTAGGTTGTGCCCTTTGTTTTGTTTTTCCAGTGGACAGTGGGAACTGACCCCGGCACAGAATAAGGCTGAGTGAGGAGCCCAGCTGGGTCCACTGTGACAGTGTTGGGGCTATGGGGAAAACAGCTTAACATGTCAACATAAGCTTGGAGCCTGAGCCAGAGCAGTAACTTCAACTTCTGCAAGGATCTATGTCAAGAAGGGCATCACTAAAGGAATAGACAAGAGTCCATCAGGCTGTCTAAAATACCCAGCAGCAGAACTCAGTGATAGTATCTGAACAGGCAGCTAACAGGCTGACTGGACTTCCCACCTTGCTCTCTGCCTCATGTCAGAAAAGACTGCAGCTTTGATCCACAGCTTCTTGGACAATTGGGAAGGGTAGAAAAAAACAATAGGAGATATCTGATTTCCTGACAAATAAAGCATGTGAGGATGAATATTAAGTAATGTTTTTTATGAAGCTGGTGAAACAAGTCAGAATCATTTCAGAAGGATAATCTGAGTTTTTAAATTATGCATATCTAATAACTTAATTTAAACAAAATAAAAATTTATCATTTTTAAATAATGAAAACTAGCAGTCATAGCCACCCTCCATCCACATGAGGAAGAAAGGGCTGCCGATTTGAGAAAAACATCTTCTAATTATTTTTCCTTTTTGAAAATATACAGATGTCAATTAACATTATAATCAGGCCAAAAAACTTTTTAAATGAGTAATAAAACAACCTGAATTACATGTTCTTCTTTGAACGTTATTTTCATAGGTCATGGCACTATTTTCTAAGGTCTTTGGAATCTTGAAAGTTCCCCTTGTTTCAATTTTGCATCCAAGGGTAGATTTATATTAGCAAGAAACAAGCTAGAAACAATTATGAATATTCACAGAAATCTCTTTATTGCACAGAAAAGCAAGACTGAGAGTCTAATGAATGTTTCCAGTGCTTTATCAAATTAGATTATTTGACCACTTTCAATGGCACAGAAGGCTCTCCCTCCCCCAGAAGCTGCAGGGTAGAACCTCTCGTTCTCCTCTATTTGAGCCTCCTTCATTAAACACAAAGACTTGCACTCACTAGAATTGTAAACAAAAAGCAGGCTGTAGATACCAATTTTACTGGCAGAAATGGGGTGAGAAATTAACAGAATCTTAGACATGGATAAAAATGAATAGATTAAGTACTAATAGTGAAAAAGAATAAAGCATTAATCTTTCATTTTCAGTAGGTTGAGAATTTTAAAATTACCTCGGGTGACAAATTAGATAACTCAAAAAAAAAAAAATGTGTACATGTCCTGTAAGCATTTTGAGACAGAGATCATAGGCAAAGAATAATAGCGACTCCTCTCCTAGAATTTTACTTCATCACTACTGCCCAATTGGTTTGATTTGTTTGTTTTATAGGAAGGGAAAGAGTATAAGGAGAGAAATTTGTGAATACAATTTACCTTTATAAGCTGTGCATGTTTGGATAACAACTCAAGCTCTCTGAGCTACAGCTTCATCCATAAAGATAAGAAATCACGTATTCTCTTTAGGTCTTCTGAGAGGCTTCCTCACTTCTCTCTCCTAACTTCAAGCACCCTAGTCATGCTACACCTCAGGGCCCCTCTACACATCCTTTTTACCACTGTCCCTGTGGCGAAATTGTTCTGTCTTACTTCTCCAGTTCTCCAGTTCAAATTCACAAAGGAGAAAAATGTTTGGCCCAGCTCATTTTTTCATGTGAGGCTGTAGATCTAGGGAGCATTATTCTGAAATCATGCATTCTCCCCTCACATAGTCAACTGCAACTGATATGGGAGGACACAATGTCCTGTTGTTGGTTTAGCAACAGCAGAGAAAATTTCAATAAAAGGGAAGGTAAGGAGGGCAGGCGATGATCAATAGCTATGGGTTAATAACAAAATATTCTAAAGCTTCAATTAAGATATCTATCTTAGCACCCACTACATTTAGAAAACATATTTCTTATGTTTCTTTATCACTTTTCAATACTAAATAAATTCTAAAGTAGTTTTGTAACAGTGAAATTTTAAAAAATGAAGCTCCAAAAATTCAAATGCAGAAGGAAAAGTCAAAGCAATTCAAACAAACTTTCTGAATTTTAGTCACAGAATACAATAGTTTGAGATCTGATAGATAATGTGATCATAAGACAACCCACGAAAATACTTATTGGGACATATTTTGTTTTTAGTCTCAAGTACCAAATTCCACCCAGTAATTTGTGAATAACAATTGGTCTCCTCCAGTAGACAGCTAGGGAGGGGAGCATCAGCATAGCTCAGGCCCTGGACCTTCTAATGCCACATAGTGGGTACTCAGTAAATGTTTATCAAATGCTTTAAAGAATCAATGCTTTGGTTTTCTATTACTTTAGCAAAGTAAAAATAATTAGCCAGTTTTAACTACGATGGACGCTAACACAAAGTGTTTTTTAAAAGACAGGTTATAATGCAAACAGAAGAGGTAGCTTTAACTAGGTAAGGACAGGCCAAGGAGAGAACAGGCACACATTGACCAAAGCAGAAGGTATGGCCTTACTTGGGTATTTCTCAGTATGAAGGAATTAACCAAAGAATGTTACTTCATATATAAAAAGAGAACAATTACCACCCTGCTTTTAGGAACTTCACATGTAAGAATGAAGGAAAGCCCTATGTTGCATTGTGCTATGAATTGTGGCTTAGAGGTAGAGACACATTTAATAAAACACATAATGTTGACCCTCCTGATATGTCATTCCTTCATTCATTAAACATGTATTTAATTCTTACATTGTGCCAGACCCTGTTTTAAATATCCACAGTGGTGGACAAGTGCTTGATAACACTAGCCGAGAAGGAAATAAAATTATACCACAATGAGGTAAACCAAGACTACCAGAATGGCTAAAGTAAAAAAAAAAAAAAAAAAACAATTACAAAGGCTGACAACAAGGATGTGGAGCAATTGGAATTCTAATTTACTCCTGGTAAGAATGTAAAATGCTACAACCTCTTTGGAAAGCTTGGTAGTTAACAAAATTAAACAACTACTCTATGATCCTGTAACACCACTCCTAAGTATATATCTCAAAGAAATTAACACACAGCTATAGATCCACCCACAAAGACTTATGTCATATTTAGAGCATAGCAAACACAAAGTACGTAAGTCTTGATGTAGACTGGTAACTCTTTACCAATATCTGAGAAGCCCGTTTTTCTCTTCTCAGTCACTAACCCCCGAAGAGTTACCACCACCTTGACTTTAAAAATGATAGATTTATTTTGTCTGTTTCTGATCTTTCTATAAATAGACTCACACACTATGTATTCTTTCTGTCTTGCTTCTATTAAATTTAATGTTTGAAATTCATTGATATTGTGTGTAGTTTTGGTTTGTACATTCTTGCTTCTGTATTTCAATGTAAAGTTACACACCTGGCCATTTTCCAAAATAACTATACAGAGTAAAGGGAATACCCCATTCTGTAAGATACCACGTCTGAGCTGACACCAGTATGAAAGAAACCAAAATGCTGTCATGCCCACTGCCCTGTGGGTTGGGAGCATATGGAGACATAGCTCAAATCCATTTCCAGTTTGCCAAAAAGACCCACCCTCCACTCATTTCCCCAGCCTCTGAGTGTATAACAGAGATGGATATACTCAGCAGCTGAAAGGACCCTCATATGGCTCTCTGACTCGCAGAATATGAGCCAGTATGGTGGAAAAAAATCCAAAAGAAGCCCCTGAAACTGCCCCATGACCCTTGGTTCCAGCCTGAGAGGTTCTTCCTATTCATCATCCTCCTTAGCCACACTTGGAGTAGAACTGAGTCAAAGCCCCTCCTCGAGTACTGACCAGCTTTTTCAGGCTGCTTCCTGCCCATGAAAGGGTCTAGACTCAAGATCATTAAGTCTCAGTCACAGCTTCTTCAGCCAGGTGTGGTTCCTTTGCCAAATTAACTGCCTTAAGTAGGTCTCTGGCTTTCTAATTCCTATCAGTTCTACAGACTTAATTTTTTCTTTTTTTCAGGCAGAGTTCTCAGAATCACTAACATTCTTTTACTTTCTTGCCCTCAAGACTCTCTTTCACATAAATTAATTACACATACCTTGTTTATAGGGCTTCGGGGGAGCTCCTCACATTTACTCTCCTCTTCAATCACTGGAGGGACTGACTGGGCAAGACAATTTGGATGGATGCTGATGCGGAAACATCTTAGTTCATTCCATAGTTTTAACACGGAGAGTTTAAACCCTTGACACAACATTTAATTTATTGGCTTTTAATGCTCATGGGCCTTTTTAGTACTGGCTGTTTCTAGTTGAGATTGAGAAGCAACTGTCTCTTCCAAGAGTAAGTCTCTGAATTTGAGGACTTTCTCTGTTCCTTTTCATTCCTGATTGCAAACATAGCAATTCTTTAGTGAGTTCATCTCTCTCAAATAATACCTTGCAAACGCAGCCAACAGAAACCTACATAAGCTTCTAATATTGTTTTCTAATCTTACTCCCTAGAGCTGAACTTTATTAGATATAAATCTCCAAACTTATCACAGGGAATAGTTTTCAGCTGGTTCACCACTGCATAACATGGATTACCATCCTCCGCCAGCCTCCAAAGTTTATCTATACTCTAGCACTGTTAAAGAAAAAATTATTCATTACACTTGTCATGATGGTAAGGCAGACTTTATTCAGGAGAACTACTACAATGGGGCTGTAGGGGAACAAAATTTGCCACCCCAAAATGTCTCTCAGGTATGCAGATTATTTCCAGCTGAAAGCAATCAAGGCCCAAAAGCGTCATTTAGAAACTATTACCTCCCCTCCAACTGCCACCTAAAACAATTTCGACAGAGGTCCTGGAATAGAGCTATCACCACAGATAACTGCATTCTGTCATGTAGTATTTTGCTTTCCCCAAATCTATTACATTAACAGAGTGTCTTACAATACATTCTACCTCAGAATCCAAGAAGTATTTTTACCTACAGAAAACAGTCCTGACTAAAAACAAAGGGGTTGCCAGACAGGCCCTTAAGGACAGCAGGCCCATATGGGGGCTGAAGGTAACCATCTTTCCCCTCACCAACATCGGACTGAAGGGACCCGCAGCCCCAGAGGACGGGGGTGGGTTGGGGGTGGGGGCGTCCTGCAGGCCACGGCGGCCTGCTGCCCGAGGGAAGGTACTCCCGGCGCGAACGGCGCGTTGGGGGCCGCGAGACTCTGCATTCAGGCTACCCTAGGACCGTCCCCGGGTCCAGGACTTGTAGGGACAGAATGAGCCGCCACCAGCAGGGACTTCTGAAGGCCAAACCGCGATGCCAAGGTCCACCCTCCTCAAAAACAGTTACCTGTTTTCCTGAAGCCACGTCTCACAGGAACTCCTTGGCTTTGCCATCCGCTGAGGAGAACTACCTGGGCACTCGACTCTGTGAGAGGCCCTGTGTGTCTTCCCGGCTCTGGGCCACAAAGGGTCAGACTCCAGTGTCCTTCCCTGTTCTTCAGGAGCGCAGTAGTGCAGGCGACCCGCAGCGGCTTCAAGAAGGCAGCGGGGAGGGCTGAGGCGGCTGCTGCTCTTACAGGTCCGGAATGCCAAGTGCCCGCTAAGCCAGCTGCGCAGGTGCATGCCACGCCCACAAACAGCATCCGGGGCCCTGAGATCGGTCTCTGGTTCGGATCTCGCAGGCATAGTCATAGTTACGAGCCGGGGCTTGTGGGAGATACGTCCTGCTGCTGGGATCTATCCTGCTGAAAAGAAAAACAAGCAAACGAATATGTGACAACCACAACAAAAATGCATATGCGCAAAGTTGAGAATCAGAGGATATGGGTTCAGGTATCAGTTCATCATTACTTCTCGCCTGGAGCAGGTCAGTTCACACAAATTCGGAACTCTCTTTGCTAAATAAATACACTGCCCAGAACACATTAGCCTACGGAACGATCAGAGATTGTAAATCTCCCTTTAAAAAGTCCTCAGTCCTCAAAACAGTCCTCATTAGTGAAATTCAGGTAGCAATCTGTTCCTACCTCTTAGCATAGCTCCTGACATCACTTCTGGTGGAGATCTTGTTCCCATACTACCGATATTGTCGTCCATAGTTTTTCTTATGTCCAAGGTCCCGATAACAAAGTGTTTCCTCTCCTTCAACCCTCTTATGTCTTTAGGCCATTTAGCAAAGCCCCCTTGTAGTCTGTGTCTGTCATACCCTTATAATAGTTTAAAAATTAAAAAAAAAAATTCACAGTCCTCCTTTATCTCCTTTTTCCTACTCTAGAGTCTAGGGATTAGGCCCAGTTTTCCTTTCAGCCAAGTCAAAGTCCACTTAAGTGTTACTGCTCTATAACACGCTCAGAACCACTCTTCCTGGATGAGCCCTCATTAACATCTCTGATTAAGTCTGTAAAGTAAGGTGAGTTCTTTACCCAATCTGGCTTAATGCCTGAAAGTTGTCTCAGGGCTAAAGGATGCTGAAAGCAAGACTTCAGCTTCAGGTGTTTGCTCACTGGATCCCAAACATCATCCCATTAGCGCCAGTCAGATGTGTCTGAATCCTTACTGAGTAGCCATCTCAGGCTCTTGTGGTTGGAGCCTCTTCTACTTAGCTGTAAAATTAGGGTCGCTAAGCCATAGAATGAAATACTGAAGCTAGAAAAGACACTTTGTTAGCCGGGAGGCTGGAGAGGAATTCAAGGTGAGCTGCCCCAACTGGAAGAAAGGCAGGAGGAGCCAACATGGAGCAAGCAAGCCAGCACTTTATTGAAGTACAAGCCGGTGGCGTCATGGCAGGCCGCCCTCAGGTGTGCGCACTTGGCGCACTGTGTAGTGTTCATAATGCTGACTCACGCTGCTGGCCCAGGCCTATTGTTCATAATGCGTAGTCACGCTACCAGCGCATGCGTACATTTACCTCTTACCAGGTGCAAGCTATTGTGAACTGTGGCCCGGGCCCCACAGGCTACTCGCTTAAGGCTGAGCCCCACGGCCTACTCACTTATGGCCGTTGATATACTTCCTCATCCACTGCTTTTCAGACTTCTGCTCACAATCTATTAGTGATCAATCTAAAAGATCGATTTAGTGGCTCAAAACCAGCATTTTTTAAAAAATGGAATCGAGGTTTTTTTTTAAGTACTTAAGAGATATGTCTTGTTGCATGAAACTGTTTCAGCTGTGTGCATGTGGGTTTCATACTGATTGACCTGCGTCTTTTTAAGCAATGTAGTAATTAGTCTACATCTCTGGTTCTCAAATTATGGTTTCTACAACAGCAGTGTTAGGTATTACCTGGGGATTCATTAGAAATGCAAATTCTTGGACCTCACCTACTGAATCAGAACCTCTAGGCATAGTACCTAACAATCTGTGTTTAAAAAGCCACCAGGTGATTCTGATACACAGAAAAATTTGAAAACCACTGGAATCTAGATAATTTAAACTTTCTCAAGCAAAAGAGTGATTTGACCCCTAGAGAAAATGTGACTTTTTTCTCTTTTCTCCCAGTGTGATTATATAGATAGTTGGCATTCTAGATGCAAAGGAGAGAAGCTAATTATTACATACAGTGGATGCCTTAGGGCATTAGGGCTTATTTCTCTCTTGGAAGCGGTTGAGAAGAGCTGCTCTAGAAAGGCTGGTCTGGAATGATGTCCCAAGATTCTCCTCAGAGTCAAATTTATGTGACTTTACCAAAATTCTCCAAAATACAAAGCAGTTCAATGCAAGGATTTGACTCTAACTGCTCCTGCTTAAAATATAGTTTCTTCTTATCTCTATTGTGTTTATAAACAATGATCCTATTGTAATAATAAAGAAATTAAGTACATAACTGTTAAGTAAGTAAAAATTGGAAACTAAGATTTTCTGAGGAGGACATTCAAAATCAGCCTCAAGTTCGCTTATCTAATCATAATGGTCATATTGGTGAGCTCTCCCCAGGAAAGTGATTTATAACCTTTATTCTGCTTTCGTCCTGTTTTGTTCACAGCACACTCCCAACAGTAGCATTTCTTATCACAAGACTGTGATGCTCATGGGGGCTTTGCAGGGAGGGACAAGGAGAGCTTGAAAAGTCTCCTTGAGGATACTAACCCCCACATTAAAATGGATAACTGCACTAGGATAAAAGTTGCTAGTAACAATCTAAGTCAGTAGAGAACATATCATCCTACCAGAATAGCCTAGTTTTAAATAGGCATTGACTGAGTTCCAGGATGATCTGAGAGCTCAGAGCATAATTCATTATTGTATACTTATTTATTCCTTGCAAAGAATCACTTTATTCTTTCAGAAGAAAGCAAAATCTGGTCATGAGAAAGGGAAAATTTTCTTGTCAATCAACTAATCAACATTTTTTGCCCCTATTGTGTATGCATCAATTTACTAAGTAATATGAAGGTTGTGCATGGTTTTATAGCACTGGATAGAAAAGACCAGAACATATTTAATATGCAACAAAAAAACAGAACATTAATAAATGTTAAATTATGAAGGACTAATTATGAAGCCATCTGATGTGGTTTTAAGAAAAATGGATTCCTAAACCCACCCCAGAAATACTGACATAAGAGTTATTGAAGGCATGGCCCAGGAGAAGGACCAGGACTCATTTAAGTCCCCCAGACGATTATGATAGTCAAGCTAGGAACACTCTCTTAGAAATCCCGAAGAAGAAAATTAATTTTAATTGGTACAGCCAGGGAAAACATTTGTGGCACAGTGAAGCTGTGAAGACAGGGGAGACTATAAACAAAGCAACAGAGAACCCAGAGGGCATTTGTGCGCTTGCCTGGAACAAGAGTGTTATCTGGGATAAAGTGCTAAGGAAGCTTTGGGAGGTAGAGAATGAGTGCCTAAGTCAGAGAAGGCTTCCCCCAAATTGAGTCTTAAAGATTGGGCAGGAAGAATCTGTCAAACAGAGGATGAGGGAAAGGGGATTTCAGGTAGAGGAAACAACTTATACAAAGTATAGAGACATGGAAGCATGAGGTGTGTAAAGTGAATCGCGGAAGTTCCATGTGACTGGTGAAGGGGATCAGAACGTGCCATACCAAAATATGCTACTTTGGCATATGGATTATTTTGGGCTGAAGGCAACTGAGAATCAACAAGTGCACAAAGAAGCCTTCTCAGAGCTTCCATTAAATGACTCAAAGCAAAAAATTCTAAGAAACTAGGACTGCCATAAATCCCCACTATGTGGGCATTTTATGGCCATGAAGAAAAAAGTTGGCACTGAAATGAGTCTACACAAATAAACCTTACTTGAAATAAGACTTTATCTTCCATTAGTTTCCCCATATATTTATCTTCCCACAATTTACCACCCCTAGAAACTCAACCTACCTTCCCTTTGTTTAGTCACTTCTTCACAACTAATCATTCTTTGTTAAAATGGTACATAAATTCTGAAGTCTAACCATCTCTTCAGGGGTTTTCATTGTGAAGTACCGTGAATAACAACAACATCATCAATAAAAATGTGTATGCCTTTTCTCCTGTTAATCTGTTAATCTGTCCTATGTCAGTTTAATTTGCAGGCCCCATTTATAAACCTAAGAGGGTAGAGGAAAATGTTTTCTTCCCCTATATTAGAATAGGCAGAGGAGAAAGGAGGAGAGGCTTATGAGAGGCAGAATGGAAGTGGTCAACATGACTAAGAAGTAAAAGAATAAAAATTGAAATTCTCAAGCCCTCAGTGGGGAAAGTAGATTGCTGGATGTATATGATACATTGTGTGAATGACAGGATCCAAAAACCACAAAGAACTGGTAGAATGAGAAGGGACAATCTTCTCAACCCAAGCCAATTACTGCCTTTTTGAGCATGAAGGGTCTACAGCTGCCAAGTCATCCAATTTGTGTTTTCAAGAAAACCAGAAATCCAAATTTTTAGATAATATCTCTAAACTTTTAAATAATGACTCAAAATTCTTCAAATAATTATTTAGGTCAAAAAATAAACAAACCCAAATCTTAGCCTGATGTGGATGCTAGTTTATCATCTCTGGGCTGGAGTCTAATAAATTCTTATTGCATCCAAATTAGACCAATGTCTGTCTGATTCACTATGTGCTTAATTCATGGGCTGGCAGAACATGGCAACTAAGCCAAAGACTTGTTCAGAAAGAACAGAAATCCAGCTCAGAGCTTTTATTCTGGAAAGACCTGTTTATGGTTTTTTATACATCTGTATCTATATCTATTCCTTTTCCTCAATTTAAACATAGGGATGATATTATTCTCAAACTTTGTGACATTCTTCAAAAATTGCCAGGTCTCAGAAAATATACTAACATAGCCAGAGGCATGATTTGAAAAAAACAAAAATTTAAAAAGTACAGGCATACCTCATTCTGTTGTGCTTCACTTTATGGCACTTTGCAGATACTGCCTTTTCTACAAATTGAAGATTTGTGGCAATCCTGCCTTGAAGAAGTCTATTGGCACCATTTTTTCCAAGACCTTTTGCTCACTTCGTGTCTCTGTGTCACATTTTAGTAATTCTTGCAATATTTTATACTGTTTCATTATTATTATATTTGTTATGGTCATCTGTGATTAGTGATCTTTAATGTTACTATTTTAACTGTTTGGGGATGCCACAAACTGCATTCACATAAGATGACAAACTTTGTCAGTAAATGTGTGTGTTCTGACTGCCCCACTGACCACCCATTCCTTGTCTCTCTCCCTCTCCTTTAGCCTCCCTAGTTCCTGAGATGCAGCAATATGAAATTAGGCCAGTTAATAACTCTACAGTGGCTTCTAAGTGTTCAAGCGAAAGGAGGAGTTGGACATCACAAAGGAAAAGTTCTTAAAGGAAATTAAAGTACTACTCTAGTGAACACATGAATGATAAGAAAGTGAAACAGTCTTGTTGCTGATAATGGAAAAAGTTTTAGTAATCAAACCAGCCACATTTTCTGAAACCAAAGTCTAATCCCAGAGCAAGGCCCTTACGCTCTTCAATTCTTCGAGGAAGGTGCAGAAGAAAAGTCTGAAGCTAGCAGAGGTTAGTTCATGAGGTTTAAGAAAAGAAGTCATTTCTATAAGATAAAAGTGAAAGATGAAGTGCAGTAGAAGTAGCAGCAAGTTATCCAGAAGATCTAGGTAAGGTAATTCACAAAGGTAGCTACCATAACATTTTCAACGTAGAGGAAACAGCCTTCTATTAGAAGAAGGTGCCATGTAGGTCTTTTATAGCTAGAGAGAAGTCAAGGCCCAGCTTTAAAGTTTCAGAGGACAGGCTGACTCTCTTGTTAGTGGCTCATGTAGCTGGTGACTTTAAGATGAAGTCAGTGCTCATTTACCATTCTGAAACTCCTAGGTCCCCTAAGTATTTTGGTAAATTTACTCTTCCTATGCTCTATCAATGGAATGACAAAGCCTGGAGGACAGTACATCTATTTACAACATGGTTTACTGAATATTTTAAGCCCACTGTTGAGACCTACTGCTCAAAAAAAAAAAAAAGATTTCTTTTAAAATATTACTGTTCATTGACAATGCATCTGGTTATCCAGGAGCTCTGAAGGAAATTTATGAGATTCATGTTGTTTTTTCATACCTGCTAACACAGCCTCCATTCTGCAGCCCATGGATCAAGGAGTAATTTGGACTTTCAGGTCTTTTTATTTTAAAAATACATTTTGTAAGGTTATAGCTGCCTTCGTGAGTCCTCTCATGGATCTGGGCAGGGTACATTTAAAATGTTCTGGAAAAAATTCACCACTCTAGATGCTATGAAGAACATTTGTGATTCATGGGAAGAGGTCAAAATATCAACATGAACAGGAGTTTGGAAGAAGTTGATTTGAACTCTCATGAACGATTTTGAAGGGTTTAAGGCTTCAGTGGAGGAAGTAATTGCAGATGTAGTGGAAATAGCAAGAGAACTAGAAGTGAAAAATTAAATGTTATTGAATTGTTACAAGCCCATGATAAAACTTAAATAGATGAGAAGTTGCTTCTTACGGATGAGCAAAGAAAGTAGTTTCTTGGGATGCAATCTACTCCTGGTAAAGATGCTGTGAAAGTTGTCAAAATGACAACAAAAGATTTAGAATATTACATAAACTTAGTTAATAAAACAGTAGCAGGGTTTGAGAGGGTTGACTCCAGTTTTTGAAAGAAGTTCTACTGTGGATAAAATGCTATCAAACAGCATTGCATGCTACACAGAGAAATCATTCATGAAAGGAAGATTTAATCCATGCTGCAAACTTTGTTAGTCTTATTTTAAGAAATTGCCACAGGCACCCTAACCTTCAGCAACCACCACCCTGATCAGTCAGCAGCCAGCAAAAACAAGGCAAGACCCTCCACTAGCAAAAAGACTCACTGAATGCTCAGATGATGGTTAGCATTTTTTAGCAATAAAGTATTTTTAATTAAGGTATGTACTTTTTATGCATAATGCTATCACACACTTTAATAGACTACACTATAGTGTAAACATAATTTTTATATATACTGGGAAACCAAAAATTCGTGTGACTCTCTTTATTGTAATGTTCAGTTTATTGCTGTGGTCTGAAACCAAACCTGCGACACCTCCAAGGTACACCTCTAAGAGTATTTGAGATCCTACAAGATTAGTTTTACATGCTAAAACTAATGTTTTAGGGGAAGTACTGTTTTCACTGTGCAAACTATAAAGGTAGGGGGGGAAGTACTGTTTTCACTGTGCAAACTATAAAGGACTTTATTTAGTAGCATATACAAACTTTAATTTCATGAGCAACATGAGCAAATCTATTTTGTCTTTCTTATTGTCTCCTTGTTGGAGAGTCATTCTAAAAGCAAATTCATTAAAACTGGAAAATGCTGCCATTTTTTTCAGACTCTTCTAATTGAGAGGGAAAAGTATTTATTTTAGGTGCTTGTTAAGTCAACTTTTAGAAACCAATATTCAAGTTTATACCTACTTATTTGCCATTATAAAAATTACTCTTCTATGGGTTCTATGGGTTTTATAGATAACTTTCTTAAGAATCTCAGCTGCATAAAATTTTAATTACTACATAATTCAAAGCTTCGCCTATAATAATCTTTAAGGTTATGACATAAAAAGATGTTCCTCTGAAAACTGAAATCAATTTTCATTTCAATTTTCCCTTCTATATATTTTTTTCACAAGTATAAAATATGATTTTTTTTCTTTACTCTTTTCAAGACTATCTGGAAAGTCTGGTCTTTAAGATCATTCATGATTTCTAGTTGAACACCTTCTATACAGAAAAATCATCATAACTGATGGAATTTAGACAACTCTAAGTGTTAGAAAACTCTTTCTTATACTGATCCAAGGCAAAAACCAGGGCTCCCTAGCTCCTATATCAGTGTTCTTTTCATTCTATTAAATTCAGCTTGAGTGAAACCTTTGGATATCCAGGCTACAATACAAATATAAACAATTTCAAAACAAATTGCAAAAGATTCCTAGTAGATCCTATACAAATGATAACAATATTGACATTTATTTATTTATTTATTATTGAAGTGTAGTCAGTTCACAATGTTGTGTCAATTTCTGGTGTACAGCATTATGTTTCAGTCATACAGATACATACATATATCATTTTCATATTTTTTCATTATAGGTTATTACAAGATATTTAATGCAGTTCCCTGTGCTATACAGAAACATGTTGCTTATCTACTTTATATGTTAGAATCTGCAAATCTTGAACTCCCAATTTATCCCTTTCCACCCCCTTTCATCCCCTGGTAACCATAAGTGTATTTTCTATGTCTGTGAGTCTGTTTCTGTTTTGTAAAAAGGTTCATTTGTGTCTTTTTTATTTAGATTCCACATATAAGTGATATCATATAGTATTTTTCTATTTCTGGCTGGCTTACTTCACTTAGAATGAAAATCTCCAGGTCCATCCATATTGCTGCAAGTGGCATTATTTTATTCTTTTTTATGACTGAGTAGTAGTTCATTATGTAAATATACCACAGCCTCTTAATCCAGCCATCTGTCTATGGACATTTAGGTTGCTGCATAATGGCTGCATCAAACTACATTCCCACCAACAGTGTAGGAGGGTTCCCTTTTCTCCATACCCTCTCCAGCATTTATTATTTCTGGACTTTTATATGATGGCCATTCTGACTGGTGTGAGGTGATACCTCATTGTAGTTTTGATTTGAATTCTCTGATAATTAGCAATATTGAGCATTTTTTTCATGTGCCTATTGGCTATTAGTATGTCTTCATTGGAGAATTGCTTATTTAGGTCTTCTGCCCATTTTTGTATTAGGTTGTTTGTTTTTTTCTTCTTAAGTTGTATCAGCTGTTTATATATTCTGGAAACTAAGCCTTTGTCAGTCTCATCATTTGCAAATATTTTCTCCCATTCTGTAGGTTGTCTTTTTGTTTTGCTTATGGTTTCCTTTGCTGTGCAAAAGATTATGTTTAAGTCATTCCCATTCATTTATTTTTGCTTTTATTACCTGGGTAGACTGCCCTAGGAGAACATTGCTAAGATTTATGTCAGAAACTGTTTTGCCTATGTTTTATTCTAGGAGGTTTATTCTTGTCTTATGTTTAATCTTTAAGCCATTTTGAGTTTATTTTTGTGTATGGTGTGAGGGAGTATTCTAACTTCATTGATTTACATCTGGCTGTCCAGTATTCTGAACACTACTTGCTGAAGAGAGTGTTTTCCCCATTGTATAGTCTTGCCTCCTTTGTAAAAGATTAATTGACCATTGGCGTGTGGGTTTATTTTGGGGCTCTCTATTCTGTTCCATTGGTCCATATATCTGTTTTTGTGCCAATACCACACTTTTGATTACTGTAGCTCTGCAGCAATATTTACTTTTAAAAGCATTGTTTTTATTGCAGCAAAAATCCATTATAGAATTTTTTTAATGGAGTTATTGGGAATTGAACCCAGGACCTTGTACATGCTAAGCACAACACTAGAATTATTTAAAATAATAACTTAAAAACCTTTCTGTTGGCTACCTCCATTTAATCTAATGATCTGCATTGGATAGAGATAATAAATTTAGGGGAGTCATCACTTGTTCATACACTAATAATATGGGTTATAACATACATTGAAAAGTGAGTAAAATATGAAACTTTTTTCCCCAAATTGATTTTGCATTATGAATTATTCTTCGGCACCTTCAAAAACCCTATGAGAATAATTATTCCATTTTTATTGTAAGGTTATTATGTATAATATATACAAGTGTAAACAAATTCAACTAGCTAGATCCTCCTATCTTCTCACATCCTATTTACAAATCCTTATTTGAATAGTCAAATAAAAAGAAATATGGATTTAAAGATATCTCATTCTCAAAATCCAGGTCCTTATTGGTCTTACCATTTCTGACAGACCATTAAGCCAACCAGCTTCAGGGTCCTCAACTGCAAAATGGGAGTAATACTTACACAGCCTTATGATTGCATAAAATAATACGGATCAAGGAAGTAATACCATACCAGGCACACACAAGGTATATAATAAATGTTAATACCTTCTCCAGATAGTGTAAAACAAGGAACTTTAAAAGGTACTATTAAAGATGGGTAGCATTAATCCATTAGACGTGAAAATTCTTGAGAACTTTAAAATAAATCTACAGGTACCAATATGAACTATTTAATTAAATGCTTGCACAATTCAACATTATGCCAATTTAGTTAAATATAATTTTCTAAACATGCCATCACTTTGAAAACAATTTTTCTCAATTTTCAACAGTTTCTAAGCACAGATCCAACAAGCTACTGCCAAGAACCCACAACCCAAAGAGAACCAAATGTCACACCCAGCCAATTAATGCCAAAGCAATACCAATACAACAAAAAAGTTTATTTGCTCTTTAAACTGCATAGATTTAAATATACTCTATTTGATGTTGCTATGGAGTGAAAACCTCCTCTTACCCCTCCAACTTAAAATAAGATGCTTAGTGTCTTGGAAGGGCTTAAAAAGTCAGGTAAAGAATGCAGAGGAGGGAATGAAACAACTTTCTGAAGACATCCCTGTCAAGGGAAAGTTGACTCCTCCCTAACCCTGAAATACAGCCACTGAAATCACAGGGAAATCCAAAGGCATGTTATCTGCCATTCTCGGCACTTGGCCGATCTACGTCTGTCCTAAGGAATTAGATCCGAGGTAGGAATTTTCCCTTTCTCCATGACCCACAGCTAAGGTTAAAACGCACCGGCAGCCTGCAGACACCCACTCGGCTGACTGCCTGGGATCCAGAGACTCCGTTTCACAGCCAACACCCACCCCAAGTCTTGAGGCACTCCCTCCTCAAGCTCCTCCCCCGCCCGCCTCGCCCCAAGATTCGCACATGCGTACATCCAATTAGGAGAAGTTAGCGCTCTCTCAGCCTCGCCTGGTCCCCACGCCCAGCTGCCACGCAGCCAGTCCTCCTGCCCTTCTTGGGGCCGCTGGCTTCACTATTCAATAATACGCATGTGCAAACGGTGTCGCTTGCTATCCTTTGGCCGGCCGGGGCGGGGCGGCAGGCGGGACCAAGGGTCTTGCGCACGCTCGGGACATGCGCAGTGCAGGGGCTGAGGCGCCAGCTGTCGATTTGGAAGTTCCGGGGAGGCGGCGCATGCGTGAGTGTACGCGTTGCCGGCGAAGAGGGGAGCCTGACGACTCGGAAATTTGAATACCACAGTAGCATGGAGTGTGACCTCATGGAGACTGACATCTTGGAGTCGTTGGAAGATCTAGGGTAAGACTGCCAGGGCACGGGTCTCCTAAATCCCACACTGCTGGCCCCTCGGGAACTCCTCCTTCGCCTCAGTGGGAGACACCTGCCTCTCCACGCCGCACCCCGTGGCTCCTGGCTGTCGCCTCCCTGTGGCTCTGGGACCCCAATGCCACGTCCACTGCCTGCCCTGCCGGGTCGGGCCCCTCCACCTGCGAGGCCCCTAGGCCTGCCCTGTGCTCCCTGCAGCCGAGTTACCCGCAGCGTTTGTCAGTCATGCGTGTCATTGTCTGGGCTCTGGTTCTCGCCACCCCCCCTCCCCGAGCTTCTCTCCTTGCTCCCATCCTTCTGCCCTACCCCCTCACTCTGGAGGTTGCCAGAGATGATTCTCTGTTTTCCCACTTGCCATCCAAACTTCCTGCTCCTGTGTTGAGCCCCTACTCCTACCCCACCCCACTTCTCTGAAAAAATCTTTGCCCAGTCATGTCTGCATGCACCCAGGCTTCCCTAAGCCACATGTCTGTGCGCTGCATCTATTCCGCCAGCCAGCTCACTGGGGCACCTAACCTGTCACCCTCTTCATGGGAACCCTGGAAGTTTTCCTTGACTCTAACACTGTCCTTCATTGAACCACTGTTAGCCCCTTACCTTTAGGGACATCTTAACCCACCAAGTCCCTGCTTATTTGTTGTGCAGTTTGTCTCTCTTCCTGATAGTTACCCAGCCATTCATCAGTATCTACAAGCTGGAAGTAGGACTTCTTATCTCACTGGGTCACCCAGATCATTGTACTCTATTAAAACATGAGAACTTAGAATTTCTTGGGCTAAATGTGGTTCCAGAAACGAATTGTGTAATTAAATATTTGCCTACAGGCTTAAAAAAATACAGATTTAGGTAACTTTATACAGTAACAAGTCCCTTATCAAAACCTTCCCATAGATTTTCCCGTAGCATGGACACCTTTAGGATAAACCTTTCTTTTTTAGGAGAAAGGACACTGTGAGGGTTCGCAAAAGTCTTACATTTAAGTAACTTGTCCTGGTAGAATTTTTTTAGGAAAGGAAGTGGTAGTTTATATATATATATATATAGTTTTTTTTTGGTCAACGTTATTATTGTTCTTTTCTTTGGAACTTGCTCTGAATTTTCATGAATATCCCAGACTTTAGTTGGCTTATTTCTTTGATTAGAGCCTAAATAAAAGTCACATTTCAGCAAGATGGTGTCTATTTGGTGGACCTCTTAGACTAAATTGCTAAATTTCACCCATGAAACCATTCATTCAGTAAACATTTTTGAGGAACGCTTAACCTATTGACAGTGTTGATCTGAGCCCTTAAGGGTACGGATTGTAGTGGAAGAGAAGTTCACACTGAGAATATGCTGTGAGGCAACTGAGGAGGGCCAGGGAAAGGAAAAGAAATGGGGGGAAAAAACTGGGAAAGCAAACAACTTCTAAGCTTCTTCGAAGTGACACTTGGAAGATTAGTGCTGAAGGAGATGTAGGATGAGAGGATGGAGGTAAACCTTATTTAAATGTAGTCACTCTGCATGGATAGAGATTTAACCTTAACAACTGGTGATGGATGCCAGTTTCTTCCCGTTACTGTTCTTTTACCCTCTTTTAGCTGTGTTTTTCTTCTTTTGGTACTATAAAATTCATTGTTACCATAATAACTCTAATTAAATAAATAATTGAGATGTGTTGTACTGTCAACCAACAGATTTTCTGAAAACTTTAAAGTTTAACTAGTAACTGCTTAGTTTGGTGGCATTCAGTAACTCAAGTTTAGCCTTAATTGATTGACATGTACATTTCAAGGATTTACTGAGAAATAAAAATAAATGACCTTTGTTTATCTCTAACCTGACACATAGGAATTCAGTAAATACTTGTAGAATAAAATAATATGGTTTAAATGTGTAACACAAGAAGAAATTTCTAAGCCTAGTTTGTTTATTCCAGTGTCTAATAATATGTGGTTTTGAATCCAGAATGCCAGGCTATAAATAATCTCATTTTTTGTATAAGATTTTTCCATCCCATTCAACATATAAACATATAATTGTGTTTTTAAAAGATTAGTAACTTTTTTATCAATATTTCATTATAAGAAGATAAAATAACCTGAAGAATATGTATTTTAAAAGTGCTTTGAGAATGATAAAATCTTTAATTTTAGCTATATTCTAGATTGAAGTTTGTTATTACGATTGTCTTTTATGAACGTTTGAACGTTTGATAATTTTTTTTAATTACACTTGAATCACAAAGGATTGGCATTGAGTTGTACCAGTTCACCCAAACATCAACCTGCCAGCAATTATTAAATTAATTTTGACATTTCTCTGGTACTAGTATGTCTTACTAATCTTTACTGTCATTAAATACAGAAAAAGAAAATAAATAAATAATTGTAAAGTTTTTGCTTTTAAAGAAAGTCATTAAAAACCTAATCTAATTGATTTTCGGAAAAAAATTCTGGAAAAGATAGCCTAAGTTTTATTTCTGAAGTAGTAAACTATAATTGCTGTCACTTTTATAAGTCTAGTTTTACCATTCAATTCAGTTAAAGTAAGGAAGTAAGTCTTTGTACAATGAAAGCTCTCAGTAAATGTACAGAGTTTGACATAATTTAATAGTATATATGATTCTATTCAATATTCACATTTATTTTGAAGGGATTAGCTTATTTTCCTTTTTGGGGGGATTAGCTTATTTTTTAATGGTTTAGTATAGTCCTAAATTTTATTTGTATTTGCAGGTTTAGAGATTGGCCATTGTAACTTATCTTTGTTAAACTATTGCTTAATTATACAAATAATACGTAAATATATTGTATCTGTAATATATTAGATGTGATTTTATATTTTTCTGAAGTGTAATTTCTTACTCACCAGTTACAAGGGTCCATTGTTAGAAGATGGCGCTCTGTCTCAGGCAGTCTCTGCTGGAGCCAATTCCCCTGAGTTTACCAAACTCTGTGCTTGGTTGGTGTCTGAATTAAGAGTGCTCTGTAAACTAGAGGAAAATGTGCAAGCAACTAACAGTAAGTAAACATTCAGTTTTAGGTGCAAAATATAAAAATAAAGTTTGTATTGTAAAGTGAACATTATCAGTACTACAGCTGAAATTTCAAGTTCTTCGTAAATGTAAAACAAAAAATTTGTAAAGAAACCAAATTCTTTTTTGCCTTCCCTTCTTTTTAGAGATAAGTTGATTCCGAAGTTGAAAAGCCAGAATATAGTTGTACAACTATGAAAAAGTGGTGGATGTTAGAAAGACCCTATTACTGAGATACAAAAAAAATGGAGGAGACAAATATATCTGAACTTTCCATTCTTTGTAAAAATTGTGAGATCTTAAATTCGTGGCTAGAACTAGAAATTGGGATACTTTTCTCCTAGGACTACAAAATTCCAGAAGTATATATAGCATTAAATTAAATGCATTATAATTCTGTTATGCGTGGGGAGAAAGAATACTTTATTAAGAAGCTTTCTGTGTTATAAGAATATATAACTAGATACATCACAACCAGTTCCAGCACCATCAGATTTATGGTGTTGAGGGCTGTGTTGTATTTGCCTTTTTTTAAAAATCTGCTTTAGCACTAGTTTTGATGCTGCAAAAGATACTAAACCCTGGAAACTGACACTCCACCACCTGGTTCCCTCCTATCATAGGTAAACCCATAATAGAAGACAAAGAATAATTTCTACCTGCTAACCCACCTTTATTAAGGAGAGTATAGTGTAACAGTAATAGCAGCAGCTTACTCTTACTGAACACTAGCCATGTTCTAAGAACTTTACCTGTGTTAACCTCAGGGCAACCCTAGGAGGCAGCTTTTATTACTAATATACATTAAACAAGGAAAGGTCAAGTACTTTGCCTGAGGTCACAATCAGTAAGTGATACAGCCCTGATTCAATCTCCAACAGTCAAGTATGGGAGCCAGTGGTCTTCACACTGCCTCTTGACCTAACATTTCAGAGATTGTGGTGCCTTTGAAAACACCTATACTAGATGGTAACTTTATAATCTGGAGCCCTTTTGTTTGAATGGTAACATCTTATAGAAGTCAATATGAAACAGGTGAAAGTGTGGTTCTAGTTGAAGTTGAGAAGGAGTACTTTGAGCACCACAAGTCTCTCCTCCCCAGCTGCCTCTAATGGAGTTCTTTGACACCCTGGAATTCACAGACACAGCTTGCAAAACGTTGGTAATACAAGTCTTCCCATTTTATAAATGAGAAAATGAACTCAAGTCGAGTGACTCTCTCAAGTTTGCTAATTAAATCTTACCCCTCTGTTATATTGGATAGAGAACCATCAAAATAGTAAGGAAGAAAGAGCATTGCTTTTCCTTGATTCACCCAAGGAACTCTGTACTGACATGTTATAGGAATCAGAACTACAAATCATGTTTGTGATCTTCAAATGTCATCCAACAGAGTTTTAGGCACAAATGAGACAACTGGGGATTAGTACAATAATTAAACTTCTCTTTGTGGTTTTGTGGTTCACAGGGGAAGGAAATCAGTGAGGGCAGCAGGACTTCGGGAAGATTTCATCAAGGAGTAGGACCACTGGGCTTTGATGGATAGGTAGGGTTTGATAGATGGGGAGAGAGTAGAGGGCATATGAATCACAGGGAGTAACTTAAGTGAAGGCATGGAAGTAGAAATGAGACTGAGCATTTCTGGGACAGTATGAGGAGACCAACCTGGCACAAGTAGAGGGAATATTTGTGGAGACTGAAGGGAATTACTACAAACATGTAGTAGGAACTACTACCTAACACTGTATTGTGAAGGGCAAAGCAGAGAGGCTGTGAAGAATCTTTAAAGGCAGACATAAAAAAGTTAGATTACATGAGGCAGAAATTAGGAAGCCATTAAAGATTCTCAAATAAGGCAACAACCTAATGAAAACTGTTGAAAGAAAATTGGCAGTGGTGTGAGAAAGGATGAATTAGGAGGAAGGAACTTGTGTTAGGAAAATACTATGAAAATTTTCAACTTATATATAATTATTATGCTAGTGGAGAAAACAGTAATTTTTATATTAAATAAAATTATTTTAATTCTTAAAAGGTCCAAGTGAAGCTGAAGAATTCCAGCTTGAGGTGAGTGGGCTACTGGGGGAGATGAACTGTCCATATCTTTCACTGACATCTGGGGATGTGACCAAGCGCCTTCTCATTCAGAAGAACTGCCTCCTTTTGCTCAGTAAGTTCATGGCTATGAGAATGTAGCTACTCTCTTCTACTTATATTTTCCATGACTAATAAAATGGGTTTTATTGTTTTGCTTCATTATGGACTTATTAATTCAGAAGACAATTTAAAGAAAACTTTGTTAAATTTCTAACTTAGAAGCTAATGGTGGGTCCATGCAGTGGTAGCAGTGTTGTTTTGTAATTGCTACTCTTTTATCCATTTAAGTTCAGTGTAGTGCTCAGCCTGCTGTGTTTCACCTAACGTGACCAAAGGTAGTGCTGGAGGGTTGTCCAAGTGTGTGGTCATCAAACCTTAGCGTTCTAGACCAGAAGTACATTTTAAAATAAATTAGGAAGATAGTGTGGGAATAATGAAGATTTTTTTAAAAAGTTAATTTATTTGAGGACAGTAATCATTCATTAGGCACAGTAAATGGTAAATGTAATTATTTAAAGTATTTTGTCTTGTTCCTGTTTCTTTGTGGCTGGGTAATTGGGGATTTTGGTTTTTTTATGTAAACATGTCAGATTACAATGTAGACATTTCTGGAATACTGTTTGGATTGTTCCTGTACTTAGTGATCATTTGAAAAGTAAATTTTTATGAAAAGTTCTTTCCTTCCATTTTTTTTTTAATATACTAACTACTGTTTCTCTCTTCAACCTGAAAAACAGTAAGTAGACTCAAAAGTTATATTTCCTTAGATCAGCTCTCCAATAAACACCACCAGTAGTCTTAAACTCAGAATTTTTGTAGTATTCTGAGATACATTTAGATTAAGTTTTGGTTAACTGAATATTATAGTTCTTATTATGACAAACACAATTCAGAGGATCTTTTAAATGTTTGTCTTTACAGCTGAACTCTGGCTTCTGAAAAATGATACAACACCAATTTTGAAGGTTCAGTTAAAGAAGTTGTTCATAGCCATTATACTTAGGAATTAGGTTATTCTGAAATCACTTTCTTCCCCTTTGTCAAATGATTATTACTGGGTGGGGGCTGAGGTAAGGGAGGGGGGATAGATACATAATGTTAGCTCTTGCTTTAGATGTTGATATTGCTGCATATAATTCTTATGCATGTATTCATTATCCTTCAAATTGTATAATTTCTGTAACTGACTCAGCCGCAGTATACTCACTGAATCTTCCTTGTAGCACTGCTTATCCTTACCAATACCTAATATTTGGCACTTAGAATATGTTATCTTACGTAGGAAGACAACAGCTGTGTGGAAAGCTTAGTAATGACCCTGAATGGCGAATTCTTCCAAAGACCTCAGAGTTTGGTCTTTTTAGTGCTGATGCTTATAAAAACCACTTGGAATATAAATCTTTATAAAATGCCTTTAGCGCTTTCCTGTTTCTTAAGCAGACTGCACTGAACATTATTATTTTGGACTCAGGGTCATAATTATAAACTGTATTTTAATTTGCTGTCACCTCAGACACTCTTCAAGAACATACAACTCTGCTCCTCAACTAAATGACTAAATCAACTAAACTTATTCGGCTCTTGGAGATCTTCACACATGCATACACCCTGCTGCCTTCCCTCCTCTTTATCTGTGCTTCTGCTGTTTCCTCTTTCTAAAATAGTCCCCTCAGTTTGTATCCTCTCTCATGCTAGTATGTTTTTATGTACATATACTCATTCTCTATTCGCTCTGTATAGAAAGTCTCATCTCTCCAAGTATCAATTGTCACATCTTGATGCTATAATTTTACTTACTTCTAGCACCCTTACCTTAACTGATTTGAATCTTTTAATACATTCTGTTCTGAGGGGGAAAATAAACCAACCTCATTAGAATATTTAGTGAAGTAGAATAGTCTATTCTCTAATAGTTTGTAGTGGCTGAAAAACTCCCATGTGTCAGGATAAGAACTGTTTTGGCTGTTCATTGGCCTTTCTGGTTGTCAGTTTATTTCCCTTAGGTTAAATAAGTCAGGGTTTTTTTTTAATGCATATATTTTTTATTCCTAACTAGATTGTCAGTAGATATAATCTTTTTTGTTTGTTGTATATTATATCTCCAGTGTCTTTCCTAGTACTTTGAATATATCAGTTACAATTAATGTTTTTTGATGGTAATTGTATTGGTGAACTAATACTGTGAATGTCTGAGTTATGTTGTCCCAAATTTAGAGACCAGTTTATTAAATCATGTAGTATGTGATTTTCTTGAACAAGGGTTGGGAAACTTTTTCTTAAAGGGTCAGATAGTCAATATTTTCAGCTTCATAAGCCATAAGGTCTCTGTCACAACTACTTAACTCTGCTGTTGTAGCATGTAAACAGCCACGGATGACATGTAAATGAATCAGAGTGTGACAGGGTTCCAATAATAGCTTATTTGCAAAAACAGTGATTATTTTCATGACAGTGGAGTTTTACTGTTTTGATCTTTAACTCATACAGTTTGCTATATGGAACACATTAAGATTTTGTCAAATCCATTTAGCATGACCTGACCTTTTCAGAAACTTAGCTGTGTTTATTCTAGAATAGGAGTTGGCAGCTTGTCAGAAATGATCTGCTAAAATTATGACCCCTGTACTTCTCACATTACACCTTGGGTGTAGGAAGTGAGATATTAAAGCTGATTGTTCTTTTATACTTAAAATAGGGCTTAAAAGCCCAGAAAACGTCTTTTTTCAAAATTCTCTTCCTAATGTCAAAAACTTTGCACGTTGTCACGTAACCTGAAATCCTGAGATCCAAATGATTATAAACATCTTTTATAAAAATGTCCTTGCGGAGGTTAAAGGAATAAGATTGACTATTTATACCTTAAACTGAATTACCTGAAGCAGATTGCAGCCCTCGTTACACCTGGCTGAAATCAGTACACAAGGGGATGTTATTGATATGAAAGAAGTCCGCCAAGAAATGATTAGAAAGTTTTTGGGGTTTTTTTCCCCCTCCTAGGGGTGGGGAGAATGAGGAATGTAGGAGGAAAGGAAATAGTGAGAAGAATACAGATGGAAAAGCCTTTTCTGTTAACAGCCAGTGGGTGACATTAGGCTACTGGAGACCATGAAAAAGGAATGTTTGAGAATTTAGTACCTTCCCCCTTCTCTTGTAAGTGAAGCTTTGACTATTTAAAAATGTTCTTTCACTCCAGCCCTCAACTGACTACCTAAGTATTGGAAGGTAAGAGGGCAAAATGGTTAAATCACTGGTACGTGTGAGTTGTGAGAAGTAAAAAATTAAATAAATAACCTTTTTAACTATTGCTGAAAATTTGCCACCTGCTGCCTTTTGCAAATTTGTTAAGAGATGCCAACCCCTGTTCTGGAGGCTCCTTAATAGTGAAATGCAAGAATCCAGATTTTTAGATGTGATCTACCTTGATCCCTTGGTTTCAGGAAAGAATCACTTTTAAGTCAAACTTTAAACATACTATTCGTTAAATACTGAATTATAGAACTAGTTTATATATTATGTCATTTGCAGGTAAAAATGGTTTTCCTTTCTTGTTTTTATCCATTCTTGCAGCTTTAAAAGTTACATATCATTAGGCCTATAGAGTTGTGACTCCAGACTTATGACTATTAACTGTAGCTGTATCTCATTTTGAAATCTTATTTTGTTTACTTCAGCATACCTCATCTCAGAACTAGAAGCTGCCAGAATGCTCTGTGTGAATACTCCTCCAAAAAAAGCTCAAGAAGGAGGCGGTAGTGAGGTCTTTCAAGAGTTGAAAGGCATATGTATTGCTCTAGGAATGTCCAAACCTCCAGCCAATATAACTATGTTCCAATTCTTCAGCGGGATTGAAAAAAAAGTAAGACCTTTAGTACCAAATTGTGGTATATTAAAGGCATAGTCCTACAATTGTTTGAAATAAAGCAAGTTATTTTCTCTTAATGGGAACCTAATGTGCATATTATTAAGTGGTTGTTTATGAGTTTGGGGTTTTAAATCCTAGATACCTTAAAGAAAAATTGGTATTTTTACTAATTTTTTTTTTAACATTTTAGCATGTTTCTTTTTCAGAAAAGAAACTACATTTTGATTTATAAACTGAAATAAGCTAGATATAATGTAAAAAAATAAGGACTTAAGTCCTTTTAAAAATTATTTTATCATTGAAATTTGATGCAATTAATTTTAAAGTCTTTATCATTAAATGTTACCACTATTCTCCCCATTGACTGGACAGAAAAGGATGTTAATGTTTTGTAATTTTAATACAGTCACTTACATGTTTCAATTGGCAAACTAAATATGTTGACTGCTAATATAATCTAGTATGTGAAAATAAGTCACAGTTATTTTTATACCACATGTTATCAACAATTAAGGTTTTTTACATAATTGATTAGGAACAAGGAATTTTCATGAAAAATTAATGAAAAGAAGAGAATGATATCTGTTATAGCAGAGTCATTCTCTATATGCATATCTGCTGGACTCTTAAGAATTGGTACATTCCCATTGCGGGGTAGATGGACGTCATGATGCACAAATTTGGCTGAACTCTACAGGGGAGCAGCAATGTATCCATAGTCCATATTTTTCTGTGTGTTCATTCATTCATTCAGCAAATACACATTGAGTGCCCACTGTTGTCAGGCACTGTTCTAGGTGCAGTGAAGGACTCATGCTTCATAGGCACATGAGGAGTGGGACAAGTGAGTGTCTTTATCATGTGGGTCCTGTACATTTCAAAACATCCTCCACCTTTGCCTCTGTCAGGAATCTTCTTTTGATGGCAGGATATGATGGGAATTGGGAAGATGAGGAGGATGTGTTTTACTTTTAGATTTGTTTATTCATTCATTTATTTTTTGTGTCAGTTAAAGGAAACATTAGCAAAAGTTCCACCTAATCATGTGGGAAAGCCTTTATTGAAGAAGCCAATGGGACCGGCCCACTGGGTGAGTAGTGATCATCCTGAGTAAACTTTGTAAGGAACCATCTACCTATCTCAGGATATTTATGTTTGTGCTTTTCAATTTATATTTTCTAATATGTGGTTTCCTAGGTGGACATCCTTAGAATCATATTTGTAAATCTTAAGATTTATCCAGAATAATTTTATTTGTGTAAGATTGGAAACATTTATTTCATAATTTATAAATATTTCACACAGCTGATTAAAATAAATTGAAGTTCAGTATGATGCATGTTTCTAATTGCCAAATGGGTTGCCTTCAGGCCAAAAACTTCACTGGGCTGAGCTTTACACAGTAAATTATGGGAAAGCTAAATGAGAGTTTTGTACTTTACATATTCTTTATTATGTTTTAAGACAAGGTTGTTATGCCTATCGTTTCACTTTTTTATTATATTTATTAAATAACCTAATTTATTTTGTGGTAAGTGCTGGGGATTCAGTTATGAATGAAACAGATACAGTTTCTGCCCTTTTGGAGTGGAGGGTCAAACAGATTTAAATTTTAACTGGTCTTTTTTATTTTGTTTCAGGAAAAGATAGAAGCAATTAACCAAGCTGTAGCCAATGAATATGAAGTTCGGAGAAAGCTGCTAATAAAACGTTTGGATGTCACTGTCCAGTCTTTTGGCTGGTCTGACAGAGCTAAGGTACACATTAAATAATTTAAAAGAGCAGTGTATTTATAGACATGATCCTTAAACTTCCTAGCACAGTTTAGGTACAGTAGAGACTGTAAGAGAAATACATTGGAGGTACACATAGGAATTTTTCTTTAGTGAGTTACTGAGTGGCAATTCTTTCAGCCATTTAGCACTAATGAAAACATTTTTCAACTTTTAAATATTTTTCAATGAAGCTGTATGTTATAAGCCCTACTGGAAGTACCCATATGTGAGAAAAGGAGAGAGTATCTGAAAATTACTAAAAATGATGAATTTTAAATTATTTGTTTACTATACGTTAAGCTAACAGTTTAATTTGTTAATTAAATAAATTAATTATATTAGAAATACTGGATTTAGTAAGACCAAATATTATGATCCATTTATAGAAAATTGAGGAATCTGGTAAGACTTCATTTTATTTCAGCTCAAATGAGATAATCCAGGTAAAGGCTTGGTCATTTCAACAGGTGCTTATTAAATATCTACTATATCATCAGTAAGTGGGGATTAATTGGCATAATTGATTAATTTGACTTTTCTTGGAACCCTGAAATGGTACTAATTCTTGAATTTATGTGGAGGTCGGTCTAGATATGTTAACATTAGATATTCTTTTAATAGTAACTTCATTTTTTGAAAGTAGATTTTCCTCAGAATTTTAGTTAATTGACTGAGAAATAGTTCAACTATCTTTCTAATATGTTAGTTTCACCTAAAATCTTTAAACCATACCGTAGTCCTGTTTGACTACTAATTGATTGAGTAGATAATTTATTGAGTTGTAATATTTTACTGTTGGGAAGGAGTCTTAGAGGTCAGTCTTAACTTCCCTAAAAAATTTTGCACCTAAAAAAATGGAGACCCAGATAAATGGAAGTCTTTGCCTAAGATCTCACAGTAACATGAGGAGTAAATTGTTCTCTTCTTGGACTGTTGTTGAGGAAATAGCAGTCTTTTCTTAAATTGTTTTTGAAAAAAAACAATCGTTTCACTCTTGGCATAGTACACATATTTCAAAAACAGTAATCTGCACCTCTCAGCTAGAAAAGCATGTAGTGATTGATGGATGTGCATTGACCCCAAGGCATTAACACTGTGGATCTGGTCTTGACATTGCCATTAATGGACTTCACTTCTGAGGTCCTGATGCAGTATGTCTGAGCTTGTGTTTACTCTCCTCATTTTTGACATCTTTAAAATTTCATGTTCAATCTAGGTGATATTTAAGATCCTTTGGAACTATAATACACAATGATTCTACAAAATAGATTAACATATCGGAGCTGATAAGGAAGGACTACGAATTACTTAACTTGCACAAGTTTATTTTTTGTTTCATTTAATGGAATTTATGTAGTGATATCTCACTTTCAAACTTCATTTCAAATCACTGTATAGAAATTACTTCAATATGCACAACATGAACTTTTGTTTCATATAAGGAGATTTACGTACTTACATCTCACTTTGAAATTGCATTTTAAATCAGTTTTATTTGAAACATATATGAAACTATTTTCTCTGATGTCTTTGTTTCTATTCATCAAACATTGAACATTTATTGTAGGTACAAAAGTGACTGAAAGAAAAAGAAATATAAGACATTCAGGAAACATTCCTCAGACAAGCCATGGAATGGCAATCTCTTTAGTCTTTTAATCATTAAAGAAGATTTTTAAAAATAAAAAGTCACTGATCATCCCATTGTCTTAACCACAATACTTATTTTCATTTTTAGTATTATCTTTCTTACTTTGTCCACGTATACAATCATAGTAAACATACCTTTTTACATCCTGTTTTTTCAGATAATACAATTTAAACATTTATCATCAGTATTTGAGTACCTGCATATAACTGACAGACTAAAAACAAATATTTTTTGTTCTTTCTATTCTCCTGGGTATTGTAGTTATAACTGTTGCTTCTAAAATTTAGTAGCTAAGAGTTTGTTAATCATTTCCCCAAATTTAGGTTACTTTAATTTGCATTTATTGATTCCTGTCTGGAAAACATGTTTTATATTTATTAGAACTTTATTTTCTCTTGTCTGAACTTCTTTATATCCTTTGTTCTTTCATCTTTTGTGGTCTTATGTTTAAAATGCATTAAATTTACTTCTACTAAATGGTTAAAGTAGACTCTTTTTTCCTATTTATTATTTATAACAGAGGAAAGTACTATGTGGGGAGTCATTTTTGCAAAAATATCATGTTGACAATGTAGTTCAGATTAGTCACAGCTAACTTTTTTTATCTCACAGTAAGCAGGTGGGAAAATTAAAAAGCAAAATTGTTGAAATGGATTTACATTCTTATATTTAAATAGATAAAATGAAGATGTTTGATCTGAGACCAATGGTATGGGGAATGTTTTTAGTCCCGCAGTCTTAAAGGGAAGCCCCTCTATCCTCCTCCCCTACTCCCAACATACAGCTGTATCAGCAAGTCTGACAGCTGTGCTCTTAAGGTAATAATTGACTAGATAGGAGCAGTGGTGAGTATGTAACTTTTTCTCTCATCTGGAGCCTAGTAGATATTCTCATCAGACATTTTGGAAATCCTTAACTTACTGTTTCTATGTCATCTTGAAAATTGATATTCTTTGAACATTTTCTTTCGACAGAGTCAGACAGAAAAATTAGCGAAGGTTTACCAGCCGAAACGCTCAGTCTTATCTCCCAAAAGTACTATTTCTGTTGCACACCTTTTGGCCGCAAGACAAGACTTGTCAAAGATTTTAAGGACAAGCAGCGGCTCCATAAGAGAAAAGACTGCCTGTGCCATCAATAAGGTGATTGGAGTACCTTTAATTTTCTTTCAGATACATTTATTTTTGTTTATAAAGTGAAATAATTTAAAATGTCTTTCTTATCCCATAGGTATTGATGGGCAGAGTGCCTGACAGAGGAGGTAGACCCAATGAAATTGAACCTCCACCCCCAGAGATGCCACCATGGCAGAAAAGGCAAGATGGCCCCCAGCAGCAAGCAGGAGGCCGAGGAGGAGGGAGAGGTGGTTATGAACATTCCTCATATGGAGGACGAGGAGGTCATGAACAAGGAGGAGGGAGAGGTGGACGCGGTGGCTATGACCATGGTGGCCGAGGGGGAGGAAGAGGAAATAAGCATCAAGGAGGCTGGACAGATGGAGGGAGTGGAGGAGGAGGTGGCTACCAAGATGGTGGTTATCGAGATGCGGGTTTCCAGCCAGGTGGCTATCACGGTGGCCACAGTGGTGGCTATCAAGGTGGTGGTTATAGTGGTGGCTTCCAAGCGTCTACATATACTGGAAGTGGATACCAGGGTGGTGGATATCAGCAGGACAATAGATACCAAGATGGTGGGCACCACAGTGATCGAGGCAGTGGTCGTGGAGGGAGAGGTGGTCGCGGAGGCCGAGGGGGTCGTGCAGGTCAGGGAGGAGGTTGGGGAGGAAGAGGGAGCCAGAATTATCACCAGGGGGGACAGTTTGAACAGCACTTCCAGCATGGGGGTTATCAGTATAATCATTCTGGATTTGGACAGGGAAGACATTATACTAGTTGAGGCTACAGAACCTTACATTTTGCTAGAGCTCAAGTAATAGAAATTTAGTTTCAGAATCCTGAATCCAGCATTGATTTTGAATTAATGTGAGACCACAGGTGGCAGGCAGATTCCTGCTTGGTGTAAGCATTTGTAGGTCTTCATTCAATACTGTTCTTTTTTTTTTTTTTTTAATGGACTTACATAATGCTGTTTATTTGAGAAACACATACAGTATCTCTCCTTTGTATGAAGAATTTCTTGAAAGGTAATTAAAATTGCCTTTAAATGACCAGCAGACTAATTCCACAGTCAGGACATGCATACTCTTTTGAAGAAATTACTTGAATAAGTAGTTTTCATGTTTTCAATATGCGGTTTTGAAAAATGAGGATTCTCCTAGACCTTTTTAGACTTACAACTAGGAAACCCTCCTCATATTAACAATCCGTTTTAATGTGTTTTCCTTAAAGTATTCTAATGCCTGTTTTCCAAGCACAGTTCTGCCCTGATTGGCTTTTTATTCAGAGAGGTTGTGCAACATTTGCTTCATGATAGAACATTTAAGTCAGTTCCTATTAAATGAGCTCTTCTGCAGATAACACATTCAGTAGCCTTATCCTTTCGATGGAACACTGTACCATATGCTCAACTCTGAAAACCTTGAACGTGGCCAAAATCCATAAAGATTATAAAAAGCAAACTAAGTTATGAACCTATAGTACATGTAGGCATTTAGTTAAGTATAATAATTCAAATTGACCTGCATCCATTCAAAACAAGTTCCTCTTTCAACCTTCTTTTTACTTGAAATCTGCTAGAAGAAACAGCAAACTGAAATTTGTTTTATGCACGAGTTAATACCACTGGTTCAGCAAATACAAGTTAGTTTGCTTTGGACAGGAGACCTTTTTTGTAATGGAAGAAATGCACTACCAAGTAAGAGGACAGATTTTTGCTTAGAGCAGGAGGCCCTTTATTATTGCTGCAGAAAACAAAAGCCTGGCTGAGTTGATGTTTGACACTCTCCTTTACTGAAATCTACATGACGCTTCTTGCTGGGTTTTTGTACACGTATATATTGTCAAGCTGTGAAAGAAAATGGCTGGAGGTGTGCTTTGTGTGAAAGGTGAGCAATAAAGTATCTCTATGTTCTTTCTTTGGTTTGAGTTTTCTTTTAGCCACTTTTTTAAGACTTATGCTGGGCACTTGTTTCAGGCTTATGAACTAAGTAAGGCCTTTGTTTCCCAAAGATTCTCAAGTGTTTCCTTGAAACAATTTGTAGTGAAAGATAACCCTCACCCTAAAACCTTAGGTAAATTGAAAAATAGCTATTTCCGAATTTATCTTTTGCTGTAACTTTATAGCTGGAAAGCTTCACTACGCATCTCTGGCCACTGGGTGTAGCCATTGCTACACAGTATACTAGGCAAAGTTGTATTAATGGCCCTGGTCTTTTAGTTCAGTTTTATTTGTTTCTCTCTTCTTCCTGAGAATGAGAGACATTTTTCTTAAAAGGAAGTGAATTGAAAATATAAAGATATGTTTGTAAAAGGAAACAGAATTTCCTTTTCCTACTAATTTGGTCTTTTTAGAATAAAGAATCAACTCACGACCTACCATTAAAAATATTCTATTTGCTGTTGAAATAAGCACATTCTTTTGATTGCTAAAACCATTTTTGAAAGGCTTCCTTGATCATTTTGTTAATTTTCCTGTTTATTAGATTCTTCGACTAGCATTTACCATTCTAAAATGTTCAGGCTTGAAGACAATTTCAGATATTTTTATTTATCATTAAAGATTTTAAGTTTTGTCTTGAAAGTTGTAAGTGTTGGTCTCTTTATGCTGTTAAATATGTTTAGTACGTAAAGTAGTTTCCAGTTAGAAATAAAATTGTCAAGGTTTCATATCTTAAAATGATATCTTTAGAATGTATTAACTTGTACCTTACTGCTTTACTCTGTTTTCTATCCTCAGACTCCACAACATTCTTAATGAATATGTTTCATTCTTTTGACAAATATAATTTTTATGGTTAATAGATTAATTATCATATATAAGCATATAAGAAAACAAATGATACATTTCTCCACAATGGCTCTAAAATTTGCACTCTATTTTCTGCTTTACATTAGAAGTTTTTTCAAATTATAACCCCATAAAAGAACTGTCTTTAATTTCTTCTCTGTGACGTAGATTAAATTCTTTAGAAAGAGGATATTTCAAACCACTAGTTAGTTTTGTTATATTAAAGTTCTCAGATTTTGTAGAGTGTTGATTTTATACACATTCTTAACCTTTACTTACGGAAAATAATGATTTACTGTAGTAGGGAATGTAGGAATTTCTTGGAGAAACAAATTTTTAGGAGGAAATTTTTGACATGTGAAATCTTAAAATACTGTCTCTTAAACAGGTAGACAGAGACAGACAGTACCTTTTGTGAGTGCTTTGTTCCCTCCTCTACCAGGAACTGGAGCAGGATGTCAACATTCTCTATGAAAATTATCGAAGATATGCCACTATCATTTTCATTTCTTACTCTAGATCTAAAATGAGCTAGTGTCTGTTGGGGCTCATGGCAGGCCACCCCCAAAATATGCCACAATAGCATATTGATTATTTTTAATTAAAGTTACTTAAGAAATAGCCAGTGCAAGAGGGACATAGAACCTCCTTTCTGTCTCACTGAAGCAGAAAGTAAGTCATGTGAAAGGTGCACTCCCTCCATCTGCAGATAGAAGGGCACCCTTATTGCCAGAGATAGGGAATTTGAACCAAGAAGTCTGTATAAACAAACCTTGTTACTTCTTTAATTTACTACCCCAAGTACAAACTGTGTTTAGATTCTTCACTAATTAAGCACCCAGAACCTTAAGTTGCTTTGTCCTGTCAACTCCTCTCAAATTTATTGTTTTTATTTTTCATCTACAAAGTATAAAAGTTGCCTGTTTTGACCACTTTTTAGGTTCCATTTCTATGAGACCTCAAGTGTGCACAAATTAAAATTTGTTTCTTTTTCTTCTGTTAATCTGTCTTGTGTCAATTTTAGTATTAGTCCAGACAAAGAACTCAAGAAGAGTACAGGTGGAAATTTTTTCCTCCATGACATACCCAACTGTGCCAGATAGGGAGTTAAATAAATTTGTGCTGAGGGAAAGCATTTGAAATCTTTCTTTTTTTTTTTAATTTTACATTTTCCTTCCCTATTTTCTTTTTTTAAGGGAGGTGGTAATTAGGTTTATTTATTTTCACAGAGGTACTGGGGATTGAACCCAGAACCTTGTGCATGCTAAGCACGCACTCTACCACTGAGCTATACCCACACCCCACTAAAATCATTTCTCCATACAGTTGACCCTTGAACAATGCTGACCCTCCACACAGTTGAAAATTCATCTACAATCATCCCTTAGTATCCATGGAAAGTTGGTCTAGGAAGCGTGCAGATACCAAAATCCAAGGATTCTCAAGTCCCATAGTTGGCCCTCAGTATCCACAGTATCCATGCATTCAGCCAAGCAGATTGAGTAGTACTGTATTTATGGAAAAAAAATCCCTGTTTAAGTGGACCTGTCCAGTTCAAATCTGTGTTCTTCAAGGGCCAACTAGCTGTATACTTACATGTTTTTCCACTGCCCAAATCACTTATATTCTTACACTTAGATTTTTTTAGGTTATGCCCTTTCTACCCTTTTGGATACTTTGCCTATATTATATCCTTTTGAAAATAGACTTTAAATGTGTGCATATTACTCAGCCATCTCCCCCTTAAGTAATTTGGATGGTATTTGAGTCTTTTTTTTTTTTTTTAACAGAGAGGGCCACTGGGTTTACCTAAATTTTAAAATACCCTCACCACAGGGTATCTAATGTTACATAATCCCGCCCCCCACCTTTCTTGTTTCTCTCATTCCTCACTAATGTGATTATAATCTTTAGAAATGCTGTGTGTTTGACAGTACATTTCCACATTTGTGTACGTTAATATACTGCTAGGGTTTGACTCACTGAAGCAGGTACGCGTTTCAGTGTTTGGACTCATTCGCCTTGGGTACTTTGGAGTCAGCTGCAAAATTATATTGGTAGACTTTGCATAAACTATTGGCATGAGAACTTCCACAGTAAATCATTTTTAATATGTTCCCTAAGAATCTGAGGGAAAATCTTGGGGGGAAATCTATGAAAATGACCAGTATTTGTTAAAATATGTTGTTATACTTTCCTTAAGAAGAAGAAAAGCCTACAGTTAGTTTAGTAAACACTTGAGTAACTGTTGTATTCCAGGCACTATATTGAGTGTTTGAAGCACAAAGATAAGTTAGAAAGTGCTTGCCTTCGAAAATGTCCAGTGGCAGAGCCAGAAACAGATTATTGTAGCATAATATTTAAAAAAATTATACAGGGTACTAGGCTGGCATGGTGTTCAGTATTGCTCATATGTGAGATGGAAATTGGCAGGAGGAGAATTTGGAAAGTTTGCAGAAGCAGGGATAATAGGGGGCCCTACATACTTTCGTAGGTAACTTGGGCCTAATTTATGTTCCTTAGTATGCCAAGGCTTGTAGTGTGATCCGTTTTGGATTCTGTATAAATCATTGGCTAAAAATTAAGAGAATAGATTTAAGGAGAGGGACGAAGATTGGAATCAGAGGCATAGAGTTTAAACTAACAGGGATAAAGAAAGGACAAATTCAGGAAATATTTAGAAGATTAAATCACAGGACTTCATTGGTTTGAGTGAGAACAAGAACTTTAGTTTGATGTGTATGTGTGTGTGTGTGTGACTAGATGACAATACCATTAATTGTCATCAAATATAAGAAGGGGAAAATGTATATGTAGGCAGATGGTAGATGGCAAAATTTCAATCTGAAACTCAAGAAAGTGCCTGGAGATGGAAATTTGGGAATGATCATCATCCAGTGACTTTTTTTTTTTTTTTTGCATTAGAACATTCGATTAGAATAATGATCCTATATTACATCACTCAAGAGGAGGGGAAAAAAGAGCATTGGACCAAGGAAGGAATCTTAGAGAATAATCATTTAGTGGGGTGATGGAGCAGGGTCCGAAGTAAGAGGAAACCAGAACAGTTGGTATGCTTTTCTTCAAGAGCAATGTGGTACTGTTACCCGCATTTCACTCGTAAGGAGAGTGAAGCCCAGGATGGTTGGGTAGATGGCCCATGTCCATGTAACTCATAAGCAGGGGAGCTAGAATCAAACCCAGGCCATCTGGCTCCAGAGCTCAGTAACCAGCAATTCCAGATGCTAGAGATTTAACAAACCAAGGCTTAAAAATATGCGTTACCCTGACCTTTTCAAGAGTACTTTCAGATAAATACTAAAGCCAGTTTTCTGGAGTTTGAGGGGAGAAAATTTAGACTAGTTCTGGAAGCTTCACTGAGATGGGAAAGAGTAAAATAGCAATATAAAACTTAGTGGGGTGAAGTGTTGTATTGTGAAAGGTTACAAAAAGCCAAGGAAGTTTTTGACAAAATGTAGTAGTTGAATAGCTTTAAGAACCTTAAAGTGTCAACTGCAGAATTCTTAAGGAATTCAAAGCAAAACTATCTAGCCATCACTGTATCTGAATGCTATTTTTCATGAGGCATTTACAAGATGCTTGGGATATATCAGGTTTTCTTGGGGAAAGGTATAAAATTACCATCAAATCCTCAGAGCTGATAGGTTTACTCCCAGTTTTACATAGCTTCCAGCACTTACCAAGGCCTTAGCCAGCACCATCTCTAATGTCTCCTAAGACTTACCTGCTTCAGAATCCTTTCTCTCTCAATAGAGACCAGTTGCATGGTGTAGAAGACCAATCACAACTCAACTACACCAATGTGAAATTACAGAGAAACTTGTTTCATTCTAAATAATCCTCAGTGATCAGAAATTAATGAAAAAATTCAAATGAAACAAGTGGAAACTGAACCCTTAACGTAAAGGGATGAGTGAGGGCTTTTCTGTAATCTTACTTACAATGATGATGACCTGTAACAGTTTAAAATTGTGTGGGGCTGTTCTCTATCAGTTAACTTCTTACTCAGTTATTAAAGTGCTTGCTATGGAAAAAAGAAAAGTAACGGGAAATGTGCTTCCCCTCGGAGCACTTGCCCTGTTACAACCTCGGGCAATGAAATGTGTACATGTATTAAAATTTGAAAGCTATTTTCAAGAAATACTTGCCTAACAATTCATTTAGAGCACCTAGAGGCTGGTGATGTGAATTCAGAACTCTGGTACACCAGCCCTGTGACTTTGAGCAAGTTAGTTATTTAACCTAGCTAACTCATTATCTTCCATTCTGGAAAACGAGGATAGCAAGTCCCGCCTGCATAGAATAGCTGTGTGGATTAAGTGTGATAATCTGTGTAAAGTGCCTACCACAGTGTAGGGTACATAATATGAACTCAGTGTTTACCTATTATCAATACAGAAGTAATTAATACTCAGGAACATCTTAAACAGAACCTAAGGGAGAATCTCTCTCTTTCCTTCCTGGTTCAAGTTTGGAACAAATGTTTCAAAGAAGTATGTGACATTCAGTTCTCTATTCTGCAACTTCAAAATAGCCTAAAATATCCCAATTGCCTACACATGCAGAATCTATAATGGACAGTCTGCTATGCATTCTTTTGAATTCTCATTTTTGTCAAACAAGAGACTCTTTCCCAATGTATTTAGTGTGTGTAGAACAGAGAAGCCTTGTAACCATTGTCAAGGACAACCAAGGGAGTGAGTTGAAGGTTAGGAGCTTGTTGCTCATCAGCTCATGTTACAGAATTCTTTTTATATCTTTTGAATGTTCCTTCTAGTTGGGCATTTTTTTTCCCATCAAAATCAAGCTAAAATAAGAAGGTAGAGTGATGCTTGTGGTTTAATGTTTTTCCAAAATAGAATAAGCAAGAATACACAGTCATTGCAAGGGATATGCTGCTTGAATGGATTGCTTTAAGCAAAGGAATAAATTTTCTATCCTAATCTTCCACCAGTACTCTTTCCTAAAACTAGCTGAGAAAGTAAGTTTTCCCACTTTATGTGGGAAATACACACACACACACATATATATGTATACCCAAATGCATCCCACATCTTCCTCTTCTGAATTGCCCTAGAATGTAAAACCCTCTAGGTACCAATCACTGAGATCATTCAAAGTACTGGTTCAAGGAGGCTTCCTTTAAAAATCTATTCAAAGCATTCTAGCCCTTTAAGTCCCTTTTTACTTACTTCCCTTAAGGATCAAATTGACCCATCTAGGGACACTCTGAGTTTAGAGCAACCAAAAGAGTATTGGTTAATTATATGGATTCTTTTAAATATATAACTAGACCATTTTATAACATTGAATTAAAACTCATGGATAAAATGTTAAATGACTTCTTTTCAGATTCAGAGGTTTTTATGCAATAAGATACGTAGAATTGATTTTATCAAATCATGTCATGAGATGTTCTCATCACATTCAGTGCTCATTTCATTTTACAGAAAAAAATAAACATTTAAATTTGTTATAAAAAATTTTGTATATAGACTTTAAAGTTTGCAGGTGAGCAGAAAGGCTCGGTAAATGTCTTCATGTATGTCTAAGGAATACTTCATTCCTAACGCATTGTCCTGGACCAGAGAGAGCTCTCTCTGTATATTATACACCAGACAAGTCCCTTTTTGAGGATATAATTTCTACTATCTTTGGAGTGTATAGAACACAACTTTGAAGTTGTTTTAGCTATAGAAAAAATAAAAGTGATGGCGTGATGTACTGGAAAGAGGACTATATCAGGAGCTTAAAAAGCTGGTTCTGCTAATAACTGATTCTTCAGTTTCATTAAGTGATTATTAAAGTGTGACTATGTGTTCTTCTGTAGTCATTCTTAGGAATTTTCTGCAAGGGGGCATTTGTCACCATTGTTCACCTTGCCTCAATTAAGGAGGGTCCATACCATTCTTTTAAAATTACTATTATTTAATTTTTGAATAGGCAATACATGGCTCAAAATTCAAAATGTAGAAAAAAATTATTCAAAGAAATCTCCTTACTTTTGACTGTCAGTCACACAGCTTTGCTGTCACAGACATCTAATTTGTTAGGGGTGTGCCTGCATGTGCGTGTGTGTGTGTGTGTGTGTATGTTCATGTGTCCTTTTTCAGAGACATTTTAAGCATGTAGAGAGAATAAATATATTCATTCTTTCCCACCATTTGTACACAAACGATGGCATGCAGTCCGTACCACTTTTCACCTGGATTTTTATTTAACGTTTATTTTGGAGACCTTTCTATATCAATCCACAGAGAGTTTCTTTTTTTATTTTTTTAAACATCTGAATGGTATTATATTGTATAGATATAACCATTTATTTAACCAGGGCTTTATTAATGGATACTGAATTATTTCCAGTTGTTTCCTATCCCAAACAATACTGTTGTGAAAAACCATGTTCACTTTGTATTTCTCTTGTGTCAAGTATATCTTGAGAGGTCACAAGCATGAGCCTGGATTCTGGAGACAGTACTGCTGGGGTTTGAAGTCTGGCTGCACCACTTACTAGCTGTGTATTCTTGAGCCTGTTACTTAACTTCTCTGTGCCTCAAGTGTCTCATCAGTAAGAACTCAGACTATTGTGAAAATACAATAAATCTCCCTATGTAGACTACTTGGAAAGGTGCCTGACAAACAGTAAATGCTGTAAGTACTAGTTGCTGCTACTACTGCTATTATTATCATCAATATCTTTAGGATACATTTCCGGTTATGGAACTAATAAATCAAAGATAAAATACATTTATAGTTTTGATACATATTGCCAAAATGGTCTTCAGTCGAGACTCCACAAATTTACATTGCCAGCAGTGATGTGTGAATAGAATGTCTATTTCCCCACATTCATACCAAGAAAGTACTTAAAATTTTTTAATCTGATGAGTGAAAACTGTTATCACAGTGTAGTTTCAAGTTACATATCATTTTAAGTGATGGGAGGGTAACATGGTTTCATGAGTCTTTTGGATTTCCTTTGGTGTGAAATACATGCTTAATTCCTTTGCCCATTTTATTTGAAACCAGGATTTTGAATTTGTCATATGAATTTGGAGCTCTTTATATATTAAATAAATTAGCTCTGTGTTAGTGATAGGACTTGCAGATATTCTAAAATAGTCTTTATCTTTTGACCTAGCTTTTGGTGGATGAGCCACTCATAATTTTTATTTATTTATTTTTTACAGAGCTGATTTGATCAATCTTCTCTTTTAAGGATTCTGGATACTATGCCATATTTAGAAAGGTATTCCCAATCCAATATAATAATTTAAAATAATTATACTATAGATTATAATATGGTTTGATTTTTTTTCCATTTAAATCTTTCATGCACTTGAAAATGATCATAGTGTAAGTTTTGAGCCATAAATCCAAATTTATTCTGATGTTGCTACCCAGTTGCCTCAAACTATTTTATTGAGTAATATTTTTTTTCTGAAAAGATATGAGATGGCCACTTTATCATATACTTAATTACCATATTGCTGCTTCTATTTCTGGACTCACTATTCTATTTCTATCCATTCATAGTCTTGTAATAAACTGTTTTACTTTGTTTTACTATCTGACAGAGCTAATTAGTACTCACCCATTCATTACTCTTTTTCAGGTATTTCCTAGCTATTCATGTTTATTTTTCCCCCAATGAATTTTAAAATCAATTTGCTAATGCAAAAAAAAAAAAATTCCTCTTAGTGTTTTTTGGGATTTGCAGTAAGAAATTCAAAGATTCACTTGAAGCAAACTGAAATCTTTGTGATATTTTCTTCCTATCCAAGAACTTAGTGCCTTTCCATTCATTTCAGTCTTCTGTGTCTCTCAGGAGTATTTTAAAGTTTAGCTTGCTTGTTTCTTATTAAGTTTATTCCTTAATACCTTAACTATTTTTGTCACTCATATATGAGATCTTTTATTATATCTTCTGATTACTTTATATATTATGACATTATTTCTGTCTATTAACTTAATGCCCAACTACCTTATTAATTTTTCTTTTTGTTTGTGGTAAGTTTTCAGTTGATTCTCTTGAGTTTCTCAGTATAAAGTCATTTCATAGTAATTATTTTGCCTACTTTAAAATATTTACACTTATTTCCTTTTTTTATCTTTTGTATTACCTAATACCTCTCTTGAAGGCAATGTTAGATAATAATGATAGGCCTTCTTATTTTAGACAAGTTGTTAGTAAAAATGCTTGCAGTGTTTCCTCACTAAATATCATGCTAGTTTAGGGGTTGAGATAGATGAATTTTAATCACATTTAGAAATTTTCACCTATTTTTATTTTTAAGAGTTTATGAATCAAAATCTGTACTGAATTTTATCACATGTTTATTTAACATTTATTAAGATGATCATATAATTTTTCTCTTTAGATTTTATTAACATAGTCACATATTCATTGATAAATGAATACTGAACCAGTCTTAAATTCCTAGTATGAACCTTCATATTTTGTACTGTACTTACAATGTTTCAGATTTGCCTTGATATTCATAAATAAGATTATTCCAATTTTCTTATTTGGGGCAATTCTTATTGGGCTTTGGTGTTAATATTATGTTTGATTTATTTAAAAGTTTTTAGAAGATTTTTTTCTTATGTGCTAGAACAATGTAAATTACACTGAAATAATCTATAATTTAAAAGCTTGATAAAATTTCCTACTAGAACCACAAAAGTCTGATAATAATTTTGGGCAGTAGCTCTTCAACAACCCAACTTTTTAATTCTTAAGTCAGTTTTTGCAGATTGTATTTTCCTAGAAAATTATCTATTTTAACTACGTTTTCTTTTCTGCTTTTTCTTTTTTTAGTCTAGATTTGAGCAAAGTACTCACTTGTTTTTATTCTTTCTTGTCTATTAATATATTCGTGTGTTTAAGACTAACTTTTCCTCTGAATAGTGCATATGGAACCTGTAGGCAGTATGCACAGTGTTTTCATGATCATTTGTTATACATTCTTCAATTTCAATTTCCTCTTTGAAGAGTTGTTTGACAGATTTGGAAGAGGAGATGGGTTTTGTTTTAATTTCTGAATTTTAGGGACTTTATTTTTCTGATTTTGCCATTAAGTTCTAATTTTATAGTACTACGATAGAGTTTTATCTATATTATTTCCAAATTTTAAAATTTATTGATGTTTTTCTTGTGCTCTAACATACAGTCAACTTTTGTGAATGTTTTATTGAAGAAGATACAACTCAAGATTTATTTCTGTTTTTGGAGGACAGAGTTAATATGTATATGTATCAATTTTTAGCATCATGGTTTAGAGTACAGACTCTGGAACTAGACCAACAGGATCCAAATCCCAGATTCATTACTGGAATGTTATGCAAATTGCTTATATTTTCTATGCCTCAGTTTCCTCATCTGTAAATGGCTATAATGATAACATCTGTCTCTTAGGGTTGATGCAGGGATTAAATGAACTAATATGTGCAAAGCATTTAGAATAGTATCTAGAATGAAATAAGCACCGTATATATATTAGCAGTTATAATTATTTAGATTGACCTGGTTAATTTTTTAGTTCCTCTAGAGCAGCACTATTTAAATTAAATATAGCACAGTCACATATGCAATTTAAAGTTTTATGGTAGCTATGTTAAGAAAGTGAAAAAGTCATTTTTAATGGTATATTTTATTTAACCCATTATATCAACAATGTTATCAATATGTAATCAATATACAGAATTTTTTAATGACATATTTTTCTTTCTTTGTTGTGCACTATCTTTGAAATCTGGCATGTTTTGTAGCTATAGCATACTTCAGTTTGGACTAACCACATTTCAAGTGCTCAATAGTCATATGTGGTCAGTGGCTACTATACCGATGACAAATTCTAGCTACTTTTTTTGTGTGTACTTAGTGCTTGGTATATCATGAGCTGAGTAGGTGAAAATAAATATCTTATACCATTCATATATTTCTCTGTATTTCTTCTTGATCGCCTTTAGTTTTTATTCTATAAATGTTGATGCTCTGTAATTTGATGCAAAAATACTCGTAATTATTAAACTTTCATTGTGAATTGTATCCTTTAGTATTAAAATGGAGCTGCCTTTGTCTCTTTTGGTGCCTTTTGCCTTGAATTTAATTTCATGTGGTATATTTATGACCAGTGTTTTCTCTTTGCATTTATCTGTTGTATCTTTGCCTTTTTTTTTTAACCATCTCAATCATTTCTGGTAAGTCTCCTGTATATATCATATAATTGGATTTTTCTTTGTTACCAGTCAGTCTGAGAATCTTTTTTAAAAATAGAGTTTAGCCCATTTATATTGATATGACATATATGTTTGAACTTAGTTCTGTCTTATTATTTTAGGTTCTATTTTCTACTTTTACAACTTTTAAAAGTCACAGAGGGCCTCTTTGCTTTAGTTTTTGTATTTATTCTGATATTCAGAAAGATTTAGAGTTTTGTTCCAGTGTTTACCTTTATTTATATAGAATTGCCTTCACCTTATATTTCTTCAGAAAGAATTACTAAGAAAAGTCATCCAAAACCTGGAAATAAGGCAATGGATGGCTGCATGTCCTTCGGTTGTCATTCTAGAGCAGTGTCTAACAAGCCTTCTTAAGGGTTACCTGATTTTCTGGAGCACTGAAGTGCAGTACTCAGCACCATCATCACTTGAGAACTTGTTAGAAATGCAAGTTCTCAGGCCCCATCCCAGACCAACAAAATCAGAAACTCTGTGGTTGGGACCCAGCAATCTGAGCAAGACTTCCAGATGCATGGGCAAGAGCAATTTTGCTCCGTAGAGGACATTTGGGAATGTCTGGAGGCATTTTTGGTTGTCACAACTTAAGGGAGGAGAGGGAGCGCTAGTGCCATACCTCAAATGCACGGGACAGCCCCCACCCCTTTCCAACAAAAAACTAGCTGGACCCTAATGTCAGTAGTGCAGAGGCTGAGAAACTCTCTTCTGGGAGAATATAACTTTATTTGATATACTAAGTATTATGCGCCCAAATGCTAACTTGAAGAAAACTTGGTAAGATGCAAATGGTTTTTATCTGATAGAGATGCAAATTATTTCCGTGCAGTAGAGAAGAAGATAATGAAAGAAAATTCTGGTTTAATCACCCAGTTGGATATTTTGTGTAACAAAATACCCTAAAACTTAGCAGCTTAAAACAACAATAATAAACATTTATTATTATCATGGTTTCTGGGATCAGGAATTCGTTAAGTGGCTTTAATTCTTAGAGAAACAATTTTCATATGCTCTGTAACGTTGTTTATTTTTTCAGGTGAGAGGTCTCACATTTAACTATTCTTTTTTTTCCCTCTAGTATGCCCTGGATTTTTGTTTTGTCTAAAGTATTTTAATTTTGAGCTTTTATCCAAAATTTGTAGGAAGTTCCTGTAAGGAAGGAGCCAGGGTAATATCCAGGCCAGGTGAAATTTGTCTTATGATCCTAGGTTTTGTATGTAAATTCAGTTGGCAAAGGCTAATTGGCAGGGATTGGCAACTGTGGGATTTTTCTTTTTTTTCCATTACAAAGACTCTCTAAGCAGTCTGCCCTTTAGAGACAGATTGCTTCTTGCAAATATTCCATCTCTGTGCTTCATTTCTGCTACTTCTCAGAACCAAACCAGATCCAGGAAGCTCCTGCCACCTGCTGATGCATCCCTTCCTTCTGTTTTAAGGAATAGATTGAGGATTTGCACTTCAGACTGTGCCCCTCCCACTGAGATGGTATTTGTTGCTGTCTGCTGTTTGTTTATATTGCAGCCAATGAGTCCTCCACTCCAGCAACTTCTCTCCGTGTCCCCCTCAAGCGTCTCTGATCAGTCTCTAATGCTTTGGGCTGTCTTTCCTCCGTTGGGCCTGGGATTTCAGATCTGTTCTAGTTTCTCTGCATAATGGAACTTGTTATTTGTTTTTATTCTTGTTGTTGCTTTTTAAATGAATTCCAGTAAGAGAAGAAACAATGATTTCTTTTTTCACAACTCTTTTTAAACTACAAACCTTCAGAAAACCTTTAAAAATGAACAATAAATGTCCATATACCCTCTACCTAAATTCAACAGTTAACATCTTGCCACATTTGCTTTATTTCTCTACACAAAAACGTTCTTTTTTTTCTACTGAACCATTTGAAAGTAAATTGCAAATATTGACACTTCCTCCCCAACTACTTCAGCAAGCATCACCTAAAAATAGACATTCTCCTACATAACTATAAAACTATGATCACACTGGAGTGAATTAACATTCACAGGTCATTTGATGTATAGTCCATATTTATATTTCTCCAGTTGCCCCCCCAAAATGTCTGCTTTTTAAATTTTTTGGTCCAGAATCCAATCAAGGTTTACGACTGCATTTGGTTATTTTGTTTTGTTTTGTTAGCGTGTTTCATTTGATCCATAACTGCGTCTCCCCTGCTTTTTCTCTCTTTTTAAGACATTTCATTTTTGAAATGTTCAGGTCAGCTATCTTATAGAATGCCCCATGTAATGCTTTCCTTATGCTATTATATATAAACAGAAAGTCACTTAAATTCTGAATAGATGTGAATTCCAACATACTTGCCATTAACATTTTAAAAAGAGAATAAATATTTTTGTTTGAGGTCTGAATACTCTCTAGACTTCATTCAGCAAGCAAGTTTTGGATGCAGCATGGAGGAAGCTATTTCCTGATAAGCCTTAAATTCCAAGTAGTTTCCTATGGTTACCATCTTTAATAGTCATAAAATACATTCTAGTTGTCAAATAAATGGAGTACTTTTTATTTGAAAAGTTAATTTTTGTTTTCCTCTTGTAAAATTGATTATTTCAAGATGAGCCTCTTAAGCATGTTTATGCTTTGACCTATTTTTCTCTAGACTCATTTATATCTTACCCATTTGGTTTCTTAATCTTGCCTACCTGTTTACAAACAGAATGAGAATAGCCAATATTAGAAAATGGAGCAGAATTGACGCTACACATACAAAGTGCCAGGAATCAGAAAAAACCTCTATGAATATTTCTTTGTTTAATTCTTGAACACAAAAGTTAGTTAAATGTTGGTTTTAGAGCCTCCAAAGAATACAGCCATGTAAACATGTAGTCTGGGATCTTAAAGACAATTTTAGAGAAGGACCCTGTGTAACTGTAAAATAATATTAACTTGTAAGGTCTTTACAAAGTACTTTTACATGTATTACTAGACTTGATCTTTACAACAACTCTATGAGGTAGTTGAAAGTGGTAAAACCTCTCCTTTTCAAATGTGAAAACTGAGGCTCAAATAGATGTACATGACTTGCCCAGGACCTCATGACTACAGCAGAGATGGGATTTAAATCTGGCTTCGGATTGCATGTCAAAGGTGTGCTGGGAATCTCATTTGACTGAATTTACCTTTTCAAAAATCTGTATGTTTACCTTAGGGATGCTTAAGCTTCCTGCTGTCAGTAGTGGTTTGGTGCTTCCTTCTAAAGCAGTCCTGCCTTCATTGTTAAATAGCAACCCTCTTGGACCTTTGGAGAGACTCTGCTACCATGGAAATCTGGAGACAAGAGATAGCTACTCAACATAAAGTGTTCAGATGCCACTTAGGGTCACTCTCTGGTTTAGGTACATTTCAAAAAGCATCAATCCAATTTGTACATCCTTCAATGAAGGCTCAATTGCAGCATCTAATTTTTCCTCTCCTGTTACCTAATAATATTCACTGTTCAGAGTTTGGTTTTGTTTTTGCTTTTCACATAAAAGGTAACAATGATCATCAAACCTACAAAAGGAAGCTCTGGAGGAACCAACAACCATGATAGTTCTTTTGCTGCACCACACATTTGCCTTATTTACGTATTTTACTGATTATGGAAAATTGATAGAATGGAAACATCAGAATCACCATTGTGGTTACGAGTACAGGATATAATGAAAATTATAAAGCAGCTTCATTATGGACTTAAATTCCTCTTCAGCAAAGTAGTAACAGTAGTGTGTGTATGTGTGGGCCTGTGTATACATATAAATACATTGTTTAATACATATACAAACACATATGTTTTATTTTCTTTTTTGTTTGTATTTATTTGTTTTTTACTCAAGATACAGTTAGTATCTTTGTCACAGGAAGGCTGATAATATAAAACTCTTCTTATATGTGACAACTCAAAAATAACCCAAACTAAGTGGTAAGTGAAATAACTGCTTTGAGAAAAAAAAGGCTAGTCATTCATTAACAAGTTTCTTCCAGAATTTTCTTAAAGTTAAAAAAACACACACACACACAAGAAAGATTTCTTGTACTTACATTGCCATTTTCTGTTTTTAATTTTGTTAACATATATCTCATTGCATTTATGAGTAGGAACAGAGAGTGTATATACATATAACCAATACTGGGATGGCTGTTTGCCTTCTGAGGGGCTTGCCAATGGTAAGTAAGTTCTCTTATTATCTAGTTTCATCCCAACTCCCTCAACTAATAACTTCATTTAATTTGCAATATGTCTGCAAACTGATCTCTAAATCTGTTTGGCACAATTAAGTCAGTTCTAGCAAATTTGGAACTGTGTTTTAAGGAAGCATCTTGCTTACTGCCCACAGGCTCTCTGCTCCTGAGAGCAGAAGACCAAGTGTTCCTCCTCTTTGTGCATCTAGCACAGGACCTGCCTGCCCAGCACAGGCGCTCAGCAAGTGTTTGTTGAGCAGAACTGTCTTCAATTACCTAATGGAAAATGAGAAGAAAGGCATTTCTTTATTGATGTGATTGCCCCAAATAAAAACAAAATCACTCTTAAGCTCCCAAAGGCAGACCAGTGCATCTCTGGGGACCAGTTTCTGTCTGGTCATTTGGTAGCAGGTCATTCCCCTCACCCATAGGCTCAATCCCGTCTCTATTTTGAACATTTTGAGCCAAGTTCTTTCTTTTCTCATCTTGTAAGAAACAGGCCCATGTCTAGTTATGGCAGATATTTAAAATATTGACACTTTTTAAATGAAATGTAACACAAAAGTGGTTTGTGATGATTTGCTCTCTACAATTACTCTTTAATCACGGACGGAAAGATTTCTTAGGAAGAGCGTAAGAGTTATCTTTCACAACCAAAATTTCTTTTTTTAACAAACAAAATTCTTAAAACTATTTTGAGTTTTTAAAAATTGCTGGTTGTTGTTGTTGAACCCCCACAAAGAAAACTGCTGGTTGTTTAGCATTTCAGTAAGTGGTCTGAGTTTGTATTTCTCCTAAATTTTATTCCCCAAAACTTGAATTGATTTTTAATTGCTATTCAGACTTCTACATAGAAGACTTAAGAAAGACGGCTAAACCTAGTCAGATAGGACAAGTATAGTTAATTTTCCCCATGACAATTATAAATATTAGAAGAGTTTTCATGGCTGTGTCATAGCTACCTAGTGATACAGAATTGGTAAGACTTATATGATTATAAAACTGTGACTTGTTACACATCATAACAGCAATTGTATGGTAAGAACAATGTAAACAGCTTCTCCTTGCAACAAATCATAATTAGAAGAACCCCTGCTTTCCAAGACAGGAAGAGCTTCCTTGTCCCTCAAGAAAATGGTACATCCTGGTCCCATCCAAAAAGCACACAAAAAGATCTCTGAATTAACTCCTTGTTAAAACCCCACTCAAAGGTTTATAAAAATACTGAAATAACATTCTCACACACAAAAAGCAAAATTTGAGTTTAGAGAATGAGTATCAACTACATGCACAAAAGCTTTCACTTCACCCATATATAAATGGGTCTAGAGGAAGATAAGAGAGAAAACTACCAACTACATAACACAGTCTTTGTGGCACCTAACGAGGGGCAAGGGAGGAGAAATAAATAGTTCATGGGGTAAATCCTCTGTCCCACAGTTTTATCAGGGAGATCCCACAGTGTCACAAGGGCGGTAAATATCCAGATATCTTTTCGTATAATTTCCTGAGAGCTGGAGTGTTCTTCAGAGTTTCTCATCTTGCTTCTTCCAAATGCCAGCGCAATTGCCTTCAGTATTCTCAGCCTGAAGTCAGCCATCCTGCAATATGAATCAGAACCTGTTGTGTGGCTGGGTCTCATTTTAAGGAAATCAGAATATTCCTAGAAAGCAGTTGATCAGATAATTTCAAGGGAACATCTCAAATGATCAATACCTTGTACTCTCAAGACCTAGAGGGAATTAAAAGATCATGTAGTCCTCCCGGCACATGATGTATATGTTCTAAAATTAGATTGTTAGTGGTGGTTGTGCGACTCTGTGAATATACTAGAAACCATTGAATTATACACTTTAAATGGGTAAATTTTATACTACATAAATTACATCTCAAAAAAGCAGCTTTAAAAGTTGGTGTTATAAGAAAGGAAAAAAATGTATCAGCAGGAACTTACAGTAAACTTCATATGACTGAAGATAATGTGTGGCATCCTTATTGTCTTCAATGAGGAAGGAACTAGAGGAATTTCGGTAAAAGGTCATTGGAGTTTTTCTCATCATGGGAAACTATGGAGACTGTGTGTTTAGGTCTCCTGGTAACAAGTGGAATCTGGAGGATCAGTCATAAGAACAAAGAGCACTGCCTTATCCAAAACGATCTTTGCCTAACCCAATAGTATATTTATGAGAATGATTCAGTAGGGAGGCAGTGACTGCCCTCTGTGACACTGCTTTAAGGTTAGGAATATGACAACAAATTCCCCAAATCATTTTTCTTAATCCATTATGGACTATTGAATAATAAATTTATCTAAGTTAATTTTGAATCAATTTATGTTTTCAGCTTATTCTAACAAATTCCATATGCTTCTCAATTTGCCTTGGATGATATGAGTGTAATTTCTGTGTGGAGGCAAAGTCTGGCTTATAGAACTGTGATGTCCCCACATCTCTGATACTCACCACCCTTTCTTCCATAATGCTGTCAAAAGCCTCTCTATTTTTAGTAGAGGCAAGAGATTCCAACTCTCCTTCTCTGTCTGCAAGTCTTTTGCTTCCACTGCCTCTTCTGAGTTTGGGCCCTCATTCTAGCTTGGAAAACTAAGGTAATGATAGATATAGAGTACTGTTGTACTGGATACATGCAACAGTCAGGGGCCCTGGGACATCATGTCAGTACACAGACATGGAAACCATCACTTTTCGAATCCATCCAGTTCAATTTTATACCTGTTGAAACCGTGGTCCAAGGAGAAGAAATCATTGTTGCAGAGTCACAAAACTAGCCAACAGCAAGACTAAAAGTGGTATGTCTTGATTCCCAACCATTCTGCTTTCAAAATTACCAAGCTGCCTCTCAAATAACCCTCAACTCATTATAACCCTCATCTCAATCCCTTTGAGCCTCCTTCTTCTCATTTTATTTGTGGTTTGACCAGCACTGACCTCACCATCCTGTCTGGTCTCACCCATGTCTTCTTCATCCTGGTCTGGTTCGAACGTGGTGCCACGGTCAACAACATCCACGCCAGCCTGCACCCTGGGCTTCTCATTCTCCCACTTGGCAAAGCCTTTGTCCTTTGCTGCTTTGTTGTGGAACTTGGACTTCATTTTGGGGAAAGTGTGGGACCCTGAGTCCCCCCAGCCAGCTTCTGACCACACAGGTTCGGTCTGGGTGGCCTGGCTGGTGGTGGTCCTTTGCAGCCGCACAGAGATCTTGCGAGAGGAGCCTGTGACCAGTGTGATGGCTCTGCTGTCCAGGTCTCGGTGTCCAGCAGCAACGCCAGGGAACTCGAATACCTCATCCTGCACTGGAAAGGGAAGAATTACTGTAATTATTGTGATTATTTGACATCTGACTGCTTCATAGCAAGCCATCAAAGTTGCTGCAAACAACAGGAGTCTGACAGGAAAGGTCCTAGAGGAAGAGACAGAATGAAACTGGCCACAGGTGAATTGCATGTTAGTGAGACCTGAAAGCAGACAGAAGCATGTGGGATTCAAGGGCTTTTGCCACTGCTGCTGATCCTGAAGAAGGCCTCGGTGTTTAGAATGGCCCTGACCAGCTTTAGATCCGGAACCCCACTGAGGTGGAGGTATGGGAAGGTTAGCAGAGAGAAATCGCAGGAAGAAAGAGAGTCTAGGACATTACCTGGGGGCAGCGATGGACTTCCAGGCAACGATCCATGATTACTGCTCAAGGAGGGTGCCCGGGCAAATCTCCTGCAGGCCAAAACCAGAAGGTCTTTGCACTGTTTGTGACAATTGACTCCACAGTCTGAAACATCCCAAAATATCACAGATGATTAGTGTGAACCACATGCATTTGAAAGAGTAGAAATCTAACTAACATAACTCACAAAATGGCTTCCTTAATGCTAAGGCTGTTTGCTGACTCATTTTGACACATCTTGTTTTTCTTTTTGTTTACTCACTCAATTGCTTTGTTGAAATAGCCCCCAACCTTCCCCATACATTCTTTAACCCAGAAGCTGTTTTCCAGAAAGAAAGTCATGAGTTGATGACCTCAGAAGAATGGACAGACCCTAAGGAGTTTTTGTGAAGCCAGATGGACTTATCAAGATTAAGAAGAATCAGCACCACTGCCCCTGATTGTTATCACTCTTCTGTTCCATCCAGTTTCTATAAAACCTCAAGACCCCAATTCCAAGACGGGTTCACAGTCTTTGTGGCTTTAACCTGCTGTGATTGCCCTTTGCCTGGCTTGCTTTCTTGGAAGAAGCAGAAAATAAGGTGAGCATATGTTCAATAAACGTGTCCCAGACTTGACTATGGCTTGGAAATGGCATGTGGCAGATTCTGTGGCCTTTCTCATTTGATGCTTTAGTTAAGAAAGTAGATATTAATTGCTACTTGGGGTAGAAAATTTTGGCCACTTTGGAAGATAGCACACAGTTATTTCATGTGATGACGGTCCTACATTCCCCTTAGAATCACTGAACAGATACGATCATTTTAAAGGGTTTATTTCTTTTTCACTATCAAAGACTTTTCTCATTATTTCCAATACCCATTTTCCCTCAAACGGTCTTGTTTCAAATGATTTTGTAATGATATCATGGAAAGATCAAATTGTAATGACATGCCCAGTCTATTTTAATTAGATTTTTCACTCTATGTGCCTTTAAGAGAAAATACTGTATGAACAAAGATGACCCAAAGGTTAAATTGATTTTCATCTTCATAAAATTGTGTGTGTCTGTGTGTGTCTAGGGGAGAAGGGGCAGAAACCAGAATAAAACTAATGACTTATGGTGGGGCAGTAAGATATTGCACTATCTTTGCTGCTTTAAAGTAAAAATCAAAGTTAGACTAAGACAACTGATCTAGAGAACTAAAGGGAAGCAGTTTTTTAAACACTAAAAGGTGGCTCTCATGAAGGTTCAAGGAAGCTCCCTATTCATGTAAAATGAGAGCCAAATACTGAAAGATGGCTGGAGAAAAAGGGTATCCCAAGGGGACAATATTAATCTGAAGGCATTCTGTGTTCCCTTTGTGGTTTTATTATATTTGACATTATATTTTTCAAGAGCATTATCTGATTCTTAAAAGAACAAGTATAAACAGTCTGCATAAAATATCCAGCAATTTCTTAAACATGAATAATGTGCAATAATCATACATCTGCAAGTAGCAACACATTCCTATTGCATTTGGCAAATATTTATTCAGTTGTTCTAAATTTCAATTAAATGGAGGTATATGAACAAATTCATTGAACTGGATGCAAGTTTCTCCTTTTTTCTCATTGTCATCTATGATTTAGCAGAGAAGGGAATAGCTGTGTGAGCGTGGAAAGAAATGCATAGGTGTTACAGAAATAAGCACAGGTTGTTGTTGTTGTTTTCCCCCTTGAAGGCAGAGTTCTTACATACAATGTTTCCATTAGGCTTGCCCTCCTCAGAGTTCTCACCTAACTGTGTGCAGATGATGAGCCTGGCATCTTAGAGCTGGGGGCTAGATGTGTGTGTGTTGGGGGTGGTGATAGTTTGCTTGCTCTTGTAACAAGCCATAAAATTCCAGCCTGGTCTCTCCAAAACTCCAGGGAGTCCTTTCCTGAACACATTAACTCTTCAGTTGCCAATGGCCCCGAAGCACTAAATTCTCTATAACACCGAGGAGCTTTGGTGGTTTCCATTAGGCAAATTTGAGTCCTGCCCCAAATGTCACAATGTAAAATTTTAACAACAAAAGAAGTTTATTTACCTTTGCATTTGTATCCTTGCTTGATTATGCCCCAGAGCTGTAACAAAAGACAAAGGAATGTCAAGGAATCTGAAGAGAAATCTGGAAAGAAAACAAGGCCACTGAGAAGGAAGTCCTGGGAAGCGTGATGACTGGTGGAGCACAAACAGGATGTAGCTGCTCCTGACACCCTTCCTGTAGATAGAAGAGCCCTCTCCCAGCCCACTCCAGCTGGGGCAATAATGGGACTTTTGCTTCCCTTTTCTTTCTGGAAGCCAAATGGGAGCTGGGATGGGAAACTGACGTGGGTGCATTTCTGGGATTTTGGCATAATGCCCTCTCAGCAAAATTCACCAGGAGAGACTTTGTTCCTCTGCATTTGGAAGCCCCTAGCTCCCTCTGCCTTCTTTTTAATCACTTCAGCTGCTCTTGGCGCCCCCTACAGGAAATCAAGCGACCAAAGCGGTGCACATCCCAATGACACAACAGCATTTTGCTTGGTTATTTTCTGAGAAGCATTTCTATCTTGATAGAATACAGAAGAGGAAAAGGTCTTGTATTTATTCATGTATTTATTCTCTGCATTTGCTCGGTGTTTGGCCTGTGGCAGGGCTATGGGAGATGCAGAAAAGGCTCAGAGCCTGCCAACCAAGTAGGAAGCAGGATGTGCGCAGTGACAAGTGTCTCAGGAGAGATGTGAGGGCCTACAGTTCAACGAGGGAGTGTTTGCCCAGGTGCATCATCCTGGTGGTGGTGTCCCTGCCCTCTGGACACACTGTGATCTCTGGGAAGAAAGAGTCCTTTCTTAGGCCTCCCATAGCACTTGCATATGGGAACCAGGGACACCAGGAACACACAGTACTGATGAATTAAATGGGCTTAGCTCAAGCAGGAGAAGCTCCATTCCTAACCCTTTACTGGTGAGGTTAAGTGGCTGATATCTACCTCATAAAATGATTTTGAAAGAAACAGGTTGGTGGCCTGCTGAGGCTGCTGGGGTGTGTAATAGGGGAACAGCACCCTGAGTGTGGGCATCATGGCCTGAGAAGAGTAAGTAGCTGCCGACATGAAGTGACTCAAGGCATTAGGAAGGCTGCTCCTTACCCTCTTTCTGACAAGGAAATTCCATTAGTGGAGAGCGATTCCTTTGAGCCTTAAAGGTTATTTGGTCCCTCGGAACACATTACTAAGATGCAGATGTCTCCGGGGACAGAACAAGACAGGAAGGATTATTAAGACAACTAACTGGAAGCAAGGCCTCAGGTGCCTAGGATGACCTGAAGAGGGGTAGGGAGGGGTCAGCACAGAAAAGGGAAGCAGGTGGATAGGACAGTCACATCTGTCAGAGCTGTAAGGATCTTTATGATAATCTAGTTTGCTTCCCTTTTATAATAGGTAAATGTGATGATCCAGGAAATTAAATAATTTGCACGGTCCTGCATCTGAGAAGCTTTATAGTGATAAGAAATTTTTCCCTCACAGAGCCCTTGGTAAAAGTAATAACAACGATAGCTAAAATGTATTGAACTCTCACTGTGTGAAAGACAAAGTTTTAAGCTGTGTGTAGCAACTTAGTTAATGCTCACGCTATCCTTGTTGAGGTGGGAAGCCCCATGAAAAAGACAGCAGGACCCCCAGGCAGGGCCAGTACTCTCCTGCCAGCACCATCCAGTTCCCTGGCCCAGTGGCATTATCTTGCTTTTTGCCTCTAAAATGGCTTGGAAAGCAGAACTTACCCTTAAGATTCTATTGGTTCCCTCAGCTAACTCCTGATTGGTCCATTTGTAGTGCTTCATTTGCATAGAGCTCACTCCTGATTGGTCTATTTCTACAAAGCTCATTCCTAATTAGTCAACTTTGTTACACCTTATTTGCATATGATGTTGCAAAGTCCAGACTGGCAGCCTATAAAAGCCTGTGTAAACGTACAGATAGGGTCCAGAGTTTGGAATGTTAACTCCTTTGGGCCTGCTGACGTAATAAACCTGAGTTCTCCAACCCTCCAAGAGCTGCCTGATCTCTCATCTGGATCCAGGTTGCTGTAACAACTGAGCTGTAACACACTTTGCTGCAACATGGTGAGACAGGTAATAATAATTTTCTCATTTTTACAGATGAGGAAACTGAGTTACAGAGATGTGAGGTCACTTGGCAAGATCTCGGAGCTGGTGAGTAGGGAAAGAAGAATGTGAAGAATGTGTCACTAGAGGGAAAGACAGGAAGCCATTGCTCCTGAACGTTTTGTCTGTGATCAGAGCAAAAGCCACTGATCTAGGACAAGAAAGGGTAAGATTTTAGAAGCATCCTAATATATGGCTAGGGCACATTATTAGCATAACTGCAGAAACTGCTGAAAAAGATAAAGTCAAGCGTGAGTCCCATCAGGAGGGCAAGCCAGGGCATTGCTTGCTAATGCTTACTTAAGAACCAGGAGACAGCACGAGGCAGGAAGAGGCTCTGGGTCAAAGTGCCAGTCAAGGACAGGACAGGGTACTTCCCACAGTCCTCTGATTTTGAGACCTCAGGCTGCTGTAAAATTTGGAGTGATTGTGGTGTAAGGAGCACTGGACTGGGAGTCAGGAGACCTGAATGTGAGTCATGGTCCTGCAGCTAATAATCCATGTGACCTTCAGGAAGTCACTTAACTTCTCCAGAACTCAAAATAAGGGGATTAGCAAAACTTTTGCAGTGCTGGAGTTCTAATTCTATGATCAGCGTATTTCAAGTAGTGTCTCTTTGTCTTCTTTACCCTTAAAGTGGAATGTATTTCAAAAGCAGGTGGTTCAGGCACTAAAAAAAAAAGGAATCATTCCCCCATGATTCCTTTTAATGACCCTTCTAGAGCATTATATTTATAAATCTCTTTGAAAACCAATGAGTTTTTTTTGGGGGGGGGAGGCAATAATGCATTTATTTATTGTTTGAAACATTTTCTTATGACAATAGAGTACCAAATTTGCCGTATCTAAAACAGTATTTAGGTTACGTGGTCTTTTTTTTTCCACTATTTTTTTGTAGTTTAATTTGTATTAAAGCAGTTTAAATTTCTTTCAGTCACTACTTTGATTATGTAAGAAACACATGCTCACTGTAGATAAATCAGAATACACAGATGAACAAAAGAGAATAAGAATCTAAAAATACCCATACCCCTCCTACCTAGAGATAATTATCATTTTTTATTTTGTTATATAAATTCCCAGGCATTTTTCTTGTGTGTAAATCAAAATTAATTCAGGTTTTGCATAGGACATAGGATATCATAGCCAGAAAACCAATGAGCTTTTTAAAAAATATGTGTAAGTAAAGATCAAATCAAATTGTTCCAATGGAATTAAATATATTTTAAAAAATAAAAGGACTATTAAAACTTTAAATGAGTTAATTTTAATTAAACTCCAAAAATATCAAGGAATACTAAGAAAAGAAAAGTTTACTCTGAGTTCTGTGACATACATATCTGATATCATTTACATGACAACAACATGGCAGGTAAGTCTTAACTCCCTTGTATAGATAGGAAAATAGAGACTCAAAGATGGTCAATAACTTGGTCAAGGACATAGAGTTAATAAGGGGCAGAATTGAGGTTCAAAGCCGAAGATTTCAGACTCCAAGTCCAGAGCTTTCTACCTCATCACAGCTGCATCAGGAACCTAGTACCAGCAAATCTGCTCCGATGAGTTGGGGAGAGGAGTATGGAAGCTCCCAAGATGGCTCACCTTGCTGCTTCTACAAAACCAATGCCTCCATGGAAGGGAGAGACATCCAGAAGGACTGGAGAGCAGAGAGAAGAACTTGAGATTTGGTAAGGCCTACCAGCTCTCACACCACACCACGGGACAAGTATCTCAACCTGACTTTGGGCTGAGCCTTGCCATGGCCAAACAGATTCCCTGGGCCCCACTCTGCAGAGAGAGTTACACATGGCTCCCTCCCATTTGAGCATTTTTCTGGTCTAGATACAGGCAAAAAATCCACAGAAGAGAAAACATGAAAAAGGAAACGTATTTGTTTTATGATAAAGTGATCAGGTGATGCAATCCCAGTGGCGTAGCTGGTAGAAGAACCTCTCCTTCTCTGAGGTGGGTGAAGAGAGCTGGTCAGGCTGGTCTTGCCCCTTGACCACATCAGCTGCTATGACCACCTGGGGTCATCTTCAAGGTAACACTGCCTCTTATGTAACCCACTGTCAGTGGGGTGTGTGCTTGAACACAGACTCATGCCTTTGGCAGCCCCTCTAAAGCTGGTTCTTCAAGAACAAAATGGGAAAATGTAATTTAGTGGGAGCATATATAATATCAGCTTTGAATTCAGTATGTGTCCACAGCAGGGCATGACTGCTGAATGAAGCTGACATGACTGAGCTGGCATCTGGACCAAGGAGCAGTAGCCTCACTCACCTGGCTGCTAGGCTACCCTCACCTAGAGTACCACATCTTCCATCTTATATAACTTGGGTATCAACTAGAAGAAGTTCAAGACCCTAGGGTATTTGTTTAATACCATGGCCAAATCTGACTTCAGTTGCCAAAGAATCATCAAATGTGGGGAAATGAAGTGTACAACCTTCATTTGTTGCAGTGATGCAGGTAGAGCCAGAACACCTGCGTCTGAGTCCTAGTTCTAGCCATTATTGGCTGTGCAATCCTGGGAAACTTGGGTTGTCCTCTCTGGACCTCTCTACCTTCACATGCAAATAGGGAGAGTAAAATGCCGACCTCATAGGCTAGTTATAAGGATTAACTACACTAATGCCTCTGAAATAGTTCATACTGTCAAGTGCTGAGTAAATGTTATTATTACAACCATCTTCTCTTTGAAAAGATTTTTTCTTCTCTGAGTTATGAATTACTGAGCCATGCCATGATGGAGTTCTAGGGACTGACATGTATGAAACAAGAACTGAGAGGAACTGGCTAAGATAAAAACTCCCCTTAACTGCACCCACTTAGTGATGAATTTCAGGGCTCGCTGGGCAGAACCTTTCCCTGGCAGGGATGAACAGACAAACTGCTCTCTTGACTTAACAGGCCTCACCAACCTTCCCTGTCTTCACCAGCCCTGCATTCCTAGAAAGAACATAGCTAAATCTGCAGATCTTGCTTTTGTTTTTAATTGAATTTTTAATTTTAGGGAGTCATCATGTTTTACTTCTGATCTAAGGCAGACAGAGGACTCCGTTACTGCATCATCTTCTTACTTTCTGAGAATGCTGCACAAATCACTAGATACAGGAGAAAACAAGGGAAAACAGACTTACAAATCCTGCACAGTGTTCACAGAAGGTTGGCTTGAGATAGGTCATCTCCTGAAAGTTATGGACAAATCCTGGTCCCATTTTACAGTGTAGTTGGGACTTAGCTCTCAGGAAGTAAGCCATCATTTCATCTTTACTAATTAGGCCATCCCTGTGAAGAGAATCAAAGAAAGGAGGGGTCTTTGAATACCATGTTGCTAAGTAGTTGCCACACTTAAATCACTCGCCTTCCAAACCTTTTTTGTAGCCAAAAGCAGGTGGGGAATGTTCACTTCCCTGATACATCTGACAGGAGGAAAGGACCTGAAAGGACAGCTGTTAGGTATTCTTTGTTCTAGTTAAACAGTGAAGATCAATTAAGGCTTTAAGACCTTTATTATAAAGTACCAAGGCTTTACTTGGTGTGTTGCAGTATTTACAGATTTTTTTTTAAATTCTCACACCAACAAAAATATTAGAGGATTTTGATGTGATATAATTTGAACATTTAACCAACATAAAATCCAGTATTTCATTACAAATGATTTTTAGACTAGGAACTAATATCACATAATTAAAAATTAAGCAATAAAATATATTAATACCATGGTTTCTTGGCAAAAATTTTTAAAAATCATTATTTTTTTTAATGATGCAGGTTTTAGCCTCTAAAGTTATTTAATTTCTCAGTAATCATTTGAAGATAAAGAGTAATATATTTTTTCTTTGTTTCTCAAGGCAACCTTTGAACTAGCAAAGAAAAAAAAAAAAGCATGGACACTTCTCAGCTATCTGCAGCCTTCACCTGCTCTCCTGAAGACTGTAAGTAATCTAAACAAAAATCTTACTTACTTGATCACTTTTAAGATTGCCCTCAGGTCCACTGATGCTGAGGACTCTACCAGGCTAGATCTACATATGTTTCTCCTTTATTCTTTTTTGATGGAAGCTTTGGGGTTGATGAACTAGCTAAATAGTAGAAGTAATATAGGAAATGAAGAGCTGGGCTAATTTGCAAACGAGCACTTGTACTCAACACTGATTATGAGGTCTGCCTTGTGATTCTATCCAACCAGTCATGTTCATAGACACCAAGAAAAAAAAAATCAGTGAAAAGTTAGACATCTCATCACGCTAGGACTGAAGCTGTCAAGATGTAAATTAAAGGTTTCCCTGCTCTCCTGTGATAGTAATTTCCTACTTCAGGACAGTTGCATTACAATATAACAAAATTAAACTTACTGATCTTTGTCCAGCACACAAAAGGAATCCAAAAAGGGAAAATTGGCAGCTATACTTTCAAAGTCCTCTTGAGAGATGTACCCATCATGGTCATGGTCATAGTTTCTAAACACAGACTGCAAAGGAAAGACAAATATTTATTGAATGACTGTGAGTCAGGCTCTGAACTCATTATTGGGAAAGCAATGATAACTAGCATATTATTCTTTCTATCAAGGTGCTTGGAATTTAGTGAGAGATAACAGAATTGAGAAGCCTCTGTGGTACGATGAGATAAGAGCAGTGCTGAGGATAAAGACAGTGCTGAGGGGAGGGAGGAGGAAGATTTAAACAGGTTTTCTGGAAAAAGCAAGGTCTAAACTGAGACCTCAGGGTTGAGTAGCAGTTAGGCTTGGTGAATTCACAAATGCCAATACCATAACAATAGAAAAAGAAACTTTAAAATGTTAAATTATCCCCAAATCAAAGTATACATTTAATGCAATTCCAGTTAAAATCCTAGTGGGAATTTGTTTCAAATGAACAAATTGATTCTAAAATTCCAATAGAAGTGAACATGTTGAGACTAGCCTAAAATTGTTTAAGATGACAGTAAAGACCTTAGGCAAGGGAAACAAAAGCAAAAACAAACAACTGAGACTACATCAAAACAAAAAGCTTTTACACAAGGAAAGAAACTGTCAACAAAATGAAAAGACCATCTACTGAATAGAAGAAGAAATTTGCAAATGATATATCTGATAAGAGGATAATATTCAAAATATACAAAGAACTGATACAACTCAACATCAAAAAACAACAACAACAACAACAACAACAACAACAACCTGATTGAAAAATAGGCAGAGAACCTGAATAGACATTTTTCCAAAGAAGGCTTACAGGTGGCCAACAGACACATGAAAAGATACTCAGTATCACTCATCTCAGGAAAATGCAAATCAAAACCACAATGAGATAGCACCTCACACCTGTCAGAATGGCTACTATCAAAAAGACAACAAATAACAAGTGTTGGTGAGGATACGGAGAAAAGAGGACTCATGCACTGTTGGTGGTATTGTAAATTGGTGCAAACACCATGGAAAACAGTATGGAATGTCCTCAAAAAATTAAAAATAGAATTACCATACAATGAACTCATCTACAAAACAGAAACAGACTCACAGGCTTAGTAAACAATCTTACGGTTACCGGGGAAAGGGGTGGGAGGGGATCAATTTGGGAGTTTGAGATTTATAAACGCTAGCCACTATATATAAAAACAGATTTTTAAAAAATTTCTTTTGTATAGCACAGGGAACTATATTCAGTATCTTGTGATAACCTTCAATGGAAAAAAATATGAAAATGAATATATACATATACATGCATGACTAGGGGACATTATGCTATACACCAGAGACTGACACATTATAAATGACTGCACTTCAATTAAAAAAAAAAAAGAACTAACATACAATCCAGAAATTCCCCTTCTGGGTATTTTTTCCAAAGAAAACAAAAACACTAATTTGAAAAGATATATGCACCCCTGTGTTCACTGCAGCATTATTTATAATAGCCAAGATATGGGAAGAACCTGTGTTCATTGAAAGGTGAATGGATAAAGAAGATGTGGTCTATGACACAACATTGTGAACTGACTGTAATTCAACAATTAAAAAAAAAGACGTGGTATATAAATAAAATGGAATTTAACTCAGCCATAAAAAAGAATGAAATCTTGCCATTTTTGACAACATGGATGGACCTAAGGGTATTTTGTGTGCCAAGTGAAATAAATCAGGGAGAGAAAGACAAATATCACATGAGCTCACTTATGTATGGAATCTAAAAAACAAATGAACATACAAAACAAAACAGAAACAGACTCATAGACACAGAGAACAAAACAAAACAGATACAGACTTACAGATACAGACAACAAACACATATACATGAATGAATAGGTGAAGGAAATTAAGAAGTGCAGACTTCCAGTTATAAAATAGATGAGTCATGGGGATGAAAAGTACAGCATGGTGAATATAGTCAATAATATTTTAATATCTTTGTATGATGACAGACGGTAACTAGATTTACTGTGGTGATCATCTTGTGTTTTGTATAGAAATATCCAGTCACTATGTTTTATATCTAAAACATCTGGAAGGTCAATTATACTTTAATTTAAAAAATGAGGACTAATGAGGGAGAATGTGCCCTATCAGAAATTAAATATTCTATAAAGCTACATTAATCAAAACATGTATTGCAACTTATTACAGAAAGTACATTCCAGGAACAGATCCATATACGAATATATATGTAGGAATTCAGAATATCAAAAAGTTATCTATTCAAATCCACAGGGAAATTATGGATTATCCAACAATTTCTGTTGAATTAAATAGCTAATAATTATAGATGCATTAAATATTTTAATATAAAAAATTATAAAAGAACCAAAAGTAAATAGATGAAAATATTTTTCACATTTTACAATCTTTGAGTAGGAAAGACCTTTCTTGGCCTGATATCAAAGTCAGATGTCATAAACCAAAACATTTTATTACAATAAAATACAAATTTTGTCTGAATCAAAAAAGCTCAATTAACAAATTTAAATATAAATGACAGAGAAAATAATTTGCAACATATATGAGAGCAAAGACCCAAAGAAAAACAGGTGATCACCAAAGTGAAAATATAGATGGTCCAATACATTCATGGAAAGATGATCAATTCTGCTAATCATTATAGAAGTACTAATGAAACTTTTTTTTACCTCTCAGATTGGAAAACATTCAAATAACTGATAATTTCCTAGGGTACGAGAAAATAGATACTCTCATATCAAGTTGGTGAGGCAAATACCCACAGTTGTTCTGGAGGACACTCTCTGATGCAGCAATTCCACTTCTAGGACTTGTTCTAAGGAAATCATTGAACAAGCTTGCTCAATAATATACATGTATGTGTGTGTCCGTGTGTGTAGAATAAAGTCATACAAGATAATCTATAGGTTAGCAGTAGTTATCTCTACACAGTAGAAATACCAAGGCCTGAAAGTTAAACTTTCTATTTTCTATGTTTTATGTAAGGTTTTAATATTTACAATGTTTCTGACTTTCTTTATAATCAGAGAAAGAGAAGTTTTTCCATTGTCCTCTGCCTAATAGGATTTTCAAAAAATTTTGTAAGTTCTCCCTGGAAACTCATGTATGCAAACATATATTTGGCTTAGAGTCCAGTTATAATGAATCTTTCTCTCTTTTCCCTAAAGTTTCTGTCTGTTCTGTTTTATCTATATTGCCTTACATTGCAAGCTGCTTCAGGAGTATTTTGGGAAGTAGGCAAATTATAGATCAAAAAATTAATTAATCAGAAACATGATTGTTTAGCACCCATTATAGATTTACCCACAGATAACTGAATTTTTTTGCAAGTCCCACTATCAGTACTTATTCATAATCAAAATTGCTTAAAAATTAACTATTATGGAGTGCCTATTATTTATAGTCTAAATCCATATTTATACTGAGAGTACAAGATTTTTTTGTGAAATAAAATTCAGTGTGGAAATTCCAGTAAAACGTGGCCTTTCATTTCGTTAAACCAATTGTAGTCAATTTGTCCAACCTTCCCCGTGAAATTGGAGTTAGAGAGAAGAGAAGAGAGACAATATAAGGGGTGGCAGGAGAAACAGAGTCCACCTGTGGAGCAAAGAAAGTCTGTCTGCAGAGAACGAAGTGAGCATTCAGAGAAAAAAAGAGATGAGAGTAGGAGAGAGAACACTTCTATTCTCCATTTCCTGATTCTAGACCTTCCTGAGCTGCACCTCCAGGCACTGGGATCCTTTGCCCACCTTCCCTGGCACCGAGTTGGGTCTGTTACCACCATATCACAGGCCTCCATGCGACCTTATCGCCTTCTCACCCAGCTTCCTTCACTCTTTCCTGACCTCTCCTTCCTGCCTCACATGCTCCATGTAACTTTTCTTTCAGCATCTCATAGTTCCATGGATGTAGAACATTCTTTCTTTTTCCGTAAACATCCTTTCCCAGCAAAGAGCACATTATACCCCCAAAGACTTGTTCCTGCTGCATCAGAGGATGTACTGAATCCATGAAAGTTGGTGTTTAATCAATCGTCACAGTTTCCAGTGCCTGAGATATTTCCATCTTTCTCACACCAGTGCTTTGACTCCTTTCTAGATCGAAGACTCTGACATAATCTTGCCCTTTATGAACTGATGTTTCTGATTTAAATGGCATTGTGCTGCGGTGTCACAGACCTTCAGATACATACAACTGGAGAAATGATCCAACTTACCAGATTTTTTTCTACCCTCAAGTAACCAATTTATTGGGCATTTTACTATGACCCATGTGGGTTTTTAATGAGTAGATTCTAATCCTCAAACAGCCCCTCCGGCGGCAGGGGCAGTGACAGAAGTGTCCAGTGCCTAGGGAACGGAGCGGTTCTAAACAGATGACAGTATTTGCACAAGTGAGACCTGCCAGACAGGAAGGGGACAGGCGGCCTTCCTGGGAGGCTCTTCCCCAGAGGCCAATGCCGGGTAGAGCTAAGCATCTGCTGAATTGCTCCCACATGCCAGAGGGCTCTCTTCATGGCCTCCATCTGATTCCTGGGCAACCAGAGAATATACTGGGAAGACAAAGGGGCCTTCTGGCGCTCGTTTTTAACTTTCCTTCAACCACTTACCTCCACTAATTTCCGTATGTGCTTGTTGATGACCGTAGGGTCTGGCTTTGGCATCACCCCTGATGCCCACTCCAGGGGCACCACGGGCTTGGTGGGCGTTGTAGGGGAGGTAGGCTGCTGGCACAAAACACACAGTTTTCAGCTTTATCTGGGGCCTTGAGCAATTAGAGCCAAGGACACTGAGAAAGATATGTGACATTTGTGTATTAATAATATCAGTAAAAACTTATGTTTATGTATCACTTAAATGTTTTGAAAGCAGACACCAGTGGAATTTTTGTTAATGGAGTATTCTGTCAATAGACTCTAACCTGTAACTAAATACATGTTTGGACAGTGCATTCTGGTTAGCAGCAGCTAACCTGTGTTTTTTAGATGGAAAAAAATATCGCTCTTCCAGATCATCCAAAAATCCTATTCAAGTTCCCCCAAATAACACTAAAACACCCTTAGACATCTCTACAACAATCCATACAGTTTTAAAAATATAATACAAAATATATAAAACACCAGTTATCTAATTCTTAGTGACAAATTAAGTGTGTGCAGTAAGCGGGCATCAGTGCACGGCCAAGTTTCTGCCCTTAACGCCAGCAATGCCAGCATCTCTCCTTATACGCTTAACCACTTCTTGACTGTTTGGCTAATCATTAGCTCTCTTGAGTCCTCTTTGGTGAACTTCCTTTCTCCACAGGTTTTTCCACGTTCTTGCAAGACATTCTCACTTAATATTGTGGAGAAAATGGTGGCGATAATGCAGAACACATTTACTCAACACAAGCGTGAAACCCAGTCCTACCAGGAGCCCAGCCAAAAGTGCTGTGCACTTTGTATCCTCTCCCTGGGACTCTCATACGATGAAATATTTTTGCTGGTGCACACATACAAGCCTGCACTAGCAGGTTTTTTATTTGATACTGAGTTGGGAATAAACATTTCTGCAAGAGGAACTGAGAAATAACTGTATTTAAGCCCCTACCAATGTTGAGTGGTGGGTGTTGCTGGAATCCTGTGGGCCACAAACAGGATGAAAAATTACCTGCCTTCTGAATATGGTACCTCCATACTCAGTCACATACACACACACACACACACACACACACACACACACACACACACGTTCACACATCTCAGCTCTTTTGGTCAAGCCTTTCATCTTACTGTTCTGATAAAGGATTAAACCCTTGGCTCCTAAACTATACAGCAAGTCACCCTGCCCAGAGCACTGCAGTAAATTCAGAGGAGTAGCAAAAGATATTTCAAACTTCCAAGGGAAATACAGCAATATTCAACATTTGTCGGATACCTTGTGAACTACCTTCTTGAAGTAGTTCACAACTCACACATTAGACCAGGCAACGTTTCTTTCAATGATTTCGTATCTTTATGAAGCAAAATGTCAATGTGGAATAAGAAATGAGTAACAATATCCAATCTGATTCCAAGATTTAAGAAATTGTACAGTGCCCAACAGGCACACACATCCACTATTGAGTAATTGCGGTTATTTAAGAATGAAATAAAAATATTATTATCAGAAAACTATTAGATATTTCTTTTGACCTAGAGGTACATGAAGTACAACATAAAAAATAGACACTAAGGTGCCACGACAAACAGAAAACTGTTGAGAGGCTCTGGGACTAACTAGGTGAGGTCAGCCAGCACCCACTGTAAGCACGTTAAAGCTAGAGGATTTAGGAATATCATCAATAATGTAATCCTGACTGGAAATTGTTCTCCAGTTACCAGCATGTGTCAAACACTAAGCACAAAGTGGAATGACATTCCACTTAGAGAAGAGACAGAAAGGGATTGGGAAATGTGTTTTCACAGATTCATAGGATTTTAGCACTTAGAGGGGGTTTCAAAAGCTTCTGCTTTTACAAAAGATAAAAAGACTTTTTTTTAAATGTTGGATGGAAATGTGTCCTAAAATTGGCAAAACTTTATCCTGAAAATAAAGTAAATCTAAAGGGCGCAAATCAGGCAAGTGTGCTAAAATGGTTATTCCTACCCTGCTTCTGAACAAGGGGTGGTGGGAAAGTGACAGGCAGCATCCCGTGATAGAAAAAGTACAGGTGATGGAGGCAGATAGTCCTGAGAGTGAATCCCAGTTCTCCCGCTTACTGGCTGTGTGGTCTGTGAAAGACACCTGTGCTCACCAGACTGTTTCTTAACACAGTTAATGAGGTAACACATATCTGATGACATGCCAGGTATCCAACAACCAACAGGTAGAAATGAAGGTGCCCGGTTATAGGTACAGGAAGGTGTCAGGAGGTGGAAATGCTGTGTGTGCATCAATAGTGCAGCTTGCCACACCACGGCCAGCTTCCTCACACTAACGCTACGGGATGAGGGAGGAGCTTATAAATTCCTTTTTCTCAGTAAAGTTACCTTTCTTTCTAGCTCTCTCTCTGTCACCTCACTGCCTGTGCTGTATCTTCTCACATTCTGCAGTGTCCCCAGGAGACGGGCCTCTTGGAACTGGCAGGGAGGGGAATGTGCTGATGGAACCACCATACTCACTATTTTAAGAACAGATGCTACCAGGTCAACTGACTGAGACTCAAGGTCATGCCCTCCCACCTGGCCTTCACTGTGAACAGCATTCACAGTCATTCTGCCTCTTTCAGTTCGATGGTTCAGAATTATAGTAGGTATTAACAGATGGACAGACTTAGGATCTAGAGTTGTTGGTAACATGACAGAATTCAACTGGTAAGGAGGTAACACATGAGATTTCTATAAGGAAACTGATCTCAGAATATGAGTGTAAGAAGTAAACATGAACTTTTTCTTCAACATGCAAACCTCATCTTCATTGTAAATTTCTAATTTACCTAGGTATTTTTTTTATTAGCACAAAACATATCTGACCTACAGTCTACTTACTAAAAGTAATGAGGAGTGTACGTTCAGTAGTACAATTTCCTCAACTCATTATATAATGTTTCTTTATTAAGGGTCAGCTATCAATTAAGTGAGACTCTAGCCAATGTGAAATTGAAATGTTGAGCTGAGTTGATCATTAGTACAGAAACCTGTGAATTATGATCAGGGTATTTACAATTTATTAAGTCTAATTTTATGTTAAATGGGATTTTTTAAAAAGCCTAGAGGGTCTAAGTGATCTGTAACGTTAAAATGAATTACTGTATCTTCATCTTCTTCTTTTTTTTTTTTTTCGGTCCTATATGTAGATGAATTCTCAGAGACGACAAACACATAGAAGAGCAACAATAAAAAGGAGTAATTGTGAATGGTATATTGCTTTATTAGCCTCTGATGAGAAGAAATAATTCTCAAATTGTCAGGGCTAAGCTGTTCTACTGGTAAAATGGGAAGAATACAGATTTAAAAAATTTCTTCAATCTTTAGATCACAAAGCACCACTATAATGGCCAATTATTATAAATGACAAACAATGGTGTTTGGCATGAATCCTTAGAAAACAACACCTACCGATTTAGAATTTCTAGGCTCCAGCACCAGTGAGAGTTTGTAAATGTCATCTTCTGTGTGATAGAGGTCCAGAGAAAGCTACAACAAATTAGAAGGAATAAATAAGTATATTGGATCATATTTATTTATATATTTATTTGTTACATTGCTGAAATATTTTTCAAACCAAATGCTTAAGCTTAATGTCTAATAATTTTAGTGAATGCCAAATATTAAAAAGCTATCATGCAGAAGTGGAAAATGAAATTTAAAAAATTTAAAAAAAGAAAAAGTTAAACCTAATGTGGTCTTCAGCATTAACCAATAAGGGGTTAATATCCAAAATATATAAACAGCTCATACAACTCAATATGAAAAAAATAAACAACTTAGACTATTGAACAGCATGAATAAAATTTGCAAAACCTTAAAATGCATGGTCCCATCCACCTAAAACAGAAGTCTTAAGACTTAAAATAAGCCTGGATAATTTCCCCCCGTGCCCTTCAATGTTAAGACACATGATAAATCACACCATTTCACCAGCAGTGAGGAGAACCAGGTGCCCTATCATTTTTTTTGACCATGTAGGCGTGAAAATTTTCCTTTAATATATTTTGTCTAAAGGTAAAGACTTAATGTGTATGAGTGTGGAGAAGGAAGAGAAAAAAGGAGAAAGTGAGAGAAAATTCAGAGGCAAAAGTATGTCTTTTAAGGATTTATCTTTTTGTTCTATCTCATTTCAAAAAGAAGCTGACATTATAAAATGCCATTTTTGAATCATTCATTCTTTCACTTAGCAAATATTTATCGGTCATTTAATATGTGTCAGGGACAATCTTAGTCACTATTCTACCTACTAAATACAATATTTAAATTAAGGGTTTCATACATCTGGTCATATATTGCTTTACCTAGACTTTATCACCTAAAGGTATTTTCTAAACATAATAAAGTTGATTTTATTATAAAATTGCCCTTAGCATCATTTCAGATCATGAAAATCCTGCTTACAAAGAATGAACACTGTATCCACCTTCCCCTGAACAGCAGTCACTCCTACTTCCAAGGCTCTGCATTTCTGCAGGAGAGGTACCATTCCCGTGTTAGAAATAAATGCTTTTAGGATCCAGCCAACTATATAAAAGTGAAGTGGGATTCATGAAAGAGATATTGTGATAGAGACATTGGTATAACAATGTCTTTGGAAAAGAGGGTCTTTGCAAATAACGATTAACTTGGGGATCTTTCCTCTTAGCCTGACAATAAGAAAAATGTGTGATAATTAGTGGAATCTGACACTGGATATCTGGATTAGGGAAGCAATGGGGGAGGCGTGGTCTCTGACAAATGAGAGGCAGCTACTACTCAGCTAAGGCAAATTGTTGTCAGTCTGACAATTGCCACGTCTTCTAATTTGTCAAGGGAAGTCATAAATCTGGCGTTTTATATGAAATAGCCCCATTTAAAAACTCTGGCACCTAACAACAAAAATTTTTTTATGATTCCATGTGGGCCAAATAAAACACATCTACCATGGACAGTTGCCCACCATTTTGTAAATTCCACAGTAGGAGGCTGTGCTGGTCTTAAGCCTATGAAAGCAGGCAGCATATCTGTCTCTGTGATCCCAGTCCCAGCTTGCTGCCTTGCAATGTGAATGCTACATAAGTAGAGAGAAAACCAAGTGACTTCTTCCGTCTGAATTCCTTTTTATCAGGAGTTAATCCAGGCTTTGATGGGCATGTTCCTGTCCTCCTGACTTGGCCTCTAGTGACTGGCATCGGCATCTGCTGGAGAGGAGATGAAAGCTGTGCTGGAACATCCAACCCGAAATCCAAATAAGCTACGCACTAAGTAGAAGAGATGCTCTTTCAAAAGACACAGAGCATCCTCAGGTATTTTCATATGTCAGATGGACTCTGTGATGGAAATGTTTTGGTCTTCTCCCAATGTTTGCTCTCCATTTCTTAGTGATAGTATGAACCTGGGGAAGTCATTAACCTTCCTGAGTTTCAGTCTCCTGCTCTGTTAAATGGGGATCATCAATAATAGCTCCCTCCCAGGACTGTTGTGAAGATTAAATGAGCTAATGTGCATCCAACGGGGTTTATTTAGAAGGCCACACAGATGAGAACTATTGAGTTTGACTCCCAGTCAATGCAGTGGCCAAATGCCACTGTGCTCATCCATGAATGCAGAGCTGCCTTCCAGGTTATTCCTGCCATCTCTCTGCATTCCCAGCCACAATCCTACTTGCATTCTCGGATCTCCTCTGGGCTTTATGGCCATTCACAGAGTGACCTGTTCTACTTTCTACACATCTTTTTTTTTTATAAAAAGATGAGGTTTCAAAACGTTTGCTTCTATCTAACATATTTTAAGTTTGATTGTTTCTGATGTTCTGAGTCACTGTTTCAGGTTGTTGCATTTACATCCACGCCTATCCGCAAAGATGGTTGTGGATTTAGTCTGCACCTTAGGACGGACATTGTCTTGACTGGAGAATTGGAAAATAAAACACACTCATCAAACTATCTCCATTCACCATTTTTGCAATTATTTCTTCTCCTCCTCCTCCTCCTTCGATTGTAAAAGTACAGGGGCTTTCCAGTAATTTGCATATACCCAGAATGGTAAAAGTAACTGATAGATCTAAAAATACTATGAAAAAATCAGACTATTTCATACACCATGAAACAAGAAGCATCAGCTTTGAAAGCTCCTGGTAACATGAATTGGGATCATCGTGGAAAATGTCTTCTTCAGATCTTCCCTGAAAAGGGAAACAGTCCAGATCCCAGCAGCTTGGTGGTGCGGTCCTCTTTCTTTCATGTGCTCAGTGCTGTTCAGGAAGCTAAGGTTACAATGATAAAAATGGCAAAAATAGTCCCTGCTCTTATAGACTCTGTTTTGTAATTAACTTTCTTTAAATCCATGAAGAGGGAGAGATATTATTTAATTTGTAGAGATGCAAAATAAAATGAATGTCAGCAATATTCCCACATAACAGATTAAATTTCCATCAGAGAGAGAGAGAGAAAGGCCCAACCTGGGATTCAGAAGTTTGCTATTTGCAGACTTGACCTTTATGAATCGCAGCTTCTTCATTTGTAAAATAGGGACAAGGGTATTACACCCTCTGAGGTCATATCAGGGTGCATGTAAGAATCTACTGAGGAAATATATATGAAAAGTTCTGTGAAAACTGTAATCAGTTATTACAGAAAGTTCATCCCACTGCATAGAGTAAGCATTTAGTAACTGTTGACTAACTTTAAAGTTCTCATTCTCTTTCTTCCAGGGCTCTCAATCATATTATCAGCTTCCTCGCCTGGGGCCATGTTTAGAAGCAGTCTCTTCAGGCAGAAACTTGACCAAGACAAAAAGAATTACCCCTTCAAAGGCTGTGCTTATGAATGATCTCACATGCATTTGGGCAGCTGCAGGCAACCATACAGTTCGAATCCCCGGTATGTATGTGGTTCATGAGATGCTTATTGGGCTCTAGTAACACCTAGTGGGAGTCTCCTCCATCTTTCTTCTGAAGGGATTAATCCACCTGTGGCGAGGAAGCAGGAGTGGGTATTCCTCTGCACTGAGCCTTCTCTTTGTTTATGGGGAGAGAGGAAGGATCTTAGCTTTAAATGGAAGCTGTCTCGGTGATCGTGCTCTTATGAGGGACTGTGCTATCCTAATTAACAGCTGCGCTGGAACCACAGAATCAGGTTGACACTTGGTTCCTTATTCCCAAGGCTCTACAGTTCCTTACATCTAGAACCAGAAAAGGTTAGAGCCGGATGAGACCTCGCAAATGAGCACTGAAGAAGCAGGGCTAAAAGGTAGGTCTCCCATCTTGGGATTCTTGTCGCTAGCGTACACTATACTACATAACACTGCCATTACTAAATATGGTGCTAGGTGGCTTCTGGATTTTCCTTCAATACGAGAGAGAGAGAGAGAGAGAGGGAATGAGTCTTTTTCTTGTTTCTTTCCTTCCCAGCAAAAAGGAATTATTTCTTAGCTTTTATTTCTAGAGTTAAGATTTTCCATTTGCACCCCAAAAATTTCATGCAAAAATCCTTCAGTATTTCTCTAAATATCTGTCATGATAATGCTTGCTGTATTTACAACTCAAAAATTTATTTTCTCTGCTCCATCATGATCTTTTTTCTGGATGAGAAATTGCCCCAAGTGTGGGCATCTGCTCTGTGAAATTATCTTCCATCTCATAGAGACAGTCTGGACACAGACACTTGAAACCTGGGCTACACCTTGGGACTGGTCTGCAGACATCACCTGTGCCTGTGGGTTTGCACTCTGATTGGGGCTGCAACTCTGGTCACTTATTCATAGAAACAGATTTACATGGCAAATGACTAATAAATGCAGGTGCCTGGATTATTGTGAGGTTTTTCCCCCTCAATAGAGAATGTCTGTGTATTTACTATTTGTCACACAAATTCAACCCCAAGAGATTTGTGTTTCTGTGTGTTGACCACTTCTGCTTTACACTAAGAGTGCAGCTGCCTACACCTAGGGGTTCTATTCTTTGGTAAGCAATTATGTGTTCTAGGAACAGTTTGTGGGAAGGTCTAGGAACGCACTCTTACTCCTATGCAGCAGTCCTAGAGGATTTAGCCCTTCAGAGCTTCAGAGCGGTTCTTTTCTTTTCCTATGGCCATTGGGAGGAAGTAGTCAATTCAGTATTGCAGCCAAGTTTCAGATGCTACAGTGTTACAAACCCAAACAAGGAAGTTGCTCCTCCACTTGTTTAAAAAGGGGTGAGAGAATTTGCTTATGCTTCTTGCCCCCTGACAAAGCAGCAGCCAATGTGAAATGTTCTCTTCTACACACCTGTGTATCTTAAAGTGCTAGGACCTAGAGACCAGCTAAAGGTATGTGCCACAAATGCCAAAAAGTATGAGCAGTAGATGAATTTCTTCTGACCCATATTATTCCTAAATACAGCCCTCAGTTCATCTGTTGAGCTCCAAAATATGCCAGGTTGTGTGTGAGGTGCTGAGGACATGTGATGTAGAAGGCATGTAAACAGAAAAAAAGAAAATCTAATGTCAAGTGATACCTCCTATAGTTAAAGTACAAAGTGCAAGGGCAACACGTGACAGATGTATGACTGCTTTGGAAGGGAACAGAGAATGCTCCAGAAAGATAGAGGCTTTTGAATTTAAACTAGTCACAGGGGTGGGTTTTTCCAAGAAAATACAAAGGCTCAGAAGCCAAAAGCAGCAGTTTGTAGTGAAAAGTAGAGGCCCAATAGTTCCCAAAGGCAGGTGTGATGCAGGATCAGATGATGACAAATGAGGATAGGCTGACCATCAGAAAACAAGTCCTGAAGGGCCCCGAATGCCAGGCTGGGAACTACATCTGGTGGTTTGGGGAGGTTGGTGGTGGTCGGGGACAAGGAGATGACAGAGATGGTCTCTACATTACTCCAGGCCTCAACTACAGCAGTGCAGTGAGGATCCAGGGAAGCTGGTGAGTCGAGGACATAGAGAAGGAGGTGATGACTGAGATAAGTGTGATGCAGGAGAGTGAAGCACTGACGACAGGGCTGGAGAGGGCTCTAAGAACTTCAGAAGTGGGAGATGTAGGGATAGAGACTGGGCCCCTCAAAGCAAAGGGAATTTTTTTTTTGCTAGATTAGTCTCAAGTCATGCTGATTATGGGTGTGGGTTTCTCTCTCTTCATCCTTTGAGATTTCTTCCCATTTATTAACTCTGAATTCAAGCCCCACTCCCTCCAAATAGTGAAATGCTGGCACAGCTCTTCCTGTATCCCCTGGGAAGTGATGAGTTATTACCACAAACTCCAGTCCCTTGGACTCACCGTGAGCAAGTTGATCAAATCCAGGTTGGGTTCCAAGTGGTGAGAGGCGTTCTGCAGGGAGACCAGTTCACTCAGGGTAACAGAGAGCTGGTGCATTTTCACAATGTTCACTTTGTTCTCCTCCGTCCAGTCTGGGAAAATGACATGGACTGCTATCAAATCTTTCAAGTGGACGCCAAGGATTGGGATTTTGAAGCCATCGCAGTCGGCAAAGGCCTTGCGGTAATTACAGTAATTGCCGTTGGAGGAGACCAGCTCCATCATTTCATTCCAGTTCTGGGAGCAGATGGAAAAGTAGAATTTTCAAACAGCCTTCCCTTCTGCCCACCCCAGGCCCAGCAGTGTGTGGCTAGGAAATTCCTCGGCTACTGAGAGAAGTATCAATTGTTGATGCAGGGAAATATGAACCAGGAAAAAGAAAGTTCGAAAAATGTACCAGGCCTGGCTATGAGTTGGACAGACTGTTCCACTCTGCTACAAAACAGAACAGCCTGCACCTCTGCCTACCTACTAGGGATGCTGAGATGTCAAATAGCATCATGTATATATAAGTATTTTGCAATTCCTGGAACTACTGCAATCCACAAATACAAGCATGTATTGTATCAAAGTATGTAGTGTATTAAAATTTCCTAGTTGTCCTTTAAAGTTGCATTCAAGATATAACTTGAAGGTTAATCTAGGGCAATATCGGGTAGGAACACACTGAGGTGTGAGATAGCTGTGGTTTTGGACTCTGCCACTAACCAGGAGGGTGACCTTAAGCAAATCACTCCACTTTGGGGGGCTTTGGTTTCCTTTTCTGTAAGAAAGAGGAGTTCAAATAAATAATTTTGAAGACATACTGGTGGTTCCAAGCCTCTATGAGCTTCCATTGAAATCTTATTCTTCACAATATTTAAAATATGTTTTGCTCTTTGCTGGACATTCAGTACAAATCTCAAGGAAAATGAAACACTTACATAATGAGCCCCATTATACTTGAAATGGGTGCAGTGTTTGAGGTCAGACAGCAGTGCTTCTGTGGCTTATATCCTCTTGTTTATATGGACAAGTTATTGTTGGTTGCCTAATAGCAACCAGATCTTCCTAATAGACCCTAATTTTGATCAGTCTGCTCTTGCCCAAAGCAGCCCATGTGACTCAGATAGAGCTGTTTCCATGCCCAGGTCCAAGGATGGGTTCTGATCATCATAATTCCATCCCTGTGGCTTGTGATTGGTTCAGGAACACAGAATTAAGCCAATCAGTACATTGTATTCCTCTTGATACTGTTATTGGTCCAGGGATGAGCATGTGATTTGAGATGGTCCAATCTGTCTAAAAAAGGTCTTTAATTCCATGGGGGCAGAGCTGAAGAAAGAAGTTTTTCCTATCTCCAACTTTCATGAATAAGAGAGCATAATTTTCCTGTTCTGCAGACAGCACAATCAGGAGGAAAGGCAGTCTGATGAAACAAACAAACAAACAAACAAAAACCAAAAACTGATACTCAGAAGAAAAAAGAGCAACTGAGCCAGAGCTCTGATCAGACCATGCCTGGAGTTGACCCTGCCTCTGGATGTTCAGGTATGTGAGACAATCTATTTCCTTATTGTTTAAGCAATTTTAAGATTTTTTTTTAAACTTACAGCTGAAAGTGTCCTTACTTATACAGCAAAGTACACTCTTATAGGGAGATCTATTCATAAGAATGAACTGTTCTTTTTTGCTTAATAAGGAAAAATTATTGTGGTTTGGAAATAAACATGGCAGAAAAATCTGGGTTTGGGAAATGACCATTGTTTAATTTTTTTTTTTTTATTCCTGACAACTCAGCTATAATCTGAGGGATTTCTATACAAGGCTTATGCCCCCCCCCTCCAATTCCTTTGTATCTTCCACTGTGTCAAACACAGTGCTAAGAAGAGAGCAGGTATTCAAAGACTTCATTTGAGGAAGGGAGAGAAGGAACCATTTTGGTCTTATTTGCCCTATCCCTGCCTCCCCCAATGTGTTTCACAATGCCTATCACATAGTAAACACCAAATACATATTTACTGAATATTTAAAATTACGATATGTTAATGGTATTCAAGGTATTCTTTCTGAGACACTTGCCACCCCCTCCAGCCTGTTTTTCCAAGTGGAATGGCTATTCCTTTACTATTTTATCCCTCATGTGTAACCTACTACTATCTAAGAAGAAACCTTTCCCCTTCTGAGTGACATTTATTAGGAGCATCTTACCCCTAAATAATTTACAAATGAATTTTTCACTTAGGATTAGGATCTGATTCACTGTACCTTTGAAACTTCTGAAGAAAGATGAGAATGGGTCTCTTTGAGCCGGGAAATGGAACTATGACTAAGGCCTCCCACCACTGCCATCAGGGTGTTAAAATTTTTGAGCTGAAGGAGCTTCTGCAATTAAAAAAATGTTAACTTCAATACTTTGTAACAATTTTTGAATTATTCTGATCTTTTCAAGTTACAGATGAAGTCATGTACAATTTTACTAACCAACATGTAGGAAAAATAATATCAATTCAAAATGAAGGACAAATGAAATCTACTAGAAAAATATATCAATCATTTCATAGAAAAATAGCTACATTAAATGCTTCTAAAGTATGGCCAATTAAAAGCAATCTTCTTGCATGAGAGAAGTATGATTTATTCATTAGACACTTAATGGGTAGTTTAATTGGCTTTTATCCTGTGAACCCCAAATTTCCTCAATGACTCTTCTCAACAGAGTGAATGAATATCTAGAATCCTTTGAGAACCCCAGTCTAATTAACAGACATACATACCTTGGCAACATTGATAAACTTTGTGATGACTTGTGCTCTTTGCTGAGGGGTTGGTTTGCTGAGAACCATCAACTGGACCCACTTAGAGATTCCATTAAATAAAGCAATAGACCGCTCCAAGGTTGGATTGTTCTCCAGGCAGCCATGGATGACATAACTTTGGTAATCGGTGAACTAGGAAAGGAAGATTCGGAGACTCTGAATTATAATGGAGTCTTTGCAAAATCAGAAATTAGAATGTTGCATGGAAGAGGTGAGATAACTGTTTCAGGACAACATAATGATTTCTTTCCTTTCACGTTTATAATGGCATCTTACAAGGTTAACTGTTTCTGTGCCATTAACATGTTATTCTGCTGATTTTCACTCTCCTATACAGACACACATTTATTGCACACCACAGTGTTGGTGGGAGAAGGAAGAGACAAGACTCAGAGTCATATTCCAGTGAGTCCAAAATTTGCTGAGTCATAAGATCCACCTGGGGCATTTGCTAAATACTGGTTTCAGGGAACATGTCAGACCTACAGGCTCACTGTTCCTGAGGGACAACCTAAGAATCTCCATTTTTCACCCACTGCTGGTGATTCCAATGGTCAGGCAAGTTTGAGATACAAGTAAGAGGAGGAAATGAATACAAATATCATAATTTCAAGTCAGAATAAGTTCACAAAGTTTTTTCAAGAAAAAAAGAGAAAAAATAGTAATTGGATTAAGGCCACTGTTTAGCAAAACAGACACATCTTTGGGAAGTCAGCATGGGTGTCATCAGATACATAGGAGCTTCCTATCTTATAAACAAATGGTGCAGGGGGTTCCCTCTTATGGCCTGTCTGTAGAGAAAGATAAGGTCCTCTCCAAGTAGGATTATTTAGTGAAAAGAATATCTTTCAGAAATCCTGTACTTCTAACCTCATGTTCTTCTTTGGCATTTTGGAAAAGAAAGAGTGACTTCCCCAGAGCTTGGTGAGACAAAGACAAAGGCTGATTGTGAACTATTGTGGAAATAATACAGCCAGTGAATAGTGAATAGGTGGCTAGGAAGAGATCATAGTCAGGAGAAAGAAAAGGGGTGAAGAGAAGGAATGCTATCAAGGCAGAGTTGAAAAGAAAAATTTAATCCAGGATCTCCATCCCTGGGAAAGAAACAACCTGATGCTGAGATTCTCCTGAAAGCCTACGATTCCTATTTTCAGCCTATACCCATAATTAGGCATTTATACAAATCCCAACCTAAATAAATATTTATTCCCCCCAAATAAAGGGCCCAGCCAAACATGTTCACTTGGGAGCAGTCAATGGAGCTAAATAAAAACTTTGAATGGTTCAATCTCTGCTGAGTATTTAGAAAACCATGCTTTAATCCTATGAAAGGAGACATTGAAAATAGCGACAGAAATATAGCTCCTGAGCCATAAAATAAAGACAGGATAATATTTATCTTTGGTTAAAAGGGATTGTTCCTGTGAAGTAAGGGCACTTTTCCAGTGGAGCACAGTGACAGAGGCTGCCAACACTTCAGAGAATGAAAACGCAGCTCTTGGGAAAGTTGGCATGGTGGTTGTTATCCTTGGAGGAATAAATGTCCAGTTTCTTACTGAGATCCTTCTAAAAGATTTATGCTCCAGAAAAGTGAGGTGCTCAGCCAATTCAATGGGCTCCAGATGGTCAAACAGCAGACAGGCTTTTCCCTTCTTGGATACTTTTTTCCTCTGTGTGACTCTTCTCATCCAATCATAGGAAGGACTATAAAAGAAGAGTGAGTCTGGTCAATGTGCTGAAAGCCCATTTCACTCAATGGAAGTTATTAACCTACTGACTCTGTAACTTGTGGCCTGCTTCCAGGGGCTTGTGCAAAATACATGCCCTGCCCTCCATATTTGAAGAGAAAACCACTGACCCATTGCCAATAGAACATAAACTTCAAGTGTCTTTCCAGATAGGGCGGGTTTGCACTGATCCATCCAAAATCTCTTACTTGGCCTTTCTTGTGAAAGGTTTGGATCAGAAGGCCGAGGTTAGGGCTAGGGATATACATTAGGGAGTTTATCAATATATAAATGGTGATTTAAGGTACATGGAGATCACCAAAAGCTGGTTCTCATGCTTCAGCAACATATAGACTATCTGAAAAGCTTGTATAAAGACAAAGGCCTGGACCTCGCTACCAGAGATTCTGACTTACTAGGAATGAATAATCTGAATAATCTGTATTTTAAACAGTATCCCTAATGATTCCTGGATTGCTCACCATTGATCACTCTTGAAGAAGTTTTCTAGGAAAACAGACTAGGGTGTGAATGTCTAGGACACAAGAGCATATATTTGTAATATGGATAACCATACTTAGGGACCTAAAATAGTTTTGTCTGCAAAGTTAACTAGTTGATATAAAATGCTAGCCTAATGAGCACTAAGTTCCTAACAACTGAGCTAATCAGTTCATGATACAATTATGGACAACATTTGTACAGCCTCAGGCTGACCTCAGAAGCACCACAGTATAGAGCATCTCAGACTTGAGTGAGCATATGAATCACCTGGGGATCTTATTAAACTATAGTTCCATTCAGCAGTGTAAGGTGGAGCATGAGAGTCTGCATTTTTATTGAGCCCCCAGGTGATGCCAACGCTGCTGACCCACAGAACACACTATGAGTGGCAAAGGCATGAGACATTAGCTAGATTTAGTAACTAGGTACTGAGCATCTATCATGTGCCAAATGCTTTCAGACATAATCTTTTGTATTTATTGGATGCTTATAATAACCCCATGAGAAAAGTACCATCCCCACTTTGCAAATAAAGAAACTGAAACTTGGAGAGATGAACTATGTCCAGTGGGGCTATGCTCATTGCAGCAAGCCTTTCCTCAAAGAAGCACACCTTGATTCTGAAATGGTGTGCATGGAGGTCAAGTGGGGTCATCACTACTCCCTCCCCAAAACAGTGGACTCATCTTGTTTGAAAGAAGCTTACACCACTCTTACATGCTGGATATGTCAATGAGGCTGACGTGTTTCTCATATCCCAGTTGACTAGCTACTTCCCGGAACTCCTCAGTTATACGGATCAAACCGAGGTCCAAATTAAACTCTGCAGGAAACTTCAGAATCCAGTACCTGAAAGGCACCAAGTATTTTTGACAATCGGAAGATTTTAAGTAGACTTCTATGGAAACTATTGTTTTTACAGATTACATTTAACAACACATCTGGGACCACATCCCAAGTTAGCGATCTTTGATCCCTCACCAATCACATTGAATCTCACTCGTCTCTTCTTCAATCAAGGACCCAAGTCCACCTCTCCCACTCTGAGCCACTCTTTCTGACTCTCTCTTTAGAACCACAGCTGAGAGAAAATTTTTCTCTCAACTCATGGCAAGTAGGTGGGAATGTGTATGGTGAGGGAGTAGACAAAAAAAAAAAAAGAATGTACTCTTTCTGAACGTTGGCTTCATTCCCTAATCACATTGATCACTGCTTGATTTCTAGTCAAAAAGAAAGCTAAATTCTACCCCGAAGGAACAGAGGAGGGCCAACTTAAACAAAATCAATAAAAGGGGAATTTGAGTCAATTCTATTGTCAGACTAAGTCTGTTGTTTGGGGAAAAGGAAACTGTCAACAATTCCAGAATCAGAAACTACAAGACAATTAAATTTCTAAGTATTTACCTTATGAAGTAGCAGATCTTTAATCGAAATTCATCACAGCTTTCTCCACTGGCATTTCGATACGTACATTAGTTAAAGAAAAAATGCTTGTACTTTGTTTCCTTTGAACAGACCTGCAGCTGTTTGATCTATTTAGATGAAGTTCTAATAAGAAGGCCATAGTAGGAATATTAGGGTTATGTGGATATTCAAATAGGGAGAGAAGTGGGTTCTGATGCCATCAGCACTGAATAATTAGAACGGTGTATTATTGCTCTGGGATGTATTTTTTGGTCTGGAAGAGATGCCACTTAAAAAATGAGTTTCACCTTCCTGAGCACTTACCAAGTAATGACTGTCAACTGTCATTACAAATATATTACCAACTATAGATAATTTAGATTTGATAGTACATAGAGGCACCATTTTAGCCAAAAAGATTTTGTAATATAGGATGAATGCTTTATATAAGTACTCTAATTTCTTTAGTATTTGAAAATGTTATTTTCAGGTATGTTAATACACAGGTGGGGTTGTGATTTAGTCTCAAGTCTATTTGTTCATACTCTTTTTAACTAATATTTATTGAGCTCCTGCTATATATGCCAGGACACTGTGGATATGCAGTGAGCAAGGAATCCAAAGGGCAGAAAATCTGAAGAAATGGTAATTCACAGGCAGTTTCAACTTCCGTACAATCTGTACTTTCAGATATTGGGCTCTGCCTAAATGTCTCATTTTGTTTGCGTTTCATGTAACAGTGGACGTTGCTAATGATGAGAATGCTGTTTGTGGGCACATTTTTTGGACATTGTTTGAATCCTGAGGAAGGATGGGGCCAGACTGAGTCAATTCCCTCTGTCTTTCCCTATGCACTTCCCTTCAACACTGGGACCCGTGGAACTCTTGGATCACTGGGGACCCTCCTCACTTCGTGGGACCTCTGTTCAGGGTGAATGTCCCCTTATCCTCTCTCACATCCTCTTCTGCCCTGAGGTTGGGGGAATGATGGAGGGAAGTAGAAAGTGGCGGAAGCATGAATTGAACAGGTAGGAGCCCTGCTGGCCCTAATGACACTTGATGGACCCCCTCCCTCTTAGGTACCCTCTGCCCGGCAAGGCTTCTTACTCACCTGTAGGACCCCTGGGCGTGAAGCAGGCAGAGACTGTAGGAACCAACATTAGTGATTATATAATAAACATTAGATCTCAGGGAATAAAACCTCCTTATAAATGTTAGACTATTTTGTAGCCATTTTCAGTCATCTGGCTTTTAACCACCTTTTAGGATTGTACCATGTACAAAAGTGGTGAACTGCTAAAAGCCCTTATTATAAATGGGTTTCTAACTATGTGGGGTTTTTTTTTTTTTTTTGCTTTTATGTCAGAAGAAAATTTAAAATTAATACTTATTGACAAATTATAATAAATCTGCTAGAATGTTCCTTGTGTCTTGCCAGCAAGGGAAGATATGAAAATTTAAGTGGTGTTTATGCCTGAGCCAGATCATACTATTTTGGCTGTCATTTCCATATGTCTAAAATGTATCCTCTAGGTCCACCATTTTTCCTTCTTGAAAGGAATAAATTAGCTCTCAAATTAGTCTTAAATACTCTTTCATTGTACTAACAACAGAAATGTTTAAGACAAGCTAGAAACATTCAGCCTACAGCTCCTGTTTCATTTTATATCTAGTGATTATTTTCAAGTGGAGCCAAAACATCCAGATGGATAGTCAACTATTTGGTCAATCATCCAGCTGTTTTGTCTAGACATCTATATATATTCACAAAACAGCTGGATAACTGACTGAAGACTGTTTATTCATCTTAATTTACTGGCTTTGGTTAGACACTTTATCTAAATACAGAACTTGATTTATGATTGTAAAAATTACACAGTAGTTGAAAAGATATATGCAGAGAAGTTTTTCCGCCAGTTCAGTGGAAGATAAATACCATCGGTGCATCAGTAGAACTATTCTTGGCAGATAACTATTATTCAGCTCTCCATTGTCATCTGTTAAAAAATAAAATAAATTAAGGGGTGAGGAGACAACAGTACGTACTACTTTTCTCTTTTTCTAATAGCAGTAGAGAAATGTTAGTGTCAAAAATTTCTTGTTGGACTCAAGTATCGTTTTCCTCCTACTTTTTCTGGTATTTCCTTGCAAATTAAGTGGGTAGGTCTCACCCTTCGTCTGGTTTAGGGTTGCCAAATTTCACAAGTAAAAATACAGGACACTTAGTTAAATTTGAATTACATAAACCACAAATAATTTTTTAGCATAAGTGTGTCCAATGCATTACTCAGGACATACTTATACTAGATATGTGGTTTATCTGCAATTCAGATTTAACTGATCATCCTGTATTTTATCCGGCAACCCTAATCTATCTGGTTTAACTCTTCTTATAACAACAGTTCAACAAGCAACTTCTTTGTGACTCTGTTTGTGCAAGGAATAATCCAAAATGCTGAGGTAGATACATAAACAACATGAAAAAGCATACAGCTGTACAGTCTATCGCCTAGTAGGAGATACAGGACATACACACACATAGAGAATGCAGGAGATGGTGCTACTTATAGATATCTAAGCCAAAAGACCAAGAAATGATCACAGTGGCATATACCATGCACCATGAGAAAGTCAAAGGGCTGTCGGGTGGTGGAGGACGCAATCAGCACTCCTGACAGGGGAGACTGGGAACGGTGGTATGGACATCTGAGGTGGCCTCTGAAATGAGCCTGAAGCAGAGTTGCAGTGAAGGAGAATGATCAAGGCACGAAGGTAGAAAGATGCAGGAAGTGCTCTGGGAACATCAAGTGAACAGTATGGCTGGGGTATTAGCTACAGGCACTACAGGGAAGGAATTGCAGAGGCAGTGCTAATGGGGAGACAGATTGGGGTCAATCAGAAAGGCCCTAAATACCAAAGTATGGAGACTGAATTCTGTTCCACAGCAACACTTGCATCTGAACAAGGGGAAAGTAATAGTATCAACATGTACAAAAGGGAGAAAAGGCACGTACCAAACATCTCAATGCAAGTGCTCAGCAGTTCATCTAATGTTGCCGCTTTCCCAAGTCCACTTGACCCCATGGTTGTTTAGCCGTTGTCAAAAAACTAGGGACATTTTCAACATCAGACAGACCATCTCCATAATCATGCAAGCTGGTGATGTTTGTGCCTAGTGGTGGGCTTTGTCCTGGAGCCTCAAGACTCTAAAGAAAGAGGAGGAAAAGGTTATCAGACTAGAGTTCTGCCAACAATTAAAGCATCACTTTCCTACCTGAAAAGATAATGACTTCCACTGACTTTACATTTCTGTGAGAAAAGTATCAGAGGGGCAGGGATTGCATCGACCACCATGATGGCAGAACGCCTGCTGAGCTGTTCCTTTGCATGTCTGGTGCTCTGAGAACATGGAGACATTCCCTATTAAATACCATCCCATTTTGCAGCTGAATTTTTTTTTGATACAACATCTTACACTTTCTTCATATACTTAAGTGATAAAGACATTCAAGAGTACATTATTATAAACATTACTTGGCTTAATATTATTACAAATATATAAAGGGAGATAAACTTTAAAGTGCAAGTATATTTATGAGCATTATCTTCAGTGATCATATAAGTGTTCAACAACTGGTGAAAACCATCTTATTTACCTAACTTCTCTAATAGTAATATTATTAGTAGTAGTGGTAAAAATACTAATAATAATCGATTAAACACCCACCTTTTGTGCCAGGCACCATAACAAACGCTATATATATATTATCCAACTTGACCTTCTTGACAATAGTGCGAGGGAGTAAATATTATTCCCAGTTTGTAGACAAGGTCATGGAATTCACAGACATTCAGCAACTGGTCCAAAACCACATTAACTATTAAGAACTAGAATCAGGACTCCATTATAAAATAAAGTTTTTTGTTTCCCTCTTTCCCTTTTATTGCTCTCCCAAGTGTGGCTAACATAAGCTGTCATAATTTTGCCCCCTAATCTAGTCTGAAGAGTATCACTCCACACCATCTCAGAAAGAGGACATGAACCAGGGAATCTGTCACAGAGGTAAAAGAAAAATGTGAGCGTGACAGCTGTCTCATTTCATAGCACTGTCACGGGGAAAATGGAATTAGAAACAACCTCTCAGAGTTGTTTATACAGAAAGTATCCCTGCTGAAAACACACCATCATTTTATTTTACAGAGTAAGTCCTTAATGCCAGCTCCGTATAAGGCTTAGAGAAATTGAGAAATCATCATGATATAAGTCAGTTACCCACTTTGGGCAGTTCAGTAGGTATATGTGGGCCATTGGGAATCTCTTGAACCTAAAGTCAATGTCTATTTTACTCTCAAAGTTTATTTATTCAGCTAGTAATCATGGAGCACCTGACAATTGCTAGGCACTAGGTGAGGCATTAAGGCTGCCAAGGTGAACATAGCATTGTCTCATCCCTGCCTTCAGTGAGCTCATAGTCAACTTGAGAAGGTAAACACATGAATGAATAGAAAAACACCTAATGTTCACATGTGCGGCTGTGTTAGTTTAATGGTACCACTAAAAGACTGGCATCTGAATGAGTCTGTTCACCAGCTATATAACTCTAGTGTAAACATGCTTACTGTGTATTATTGCTGTGTAAGAGCAATATTCATGTGCTGAAGATACAAAACTCTTAAAGCATGAAAAGAATGATTATTTCACATATGCAATAAAAATAACAGATACAGTGGATCAGTGCTGTCCCACTTCTGTTGCTCAAAAGATTTGTGAAAGAGAGGAATATTGAAGTTGTCTGGAACCAACACTTACATCACTTAACCAAGTTACCTTATTGGTAAGGCCTTTCCCGACCACCCTAATTTAAAACAACAGCACCTCACTCTCCACACCCACCTCCCAACTGGCATGCCCTACCTCACTTTCTGGATTTATTTTTCCTCCTAACACTTATCCCCATCTGACACACTATATATTTTACTTGTCTATTTGTTTTTTAATCTCTCTAGCACTATAAACGTAAGCTCCATGAACACATGGATTTTTCTGTTAGTTCTCTGGTGTACTCCCCAACTCCTAAGATTTTGCCTCTTATATAGAAGATATTCGAGAAAGCATTTGCTAAATTAATGAATGAGTGGATGGATAGATAAAGAAGTGAATAAAATACGAATTGTAAGAAGTTTTTCTTTGAATATGTATATATATTAGTATGAATGTATACTATAAATTTTAAGAGGTGGCTTTTTAGTTTGTTTTACTAATTTAAATCAGCTTTCAGTAAACATCACTGGGACAGAAGTTTTCTAGACTTTCTGCCAGCTTTCTAGATGTGATAGGATCTGCATATACTCTAGTCATAAGAAGAACTTGGTACCTCTTCCAGGACATTTTGGGGCAGCATTTCTCTGATTTCCCTAATGTAAATTCTGTCAAACCAATTACAAGTCAGCACTGGACAACTGACAAGTTTGATTACCTTCATGCCTAAACAGACATTTTTTTATCTTGTTAACTCCTGTCACTGAATATTAAATGTATTACTTAGAACCAAACACCCTAGATTAACTAAACTAGTTTTTAGGTTAAAACCAAAATTATTCAACTCATCTGTTTGGGGAAGATGTCGACTTTCCACAAGGGGTTATAAATAATCTGGTACCAAAGACCTGTCACCATGTTTGGAGTTATATTTGTGATCTGCAGAGAAGCCAGTACGTGAGAGCCAGGTGGGCCAGGCTATCTGGTTACAGTCTGTTTCTGCAATTAGTAGATGTGTCTGTGTCCCTGCTTAGTATTCTGTCACCTGCACATGTACCTGAGATCTCATTTCATATGTGTGGATATTACTGTGCCTACAACTGCTTTTTCAAAAGTAAATCTTCCTTATTGTAAAGGCAATATACATTTATCATTTAAGTAAGACAATAATGAAATAGGAAAGAAAAAAAAGTTACCTATAATTTCCTCATACAAAGAACTCTTGTTAACATAATGTCATGTTACTTTTAGTTTTTCTGGAATAATTATTTTGGTGTATTTCTTACATACAGTAATCTATAATAGTTAAGACATACTTACCAAAATACTTATTGGTCTCACATAGATAGATATCCAGGTCTGAAAGGATTTTAAGGGCAGTTATCATCATTGGAAAAAGCATTGGAGATGCAGTCTGCTGAACTGGTTTACCCAACTCAAATAAGTCCTTTGGAGAACCTGATTAAAAAACAGAAAGAAATCCCCAGAGTTAAATAATAGAAACACCAAATAATCCACATTGTGTTCAAGCATTTCCAAAAACCTTGAATTATAAGTGTTTTTTGAGATTTTTGTCTAAATGTTACTAACAAAGTTAATCAAAAAGAGAATACATTCAAAACAGTTATTTGGTGTCATGCTATTTTAAAAATCAAATAATTAAAAAAAATTTGATCTATGAATAACCTACAAATGTGACAAAACCAAAATTTATACACATAGTGTAAAATACTATTGTAGCCCAAATATTCTGTCAGTGAATTTCTCATTAAGAATTTCCAAACACTGACTTTGGAATGTTAGTAAATCTCTAAAAGAGTTTGTTGTGGTGATCATCAAACTCTGACCCTAAATCACTCCCGACTGTCTCAACGTGAAGGTCAATGTTATTTTAGTCCAGGTTGTTTAGTCTCCTGATGCTTAGGACTTGCTTTCGTGTTGATAGATACTCTCTGGCTGCAGTGAAAATTATTGCTCCTCAGCATAAACATTTTCTCACAAGTCTGAAAAGGACACAATAAGCTGAAATTCCCCTAGGGCTTGAATTATTCCTAAGAGAGAAGGTCTCACTTCAAAAAGGCAATAGAGTTCTGTTGGGTGTGATTTCCAAAGGCCATGATGTGTTCATGCAGCAAAAAGACTTTCATTAACATGACTGGCAGAGACTCTGTCTTCAAAAAATCCTTGTGAAGTTGTCTAAGACAATAAGAACTCTGCTCTCAATTTTGGCAATAGGGAAAAGGAGCCAATTCCATGTAACTGTACATGAACAGATCTTAATTAGCACCCAGGCTCTTAACTCAGAACCTTTAGAGTTTTTACAAATTGGATTTCAACATTAGATAGACAAATGGGGAAAGTTTTACTACTTTGAGTAAAACCCCATTACTACTCTAAGGAAAATGCCATTAACACTGCTTACTTTACTAGATTGTTTAAGGAGCTGGTGAGGTAACATAAAATGCACCCACCGTCTCTCCTGCAAAACACGCTGGGAAGGTGTCTCCCTTTGTCCACGCTTCCTGTTCCCTCCCAGTATTTACAGGCTTTTAAGTTGAGGACATAAGGTGAAGTAGAGGATCAACGTTTAGATGTGACAGGAAGAGAGATGTTAGTTTAGAGAAGGGAGAAGGAAATAGGAGAAAAGTATACTGTGACACTAGGGCATCTAGCAGTGGGACAGGTGGCCTCACCAGCAGTGGAATCCCATTCCTGAAAGTGCTCAAGCCGAAGTAAAGTAATGCCTGTCAGAGATGCTGTAGACTAAATTCCCAGACAGTGTCTAAGAAATATGCCAAAATAAAAGTAAAGGTTCCCCCTGGCTCTAGGATTACAGAATTTATAAGGTGAAATATTATATCTAGTAAGTATTCAAGAAATATTTGTGAACTGGTATTGGCCATATTAGAACTTCTTAAGATAGTCTTGTCTACAGCATTACCTCTATTGTAAGAAAAAAACAAACAAAACTCTTTGACTCTTCCCTCCTAATGGCATATATATAAATAACCATATGTGTGTCACTGCACTCATTTGATCTTCATATGGAGACAAGGAGGTTTCTCCAAATGCCTAAATCCTCTGTTAAGATGAGTGGTAATTATTACAAACCTTGAAGCCTTAAGGATTAACAATGAATGTGCCATAGCATTTGTTCTGGCAACATTCAAGCTTAATTAATCTTTCTTCTTCACCACAGACATGAGATTTTGAAAGTGCTGTGATTATATTCTCTGAGACTCCACAGGAGATTATTGAGTTCAGTAAGAGAAATAATACAACTATGAAAGATAATTAATTTTTTTGACAAATAATTACTGAGGATCTATTAGATGCCAGATACCAAGCAAGGTACTAGAATGGATGGTAGAGGAGGTTGGAGGCAAGCAGACAGGATAAACTGGTGAGCAAGGCAGACACAGTTCTTGCTCTTATACTCTAGCAAAGACTTAAACAAATAATTACAACAAACTATCCTATGAAGGTAGCAGGGCACTGATATAGTCTAGGAGCCAGAGGAGTTTTAGCTAGGCAAAGAATGTGTGGGAAGATGGCAATTAAGAAAAGTTAAAAGACATTTAGAATGACTGAAGTACTGAATGGGGAAAGAGATGACACTAAAAAGTCATTAGGAGTAGCTCGTGAACAGTCCTGAAAGCTATATTAAGGAGTAGGGACTTTATTTGAAGGGCAATAAGAAACCATTGTTTTAATGGTGAGTAAGGGAGTGGCATGATCAAATGTGGACTTTTAAAAGATCCCTCCAGCTGTAGTATGGAGAAAAGATTAGTAAAGACCTACACTAATGATGGGGAAGTCAGTTGGTAGCCAATTATAACCATCCAGGCAAGAGAAAATAGCTATCTGAACCAATGAGTGGCAATGGAGATGGAGAAAAGTGGTTGGTTACAGAATATTTTTTGAGGATAGATTCAGCAAGATTTGCTGGTCAGATGGCTTTGGGGAATGAGCAGAAAGGAGAAATCAAGGATAATTTCCAGATTTCCAGCTAGATATTTGGTTGAGTTGTGGAGCCATTCCCCCTGAGATTGGGAAATTGAAGGAAGAGGGAAGGAGTAGGAAGTAGGAGGGGCAAATGATGAACTCACTTTTGGACATTTTGAGTTAGGGATTGCTGAGATATCTTAAGGAGAATGTTGAGTTAGTTTCTGGATATCTGTTACAGACTCCTCACTTGCCCAATCACGTTTAAGTGCTAAGAATTAGTGGAAGGAGAAATTTAAGGGGCACGAAAAAGAGAATTTACATAACAAAGGCTCTGGAAAGACAAAAATGATGGACTATGCACAGTGGAGAGATTTACTTTGATAAAGCAGAGGCTCACCTCTTTCAATGTAACAGCAGGAAAGGGGGAAAAAATGGGTACAGATACAGGAGTATTTGTCCTTTTGATAACAGGAAGTCAAGGAAGTTCCTGTGTGGTGACTTTTATTTACTCTAAGAAGGAGACAAGGTCATTCCCTGGAAGGTCTCATGGAGACATGTCTGAGGTTTATCAAGAGGAGAAAATATACAAAATATACGGTGTAGAGCAGAAGAAAGAAACCAGAAGCATTGGGATTATTTCCATCCAGAGTAGAAGGCTGATTTGTTTTGAGAGGAAGTTTAGTGTTCCTTATTCCTTGGGTGAGATCACTCACTTGTGTCATGTTTCTAAAATTATTTAAGGTAACTTTTCTGGAACAAGTTATATGGTAACTTTCTTTTGTATGGAGCAGGCAATTCTGAGTTTCTGCTGTTATAGTCTAGTCACGTAAGTTTCCATAATTATGAACCTCAGAGCTAAAGCATGGCTGGCATTGGCTTGGTGGTTTCTTCATGATGGCATGGATCCCTGCTCCAATTTCACTTAGCTTTGCTTGAAATGGGGAAAAGAAAGACAGACATGATTGGAAGTGAAATTATAATAAAGAAATAATTTACCTCCCACCCTTTTGACTTGCTCTGGGATATTTCTTTCCGGCAACTTCAGCCTCAGCCACTATTCCCATGTTCTCTACCCTCCAAGCCAGAATTTCTGTAGCTCTGACCCACTATGCACAATCTCCAATGCCCTCATTTTTAAGTTATTTTTAAAAAGTTCACAAATCACAAGATATATTGCTTTTTTTCTCAGTTCACTATTCACATTTGGCATTCTTTAGTTATTTCTGTGTTGGTCTTGTTTTATTTTTAATTTTCCTTCTCATTTCCTTCAACATCACCTCTCAGTTCTTTGAATTTATCTCCTCCAGTCAGTTACGTTTGCCAGAGTCCTCCGTCATAGTCTCATTGCCAGTACTGTTGAAATTGATTCTATCACAAACCAACTGGGATAGTATGAACTTAGAAAATGAGTCCAATGCTTATAGCAAAGTTTAAACACCTCAAACGGGCTGTGATAATGACCCATAGAAGAAAGTATCCCACATTTATGGATAGTGGAGTGATATCCCTGAAGTTTATTTAAGACTGATTGGAGGGAATAGCCATGGATATACTGAATTTCTCAGTTCTAAAGGTAATTTTTTTTTTCATTCCTGGCTTAGATGGGTTTATTTAATCTCACAATGAGGTTTTCCTGGGCTTTCAATTTGTATTTGTTATTGTTTGTTTATTTTTTCCTACAAAAAAAGCTCTTTTACTAATGGAGCGTTAATAATCAACATTGTCCTGAATTTTAAAAACAAAATAATAATAGCCTCTAGAAATAATTGTTGGCATATGTGATAGACTTATTGTTGGGAAAATTACCTATATTATGTTTAAATCTTATAATCCTGAAAGCTAAGTATTATTCTCCCCATTTCATAGAGGAAGAAATTGAGACCTGGAGAGGTTAAACTTCTTATCCATATCATATTACTAGTTATGTTGCAAAACTAGGTCCATCTGATTCCAAAAATTTATATATTTTTCCACTACCCAGACACATGTTAGCTGTTGTTATATCTTGCCTATTAGATAAATTTCTAGGTATTGTCTGGAACAAATGTTTACTATTCCCTGTGCTTAGCTTCTAAGCATTCTATCACTGGCCCTATTGTCTGAAAAATGAATAACCATTATTATTACAGCAAGCTTGACAATTCAGGGACTCACTGGTACCAAACACTGAACAACAAGTCAATAACCAGCTCAGAGCTCATCTCACAAGGCCTTGTTGCATTTTTCAGTAACAATTAGGTAACAAGATTAAACTGCATTTTATTTATTTTTTCTTGGTTAACAGCATTTAGTATTGACAACCAAACAAACATATTTATGGCTACCTGACATGAATTGAATGAGAAATGAGTCTTGAAGAAGCTCTAGTAATAAATAAAATGAAATTCTAAGGTCCAACAAAGGAGGTGTTTTCCTAGCATTTGGCTGGGGCTGAACACAGAAGAGAATTTACTTGTATAAGACATTTGCAATCAGAAGGTTTCCAGATGGACACATTCAACTACACAGAAAGGTTATGACCTACTATGGCAACTCCAGTGTTCAAATTGTAAATAATATCCCCGAAATAAGACCCAGAACTAGGAAATGTTTAACTCATTAAATTTAATTAAAATTTTAAACTTCAGGAAAATAGTTTTGTTTTAAATATCAATATTTTCTTCTCTTGAAGATGCCAATATTATATTCATAACTATTCTGTCTGTGGCACTAATACCTGGAAGGACCTGGTTCCAAATCCCTTGAAATAAGGTCACATTTCCTCACCCTTTGTTCATTTATTTCAGAGTGACTTTGATGATGATAGTGGTGATGATGATACAGGAGAAGGAGGAGAAGAAGGAAGAGGAAGAAGAGGAGGAGGAAGTCATCTTTTTGAGTGCTCCTGTGCCAGTCATTGTGCTGAGTGCTTTACCCAATGAACTCTGGAAGATCAGGCCCCACTCCAGAAACCCAGTAATGAATAAAACACAGCTAAATTTTGCTATTTCATTGTTACCAAAAAATGCAAGGACACCTTGTGAGGTGAGCTCTGAGCTGGTTATTGACTTCCACTTAGTACTTGATACCAGCACTAACACACTCATGCCTGTGTACCCACCATGGGGAGGACATTTTCAATAACTGGCATGGGTTAAGTAAAACTCTGAAGCCAGAAGACAATCTCAGGGGATAGAGTCTACACAAAGGAGGCTCCATGGGAATGAAGACACTACACAGAAAACCTCTAAGAAGCAAGAGAACATGAACAGAGGATACAGCCTAGAGGACAAAATCTGTCTCTCACCTACCACCACTTCGAGCTGGGGGTGAAGCTGCCTGTCTACGAAGATTCTGGAATAGGATTTCAAAGCCTGTGTTCCAAGTTGCTATACAGGAATGCAGCAAGAAGCACTAATATAATGAAAGATTGCCTTCAAAATTATCCCCATCCTCTCACAGAAAGGCATTGTTTGGTTGAGCAAAAAAGCCAATGATTATTGAATACCCATTAAATGTTAAGCACTGTGTTGCAGACTGAAGATGTTAAGAGCTGTTCACAGGGACTCACATCGCTGTGTGGAAGCAGATTACAAACCAGTTATAAAATAATAAGCCTGTTAAGTCCAGTGTCAGAGATGCATGCCCAAGACGTAGGAGCGTAGGAACTGGACCAAATTCAACCTAAGAGATCTACGAAGGCTTCCAGAAGGAGGATATACCCAAGAGTGTTAAGTTTTATTATCACAAAACTAAAACAGAATACCAGCTAAATTCAGTGGTGTCAGACGGCAAAGTGGCTGGAAATACCTGAGCATGATTTCAGAACTGCACAAGGGACAGATATCCCCAACCTGCTATCAAAACTCATCATCACATAAAAAAGAATAAGAACACGCATAAGACAATATTTAGAATAAGAGCTGGTGAGAGTGAAATGATTGGGGTCAGGTAGGTATGCACTGAGTTCTGAACAGTTTTGGGATTAAAAAAAGGCATAAGTAAATAAATGTACTACAAAAAGATAGGGACTGTACAATGCTTTAGCATCATCGTTCTTATAATTTATTTTATTTTCCCCAATTTCACCACTGACATTGATAAGCTTTAAAAACTGAGTCCCTTACACCATTTTGATGCTAATTTTTGTATACACAGATACAGATCTACTTGAAGATGTAATATGAATTTCTCTTTTTCAGGTGAAAGTGTAGTATGTTATCACCTAAGTGAAAACATCTTGCTCTTGTTCAGAAACAAATATGTTTATAGCATTCTTTTATGGGATAGTAAATTCTCAGTTTGAAATTACTTCTGAATCAGGGGTTTGGAGCTACACTTTTAATTGGAGCCAATTAAAAGTAAAATATAGTAACCTCCCCCAAATGTATTTTTAATTATTTCTGTATTCTCAATTAAATTTACACAGCTTGAATGAAGCCCATAATTAGAATACTCTCCTTACTGACTCTCTCATTCTCTTTTATTTCAGATTTTTCTCCTACAGCAAACGTTTCTTCCTTTCTCTAAAAGGAAAACAAATTTCAAGAAGTGGTGATGTCTCGCTTCGTCCTATGTAAGACCTTAACTAATTTCGCCTTACTCCTGAAATCACAGTACATACCAACAAAAGAGAAAACATAAGTAACTAGAACATTTCAGAAGTATCTTCAGTCCCACTTAACTTCTCTAAGGTTCACTTTCATCATCCTTAACATGAGAAAAATAATATTACTCTGCCATTCTTATCAGAACAACAAAAAAATTCATTTGAGAAGGTTTCAAGAGCATAAAACATGAGAAAAAAGGAAGTCCTAAAATTATGAAATGTTCCAAATTATATTTGAAAAGTCCTTATATAGGAATATATTTCCCCACTGGAACAATATTATAAATGGATTGCTAGTAGATTTACACATGGAGGACAAGGAGGTTGGTGGGGATCTGTCAAAAATGCTACAAATAACTTTTGGAATTCTCAAGAAGTTTAGCAGTTGATACCACTCTTTCCTTATATGCCAAACTAGCCTTCAGAAATTGTGTAAGTCCTAGAAACATGAAACTGATGGGTATTTTTAGATTGAGAGAGACAGAGGAGGAGAAGAAGAAAAAGGGAGAGAGATAACTTCTCACAAAGTCACTGTTACGAAGTTAGAGGAGGCAAAGGAATGGGGATAAGAATTTTGTTGGTACAGTTATAAAAGAACAGAGGAATTGATGAATTGGAACTAAAGTGTTAGCAGTTTAGGTAAACATGAGGTGTCATTTCTGGCCCCAAACAAAAACAAACAGCAAACACTAGCCCTCTGTCAGCCATCTTGCCTGTCTCTCCAACCTTCACGGTCAAATAAAATTTGCTGGCTCGATTTTATCCCCTCTTCAGACCACCCAAATCAGTTCTCCCTCCACTTCCCACCCCCACACCTCTCCAAAACTACTCCGGTAGAGGTCACCGGGTTCTGTTAGAAGTTATGCCACGTGTTACCCCTTGACCCCACCCTCCCTAAAATTCTCCCCTCGGATGGTGTTCCTGGCACCTTCTCTTCCCTGATTTTCCTCCTATGCCTCTGGTCACACATTCCCAGTCTGACGTACAGGTTTGCAGGTCTCCATACCTGGCCTTTTTCTTTTGCTTCAAATGCTCAGTGTAAGCTCATCCACAACCACAGCTTCACCCACCACCTCTGTGTTGGTGACACCAGTGTGGTGCATAGTAGAGGGCAGAGTGGGCTCTGAAGAGAGGCAGGCTTGAGATCACACCCTAGCTCTGCTCCTTACTAATGAATGACTTTGGGCAGGTTTTACTTAACTTTTGAGTAAGTTTTCATATCTTACTATCATACATTGCTAGTGGAAATGTAAAATGAAACAGCCACTTTGGAAAACAGTTTGGTAGTTCCTCAAAGACATAAACATAGAGTTACCAGATGGTCAAGCAAATTCACTCCTGCGTACACACCCAAGAGAACTGAAAACTTAGTGTCCACAAAACATTTGTACACAAATACTCATATCAGTATTATTCAGAATAGTTCAAAAGTGGAAACAACCCAGATGTCCGTGAACTGGTGAATGGAAAAACAAAATGAGGTGTATCTATACAGTGGAATATTATTTAGCCATAAAAAGAAAAGACATTGATACATGCTATAAGGATAAACCTAATCATTAAGTAAAAGAAGCCAGACACAAAAAAGGCCATATATTGTAAATTCCACTTATATGAAATGTCTGGAATAGGTAAATCCAATAGGTAGAGACAGATAGTAAACTAGCAGTTGCCAGGGGCTGAGGAAAAGGAGGACTAGGGAGTGACTGCAAAGAGTTCAGGGTTTCTTTTTGAGGGTGATGAAGATGTTCTGGAATTTGACTGTGGTAATTGCACAACCTTGTGAATACACTAAAAATCACTGACCTCTACTCTTTAAAAAAAGTAGATTCTAATGGTATATGAGTTATATCTCTATTGATTTTTTAATTAATTAAAAAATATGTTGTCTTCACTTTCCTAAACTACTATATCTCCTATATTTTCTTCCTTGATTTATGGCTCAAACTGCCTCCCAATATTCCATGCCAGAAACTTGGGACTCACCCTAGATTTCCTGGCACCTTCCTTCATCATCCCTCCATGTCCGAGTCTGATCATCTACCTCCTGATTGAATGAGTGGTGTGTGAGCATATACCTCCACTTCTTTCCCTCTCCATTGCCACTCCTGGGTCCAAGCTGTCATTACTTTTCCCTGGGCCACTGCGATGCTTACTTGTCAGGCTTCTAGACTGGCTCTCACTTCTTGTTTATCTCTCCTCTCCATTAGTGCCAAATCAGTGTTCCCAAATTATCAGAATGATCACATAACCCCTTTATTTAAAGTCCTTCCACCATTCCCAATTGGCTCAATCTAAAGTCCGTGCTTAGCATACAAAGCCTTTAATGAATGGCTCTGATTCTGCCCACCCACACCCTCACTCCTCTTTACTCACCTCTGCTTTACCCAATGCATGTTCTATTACTGTAAAATGAACTTCTTTTTCATAGTGCCCATGTGATATGGACTGAATGTTTGAGTCCCCTCAAATTCCTATGTTGAAACCCTAATCCCCAATGGGGGGGTCTTTGGAAGATAATTAACTCATGAGGGTGGTTTGTTGTTTAAGCCACCCAGTTTATGGTACTATTGTTAAAGCAGTCTGAACCGACTAAGACATGATTTGCCTATATTGTTTCTTTTTTTAGGATGTCTCTCCTCCCCACAGTATGTCTGCTTGGCAATCACATACTCACTTCTCAAATGCCTACTTGAAATCTCCTCCTCCCTCCCAACTTTTCCAGGCAGACTTTGGCACTCAATGTACTGACTTCCTTTAGGCTTTGTGTGATTTATGTTACTGAATAGTTCTGTCTCCCCAGTAGTTTCTTAAGAACTAGACCCTGTCTTTTGTCTTTCTAGCTCCCAAAACAGAAGTATGTCTGATATCTTTATATGGTTATCTTTCTCTGCCGTCTTATTCTTCCAACATGGTCTTCAAACTTTAAATTTATTTCTTCTCCAACTTTCCTCTCTAATCTTATTCTTGTCTTGAACTTTTTTCTTTTAATTATTGAATAAATTTATTTCCTTTATTTTAACATGCCTGTAATGGAATTTCAAGACCCGTTTCTAGATTTTTAGTAGTACAGATTTATGTTAGAGAGAATAAAAGTATACCAAATACTTCTTCCAGTCATTTTCTTGTCTATTCAATATTTGTTTCTGTGCCAGATACTGTGATTAACACCATGGCAGAGGTACAAGTACGTAACAGGCACAGACTGTGATCTCAGAGGCCTCAGGGTCTAAAGAGGTGACACATATCAACAGAAATTATGATATAGGGCGTTATGAAAGAGAAGTAAAAACAAGCTCTGACTCACAGAATTGAGCTGTGCCTTGCAGCATGAGTGAGGTTGCACTGAGCAGAGAAAAGAACACTGCATGCAGAGAGAATGATGCTGAAAAAAAGCAGACAGATATGGAAACACAGGAATGCTAACAGAATGGTGCTGTCTTAAAATGAATTAAAGTACCTACATGTTTATTCATTCACCAAACAAACATAGAGAGGGGGCTACCATGTTCTAAGCATCAGAACTAAAAGCCTCTGTGATGGTCCATGTGGTATAATCCAACGTATTCCTTTCCTGTGGGTCTGTGTAGGCTTCACACGTTTTACTCCTTGAATGAGTTCTGAGTATATAACTTAATGGTTAAGGGCCTGGACTTCAGAGCCAGACCACTGGGATCAAATTTGACTCTTACACTTTCTAGCTGTGTGGCCTTGGGCAAATTATTTAATCTTCCTATATCTCTGTATCTTTATCTGTATGGCAGGATAATAACAGTATCTCTGTTGGAGGGTTGTTATGAGAATTGAATGAATGAGTGAATATAGGTAAAGTGCGTATTAACTGACACACAGAATATTCTCAGTAAATGTTAGCTACTATCATTGTTTTCCTGGCAAGTGACAAAAAGTGCCTTCTACCTAAGGGATATAATGATTCCTATTTATGTCATCTCTCTCAAACTCAGAAGTCACATATATCTATTTTGCAAAAGACTTGGGGGGAAAGTAAGGAATGTTGGGGAGGAAGGGAGGGAAGGAAGAAGGAAGGAAGAAAAGGAAAAAGAGAAAAGGAAGAGAAAGAAAAAACGGAGAAAGGCAGCATAGGCTGGAAATTTGAGTTATGAATTGAGAACTAGTTTAAATACCATTTCTACCAACTGTGTCTTAGTCTCAAAAAATTTTTAAATGAAGATTCTGTTATCAACTTCCCTATTCTAATATTCATTATTTTTGGAGGATAGACCTAACTTCTCTAGATATGCAAGCCTGTCTATTCAATTATATTTTTACTGATCAGTTACAATCTATTTTTTAAAGAGAGATTTATCAAGCACATACAATAAGTACTTAAGGGGATACAAAGACATGTACATGCCCCCAGAGAGGTTAGAGACCAGGAGATTTCAGTAGATCCACACAGAAATGTCAGCAGTATCTTGTGTGTACCAATGAGTCATGGAGGGGATCCAAGTCTTGACACTGCATTCATTCTTCTGTGAAATGGAAATAAATGCGTGTCAGGTTACTAATACTTCAAAAACAATTCTTGAGAGTAGATATTGCACAAAAACACTTCCACCAAAAATTTTACTGATGGATCCACTTGTCACAGAAGAATGTTGAAGAGTTGAAATAGTAAGTGAAACCAAGCTGGGCACTAAAATTAGAACGAGAACCTCATCGGCTTCTGTGGTAATTTGCGGGGATTTCACAAATCTGCATATTCACACAGTTTTATACCCTTGCCAATCTTTATCTCACCACAATATCTCATCTTCAGTGACTTCTTTTTAACACTTGCTTCTAGTTTCTAGTCCAGGAAAGTGGACATGTATTTATTTATTTGTTTAGATACTCTTTAAATATTAATCACAAAAAAACCTGAAAGCATTCACCAAGAATTTAGGTAAAAAGATACTTCCTCACTACTAAGTGCAACACAAATTATTTATAGCATTTTTAAAACAGAAAAATGCAAATGAAAATGTTTAAACATTCTCACTAACTTACTACTACATAATAATGTAGTAATACTTGGTTCGGGAGATAAAGGCAAAAACCCATCATAAAAACATCAACGACTGTGGGAAAATACTGGACTACCTGAAGCCATATCTACACTGAAAAATCAAGGAGTGCTCAAGACCCAAAATGTATTACCTTCATGTATCTTAAACAATGTGAAGGGAGCCCAGATTTTGTAAAAGTGTTTTTTTTTTTAAGTTAGTTATTGCACTTTATTATTATTTTTTAAATTTTATTTTATTGAGTTATAGTCAGTGTGCAATGCTGTGTCAATTTCCAGTGTACAGCACAATTTTTCAGTTATACATGAACGTACATATATTCATTGTCACATTCTTTTTCACAGTGAGCTACCACAAGATCTCGTATGTATTTCCCTCTGCTATACAGTATATTCTTGTTTATCTATTCTATATATACCTGTCAGTATCTACAAATTTCGAGCTCCCAGTCTGTTCCTTCCCACCCCACTCCCCCCTGGCAACCACAAGTATGTATTCTATGTCTATGACTCTGTTTCTGTTTTGTATTTATGTTCATTTGTCTTTTTTTTTTCTTTTTAATTCCACATATGAGTGATCTCAAATAGTAAAAGTGTTTTTGTTTCTCAGGTATTCCAGTTTCTTTCCTAAAATCTAATGTTGCTTTTGGATACGGAGTTTTCAATTTGACAATGTGTTGTCCACAGAGTGCCAAACATCTGTTTTAAAAAGACTGGAAAATTCCTTGCATCATCTAGGTGTATCCAAATCTCCATATCTTTATTATAATATGGAACAACCTGAGTCTTTCCAGTGAGTTTTTTTTACAGAGACCCATATTCACACCAAGATGACTGAACAGATGCCATACTTGGCATCAGCAATATCTCACACAGATGTACTTGTGGGTCCTAACACAAAATCGTGCTTCCTGTAATAACCCAAGAACTCTGGCTCTGACGCGACAGCAATTAAATAGGAAGGTATAGTGGCTATATACACATTATAAATATTGTTCTTAAATGCCCTTCTCTTTTTGCATTTTCCCCTTTATTTGAAAGCCTAGAGACACACAAATAATAAACCACAAGTCTCAGTTTTTTCCTCCAAAGTGAAGATGATATAAGTTAACAAGTTCTTTGTCACCCAGCATCTACAGGTTATAAAATAGTGACCTCCTAAACAGAGATCTAGCTCATAGACATATTTTTGGTTAGGTTCACACAGGACTGGCCATCACAAAGTTGTAGAAATTCTGAATTAGTTGCAAAAATGTGCAAATCCAGATTTTCACCTTAAAAAAATCCAGTTTTCTAGATTCTTGTGGAAAAATCAGATCTGCTGGTTTTAGGGCTGCATCCCCATGAGGCATCACCTGGCTGGAGCTGAGTGGCAACCACCTCCCAGTTCCCCAAAATCTCCACTACCCTCTATTGTCTCCCCAAACTGAGGCCAAGTGTCAGGGCCATTTATCACCCAACTCTGTGCCTTTTCTTCTGTAGTACATTTAAGAAGAAAGCGAAATATCACTTGTCCTAGGCAGAGAGAATTTGTCTTATCCCTAAATCCACTGCACTCATTCTGGTATTTTCCTGGCCTTACAAACGTTTGCCTTTGCAAGCCCCTTCCTGCAGCTCCCCAGGATGCCAGCTGACATCAAGATGCTAAGGAGGGCTCTTTAGAATGTTTCTATTTGTGCATTGGACAAGGAAGAATCACAAGACAGCTACTATGCCTCCTGGCATATTTCCATTCAAATGTAGGCTCAAATTGCAAGACTAAGTCTTGCTCAAGCAAGAAAGTAAGATGTGGATTTCTATAGCATTTGTCAAGCTTGGTCAATAAATTATTTGTATCCATTTATAATATGAGTAAATTTCTAGATTACCTCCAAGTTTTGCAACTTCCTCAGATACCTGTGTTCTTCTTTTACAGAAACGTTGTCCTAATCACAAAATGGATGTTCACTAATGATTCCCAAAGAGCATGGGACTTGGTGCCAAATGCCCTCTAAGCACCTAACTTTGTAGATTCTGGAAAGATTAAAGGCAACTAGAATGTACACTGGGATAGCTACACAAAAAGTACCTACCTACTTATGCTTAGAGGCAAATACATTTTCAGATTCCCCACACTACAATAAGTATCCAGTTTCACTCTCTCCCACTTCCTCTCTCTGCTGCTTTGGATTTGTTGACTTAAACTAGTAATGGCTTATTCCTTCATGTCAGATTCAAATAACGCACAGGTACTCATCACTGTGGACTTCTCAGGATAATCTCCTGTGGATAATTTCCAGCACTTAGATAATGAGTCACTTGGATAATTAGTGACTATATACGCTGAGTTGGTATTCTTCCTTTGTTGTTGTTTATGACTCTAAAAATAGAAACCAGCAACCAGGGGAGTGTTATTTACTGGTCAGTGCAGCTGCAAGGATTAACCTCTAAACACCTGATTTCGTCATCTTGCTCATTCAAGTCTTCTGATAGAGCTTTTTTTGTCTACTCCAAGAAAACCTCTGGTTCTATTAGAGAAATAGATTGTGGTACAGGAGAGACAGAGACATATTTTCCCTCTTTTCAAGAGGACCTTTTATTTTTCAGGTTAACTACCTCACTTTATAAAGGAGAGCCTCGGGGCCAAAAAGAAAACATAATTTGCACAAGTTTAAACAGTGAGTTAATCGGAGAAAGAAAAATATGCCATCACAGTAGTGCTTCCATAGAATCCAGACTCATGGTGGGGTCCCTGGGACGTAAAAAGTGCATGTGTCAGAGGCTGATTTTGAACTAATGCATCTGCTTAAGAAAGTGAGTTTTCTGATATGAAGCAGTTGTTTTGCTATTTAGGTATGGAGAATTGAATCAGCAGCTATATGTTGTCAGTCATGGGATTTCTGCTCATCAGTCTGGTTTCAAGGGAATTTGACTCTTGAACTTTGCAAAAACTATTTCAACCTAATCATCTCCCTTTGTCAAAATAATTTTTGTATTCAGGGGTCTAAAATGACAGTGGAGGGTTTAGTAAGAAGCTGATATTCCTGGTTGATGGGGGCTGGGCATCAGAAGCAGTTCTGGGTACCTTTGAGATGAATAAAAATGTGTGGTGAAGGTGAGATTGACCTCAAAAGTCGTCTTGGCACAAACAGCTGGCTCCCTGGCTCTGACGCTTGGATCCAGAACCCTGTCTCGTCATTTACTCTTGTCACATGGAGCCCCACATATTTTCTTGGTTATCTTTGTTCATTCAAACTTTGGCGTCTCTTTTAAAGTCTTCCAGAAAAGAGCCACACATGCTCCATTCCCTGAATCTAAACTCACTCCTTCAACACCATTATAAGCTTTGAGACTCTGCTCTTCTGAGTTTGGGACTACATTATCTGCAAATTACAACTCTCATCATCCTCGTCCTCAAATTCCATTCACATCAGACAGCAGCAGCTTTTTCAAGAGGGATAACGATTGGGCAAATGGATTTTTAAGGAGCAAGTTCTTCCCACATTCCCAGCAGTTTGATTCTGGCTCAGGTGGCTCCAATCTTAACTCTGGGGGAAGAGACTTCGCCACTTTACAAGATTACCATATTCAGGAGGATACCTGTCTCTTATTAAATGTTTGAAAGAAATTCAAGAAGGCCCCTGGGCTCAGATGGATAACCTGCCCGGTGAAATGAAGGAGAACCTATAGAAAAGATCTACGCTCAGCACAAGAGCCCATCAGCCTTCCACGCGTCCGTCATACTTCATACTTTGCTCGGTAGTGTGGACTCATGAAGCCCAGGGCAGAGAGCCAGGCATGGTGCTGCCAGCTGATCCTGTTCCTGTGCTCCCAGTCTCCCATCCATGGTGCAGGGTGGTTCTTCCACATTCAGAACATTTGCTCACTAGGGACCTCCCCTCCCCCAGTCCCACTCCTTCATGGATCAGTAACCATAAACATAGCTACTTTGTGGGGCAGAGCAGTTTCTAGGAGAGAAACTTGTATTCGTTTGTTAACACTGCTGTAACAACATATCACAGACTGAGTGGCTTAAACAACAGAAATTTCTCATAGTTCTAGAAGCTGGGAAGTCCAGGATCAAGGTGTTGCCAATTCAGTCCCTGGTGAGACTCTTCCTGGCTTGCAGCCTTCTTGCTATGTCCTCACATGGTAGAGAGAGAGAGAGCTCTGGTGTCCCTTAGAGCACAGCCCTGTTGGAATAGGGTCCCATGCTTATGACCTTGTGTAACCTTTAATTACCTCCTTATAGGCCCTATCTTTAAATACAGTTACATTGAGATATAACATGAATTTTAGGGGGACACAATTCAGTCCACACCAAAGCTCTTAACCAAGAATCAGAGATTTATAAAACTTATGACATCACATGTAGAATTTTGTGTTTACGCCTGTGAGCTTTTTTCTGGGGAAGAGGATCCATAGCCTTCCTCAGGGTCTCAAAGGGGCCTGTGACCAATAATAGTTTAAGAGCCACTACTCAAACACACAGAGACTGATTGCCGCAAAGGATTTCAGAAGAAGACACAGGAAAACAAGTATTCCCTAAGGTTCCACCATCTGATGTCATTTTAAAACAGATGAACTTACCCAGGGCAAAAGGAATGGAAACACATCACTCCCTGATTCTCACCACCAGCTTTTTGGAGTCACAAAAAATTTGACATACTGCCATTTTCACTCCCTCCCAAGAGTCCATGAGCAACCTCAGACTTAACATCCAATTTAAAAACATAAGGTTTCCTTTTGCAGAGGCATCTATGCCCCTGTCAGGGTCTAGAGATACTACACCTACTCCTCCCCGTGAAGTTGCTTCCTCCACCACTTCGTTCACCTCCGTTACCCTTCAGTACCTTGGTCAGATGCCATGAGAAGGGAGGGTGGGCACTGTTCTGTGCGGTCCACCAGCGTCATATGACACTTCCCACAGGGCAGGGCAGCAGAGAGGAGGGCCCTGAGGCTGCATAGACAATGATATAATCCTAGCCTGTCAAGTGTGATGTCCTTTCAAATAGGGTGTATTAACCATTTAGACTGATGACATTTTTTGGCTCACAAACCACAGGAGTGCGGACATTAACCCAGTGCAGTGCAGTTCTCAGACTGGAGAAATTTGTCCGTGTGTGCAATCGCTGTACCCTCAAATGGGGCTTTGCTTGTCTTTTATGCAAAGGAGATTTGTGTCTTTCTTCAAAGGAGATTAAAGGGCAATAATCTAACTTTGCCCTATAAAATAATTCTGGAAAAGAGACAATAGTATTATTTTATGTTATAACTAAATAAATTGGAACACAAAGAAATTAAATAAATTTTCAATTGGTCAATCTGTCCATCAATCTATAAGCATTTATTAAATGGTAACTTGTTTTTCCTCCCCCACCCTCGGTGATGTTTAAATGTTACCTTTTAATCTAATTAAAAGTATGATTCTAACAGCAAAAGGACCTGATTCTTTTCTTGTCAGGGGGAAAAGAATGTCTGTTTTAGGCTCAGTATTCAAATCCTAAGTCCTTTATTGACTCAATGAATATCGACTAAGCACATACCTCTATGTTTCAGACATTATGCCAGGGCCAGGGTATCCAATGGTGAATGACACAGACCAAATCTCTGTGGCGTGTACTGTTTATGGAGGGAAACCGACATCAAACAAGTAGATAAAGTTGATATATGATTACAAATTGTTATAAGAGCTATGAATGAAAATCCAAATGAGAGGACAAAGAGAATGACAAGAGGGATTATTTTAGCTGAGTGGTAAGGAAAGATCTCTTTGAAGAGACAGTATTTAAGCCAAGAATTGAAACTTGGAGATTAATTTAGTGAAAGATGTGAGGGAAACAAAGGCTTGAAAAACAGGTGAGGTCATAATTATCCTTACTGAGTTGGAGAAGATTGACAGGATGGAGAGAGTGGGTACATTGCAAGACATCTAGAGTTGTGCTTAAGATGCCTTCAGGCTGAGATGCCTGTGAAACTCCTATGTGCAGGTCTCAAGAAGCTGTTATTTATACAAATATGGAGGTCCAAGAGAAGATCTGGATGGAATTTAAAATTGGGAGTTAACCCCATGTGAACAGCATTTAAAGCCATAAGAATGGCTCATATTCCTTAGGAAGAATGCATAAAGAGAAGGGACAAGATAGTCCCCCCTTAAGCCTTGGGCATTCTAGAGGTCAGAGAGAGGAGACAAAGCAGAAAAGTGTCTTAAGGAGGAGTTGTCAGAGGAGCAGAAGCAAAACTTAAAGCATTTTGTGCCATGAGGCCAAGAGAAGAACGTGCTCCTGGAAGTTAAAACAATCAACTGTGTTGAATGCTACTGAGAGGTCAAATAAGAGAAGGATGGAAAACTACCTGCTTTATAATTTTTGCTACAAGGAGGTCACTGGTAACCTTGACAAGAGCAGCTTCAGTGGAGCTATGGACAGAAGCCACGTTAGTGTGAGTTGAAGAGTGAATGGGAGGGCAAGAAACAAAGATAGCAATGTATAGAATATGAGTTTAATGAGTTTGTTTAGGATTAGCATGAAGACAAATTGGCAGAGGTTGTGGGAATCAAGGGGTATTTTTGTAAGACGAGAGTTGCTGGCACATACCTAGATGCTGATGAGGATGATCTATTAGAGAAGTGATCATTAAAGATTCAGAAGGAGAAGGGGATAACTGAAGATAAGGGCATGGCTACCAGCTGTAACAAGAATGAAGAAAGGAGAATATGGTTGCAAGCACAGATAGAGCATATATAATTGCTGAGGGGAAAAGGAAGGAGAATAACATCAATCAGAGATATAAAATCACCAGGCTGGCAGCAGGAGCTTATCTAATCCACCTGTTTCTGATACCCTCCAATCTCCTTGAATTTTTGAAGAGGAAAGAAGGAAGAGAGAAATGAGCTCCCCAAGTCCAAGAGGGAGATATCCCAGGATGAACTGTCCCATAACTTAGTATCTAATGATCCTTTTTCCTGCTCCTATAAGCAATGTGGTCCTCATTCCTTTGAATGCTGTTCTGTTAGTTAAATATCTGTATTGTTGTCTGCCAACATTTGATGCCCTTGGACACCAAAGAGTGCTGTCATCTTGTGCTGTGAACCACTGAACTTGGCTTTTTGTGAACTTTATTCTGGAGGACTAGTCATTTGACATCTCATTTTTGCCATCATGCCGATGCAGATTGTCACTACTTACTGTTCAACAGCAATTACGAGAAGGAATGTCATGTGTAAATCATCTGAAGTGTTTTGAAGGCATATTAGAGTAAGACTTGTAACTGACTCACATGGATCAGGGTTTCTCAGCCTCGTTACCATTGATACTTCAGCTGGATAATTCTTTGTTGCAGGGGTCCATCCTGTGTATCACAGGCTGTTTAGCAGCATCTTCAGCCTCTACCCACCAGGTGCTAGGAGTACTTCACCCCCACCTCCACCCGCAGTAGAGACAGCTCAAAACATCTCCGGACATCACATAATGTTCCCTCGAGGGTAAAATTTTTCCTAGTTGAGAACCACTGATATAGACAGATGTCACAACATAAAAATGAAAACTGAAAAAGTCAATTAACTAAATTTTTTCTAGTATCAGAATGTCTGCTTTTAGTGTAGGCATATGCCTGGCTATTTGACTGAATTTTTCAGTTTTCAAATGAATCCTAGATATCTTCAACAATAACAGACATTTGAATGAATGCATCGTCTAGACACCATCTCAGCTTGATTTTCCATTCTTGAGGCAACTGGCAGGATTTAACACGTCAGAATTTGACTCAATTTAGAACACTTCAAAGCTTTCTAAGTCTAAACTTGTTCCTCATCTACAAACTGGCATATCTTGGCCCCTTTTTCATCTCTATGTTAATCATTTTCAGTTTTATTTTAATTTTGCTGTTTATCATAAGCTGTTTTAATCCTTTTGAAGAACTTTAGAGGACAAATACTTATACATTGAGGCATTTTTTTCAATATGTGAATAAAAAATTCTATTTTGTGAGAATAATTCACTTCCTTTCCCATTGCCCAAGTACTGGCTCCCCCTGAGTAATCTCAGGATGAGTCTATATTGAATGTATTGCCTGTATTACAGTTTTTACTTATAAATTATTCACTATGTTGCGCTGTTACTGTGCAGTTATTCCAGGCAGGGAGTGATGCTCAATGTGAAACTATTGGAGGTGATTTGTTCTCCTACAAGCTCTATCACTTACTGGCAAATAGCTTGTGCTTCTGGGTGTCATTTTCTCACATTCAAGTCCAACTAACATTTACTGAGAGGCATGTGGTTTGCCAAGTCAAAACTTGACAGTGCTTCAAAGGCTCTTTTGTGGGAGGGTGTGTCTGCTTCACATGGCAACAGCTTTTGAGGATCAAGAGGTCCTCAAACAGCTTCTTGCTTTCATAAATAACCCAGGAACAATCAGCCATGAATTCCGTTAATCCTCCTTGAATCACAGCCTTTCCTTTTGGCAAAATAAATGTAATCTTGTGTAAAAAATAAATTCTGCATAAATAAATATTAATGCCATGTATGATGAAGTGTTGAGGACTGAAGTATACTGCTGTCTACAACCTATTTTGAAAAAAAAAATAGATGGACCAATGGATTGACAAGAGGAATGAATAAATAGAGATATGTGAAAAAAAAAGTAGATTGTTAATGGTAAAACTGAATTGGCAGTAGATGGATATTCACCATACACTTCTTTCAACTTTTTTTTTGTTTGAACATTTTCACCATAAAGTATGAAAAAAATTCTTGCCATTATCTTATTTTTATTTTTATAGTCAACTAATCTTTTTTATTAAAGCATCCATGTTGCTGCAAATGGCAAAAATTTTGTTCTTTATGACTGAGACATATACGCATATACCACAACTTCTTTATTCATCTGTTGATGGACACTTAGGTTACTTTCATATCTTGGCAATTGTAAATAAAGCTGCTGTGAACTTTGGGGTGCATGTATCTTCGAAATAGTGTTTTTGATTTTTTTCAGTCTGTAGTGTTCAGTGACATGGGGCAAAGAATAATCATTCCTTAACTGTACACAATGAATCCTGGTTTGTAAAGCTTTTTAAATATGATCTTATTATCTTATTTTGATCCCTTCTACAGTCTCTTGAGGTAGTAAGGGCAGGTATCATTGTCTCTATTTCATAGATAAGGTTCATTGTTTTAAGAGTAACAGTTCTAAGATTAGGAATCCCACTACACCTCAGGCCAATTAAATTAGAATTTCTGGAGATAGAGCTTTCAGTTTTTCAAGCTCCCCAAGTAATTCCAATACACAGCCAAACAAACCAACCCACTTCTTTAAAAGAGTGCTTCTGAAAATTTAATATGCATAAGAGTCATCTGGGAGAATCTTGTTTGTAGGCCTGAGATTCTGCATTTCTGAAGCTCTCTCAGGATATCCAACTAGTCTGAAGACCACAATTTTGAGTATGCCTGGCTGCAGGGACATTTTTGAGGGGAAAAAATCCAAATTCTCATGCAGGCTTCAGTGAATTCTTGTGTAAGTCTATGTAGGGGTGGGGAGTAGGAGGGTGCAGAATATGTGGAGAAGCAGCATCAAGATTATCAGAGTCCTATTAAATATTCTGTTTGTTCACAACAAGAAAGCCTAGCATTTTCTAGTTATGCTCAGTCATCTATAAAAAGAAAAATCCTCTTCCTAAATACGTTGGAGGACAACTGCTATTCCTTCAAAGATGGCTGTCCTATACTCACGAAGATGGATGAAAGCTGGGCATGAAAGGGCGGGTAATCATTAATTATATCCATTTCACCTATAACCTGTCTTTACTAATCAAGGTTGTTTTAATTGTTGCCGCAAAAGACTTCCATGTCCTCTAAGTGGCAAGCAGCCTAAACAACAAGATGTTTAAGTTGTTTTCCAGAAACTCGAAGTCAGCTGTGCCTAGTTTAACTGAGCTGGTTAAGACAGGAAGGGACCACCAACTTCAACTGGGCATGCTCAAGTGTCCACCTGGTGACGTTTTGAGCCTACAGAGGCTTGTAGCTTAGTTACGCCTGCGCAGAAGGATGATTACGGCACCTTTTCCCATCATGCTCCCCACGCTCCCTACGATCCCTACGCTTCTCACGCTCCTTACGCTCCCCACGCTCCCTACGCTCCCTACGCTCCCAACATCCCTGCTGCTTTATTCCTTTTCTCAGGGCCTCTGCATGTTTGCGGTTTGTTTTCCAGGCTCCTCACTTGGCTGCCTTGTGAATAAGCCCTCTCTTTGCTGTAAATCTCAGCATCTCAGCGTTTTGGTTTGCGCTGAGTCAGGCAACCTGGGTTGGTAACAGATTTGGCGAGTGCAAGTCCAGGAGGGGCGTCCAGACGGAACGTTTGCCCGTGGCTCAGCCGCCCCTTGCAGGTACTGAGAGCCTGTGGACAAGCCGAGCAGCTGCCCGGTCCGTTTGTTCCAGAACCATCCCTGGATTCCCCCAGCGAGGTGCCGCTGAGCTTCCACACTTTCTGTGCTGCAAAAGGAAACTAGTGGTTTCGGAGTTTGAATTTGGAAGACGTCTTTTGGGTGAGTAACCTCCTTAGAGAAACGCACCTGTTTCTAGATTGTCTTTGCAGTTCTGACCCGATCGTGTGTTGGTGGCCCACCTGGTGGGACTTTGGCAGAGAGTATAAAAAGTTACAGCTGCTAAGGTACTCCGTACCCGGCTTAAAGGCCCGGGCAGAGTTTTTGGTTTGGTTTTGAGCGTTTGTCCGTTTACGTCTGGTTGTCTTGATTGTTAAGTAAGAACTGGCTTTGGGGGATTGAGCTTCTTGGTGACCATAGCAAGGACCCTCCGAACGATTTTGTTGCTGTGACCCGCTGGAAGCAAAGCCCCCTTGAAGGTGGGAAATGTTAATTCAGCTCCCTCTTGCAGCCCTCTAGGCTGCGTTCTTCAAAACCGGCACTTTCAGTTATGAACCTGATGGGGGAGGTGGGGGAAGATGGTACTTTTTGGTAATACTGCATGGGCACAATAGCCTTTAGACTCCAGAGCAAAATGGTCTGAAAATGAACCCTTAAATTACAACAAAATTTTGCAACTAGATTTCCTTCATAAGTGGGAAGAAAAAGGAGGTGAAATACCTGTTCACAGTCTTGTATGTAACTGTATCAAAATAAACTTGTGTGAAGAAAATGTAAGAGTCCGGTCCAACAGGAAGGAAAGGTAAGAAACCTCTTCTGCTTGACTGATGAAAAAGACTTGCTGTTAGCTGAGCTGAACACTCTGAAGGCTCCTCCTCCCACCTTAGATGATGGTGCTGCTGCTCCTTTGCTGCCAGTGCCTGAGCCTCAGGCTCAGCATCCCCCTCTCCACCCTCTCTCTGAGGATGGAGAGAGAGGAATGGTCTCACCCTCTCATACCTGCCAAGGAGCCACCCAAACTCAGGTAGGGCAATGTCCCTTGTCAAGTCCCCATTGAGGGTGTGAATGCTGAGATTGGGCAGCTGGTGGGACTGATCTGGGTGCACTCCCCTTTTTCAACTGCAGATTTTTTTACTTGAAAGAACAATATGCCAACTTGGAGATGACCCAAAGAGAATGGAAAATCTTTTTTCCTTTGTTCACTTTAAAAATTGTTTTATTTTCATACAGGTTTTAAAGTTTACTTGGCATTTACAGTTATTACAAAATACTGGCTGCTGCATTCCCTATGTTGTACAATATATCTTTGGGCCTATCTTACACCCAGTAGTTTGCACCTCCTACTCCTCATCCCTATATTGCTCCCACCTCTGCTGCTAACCACTAGTTTGTTCTCTATATCTGTGAGTCTGCTTCTTTTATGTTATATTCACCAGTTGGTTCTATTTTTTAGATTCCACATGTAAGTGGTATTGTACAGTATTATTGTTCTCTGTCTGATATTTCACTTACCATAATGCCCTCAAAGCCCATCCATGTTGCTACAAATGGCAACGTTTCGTTCTGTTTTATGGCTGAGTAGTAGTCTACTGTACATATATACCACATCTTCTTTATCCCTTGATCTGTTGGTGGACACTTGTTTTTTTCCATGGCTTTGCAATTATGCTGCTGTGTAAATAATGCTGCTATGAACATCGGGGTGCATATATCTTTTTGAATTAGTGGTTTTGGTTTTTTTGGATATATACCCAGGAGTGGAATTGCTGGGTCATATGGTAGTTCTATATTTAGTTTTTTTTTGAGAAACCTCTATATTCATACTGTTTTCCACAGTTGCTGCACCAATTTACATTCCCACCCAGTGTACAAGGGTTCCCTTTTCTCTGCATCCTTGCCAACATTTGTTATTTGAAGATTTTTTTGGTGATAGTTATTTCGACAGGTGTGAGGTGATAGCTTATTGTGGTTTTGATTTGCATTTCCCTGATGATTAGGGATGTTAAGCATCTTTTCATGTTCCTCTTGGCCACCTGCATTTCCTCTTTGGAAAAATGTCTGTTCATGTCTTCTGTCCATTTTTCAATTGGGCTGCTTGTGTTTTTGATGTTGAATTTTATGAGCTGCTTATAGCTGTTGGATATTAACCCCTTATTGGTCATATCATTTGCAAATGTTTTCTCCCATCCAGTAAGTTGTCTTTTTTTTTTTTTTTTTTTGCCTGTGGTCTCCTTTGCTGCGCTTAAGATTTTAAGTTCAATTAGATCCCATTTATTTTTGCTTTTATTTCTTTTGCCTTAGGAGACAGATCCAAAAAAAAAAAATGTGCTTTGATTTCTGTCAAAGGGTGTTCTGCCTATATTTTCCTCTAGTTTTATGGTTTCTAGTCTTATATTTAGGTCTTTAATCCATTTTGAGTTTGTTTTGTACATGGTATTAGAGAATGGTCTAATTTCATTATCTTACATCTAGCTGTACAGCTTTCTCAGCACCACTTATTGAAGAGACCGTCTTTTCTCCATTGTATATGCCTGCCTCCTTTGTCATAGATTAATTGACCATAAGTGTGTGGGTTTATTTCTGGCTCTCTATTCTTTTCCATTGAGCCATATGTCTGTTTTTGTGCTAATACCACACTGTTTTGATTATTGTAGGTTGGTAGTGTTGTCTGAAGTCTGGGAATGTGATTTCTCCAGCTCTGTTCTCAAGATTGTTTTGGCTATTCAGGGTCTTTTGTGTTTCCATACAAATTTTAAAATCATTTGTTCTAGTTCTGTGAAAAATGCCATTGGTAATTTGATAGGGATTGCATTGAGTCTGTAGATTGCCTTGGGCAGTATAGTCATTTTAACAATATTAATTCTTCCAGTCTAAGAACATGGTATATTCTTCCATCTTTTTGTGTTATCTTCAGTTTCTTTCATCAGTCTCTTATAGTTTCCTGAGTACAGGTCTTGTACCACCTTAAGTAGGTATATTCCTAGGTATTTTATTCTTTTTGATGCAGTGGTAAATGAGATTGTTTCCTTAATTTCTCTTTAGTTTATTGCTAGTGTATAGAAGTGGAATAGATATTATATATTAATTTTGTACCCTGTAATTTTACCAAATTCATTGAGCTCTAGTAGTTTTTTGATAGTGTCTTTAGGATTTTCTATGTATCATGTCATCTTCATACAGTGACAGTTTCACTTCTTTTCAATTTGGATTCCTTCTCTTTTCTTTTCTGGTTGCTGTGGCTAGGACTTCTAATAGTAAATTGAATAAAAATGGTGAGAGTGGGCATCCTTGGCTTCTTCCTGATCTTAGAGGAAATGCTTTTAGCTTTTCACCACTGAGTGTGATTTAGCCATGGGTTTGGAATATGGCCTTTATGATGTTAAGATATCTTCCTTTTATGCCCACTTTCTGGAGAATTTTTTCTTTTTTTTTATTATAAATGGTTGTTGAATTTTGTCAAAATATTTTTCCCCATCTATGGAGATGATCGTATGATTTTTTATTCTTCAGTTTGTTAATGTGGTGTATCACATGGATTTTCAGATATTGAAAAATTCTTGCATCCCTGGGATAAATCCTACTTGATTATCCTTTTGGCTTGCTAATAATTTGTGGAGGATTTTTGCACTTTGCTTGTCAGTGATATTGGCCTGTAATTTTCCTTTTGTGATATCTTTTTGTGATACTGGTTTTAGTATCAGGGTGATGGGCTGGCCTCATAGAATGAGTTCAGAAATGTTCTTTCCTCTACAATTCTTTAGAATAGTTTAAGAAGGATAGGTTAATTCTTCTCTAAATGTTTGGTAGAATTCACCTGTGAAGCCATCTGATCCTGGTCTTTTGTTTGTTGGGTCCTTCCATTATTTTAAATTCACGTCTTTCAAACCTTAAGTATTTGAGGATTTGGTGAATAAGTCATGTTTATTAGCCTTTATGATTTTATAACTATTAATCATATGTAGGCTGAAGAGGTTATCAGTTATCAGTCTGTCCAAGTGGCTCCTATCTCCCCTGAAGTATTTCAGATGCTATTCTCTGGATGTTGTCCAATTTTTGTTAATGAGTTCCTTAAGGTAGAGCAATCAAAATTACTCCAAATGTTGCAAGTCTCAAAGTTTTGATTGAGGGTGATAGGAAAATATTTTTGACTTTGTTTATAATAGTGTCTCATTAGTGAAGAACCAGGCTAAATTGGTTTTTACAAAATCCCTATGCTGCATCAGTTAGTGGCACATTAACATGTGATTACGCAAGTTAAAAATCTCCAAATTTTTCTCAACTCCCTCCTTTCCTTCATCTCCATTTCGAGTCGATCTCAAGAACTATCAGCATTACTTTTAAACATTCTTAAAGTTCTCCTGTCCTCTCCATCATCATTGGCTTGGTTCATACTCATCTCTGGAATCTTCTAAGTGGACTTTGGTATTTTTTCTCTCCAATCTGTCCTCCTCATTGCCTCCAGAGTTTTTTTCCAAAATGCAAGTATATTCATATCACTCCTTTACTTAACAAAGCTTTAATAATTATTAATAATTATTAATTATTTTAGATGTATTAATGATATTGTAGATTTTTCACAAGAACTTATTTTTTAGAAATATATACTAAGCTAATTACAGGTGGAATGATGAAATGTCTGGGATTTGCTTCAAAACTAATATGGGAAGGAGAGAACAGGGTGGGGATATAAATAAGAGTGACCATTCAAAAATTGTTAAGTTCAGGTAATGAATACATGTGGGGTTCATTATATTTTGCCTACTTGTGTGTATATTGGAGATTTCCTATAATAAAAATATATATTTCTTAACTTTTAAATGGTTCTCAGAAAGATCTAAATGCTTTAGAAGGGCAAACACTACCTTTAACCATCTGGAACTACCTTACCTTTTGAGCCTTTTCTCTAGTTCCTCCTCCAACATGTAGCCTGTGATTCAGCTCTGCCAAGTTACATGCTACTCCTGGAAAGGAATCTTTCAAAATACAGATATTTCTTTCTTTTTAAACAGTGGCTACATATCCTTTTATACCCAGTTCAAATGTCACTAACCTTAAGGAACCTTCCCTGATTCATCCTGTTATGGTCACCTTCTTTCCCCAGACTTCCATAGAACTCTGTATAAATTTCTCTTGTAGAACAAATATTTTTGTGTTGTAAGGTAATTGGCATAATATTTTAAAAATCAATATGCTTAACTAGGTGGCAATAAGGTAAAGTCTATGCCACTATTTATGTTTGTGCAATATGCAGTGCAAAGCATATGTTTAAAAATATTTGCCAAATGAATCATAGGAAAATATATTTTAGATTTTTTCTTTTATTTTTTTTTAATCCAAATATGAGTTCTGACTTCACATAAGGGGGTCCCATAAACTAGAATGTACTTACTGAGGTTTTGATAACTTTGGACTGAGTGAAATTTCCAAATCTGAGGATTACAACTCTACCGAGGATTACAACTCTAAACATGTTTAATCTTCCAAATATCTTAGCCTCCCTTCCACAGGCTTAATGTGAGAGAGTATTCCAAGTTAGTTGCAAAATTTTATGCATGACACATTTCTCAGTCATCCTTGTAGCTGAAAAGATAAAGCCTCAATGCTTACACAGCAATATTATCACTGGCGTAAGTCAATCAAAGGCTCTGCACCTTCCAAAGAAGAGTTTGAAGGTAGCATTTCTTCCAGAAAATAGAGAGTTAAAGTAGCATAAAGATATGTTCCACTGGTTCTGCGTCATTCAAGGTCTGTTCAGCCCTTCTATCTATTTGTAATCATGGCCCCAAGTAACAATTCATGGAATGAGTATAATTGCCCCTCTTGGTGTTAATATTATGTCACTTCTTGTAAAAACCAAATATAATATAAAGCAAACTGTCACTGCTAGCTAATCAGCCAGGTCTTACAGTCTAGATCCTTTTTATACCTGTCATCATCTGAGATAGTATAATGATTTTTGAGTGTTCCAGTTGCTTAGCTCTGCAAGGGAACCCTGCCCAAGGTGCAGAGCCCAGCAGTTGAGAGGCCTCCTCAACGAAGGAAACAGGATGAGACTGCGGGATACAATCTTGAATCCAGCATCCTGAGATGTTTCTTTGTCCTGCAGCATGGACATTTCCTTCTAGTGGAAATGACTATGCACTAGGCATAACAAGAAGAGCAAAATCTGGACCTCACAGAATGGCTGCCCTTTCCATAGTGAGCGTTTTTTTGACATAAACACGGTGGAAACCATGCAATGAATGGAAAAGGCATACACTTTGTTTCCAGAAAGACCAGGACCAGAACTCTGGCTTTACTACTCGCCACCTTGCTACCTTGTGCAAGATGCTCAACCTCCCTGAAATTTAGTTTTTTCTTCTGTAAGAGAGCAATAATGTCTAACTCTGGGTGTTGTGCAAATAAACTCAGTTTCTCTCTTCTCCCAGTAGCAGATTTAGTTTAAATGCCTGCTATAGAAGGAAACTAGAAGAGACTGATTGATCTTATAATCAGAGTGAAGTGACTGAGGACAGAAAGAGACCTCAGAGGAATCTGGAGCACCACCATTCATTTTGAGGCTCTATCCTTGCCATAAAAAAATAATGATCTCTAAAGCATTCTGTCAACTCATAGGATTTTGAATAGCAGTCATTCCATGCGTAAATGAAATACTTTCTACTTTTAAAAAGCAGAACTGTGAGTGGGGCAGAATCCAAAGTTCAGTCAAATTGAATTCATGGTATGAGTTTTCCAGAACCAAATATGGAAAGTATACTCAGTTCTTCTATTTTAGAACTGTTTTAAATTCTTGAGTAGTTTATGAGCTCCAGAAACCTATATTAACTGGAGTATGAGCTCTAGAAATCTATATTAACTGGACTTTGAGAACTATCATTCTTGATAGTCATAGGGCAAGTTGTTTGAGTGTGGCTGGAAAATTGTATTTGTTCTTCCTAGCTCCTTGATCCCAGGTCTAAAGAGTTCCAGAAATGGACACATTGTAAACTGACTATACTTCAATTAAAAAAAAAAAAAAGAGTTCTGCAAAATCAGAATGGTTTCACGGTGTGTCAGTTTCTAAAAAGAAATCCCTAGGTGGAACCTTCTCAAAGTGAACTTAAGTAGAAGACTCCAAGGAAACTTGGTTCAGCCCATGTTGAATTGTTGGATGAAAGGAAAAATATTACTTTCTCAAAACAAAACAGGTGTGACTAACATTTTTTTTTCTTCTACTTCTTTTAATGTGGAGTCTAATTCTATGGTCAATTGATGGCCTCTTTGCCTGAGTTGTTCTTCCTTTCAGCCAGTTCATCAGTTGCTAAGGTCTCTACCACAGATACCTCAGAGAGGGAAAAGAGAAGCAATTAAAATCACTTACATTCAAGTGCATTTACTTGTCTGCGATATTTGAAATAATTCAGCAAAGTGGGAACTAAAATGAAGTTCTGTAATTAACATGGAAGAAGTTCACAGTTATTCTCCCCTACTAGTTCTCTATCAAAGACTATCTGGAACACATTAGAAGATGAAACTCTGAGTGCACTTATAATAATACAGCAAACCAATGGCATAATGATCTATGCGAGGGTATTGGAACATTTTTTGAGGTGGCAACAGGTTCACCTAAACCAATACAGAGTGAAGTATAAAGACAGGGCAGCTGTTGGCAAATAGAGAAGCCTTCAGAAAATAAAACTTAACAGTTTGATCGCATAGAAACTAAAAGATACTGAGATATCTGCAGCCACATAAATCATTGGTGTATTGAGTTGAAATCTCCACTTATAAATAGGGGCATTCAAATTCCTTTAACCTATTTCATCTTTTTCTTTCTAAAAAGTTTTTTCCTTCCCTTTTCGTTCTCTTGAAAGGTACAGAAAATTCTAATTATTGCACTGTAGTCCCTAAGGAAGATGCTCTTTGAGGCGGTTCATGTTTTTCAGGATTTTTTAAATTTGAAGAAGGCTACCTTTCACATCCATACTCAAGGCTATTTTAGAAAGAAATGCTTATAAGCACTGTTACTGTCATAAAGCTGTTCACAAGTTTCTCCCTCTCTGCTGCCTCTAAGCCCTAGCCATCACAATGTACAGCTGCACTATAAGTCAGGAATCACACACTGTCAGTTTTAGGACCTTGCCGACATGCTGATTATGTGGTTATACAATGAACTGGATTGCTATAACAGAAAATTGACTAGTAGTGAAGATTATCAATTACTCTAGCAAGCTAAGAGTCAGTTGTGGGAATATAATTTTGCAGAGGGAGATGGTCACAGGGACCCTGTTCCTGCTTGTCAGTACACTACTTCCCATGGGAATAAAGTTACTGTAACCAGTAAGAACCTCCAAGAATGCTGATGGTTTTGTTGAGTAAGAGGAATGCATAGTGGACAGCAGACTACATTTTTTAAAATCTCAAACAACAACAGGATCCCTTCTAAAAGCCAAATATTACATCATGCCTTAGCTGGTATGACTCCAACTTAACCACATTGGGTCTGCAGGTTAAGAAAATGACCAGTAAGTTCCTTTAAAAATACTACCCAAAGCAAATACTACTGTGTCTGTAACTAAGCTGACCCTGTTTCTGAAGCCAAATATCCAAAGGCTTTGGAAATATCATCACTGACATATGTGAGATGGCATATCATGAATCAGTGATCCATTTACCTTTCACCCATGAGAAGATAATACAAATTATAGCACTTTGATCACAAAGAGCAATTCCATAGATATTATTCAGAGTCAGAAGACTGGGGACTTAGTTGAGCTTTGTTAGTTACTGGTCCCCTGACCATGGACAAGTCACTTTCTCTCATTCTTGGCTTCCTCTCTGGAAACAATGGTGGTGGTGTCGTCCTTCTTTCATTGGACTGTGGCAAAGTGCAAGAAAATGCCTTATACTGGAAAGTTTCCATAAACACACAGGAGTTTATCTTAACACTGTGGATGGGCTCAGAAAAGATGAAAGCACAGCGAACCTACATACACACCATAGACTGCAGAGGTACGACTATGCTCATTTGAAACGACAACAACGACGACGACAACAAAAATTCAGACTTTCAAATCCATAAAACAATGAGACTGTGACTCACAAACAGCTGAACAACTCCAGGGACTGCAAATGAGCAATCAACACAAAGAGAAAGTGGGACCCAAGGGGGTTAACTCTTTGGGAACAGGTTTTTTGAGAAAACAGAGAAACAAAACAAGCACTACATCACAAAATTTATTTCCTTATCCTAAAAGGTCCCAAGTAAATCATCACTTTATTTTGCTCCAGACCAGCTCTGGAGTATGATTTGTGGGCTATGCTGTGAGTCCATCTTACACATCTCCATATAACACCCACTGGACCACGCCAGTTGCTATGGAAATAACCAATTCCCAGCAAGAACTGGAGGTAATTTCCAGTGTTTCTGGGTTGGAAGACTTAATTGCTGATTACTCTTGAGTTGGGCTTAGGTTTAGAAGCATCAGGCAGGTGAGAAGTAGATTAAAAAGTCCCTCCTCTTGTTATAAATAGCTTGATCTTCAAAATGTGTTATCTTGTTATAACAGCCTTGAAAAAACATTGACAAGTTTCTCAAAGACATGCATGAATGGTCTGGTTACTTAACTTTCCTCTGATTAACCAGAAGGCCCTTCTGCTACTTACTCAGTACTCTTTCTCATCCCCAGCCCTCACTTTGTCATTTAACCCCATGGAGGAACACGGAGAGCCAAATTAAACTTTTAGAAGAGTTCAAGAGGTAGGTTTGTCTCAGGGCTCTGTCTCTGATGACCCAGGAAGCCTGCAGCTTCGTGGCCCACAAGTGAGAAGGTCAGTCTTGAGATACGGGGCAGATGTGTGGAGAAGTGTGCACCCGCGCAAAGGCAGGTGCAGGCAGCATCCTGGTCAGCAAAGAAAAGTCCACCTCTCCTCCCTCTTCCCAAACCCAGTCCCCTGGGTGGGAGCCTCCCTAACAGCTCAGAACAAACGGAGGAAACAGAGGGAAGGATTGTGTTGCTTCAATTCCCAAATGACGACAGCTTCCCAGGTTGAGCCACGCAATAAGCAGGTCTGACACCAGTGTTATCACCACTAACTGGCTGTTTGGGGGTGGGGTATGGGTGGAGTGGCTGTCCTCCAAAGGAAAGGAGTGACAGGAAAAACTGAGGGAAGGGCCAGCAGGGGCAGCGAGTGCAGCGTATGGCTGGGTAATAACAAAGCTCTCAGTTGTTGTTCTGACCACGTGAGGGCCATCCGTGAACTACTCTCACGGAGACAAACATGCTGCCGGTCAGTGCTTTTATAGAGCCTGGGCTTGGACCATCACTAGGGGAAACCTCACCCTTCCTGCCGGAGATTGGAGAGCTTGAAAGGGCCATGACACACATGGTGTGTCTAAACGTATTGTGTTAAAATAGTCTGATTTGCATTTCATGAGCTTTTAAGCTTCAATGTGTGGGATTAGCATATGAGCTCCACTTTTATTTTTTAATGTGTGCAGGTTCTGGAGTCAGATCTAGGTGTCACTTCTGCCTGAGCCCTGTGTAATGGAGCGGCTCAGTGTCCCTGCATTTCAGCTTCTCTGTCTGTAAACTGGAATAATTGGATAAAGCACATAGCTGTACTGTGAGGATTATATGAAAATAACACTTGTTTAGCACATCGTTTAGCATGGTAAGTGCACAATAAATGTTAGCTATAATGATCAGTGTTAATATTACGATGGTAATAGTGGCAGAGGCCTTGCGCTTTCTCTGTGAGCTCTGCCACTCACTAGCACTGAGGCCCAGATAAATTTACTATGATTTCCTCATCTTTGAAATGAAGGTATTAAATCACGCATTCTAGGATTTCAATCTAGAGCTGAAAGTCTTTTGTTCTACGGACATACTACCTGTATGTAAAATAATTTTTACAATCTGATATTAATATTTGAAAGTCAAGGTATCATTGGGATTTTCAAAATAATCTGTGGGCTTTCAAAAATTCAGGATTCTTTATAATTCAAAGGGTACTCTGACTGGCATCCCCCCCACCCATTTTACTGCGGGTGACTGTGATTCTGGAAACATAGTTTTCCCTGAGAGTTCTTTTCCACTATCAGCCTTTGGAAAAAGTGAAACTGTACCAGAAACAAACTCCCTAAAGACTGACCTCTGGGCAGCCGGTGCCCTGCAGTTAGACAGGGAAGTCACTGGGCCACATGCTGACCCAAGGACTTCACCCGAATGGCATAAAGAGGAACAGAGGAGTTAGAAATGTTGTTTTCTCATTGGACATTCTAGGTCTTGTGACTACTTCTACATTTTAAGGAAAACAAGGGGAAAAACCTCCCAGTGCCAGACTAGCCCGGCATCTGAATCTGCTTCTATCCCAGGCCTTTAGCTGATGTGGCACTCAAGACCAACTGTGTGAGGGGAAACCACAGCAGAACTAGCATGTCGTTTTCAATCCATTCTCCATATACCTTAAGGGGTGGTGGGGGTGAAGGGAGAGCAGTGCTCCCTCTGGGCAGAGGGCAGAAATTGCAAGGAAATTGTACAACTTGAGCCTATATGACAATCCATCAGTCACTTGGGGAAACAAGCACACTTCTGGGTGCCCTGGGCTTGTCACAAGAAAAATACCTGTTCGGTAAGAATTCAAATCAAAACGACCACTCTCTGCCCTCCTCAACATCCAGGCAATCCAGAAAAAGGAACTTGTTTGGTTACCTCCCCACAGTGCTCTGATGGAGGCCTGTCACTTCCAGAGGCTCACATTATCAATTCAGGGTTCTGCCCTTTCCTCTTCATCTTAAACATTCTGTCTAGTGACTACCAGGAAGGACAAAAGTCCCTGAACAGCAGCTCTGTTCCAGGATAGTGCCTGCTCTGCTGCTTTCTTTCCCAAGAGCGAGCTCCATGACTGCTGGGTGAACCAGAGAAAGAACAAGTCCTCTCAGGTTGGGATGCCAGACCCCTCAGAGTTGATAATCCGTGTCAGGAAACACTTTTATAACCCAGATCATAAACAAGGAAGAAAGACTCTGCATCATAAAAGTATGAACTTTCCCTTTTCTAAAATAAGGAAGACCAAGGACAGCCATAAACTTTAGCTGTAAAGAAGTGAAGTTGAGTTTACTGCGTTGAAGAAAAGAGCTATAAAATGTATCTTTCGATGAAATAGAAGGCATACCTGAAATCTAAATACGATTTCCAATCTAAATCTACGTATTGTTAGCTTTCTATATTGCACATTTTTACACGGAGTTAAATGAGATAATCTTCAAAATTGACTAGAAATGGTCAAGTCGGACATGCAATCAATTCACAAGTTATTTCTCAAAACACTGTTTTCCAAGTGTCAGTGGCAAAACTGGTTAAAATCAAACCTAGTCATCAACTCACTGCAGTAGTCTCTACTTTGTAACTTGAATCTTGGCTTTGAACCTAAACACCACAGACTGTAAAATGCCCCAAATAGCAGGAACTAAACTCACTTTTTCCTAGCTAGTCAAGTAACATGCCTCACTCATCCTTAAAGTTAGAAAACAATGTTGCTGAAAATAACAGGTTCTTAAAAAAAAAAGTCAGTAAAAAACAAATGGCTATTAGCAACAAGTACAAATAAAATACCTCCTTTAGTGCCAAAGGGAAACCAAAATCAGTTAAAAATTGTCAGTGGCTTGCAAAATGTATGCGTGTGCACACACAAGCACACACACGCGCGCACACACACACACACACACACACAGAGTTCTCCAGTTACTTACTGGGGCACTTGGTTGCAGTATTCCTCACATCAGCACCCTGCCTGTTCAGCTGCCAAGTGCAGAGCACTCTGCGAGCAGCTGTTTCCTTCAAGCCGGGGCTCTGTGTCTTAGCCAGTCACATGCACCTCCTGATAAAGACCGCTGCGTGCCAAGAGGTCAGAAACTGAAGATCATTATTCTCCTAATTTGCAAACCTTCTCATAACCCCTACACCGGCTCAGCCGTTTCATTAGCATGTAAAGCAGTACATTCCATGGTTTGTTTTCTTTTTGTGACAAAATCCAAGTAGCTGATAAGTCACCCTGGAGGGCAGGTCACAGCAAGTGGAAAGTTGATGTATTTGTGTTGAGAGGGAAGGGCGGTGGGGAGGCTGGCAGTCCTGCTTTTCATCTCATTCAGGTTTTCACTGGGGCTCTTGAATAGAAAGAAGAAGGAACCCCAGACTAGTACAGCAGGTGGAAGTGGCTCCTCTTTCCAGGTGCCCCCAGACTCCCATCAATCTGCCACTCCGTTGTGCTTTCATTTTCTCAGCATTCCAGTCTCCGGTTTGTTGGAAGAGCTGTAAGACTGAGTGCACTGTGCTGAAGGCAGACCAGCAGTCTAAGGACGCTTAGGTCTAATCTCAAAGACCATGGCTGCTATGCCCAGTGATGCTGAGGGGTAGATGTGTGAGGGGTTAATGAAGAATATCAAGGGCAGCTTTATCTAAGAGCTAATGGAAATGACTGTAAGATCAAACTTCCGCATAGTTATGTGTTGGATTGTGTCAACATTTGGGAGCACTGCTGGGATTATCAGCTAGGGAATGAGTGGAAACAGAAATTATGAAATTTACAAAGCACTTAAAAAATGTGCTGCTGCCCCCTTTGGTATGCTAGGAAATGGGATCAACCTGCTGTTTCCTGTGTTGCTCATACAAGTGGCAAACCATTCTGAATACTGTGGTGAATGCATACTTTTCACCTGAGCTGATATCCCTACCCCTTCCTCTTCATCCCTCTCTCCAAGGGAAGCCCTTAAATAATCTGATTTTGGATAGTATCTGACTTGGGTATCTGACTTCTTGTTATATAGTAAGGGTGACACTTCCCCAAACCAGTGCCCAAGCAGGGTAGAGTGGAGGTATGACAGAGAATCAGCCCTTTTAGCAAACTGAACATCCAAAAAAAGCTTTTAAAAGGTTAAAATGTCCCAGGGGATTTCTGAACCATAATGAGCCTGTTAAACCTGTCAAATTTGATTTTTAATAAGTGAGACCTTACTCAGTAGAGGAGCCTGTGTGGGCAATCTTTCATATCTGGATTTTGTCTCACAATTATTTACAGTGTTAATCAAACCAGAAGTTTCCCTCCACACAGAAGATAATGTTTTTCCAGAATAAAAGAAAAAGACTAAAAATCCTCAGTCTTACCATTCTTTCAGGGGATTAACGTGTTAGCAACATGTGAGAGCCCAGAGTACAAATGAAAACATTTTTGCAAGCTTCAAAACATATCCCTTTCTAAGGGTTCAAAGTTAGTAATAGAAATAAACTACAGATACCAATATACAATATGCTAGAATACATGTTACCTTCATAAACATTTTTCCTCATGTGTTTATGTGACAGTCCTTAATCAGATACAGAAAGGGAGGCCCACTGAGGATTTGAACTATTCTAATTGATTTATATTTTGTAAGTACAGTAACCAACTTTGGCGATCTTACGGCATCCATCACTTTATTTGCAATTGACTTGTTAATTGTGCTGATGATCTATTGCATACCACACAGTTAGCGAAAGAGAGAAACTCTTCAGTGATCAATAGAGAAAACAGCCTCAGGAAAGGAAAACACAGAAATACGTTTCTCAGTCTGTGGTCAGAAAGGAAAGGATGGATCCTGAAACATACCTATGAAGGGAACTGTCAATGCAGACCAAGACCCAGCACCTTTCCAACAGGGTCCATGAATGTAATGAAAGGTTCTAAAATGACACCTTTCAGCCTCTCAAAGAAATGGGGAGATCCCACCTCCCTGTCCACACTGTCTACAGGCACCAGTCATTTCCTTCGACTCAGAAAGAGGTACTCTCTTTCAGTCAGAGGCCATCCACCCCCTGGGTTTGTGTCTCACCCTGCAACTCCCACGTTCAGGACCCTGCCGCCAACAACTGTGGTTTCTTTCCCTGTCTGCTCACCCTCCTCGTTATCTAAATATACTCATAGTTTTCTATGTCCTAAAAAGTAATCCTTTTTGATCCTTTGCTTCTTTAATTCCTACCCTAACCCACTCATTCCCTTCAGAACCATGCTTCTGGAGAAATACTTCTTGCCTCCACCATCTTGCATTCCTTGTAAGTCTCAACCTGCTTACAGTCTGGCATCTCCCATCCACTTCACTGAAACTCCTTCCCCAAGGCACTGAAGACCAAGGCTATTGGCTTTGCTTTGATTTTACTCAACTTCTCAGCTCCATTTGACCCAACTCACCAAATACTCCTTAAAATGTTCTTCTGTGATTTCTGTAAAATTTTGCTCTTACCTCCTTCAGCCTCCTATGTAGACTTTTAGTCTACTTGCCCCTTAAATGTGTAAATCCCCTCTTTTCTTCCTGTTTTCTAGCATCTTTCATGTCTTAATTTATTACTGAATGACTAGAGTGGTTTCTTAATTAGTTGCCTTGCCTCCAAAAGCCTGTCTCTGCCTTCAGTTTATTTTTTTATACTGTTAGACTGAAAGCCTCTCAGGGGCCGTGGTGGTGTCTTCAGTATCTTTGTATTCCCAGAACCTATGACCGGGCTTACACTTCTCTTTTGTATTTTCCACTGCTGTTGCATTTCTTACTCTGCATTGTAATTAGGTCTTCGTGTATCTGTGTTCCATCTAAACTTTGGCAACCTTAGAGAAAGAGTATGACTTACTCATTTTATATCTTGCAATGCGTAATACAATGCCTGGCTTGTAGGAGAGACATGGCTGAAACCATGCTAAATGAATAAACAAATGATTGAACAGAAGGATTTTCTGTCTATTCCTTTAAGAAAAGATATTTTTTTTAAGTTTGCAAAAACTTATATCAGGCCAGCAAGACATCTTAAGCAACTTCCCCCCAAAAGAAATTGTTTTGGCTACATTCTATGACTGCACTGTAATAAAACTATAAAACAATTACAGAAGTGTTAAGTCAGAAAACAGCTAAGCTCTTGGAAAATTTTTATAACTCTTCTTTAAAAAAAATCGTTGATTGGAAAAGAAAAAAAAAATTACAGAATGCTTAGAAGATTTCAATAATGAGAACATCACACATCAAATAGTATGTGCAAAGCCAAAAGAATTAGAGGCAAAATGACTCAAGAAGTTGAAAAACAATAGATCAATAATCATGGAAAAATGCGAAAGTTATTGAAAAATTATTTCCAAGAAAAACTATTTCCAAATTACTTACACAATCAAGTTCTCTTGGGCTTGAAGCCACAGATAATTCCCAGGCTATATCAAATATTCAAGTGGACAAAACTAACAGAAAGCTAACATAATACCCTTGACTTGAAAACTAACAAACTGATAAAGCATACTAAAGGAAACCACAGCCTAACCTCCCATATAAACATAGTTTATCCTTGAGATGAAAAACTATCTCAATATTAAGGAATGCATTAGCATAATGACATAAATAAGTCAATGGAAAAAAGCCTTTGGATTAGCCTTTGGATAGGTAATCTTAACAAGTCTTTTGATAAAATTAAATATCAGGGTTTTTTTTACATTAATAAAATAGAGTTAGAATTTTTCTTAGCACAGTAAAGATTATCTATCTCAAACCAAACACAGGCATCACACTTAATGGTTATAATACTAGAGTTACTAACATTAAAATCAGAAACAAACAAGAAAAGGGTGCTCATTGACATGACTATCATTTAGCACACTGTTCTGGACCAGTTAAGAAAAAGAAACTAAAAAAGAATTATGAGCAATTAGGAGACAAAATTATCCAACTTGTATATGATATAATCATTTATTCAATAGAATCAACTTTTTAAAAGATTTTAAATAATTAGAAATGTCAGTGAGGTGAACAGTTAACAAAAAAATACAAAAAAAATTTTTTCCATATAGTAGCCAAAAACTGTTAAACATAACGGGGAAAAAAACCTCATTCATAATAGTAATGACAACAACAAAATTTTTAGGAATAACAAAAAAATGAGTAATATATTAAAAATTTATAAAACTCTGTTGAGAAAATGGAAAATATTTCAATAAATGAAGAGTTATACAATTTTCCAGGACCAGAAGACTTAACATTGTAAAGATGTAGGTTCTCCCCTACTTAATTTCTAAATATAACTAATTTTTGATTAAAATCTCCCAAGTATTTTTTGAACAGCCTAAAAAAGAAATCCCAAAATTTATTTGAAAGAATAAAAAACTGACAATGGTAAAGAAATTTTTAGAAAACAGCAAGAGGTATTAGGTATTAAATAGGCTAAAAAAAATTAAAGAATTAAAAGTTTGATACTTGCAGATATTAATATATTATAAAATAGATAAACAATAAGTTCATACTGTATAGCACAGGGAACTATATTCAATATCTTATAGTAACCTATGGTGAGAAAGAATATGAAGATGAATATAAGTATGTTCATGTGTGACTGAAGCATTATGCTATATACCAGAAATTGACACAACACTGTAAACTGACTAGACTTCAATAAAAATATATACACAAAAAAAGAAAGTTTGATACTGATGCCAAAAGAGGGAGGGCAATGGAACAGAACAGAAAGCCCAGAAATATAAATACAAATACTATATTAAAATGTTTATTTGTTAAATGTGGTATTTAAACCTAGTGGGGAAAAGTTATTCAGCAACTAGTTGAATAGTTAATTATTAGGAAAAGTACAGATGCAGTTATTACCTCACATGAGACACAAAGTAAAGGCAGAGTGGGCTGAAGAGTAAAATGTGAAAATAAAACCACAGACAAATTTGAAAAAAATTATGATTTTTTTATAATCTTAAAATAATTTAATCATGATTAAATATTTTAATCATGAAAACTATTTTATGATTATAAAAGCAGACACATTAAAAAGTTTAAATATTTAAATGAACAAAATGTAAAATTTATGTATGCCAAAAATAACCCCACCATAACTAAAATTAAATCACAATGACAAAATGAGATAAAAAATGAAAACTGTATGGTAAAGAGTTAATAGCTTTAACATATAAATAGCATTTATAATTAACAGTCAGGCAGAGTATATTATAAATGGTTCATGAGTTCATAAAGGAAGAAATATAAATGACCAATACACATATTAAAAAATTGTTTCCTAAAAAAGAACACAAATTAATAATGAGGTGTCATTTATTATCCATAAACTTGACAAAGATGGAAAATTGATTCTTCCTAGCTTTGGCAGGAAGTTTGGAAAATGGTACCTTCATAGTCTTCTGGCAAAAGTATAAATTGCTACAACATTTGAAGAAGATAATTTTATAATGTGTAGCAAAAGCTTTTCAAAATATGTATACCTTTTAATTCATCAGTTCCTGTTCTAGAAATATATCCCTACAAAAGAATATGGATTTTCATACATGTAAGGTGTTTCTCACAGCATTGCTTACACTAGTGAAAAATTTCAATCTACCTGCCAAAAGTAGTAGAATAAATTATAACACATTCAGAAGATGTAGCACTATGCAATCACTATAAAATAATGTTGAAATATATTAACATGGAAAAATATTTGGCAGAGATTAAGTGAAAAACACAAGTTACAAAATAACTTATTCAGTATGATCTCATTTTTCTAAGAAAACATGTGAACATGTAAAAGTTTGAAACTGTATATCAAATTTTTAATAGTGGTTATGTTTGCTGGTTGGGGTCAAGTACAGTTTGTCCCCCTTCTTTGTTTATCAGCTTTTTTATACTGTTTCCATGGCAAATGTGTATCAGTTGTTCACTGTCAAATGAGAGGTGCTTTTAATATAAGAAAAAAGCTTCTAAACCTATAATCATACATGAGTACGTTAATCATCTATACAAAGAGGAGAAAGCCATTGACAAGAAAAGTGATCTAAAAAAAGGGAACCAAAGCAGAAAAGCCTCACCATCCGTTAACCAAGCCAGACACTTCCTCTCAACTAAGTCCCAATTATTCTCTAACCTGCTGGTTCTGGAGGCAGTATTTGATAGCCAGTCACTGGAAGTGGTGGAATTACCACGTTCCAAGGATGCAGGAAGAGGAGGGAAGCATGGTCTTGTTTGAGCACCTTGGATTCAGTCTCTCAGAGATGTCCTGCTGGCCTTTGTGCCTATCTGAGGCATTTTTGTAAGTAGAAATTTCCAAATGGTATCCATCCCATGCACACGTGATCAGATAGCATGAACCTCCCCTATCAGCTGTCCTTTCCTAAACTGTCCACCCACCCATTTTTCTTGTGCCAAACTCCAAACAAGCTGCTTCAAGTTGGTGACACACCACCTGCTGGTCAACTCAAGGTACTAAGGCCACGCTTATCCCCATCCCTGCCTTCTTTCTTTTCAGGGGACCTTGTACGTAGTATTACTCTCTTATTTCTGGAATTGAGTAAATTCTACCTGGTCATCTTTTTCTCAGACACTTTTGGGGTCCTTTTTCTCCTTCTCTTTTTTCTTCCAACATTTGTCTAAGTATCTTGGGGAATTTTCTCTCCCACCTCTTCTCCTTCCCTTTTTCTTCCCCTTGAACCATGTGTGAGCCAAAATAAGCAGCTAGTCACAATCAGTTATACAGGCTGTGCTAGCTACATGCCTGCAACAAACAGAAGGAAAGAAAAAAATGGTGAAAGAATCAGAATAGAGCTTTTACTCTCTGAAGCTCCTGAACAGAGCAAATTATTGTCAATAAATGAGAAGATACATTTATTTTTCTTATGTTCAATGTGCATTGCATTTAGGGATTCATCAAAGTATGAAGAAAAATCTCTGCTCTCGAAGCTTATAATGTCTCTGGGGAAAAGTGGGACATGTAGAAAGCCCTATATAAGGAATAATGATAATTATATATCATAACAATCCATTTCTATTAACATTATAATATACTATATTAATATATTGTTAATAATACACGCTGACATTTGTGCAAAATGCTCATTTAATTCGCACAGCAAAGCTCTGTGTAGGTGCTATTATTATCTGCAAGTGACCTTCAGTGAGATTAACTAGCCTGCCTGCAGGTAGTAAGCAGCAGAAAAAGAGGTATTTGGATATGACTGTCTGTCTGACTCCAAACCCTGCACATGTACCCCACAAAATAATTTCGATAATCATAGAAGTTTTCATAGACTTGCTCATCCTTTTCTAATTAAACCTGCTTACCCTCAAGCACAACAGCCAATTGTATTGCACTTTGGAAGCTAATTATTGACATCACAACAGTAGTTTGCTACTGTTATCCACTGCAAATGTGTGATCTTTCAGCCAGTGATAACGGTTTAGTCGTGGGACAGCCTGGTAGACTGATTGGCATTTATAACATTGTTTCTGAGGATAATGCTTCTATGGATTAAACACATCGCGTCCTAAATATCTGATTATCGTTCTCCCTTTTTGTAAGATGTCATTTACTTTTCAAAAACGCATTGCCTATTAGTATAGTTGCACTTACTTAATCTAATTCATTTAAGTTTACCTTATGGTAGCATTTTCTCCTCCATCTAATCAGCTTCTTAGACTACGCTAGATTTCTAGCTGAAGCTGGATTTGGTAAAACATGGGAAGGAAAATTAAATGTTTATGGCACAAAAGAACTTACTTAGCATAATTACTTACATAACTCCCCCTCAATAGTTTTATTTCAAAACCCTGATTTGACAGCAGTTGTCATTAATCTTTGAGGCTCTCACCCCAATAAATCACAGACTAGTGGTAAAGTTAATCTCAATCTAAATCTTCTAAAATGCCACTGCCTTTTTCAGAATTCTTTTAGTTCTTGAAAAGAGCTGCTCAGAGTAAAAAAAATAATAATAAAAATAAATAAAATCTGAGACTGCCTCTGCATTTTTCTAGAGTCAGTGTGTAGAAAATAATAGAAGGGCAATTTTCAGAGTTAAGATTTCCTTTCTAAGTTTCAACATCATTGCTATTTCAAAGCATAAAATTCAAAGTTGATTCAGGGATAAATGAGGCAAGGAAAATATTTAAATTAATTTTTTTCCTCGAAATGTGTGATAGCTAAGTGCATGAGGTGGTGCACAATGTGATCTTCATGAGAATCATAGGAAAAGTGCTGTCAGAAACTCCAAATCGTCTTATTCTCATATGCAAACTATAGACCCCCCACCCCCTCGGCCTCACCTCTCTCCATCCTCCCGTTGCTATTTCACTCTTGCTGAGTACTGGCCTCCTTCTGGGTCTGCTAAGCTGTCCTGGGTTCACATCACAGCCCACTGGCCTTGGCAGAAGATGATGCTCAATATATACTTTATGAATGAATGAATGAATTTTTACACCATGGTTGTACTTATGAAAGAGCCGTATTATTTTGATACCAAATCCATTTGTTCACAATTGTGTCTAAATAATGTCAATGTTCTACTGAATCACTTTTGCTCTTCACTGTACCGTATGATCCAAATCCAGCTAGCTGACTACAAGTTCTGTTTTCCAGTCTTTAGTGCCACTACTTGCTCAAGTTTTAATCTAAACATCACCGCCTGCAGGTTAAAAATCTGTGAGTCCTGAGCTTTTAACCTCATTTCCATATCCTTTCTTAAGGTATCACTGCCTTTATCATACACTTGGTTCAACATCCCAGTGGTTTACTTGCACTCTATTTGCGGAAACTTTCAGGTGCATCTTGGGATTATTTATACCTTTTGTGTGCAGAAAGGCTTTGGATAAGATATTCCCTTTTATGACTTCCTGGAAGAACACAGAGGCAACCACAAGCCAGTTGGAACATACAGAGGAATGAGGATCTAATATTCTTGCAGGAGGATTTTCTTATTTGCAGATCACAGGGGGTAAACTAGAAAGGCCTTTTAGAAGCACATAAAAAAAGTGGTGGGGAAATTTTCAGTTTTCCTTCATGTTCTAATTAAACAAAGAGTGTTTGTTCTCAGGGCTCTTCTTTGTGATTGCCATTCTTGTTAGTGAACTGGCAGTAGACCTATTTATGCTGTGTAAAAGTCTCAAATTGAGAGGCAAGTGCAGGGGAGGAGTCAAAGCTGAGAGGTGTGTGCTGTTTCCTTAACATAACCATGGGAAGTGAGAAGATCAGCAGAGCTCCTTGGCTGGTGAAGATAAACACATGGTAGTGAGAAATCAGTGCAGGGGAGGATGGGCTAAAACAGCTGAAAAATAGTGACCTCAGTGGTGAGGCTTCGATAGATATTTGAATGCCTATAAATTCTTTTTAAATATATATTTTAATGGTCAGAATAACTACATTACCACATGGAAGAGTGATCTTTTTTCCTTTTATAAAATAAGAAAGGCAGGACACCTGTGTTTTTTACTTTATAAGAAATTTAAATTTCAAAAGTAATAATGCTCAATGTAGCAAGTAAAACAATACAGAGATATTTAAAAAATACATTTTTATAATAAAATAAATAAAATATATTACAGATATGTATAGACCTCTCATTCTCACCAAGATAACACACACCTGTAAGAAATGTATCTCATACATATGTATATGTGTGTGAGGGGGTCTGTTTTTCCAGTTTAAGAAAAAAAAAACATTAATCTGTAATTTGATTTTTCCCCTTAACAATGTACCATGAGCACATACATTGGCTCCAAGATCAATAATATAATTTGTTCTTTTTAATGTTTTCATATTCCTCCACAGTATAGTTATAGTTTATTCACCCTATTGCTGAACATTCAAGATGCTCCCAGTGTTCTGCCTCTGTAAATAGTGTTGCACTAAACATTCTAGCACATGTAGCTTAGTTTCTGGTATTTTTATTTCAACAGTATAGATCTCTAAAACAGATTATTGGAACTGAAAAGGTATCCATTTTACTATGCTTTTACTATTACTACACTAGTTTCCCCGAGTGAAACTAAAAGCCATATAAGGGTCATGGCCTTTAAAGCACCAATATATGTCAACTTAGAGGATCAAGATTGTAATATGAGAGCACTAAAAGTTCATTTCAGAATCATATCCTAACAGGCATGTTCACTAAATCTTTTATGTTGAAGATGTTTGCTTGCTTTTCATGTAGAATAAAAATATTTCTTAAAAACCAAAGCATCTTAAGCCACATTGACTAAAATTCCTCAAAGTGAAAGGTTGGAGTATATTTCTCCCTGGCTAATCCGTATCTGCACACACCAAAAATTCCATGAACTCTAAAGGCCATTCCTGTTATAGAATCAATTGCTGATTAATTTAAAAAATGTATGAGCAACTGAGAACTGATGTGTTAGGAAGAACAAAAATGTTCATGTTGGACTAGAAATACTGGACTGTACTTCCAAAGCATGCAATGGTGCTAGCGTGACAAAGGGCCAGTTGCATCCTCACTTATTTCTATCTTATTTGCTGGACAGTGGCCTTAGTAACTGAAGAGCCAGGTCTTCCACATGCCATCTGGATGAGGCAGGAATGGGGCCCACAATCCAAACATAAGGATAGGAGCACCCCAGGTCTACAACTGTATTCTTTCTGGCATGGGGTGTTTATTGCAAACCACCTCTTTTAAATTATACATTTCACCACATTGTTTGGTTTGGGACTTTGGAGTGACAGGCTGGACTCTATTAGTCTATAATTTGAGAGCATATATATTCTATATTACCATTAACTAATCTGGCTATACCATCCAACACACTCTAAGACGCAAGCAACTGAGCACAGGGTTCCCTGCCTTAAAAAAAGAAAAAAAAAGTTATATTCAACATAAATTAAGGGAAAATTGTTCACATTACCTACCAAAGCATTCTTTGTTTTAGAAAGCCACTCATTGCAGGATTACAAGAAATGTGTGTACCACTGGTGCACTGAAAATGGCATTCAACCAACCAAAATTCAACTCATATTTTTCAAGAACACATTTATTAAGTAAAATAAACATGAGTCCAATTTTGGACCCAACTTACTGGCCCAGATGGTCTGTGTCCTTTCCTTCGGAACAAAAAAGTAGGCAAGCAATTCCTAGCTGCCTGTGGAGAACAGGCTATTTTACCGCCTCTCCAGGGGTGCTTAAAAGTAACCTGCTAAAAATAGCCCCTCAACTCTTACATCAGTGTCCTCAACTGAAGGGCCAAGAGAAACTATAAGTTACCTGAAATATGTCCCCTGCATTCTAATTCCATAAGAATACTATTAGCTGAAAATCCCTAGTAATCCTCTTGACAATTCCAACATTAATAACCTATTTCTTTATTTACCATTTCCAAACTAGTAGGAAAGGCAGTGTGGTAAGTGGTGAGAATGCTGGCATATTGGAGACCTGGGGGATCAGGATTCTCATCCCCCAGTCAGCTACTCACTAGCTGAGGGAGTTATTTGTCTCTTTAAGTACAGACAGTCCCTGATTTACCATGGTTCGACTTAAGTTTTTCGATTGATGGTAGTGTGAAAGCTGTATGCATTCAGTAGAAACTGCACAGAATTCTGAATTTTGCTCTTTTCCTGGGTTAGTTGTGTGTTAGATTATTTTGCCTGGCTGTAGGCTAAAGCAGGTGTTCTGAGCACATTGAAGTTAAGCTAAGCCAAGCTATGATGTCCGGTATGTTAGGTAAGTTAAATGCATTCTCCACCTGTGATAGTCTCAGCTTACAATGAGTTTATTGAGACATGACCACACTGTAAGTAGAGGAAAACCTATATGAGATTCCTCAATTGTAGAAGGGAAATAATACTCAACTCAGATGGTGGCTCTCTGGGTTGGAAATCATGCTTTTCAGAGTTTTATCCAATAAAAATAATAAATGCACAAAGATATATGTAAGACAAGTTCATTGCAACATTTGTAATAACAACAATAAAAAGGAGACAACCTAAAAATAAGAGATTAATCAAAATAATCACAATGTATTAATTCAATGCTGTATATATCATGCAGCCATGAAAAGGGTGGATGGTAAGATGGCTTTGATGTAATAAGTGAAAAAAGCAAAAACATTATGCATAAATGACTATTGCTTTAGGCCCAAGAAAACCCCACTATGCCTTAGCCCGATTTTTATTACAATCACGTATGTTTTCAAATGCATAGACAGTATTTGCAGTGACAAGAAGCAATAAACATGTATCTATTCTGAAGAAAAAAGCATATTGCAAGTCTTTCCTCTACTATTCATTTTGGTATTGAGTACATCCATTTATAATAAACCTGTATTGGTTTTTATAATTAAAATTAAAGACAATAAAGAAAGCAATGAGAAATACTAATCAATTATGTCATGTAAAGCACTTGGCAGAATGCCTAGTGGACTTAGGTGAATGGTCATTATCATAGTTATTTCTGTCCAGAAGCAGTGGAACTCCTTAAGTAAAGCAAGTTTACATCAACCAGGCATGTTTGTGTATGAACTCGATTGGTTTTTTTAGTGGTTGATTACTGTCTTTACTGTCACGATACATATCATGGATGTATACATATGTCAGGACATCAAACTATGTTTTTATTATATGTCAATTATACCTCAACCAAATTGTTTTAAAAAAAAGTGGAGCTAAACGTTTCAACAGTAGTAATATGAAAGATGGCAGCATGAGATCAGAAAGAAAGGTTTCTAAGATCTTTATGTTATTCAGAAGATTTCTTTTATGTCATTCAAAAGATGTTACTATGAAGATATTTACAATAGGCTTTGCTATATCAAATATGGATTTAAATTTTTAAGTATAATTACTAAAAGAAAAGAAATAGATTACATAACTCCCAAAACACTAGAGGGGAGGAATTAAAATACAGAAACCTGGAAAAATCCAAAAGAAAGCAGGAGAGGAGAGAAACAGAATGGTAAATAGAGAATAAAAATACCCGTGATCAGTGTTGATTGTGTGAATTCACGTTAAAATGAAAAGACTCTCGTTAAGTAAGAAACAAAAAGATGGATCCATTTTTTAATCCATTCAGTCCCACAGGTGTAGGGTGTGTGTGTATACACACACACACACACACAGATAAAAGGCTCAGAGACTTCTCCCTAACTCAACTTCCTTTAACTGCTTCTCTGAAGCCTTGAAAGTAACTGAAGGAAAGTTCTTTATACCAAAAATAACAAAGGGAACTGACTTGGTGGGGAGGAAAGAGCGTCAGGGAAGTTGGAGACAGAAAGATCTGGCAAAGGGAAATGTGCTTCCCTGCTATAACCTCAGCAAAAAGGTAAATGAGGCTGTGTGCTATCCAGCTGGCCTGCAGCAAACAGTGCAGCCCCTCCTACCTAAAGCAAGGCCTCAGGGCAGGGTGGGGCTCGTGTCAGGGACCTCCGGCTCCTCTTCCCCAGAGGGGCTCTGAAGGTAAAGAAGAGGCCTTCCCTGCACAGTAGAGCTAGAACTCGACCGAGAAATGTGAAACTAAATTTAACCAGGCCAGACGGGACATTCATCCATTCTTTCATGAAATCTATGAAACTGGATAGATCGTTCTAATCAATCTTATCTGGAAAACAGATGGAAAATTCTTCCCAGAACTTAATTCTTTAGTCTTATTCCAAAAGGAGGCCACGTGGCTCCTCTGGGCTGTGTGCGTTTGGCAGGCCTCTCCCAGCCTCTATTGATTTCACACGTGTTGGGGTTGATGTGCCGGGAATTGTGGGCGAGACGCTAGGAGACTCTGAACAGTCCTGCAGTTCATTGCCTGTAAACAGCAGCTCCAAATGTTGTTCCCCGCCCAATTATCTAGGAATCTGTGATCCTGGACTCATCACTGGGATGCTAAAAAAGAAATTGCACCAGACTATGAATCAAAAGACAGGATTTCTCATATTAGCTCTGCCTTAATCGAGTTAGGGGGTAGTGAGTGAGTCCACCGCATTCCCATTATGAATCCTCCTTAATAATCAATAAGTGGGAATGGTAGTATCTGCAGATTTTTCTGGAAAGCAAGGGAAATAGTATAGGAAAAAAGTACTTTGAAAACCCACAATGTACTGTAGAAATGTGAAGTGTACTCATTTCTTGCACCTGTGAGACAATTTTAAGCCTTCGTAGTACCTTTGCCTGCATAACATCATCTTCTACAAAGGAGGCTGAGAATTTTAGTTGACACCTAGGATACGGCCCACCTGATATGCCCACTCTCCTCTCGCACACCTACGACAACAACCCCATCTGCCCATCCTACCTTTGGTACTTCCTTAATCTATTGGTCAAAGTTCATTGGTCCAAGGATGCATGTGATGCAGACTGGGCCAGTCATAGTACCTCTTTTGCTTTGGCCACATTGGAGTGTTTCAGGGGTAAACTCCTGATTCAGGCAGACAATTCCATCACCTAATAAGTCCCTTCCCCACGTTTTTCGGATGGCACCAGAACACCCTTCTTCCATGGCCACATCTTAAGATATAAAACCTAGAACCTATTAGCAGTCACTTTTTCTGCTTTGCCTACCGTGTTCTGGGAGCCAAGTGGAAGGAAAGGGCTGGGTCTTAAATTTAATTCTCTGAGTTCAGATATAATGTGCCCACCTTGAGCTGGGCCTCATCCAAAGCCCGGTGTCCCCCAGTCTAAACACCCTTATTTTTTCCTCTTGAGAGAGTAAGCTTCCAGTATCCTGGTATTGAATAAAGGAGGGGACAGGATCTGGGAACCTAACTGCTTTAGGAAGATTTTCAGCCAGTCTTCCCTATGTTAGTCTCAGCTTTACCTACAGTTTTAATGGTACCTGGTGCCACTAATTCCTGAGTCTTTGAAGGGTTCTCTAGTGTAAATCGGATTGATTTTCTGGTTTCCACTGTTGAATTAGTAGTCAACCATCTGCTTTCTAGCTTCCAAAATATTGTCATTGTGTCACTGTGGAAACGCCCTACCTGACACCTGATTGCAATTGCTCATTAAAGGTGCTTGGCATGGGAGTGACTTGTTTCACAGAAATAGGTAACTAATAAATATCTTTCTTATCTCTTCTAAAATTAATAACAAGCCTATAGATTTTCAGTCTGCTTTTCAATATCATATTGCTAATGTCATTAAGTATTCTTAAATATTCCACTGCCATCAAATATTCCTCCATTCCATCTCACCTACATCATATATTTTGTCTTAAAAGTAGGTATTTGAAAAACAATATCTCAACCCTAAAGGATGAATTCCCCTAGTGATGTTAATGTGGTGGTGGGAAAAAAAAAATGAGTGGAAAAGGCAAAACCAAAGTCTAGAAGTAAAATTAGATACAGAAATGAAAAGGCCTTCTCCACCTTTGCATCGTGTAGATAAGGCTGTCTCCTTCGAAAAGAATTCCATCCATTTCCTCATTCTTCTCTAGTGAATTTGCTTTCCTACCAACATTAGCAAAGAAAATAAATGTAATTTATCTTTTGTTTGTCCTGGCTCCTGATAGAGCACCTGGCACTTCCGAGGTTCACTGTCAGTGCTTTTGCTTTGGTAGATGGAGATTGTGAGTTGATTCAATGTATTATTTTTCTATTTGGGTTACTTATTAATATATTATTAATGTATTAATGCAATCTAGTTATTAACAGTATTAATGTAATCTAGTTATTAACACAGTATTAATGTATGGTATAATGTATTAATGTAGAAACAGTACATTAATGGTTATATTTAAGTATAAATGCATTGAAATAATTTAATGATTAATACATATTTATTATAAATCATGATTTAAGAATAATAATTTAATGTAATGCATTGTGAATACATTATAAATACATTGTAGTGATTTCATTGTAAGCATATGATATTTTAGGTGCACATACCAATCATTCCTTATAAAGTTACAAAGTGCTTTCTATGGGAAAAATGGAAAGTCAATTCAGAGGGCCAAGAACGTTCTTAAAAGCAATTTTTTGGAGCAATTCTAATTTGTATATCATGCAGCAGTTGGTCATTATTTATATGTTAAATGTCTTTAACTTTTATTTTGATTTTAGAATTTTCCAACTGCTTTAAATCTCACCCTATAACCAAAACTTCATGGAATCGGAAATGAACCCAAAATATGATCGTTCAGTTGGCTGCGACTCATTGCCAGGACTTCAGAAGCCTTTGTTTCCAGGTCCCTGCCATTGGCGGGGCCTTGAGAACCTACAATGTCTTTTAGTTTTATCCACTCCATCAGTTCTATTTTTGTGTCTCCATACTTAGCACACAGAGCTATCTTTATCCCTCCAGCTGACTGGCATGAGAGTCCCTAGGGCATAGTAGTTACACAGGATTATTGAAGCATACTTCCTACCCTTCAAATAAGACAATGCAGAATGCAGAAGAGACATCAGAAACGGTCACAATGGTAGAAGGAGAGTGTGTGTGTGTGTGTGTGTATGTGTGTGTGTGTGTGAATTGCTAAAGATTTCTTTCTTTGTACTAAGTTCTATGCACTATTAAGAGCACAGTATCTATAATGTTTCCTAGAAGTTCATTTTAGGCTATGTATTATAATCTGTTCCCATGCCTAAATTCACTTGGAAACATCAAGATAAAATAAAGTTTCTTATAATCATATAATCCAGATTTCAAAAATTGAGAGTTTTTTATAAACCTCTATTACCTTTATCCTCAATTCAGGAATCCATAGTTACGCAGCATTCCAGTTGATCCAACGAACAATCGGATTGTTCTAAGAGGCCAAAATTCAAAACTGTCAATCCTTTGCTTGCTTTTCAGCAGTTCAGTTGGAGTTGACAGCTGTAAGCGTGGCCTGCTGAATGCATCAGAATGGGGAAGACTGTTGAGTTCTCACCGTCCAAGCTTCACATGCTCTTTCTGTACTGGTGGGAGCAGTGCAGCTCTTCTGCTGGGGTTTGCGCTGCCCAGTACACTAGACACTGGGCATCTGAAGCTACTGAGCACGAGGAACAAGGCTCATCTGAACTGAGATATGCAACAAGCATAAACTACACATGGGATTTCAAAGTCTCAGCACCCAAAATGAAGAAGGTAAGGGATCTCATTAATAATCTTTTATATTGATTGCATTTTGAAATGATAATGTCTCAGCTGTATTGAGTTCAATAGATGAGATTTTTTTAAATTAATTTGTACCTGTTTCTCTTTACTTTCCTAATAGGCCACTAGAAAATATAAAATGACATTTGTGGCTCACATATATGACTCACTTTATATTTCTAGTGGACAGCACTGGTCTAGAGGCTGCCATAATAAATCACATGACCAGTCATTGGTCTTTTAAGATTGGAAATGAGAGCTGCTGCAGAATTTTACTCTAAATCAGGCTAATCAGAAGAAAATATGACCAGGAGTAAAGGTTAGAGCAGCCCCGGCTGGTTTAGTTTCCCATCCAAAGCATTGTAATAGTACCCAACAGGACTGTGAGGTCATGTCTATGGACACTGGTAGAGATAAATGTCACGCAGTGTATGTAATACCTGCCTTACTTAGCTCTTTCCCAGTTGATAACACATCCTTCATTTTCATCTTAGCTGTTATTAACTGTACTTATTTCACAGCATGGAAACAGGAGAGTGAATCATGAATTCACTTGTTTTGACTTTTTGTTGTTTGTTTCCCCCAACCATTGCTGCTAAAATGAAGATGAGGAATCTTTTCATAGAAAATAGAACCATGAATTTGATTTTTAAAAATGTAATGGAAAATAAAAACTTCTAAGATTCTATGTAGGAGCAACAGGTAACTAGTTGTTATTACAGGAGCATCATTACTGGACACGCGCACAGGGAGTTCACACTGACCCTGAATAATATACATGAAAAATTCAGTCCCAAATTCCTGATGTGGGATTACCAGATTACTGAATTAAAAACACATTGGGGGTCATTGCTGCCAGCAAAGAGTTGTATAACTGCTGGTAAAAACAATAGTGATTTCAGGAGTAGATTGAAAACAAAACAATAATATCTTTGTAATGTTCTGAAAGCGTTGCATGAATAGAACCAAGACAGGCCCCACTGCATTTCCCAGCCTGATTTGCTGACCATCTTGTCTGCCCATAATTGTTTTCTGCCATTCATTTCCTCCAATTGTCAATTATTACTAAAACAATTATGAAAAAAAAACCAAGTATCCGTCTTTGTTTCCTGTTGCTGATGAATACAGTGAAGTCATAGACCAGACTAGTGCATCATAATCTTTTCCATTACAATGAATTATGCTGTCACAAACAGGATACAGCTCTTTACAGGGCAGAGAAGCCTAAATGGGGCTGAATTAGCACAAACCTGACTGTCAGCCATGGCAGCAGGGAATTAGAGCACTGGGACTTATTTCTCCACTTTTTCAAAACATACTGATTTTTGTGCCTCATTTGAAAAGTAGTACATGCTTATCCTGGAGACAAAGTAGAAAATAAAAATCACCATTACCTCAACAACCAGAGAGTCTTATTATTAACATTTTGGTGTATGAATTTTTAAGTCTTAACTCTTTTTCGTATATACATTTATGATTTTTAAGAAAATGGGATCATTCCATGTATATAATTTTTGCCTTCTCTTTTTCACTTAACACTCAACTATGAAGTGTTTCTGATGCCATTAAATATTTTGAAGTAATTTAGTGGCTATATGAAATTCCATATTGAGGAATATTATTTAGCAATTCCCTTGTTTTGTATATTTGTCCAAAATTTGTCTGTTTCAAATAAGTTTTCTTTTACATACATTTTTGTCTCAATCTATGAATGTTTCCTTGGGATACATTCCTAAAAGATAGACTGTTTACTTTTCACTAAAGAATATATTGGATACTTTGAAATAAAATAAAATATTTAGAGTAAAAGATCTAGGAAACTTTTGTCACAGTTAAGGCACAGATGTGCATTAAAAATTTAATAACCAAACTTAATATACATACCTTTCCTAACAGGATACACAAATGAAATACTTTCAATAATTACAAAGTTTAAGGTAAATCTAAAATGGGTCTATCCAAAATGCCCTTCAGGCCAGCCAGCTGTAAGGGTGTAAATGATTCCATGATGTCCTTTCCAGAATCTCCTAGCACAGCTAGCTTCTAAACCTTTTAGGAGCCCACAGATGATTCTGCTGTGATTCTGTGACCTCTTGGTTTCCCAAGGAGCTTGCTTCTAGGCTGCCTGAGCTGTCCTTGACCTAGGCTGGGCATTGTTACCTGATTCTGCCACTAGAGGGCAGCCAGGGACAGGGAGAGGAGTTCACACTCTTGGTCCTGTTTTCAGCATAGTCTTTACTTCATGAGGTAAATGAGGAGAAATCTTAAAATGAGGCGCTAGAGGAAAAAGACAATTTAGGTAATAAATATTAAAATAAAGAGGTGTCTTCACCTCTGTGAGCCTCGGTTTTCTCATATATTCAGTAGGGCTGGCCATGGAACCTGCCCGTAGGTGGTTGTGAATAAGATAATGGATGTAAAAAGCTTAGCATATAGAAAATGCCCCATCAGTAGTGGGTGTTATCATTATTTCCGGCCCTTACCTTCCTCCTAAGCTATTTCTCATTTCCAGCTGCCCACTCACTATTTCCACCCAATTATCCCATCATTGCCTCAAATTGAATGTGTCTGAAACCAAAATCCTTGCCCCTCAACTCCCTGACCTACTGCTATATCTTGAACTGTTTCTTCGAACAGACCATGAAACATGACATCCTCTCTAACATGTCCTCTCCTCCTAAAACCATATCCAATTAGTTTGCAAAATGTGGATTTGTTCTCTAACCTGTCTTCGGCTAGTTGGTTTCTTTCTGTTGTCACCAGCACCCAGGCCTTGGAAGGTCCTGCCTTGAATGGGCAGATCTTATTGATGTCATTTCCCTTTCCAAAATCCTCAGTGGCTCCCCAGTGTCTAAAAATTAGATTCTAAATTCCTTGGTCTGGCATTACTGTCCCTCTGCCATCTGACCCCAGCCTCCTCCAGATGCTTCTCTCTTGCTCCATGTGTGCATTGCCCCTGCTCCTGTCAAGCTGTCCTGTCCAGCCACAGTTCCCTGGTAGGACTGCCAGATGTAGGAAATAAAAAACACAGGACACCCAGTTAAACATAAGTCAGAGAAACAACAAATATATTTTGTATAAGTATGTCCCATGCAATAGGTCTCATACACACATGTGCAATAGGACATCCTCTTTCAGAACGAGTATATGTTATCTGGAATTCACATGGAAGTGGAAGCCTGCATTTCATCTGGCAACCCAGGTACATTCCTATCTGCCTGTGCACACAGCTCCATTCTCGTCTTGGAAGTTCTTATCTCTTGCTATATCCATCAGATCTCCTTCTACCCTTCCTTCAAGGCTTAGCTCAAACCTCATCCCTCTGTGAAGCCTGCCTGGATGATGCCTTCCTTATCTGCACTCATCTACATCATTCATTTGGTTCCATACGTAGGTTGCCTTGTATCCCCCTATAGTTCTCTCCATGTAAATGTTGAGTTTATCAAAGGCAGAGGTTGTATTGTAAGTAGGAGAACTTAATAAATCTACTTCAGTGGTGGTGCTGCTGACCTGTAATAAAGGATGTGAAGGAATGAGAGTGTAGGAGAAAAAGAACCTGCAGAGGCTACTCATCTGGATTTAAGGTGCTCATAGACCCATGAAAGTCAATATGCAGCTCCCCCCCACCCACAGCATCAGTCCAGGTGGGTACGGCTGCCTGACCTTGGCACACTTCTCCCAACGCACCTCCCTCAGCACCTCCAAGTTGTGTATTACATTTGGTGACATCTAAATTTCTGAACATTCCACACTGTCTCTTCAGTAATCTGATTTCACTTATATTCAAAGGTGAGGGTCAAGGGTGACTATACAGTGTAACCTGTAAACATAAGTGGTTGTAGGAGCTATACTGGAAACCAGGAAATAAATTTCTGTTTAATTAATTGAGGAGCTTAAAAAATGACAATTTTTCCTTTTCAAAAAATCAGGCAACTCTAATAACTTAAAATATTCTCTGTGGCTTAAGAATACATCAAGAAAGCTGTGAAACTATTAGGCCATTCCCAAGAACTCTGTTTTAAGTAAGTGGTATTTCATGAATACATTTATAAGCATCTGTGGGCATCCAGAAATGAATGACGAACAGGACTTTTAAAAGTGAAAAAATATATATTCTTAGAATAAAATACGTAACTCGTAATTGTTTCTATTATTTAAGCCTGTAATAGTGTTTAAAACATTTTTATTCTCATGATGTAAACACGCAAATGCGTCAAATGAGAAATGTTATTTTGAAACTATAAAAGGAAAAAAAATTCAAGATCAACAGAAATCAGGATCAACTGTACACAACATCTCTAGCGCTAGACCCACGTGGAGCAGCAATTAATTAGACTACCTTAGATTTCACTTTGTGGAAATAATAAAATGGATTCAGAATTGACTTTGCCGCACTGGAGCGTCCTGGAGACAAGGGCTAAGAGTCTGTTTTGTTTCTTCAGACCCATCATATTTGTCCAGATTTTGTTTCCCTCTTTTTTTAACAACCTAAATTCAGCTAAGAAATACTGCTCTTTCTATTCAAGAATATTATACTCTGCTGTTTCCATGGAATGAATTATAATTTTCTAATCAGAAGAAAATAACCCTTAAATTCTTCCAGGAAAGAGAACAGCCAGTGAGAGCCACACTGAGACAGAACTGAGAGTGGCCTCCTGTGTTCGCTGCAGTCTGGCCAGCTCAGCTTTTCCAGCTTCCAGCTCTGCTATCTTCTTACGACAGATTCTAAACATACCAATCTCAAACTGGGATAAGCCAAAATAACAGCAACACATCTCCTCCTGCTCTTCCTCTTCAATAAACCACCAGAACCTCATTCCTTTGACATCGTGGTGACATTACTCAAGTTTCTCTAGGACACAAATGTGGTATTATCGGCAATAGAGGCAAACATGGTGCATCATCTAAACAAACGCACTTGTCTGATGGCAAGGAATGTTAAATGAAGTTGGAATGTCCCTCGGAGCTTTCCAAGCTTTTGTGGGCAGCATCAGCTGCTCTTGGATTTTATCCATTCCCTTTCGACCTTTCCACTTCCAACCCAGGGACATTTTTTCAGATCACTCAGAAAATGTATGTTGAATGACTGTTTTGAAATAATAAGTTAAATGCAAATAATGATTGTGAACAGTTTCTGTCACTGGAGTTGCTAAATACTGTTTTTTGTGCTTCTAGAAGGTTTTCCTTAGTCTGAAAATAAATGTTCAGGAGAAGCTTATCATTAAAAAATTTAATCTTCACTTAATTTTATACAAAATTTAAATTTTAGTTAAAATAACTTTTCTAAAATAGACCTTTGCTTGAGGGCCTGCTTATAAAATATATTCTAAACCAGTATTGATTAAAAAAAGTAAATGAATTCTTAATCAGTACTTTGCAAAGGGTAGAAAAACAGACAAATATCAAGAAATTATCTTTCAGAAAGGACCTTCTATGAAATTATGTAAACTATTTAATTTCCTGGTGATAATGAAGCCAAAGAAAACTTAGTGGAGATAAAGCTATCTTAAGAAAATCACTAGCTAAAAAATATGTATTATTGTTAAAAACCAAAGATGTCATATCACTGAGGCTGATTTCTACGTTTCTTCAGAGATATAAGTAAAGCTTTTGAGCCCTGCATGAGGATCTGCCCTCCAGTTATATACACCATGTCTGTGGCTGATACCCACAGTGCGTGATGTGCATGTATACGCAACAATGGATGGTCTGGAAAAGGGCACTTACCTTAACTCACAGACATGGGATCATTTCAAGCTCATCCTTCTGTGGAAGACTCTCTCGTTCCGCTTCACTGACTCCTGCCCAGCTTCTCTTCCACGTGTCTAAACACCCAGAGATTCCTGTTTTCTCTTCCAACCTGCTGCATTCACCTCCATTGCCCAAATCCAGTTCAGAAGTGGGGAGAGGGGAAAAAATTGAATTTGCAAGCTGTTTACGCCTCACGACAACAGTGAAGCTGCTAAGCTTTGAGCTCAATGAATTAGAGGTTGTTTGGCTAAATGGCAGGCAGACTTCCTCCTATTCTTTCTGAACTTAGTTTTCCTGCCTCCAGCGGAGCTTTTTCCTTTCCTGGGCTATAAATAGGCTGGTCGCAAGAGTACAGAGGAAAGAAGAAGGCAGGAAATGCATTTGATTTCAAAAAGCAGTCTTAGGTGTGTGTGTGTTTCAAATGAACACCAATAAACAAGTTAAGGAAAATTCAACTTTGGTGTGTGTACCATTGCCAACATTTTCTTTAATTTCCTGTAACCTCGGTTTGGCTATATGTTGTCATTTCCCATAAGCAAAGCTTGGGTTTGGAGATGTCTCATTTTGTATATAAACCATAAACAAACCTACATCTAAGCCTTCATTTTTCAAAGGAGTGCCATAAGAATCAAATTTCCAGGGGGAAATGAGGAAGGGGGTGGACAAGGGGGGTTACCATAATTGTTTCTTTTCATTCAAAAGGAGGTGAAGCAGTACTTTTCAAGGCAAGGTTCAACAAAAGGAAAATGTCAGGTGAACAAGAAAAGCAGATATTTTTGCTTGAAAGAATGTATAATGTTGAATTTATAAACCGTCTATCATTTATCAACCAGCCATTTGTACTAAATTAATAGATTGTCCATAGTCTTACTACTCAAAGTTGTTTAACTTTTCTCATAATTATATGCAACAACAACAACAAAAAATAAAAGCTAGGTGTCATTTTTTACATGTCAGATTGATCAGAATTTCAGATTTTTGTGATACCATTGAAGTATGGTGAAATCAGCATCCATAGAATAGTAGATGGAAGTGTGAACTGGCATAAACTGTTGATACAGGGCACTTCTTGACTTCTTTCAAAATGTTAAGTGAACATTCTCTAACAAGATACTTAAATATGGTTGATTCTGCAAAGTGGGAGTGGAGATCTGGAATGGGGGACAGTTTCGTTTCTGATATACGTATTTTGTGCTCTTTTATCTTTTATACTGTGTATGCCATGCTTTAAAAACTTATTAATTTTAAAGATAGAATTTTAAAAACTTATTACTTAGAGTCCTTCATAGGATTCCATTAGTTATCTGTTTATTTTCTATCATCTACCTGTTGATCACTCTACACTTAACTGTCTCAACCAGCTTCTCTTTACACTGAGGTAACACTTTGAGAAGCAATACTGGGATATTTAGAGAATCTCTGGACAGGAGGGGCTACTCAGGGCGCCGTCCACAGACCAATAGCATCAGTAGCACTTTGATCAGCATCTCCAGGGCAGGGGCCCAGGAATCTGTATTTTCACTCCAGGTGGTTCTGATACTCATTAAAGTATGAGAAGCACCAGTCTATCGGATTCTTTTGTTTCTTTGTTTATTAATATTCAACCCTCTAAAAAGAGTCTGAGCATACAGCAAGGTGACTAGAGTTAATAATACTATATTGCATATTTGAAAGTTGTTGAGTAAGTAAATCTCAAAAGGTCTCATCACCAGAAAGAAAAATTTGTATAACTATGAATGATGGCAGGTGTTAACTAGATTCATTGTGTTGATTTCACAATATGTACAAATATCAAATAATTATGTTGGACACCTGAAACTAATATAATGTTATATGTTAATTATACCTCAAATAAATAAACAATTAAAAATTTGAGACACTGATTTTATGCAAGAATAAGGATATTTTTAAAACACTTTTGTTTGTATATATATTTTTTACTGAAGTATAGTCAGTTTACAATGTTGTGTCAATTTCTGGTGTACAGCACAATGCTTCAGTCATACATGAACATATATATATTCATTTTCATATTCTTTTTCACCTTAAGTTACTACAAGATATTGAATATAGTTCCCTGTGCTATACAGTATAATCTTGTTGTTAAACACTTTTAATGCCACTGACTACTATTTAGAAGGCTAGAGGAGTTCTTACACATAAAAGTTAAAAAGCCACACTAACTTCCCAATTACTTTGGAGGAGCTACCAAAGTAACTGCAAGGCAAAAGCAGTAGAAAGAGCAAATGATGGAGAGACGAAAGCACTCTCTCATTTGGGGGTAGTCATGATAAAAAACATACATTCAAAGCAGGCTTTACTAACAGCTATGTTGGAAAATTATAAGTTGCCTGAAATAAGACAAAACCAAAGAAAATATGAAGAAATTTAAGTCTCTAAACAGAAACAAAATGTTCCACTCCCCATTTTTGTTTAATGATTTGATTTCAGTTTTCTGGCCCAGCACCTCTTGTCCATTCACAGCCTTAATGCAAAGCCCTGCAGATGAGAAACAATGAGTTGAACAATGAGCTCAGCCAGAGCTGGTGAGGGAAAAGCGGGAGTGTCTGCCTCCCCCAGCACAGATGGGGAGGAAAAGAGTCCTTTAGAAAAACAAAAAGAGAGAGAGAAAAAGGAGTGAATGACCTCGTTGTAACAGCAGAAAGGAAGAAGGAAGTCCATGGTGGTCGGGCTGTAACAGCTGCAGTGTATTCAGGTGGCTACAAGGTACACGAGTTGACTTTGGCAAGAAAATGACTGGCAACCAGGTAGTATGTTTCTAGGAGCAAAGCATCCTCCCACATGAGAAGAATGAGCTCTTCTGAGAAACTCCAGGTCCACTTACCAGGCTTTCATTGTTCTCTGAAAACTTTCCTTCTCTTTTTGTGGGGAATTATTTTACTTCTCAAAAAGAGCAACTTCACACCCTCCCGACATAGCCCGTCTCTAGAACTGAAGCTTTAAAACATTTTTGGAAACAGAAAGGCTCTGTACTCTTAATCTAAAATTAACGATAGACTCTCTTAAAAGGCATTAGGGGGAAAAAGTCAAAGGCCTCACGAGGAAAGGTATGTGCAAATTTCTTCAGCTATTTTGGTTCTGCAAGTGGAGGAAAACACATTTTTTATTTCAGTCACCTACAAAGAATTTCAATGAATACAGTATAAAGGAAACCCAAGCAGAAGTCCTCAAGGAAAATGCAAAAAAGTCTGTGTATTATTTCTCAAATGACCCCGATGCACAGCATGTATCTGAGCCTGTATGCCTTGTAAGTATTTTAAATAATAACCTTTGTTCACAAAGTGCAGAAGTTCTAGGTGTTACCAAAGTGTGGGGAAACTGTTCCTTTGACTTGAATGGTTGTATCATACTAATAAACATAAATCAGACCTGTTGGAATGTCTAATCCAAAGGACACAGGTAAAGGATGGGTCTCTAAATTTTAGCAGCAACATTGAAAAGATGGTTGCAAGTTAGGAAGGAATTCCACGTTGTAAGATAAAATATAAAAGTTAACAACTCTTTAAAGGAACTAGAAGACTTAGTGGGATAAGAGTGAAACTTCTCCATTAATTTTAGTGAAATCACATTGTGTTCATAAGTAGCTTATTTGTACTTGGCCTAACTGTCAGTAAACAAGAAAAAGTTACTTTGCAGAATTGCAATAATCTTGGCACAGATGAAACAGTTCACCATATCTCCCAGCAGAAGCCCAGCCTTGGTTAAAATTCAGTGGGAAAATCAAAACCAGACTGCCCTCCCTGGATTTGGCTATGGCCTTGATTGGTATTCTGTCACTTTGTCATGTACCTAAAATAAAATAGTGCTAGTTTCCAGGTAATGATGATTAAAAAAAATAATAATCTTGAGATTCTCTAGTAATAAATGCCTAGAGTTTATCAGTTTCGTCAAGACTAAAATCTGATGTCATAATAACTGACGGAAATTCTAATTGATGTTGTGGTAAAAGTTTTTCTATTAATTTTGAAACATACACACTTTTCATTGTTTTTGTCAGTTGTGTGTTCTTTTGGGGAAAAACCTTTGGACTCAACCTAAAGTGGTTCATGAAGCTAATCACTGATGGAGGCAGGAAGAAGCAAAACCATCACTGGGAGGAAAATATGCAGAAAAAACAGATCATTATAGGGACCATTCAAGGCACACTTCTGAAGACAGGAAGATTGCCATGGGCTCCAAGAGCACTGGTGTCCAAACAGTACCTTATTTTTGTGCAGCATTTGGAAAGAGGAAGAGAAGGAAGTAGGAAAAAAAACATGGCAGTGAAATTGACTAACCTATCAAAGATTGAAATGTGTTGCTTTGGCAGACACTCTGTTCTGGTTGAGGCCAAGTGGTAGGCTGGTTGCTAATTTAATAGTTCATACAGTTTCCTTGCTTGCACAGTAGATTAGTTTGAATTCATAATAGAGTCAATACACTCTGTAATCCCCAGAAACATATGATTATACAATTAATGAAAAAAATATAAACTGAGTTTATATTGATGTTGTCAAGGTGAACACAATCACAAGCTTTAGAATTCTTACATAAAGTTTGGGGTGCAAATTCATCCCAATTAGATGCAGCAAGTTAAAATAACTGAGTCTTCTGGTTGTATCCAATATGACCAAAATACTCTCTCCCTTGCTGGCTTGAAGAACCAACTGCCATGGCGTGAGCTGCCTCTGGAGAGCACATGGCAGGGTACTGAGGGCAGCCTCCTTCCAACAGCAAGCAAGAAACTAACGCCTTCAAGCCGTCAGCCTGCAAAGAACTGGATGCTGCCAACAACACATGAGCTGGAAGCAACTCCTTCCCCAGTAAAGCCTCAGATGAGATGAAAGCCCCAGCTGATAACTTGATTGCATCTTTGTAAGACTGAATCAGTGGATCCAGCTAAGCTGTGTCTGGCCAGGCAGGCTATAGGAGAGTCTCCTATCATGATGGTTAACAGCTATGGGTAAGGTCATCATATACACATAACCATGTATATCCTGTCACCTTTGCTGCATTCTGTTAGTTAGAAGCAAATTGTAGGTCCTGCCCATTCTCAGGGGAGGGGGACAGAAGGGTGTGAATACCAAGAGGCAGGGGATCATGGGGGCCACCCTAGGGTCTATCTGTGACAATGGGTAACCAACCTAGAAGGAAGAAACAAGTACCCATAATACCAGGTGGATTTCTAAAGGATGGCTAGGACAGTGTTATCCACAAGCAGAATAGACAAAACAACTTCTTAAATTTTCCTCCTTCAAAGCAGTGGGAAGTGTACTGCCTTTCAAGGGAGAAGTAAGTCATCTTTCTACCATCATACACTCTTGGGCAACTCAGTGACCTCAAAGCGCTCATGCTCCATCTCTGAGGTCCTTTCAGTTCTAAGCTTCTGTGACTTTGGACCTGCCTTTTCAAGGCTCTCAAGACATTTTGGAGTGCCACAAATCCTGGTTGTATTCTTGCAACTACAACTCATTTGCTGACTATTGTGTTACTTTTGACACCTTAATACAGGTGGAAAGAGAAAATATATAATAGATTAGTCCCTTAGAAAAGTTAAAAGCCAGATCATTTGGGTGTTATTATTTGATCCAATTTTTTATTTTCCATTTGAATGTTCATATTTCTAAAGCATGATGTCATTCTAAAAATACATGGAGATAAAACTATTATGCAATTTACTTTATACAGTCAAATTTGGGGCTAAAAACTGTTCTCTGTGGGGAACAAGTTACATTTCACATTACACCCAAGTAATATTGAGTGTATCAAGAAATTACTTTGGTAGTATAAATTCATAGAATCTCAGGGTTAGATAGAGCCATCATAGACATTTATCTAACCATCCATCTAATGGGCAAAAATCCTCCAGAACACGAAGAACAAATTGTCTTATTAATTTCTAAGTAAAAAGACTGTCATTGCATATTTTTGTGATATCGTAAATGTAAATGACTATTAAAAATAAAATTATGAATTTAATATGAATCAGGCAACTCCAAATTTCTTTGCTCACTAGATAAATGAAACTTTCCTTCTCTTCACACAATAAATTAAATTCTAAAGTATATGGAATTTTAAAAATATATTCACAGTTATTCTTTTGTGGACAGACTACACAATGAAATACATCATAAATGTCTTCTAACACTTCATTGAGAAAAAACTGAAAGTTGTAAATCAGATTGAAATTAGGAATGCTTCATTTCCATTTAGAGGCTGAAGAGGGATAAAAAGTTCAAAAAGGAAATGATTTTTTTATAGCTATATGAGATCAGAGACTCTGAGAGTCTGGGTTTCAAAACACTAAACACTAAAGCCATATTTTTGGAGCTAGCCTCACATTATAGCTCCTTATTATATGGCTTGCTCAAATACATATTAATGCACAATTAATTCTGAAAGAAACCACATGCTACAGATTGTATTTTATTAGGACAAGTCCAGCCAAATACTTTTTTTAACTCTATTTTTTTCAACCACATGTAAGTCCCTACTAAGTACAAAGCTTTGAGATTGAGCCTCTAGAAGGAAAAATAAAATTAAACACTTGGTCCTTGCCTGAGAAGCAGCATACCTTCTAAAGCAGAATTTCTCAAATTGTGGTACAATGACAGCCTGTATCAGCATGATGCAGGGTTTATTTAACATGCAGATTTCTGGGCCTCAGACTCAGAGGATTTCTAATTCAGTAGATCTAGGGTTAGCCTTGGAATATGCATATATAATAAGCCTGTGATTGTTATTGCACACTGAAGTTTGAGAACCATTGATCCAGGGATCAAAACATACGTTCTTTTTTTTTTTTCTTTTCCTTAGGGGAAAGCGCGAACACAAGCCCCTACTACCACAAATTACGCAGACAAGTTTCCCACATTTGGGGAAATCGCAGGAGTCAGCACATCCAGAGTACAATGGATGAGCCTTACCCTGGGAAAACCACCTTCATGATCATGATATTTCCCCTGCCAGGTAAGTATAAAACATACATTCTTAACTCATACAAGAGAGTGACTCAAGGGAACAAGTTATGCAAGTATTGAGTGAATTCTGATTATAGCTGTAGCCAACACCAAGGAATACCTTAGAGTGTAAACTTCTTTTACAGCATTTTCTAATTAGTGCCTATTGGTAGCAAATTTAATTTGTGTTTCTTAGAAAAAATCTGGATGGAGGGACCATTTGTCTTTTTCTGGGTGCTAAATTTTTTTTTTTTTGGCATTTTTTTTTTCCTGGTGAAAAACACCTAACATAAAATTTACAATCTTAACAATTTTTAAGTGCACAGTTTGGAAGTGTTAAGTATATTCACATTGTTGTGAAACAGATCTCCGGAACTTTTGTATTTGCAAAATTGAAACTCTGTACCCTTAAGACAACAACTCCTTCTTCCCACCCTCCTAAAGCCCCTGGTAACTGCCATGCTACTTTCTGTTCCTATGATGAAGGGACCATTTTTAAAACTTGATCTAATGACAAAGTGTCAAGTCTGAGAACAAAAAGAGCAAGGAGAGCTGAGTCCAAACATCAAAATCAGGGGTTAGATTTAAGAAATGAGATCATAAAGCAGAAAGAAGGAGCAAAGCAAAGACAGATGGATGTAGAAGCAGAGGCGCTTCAGGATGGAGCTGGTACAATCTGGCCATCTGGCGGTGGGTGTTGGGTGCCAGGGAGATGTGCTCTCTGAAGTCAGATATGAACTATCAGCCACTGTCAGATACCAGATAATCCTCCTCCATCTCTGATGAACAAATGACTATGATGAAAGTAGATGAGAAGAAGTTTAGAGGATGAAGACTGGGGATTATAAAGGATATTTACTACCTCCAAAATTTGCTGCAGACTTGGGAGATGGGCAAATCTGTGATAAAACCCACTGTGATAGTTTACTAGGACTGGTGTGGTTCAGGTGGGCCTTGAGACATTGTGAGGCTCTGCATTCTGGGCACAGATATCATTACAATTAAGTGTCAAAGGCACCATGCCAGATGCAGAGCCTTCAGAATTCCATACTGAAGGGCCATGGTTAATGCTTTGAATAGGCCGTGATCTTCCAACAGGGTTGGGGAGATAGCCTGAGGGAAGTCAAGAACTTCCCTATATGAATGTGGTCCCCAAGGCATTAAACTAATCAACCTGGAGGCCTAGACTTGCCTCCTACTGTGTATGCTGGGGAGGCTCTGAAGCTCATCCAAGCTCTAGGACAGGAAGCAGGGAAAAGTAGAAAGAGCCTGCACTTTGGAGCCAGACACACCTAACTTCAAATTCTACTGCTGCTTATCATCTGGATGACCTTTAAACCATCCAGATATCAATTTCCCTATCTATACCTCAAATTCTAACAATAACTAACTAGTGGACAAGAACACGGGTCAAATGCTGTGTAATGTGAAGATGCTCTCCTGGTGCAGAGGCACAACTTCTCTCGATGAAAGCATCCTGGTAAGAATTGAATGTGATTAAGTGTATGTGTATGTGTGTGTGTGTGTGTATATATATATTTTATATATATATATTATATATATATAGTAAATGCCATAAAAATACATTTTTGTCATCGTGCACACTCTTCCCCAATAAAAATTTAATTTGACAATGTAATAACCAAATATATGGATGATTATAAACATTATTCATTTTATAGATACATTAAAAAAAAGAATTCGATGTGGTAAATTTCCTGAGGTTGAGAATGAACAAAGCGGGCAGGGAGGTATATGGAAGCCTGAGAGGTCTGTGGCTTGCGCCGCTAGGTTATTGGGCTCCCTAAGTTATGACCTCATTTTCAAAACAGCATGGTGGCCCAAGTCATGGCACCAAGGGTAAGTGTCTTAAGTGGGCCATTATCTCCATGACATTCGTTAGCCTTCACACCCAGAGTCATCCCAAATAAGCATACAATATAAGTAAAACTAGAATTCTTGTTCTGCAAAAGCAGCTTAATGACAAACTCCCTAGCTCCGCCTCCCAATTCAACAGCTACTCCCAAGCCACACGTGGAAAATTTGATGCTTTTAGGTGCCTCTGATTCTACCATGACTTGAACCTGGAGGTGGGCACTGATTGCTCTGACCTCTGTGAATAGGACCTGACCAGTCTTATTTTCCCAGCAGCGGATGTGTGCTGCTGCAGTCCCCATATAGGATGTGGCATGTTGCAGCACAATGGATGGACAGATATGTGCCCACCTGGAGGTGGCAGCAGAGAGTGGTGACTGTAACCAGCTGCTATGGCTTACAGTCTGCTCCTGGAGCTGTGTAGGCTCAACAAGGAAACCAGCTTTTCAAATAGCAATCCCCATTCGTCTAGATTTGGACTTGGTGAGTTCCAAGAGCAGCTTGCAAAATGATGCCTAATGTATATTGTATATGGTCATAGAGTCAGACACATCTGGGAAAAAAAAACCTTTTTTGCCTTGTGGCTCTTTGTGTCTACTGCGAGGACCAGAACTGTCTTGAGACCAAAGTTGTGAGAGCACTTACTCAGTGTGTCCTCAGAATTACTGCCTGAACGTTGCAGAGTACTAATCCCAGTGGTCTTCAAGGCTGGTCCATCTCATGGCATCTCAACACCTCCACGTAGATGATCCTGGGCATCTCAAACTCATCATGTTTAAGACTGGATTCTATCTCCTTCAGTTTTCCCTGTGGAAAGTAGATAAGAAGCACTAACTTTTTTCAATGTAGCCACTAAAACCAGGAATATTGTGTCATCCCAGAATCTTCCCTTCTTCCTTCTCTCTTATGGGCTTCAAACTGTTTGGATAATTTATGTGGCGTATCAGTGAAAAAAGATGGAGTTTTATTGCCTAATTGGGAACAAAAATCAGTAAAAAGTAAATCTGGGAAAGACTTTTAATTCAGATGTCTCTCTTATAAGGGAATCCTGAGCATTGAGAAAATGAGAGTGGGGCTGGTAATTAGGATCATGGGGAGAGAATTCTGAAGAGCTCTATCTCTGATCTGCAGGAGAAGTTTGTGAACAAAGATGCTAAGAGTTGTTTGACTCCTGTTGCCTTATTCTGAAATGCAGAAGTCCTTGGGCAGGAAACCTTGTGGAGGGTATAGACTAAACCATCCTGTCATTGTCAGCCCCACAAGTGGCTGAGCAGCTGGAGCAGAAGGAATTTGTTTTATTGTATTGTTTTGTTTTTGTCTTAAAGAGATATCCTTCTTAATATTTATAGTAAAGTCTGGAATAAAGATGCTTAAAGTATGCAAACTTGAAAGAAGATGGCAACTATACTAGATTCTCAGAATCAATCTCAAAAGAGTTTGACAGGCTAGAGTAAAGGGACAAATGACGGAGAGTGAAATTAATAGGAGCAAAGGTAAAACTGCACTGAGGCCAAAAAAAAAAAAAAAAAACCGCTTTTTACAAGTTCAAAATGGGGAGACTTGGCTTAAGAGCCCATAATTTTCAAACTTGTTATTAATGTTACATTAGTCAAGGTACGCTAATTGCTATAATTACAATTTCCAAGCCTCAGTGGTTTTAAGATATCCTAGGGAGAAAAAAGTGCCAAGAGGACGGATAGTCCTGGCTCAATCAGTTGATTGCTTCTAGCAAGTCTTCAGACATTCCACTAACGTTTGCCCAGAAAGGGGATTTTCAGATAATATCTCATTTTAACCAAGTTAACAGTCATATCGAAAATATGACTTACAAAGATTTCTGCCAAATAGTAGCAGGTGAAAGAGACAACAGCAAAATGAACCTAAAGAAAATGGTAGAGCAAACCTTTCTACTCTTGAGTGCAAATCAGCCACATTATAGTAAAAAGAAGGAGGAGGAAGGGGAAGAGGGGAGGAGGAGGAGGAGGAAATTAAAACAGCAAGAAGTAGTTTCTCCAAATCAAAAATTACTGAGAAGGCCATTTAAAATATGGATTTACATCCACTTACATTAGTGGACTTATCCACTAATGATAAAATTCTCTTTAGTTGGCTAATTCTCTTTAGTTTTGAGATATTAACTAGTAATAAGAATTCTGGTGATTAGCACTACATTTAAAAGCTAAGCACCCAGAAGAGGAAGACAAATTTCAGCAGTTTTTCAGAGATATTTAAAGTTATGTGGAACAAATCCAGTTCTTGACAAATCTCATGAAACCTACTGATAATTGCTTAGAAGCCTCTTTTGAGGTTTTTATACTTTATAATGAAGGATCAAAAGTCACAAACCATTAGGGTCTCTACTTCATCCTGTCTCAGTAAAAAAAGGTTGAAATAATTATATAACAAAAGACTGACAAACTTAAAGACAATTCCTTTGTCAGCACATTTTTGGGGAAGCCACATAAAAAAACACTGCTAAAGAGATGAAGAAACAAATATTAGAACAGATTACTCAGTATTGGCCATGCATTTGGGTGAAAGAACAAATGTTTGTAACATGTCTCCATTTATGGTACTTGTTAGATGTATGGTACTATGTCAAGAATTACATTCCCAAAGAACTGGGTTTTAGGGAGGGCGAGTGAGGCATTTAAAAAATTTTTACTGAAAAATCCTACTGAAGAATATCCCAATGATAAATGATTTTGTAAATGAAAACAGTATTTTATGGTAAACTTGTTGAAGTGTAACCACTGAATTCAGAAGAATAAAAGATATTCCTGCAGAGGAATAAGAGGAAGGATTTCAGGAAAACTTGACAGGAACGTTCATCTCTGTGGTGTTCATCCAGTGTTTCATTCTTTGGGAAGCTAATGCAGTGAAGAAATTGGGCTTTAAGTGCACATGATACTACCTACTGTCACTGATGTGGTTAGTTTTAATGAAAACCTTTAATAAAGTAGAACTTCACAAGATTGTAAGGAGATAGAGAGTCTGTTGAGATTGAAAAGCCATTTTCTTCGTTTACCTAATATTGTTTCCTTCCCTTCCCTTCTGCAGGCATGGTTCCCAAGAACATTCCCTAATTCAATTCCTGTGTGATAGATCTGCTTCCCAGGAAACTCAGCTTGCAACAATGGCAGAGGTGGTCCTAGAAAAACAGGGGTGGTCCAAGATGCCCGTATGGGATTCCGAAGCTGCTACCCAGCCAGCCAGCTAGCAGTGAGGACTGTGATCATCAGAAGGAGGAGGGCTGCTGCTACATAATGGAACAGAGAAGAATGTGATGGGATCCTGGTGATCCGCTGGGGTGCCTCCTGACATTCCTTTGCTCATCTTGATGATAGATGGACAAACACAGCAGTCATGCTTAAGAAAGACATGGAGATCAGGAGCTCAGAGATGTCAGAAATGAAGATATGGGTCATACTGAAAGGTAAGCCATCTACTCAGCAATGATGGTGGCTGAGAATGAGGCAATCTAAAATGGGTAGTAGATAAATATCAGTTGTGGCTCCAAGTACTTGGGCTCTGATTGCTTATAGTCAGGGCCATATTTTATCCTACTAACCTTATCCATTTCCCCCAGGAAAAGAGTTCCGACAGGATCTTGGAGGAACTCTTCCCAGAATTTATATGGAGAAATGGATCTGAGTAGTGCAAATGGTGGACCATAGTAGAAACTGTGATGTGCTCTGTCCCCTTGAAGACTGAAGGACTTATTCACCCAGCTATTGAGGGCACTATTGGCTGACAGTCATCAGAAATTACTCTAGGCTGGAGAATTCTGTCTTGTGCAAAGTTATGCCTCCTTCCCCAGGGCAGCTCAGCTCCATTAACTAGTCAGTGTATAATACAAAGGCCTAAACCCCTCACCTTATCTCAGGACAACATTAAAGGGCATTATAGCTTCAGGGTCCCCAAAGGGTTGGCTGAGCCTTTGCTGATACTACATGACAGTGCAATTTTTAATTCTGTCCAATACTGACTACTTCTTTCTCTTCCTTTCTGCAATGTTGATCCCGAGAGTGCTTCCTATAAAAATTCCTGCACACTAATCTCCATCCCAGATGCTTCCTGGGAAACCCACCCTTCAACAAGAACATTATTGGGACACCTGATGAAATTTGAATATGGACTCTTGATTAGATAATGGATTATACCAACATTAAACTTCCAGATTTTTCACCATGTATTGCATTTATATAAGACAATGTTTTTGTTCTTAGGAAACATACTGAAGTAAATAAGGATACAAGCACGTGATATCTACAACTTAGTCTCAAATGATTTGGAAAAAATTGTACATGGAGAGACAGAGGATCAGAGAGAAAGAAGAAAATAGTGCAAGTGTGAACAATTTGCAAATCTTGGTAAAGAGTATGGGAGTTACTTACACACTTCTTGAAACTTTTCCGTAAGTTTGAATTTATATCAAAATAAAAAGTTTACTAAAGTAAAATAACCAGACCCCTCTCTCATCCCATTCTCAGAGATTCTGATTCCCTTGGGCACTAATATACTGCCAACACTCAGTGCTAGTCTGAAGGTGTTCAATAAATATTTGTAGAATAAGTGAATGAGTACCCTTGGAAGTTAAAATAATGATGATAAAAATGATAATGATCTCCATTTTGGATATGGAGACTTTTTTATTGAAGTATAGTTGATTTGCCATGTTATGTTAGTTTCTGCTATACAGCATAGTGATTCAGTTATATATATGTGTATATATATGTATATAATTCTTTTTTACATTTCTTATCATTATAGGTTATAAGGTATTGAATATAGTTCCCTGCACTAAATAGTAGGACCTTGTCGTTTACCTATTTTATATACAGTAGTTAGTATTGGCAAATTCCAGATTCTTAATTTATCCTTCTCCCTCTTCCCACTCTGGTAACCATGTTTGTTTTCTATGTCTATGGGTTTGTTTCTGTCTTATAAATAAGTTCATTTGTGCCAACTTTTTAGATTCCACATATAAGTAGTATCATATTTTTCTTTCTCTTTCTGGTTACTTCACTTAGAATGACAATCTCCAGGTTCATCCATGTTGCTGCAAATGGCATTATTTTATTCTTTCTTATGTCTGAGTAGTATTCCATTGTACAAATACACCACAGCTTCTTTATCCAGTCATCTGTTGATGGGCATTTAGGTTGCTTCCGTGGCTTGGCTATTGTAAATAGTGCTGCTGTGAACACAGGGGTTCATGTATCTTCTCGAATTAAGATTTTCCTCTGGATATATGCCCAAGAGTGGGATTGCTGGATCATATGATAAGTCTATTTTTAGTCTTTTGAGGAATCTCCATACTGTTTTCCATAGTGGCTGCACCAAACTGCATTCCCACCAACAGTGTAGGAGGGTTCCCTTTTCTCTACTTGGATATGGAGACTTTTGAGTGCCTATGAGTCTTCTTTTGAAAGTCTGCTCTAGGGATTGTATAACCTTTCGTTCAATTCTGAAGGTAACCAGTGAAAAGATAACTCCTGTGTCCTTTTTTGAGACCATTATTCTCTCTCATATTTAGAAGTCTGAAGTCCCCATGAGACCTTGTGTAATCAATAGCTCATCACTTTGGACCTAATTTGATTTTAAAATGGCATAGTGACTGAGTATTACCCTTAACTAATGGAAAAGTTGCCTGACTTTTGTGGTCCTACAAATTTCTCTATCCTGTTTTGACTGCAATACACACAATTATCTTTACTTTTTTATTTTTTATTTTTAAATTTTCGAACTTTAGCCTAACACATCATAGGCATATCACATTAAAAGTGTTCTGGTAAAAGCTAACTCTAAAAGGATGGCATTTTTTAGTTGGACAAGGAGGACTAGCTAATGAGTAGAAAAAATAAGAAAAAGGGGAAATTCAAGGATTGTTACTGCCATCCAGTGGTGGTACTCTCAGACAAACATGATACAAAGCCCATCATTAATCTCTGTTTGCCACTGCAAAGTCCCAAATGCCATTCATTCAAGCTTAGGGACCAAACTGCCATTCTAACTTGGCATGAAATTTGTATTATGTTTCCCTGATCTTAAAGTAATGACTTCAGTTGGTCCCATTGTATGCTGAGGCAGATCATAGGCATCCATAGCAACCAGTTTACTCCAGGAGTACACTCAATGTGGGGAGAATCTGGTCCATGAAAGCCCTTGTCTTGATGACACCAAACTCCTGCCCTGTTCTCCCCGGTTCACCCTGTTTACAGATCCCTATGGAGAGGGAACAGCACTGATTCACCTTTCAGTCCCTACTGGACATTTCCAAGTCATTTTTCACCTGCGCTCTTACAACTATGAGCTCCTACATTGACTGTTTAGAGCCCATGGAAATTAGAAAAGGAATTAGTCAAAGCTCAACTCATTGATTTTAACTCAGCAAGAACCTTTGCCTACTGAATAAAAAGAAAAGAAAAGAAAATTTAGATTTAGAATAAAAGAAAAAAATTGGCCCAAGCATATCATGTAAATTTTATACAAAGCATATTTTTGGCCTTGGCAAACACCATCCAGTTTACAGTTTAATGTTTCCTACTTTTAAAACTCACATATAGTGTTCTCTGTGCACTAATGATGTGGCCTGTTAACCAAAGTTTGACCTTTCTGGGCTGTAAATCCAAGCCCACCCACCAGCTTGTCCAAAGTCATAATCTCTGGCAGTGATGTCATTCCTTGACACTAAAAACAAACACCACCCAGATCTGTTTCCTTTCTCCTGCAGGTTTGAAGTCCATTGTAGAGGTGCCAAAGGGTAGGGGCTCAGGAGACCACAGGGCTTTGCTTGTGCCCACTGGTTTGAGCGGCTGGCTTCTAGGGACTGGCCCAGATCAAAAAAAAAAAAAAAGAAAAAGAAAAAGAAAACCAAACCCAAAAACAAAAACACCAAAAACCACCTCCAGAGAATGCTGTGCAAGCTCTGCTTATGTAATTCATGAGAGTGTGAAGACCAGAGCAAACAGTTGCCATCCAATAAAAGGTCAATATATATATTGTATTTACTGGCAGCTAAGATATGCCAGTTTCACAAGGAAATTTGGTGGGGGTAGTGGGGAATGTGGAGGGAAAAAATGAAATAGTTTTCATCTCACTGGTTTTAAAGAGAGTTTTACATGGTTCTGTAGATGAAGTTTACTGTATACAGAAGTTCAGATGAAAATCCTCAATTTTAATTATGCAAGAATATTTTACCAACCCTGAAAAATGTATAAATTCACACAGTTAAAAATAAATATATTAGTGTTACTGACTTTTGGTATTGAGTAGGCTACAAAAGAAAACAAATTTACTGGTAAACGAAATCCCATATCCCACATGGACTACTGTATAAACAGATATCAATATAGTCTTCCAACAAATACTGGAAATCAGAAATTCCAGATCACAACATGAAATAATTTTGAATGAATTTTTATAAAAACAAATACAAATCAACTAGCAAAACAGAATTCATAGGAACAATTTCCTATGCAGTAGCCAAAGGAGTCAGTAAAAACTTGGTGCAAAACACACAGCAAGAAAATAAATGTGAAAGAATGCCAAGTTCTCACGCTCATACATGTAGTAAAAGGAAATACTTCACTGCATATTAGTGCAGTCGTCCCTTGGTATCCCCCAGGGATTGGTTCCAGGACCCCTGCAGATGCTTGAGTGCCTTATATAAAGTGACATAGGACCATTGGCCCTCTGTACCTGTGGGTTCCATATCATGAAGACAGAGAACTGACTGTATACAGTAAACAACAGAAAAAAAATTAATGGATTCTAGTGCAAACACTTGACCCTAACATTATAGCAATGCCTCTCTTGGCTCTTAGGTGGACAATATCCACCTTGCTCTGATGTTGGTGTCGCTATGCTTTTTCACTAGGAGATCTCATTATCGCTATTTTCTTCCTGTTTGCTACTCCTCCCTTCCTTACTGCCTCTCTCCTTTGTTGGCCCCTTCCATCTTTAATATGGGTACACTGGGTAGGTGGGACTGAGGATGTATGCTGCCAGAGCAGATAAAGGATCTCTGTGCTGCCTAGGTGCTAGGGCACTGCATTTGGCTGTTGAACTGAATGCTTCCTAGACAAGCCTCTCTGGAAATACAACATACTCAAGGTTTTAATTTTGCACCAAGTCATGTACTGTTTAAGAGAAGTCAAGTTATAATTTCCAGTAATTAGCTAACTTGGTTGACTGCTGAAAGGGAGAATAATAAAAGATTTTATTATCTCAATCAATCAATGAAAATTTTTATAATCCTATATTGGCCTAGGTTTCTTGGATGACCCACTGAGCATTTCTCCCAAAGGCCAGTTCAGGCATGTGTCAGACTTTATAACTTTATTCTTGAGTTGCATCAGGTTTCTGTAGGCAGCAAAACCGAAAGGAATATTTTCTTCAGCTGCAAAATGATTCATTAAAATTCAACATTTATATTCATATTAAGCCCTGTAGAGAATTAGGAATAGGGAAGAACATCCTTCACCAGATAAAAGGCATACATAAAAACACTTAAGCATGCATCACATTAAATTGGGCGACAGCAAAAAGATTTTCTTTCAAATCAGGATGCCTGCTTTCACCACCCTACAATTCAGTATTGTACTGGATGGAGGTCTTAACTAGTTCAGTAGATAAGAACCATCTGTCTTTTCTCTCAATTTTTCAATAAACATAAAACTGCTCAAAAATAAAGTCTACTAATTAAAAAAAAACAAAAAAACAAAGGTGAATGTATTCCTGAAGAAAAAGGTGGAGGAATTGACCTTATCAAAAATGAAGGCTTTAAGAAAACGTTACAATAATTGAAAACACTGTGGTAAAGATGCAGAGATAAACTAAAAGTGATGGAATTAAACAGAGAGCTCAGAAACAGAGTCATGCATAGTGGAAACCTGATCTAAATCAGAGTTGTCCCTGCAGATCAGTGGGGGAAGGATGACTACTATGTAAAATGATCGCTTCCACCCACAGGAATAGACCCTGCAGTAATGCTTCCTAATGTTTCTCACATGATGGCAAAAAGCCCATTTCACAGTTATTTTATTTGGCACACTGGGATAAGAGGGAGGGAATTTGAGGCCCCCATGTAAGTTTGATGGGAAAATAATTAATTAAAAAATTTTTACATTATACATTTTAAGAAAGATAAAATATGAAGTAGCAGGTATAATATAAAGTATTACGGCATTTTCCTAACCCTTCCTAATAAAATGGTTTTTTTTTTTTAAGTTTTAGTGAGAAGTTTGAGTATAGCTGCAAAACTTTTTGTATTTTATCTTTTAAATAATCACTTGCAGTACCTGATCTAGATTTTTACCTTCATCTCTCAGATTCTTTATTTTTCTTTTTGGCGGCAGGGGGGTGTTAATTAGGTTTATTTATTTTTAGAGGAGGTACCAGGAATTGAACCCAGGACCTTGTGCTTGCTAAGCATGCACTCTACTGCTTGAGCTATATTCACCCAACCTTGATCTCTCAGATTCTTAACAGTCAACTTCAGTGAAAAATTTGCATGAATAGATAGCTAGAAATGTTTAAATTTTCTAAAAATTATTCAGAAGCTTAAGACATTTAAACTTGTATTGAAAGACGCTTCCTTTTTCACACTGGCAAATGTAAAGTTGAAATTTCTTGTCATGATGCCAGTGGATTTAGAATCTAATTGATCCTTTTCACATCAAACTCCAATGTACAGAATGCCCGTGTCCTGGTAGAGCAGTCACCACCTGTTCTTACACATGTATGAAACACAGAAACACCCAGCTTTCCAGAGATTTTTCCTGAGATAGGTTAAGCCATCCTAAAGTAGTGAATCCTTTATATGACCACACTTACCAGGATTAAGAAATCAGGCTGGGGAAGAAAAGCCATTTTGATAAAAGGAAATCAAAGAATCAGACAATTTTTGACATAGTAGGGACCTCAGAGCTCACTGTACTGATGAAACAACAAAGTTACAGAGACACAGAGTCTTGTTCAAGGTCTTATATCTGGCTGTGGAAGAGCCAGAAATTAGGACCCCGGTAGGTATTCTAAGATTGCCAGTGCTCTAAGGAAGGACAGGTGTGGTGGCTGTGATGTTGCTTTTCTTTTTTCCAGTGAAATTTAAGACCCATGCAATTCCAGTATTTCATCTTCTCCCCAGGGCTTCTACCCCACCCCACTCCCATCCCCGCAGCTAAGCAGGATCAACTGGTTCCTCCTTGTTCCCGAAACACTGAATTCTAGCTTCTCCTGGATTACTTACCTGGTTGTGATATGGTTAGTTGGGCTCCCATCAGCTTCTGAACTAGCTGTGGGCTCAAACACTACAAGTTATTCATCTCCATATTCCCAGAATCAAGCACAATGCCTGGTAAAATAAGTATTTAATGCATGTTTATTGGATAAGTGAAATAGCCTTTGACCTTTAAAATCTTAGTGGAGGCTGATTAGTGCCTATCCAGTTCTTCTACGCAGGAAAATTCTATACAAATCATTTCCCCCTTTTCAACTGCCTTCCCTCTGCTACCTACCGACCAGCGGGAGTGGTGTGCACCTTGGTGAGCACCCCCCCTCCCCCGCCTTCTCCCAGGATCCCACTTGGTAGGAACTTCTTGGTCTCAAAGGGGCTGAAATGAATCCAGCCGGGCGTGTTTCCTAGTGGCTGCCCCTTGCTATTTCTGTAGGAAGGTCTCATTTTCCTTCTTGCTTTTGCTCTTTGGGCTTCCCAGGTGGGAGAGGAAGGGCCTGTTTTCTCTTCCAAGAGCGGGACATTCCACCTGGGGCTCAGGAGCAACGTGACATCCTGTTGTATGTGCCTTAGGAGGCTCTGGGATTATTATAGCTCAGAATAACCTGTAGTGAACTATTTAAGCCACAAGGAAAGGAACCAGCCGGGATCACCCCTGTGGAGAGGAACAGGAGTTTGCTTAGGAAGAACAGAAAAAGTTTTCACCGTTTAAGGACATTTGAGTTGGGGGATGGGCTGAAAAGTCAAGATGCCTAAACGCTGAAAGGGTACTTTTAAAAAAATCTTAGAAAGTAGGAAAACTTTCTTACTTTGGCCAATAATCCTCACAGAAGAGATTCCCTTTGCCTCTCTGAAGGCATCCCCTACTGCTCCTTCCACTGCAGTCACACTGGCCTAACGGTTCTAAAGTTCCCTGGACATCCCCACCTCAGCTTCTCTGTATTTCCTCTAAAACAGAGGAATTCCTTTCACAAGATATCTGCAGGCCTTTCATGCCCTTACTTCACGGAGGCCTTTGCTCAAATATAATCCCAGGAGATGCCTTCCCTGATGTTCTGTGAAATAGCCTCCCTCCATCCCCTTCCGTCTACCTTCAGAGTTTTTACTAACATGACATAATACTTGGTGTTACTGTCCCCTCACTAGAATGGAAGTTCCATGAAGACAGGAGTGTTGTTTATAAGATCACTGCTAGATCCGAGCCCTGCTATGCTGCCCAGCACAGAGCAGTGTTCAGTAAATCTTTATTGAATTAAGGAAGGAAGGAAGGAATGGGATGAGATATATTACTTGAGCCTGATATTCTGCTTCAGCCTCTGTGACCTGGGACTCATTAATGCTAAGTAACGAGGAGTCTGATAAAAGTCTTGCTCTAAGAGATTCTGCAGGAGAATCTCCTCTATACCCATTTTCCTCTCCTGTTGTAAACTGAGATGTGTATTTTCTTCCTAAGCAAGAGTATGCAAGACGGTGGCAGATTCAGGCATGGTGGATGGGACTATGGGCTGAGAACTTGGCTGGTGCTCTGGGTATTTTTTGTTGTGGAATCCTGGGCCTTTCCTTAACCTCTCCAAGCCACAGTTCCTCATCTATAACGTGGGGATGGAGTAAGGTTCTCATGAAAATTAGATGGCAGGCCTGACATAGAACAAGGGGTCAATATGTAGTAGGCTTAATGTTTGGGAAAGGAGACCAGAAAGAGATGGCATAGAAAGGAACAGTGAATGCAGGTGTGGTGGAAATCACCTTGCTGGGAGTGAGGCCAATAAGATCAATATGTAAAACACAATCGTATTTCTGTGCAGGAGCAATAAGTAAACTGAAATAGAAATTAAACTATTCCACTTACAGTAGCATCAAAAAGAATAAAATACATAGGAATCAATTTAACAAAGTAATGTACAGTTCATATTCTGAAAACTACATAAAACTGTTGAACGAAATTAAAGAAGATTTAAATAAATGAAAATATTTCCCATGTTCATGGTTTGGAAGACTTAATATCATTAAGATGGCATTGCTCTCCAAACTGATCTACAAATCAGTGCAATCCCTATCAAAATCCATCTGTGTCTCAAGATCCTGTTCAGGATAGGAGAGCAAATCTTTGGTTAAACTGGAGATTACTGCAGGTCATTGTGGCCAATTTTTCCAAGAGAGGAGCTAAGAAAATCTTAAACATAAGAGACTTTCTTAAAGGGGAATGATTTGAAAAATAGCTAAGCCTGTCCTCAAAGGTGTGGCTTCCCTGTTCTCTAATTAATACATTTCCCCTTCCACTCCACCTAATCCAATCAGTTTGAACCGACAGAGCCCTTCCTGCCTTATATAAGGATACTTTGAGCCTGGTGCCTTCTGGATGCCGCCAGGAGAATGAAACAAAAGTATCACCAGGAGAGCCTTGTAACAAAAACAGGCTGGTTTGAGAGTTACAAGACCCGGCTTTAAATTCCTATATATGCAGTCTTGGCCAACTCAACTTCGTTAATCTTATTTCCCTCATTTATAAGAAAGGATCATTCAGTGGTGCACTGGTAAATGTTTAACAATCAGCCCTCCACGCGCCTGTTTCTGTGGTGTCAATACTCTCACCATGGCCAATTTCCAGCCACCAGTGAGTCGGGAATAGATACGCACAATTAGCTCTCATGAACTGGTAACAGCCAGTTCCAGCAACACCTCTTAATACTTAGGTTACAGGGTTATGACGATTATATGTGAAATATATGGAAAATAATTAGGAGAGTGCTCTAGTAGACCATCAGTAAATAAGAACCCTATCGGATGAGGTGCTCAGAAAGGAGGCATTTATTTTCGGCCTACTTGGAGGGGTGAAGCTTAGGCTAGTTAAAAGAGGGAAAGCTGGTGGGTTGGGGAATGGAAACAGGAAAAGGAGAACAGAACTGAGCTCTTATCTCGGTATCTATGCCTGGGAGGGTATTGCGGGTAGGAGCCTCCTGAAAGAAGTCCCATGATCTCTGGAGCCTAGGAGGCACCTGTTGCCCCCCAAACAGATGGCTGTTTACGGCAGCGGTTCTTAAACTATATCACGCATCAGGATTTTCTGGAGGGCTTGTTAGATTGCTGGGCTGCAACCCCAGTGTGTCTGATCCACAGGTCTGGGGTGGAACTGAGAATTTGCATTTCTGACAAGTTCCCACATGATGCCCATGCTCCTGTTTGGGGACCGTACTTGGAGAACATCTGAGTATGACAGTAAAGGCCAACGGAGGGAGAGGTGGAGTTTTCTCTGTCTTGGCAGGAATCACTGCCTCCCTTTCTCCGGGGTTCAGAGCTCTGTGATCTCCCTCTTGCTACTCTTTGCTGCTGTGGCAAAGATGATTGATTATATTTGGAGAAAGTGAAGTGTGTATCGTGATCTCTGAAGGTAAGACAAAATGATTTATGTGAGTTCATTTGTTCTTTTCTTTAAACACTGATTATAAATTTGCTTTGGAGGGCAAGCTGTAGCCACAAAGGCATTGTTTTCTTTGCCATAAACAGCTTTCTGCCTAGTACTTCACTGGGGGACCACGGATTGGGGGAGGCAATTGGGAGAGAATGGATCCTCATGAAGTGTGAGGGCCAGGGAACAGTCAGACCCTAGGGCTGAGCTGTCCACACTAGCCAAGGTGGCTATTTAAGTTTAACTGAAAGTAGATAAAATCTGAAACTCAGTTCCTTGGTTGCACTAGCTACTTTTCAAGTCCTCAATATCCGCATGTGGCTAGTTGCTATCACACAGGACACCTCAGATGTAGAACCTTTCCATCATGGCAGGAAGTTCTATGGGATAGCACTTGTCCAGGAACTAATGAAGAGAAGGTAGAGGAAGCTTTGAGGGTGAGGGAAGTAGTGACATCCCTCAAAAAGTGAGTTTCTGTCCCATCTGTACCAGGCTGGGGAGACTTTGGAGACATTTAACTACACTTCAGATAACGTGTAGAAACTACGGTGTTTTCAATTCAATGTCCAAAGGTGCAAGTAGTCCACAGGTGACTGGCCCAGCCCCTGCTTCCAGCTAAGTCATTTTTGCAATTAGGGCTTGAAAATCATGAATGGTAGTTGGGCTGAATGATTTGACTGCTTTTACCGTCAACATGTCATTTCCTCTATAGCATCTTGGTCCTCATGCTCAATGTCATGGCCTTGCTGGGAAGAAGGGTGTCCCAGGAAAAGCAGGTTGGGTGTTCCCAGACCGAGGGTACTACCCTATCCAGGAATTGCCTGCCTGTCAGCTCTGTGCGTCCAGATGGTGATGGAAGGGTTTCTGGCCTATTCCCACCGAGTCACCAGGGTCCAGCTACACTGATGGCAGGGCCTCCCTCCTCGGGGCCTGGGCTATGTCTCAGGATCCCTTTCTGGGTGGGAGAATAAACTCTCAAGTACACTTGAGATCATGTGAGTCAGTGTGGCCATTTTTCTCCAAGAGAGGATCCAAGAAAACCTTGAACATTCGAGACATTTAAACTGTCTGAAATGACACTTAACCAGCTCATGCTGCTGAGGATATTTTGTCCCTGATCAATTTCCTTCTCTCCCATGCCTTCTGACACTGATTCTGACTCCAGAATCCCATGCCTTTTTTTCAGAAAGCTTAGATGACTTAGCAATTTACATATAATTTTTCTAGCGCAATCCTCCAAGACTTTTTGTTTCTGATCCTCCATTGCAGCAATTTATTCCAGAAAATTACTTCAATGACTAGGCAAGAAGTAGGGTCTCCACATCCTGGAGATGTGGACAGTTTAAATGAAAGTGCATCCAAAGGAGGCCTCAGGTTTGGAGGAAAGCATCTGGGAAGGGAAGAGGGAAGGAACCCAGATCAATTCTTCACTGTAGTAAAAGGATCATGTAGAAGAGTCGAAGTTTTAAAGTGTTAGTGGCACCAGGAAACGAATAATCATTGCTCATGTTGATGAAAATAATCAATAAACAGTTTTAATAGGAATAGAAAAGAGTTTTATTTGAGCCAAACTGAGGACTATAGGCTGGAAGACAGCCTGTCAGATAACTCAAAGAAATTGCTTTGGAGGAGCATGGTTTTGGCACAGTTTTATATCTTGTCAGACAAAGCATTAAACAAGTGAGGAATATATTCCTTCAAGGTTTCAAACAAGATAAAACAAATAAGCACATACACAGCAAGTCAATGTGGCCTTAGTACCAGGGAAGGGAGTCTTGTCATCATGGAAAGAAGTTCCAGCATTGTTGTCCCAGGAAGGGAGACATTTAATCTTTATTTTTAATATGGACATTCTTTACTTTTGATCAATGCACCCTTTTCTTTAATAATTGAAGCAGTTGTACAATATATGTTTGATAGGCCATAAATGACCTATTCTAGTTAGCATAAAATTCAGGTTCACTTGTGTATAAGCCAGAATGACTTCCGCATACCTCAAAATGTGAAATTTTATCATTTATCTGAACACAGTGAATCCTGGTTTATAAAGTTTATTAAAATATAATCTTATTTTGATCCCGTCTACACTCCTGTGAGTTCATAAGGACAGGTGTCATTGTCCCTATTTTACAGATAAGGCTCATTGTTCTAAGAGTAGCAGTTCTAAGATTAGGAATCCCACTGCATCCCAGGCCAATTAAATCAGAATTTCTGGAGATAGAGCCTTCAGGTTTTCAAGCTTCGCAAATAATTTCAATACACAGCCAAGCAAACCTACTTCTTTAAAACAGTGCTTCTGAAAATTTAATACGCAGAGGAGTCATCTGGGGAATCTTGTTTGTGGGTCTGAGATTCTGCATTTCTAAAGCTCTCTTAGGAAATACAGCTAGTCTGAGGATCACACTTTGAGTGTACCTGGCTTCAGGGACACTTTTGGGGGAGAAATCGAAATTCTCATGCAGGCTTCAGTGAATTCTTATGTAAGTCTGTGGGGGGTAGGAGAGTGCAGAGTATGTGGAGAAGCATCAGGATAATCAAAGTCCTATTCAGTATTCTGTGTGGTTCACAACAAGAAAGCTTAGCATGTTCTAGTTATGGTCAGTCATCTGTAAAAAGAAAAATCTTTGTAAATGCCTTGGGAGATAACTTGTACTCCTCCAACAATACCTGTCCTACAGTTGCAAAGATGGGTGAAAGCTGGACATGAAAGGGCAGGTAATCATTAGTTACATTCATTTCACTTGTAACCGGCCTTTACTAATCAAGGTTGTTTTATTAATTGTTGCCGCAAAAGACTTCCATGTCCTCCAAGTTGCAAGTAACCTAAACAATAAGATGTTTGAGTTGTTTTCCAAACTTGGCTTCAGCTGTGCCTAGTTCAGCTGAGCTGGTTAAGACAGGAAGGGACCACCAACCCTTCAACTGGGCATGCGCAAGTGTCCACCTGGTGAGGTTTTGAGCCTACAGAGGCTTGTAGCTTAGTTACCCCTGCGCAGAAGGATGATTACCGCCCCTTTTTCCCATCATGCTCCCCGCGCTCCCAACAGCCCTGCTGCTTTATTCCTTTTCTCAGGGCCTCTGCCTTCGGGGAGGCATGTTTGCGGTTTGTTTTCCAGGCTCCTCACTTGGCTGCCTTGTGAATAAGCCCTCTCTTTGCTGTAAATCTCAGCATCTCAGCGTTTTGGTTTGCGCTGAGTCAGGCAACCTGGGTTGGTAACAGATTTGGCGAGTGCAAGTCCAGGAGGGGCGTCCAGACGGAACGTTTGCCCGTAGGCTCAGCCGCCCCTTGCAGGTACTGAGAGCCTGTGGACAAGCCGAGCAGCTGCCCGGTCCGTTTGTTCCAGAACCATCCCTGGATTCCCCCAGCGAGGTGCCGCTGAGCTTCCACACTTTCTGTGCTGCAAAAGGAAACTAGTGGTTTCGGAGTTTGAATTTGGAAGACGTCTTTTGGGTGAGTAACCTCCTTAGAGAAACGCACCTGTTTCTAGATTGTCTTTGCAGTTCTGACCCGATCGTGTGTTGGTGGCCCACCTGGTGGGACTTTGGCAGAGAGTATAAAAAGTTACAGCTGCTAAGGTACTCCGTACCCGGCTTAAAGGCCCGGGCAGAGTTTTTGGTTTGGTTTTGAGCGTTTGTCCGTTTACGTCTGGTTGTCTTGATTGTTAAGTAAGAACTGGCTTTGGGGGATTGAGCTTCTTGGCGACCATAGCAAGGACCCTCCGAACGATTTTGTTGCTGTGACCCGCTGGAAGCAAAGCCCCTTGAAGGTGGGAAATGTTAATTCAGCTCCCTCTTGCAGCCCTCTAGGCTGCGTTCTTCAAAACCGGCACTTTCAGTTATGAACCTGATGGGGGAGGTGGGGGAAGATGGTACTTTTTGGTAATACTGCATGGGCACAATAGCCTTTAGACTCCAGAGCAAAATGGTCTGAAAATGAACCCTTAAATTACAACAAAATTTTGCAACTAGATTTCCTTCATAAGTGGGAAGAAAAAGGAGGTGAAATACCTGTTCACAGTCTTGTATGTAACTGTATCAAAATAAACTTGTGTGAAGAAAATGTAAGACTCCGGTCCAACAGGAAGGAAAGGTAAGAAACCTCTTCTGCTTGACTGATGAAAAAGACTTGCTGTTAGCTGAGCTGAACACTCTGAAGGCTCCTCCTCCCACCTTAGATGATGGTGCTGCTGCTCCTTTGCTGCCAGTGCCTGAGCCTCAGGCTCAGCATCCCCCTCTCCACCCTCTCTCTGAGGATGGAGAGAGAGGAATGGTCTCACCCTCTCATACCTGCCAAGGAGCCACCCAAACTCAGGTAGGGCAATGTCCCTTGTCAAGTCCCCATTGAGGGTGTGAATGCTGAGATTGGGCAGCTGGTGGGACTGATCTGGGTGCACTCCCCTTTTTCAACTGCAGATTTTTTTACTTGAAAGAACAATATGCCAACTTGGAGATGACCCAAAGAGAATGGAAAATCGTTTTTCTTTATTCACTTTAAAATTTTTTATTTTCACACAATTTTTAAAGGTTAGTTTCCATTTAGTTATTACTAAGTATTGGGCTGTATCCAGCAAGGCTCTCATTCAGATTTGAGGGAGAAATCAAAAGCTTCACAGATAAACAAAAGCTAAAAGAATTCAGCACCATCAAACCAGCTTTACAACAAATGTTAAAGGAACTTCTCTAGTCATCAAACCATAAGAAAAGAGAACAAAAAGAAGAAAGAGGAAAAAAGAAAAAGACCTACAAAAGATTGCTCTGGCAGTTTGGGGGCTTTTGTGGTTCCATATAAATTTTGGAATTGTTTGTTCTAGGTCTGTGAAGAATATTGTGAGTACTTTGATGGGGGTTGCATTGGATCTGTGGATTGCTTTGAGTAGTATAGCCATTTTGACAATGTTGATTCTTCCAATCCAAGAGCACAGGGTATCTTTCCATTTCTTTCTGTCGTCTTCAGTTTCCTTCATTGGTGTTTTCAGCATATAGGTAACCTCTTTTGTAGGTTTGTTTGTGGGTGTAGTCTTCTTTTTGATGGAATAGAATTGTTTATGCCAGTTATAAAAGTCTAGTGTTTGAAATGGAAAAAATAGTGAAGTGCTACAAATGGCAGAATATCCTTCTTTCTTATGGGGGAATTGTGTTCCATTGAATATATGTGCTGCATCTTTATCCATCCATTTATTGATATACACGTATGATGCTTCCATGTCTTGGCAATTGTAAATAGTGTTGCTATTAATAGCAGGGTGTATGTTCTTTTTGAATTAATTCTTATTTTGTGGTTGGCTTTATTCCTTTGATAACTATGTAAGTTTAAAAAGCTAAAGCTGTAAATGTTCTTAGAAACAATGAACAGTACATATATGTAAAGTTTAAAAAATATGTGCAGTATATTGTGTATATGTATGTACATGCAATACATTGTATAAAAAACTTAGTTGTATTCCCTATGTTGTACAATAATGTCTTTGGGCCGATCTTACACCCAATAGTTTGCATCTCCCACTCCCCATCCCTATGTTGCCCCCGCCTCCACTGGTAACCACTGGTTTTTTCTCTGTGAATCTGCTTCCTTTAAGTTATATTCACTAGTTTGTTGTATTTTTTAGATTCCACATATAAGTGATATTGTACAGTATTTATTTTTCTCTGATTTAATTCACTCAGCATAATGCCCTCTAAGCCCATCCATGTTGCTGCAAATGGCAAAATTTTCTTCTGTTTTATGGCTGAGTAGTATTCCACTGTACATATATACTCTATCTTCTTTACCCATTCCTCTGTTGATGGACACTTAGGTTGCTTCCATGTCTTGGCAATTGTAAATAATGCTTTTATGGATATTGGAGTCCATGTATTTTTTGAATTAGTGGGTTTGTGTGTGTGTGTGTGTGTGTGTACACGTACCCAGGAGTGCAATTGCTGGGTCATATGGTAGTTCTATATTTATTTTTTTGAGAAACCTCCATACTGTTTTCCACAGTTGTTAAAATAACTTACATTCCACAAACAATATATGAGGGTTCCCTTTTCCCTGCATCCTTGCCACCATTTGTTATTGATAGACTTTTTGATGGTAGCCGTTCTGACAGGTGTGAGAGGGTATCTCATTGTGGTTTTGATTTGCATTTCCTGATGATTAGTGATATTGAGCATCTTTTCATAGTCCTCTTGGCCATCTGCATGTTCTCTTTGGAAAAATGTCTATTCAGGTCTTCTGCCCATTTTCAATTTTTTTTTTATGTTGACATGTATGACATGTATAAGCTGCTTATATATGTTGGTTATTAACCCCTTATTGGTCATATCATCTGCAACTATTTTCTCCCATTCAGTAAATTGTCTTTTTGTTTTGTTGATGGTCTCCTTTGCTGTGCAAAAGCTTTTAAATTAAGTTAGATCCAATCTGTTTATTTTGGCTTCTATTTCTTTTGCTTTAGGAGACAGATCCAAAAAAATAATGCTAAGTTTCTGTCAGAGTGTTCTGCCTGTGCTTTCCTCTAGTTTTATGGTTCCTGGTCTTACATTTAGTTCTTTAAATCCCATTTGAGTTTATCTTTGTATATGTTAGAGATGTTCTAATTTAATTCCTTTACATGTAGCTGTCCAGTTTTCCCAGCACCACTTATTAAAGAGACTGTCTTTTCTGCATTGTATATTCTAGCCTCCTTTGTCATAGATTAATTGATCATAAGTGTTTGGGTTTATTTCTGGACTTTCTTTCCTGTTCCATTGATCTATGTGTCTGTTTTTCTACCATACTGTATTGATTGCTGTAGCTTTGAGTATGGTCTGAAGTCAGACAGTGTGTTTCCTTCAGCTTTGTACTTGTTTCTCAAAATTGTTTTGGCTATATGGGGTCTTTTGTGTTTCCATACAAATTTTAAAATCATTTGTTCTAGTTCTGTGAAAAATGTTGTTGGTATTTTGATAGGGATTGCATTGAATGTGTAGATTGCCTTGGGTAGTATGGTCATTTTAACGATATTTATTCTTCCAGTCCAAGAAGGTGGTATATCTTTCCATCTGTTTGTGTCTTCAGTCTTTCATCAGTGTCTTACAATTTTTTGAGTACAGGTCTTTTACCTTCTTAGGTAGGTTTATTCCTAGGTATTTTATTCTTTTTGATGTGATGGTAAATGGGATTGTTTCCTTAATTTCTCTTTCTGATGGTTTGTTGTTAGTGTATAGAAATGCAACAAATGTCTATGTATTAATTTTGTATCTTGCAACCTTATGGAATTCATTGAACTCAAGTAGTTGTTTGGTGGTATCATTAGGATTTTCAACATAAGTATCATTTACAAACAGTCACAGTTTTACTTCTTCCCTTCCACTTTGAATTCCTTTTATTGTTTTCTTGTCTGATTTGCTGTGGCAAGTATTTCCAATAGTAAGTTGAATAAAAGTGGTGAGAGTGGGCATCCTTATCTTGTTCTTGATATTAGAGAAAATGCTTTCAGCTTTTCATTATTGAGTATGTTAGCTGTGGGTTTGTCATATATAGCCTTTATTATATTGAAGTATGTTTCCTGTGTGCCCACTTTCTGGAGAGTTTTTATCATAAATGATGTTGCATTTTGTCAAAAGCTTTTACTGCATCTATTGAAATGATCATAGGGTTTTTATTCAATTTAACATTAATATCACGTTGATTTGTAGATAATAAAAAGATCTGCATCCCTGGGATAAATCCCACTTGATTGTGGCATATGATCCTTTTAATATGTTGTTGGATTCAGTTTGCTGATTTTTTTTTGAGGAATTTTGTACTTATGTTTCATCAATGATGCCTGTAATTTTCTTTTTGTGATACCTCTGTCTCGTTTTGGTAACAGAGTGATGCTGACCTCATATAATGAGTTTGGAAGCATTCCACCCTCTGTATTCTTTGGAATAGTTTGAGAAGGATAGATGTCAACTCTTCTCTAAATGTTTGGTAGAATCCATCTGTGACGCCATCTGGTCCTAGACTTGTTTGTTGGGAGTTTTTTGATTACTGATTCAATTTTAGTACTGATAATCTGTTCATATTTTGTATTCCTTCCTTGTTTAGTCTTGGGAGATTGTACCTTTCTAAGGATTTGTCCATTTCTTCTAGGTTGTCCATTTTATTCGTGTATAGTTGCTCATAGTAGTCTCTTATAATTCTTTGTTTTTCTGTGATTTGGTTGTAACTTCTTTCATTTTTTATTTTATTGATTTGGGCCCTCTCCCTTTTATTTTTGATGAGTCTGGCTAAAGGTTTATCAATTTTGCTTATCTTTTCAAAGAACCAGCTTTTAGTTTCATTGATCTTTTCTATTGTTTTTAGTCTCTGTTTCTGTTCTGATCTTTATGATTTCTTTCCTTCTACTAACTTTGGGCTTTATTTGGTGTTCTCTCTAGCTCCTTTAGGTTTAAGGTTAGGGTATTTGAGATTTTTCTTGTTTTCTGAGGTAAGCTTTTATATCTATAAACTTCTTAGAACTGATAGGCTGCATAGGTTTTGGATTGTTGTTGGTTTTTTTTTTTTCCTCCTTTCATTTGTCTCTTTTGTTTGTGGGTTTTTTTTGTTTTGTTTGTTTTTTTAAATTTTCTCTCTGATTTCTTCAGTGATCCATTGGTTATTTAGTAGCATATTTTTTAGTTTTTTTTTTATTTGCCATTTTCTTGTTGATTTCCAGTCTCATAGGGCTGTGGTCAGAAATAATGCTTGATAGGATTTCAGTTTTCTTAAATTTACCAACATTTGTCTTGTGGCCTAACGTGTGATCTGTCCTAGAGAATGTTCCATGTGCATTTGAAAGGAATGTGTATTCTGCTTTCAGATGGAATACCCTAAATAAATTAAATAAAACTGGTTTAATGTTATTTAGGGTAAGTGTCCTTATACGTCTATTAATGTGATATATATTTAGGTGCTCCTATGTTGGATGCATGTATGTTTACAATTGTTACATCTTCTTGGATTGATCCCTTGATCATTATGTAGTGTTCTTCTTTGTCTCTTATAATAGTCCTAATTTTTTAAATATATATTTTTTGAAATATAGTCAGTTTACAATGTTGTGTCAGTTTCTGGTGTACAGCACAATGTTTCAGTCATATAGGAACATACATACATTCTTTTTCACCAGAAGTTACTACAAGATACTGAATATAATTCCCTGTGCTACACAGTATGAACTTCTCATTTATTTTATATATATTAGTTAGTATCTGCAAATCTTGAACTCCCAATTTATCCCTTCCCACCCCCTTCCTCCCCAGTAATAAGTTTGTTTTCTATGTCTGTGAGTCTCTTTCTCTTTTGTAAATAAGTTCATTTTTTTTTTGATTCCACATATAAGTGATATCATATGGTATTTTTCTTTCTCTTTCTGGCTTACTTCACTTAGAATGGCATTCTCCAGGTCCACCATGTTGCTGCAAATGGCATTATTTTATTACTTCTTATGGCTGAATAGTATTCCATTGTATAAATATATCACAACTTCTTTATCCAGTCATCTGTTGATGGACATTTAGGTTGTTTCCTTGTCTTGGCTAGTATATAGTGCTGCTATGAACATTGGGGTGCATGTATCTTTTTGAATTAAGTTTCCCTCTGGATATATACCCAGAGTGAGATTGCTGGATTTTATGGTAAGTCTACTTTTAGTCTTTTGAGGAATCTCCATACTGTTTTCCATAATGGTTGCACCAAACTACATTCCCACCAACAGTGTAGGAGGGTTCCCTTTTCTCCACAGCCTCTTCAGCATTTATCATTTGTGGACTTTTGAATGATGGCCATTCTGACTGGTGTTACCTCATTGTAGTGATATGTCATTGTAGTTTTGATTTGCATTTCTCTAATAATTAGTGATATTGAGCATTTTTTTCATGTGCTTATTGGCCATTTGTATGTTTTCATTGGTGAATTTTTTGTTTAGTTCTTCTGCCCATTTTTGGATTGGATTGTTTGTTTTTTTCTTATTAAGTTGTATGAGGTATTTATTCTGGAAGTTAAGTCCTTGTCAGTCTCATCTTCTGCAAGTATTTTCTCCCATTCATTTGCTTATGGTTTCCTTTGCTGTGCAAAAGCTTGTAAGTTTAATAATAACATAATAACAGTCCTAATTTTAAGATCTGTTTTGTCTGATACAAGTATTGCTACTCCAGCTTTCTTTTGATTTCCATTTGCATGGAATACCTCTTTCCATCTCCTCACTTTTAGTCTATGTGTATTTAGATTTGAAGTGAGTCTCTTGTAGGCAGCATGTATACAGTTCTTTTGTATCCATTTAGCCACTGCATGTCTTTTGATTGGAGAGTTTAGTCCATTTAAATTTAAGGTAAAATTATTGGTATGTGTGTTCTTATTGCCATTTTATTAATTTTTTGGGTTGTTTTTAATCAGTCTTTTTTCCTTTTCTCTTGTGATTTAGTGACTATCTTCAGTGTTAATGTTTGGATTCCTTTTGTGTTTCTCTTAACAGATTTTGGATTTGTGGTTACCATGAGGTTTTTATATAGCTATATATATATTATATATGTAATATACACACACACATATATTACATATATATGTAATATACACACACACACAAACCTGATTGTTTTAAGTTGCTGGTGTCTTAATTTCCAGTGCATTTTAAAATTCCTATACTTGTACATGTCTCCCCTCATGAATACTGTTTTTGATATATTTTGCATCTAATTATTCCATATATCCCTTAACTGCTTACTGTGGATATAGAAGATTTTTACTACTTTTGTCTGTTAACCTTCCTACTAACTGCATGTGAATGATTTCCTACCTTTGTATGTTTTCCTTTACCAGTGAGGTTTTTGGCTTCATAATTTTGTTTCTATTTGTAGCCTTTTCTTTTTGGCCTAGAGAAATTCCTTTTAACATTTGTGATAAAGCTGGTTTGGTGGTGCTGAACTCTTTTAGATTTTGCTTGTCTGTAAAGCTTTCTATCTTTTTGTCAAATCTGAATGAGAGTTTTATTGGTTAGAGTATTCCTGGTTGTAGGTTTTTCCCTTTAATCACTTTGAATATATTGTACCACTCTCTTCTGGCCTGCAGTTTCTGCTGAAAATATCAGCTGATAACCTTATGGGAGTTCCTTTGTATGTTATTTGTTTCTTTCCCCTTGCTGCTTTTAATACCCTCTTCTTATCTTCAATTTTTGTCATTTAAAGTACAGTGTGTCTTGGTGTGTTCCTCTTTGGGTCCATCCTGTGTGGGGCTCTCTACAATTCTTGGACTTGGATGATTGTTTCCTTTCTCAGGCTAGGGAAGTTTGCAGCTATTGTCTTTGAATATTTTTCTCAGACCCTTTCTTTCTTATCCTTTGGACCCCTATAATGTGAATATTAGTGTACTAATCCCAGAAGTCTCTTAAACTGTCCTCACTTGTTTTAATTCTTTTTTCTCATTTCTGCTCAGCCTCAGTGATTCTACTACTGTCTTCCAGCTTGCTTATCCATTCCTCTGTATGGTTTAGTCTCCTGCTGATTCCTTCTTGTGAAGTTTTCGCTTCAGTTATTGCATTCTTCATCTTTATTTTGTTGTTTTTTATATTTGGTAACTTTCTGTTAAAATCTAACTTCTCACTCTCTGCATACATTTTTCTCCCAAGTTCTTTGATCATCCTTATCATCATTACCCTGATCCCTTTCTCAGGTAGATTGCCTATCTCCACTTGACTTAGTAGTTCCTCTGGGGTTTTATTTTATTCCTTCATCTGAAACATGTTTCTCTGCTGCTTCATTTTGCCTGAGTTGCTGTTTGTATTTTTATGTATCTGGAGGTTAGTTACATTTCCTGACCTTGGAGAAGTGGCTTTCTGTAGGAGTGGCCTTCTGTGTATGTCCCAGCAGCACACTTGTCTTTTGTCACCCACTCTATATGCTCTAGGAGTTCCCCCTGAGGACTGTGTGGGTTATTCTATTGTGGTAAGCTTACCATATGGGAAGTGTGATAGGTTTGGTTGGCCCATAGTCTGGTTGGTTGCCAGGTCCTGTCTTGTGCAGAGGCTGCCAGCTGCTTATTGGTGGGGCTTGGTCACTAGCTGGCTGACTGAAAAACCCTGGGGGATCCCTGCTGCTAGTGGTGGCTCACTTGGGGGTGGAGTCAGGGGCCAGAAGACTCTAGGGCTATTCCACCCCTACTCCCAACTGGTGAGTGGAGCCAGGTCGTGGGATTAGTTCTGGACTACTTGCAGGCAGAGCAATGTGGTGGAGTCTGGCTGTAGTACCCAGAGATCCCAGAGCTGGTATCAGATCACTGGTAGGAGTTGGGGTGGCTTCTGACACAGTTAGGTATGGTGTCCGTCCAGGGTGTCCCAAAGCTTGTGCTGGCCTGCTGTGGGCAGGCTGGGTTGGTAGGCTGCAGATTATGGTTTTCTTAATTCTAGTGTCTGCCCCCTGGTGGGTGAGACTGGTCCAGAGGCGAGGGCAGGGCCAGTACCTGCCCATGGTGGGTAGAGCTGGGTCCTGGCTCTCTGGTGGGCAGGGTAGTGTCTAGAGGTGGCTGTAGGTTCTGGAAGTCCTACTGATGGATGGGGCTGTGTCCCTGCCCAATTAGTTTCTTGGCCTGAGGCATCCCAGCACTGGCACCTACAATCTGTTGCATGGGGCCAGGTATTGGCACTAATTAGCTAGAAGAAGGTTTTATCTTATTTTTCTATTTTTATTTTTTTAGGGGAGAGGTAATTAGGTTTGCTTATTTAGTTTTAGAAGAGGTACTGGGGATTGAACCCAGGACCTTGTGTATGCTAAGCATGTGCCCTACCACTTGAGCTATACCCTCTCCCCTTAGAAGAAGGATTTTAAATGGGACTGGCCAGCTCCAGTGTGCAAGCAGAAGGAGCTCCCAGGAATGGCTGCCACCTGTCCCTAGGGAGAGCTGCAGTCATGCCCCACCTCTCTGGGAAACTCTGAGACCAGCAGGTAGGTCTGGCCCAGGCTCCTATCAAATGACTGTTTTTGCCCTGGGTCCCAGAGCATAAAAGACTTTGTGTTCACCCTTTAAGAGTGAAGTCTCTGTTTCCTACAGTCCTTTGGGACTCAAGACCCTCTGGCCTTCAAAGCCCAATGCTCTGGGGGCTTGTCTTCCCAGTGCAGGACCCCTGGGTTGGGGTGCCTGACATCAGGCTCTGAACTCTCACTCCTGTAGGAGAATGTCTGTAATACTGTAATAATTCTACCATTTGTGGGTCACCCACCTCAGGCATGGGATGTGATTATACTGTAAGTCCGCACCTCTTAACTGTCTCATTGTGGCTCCTTCTTTATGCCTTGAGTTGAAGATCTTTTCTGGTAGTTTCCAGTCTTTTTCATTGATGGTTGTTCTGCAAATAGGTGTGATTCTGGTGAGCTCAGGGTCTTTCTACTCTTGTTATCTTGGCCCAATCTCCCAGCTGCTTTTCTTATTTAAGAAAAGTGTGCATTGACCAGAAGTAAAGAATGTTCATGTTACAAATGAAGATTAAATGCCTCTCCCTGGGCTGCCAATGCTGATACTCCTTTGATAAGACTCCTTTCCCAGGTGCCAAGGCCATACTGCGTACATGTTTTTTGTTTTTGTTTTTTTTTTTTAATCTTGGATATATCCCTGACTTGTTTGTTCCAACAAGAGTCAAAACTGCTGAAACTGTGTGTCTCTGGAGCAGTTCCTCAGAGTTACCAGAGAAGAGATAAGGCCTCAGGGGAAGCTGAGTGAACTGGGTTAGCTAAACTTTTTTTTTTTTTAATGTGGCTTACAGTTGGAAAGATTTGTATCTTAAAAGTAAAACAAAACTGAACGTAAGTGGGAGGCTGTTTCTAGAGCTTACCAGCTCTCAGACAGGCAGCCACCCACTGAAACTCCAGCTGGCTTCTGTAATTGTTATGGAACCAATACTTGCAAATACTTCTCTAACCCCAAAACGGCCAGAATGGAGCTCCTTTGATATTCTAAAACTCATTTTTGCATGTGCAATTAAAGCTGGCTTGATAATATATTTTTTCAAAATTCTATCCTTGAGAGAAGGAAAATATACCTGTGAGAAAGCTTGAAATTATAACTGTTATCATGTCTTTGAAATGTAAACACAGACCGCATTGCCCAAGACTGTAGCCTTAACTCAGTTAGTAGAACCTAAAAGTGAAAGTAGGGGTGGAGGTAGAAGAAGACTTAAAACTCTTACAACTCAAGCAGCAGGCAAAGTGTGAGATCTATGTCTGTCTGGATGTATATCTGCGTATATGTTATAAAATGTTTTTACCTCTGGATGATATTGTTAAGATTAACTTATGAAAGAGGTCTATTTAATTGACTTAAAAGTAACACTTACAAATCAGATATTTGTAAATATAATAAACCCCCAAATTTTTAAAGGAGCACATGGTCTAGGATTAATCTTTAATGAAAAATAAAGTGTTTAATATAGATATGTCTTTAGAATCATCAACATTAAGTATAATACTTTTATTGTACCTAGATTAACTAAAAGTCTATATATAAGCTCATGTTATCTCTTAAGAAAGTTGTCAACAAGAAATTTAACTCGGTATGATACCTTCATAAGTAATAGTTAAATGGGATAAAATTTTTTAGGTGAACTCTTTAAGAATGATTAAGTTTTATGGTACGTCTACTTAAAAACAGTTTTTCTAGACTTTTGGTAACTTGAAGCAGCAGTGTTTTGCTAAAATAAGTTAAATGATGGGAGTTCACTGACTATCCCGATCATTTCTAATTAGGATAAAATACTGAAATACTAATTGCTAAGCAAATCTAAGTTTACCTGCTTCATCATCTTGTTAGAGAGAAACTAAACATGTTTGGGTTTTAATGGACACATGTCTTGTACCACACTGAGAAAAGAGATTATGCTGTGAGAAAATGTGTTTCTAGAGTTTATAGAATATGTTCATAAGTTTGCCAGTCAGGAAATGCCGGTATGACAGTTCACAATTGCATGCTTCTTGGTTTTTGCTAGAGATTGTGTCTTTCATTCAAAGGCAACAACAGAATTTGTAAAGACTGTAGCATGTAGAAAGTCCATTCTTCTGCAGAAATTAACCCCTCATTGTCAAGCTTTTGTCACCCTGATGTCCTTGTAGTATGGCAACAGTCTGCTCCTAAATCAGAAATTAAGATGGGTAATCAGTAGCTGTGAATTAAACAGTCGGGGTTATGGGAAAACCCAAGGCAGCGTCTTGACTCTTCCTGGGTCTCTGGCAAATCCCGTTTTTTGTTTGGTGGATTAAACTCTTCCCCTGCTGCAAGGCTGATGCCCTCACAATGACAAACTGTTAGAAGATGTGTTTTCCGCTTGGAGTATACTTTCCTCAGTCTCCAGGGTTCAAAGCACCCACTTCACTGGGCAAATCATATGGGGCATTAAAAACCTCACAAACTTCTTGAAATTACCATTGTTGTTTCGGAAACGACAGGCCAGTCAAGAAACAAGCACCACTTGGAGGGTTGGAGTACTCAGATGTATTATGCCAGTGGGCTCAGAGGGGCTTCTGCTCTGAAGCTCTGAGCACCTCCAAGATGTGCGCATGAGGTTTTATAGGGTAAAGAACAAGCTTGGGGTATTCGGCCAATAGGCATGGAACAGCTTTAGCAGCAATATCATCACAAAAGTGGAGGCGAGGAGGCAGCAAACCAACATTCCAAAGCCAGATATGTATCTTTGAAAACCCAGCTGGCTAGCAAAAAACATGAACAGCAAACCAACACTAATTAACTTAGATTTACAAGTTAGTCCAGCAGAACTCAGATCAGTATTCCAATACTTAGATTTGTGAGTTATCTTGTTAGACCAGCCCGGCTTTTCCTTCACATTCCCCACTCTTGATGCTTTCACAACTCTAGTTGGAGTAAGCATCATTACTTATCTGTTGCAGGGGCTCATAATTGGCGGCTAACATCTGAAGTTTTATAGCCTCTATCCGCTCACTGACAAAGCGGGTCAGGAAGTTTTAGGACACAGGGCCCAAATAGCAGAACTGCAAAAATCAGGAGTAAGGGACCTATGAATGGTGCCAGCCAGGAGGTCCAGCCCCAGGGGCCTGTCCATGGGCTCTTATCTAAAATATGTTTTCTCTTTTCCACTCGGTCTTGTAACTCTTGAATTATCACTCTGACAATTCCTGATTGATTGGCATAAAAACAGCACTCTTCGTTTAGGAAGAGGCATAGTCGCCGCTCTTTGGCCGTGAGTACGTCCAGACCCCTCCTGTTTTGTAAGACCATCTTGGCCAGATAGTCAATCTGATTTTGCAGAACAAGGTATAAAATAGCTATCAGGATTCTATGGCCTATGTTTCAGTCAGGTAGGGTGGTGCTAGCTAGCCCTACTGCTAGTACGCAGACTAGTATAGCAAACAAGGAAAGAGGCAAGGAAACACAAAAGAAATACGTTTAACAGCTGCGTTGAGCTTTCCTCAAGCTTTGGCCGTGCGTTGACTAGCCAGCTTCCGGGTGTGGCTAGAGCAGGGCTCATCAATCCTTTTCTGGTCCCTCTTGATCTTGATCTTGAGCGGGTGTCCCGGGACACTCTCAATTTTCCAGGGACCCTCTGTCTGAGGTGAAGTCGCTCTCTTAACCCTGGAGTGGTGGATCCAAGGGATGATTCCTGCAACTTTAACAGCTGTAGGGGTAGTTAATACCACTAAATTTGGTCCCTTCCATGTTGGTTTGAGAGGTTCCTTTTTCCAATCCTTCACCCATACCTGGTTACCTGGTTTATGGGGATGCACTTGGACCCCTAATGAAATGGGGGTTTTCTCTATCACCCAACCCCAAACTTCTCGTAGTACTTGTCCTAGTCCCAACAGTTGTTAGTGGAGCCCTAAATTTCCTATTTCTGGGGTGGGATTTTTTTTTATACTGACTAAAGGTGGTAGTCGCCCATAGAGGATTTCAAAGGGAGAGTACCCAATATTAAATCTTGGGGTGCATCTAATTCGCAACAGAGCCAGGGGTAAAATGTCCACCCAGGGGAGCTGGGTTTCTTGGCTGATTTTAGCTATCATTCGTTTTAGAGTTCTGTTCATTCGTTCTACCTTCCCTGAGCTTTGAGGCCGGTATGCTGTGTGCAGGTTCCAGCGGATGCTCAGTGCCTTTGCCACCTGCTGTACAATTTCTGCCACAAAGGCGGGTCCATTGTCAGACCCGATGGAAGTAGGCATTCCAAATCGAGGGATAACATCCCTGAGGAGAGCCTTTGTCACTTCCCTTGCTTATTCTGTCCTGGTGGGGTAGGCTTCTACCCACCCTGTGAAGGTGCAGACGAAAACCAGCTGGTACTTAGATCCCTTACTGGGCCCAAGTTCAGTAAAGTCCACTTCTAAATCTTCAGAGGGAGCCAGTCCGCATCGTTGTATTCCCATTGGCCCAGTGAGCCCTTGTTTTGGATTGTTTTGTGCACAGAGCAACCAGCATTGGGACGCTGATGCACACAGAGTAGGGAGATGAGAAACTAGGAAATATCGCTTTAAGAGGGCCTCCAAAGCCGTTTTTCCCATATGTGTGGCTTCGTGTTGTTGTTGGACTAGACAATAAGCTAGTCATTCTGGGATGAAAACCCTTCCATCCGTCATGATCCACCATCCGTCCTTTCCTTTCTTTCCTTTCTTTCCTTGTTTGGCCTGTGCCCACTTGTTTTCATCGTGGCTATATTCTGGGGCAGTGGGTAGCTCTGGCTGCCATAACTTTAATTACTGAGTGTTCCCAGGCGGCTGCTTCTCTTGCCTTTTGATCAGCTAGCCTGTTCCCCTGGCTCACAGGGTCATTTCCTCTTTGGTGTCCCTTACAGTGAATAACGGCCACTTCCTTTGGATCCCATACTGCCTCCAGTAACTGTAAAATTTCTTCCTTGTTTTTGATTTCCTTTCCCCCAGCAGTCAAAAGTCCTCTCTCCTTATAGATGGCTCCATGTACATGCAAGGTTGCAAATGCACATTTGGAATCGGTGTATATATTGACTTGTTTTCCTTTCCCTTCCTTTAGTGCCTGGACCAGTGCCCAGATTTCTGCTCGCTGAGCAGACCATCCTGGGGGAAGGGACTCTGCCTTTATTACCTCTCGGGTTGTTGTTACTGCGTAACCTGCTCGCCATTGTCCATCCTGGATGTAACTGCTGCCGTCTGTGAAAAGTTCCAGGTCTGGGTTTTGTAGGGGCTTGTTGGTTAGATCAGGCCTGCTCGCGTACACCTCTTCAATGATTTCTTTGCAGTCGTTGTCAGGCTGCCCTTCCCCCTCAGGCAAATATGTGGCTGGGTTTAAGGTTCGCACAGTCTCTAGACGGACTCTTGGATTTTCACATAGAAGCACCTGGTAGTGGGTCATCCTTGTGTTAGTTATCTATTTGTAACCTGGGCCGTTCATCAGGGCCACCACAGAATGGGGCACTTTTACATTTAAAGTCTGTCCCATTGTGAGTTTGTCTGCCTCGTTGACCAGGAGGGCTGTGGCAGCGAGGGCCCGTAAACAGGGTGGCCATCCTGATGCTACAGGGCCCAGTCTTTTAGACAAATAGGCCACAGGTCGCTGCCATGGCCCCACATTCTGAGTCAGGACTCCAGGAGCGGTTTGGTCTGTTTCATGTACAGACAGGTTAAACTCTTGTGTTCCATCTGGTAAGCCTAGTGCTGGGGCTTGGGTTAGCAGTTCCTTTAATTGCCTAAAGGCATTTTCTTGTTTAATTTCCCGTTTGAGGGTTTCTTTTCCTGATCCAGCAGTTGCTTTGTAGAGGGGCTTGGCTATTCTTAAAAACCCGGGGATCCAGATCCGGCAAAACCCAGCTGTGCCCAGGAACTCTCGCAGTTTTCTTTTTGTTTCCAGTCTGGGCATGGCGCAAATAACTTGTTTTCGTTCTGGTCCTAGGGCTCGGTGTCCCTCTGAGATAATAAATCCCAGGTATTTGACTGTCTTTTTGCAGATCTGGGCCTTTTTCCACGAGACCTTGTACCCAGTTGTTTGGAGTAACCCTCGGAGGGCTCGAGTTCCTCTCCAACAGTCCTCTTCACTGGGGCTGGCTAACAGCAAGTCATCCACATACTGGAGCAGAGTACAGTTCAATGTTTCCCCAGGGAATTTTACAAGGTCTGTGGCTAGTGCCTCTCCGAACGAGGTGGGCGAGTTTTTAAAGCCCTGGGGGAGACGTGTGCATGTCAGTTGAGTTTTTCTTCCTGTATGGGGATCCTCCCATTCAAACACGAATATGGGCTGGCTCACAGGTGAGAGTCGAAGACAGAAGGAAGCATCTTTAAGGTCTAGGCATGTAAACCATTTGGCATCTGCCAGAATGAGGCCTAGAAGAGTGTATGGATTTGGCACTGCTGGATTTATTGTAGTGACTACTTCATTCAGTTTTCGTAAGTCCTGCACTGGCTTATAGTCTGTTCCTTCTGCTTTCTTCACCGGGAGCAATGGTGTGTTCCAAGGAGATCTGCACTCAGTTAGGATTCCCTCTTGTCGGAGGCACTGTATATGCTTCTGGATTCCTAGGTGGGCCTCTCGAGGCATGGGATATTGCTTCTGTCTGACCAGGCTGGCTCCAGGTTTGCCGTCAGTCACCAGTGGTGCCTGATTATGTGCCAAGCCTGGCGGTCCATTTTCAGCCCAGACTAATGGAAACTCTTCCAGGAGTTTGCTAGGATTTTCTTGGAGTTCTCTGCTCTCATACAGACGCCACTCTTCTTCTCGGGGAACTGAGATGGCTAGAATCACAGACTCTCCCTGTAGGGTCAGAAGTGCCTGTTTCCCTGGGATGAAGGTAATTTGTGCCCCCAATTTAGACAGAAGGTCTCTTCCGAGCAATGATATCGGGCATTTAGGCAAATATAAAAATTCATGTGTCACTAGATGGCCCCCTACTTGACAGGATCGTGGTTGGCAGAAATGGTGGGCAGTTGAGTCCCCAGTAGACCCAATAATAGTCGCCATTTGCTTGGTCAGGGGGGCTACAGGTTGGGTCACCACAGAATACTCTGCTCCTGTGTCTACCATAAAAGTCATTGGTTGGCCCCCTGTAAACATCTTGACCTTGGGCTCCCGGGGGCCCAGGGGCAGGGACCCCGGTCTCTCCTATTCTGAGTCGACCTCAGCCAGCCCGATGTGATTACTGGCTGGTGGCTCCAGCTGATAAGTAGGCCTTTTTGGGGGGTGCTCTCTTTCTGTCATTTCTGTTTGGGCACTCGTTCTTCCAGTGTCCTGTCTCCCAGCAGTATGTGCACTGGTCTTGGCCCAGGGGCATCCATGGTTGGGGTCCCCTCTTCCGGGGTGGTGCAGGATTCTGGCTGAAGCTTGTTTTCCTCAGGGCTGCTGCAAGGAGTGCGGCTTTCTGCTTCATTCGCTGGTCTGCTTCTCATTGGGCTTCCCGTTCTCGGTTTACAAAAACTTTGTTTGCTACTTCCAGTAGCTGTGTAGCGTTCATCCCTGCAAATCCATCCAGTTTTTGGATTTTCCGGCGTATATCTGGGTATGATTGGGCTACGGAGGCAGCGTTGACCATCCGCTGGTTTTCTTGGGCCTCAGGATCAAAAAGAGTGTAGACTCAGAATGCTTCACATAGTCTCTCATAGAAGTCAGTGGGGGTTTCGTCTGGCCTTTGGGTCACCGTGGTCATTTTAGACATGTTAGTTGGCTTCTTGGCTCCCGCTCTTAGCCCTTGTAAGATGTCCTTCCAGTACTCACGCAGTGCTTCTCTGCCTTCTTGGGTGTTAAAGTCCCAGTCTGGTCTGGTGTCAGGGGCATGTGTCATGGCCCACCCCTCAACATCCATTGTGTCCCCAGGGGCTCGGCCCTGCAGCCATTTTTGTGCTTCAGTGAGACTGTGTCTCCTCTCCTCTGTATTGAAAAGAGTCAGAGGCAGCTGGCAGACATCTTCCCAGGTGGGCCGGTGAGAATGGAAGATAGACTCTACGAGGTCAATCATAGCCTGCGGCTTTTCAGAGTAGGAAGGAGTATGATGGCGCCAATTGAGAAGGTCTGTGGTGCTAAAGGGTTGGCAGTAGAGTACAGGGCGCCCAGGCTGAACAGTCCCATCTTCCCCAACTTGCTGTGGCCCTTGTGTCTCCTGCAGTGGTATTTGGAGGGCCGGTGGTGCTGGCTTCCCGGCTTGTGCTGAGCAGTCTCCTTCCTACCGGCTCAGGCTGGGGGCTGGGCTCTGCCTCTGGGTCCTCAGGCTGGGGAGGTGGTGACACAGAGGGTGGTGGTGTCTCCAATGGGACTGGAGGTGTCTGTGCCCCGGGGGCATACGGAGGGGGCAGGCATATCTCGTCTTCTGCATCTCCCTGGAAAATAGGCTTTTTTCTGTCTTTCTTTTTGGCCTGGACCAGCTGGCTGCTAATATCTTGCATTGTCCAGGTCCATTTGAGCAGAACCGAATCCACGGGGGTAGAGTCTGGGTGATATTCAGCCAGGAGTCAATGTAAGGGAATTGATCTTGGTGGCCTGGGGTTCCAGTGATTATTCGATAGACTGCTCTCACTGTTGCTAGGTCCAGAGTTCCTCCTGAGGGCCACCCGACTCCAAAGGCTGGCCATTCAAGCTCACACAAAGTGCGGAGCCTGCCAGGGGTCATTCGAATTCCATAGTCTCCTGAGAACCCCTTTTTGAAATTCTTAATCATGCAGTCTAGAGTGGTGGGTTTCGACTCAGAGCCTCCCATTCTTTTTAGATGTTTGCGAAGGTAGCCTTTATATCTTTTTTTCTTCACGCCTCAAAACACCGGAGTTCCCAGAGAGACTGCTCTCTTGCTGGGTCTATGAGTTGTTTGAAGGCTGATTTGGTCAGGGAGTCTGGGTTCCAGTCACAGCTGATGTCTCTGGAGCTCAAGGCCTCAAGCAGTTCCAGGGACTTTCTTCATTAAACCCTCTCTATATCCTGAACTAACGTATCAGGGGCGTGGGACTGACGACAGTTGGTAAAACAAATGGACTAGAAAAGGGACCTCCAAGGCTGGGTGAGCCCGGTCTTGAAGGAATTTGTCTTCTAAACTTGAGTCCTGGGGGTCTGAGGCTAGGCAAAGGGGGCACTACTTCGGTCTGTTCTGTGAGGGAACACTAAGTCTTGGGTGTTCTGTGACAGAATCAGGTAGGAGACTTTCTCAAAGAAATAGCATCCTAGCCTCCAAGGGCACAGGGGCGTTGACTCATTGGCTGTCTATGTCCTTTTCCCTCCCAGTGTAGCCACCCTGTGCCGGTGTTGCAGGCAAGACAAGGGAGGGTTTTCATTGCGTCCACCTGGCCGCTCCCCTCGCGGGGACGAAGGTGCCTTTTAGCTTTGGCAGTCAGTATAAACCGCTGACTCTGATCGGGACCCTGAGGGACCGATACCGCCCTGAGCTGTATGAGGACACCACGGAACCGCAGGTTGGGACTCACTCGAACTCCGTAGCAGAATGCCGTGGAGCTACAAACTTGAGCCTGATCTCATGCTTCACAGGCCGCTCATTCACTCACACACACACACACTGGTTAACAGCTGTCCTCCCACCAATACCAATATCCTGTTTCTTGTAGGAGGGGATCCGCCTCCTCTTCTGTCCACTGGGACAGGACCTGATACCTGACCTGATTTCCCCGTCTGAAATACCATCAGACGGAGAGCCTGTAGGAGGGGATCAGCCTCCTCTTCTGTCCAATGGGACAGGACCTGATTCCTCCTGGGGGTTCCTACCTTGTCTGGATGGCCACCTGATGAGTCTGTCCGTCCCTCCACGGAGTCTGGCTCTGGTTGTAGCCCAGCCATCCCGGGGCCGAGTTGCCATCACGAAGGAGAACCCAGAATACCATTGGGTGGTGCCACCTCATTCACTGCTGGAGTCCCGTCCCCCGGTCGGCCGGAGCCACCAGTCCAGCAGCTCAAGGGGCCGGCATGGTTGTATCTCTCTGGGGCCTCCAGAAATGTTACGGAAACAACAGGCCAGCCAAGAAACAAGCACCACTCGGAGGGTTGGAGTACTCAGATGTATTATGCCAGTGGGCTCAGAGGGGCTTCTGCTCTGAAGCTCTGAGCACCTCCAAGATGTGCGCATGAGGTTTTATAGGGTAAAGAACAAGCTTGGGGTATTCGGCCAATAGGCATGGAACAGCTTTAGCAGCAATATCATCACAAAAGTGGAGGCGAGGAGGCAGCAAACCAACATTCCAAAGCCAGATATGTATCTTTGAAAACCCAGCTGGCTAGCAAAAAACATGAACAGCAAACCAACACTAATTAACTTAGATTTACAAGTTAGTCCAGCAGAACTCAGATCAGTATTCCGATACTTAGATATGTGAGTTATCTTGTTAGACCAGCCCAGCCTCTCCTTCACATTCCTAGACTTGTGAGTTATCTTGGTAGACCAGCCCGGCTTTTCCTTCACACTGTCACTGTCACCCTCAGTAACCAGGCAAGGTCAAAAGAACTGGACTCAAGCAGAACAAGAATTATATGAGATTGAATAAAGTGACAAATAGGATAATTTTTATGATTTTTTAATCTGAAATATTACTGATTTTAAATCTTTGCTTTCCACATACAAGGAAATCTTTTAAACTAATTATCATGTACAGCAATTTAGTAAGTTATACTTTATAAACAGAATTGAAGGATTTATTTTATACCTGATCCTTCTAGAATTTGGAAACTCTTAGGTTCCCAACAGACATCCCAGGTGAATAAGGAAGTGCATTTTCTGGCAGGCACAAGGACATCAAGAGAGGACTCCATCCAAATCTGTAGGTATTGCAGGCCGTATCTAAAGGCATGGCTCTCCTGGCCTTCAGAGGCCTTTATAAAAGTTGAATTTGAGATTCCTTAGGAAGATGTCCAGGAGAGATGGATTTAAGAGTCTGTATCATCAGTTATGCTTATATAAACAATCAAAGTTTATTGAAACCAGACTTATTTTGCAAACAAACTAGTCTTAATTTGACTACTTGATAGAAATAAGAGTAATTTTTTATTGAAGTATAGTTGATTTACAGTTAGTTTCTGGTGTATAGCAAAATGATTCAATTCTATTTATATATAGTTCTTTCCATGATACGTTATTACAAGGTATTGAATATAGTTCCCTGTGCTATGCAGTAGGTCTCTCTGTTCATCTGTATATAGTAGGGTGTATTTGTTAATCCCAAACTCCTAATTTATCCTTCCCCCTCTTTCCCCTTTGGCAACCTTAAGTTTGTTTTCTGTGTCTGAGTCTGTTTCTGTTTTGTAAATAAGTTCATTTGTATCATTTTTTGTTTGTTTTAGATTCCACATATGAGTGATGTCATATGATATTTGTCTTTCTCTGACCTACTTCACCTTAGTATGATAATCTCTAGGTCCATCCATGTGGCTGCAAATGGCATTATTTCATTCTTTTTATAGATGAGTAATATTCCATTGTGTGTGTATGTGTGTGTGTGTATGTGTATGTAATACACACACACACACACACACACACACACACACACACACACACACACACCACAGCCTCTTTATCCATTCACCTGTCAGTAGACACTTAGGTTGATTCCATGTCTTGGCTATTATAAATAGTACTGCTGTGAACATTGGGGTGCATGTATCTTTTCGAATTAGAGTTTTCATCTTTTCCAGATATATGCCCAGGAGTGCAATTGCTGGATCAACGGTAACTCTATTTTTAGTTTTTAAAGGAACCTTGTAGAGTTTTCCATGGTGGCTGCACCAGTTTACTTTTCCACCAATAGTATGAGAGGGTTCTTTTTTCTCCACACTCTCTCCAGCATTTTTTATTTGTAGATTTTTTGATAGTGGCCATTCTGACTGGTGTGAGGTGATAACCATTTTTTTAGTTTGACTTATATTTTCCTAATAATTAGAGATGTTGAGTATCTTTTCATGTGCCTAATGGCCATCTGTGTGTCTTCTTTGGAGAAATTTCTGTTTAGGTCTTCTGCCCATATTTTAATTTTGTTGTTTTTATTATTACTGAGTTGTATAAGCTGTTTATATTTTCTGGAAATTAAACTCTTGTCATTTGCATCATTTGCAAATATTTTCTCTCATTCCATAGGTTGTCTTTTTGTTTCTGATTTCCTCTGCTGTGCAAAAGCTTTTAAGTTTAATTAGGTCCCATTTGTTTATTTTTGCTTTTATTTCTATTGCCTGGGTAGACTGCTCTAGGAGAACATTACTAATATTTATGTCAGGGAATGTTTTGCCTATGTTTTCTTCTAGGAGGTGTATAGTATCTTGTCTTATGTTTAAGTCTTTAAGCCATTTTGAGTTTATTTTGTGTTTGGTGTGAGGGAGTGTTCTAACTTCACTGGTTTTACATGGGGCTGTCCAGCTTTCCCAACATCTCTTGTAGAAGATACTATTTTTTCTTCATTGTATAGTCTTGACTCCTTTGTTGCAGATTAACTAACCATAGGTGTGTGGGTTTACTTCTGGGCTCTGTATTCTGTTTAATTGAACCATATGTCTGTTCTTGTGTCAATACCACACTGTTTTGATTACTGTAGCTTTGTAGTATTGTCTGAAATCTGGGAGGGTTATCCACCTCTGTTCTTTCCCCAGGACTGCTCTAGCAATTCTGTGTCTTTTATGGTTCCATATAAATCTTACCATTACTTGTTCTAGTTCTGTGAGAAATGTCCTGGATAATTTGATAGGGATCACATTAAATCTGTAGATTGCTTTGGGTAGTATGGCCATTTTAATAATATTAATTCTTCCAATCCTAGAGCATGGAATATCATTCTATTTCTTTGAATCATTTTCAATTTCCTTTAATCAATGTTTTATAGTTCTCAGTGTATAAATCTTTCACCTCTTCGCTCAGGTTTATTCCTAAGTATTTCATTTTGGTTTTTTTGGATGCAATATTAAAAGGGATTAAAAAAAAAAACTTTCTGATATTTCATTGTCTGTGTAAAGAAATGTAACAGATACCTGTATGTTAATCTTGTATCCTGCTACCTTGCTGAATTCATTTATCAGTTGAATAGTCTTTGTATGGCATCTTTAGGATTTTCTATATATCGTATCATGTCATCTGCATGTAATGATAATTTTACCTCTTCCCTTTCTGTTTAGATACCTTTTATAATTTTCTGATTTCTGTGGCTAGGACCTCCAATACTAGGTTGAATACAAGTGGTGAGAGTGGGCATCCTTCTCTTGGTCAAGATTTTAGCAGGAAAGCTTTCAGCTTTTCACCATTAAGTATCATGAGTAGTTGGCTGTGGGTTTGTCATAAATAGCTTTTATTAGACTGAGATATGTTCCCTCTATACCCACTTTGGTGAGAGTTTTTATCATTGAATGGATGTTGAATTTTATAAAATGCTTTTTCTCCATCTATTTAGATGATCATGCAGTTTTTGTCTTGTCTTTCGTTGGTGTGGATCCCATTGATTTTGTGTATGTTGAACCATCCTTGTTGATCCTGGGTGAATCCAACGTGATCATGGTGTATGATTCCTTTTATGTATTATTGGATTTAGTTTGTTAATACTTTGAAGATTTTTGAATCTATATTCATCAAAGATAATGGCCTATAATTTTCTTTTTGGTAGTATCTTTGTCTGGTTTTGGTATCAGAGTGATGGTGGCTTCATAGAGTGAGTTTGGGAGTGTTCCTTCCTCTTCAGTCTTTTGGAAGAGTTTAAGATCGGTATGAGTTTTTTGTATGTTTTAGAATTCCCCAGTGAAGCAATCTGGTCCTGGACTTCTGTTTGCCGGGAGTTTTTGTTTTTGTTTTAATTAAAGATTATACTTCACTTCTAATGATCACTCTGTTCAAATTACCTATTTCTTCTTGATACAGATTTGGTAGACTGTTTGTTTATAGAAACTTGTCTGTTTCTTCTAGATTGTCCAATTTGTTGGTATATAATTGTTCACAGTATTGTCTTATGGTTTTGTATTTTGGTGGTATCATTGAAACTTCTCCTCTTTAATTTCTTATTTTATTTGCGTCCTCTCTTTTCTTGCTAAGCCTGGCCAAGAGTTTGTCAATTTTTGTTTACTCTTTCCAAAAACCAGCTCTTGATTTGATTTTATGTTTTCCTATTGTTTTTTAAACCTCTATTTTATTGATTTCCTCTCTGATCTTTGTTTCTTTCCTTCTGCTAACTTTAGGTTTTGTTCATTCATCTTTTTCTAATTCTTTTAGGTGGTAGGTTAGGTTGTTTGAGGTTTGTTTGTTTTTTCTTTTGAGGAAGGCCTTTATTGTTATGAACTTCCCCTCTTAGGAATGCCTTTGCTGCATTCTGTAGATTTTGCATGGTTGTGTTTTCATGGTCATTTGTCTCAAGGTACTTTTTAATTTCCCTCTTGATTTCATCATCAACCCGTTGGTGTTTTAGTAGCATGTTGTTTATAGTCTCCATGCAATTTTTTTTTCTTGTTTCTCTTTCTGTGGTTGATTTCTGGTTACATGCCATCGTGGTCAGAAATGATGCTTGAAATAGTTTCTATCCTCTTAAATTTGTTGAGGCTTCTTTTGTGCCTGAGTATGTGTCTATCCTAGAGAATGTTCCACGTGCACTTGAATCAAATATATGTTCTACTTTTTTTTTTTTTGGACATAATGTCCTAAAAATACCAATTAAGTCTAACTGTTTTATTTTGTCATTTAAGATCTCTGTTGCCTTATTGATGTCTGTTGGGAGGATCTGTTCATTGATGTCAGTGGAGTGTTAAGGTCTCCTACTGTTGCATTCCTATCAATTTCTCACTTTATGTCTAATAGTATTTGTTTTTCATATAGGTTCCCCTATATTGGGTACATGTTAATGAGTATAATATCCTCATGTTGATCCTTTTATATAGTGTCCTTTATCTTTCTTTATGGCCTTTGTTTTAAAGTCTATTTTGTTTGATATGAGTATTGCTACCCCTGCTTTCTTGTCATTTCCATTTGCATGAAATAACTTTTTCCACCCCGTCACTTTAATCTGTGTGTCCTTTGCAATAAAGTGAGTCTCTTGTAGGCAGCATATTGTAGGCTCTTGTCTTATTATCTAATCTGCCACTCTTTTTTTTTTTTAATTGAAGTATAGTTGGTTATAATGTGTCAATTTCTAGTGTACAGCATAATGTCCCAGTCATACATATATATACATATATGCATTTTCATATTCTTTTTCATTAAATGTTATCACAAGATATTGTATATAGTTCCCTGTGTTATACAGAAGAAATTTGGTTTTTATCTATTTTTGTATTTAGTCATTAACATTTGTAAATCTCAAACTCCCAAATTTATCCCTTCCCATCCCCTTTCCCTTGATACCATAAGATTATTTACTATGTTTATGAGTCTTTTGTGTTTTGTAGATGAATTCATTAGTGTCCTTTTCTTTTTTTTTTTTTTTTTTTTTTTTTTTTAGATTCCACATGTGAGTGATATCATATGGTATCTTTCTTTCTCTTTCTACTTACTTCACTTAGAATGATGATCTCCAGGTCGATCCATGTTGCTGCAAGTGGCATTTTATTTTTTATGGCTGAGTAGTATTCCATTGTATAAATATACCACAACTTCTTTATCCAGTCATCTGTCAGTGGACATTTAGGTTGCTTTCATGTCTTGGCTATTGTATATAGTGCTACTATGAACATCACTTTTTTTTTCTTTTTATTCATTGAAGTATGGTCAGTTTATTATGTTGTGTCAATTTCTGGTGTACAGCACAATGCTTCAGTCATACATGAATATACATATGTTTTCATAATCTTTTCACTATAAGCTACTACAAGATATCAAGTATAGTTCCTTGTGCTAGAATGTAGTTCCCTGTGCTATTTATCTTTTGATTGGAGCATTTAGTCCATTGACATTTAAGGTAATTAGTGCTAGAAATGTATTTATTTCCATTTAAAAACTTGTTTTCTGGTTTATTTTATATTTCTTCTTTGTTCTTTTTCATTTTTCCTTTTGTGTATATATATTTTTTATTGAAGTATAGTCAGTTTACAATGTTGTGTCAATTTCTGGTGTACAGAATAATGCTTCAGTCATAATATACATATATATATTCATTCTCATATTCTTTTTCACCATAAGTTACTACAAGATATCAAATATAGTTCCCTGAGCTATACAGTAGAAACTTGTTTATCTATTTTATGTATATTAGTATCTGCAAATCTCAAACTCCCAGTTTATCTCTTCCCACCCCCTTCCCTCCCTGGTAACCATAAATTTTTTTTGTATGTCTGTGAGTCTGTTTCTGTTTTGTTAAAAAGTTCATTTGTCCTTTTTTTTTTTTTTTTTTTTTTAGATTCCACATATGAGTGATACCATATGGTATATTTTTTCTCTTTCTTGCTTACATCACTTAGAATGACGTTCTCCAGGGCCATCCATGTTGCTGCAAATGGCATTATTTTATTATTTTTATGGCTGAATAGTATTCCATTGTATAAATATACCACAACTTCTTTATCCAGTCATCTGTCGATGGACATTTAGGTTGCTTTCTTGTCTTGGCTAGTATAAATAGTGCTGCTATGAACATTGGGGTGCAGATATCTTTTGAATTAAGGTTCCCTCTGGATACATGCCCAGGAGTGGGATTGCTGGATTATATGGTAAGTCTTATTTTCAGTCTTCTGAGGAATCTCCATATTGTTTTCCATAATGGCTGCACCAAACTACATTCTCACCAACAGTATAGGAGGGTTCCCTTTTTTCCATAGCCTCTTCAGGATTTATCATTTGTGGACTTTTGAATGATGGCCATTCTGACTGGTGTGAGGTGATACCTCATTGTAGGTTTGATTTGCATTTCTCTGATAATTAGCGATATTGAGCATTTTTTCATGTGCCTGTTGGCCATTTGTATGTCTTCATTGGTGAATTTTTTGTTTAGGTCTTCTGCCCATTTTTGGATTGGGTTGTTTGTTTTTTTCTTATTAAGTTGTATGAGGTATCTATTCTGGAAATTAAGCCCTTGTCAGTCTCATCTGCAAATATTTTCTCCCATTCCATAGGGTTGTCTTTTCATTTTGCTTATGGTTTCCTTTGCTGTGCAAAAGCTTATAAGTTTATTTAGGTCCCATTTGCTTATTTTTGCTTTTATTTCTATTGCCTGGGTAGATTGCCCTAGAAGAACATTACTGAGATTTGTGTCAGGGAATGTTTTGCCTATGTTTTCTTCTATGAGGTTTATAGTGTCTTGTCTTATGTTTAAGTTTTAAGCCATATTGAGTTTATTTTTGTGTATGGGGTGAAGGAGTATTCTAACTTCATTGATTTACATGCAGCTGTCCTGTTTTCCCAACACCATTTGCTGAAGAGACTATCTTTACTTCATTGTATGATCTTGCCTCCTTTGTCAAAGATGAATTGACTTAAAGTTTGTGGGTTTATTTCTGGGTTCTTTATTCTGTTCCATTGTCTGTTTTTGTACCAGTACTATGCTGTTTTGATTACTGTAGCTCTTTAGAATTGTCTGAAATCTGGGAGGGTTATTCCTCCAGCTTCATTCTTGGTAATTTGATAGGGATTGCATTAAATCTTGCTCTGGGTAGTATGGCCATTTTAACAATATTAATTCTTCTAATTCAAGAACATGAGATATCTTTCCATTTCTTTAAGTCATCTTTAATTTCTTTAAACAGTGTTTTGTAGTTCTCCACGTGTAAGTCTTTCACTTCCTTGGTCTGATTTATTCCTTAGTATTTTATTTTTTTGGATGCAATTTTAAAAGGGATTGTTTCTTTACTTTCCTTTTCTGATATTTCATTGTTAGTGTAAAGAAATCCCACTGATTGCTGTATGTTAATCTTGTATCCTGCTGCCTTGCCGAATTTTTATCAGCTCTAATCGTTTTTGTGTGGAGCCTTTACAGTTTTCTGTATTATAGTATCATGTCATCTGCATTCCTTTTGTAGTTCGATTTTCTTTTGTATTATGCTTGAATTCTTTTATTTTTGGTTTCTGTGACTCTATGCTTTTTATTTGTGGTTACCCTGTTTTTCAAGTTGTTAACCTATTACTATATCTCTTTGCTTTAGACTGGTAATCATACAGGCTCAAACACATTTTTAAAAAAGGAAGAAAGAAAGAAATCTACATTTTCTTACTCCTTTCCTCCCATTTATGACTTTTATGTCCTCTTTTACACCTTCATGTTTATTTTGCTGCTCATTGTAGTTATCACACTTCCAATTGTGATTTTCTTTTCTATAGATTCTTTTCTATTTAGAGACAAACTTTCAATGTTTCTTTTAAGGTAGATTTAGTACTGCTGTATTCTTCTAGTTTTTGCTTGTCTGAGAAATCATCTCTCCTCTATTCTAAATATATTCTTGCTGGATAGAGTATCTTAGGTGGCAGATTTTTCTCAAGACTTTGAGTATATCTTGCCACTCCTTTCTGGCCTGCAATGTTTCTGTAGGGAAATCAGCTGATAGTTACAAGGTAAACCCCATAAGGCTAACTCTTTTTTTTCCTCTTGCCACCTTTAAAATCTTCTTTTTAGTTTTTGCAATTTTAAATACAGTATGTCTTGGTGTAGGTCTGTTTGGGTTCATCTTGTTTGGAGCCATCTGTGCTTCCTATACCTGGATATCTGTTTCTTTCTTTAGGCTTGAGAAGTTTTCAGGCATAATTTCTTCGAATACAGTTTTGATCCCCTTTTCAGTTTCTTCTCCTTTTGGAACCTCTGTTAATGTGTACACTGGCATGCTTTATATTATCCCATAGGTCTATTACATTGCTTTAATTTTTCAAAAAAATTTTCCTCTGGGAAGAGTATAGCTCAAATGGTAGAGTGCATGCTTAGCATACACAAGGTCCTGGGTTCGATCCCCAGTATTGCCTCTGAAAATAAGCCTAATTACCTCTTCCCCCCAAAAAAAATTTTTAAAAAATAACACAGTAATAAGTAAAAATTTTTTAAAAATACAGTAATAAATAAAAATTTTAAAAAATCTAAAAAAATTTTTTTTCTGTCCACTACTGTGATTGGGTGATTTCCATTATTCTGTCTTCCAGATCATTTACTCATTCTTATGCATTATTTAGTCTGCTAATTACTGCTTTTAGCTCAGCTTTAATCTTGGCAAATTTTCTGATTTTAATTGGCTCCTCTTCATAGTTTTCAGTTCCTTTTTATAGTAATCTGCATTTCTATCTATTGCCTTTCTTAATACCTTCAGTATTTTTTAATCATCTCTTTTTAAAACTCGATCTGGTAGACTGGAGAGGTCTGTTTCATTGTTCTTTCAGGAGATTTTTCTTTTTCTTTTAATTGGTAGTGATTCTTCTGCTTCATTTTACTTACATTTCTCTGACTATAAATTTGAAGAGCTCTTTTTATTGGGAGCATCCCTGTGTAGCCTGTGTAGGGACATTTTTGTTGGGATGGCTGTTTTTATTATGGTTGGCTGCCATGTCTTTCCTCCATGTGTGATGGCTGTTATCGCCTTGATAAGAGGGTGTGATTGGTGTTGTGGTGACCAGAGTCTGCCCTGGATGTAAAGTGGGGTCTCCTTGTTGCCCTGTGGTTGTCACAGCCCTGTCAGGGGCTGGGTCTGCTCCCCTGCTGTTGGAGTAGAAGCCCCCAGATTCATTTCTGAGCTGTAGTGTGAAGCAGATGGGACTGGACCACTTCTGCTGGGGGAGGAGCTGCTGAGTATTCGTCTGCAGACTTCCATGAGAAAGCTCACTCTGTGGTGTTGCCTGTCACCTGTTGTGTGGGCTCACAGAGTATACTGTTGTTGGCGCTGCCCTTGGCCCTGCCTCAACTGTGGAAATGCAGGCAGTCTGCCCTAGTGTCCCTCAGGTGCTGTGTTCACATGGCTGTCAGGACAGATCCGCTGATGTGAGGCACCGGGACCTGCCACAGTCATGCACCTGGATCTGCTGTGGGCACAGGGTCAGCCTGGACCCCAGTCCCGCCTCCATGTGCACATGCCCACTGTCAATGCTGGACCTGCCCCAGCTACGCAATGGTGTTCTGCTCATATGTTCTGCAGGTACTGAGCTTACAGAGGCACCTGTGGCATAAATCCACCAAAGCTGCCTGGCAAAGAGCTCAGATTTCAGCCCAGCTTCCAAAGTTGCCTGGTCCCTGGGAATGGGCTCAGACTTCAGACATGCCTCTGCTTGGGGGCAACTCACCAGTGCTTCCTCCCATACCCTGGTCCCCAGAGCTCCCACAGCCAGAGCTGCACGGCTGTGAGCAAGCCAAGAAGGAGATGGCTATGGTGGGGTCCTGCCTCTCCCTCCTTCACATGTGGTAACAATGGGACTTTTTATGTGGACTCAGGCTCCTTTGCACACACTCCCAGTTTCAGCCTTTACCACACTCCAGCCCCTTCAGGCTGTCTGCATGTAGCCAACCCGTCTTCTCCCTGGGTCTGTCCTCTGAAGGACACCCAGTCCCTGCACACATCAGCAGGCTCGCGTCTCAGCCTGGGGGACTGTGCACATCCTCTGTGCTGGTTTCTCTCTGTTCTGCCTGCTGCAAAGAGACTGCTGCGTTCTTCTATGAAGCTCTCTTTCTGTCCCAGCTGGTGTCCCTGCCAGTGAAGGGGCTTCCCAGGGTAAGGGAACCTTTCTTCTTTCACTGCTTTCTCCCAGGGGTATGGGTCCTGTCTCAGTTCTACTTTTTGCTTTACCCATTTGTGTTGAGATTTTTCTTGTAGCTTTGCTTGTATAAGATTTTGTGCCAGAGTTCAGTAGGTATTCTGTGAGAACTGTTCTGTATTTTTTGATGTATTTTTGATGTACCTGTGGGAGGAAGTGAGCTCCATGTCCTGTTCTGCCAGCTTGAAGCCCCTCCCTGTCTGTGTATATTCATTACATATATAGGCATGTCCTGCTTAATGTCAGTAATCTATGAAAAGTAGGCTCTGTGTGAAAATGCTAGAATTTGATATACCATAACCAAAACCCCCCAACCACTTTCCTAGAAATACAATTAAACACATTAAAACCGTGTTGGAATGTAAATATGCTTAAAATATCTTCTTGCTCATCAGTGAGGTTCCTTAGTGTGTAGTAATATCTTTTCTATCGTGATTGTGGAAAAGGAATCCGCAAGAGGAAGCAATCTTCGAGACTTTATCTTGTTTGGGACTCCACATCACTAGGAGAAAACAAGAGCTAGTCGGGTATGGAAAACTGTGGAAATGCCCTCAGGACAAGCACAGGAGCTGGTGGCTGGTCACAGTGAGTATGACGGGTGGTCCCTCTACGTGCCAGTGACGTGCCAGTGCACATCTACCTGGTCGATATTCTTGGTGCTTTTCAAATGTCAGATTCCAACTACTATATTTGGACTATAACTCAGGGCTATGCCAACATTAGGTAAATGCTGTATTGAATTTCGGGGATATGAATTTCTCATATTTAAACATTAGTTGAACAAGTTGAGAGAGGTACATTCTGTGGTGCTTGGGGGGTGGTACAGCTTTCTATTGCAACAAATTATCACCACAAATTTAAATGGCTTCAAACACCACCAATTTGTTATCCTACATAGGTTAGAGGTCGACACAAGCTTCACTGCACTGAAATCAAGGTGTTGCAGTCCTTTGTGGAGGCTCTGGGCAAGGATTCCAGCATTTCCACAGTTCTCCATGCTCGAGGCTACCCATAGTCCTTAGCTCACAGCCTCTTCCTCCCTCTTCAGAGCTGCCAGGGGCAGAGTCCCATGTCGCATCTGACTTCTTTCTTCCACTGTTGTAGTTACATGGGTCCCACCTAGATCATCTGTTTTAAGGCCAGCTGATTAGGAACCTTCATTTCCCCTTTGACTCATATGGTGACATTCACAGGCTCCAGGGATTAGGACACGGACGTCTTACCTGTGCTCTTCTGCCTAAGACAGGTAATAAAACCAAACGCCTGTCTTCCAGGAAAGGTTAAGTGGGGATAATTTCTGCTCAGGATGCCTTACATAATTATTTTTTAAAACTCAGATGCTCTTATTAAACTGTACGAGTGGACACTGTATTAAAAACAAGGCTGGGCACACTGGTCTGCTGGATGGCTACTGCTGTCATCACCAAGGATCACAGACTGGATGGCTCAAATTCATGAAGCTTCTGGAGGCCGGACGTTCAAGATGGAGGTACTGAAGGATTTTCTTCTTAGGCTTCTCTCTGGCTTGTATATGGCTGTCTTCTCCCTGTACCTTCCCAAGATCATCCTGTGTGGGTCCTAATTTCACAGAAGAACACCAGTCCTGTTGGATTATGGGCCACCCCAGTGACCTCCTTTATCCTTGACTTCATCTAAAAATGCAGCCCCAGTCTGAGTCTTGGAGGAGATGGGTGGGGGGACAAAATTCAGTGCATAAAAGTATCTAACAAATTTAATAACTAACCTGTAAAAGACTCCAGATTCATGGAAACCCATTGAGAGAGTGGGGTGGGCGGGGACACAACTCGTACACATACGCTCATTGACATTATTCTGAGGTAGACATTTTCTAAAAAAAAAAAAAAGGTGATTTATTTTGCTTTAACATACAATGGTAAATATATTGGGATCATCAAGTTTTTAAAAAATTTTGCTGGGCTTACTTTACATGTTACAATACTAATATAAGCTCATTAGTTCTTCCATTTCAGTGTAGGAAATGGATCCAATTAACACCTACTAGCAGCTTGGCTAAGAATGGACATTAAAATCTGACAACACACGGTAAGTACAAAGTACTGTTCTCCAAATGTTTATAAAAGTTTTGAAACAATCACTGCCTGCTCCACAGGACAGACAATTTGGATTTTAAAAATGTTCCAGACCAGGAATAGCATAACCCTGTGTAACAATACTTATAATACAGTTTAAACAATATTTTATCAAAGACTTTTTGCACTTGAGATTTAAAAAACAGTCTGGAGAGAAACAACCGAAAAATGAAAATTACATAAAATATTTCCACCACTATTTAAATGCCAGATTTAATCAAGCAACAGTAAAAAATACCAAAACAATAATACAACCTTCTGTTTAAAATAACAGCACTGTTCTGCCTCTTTTCCACTGAATTTTACATATGAACAGACTATATATACTGGTTTTTCAGAGAAATGTCCATTTGGTCTGTCACACCAGTCAGGCTCACGCTGAACCCTTTCTCTTCTGAGGATACGTAACTCCACGATGTTTTCGTATTTCCAACATTCTGGGTTAGGTTGCAATGTCTGAAGTATATAATACATTTCTCTTTTCCTTTACACAGTGCAGAGTATATGGGCTTAGGTTATGTAGATTCTATTACTCCAGGTCACTGTCCTTGTCTAAATTCAAGGCGGTATTCAATGGAGTGCAGTAGTTTGGCTTGTCAGAAGGTACGTAGCCCGGCAGACACACACACTTATAGGAACCTTCTGTGTTGATGCACTTGGCGTTCTTGCAGAGAGACATGCGGTTGTTCAACTCATCACATTCGTTGACATCTGCAATAAGCCAAACCATGCAGGTAAACCAGCTTTAACATCACTCCGGGAGGAAATGCAACCTCTGGCTCACCTGAGGCATCCGGCTGTAGCCTGAGCCCAGCTGTTCTCTGCTTTCCCCCGAGTCAACTATATAGTCTTTCCCATTATTGTCTTTTCAATCACATGCAAGGTAAATTACTTTCTGGATCTTAAAAAGGTAGACTATCTGGGAGATTCTAGAATTTCTTTCCCTGTTAATTAATGCAACCCAAATCATTTTGTCAGCTTGACATTTTGTAGTTAAACTTCAAGGAAGCTGGCAGAAGTATCCTATGTCTAAATTCCTTCCCACAGGTGCAGAAGAATGGGGAGGCTGGCAAGAGATACAGAGTGGCCTCTCTAAAGGCTTAAGTTACCTTCTTAGGTTTCTTTCCACAGGAAAGAAGGGCTCTCACGCACTTCAAACACCTGTAATAACCCAGGTTACCTATTTTTAGACCCACTGCAGATTGAGACAAAGCTGACATGGGGAAACTATAGGAGCGAGTGGAAGAACCAAACCGCTGCAAGACAAGAGCCTTCTACCATAGAGGGTCACCAGGCACATTAATCACACAGGAAGAATAAACGTACATTTACTGTTCTTTTCAGAGGAAGAGGGAAGGCAACATGAGCGAGTTTTAAAAGGACTTTCCAAAATGGAAGTGGTAGGTTGTTTTTTTTGGACATCTGTGTTCTCTAAAGCTGGTGTCAGGTATTCAGGGAAAGCATTATTTGCTAGAGTCAAAAAATCTCAATTTAAAAAAGAGTAATTACCTAGGAGATCCTGGCCTTTCCTCCATCTGTACCATTTATATGAATTTTTAAATATTAACTTTTACAATTTAAAAAAAATATTCACACCATAAAAGTGACCGTTTCAACCATTTTTAAGTGGATAGTCTAGGGGCATTAAGCATCTTCCCACTGTTGTACACTCTTCAGCACTGACAATCTCCAGAACTTTTCCCATCTTCCTAAATCCTGCAAATCTATCTTACATGTACTTGACTGTATGAGGTCTGGCCACAGAGCATCTCAGGGAAAGAATAATTTCCCATCAGATGCACATCATTCTTACCAACACAGGTCATCTTGGCCATATCCAAGTGGTACCCATCAAAGCAGTCGCAGGTGTAACCTTCCTGTACCCTGACACAGCGGCCGTTTTCACATCCATTGAGGATGCCACATTCTTCTGCCTGCAACTCCTCAAAGCTATTTAAAAAACCTGGAAGGGAAAGGACAGGAGACAAGTTCTAGAAACTCCATTTTTTAAAAACTACATGATTATTAAGGTTCATCTTTCCAATACTTGAAAGACAGCATTAAAATGTAAGTGAACATATCTGTTCATAATATTAAGTATAAACTATTACAAACCTTGTATATGTTGTATAGATTAGCCTCACCTCTTGAATTCTGATGTTCTATGTTTAAAAAATCACATAAAATGATAAAGCAGGGTATTTGTTTCTGTCCTTAGTAACTGAAATTTTTTGCTTAAGATTTTAAAATTTCCTGAGTTCTCAGTAGGGCAAACTGTCTTTCAGGATGGAACCAATGGAACTCAGTATCGAGCAGACATTTGCTAAGACAACCCATGAGTACTGGAGGTGGTGCTTTTTCACTTGGAGCTCCCAGAAGCAGAGACAAGCCAGCCTGGCCTTGCCAAGGGATGTCTGTTTGTTTGCTCTAGTTTTGGAATGAGCCTTACAAAAGGGCTCTTGGGGGATCAAAGGATAAAGGCAGTAAAAAGGGACTCAAAACATCCTGATAAATGAGAAAAATACATCGTACTTGTGTTTAGAAAACAAAGCAGCTCTTGTTTGGCTCTTCTTTAGATATCTTGAACCTGATTCAGAGCTAGAGCTGAGTAGGAAAAAACAGTGTAACCAGGCATCAAGAATGTAAAAGTTGTAAATATAAATCCTTGGTGTCCCAAATATACTGTGATCGGGGGCCTCATTCCCCTCTCCTGCTTGTATTAGCTTTTAAGAAGAAAAAAACAGTGTAGGACCAGACCTCTCCATTTGGCCTTTGAAGTAATTCTCCAGTGGAACTGCAGGGGGCAGCAAAATATTGTTTATGCAGGGCAGTAAGGTCTAACAGTGATTTTAAAAATTGAGTAATACATCCACGAGAGGCCATTTTTAAAATTTTAAGGGAGAAAAAAAAAATACTACTGGCTCTCATGACTGGCAGCAGATCCCCAAGGCCAGTTTAAGCAGCACTGACAAGAAAATAGTCAATCTAGGAAAGTATTTTAAATTCTAGGCAAAATCATTTATATAAATTGTAAAATTTTTACTACAGAAATTAATTAAAACATGAAATTAAAACTTGAAACTCCTACAGACACATATCTAGGACACTCCCCAAAATACTTCTTTAGGATTCTTAAAACTGCAGCAGCAAAGCATAGCCCCTGCTCCAAATAGGGCTGGCTACCTGCTTTGTCAATAAAGTTTTATTGGAAGACAGCCTCACTTACATACTGACATCTCATCTGTGGCTGCTTTCCTGATACCATAGCATAGATGAGTAGCTGCAACAGAGATTAAATGGCCTGCAAAGCCTAAAAATTTTATTATCTGGCTACGTATAGAAAAACTTGATCTCTGCTCTAGTAAATTCCAGTTTTAAGACATACTGTTCTAACTAAAGATAACACCAACCATCAGCTCCACTTTCTTAAACAACCAGAAGGCAGGAGACGGTGAATCGTCAAGGTGATAGTAAAAGAGAGGTTGAGGTTTCCTATCTACCCAATATGATGACTCCTGCAGCCGGGCCAGAGAGCCCTTGAGGTCCCAGTCTGGGGAGGAGGAGGAGCTCTTTCTCCGTTACTGGTAAGAAATTTAAAGGGCATTACATAGTCAAAGCTGGAGGCCTTGGGAGTGCATCTCCCCTTCCCATGTTGCTAAATAAGAAATAAACATGCTGGTATCACATCAATTTCATAACATTTGAATAGTTAGTTTCAAAACAATGACATTAAAAAAAGGCACCGAAGCCAAAACATTTCAACCTTAAAATCCTGGCATCTGAACTATAATGTGTTAGACGTTACGCACACAAGCCATGGGCTTGTGTCAGAGTTAAACATAGATTTACCCTGGTATTTTGGATCTAGGGGGCAGGCAAACTATACTTTCTTTCAACCTTAGTATTTTTTTCTTTATTTTAAAGTCAATATTAACTGACCTCTAACATGTACACAAAGAAGTGTATAAATCATAAGTATACAGTCTTATAGCTGTTAATGTATTTAGGCACATTTCTTGAAATAATTCATGGTTATTTGTGGTTGATTAAAAGAAATCACCCAAGGTGTTAGAAGTTAGGACAGTTATCCTGAGGTGGGGTGGGGGTGGCTGGGAGAGGGCACCAAGGGCCATCTGCATGCTGGCCAGGGTCCAGACCCACCCTATACCAGTCTGGAAGCCCCAGCCTAGCTGAATGGGTAGAATGCTGTTTCCATGTACGTTTTTGAGCAGTTCTGATTTGTGTGAATCATCAATATACTGCATCCTTTAAAAAAAACGGGGGGGGGGGGGGCGGGGAGGAGAAGGGAAGGAAGGAAACAGACCCCGAAGTGAAGTAGCTTCAACAATGCTTGTGTGGCACATCAGGCCCCTGGGTAGGGTCCCCAAAGACATCTGCCTTACTGGCTTTCAGAATTCAGCAGTGTCTCCACCAGCCTAACCCCACCTCCCAGGTCCACAGGGATTCTGGCTGGAATCCCTGGAGCTGCTTCACGCACTGCACAGAGGCCCCTCGGGAGAACTCTGTGGACCAGGCACCTGAATTCTGCACTGCTCCTAGTCTTGAATGCTGACAACCTATTATCTACTGATATTTCAGTTTGTACCATCCCATTTTTCAGACTTCACATAATATGTCTGTACATGAACACTTTGGTCTCTCCTACAGACATATTTAGCTCATGTGGTGGCCTCAGCCGGGATGCTCTGCTCACAAGTCCAGGAAGAGCCAGCACACGTCGTTTCTGGCTTAATAAGCCCCCTCACAAGTGAATTCTAACAATTAGTCTCTGACCAGGAGAGCAATGGTTCTACCTCCCACTCAAAATGCTTATAAAGATCAACTGGACAGAGTTAATACTGATCATTTCCTTGTATGAAAGAAAACTACAATATAACCAAGCTTTCAAGAAAACTCTGGCCCATAAAGTAGGCCACCACTTCATGGGTAAAGAAAATAAACGTAACAGCAGCCCCACCAGTGAGACTCATAACTGATCTGGTGGTTCTCAAACTTGAGTGAGTGTAAGGGTTACCCAGAGGGTGGGTGAAACTGACTTGTGGGTCTCATCCCAGTTTGATTCAGCAGAGCCCAGAAATGTGCATTTCTAACAAGTTCCCAGGGACTACATTTTTAGAACCACTGACTAATCTAAAACATGGTTTAGTCCAAAAGGAACCGAAGAATTTTGCTTACGGTCCTGAATGAAGTAGGGGTCGGCCTCGGGAGCGTACTGTTCACTGAAGTCCACCAAGGCGTCTCGTCCGTATGGCCGCCGGCGTCCTGCGACAGGGATGTTACACAGCTGGGCGTAGTCGTCTAGAAAGGAAACAAGGAACATGTCACACCATTGCTGCTGGCTCACACCTGGACGCACCCGCTCACCGCTCAGAGCATCAGGAACCCACCAGGGCGCCGCCGTCCCACCGCACGCCCGGATCTCCTATGCTCACCCCGATCCTGGAACGTCTCAGTATCCTTTATGGGTGCTCTATTTACATGCACACGCAAGTCATTCTGTACAGCACAATTAAGACCCAGAATTGAAGACCAAAAATAGTAGCTGAAAGGTTGGTTAGAATCTATCGCAGGAGAGTAAGGACCTGATAGTGAGCCAGCTGTGAGTGCCGCCGGCGTTTTGGAAGAACAGCTTTATTGGAACCCACTGGGTGTTTTCATCAAAACATTTAACATGTACAAAATAGTCATTCTTACAGATAGATACATACATACTATTTCATTCACTAGAGGCAGAAGAAAAATGTCTCTCTGGTGATCCAAAAACGAGAATAACCAAGTGAGGATGCTACTAGGTACCACTTGAAATATGTAGCTACTATAATACCTCTCTACTCAAGACCTGGTCCTTATGAATAGCATTACAGCAGTGATGATCATTGTCATAATAGCAGTAACAGTGAGGTAATGGTACTAGGAATAATAGTGGCTAACAGTTGTGTAATGTTTGCTCTCTGCCAGACACTGTTCTAAACACTTAGTGTACATTAACTCACTAAAACATTTACAGTGCCCTGTGAAGAGCTACTATTATCACCTCCATTTTACCAGTGGGAAACAGAAGCATGGAGTGGTTAAATGACAGCTGGTGTATCTGAACTCAGTCCTGAAGCTCAAGGGTGTAGACATTTAACATTCTTCCTCTCTCACGTCTGTCTCAGCCCCGTTGTAGTGCTTGTGTTTGCCTCGGCTGCACCCCAGCTACATGCATCTGCAGTTACCACTTCCTGAGGCCATATCTCCACCCCCAAGGATATCTGACTTCCAAACTCCCCTTTGGCCTTCCTCACAGGAGTCCCGTAGCACTTGGGATCTTGTTGGTTCTCCATTTGTTCTGGGGTGACTGACCTTTCAATGCATTTCATGGTCCCAGGCTCTTGCCTGCATTTTGGAGCAGCATCATCTAGAAGGTCTAGAGAGGAAAGCTTTAGAAGAGATAGCTTCATGTTTTGAACGCACATTTGATGGAAAATATCCTGCCCAAGGATTCATGTAGCAGTTGGTGAAAATTCTGGGGCTCCCCAGACTTCAACTCCTCCAGAGTGGCAGGTCAGCAGCCCTAGGACTGGGTAGACACTCTCAGGACAGCCACACAAGGCAACAGCCATATTGCCTGGGCTGTAAAGGACCTTTCCTCTATTTTGTTTCCTTCTGTAACAAAACTAAAGAAAAGCACTGAGGCAAATATGTAAACTCTCAAGGCTTTCTTCTATCACCACTATTTAAAGGAGTCAAAGGCGTGAGTACGCGTGTGTGCATGCGTGTATATGCACACACACGCACATTCTCCCTAAAATGCAGAAAGGGAATGTAAAACCAGAAAAGACCCTGTACCACTAGACACGGTGGGATTATGGTTGCCCTTCCTAAAATTCTCTTTGTGGGAAGCACTCCAGGAACGACACCCCCCTCAGATGCTCCCAGCACTTTCACATGAAACCATGGGAAACGTGAATTTCATTAAGGAAATAGCTAAACCTGGAAAATGATCCTTGACTCACAAAAATACACCTTCAAACAAAGAGAACACAAACAGCTGTCAGTTCTGCTTCAGGTCTGAAAGAGAAAAATTAAGGATTTCCCTGCGAGGGTAAGATGGTAGAAATGTTTACAAGTGTCATGCACTGAGGTGGTTTTCTCTCGTGACTTTTTATATACGTTTGTTTTACATCTGAAAAGGAGGCTTGCTCAGCATTTCCTGTCTAAGCAACAACTGTGATTGAGTGGATATGAACATTGTAAAATGACTATTTCAATTAAAAAAAACCAAAAACAAAAAGAGTGGATATGAAAAATAAATTAATTCACGTTCTTATTTTCTAAAACTAAACCCAGAGATGGCCGAGCAGATGTTCCTCTCCAGCTCCCAGCTGTCAGGTCGGGGCTGCCTGGCCCCTAGACCGTATGTCCTCCACCAAGAAATGAGCTGGCCTCTACCCTCCAAGCTCTCACCCTCGAACCTCACAAAAGGAAGGGACCAAGTGTGAGAGGGGAGGAGGAGGAACAGACTTCTGTTCTTGGGTGATGTTTGTGAACAGCTTCCTGGAAAAGGTAGGCCTTGACCTGAAACTAAGTAGACGAACAGGGATTACTTCATACAGGACATTTTGGATTTTAAAAAGAGCTTACCCAAAGCCACATGAAAGCAAACTGTAAGCTGTGTCTGGGGACAACCAAGTGGTTCCTAAGGAAGGCTCTGGTAAAGCGGAGCTGCGGAGCAGAAGAGCGTAAGGGGTGGGGGTAGGACCTCTGGGGTTCGCTGCATCTTCCTTCCCCTCCCTTCTTCCCTGATCAGGCATTTTCCTCTTAAGATTCTAGTACTTACTGTCCTAGGCTGCTTCACTTTGACTCACACATTAACAATCCAAACTTCAACAAGATAGTTTTGCTCAGTTATCAAAACAACATTTCTGCATTGAATGTACTCTCTTTTCTATCTGAAGATGTGCTACAGTCCCAGCACCACCAGCACATGCATTCTGAGTTATTTTCCTGGGAGCATGGAGGGATCTAGTCCTAATCCATCCATGCTTCGTCTCCCGTCACGCACACCTGCTCTCGTTCTTGGCCAAGACATGGGCTACGGAGGCAGAAGCTGGGGCTCAAGTCCTGATTGTACCATTTACTCTCCAGCTTAGCAATTCTGGGCAAGCCTCAGTTTCCACATCTGTCACATGGGGATAAAACATTTCCTGTTTGCTTCTGTGTTCCAGACGTACAAAAAATAAGATGATGTTATGGAACTCTTCATACATTTTGAAGCACCAGGAAAAATGGAGGTTATAGTTTTATCTCTTAGGTAAAAATCACTCAAGTCCCTACTGAACATCTGGAAATAAATGGATTTTCAAAGACAGTATCAGAATGATTGATACAAATTTTAGTGTTAGCAAAACTTTAAAGGTAGTGGTCAGTGGGCAAAGAACTGTGCCATAAGTTAAGAGTAATGAAAGTACAGTCTCCAGATGTTTTTAGATATTGTTTCAAGATTTGGAATTTTTAAATAGAGGGAAACTCCAGCTCAGTAAACAAGAGAAAGATGTCTTCATGGACTTCATCTCAAGAATTACGGCCTGCGTTGGCAAATTTAATCCCTTGGTCAGACAGTGATAAAGCATCAGCAACAGAATGTTTTAACACTAGATCAACAGAACTCAAAATACAGGGGGGGAAACGGATGTTCAACAATTGCTAGTATATACCTGAATCCTTTAGGAATGCCTGCAGTAGACAGCGGGTTTCTCATCATCTTGTAAGGGAGCAGCTGGAACATGAGAGCTTTCTGTTGAGTCTTGGGCAAGGTGTTTTCTTCAGGACCTGGGCACATGCATGTTCCTCACACGTGCTGGGTCTCTGAGCACCCCAAGCCACAACCGGAACCCATCTCGCTTGGAGGCGCTTGGCCTTGGTCACCCCCAGGGCTGGGTCCTGGCTCCAGCCCAGCTTGGGAAGGAAGTGGATTGTGGTTGGCTGAGAGTATAGAGCCTGGGAACTGCAGACCCCAGACCTGTTTGCATAACTTCTGATGGGAGCCCATGAGAATCTGCCTGCTGCCACTTCATCCAGCTCAGCGTGTAGAGGTGGATCCGTTTTTCTGTCCCTAGAGTCTTTTTCCTTCTGCAGGACATTCTTAAGCATGTCAATAACAATTAAGCACCCAGTTCTCTGGGGCGTGGTGCAAAGGAAGAGCTCTGCTTAGCAGGGCTTGTACTTGGTGAGGCAAATGCCCTTTATGAGACACCACACAATGTGTCCATCCAGGATCTCACCAAATAAGAGCGTGAAATGGACAGGACAGGCAACAGTCACACCTGAGTCCTCCCACTTACTGCAACCCCCCCCCCCCAGGCACAAATGTGAAGCTCTTGATCAAAGCTACAAGAAACACAAACGGGATGGGATGGGCCACCATCACTACGCGGTCTAAACAAGATCCAGGCCACTGATCACACTCATTTCCCTGGCACAGCAGAGCCACATGACAGATGGTGCTCCTTTGATTTTAATTTTAAATGGAAAAAAAGTTTAAAAATTACCCCTTGGAGTCAGGGGGTCTGGGACCCCCTGCTGTCAGCAGCAATGAGAAGCACATTACTATATCCCAGCAGGAAAGCTTCATTCCTGATGACAGACGCATCTGTGGGGCTGGTCTGGACAGTCCCACGTCACAGTGCCACTTTGGCATGTGAGGAAGCTGGGGGATGAAGTTTTCCTTCTGACTGAGGCAGATTAAATACAGCTGCTTTGAGAACCAATTAAGAGACTGCATTTCATTCTCCACATGTCAGAGCCGAAAACCTTGTGCTCTAAAGTTTGAAGCGCATCATTTTCAAATAAAGGAGAAGCAGGAACCAGTCCACATGCATTAAAAATGGATCATATTTTGCTCAGATTTCTAGACCAGGTGTTTTTCTTACAGGCCTCCACATGCACTCTTAATTGATGATGGTGTTTGGAGAACATACACACCAGGAAACGGAGGAAGGAGACAGGGAGAAGGGAATGAATATTCACCCCAGCACGTGTTGAGTCAGCAGTAAAACAGGCATTTTCCTGTGAAATGAGCAAAAGCTATGGAATTAGAAGAATGTTCACCGTTTACAGAACATACCATCCAGTGCTGATGACAGAGGAAGGAATGTAAGAGGATTCCACTAGCAATGCCACACCCTGGGAACTGGCCATCTCTTGAGGTGTATGTCTGCTTAAGTTCTTTCTCAGACAGTAAACTCTTACCCACAGGGCCTGCTGAACAGGCAGAGTCAGCCTGCTTCCATGATGTTAAAACCTGCTGCGTGGTGAGAGAAAATTAGGTCTTCTAAAAAGAGAAAGGACCCGGAGTCCGAAGTCGTGGGTTCTAGTCCTACTGCTTCCTATTCCTTGCACGGATACCTTTCCCTGAACTTCATCTATGAAAGAGGAGTCTGGTTTTCTGCCTTAGCAGCATTAACGGCAGGTCATTGTTCCATTCAGCGACTGACTGAATGGCTGAGAACACTACTGGGGGGGGTGGGGAGGACGAAATGACAGTGCACAGACAGGTGCCACAGCACCTGCTGGAGAGGCCATGCCTAGAGCCAGCCAGGCAGAGCCAGGAAAGCTTGGCCCTGGAGGTGAGCATCTACAGGAAGGGGGTCAAGCGGCTGAAGAGGAGGAAGGAAGGTAAAGCAGAGCCCCAGGCATGCAGAACGGAGAAGAGAGCCTTAGAGAGGTGGAAGGACCACAGAATGCTGCCTACTACAGATCCCTGCTGACGGGCACTGGGAAAAAGGGAAGCTAACCAACGGGCAGCATTAAGCTCCTCTGTGTCAGGTGCCGTGTACCTTGCATGCGCTTTTCCCTTCAAATCTCAGAATCCTATGAAATAACTAATTAGCTCCTTTTGTTTCCGGTAAGAAAACTAAGGTTTAGAGCGTAAGTGTCCCAGCTGAGTTGAAGGATCTGACCCTAAGTTAGTCCAGCTCCAAGACCACGTTCTTCCTGCTCCACAGCCGCCCTTCTGAAACCCTGAGAAGCAAATTATGAGATAGGTTCACCAGACTGTAAGCACTGGGTAAATACTTAGTACAGCAATAAGCATTTGTGACTAAAGTTCCCGAGGGAGTAATAAGCGTGACTGCTGATGAGCTCAGCCACCAGGGGCAGCTTTATCATTAGCAGGATTTATGTTTATTGAATTTGCTCGATTTATTAGGTGAAAGAGATCAAATTGCTTAATGTTCAATTAAATTGTACTTGTCGAGGACAGGGAAGTAATGAAGTCTAACGTCCTGGCAGGGGTTACGTTCTGCGGGACTCCTGTAAATATTAAGGCTCTAAGGAAACTCACCGGCTGCAGACCAGTCAAGTTCCCCCACCCCCACCCTTCATCAAATGCTGTCCTCTCAATTCAGCCATTCCCCGCGTTTTCCATCACATTGCTCATTCTGCAGCCAGACTCTCACTGGAGAGAGAGATTTGTTGGGTATGAATGCCAAAAAATGGAGGCTCCATTTAGAAATCCATTTCTAAAACCTGGATTCAAAATTTAAACACTTGTAATGGCATTAAATTATGCCACACATGAAAACCTTAAGATACTGATTGATAACTTACGGATTTCTTATTAAGGACTGCATGAAAGGTCTTCCCCATTTCTAAATAAACAGGGCTTTGGAAATAAAACATTAAGTCTTGCATTCAGGCAATCTCAGAGGAATTTAGCAATGAGGTAACTTCTAATATTTGATAAGAGACAAGACTGGACAATACAGTAAACAGGGAAATAGGAAAGTTCAACATGTTAATTTTCTAAACAAATCTACTTATTTTTCTAACTGCAGGGACAGATAAACGGTTTCATTTCCTCCTTTCCTACTCTTTAAGTACCTCTGAAGTAACAATCTGAGAAGTCAACAATCAGGAAAAATAAATATTACATGTAAGGGATACATTTTTTTTTCTCGTATGTTTCTTGCATCCACCAAGAATTATTTTGAAATCTGAGCTATGTGTGTGCTTAAGAATGAAAAGGAGGTTGCACACACAGGGAATATACTAAATGCCACTGACTTGTTCACTATATAATGTTTGATTTCATGTCATGTGACTTTAACCCCAATTTAAAAAAAATGTTGAGAAACAAAAAAGTGTCTTCTTTAAACTGTGGTATTCATCTAATCTTTCTATTTTTAATTGGTAAAGTAAGAAAACAAGACTACCTGATTTCTAAGATTCTTTCTAGCTTACATATTCTACAATTCTAAGTGGAAAATTTTTACTGTTAGGCTGCAAAATACTGAGAAGACAACGGGGTCATTGAAACTTGCGACTTCAATATGAGGTAATCGCCGCTAGATGGCGCTACTGCTTTTAGGTGGCGCTCAGCTGGGTGTTTCCACAAGACTGACAATAGTGGAACTGAACACAACTTACAGTGCATTGACATTCTAACCTGTAAGGATAATCTAACACTCATTCATTTTTCTGCTTAGGAAACTGAGGTCCAGAGAAATTTAATGATATTCCAAAGGTCAAGTCAGGATAAATTCTCAAAATATTGTTTTCTTTTAATAAAAAAAAAAAAAAAACCAGTATTAAAATATAAGGGTAAAAGTAAGTGTATTTTCAAGTATCTTAACCTTGCTCATTTTAAGTTTGGAAGCTGTTCAAAACTCTCCTGATTAATATTCAGAAGTACAGATCCCAAGGTTATGAAATAAAGATATATACTGCCTAATCATTTGAAAAGCAAGTTCTAGGTAATTAATGGAATATTCAGGTCACACTAAACATAATAAATTATTCATAAATGTGTATTCCATTTAGTTATAGGAAATAAGATAAAGCTGCAAAGCAAAACTAAGCTATGTTAAGATCTGTACCTCTGTTTTATGATTTTCTCACATGTTGCTATTTATCTTAATGCGAAGTGACTCTTCTTACCTTCCCCTCTGCATCTACTCAGGATCAGATACAGTCCTAGGAGCTCTCCCCCCAGCAGTGACTTCTCTGGCTACACTGGTAGCCATTCTGCCAAAGGCACTGATAGATTATGATGTGCGTGGTAACTTCTAAGGTTGAACAGCGCACAACCAGCACAACTGTTCATAACTGTTCTGTTTGCTGCTGAGACCTGAAGCTCAGAAGGGAGCACAGGAGGAGGCCCTGGTGTGCCCAGAAGCCTCCCCAGGAGCTAATCTTTTGAAATTTGCTTCTTAAAGACACGGCCACTGATGCTGAGCAGAACAGTTACCACCCTAGCTTCTGCTGCGTGCAGATTGATGTCAGCATGCTTCCCGAGCACTTTCTAGATGCTTTCCTCCCAATCCTAGGAGGTACAATCTGTCTGCTGCACGAAGGGAGAGGAGATAAACTTTCTTTCCTTCAACCTTCCTCTGCCAGGCATGCCTGCTCTAGCCACGGAGTTGGCATTTAAAAGGCATGGCAGCCAGGGTCTTTGTTCTAGCCACAGTTGTCTTATAAAGTCAATTAAGAAAAAGGTCAAAATACATACAATGTTATTTGAATTCAAAACCTCAAACACAGAACAGGACTTTAAGCAATTACATCCAGTGAGTTTTTTCACAGCCCCACTCAGTTCATTTTCTTATTGAAGAGAAAAAAAAAAATCCTATTAGCAAAGCTTACTTTAAAAATGTGAAATTAAAATTTTCACTGAAGAGCAAATCAAGGTAACATGGAAAAGGCATTTCTAGAAAATGGAATGCCTACTCATAATCTGATTTCAACGTAGAAAGTTCAAAGTGCTAAAATTTTATTTGAAATCAGTTAGATTGCTTATTAATGAAAAATAGTGTTGCTTTTGGTGATCAGATTCACATGCATGGTGTTCATTTCACATGCATGTCTTAATGCCTCTACTCTGGCTCTAAATTCTAATAGGAAGCAGGGCAATTATAATCACAATGAAAGTTATTCTCTAGTCAGAATATTTTATATAACAGACTGTGGCCAAATACCTTCTTAGCACTTCAGTGCAGAGCTCTTAGGAAAGTAAGACACCCCAAAGTCCACGTCATACACACTCGAAGACCTCAGATGGCCATCTTTCCATCAAATTCCCCTCCCATTTAACTGTTCTGTAATTGTTGTTAAGGCCAGCTGGTCCTCCCCAGCTGCCAGTCCAAACCCTCGCTGACTCACGCCAACTCCAGGGAACTGAGTTTGGGAACTGTGGCCGGTCCCAGGACCCTCCTCCCACGTTCTGTCGCCAACAGTTTAGCAGGAAAGGAAAAGTCTCCCCCTCAGAGTTTTTTTCCCCCCTTTTAAACTTTACTTACTCTGAGACAAAAACATGTTTCCTTTTCTAGTATGTTTCTAATCCATGACTACAATATGATCATAACCTGAACATGACTTGTTCATTGCTTTCTCTTTCTCTAGTGCACCTGCCAAACACAAGGTTGTTTTAAAATAAAAACCCCATTTTAGCTTCATTTCTAGTGTTCTTCCTCTGATGCACAGGCCCTGTTTTCGTCCCTGGCCTCTGTGTCACACGTTCCTGTTTATTTACTCCCTTTCACAAGTCCAGGATCTCGTTCCCGGATTGGAAAAAGAGGCCCTGACCTGCCGCAACAGCGCTGTCCGGCTGGGGCCCTTGATCGAGCGTTCAGCAGCCCACCTCCTCCCTGCCCTTCTCCAGCGTACATCTGGGGAAGGAGAAGGAACAACATTAAGCTCCAAACTGAAAATACAGGCCTTTCCTTAAGTGTGCGTTTGTATGGGACGGTAGTGGGAGTTGGAGAAGGTCCACAAAAATGCAAATATTTTCTTTAACTAGTTCTCGACCTTTTTTCCAATCCTGGCTGTGATGGCTGGTTTCGTGTGCTGACGAGGCTAAGCCACGGGGTGCCCAGATGTAGTTGGTCAAACATTATTTTGGGTATTTCTGTATGGGATTAACATTTACATTAGTGGACCTGCGTAAAGCAAAGGACCCTCCATTATGTGGGTGGGCCTCCTTCAGTGGGCCAATGGCCTGATTAGGACAGGAAGACTGGCCCTCCTCTGAGAAAGAGAATTCCACTGCCCATCGCCTTCAGACTCCGGACTTCATCTACAAAACTGGCTCTTCCTGCCTGATGGCTTTGGACCTGGAACTTCGGCTCTCCTTGGGCCTCCACACCATCAGCCCACCCTGCAGGTTCTGAATTCACCAGCTTCTATAATCACAAGAGTCAATTCCTTATTATGAATGAATGAATCAGTCAGTCAGTCTCTCTCTCTCTCTCTCCTATTGGTTCTGTTTTTTTGGAGAACCCTGACTACTACACTAGCCTGCCTTCCTGGGACAGGGGAAGTTGGGCGTCAGTGTGGTGGTGAATCTCGGTAAAGTGAGAACATCCCTTTAGAAGGCACCTGATTCTTGAGGGGAGTTCTGTGTAGTCAGAGAAAAGCTTTTATTAACTTTGCCCTGTTGTTCCCTTGAGAGTCACTGCAATGGATGACAATGATTATAAAAACCACCTGCATGAGAAACACCTGGGGTCCCCTGTTACCATGGAAACAGTAGCCTGTGCTCTTTGTACCACACAAGGCCACTCAGACTCACACTGTGAGTCTACAAGGTCCACATCCCGGTCTTAATCTCTTAATAACTGCCAATCCCAGTAGTGAATCTTGCCGCTCTGTAACCCCAGGTAGCCTAAGGTGGTAACTGTGCTACAGAGATAATGTTGTACATTAACTTTAGAATATTAATACTTCTCTATTACAGTTGCAGAGTGAGGGCTTTTGTTGTCGTTATTTCATATGTTTACACTGTTTAGGAGGATTGTAGCCTAGAGAATCTGACAGGCCTGGTGACTGTAATATCTCGGATTCTATGTTCTATGAGAACTACGACAATTTGATTAGGTTGGTAAATAGTATTTACATTTGTTACGGAATTCAGTTTGTTGCATTTTAAGTCTGATGTATTAAATTTATAAGAGCTGCTTAACTACTTAAGAAGAAAATGCTTATTAGGATTGTGACCTGCCCTTTCAGTTATATTAAGTGCCTGAGAGAAAATGAAGTACATAAAACTTACAAACTGGAGGCCCAAGTGTCAGAGATCTAATTAACAGAGTTTTGATATAGAACAACTCAAGGAAAGTTTAATCTGTTCCTATAGATATATAAACACTAATCACAAAATAAAAATTGATCTTATTTTATATAAAGGGATTGCACTTAGAATGACAAAACGTTTCAGTTGAACTTAGGTAAATCCAGGTTTTAACAATGACACTTTGAATTCATTGAATGTGCATTTAAACCCAACAAGCTTGAGGCCTCCCTCATCACCTTTGACTCCTGCCTCCTTTCCTAGAGACTTCTGGCGCGTAGAGCCAGGTAGCAGTGGGGAAGAATCATCAGCTCAACTCATTTCCTGGAACACGATTTGATTTATCATCACTGCTAACACCCAGGAAGCATTTACTATCTATCTGGCATCTCATATACATTAGCACATTTTTACCCCTCAAACAATCTGAGGCAGATGTTGCTGCTCCTGCCATTTCACAAATGAGGAAACTAATGTAACGAGCACATTAAATCCCAAGGTTTTATGTGCATAATTCACTACTAAATTTTATTTTGCAGTAATCCTTTCCTAGTTAAAAAAAAAAGTATTTTTACTCTTTTGGGGGAGGAGTAATGGGTAGCCTTCTAAATAAATAAAAAGTATCTTTCCAATAAGAAACATGTAAACTACTCACTTCCATTCCATGTGGTATCCAATTCAACCTAGTTCCACGGATACCAAGAATCCTATCCCAGAGAACTGGACCATTTACCACTGAGTAGACTCTGCACATAACTGTGTATACATATGGTAGTCACTCAATTTAGGAGGCCTCTTACATCTTTCTAGTTGAATTTAAATTCTCCACTATAGTTTATTGACAGCTACACTTCTCTTTAATCACATAATCAGGATCTCTGATTACAATGATAAATGCTTTCATACTCAGAAGAGAGTATTAATTACCCTAACCTCAAAAGAGTTCTCATCTTTGGATAAAGGGAACTGAAGTAACTTGTCCAGCGCAACTGACAGAAGCAGTGCCAAAAGCGGGACGCGATCGCTGGATGGCTTAAACCAAGGCGGCGACCACTCACTGTGCCTCGCGTGTAGGATGTTCCAAAGTTGTTATTAACATTCTTTGGAAACACAGTTCTTGGAAAAGCCTTTAAACCATGACTGATGAAAGGCCTTTTGCAACCACTGCCCAATTACAATATTTTTTCAAGTTTAGTCCACAAGTCAAATCCCTGTCTTCCTTCACACCTCCAAGCGTATTATGCAACTTCTTACCCTGAGACCTTTGGGAACGTGTAGGAGCCATGCATGGACATGGGAGAAATCACTAGCTCAACTGTTCAAACACAGATTCCAGATTCGTTCACTCTTGAGAAACCATATGAAAAAACAGGAAGGTAAATAAGTTATTAGGAAGCACTAAAAATTCTGTCACAGAAAATGATGAATTTATTAAGTAAGGATATCATTTGAACATTTAAATAAGAAAATATTGGGGAATGAACTTCTAATTTAGCAATACAACATAATTGTGTATTATGTTCTACAGAATTGTACATACAAACTGTATGTTCTAAAATTTACTGCCTAGATATTACATAGTAGGTGTTTCAAGCAAATAATGAAATGAAGGAATACGCAAATAATTTAACTGGAACTGAAAACAGATAAACTAGAAATAATTTAGACTGCATTTTAGACATGGTTCTTACCCCTAACAGCACCTTGCATCTAAGTTTACTAAACATGTTTTTGACTTAAAAAAAATTCAGACATAAATCTGTATCATGATCTATACAATTCTCTACTGACAGGATTGATTCCAAATTTTTCTTATGCTGTAGAGATGATTCTTTCCCTTCTTGGCACTCAAGCACGAGGATAATCTGTATTCCTAGAACCAGAATTTTTGAATCAAATCTGTATCTTCAAACTGCTCTTACAGCAAAACTGAGAAAACCCATGCCTCTGCATTTTTATCAACAGCAGTGTTTTATAAGACTTTTTAAACATTTGCCAGTTTCTTTTGTGGCATTTCAGTTTCCTTGGAGATTTTTTTTTAAACTCCACTCACCTTTCTATGCCTGACCTTCATGAAGAGTACTTCAGAGGTTGACACCTGCGATGCAATACATTATATCAACCAATAGGTGGCCCTCTCGCAACACACACTCTCCCGTCAAAATTTCTGAACTTCAGTTTTAGATCAAGACTTTACCAACTCTTAATGTTCAGTTTTCTCACAATAAGTCTAATTATTTCAATAATTGACTTAACAGAACTCTGCTTATTTTAACAAGATAACCATAGACACTGGGATCCTGGATACTTTAGATTCCAGTGTTCAAATGTGTCTAATTTTCTTTCATTTGCAGGTCAATAGGTTTTTTATTTCCATGAGATAATAGCATCCTATGTATCTTATAATCCAGAGGTATCTTTTTCCAGAAAATTAAAGTTTATACTTTTAAGAGCAGCAATAAATGACAACATGAAAAATTCATTTGAGATCAGTGATAGGCATCACCAGGAGTTTAACTTACTGAAAATCACTGACTTGCTTTAATCCATTAATTCATCAAGTATATACTGTTACCTATTATGCCCTCCACTGTGCTCGGCTGTGATACAGAGGGGACGAGACTGCACTTCTAACTTGGCTTTCTGCCTGGCTCTAAGGCTGCAGTTTCTTTCTTCTCTAAGCACACAATGCATGAGGAAATTGAAAAAAAAATCTCAGATTTTTTCACTTTGCTACTTTTATATTCTAAGGGATAATATTCATCGAAGATGTGCTTTGAGACCATGGGTAGAACAAGGACTGAAGTTGAGAATACAGACGCTGGAGCCAGGGAGCCTGGATTTGCACCTGCCACTTCCTGGTATCTGACCCGGGCAGGTAATGTAACCTTCTGTGTCTCAGTTCCTCTCCACCCAAAAGGAGGTAATTATACACCCACCTCACAGGACGGCCTGCAGAATTAAATATCTTAATGGATGGAAAGCACTTTGAACAGTGCCTGGTTCTACACTATACACATGTCAGCTAGCTTCATTTTTCACTAGTCAGAAGAACTCGTTATTTCCAGTGAAGTCCAGCTTTTAGAGTGCTCCTACCCCTAGAATTTCCTTCTAGCATGGCACTGAAAATTTCCAGAAAGATCAAACAATGACTACCCTCCCTTGTTCATAATATGAATACAAGGGGGTCCTTCCAAAGCAGTTCAGCCTCCTCACCCCAAGAAAAGAATACATTTTAAGAACGGGCAAGATGAGAGGGTATCGAGAGGGGTTGGAGAGGAAGAGAGGCCAGGGCAGGAATAAGAGAAAGTCCAGAGGTCGAGGAGGGGGAAGCTGTCAACACGCGGCCACTGCGACCAACTCCCTGCTGCTAGCACCGCCCGCAGCCACCTGAAATCTTCTCTCCACGCCTGGTGTCTGGCCTCCCAGACTTTAGCTGAGAATTCAGATGGGACCCTGAGCAGCCCCCAAACTACACTGAGTTGTACAACTAGGCAGTTCTCCTCGTGTAACATTACTCCGACACGATCCATCTCCCTCCACTCGCTTCCCCTCCATGTGGTACCAGTCTGTGAGTTGCCACCTGACTTCAGAGAACACTACTGAAGGAGCCGTTCTCACCGCCTCCAACTACCAGTGGTCTCAGGTGCAACTGCTGCCTTAGCAAGAGTTAGTGCCCGTGACCTATTGGACCAGACGTGCGAAAGCCTGTTGCGGAGCCAAAGCTTTACTTTACACTGCACTTTAATGCTCAAAGCTGATGACAAGTGCTGCGATTTATTCCTCAAATTCCTCCAGCACTGTTTCCATCAGTAACTAATTGTTCCCCAAAGCAGCGCTGCACTCCTAGAGAAGCTGGAAGGTTCAGTGCCTGACCGGCTGGGGTGCATCCAATGCTTTCATTAATAAACAGACAATGTGGTCCTTTCTCAAAGAGCACATATCGCTGAACAGCAGCATTGAAAAGGTTCACTGGCAGAAATTATGAGCAAATCAGTTTTAAAATTCACACGTTCTTTGCTTCCTCTTTGAAAAATTAATAACGGCATTAAAGCCGGTTTTTAACATAATCAGGCTGAATGCTGTTAGGTGTCTCTAGAATCTTGCCAGTTGTGGTCTGAAGACCAGCAGCTGCTGCATCACCTTGGGACTTGCTAGGAATGCAGAATTCTGCCCACCTCGACCCCCCACCACCTAGAACCAGAATTTGGTTTTTTGATAAGATCACCAGGTAACTGATGTGCCCATTAATGTGTATGAAGCAGTGGTCTAGAAGGGAAAGTTTTGTATGAGGACAGTTATTTCTGCGTTTGTCTATCCTTTAATCCTTAATTCATGTTCAGATGCTATTAGGTAACTGTGTATTTTATAAGAACCTTGGATTTCAGTTTTGTCTGAAAATGTATTTGATCTGAGTCACCTAGCAGCTACAGCATTCGGTGCTAAAATCTTCTGAATGCTTACCAAGTGTCTAGGGCTAGGCCATATGTTCATACATTCACTTATTTAATTCTTACAACCCTGTGAGGCAGGTGACTTTAGTTTCATTTGAGGAAACTGAGGCACGGGGAGACAAAGGAACAAGGTTATGTAGCTAAGAAGTTGCCAAACTAGGATTCACACCCAGGCAACCTGGTTCCAGAGCCCCTGTGCCACGCCCCCTGCTCTGACTCTCTCACTTGCTGTACGCCAGCGGAGAGCGCTCGGCGGGCGATGGTTTGGCATGAGCAAAGTATCAGGTACTAAGCAAGGAAATGCCAGCTAATCACAGGGCCTCTGGAAAAACTGTTTAACTTGGCTGTGGACTTCCCCCTGGATTCAGAGTAGAGTACCCCTAAGACTAGCTGGAGGTCCGTAATTTTAGGGGTATAAAAGAAATACTCCTTCTGGGTTAACTACTTCCTATAGTCTAATGGAAACAGAACAGTGGTTTTCAACATGTGTTCCCTGGAACCCTGGGGTCCTTTACAGACACCTCAATAGCCTAACTAGTTGGCAAGCTTAGTTGACTGGTGAAACAAAGGATTTAGAATATACATAAACTCAGTTGATAAAGCAGTGGCAGGGTTTGAGAGGACTGACTTTAATTTTGAAGGAAGTTCTACCATGGGTAAAATGCTATTAAACAGCATTGCTTTGCAAAAGAAGAATCATTTGAGGTGGCAAACTTCACTGCTGTCATATTTTAAGAAACTGTCACAGTCACCCCACCTCCAGCAACCATCAACCTGATCAGTCAGCAGCCATGAACAACGAAGCAGGACCCTCCACCAGCAAATGACAACCTGCTGAAGCCTCAGGTGAAGGCTAGCGTTTTTGAGCAGTACAAATATTTTTAAATTACAGTATGGACATTGGTTTTTTAAGACACAATGCTATTGCACACTCTTAACAGACTACAGTACAATGTAAATATAACTTTTGTATGCTGTGGGAAACCAAAACGACTCGGGTGACTTGCTTTATTGCAATACTTGCTTTACGTAGTGGTCTGGAACTGAATCCATAATATCTCCAAGGTATGCCTGTGTATCTTTAAAACAGGGTCTGCACAGCCATTTAAAACTTAACCATCTTTCATTGGTTCTAAGATGCCCTAGAGGGTAAAATATGTCCTGATGTAAGTGGAAAAAGGGCTTGTGGCCATTGATAGACGCTATCAGTTATAAGACAGCCCCAATTTCAGAGATGCTAATGAGTAAAACAAAAAACAAAGTGTGCCTTAGATCAATGATACGGACTTCAGCTTTAAATATTCTCTTAAATATAAATATATAATAACAATGTGTAGAAAAAAGGCTTGGATGAAAAAACAAACTGGTAAGAGTGAACATCTTTAGTGAGTGGAATTCCCTTGTGATAGGGCAGGTAGGGAGAGGGGAACATAACAGTCTTTGATTAATTCTTCAGAAGGAGTATATATTTTAAAAAAATTAAACAATAAGAACTACGTAAGTAGAAAGGTTTGAGGTATTCGAGGATCATGAGAAGATGACTCAAGCCCTCTTGTATCTGCTTCCTTCAGATTTCGCCTTCCTCTCCTTGTGTATACCTCACTCCTTGTGTTCCTGCTCTACCCACATCCTCCCAACAATCCAACAAGACATACACCTCTGTCTTACAAATGAGCTGCACTGAGTGAGATTATTTTTCCCCTCTGACTCAGGCAGCTGCTGGGGGCAGTTCTGAATTCCAGACCCAGCCTGCCTGGCTGCAGAATCTGCCCTCTTTCCATTTCTGAGCTACCATCATTACCATCTGTATCTTTATGTCTTTGCTCTTTATCCTGTGCTGTTCCTTTTCCTTTGATAATATTTCAAATTATTTTTTTTTTCTGCTCCATTGGTTTTAAGTTATGTCCAAGCTAAATAGCCAACTTAAGTAACTTGAAAACTGCATTCTAATTGAACATCAATGAGTGTATTTCCTCTTTTCAAGCAATTCTTCCCCTCAGCTATTCTGCGAATTTGTTCATTTATAAATTCCTTCACTTTACATCCAATACAGTATTTTTCTAGCTTTATCAAATCAATTCTATATTCAAAGACAAAATGATACACCAAACACTTTCAAACACTTAAAAAAAAAAAAAAAAAAAAAAGCAGTAAGGAGCTGCAGTGCAAAGGAAAAAAAGCCATCAGCGCAGAACCCAACAGTCACCAAATAGCCCAGCCCTGGAGCCCGGAGTCCGCACCTTCCAGTCCTCTGCCCCCACAAGGAATGGGGGTAAAACTGAGAGTTGAGCCTATCCCATTTTTCCCATTTGACCAAAGGTTCAACCCCAGGTCTCAAACTTGAATGTCAAGGAGATTTGTTCAAATGCATTTCACTTACTTTCTACTCTCTTCCTTTATTGTTCTAACCTCTCTGTGATCTCTCTCACCAAGAGGTTGACATAAAAACTTGGGCTTTGACCCAGGGAGGTTTTCTATCACCCCTAATAAGTAGAAACTGTTAGATCTGAGAAGGACTGTAGGAAAAAAAGAAATAACAGGAATTATAAATTCCACAGACCTACGGCACCAACTGCTAAGATGCATTATAATTCTTTGGTTCATTTATCATTCTTTGGGGGAGATGGAATGATGGTTTCCAAAATGAATGACCGGGTCTGGCATGGAGGTAAGCCAGGAACCAGACAGTTATGCAATCCTGCTCTTCCACTCATACAAACACACCCACACACCCCTCTGACGAACATAAGATAAGAGAACTGTCAGGCTCCAAAGGAGGTGAGAAGAATCTGCTTCCAAAGGCTCCAGGAGAAGGAACTGGGTAAGGGCTCACCTGAATCTTTCATGGGGCAGAGGGCACACTGCATACCCCAGGCTTCTCCATACAGACAGCAGCACTCAGTGTACGTTGTCTGCTTGCCCACAAGGGGCCGGCTACACACGTACTCATCACTCAGATGCTCCCAGCACAGATCTTGGTACACATCGGTTTCTTCGATTTGTTCTGAAAGGGAAGACACGGTTCCATGACAATTGCACTGTTATTCCTATTTCACAAACACTGTGGTGGAAGCCAGAGAGTCTCAAAGTTTCCATCCCCATTCCTAAGGGTGACTTCCAAGTGAAAGTCTGAAGCCAGCCTGGTCTTTCCATGGATCAAACCTCTGTCATCTCCAACTGGGTGTCATTCCATCAGCTGAAATTCAACCTGCCCATCCTGTTCCAGTTAAATCCCGCCCTCTTGGCTTCCATCGTTACATAAAACCCTCCCCTATCTTGCCTGTAACTTCATAAGCCTGATGGACTTCTCATTCTTTCAGTCTTTGATTTTTCACATGTACTCCTCTGTCAAATCCTACCATTTCGTTCTATGTAACATTTTTTGGAGTCATCCTTTTCCACCCATTTCATCTGCCAAAACCCTGAACTAGTGACACTTCATCCTGGGGTCCTTAGTGCTAACCTTTCTACTTTTCAATTGATTTCAACCGAAGTAGTCCCTGACTGTGCTGATACACTGATCAATTAACCCAAGTATCAGCACACAGCACCTTCTCGGGGATGAACAGGGGTTCCCATCAATGGACTTCAGAGCTCTCCATCACTTGGATGGCTTCCGCCCCTCTGTTCATCTGTGTCCTACAGTGCAGTCAAGCAAACCTAGTTATTTTTCCTGGAACTTCCATCTTCCTCCGTTGACTTTGAGGGTTACTGTGACCAACCCTGAGGCATGGAACAACTCTGCTGTTTGTTCAGCCACACTGTAGTTTGTTGCCCATTAAACCAGTATGTGAGGGCATTACATCTCCTCCACAGTGATGATATGCATTTAATTCTTCCTCTGAGCATCTCATTTTAATTATTTCAAAATACCCAAGGAATCAATTTTTCTATTTTCCAACAGCTCACATTTCAGTCAAAAGGAAAATCTTATGGCATTTATTTGGACACAGGCATGCATCTCACATCCAAACATACCATGTGATTCGGTTGGTCGGATACATCTTTTTTCCGAAGCATCCAGGACCATTGGGTGAGCACAGAAGCACTTAAAAGAGCCTTCTGTATTAATGCACTGGCCGTCAATACAACTGTTGGGGTCTTGACACTCATCTATGTCTTAAGAGAAAAAAATGAAAGAAAATCAGCAATCAGTTGGGCCTCATACACTTAACCCGACTTAATACACTGCTAAATTTAGTCCAGATTCCAGGGGCTGCCACATTTTAATTAGCTATATAACATCATCCAAAAAAGAACAGCCATGACTATAAAAATGCTAAGTTACAGTGATTGGAAAAATAACATTGCTCTAATGCTGCTGACATTAAATAAAGAAAACATTTAACAACAGGATATGCTTAGAAATTTAAGATAAAATGCCTCTTTATGACAGTTTTAAAATTATTTCCTTTTGCTATGTTTTTCAGCCTGGGTATATGGTTTTCTGTTTAAGCATAAAGTCTGGGTCAGCATTTAAAAGTGACTTTCAGTGGTATGGTGTGAGTGATGAAACAGGAGGCTCCCCAGACCGAGAGAACTGCTTCAGTTATACCAGTCACCTGAAGTGTAATTCCACACTGAATATTAACTCTTTGTCTGAAATCTATTCAAATAGTAGTATGAAGGGTTTTCATTTTCTTCAATCTTGCTCAAGGAAAAGATCCATAAAAGATTTACCGATCTTTTCAACACGTGATTTAGATGCAAAGAAATTGTTCTGATGCATAGCATTACTTATTTCTTCCCATTTGTGTATTTTCACAACATATCACACTATATCCTTTTAAAACTTACCAAAGCACTGCAATTTGACGGGGTCATAGTATGTCCCTTGTTTACAGTAGCATTCGTAACCAGGCTGAGTGTTCAAACAGAAGCCATTTTTGCAGATTTCTTGTCCAAAAAGTAGGCATTCATCTGCATCTGTGGGGACAAAAATGGAGAAATAGAGGAGTCAGCTTTGATCTTTCAGTTAAAGAGAAGAATCTAACCAATACTGGGCTTCAAGTTAGATATTATATAATATTTATATCACAAAGAGTCTTAAAGACAAAGCAATATGAAGTTCTTAAACTTAGGAACAATTCACAGATGGAGAAACACTATCAGGCTTTTCTGTTTCAGGAACAATGCCCAAAACATTAGTAGAGAAAGTGTATTTGTAAATACAGCTTCAGAGATGCTTCTTCATATTTGACAAAACAGTCTGTAGATTTCCTAATGGCACCAACAATATTCTCTGAACAGAATACCCATAAGGCATGTGCCTTTCTATAAATATATATTTACATGTGTTATCTTACTTAATCCTCATGATAACCTTTGAAAGCCAGAGACAGAAACTCAGAATACTGAGTGAAGTCTCACTATCACACAGACTTACAGTGTTCCAACTCCCAACCCACGGTTCTGCCAGAGTCCATTGGGGCCTTCCTTCCATTGATTTCCGCTTGGAGGAGGCCCCGGGGATTGAACCCTGGCACTCTTGCGTGCTGAGCATGCGCTCTACCACTGAGCATGCGCTCTGCGAATGAGCTATATACCGTTCCCCGCTGGGCCTTCCTTCCAATGGTAGAATTCAAGGCTTTGTAATCAGTTAGCACCTCTGAAAAGAACCCTCTGCCTAGCCCAAGTCATGCTGTTACTTGAATGTCATATGTGCACACACGCTGCCAATTCACTTCCACTTGATTCTGACCTTTATAGTTGTCGCCATCGTCGTAAGAGGATTCTCCACTGGGGACAAAACCTTTCCCTCTAGGACACATTTCAGTGAATTCAGCTGATTTCAGGAGAGAGAAGGGGAAAAAAAAGTCAAAGAAAGAAAAAAATCAGCATCTTCCATGAGCACGTGTTTTAACTTCAGTTTTCCTTTCTCAGACTCAGGAACTTTAAGGCAAATCTTGCCATTTAATTCAGACAAATAAATTCAGTACAATTTCAAAAGTTACAGATTAGGTGCAAACAAATCTAAAGACTTCATAAGTTCACTTGTAATTTTTAAAAATCTTTCCTAGTTCACCCACATATTATTAACCCATGTTTTACTTACGGATGCAGTGGGGTCTCATGACTTATTTCTCCAACACTGTCATTTCTAGTATTTTAAATTCTTAATAAGAACTCATCAAGCAAAATCTTAAATATGAAAGCTCTAATTAGAAATAATGGTTAGCAAAAAATGATTGGTTTTGACTCAAAAATGGAATAAAACTGAATTATCTTCATGCCAAAATATCACATGGTATGTCGCAGAAACAGTATACTCTGTGACAGCGAGAAGTTTAAGGATTCATACTGAGGTAGGATACGGGTGTGGGTTCCAGCCCTGAGCAAAACTCACCTGAAGGTAATCTCATCTCAGTCTGACTATGGCAGGTACCAGTAGACGCTATCATTTCAAGGCTTCAATGTAATATCCCAAATGGGAACATTCCAAGGCCCGTGAACACCAGAGGACAAATGCGAGTGTGAACACACCCTTTAGCTGGTTCTTACCAGTCCCCAAGACGGGGCAGGGGAAGATCTCACAGTTGTCGCCCCACCCAGCACCAGAGGTACAGCAGCATTCTCGTTTGGTGACGTTGGGGGCCAGCACATTGTCACAAAGACTGGCATCATTCAGATTATAGTAGCATTCTTTCTTCTCTTCTGTGGGTTGATCCACCTCTAAGTCTAAACAGAGTGGAGAAAGTAAAAAAGAGTGTTGACAGGATACCCAAGGTCTACCTGTACCACAATGGAGCTGAAAACATAACGGTAAGAAAGACTGGATGTGCCAACAGCCCTTCATTCACAGAGAGCTGCTTTCCATTTCTGTCGGATTCAAGATAAAAATGCACTTGAGTCCTGAATTTTGGTGGATTTCTAACCCACCCCAAGAATGTAAATCTGTCAAAACCATTTCCTTTTACGTTAACCAATTACTTTATTCTTGTAAATCTGGCTGTAAGTAGAGTTTCCATATCTGCTTTCTTGCCAAACATAGGGCCATTCTTTACTGAGCTATAACACCTACTTAAATCAGTGAAAAATTTCCCCAACACTGACCAGAGATGTGGGGGCCACACAAAATATCTATCCTTTCAATGGTTACTGAGTCAACCATGCCCCCTAGTCTTTTCTGAAAAGCACAAAGCAGAAGATAACTAGAAAAACACTGCAGTAACCTGTCTACAAAATGGTCTTTCATTACTGGAAATCTAACTATTAAAATTGCTGCAGATATACGACTTTGAATGAAATCACAAGAGGCAGCTAAGCCTCAGGGTAGAATTTCAAGGCTGGATTCTATTCCGAGGTCTAGTGTGTCCTAGAGGAATATATATTCCAACAGACTCAGTTCAACCCTCTGTGATAAAAGACAAGGTTATATGATAAAATACAAATGATAAAAACAAATTCACCTACTTTCAGATAATACTGAAAATAATGCCACCATATTTGAATTATATGAAGAAGTTTGTGCTTTTAAAAAATGATAAAACCTCTTCCCTACTAAATGCTATAGAGTTCAAATGGCTGCCTATGACCCAGTTAGAAGTTACTGAGGTTTAATTTTATGAAATGAAATATTTTCATTAGAACTGCTATTTACAGATTCTTAACCCAAAGAAGCTATAAGGGACAAGGGTGAAAACATTTGCCAAAGAGGATAAGACTTTAATGTCAACACTAACCTTTTTTTTAAGTTGGTAGATAGTCATATTATTAGGAGAGTTTAATGAGCTTTTTTCATAACAGTTTCCTATATATTTATTTTGGCAGGGTCAGACTGACTGCGGAAACCTGATTAATATATCAAATAACAAAGGTGTTCTTTTTTTCACTGGAGTACAGTCAGTTACAATGTGTCAATCTCTGGTGTACAGCACAAAGGTGTTCTTCAAATGTAAGTTCATAAAATTCTACCAGAAAAGCTACTGCCCCTTCTTTCCTCTTACGGCAGTAAGAACTAGCAAAGCAGCAAACAGAGCCTCAACGTATAAATGGCTCTCAGACGACAGAACATCAGTGAGCATATAAAAGATCCCTCTCACTTGGTTCTGGCGAATTCTCAGATTGTTCTACCTTTGACAAAATTCAGCTTGGACTCCTAGCTTTAATAGCTGATGACAAATTCAAACCTAGAATAAGTGTCCAGGAAAAAACTGAAATGCTGATTCCTATGCAGGTTATGAAGTGGTTTTAAATCACTTCCTTGTGTGTGAAATTGGATAAAACCTGCCACATCCCTCATCTCAACTAGATTTTCCAGTGTGCAAAGGAGAGACACGTGCTTTGCTCACTCTATTGGAGCGAATCACCAACCAGTCCATTCTCTTCAGGAGGGGCTGCAAGTTCTTATACAGGGGATCATTGGGGAAAACTAAGAGTAAATATTCAAAATTATTATTAAATCAATCATGAACCCTGTAGGAAATCTTATAAAGGTTCTCTCAACATGTGAATAAATTAACAGCTTATTAATAGGAACAAGTCCACTCAGTCATGTTATTCAGTTGCCCTAAAAACATAGCTAGTCATTAATGAATGCATTCAGAAAGATAAATCAAGCCAGCAACACAACCAGAGTTTTGCCAATCAAGTTTACAGTGTGTGTTAAAAGAGGGCTCAATAATTGTTTTTTTTTCCCCTTGTGGACAAAGCTGTAGGTATGTTACAGTTTTTATTACAAAATGGAATACGATACAGCAGCACCTCAGTGAAAACTGCCATATTCATTAGACATGACAGGCTTCTGAGTCAAAAACTTTACATACATTTAAACACTATTTCTGCAATGGTTTTTACACTCACAGGAATGAAATAATTTTTGCTTTTTTTCTGTTTTTCTTTGTAAGGAAACTCACAGGTGATTGCACAAGGGGGACAATACCATTGTCTTATCCAGGTTTTACATTGGTTGTTACAAGTTTTGCTCTTATTTTCTTTCCAAGCAGTTTGAAGTTTCAGTGTTTACACAGCTGAAATTGAGGGTTAGTCAGGCCCTTATCCCTGTTTGGAAAGAGATGCAAATCCTTTTTTAAAAAAAAACTGATCCACAAAGGTCATTCTGTGAAAAGCAACAATTTCCCTATCTTCCTAACCTTTAAATAATTAACTTCCTAGAGCATTTTTCCATTGGGGGAACACTCTGATCAGTAAATACATGTCATTTCTTTAAAAATAATCTCTATGAGTTTGAGGTCACTGCTGTCAGGGGAGGGATGTTTCTATCAAAAAGTAACTTTAAAAGATCAAATCAAAAGTTATAGAAGATGCCAAGATCTAAAAAGAATGAATTCTATTTTTCTTAAAGATTTTATAAGATTAGTCGTACTACATATCTCATGCTGCAGATTTCTAAGAAATATATTACTTCTCCTCCAGCATTTCCAGATTTGATTTCTTAACTTGTATTAAGAGGTTGGCTTAATGTCTACATATAAAAAGCAATGTGAGTATTTTAATCCCAGGGGCATGGCCAGTGGTAAGAAGTGAGTTTTGGGACCTTTCACATGTGTGCTTTTTTAGAAGAAACTTTCACAGGTGCCTTTTCATGTGATATACAAAGTACCTCCATGAGTAGACAGTGCAAGTTATACAGCATCCGCACTTTTTGGAAGAGAATATTTAGGTTGGGTCCAACATCCCTGTGTCTAACGCTTTCCCCAAACCTCTTCTACGGGGCTTAGCTTCTTAGCATCCCAGCAAGCAAGAGTTTATTTTGCTTTGCCCTTTTTCTTCCTTCTTCTCTTTGAGACAAATGGGGAGGGGATAGCAGATAATCCCTGCTGGTACAGAGTTCAGTGATAAAGCCACAAATAAGGTGATCGTTTTCCTGTGCTCTGAACAGGAAGGGGTGGATTTGAGTGGTAGGTACCGTCTCTCTTGCTTTCATTAGAAGGAAGAGGATGTGTGTGTTCACTTGTAGGACTGTTTCCTGCTAATCTTAGGTTTGCTGTTGGGGTGAGGAGATCTGGATTTTTTTGGTTAATGTGAACATGAGCATTCTAAATGAGCCTTTGCTTTCACTTTGCATTTGCAATGTGTTCTGAAGGCGCCAATCCCCTCCATACTCTTCTGAGACAGAGTGATGACAGTGACCAAGGAGTCACATCGCAGATACGTGCGAGCAAACAATGCCCCCAAATGAAACAGCTGCCCTCGTCCAGAAAAAGACATTAATTTATAAAACCCAGTGACTGTGGTAATGTTCAGTTAATTACTTTCAACAGAATTACTCAGGAAGTTTTACTGTTTTTAAAATCACCACAGACACTAATGTTTTATACCGACTCATGCTTTTATGGGAAAGAGAATTCTAGTGTAATATTCCAAGAAGGAGTAAAAGAGAACTTGGAAATTCATTTCCCCCTCTAGTTTTCTCATTCAAAGACTCTGAAGATGAGAAGTGCGTGTGTGTGTATGTGGAACTTAGAAGAAAGCCATTGATGATTTTCAGAAAATAAGCATTGACAACAGGAATGGACTGGATACGAAGAGATGCAAATAAAAACGAAGACTGTAGAAAAGTGGTCAACTTGTGACAGAAATCAAAATGATCGTTAGAATGTAAAGAACAAGAGCGAAAATACTTTGAAAGAAGATTCTTCCACACAGTTTCCACTGTTAAAGATGTCAATCAGGTGGGGAATCAGGGCACGATAGTGCTAGGAAAGCAAGTGCTGGGCGTGTAAGCCACCCTGGAGGGGGTCGGGTGGGCAAGGCTATCCCAGAAGGCTGCCTGGAGGAGGTGCCATCTGAGTCAACTTCTTGAAAAATAAAAATAAATTGGCCAGAAACTAAAGTACAACAGAGGCGAGGAGGAGTAAAAAGTACAATACTTAGGACTGTGGGTAGAGCAGACGAGGGGAGAGGTGGTTTGCAGAAGGAGTCACGAGTCATGAGAACAAGGCAGGGATGATTAACATGGGGACAAGCAATAGCTGTGTTTTTAACCTAGGTGAGGGAGCAGAGGACAAAGCCAGTGTCTGTTGGAAGAAAGTCGCTTCAGGACCTTGCCAGGTGGAAGCGAGGGGTTTTTTTGGTTCTGTTATTTGTTTTTTGTTTTTTTGTTTTTTTCCTGGTGAGGAAGTTAGAAGAAACTGGGAAGAGTGAGCCTGGGAGAGGAACAGCCATGGGAGAGGACGCAGGGAGGAGAAAGTCTGACTTACGGACACAGTGCCAGACACGGGAGAAGAAGAGCCGGCATATCTGGGTGAAAGAGGCGGCTCCTGAAAGCAGCATAAAGCGCCGCGGAGGAAGAAAAACCGGAGCCGCAGCTCTGCACGAGGTGGAACAGGAAGCACGTCCGGCGACGGCGCCCGGAAACAGCGACGCCCCAGCAGCACGAGCCCCGTCATGACAGCCGCACAGGGGCACGGCCAGGGCCCGCCACACGCAAACCGTCTGGGAACACTTAAACGGAATTGTACAAACCATTCTTCCTTAGGCCTTATCTGTAGCAAATTCTAGGGTCCCAAATGCAGTTCTAATGCAACAGGGTGTCTCTCGTATTAAGAAGATAAAATGATTTATATATACCTGGTTCAAGTCTGTCATTTTGTTCAATTGATATGTCAGTTCATTCAATATGGGCACCTCTTTATCAAAACCTCTGATATTATTTTAGGTGCTATACACAGCAAACAGAAAATTTCATAAAAATAAAAGCATGATTTGGTAGTAAACTCTTCTCACTATTATCTTTGAAGGTGGGAAGAAACTTGATCTTCTTTTTTTAAATAACAAATGAACATATTTTCCTCAGCTTTACCTACATTCATGGTATAGATCCATTACAAATACACAATAAGACCTCAAGAGTTCTATGGCATTTTACAATGTTTGCATTCTAAATTCTGTGGTTTCACTGTCTTTAATTTTTTTTTCCTACCAAAGGTCTTTTTTTCCAATCAGAAATTATTTTTTAAAAACTCCTTCAATGATAATTTATTTTACAGGTTAACTAAACACATTAAAAAAAAAACCCACTCTGCCAAATATAACAGTTGAGTGATATATATGGTCTCTTGCCTTTAAAAAAAAATGTACATATACAAAACCTGTAGCGGACCTCCCTTGGAAGAGAGAACAAGAACGCTTTTTGAGTTCAATTGTCAGAACCACAAGGATGATTTGCACAATGTGTGCCCTGACAGCAGGGAGCTGCTCTTTTTTCCTTTTGCTCTGCTTGTAATTTAACCAAAGCACATAGAGGAAGTAGCCTCCCACCTAGAAGTGTTAGCAGATCATTCCTCCACTAGGTGTGGTCCATTATATCTTTGATAAAATGAATACTTATTCTACAGGACTAGCTAGGATTTAGACGAAGGGGTACAGAAGGAACACATTCTCGAATGCAGGGAGACTATTTTGTGCAGTAGGTACCAAGTGTCTGCCATAGGTGAGGCACTGTGCTAAGCGGTGAGCTGGGTTCCAGGCAAGGCGAAGAGGAATGACAGAGCATACAGGGTCCCGTTACCAAGCTAATGGATGTGGACTTCAGGCTGCAGGCAGTAGTAAGCAGCTGACAGTCTTAAGGATTTAAAACCAGATTTGTTTCGAAAATGTGAACTGGCAGCAGCATGGAGCAGGAATGGAGGAGAGGCAGGGAGAGAAGTCAGGAGGCTGCTGCCAGCCACAGTCCAGGTAAGGGATGCCTGGGGCCGTGGTAACAGAGGCGCAGAGAGAGGTCTGAAGAATACCGCTGAGGCAGAGTTGGCAGGATGAGGGCTTGGATGGATAGGGAGAAAAATTAAAGTGTGACTTCAGGATTTCCAGTATGGCATGTTCGGCAATGAATGAGTGTACACAGGGAGAATAACAGTCGGAGGAGGAACAGTCATTAATTTGGTTTCGGATAATTTCATGTGGAGACGTTACAAGACACCCTGGGGGAAAGGTCCAATAATAGGCAGCTGGGAACAGAAGTGTAGCACTCAGAAGGCAGAAGATAGTAACTTGGCCACCCACACCATGTAAGTAATAGTTGACCCGGAGAAGAGGATAAAATATCCCAGGAGGATAGAGTAAAAAGAGGGCTAAACATGCAACTCTCCGGGACATTATTTACGAAATGGTGATTGAAAAAGAATCTAAAATGAGACAGAAAAACACCAGTGCAAAAGGTAGGAGGACAAAGGGAAGAGTAATGTCCTGAAGTCCATCAAAGGGGAATGGGGAGGGAAGACGAGAAACCACCGTTGACTGTTTCAGAGATGGAGTGAGACACGAGACTAATGGCTTGAGCAGACAGACGTCACTGATGACCCAAGAGGAAGACGTTTCACCCAGATGAGGGGTCTGAGGGCCTGATCTCAGTGTACTGAGGATCAAATGGGAGACGGTTCAACGGAGGTTGGGGGAGTAAGGATGTCCATTTAAAGAATCTGGAGGTCAAAATGGTGACAGATTATCCCTGGACAGTGACACTGCAGGGGATTTTCTTTCTTGATTCATTTTTGTATTTGCCAATTTTCTAAGAATACACATTAATAATGAGAGCAAAACAAAGAAATAAAGTGAAAAGGAAGCCAATTTTTAGGAGAATGTGGTGTCATGGGGTCCTCGGCCTTGAGAAGTAGAATTAAGTGGAAAGATCCTGGAAGAGGGTTTCTGGGCCAATATCTGCAAAGAATTAGCTATATGACCCTAAGAATAACATTTAGAACTTCTCTCTGGGCCTTGACTTCCTTACTTGTAAATGAAGGAGCTGGGCTGGATGAACACTGAGGTGGTCTCTGGATGTAGCAGTCTAGGACGTAGTTTGTGATGTGAGAATGAGCTCTTAAATATATTAGAGAAAACTGGTATTTAAGGAAACACTATCATGAATTTTGTAAAGAATAAATATTTTATGATGTAAATAATCACTCCAATTTATACATCTTATAATTTCTGATCTTGTTTATCAGCTTTGCTTAAAGTGAGGAACAGCTGCATTAATAATAGTATATCTTTTTCTTTTCATTATATCTTCTATTATAAAAATGAAATTCAGTTCCTACCACATAGTCTCCTCTGTGCACCAATCAAAGCAGGGAACAGCATATTATGGGTAAAGTGTGAAGGCTGCAGTTGCCAAGACTAAATATTGACTGCTTCCTTTAGAGTGCCCAAGGACATAAAGTTGTTATTGAGCAATTATCACAGGCACTGAGGAAATGAAAAATCAGGCTATATTTCACATCCATACGCTCTCATAGGTGATGAGAGGTCTGGCCTGGACATTTTTTAGTGATTTCTGTTTCAGGTGCTTTTAGGCAATGCATAGCAATGTAAATGAGTGGCCAAAGGCCCAGGCAGTGAAAACAACAGACCAGACGTAAAAACAAAAAATTAGGTAGGAGCCAAGAAGTAGTTTAGAAATAAAAATCCTAGGTCATTAAAGTTCTAAAGTACCTTCAAGGTCACCTAGGACAACATCCTGCTGGAAGTAGGAGGCCTTCTGCCAGCCAGTGGGGGTCCTACCTGCTCTTGGACATCACTAGGGAAACACCCACGATTTCATGAGACAGCTGTGTGCTGACTACCTCTGGTTATTAGAAATGTCATCTGCACACTGATCCGAAACCTGCCTTCCTGACATCCACCCAATAGTCCCAGGTCTGTTCTCAGTAAGACACCACCTCTGATAACTATTCTGCTGCTCCTTGTCGGAATGCCTGCTGCCCTGGGGAAATTCTACAGCCAAGCGAAAATACTATAGCCTGGGTAACAAATTTATCTTTCTTTTCTTAATTACTTTCCAGGAAGGATGAGATCCGAGCTGTTAGTCTAACATGTGTATAATGAAACTAGCTTGAGTCCCTGATAAAAACTTGAACTTCAATTTGGTACAAAATGTTTTGTTCCATGTAACAGCAGCTTCTTTGACGGGAGAAAGACACACACACTTTTAACCAGCCTCCACTTAACCAACTTGTTCGATCAACCCAGAAAAACATCCTGGCTTATACCCATGAGCAGGTGGAAGGCCTACAGCCAGTTGACTGTTCTCGGGTGGGTCTGCACACTTCTGTTCTGATGTGTTGAGTAGTTTGCTGGCTGACCGAGACCCTGCTGTGTTTCTTCTCAAACCCTCTGTGCCAATGTATTGATCTTTGTAATTACATAAATAGTACATAAATCAAGAAAATATGAGTGAGTAGAAGACTTGTTTCTAGAACAAGTAAAAGCTTTAGAAAGACTAAGGTTGAATTAGGGGGAAAAATGCTATCAAAGGAGGTGTGGATAAGACAACTGTAGAAAATTGAGAAAAACTAAAAATCTAGAGGGATTTTGCACTCATTTACTTTGAAAAGGCCTTTCAATTCTTACTCCCTTTCAAGTAGGTGATGTAGATCATGCTTACTAGATGTGGTTTATGCAAGACAAGTCATGCAGAATACAAATGGACTTTCACTCAAAGACAGAACTCAGCCCTTTTTCAGAGACTGGGGAATAAATGTATATTACAGGTTTTAAATTAAAATGTAAATATTTAAAAGACATTCTCTTTTTTATGATTTCCAGTTTTAATCACCTTTTTCAAACAACTGGTCAATTACTGGCTCTGATGAAGTCAGGGAGGAGGCTCTTACTGCAGTTTATAGCTGCTCTGTCTCTCAGGACATGGACAGACAATGGCTAAGATGAAGATGTCATCACAGACAATCTTAAGACTCCATATAATCAATTCAAGTTTGCCAAGAACCATACAAATTGAGGTATGGTAGAAATCAGAGTTGCCAGGAACTATACAAATTAATAAGCTCCACAAGTTACTACAGCAGATTATACTGACATGGACCAATAAAACAACTGAGTATGTTTGAAACAATTTTGGCAGAAGCCAGAGAACTATGGGGAAAATATGCAACAAATCCAGAAATTAAAGGATCAGATATAATGTTAAGAGGAAAGAGAAACTATGTATTTGTTGGTGGACAAGCTTTACCAAGCTGAGTTCTTTGCGAAAGCAGGAGAGTGCTTTGTGAACTCTGGGAGAACTTTCCAGAAAGTCACTCAACAAGAGAACAAGGAAATGAAGGGAGCAAAAAGGCAAAGCAGGTATTAGGGACTTGGTCACAGAAAAACTTTAAAAAATAGGAGATGAGGAACAAGGCTTACAAAAAGAGTCACTGTAACGTTTTAAGGAGCAATTTACGGGTGAGCCAGTCTAGTTCACCAAGAATGGTTCAGATGGTCTCATGATCCTATTAAGGCATCATTAACCTCTAAAAAAAGAAATGAGCCAAGTTCAGGACCCCAGACATGTCCCATAATTGAAGCTATGTGAAGTGAACGAACCATTTCTCGACATTACTAACACATTCTATCAGAAAAGGATTTGTTGAACTCATCTACAAAACAGAAACAGACTCGCAGATATGGTAAACAATCTTACGGTTACTGGGGGGAAGGGGGTGGGAAGGGATACATCTGGGAGTTTGAGATTTGCAAAGGTTAACCACTATATATGAAAATAGATTAAAAAACCCCAAATTTCTTCTGTAAAGCACAGGGAATGATACTGAATATCTTACAATAAACTTTAAGGAAAAAGAATATGAAAATGAACATATGTATATATATGCATGCCTGGGACATTATGCTGTACACCAGAAATTGACACGCTGTAACTGACTATACCTCAATAAAAACTAAATAAATAAAAGAAAAAAAGAAAAAAGAAGTATTTCTAGTTAAAAGGCCCCAACTCAGAAGAGATCACAAAAAGAAGAGGAATAGATAACCCTTATGTGTTTGGATTGTAATACTTCATTTTAATACTCCATATAGTACTTAGTTATTAACAAATGGCTTTTATGTATGTGATTTAAAAAAAATACAACTCTGTGAAGTAAATATAAATCTTGTTTTACAGTTCAGAAAAATCAAAACTCATAGATGTTGAATGACATGCCCAAGCTTACACAGTTGGGAAAGAGCACACCAGAACTCTGGTCGTTCCAATTTAAAGTATTACAAAAATTTGGAAAACAAAGGAAGAAGCTAAAATTACCATTAATTCCAAAAATTATCTTTTTATGTCTTCTTTCCTTCCCTTCCTCCACAAATTATGATCACTGGAGTTTTCACTTGACATTGTATCATATGCATTTATCATGGCTGCCTAATCTTCCTAGAGATCACTTAATGACTATAGAAAATTAGATGCAAATCGTTTAAGTCAAAATAAGACTGCAGGGAAGGGGCTACTCTACAAAGCCAAAGACAAATAAGAAAAAGGCAGTTATTTAACTAATCCTGTTATTGGCCAGTCAGGTTTTTGATTTTTGGTTTGTTTTTTTGATGAAAAGTCTTTTCTTTATGGCTCATGAGTTGTGGTGGTGCTCATTGAATGAAGAGCAACCCCTCCCTCCAGTCATTCTTTCTTCCCCTTCCTAGCCATCTGAATGACTGTCTGTACATTTAATTCTGCACCCCTCGCCTCAGAAGAAAAATGTGTGCAGATGAAAGTATTTTTTATATTTTATTCCCTATTACTTGCAAAGAGAAGCCTTTCACACAGAACAAGGGTACCCTACTGAGGAATAGTGAAAGCTATCTCAGAAGCATGGATACAATCAACCAGGATTGAGCATGACAGTAACACAGTCTCTGTTTCATTTTATTTGCGTCTCTAAGGGCCAGTCAGTCTTCTACTTTCCTCAAAATACAACCATACTATAGCCACATGGCACAACCTAAAAGGGTAATCTGGAAGTTGATGGATTTATCTGGAAAGCTATCAGCTCTATTCCCATTCGTGCCATGATGACACAGCCACTCTCTAGGGCCAAACTCTGGAAAAAAAACACCTTAAGAATTCCAAGTGGAAGGAAGCCTTTGTAGATCCTGAGAGGTCTATATGTTGCTTTTAATTTAGAGAAGTGTCAAGATACGTTTCTCCAAGGGCCAAGAAAGAAGAATTATGCAACTTAATGAGATGTTGCCATATTAAACCCTGAGCTGATGGCTCTCTGAGTTTTAGGCAATTCCCAGCCAATGTTCTCATCATTTTGGCTCTTCACCCTACCCATGGCGTCTCCAGCTTGGAAAGCACGTTAGAAGCCAGCTAGCTTCAACAGTCATCGCCCACATCCTAATTCCAGTGATAAGGCAGGCTCAGAAAAAGCATGGAAGCTTCCAGAAAAAGCATGGTGCCAAAATATCTGGTGATTTCTTCCCTCACTCCCAGAGTGTCTCGCCCCCAAACGGGGTAGGGACAGGCCCCTGAGATAAGCCCTCCAGCCCAACAGTGCCACTCACCTCCTGAGGCCCGGGAGCGGCACTGCCCGGTCATGGGGCTGTACTCCTGGCTTTCGTCGGCGCACACACACAGGAAGGATCCTTCTACGTTTTCACAGAAGGCTTCCCCACACACGCCACTGAGCAGCTCACACTCGTTCACATCTGGAAAAGGGAGCACAGATCAAGTCAGACATGCTCCTCACTCCTGACAGCTCTTTGTCTTACCAGCTGTGCCAGGGCCGGCAGTGTCTGCTGGACACAAGGGGTCCCCAGGGAGCCATCAGTCCCTTCTGCTCTTTGTGCGAAGGGGCTCCCAGAGGCAGGGCTGCAAGCTTTGGTTTGTGTGAAAGGGCTATGAAAATGCAAAGCGAAGTTTTCAAGTTCCAATTCCGGCTCTAAGGAACACCTTGGAATTGTACCTCGGGCATTGCATGTACACGTTGACTGCTTAATCTTCTCCTCCCTGAGGACATAATGAGGTCCTAAGTACTGATACTCTTCTCTCAGTTCTTAATTTGAGGAAAATTAGCAGCATGGGCACTTCAGAAACCATAGAATTCTTTAAATTCATTTTCAGAAATTGTTTTCAATCTACTCAAATGTCTAAAACCATAGCTCCCTAGCAGCCAAAATGTCCCTAATTTAACAACCAGGATTCAGGTTGTGTATCCCTTTGAGAAGTGAAGGGAAGACCCCTGGAAATAGTCACGGGGCTACATTAATCATTCATGGGAAACAAATCCGTCCAATAGCTTCTCAATGACTTCACTATGCCTTTAAAAACTCTGCTGGTGTTCCACAGTGTACTTTCTATTTTGCTAGATGTTTTTCTTTTGTACTTAAATATACTGAACTGAAACACAAAAAACTCACAGATAAGTCAATGTTATTCAATATTATGCAAGGACATAGCCAGAAAGAAAGGCTAATTTTATGCCTGCCCTTGCCCAATACTACTTTTTACCTTTTCTCCTCTGAAGAAATTTTACTCATGAGTGCCCAGTTAAACAAAGTACCAGACTTGACATCTGAAACGCTCATGTATTCTATGCATTAAACATGACTAAACATGTACAAACATTAGCTTTCATGAGCACACTCTGACATGGTTTATACAAAGTTAAACATTTGAGCAATTATCCAAATCATTTAGAAAAAAATACTATTTTCACTTGCTATACCCAGTTAATTGGACAAAAGGTTTATGTCTCTTGACTTATTTGGTTAATTACCTCAGTTTCCATTTCACTTTGTATATAAACAGATATAAATCCAATGAGCTGAGTTTTGCTTATAAAAAGATTTTATGACAAAGTAAAGCAGAGAGTTGGTATATTTAATCCACCTAGACAGTCATAATTTAGGCCAGAAAAATTGACTTTAGAAATTTGCCAGTTTGCATTTATCAATTTTAGGTAAATGTCAAGTGGAATTTTCCACTTTCTAATTTGTATTATTTCCATGGCTATTGAAATCTCTCCTACCAAACTGCATTCATTCAATCAAAAAGTGTTTTCTCGTTCACTCCTGTGGGTCAGACTGGGGAAGCAATGATGAGTCAGGCAGGCCCAGCTCCTGCCTTCAGGGAGCTCACCGTCAAGCCAGGGAAACCAATCAGACACGCGTACAGGCCAGGATAAGTGCTGGCAGTGGAAGTGCAGAGCGCTCGGAAAGCACGGAACAGTGCACCTGAAGCGCAGGGGTGGGCAGAGGCAGGCCATCAGAGCCAAGCTCTGTCTGAAGGAAGAGACCGTAAGGAGGATGGTGGGCAGCCAGGGTCCTCGCAGAGGGAACAGAGTGGCCAAAAGCTGGCCCCAGAGGGCTGACTCAACTCAAACCCCATAGAACACCCAGTGTGGCGAGGTGCATATGACAGGTGCTCCGTGCATATTTTTCAAAGAGAGCCTCAACAGACAAAATATACCACCACCTGTTGAGTTCATTAAATGGTCAGAGCTATTTCTTCTCTAAGGGTGGTGTTTTATGGTCTGAAATGAAACATTGACATAGGTTTGGTTCTAACCATCTGGCTGGTTAGAGATGAACACTAACCAGGGGCTCAGGAGCTATGTGGGCTCAGTGGTTGGGCATCTGATATCTCAGGAGTTAACATTTACTAAGCATCTACAACAGGCCGAACACGAGGCGCAGCCAGGACACACACACACACACAGTTCTCAGTCACATGGAGCTGGTCACACTGGACAAGGCAGTTACAGGCAGCACACACATGATTAAATTATTGCAAAAAAAAAAAAAAAAGGTTGTTAAGTACGGCAACAGATTCTGCTCTAAGTATTCTGGGAGCAGGTGGAGGGCTCACAGCTTAGCATTGAGAGTGAGAAGTGGAGCAGGGATGGTATCTGGGAGGAGGTGACATCTAATCTCCGGCTTCAGGAGTAAGCAGGATGAATCTAGGCTCGGGGAAGGGGAGGTCAGGAGGATGTTCCCAGCAGAAGGAGCAAAGAGCAGCCTAGTAACTTCCCAGTTATGTGAGCAACCATAAGCAGTTTTATGCCGCAGGAATGTACATGGTGAGGAAGCAGGTGGTGACGCTGAGAAGGTAAGTGGGGGCCAGATCACATGACCTATTAAGTCAAAATATTTAGGGAATAGGAGATGGTTTTTATCGCTTGTATTTTTTAGCGCAAAGGAGACTAAAGTAGGGGCTGGAACAAATGATTACAACAGTGTTAGCTTAAAAGCAGTTACTATTCAAGTGATTTTATCAGTAAACTTCCAAACAGATTGTTTTCCCAGTTTAATACAGATGGGAAATGAATGGATCCTTTAATTACAAATTTCCACACCAAAAAGTTACTGACTCCCCCTCAAACGTTGTCTGTCATGTAATGGACAGAGCTGTTTTTCTTAATTAAGAATAATGAAAAAGCCTTGTAATCTGTCAAGTTCTGAAATGAATAACCTTTCTTTCACATTTAATTATTCTAATTGCAAATATGTCTCACAATGAATTTGATTTAAAGAAATCATGGCTGATCAGAACTTGAAATATAAGGTATCTTCTTCCATGTGAGCATGTGCTGGACCATATTCTCGGACATCTGATGATATTCAAGATTCCTTCCAGCTCTGTCAATCCCAGAACAGACTGAAGAAATATGGTTGCACAATCCAAAGCATCATTTTACGGGTGTTATTCCTGGAAACAGAAACTCTTGCCAACGCTTTTCCTTAAACGCATTGCCTAAGGAGGTGCATTTTGAAGACAGACAAGATCTACCGCACACCAGACTCCATTTCCTGTGCAGGAGGGACTGCAGCGTTCCGCATACCCAGCTAAGAGTTTAAACAGATGCTCTTTTTAATAATACGTTTAAATCCTAAGTTATGCGTCTCTATTTCTTAATGTCCTCAACCATTTCAGAAGCCACGGGATCTTTTTGCACATCTTCAAACTGTATGACAAGATCAAATGATGATGAAATTCTGTCCCGATTACCTTGCTTCCAATCTCTCCTGTGGTTGATGTTTCTCTTCAATGGGGAGATGTGAAACATGGCGGTGAGAAAAAATCTAAAAACTCACCCACACACCCTTGCCCATCCTGTGGGGCCTGAAAGCCCTGATAACAGAGGCAGCGGAAGGAGCCAGCCGTATTGTCACAAAACCCGTGAGTGTCACAAACAGTGTTGTTTACACATTCATCAATATCTGCAAAAAAGACATGGAGCATGAGACACAAAACACAGACTGACAAACACCAGATATTAATGGGTAGACAGAGGTGCTCAACACACCCCGGTCAGTATGAGATGATCATGTTTACACAGAACGAACTTTTCAAACATTTTACATACAAATAAAATGTTTTGATGAACATGTCTCAACAGACAAAATACTGGGTTCTATGAGAAAACATTGACTTTTCCTCAGGAAATGTTTTCAAACTGAAATGATGGCTGCAATGGCTGTGGTCAGTGTTTTCTACATGTTTTCAACTCTTATTTGCAAGGAGAGTATATTCCTCCTGGGGGAACAGTGAAAGTATTGCCACCTTTTTGGATTGCAGTAAACGCCAGTAGTTCTATCTGCAGAACTAGGGGGTGGGGGGGGGGGGAGTGGAAGCATTGGTCTGCCTGGGCAATGATTTACTGAACCCTAGAGATAACCTCGGTCAAGCCTAAACAGCATTCTCTCGAAGGAAGGAGAGGAGGCGGAAGGGAAAGGGAGAGGGGCAGCGAGGTCAGGGAGAGAAAGGGCCTGATGAAATCAGCAGTGTAGCCAGCCAGTCCCAGTTACTCCAGAGGAGAGATTATAGTCACAAGATTTCCTGTCACCAAGTTATAGCCATGCAAGGTCCTAAATGTCAGTGCTGCTTCAACTGATGAGCCAGGGGCCAACTTGTAAATTCATTTTGTTCTTTATATGCTTGATGAGAAAATAGTTGTATGTTTTTATTCCCCACTAATAAAAATGTTCTCACAAAAGCAGTCTCAATTGTAAAGTTACAAATGGACCATCTGCTACAGTCCTTCTTTATCTTCACAGTTACTCACTTTCCTCCCCCTCCTCGCATCCCCATCATCCCCATTCTCCTTGTCGACAGCTGCGCCGCACACTCCCACCATCCAAGCTCCCTGTCTTCCCTGCCTCTGGACCAGACAGTCCCCAAACGTAAGTTGTGTAGAAACCGTCAAGAGGAAATGAAATTACTGCATCCAAATGCACATGAAGAAGATTTTACTTTTATGTTCAAATAATGACGTAACATAACAAATGATCAAGAAAATGACAAGTTAAATAGCACTCGACAGAATTTAGTTTGGGGGAGTTCATACTAACAGAGTTTTCTCTTTCTAAAATTTTTAACGCCGAGGCAAAAAATTTTCAAGAAAATGCATGCACGTAGATCCCTCGCCTCTCTTCCAGATTTCCCAACACTACCAAGCGTAACTTCGGAGACTGTCTCACTTTTGAATTGTAAAATTTGACTACAAAGGTTTCCTAATTTTCTCAGTTCAAAACTGTGTCCCTTCTCCTTTCAAGGCTGGGCCCGTTCTCCATCTCTACCGTCTCCTCTCCCTCTAGTCCCACCTGCTTATCCTTCTCCTGCATCTTCAGTGATTCCCCCGGCTCCTTCCCTCACTGCCCTCAAAAATGTTAAGATCTCTTAGAGAAAATGCTCATTCTTTCTGTCACTGCAAGATGTATCAAAAGAACTATCTATGCTCATTGCTTTTATTTCCTAATATATCTCATCAGGGAAAAGGGAAATAGTAACAATACTAATAACATTAACAACATTGGTGCGTTCCTAGAACATCTATGACAGTTCAACAAAATAACACATGTAAAGTGCTCAGAACATTGCCTGGCATGTAACACAGGAAGTGTACATGCTACCAACAACTCCTCCTCCCCCTCCCTTAAGGACTTACAATCTGTCCTTCTGAATTTTTATCCCACAAAACCCCTTTGAGAAAAACCACCAATGGTCAACTCACCATTAAATTCAATGATCATCTTCCAGTCCGTCACTGTCACCCTTGACCTCTATGTCTGGCCAACACCTTCTCCTTGACCTCCCTTTTCATGACCCCTGATAGAATACTACTCTCAGTCCACCTTTAACCACGATGGCTCATGCTCACCCTTTGGCAGCCTGAAGGTGCTGTGCTGTCCGCCAGGGCTTGGACGGGCCCTCCCTGGGATCTGCTCTTTCCCCAGGACTCCCGTCTCCTCTGGTCTCCGCCCTCTCCAGACTTTACTTGGCATGAACCCCCAGTTCTTGTCTCCAGCCGGGATCCTTCTTATTCTTGATCATTACCGTGTGATCCTCTGTTACCGTCTCCAATGTACCAAGCCTAAAACCACATTCACTGTCTATTTACTAAATTTCCCTTCCTGACCTTAGTGGGGTGTCTCACCTTTATCCTTCCTTTTCTGTATTTACATCTCACCTCAACTTGACAAGACTCCACGAAATTATTTCACATCTGAAAAAAAAATGAGTCTCTCTTGCAGCATCTCACCACAGAGAAGACCCTCAATAAATCTGTTCTGATGGATTTCCAAAGTCAGCATCAGGCTGGGACCACAAGGGACTGACTAATTACAACCATGGGAGGGTAACTGCACTGCTTCATTGGGTCCCTTCACACAGGACACTGCTAATTTCAGACTTCCTGAAATGGGCATGTGTTGAAGAGATTATGTTATTTACTGAACCACAGGATTTAGGGAATGGAAAGAAACTCAGAAGTGCTTTAATTACCGCTTATATACTAATGATTTCCCAGTCTCTCTCAAGGGTTGGTCTCTGTCCTTTGGAACCATTTATCTAATACCTATTGGACATGTTCGTAGTAAGGGAACTTACTGTCATGCTCCTCCTCAACTCACCTCCATTTCTCCTGCGTTCCCTGCTCCAGAGGACCCAGCCTGTAACCCCACCATGAACCTCAGTGTCAATCCTTCCCTCTCTCCTACTCCCTGTCCCCCCACCCCGTATCATACCTCTCATCTTTCCTGAAAGTCCTCAGACTCCTAATTGGTTTCTTTATCTTCAGTCTTGCCTGCCTCTCTCTAATCCATTCTCGACCAAACCGCAAACCTGCCAAGGACAGTACCTTGCCAAGCAACACTCAATACCTCTTTGTGGCTGGAGTGTACCAACCTCTCTCCTTGGCAGAACACAGATCCCAGAGCCCCCTTCATCATCTGGTGTCTGGCTACACATCTGGCCGTAGTTCTTAGCCAACCTCCTTCCCATTTTACACTCCAGCCCTATGATGATGTGTACTCAAGTTCTTTGAAAATTCTATAGTCTTTCATTTCTCACTGACTTCACGCACACCCCTGCCTCCACTAAAAATTCTCCCCTTTGCCTGCTTTGCTCAGAAACTCCCCCTGGCTCCTGGTCAGCCCCAGAGACACCTGCTGTGCAGTACCTCCTGTGTGGCAGACGTCAGGGCCCCTGCTTTGTGCTCCCAGAGCGTTTGGGGCCACTACAGTGCTTATCAGGGCTACTTTTGGGGGTGAGGAACCTTCAACTAACCCTCACCAGCAACTTATTTCCCTATAAAATGGGACAGTGGACAGCAAAAGAGGACAAAGAGAAAGCAGCACGTAGGAACCTGGTGGCTTTCAGTCCAGAATCTTGAAATGAAATCTCTTGCTTTCCTTTTTGTTACTTCCATGCACTTACAGGTAATGGTTAACGATGGCCAGCTCAGGAACTGACTAACTGACCTTAAGGTGAACAAATCCTGAGCTGGTTGTGAATTACTGGGCGTCTTGCCGTCTCAGACTTACTGTAATAGTGATTAGCAGGGGAAGTTTAGATGAGCAATATTTTGGATGTCAATGAGTAGGAAAAAATAACATGAAATGCCTGGAGACTAGCTCTTCAACAACTAATAATTTATGACAATGATATACTGTAACTCTCTGCAGTTTCATGTTTTCAACAATGAGATGAGGCAATAGCTTAATAAGAGGACATTGTTTGTTTCGCTCCTCTGACTAATGACCTGTATTTTAAAAGCCCATGATTTCATTAGAACTTTCTTTGATGATGTTAGCGCCGAGATATTCTTCTATTGTTAGTCCTGTCTGTAAATACAATTATAAGAACTGCTACAACTAAGATTAACTCTGTAAGAATAAAGCTAAATGTTAAGAAAATTTATCATTAGGTTACGATAAAAGCCCTACTAAGATGCAAACTTCATTAAATGGGTGAGCAAAACCCATCCCATTTTTGCTGAAGTTGAATTGTGAATATTAAATGAAATGTTGAATGATCCAAATACCGCAGGTTTTATTTTTGCGTAATTAAAGGGAATTCTATTAAATAACTAACAGAATTCTGCTTAGGCGTCTGTAAAAGCCATGCATGATGCCATCACCAGTCACCCCGTCCACCTGCTAAGTGGTAAAGGTGAGGAAGGCGCGGCTGTCCAGAGGTCTTGCAGTGGGCAACCCAGATGAGCTGGGTACACGACCGTGAGAGCTGATTTCTCATGCAAGTTTTTGCTCTTTACATTTCATTGAACAAGGCAGATACCTACAAATGTTATCATTTCAATGGAAATTAATTCAAGAAAGAATTATATAGACCCAAGAGAGCAGATCACTGATGTGAATTCTCCAATAATGAGATTACCTAAATGTCAGAAAGAGCAATACAGCATAGTCCTGGGCGAACGGAGCTGCCAGGGGCTTAATTTTAAAGGAACAGTGTTGTCCATGACTGACAGGCCCACACTTTGAGAGTCTTAACCATTGCCTTATTTGGGAGATGAATTTTCCTTACCCAAAGGCTTTTTACTTAGTCCATTTTCTCAATGAACCAACAGTTTTTCAAAACCTGCTGTTATTAGAGATTCTACACAGAAGAGCAGAACTCCCACCAGGTGCCGTGTACCCGCGATGCTCCCTTGGGATCACCCTCTCACTTGGGTAAAGTGAACCGTGCCATGAGATGAAATCATAGAGAGGAGGCAGGATTTTCCAAAAGGGGCCAGGGTCAGATAAACCTATTTACTAACCAACAAATTACAAAACTGTGTTCAAAGACCTCAACCACGGAATTCAAAACAAACCCTCAATGATTCCATCAGGTGTTCCATATTATACGCAGATCGCCTGTGTAAATGGGGAAGAAGGTCTGTGCGTATGTTCTGTCAATTAAATGATGTGGTTTTCTTTGTCTCAGTTTTTGGTTTTGTCTTGAATTAAGAAAAAAGTATCTTTTTCCTACTTTCTTAACATCTCTGACCTCTGTTTTGTTGACTTTCCTTTTCCTTATTCTGAGCAAGACATACCCACCTACTCCAGGAAGGGGCTTTCTGATGAGCCTGCCTTCGCTGCCAGGACTCTCTAAGAGGCAGGTGATGGGAACAGGGGTCACTGTTGGTAACGGATCACTCACAGGAAAATCTCCACAGCTCTTGCATGGCTGGGAAGAAAAAGCCTTCTTGTCATCAAAGCATTTTTGGATGAATGATAAGGTTCACTTCAACTCAAAGGGACTATGAAGATTATCCAGTTCAATTCCTTCATTTTAAGAAGCAAAAAAACTGAGGCCTACAGGGGAGAAGTAACGTGTCTCAAGGTTACCCAGTCAGTTGGCGGTAGAGCTGGCAAAGGAGCAGAGCCCAGTGAAGGAACAACTTTCTGAATCAAAGTCTGGCTGCATCTACCATGTCTTCTTGCCTCCCACCATGGTGATGGTGATAAAAGTCAGCTGGAGAGGATAACCAGAACTAACCCAATGGTGAACCCATCAAGTATACTGGAGTGTGTGCATTACAAAGATGGAAGCCACAACACACCCTCCTCGACTTAATACTCACTCACAGTTTACTCAAGCACCCTCCTCTTGTCCTTTAACCAGGCCTTGCCATCAAGTATCATCACACTTGGAATCTGAGTATCGGAGGTACTGCAGATCCTGAAGATGCTATTTTTCTAGGAGATCCTCAAGGGCCAAGGGGTGTGCAAGTCACGGAAGGTCCCAGGACCACGTCCCACATTGGTGCTGTGGAGCTCTCAGAAAAACGAAAATGACCCCCGTGTTCAGGCCCAGGCTTCCCAACCAACTGGAAATGGTTAATTATTTGGGCAGAATCTTAGGAGAATAAGCCAAAGAAAGGGGGCTGACACTGGAAGGGATGGAGGGTTCCTGCTTCAGGGGAGACATGGCCCTCGTGTTCCTTACTGAAAGCAGACCAGGAGACAGTAGATCCCGGCCAAGAAGTGGGACTGAACAATGTTAAACAGCTGAATAGCTGCCCGAAGGGGTTTTTAAATGGCATGGCTGCTGCCCAAAAGAGATTAAGGTCTCTCTCACAGCACAGGAGAGAAGCCAGGAATAAACGGAAGATGAGCGCAGGCCTAAAGAAAAAAAATAAAATAAAATTTAGCCAATAGGAAATTAAAAACTGGATTTGGAGATGGTCCAGACAATACAATAAGGATATGGAAAGAGCCTTTTAAAACAGGTCCACTGAGGTCTGGCAACATCAAGAAGGCTGAAGAATATGGGCCTTATGTTTTACGGAAAATAACTTTGTTCTGGGAAATGGGCATGAGCCAGAAAACAGACCAAGATGACGCCCCTGTGTCAAGGGTGACGGCCACGCCGCTGCCTGGCAGAGGAGGGTGGGGAGGAAACCTGCAGACCTTCACGGTCACCAGCACACTGTGGAAGCTCACAGTCTCAGACAAGCAATGAGAAATGACAGAGGTAGAGCAAGTTACTTCAAATCCAACTTTCTAGGACATAAATTCTGGAAAATAAGGCTGGCCAAGGAGAGATCAGTTTTCTCCCCTAGCCTGGAAACTCACTACTTTAAGAGACTTACTTAAATTATTCTTTAAAAATTACTCAGAGCAGCCTCCCAATTGATTTCTGGAAATAGCTAGAAGTACGCGAGAAACAAAACCAAAACCCTGCTCTGATTTTAATCAATCAGTACACGGACAACATTAAAGAGACCCTAATGGAAAACCACCCTAACATCACAGACAGTATCATCTCAGTTCTCTCATCCAAAGACACAGGACTCATCCTCAATTACCTCCCCACATCCGAGCACCCTGTGCCCCTGATTTTCTCTCTTGTTCTGTCTCCAGTCTCGCCCCCTCCCTCCAACCTTACTCAGGCTTCACCATCTCTCCCCCGAATTCCTCAAATGCCATCTCTTCAGAGACCGTTCAGGTGAAATAAATGAGCTTTCTCTCCTCCTTCCTCTCATTGACTCTGTTCTTTCCTTTGCAGCAGCATAATGATCGGTGGTCACGTGCTTTCTGCAAAGCTTCCTTGTGTATTTCCTGCCTGCGCCCTGCACTGCAGTCTCTAGAAGGCAGAGACCATATCTGTTTTGCTCATCACTGTATGTCCACAGCTTTGTACAGAGTCTGGCACATAACAGGTGTGCAGTGGTGACATTAAACATAATACTGTTTAATACCAAAGAAGGCAAGGCTTCCACAATCCAGCCTTTGCCTACCTCTTGAACTGTATCTTACACATCACTTTTTCCCCCCGCTCTCAAGCATTCAACTGAAACTAATTTACTTACTATATCCCTAAACCCATGTGCTATTTCATGTCTCCAAATCTTTGCTTGTGGCAACTCTTTGGCCAGGAAACACTCCCCCTGCAGCTCTCAGGTCGTATTTTTCACTGAGATAACTTTCTTCTGCCCTCCAAACTCTTTTAAGACTCAGCTGGAGCTTCCTGGAAGCTTTTTTGATCCAACCTTGTGTTGAAAAGTGTGTCTACTCACACAGAGTCTTCCTGCACCTCACTCTTATGAAGATCTTAATGTTGATGGTACATCACATGATCACCAAAACGCAAGGCTGAGCACCAAGCACTCACAGCCACAGCTCCTGGGAGAAAGAACCACTGACACCATGGGGCCGGGCGAGAAAAACAACTGGTCACCTTGTTAGTTTCCATCTCATCTGAAAGCAACACTTAAAATAAAGCTGCCCAGGAGACAGTTTAAAAAGTACAATTTATAATGCGGGAACCTGCATTTGGAATTTTCAAAGGCAAACTTGAGACACTCTTCTAGAATGAAGATAAAAGGACAAACTGATGGGCAAGAAAACACTCATTTTTATGTCCCAGTGTACAAAAGAGTTAAATTAAAAAAAAAACCACAAAGATAAAATGCTATAAGAAATACAGGTAAGTATACAATTGATCACAACAGAACAGGGAAAATGGCCAAATATAAAGCAATGAAAGAACAGCTCTATAAAACTAACAGGCACATTAAAAAATGGGGGAAATATTTGTAAAACATTCATATTTGTCCTTAATACACATATATCAGTTAGAAAAACACCTCAGATAGGCAAAAAGCAATTTCTCAGGAAAAAAAGGAGATAAGTATAAAAAGTTCACCTCACTAACATTAAACGCAAATTAAAATGAAGTATTATTTTCTTATCAAATTAACATAAAAATCTAAACATGAGTTTCTTTTTGGAGAGACTGTTAGGGGTGAGGAGGTTGCACTGGGGGCTGGTGTAAGCAGAAACTGGTGTCACATTTCTGGAAAGCAAGGAGGTCACATACGTTGTTAAGACTCAAAGTTGCTTACATCCTTTGATCTTGTAATTAAATGTCTTAGAAGCTAGTGCAGGGATATGATCATTGATGGAAAAAATGGTTATACACAAGGTTTTTCATAAATAAACAGCAATGGCAACAAAGGACAGAGTCTCTCTCCACAATTAGAAGCTTATCTTTAAAAATACATGGTACAAGCATATGATAGAATTATGCAGTCAAAAATTTTAAAGATGACTTAAATATCAGAAAAATACAAATAATAAAATGTTAAGTGAAAAAGTAAAGATAAAAAGTATAATTTCTTATTTTAACACTTAAATACTGAAAACTATAAAAAAGAATCAGACCAAATATTAACTGGTTGGTTGATAAATGATTTTTTTTTCCTTTTTAATTCTCAACATTTTCTAAGTTTTCCACAATGAGCACATATTACACTTAAAATCAGAAAAATTATGTTTGCAATTAACTATTTGAAGATATGAAAGGAAAAAATTATTCTACTTGAATATATACCTAAGTATATTCTGCACCCTAACAGCAATGAGTAAAGTAAACCTGTGCGAAAGTAGAGCAGACATAAATATTCTAAAACACAGTGAAAAACTTGCAACATTTAAATATTTCTTACAATTGATAAGAAATGTTACCTTCCAATTGATAAGAATGTTGTATTTAAAATAAAGTGTTTTGCTTGAAATAATAAAAAAAATTTAAGAAAAATGCTGCTGATAATAATTATTAATTAATAGTATACACATATTTTAAGTTAGGAAACAACAGCAATTTTCAACAACTGCAGCTACAATTGAAAACAGCAAAGCAAACCAAAACATCCAAACAAAAAAGCTTAAGTGCTTTTTAATCTAGCCAAGATTTTTTTTTTTTTTTTGCATACAAAGCTGTATTTGTTTAGTTTCAAAAACTCTGGAGACGCTCCCACAAAGTACAATCTCCTGAACATGAACTCAGAGATTCTGTTGAATGAAAAATAAACACTTTGGAACTAATCCCTTCCTCAAATACAAATGGTAAATTGCCACTTGTAAATGTTTTCTATTTAAAGATTGACTTTTCTACGGTATACAGATAAGTACTGTATACAATTTCACTTTTTATTATGTGAAAGTAGGACTTAGGCCAATATATTTTAGATTCTAAATTTAACCTTTAATACCTTTTATTTTTCTTTCATTCAAAATTCTGTTAAATCACTGGAAAACATTGTTTATACACACACACACACACACACACACACACACACATATATATATATAGGGTGGGGGAGTGATATAATAAAAAATATTCCAAAAGAGTTGGGTAGGGGGAGGAGAGGAAAAGACCAAGGAGACAAGACAATTGGAAAACAAAGTAAGATACAGATTTGAACCTCCCAAATACCAATAATTCTATTAAACATATACAAACTAAATTCTTCAGTTAAAAGACAGAGTGTCAACCTGAATAGAAAAAAATGAATATATCCTTTTTACAAGAGAAAGAATGTTCACTATCAGAACATGAAAAGATAGGAAAAGATAAACTGTGCAAAATCTAACTGAAACAAAGCATATGTAGCTATACATAGACAAAGTAGATTTAAAGGTGAGATGCAATGATGGAGACAAATAGTGACATTTCAACGGAATGAAAGGGTTTATCCCCCAGGAAGATACAAAAATTCTTTATTTAATTCCACTGTCAGAAAATACATAAAACAAAATCCAGTAAACTAAAATTAGAAACAGCTAAATCTCATCACACTCTTGGGCATACATACAGAGGGAAACTTAACTCAAAAAGACACATGCACCACAATGTTCACAGCAGCACTGTTTACAACAGCCAAGACATGGAAACAACCTAAATGTCCACTGACAGATGACTGGATAAAGAAGTTGTGGTATATTTACACAATGGACTACTACTTAGCCATAAAAAATAATAAAATAATGCCATTTGCAGCAACATGGATGGACCTGGAGAATGTCATTCTAAGTGAAGTAAGCCAGAAACAGAAAGAAAAATATCTTACGATATCACTTACTTGTGGAATCTTTAAAAAAAAAAAAAAAAGACAAACTTTTCTATAAAACAGAAACAGACTTACAGACATAAAAAACAAACTTATGGTTACCCGTGGGGAGGGATGGGGGGGAGGGGATAAATTGGGAGACTGAGATTTGCAGATACTAAGTACTATATATAAAATAGATGAACAAGTTTCTACTGTATAGCACAGGGAACTATATTTAACATCCTGTAGTAACTTACAGTTAAAAAGAATATGAAAATGAATATATGTATGTTCCTATATGACTGAAGCATTGTGCTGTACGCCAGAAATTGAAACAACATTGTAAACTGACTATACTTCAATAAAAATATTTTTTTAAAAAAGAAAAGAAACAGCTAAATCTCTGTAATAATGGGGACTATAAAATACCATCTCAGTAAATGATGTGGTAAGCAGACAAAAAACAGTAGGGATATAGATGATGTGAACAATTTATAAGCTGGCCCTAATTAACATACGTAGGTCCAACTTCATAATGTACATTGGTTTCAAACGCACAAGGAATATTTACCAAAAATGACCATATTCCGAGCCACAACTAATTTCAAGGATGGAAGTCACTGAAAGCATGTTCTCTGACCAGAGATAGAAATTAATAAAAAAAAAGATACTTAAAAATCTCTGAATTTCTAGATGTTAAGCAAAACAACTCTAAATACGCATTAGCCAAAGGAAAACACAGTGATGGGCTTGAAATATTTTCACTTTAGTAACAAAAAACATCAGAACTTGTGGATGCGGTAAAACCATTCTTAGAAAGAAATGAATAGCCATAAATATGTATATTAGAAAAGGCTGAAATCCAGGATCCAAGGATCTAGCTCAAAAAGTTAGAAATAAAGACAAATTAAACCCTAAGAAAGTAGAAGAAAAAAATGTAAAAGCAGAAATTAACGTAACAGTAAATGAAGAAAACTCAACAAAAGAAGGTTGTTTCTTTGCAAAGACCAATACTCCTAGAAGACTGATGAAGAGCAAAACAGAGACAGCACAAATTACTAAAATGGAAAACTGGAAGGCATGAGTACACATTCTCCAGACATTAAGAGATAAGAAGATGATATTATGAACAACTTTGTGCCAATGCCCTGGAAATTTTACCTAAGATGTATAAATTCCTTGAAAAACAAAAATTACCCAAACTGACATGAAAAGTCAAAAAACAATGTTATTTAGTCTTTTAAAGAAATCTTAACTGCAGTTTAAAAACTTTCATAATACACCCCCTGCACCGCCCCCCCACCCCCAAATTCCAGGCACAAATGATTTTACCTGTGAATTCTTCAAGGAATCTAAGGAAGAAGTATCAACAATCTTTTACATACTTTTTCAGAAAAACCGAAAGAGAGAATACTTTCAACTTATTTTATGAAAACCAGAACCACCTTGACTCTACAACTACATCAGGACATTAAACGGAAGGAAAATTTGAAGGCTAATCTCTCTCAAGAACACAGATGCAGATATTCTAAACAAAATGTTAGCAGCTTGACTTCAGGGATATATTAGAAGGACATTATATCAGGACTGCCAGGTTTATTGTAAGAATGCAAGGGTACTGCTGGAATGTGCATGTGATGGTGGACACTGGAGCTATCTATCATCCTGGGCCATGATATATATAGAAACCACATGTCAAGGACAGCAGAACAAGACAGATATCGTCTGGGCTCCAGGACAGTAGACTTGCATTCTCAGCCTTGGATTATTTGTGCTTGAACTGCTACATACAGAGAAATAAACTTTCATCTTGTTTTAAAAAAAAAGTCCATGTAATTAATCACACTAACAGGATAAAGGAGAAACAAAAATTATTTCAGTGGATAGAAACAGCATCTGTTATACTTCAAAACCATTCATAATAGAGACTTAACAAACCATAAATAGAAAAGAATTTCTTTATCTGATAAAGAGTACAAATTAAAAAAAAAACTACAGCAAACTTCACAGTTAAAGAAATATTAGATGCTTTCCCTGCTGAGATCAGGAATGAGATGAGGAAGCTAGCTATCACCACTTCTATGTAGTATAGGTCCTAGAAAGTGTAAGGAAAGAGAAGGTATAATTACTGAAAGGAAGAAAGTAAAACTAACACTTTACAACATAATTGTAGATGTACAAAATCCGAAAGAATGTCCAGATAAACTACCAGAAATAACAAGTGAATTTAGTAAGGTCATGGATAACAAGGTCAACGTACAAAAATCAAACTTCAGGTGTATACACTAGTAACAAATAATTATAAGGGTTAAAAAAAAAACACTTGAAATACCATTCACAATAGTATAAGAATATTAAAAATCTAGGAATAAGGCTAAAAAATGTGCAAGGCTTTATACATACAAAAAAACCCCCAAAACCTGATACACCAAGATAAATGCAAGAAAACCTAAATAAATTGAGGGATATGTTATATTTATGGATTGGAAGCCTCAATGTTAAAAACATGAAATCTCCCCAAATTGACCTATTGAATGGAACGTCAATCAAAATCTGAGCCGAATTTTTTGCATGTGTGAAAATTGAAAAGCTGATGATAAAACTTATACAGAAATGCAAAGGGCCAATAATAGGCCTGATGATCTCAGTTAAGAACAAAGTATAACAACTTAGAATTTATAACACCATACATTAAAATTCATTATAAAGCTAGTGTATTTAAGAAGTATGCTATTGATCCCAGGATAGAAAAATAAACCTATGAATAGAATGAAGAAAGAAAGTGACCCATATATATTTGATCACATGATTCATAATAGAGTTACTGTTGCAGATCAGTGTGAAAAGGGTGCTCTTCTCAAATGGTGATGATCCAAATGGACATCCATTTAAAAAAAAAAGAGTAAATCTTGACCTCTATTCTGCACCATATGCAAAAATCAATTTCAGGGCAATGACAGATTCCACATGTAAAATATAAAACAATAAAGCTTTTAGAAGAAAATACAAGAAGGTATCAATGACTTCAGGGTTTTCAAAGATAATGGACACAAAAAATACTCATCTCAAAAACAGTGGACTTTAATAAAATTAAGAACTTGGGTTCATTAAGAATTGTTGTACTGAGCACCTCATTTTGAAGAGGTTATACAGAAGTAGACAAATGAAACAATACTGAAAGAGCCAATGATGGTATGAAAAGTTGTTATACATCAGTCCTCACAAGGGAAATGAAAACTGACACCATGATGAGATACCACTACTTAGCATGGTGAATCTTTAATAGGACTGACAACACCAATTGTTGACAAGAATGTGGAACTGAAAGTCTCATGCTCAGCTGGTGGCAGCCTATACTGGCACTCTGAAAACTGGCTGTGTCTATGCAACCGAGACGTACATATGTTCTGTGACCTATAAATTATACTTTCAGGTAATACCCAACAGAAATTAGTGATTACATCCATGAAAAGATATGCTCAAGATTACTCACTAAGGTGTTATTTACAACAGCCCCAAACATGTAATCCAAATGTTCATCAACAGTAGAATGGATACATGATTGTAGTATATTCAGACAATGAAACACTATACAGCAGTGAAGATGAAGTACCACTACATATAACATAGATGAAGTTTACAAGCAAAATGTTGGATAAAATAAGCCAGACACAGTGAGTATCTACTACATGATTCTATATAATGTTCAAAAACAGGCAAAACAAAGCCATGGTAATGAAGACAAAATAGTGGTTACTGCTGTGTGTGGGTATTGGGAGGAGGGTGAGCAATAATCAGAAGGAAACTTGAGGGAGGGTTCAAAGGGCTCAATACCAAGTGTGCTAACTTGGTCAAAGTTTATCAATCTGTACCATTAGGATTTACACACTTTTCTTTATATATTTAAAGCAATTTAAAAGGTTTAGGGGGAAAAAACTACATTGCTGTGTTTTCTACTTAAAGACAATATTAACCATTATAAAAGCTCATTCTGTCTCTCTTTCCCCTCAGTAGTAGTAATCCTGGTCACTGCTACCTTATCTGTCCATTGTGAGCCATTCAAATACTCTTTGAGACTTGATTTCCTCCATGTGCAAATGAAGTAATTTTTCTGCTTTTGTTTCTTCTTAAGCAGGAATACAGGTGAAAAAAAGAGAGCCTATGTAATGCAATACATCTTCTCTGAAAATTTTAACTACATTTTGCTGCAAGTCAAGGGAATCATTTGAATGCTCCATCCTGATTATGCTACTATTTTTTGGCTTAAAGAAGGTGATGGACAGTTATTATGGAATGAATTTTTAAACCATTTTCTTAGAATTAGAACAGCATTGTTCTATGTTCAGAATAGACTAGAATCCTAATGTTTTTAGGATATGGGGTTTTAGGAAGTACAAATACTAAACAGATAAGGGAAAAATGGAAGACAGACACATCTGATGTTCAAAAGGGAGGTCATATGTGATTGTTCAGCATTAATGAGACACTAGGTCTGGATCAATCCAGCTCCCCAGGCCCTCGCTGGTACCACTCCCTCCTGAGTCACTCTGAATCTCTGAGAGTGGGGTCCTGGTTCCCATCTCTTCCCCACTCCACATGCTCTTTCCTAAGTTTAAAACTAACACAGCCAGTAAATGTTCTTTTACAAGAGGGTAAAATATAAGATTAATACGTTTTTACATTTTGTATTTTTTTGAAGACTCCAAAAAAGTCCTAAGAATTTTCCAAGTATTTAAATTTTGTCCCGCGTTCTCATTTCCATTTGGCTTTTGAAAACAAGGAAGTGGAATAAAAAACAGAAGATTATTATCTCTAGCACTCCAAATAAGATCAAGGAGGGAAATGCTCATGAAAAGAAGTCATTTTAGATTAACAGCTGTAAAAAAACTGAAGAAGAGTATTTTGGTTTTTTACATTTCAAGCGGTATTAACAAGCTCATTCAGTGAAAGACTGAGAAAATGGAGAAAGTGCTCTGTCTCAGTTTTCCACATCGACAGAGCTCCAGTTCTGTTGCTGGGAAGGGCATCCATTGGTGTCATTAAACAGCTTTGAAAGCCTGCAGTTTGCACTGGGTACAGATCCTCCCCCTCAGAGAAGGGGGCCGTGGGTGGGGCTGAGGGGTGCAGCGTGGACAAGCCACTACAAGTGCCAGATGTTTGCTCAATTACGATACTACCTCGGTATTACAGGGGAAAACCGAAAGCTGAGGATCTGCGACATTTAAAGGAAAAATTCTGAGTTAAGGTGAAAACGTGGTAACTCTTTAATGAGACACCAAACACTTTTCTTTCCACCAAAGCATAACTTGTTGACATAGTAAATCATCCATGCTTCTTTCGAGAGAAAGAGAATCAAAATGATTTCTGAATTTAAAAAGCCATTTCCTTCCTATTTCTTTCCACAATGGACCGACAGAATACTGTATAAAAATTGGGAAACTGCATGAGAGCAGTTTGAATTTGCTACAGAAAAAGAACATCCCTCAAAATTAAAAGAAAGCTTAAAGAAAAGCCCCTAGTCCTGAAGGTTAAAGAATAACCCTGATTTACTGTGATATAATGGACTGTCACAAAACAATGGAGTTATTTGAATAAATTCTCCATTGTGAATAAATTCCATGCCACTCAGGACAAGTTTTTTATTCATGGAAAATATCTTGAACTTCAACTGCATACTTCTCCTACCACAATTACTCGCAACAGATATGACGTGTGGAACATATATTTTGTGTTTTTAATGCTGTGTTAAGTTTCTAAAATACACTATTTTGTCTTAACCTTTTTATTTATAACCATTTGGATTATCTTTGTATTCATTTAATAGTTTTACCTTTTTGCACCTGAGGATTTCTAAAAGATAAATAGATAAATCTTATTCTAACTTCAGAGCCATGCTGTACATTTTCTCTTTACATACAGTGTTTCTTACCCTGCGAGGTGCTGCCAGTGAGGACTGGGAGCAAGCCCTAAGCACAAGCCAAACACATCAAACCCCAGATTCATCTTTTTGACACTTAGGCCCCATGGGCAACATAAGACCAGGCAAAAATTTCCCATTTTTTCCCCACTATTCTAATTTTTCTCTTTCTATATTCAAATAGGAGGCCAAGAAAGATCAGTTATGAAACCACAGAAGAGAGAAAGTGTACCCCTAGAAATAACATCAATGCTTAAATGCAAACAAGCATTAGTGTGAGCGATCGGTTTATTGGCAACTGACGCATGAAACACCTTAAAACTTGAAATGCTTCAGGGGTGAACAGGGAAAGTTAGTCATATGGAACGCTTAGGGAAAACAAAGGGTAAAGAATTAAAGCAACTTCTGTATAAATGAGTTACTGTACTGCACTCTGTATGACTTTAATAAAACTTGGGGTTTAAAGGTACAGAAAGTAGAGCAATTCATTTATATCCAGACCTGGACTTAGACCTACCAGTTTAATTCACAAATAGACAACTGTCTGTTGTATGTTTTCTAAGCACAAAATCATATAAAAATGACCAGATGTTAAAGGCTACCTTCCTTTTTGGTGCCCATACATTAAGGAAACAAATGCCAGTAACCAGGGTACCAGTGTAAGAAGTGATAAAATACTAACAGTACAACAACTCCACGTAAGGATTATTTTTCTATCCTCATTACATAGTGCGGAACCGAGGCACGTGAGCTACAGGAACATACTCAAGTACACACAGTATGAGGAGCTGGAGTAAGAGTCCGTGCCTGTGAACTCGGGCCCCACAGCCTAACTTAACCACTGCTGTACCCAGTAACTGGGCAGGGTGTACCTGAGAGAATTAAGTCTCCAAAAATAGGGAAGGCTTCCCAGAAATGCACAACACACTCAATTATGTCTGTTTCCTGTTAGACCAGGATGAGTTACAGACTGTCTCTTCATCCCTTCAAGTATTTGTTGTGCCCTAGTAATACTCTCAATGGCACAAGGCTGTGAACAAACAGATGAAAAGTCCTGTCTTATCAGCCTCAGAGTCTAGCAGGGCAGCTGGACAATAAAAAGACACAAAAGTAAAATAAGGTTGTTAAAAAGGATCAGAGAGGGAACAGGAAAGACAGGGGTGAGTGAAGGTGAGAAAAGGGCTCACGGAGAAAGTGATGTTAAATAAAGACCTAGAGTGGATGAGAGGCGACAATCTCTGCACCTGTCAGTATAATACATTTCCGTATTTTAAGCTGTTCATTGCAACCAGAAGTCTACCAGTGAATACTTAACCTCCCGATAGGCTTGTCATGAAGATTAAAAGAGAAAATGGGTCCAATGCACATAGCATACTGCCTGGCTCCTAACAGGAACTCAATGAATGAATTACTGTTACTGCTGTTGTTGTAATAAAGTCATGAAGTCAGACATGAAGTACCTGCAGTGCACTCACACTGGGAGTCCAAGACAACCACGTTAACATTTCTGTCAGTGAGATGCGAAAAACACCCCAACCCCCGCCCCCCCCCCAAACCCCATTCTGGAGTCAATACATGAAGCGTTACAATTTAGGTCTCAAGTATAAAAATATTATTCACAACCACCTTCCATGATCTATCAAGAACCTGGGTTGCTGATGAAATCACAAGGCTCGTCAAAATAGAAGCAGGAAGCCGGGTGCCCCCGACGTGAGCTGGGGGCCACGGTGAAAGGTGTGAGGGCCGGCCTGCCTAGTCACAGACTTCGCTTGCTGGCACTTTCATGTCAGCTTTTTGGCTGCAAGGAAAGTGTTTACTTCTTCTATGAACAGATGACTTTCCGTAGCTCTGGAGTTTTAAAAGGTCAGCAGTGATAAAAGGCTTAGGAAGAGCTCTTATATTTTTTTGCTAGCATTATGAATTTCTCTATAAAAATGCTGATATATGGGAGACAATCGAGCAATGCATGGAAAATATGTATTCCAGGTCCAAACGCAGCTTATTCCAGCAAGATTTCTGCAGCTCTCTCCCTAATGATTTAAACATCCCTTTCATTCACTTCTGCAAAAGTACGTTCACAGGAGGAGGGAGTGTGACGAACAGTAGCCTTTACAGCAAGAGGCCGCTTCCTCTCCTTACCTGGAATGTTGTCTGATCCCTTTTTACACCAGGGAGGGAAGGGATCCTATTGTTAAGCCAAATTCCCTGCCTTTAGAAAAGAAACCCTCTGGTTGTATTCTCTTAACAGATTTTTCAGTTTCCAACCCTAAAACTACAAAAAAAAAAACCAAAAAAACCCTAAAAATCTTTGGGCCAAGCAGCCAGATGTAATATATTACTGTGTCAGGGTACTTCAATGTCCTACTTGGCTAAATCATTTTCAAAAATATTTTCTCTTCAGTGATAGACACAAAGTTCTATCTCCATGCCACAAAACCACCAACTGCTTTGGAGTGTTGTCAACCACGGTTTTATACTTTCTTTTTACACTGTTCAGAGAAAATGTACCTAAAAGTCTGAAAACAAAACCAGCCACGTTTGCCCTCCATTCGTTTTTATTTCTTTGATTTGGCAAAGGCTGCCTGGACTGTATTTTCTGGTTCCCGAAGAACACAAAATTGGCCTAAGAGTTTGAACCTAACTTCTTTTTAATCTTTCCGATATCACTGTTCTTGGGAAACTTCAAGAGGCTAGCCGTCCTCACCACTCGCATCTGTTGTGTTTTCCTTTCCAAACGAACGAGTCAACAGGAAGCGGTTTATAGCAGACGTCCACGTAGGTCGTAGGATTAGAGCCTCCATAGCTGCCCAACAGGACATGGTTCTCTGAAGGCTCTGGGGTTCGGAGCTCAGGCTGGATGTTATAAGAAACCCCTTTCCAATCCTATAGTTCTCAGTCTTTAAATTAAGATGAGGATTGTTTTGAATGCGAGAGCAGAACCTTCTGGTCACACACTCCGTCTGGGTATTATTTTGAAAAGTGAGAAGTAAACAACAACATTCAGGGGAGAAAAACGTAGCAGTAGGCAGTAGCACTAAACTTAAAGGTTTTGATTTTTTTTCCCCTGATGAAAAATAGGAAATTCCAGGAATGTCTGACTTTATAAACAGACCTGAAAGAGCAGTTTCCCGTTGACACTAAAATTTCACAGAAAGTTAGCATCCTCCCCTGGTTTTGCACATCTTCCCCCAGCCTCCCCAGCTCTCAACAACCCCCCCCCCCCCCCGCAGAGGGGCACATTTGTGACACCTGATGAACCGACACTGACGCATCACCGTCAGCCAAGCCCACAGCTCACAGCAGGGTTTGCTCTTGGTAGTGCACTCTTTTCAGTTCCCCGTCTGGACGGCAGAGTTCACGCTGGCAAGTGGAAAAAAGCCTTCAGCAGACAATCTCACGCCCTCCTATTTGTGGATGGGCAATTATCACTCAGCCAGTGGATGACCAGTATGAAAAAGAAAAGCACTTAATACGGCTTCATTTGTTACTCAGACAAAATTCGCAGTCTTACTTCCATCAGCCCACATTATAGAGGCAGAATGGCCAGCCCCCGCCACCCTCGTCGGTACTGCACCACCTTCCACTCTCTGCTCCAGCCCTCAGACCTCCACCACTCCGCTCTTTTTATACGGCTTATCACTTGCTAGCATATTATGTAATTTACTTATTAGTTTACTGCCTCCAAGAAGGTGGGGATCTTTTTTTGTTCACTGACATAGCCCAGTTCCCAGGAGAGTGGCCGGTGCACAGCATACGCTTAGCAAATATTTGTCAAGTGGATGAGTGAATGAGGATGCTTTCTGAAGGACAGGGCTTCAGGGAGTGACTTTGGTCCGGGTTTGGAGGCCTAACTAGCCATGACTAGCCAGCCTCTGCATTGCAGGGCTCCTCTGAAATCCTTGCTAGACCAGTGTGGCCATGCCATCGTGTGATCAGACTGGAAAGCTCAGTGAGGTCTAGAGATGTCTGAGGTCCCCAAATCCACTTGTTGTCATGCGAGCTCTCAGTCGACCTGGACACGCAGCTGGGAGGGCACACGTGCTGGCCGAGAGCAGCCTGCCCAGAGGCCCGTGAACAGAGGGAGGCCAAGCCTGAGACCAGGAGGTGTTTCTCCACGGGGGCTGGAGGGACGCACGTGGTGACACTTCAGCTTCTCACTGTCACAAGTTTCCCTATTCTTCTTCCCACATCCTGCTGATGATGAAAAAACCAAACCCTGAGTCAGCCTATAAATGGGATGAGATAATTTTCCTATGAATTAAAACTGCACAATTTTAAAAATGGGGAAAAATAAATGACTCAAAGAATTGTGACTTTTTTTAAACAGATGGACAAGATAAATGGGGATATAAAGCAATGAGCTGAGTGAAAAAAAGTCAAAAGCTTCCTTTGCTTTTCTACCCAAGATAAAAGCTCTGGCTTGAGGGTGCAAAGGAGGCACTGGGAGGAGATGGACGCAGTTACGAGAATAAAGGAAGGACTTACAGAGGTGGAAGTAAATCAAACGGGCTCCACTTCCCTGTACTTTCCTGACATCCACACTTGAAAAAGAGAACCTGTGCGTTACATATTATGTACTGCATGTATATCCTGCGCTTACTTATATCCATGAAGTGCAACTACGTTATATTATTAAAATACAAACACATACTTGGCAGTATGTTCTCTTTACTTATTTACCCCCACAGCCCTTCCTGGGATGTGGGCTCCACGTGGGCAAGAATGATGTGTGTTCTGCTCAGGCACACAGTGCCTGGCGTACGACGGGCACCCTGGAACTGCTGAGTGAATGAATAAATCAACAGCTGCTCACCTACCACTTACTTCCCACTCCGTGCAAACTTCAAATGACACTGTTCTTTCTCTCCTGTGGGAAAAACAAGGTGTTTCTCCTTTCCCTTCCATGTATGTGTTCCTAGAGCACCACATAGAAGGGAGAGAAAGGAGCCAGTGGTTCTGTTTTTATTGCCAAAGCTTCGGCCATTCTACTAGATACTTGAGACAGCTCACGGTGATGGAGAATGCCCCTTCCTTGTGGTTCCATAACTGTGAACAGATGCTGACAACTCGCCAAGCCACGGGGAATCAGGGAAGGGCCCTCTTCGCCTCTGCTGGGCGGGATCCCTTCAGCCCTGCTTCAAGCTAGGTCTGCCAGCCCTCACGTCCACGTGGCTTCAGCTGCTTTAATTGGAAGTTCGGAAACTGGTGGATGGGCGTGAAGCAGGAGTGCCAGCCACGTCTCAGTGTTAACGCAAGTCCTGTGCACACCAGCTCCACGGCTAACTCCCGGTCCCGTGGGCTGGCTTCGTCCTACCCCACAGCCAGGGGTAGAATCGGGACACACTGCCACTGCCACAAGCTTCAGACTCAGCCCAAACAAAAGAAAACCCGGACCAGTTTAATATACTGGATGGAGCCCATAAAAAAATGAAAGCCTTGCAAAGCTCATTCTAGAAAGAGATTAGCATGCTTAATAATTAGAGAGGTTTCTAGTTATACTGCCATATATCAGCATGATATTCTAAATGACCAATTTTATTACTTTGGTAAAACTGTCCAGTTTCCGGAGTAAAAAAAATACGGACTGAGTGTCAAAGACAGTATACTCAAGTACAGTAATTTACGAAGCACTAAGACTTCTCTACAAACACATTTTAAATTCAAGTCTCCGCCAAGTAAATGCCTAACAAATTTAGAACTGCAACTAAATTACAGTGATTATGTAACTCTGGAGTTGCAGAAATTCACATTGTAAAAGATACAGAATTAAAGAAAAATTAGGAAGTACAAAAAACAAAATAAATGTGAATCTGTTTATATCGGTACGTTTTTCTGGAACAAGCGCTTTGACTGAGGTGACTTTCCCTTTGTTTGAACATAGTTTTTGCACAGCACGGCCACTGGAGGTTGTAACTTGGGCCATGTTTCACCGAAGGAAGCCCTCACTACCCATGCTGTAGAGCTAACTGAAGAAGCAAACCCGCACCTTCCTAGAAGGCAGGGAAGTGTGCGCTCTGCACGCTGGTTTCTTCAGTAACTCAGACGTGCTGTGCAAGGCTGTGACCCCTCCAGCAGGCATCGTTCACGCTGTGTCTTTCCTAAGAGCGCTAGTCTCAGAGCTCTAAATATAAAATCAGTGTAAAACTCAGACCCTGCAACACGGAATAAACCTCTCACGGCCACCTTCTCTGTGATGTTTTTCTCCATTTCCCCACTTTTGATGGCTCCTAAACCCCTCAAACTCTGCTTGCTTAAACCCCACCCTGCACACTCTCTCTTCCACTTGAAGCCAAATCTGGCATCAGTGTTTTGTCTGCTCAGCAGGAGAGCAATTTCAACAATCTCCTGCTTTTTATAAGATCAGTTTATTCCTCCCAATATAATAATTAGTTTCAGATGAACCTGGTTGCCGTTTCTCGGCCTGTTTCCACTGTGGTATATAGTAAGGAGAGCAGACACTTCCCACTGCGCTGTTTTTCAGAGCTAAGAATTTAGGTCCTATCATGGGCCCAGAACAGAACCTTCACCACTTGCTTCTTTAACACTATAGCTGGGTTTGGATAACCTAGATTCCAAAAGAGATGGATTAAAATTACGATTATGGAAATCTCGGCTTACTTCTCAACTACTTTTAGATGAAATTTCTCCACATTTATCAAACTATAAAAATTCATCAAGAATATAAATTTTACAAGTATGACCAGTGCTGTACCCTTGCAAACCTACAGAGGTTGCCAATAGGAAGCCAACAGTGTTATCATAACATCTTACAACTTAATTAGCTTTTAGGACATGATAAATACTGTTAGGTAAGAAAATATACTGGCTTAGAGCTCAGGATATTAGAGGAATAGCTCTGGAAAATCTCTGCTGACAATGGTACAGAGAAAAACCAAGCAAGACATTTTTATAAACAGAACGATGGAGATGATCTATGTGAAACATAATCAAAACTGGCAGAGCCTTGCGTTACACCAGGGAGGTTGCCCCATTTTCCTTTAGGTCCCCTGCGTGCTCCTAAAATCATCACCTTCCACACATTCCGACTCGTTTATTCAGTACCAGGAGCAGAATCACCTGTGAGTATTTTCACCATCATAATGGTAGGTTATCCTGTCTGTAAACGCCAGCCACTCGTGAGCTGTGACTTCAGGTAGGGGTCACCCTGGTGCAAACACAGTCTAAGTCCTTAAATCATGTGGGTCTCAGTGTCTCAGAGCCTTTGCCTGTTTAAATAGAAAGCGATCTCCTTTCTGCTTTCTCATGCAATATCTACACGATGTCTTACAGTTTGTCTTACCTTCACATGTACGCCCATCTGCAGAGATCGAGAAACCCTGTTCACAGACACAGTGGAAAGAACCGTCTGTGTTTAGACACTCTCCATGAGGACCACAGAGCCCGGGCTGTTCACATTCATTAATATCTGGAATGGAAAAGAGTTCCACATACTTGAAGAAAAACCTTTTTTGTTTTCCTATGATATCAGACACACAGGAAGCAAAACCTATTACAAGATAGATGGACATCTATCTGGGGGCCCCACTCCACAGTCTGTGCACACACCAGAGCCCAAGGCAAGCTGGACTGTCAGGAGGGAAACTCCCTAGGTTGGCTCACATGACACAGCCAACGCTCAACCATTCGCAGCCTAACGAAAAGCACTTGCATACGTTCCACCCAAAGGTACCCCATTTTCAGGCATATTGGAAGCTTGAGGGTCTCTAGTCAAATAAACAAATCCTCTGTGAAGTATTCTTTGGTGAGAATACTGTGTTTTCGTCCATCCTCTCCCATCAGCATGCGGACCACTCTCCTGTGGCCTACACAGCTTCTCATGTCCACGCCTACCCATCTCAAGGACACGCACTTCTTAAGAGCAAGGCTGCACACGTCTTACTGAGTGTTTAGCTCAAAAATGGCACTCCACCAATGTCTGAATATATAAATGAAATAAACGCCCATCTGTATTTCATTGAAAATGGATATAAGAAAAAGAAGGGCTTTTATACCAAGGAAGGTCCTCATTTTTGCACTGCTCTGTGATGATGCAATTAGTGCACGAAGGTCGAGTGCTTAGTGCAGTACCTAACACACAACCAAGAGGCAAAAAGCGGTAGCTCCTACTATTAGGACTCAAGAACAGGTCACGCTGCAGTTGTGCAGACCACCTCATACTCTGCCCGTCCTGAATGAAGAGTGATGGCGCTCTGCACAGCCAGGGTGATGACGCACTCCTTAACACCGATAATGCACGGAGTGCTTGGTGTGAGTGAGATGTTCTTCCAAACCAGCCCTACCCATGCTGGCTAGGAGCGCCCAACGTGGACAATGTCAGGAATCACGGACAACGGTTCACCTGTTCACACCGGTGCCGACATGCGCAGCTGCCCACGCGCTCCGCCATTTCACTCATCTGCGTCCCTCACCACCCTGACTGCTCCTTGAGGACAACTGCGTATTTTAACTCCGAGTCCCCAGCTCCTGGTACAGCACGTGAACAGTGTGTTACGAATGTCTGTCCGCCATAACATTTCATGAGTTAAGCAAGGTGAAAGTAGGATCAAATTTCACCTTTAACACTAGTCCTATAATTTCATGACTCTTAGATTTTATTGAAAATTGGTCTGTGAATAATGAATACTGGCAAGACTACACGACTGCTATATATCTGCATTCTTCCTGGAACATCAATGAGTTTCACAAGACTGGAAGATGTGGTCAGGAGTGAGTCAGCAGGAGTACCACGGTAACACTTCACAGTTGTGTTCATTCTCTACTAACCTGAACAGCGATTGGCTAAGTTAATTGGGGGCATAAACAGAATCACAGCTCCTCTTGGCAGCATCCGGGCAGTAGCCCAACTAAGGTGATTTTCCTATCTTTCTGAAGTCTCCTAGGCCCCCCCCCCCTTTATCTTTTGCTAAAGAGGTCCTCAAAACATCCTCTTAGAAGTCCATCTTCAATTCAGTGCAAATATTTACGGAAGCTTCCTATGAGAGGGCTGAACAGGCAGGAGCCCTCACCCTTATGAAGCTCACAGTGTAACAGGGAAGGCAGAAGCCAACGTGAGTAACTCTCAAGTGTAATGGGAATGCGGAAAAGGTACAGATGGCGAGACTCCCCAGTGACCTCCGGGACATGCTTAGCCACCAACCCTGCAGCTCTCCTCCTCCACAGAGTCACCCCCTTCCCCTGTACCCAGGACCTCCTGGGGCTCTTCTTTTTTGCCCTTTTGATCTCACTGTGTAACAGGAAATCTGGCAGGATCACTGATTCAGCCACCTCTGCATTAAAACTGAACTCTCTATCCTTCCATCTGCCATATAACTCAGACCAGTTGGCCTATCTACTGCTGAACCCAACGAAGAAACCAAGCAGGAATTACTCATTTTCTTAACAGTTCTTCCAGGCCTGTTACTGTCACTAATTTGAACATATTTCAAGGAGGAGCAATGAATCATTTTCTGCTTTACTATTTCTCAACATGATTCCACTCTGTGAAATCCTTCACTTCTTGTATAAAATCTCTAGCATCTTCTATGTTTGTTCCCTACCTACTGATGATACCTTAGATTGATCTTTTTTTTTTTTCCAACTCAGACCTTCTTTTACCCTTTAGCTCCATTCTTTCTTTCCAATCTGCTGCCTAGAGTTACCTCCACCTGGGCAAGAAGGTGCCACAAAGTTCCACCGGCCTGGTAATCAGGCCCAAGGTCAAGAGGCATCTTGCAGAGAGAGCCCTGGAGGTTACCCGAGCTCACCTCCTTGTTTTACCTATGCCTCCACGTGGCCCTTCAAAAGCTGTCAGACTTAGCAATGTCACCCAGGGAACGGTGGGCATAAAGTTCTTGCTTCAAGAGAAGTCACTGATTAACATAATTGTCTAAAAAGTTTGATGATAGGAACTGAAGACTGAATTCCCAGACTTTTTTCCAGGAAACCGCTAAGAAAGAACAACATGAATATCTGGAACCAGCGAAACATATGCATTCAATTTGGGTTGGACTTATTGAGGCATTTCTAAACTATGCTGCTAGTAACTCAGCTGAAAGCCAGACTGTATTTAAGTTGGGTTTCTTTCACGGATCTGAGATTCCACATAAATTCACAATCTGGCGTGTGTAAGTCAAAACGTGAAAACTGAGTGTGCTCTGCATCTCAGACATGTGCTGCCACATTCCTAAAGAGACTATTAACGTGGGATTTCCATGCTGTCTGTGTATCACCATTAATTTTGCTGGGGGAAGAGATTCTTACACTTCTAACTGAAAATGCCTTCCTGAATATGCAACTATCTTCAGACTGTTAGGTAAGATCTAAAGTCTACACCTATATGGAAATATAGAGAGACTAGTAGGCAAAGATCTTCAGTTCAAATCTCAGCTTAACTACTTTTTAGTGAGGGGCATGCTTGTTAACCTCTCTGAGCTTCAGCTACTTATGCAGAAAATGGATATACAGAAAGTTTCCTCTTGGGGAGAGGGTAGAGCTCAGTGGTAGAGGGTGTACCTAGCAGGCATGAGGTCCTGGGTTCAGTCCCCAGTACCTTCATTAAACAAACAAGCAAACAAATCTAATCCCCCCCAATACATTTAAAAAAAAAGTTTCCTCTTAAATTCTCTACAAATTAAATGAGGCAATACAGTAATTGGCACATAGAAGGTATTTACTTAAAGCTGTTGTTTTGATTGGTGCTGTGTTCTTATTAGCACCTGTGTCTGCTGTACAGTTAGTCCTCTCTTATCCACGGGGGATACATACTAAGACCTCTGCTGGATGCCTGAAACCTATATATATATTTTTTTCTGACATACACATATAATAAAGTTTAATTTATAAACTAGGCACAGAGATTAACAAGAATAATTAATAAAACAGATGCAAAAACCAGTCATGAAAGTTAGGTGAACGTGATTTCTCTCTTTTCAAATATCTTACTGCACAAATTTAATGCCTTTTTCATCTTAACAAACTTATCACACATTCTGGCCAGAACTTCTGCAGTCTGAGAGGCAACAGCAAAACTAGCATGAATTTCTTTTTCCTTCTTCACAATTTCATGGATAAAAGCTTTGTTCTCACCATAGATCTTAGCAATTTCAACATATGATTTTTTTCCCTTTCCCTATAAAGTGGAGAACTTTCACTTCCTCACTTTAAAAAAAAAAAGCATTTTTATGGCTTCTTTCTGGTATATCCAAATCACTAGCATCAGTACTCTTGGGCTCTGGAACCATTATTAGGTAAAATAAGGGTGACTTGAACACAGGCACTGCAATCCCTCAACAGCCGATCTGATAGCTGAAACGGCTAGTAAGTGACTGACGGGCAAGACACGCGGGACAGCGGGACGATTCACGTCCCAGGTGGGATGAAGCAGCATGACACGAGATTTCAGTCACACTACTCAGAACGTGCACAATTTAAAACTTATGAATTGTTTCTGGAATTTTCCATGTATTTTTGGACTGTGGCCAACCATGGGTAACCAAGTGCAGAAAGTGAAACCGCAGATAAGGAGACGGGGAACTGTTGTTTGGGGGGGTTAAACAGTAAGAGTACTTTGAAAAAATATAAAGTCCTGTCCCCTGTAATTTTGACCAAATTATTAATAAGCTTTTTAAGGAAGAGAAAAAGCTGGATATTGGATAAAAACAGGAATCAAGGCGGGGGGGTGGGGGAAGCAGATACAAACCAGCTATAGGATAAAATGAAACAGACCCAGGAAGGATATAAAAAAGCTAGAAAATAATTTAGAATCAAGTACCAAGGTTGGCTCATGAAGGGATCTCAGTTACCACAGAAGCATACCAAGCTAGGACACAGTTCCAAAATGCATGAGTCTCAGTCAACACGGTGCAGTCAGCTGAGAACTTTCGGTACTTGATGCAGACTCAAAAATATTATAATAATGCAAATTGGCATTATCTCATTTATATATAAAGTGGTAAAGCCGCAGACTGTCATCAGGAAGAAATGCAGAACTGAACAACTATGTAAATTATAACTTGAAAATGGAGAGAAAGGTACCTTGACATCCTTTTTTGTCATTTAGCTGGAATCCATCTGGACAAGTACAATCATAGGACCCTTCAGTATTAATGCAGTCTCCTCCCTGGCAAACACTATTGTCCTCCAAGCATTCGTTGATATCTGCAAGTCAATTGACAAAATTTAAAAGATGAAATAAACTATATTAAGAAAAACATTTTCCTTATCTTTATACACAAGACTCGCATAAACAAACATTATTGTAGAACTGTCATAACACATGATTTTAAATGGATGACCGCTTTTTAACTTTTAGCATTTTTAAAAAATGAAATATTTTGAAAGGATGTTCACTTTGAACAGTATATAAACTGAAGTTTTAACATCAAATGAAATTGATTGGAAGAGAAGTAAAAATTCTATAACAGTAATTTACTTGGTTAAGTTCTCAGTGATGATAGAGAAAGAAAACATTCTTTAAACGTATACTAAGAATATCCTGAGCATCAATTCATACAAGATCCTGTATTACAGATTACAGAAAATATTTTAAAGCATTTGGCATGGTACCTGCCTCCAAAGAAGAATGATTATTCAAAAAAAGCCAAATTATACAAATAGACACAAAAATAATGAGTTGCTCTATAAGTTCAAAATAATTTAGCATAAAAATTATCAAAAATGTATTTGCCAAAAGAATAGTACCAACTTCCGGTGTCACATGAATTTAAAGAAGAGACACCAGAGAGGTCAAATGTGGCTTTGTGCAACAGAAGGGATTTATCTGGAGTCTTGACAGTGGGGTAGAAAGTGGAGGCGGGGAGGTGGAGGCAGACAAAAGAAATCAGCAAAACCCAAAGTCACTTACACAGCAGAGATCACAAACAGGTTCTATGTTGCCTGGATTTTTTCATGTACATACTTGTGCAACTAAAAATGGTTTATGTCACCAATAATGGGCTTCGACTGTGAGCATGTAAGGCAATCAGTGACCCCCCCCACTTCACTGCATCAGCGTGAGGCAGATCTTTCCTGAGGGCTGTTTATCACTTCACTTACTCCTAGTCACAGCTCGTTACTCCCAACACACTCCATGAGTCCCAGTTCTGTTGCCTGTGTAGGATTCAAATGATTAGCACTGAAGAAACCTAAGGAACAAAACCTTTGTTTTTTTGTTTTTTAGCATTTGGCATGTTATGGCATTTCTTGCAAGTAATTATGACTGCTGTTAAATTACATGAGAAGTTCCAGAAAGATGTAAATTTGGAAACTGTTGCAGTCTTATTCTCCTGGCCGTCCAGCTGAAAATGTGGGCACACGGAATTAAATATTCCTCATAGGACCCAATCAACTAATTAACTGCCTTCTGTACCCTTCATGGGGCAGATAAAAGAGAAGCACCTTATAATTTCATCCTGTCAAAATAAAAGCTAATTATTATGATGTTCACCCATTGTTAAAGTGTTTCTGAATACTGATCCTAAAATGCAACACACACCCGATGTGGCTTCATCACAACTAAAATGAGTTACCACCTTTTCTTTAGTGTGCTTTCTCTGACTTCATTCAATTGTAATTTATACGCAACAAATGCATCTAACAGTCCAGTTCAATGAATTCTGACAAATGTAGACACATTCTGTGACCACTATCACAATCCGGCATTTCTGTATCAGTTTAGAGCTATGAGGATCCACTGCTGGAATCACTGCAAACACAATCATTTTTAAGGAATTAATGAAATACCTCCGCCAAGAATGTCATTCTGTAGCAACAAACATAAAGCTTGGTGATGTTTTCCTTTGACCCTTTTTCCAATCCAACCTTAAAATCTCCATTCCTATTAACCTAATGTCTTGGATGTTATAACTGTCATGAGAGTCAGTAAAGGGAACCAGCAGGCACAGTTAAGACAGAAAGTAGCACGGAGGACACTACACGCCTCCCGTGAAGCCTGAACATGCCAACAAATGCTTTATTCACTGGTGTATCAAGATTCCTAAAAGTGGAACCCAAGTTAATTGAGAATAGGTTTTTAGATATAAATTCTGTGAAAATAATTCTTATGCCCCAACCCTCTGCTAATTTCATGATTTTGAAGCAGTTGTGCCAAATGGGAATATTCTAGTCCACTATTTATGAATCTTTGCCATAAAATATGTACTAAAGGAATAATTTGGACCAACCACTATCAAAAGGGGGCGGGGGATAGGCATTTCCAGTGCTCCAAAAGGCACATTTGATCATTACCATTCTATGAAAAATCTCAATTAAAAAATGGGCAAGTAGAATCCTGAGGATATGAATTTCAGCAACAACCCTCTATTACCTAGACATGTGCCTCAGTAGAATGGAAACATGTCAGCTTTGCTCACCCTACTCCAGAACAATTTCTATTCATTTTCCAAAATCTAAGAGAAAGAATGCCATGTGAGGGGAAAAAAAAGAAGCATTTTAAAATTTTTATAAATAACTGCATAGATTTAAAAACTCACTGCATTGTGTTAAGGGTCTGACTTAGTTTGAAAAATTTTTTTGCAAGACTCCTATGTTCAAAAGCAAAAAAAGAGTAGGTTGAGTATTAAGAGAGAGACCACATCACCAACTGGGTGTGGTATGAAAGAAAGATTTCTGGGAGTTGGCCATCAGGCTTCAAGGAAAGCAACAGTTTTGGCCACCCCTCCACTGAGACTGCTCTGGCAGGCACCAATGACCCAGACTTTGCTAAATCCCACTGTCAATTTTTGGTCCTCATTCTTGCCTCGCAACCATGTTTGACACAGGTTCATCACTCCCTCCTCTTTGAAATACTCCCTTCTCTTGGATTCTGGTTTTCCTCCTTCACTTGCCAGTTTTTCTCAATCCCCTTTGCCTGTTCCCCACCAGCTCCTCACGTCTAAATGAGGGACAAGGACTCAGTCTTTGGACTTCTCCCTTCTAGCTACGTTCACTCCCTTGGTGATCCCATCCAATTTCAAGCCTTCAAACACTGTCTATATACATGCTGATGGCTCCCAGCCCAGAACTCACCCCTGAATTCCAAATGCATAGGTCCAACTGCCCTTTAGACAACTTCATTTGGATACTCACTGTAAGCACTAAAAACTTAAAATGCTGAAGTCGAACCCCTAATCTCCTCCACAAGTCTACAAATGGAATGCCCTTACCGGCAATACCCAAATGTCATCATCTGAGGCTAGCCTCTGCTTGCTTACTTATTTCAGATCACCACTCTCCCTCCCTCTCTCCGCACTTCCCAGGTATGCCTCTTTATTTCCTCCTTAACGTTTAAGGCCATTTAACAAACTATATAGCTTCTTACTCATCCTGCTTACTGTTATCTCCCTCACTAAAACGTAAGCTCCACAAGGGCAGGACTTTTTGTCTGTTTGGTTTATAGCTGTATATCCTGTACACAGAACAGTGCCGGGCACATCCATGACATTCAAATGTTCGTTGAACGAACGCATGAATGAAACAATGACTGATTCTGACTAGGAAAGAAATGTAAGAAGGTGAGAAATACTTGGACTTCTTCCCTTTTTTGCTGTGGTCTGCAAAGAAATGACCAACAGAGAAGGGCCACAGGAAGGCAGAGTGAATCAGGAATCTTTTTCTAAGGCTTTGCGAAGAAGCAGCATGGAGGAACCACAGCCAGGGGCTGGGGAAGGTGCCAAGACAGGCAAGGGAGCAGAGACTGTGCCTGGAGGGAGAAGAAGTCAGAGGCAGAGGCTTGGAAGGCTGAGAAGCCAAGGCCTCTAGTCACTAGGACAACTGACGCCACCACGCATCACAGACTAGTGGCTACTGAGCGTGCTGAAGAATTAGCACAATCCTCGGGCTTCGGACGCCACGAGAAGGCCAGCGGGACTGCAGGGTAACACTAAGAAAACAAGGTCTCTGCCAGAGTTGTTAGAGGAAAATTACGCATGTAAATAGCAAAGCCAACAAGAAAGGCAGCTGCGAGAGGCATGTGAACAGTCACAGCTCAGTTAATTACAGCTAAATACCACTGGGGGGGTGGGGGAAACAGTCCTAGTAGGGAATCAGCAGGCTGAAGCGCTCACAGAATTTGAAAGGGAGCTCTGAGTCAGCTGTATGGACTCCAGCCCTATTCACAACCTAGGACACCCGGGAAATTAGCCTTGACTTGAAGAGAGAAGGGTCTGATTATATACTTGAAAAGAAGCTTTCTCACAGAACATATATGTTAATCATGACAAGCAAGCTGGGTAAAAAGTTTTTGTTTGGCTTTTCATGCAATGGATGTTTTTAGAATAAGAATCTTGGACTTCTGGTGATAATGGTTACACATTAAAATGGCCAAAATAGCAGAACATGTCCTGTAATGACCATCCATTACCCAAGACTTAATCAACGGCCTGGTTACCCTCTTGGCTAGGCCAGAAATTAGGGCAGAAAACACGCTGGTGGTCAGTGTATATATATTTAAATGTGTGTATGTGTGTGTGTGTGTGTGTATTTTATTGAAGTATAGTCAGTTTGCAATGTGGTGTCAATTTCTGGTGTACAGCACAATGTTTTAGTCATACGTATACATACATATATTCCTTTTCACATTCTTTTTCATGATAGGTCACTACAAGGTATTGAGTATAGCTCCCTGTGCCATACAGTAGAAACTTGTTGTTTATCTATTTTATATATAGCAGTTAGCATCTGCAAATCTCGATCTCCCAATTTATGCCTTTGTAGGTTTCCACTGACTTCCCATGTGCCCTGTCACCTCTCCCATTTTGGAATGCTACTATGTTGAATCATTAACATTTATTCATACATTGTAGAGTTCCCCATCCCCAATTTTTAGACAATCAAATACTATTATTTTTGATTTAGCACTTATTTGACCATTTGCCTATTTTTCAGTAGGAATGTTGGATTACAACTTCTCACTGGTGTTATTAACCCTTTGAAGAACATTACTACCTTAGGATAAAATCCTAGAAGATGATTTGCTGATTCAAGGGTAATGTACGTTTAAAGGCCTCTGAATCTGCCCCAACCGCCCTCCAGGAGGGCTGTGACTGCTGGTGCCAAGCTCTCTGATCAGAAGAGAAGGATGCTATAAAGTACAGGGGGTCCTTCCCAACCAATGGCACTGACAAGTCAGAAAGAATCTGGGGCCACTGAAATGTGTGTCACAAAACCAGTCACTAAAACGTGCATTCATTTCTCACAAAAATGGGGTTCGGACCCTTGTGTAGACGCTAAATCGCCATGAGAAGCAAACTCTGCCATTTTCACATTTCTGGTTTCACAACTGACAGGGTCTAAATGCAGCACATCAGCAAATGAGTCAGAAAAACACACTGTTACCTGGGTGGAGAGTGAACCCAGAATCCACAAGCGACAGGAGGGCGGCAGGTGGGCTCAGCAGCCCTGCCCACCTCAGAGGGGTTCCGAGCCAAGGCAGGCTGTGAGAGTGGCTAACGACCCGCAATGCTACATACGTGGGATACCTTTCAGAAATATTTTATGCAAAAAGCTCAAAACTGAATTAAAGTCTGGCTCTGAAAACCTTTACAGTTATCTAGAAAATTAACTTGCCTTTACTCCTTTGGAAAATTGGGATGCTAAGCCCGCATCCGAATAGATGCTACGTGGTGGAACTCTACACCCAGAGAAACCACCTACAGCTGAGGAAAGTTAACCCAACTCTATTTCATTAGCTGGCATAATTCTTCTAAAAAAACTATTCTGAGAAGTACAAAGAAAACCTGGATTCTACACGTTTCTTCACAGTATTTGTGTGACCAAGGGGGAAATATCTTGCAGGGACTAAATGTCCTCAGCTGCAAAGACAAAAGTGTGGGTTCATTTGCAGCAACATGGATAGACCTGGAGATCGTCACTCTAAGTGAAGCCAGAAAGAGAAAAAAAAGCCACATGATATCACTTATATGTGGAACCTAAAACAAACAAACAAAAAGACACAAATGAACTTATTTTCAAAACAGAAACAGACACACAGACATTGAAAACAAACTTATGGTTACCAGGTGGGGGTGGTGGGGGTGGTGCAGAGGGATAAATTAAGAGTTCGAGATCTGCAGATACTAACTACTACATGTAAAACAGATAAACAAGTTTATACTGTATAGCACAGGGAACTATATTCAGTATCTTGTAGTAACCTATAATGAAAAAGAGTATGAAAAGGAATATATGTGTATACATGGATAACTGAAACATTGTGCTGTATACCAGAAATTGACACAACACTGCAAACTGACAATACTTCAATTAAAAAAAATTTTTTTTTTAAATGGGGAAAAAAAAGTATGGACTTGATGATGGAGGCCAGGATGATATCCAGATTTCCCTAATCCTGATTCTGGCATTTTATTCCCCTAATCATGATTCTGCAACTAAGAGCAATTCTCACCTTCACAATGGTCCCCAAGGGTAGATGCTCTGTAGCCCTGGTCACAAACACAGCGGAAGGAGCCCTCTGTGTTCCTGCACTGCCCATTGCTGCAGAGATGACGGTGCTGGCATTCATCAGTATCTGTGAACAAGAGAGTAAGAAGACACTTAGGAGTTGTGCTTTAAAAATGATTTTTAATCATTCATGTAGAGGAGGTCTATAAACTATGTGGTTTATAATTAACTGAGCATTTTCATTATGTGAATTAAACTGACCTCTATTAAAAGGTTATTCATTAATAGCCCAGTGGGAAAAATCTAGATGAACTTAAAATTTTAACCAGTGAGCTAAGAATCTGTACATATTAATTCCACTGGTCGTTGATAAGGGACAAATACTTGGCTGTACTCTGTAAACCTCAACGAAGCTTCCTGGAATTTCTTCTGCTGGTTCAACTATAACACTCTGAGCTTAAACGCACTGAAGACTGGGATAGCCTAAAGCAGGAGTCTGCGAGCTACAGCTCCCTGCCTATTATTGTAAGTAAAGTTTCACTGGAAAACAGCACCACATATTCAGATACTACCTGGGCCCTTCACAGGAGAAGGTGGCTGACCCCTGATCCAAAAGTGTCATGGCACAAATGTCTTGAATTCTTTTTCACTAATTTCCCCTTTAGACCCATAGCAATCAGGTTTCCATTCTCTCTCTGATTTTCTGAGCCCATCTAATGGCCCTTGCCTCCTCTCAGCCCATTTGATACCTGCCTCTGAGTCTCTCTTTCTTGATGCACATATCCTCAGCTTAGAGATTACCTGTCTGTAACCACTATCCTGAGCCCAGGCTCACTTACACGCCTGCATCACATCCACACATAAAAGGCACGGTAACGGTCTACACATATTCGATTATTCACTTTCATCAGTAAATTCTGAGTTTCCTGAGACAGGGACTATGTCTACCACACCCTTTATTACTCCTTAGATGACCCAGTGTTTTAACAATCAGCAGGCACACAATTCATGTTTGTTGATAGACTTTGCCCATCACATCTGAGTACCTGTATTTACTTCTGGTGATCTGATTCTGCAAGAGTTCCACAGGGACCCTACACCACTGCTCTGCCCCACTCTGCTCACAGCATCATTGTGACTGTCATGGCATTTAGCACCTAAAGCTGGTTTGCCCCTGTTGCCTCCTTGGTGGATGATTGTCGTGTGTCTGACTTATCTCTGAGAATGACATCGCAGCCTCTTCAGAAGAAAGGACTATGGGACTATGAAAATGATAGCCTTATTATTTTATGTGTGGACCTCTTCTCTGATTACACATTCACTTGTAAAGGTCAGGAGTCATAAACTAAAGCATAAAAACTCTGAGGGGGGACTTGTAGAATCTCAAAAAAACTGCTTAATTTCTCTGTGTATGTGAGTGTGTGTGTTCTGTCATTCTCCACCTTTAGATTATGTACTGTAATGACTTTCCGTGTTCCAGAAAGGGATAACCGAAGGTGGTCATGGTAACACTGGCAGATCCCTTTGTAGTACCATCATATTCTGTCTCTTTTAGAACATTACCTCAGGATGTAATGAGGTATCATTTTACTCATTAAATACTAAATTTTACATGTAGACATGGATATGATTTGTTTCCTCATAATAAAATAACTGACTGTGTACAGTCTATATTCTGTTCTTATATGACATTGAAATGACACTTCTTTTTAAGAACTCTGGACACTTGTGCTTGTCACAGGTGATACCACAGTATCTTCAAGCTCAGGGAGCATCTACTTTTTGGGAAGTGACGTACAGCTGCAGCCGACCCCCGAACAATGTGGGGGTAGGGGTACAACCACCAACAGTCAAAAACTCATGTGAGACTAGGCAGGCAGTCCTCAGTATCTGAAGTTCCACACCTAAGGATTCAACCAACCATGGATCATGTAGCAGTCTAGTTAAGTATTTACTGAAAAAAATCTGCATGTAGATGGACCAACACAGTTCAAACCTGTGTTGTTCAAGGGTCAACTGTAATTCTGTATAAAGTTCAATGAAAAAAAATTTTTTTTAAGTCTAAGGTCAACCCTAGAGGGGTCCAAAGTCCTCACTATTACCTGTAGAAGAGGGCATATTTCACAAACTTAACCCTTGAGTATAAGGGGATACTCCTTATTTCAGTCTAACTGGAAAATCTTCTTTAGTGATTTTTTTTTTTTAAAAGAAAGAATTTTAAAAAGCTCAATGCACACAAAAACTAGGTCATTAATATTTCACAGCATAGTATCAGGTTGATACAATGACCTGGTAGCTGAAATTTTATTATGTAAAACTTTCAAATAATTTTAATAGAATTGATTTTCTGCAAGAATTACAGAGAGAGTAATCATTTTTCTTCCCAACACTAAGGCCCAGCTACTAATATCATATTTTTCAAATTTAACCTTTTCCTCTCCTGGTTTATTCACTTTCCTGACTTCAGTGGAGGTCTTCTGCTTTCTGGCACCATAAAGAAATCATCTAGGGAGTTTCTCAAAAGCACACTTAACTTTATTGAGCACATAGCTTTTCAGGCTGGGTGCCTTGAACTGAAATCACAGTAGTTCACGATGGCACACTCCTACCTTCACACTGGTCTTTCGCTGCTGACAGCTGGTACCCCTGCCCACAGGTACACCTGAAGGAGCCCTCGGTGTTTCTGCACTGCCCATTCATGCACAGACTCCCTTGCTGACATTCATCAATATCTGTGAACACAAACAATGCAACTGTTTAACATGAGGTCTTATATCTAAATACCCCTTTAGCTAAAATTTGAGAACATAAACCAAGCTACTGCCCTCAAAGCCTTCGTTTCCAGGCTGGTCTTTTAAGGCAGGACCCACAACAACAGCAATAACAACAAATTTTCAATGAACAGAGAAAAAGGTACTACCCAAGAGAATGCACTGCTCCTTACAACGAATTCTGAGGTTATTATTACAAAAATAATAGTACTCCTCCTATATGGGGCCCTATACATTTTAGTTTGAATCAGCCCACCAATGTCCCTCATATAGACCTCAGTATGAACCGGAGAACAGAATTACAAACAGATGATAAAGTTATGAGCAAGTAAAAGCCACTTTTAATACAACATCAAGCCCTTTGCTCTTTCTCCCTCTCATAATTTGAATACAGCAGAAACACAATGTGAAATATTTTCAAGTTGAAAACAGAAGATCTCAGGCATAAAATAACGGCCATGAGGCAGTCTGCAGACCTGTAGAGTTTCATGGGAGGAGGCAGAACTAAAACTCTGCTGAGAACTTTAAATGCAAAACCACAATGGAAGCAGTTATGGAAGGAAGTAGACATTTCTACTGTATTCAGAAGCTGGAAAAGTACAAGGTCAACCAGTTTTGTTAAAGGACACTGAGCTCATTTTCAAAGTAACAAGGAAAACCAAGAGAAATGATATATTTTGATGGCAACTGCTGGAATGTCAATGGAGAAAATAATGAGTGAGGATTTTCTAATCGCCTCGAATAAACAAAGCTATTGATGGAGAAAAGGTAATTCCGAGTGTTCTAGTCATGGATGTGAATTTACACCAGTGAAGGAAAGACTGGCCTCATCAGTAACTTGAACACTTGTGGTAGAAGCGGTGCTCAGTTTCTAAAAGCTTTTGTTTGGCCTGTAGGTTGATCTGATCTAATCGGATAATTCTATCTTGCCTGGTCGGTGCAGACATAGCCTCAGAACGTTCTGCTGAATAGCTGGTCAGTTTGTAAGAGTTTATGATCATCAAAATATGATAGGACTGAGCTTCACCACGTATCCTACAGGTCTGTTGTGAGGGTTAGTGGTGAGAAGGGATGAAAACACACGAGCCCTACACTCAGAGAGAAAGGGGCCCTCATCTAAAAAGAGGAGAATTTGTTTTAAGGAAACCATGCCCTAAAGATCAATGTCTATTGTTTCCTTCTAAAAATATCTTTTTTTTTTTGGTGAAAGGGTTAGGTAGTCAGGTTGGTTGGTCTGTCTGCTTATTTATTTAAATGGTGGTGCTGGGGATTGAACCCAGGACCTCGTGCATTCCAGGCATGACTCTACCACTGAGCTCTACTTTCCCTGCCAAAATAGCCCATTATTTTAAATGCATCTAAAATGCAAACAACCTCACAGTCTTTCCCCTCAAGTATTACTGATAATTATCTGTTCCTTGAGCAAAGCTGCATTTCTTAACCTCTAATGAGGCATTAACTTTTCAAAGTTTATCCTGACAGAAGCCAAGTGTCAGGTTATCCCATGTTTCTGAAAAAGCTCACACTAATTGTTAATGTAACTGGAGTTCAGGAATTTGTTTTTTTTCTTATAGAAATGACTGTAGTTTACTAGAAACTTCTGTTTCCCTTACTGTGAAACTGATCCCTTTTATTTATATAATGGTTCTAGCTGCCAAATACTGACTATCAATAGAGAAATTAAATTAGAATTTTGTCTTAATTATTTTATACCTTTCCAAAGCCCTTAGCCTACTAGCTTTCAGAGAAGTCGAAAGCAAGAACAGCCTACACCATACTTGCTTTCAACACATCCTATAAAATACTTGAGACGTCAGTTCAAAACTTAAGACCAACAATAGCTCATGTAGCTGGTTGGATCCCACGTAGTGTCTGACAGCATCTTTAGTGCTTTGGCCTCTTTCTGACTTTCTCAAAGAAGACAAATTAAGCATTCCCATGTGAAGATGTCTGCAGCGAGAATATACCTTCCATTCCAAGTACTGTCAGGAAACGCCAGACGTCTTACATAAGTTACTCATTTATGCTGGGAAGACTGTCAGAAGTAATTCATTATAAGTAATGGTACACACATTTAGAATAACTTGAAGCAACTCTGTTATCTTGAATGTGGTGATCTTTAGGTCTTTAAAATGACCAAGAGGATCACAGGCAGCATAATTCTACACACAAGAAAAGGCATTTTTCTTTTCTGATGAGGGACAAAATTTCTATGACAAAAGAATGCTTTCTAATAAAATAAGCATGCAGGACAAATGTCTTCTCTCTTTTGTGCCAAGAGATGAATAGAAAACATTATTCTTCACAAAAGATATTTCTTTAAGGGACTTTTTGCACATATTGCTATGACAAGTCCTGCTCAGAGTTAAAATAGAGACAATATCTTGGTATTTATAAATTTAGGGCATACAGCATTAAAATGTGCAAAGAAATACAAAGGCACAAGTACAAAAAGATATAAACAAGTAATGAATGAATACATTAGATAATGTATTTACAACGCAGAAAAGCTGTCAGTAGGTTTAGTGAGGTGAAGACACAGTCAACATTCAGTACTATCAACAGGGGGAAACTGGCAGAGTTGCTGGAATGTTGGGAAAGGAACAGATTTATGATCTAGGTGGAACTTGACATCTGTGAGCTGATGTCGTTTGGGAAAGATTTTGAAATAATTAAAGAATAAGGATGTTACACAATTTACAACTGTAAAAAGGAAGGGCTCTGGTTGGGAGTAAAGAAAACAACGAGTGCATATGCAGGTTTCTCAGGCGGAGGACGGGATCTCACCTGATCCTACCCCAGACTGCAGTGCAAAGACACCAGGAGAGAAGCAGAGTAGAGGGCAAGGTTCAATGCCGAGTGGAGGTAACAGCCCTTTCCCTACCTCCAAGTTTGATACCTCCTGTTTCCTCTGTCTGCTAAATAAGTTCCTCTCCCTTCTGCATTCAGTATTTTAAAACCAAGCGCAAACAGCAACACTTCTGTGAAGCCTTTCCAGAAGCATACAAGCAGATTTAGTCCCACACTTCTTGACTTCAAAAGAACCTTGCCTATTATTTGGCGAATAACAACATCAGCCACAAGATGTCACGCTGGGCCCCTGCCTTACCTCATTCTCCACGTATTATCTGTGCCTTTCTCTGATGGCTCGTACCCTGTATCATCTCATGCAATCCTCACATCAACCCTAGCAGGTACCTTTATTGTTACCCTTTTGCAGATAAGCAAGTACAGTTTAGTGAAATGAAGTAACTTATCCAAGCTCACACTGCTTCTGAGTGTCTGAGCTAGAATCTGATATAATGCTTCATTTTTTCAAAGCTAAACCCCAGATTTACTTGGATTTCACCAGTTTTTCCATTCAGGTCCTCTTCTGTTCCCGGATCCAACCCAGGGGACCACACTGTATTCAGTATTCAGGTGTCTTGTCTCCCCAGTCAGCCTTTCCTTGTTTTTCACAACCTGCATTGTCTCAAGGATATGTCCAGAATTGTCTATAATGTCCCCAATTTGGACTTTGATGTTTTTCTTTTACATTTCCACATTTTATGTTTTAATCTTCCAGAGCTACTTGATTTTTTAAAAAACTGAAGTACAGTAGGTTACAATGTGTCATTTCTGATGTACAGCATGATGTCCCAGTCATACATACATATATATATTATATATATATACACACACACACACACATATCATTTTCATATTCTTTTTCATTAAAGGTTATTACAAGATATTGAATATAGTTCCCTGGGCTATACAGAAGAAAATTTTTATCTATTTTTATATATAGCAGTTAATATTTGCAAATCTCGAACTCCCACATTTATCCCTCCCCACCCCCTTTCCCCTTGGTAACCATAAGTTTCTTTTCAGTGTCTGTGAGTCTGTTTCTGTTTTGTAAATAAGTTCATTTGTGTCATTTTCTTAGATTCCACATATACGTGATATCATATATTTGTCTTTCTCTGACTTACTTCACTTAGTATGATCTGTATGTCTCTCCACGTTACTGCAAATAGCATTATTTTATTCTTTTATACTGCTGAGTAGTATTCCATTGTATAAACACACCACAACTTCTTTATCTGCTGATGGACATTTAGGTTGTTTCCATGTCTTGGCTATGGTAAATAGTGCTGCTATGAATATTGGGATGCATGCATCTTTTCAAATTAAGAGTTCCCTCTGGATGCATGCCCAGGAGTGGGATTGCTAGATCATAAGGTAGGCCTATTTTTAGTCTTCTGAGGAATCTCCATAGTGTTTTCCATAGTGGCTGCACCAAACTGCATTCCCACCAGCAGTGTAGGAGGGCAGAACTACTTTTGAATTGTAGTTTTCTGTCTATGCCTATGGCCATCTTTTGCCCTCCATTTTCAAAAATTGAAGTATAGATGATATACAATTTTGCAAATCAAAACTATAATGAGGTATCGCCTCATATCAGTCAGAATGGCCATCATCAAAAAGCCTCAAATAATAAATATTGGAGAGGGTGTGGAGAAAAGGGAACCCTCCTATACTGTTGGTGGGGATGTAATTTGGTGCATCCACTGTGGAGAACAGTAATGGAGATTCCTTAAGAAGCTAAAAGTAGACTTATCCTATGATTCAGCAATCTCACTCATATCCAGAGAAAATGCTAATTTGAAAAGATACATGCACCCCAATGCTCACAGCAGCAACTTTACACAATAGCCATGACGTGGAAACTAGTAAACCATCGTTTTTCTCCTGATTAAGACTGGGGTTATGGGTTTTTGGAAAAACTTGCTACATTTTCAATAATGCATGTTTTTAATAGCAATTTTATTGAAATCTAATTCACACACCACATAATTCATCTACTTGAAGTGTACAATTCAACAGTTTCTACTGTACTCCCAGAGTTGTGCAACTGCGTGTATTGCTTTTATAACTAGAAAAATCAAACAGACTTGTGGCTCATAGATATTCTCTAAAAATACAGTTTCCCTTTATGTAAACAAATATGCTCTGTGTTTAACCACTATGAAGAATCACTTTCAAAGACACCAACCAAAATGTGCTCTAAGTAGCTGAGTCAAAATAAATGACAGGTAGCATGGTTCCCTTCTCTAAGGCTCGTTACTCTAACATGCTTTTAAGTACAGTTCAAAATAAAAACAAGAAGCTGATCACAGCATTTACCTTTACAGTGCTTGTGGTCCGGAGTCGGGGAATAGCCCTTGTGGCATGAACACATGTAGGAGCCTTCAAGGTTGGAGCAAGTACCATTTGTGCAGATCTTTGGTTCCAGGCATTCATCCACATCTTGAAGAATGTTGCATAATAGAAGGGAGAAAAAAAAAAGAGAGAAAAAAGAAATAAAACATGAATAAAGTTGAATTTGGTTAGAAATGGAAACACTGGATTTTTAAAAGAGGGGCAGATTCTTTAAGGTAAGCTTTCAAATTAGCCCTTAGAAGGAAACGGAGCTCTGGTATGAGTTGCACGTATGATGGTTCTACAGCTTAACTTACTTTCTGCAAAGTAACTTGCAAGAAGGAACCAAACATGGTCTAAGAATAAATTCAATGGGAGGCTTGCTTAGAAGGGAAGGAGGAAGAGAGGGTGGTTTTAGAGCAACATCCTCTGCAAAATAAGTTATTCCAAAGAATCAAAGACACGTGGAGGTCAGGTTAGGGAATTGATGAATTTCAGCAGAATGTGAGGGCTCACTGAGGCAAGAGATAGGACTCACAATCCAGAGAAACCATAGGAAAAGTTGTAACAGAAAAGTTAAAAAAAAATATGATAAAACGTTCTAAGATGGCAATGAATCAGCATTAAAAAAAAAATCTAAGGGACAAACATAAGCCTACTGGGTAGTTTGAAGGTGGAGTATAGGCTGAAGGGGCAGATAAAAAGTAATAGCTAATCTTTATCAAACACTTACTGTATGAAGGCACTGAGGCTCTACATATATTGTCTTGTTTAATGCTAACAAAATCCATATGCACTAACCCTTTATAGAGGAAGAAACAGAGATTCAAAGTCTACTGATAGAAACAGTGAAAGAGACAATCATGACTTTGCCTTTATTATTTGTTAACACAGGAGGTATATCAATAATCATCATCTAAGTATTCACTGAGTTCATTCAGTAAACATTCACTAAGCTCCTACTAGAACATTGTTAATTCAGAAAGGAAAATGTGAGTTCTGTGCCCCATTTGACTGCCCCCGGGTACAGCCACTACAGTTGCAGTAAGAAGACATATAATACAGCACAAACAACCAAAAACTTAAAGAGGAAAAAATTCAACCACTAAGTGCCAAAAATACACACAGCATCACAATTTAGGCTTAGTTTTACAGCGGTCTATACTTAGAGCACCTTATACATAAGGCAGACAAATAATACAGAGGAAAGGCTCTTGACTGCATCCATTCCATTTTGCAATGCTCACCACAAAAGCAATACAGCTTTCCACCTCTTAATATGAACAGGCAGAGAGTCATGGGCACATTAACAGAGATCTCGTTTCAGGTCAGCAATCATTCATTTGCACTGCATTTCATGAGAACTAGACTCTATCTTCCTTACAGTGGAATTCAGAAATAGAGTATTACCAAAAAAAGCAAAGGGGGATCTTGTGTGTGTGCACATGGCGATGTGCCAAATGCATATTGAAAACAGCCAAGTAATTGACACAGCCTAGGTGTTCCGCCTCGCTTTCACACAATCCCTAATTATGGCGAAGTGACCCTACTCCATGACAACAAAAACAGCACTTCCAGACGGACTCACTATCCGTCCTTTCTTTGGTTGTGGGAGTCCACTTTTGTAAACACTGAAAGCAAACTACTTGAAAGAAGCAGCCAAACACTGGAGCCAAAGTAAACAGTGGGACAGAATGAGCCTAGACACTAGGCATGGAAATTCCAACAGCAATGTGAAAATGTCATGTCTAGGATCTGGTCTGGTTTCAAAAATGTTAACAAGATGAAAAAAATATATGAATTACTCTCTTTAATTATTCACGCACCAGAGAATGTGATTTATAGGACTGCAGAATGTAACAGCAAAGTAGTTTCTAAGCCTATATTTTCCCTCAGTTAACGTAAATTAACAGACATTGCAGATTACCATTCATGAGATGCTTATAAAACTGCTATTTTGTCAGGCTACTGCCATGATTAACAATGAAGCAAAATGCCTTGAAGTAAAAAGAGAGCCTGACTGATGTGTTTATTCTTTTCTTCACTTACTGCAGTCATAACTGCATGGAAGCAGAATCCCGTACATAGAAGTTTGAATTGAATGAGTACGTGGGTTTAATGACACTTAAGTTCTTAAGGAAATAACTACATAGTAAAATATCACTAAAGAATCTCTCTAAAGAATCAAAAGGTACAAACTTCCAGTTATAAATTAAGTCAGTCATGGGGATGTACAGCCTGCTGACAACAGTTAATAACACTGTACTGCATGTTTGAAGGTTGCCAAGAGAGTACAGTTGGCCCTTGAAGAACATGGGTTTGAACAGCATGGGTCCAATCACACACGATGTTTTTCAATACGACAGTATGACATGATCTGTGGTTGGGAGGAACCGTGGATGTGGAGCCCTGTGGATCCCTGCAGACTTACCTGCGGATTTTCAACTGCAGAGGGTTGGTGCCCCTAATGCCTCCATTGTTCAAGGGTCAACTGTAGATCTTAAAAGTCCTCATCACAAGAAAAAAAAATTTTTTTCAACTATATATGGTGATGGATGTTAACTAGTATAACATAATAATGATAACTTATTATAGCGATCATTCTGCAATGCATACAAATACCAAATCATTTTGCACACCCAAAATATCATGCTATATCTCAATTATACCTCAATTAAAAAAAAATCTCTATTCAGAAGGAAGGTGTCTAGAGGGGGGCCTCACTTGATAGATGTAAAAGGAATGAAATAAACTCAGTGATGTATCATTAGCCAGACCTCTCTCCTTAACTGCTGATCCCCACACCTAGTTGGTTGGTTAGTCTACAGGGACAGCTCTCTCCTTCATGTCCCACAGGCACCTCTGACTCTTTATGGGTAAAAGTGATCTTTCTCCTGCCTTCTCTTTATGCTGCCTCCCCTATCAATATACAGTACCACTACCCACTCAAATGCCCAAGTTAGATGCTTGGGAGTCAACCCGTCCAGATTCCTTCTTCTCCCTCTTCTCCCCACATTCAACGTATTACCAAGTTACGTCAATTCTACTTCTCAAAAATCTCTCAAATACCCACAAGTTTACTTCATTCCTACTACTACCATTCTCTCTCAAATGGGTTCCTGACAATCTTTTCATTTGTTTCTCTACTGAACATCTTGCCCCATCTAATCCATTATCCAGCTTGCAGCCAGAGCCATCTTTCAAAATACAAATCTGATCAATGGTGTTGCTCCTCTACTTTAAAAGCCTCCAATGGTTTCCACAGGTCTTCAATTTAGTCAAGGACACAAACTTGTGGGGCCTTGAGTGGCAATGACAGAAGGTCAGGCCACCATCGTCCTTCCTTCTAACCCTTGGGAGGATCAATGCCGCAGGAAACAAGGTGATCTCTACCCACCCTATGTGGCATCCATAACCCACAGCCCCTGACCCCTGCAGCAGAGGCAGATGGTTGTGTCTTTTTCTATACTGGAGCTCAAAACTCATGCTAGGATACAGTCTTATAGAAGAGTCATACTACCCAAATTCCTACATACCTATACATAAGTTCAAAAGAGAAACTGTCCATAGAAAAATGGGTTAGAATTTTTAAAAAAATTATCAATGTGCTTTGGAGACATAATTTGGCATTTGCTATTCAATGAATTAATTAAACCCCCCACAATAAGGAAGTTTCCAGGAGTTTACTAGGTCGGCACTTCGTGGATATCACTGTTCACAAGTTCACGGAATCCACTTCACAATACTATCGCCCAGTCCGAAGTGATCCTTCTCATAATGCCTTCAGAGACTCTCACAAATGCCTTGCTGAAAACTGGATATGCCACGCCTACAGGGTTTCCTGTTCTACTCTAATAACCCTACCAGAAGAGGCAGTCAGGACAGTCCAGCATAACTTGTCCTTAATGAACCCTGGCTAATTTGACCTACACATCCTTAAAAAAAAAAAAAAGTTTCACCTCATCATCTGAATCCTGCAGTCTACAGTTCTTTGTCAAGATCAGCATGAAGTTCAATGATCGTTAGTTCCCGAACGAACTCCACCTTCTTTCCTCTTTTAGGGGAAATGAGGACATTAATCTCTCTCCAACTCCCTGGCAATTTTCCATTCTCCACAATTTCACAAAGATGAATCCCAGCTGGCCAGCAATCCCACCTGCAAATTCTCTCATGCCTTGGGATGTAATTCATCTGGGTCAGGAACCCTTTTGAAATTTTCCTTCCTAATATCCTGGGAACACAGCACGCTGCCTGAAGCCTCTCCCTCGTGGGCATGACCCCTAAGGTTGTAAGGGTTACCAGGGCTGCCCTCCCACAAGTCACCCATGGCTGCACTGCCCCCTTACCCTGCACCTATGGGCTCCTTGGGGTTGGTCAGAATTGAGTTCAGAACAAGAGTTTACTTCCTTTACTTCCAAGGAGATGAATCTGTCAGCAGGGTGAACCAGTCATTTTTCTGAGGTCATTCAGCCTCATGTAATTCCTTAGCGACCAACAGACTTCAGTGCGTGAGCATCATTTGATACTGGGAAGAAGACATCTTATTTGATCACTATAGCTACATGAAAATACAGGATTACTCTCCACCCAAACATTGCTTCAATTATCCCTCAACTATTCTTTATATATAGTCTTTACACTAAAGATGACAGGAGAACGTATTTGACAGAAAAGCACACGTGGCCAAATGAGAGACAGATGTGGGTTGGGCCAGTACAAAGAACTGCCTTGCCTGCAACTGAAGTATAGTGAGTCCTCAGGACCTCACGCCCTTCTGCCAATTCCGACCAAGTTAAAAATCTGCAGTAGCACAGCTGCCTACAAAAATATGTTGTACATTCCTCAAAGACTCATCACTGCTTTTCAGAATTGGAAAAGAGCCAATGTTACGTATATCCCAGATAAAGATCCAAAGATGATCTCAGAAAGTCAATCCACTAATCCCACCAAGTCACCAGCTTCCTATCTTACCTTTCCAAAAGAACACTTCGTCTTTCAGCAAAACTCACCTGGGGCTCTGAGTGCAAGCCCGTCATCTTTGACTCTAGAATCCCTGAGGCATAAACATTGCCGCTTGCAAGGGACAAATGACTCCAACCCACATGGATCTCTCCTTTCTATGGACTTTTATTTTCCTTATTATCTTAATTACATTGGTTTGCTTATTTTCTTCGGTGTACATGAGAGATACGAGATATTATATAAAACAAAATACAATACTACCTTTGAAGCTTAAAGACCTGGGAACGTGTCCCATCTCTCCCATTTACTACCTGCCTATGAGCATGAGTGAGCCCATTAATCTATTTGGGAATCAAATTCTATGTCTGTACTAAAGAGACGATTGTAAACTATACAAAGAGAAGTTGTAGTTTATTACAGTAACTAGTCTCCCCACACAGGCATATTTCCTGCCTTCAAAAGTAGTTTTTTTGTTTTTGTTTTTGTTTTTCTTTTGAGATATAATTGACATTATAACACTGTGTAAGTTAAGCAACAAGGATACACTGCACAGCACAGAGAAATGCAGCCATTACTTTATAATAACTTTAAATGGAGAATATGCTATACTATTGCTACATAGTATGGTAAATCAAGTAGACTTTAATAAAAATAACATTGTGTAAGGTTAAGGGATGATTTGATACACATATTGCAAAATGATTAACTGCAGCGTTAGCTAACATCTCTTATCAGGTCACACAACTATCATTTCTTTTATGGTGAGAACAATTAAGATCTAGTCTCAACAACTTTGAGGTTTATAATACAGTATTATGGACTATAATCATTAAGCTGTACATTACATCTCCAGGGCTTACCTACTAGTTACAAGTTTGTAACCTTCAATGCCATCTCCCCAGTATTCCATGCCCCAAGCCCCTATATTCACCATTCTACTCTGTTTTGTTTTGCTTTTTTACAACTTCAAATCTTCTCTGGCATCTAGCAGAAACACACGTAGGCAAGTGTGTTTCTTATTGACTGACTAGAAGATTCCTTTAGCACATAACAATTTAGGGATAAGGCTGATGTTTGCACACTTTATAGTATGTTTGCAAAAGGCAGACCTTGAGCTAAGTTGCCATCTTATATAAAAAGAATAAATGCAGGATGAAAGTCTTACGTTTTACGTTAAGTCTAGGAATATTCATATATCCCACAAAGGTTAACAATGGATCTTAAAATCTCAAAAGAAATCCTAGGGTGAAAAGAACTCTTAGAACTAGGAGCTCTCCATGTTCATTCTGCAAGTTTTCTGCGCCTGGCTTTGGCTAAGGCTGTGGCTGACCAGTTGTCAAGTGGATTGAGTGGTACTAAGTTCTTCCAGTGCCAAAGACCTACTACAGTAAGAAAACCCAAATGGGAGTCACAAAGTCATCATAAACTGAAACACGGGCTGACAAAGGGGCCCGTACTACTTCGATTAAAATCTCAGAAATTTGTGCTCTGGGTCACATGGTCTGTCACAGACTCAACTGTAAAGCGAGGCAATAAACTCGAAGAAGGCTAACTGCACACATCTGTCAGGTGACAGATACTGTGTCTTGCCAAGGAGAGCACAGACAATGAAGTAAAGAATGGGGATGGCAGTCCCGTGGAGCTGAAACATGTGCTAGGAGTAATCAGTGACCCTGCAGAGAAGAACTACAACTCTGAAGAAGTATATGCCAGCAAAACAGAAACAGTCAGAAGTTGAAAAGAAACTATAAGGTTAAGATTACTTAAATTCATAAAAGAAAGCTCCTCCCACGTAAGAAAAATAAAAAACTATATGAGATGAGCTCAAAGAAAGCCAAAGAGAAGGCAGTTATCCACTGAAACTTGACAAGTAACTTACTTTAAGAAGTATCAGTTACTACTGCGTTTCTTCCATTTCAGCACAAGCGAAATAAAACGGAGGTACGAGGGATGGGGGAAGGAGGACTGTAAGATTTCTTGGGTCCTTGCAAAGTGCTTGATATCATATTTAATTCTGACAATAAACCCTATGAAGAAAGTATTTTGATCCCCATTTTACAGATCTTGAAACTAAGCTTCAGGGAGCTCACAGAGCTGACATTCTGCCTAAATTCAGGGAAATACAATCTTCATATCAGAGTTACTGAATGTACTTTAAAGCAATTAAATATTAGAGGATTTTATTTGGGGGATGGTTCCAGTCAGGTTTGAATCAGGCTGATTCAAGTTCTTTGTGAGTCAAGTGAAGCCTGTAAATTGAGGACCTGACATGCTGACTTCCTTCAAGAAAGGTTCTGGTTGAAAGCAGGCAGTTGGAACTGGCCAGAACCCAGGATGATGAAATAGTCCTCAGAGGTGGGGACCGCGTGGGCAGCAGCTCCAGGCTGAATGTGAGGTCCAAGGAATACAGTGTTGAATGATGAAAGTGGCTCTCAAGAGAGCTCTGAAATCCACAACTTGAAAGAAGCAGCTACGTTAACAGAAGAGCCAGCACGAGTTGCCAAAAAGCATTAAGGGCGAGATATTCTGAAAGTGGACAATAAACTTGAGAACGAAGGATCGTATGCCTTGAACTAAACACTAGGAAAAAGCGTGATCCCCTAGACAACACCTGCTAACATTTTACCTGTTTCTGGCCCAAATAATTTCTGTTCTAATTCATAAATCAAGGAGAAGCATCAGTCAGTAAGATCCAGTTTCCAAGGCATGAATACAAAGAGGTCATTAATGGTTTCAGCAAGTTCACTATTTAGTCAAAGAAGCAGAAAGTGAACTGGCATCAAATCCCTGCAGAATATAGGGTCAAAATGGCAATTCTTAATTCTTTTGTGTGCGTAGATTTTTAAAATTAATTATTTAATTGAAACATAGTCAGTTTACAATGTTGTGTCAGTTCCTCATGTACAGTATAATATTTCAGTCATATATATACATATATATATTCCTTTTCATATTCTTTTTCATCATAGGTTATTGTAAGATACTGAATATAGTTCCCTGTGCTATACGGTATAAACTTGTTATTTATCTATTTTATATAGAGTAGTTAGTATCTGCAAATCTCGAACTCCCAATTTATCCCTTCCCACTCCCTTCTCCTAATGAAATCACTTAAGAGAAAAAAGAGCCAGATGGACATGAAGATTGACAAATTTTTAAAAAATTGTAAGCATAATGCCAAAGAAAATAGTATTATGTACATTATGTGGTATTATGTACAGTGCTATGTAAACTGTATAAATTTAATTATACTAAGTTAAAAATACGCTGTCAGTGAGAGGCAGAAAAAAGGAAACTAAAACGGAAAAGAAATCCTCCAAAGTAGGGACTATCATCTCTACAGATGACTGACAAGTGCCAAGTGTAGGACTTTCCTCCAAACAATGAGACTTAGGAAATTTTTAAATTTTTTAATGTTTTCAAATACTAAAAATTGGGAACAAAGTCTCATCAATGGACCCTAAATTGTCTGGGGTAAAAGGATATAAAAAGCCTCAAACTAGTCTCAAATAACTGTTACACACAAAACCAAATGGTTAGCAAAGCATTTACCACCGGATGTGCTCTCTGTCCATGCAAAATCTCTAACACTCCCTGTATCCTTTAGGGTGCTCTTCCCTCTAGGGCACTCACCACACCTGACATATCACATACTCTGCTTTCTCACTTGTTTCCCTGTGAGCACAATGCAAGCTCTAGAGTCTACGTGCAATGAAAGGAGGGAATTTACTCTGTTCACTCTCAGTCCCCAGGTCTAAAACACAATGCCTGGCTCATACCAGGCATACAATGTTGACTGATGCGAGTAGCAAATGAACAAACAAACATATGTCAGGTTGTGTTATCGATGAGCTCAACTCAAAGACATGCTTAAGTAGGACTGCACCTTCTGAGAAGTATTTCAGAGTGCCAGAATCACAAAGATGAGAACTAAAACATGTAAAGGAACTAAATAAAAAAGAAATGGCTGGGTATTCACAAGCATTGTCAGAGGGCTACTGAAGAATCCAACCCATTCACTGGCTAAATCTGAGCAGAAAGGCACATTGCAGTATCTGCTTTTGGTCACACTCAGTGTTAACATTTGAAAGCTCGACTGCCATAAAAATTAAAGTGGAAAAATCTATTTCAGTACAATCTGCAAAAGCCCTCATGAGAAACTGAGGAGAGCTGCAAGTCCAATATGAGCCATGGACAGCACTGCAATGGTCACAGAGGGGCCCCCTGACTTACAGGTGACGCAGAACCTACAACTTTACCCAACACAGAAGGGAAAAAGTACACTGCCTGCTTCTGCTGGGAGATGTGCGACCTTAGTCAGCAACGCAAAACCGAAAGTTATTGCTTGGACAAGTGGTCAAGCATGTGACTTTGGTTGAGTAACAACACGGTGACCTAACAGATCTGCTTATGAGTCTACTAATCTGGGTGACAAAGCAAAACTGCTGTTAAATGAGGTGCTGTGTATCTGTCACTAAACCGGGGCAGAGTGGTCACCATCAGACTGACTGAGCTCATTTAGGTGTAAGAATTCATTTATTATTATTCCCCCACCTAGATCTGCGCATTTCTAGTGATGAGCAATCACATGCCAATTTGGTCAGTCACTTTCCATCAGCGAGTGCATGAATCAGGGCTGTGTTTACACCACGACTGTGCATTTTAGTAAGTTAAGGTAAAGTCCAGGCTATGCTCTTGGATTATAATATGTATCTGTATGTGAAAGCAGGTACAAGAACGGAACTTGATAGGTAACTCTGATGTTTACGCCAAATGGAAAAATTAAAACCAAATGCACTTTCTGACTGCCACCGATTACATCAACAAATGCTAATCAAAGAAGCAATTAATAAACAAACAAAAAATCTTTTCTTCTACCCAAAGATCAGCACCTCACACAATTCCCTGATAGAGACCCGTGGGGATGGGCATGAGATTCAGGGCAGGGGGCCACCTGTCCCGGGTACAGAGGCTTAGCTCATGCTGCCTAATGAAGAATCCAAAGCTTCGAAGCTGGGAGTGTGTCTGTCAAGCCCACCCATCTCAACTCCGCTGAGACACATACACGTCTTCCCAGAGATGTAAGAATCAAGACCAGTATTTTTAATAGGACCAAGAGGGCCTGGAATCTTGCAGAAATCTTACCCTGTACTCTGTTCTTCAGCCACACTGGCCTTCCAGCTTCTGGAAGATGACCTACTTCCTCCTTCCACAAGCCCCTTACACTGGTCAGATGGCCAAAATGACCTCTCTCTTACCCCCTTCCCCAGTTCAATTCCCAGTTAAGCTTCAACTCAAGGATTTTCCTAGAGGCAACTCCTTCTATCATATGCTCTTACAGCATCACACAGCTCTCTCTCCTAGCATTTGTCTCAGGTGTCCATTCACCTGTACTCATAAGCTGTCTGGGTGAGTGTCAGTCTCCTCGACCAGAGAGTAAGTTTCGTGGGGAGAGTACTTTTATTACTATTATTTTTTAAGCCCTCAATGTATCCCAGTACTCAGTACAACTCTGGGTATAGACAGTGAGTTCTCCAGCATTTGTGGAAGGAAGGACAGAAAGAAGGAAGGAATGAAAAGTTTAGCTCACATTGTCAGAATGTGGCATGGAGCGGAAGAGAGTCCCCTTTTGAGAAGAAGATCCCACGGTCAACAGAAACATAAAGGAAAACCATTAAGGGGGAAAGCTAACTAGAGCACAGGAAATGAGAGCCAACGCCAATTCATCACTGGGATTCAAGTTGTTAAATACTGAAAGGGATGAATGCATGAATATAAGGCACGTGGGCAATCCAACCAGACTGCTCTTTCTACACTTGCTACTCCTGCTCCAAGTTTGCGTTTGTATGTTTCCTGATTCTATGAGTCTGTGGTAGCTTCTCCTCAAGCCTTTTCTCTCCTTTCCAGCATTTTGCTCTCCACCTCTCTTCTCCCTGTGGTGTGTATTATTTTATTTGGTTTTGGTTACTTATCACATCAGGGGTAACAATTTGTTTCAATCAGAATTATTTGTCCCACGTAAAATCTCACATTCCTCATGTCAACTCAATTTCTTATTTTCTTCATGGTTCAAAGTTACCTAGAACTGCTCAGAATGACATGAGTTTGTTACATTCTCCCCCCCACCCCTTTTCAATTTTGAAAGACGGCTCACTTGGCATCACACCACTTTGTTGGAAAACGGGCCAGACAGAAGAAACGCAACTATGATAAGAACACTCTGGTACCTACCAAGACACTGCCCATTCCAGCCTCGGAACCCTTCTGTGCAGGGAACACAGTGGTAAGACCCAGGAGAATTCACACACTGCTCATCCGGACAAGTACTTGGAGTCAAACATTCATCAATATCTGAAAAAACAAAAAGCTACCAGGTCACGGACATTTGATCAGAACACTACAGCACAAACTGACTTGTGTGATAGAGTGGGGGAAAAGGCAGGTTATTTCTACATTGAGGTGGAGAAAACAGTAAGTGGAAAAGGGAAACACTGGACTTAAACACACAGCAATAATGCATGGCTGGCTATACCTTGATTGAAAGATTTACACATGTTCCAAGGAAGATCTTGGCCCCAATTCTCCAACTGGCAGGCCCAGCTCTCCCCACTCTGGGAGTTGGCAGCTTCTCCAGGGCCACTTTCTGGATATCAAACCTTTCAAGTAATAGCATGGCTTGCCAGAAAGAAATACAAGAAACGGGCATGAGAGGGAGGAAGCCATTTATCCATCTGGCTAAGAGGCTCTCTCTGCAGACAATGGATGCTCTAGGGAAATCTCTGCTTTGGCACCATGGGTCCCAAACATTCTAGGTTTGAATAATGTAAAACCTTCCATATGACAGGAATTCCGTGGAGCTGGAATAAGATTAGGAGAGAATGAACTCATCAAATACTTCCAGGATTTTCCAGAGAACATGGTGCATGATCACAGAGTAATATTTTCTGGTAAAAATACACCTTACTTTTCACATTCACAGCTAACTAAAGTTATTAATCACTGTTCTTTACAATGTGAGGAGGGAAAAAACACCTTCACCATGGATGGAGCTGTGGCAGAGATACAACAGCTTTAAGCATTTTTACAAACGGTAAAACAATGAAGTGGGGGAAGGTAAGATACAGGAGAGGCCACAGTTTCAAATGTGTACCAACCCCTGGGTACCAGCCCAGCTGAAACACGTGTTTTTCTGGAGTTGGATTCTGAATTCAATGAGTGGATTCAACGTCTAAGTGTCCCAGCATGAGGTGTATACAGGACCTCTAATCAAGCTTAAAATATAAACAGATTTTTTTCAGGTAAGTTGAGCAGTGGAAGAAATACACAACAAATAAACTAAACATGCATGGGTATCTGATGTCATCATTCTGGTAAATTCTCAAAAATTATTCCCCATTATGTATCACTAGACATGTATGAAAAGATGCTTAAAGTAAAAGATGTTATTAATAGAATTAATAAGCACCAGGTCAATGCTGTAATTTTTTTTTTCCTATCAGCAAAAATTTCTTGCCAATAGACAATGACACACAGTGGTTTTGTTTTGTTTTGTTTTGTGTTTTTTTTTTTAGGTCAGATGTTCTGGGACTTCTTGTTCTACAAAAAGATGATGCTTGCCAGTTTCACTTTCCAAACAGCATTACATTCTTCTCTGGATGTGATTTTTTAAAAATGGAACTACAACTGCTAAGTCAGAGAAGGTCACAGAGATAGGCTGGCCCGTGAAAGAAGGTACAAGGCTGAGCAACACGAGACGGCATCCCTGAACTGCCTGCTGCTCTCACTTCTGTTAGCTCGTTTCCTCATCTTTGAGAGTGAGACTACCTGCCTGGTAGCACCTTCATAGGAGAAAGCACGAACGCATGAGATAATGTCTGTGAACCACAACAGACTCCTTGGAGACTGGCGCTGTTTGAAAGTGACTTTGTCAGTGACAGCTGAGAAAATCCTCAGCGAGCCAGAAGCCCGGGGACCTCTGGTTCTGGTCCACGACGAAATGAGAAAACAGCCACATTATTTGGCTGCTGCTTCTTTCAAGCCTTTTTCATAGTGATAGAATTATGTATTATTTACTTGGGGAACCCTGGTGATATTTCTGTTAAATAATTTCCATACACTGAATATTACTGAATACTCCCCTAACTGCTTTCCATTTGCTTAGATAAGTTTTAAAACTTCTTTCCTTTTCACTGTCCATCTTTATGCTCTGGTTAATCCTTGAATATCTTATCTTCCCGTCCTGAGTCTGTGTGGAGAAACTGAGGACCCATATTTGTCCTCTTTGGGGACCATCGCTTTGCACATGAATGCTTGACAGATAAGCCCACACCCTTTAAAAACAATGTGACAATTACAGATGTTCTGAGAAGATTTATGCACAAACAAGAGGAGTCAGAGAAGGGGGAAGTTTAAAGAAGCGAACACTTCTCGAGAACTAACAAGGGGACAGGCACCATCCACCCTTTTACTCCCTTTAACTTGCACAAACCTGAAAGATGACTTCATGGTTCCTATGTTACAAATGAAGAACTAAGCTTTTTTTTAAAAAAAATTTTGTCTGTGTTTTAGGTGGGGAGGTAGTTAGGTTTATTCATTTATTTGGTACTATATTTTTAATGGAGGTACCAGGGATTGAACCCAGGACCTCGTGCATGCTAAGTACTGCGTTCTACCACTGAGCTATACCCTCCCCCCAGAACCAAGCTCTGAACTGGCTACTCAAAGGGCTCCAAGGTGGAAAGGTACCAAGTGTGAGGGTCTGAGCTGATGCCATAGTCCCTGTTCTCCTGACCCCATGCTTCCTCTCCAGAGCAGAGGAAGAGCCCCCTTACAGAAGAGCAGAGTGGGGACACTTGTCACCTGCACTGTCCCATGGCCCTAGGCCATCAGGGACGAGTTCATGGCTCTGTTCTGATAGGAGTGGATCAGAGATGCAGCAACATAAAATGCTCTCCACTTGTCTCCAGATTACTCAAGGGGCTGAGGCAAGAGGCCAGGAAGAGAGGCAGGTGCAGGCTGCCAAAAAATGTCTAATGAGCTCTCCCTCCAGGCCTGGTTATTAAAACAATGAAAAAACCCAACACATAGAAGCCAAGGGACAGCTGAGAGCAGCCTGCCCCAACCAGCCTATCTCTCTGTAAGCTCTGGAAGCCCAGCCACGTTAGCAAAGAGGCTGAATCTCAGGCAGTCAGGCAGGGAACCACACAGAACCGCCACCATCCCCACACTCAGGCTCCTCAGAAACCTGCCCAGAAACCCCTGCTCTTCTGCCCTCATGTTTCTACAGTAAGATTTAAGCAGAGGCTCAGTGTATTTCTTCATGAAAGTAACTATTCAAAATATACCAGGTGTTTTCAAAAAGTACCTATGTGACTTGGACACAAGTGGAAGCAGAAATATTCAACGGTTAATCATTTTGGCCATGCTATAAAGACTTGTCAAAACATTTTTCTAAAGAGAGCAAATTCACTGCTGGGGTCAATACTAAGGAAATTTTATCTAGCACAGCTGGAATTTGACCCAGAGCTGGTCAGACAGCACTTCGGGAGAGAGTCTGCAAGCAGGTCCCAGGACACATGCAAAAGAAAGAAGCTGAGACAAAGGAATGGAACAGGGTGAAAAGGTCAAAAACTGAAAGTCCACATGGTAACTCCTGCACCATGTCCCCACATAAATGACGCAGACACTGTAATTAAGTCTGTGTTTGTGCTAAGATCCTCCGCAGTTCATTGTTCTAAAGTGACTTCACTCCACATACCAGGGAAGGCAGATACTGAAGTGAGTAATAAAGAGAACATGAAGACGGAAAATAACCCAGACAGAGCCAGTGAAGGGAGGCAAAGGGACTGTGATTCCAGAAGGCGGGAAGAGCTTGGATGAGCTGGTGTCCTGCACAGACTGGTGGAAGAAAATTAGGACCAGGCCAGGTGCCTCCCATCCCCAAGTTCAGGACCCAGCCCTATTTTTCATGGTCACGTGCACTGGCACAGCCTCCCCGTCCTCCCAGCAGACTCACCCTCGCAGCGGCCTCCCGGGGTCATGCGGTACCCGCTGTCGCAGTATTCACACCGGAAGGCCCCCACGGTGTTGACACAGTGCCCTTCTCCACAGATGTCCGGCCTCACACACTCATCGACATCTACACAAAGCAGAAAACATCATCGAGTTTTATTTCCCAAAACGTAATTTCAAACCCCTCCCATCTCCCAGGTTAGTTCGAGTTTAAGAATGAAGGAATTGATTCCTGCCATCTATCATCTCTTTGATTTGCTCCAAGAAGTTGAATGGTTGTGACTTATGTGGAATCCAAAAGAAACATTTAACACTTTTGGTCTTTCCACACATCTGATACTCTTCATTCAAAAGTGTTGGGAAAAAATCCATTTTTTAATCTTCCAGTATCTAGCAGATTACTATGTTGTAACAGGCGTTTAATAATAAAATCTAGATTCTCTCAATAAGCCCTGAAATGATGGAATCTTATGGGAGCTTAAAACCTGCATCTGGGAATTTTTGCATCAGAAAGAATACTGCCATTACCTACGCAGTTGGTACCCTCCTCGCTGGCCATAAATCCTGCTGGGCAAATACACAAGAAACTTCCCTCGGTGTTTTCACAGCGTCCCTGGGAGCAGAGGTGTTGGTCCTGAGTACATTCATCAATATCTGTTAACGAAAACACAGATAGAAGCTTAGTGTAGTGGAGCAAGAAATTCTCAGTCTCCCTGTTTGTGAAATCCCAGCATACTGTTCCCTGTGTCCCACCAACCTTTACAATTGAGGAGAACCCTAAAAGGGACAAGACCGTTCTCCCTGAATACTTGAAGGGCTGTTACTAGCAAGTGGGAACACCTGTATGGTATACTGCTTCGAAAGCTCCAACTGGAACCATGACACCGGTGTTTCCAAAGAGACAGATTTCAGGTCAACACACAAGGACCCGTCTGATAACTAGAGTCACGTAAGCACTGGAATTCACTGTGCAACACCCAGGCCAGCTCAGCACGAGTCAGAAATGTGAAAGGCAGTCTTCCACTGTGCACATGAGGGGGCGCTAGACTAAATGCTTTCAAGTGACTGTCCTTTTCAAGTTTATATTTTGGTGTTCTAAACATAAAACCTATCAGGTAGGCGAATTCAAGAGAAATAACCATCTTATGGGGCAAGGAGATGATGCCTTCACTGCCCTCCTGCATACGTATGCAAAATCAAATGGCAAAAATCACGCCTTGCACAATGGCATTCAGCATGTTCAAGTAGGTTTAATTAGGGCTATGCCTTTGTTGCTTTATATTCGCCTTTAACTTAGTGTTGAATTTTCTTTTTCTAAAGAGAAATTAAATTTGGTGTTTAACACATCAGAATGGTTTACTTAACACCATCACACCCCTTTCTGAGATTCATGTTTTTTCCAAAGAAGCATACATGGAGGTCTGTATAAATTCATTAATAGTTTCATGTCCGCATATATGATTTTCAATATCAAAATCCCTTTTAGAAATAAGATATTATGAACTTGGACGAATAGAATTCTTTATTACAGCATATATTAATATTAATCTGTTTTGCTAAATATGTGTGTAGACAGAGATTTCTAGAGCTCTTAATTATTTACATACTTTAGCTGAACAATTCTTGGCAATTATTTCACCTTTATGTAACTGCATTATACTTGGCAAGACAGGTGGCACTGCACCAAGGGGTAAGAGCCTCTTAGGAGTTGAGCAAACCTCTTTTGAATCCCCTGGCTCAGGACTAAACATTTTTTAAAAAGTAAACACAAAAAAAACATTTTTTTCATGATAAAAAATGTTCTTAATGTGCAAATATTTGACATTTAATAATTTCACCTATCAAAAGTGTCTTCTTACCAATACATTTCCTCTGTTGCTCACTGAACTTGTAGCCCTCGTAGCATATACAGGTGTACCTCACCGGGAGGTTAATGCAGTGTCCTGCTCCACAGATATCAGGGTTCACAGTACATTCATTGATTTCTTTAAAAATAAATAAACGTGGGGGGAAAACAGATATAAATAAGGATTTCACTGCTACCTGCAAAGCATTACTTTGTGTTCCCTGATTAATTTATTACCAGTCATGCAATTGGAAAATAAAAGGTGATCTCCAAAATCAAGTATACATTCATTTGATTACTGTATAATTGATCAGTTTGTCCCACCCAAGGTCATCAATAATTCCTAATGAAACAACTTCTAAGAGGAACTGAAGCAGGTGGAAATTCAGAAAGAGGCCGTGTTGGACTTTATCATTAATTCTTATCTTCCCAGATGGCGTATCAATGAGTTTCCATCCACTCAAGCTCATCTTAGATGATGGCCTGAATCATATTTCTCCTGATAAGAAACTGATGTTAACTTTCTATTTGTTAAGCAGGCTAAATTCAAGTTCCAACAAATATATTCAAACTTCCTCCCAAATTTCTCATTAATTCTCCAGAAATATTTATCCCTTCTAATCAAAGCAAAATTTATGGCTGTAACTTACTCTTAATCTGCCAGTTTAACAGAATATTTTATTTATACTGGTAAAGTATAGAGTCTTCTTCAAATCTTCTCTGCTAAATTCCTCCCTAGCCCTCCTACCGATTCCTACATGAGACTCACTTCTTCTATGAAGCCTGAGATTAGCCTTCAGTCCTTGCTCCACTCACAGACACAGGCAGTGGGCAAGGCAAGGTCAGAGGAGTTCCCAGGGGGTGACGGCCATCAACATGAGCTTTATTGCCAAAACACTGGAGGACTCAAAGGTAACCTTCTAAGATGAATTGCTCCAAGATAGTCTGTTGATTTCCATGACCTTTGTAAGGGTGTATAAAATTGTAGGGGTGGGTATAGGCAGTGAAGCTGGGGCCAGAAGCCCAGGCTTGGCCACCAACCTTGCTGCCCTTTCTTAGCTCTGTAACAAAGATCAAGTTAACTTAAACATTCTAAGCCTCACTTTTCGGCAGGTGTAAATGAGAATAATTAGAGCACAGACTTTAGAACGTGAGGTTCAAAAGAGATGACCTAAATGATGCACGTAGCCCAACACCTGGTACATTGTATGTGCTCAATAAAAGCCAGCCAGTATTACTGATCGCTGTGGTTGTTTCTATTGACGTCATTTAAGAATATATAACAAAGAAACAGCACATTTATAACAATACTACCTTGGGCTATTATCTCATTGTCATCACCTGGTGAACAATGCTTGACACAGACGAGGCCATGAACGAGCCCAAGTGGCCCAGTGGAGGAAGACCAGGCACTCAAACATGACAAGCCAAAGCACACCTTTGTTAGAGGGTCTACGTTTTGAATGAAAAGAAAAACAGGCATGCTACTGTTACCAAGAGCCCACTGTGAATTCTGAAGAAAGATGTGAAAAACAGTGCTTTAACAAAAATTCACTATGGAAATGACCTAAACTGGGGTTGAGATTGCTCTCCAAAACCCAAACCACATTCATTTTTCATCAAGTGTTATTTATTCACTGTGCTGTGATTTTAAGACAACTGATGCAAGTCATCTGAAAAGTTGCTAGGCGTTAAAAGGAAGCAAATGACTACAGAGCTGCAGTATTTTACACAAAATCACATGGATTATGGGAAAACCACACATTTACTAATTACTTATATCTTCAGTGAGCCCGCTTATGCTAATTCACTATCAAAAACCAGATTGTATATCATCAGTATAACATCAAGTTACAGAAAAATTATTTGAAAGGCTAAAAACATGGGTGATTAACATGACTGCTTAAACTTCAGTGACTGATAGTAACAACATGAAACAATGAATTATGATACAAAGTATAGATTGTTATATAATCACTAGCAGGATAGGAAAATGCTTGTTAAGAAATATAGTTAGGTACAAATTGTCACTAGATATGATCTAAATTACCTAATACACAGAAAAGATTGGGAGGAAATAAATCTAAGTGTTGGTGTTGTTTTCTTTACATTTTCCTGTATTGTTCAAAATTTCTAAAATGAACAAGTATTATTTTATAATCAAAAAGACTTTCTTAAAAAATTATCATTTCTATGTGCCTCAAAAATCTAAAGGTAAAAGGTAATCTTCTCCAGGTCTTACTCTTAGATCCTTGGGTAAGAATTCTCTTCACTGTAAGAATTCGTTAGTAGAACAGTAAGAGAAGCACATCTTTAACCATCTCTTCTTAATGTAGGCAGACACCTTCTTTGAAAATTACTGGTATGTAGATTTCTCAATTTTCTCTGTAATGACTGACTTTCCTATATGTTCTCTGTCTTTTTCTTAAAAGAGAAAAGACATGCTGATAAAATTTGCAAAAAGAAAAATTAGAAGACGATTTAATATGCTAGGAATAAAAATTCAGAGCTAATTAAAAGGCAGTAAATCTAGGGTTTTCATGAAATGTTTGATCAGTACTCACTGCCCTACCCCCCGCCACTGACCCCCAAAATACCAATTTGTTGATTACCAAATATTTATCTGTCCTTTTTTCAGGCATAACTTTAGAATGAAATTTTTACATGTGTCAACAAATGTATTCAAAAATATGTGATGCTTAATTCAAATGAGATACATTCCTAGACCAGTGTGCCAACACATATAAATTGTTTCTTCTTAAGGCAGCTCTAAGATAGGATAAAGGGTTAAGAATTTTAACTCTTTGGTCTTGGGAAATGAACAATAATGGCCCTTCCTTCCAATCTGGCATCTTAAGTAGAAGCTATAAAGTTGAGAGATTTATGAGGAAAGTCTGAGGATTGTTAGCTGATTACCTCATAGATCAAGTATATAAAGATGCAGCTTGAAAACGTTAATCCCAGTTGGCACCAAGATGTGGAAGAAAATGTTAGTGTGATGCCACTAGAGGGTACTAAGAGATACATCAAAGGGGTGGAGGGACATTAACTAACATTTACTTGATTTCTACACTTTCCCATTCTTTTACACAAGTGATTAACGTAACTTTCATCAGTTTGACCTCAGAGATCCCTTTTATCCATTTACTAGGAGGATTTCACCCTTCTAAGTTAAAAAAAAAAAAGCCATTAACAACTTCAAAACACCTCTGCTTTCTCTTTGCTAATCAAAAAATTTCAGATTATAGTCAACTATACTTTATTATAAACTCTAACATTGTTAAGACATTAAACCTTAACTGTTCTCAACACAAAAGAAAAGCATGAGACAGGAAAAAGGTGTTAGCTAACGCTGCTGTAGCAATCACCCTGCCATATATGAGTATGTATCAAAGCAACATGTAGACCTTAAACTTACACGAGGTTACATGTCAATCACATCTCAGTAAAAAAAAAAAAACAAAACCCAAAAACATTGATCAACACCATTTTTAAGATAAAAAAATGAATGACTTGTGCTCACATTTTAAAAATTTAAAAACATGTCTCTTACTACCTCTTCCCATCCTTCTCCTCCTTGTCTGTTACACTTTCATTCTTGAGCACATGTATGTTACACAGAAAGGCAAGTCCTGAAGATACTGTCTTAAAAATGGGTCATAAAAAGCTTCCAGCTGTCTCTGTATTTTGGGGGTCAAAGACATTACACTTTATAGTTTTCTGAGAGGTCACTCACACCTAGGCATGTGAACCTGTTCCCACAGAAAAGATCGGTTCATGTCAAAACACAGATTTCTCTGTGTGTGCCCACTGTGTGGATACAAGCATTGGGAATATGGTAAAGCCTCACACAGGAAACTCTAATTACTGGTCTCCCGGGGGCTCCGGTTAACGGGAATGCCTAGTCTTCTTTAGCATGTTTGGTCTCTCAGAGATCATCAAGAGATGGCTCCCACAGAGCTTTTCCAAGTGTCCTCCTTCATAACGCCCATCATATGCCCCGGGGTTTACAGGACTGCCCTACCCTTTCCTACTATATGTGGGCCTTGAAATAACTTTGTTTGCACCTGGCCAAGGACCTTATTCTTGTTTCTTTCCCTAGTGTCCACTTAGAACTTGGAAAAAGAGCCATGACCAAAAGCCAGTGGAAAACCAAATGCTCTATTTATCCCGATTACAAGGCCAGTGGTGGATTTAAGAGTTTGGTATCTTTATTTTCTAGAGCTAAACGAAAAAGAAAGCTTTTGGCAAAATATGAAAATGAATATGCTGACCTTTGGCTTTTTTCCTCGTCATGTGATTACTCAAAATAAATAAACAAACAGAGCTGGAAATGTTATTAAAGCATGATGATTTTACATGGAAAAAAGGTTCATTTTCCATTAGCATATACAGTTTACTGAGGCTGTTATGACACTAGTAATATGCTTCAGGGACAAACGTTTTTATTAAGGGGTCATTTCTGAGTTCTGGAAAAGATCTGATAAGCAAAATAGCTTTTCTAACGATTGAGCCATCATGATTACAAAGGTTTACACAAGACAGGCATGAAAGTCAAAGAATAATTTCTGGCTGGTCTGCCAGGGCCATGGAGAAAGTTTAGGAAGAGCTGGAGGAAGGCATCAAACATCAACTCATCGAAAGGTTTAGAAAAATGCCCTGGCTTCCTACTGCCCCACAATGAGCGCAAATTGTCTCGCAACAATTGAAGCAGATGTTTCCACTTTGTAAATACTTGCCAGAGGAGTAAAGGTTTGATTTTCCAACCTATCCTTGAGCTATTAAGACACTATGCTAAATCAAGAATTTATATGCTGAAATGTATAATTTATTTGGAAACAGTACGCCAATAATGTTGCAAGCCACCAACTCAGCTGCTAAGAGCGGAAAATATCACCCTTATTCCTGCAGATATGTGGCCCACTTTATAATTATTGCGTATCAAAGTGAGTCTGATGAAATCTGCAAAGGCCACTTCCAATCTCGCCATCATAAATGTATCATCGCTAAGCAACATGAAGCTGGTATTATTTATTTTAGACACCTACTTGTTATTCTATTCCTTTCTTCAACTTACATGTGAAACTAACAGTGACAAACGCCCACCTCCTTTGTGCTCTAAGAAAAAAAATTATGACCTTGTGTTCCTGAGAGAATTGATCAGCTTTCTCCTTCAATCTCCATCTTTGGCTGTCTTAATCAAACCAATGGCAATATCTATATTTTGATTTAAATTAAATTTGATATAAAAGTCTTTGTGTTCCAGTGTAGATTATAGATTATAGCGTAGCTCCAAACTTGCAAACCATTTAAATTCAAGGACTATTTACAATGTGCTCCCTGTGGACGGTTTCAGAAAGATTCCTTTGCTACAGGAAGTAGGAGCACCTACGAACGCTGCACGAAAATAAAATTTCAGTGTCATTTGTTTCCTGGAAGGAAATATTCACGCTTCACCCATGTGATAGCAGATGTTAGCCCTGTATCTCTGCCAAACTCAAGTTAAGCTGTCTTCTAACAACATAATATAGCAGAGATACTTTTTCATTTTTTTCAGTCAGCCATGCAGTTCAGTTGAAGCTGAGGAAGGGCTACTTGTTATTCCTCACACAGCTGCATTTAAATAACAAAACTGCACTTATCTAGCCCAACAACCTCTGCAAAGCTAGTTTGCAAGAAGTCTGTCCTTTGAGGTCAGCCATTGTTAAAAAGGCACAAAATGAAAGCATATCTTCATACTGGAAAGTGGAGCTACTGTATGTGAAAGATCTACTGAATTAAACTGTTAACCTGTAATTTTTCTTCTTAACACTGAGATAAATAATGAGAAGATCCCTGCTGCTTAAGATGGTGTATCACATGTTGGGACGCCTTGCAGGGCCTCGCAGCCTCTCATAGATGGGTTTAACCAAGTGGGTAGAGACATATGAGACTTCAGAACAAAGAACAATTTTAGCCATGGCCATTTAAAAAAAAAATCATAGTATTCCATTGTACACTAGAAACACTTACAATAACTAACATATCTTTATCTCCTTATTCTGTACCTACAGTAAAACTGCAGAGCAGGTACCCCACACTAACTGTGGGAGGCCACGGCGCTGGTGCACGTGTTCCTTGAGGGTTCGCCTGAGGAGGGTGCAAATGCACTGCTGAGTCCATGATGTGACTGCACTGTTCACTCCACTCCAGTTCACCTTGGGATGGAGGTGCTTTTTATAAACACCTTCCAGTGTGCTGTCTCAATTCAAATATCCAAGAGAAACTAGACTCACAATTTTGAGAAAATGGGTAAAAGTCTTTAGTTTTTTAAAGACATATAAAAATTATATTCCTCTAAGATACGTCTACAACTTGATGTCTTAATATGTTCACACTGTGAAACGATCACCACAATCCAACTAATCAACACATCTAACCAAGCACATTTCTGTTTGAAATGATACACCTCGTGCTTCTGAAGAGGCAACATTCTAAGGGAGGCTGCAAACTCCTCCATTAGCTTCTCCTGTTAAAACACTGCCAACCTCACCCTCCAGAGGGATCATGAACTTAAAGTGACAGGATGCATCTTACTGATATTCTTTCCTGACTATATTTTTCCACATTAGAATGTGTGCAATACATAAAAAATTCTAAAATGACACAACCACCAAACCTCTCAGACCCCACCACAAAATATTATCACTGCTTATACATGGTGAATTTTCTTCTAGCATTTCCTCAATGTCTTTTTCATATAACTGACAATACTCTACATTATTTTTATATGCTTCATCTTATATTTAATATTTTGTTATCATCTTCTGCTAGATTTTAATTAAAATTTTTCAGAAATACTGTAGTATTTTTTAATGTTCCAATGCAGATATAATTACCTATTTTCCAACAGTTAAATGTTTAGGTATTTTTCCCCCTATCTTTTCTCTATTATACACAGTGCTGTGGTAAGTATTCACTTATATAAACCATTGTAACAGTTTTGGGAGATATTATTTCTTTACACTGGACACCTTAATATGAGGTTACTGAGCCAAAGTTCTGAACATTTAAAAAATTCTTGATAAATATTGCCAGTTTGTGCTTTCCAGAAAAGCTGAACCAGTTTACATTCCTTTCAGCAATGTGTGAGAGCCTCAATTTCACTGTAGCAAAAATTAAATACTACTTTGATAAGAATAAAAAAATGTTATTTTAACTTGCATTTCTCTGATTACTAGAAAAGTGGAAATTTCCTGTTACATATATGTTTCTCAGTACTTTTTCTATGAATTAACTGATTATACTATTTCCCCATTTTTCTATTAGTATTTTTATTGCTAATTTATAAGACCTCACTATACATTAAGGATGTTAACTTTCAGGCTGTTGGTTTCAAATTATGATAAATTTTCCTAATTTGTCATGAATGATTAAAATAATGTTTATTATAAAGAATTTTGAAAATACGTGAAATATATTGAAGAGCATAAAGATTATCCATGATCCTATGAACTAGTGATGGTTAAAAACACTTTGATGAATTTTCCCTTTCTCTGTGTTTGTATTTAAAAACTAAAATTGGAATCATTGTGTTCTGTATTTAATATTATGCCTAAACAGCTCCTCATGACATTAAATACTCTCTTAAAACATTAATAGCTACGTGATATTCCACTGCATATGTACCATAACTTAAACATATTCCTTTTTAATAATATCCAGATTATTTCCAAATATTTGCTAGTATGACTAACCCTGCCATGAGCAATCTTATATATCTGATACAATTCTGACACTGCATTTAATGTGAAGTTCATATCCATGTCTCCTCCAGTAAATACTGTGCCTACCTGTTACTTGAGTGGGTGCAATGACTTGGCTGGCACTTGATGTAGAAGCTTCAGGAGCTACTTCCACAGGCACAGGGGGTGAGGTTTTTTCAATCACTACTATACAAGGAAGGAGGGAATAAAATGAAAATTAAAGCCTGTTATGGGCATTGAGATCCCATCTCAAAATGCAAGCATAATTTAGTCTAACAACATACCACAGTAACTCCTGGATGTTAAGAGCAGTTACAGGTCCCTAAAGCCCATGGTATTAGCCTATTTCAACATTTAGCAAGAATATCTGAGAGCAACTCAGAAGTCAAGAAAAATGACCCTTCATCAAATGAGGAGCCTCAATAATGTTCTAGTAATATATACTCCTCCTGACCACAGAAAATAATGAAAATCCTTTGTATTATTATAATACTTATAATGCAAGAGTCCCCACTTATCCACAGGGGTACATTCTAAGACCCCAGTGGACGCCAGATGCCACAGGCAGTACCACACCCTCCGTGCACTATGTTTTCCCTACACTGATCAGCAGAAAGCGTAGACTGCATGGACACTGGAGGAAGGGTGATTCACGACCCGGGCAGGATGCAGCAGGATGGCGCGAGAGTTCGTCATGCTTCTCAGAACAATGCACCATTTAAATCTCATGAATTGCTTATTTCTGGAATTTTCCAGGCTGCAGCTGACTGCTGAAAGTGAAACCATGGATAAGGAAGCAGCGACTGTACCCTACTTTACACGAACGTTATGTGACTCTGTTAATAGACCTAAGTGTATTTTTCACACTCCACTCCACTTATGAATTCCAACGAACAAAACTTTAAAATTAAAGACACAAAAGTCCTTGTCTTACTCTCATGTTCAGAATACTCTTACAAACAGCACATCAACACAGCCTACCTGGAAACTGTGGGTGCAGATGAATGGTCGAAATGCCCGGAGAGAGCTGGGGTTGACCAGGCTCAAGTTTGGTTTTCTCTTGATCCAGTGAAGGGATTTCCTGGATGGTTGTATTAAAAAGGAAAAAAAGAGAGCTGAAAGTAGGAATTTTTAGTTTCCACATATTACTGTTTTAACTTAATTCTACTCTTAGAAAGGCAGCAAACACCACAGGACGTTATAGAAAAGCCTATGCAACTGTGTGAATTTTTTTTTTTTTAAGAACTACTGCTGTGCTGCTGAGACAGCAAGCCCTTGAGTTTTCCCGGCAGTGCTGATCCCTGCACACACCCTCACCCACTTCCCGGGGGCCCAAAGCAAAAGGTCTCTTCAGATATTTTAAACAACTGTTTTGGCTCAGGGGCCCACGTTTGGTCTGAACCAAGGCTACACTAACCCCAGAGGAGAACTAAACCGTCAGCTCATGCACGTGTGCCTTCTGCCCAAGGAAAACGACCAGACATACTCTGCAGATTAAATAATGGATACAGGTGTGTCATAACAAAGACCACACGACACATGAAAACATTTCAAGCCAGCCAGTCATTACAATAACTGTACTCCTCCACCTCCACCTCCACCTCTCAGAACAGCGGAAGTCAGACAGAGCATCCGAGGAACGGGGACTTGGAGGCGCACCCGGGCTTCCTCACATATCCTGTTGCCGACTCCTGCCCCTGGACCACAAGCCAAGACACAGACTGGCACCTATGGCTCAGGGTCCAGTTACAGCTCCTTAGGGCTCACGCAGACTGAACAATCAGGATCTGTGGCCTCACTCACACCAGTGAGGAGTCCAAATGCTCCCTTTAGCACTCCTTTCAAAGCATCCATCAAGTTACATGGTCACTGTTATCCTACACGCCCCCTCCGTCACCTGCTTTAATCACAGCCCTGATAAAACGCTTTCTCCCCTGGCCTCTGTCTCCCTCTCACCCTCTCTCCTAGCTTTACTTATCACCTTTTCAGCTCTTTATAAAATAGATATCCTGCCGGAGTATCACATCAAAGACTCAGTTTTGCAGGCATGAGTGCTTACAGGGTAACTCCATTTAGATACTCCACAAATATTTCAAACCCCCCCACCCCCTACACCAAGCAGGCTTTCATTCCAACTTCTTTTCTGTTAATGCCACAGTCACGAATCCATCCAGGTGTAAAGTCACTTTTTAGTCCTTCCTCTTTCACTCCTCATTCCCAGCCCTGCCCATGTCCGCTATTCCTCGTATTTCATCTTTCTCCGTATACACAGCCCCCTTTACCTTCGTCTGTACTCACTCTCGCATCCTCACTTTACTGCGGTCATCTAATCGGCCTCTCCAACTCCCTTTTCTCCCCATCTCAGTTAATCCTGCTATCATTCGCCTTCCAGAAACACTGAGCACTTAGTACTTTCCCCACATTGTCCCCTCTTCTTAAGATCACAGACTAGCTTTTTTATTATCTATTTAAAGGTGACCTCAGTCTCGATTGCACCCGACCTCCTGCAGCCCATGATCAGCTGCAAGGTGTGGACCACAGTCAGGTGTTAACCCGCTCCTGCAGCTGACAGACTCCTCCCACCCTCTCATCAACATTGGGCAGCCAGCTCCCTCACCAGTGGCACTTCTTCACTTGACAAGTTGGGTCTGGCTGAAGCTCAGGGTATCTTCTCGTGTTTTACAACTGCAGCTTGGGATTCCAAGCCTTCCAAAGCAGCCCAAGTTCTTTCTAACCAAGTCTTCCTACTCCCCTAACTGACCTCTTGCTGCCTCCCACCCCATCCCCTGCACCTGTGCACATATCATTTCCCACCACTGAAGCACCCTGCTTTCTCTTCCTTAATCTTTAATAACATGAGACGTCTGCAACAAGTCAAAGCCACAAGGTCTATGGTTGGATTTTTTCCCACTGCCTCCTCTCCAAATAAACTGCAGGAAAAGTCCACAAGGAAAACTTTCAGGCCCTCTTTCAGATTCTTAATGAGAGTTACCATAAACTCAGCCATAAACAGAGAACAAAACTCAGGAAAGATGAGGCTGTCGGGGAGCTGGCTGGCCCACTCCTGCGCTAAATGATTCCTCTCACGTATCAACCAGAACTGAATTTAAAATCCACAAAACTACATACTGTACGCCGCTGATCTTTAGAGACGCTACCCAAGAGCTGTAAACACGCGTGTGAAATATGTGTATCTGCTGTGCTGCTTTCGAGGTCAATATATCACAACACTTTTCCTTAATGAGTGCTAGCACTCTGAAATCATCCTTGTTTTCTGGATTCTTTCAGCACTTACAACATTTATGTTAGTCTATCCCCATGTTTATAAGCTAAAGACTTTTAAAACTACAATAAATTATGTATGTATGTGTTCATCTAAATCCTAACACATACTGCAGTCTTGACAACTGAATGGATAACACACAAATGTATAAACATTTAATAATTACCTAATTTTCATTCTACCGTAAAATATTCAGACAAGAAACAATATTACATAAATAGGACATAGATCCAGCAAATGCCTATATTTTCCTCTAATCTCACAATTCATAGCTCCATTTTGTGCCAAAAAACTCCCAAAGGACTGATAAAAATTTCTCTAAAATTTCTAAGAAGCAATGTCCTCGTATTTGATTTTAACGTTCAAGGGTAAGCTCTGTTCCTACTGCAATTTAATTCAAACATGCACGTCAAGTTTTAGTTGAATTAAGTACATTGCTCAGTATATAGGCATGCTGAGAATATATAATTACATAAACGTGTCAGAATCTTTCTTCCCAGAGCTGGTCCAGGCCGTGAATTGACTCTGTGAATTCCATTTAAGCCCCTGATTCCCATCAGTCCCATTATTTCCTTCTCCCTAGAATTTAGGTTCCATGCGAACAAGGAGTTTTGTCTGATTTGTTCTCTGCTGTTTTCTAGCATTCACAACAGTGCCAGTTATATATAGTAGGTGCTCAATAAGCATTTCTTGAATGAATGAATGCTTTGTTTCCTTAAACCAAACGATGCATAACAGACATGTTACTGTATTTGTCTTTAAAAAAAAAATCACACGTAATCTAGAAGAAAATCATTTTGAAGGTTAAATAAAAGACTTGCCAACAATGAATAAATTACCTTCTCAGGGGGTACAGTTGCCACTAAAACCAAAAAAGAAAGAAGAACATTAGTACAATTTAAGACAATACACTATATGATATTTCAACTTTTAAAAAGCAACAAAAGTCCAGTAAGTCTCCAAAAGGATCAAGAATCAAACTAAATCAAACGCAGAATTATGGTCATCTACCATTTTGGAGAATTCTACCCATGACCAACAGGGAAAAACTACTGGTGCTGTCATTCCTCAATTACAGGGGGACCAGATAGCAGACGTGATGAAGTTCTTTCCACCTCATTCATTAACTAAAAGAGTTAAAAGAGGCAGCACCTCCCGGCACATTGTTTCACGCCTCATCGCAATTTGGTAAAACCTCCCCCATCTTCGAAAACAAACATTTTCATTGTGCTTATCCTTAACATAATATATCATGTTTGAAATGCTTCCTGATGTCAATGTTAAAAAAAAGATGCCTCTATTTCAATAAGAGATGTAAGAAAGGACGCTGCATTCTTGATGCAGACTGATCTTTAATGAAGCCCTGTGAGCATTTTCGGGAAGATATGCTAATGAGATTAAGAAAAAAATCACAAGCCAGTAAGATCCGATGAGAGATTAGCATCAATACGCTGACCAAATTACATATTACACAATCATCAGCACTGTGACAGGGTGGTGGTGGTAGTGGTTATGCCGCCCTGTTTTGAAACACTTGCTTTTCAAAAATCCGTATGTAGTATTAGTCCTCAAGCCTTAGGTCAGTAATTATAGGGATTTTTCCCATGAGTCACCATCCCCATAAACATCAGTACACAGATTTGGTAGATGCATTAACTTCTAAACCCCATCAGAGCACCAGATTGCTACCACTGCTGCAATATACTTGTGGTTAGAAAAAGTCAACCGACAACCTATTCTGCCTTTCTCACCACCCAGAAAGTCATGACGCAGAATCTGGACCACAGCCCATTTCCTCCTGCTTGTGCAAAGGAGGAGGAGTTGCAAACACCTGGCCACGACACCCGAAGTGTATAGGAACAAACTGGCCAACACTGTCAATTCTAGGTGAGGTCCTGCCTGGGCTGCCAAGCCCTGGAGAAGGGCAGCGAGAGAAAGAGCAGAATAAAACAGGCTGGAACACACAGAGGTTCAGAGCCTTGGAAAGAGACCTCTATACCAGGGGGGAGGCCTGGCCAGGCTCCCAAATCCTCACTAACCTGGGCACCTTCTCTCCTCAGAAAATCCATCAACGGGTACCCTGAATTCTGACTAAGAATCAAAAGCCAATGGGAGCTTTATTAGAGCCAAGAGATATTCCACACAAAGCTCAGAGTTTTGTTCCTTCAGTCTGGGGTGGGCTCTTTCGTGGTAACAATACTCAAAGGATTGGATATGCTAGTTTATATGGAGAGATAGAAAGATAATTCCTCTCTCTGAAGTCAGAGAGAGAGAGTCAAAGTCAACTGTCTCTGGTCTCCCTCTGGAGTATGAGGCCTTAGCCACTCCCTTGGAAAAATATGTTCCTTGGTCCCATCACATACTCTCTGTACGACACCTGACAAGTCAGGCTCCCTCTTTCTGTCTTAGGATTTTCAAAGGACTTCACTAGGTGATTTCCAGCATTCCTTTTGTTGACCCTGTCTTCCTGCATTCTGCCTCCCATTATCCCTGTTTGCCTGTGGGGCTCTGCTTCTTGGAAGCTCAGTTAATGCTTTAACTTTTAAGTGTGCAGATTCTACTATTTAAAGTAAATGAAAGTTTGTTAAATGGCCCTCTAGACACAGAAATTAATTCGGGCTATATCCTGAAGAATCCAAATCACTCTCCAGGGAAAAACACCAAGAAAAAGTAGGTTCCAAACACAAGACAGTGTCCTAAGATTACCATGGAATAACCAGCTAGGTACCTATTACTTTGAAGCAGTGCTTCTCAATCAGGGTTAATTCTGCCCCCAGGGGACACTGAACAATGTTTGGACACCTTTTTGGTTGCAACAACTGGAAGGGGGAGGGTACCACTGGCAACTAGAAGTTAGAGGCCAGAGATGTTGCTAAACATCCCACAGAGCACAGAGCAGCCCCCCACATCAAAGAACTATCCACCCCAAAGTGTCAACAGTGCCAAGGCTGACAGCCCTTGTTCTAGAGGGGATGGGCAGGGAAACCACAGCAAAGACACACAGATGGCTAGGTCCAAGATCCATTTCCACTCTTACCTTCTGGCTCCGCAGCTCCTGGCCCCTGTTCCCGGGAGAAGGTCAGGGCCTCCACTGGCTCTTCCTTGGCTGGGAGAGGTGGAGGATGAGTACTTTTAGCAACAGGTTGAGTGTTCTTTGGCTTGACAAATACAGGTCCTTTACCTACATGGTGATGGATCGGCCTGCGTCTATGAACGCCAGAAACCGTATAACCCATTCCACCAGGACAGATTTCCTTAAAAGCAGCTAGATTTGGGATGGGAAAATATTCCTTTTAAAAATCTAAAAGTGCAAACTTATACAGAGGAAAATAGCATGATGAATATCTCTTAATAAATCATCACTAATATCGTTACATTTAAAAACTTCAAAAACGGATGCAAAATGCTTGAATTCCTGTTAAACTAGTATAGTTACAGAAAACCAAAACTTTTCTCTTACTAAACATTCCTTCATCTGTTACTTCCTTATTCTCCCAATCAGAATTATATATATAGCATATATAGCATATATCAGAGCATATATACATATATATCAAAACAAATTATGAGATATTATATGTATTTTTATTATATACCACATTATGTATTATATATAAAAATATATGTAATACGTTAGAGTTTTAGGTTCAGAACATACTATATATATTATATATATCTCATAAGTGTGTGTGTGTGTGTGTGTGTGTGTGTGTGTGTGTGTGCGCACGCAATATCAGCAAAAATCAGGCTTTTCCTCTTACTTTGGTATGGCTTCAGTAGTTATTAATCAGGAGCTCAGTAATATCTAAGTTAAATGACTAGCAAGAAGGTTAAAAAAGAAAAAGAATCCACTATTGAGGGCAAGGAGGTGCTGAAATCTTCATCAATTTGTTTCCAGTTGAAGAGCCCAAAAGAATCAGCCAGAATGGAGAGTCTCAGCCAACAAGGAGAGGCTGGTTAAGAAGGCTTGGAAAGGACAAGTGGTTTTGAAGAGAGATGGTGAAAAGGAATCCAGCCACGTACACATGCTCAAGAGATGGTGGAAAGAAACAGAGGAACAAGGTGACATCAAGTTAGAGTGCAGTTAGTTTCAGGGCAAGGGATGACCAGTGAGCAAAAGCCGGACTATGACCAACTGGTCGAATTATCTCAAGGACAAGAAGATATTCTGTGCCTCAGAACTACTATCCTCGCCAGGAAAGCGGTTTTGTACGTTTAAACAAAAAGCAGACTGGGCACATGTGATTTGCTAACCTCCACTGCATAATCGCCAGGAATAAGTCAAGGGGGAAGACAAGGCCGGCAAGGCAGTGTGTGGCCAGAGGAGGAAAAATCCACCTCACCCCTTTGGTGTTGGTATTGGAGGCAAGTTACCAAGTGCAGACACCAAGGAGCTTATGGTCAACTTTTTTTATTTCTACTTTTAAAATTGAAAGTAAAATAGTCACTTCTCAGTTCCACTGAACAAGAGATCTCCTATTGAATGTTCTGGACCTAAAATTAGTTCAGTAAAAACAAAACTCTAAAATACTCCTTAAAGCAGGCTAAAACATTGTTTTTCTAAGGATCACACATGAAATGGTGGAATCTCATTCTTACGTTAAACTATGAAATACAATTTCCACATGAAAGAATAACTGTTTCCAGAAAAAAGCATGTTTTTCTAACAAATGTTTCAAGTATTAATGAACTAAGTATTATTTTTATGAAAATCACCATATAAGCAAAAATTGGTTACATGCAAACATTTTATCTTTAATGTTACTTTCAAATTTAGCTATTGTATTTTACTGAAGAGCCACCTTCTTAATTTATGCTTCATGTTAGGGTTACAGAAACTTTCAAAATTGAGCTTAAAGAGGAATGATTACCATGAATTATCATGATTATTTATTTCATTGACTATTACTTTTAAACACTGAGAGACTCAGATCCCACAGGAAGATACTAGGACCTTTTGAAGATGTCAAAGATTATCCAGTATACTAAAATGCCATCAACACACTGTCTCTGCCTTACCAGTTCTTTCTGATCCCAGCCATCAGAAGAGGTGGCTCATGATATTTATATTTAAATCTTGTCTACGACAGTGTAAGTTACAGGTTTGAGACATTAAAATAAGTGGGAGTTTATGCTCTTCCCTAAGAGGGAACCATCTTGTCAAACAAGAAATTAAGTACACTGTTTATGCCGACCCCATGGGGGGCTACTCTTTTTTGGGATAAGATCACGCCCACTATTTGCAGGGTATGTTTCTTTCTCTTCCACTTGACTCTGCTTGACCCTGCTTGAGAAGCTGGTGACTCCCTGAGAGGAGTAGGGCACACAGATAAATTTATGTTTTCAGGGCATTGGGCCATTACGTACCAAACCGAAGGATAAAGAATAAATCGACTTCTTAATATTCAGTCCCCACCCAGAAGTTCACAGGAGCTTCAGCAGGACCTGCCCTTGAGTTATAAACCTTCACAGCATAAGTTCAATCATGAATATAGTTTTCTCCATTTCCAACTGGAGAAATGAAGTGCAATATTCTCACCGGAACAGTGACTGAGTAAACAGCCCCAGGTCTAGTCACTGGGCAAGTGATGAGCAGTCAGTCGTTAGGAAAGTACAGACCCAACAGGGCACTTTTCAGAGCCAACTTAGGGCCCTAGAAGCTACGGAGAAAAAGTCATGGCTCTTCTCAATGTCCAAAAGGAAGTCTAACATTACACAGAAATTGGAAAACCTCTTCGTAAGTAATTTTTTCCACTGATTCAACCTCATATGTTCGTGGTTTCTACACAAGTGATTAAAATTACTTAATAATACAATGCATTTTAAAGTCAGAAACCAAAAATAACCCAAGCTGCCAAAATCATCCTGTGTGCCTGTGCAGCAGGGCACGGATGTGAGTGCACGGCTGGGCGCATCTTACCTGTGCCTGGGAGGGGGCATTTCTCACAGTGCGGGCCCCAGGCCTTGCCCACACTACAACAGCAGAGCTGCTTGGTGAGGTGAACAGACAGAGGGTGCATACACTGCCTTCCGGAACTGACAAGTCGGTAACACGGCCCCTTCTCTTCAGAGATCACAGGGGTGTCCGCTGAAGCAGAGAGATAAGGCCTGATGTCACCCAAGAAACAACAAAAACCAGATCGACATTTCATGGAACAAACATGAACATCTGGATTCTTAGAAGCCACGCTTCAGAATAAACCTACGTAGTAGATTCAGGGCATCACCCTTCTTGACTTAGAGTCAGTTTACCAAATGAGTTCTAGAGTCAGGACATCAAACGTCCCTGTCTCTGTCTGGTCCTGTCTTTCATTTTAGCAAGCATTAAAAATCAGGTTTGTGTCCCTAAGTGAAAAGAAGTAACTTCGACCACAATAAACCCACCCAAATAAAGTAGTCATCTATTATCAAAATCACTGCCTCGTTTGTTATCTTGTATTTTGCCATAACAGAGGTACTTCTAGGGCAGAGTCTGGTAAACAACAAGGCACCATGGAAAATCAGGAACTGAACATAGCTGATACAAGTCAGCTGCTGCTCTTCTCCCTTCGAGGATCGTGAGAGCTTGCAAGGCCCCAGCCGGTCTCATTCTGGGCCAGTGTCCAGCGAACGGGAGGCAGAGAGCAGCTTCTGACTGCCAACGTCACACAAGGCCCCCAGTCCAGGCGGCACACCAGAGAAGGAACAGATAATATCCTCAACCCCTCAGAACATGTTGCAAAAGCACATCAGGCCGTATTCATCCAATACCTAAATCCTAATCCTGACTCTTCCCCTATAAATTGAGGAGACAAGACTTCATTAAGCTAACAGCTCCTGAGCACACAAGGCACACAGCAGGATAAGTAAGATACAACCCCGCCTTCAAGAAGTCCATTTTCTAATGTAAATATGCATGGAGAATATTCTACAAAGCCAGTCCCAGGCCACGTCAAAGCTGCAGCACAGACCAAGCCTCACGGTCACCTCTCTGTTCTTTCCCCACGTCAGCAAGAGCTCTTCTCCACTGTACTGCTGTCCAAATGAGGTTTTCCCGATTTGACTTTCCCCTACCCAATTCCTCTACCACCTCCTCTTCCTGCTCAGAGCTGAATTTTTATTCTTCCAAAAGGACTGACATTTCAGCTACAAGAAACAACCTGATTCAATTAAGGCACCACAGCACAGTGAAAAGGGCAAGGGTTTTTAGAACCAGACAGATGTGGGTTCCTGTAGCGGGCCTACCACTTGCCAGCCAGATAACCTAGGGAAATCCCTCACACTGGCTGTGATGGCTGATCTGTGTCAACTGGGTGAGGCCCCCATACCCAGGTCCACCAAATATAGGTCCGAATGAGGATGCAAAGGTAGTTTTCACATGAGATTAACATTTAAATCAGCAGAATTTGAGTCAAGCAGAGGACTCTCCAGAGTGTGGGTGGGCCTCATCCAAACAGCTGAAGGCCTGATGAGAAGAAAAGACTGATCTCCCCAGAGGAAGAAAGGAATTCTGCCAGCAGACTGCCTTCACACTCTGGCTGTGACATCAACTCCTCCCTGAGTCTCCAGCCTGCCAGCCTACCCTGCGGAGCTTGGGCTTGCCAACCTCCACAACCATGTGAGTCAAGTCCTTAAAAACCCCTCCCCACCTGCCCACACCCTATTGGTTCCGCTTCTCTGGAGAGAACCCTGACTAATACACTGGCTGAGCCTCAGTAACGTCCTCACTTATTAATGACAAGCTCAATGTAGAGACTAAAAAATACCATATGCTAAACTTTTGGTTCAGAGCAGACACAAAATACACGTCAGCCTTCCTTATTACTAAAAATAGGCATCTCTGTCCTCTTAAGGGCACTTGGACACAACTTCATCACTGCTTAGTGGTAGAACTTCAACGAAGTGAAAATAGTTTAAAGAAAGGTTCTTATAAGTGGATTGGAAGATGGGAGCATGGGATTGAAGGGATCAAAGGAGACCTTCCTAAGGCTCCAAAACTCACACTTTCTGTAATAAAAAAGCCAGGTCTGCCCAGAGCTACAGAAAAAATGCGGTAAATGGGGGAAGTCTGAGTCTTTACCTTCTACTCATTTTCTGGAGCCTCTGCAAGTAAGCGATGAAAGATCAAAGGTTACAGAACAAAAAAGAAATTTAAGAGCATGGTTATTATCCCCCAAAGGATAATAAGTTTCTGGAATAACCAACTGTCACTTATACAGCACGTGTATACGTGTGTCTCTCTATAGGTTGTAAAGCTTTCAATCGCATACATAGTTCGAGGATAATCAGCTCACAAAGGATCTTGTTCCAAAATTTCTCCTCCAAAGTGTTTGGAATTTATACCCCTAATTTCCATAGAAACAATGTCTTGTCAACTCACAAAAGCCTATTTTACACATGGTAGGGCTTAATTATGGTACTAATTGCATTAATGTTAGTTCCAGATCCCAGGAACAGGGTCATTTAAAGCAGAGCAGGGAGTTTCCTCAAATCCTGGACACTGGCCTCCTTGCACTGACTTCTTCACGTTCACTTCCTTGTATCCATCTCACCCACGCATGCAGGGAAGTGACACTATCTTAGGAACTGGCCTGGTGACACCGACCCTGCTCCCCTATCCACGAACGCTACTTTGAGGTAATCTACCATGACTGTCCCCAAAACGAACCCCAAACGCCAAATCAGCAATTCAGTTTTTTTAAGGAATGAATACACGTAGTGGTGTGTAAGTGAGCTCTAAGAGACTGCTTGCTCTTGGCTACACACGTGAGAGAAATCTTCAAAAGTAATAAACATATAGCTCTGTACCCAAGTAGGGGATTGAATCCTCAGCAGATATCCAGTGAGGCTGGCGATTCAATTACAAACCGCAATAAGAAGGTAAGAGGCTCTGGTTCTCATATTTGGGCTCCCCAATAATGTATTAAGCAACTTACACTTAATTATAGGGTTGGACAATCAACTCTGATTATACTTTCAAAGATAAGCTGCTCTTATCAATTCGAACAGACACAAATGTAAATATTATTAAGCAGAAAACAGATTAAGACTTCAGAAGATAGCATATAGCTAACTTTTCCTACTAGTCTGTTATTACTCTCCCCACCTCCAAACACCTCCAATATCCTCATTCACTTCTAGGATCAAATTCCACATTAGAGTGTTTCATGCCTTTAAAGTCCTTACGCAATGAGTGTTGGAACACAGGTGTGGGAGCAGGTCACACTTTCCTAGGTACCACCTAGGCAAGAGATGACTTTCCTAGGGAAGTAAGAACCACTAGGCATCCTTTTTGGGAAATGGGCTATTAAAAATAAATTCTGGAAGAATCAAAATAAAAGAAACAATGATTCTGAGACCATTGCAGTGTTGGGCCATCTGTTGTACAGTGAGACTAAACAGTGCCTCCCCTTAAATACGTGACTTGTTCCTGTCAATTCAGACCATTTTCTTCTTCCTCTGGAAAGGCTCCGCTTGTGGAGTAAGAAAGATCCAGTCTCAAATCTCCTTCACCTCTCTGTGCCTCAATTTCTTCATTTCTAAAGTAGGGGAACAATAATACAAACCTTACAGAGATATTTTAAGTACTATATTTGATAATCCATATAAAGTGCTCATCACAGTGCCTGGCATGTAGTAAGCACACAGTAACGATGATCACATCACCATCGTGGGTTGTGCCGTTACTGCTTTTATCTGGGAGCAAACAGCTGGCACAGATTTGTTGGTCCAACCACAAGGACGTGATGCTGTGAGACCACTAAGTGAGGAAAGCCAGGGGCCTAAGCTGAGATGGTTGCAGAGGAGAGGGAAAGAAAGGAAAAGGCATAATATAGATTTTGAAGATTTAACGACTTTCTTGGAGACTAAAGGGCTCAAAAGAGTAAGGGCTGACACAGAAGCTCCCAGTCTAACTTCCCGGGAGAACAGCGTCACCATGGACAAAACCACCAAGTCAGGAAGGAAAGCTCATTTCAGGGCAAAGGGGGAGCTCTAGGAGTAACTTACCCGATCAGCTTTATGAAACAACGATCTAGAACCATGGGGCCTAATTCGCTAGCCCCTAACCATATGCCGCTACTTTGATAAAATGTAAATGAGATACAATCTAAAATTCAATCTCTCAGTCACACTAGACGCCTGTGACTGGTGTCCATCACATCAGACAGTGCAAATACAGAACATTTCCATCATCATGGAAAATTCTATTGGACAGCATTGATCAAGCCCAAAAGTCAGCAAACTTTCTTCACGAAGGGCAAGATAATAAATGTTTTAGGCTCTGTGCTCCATGTGGTCTCTGTTGCAATGTCTCAGCTCCGCCATGGCAGCGTCAAAGCAGCCTTAAACAATATGTAAATGAATGGACATGGCCGTGTTCCAGTAAAACCATTTACAAAAACAGACAGTGGGGCGGATTGGCCCACAGGCTATAATTTGGCAGCCTCTGATCTAGAACCCTCAATTTGGAGGAACAAAACCCAATTTTAAATCTCAAATGTCAGTTAAACTGTACGATCTTGAAAAGTTACCTTGATTCTCCTAGCTTCAGTTTCCCATTGTGTAGAATACTAACATATCTCACAGAAAAGCTGCAGAATGTAAGAAGGAATGACATTCATAAACAGGACTGGCTTTCAGGAGGGGTGTGTCCTTCAATCGCACTGACTTCCAGCTCCAGAGCACATCTTCTCTCTAACCCTCTCCACTTGTGTCAATTAGCACCAAGTCCATGGGTCAAGGACACTATGAAACAGCAAACCTCCAGGCTCAGAATTCTTTTACCTGAGCCGTTTTCTACAGGACCTATGGCTGCACTCTCCATGGCACTCATCCTGTAGCTCCTGAATTTCTCAAGAAAAATGCAGGTCAGGAAGATGGAAAGCTTTCCTACTGTGCCTGCAAAGGTTATTATATCTTTCTTGGATTTGCTCTGACGAACTCTGAAGTTTCACCTTTCCCCACAGATAGGCAGGAGCAAGTCTGGAGACCGCTGTGGCAGTGGCATCCTGAGCCACAGATGCACAGTTCAGAGGCAGCAGATGCCAGGACCCTCCCCACTTTCCTCTTTCTGCTTGGCTATGTCAAGGACTGACAGCGGGCAAGGAGAAAAAGTGATGTGGTTGCAACCTTTGGCTGCAGTCAAGGAATTCTGAGGGTGTTCACCTCAGTGTATTTGAGAACAGGGAGAGCTTCCCACTGCTCCCCGGCCACTGCCAAGTGCATTTCTTTGAGTTCACAGAGTCAGCCACACCTTTTATGGCCTGAATATGCCCTAAATTCATGCTGCCTGAGCAAACGTGGTCAATCTCCTTCATCTGCTCCCATGCTCTAGCCAAGGTTGTTTTTATACCTCACAAGAACATTTATTCCAAATGATAAGCAACAACAACTTTGCTTAGTGCCCCTGTGTGTCTATGTGCATGTCTGTGCACGAGTGTATGCATGTGTGTGACCCCCAGTCGCTGGTTACTTCCCCGGGATCATCAAGGGTACCACCATCTTGCCAGTATTTTTTCCCCTTACTTTGTAAGTATCACCTTCTTTCCTCATTCTTTCTCAACTGTCTTCATACTTCCCCCATCGACTTCTTCAAAATATAGTTCACCAACAAATTAGACTGGATTGAACCAAGTCACAAATCCTGAAGGAACTCCACGTATCTCTGCGACGTTCCATGTGGTAAATTCAGAGGAAAGAGAAATAAATCTGCCCACTCAACGCTGGTAAAGAGCCCAGGTTGTAACTTCAAACTCTAAACTGGAACATTTCACTAGCAACAAACGTCTCCTAATACTTATCATTTCAGCTGTTGCAGCTGAACCATAAAATTACTATTTATTTTTCAAATACGAATGGATGGTTGTTTAATAAGTTCGGTATTATCTGGGCAATGACAGGGAAAATAAATGCTAAGGAAACGTGTAAGTGCTTCAAAAATCTCACTGGCAGATTTCTACAATCTTATTAAAACCTGGATGTCTGCCCTTGACTCTAGACATCAGATCTAGTCAAATAAAACACTTTGCGACCAGTTCTCCAAGTTTACCTAACCTGCAAAGTTCAACGTAGTAATTTTAGTCAGACTACAAGTCAAATTATTATTAAGAAAAATAACCCCAAATATTCATAACAAATTCTGTATCCAAACTCTGTAAAAACTTTTTGATGCTTAAATTATAAAACTTTAAAATACCTACTCATGCAATTCCAATCAGCCAGACATTATCCCTGAATTATCTGGATATTGTCAACAATGTGATTTTTGGCCTGAAATTTCCAAATCCTTGCATCAGTTTTCAAATGTACTTTGGATGCAAGTGTAACTTTACAGTCTAATTTTACCACCCGCTGAAAAAGCCCTATAATTAGATGTCCGTCTGCTTCACGATCAGAACTGTCTGTGAAAGAACAGAGAAGAAAGAACTTGTGTTCAAAATTTCCTAATCTGCATTTGACAGTTTCTAAAGGAAAACAGTAGTAATTAGTAACAATGTTCCAAAACACTCAACAAGCTAGTCTGAAAGTAATGAACGAGACTGTCATTTTTATTTCACTACATCTGTCTTTATCTCATCATGTGTGTCCATCAGCTCAGAGCACAAAGTTAGAGACGCATAGTTAAAAAATAAATGATGGTGTCTTCATGAAGAACGTATCTTGACAACAATGGTAAATTGAAAACTGGGGACCAGAAGGATGGATACAATTTAACATATACCAAAGCCACATTAAAAAATAGGTAAAAAACAAAAACCTAGCAAGACAAAAAATTAATGCAGAACTGCTTTCCACAGTCTCTTGACAGTTTTCTGCCACACATTAGTTTAACCTTTAATCGCATATGGCTTTGAAAAACCTGTAGTGTTTATCCTACTTTGTGATGACGGACACAAGTACCTTAAAAATACGGTAGTGTCAACAAATTCTCCGAGCACTTTACAACTGAAATGCGTACATCTCTAATTGTCAGGTGATCTGTAGAGATTGCACTGCGTTAGGTTTTGTGGCAGGGGAGTCTGTGTGGAGAAACTATCTTTTCAGTACCAATATGGGAACCTAAGGTGTGATGGAAGAATTTTACCCTCACCAGGTGAAAGGAAATCTTAGAGACAGATTTGTAAGGCAGTCTAACTTCAGAGACACATTTTGGTGGTCTTTGAGGACAACAGATGATTTGAAATTAGAACCAAATAAAAAAATTTGTAACACAGGGCCTTGGTCACTATTTTGCAGATTCTTCCAAATAAGAAAGTACAGTGAAACCTCATTAAATTAGAAAAAAGTGACTCAGAATTTGGACTAATTAAAGACAGAAGTTGGGATGAAGTTCAAATAAGCCTAAATAATGCTTAAAATACTCAAGAGGAAAAAACCTGTTTTCATCTCTTAGGTATGCTAATCTTAATTAACTCTTTTCTTTGCATCAAAGCGTATTTCCTCGGTGTACTTGTTCTCTGCCTTGAGTTTGAGCTATCTTTTTTTTTCTGAATGCAGTAAAAATGCATTTTTGAGGTGGTTTCATAACACAGGTATCGCGCCACCTCCTCTCTCTTGCTATTTTCAGGAGGTTTCCCTGCATATTTACACTATTCAGTTGACCACTGAGTATTTACCTTCTTTTGGATACTCTCTCCCCATCCCCACCAAAAAAGCTGATCCAAAAATAGGAAAAAAAAAAAAAAAAGTGATCATTACTTACGGACACAGCTTGAAAAGGTTGGATCCGGCCCAAATCCCACTTTGCAGGTACATCTGTAGCTGCCCATGGTATTCAAACACTCACCATTAGGGCATACACCCTGCAGTTGGCATTCGTTAATATCTGCAGGAAGACACAATTCTTTTAGAAGGAGAAGTCAAGCCCGTTAAACAGATTCTGGCTGTAAATTGCATTCACTCTCTTTTTCACTATAATCTCTCTGAGTGATATAGTAAATAAGAGAGGCTAGAAGCTTTTAATGTGGCAGCAGTTAAATCAATCAAACAGTTATTGAACAGCTACAAGTTATGCGACAAATATTTACTATGCACCTCCTATGTGCCTGGTTCTATTCTGGATACTAGAGATTTACCAGTGAACAGAACTGATGGAAGACTCCAGCCGTCACAGATTTCCTGCTTTAGTATTAATGTTCGTTAGGTAGTACAGCTCACAGGAAAGGCAAACACTCTCACCCTGGAGATACTGACAGTCTAGTTGTATATGTAACTATGTAAAAGCTAAAGAAGTGAGAATCAGTCAAGTTATCACAATCAGAACAAAGGTCACAAACTTGACGAAGTTAAATGATGAGATGGCCTGTATCGACAGGAAGAGCTGCTAGAGGAAGCTGGAGGTGAGGGAGACCGCAGAACGGAGGAGGAGGTCAGACTCCATCGGGTGCTGAATGTGGGGAGCAGCCAGCGGATGGGGAGGAAGGGGTGGATGGTCTACATGGGTGGACACCAGAGCATGAGCACAGAGACTGGAGAAGGAAAGGGAATCAGGAAACCATGAGTCAAACTGCTGGCTGGAAAAGAAGTTTCAGGAAGGTGAACAGTTGGAAAAAGAGCTGGCTAAAGCCAGGCTAGGTTTAGAGCCAATTTTACTGAACACAGGCAAATATACTAAAGGTTTGTGAGCAGCAGGAAGATACAATCAAGGGCAGGCTCTAAGGAAATGCATCTGGCCAGCATATGGCTTGGTGAGAAGAGATTATAAGTTTGATCACTGAAGGAGTAATCCAAGTGTAAGACTGGCGACAAGCCAGGCTGGTGACAGTGAGAATAATCAGGAAGAGAACAAATGACTTTTTTTTTTTTTTTTGAAGGAACAACAGACAATGCTTGGTGTTTGGCCAACACAGCACTGGAGAGGAAGACGAGTCAAAGATGCCTGTGAAGATTCCAATCTGAGAAAAGTGGAAAAGACACGATTGCTTTTGTGGAAAGTTCTGTGGAGGAAAGAGGCAGAGGAGGAGATAAGTTTTACACTTGAAGGTCACAGTGGGATACTCGAGTATAAATATCCAGCAGCAGATTCAAGAACAAAGTGAACGGAAACCATCTCTGGAAACAGAGACTTAAGGTCATGTGTTTACTGTGACTGCTATGGTCTGTCTGAATGTTCTGTGTCTCCCCAAAATTCACATGCTGAAATCTTGACTCCCCAAAAGTGAGGCCTTTGTGAGGTGCTTAAGTCATGAGGGAGGAACCCTCAGGAATGAGATTAGTGCCTTATAAAAGAGACAGATTCCCTAGCCTCGCTTCCCTATTTGAGGACACAGCAGCGAAGTATGCAACCCGAACAGGGCCCTCACCAGAAGGCGACCATGCTGGTGCCTTGATCTTGGACTTCCCAGCCTCCAGAACTGTGAGCAGTAAATACCTGTTGTTTTTAAGATACTCCGTCGGTGTATTTTGTTATAGCAGCACAAGTGGACTAACAGTGACCCAAGGAGGAATCAAAACGATTTGGAAGAGGAGAGACAAAAAGGCGGTCATTTTTTAAAAATTACAGTCATTTGCAAAGGTAATTACAAATAAACAGAATGTGAATATATGTATATTCATGTATGACTGAAACATTATGCTGTACACCAGAAATTGACACAACATTGTAAACTGACAATACTTCAATAAAAAAAATATATGAACAACAACAACCAAAAAAGTATGTGGTCAAAGGTATAAACTTCCAGTTATAAGATAAGTAAGTTCTGGGGATGTAATGTACAACATGATGACTATAGTTAATAACACTGTATTGTATACTTAAAAGTTGCTACAAGAGTAGATCTTAAAAGCTCTCATCACAAGGAAAAAAAGTGTGTAACCATGTGTGGTGATGGATGTTAACTAGACTTATTGTGGTGATCATTTTGCAATATATACAAATATCAAATCAGTATGTTGTACACCTGAAACCAACATAATGTTATATGTCAATTATACCTCAATTAAAAAAGATAAAAATAAAAAAATAAACAATGTGACAAGTTAAAAGTAAAAACTTCGTAGTCATCTATATTTTATTCAGTGTGGCTTATAAAGCTTAATAGTTAACAGGCTTGTCTATTAATGTTCCCATTTCAAATTATATTTACTTCCTTCAATCATTAATTCTAATAACTTATTAAGGATCCTAAAATATTAATTTTCTAAATTAAAACTGAACACCATGGGAGCAAAATATTACTAGCAGATCGTCACACAAACAGGCAAATGCAGCCTGCAATAAATCATTATTTGCTTCTGTCTCATACTGTAAGTAGCCAAACATACCTATATGGACATATTTTATCCAACATGTGTAATTTTTAACTTGATTTCAGGGACAATATGCTATTTTCAGTGACATTTAAATGACAACACACATATTTGTTGTATAAATTCCACAGTATTTCAACTTGGATCTGGCTGGAAACTGTACAGCTAGATGACGCCCCGCACAGCACAGGGTCCAGCACCCGCCCAGCTTCCTCTTTATCAGAGTGTGTGTTGAACTATGATGCACATTTATATACAGCATGTAATTGAAAATATTTCCCTTTAAGTCATTCTCCTTATGAAAACCACCAGGGAGGACCAGAAAGAGTGCCAAGTCCAGCTGGGGCTTACACGGTACAAACCAAGGCCCTCACATATGTCCCAATGTAAACCCCCAACCTGGGTAAGCAGCCAGTTGTGGTCAGAAAGTCTCTACTTTCCCCTCATGTTCCCACTAGGGTGTGATGATCTCCTCTCTCTCTGAGCAGCCTTTACTCCTGTTCAGTGGTTGCACCAATACACCTTCCATGTTAACCTCTTGGGACCTAGAATTTTCCCTTATCTGGAAGTTTCTATGACAGTATCATCCTAGCCTCCCTGCTGGCTACAGATTAAGGTGGTGGTTTTCCCCCAAAGCACAGATAACCTGATGTATAACCGCTGCCCTGGGCCCTTTTCCAATGTCCCCTCTTTGACTCTCCTCAACAGTGCCCACTGCCTCGACCAAGATGCCACAGGACAGGAGGACAGGAATGAAGACTAGAAAGGAGGGGAGAACAATACCCCTCAAGTGGCAGAGTGCACGCTTAGCATACACAAGGTCCTGGGTTCAATCCCCAGCACCTCCTCTAAAAATAAAACAAATAAGTAAGCCTAATTACCTTTCCCCTCCCCTCCCAAAAAAAGACTAAAAAGGCAAAAACAAATATGGCTACAGACAGGAAGGAGGAGAAAAATCCATGAAGAGGAATCATGTGAAAAAAACTTCTCCTTTTCCTACCATCTCTGCTCTAATCAGCTTGTGCCACCAGTGTTAGCAACACCACCTCCCCTAATTTTGGCTCCAGAAACCAAGAAGCATCGATACACTCTCACAGCTTCCAGAAAAACTCATTTCCCTCAGTTGCCTCAATTTATTTTCTTATCCTAGTCTCTAAAATACCGTAAGTTAGAGATTAAATATCCAAGATTTTTTTTCTTTTTAAACTTACATACAGCAAAATATACCAATCTTAAGTATACAGCTAAATGAGTTTTTGCGTACACACACATGTGTGTACACAAGTATGTACATGTATACACATGTATGTGCGCATACTGTGTAACCACCACCCAGATCACGACTTAGAACATTTCCACAGCCTCACAAGGCTCCTACATGTCCCTTCCCATTTAGCATCTCTGTCCTCACAGGTAACTAATTTGAGTTCCATCATCACTGACTAGTCTTGCCTGTTCTTAAACGTCATATAAAGGGAATCACACTGTGTATGTTCTTTTGTCTGACTTTTTATTTATTATTATGCCTAAGAGATTCATCAATGCTGTTGCATGCAGTTCATAAAGTTCATTTTCCACTGCTCTGCTGTATTGTATGAGTGCAAAGTTAATTAATCCATTCTACTGATGACAGATACTCTGGGGGTGATTTCCAACCATGCTCCTAGGTACATTCATTTATATTTATTTATATGTATGTATGTCTTTTGGTAGGCCTAGGTACTCAATTCTCTAGGATAAATATCTATGAATAGAATTTCTGGGTCATTAAATAAGGCTCATGTTGACTTCAGTAGTTGTCCAAGGTGGTTATGCCAGTTTCCATTCCCAGTACCAACTGCTCCATATCCCCATCAAATTGTTGTCAGTCTTTTTCATTTCAGTCATCCGGGTGGGTGTGTACTGTTATTTCACGGTGATTTTGACCTGGATTTCCTTTTCATATATTTATTAGCCATTTGGATCTAAAAACAATCCTTCCTATGACATAAATATCTATAAGAATGCTGCAGGCTTCCTTTTCAGGGAACACCAGCTGCTGACTCTGCAAGAGGGGCATGCTTAGTTAAGGGACACTGTGTGTCGTTGCAAGGACCGGGAAAGCCACACTGGGTAGATGCTAGGAAAGTGGGGTTTGCCTCCCCTGGCAAAGAATTGTTCTGCCAAAATCATCAACAATGTCCTCACTGAAAAACTCACCCAGAGGAGATGAAAATATGAGTTTATAAGCACAGAAAGAACTTCTTGAAGGTAGGCTGTCTGAGGAGTGAGGGGGTGGAGGTGGGCACTGGTTCTGTGAGAAGACTGAAAGGGTTTCATTCCCTGAACTCAGTGTCTGGACTGTCTACACTGGAAGGGTCTCCTGCTGTCTCTGCGACTGTGCCTTGGCCTGAGCAAGAAGCAAAGCAGACTGGGTCCCCCAAATCGCGAACCTCATGGTTTGTGATCTGCGAGACCAGGGTCCTAGCACCACCAGGTCGGACAAGGATCCTAAGGAGATTCGTCAAACATAACTGATCTGCGGACCTGTTCCCGGACTCTGGGCACCCTGCACACCTTTTAAGCAAGGCTGTTCCTTTTTCATCTGCTTCAAATACTAAGCTTCTGTGATGAGATGACATTTGTCAAGAAAATTTGAAAATCACTGACACATTGTTTCTGTGAAAAATATCCCAGGTTTCAACAACTCACTTAACAAATAAAACTTTTAAAAGAATTCCATTCATGAAGTAATTCCTAATATGCAAAATTTTACATCTAAAAATTAGATAGGAATTCTCTTTTTTTTGGTCACTTCATTCTTCCATCCCTTCTTTGTTCCTAGAGGATTGTGGGTGGCCAGATAGTCTTTGGTGTTAAAAAAGAAAAAGGCAAAAATCTTATTCCCCGTGGTTTTTAACTTAGAACCTCAAATTAGTACATGAGTAATTATCTAAATGACTTCCTGAGGTAGCCAAGCTCTTTAAGCCCTTTCTGAATAAACTGAAGGAAATCAGAGACTCACAAATGCATTAAGAACAAAACATGAGTTAAGTAAACACGTCCTATCTGGATATGAGGAGTTTAAGGTTTAGGCTAAGAGAAGGCGTTACAAGATCAAAGTTTAACAATTATATGGAACATGATTGGCTGATTATGAATTACAATTCTAGTTAGACTCAATGCTTCAGGCTATTTTCTTATTTAAAATCGAATAAAAACTTCTAACTTGATTATATTTTTTATAAATAACTTATATTTGATAAATATAATAGTGCTTCAGAAGTCTCATTGAACAGGGTCAGCCAATTTCCCTTAATGTATTCTGATTAAATTCAAAGTATTGTACTTAGTTTAAAAAGAAACAATGGTCAACAAATGAATTTGTTCACTGTTTTCCCCTCTGCAGACCACCAAATTTCTCTGGACAATTGTGGAATTCTACCCTTTGAAGGAATAGTATAACCACTTGCATACACAGCACAGTTTACTGAGTTCAAGAACAAAAGTCAAAATGAATGGCTGAAGGAAGTGGCACCCTCAGAGACCCTGGTCACCCATCCCCATACTTCCAGCTGAGCTGCTGTGTTGGGCAGACTACAAGTGTATAGAAGCAAAAAGGAAGAGAGAAACTCCTACAGACCCGTGTGCACCGTTAGAGTAGGTAAAATAATCCAGGGGGGCTACAGCTAGTACGAAGATTTACTACGTCTCCATTCACTTAAAGCATTTATAGAGTGTCTCTGCCCACTACAGCCTACCATGTACCTCGGGCCATATATCAACTTCAATAATACAAAACTGCTCTTCTTATAATTCTAAAATGGTTGAGTATTGGCAGTGAATATTGGTTCAACCTAACACAAAAGAAAGGAAGGCCGGGGCATCTACCCACAATATAAAAATACAGAGCAGTAGAGAAATACACGTAACAAGAGACCCTTTAAACAACCTAATCTAGTGCAGCTTTAGCATTTCAGCACTAAGGAATGATATCACAATCCAATACAGTGAGGCAAGGACCCTCGTCATCATCCTTTATATTTGTACATCTCATCTTATCTCACTGGAACTTCATAACAATTCTGCATGGTGAGCAACAGTGATTCTCTTTTTAAATCTTTTAAAAAATTAGATCTTGGATAAAGTTAAGGGAGAATGGAGAAACCTAATGTGAGAAATATCCCACTAAGACCTAGTTTGGTACCTACAATCCTAAATTATGTCACCTAGAGCAAGCCATTTATTGTGTCTTGATTTCTCTTTCCTCTCCTGAAACACAGACAATCCCCAGGTTGCTTCTAGCTTAAATATCCTGACTTCAGAACAACATGCCGGCTGCCAGGGTTGAAAATGCCAACGGATAAATAAAGTATGATATTTAATGCATAATATCTACCAAGACCAGCATACATACCCAGCAGGAAGTAAACACACTTTCATGTATCTATTCTCTTACAGCAAAATATGGATGTTCAACAAAGTGAGTAATAATTTTGTGCCTTTTTAGTGACGCAAGTTTATACAGGAAATGAGGCATGTCCAGGAACCAACAGGAATTAGGTACAAGGTGGGAACAGTACATGCAGATCTCTACACAGCATGAAAATACAAAAGTGCTCTGGAGATTCTGCTGTATCTGTCCAGTTTTTGCTGATGGACAGAAATTCCATCACACAATTTAGCAACAGGACTTCCAGTTGAAAGCAGAGAAAATATCTGTTGAGGTAAATACTTTTCCCAGCCAGACAGACCACTTGGCTATGAAACAGGGATCCCTTACTTAAGATAAAGTTCACTCTAAGAGGACATACATATTTCTTCAACATGGTAACATGACAGAAGAATTATCAGAGTCAATTCTGCAGCTCCAAGGTTTTTTGTTGTTATTTGTTTGTTTAAAGCCTGTATCTCAGATCAACAGCCAGGAATGAATCTACTGCATCCATTTAATTTTTGATAGAAAAAAAAAATGTAGATGTCAGCTTAAAAATGTGTGAACACCTAAGTTTTTCAATATTATTTTAGGAGATAAGGGAACAAAAAATGTTTGCAGTTCAACAGCAATTTTACCCAAGGTGTTCTGCCTGGGACTTCTGCTGAAAGGAGGGTTCTACGGCCGAGTATGACTGAGGAGCACTGTGTATTCCACATGCATGAGCACACTCAAGGCCTCGAGAACTCCTCTGGCAAGGACTCTTGGTTTCCCCTGTTTATCTTGATGTTCTCCACACAGTTGGCCATGGAACCTTTTTTCACACACCATCTGTAACATCCCTCTGAACTTGGTGGTCTGCGGAGCACATTTCATGAAATGTTGCTCCCCAGGGTCAGCCCTGCAAACTACTATAAGGGTCTCTTCGAGGCTACGTGTGTTTCAACCTGGGCCCCACTGCTGCCGTAGCCTCCCCTCACGACCTGTAACTGTTCCTCCTTAATAAAATAATAATTTAGCGTGGGATAGATTCGATCACTGGACTCACTCAAAGGAAGTAAGCCACTGTGGGAACAATTCCCTGCCTTCCAATCTTTCTGTCTTCAGGATTACATGATAAAAGAATGAACGGAGCCCAGAGAACAGTGTGTATTTATTTCTTGACACGTGTCCTACACATGGAAGACGCACATCTCTGCTGGTCTTGGATTTCTGACTACAGTCTACAGACACTACATTAGTTTCTCCTTGAAACATTCATAGTAACACACATCAATCATGAGCTTTCCTCATCACTCGTGATACAACAGGCATCTTCCCATTGAATTTATAGCCCCAGAGATTAAAGTCAAAGAACCATTGGAAAATACAATGTGTTAATGACTCACTTCACCACTGTCTTTCCTGAAGAAAAGTGAATAAAATAAACAGACATTTCCTTTTTGAATCCTATCCCAGTGATAGGAACATAGTCAGAGGACACATCAGAAAATGATTCTAAAATGGATGAGAATGGGTCCCAAATTGATTTTTAAATGCTAAAATGATGCTCAGGTCAAGATCAAAACTGTTAAAAGTCTTACCCCAAATAATGTGCCTATTTAGACTACAAAAAGCAGCAGGAATTCCCAGAGGATGCCTAGGACAGCAAAATAACACCTCAAATCAATAAAACCTATCAATTCCCTATTGGTCACTGACTTTATTTTTTTTAACATTTTTTTTATTGAGTTATAGTCATTTTACAATGTTGTATCAAATGACTATTTTAAATATGATTAAGCATCACATTAAGCAACCTCCTCCCAGTTTCTGAGATTAAATCACTAAATACAGCAGAGCATTGTGATGAATGTGATAGGCTAAAATTTTATACATTTTAAGGGTTCTGAATAATTTAATTATCAAGTCAGGTTGACTCTAGTCTTAGTTCACATCTATTGATTTCCCAAATATATAGCAAGAACAAAGGATTCTAAGTTTCATTCTTGCACCCACATTACTTTCATACATATTGCTTATTTCCTCCTAGAAAGAAGTAAACATCACAGCAAGCAATTCCCTATGATAATGGAAATAAAGGGAACTTTAGAGACAGCATTGGAACTGGAGTGGATGCTGCACAAACCAAGAAGTCAGAAGAATTTGCTGAAGGAAGGGAAGAGCACTGAAAAGCTCTCAAATGAAAACATCAATGGATATTATCACTTCACTTGCCACAGTTCTGAATATTAAACAATGGTACTGGTCACATGCTGTTGAGTGAAAGAAGCCAGACACAAAACAGCAGACATTGGATAATCTGAAAGTTCATAAAAAGACAATTCATCTATGCTTATGAGTTAGGACAGTGATTAGTTCTGAAAAAGAGGGAGAAAGTAAAAACTGGGAAAAGACAAAGGGCAGATGCTGGGGTGCAAGTGATCTTCTAATGTCTTGACTTGAGTAATAGTAACTACACAGTTATATTCACTTTGTAATGTCCACTGAGCTAATTCCCTATGATTTGTGCATTGTTTTTTGTGCATTGTTCTATACATAGGTTATACTTCAACAAAAAGTGAATTTAAATACATAGCAAATTATATAATTTCTAATATTATCAAACTTTTTCGATATGGCCTCTTATGGTTAGATGTAAAGTGACTTCACAGTAATACAAATAAAGATATTTACTTCCTTTTTTCTCAAGCAAAATCCATTTATACATGCTAAGTCAGTATAAACCATCAAGGTGTTACAGACTCATTTTTAAAACAGCCCCAAATCTCACCTCTCCTTGTATTCAAGCCCCGGTCTATGTGACGTTGCAGCTCCCTCCCATTAAGAAGTAGAGTCTAACGCCATACACAAAAATAAACTCAAAATGGCTTAAAGACTTAAACATAAGACAAGACACCATAAATCTAGAAACGAACACAGGCAAAACATTCTGATACAAATGTAGCAATATTCTCCTAGGGCCGTCTACCAATGCAATAGAAATAAAAACAAAAACAAACAAATGGGACCTAGTTAAACTTATAAGCTTATGCATAGCAAAGGAAACTCTAAACATAACAAGAAGACAACCTATAGAATAGGAGAAAATATTTGCAAATGAAGGGACTGACAAGGGCTTAATTTCCAGAATATATAAACACCTCATATAACTTAATAACAAAACATAAAAAACATAACCCAATCAAAAAATGGGCAGAAGATCTAAACAAACACTTCTACAATGAAGACGTACAAATGGCCAACAGGCACATGAAAAACACCAGTCAGAATGGCCATCATTAACAAGTTCACAAACAATAAATGCTGGAGAGGGTGTGGAGAAAAGGGAATCCTCCTACCCTACAGGTGAGAATGCAGCTCGGTGCATCCATTATGGAAAACAGCATGCAGATTCTTTTAAAAACTAAAAACAGACTTACAATATGATCCGGCAATCTCACTCCTGGGCATACATCTGGAGGAAACTAATTTGACAAGATACATGCACCCCAATGTTCACAGCAGCACTATTTACAATAGCCAAGACATGGAAGCAACCTAAATGTCCATCGACAGATGAGTAGATAAAGAAGTTGTGTGTGTGTGTGTGTGTGTGTGTGTGTGTGTGTGTGTGTGTGTAAAATGGAATACTATTCTGTGGTGTAAAAGAATAAAACAATGCCATTTGCAGCATGGATGGACCTAGATACTACCATAACAAGTGAAGCAAGACAGAGAAAGACAAATAACATATGGTATCATTTATATGTGGAATCTAAGAAAATGACACAAATGAACTTATTCACAAAACAGAAACAGACTCACAGACATAGCAAACCAACTTATAGTTACCAGGAGGGAAAGAGGGTGGGGAGGGATAAACTGGGATTCAGGATCTGAAGATATGATTATATACAAAATAGATCAACAACAAGGTCCTACTGTATAGCACAGGGAACTATATTCAATATTGCGTAATAGCCTATAATGAAAAAGAATATGAAAAGGAATATATATGTATAACTGAATCACGATGTTGTGCAGCAGAAATGAACAACACTCTAAACTGACTATACTTCAATTAAAAAAAAAAAGGTGTGTATGCAGTAATGACCAAAAAGGAAATCTATTAAATTAGAAAAGAGACACTCATCAAGTTGTTCTTAGGCCAGTAATACCATAAGGAGGAAAGTCTTACATAAATAAAATCAACAGTAATTAGAAGCAGAGGAGCAGGTGGCCCAGCTAGTTCCACCTCAGGAGGAAGTCCTGGGGGAAAGTTGGTAAGGACATAAGACCACTAGAGGAAGAACTTAGGTCAGATACAAAAGGGCCAAACTGGGCCTGCGTGCTGGAGAACTGTGGAAACTCAGACCACTTACGTCACCTGCTGTGCCAAGATCGTTTTCACTAAAAACGTATTTATGACTATGAACATCGTTTCCCTTGTTCATTGTTACCATCACTGTAAGAAGGCTGGAAACAGGCTGGGTGGGCTTTGAGAAAGAGGGCAAGGTGAGGACGGAGGGAGGATGGGAAAGGGGGAAAATGGAGGGAGAGTACACAGCCCTCCCTACGGTCGTCCCTTGGTAACCCAGGGGGCTTGGTTCCAGGACCACCTCTCCCCCACTCCCTGAAGATACTATGGATGCTCAAGTCCCTCAAATAAAATGGCACAGCACAGTCTGCCTTCCCTATTGCAGAAGTGGAACCTGCAGATACAGAAGGCTGACTATAGCAACTTGAAGACATTTATATTAGCTCCATGAAAATTTCTTCTCACTCCAAAACCTTTGAAGCAAACCAGAAATGTCAACAGACTAACATACATCACTTTTCCATCTATTTAAAATAAAACATTGAAAGAAGCTGACACTCACAAGGCCCTAGGCACTGTACCAAACAAATTTCAAATTCAGCACAGTCCCCTACCCCAGCTCAAAACGCGTTTACGGTCTCATCCACCTCCACCTGTGGTTCTCACCCAGCACAAGCACGGCCATGTTCTGCCACACCCCCGTCTTAGTTTCTTCCAGCCTTAGTGACCTCCCCACCCCATTAGCATCTTCCCCAAACTGCAGTTATTTGAAGGTAAATCTACTTCTACACAGCAAACTCAGAAGAGACAAGTAAAACAATTAAGAGTTAGTTCTAGTAAGACAGTAAATATTAAAAATAACCATCTTGCTCACAGCTGTATTCAATATAAAATACCATATACCAAATAAAATTCAATATAAAATACCTCAATGGAAAATTCAATTCAAATGCAGAGCCTACATGAGGAACAACATACTATTTAACTATTTTGTGTTTTCAAGTTTGTAAAGAAAAGGAAAAAGGAAGGAGAGGAGGGACCCAGTCCCTGGGCTCTCTACTTCTAGTGGGAAGTACATCCTCTCTGAAACGTAATGTAGAATGAACTCTCTGCAGGATGAATTGGGAACCAGTCATTTCTCTTCTAAACATAATCACAGAGTCATATGAAGGTTTCAGTTCAAGAGTGCCCCCCTAATAGCGTTTTACTTATAAAGGAAAGATAGAAACTAACCTGAAAATCCAACTTGAGGGGAGATGGATAAATGAATTATCCCATATCCATTAACTGGGATTCTCTGTCAGCATTAGATTAATTTTTAGAAGATTATTTTAGAAGATTATTTAATAATACATGTTACCTATTAAGTATAAACACAGTTTTCACAGCTATCTTTACAGTCTCACCCACCTTCACCTGTGGTTCTCACCCAGCAAATATAATCTCAAATTTCTATATATATGACTGGTAGGAAATACAGTAAAATATATCAATTTGGTAATTTATATTTTTTATACATTTCTCTCATTTCCAAATTTTAAATAAGTGTGAATTATTTTTATAAATATGAAAGAATGTGATTTTTTAAAGAACATGTCTTTAAATGTCATCTGTGATGTTCTAATGAAATAGGAACTTTCTCTCCTATGACACTGAATAGTGTTTCATTCATTTCTTACAGTACATGCTGCCTTCATGTTTTAATTATATATGAGAACAGTGATCTTCATAAGGGTAGGAACTGAGTTACCAAACTCTGTTTTTTCTGAGTACCCTCACTTAAATTGTCATTAAATATCTGTAAAGTAAGTGAGTGAAGGATGAATGGCACATGGTGAAAAAATTTATGTGGATGGGCTGCTTAATTACAATGGATAAAAAGACTGGGTAACAGTTAATTACGTAACAAAGTTTTCTGAAAAGCTTTTCAATATCCTCAAACAAAAATTATGTATTATATATAAAATACCACATTCTGATATTGATTTCTTAAATTCAAAAAAAAAAAACACCTCAATCCTGATATGGACACTTTTTTTTTTAAGTAGCACAGTAAGATCATGCTTTGGCATTTACCCCTGTTCCAAACATACTGCAATTATAAATTACAAAAGATTAAAAAAAAAACGCGATCAACATCTCAGTTGGTATAGAAGTACATGGTAGCAGGTGGGCCACTGAACCTCTGGGTCTGCAGTCTAGAGAGGCAGCCAGGAGTTCAGCAACTGAGGGTAACAAACTAAATGTATCTATGCAAAAACACCCCTCCCTCAGCAACCGGAATCTGGCTAAACATCTCATCATGCTTAAAACGGTAAATGAATGAATACATTAAAAAGTGAAACAAGGCTGGAGGGTTTGGCTCAGTGGTTGAGTCTGTGCCTAGCATGCATAAGGTTCCAGGTTCAATCCCCAGTACCTTATTAAAAATATCCACATATATACATACAAACCTAATTACTCCCCCCTTAAAAAATTGTTTTTAAATGAAACAAGAACAGGTTAGTTATAAAAAAAAAAAATTAGAAATCTTAGAAATGAAAAACAGTCTTAGAATGAAAAGTGTAAGAGACGGCATCGAGTCTGGGTAAGCATAGTAAAACAGCAATTAGAAGACTGGAAGATGGAACTGAGATATTCATGCGTAAGGCAACAAAAAACGACAGGAAGATTAAAGCACAAAAGACTCTTAAGAGGCATGAAAAATAGAGAGGCTCTAACACTTGTCTAGAAGGAAATTCCCCTGAAGAGGATGGTGAAGAAGCAATATTTGAAGAGGTAATAGCTGGTCATTTTTCAAAGTTGAGGAACGACCTGAGTCTTCAGATGGACAATGCACTCTGTCCACTGAGTGAAATCAAGACAGACCCAAATACAGATGTATCACAGTGAAACTACAAAACACAAAGAGCTCAGAGATGATCTCAAAAGAGAGAGGTCATCTACAGAGGTATCAAAAAGAAGTCAGAAAGACATTGGTATAACGTAGTCAAGAGTATTGTCGGAAAATAACTGTTAACCTAGAATTGTACACCTGACTGGTCTCATTATAGAATGTGCTCCAAATAAAGATACTTTCAGACAGATACGTACTTAGCAGTGATCCTCATTTAAGGAACCGTTAAAAGATGAGATCTCAAAATACAGATTAGAAAATAAAAACACAGGATACCCTGTTCATGTGAAATTCAAAATTGGGGGGGGTTACTTATTTATTTTTAGAGGAGGTACTGGGGATTGAAGTCAGGACCTTGTGTATGCTAAGCATGCACTTCTCTACCACTTGAGCTAGAACCTCCCCCTGTGAAATTCAAATTTAATGAACACTTTAATATATGTCCCCAATTATTTGCTGTTTATCTGAAATTCAAATGTAACTGCATTTTATCTGGCAATCCCACCATGAAAAATAACATGAACTCAGAAAGCAAGCAGAGGATACAAGAGACAATCCTGGGTGCAAAATCTGATAAAATGTCACTAAATTCATTTCACTATTAACTGTATGAAAAAAAACCCCTCAATTTCCATTAACTATATTTTGAAAATAACTCTACAATGATAATTCTTATCTAAGCACAAAACCATTTTCTTTTCTAAGTGCAGGAAGTTGTCATTAAGGGCCTTTGGACATCTCTGTGTTAAAAGAAATGGAACTCCACTAACTGTTTTCCCAGCATGAATCACAAAGCATGTTTATTGTAAATGGCTCAAGCAATTAATTATAAGAGACTTGTCTTCAAGTGATGAATCACTTCATCTCACCCTACCTGTCCGTTTTAACCCAGCACTATGCCACAGGCCATGTTCTTACCCCCAGCCAAGCAGGTTTTCTTGAGTCTCACCTGCACTGCCTAGTCCCTTCAAAGTACTCAAAGACCAGTATTTCTCCATGTGCTCACCACACTGCAGTCACCAGAAATTTTTGGATAATCATTAGGAGATCTGAAATGGAAACTACAGTTCAGGCAAGCTCTTCATAACCAAAAAGTCCCATGATAGCTTCCTTATGTGGATTATTAATCAAGATTGGTGAGTTTCATTTAATGACAGAGATATGGCCCTGGAAAAAAAATGTCCATTACCTCTTCTATGGTCCAAATAAAATTCAGTTTCAGATGCACTTTGGGGTGCTTTCTGTCAAAAGGGAGTCTGGCATTGAGAGTTGTGGTCCTGAGCATGACTGTGTCTTAGTGTATCTGCTCTATAAATTTATTTTATTAAGGCAAAACAACCAGTGTCATAAAATGATGCCAAAAGAGAGTTATGTGGACAGCTCTTTCGTATCTGCTTTAACGGGCTCATCTGGAGTCAGCTGAAATTCAGCTATTTGGGCGAGTGAACAAAGCAAATTGCATCCTGCTGATTCGGACTGATTTAATTACACTAAATCCAAAGGGCAGGACCAATGTCTTACTCATCATTCAACACATATCCTCAGTCTGCAGCTCAGCCGTCCCTGCCAATTAATGTGTGTGGATTATTCAGTATTTTTAAAGATTTCAAGATTATTTATGAAAAAGGAATATACAAACACTGGATTCTAAAAGCATAGACATCTTCTAACTATGTATTTTGGCACTGCCTACAGCACCTTGGCACATGCTAAAAATATAGAAAACAGTAGGTTGATTTTATACCTATCAACTAATGAAAGAAGTAAATTTTTTTAACCATATCAAAAGAGATAATGCCTCTTTTTAAAAGCCACTTTTTAAACTGAAGTATAGTCGATTTACAATGTTGGGTTAATTTTTGATACTTTCTTTTAATAAAAGATTTCACTAAATAGATTGGTCCCGAAGTATTTTCACGACCAAATTATAGTGTTAAAACTTAGATTTACACCTAATTTCATTTTTTTTTTTCAGATTTACACCTAATTTTAAAGAACTCATTCATGCCATGGCAATGTTATGAGCAAGTGAGAGTACTCAAAATGCAGGGAAGCCGTGTGAAAGTAGGAGTTCCTGTTATCATTTCCACGCGGTATTACTTCATTTAATTCCAGTTCTACATCAAACCTTTAGCATAATAATCAAATGACAAATACTGCTCTACTCCACCAGGAAATTTAATTGTATTGTTTGTTATGATAAATGAAGCAAATTACAACAATCCCATAATGTTGAGCATAGTGAGGGCAGGTTTTAGAGCTCCATGTGTGTATATGTAATAAATCATTCCTTTGAAGAGATAATTGCAGCACCACTAGAGAGGAGGGGAGGAAAAAAACCCCAACTTGGAGGGCACTTATGTGAAAGCTCCTCAAATTAACTTGTGCACAGTTGGTTCTTTGTTACTGAGTACCCATCATGGAAAGTTGTTTCAGGACATTAATTCACTTAGTTGAAGGAAATAACGTAATTCTAGTTATTAATCACTTTAATTTTAAATGTGCTTTGTAAACTGAGAAGACATTAAACTCTAAGAACAATGTGGAACGCACAAGTAATTAGATGGTTAATGGGCTCCTTTTGAAAAACTTCAGCATAACATCAGAACGCTTCAAGGCTCTAGGAAAAACCAAGATTACGTGTAATGTGAGAAAGTTCTATCCAATTTTAGGGGCCAGTAATATGACAAAGGGAGTGAAATTAGGCCCTTCTCTCAAAAGCAATTTTAACAGATTATGATGAATGAAATCAGATTATTTTATGAGTCAGTATTTTCTGTAGTGTAATTTAGCAGTGCCTTCTTGAGGCACCAAGAAATGGAATTTTCTGTGATACTTCACTCCAGAATCCATGCCAAAAAGTACACTGTTTTGCAAATATCCTCCTGAGACAAACCTAAGCCAGGGTTTAGAGATACTGAGCATCAGTGCAACTGACTGAGGCGGAACCATTTGTATGCTCAGTATGAACAAAACTTGCCAAGGGTCACTCCATTCCAGCCGTATCAGGAGAAGGAAAATGCAAAAAACCTCGAAGAATTATTTAAAGGATTATTTAAAGAATTCTCCATTTTATTTTGCTAAATGAAATAGCAAATGATTACTTGCAATTTTTCACTTCCACGGTGGTATTTTTATGAATACAGACTGTTAAAACCTTGAACCAGCCAGAAGAAGGAATATATTAGATAATCATCCTTTCTTATTAAATAAAACCAAATTAATTGCTTTCACTTCTACTAGTTCTCACAACAGATGGCATATCTTCTGTTCTCATGAGCTAGTATCTACATTAGTAATACTTCACAGACATACACAAAATTGGTAAAGGAAGCCATGCTGCACACAGAGACAGAGGAGGTGTAGGACTTCAATCCTGCCCGGCCCTCTTAATTATCTGTGTGACTTTAGCAAAGTTACTTACTTTCTCAGTTTGTAATGGCAATTAAAAACGTCCAAATCCCACCCTACCCCCAAAATATGTATATGCATCATCATTTGACATTCAGAGAAATTAGGAGCACCTGACATTCTGGAGTGTATCTAACATTAGCCATGCAGGATTAGAATGGTAAAGGGTAAGGGTCCGCCTCTCTCCATAGCTTAATGGAGCAAGCAGATATGCCTGATCACAGGGACACTTCAGGAAACTACATGTCTGGGATCTAAAACTTGTGCGACAGACCACACACACAGTGATTTCTCTCTTCTCATGCACAACCTCTATCCCAGATGACAGAGAAACAATGGCAGCAGAGAACAGGAAAGTCCCTACAGAGTCATATAACAGGATGTACAGCACAGGACAGAAGTTCTAGAAGTTTCCTGGAGCATCCCTATTCAGGATCTGCTGGATCACCTCTAAGTGCTGAAGGCTCAGTACTTCCTCAGGTGTTTCACTAGCGTCAGGCAAGTGTATTCCACAGAAAAGCTTTGCTGGTAGTTGTTGTAAATATGCCTCCTTATAACTCCATCCTACTGACTTTGGCTTTTGAAGCAACTCATAAAAGTCTTGTTTCGTCGCACAGTTGATCAAACATTTATTTAAAGACATGTTTATGAGGCAGCTATTATTTCTCTTTGGTCTGCACTTCTCCAAGCTAAACATCCTCCTGTTTCCAGGCCCTTCCCAGGCCTGCTGATCTTATCAGCCAAAAGACAATGAACACCAAGTACTCAAACACCAAAAACCCAAACCCCAAATTCAGCCTGACTGGCACAGTACAAGGTCATTACAGCCCATGCCCCGCTCATTCTGTTTCTACTAATGCATCCTAACAATGAGTTCGGGCTTTTCATATAGATTTTTACCCAAAATTGGTGAAACAACTTGGTTCACAAGGTAGAATATATAACATTTAGCCATCCATTCATTCTTCCATCCATTTAATTCAATCTTCCATCCACATAATATGATCTTTCAATGGTATCATAAATTCTACTGATTTTTGCATAATGTTGCAAGAATTACTCCCACATACCTAGCACTATTACAGGTTTGCAGATATTTCTCAAAAAGCATCTTGGGCCCCCTCTCCTTGAGCAGTTAATTCTAACTTTGCCATCATTCTCTCATCTATGATTTGAAGGCAAAACTTTTTAAAGACACGGTATGCCCACGTGCATTTAAAAGAAGATTCCTTTTAAGTCAGCAAAAGCTCTACAAATCATACTAGTTACATGGATGCAGTACGCAAGAAACAACTTACTTGAAAAAATTCTTAGGCAATTAACATATACCTTTGACATGAGCCATTTTAATAGGGATTAATCTCTATCTGTTAATGTCACCTTAATCTACTCTATCCTATGAATACATAGCCTCAGACCACAAGTCAGAGGACATGTGCTGTGTTCTCGACATGGATTTTCATTCAATAACACTCTTGGAGGCTCTTTCTCTGCTTACTTCAATGTACACATATTTCCAAGTTACTAACACCACCACCTTCATCCTAGACATGTACAGGGAAATTAGGAGAATTAATTGGACACCTCTCAAAGTAACTGAAACAAAATTTGATACCATATATGGGTACTAAGCTAGGCATTGGCAAACGTGAGTTACAACCTCAGCTCTATTTAGCCACTGGGAAGTCATTCAACCAGTCTGGGCTTGAATGTTCTTATTTGTAAAGTAGAGATACTGAACTAGATGATCTCTGAAGATCATCTGCTGTATGTTTCAATATATTCTGATCAAGAGCACTCAGGGTATTTCACCTTTAATTACATAGGTTTACATTATTGACTAAGACATGTGTGTCTATTCTAATATCTGAATATTTCAAGGTAGCCAGCAACATTCTGATGAGGAAAAAAGGGAACTCTGCTGCCCAATCGTATGTCGGTAAAGAGGTGGTACTTCTAGGTACATGTATGTGCTCATGTGTGCACACAACCATGTGTGGATTTGAGGTGACTAGCATGGAGCCCACAGGGAGCTCCATAATGTAATCCCATCTTCCATGGATTGCATCACCAATAGAAGGGAACAGGTTTCATAAAGGTTAAATAGTGGTGAAGCAATTCAAGCAACCATACATTAAACTTCTATTTCCTAAAGGAGTGAGCAGGTGGCGGTTCACTGTGTGACCATCACATGCTGGGATAATGAGCAAAATGGGGCAAAACAACTCAGGTTTCTAAAAAGCCAAGCTGTTGAGCTCATACACCCATGAATTCAGTTAAGCTTACCTTGACAAAAGGTGTTGTTAACCCGCTTATAACCTTGTAGGCATTCCATCATTTGGCTATATCCGTGATAAGCTGTCAAGAAGAAAGAATTCTGTTACACACTCGGTTTAAGTTCCTACAACCCTAAATGGCTATATGCAATGACCAAAGCCACATAAAGCATCAGTGACCTTACTCATTTCTAAGATACCAAGCCAATGTCTATCAATTTCTTTTACATTTTCCTTGTTTTTCAGTATACTTCATATTTTGTAAGATAAAAATTCTAATTAGTTGTCAGTAACTCTTGATTATGTTAATTCAACTGAATCATAAAATTGTTCTATATTTTGCTCAAATTAGTGATTATTTATATCACAAAAAACACAATTCCCCTCCAATGATTAACTACAGGCAGTTGAATTTTCTTCTAACAGACAGGGTGACTATACATCCTGGTCTGCCTGGGACAGTCTATGGTGATAATCTGTTGTTCCAGCAAAGTTCCTTAATAACACTCCATTTCACTCCCAAAAGGGTTCCAGTTGAGACAATAAATTATATGCTCGCCTCAATTACAGGCTCACATATTCCAGTTATGAGCAATTATTCTTCCTACCATAAGGCTGGAAAGAACAGAAGGTGATGAGAGGAAGCTGGGAGATGTAAGGGCTGCTGTGATCAGCTGTACGGTTCACCACTCAGAAAACTCATCCACAATACAAATGATGCGGTCACCAATTTATCATTTAAAAAAAATTTTGTAGGATCAAAAGTCCTAGTCAAATTTTGACTTCCTAAAGTGACACCTGACAGACTTCTTGGCGTAAGTCCTGGGACCAAGTTGACCACATCTTGACTCTGCCTATCAACAGCTCTGCAACCTTGAGAAACAAGGTTTCAAATGGAATCCTGCACCGTGAGAATGCTCCGATCTACCGCACAGCTCAGGGCTGTTGTGCAGCGTCAAGGTCATTCAGGCAAAACGCCTATTGCAGTGTTTGACAAACACAAGCACTCACTAAGTGACAGACATCACTGTTTCCTGCAGTAAGGTGTTCTTTTATTAAGATAATGAGTAACAGAAGATGGACGGTAATCAAAATAGGAGGGAGGGTTAGACCACGGAAAAGACCTGAACAAGAAGTAAAAAAAGAAAGTTGCAAGTAACAAGGAAATTTTCTTTTGGAAAATACGATTATCTTGCCCCTAACACATGTTCTTTATTCTCTCTGCTCATCAACAGGGTAAGTGTTTACCAGTGGCATTCCTCTCCTCATTTACTTCCTTCTCTGCCATACTTCCCTTGTGGGAAAATGGCTAAAGTGAGGAGTCTGGGAATGGTGGGTTAAAGAAAGAGAGGGTGGTACATGGGGAGTCGCCCATGCAGCCCTTGGCCACATGAGTAGTCTTGTCCCATGTAACAAGGACACCCTGTATGTAGCAGGTGACCTACAGAGATTGTGGGATCTCTGTCTGAAGTGTTCAAAGGCAAAGAGAGATCATATCTTGTTTAAAAATTAACAGTCATCTACTCCAAGTCAGGAAGCCAGGCCAGATGATCCCTTAAAGTTCCTCCATTTAGGATTTGATGTTAATTCTTTCTAAAAACTTTTAAAGGACAAGAGACTTGTTCACACTAAGTACATTTTTAACAGATTACAGACTATTTAATGAAATCATCCGCAGATTTAAAATTAAGTTTTCACAGTAAGAACTGATCAACAATGAAAGGCCTTTCTGTATACGGCTAAACAAAAACTTCAAACATTAAATAAAAGCCACTTGAAAACGAAAGTTTGAACTACTTTGAGTAAAAAAAAAAAAAAAAAAAAAAAAAGGCAAGGAACACAAAACTCCAGCTTATAAAGCCAAGGAAAGTCTGCTTTCTTCCAAAATGAGTCTGATTTAGACAGTAGTACCAACCAAGGAAAGGAAAGTTTTTTAAATGACACAGGAAGTATGTGACCCTGAGTGTGTTTCTTGGGAGTGAGTCATGTCATAGGACGGCACAAATGCAGTAAATGTCAAGATGTTAATAGTTCACTTCATTTATAATCTACATTGCCCTTCCTGAAATAGAATTAATCTCTTCAATTTTACACATTAAATGAACCAACATATGAATATATTTTCATCAATGTTTAGTAAAAGGGATAGCAACTTTGTACTTTCACGTTTGAGTTGAAATTACCAACATAAAACATAGAGATAACAGAACCACATAAAACAGTGAATTTATCCCCAAATGATACAATTCTAGATAAAAATGACAAAAGGTCAAGAGTAAAAGTTAGAGATTAAAAAACAAAAACAAAACAAAAAACGTTAACATTTATGGTTCCCTTTACTCCTGATTTCTGTCCCTGTTTGCAACTTTGGGATTTGGAAATAAGAGGAAAGAGAAGAAGCAAATAAGCAAAAGAGACACAGAGAAGGGGAGAAATGGAAAAGAAAAATAAGAGATAAAATGGAAAAAGTATTAGAGAACATAAATGTAGCCTCAAAACCAAGTTGTAAGAATTAGACTCTTCAAGTCCTTAGACTTAGCTGTGGGAAACACATACCCTTCAGAATATTCCTAAAGACAAACTTAACCAAAAAAGGAAGGGTAGACATTTTTAAAAAGGCAATGATTTTCAACATTTTAGATACAGACTCGTTTCATGATCCGTAAGCCTCAACAGCAAGCGACAGAGCTGGGAGTCAAACTCAGGTCTACCTAACTCCAAACTCCATGCTCTTGAAATCATATCTAATGTCTCCCAGATGTCCCTTTGGTCAGGCGGCCACAATAATTTTAGGCAAGTGGATATTTCAGTGAGGAGGGACCATCACACTCAACCCACTGGGGGGAAATCCACATTGCCAATCACTATTGAATATTGTACAAAGTCCACTGGGGACACTGTCTCAGTACTGAATGTCCTTATTTATGTGGCTTTTTCCCCCTAAATGAAGAATTCATTAATTATCAGAAACTTTAGTAGGTATTTCCAAAAGCTGTTTCTCCACAAGAAGACAGGAGCAATTATTAACAAAATAAGTGAAATTAACTTTAGACAATGAAAGATTTAGAGAACATGTAAGTTTGTGAGACAAGGAAGCCCAAACCAGAGACACTTATTTAACACAAATTATGATGATGGAAGAATAGTATATGAGACAGACTTATGGAGCGGTGATTCCAAGATGGCAGATTCTAGGTTGAACAGTATTTTTTAAAAGGCAGTTGAGACTATCAATCAAATCAATAGAAGTTTAAAGAAGGGTAAAATAAAAAATATCCAACTTAAAGCAAATGAGAAATTCCTTGCAGCACAAACTATAAAAAACAGCTATATAAATCTTCAATTAAATAAAGCAAAAGGTGATAGAAAAAACTATCACTTGCTTTCTTAGGAAAAATGTGATGTATAAGAGGGAAAAAAGTCAACATAAAACAAATTACTTCTGTATTTCAAAAAAATATTAGGAATCAGTTATCCAGCGTTCACACTATATTCAGAAATTTGGGGGAAAGTCATAGAAAGATGTAAATCTAGGTTTCTTCACATCAACAGGTTCTCAAAAACAGATTTTATAGACTAATCAATGCATATGGGTGTCGACAGAGTTTCATGTCATGAAAAGTGGGATAATTGAACAGTAGCGAGTAAGAAGAAAAGGGGAAAGCACTGTCCTGGTGATTAAAAATTTCTCTTTCACACATCAGCAATCATTCATTTCTCCATTTTAGCTTTTCTTTCAGTGAAGTCTAAAAACCTACAAGAGAAGTGGTGGACATTAATAAAAACTTAATTTAAGCAATGTAACATAAGAAATAATGGCACTGACTTGTTCCAGGGTTTGAAGCATTTAATTATCACTTTAGAAGAGATCTTATTTTTATTTCCCCTGAGGAAATACAGCCTATTTTAGCACACTGCTTCTGAAAAGACTTTTTCAAAAATAAGTCATCCAACTGGACAAGGCAACTGATAGCTATGTCTATTAAAAAATAGAATCAATATGAAAGCTTTCTCAGACTTGCAAGGTTTCTGGAAATGCAAATTATCACACTACATTCTACAATTCTGAGTGATTTCTTTGAAAGTCTAATGTTGTTTCACCATTAAAAGTCACCATAAGGAAACAGATGCGCAACAGTAACCTGCAAAGGAATGATGGAACAACACTTACTCGGCTTCTTGGGGCATTTCTGGCATTTGTGGAAGCCCCAGGAGGTGCCCACGGTTCCACAGCAGTCCTCTTGCTTTGAAAGGCCAGGGAGCGCCTTGCCACACTGCAATGATGAGGTGTGAAATACGAAGGTTAATTGAATGCAGGATGCCCAGCTCCAGAGCACTGCTGTGCTTCACCGTCACATTATAAAAGAGTTCCCTTGTTATGGACACAGAGCTGGGACAGGGGTGTGGGGTGGCTCTGAAACCTTGGAACAAAACACCAGGACACAATCAATAGGACACTAAAATGAACAAGCATATTTCCAAGAGCTCCTGGGCATTGTGAGCATTTTCAGAAAACCTGTCACTGTTCAGAGCACTGCATAAAACTGAACTTTTCAAAGCCATTTTTTTTCCTTATTAAGAACCTCAAAACTTAAGAGAGAAGTTAAACTCTGAGTTTCAGCTGTCTGTTGAACTCTCTGCTGTGGACCCTCAGGGAACAGAGCTGTAAGGGAGAGGTGAGGACAGAGACCTTGAGAACGTGGCACAGATCCCATCTACAAGAGGTCCCTGTCCTCCTGCCACACCAAGACCTGGGCCAGACACCAGCAGGGCCGAGCCAGGTCAGCTCTGCGAGACGAAGGCTCCAGGCATCCAAGCAGCCTGACCCAGGGAAGGCAGCCCAGCTCGGAAGGTGATGGCAGGTTTAAGTCAGGCCAGCAGGCAGAAGGGCCAGGCTTCAAGGCCACCTGAGCAACATGAGTTGACCAATGGAAAGATCCATCTCGACTCCTTGTCACTCAAGGTCAGACGAGGCTGGGAGGCAGGGGTCTCAAGTGAGAGCAGCTCCGTGAGGCTGGGAAGGCTCTAGGAAAACATACTGCTCTGGGTACCAATTCTGAGGGGGTTGTGCAGGGACGGCCACTTGGCTCTTCATCCCTTCTGTGCAGGCTAAGCCCACGTCCCACATCTAAGGGGGTCCCTCTGCCTCAGTCTCTACAAGATTCTCAAACGGTTTCCAGAGCCATCTTTCCAAAGACAAATCTGATCACAGTACCCTACTGACTGAAAAGTTTCAGTCACCCTCTGCCATCTGAAGACTGCCAACTCCCCAGCATGACATGTAAGGCCCTGCCTGTTCTCACCTTAGACCAGCTTTCTTCCCCGTCCCCTCGGCCTCTGCATCCATCCTTCAGGCACATCAAAGGACTCCTTATTTTCTGTACCCCAACCGTCTTTCCAAAAAGCGGTTTCTCCTCTCTGGAATGTCCTTCCTTCTTCCTTTGCCTGGAGAAACTTTCTTTATCCCGTAAGCCGCAGCCCTGGAGAACCCTCACTGGAAAGCCTCCTGTCGCCTCAATTTCAGCCCCTTCCTCCAACCAGCCTCCCTCCTCCAGGGCACTCTCTACACAGTTCCGCTGCCTCTGCTATGCGTTCTAATTAAATCCAGATGTATCTTATTCATCTGTATAACCCAATACACAGGACACATGGCAAATAAATGCTCAATAAGTCTTGAGGGAAGGAAGGCACACACAAGCGGAGGAACTAAGGAACAAACTAACTAGCTGCAGTCCATCCAAGGATGCAGCGGTTCTGTGAAAAACCATGGAAATGAGCACACTCGCCCAGGCTAGTGAGCAGAACACAGCGACAGACAGCCGGGGCAGGTGGTGACTCCTGGAAGGGCAGTGGAAAGTAGACGCCAGTCACCAGGCAGGCCTCCAGGGACAGCCCTGCTTTCCCGCTGGGTCCGCCCACGCAGGATTCCGAATGAGGCTCTATGTGACTCCATGTCCGAATTGTAAAACAAAACCAGAGAAGGCCCAGCACAGTTAATGAAGTTTTAGTTACATCTAGCTTTGAAGTCCTTGGGTTTTTGTGGTTTTTTATGATTTCGACAGGATGTCATACGCTCTCCCAAAATCATCTATGATGAGCAGGGGGAGAGGAGAGGGAGAAGGGGGAGGGAGAGGGAACTCATGTATGAAATAGAGAACCTGAGGCAAGAAAAGCACATGCTGGCTGGGTTCAGGACGTTCCCAGACTCCTCCAGCTTAGTCACAGAAGGCTGAAATCTGAAATAGGAAGCATGGAAGAAGGAACACCGCTCCAGGCATCAGACTGGAAACAAAATAATTATGTTAAGAACGCAGTAGTCTCCACCGTTGCCATCTGCTGCCAGAGCGTGCTTCCAGTGTGTTCCCAGGTTTAGCATCAGATTTATGTCAGATACCAGCGCGTTTCCAGGTTTAGCAGTCAGGTTTACATAAGACACCAGTGCACATCCCATGTAGACCAGTCTCCTCCCATACTCTCTAGGTTCTTCTATAATCAAGCAAAACTCTCAACACGTGCCATTTTTATATGCTCCAAATTTTAGTAGCAGTTAAAATCCAATTTTCACCTCAGATTCCTAGAATGTTTTATTTAGGAGGGCAAAAATAAATCATTTCTCACGACCAGGCCTCAGAAAAGGTACAAGGTTTTCATTACAGGATTCAGGCCGCTTTATCCTATGGCTTTGTTTTCGCAGGTCCACAGCCAAGAGCAGCACAAGCCATCCAAATCGATTAAATAAATGGCAGTGTAGGTGGTACCATGACACTGTGTGTTCTCAAAACCAGGTCTGCACAGTATGAGAAAAGACTGCACGGGATGAAGTCAGGCTTCTAACAAGGCATGAGGTTTCATGTTTGTCCCTTTAGTTATTTAACTATGCAGACTTCAATGTGTAGCCAGGAACTCCAACTCAGACATCTTTGTTGCCATACCCAGGGCTCTCACATAATAGACCATTCAACACCACTAGGTCTTTTCTGTCTAAGCCTGTCTTTCATTTCAAAGCATATCTTACAAGAAATCCAGGAGAAATGTGTTAAATTTATAACCCAATATTTAGCTATTTCAGGTCAGAGAGAAATATCTATCCTGTCCATCGAGCAACATGATACAGTTCCTCAAAGCGCACACAACCTGGTGCTGCAGGCGAGGGGACACTATGACCCCACCTGCTGGTGCTAGGATTCCAGCAGATGCATGGCCCACCTAGGGCAGTCCAAACGGAACAATGAAGGTTCTGGTAATCAGGTCCTGTGAATGTCAAGTGAAGAAAGCAGAGACAGTAAGATGACGTGCAGCCATGATGGCGGAGTGCAGGTGTGTTAAACAAACTCATTGCCTGAAGTTAGTTGCATGACTAAAGGCTGCAAATCCAGGAAGAGAGGCTCCAACTCATTAAGCAGGAGACTTTCAACAGTTAAGACTCCTCAACAATGCAAGAGGCTGACATCTTCGTTGGGAATGAAGGCTGGAGGACCATCTCTCATCAAGTCCAGGATATGAAGCAGGTAAATCGTATGGTTTCTGCCACATCTGGGGTGCTATACACTGACAGGCTGCAGTACTTGATTTAGGAAATGCAAATTACTACACACTAGAGGCAATCTCAAGTACTTCTGTTGCTCTCAAGTCTGTAACAGAACTGTGTCTGGGCAGATGCACTCCTACCCATCTCCTATGTCTTACCTCCTCCCTTCTATCAGCATCTCCAGAGATGCTTACCCCAGCCTGAGCCTCTTCCTAAAGGACTTCTGCAAACTAAATTAAGAAAAAAGAAAATCAAATAGAGCTACTCGCAGCCCCAATCATCATGATCCTTAGAAGACTGGGTGCATGGAAATAACTCACTGACAGTTCCCATCTTTATTAGCACTATACATCAGAAGGTAAGACTACTTAAAAATCATCACAATTACTCCATGAATGTCAATGGTTTGACTTTCACAACACACAATTATTCCAAGCCATGGTATGAAAATCTTTAATTGTTCACCATTGTGAAGAAATTAACAGACTGCAAGACAATGTACTATTCTAAATCTTGACTTGATTGAGAATACTTAACTGTAGACTTATCTACAATACTGACTTGCAAAAACTCACTTTTGAAATACCGTACCCCTTTGCTGATACTCAAAATAAAGCTGTGATCACAGCTGGTTTTAGAACTCCCTACAAATACAGGAGCTGAAATGTTCAGTCTTACATGTATAAAGGCTTACAATTTTTGTCAATTCAAAACTCATGGGAGTTGCTCCAGAGATGAACGGTAACTTGAAGAGGGGATAAACATGGGAGCATGGTTTCAAGTGATTCAATTTTCATGCCTTAAAATTACAGGTACCTATAAATATCTTCATCTCAAGCATGTTTGCTGCACCGGGCAGTGGATCTGTCACAAGGAAGCTCCAGCCTTGGGGAAAAGAAAGCAGCAATGGATGGGAATCATTAGACCGGGGTCTAAACCCAGGCTCTCACTGATGAGCAGGGAAATGCTTCACCCATCACTCAGCCTTACTAGATAGAAATGAGACAACGGGACAGTAATCCCAAATTCCAAGGACAGTGGTGAGATCAAATGATGCACATCCAAGCATGGCTGACCCTACTCCAGCAGCTCTGCTGTGGGGACTAGAAGACGGCGGTCTTTGGGGCCATGTGTTACAGCAGGACAGAGTGTCGGGTACACAGAGCATGGGCTGGTTCTGCACCGTCCTCCTCGGAGGACAACCTATCAAGTGTCCTACTGCTGGCCCGTTTGTTATGCTCTCAGGATACCTTTATTCAAAGAGTTCAGCTAGTTCACCAGTAAAAGGGCCACTTCATAAAGATGGTGACCATGTCAAGGACTTACTACTTAAGACATTTAAAAATGATAATACTGAAACACTCTTACATATTATTCTTATCACGTGTTGGTAACTCATTTTCTTTTGTTATCAGGAACCATTATAAAAAAAAGTATGAAATACTCTGAGTTTGAATAGGGAACATTTTCTCAAAGAGATTAAGGCACTGGAATGAAATAAATAAATAAAACTTAAAATGTTACAATGATGCAGATTTTTTTAAATGCTCCTGGAGATTGCACTGAAGTGAAACTTGAAAGAGAGAGGCTGATTCACTGCAACTCCTTCTTATAAGAGTGTACAGGGCTGTGTTTAGGAAACAGCTGAACAAGGCAGTGACTCAATGGCTGGACTAGGGAGAGAGATTCCCAAGGCATGGAGAAGTTTTTGCTAAGCCCAAGACCTAACACCCACTGGAAGGGACCCCAGGGTGGGGCTGGAGGAAGGACAGAGGAAGGCAGGCCAAATACAAAGGAACAGAGAGCAGGTAGGGAAGGAGAGCAAGGTGGAGCTACACCATGGACAATTCTCCCACTTTGGGATTCGATTTGTAGTCAGGTATCAAAATTAATCAGGAGTCAGGGAAACGGAAGTGTCCGTTTCCTCTCCCAAAGCAAAAACGTTTTGGATTGCTTTGGATGAAATATCTAGCATCTTCACAGTTATGTAGCAAACGTGGAAATAGTGACCAAAAAGAGAAGAGGAGGAAAAGATTACACCTTTTTATAAAAGTGTCTTATTCTACATCTGATACTTTCCCTCAAAAGAGAGAGAGAATTATCAGGATAGAATACATCATTCATAGGGAAAAAAGGGAAGAAATTATATTTAAGGTCAACATGATCAGTAATCAGAGGACCAAAATATGAAACTGGACAATACAGCCCACTGGCTATACTTCTCAAACAACTAGCAGAAGGGAGATTTGAAGTCCACCACTAATGATCTGTTTCCCCAATAAATGCTGCCCCCAACAAGAGACGTCCTAACACAGAGCAAACTCCCAGGCATCTCTATGTTTGGCAGAGTCAGTGCTTTGTGAAACTGACCTTTCCACACAATCATACTCCCTGAGGGCCCAGTGAAAAGTGGTGTAACGATGACCTGCAACTGAGTAAATGATAAGAGCTCAGCTTCTGAAGTTGGACCAACACAGGTCGAAATCCTCACTTTTCCCATCACCACCTACATGACCACGGGCAAAACTCTCAACCTCTCTCTGCCTATTCCCTCTATAACATGGAACTAAAAATGTGCACTTTCACAGAGCTCTCAAGAAAACAGACAATACATGGAGACAGATTCTCCATGAGACAACCACGTGGCCAGCATACCCTCAAGCTCACAATTAACATCAGACTCCTTCCTCTGGGCCCTTCATTTAAAAACCTGGGCTTAGTTAACAAATGACCATGCAATCTAACAGTTACTGGATATACAATGTACCAGATTCAACTTACAGAGAAGAGATACTTAAAAATAAGTAACTTAGATCTAGACATTTAAAAAGAAAAAGAAGTTTCTTTTGTATAGCACAGGGAATCATGTTCAATATCCTGTAATATCTTTAATGGAAAAAAAATTTAAATGAATGTATGTATGTATATGCATGACTGGGACATTGTGCTGTACACCAGAGATTGACACATTATAATTGACTGTACTTCAATAAAAAAAATTAATAATAATAAAATAAAAAACAAAAAGATACTCTTACAATTTTGCTAAAAATGTTCAAGTTTTCAAAAAAGTGCTCTGACTAGTTAAAAAAGAAGATCAAGGAGTAAATGCCATGCAGAGTTTGTGATTAATTGGATTTCATTTTAATTCTACTCAATAAGGACAACATGGTATCAGTGAATTACTATAAACCAATTATTATCAATCAATTACTATCCATGTTCAAGTAGCAGGCAGATTCCACTTTCGAGACATCAAAATCCTTCTTGTCACGTGCCATGTCTTGGTACCAGAGGACCAAGACCAGGAAGTCAAAACAATGAAGCCTGCTCTGCATCCATTCCCAAGCATCCATGGCCCAATCACAAAACACTGAGGAACACGGAACTCCCCAAGACGGGTCCCAGAGAACACACCTTTTCTCTCATGTTCAGCGAGTATTATGGACTGAATGTTGGTGTGTCCCTCCATGCAAATTGACGTGTGGAAGCTCTGATCTCTAATGGGATGATATTAGGAGGCAAGGTCTTTGGGAGGTCATGAGGGGGGGGCCCACGTGATAGGATTAGTGTCCTTACAAGGAGAAGACGACACACTAGAGCACTTTCTGCCTCTGCCATATGAAGGCAGTGAGAAGGTGGCCATCTGCAAACCAGGAAGAGAGCCCTCCCAGGGACTGACTCTCTCAGCATCTTCATCTTGGACTGTCCATCTCCAGAACTGTGAGAAAATTAATACTGGTTGTTTAAGCCACCCACACATGGTATTTTGTTCTGACAGCCAAAGCTGACTTCTACAGACAGCAATGGTTTCTGGTGGGCATCTCCATGCCCAGAAGAGATGGCCTAAGAACCAGGATTGAACAGTACAAATATTGGAACAGGAACCAGAAAGCCTCAGTTGTAGTCCTTACCTACCATAAACTCAACATAAGGCATGAAGCAACTTAATTTCTCTCTGGCCTTCAGTTTCCTCACCGATACAATTCTGAGGGCAGACTAACTGCTAATATTCACTGATGTGCCAAAATTTTAAGATTTTATGAAGACTCTGGTGCAAGGCTGAGGGTAACCAGGCAGCTATGGTGGAATAGTGTCCTGTGTCAGGGCAACCCTGTGAAGGTTGCTGTTCCTTAACTGTTCAATTCCATGCGGCCCCATGTTCCCTAGTCCTGACATTACACCCTGACCTGGAGCACCATGATCAGTAAGGACCAGCATGGGGCCCCTCTTCTGGACCCTGCTTCACTGCCTCCCTTTTCCTGCTCATCAGTACTCACAGAAACAGCAAACTTCCCTGAAAACAGCCATGGCTCTTAACTCCTTTTTAAACCATAAGAATTATAATGAATAGACGATTATCAATAGACAAAATACTAGAAATCATTCAGGACAGTCATGGAGATGCAGATTTTCCATGCTTTGAGCTGTGACTCACTGAAAAGTCACACTATGGCTGATCAACCCACACAGCCCAGGTGTCCCATAAACTATTCCAAGTGTGCAACTGCCATGCCCCACTCTACCCTCACCCAAAAGCATCCTACTCCAGGGCTCTGGCACAAAGCCTGGAGGCGCTCTGGCAAACAGAAGCTACACCCTCAATTCTATAAATTTGGTTGAGGAATGCGAATCCCCCCCGCCTCCTTTTTTTTTGAAAATCTTGGACTTCTTTTCATAAAAACCAGAATGAGGGCCCTCAGGGGGAACGTTCTCACCATACGCAATGTAAAGATGAATCCAAACTTCTGTCGCAGCTCCTCTTTGTTCCTATCAATCTCTTTGCTATGATATACACATTTCCACTCTGGCAAAACGACTTCTGCCCATCTTCCGAGTAGAACAGTGCTCTTCTAGCCTGTGGACCAGCTACGGCTCCAAATCAAGCTAGAAAGCCTCATGAGAGCTCTTCACTGTCCATGTACCAGAACATTAAACATGTTTATTTCCATGTGCCAATAAGGAAAAGGGTCCAAATCTCTGAACCCTATCACTAACGCAACTACAGCAACACATTTGATCAACTTGTTCTGAAGGCCTGCTGTCATAAAGGAGAATATCGTACGACGGGGCCCTGGCAGTGGAACAGGCATTGTCTCATAAGAAGAGGAAAACGCTTAAATACTTCCAGATTTTCTAAAAGAACTTGTAAAAAATTTGCTTTGGCTTGAGTAGAACATTCTTTATAGGCAAGGTTTTTTTTTTCTTTTTTTTTTTTTAAAGTCCACCCAGCTTTCTTTTATTAGAGTAATTAAAACAATGTTAGGCATTTGGGGTATCTGATACAACCCTAATCCTCTGATATTTCAGGCTATTGATTTTACAAAGTATCTACTGTGACTAGGGCATTAACTGTTGGAAATGTATCCACATTGATTTCTGACAGTGTATTTGTTTAAAGCCGGCTGAAGCCAAACCATTGGCTTCAAGGAATTCCAGACAACTACTTTAGTTTTATGAAACAGTATTTTTTAAAGTTACACTAAGGCAAAAATGGTTTTAAAGTAACTTAAAAGGGGGAAAAGATTCTTAAGCATGAAACTTACCATTCTACTTGACATCTCTTCTAAATAAATGATCACATTTGGGCTGCCTACTCTCTCCACCTCTCCAAGGATTTGAGCATTTCGACAGTCAAGTCTATTTAGTTGTGGTATGTCTTGCTATTCTTACATTGCAAAAAGAGTAATTATGTTTTGTCATGATTATATTCCAACATCCTATTTCCCGCTGGCCTTCCTTCCCTTGCAGCAAAAACACAAATTACACCATAAATTCTAGTACTAGATGGTACGAAGATGCAACTTATCCTAACTTCCATTACCAAGGATGTATCTCTTTATAAAGAGAAAGTCAAGGTGAGGGAGGAAATAAAGATGAGTGTGTAGACACAGCATGATTATTACCTCTACAGCAATCTGATCACTCCCAAACGATGAACTTAAGGCCTATTTCCCCCCATGCTTATTTCTAGGCCTGTACTGAGAGAAACTCTAGGAGGCTGCCTTGCTTGTCAGTTTCCTTTTTGTTTACGTAGGGAGGCTGAAAAGAACAACAAAACATTTGGGGTCTCACAGCAGTAAGTCAACTGTTAACACGTGCCTCATTTGGTTAAGCTTTCGGTTTTTCTCTATTTCATCCAAGTACACAGAACTCAAAACTAATAATTACCTGTGGTTTGGTCACCAGTAGTGTAGAAAAACTGAATGCCACAAGTCATATTAATAGGTTTCTCTAATTCCCTGTGAGCAGGGAACCATGTCTGTCTCGACCACTGCTCTGCCCCTTGTGGCGGGAACATTTCCTACTCCCCAGAGAACCACTGGCTTCCCCACATTTTCCACTCCCTAACTGTACTGGTCGGCTGGGACTGCCGTAACAAAACACCAGAGACTGGGTGGCTTAAACAGCAGACGTGCATCTTCTCTCAGTTCTGGAGGGTCAAAATCCGAGATCAAGGAGCCAGCATGGTCCATTCTGGTCAGGACTCTCTTCCCAGCTAGTAGGAGGCCGCTATCTTGCTATGTCCTCACATGGTGAGCAGAGGGAGTTCTCTGGTGTCTCATCTTACAAGAATACTAATCCCACTGTATCAGGACCCTACCCTTATGGCTTCATTTAATCTTAATTACCTCCTTATAGACTATCTCCAAGTACACTCACATTGAGGGGTTATGACTTCAACAAATGAGTCTTCCTTTGTTGTAGGAACTGAGAGGCCTTGTGCTCTATGTAGCACAGCAGTAACACAGTGGAGGCCACCAGCGGCCTGCGTCCCTGAGAGATGTGTGGCACGGAGCCCCATTACCTTTCAGATATCTAGTGCATACAAAGTGTAACCTTTTGCTGTGTCTGTTACTACAGCACAACCTAGCCTACCCTGACTAATACTAATATATTTACCGACAGCTCATCTATGCCCAGTGTTGAGCTCAGTTCCTCAGTGGTCCTGTCTTCCTGAAAAGCACAAGCTTGTGGGGAAGAGAAGAGAGGCACAAAATCATCAACTTTACGATGATTAAATTCAAAATGGTCTGACTGGGTTCTACATGCAGTAAAAGTTCAAGGGGGAGAGAGCCATGTGGGCTGAAGAAGGAGTGAAAGGCTTCTTGGAGGAGCCAACACTTGAGTTTCTCAAGTCGGAGTGGATCTGAGAGAGCGTTTTAGGTACTGACGATATTCAATGTTTGTACAGTTTGCTCTGCCCATAGATCCTGTGTATATGTGAGAAACATGTGGCGTCTAAGATTGTGGGGGGGGAGGAAAAAAGAAAGATGTCAAAATCACAGTCAGAGGACTGCAGAGCTACAAGAGGTCTTGGTAGTCTTCTCAGCCAAACCAGTTATTTGAAAAATAAAGAAACTGAGGGCCAGAGATATGATGCATTTGCCAAAATGGAAAAAGAGCTATTGACTTGGAAATACCAGCACAAGCTAGTCCCCCCACCTCTCTGAGCCTCAAGTTTCACTTAAGTAAATGGGAGACAAGAATACCTTACTTTTCCTTGTTTTGAAGGTCAACTAAGGTCATAAATGTGAATGTTCTCTATCAACTGTTTTATAAAAACACACTGCCTTACTAAGATGCCTGTCCCAAAGCCACAGAACCTTCAGACCATTTTCTTAACTCCGTTGAAGCTTGCACATTCTAAACCAGTCCTCTTCAAAGTGTTGTCTGGACAGCATTGCTGTCTTTATTCAAAATATGTAGAACTTTGGTGTCTGGATTTCAGAATTCTCTTCAGGACTAAAGATGTTATTTTAAATACCCTCAATGGTGGCAAATCGCTGCTCACTAGAGGCTGAAGTGACCATTGGAATCTTTTGGATTCATTGAGAATATAGTAATGGGTGAGCAAAATATCAAGGACTTAATTTTCATGAGCAGCTCATTAACTCATTCTGAAACAATTACTTCAAAACAAGTTAAGGCGGGGAGTATCTCAGTGGTAGAGCACATGCTTAGCATGCACGAGGTCCTGGGTTCAATCCCCAGTACTGCCATTAAAAAAAAAATAAGCCATTTAAAACAAATCTCAAAACTGCACAATGGTAGTATCATTAGAATAAATGCACAGTTTCAAAGAGATCTTGCTGAAACAACATCCAAATATACATATAAATTCTTTTATACATAAAAGAAGACAAGAGGAGAAAAAAAATGGAAGAATGAGGGAAAAAATACTACTATCATCAATGTGGGGGAAGGTGAAGGGTGGAGTCAGGGAACCTTTTTGTTGTCTTTCAACATGGGACAGTGTTGCTTTTTTTAGTACAACTTTATGGGTCAGGTTTTTTGTTTGTTATTTTAGTAAACCAGATGGTTCCACTTCATGTTTGCAAAGCTCAATTCCAACAGGTCACGTAGACAAAGTCAAGAAATGACATCAGATCCTAGAAATATGAGCTGTGACTCTTCAAACACTTTTGTAATGTATAGAGTTCAAACCGACCATAGACTCAAGCCATGGTCTCCTAAAACCACTTCCAACATACCTCAGAACCATCATGTTCAAATGTAATCACCACAAATCTTGCCACTTTGGCAAGATCAGAAGTGACGTAACATGCATCCACTCTGAACCGCCTCATGATTATTTTCAATGCCTACTCCTCTGCATAAGCAGGAGTCTAATTAATAGGTATATTATTTTAGTGAGCGCCAGAGGTAAAAAAAAAAAAAAAAAGATGGAAATCTGCTATTTTATGTCCTGATAAAGGTACTTCCACTGCCAATAAAATGAAAAACATCTGAGAAGACCAAAGAAGCATAAACTGGTCTGTTGAACAGGTCAGGGTAAGTGAACTTTATTCAAAACTGACAGCCTCTTTGGTGCCCAGACACTGGCCTGGGGAAAGACTGGACATTAGGCTGTAGGAAGGGTAATGTCTGGGTCATCACCCATTCTCTGAACCACTCTACTTCAGTTCTAAGAATCTATATTTTGATTCAACTAATGTCCCAGCCCTACATTCTCAATCTAAGTAAAACCAGCGGTTCTTCCCGCCACTGGCAGAAGCCCAGTCACATGGAGACATGGTTTCTTTCATACACAGTACGTTTCCCCTTTGGGTCTTATTCCTGTCTTTACTGATCTTTTCAACTCCAAGGAAGAGAGCCCTCGGCACAAAGCCCATCTGGCAGAGGTGGCTGGAGCAGTACCAACTGACACTGCAGAAGTCTGGGACCAGTCACCCACAATGCGTGCGACACCTTCAGTGACACCCTCTGTAAAGGTTTGGCAAGGACGGCCCATTTCAGAGTCACTGGAGACAACCAGACTCACTAACACTCAATTAAATATTTCTTAGATTATGCCAAAGGAGTGGGACAGTGACGAAAAACCCAGATGGCATAGGAAGTGCCTAGTGTTAATGACTTATTCCACGTGAAGGAGGCCAAACTTCAGCAAATGCAAGCAACAGACCCCAACAGGGCTCTCTGCTCGTGGAGAAGGCAGACGTCTGGTAGTCCTGGCCCTGCCTTCCCTGGTCACTGCCCAGTCGCGTGTCTGCAAAAAGGCCGAGTTCACCTGGGAGGGCCCCGCCCCCAGGACCATGTGGCCTGGGAGAATTGGGGAGGGAAGAGAAGAGGGCCACAGACACTCCTAGACCCACTGCTGACCCAGCCTGGCCGACTCAGTCCTCCTCACATAAGGGATAACACAGAAGTGAGAGGCCAAGAGTCTTTGGTGAAATGTTTTATAGTTACTTTCTTTTTAGATCTCTTGTCTACTTAGGCAGTTTGTGGACTCAGTTTAGGGAATTAACCAATGTGAAAGTGTTACGACCATTCTGGCACCATCCCCCATCAGGATAAAATTAGCATTTCATCATAGCTTCAGGCCTCACCCTAGTAATACTCATTGTCAGGGCAGAAGAGATTCTGAGGAAATCCAAAAAGAGGTTTCTAAGCAGAACTTCATGTCCCAGCTCCCCTGATCGAGCACTACATTCATTTTCCATTCCCGAGAAGAGATTCTGAAAGTCTGCAGCCTGTCCCTACATCTCCATCTCTGCGTATCCATCTCTGTTTTTTCTGCCGTGTGGAACTGACCGGCGTGACAGCTGTTTCCCTACTTTCTCATCAGCTTCCATGTGGTGGAAACCAGGAAATATTTTTCTTCAAAGTCCTGTGACAATATTGAGACTTTTTAAAAAGTACTTTCAGCCATGTAATTAAGATGCTTTTCCACTGCAGTGAGCTCACACTTTCCTGTTAAGTCTCTATGATGTTTGTCTAAAAAAATTTTTTTTAACAAAAGCAAAGTGTATTTGTTTGGCCCTTCAGAATTGTGTGTGTGTGTGTGTGTATGTGTGTATATGTGTATGTATATGTGTGTGTATGTGTGTCTGTGTGTGCATGCATGTGTGTTCCAGTGCTAAGATTTGAAGAACTTGAGGATGTTATTGACTTTATCTGCCAAAAGAGACAAATCTCCAATTAAATAATCTTTTTCTCCAATGGCCCATTCTGTTTCTATTTCTCCTGTCCAAAAAGAACTGTTGGAACAACTGCTGGAACCTCTAACAGGATCCCAAACTGTTCTCCTGTCACTTTTTGCCCCAGGGCTTATTATGTATATGGCCAGCAACTAAAGAAAGGGTTTTCCAATGATACCAGAATTTCACATCAAGCAATGGTCCTTTTCTTCCTTATCCACACAAAGCTTATTTTTTTCTATAGACTATATATCAGAGAATTCATCTTAGAATGTGTTTATTTATTCATTTTTTTATTAAACTGTCTTTCTTGGTGGGGAGGGTATAGCTCAAGTGGTAGGGTGCATGTTTAGCATGCATAAGGTCCTGAGTTCAATCCCTAGTATCTCCTACAAAAATAAATGAATGAATAAATAAACCTAATATCTCCCCACCAAAAAAAATCAAATAAATAAACAAACAAACCTAATTACCCCCCCCAAAAACTTAAAAACTGTCTTTCTTTAAATTGAAGTATAATTGCTATACAGTACTATGTAAGCTACAAGTATACAGTATAGTGATTCACAATTTTTAAGGATTATACTCCATTTATAGTTATCGTAAAACACCGGCTACGTGGCTATATTCCCCATGTTGTACAATATATCATTATAACTTATTTTATACCTTATAGTTTGTACCTATTGTACCTTTCTATTTTTTTTCTTGTTCTGGGGATTTTATGGTTGCTAACTACAAAAGTGGGTTTGCATGTTATGTGATTATATTTATCTGTGCTAGAATGCTGTGTTAAAAATATCCTCTCTTTTCTGTTTACTTCTACTTCAGGTTTTCCCAAATTTCTGTTCTTAGTTAACTCAGGTGTTTATTTGCTACTCTTGGCATCTGCAAAACGAAGGTGTTGAGGCACTTGAATTTTTGTCTCATCTCCTAATGCTTGTCTAATTAAGGGGCATGTTCCTACCTTTAACAAAAAGCACATGATTTCACAAGGAGGCAATGACACACCCAGCATGGAAGCTGGACTCTGAACCCTACATTTCACACAAGGTCTTTTCATACCATCTGGCATCATTAGGTCACTGTAAATGTTTGTTTCCAGTAATTGGGCAATAAATAAAACACGTTTGCAACAAGTAAAAACTCAGATGCCAAGTAAGACTCAACTTTAGGTTACTGTTAAGAGAACCAATTTAAAATAAAGGACACCCTTGTACAAAGGAAAAAATGTACATATTCAATGACCCTGTGGTGCAAAAATAGATTTGAGGGATATTTTCTGAAACATGGCCTCTCCTCAGAGATGAAAACTTGCCTGGAAATGTTGAAGTTTCAAGCACATGAAAACATGAGACTATCCTAAAAGTAGCTGACAATTCCAACCACTGGAGGTGTAATTCTAATTTGATCTATACATTGAGCAAAGTCTCAGTAACGTTTTCAAATATATTTGGAGTACCAGGCAGTACAGACAGCTACATCTGCTCAAATTATGACTTTTCAACTACTTCAAACTTGATTTACATTCAAGAAACCAATTCCTTTTAGCTACCCCGTATATTCTATTAGATTAATTTCTATTCTTTGCATACTTTAAAGATAATTTATGCAGCCCGATTCACACAGAAATCAATAGTTTATATGATCTTATGAGCAAGAAATTACTTTTAGGACTCAAAGATGAAACATTACTTTTGATCACAGCAAAAGAATAGGAGTGTTTTCCCCCTTTGTTTTGACATTCTCCATCAAGGTGGAAAACACTGGAGATCTCTCCAATCTCACTCCCCCACCTCTTCCCACTTTACGCCAAGCCAAAGAAATCTCTGCTCCTATCAATTTAACTATCATTCACTGACCACTGAATTTTCAGCATTAATCCTCTCTCCCTTCATCTCTAAAACAGCACTGGATTCCCTGATTGTTATTCAAGAATACATCAAAGATGGGGCTGGCTGAAACAAAGATGTAGCTGCTACTCATCTTTACCTCACAATCCTCCCCCGATCCCTGGCCCCAGGGGTCAGTGAATCAATCAGAGGGAGCCTTTATCTGACTTTTGAAGCCAGAAAGTTCAGAATATACCAACTTATCACCATCTTTTCCTTCACAACAGCCCATAATGCAATTATGATGCTAGCTTCTTCACAAAAGCCTCGGCATTCATCTCTTCATTTTCAACTTGACTTCTTAGATTAGACCTTGGTCATTTCACAGTTGGACCAAGGCCAGCTTCTCTTCCCTGGTCTCATGTCTACCATCCCGACATCCACCCCCATTCATTCAAAAGTTGAAACTTAAAAAATTTTCTAAAAGTTCATTAAATGTATCAAATGTCCAGCTTTTAAGTCCATCGTAAATTATTCTAAGTCTAGGAAATTTGAACATTTTTCTTCCTTTTCTCATAAGACATTTTCAAATATGCTGAGATAATTCAAAGAATGATACAATGATCACTTGCATTTCCACCCCTCAGAGTCAACAACTGCTAAGATTTTGCCAGATGTGTACAAGTGCATTTGGAAGTAAATTACAGACATCATGGCATTCCTCACTCAAGAATAAGGACATGGTCCTACATACCTCTAATATTATCACACCTAACAAAGTAATAATTCCAAAATATCATCTAATATTCAGTCCATATTTAAATTTCCTCAATTGTTGCTAAAATGTCTTTCAGAGCTGGGTTTTTATTTAAACAAACAAACAAAAAAAACCAAGATATGATTAAAGTTCATACATCACATTTTCTCTTGTCTCTAGTCTCTTTTCAGGAACGTCTTTTTATGGTACGATTTTTTAAAGAAACCAGGCTATATCCTCCTGTATTTTTAATCTATCTGATGGGGAGGAGTGTGATATTTTTGGCTTGTTTCTTCACCCCGAGTGTTCTCTATGAGCTGGAGGTCAGATTCAGATTAACCATTTTTGGCAAGAAGACTTTTAAGGTGTTGCTGTACACCTCCTACTGCACCACATTAGGAGGCATGTACTGTCAGTTGTCCTGATTCTAAGGACTCTGAGTTTGATCACCTGATCAAGGAGGCATGATGCCGTTTTCACCTTGACACCAAGTCATTTACGTCGCTCTGTGCCTCAGGCTTAAGAGGACCAACGCCTGTCAGGAACCCTAAACTGGTTCACTTCTTTGGTCTCTTCTGACACTATTTCCTTATCTGTTTCTTGCAGTATTCCTTTCCTCTGTTTAATTATTCACTCTCTTCTCTGTGAGCTTAGTTTCCTAACCAGTCATCCATTTTCCTCCACCATCCAAGCAATTCCTGAAATTCTACTCTATGAAGATGCCATGAACTTAAATACGTTGATCACAGCTCATGCTGAGTTTTCAACCTCAAGTTTACTGCCTGATTTTTAGAATGTGCCCACAGAGACAAGGGCTGTTCCTACCAAATTCGTTTTGTGTGTGACCTCTAATGGCAATACATGAACATAGGTTCTTACTGATAACTATGACATTAAGGTCTCAATAGCTGTCATCTGCAGCTATTAAGAGTTTTCCTATTGAGCAAAGCACTAGTGAGTATTTACGCTTTTGTTTCTGCCATTCATGTGAAATCTACCTGCATATCCTTCTGCAGGTATGTTTGCAAACCAACCATAGCAAGAAAGTACAAACATTTTCAAACACCTTTGTAGGATACATATTATATACTATTGACTATTGGCCAGTAATTTTTTTTTAATGCCTGGATCATCCTAAATGCACAATTGGGCAATCACTGGCATTCAGCAACATTTCTTACCAACAAGAAGACAAATATATGCTGAGAATGTTTTCTCAAAACAGGTCTTATTTTGAAGCTGCGTAGTAGTGACTACACATGCAAAATGAATTAAGAATTGAGATCACTGTCTGGATCATTCAGATCGAAAGTCAGATGTATCTAGATAAGGCAAAAAGTATTTCACCGAGTTTGAATTTTATTTGAGTAACTATCCCAATTACCCAATTCACGTGGATTGCAGAGCCCAGCTTAGGCTTAAAAGTAACTAATTTGTCTATATTCTTTCTAGTTAGCAACCACCTGCCTGCTGTTATATGTATGAGAATAACAAGTCTGTTGACACCTCATTTTCTTGCTTTTTACCATCTGTGTTCCAACTTGGAAACTAAGGAGAAAGATACTGGGCACAGAATTTTAAAAGGACCTGCTTTTTGCCTTTCTCATGACCGACCTAAGCTGGAATGACTAATCAACGCAAATGGCACAGAATTCATTCTCCTCCTCCAAGGCTGGTCCAGGGCAAACTGTGCAGCACAGGAGGCTGACTGCTGCCCCACTGCCCCTATGAAAACCTGCCCTTTGCAAAATAATCCAGTCTTTCCTTCTAAGCTACGTGTAAATTGATGACCTTTCTTTTCCAAAAAGCATTTGCTTAAACCTGGCCTCCAACTGAGGAATGAAGAGGTCCCCTCCAGTCGGCACTTCAGGCATCCGCAGGCAGACCAAAGCTGCGTCGGGGACGGAGCCTTCCCTGTCTTACTGGAGTTACATGGCATAAGCAGTCACCTGCTCCACTTTTAGGTTTGACTCTACTAACAGACAAGCATCTCCTAAGCTACAATTTACATAGTTCTGTAACATCCGCAGAGCATGTCACATTACCTTGTCTAATCTTGACAAAAGCCCCATATTCTTGATTCCACTTGATGGATAAGGAAGCTGGCTCCCTGACACCAACTGCTGAGCCCAACAGCCCTAACCAACGTCTTCTAACTCCATGTGGCTGCTCTTTCCATTCGGGTCTACAAACCAATTTTGCCTCTTCCCTTAGAACAAAGACAATGACCTTACTTGACCAAGTGGACTTGCCCAGCACTTAAAAGTGTTTTCCAGGTTTCAAATGCAAGAATGATTGATTCTAATTACCAACAAATATTTCATACACACACAGTATTTTTTTGAATATTCATGACAACATGAATAATGGATATGTCTCATTAACTCTCCTCACAGAGGGTTCAAACCAGTCAAGTGACAGGAGAAGAACCACAGGACAAAGCTGTATCACTCATCACATAATCCAAGGCAGGAAGCACCAAGTCATTGGGGCACAGGAACCAATATTTTCATGTTGCTTTCCCTATGCACATTCCATGACAAGTTTTAAAGGAAACTCAGCCTGTCTCTCACTTTATGATACATAAATGTAGAGTTACAAATACACTCAATGATACTTAAAGTGCACTTCAAACAACTCATGCATTTCCACTTTAGTTACGAATTTTTTAAGAAAATAAAAGATGACAGGCCATTTTTCCTCTCTTGGGTTGGGCTGCTCCCAATTCTCGGGAGTGCACTATCTTTCACTACTTTTTTTTTTTCTTACTTCACTAATAAAAACCTAGTTTATATCCCCCCAAAAAAGATGACAATTATTGTTTGATGAGTTCAAAACTCGAATGTACCCACTAACCCGCAAAGTACTGCAAAAAGACATAATATTTTCAAACATCTTTGCAGAGTCTATCTCACATACCATATCTCATTCCTGACATGTTTTATACTTATATTACCGTAACTAAAAAAGTACAAACAGGCAATCACGGACTTCTGGCAGCATTTCTACAAGTTCAATACTTACAATTATCTTCCATATCAGAGGCTGGCAAACCTTTTCCGTAAAGAGCTTTGCAGACCCTATTTTAGGCATTTTAGATTATACAATCTCATTGAAAGTGTACAATTCTACAGTTAAAAGCATGAAAACAGGCATAGATGGTATGTAAAGGACTGGGTGTGGCTGTGCAGCAATAAAGCTTTATTTATAGTAACAGGCCCATGGGTCATTTGCCAACCCCTTCTACAAAAGTATTTTACTAAGTCTGTCTTTCCTACTAAAATGAGACTGTATCTGCAACACATTACCCAGACGCGCCGGGCAATGCTGCTTACCTGTGATCCGATGGTTTCCTGGAAGCACCGGCCAAGCTGAGTCTTTGCGGCCACAGGATAGACATGAGGAATGACTTGCTGGTGGGAGTATGAGGAATGGACCGTCTGGGTCTTCTGGACAGGAAGCCCTTGGTAAGGGACCTGGGATTGGCCTGGTGGAGCTTCTTTTACCTTCTGGCCCGTTGGGCCGTCGACTCTTGAAACCTGATGGATCTGGACAGAAGCCTCAGGAGGGTGCTTCACGTGGATATTGACTATGTTGGGAGGAAATTTCACTAAAACAGATTGGGAGGAAAACTTGCCAGTCACAAATAATGAACATGCGCCTCAGGATGAAAGTCAATTTTCATGCTAGTCGGCAGGACAGTAAATTTAGACATACTTACGTGCATATATATTACTCATATGATAAATTATACATTTATGGTGTATATATATTTTTGTCACACAGCTGTCAAAATTCTTTATCATAAAAGGGTACACTCAAAACTCAGACCTGAATCGATGTATTTTAAAGACTAAAACTGCTTTTATAAAGGGAAATTAAAACCTCTCACAGATTCATGAGACAAAATTTTTTTTTCAGGAGAGCCAAAAAATTAGGAAATTCATGCTACTTGTGGTCATACAAATGATCACAATGAGAGAAATCAAATGAGTGATAAAGACTCAAGAGTTTGGTTAGTTTTGAATCTCTCACAAAGCTTCCATCATAGAAACTGTAGGACCTACCACGTAACTTCAGAAAGCATAATTCTCTTGCCCTTTTTTGTGCTTCTGATGACACACACAAGACACCAAAGTGTGGTATTTTATATCTGTACTGACTTTCTCTGCAGCTTTCAAACAGTTTAATCTTCTGATGCTAAGATTCAGGTTTTAAAGAGTAAGAGCCAGTAACACTTCTCTGACCCACTTTTTAAAAAATTGTACATGTATAAGAAATGCCAGGTTTAAAAGAATGAATTAGTCATAGAATTTCTAAGCTCCAAGTGACCTAGTTTACCTTCCTCTACAGATGAATAAATTGAAGCCCAGGGAGGTTACAGAGTCTTTAGTACTAAAACCAAGTGCTCTTCAACTACAAAACAGACTTGGTGTTCACCAGCAGGTACTGTGTGATCTACTAGTTTATTACGGCGATAAGGGCCAGAACACCATCTTGTCCATCTTTCTTTCTATTTCCCAGGCCCCGCTGGAACAGCGCCATGTACGCTGAGCATCTCTTGGTACTGAGTCACCAGAGAAAGATAGGCTTCATTTTTTAATTTCCTAGACACCAAATTCTCTACAGCCTAGAAAGTACTATCACCAGTTACCTGGGCCCATAGTCTGTCCCAATACCAGCCCGGCCATCTGCAGACACCTGGCTTCCGTATGGGTTTGGCGGGTTAAGAGTTCTGATGAATGGGGAAAAAATCAAACTAACCAGCTTACCTTTGACTCCTTGCTGGCTAGTCATGGTCAGAGGCAAGGTGTGTGTAGAGTGAACGACATGTGTTCCCAGAGCCTTGCCTGACTGCTGGGATTGCTGATAAAGTTTAGGCACGCTGGCACCAGGGACCGGGATCTGGCAAAGCTTCCCTGTGAAATTTGGAGGGCACTGGCATTTGTCCCTTGAACTGCACTGGCCTCCATTCATACACGGAAGATGGCAAATTACTGAAAGGGAAAAGCGAAAACGTGCAGAGCTGGTTAGTGTCTTAAACGCTAAGTAACAATCCATCAAAGCTCCCCAAAGCACAGCCACCATATTCCCAATGCCTTTGGAAATGCTAAATAAAGGAGTAACCACACTAGGACAGAAATAATTCCTATTTTTTCCACTATCTTGTTCTTTCCACCTTAAGTCATTGAGCTCTCCAACTGCTTGTTCATCCCCCACATGGAAAGAATTCATGGGGAGAGGGGAAATTGTATATATAAATGGATCTCTATATAGTAGCCACTCAAGATTTCTCTTGGATTACTAATTAATTGTCTCCCTAGATCATAAACTCCTTGGGTGAAAAGGATATGCCAAGTTTAATTTGCTTTATATCCTCAGCACCTAGAATAATGCCTGGTACACAGTGGACATTAAACATTTCCTCAAAGAATGAACAAATCAGAGGGCTAAAAATAGTATCTGTTAAGATTTTTCTCCATGTATGACACTGAACTAAGTGCTACTGAAAATAAGGGAGTAGACAGTTTGAATCCTGCTTCACAGGAATTTGCAACCTCATTGGGATAACAAGACCACAGTGAACTGAGAAGCAGCAGAGTGATTAATGGTTGGAAATTTATTTATAATACCAAGAGATAAAAGGACACGTCTAGGGGAAGAATTTTAAGAGGAGTTTTAAATTCAGGCTAAATTCAGCTTGGGGCCCACCTCTTCATTAGGGAATGAAGTCTTTCTATTAACCCTATACTGATCAGTTTACACCAGTTTTAAAAATAAAAGACCCTCAACTCCATTTTCTTTCTCTTTAAATCCTCCCCTCTGTGACCAAACATTCCAAACGAATTGCGTTCACTTCTCTGCTCACTACCAACTAGCTGAGGCCAGGCTGTGCTGCCCCTCCCCACCCCCTTACTCAGTCACTAATGGTCTCCATGTTGCTAAATCTCACGGATGGATTTCAGTCTCCCCTTGGTTTCTCTGACATCTCACTTTTTTTCTCTTTCCTCTTTGCCCACTGGGTCTTAACATTCTTTGTAGACTCCACTCTTTACTTGTCCCTTAAACACTGCGTGCTTTAAGAGTTGGTGTTAAAATCCTCTGCTTTACTAATTGTATACACTCTTCTGATCTGACAAACGCTGATGTCACCCAGATTCATATTTCACAGCCAAAGCTTTCTGCTGTGCTCCAAACTGTCTACTACTGTCCATCTCCTGTAGATACTCTACAGGAGTCCCAAACTTAGAATGTCCCAAATGGAACTGCATCATCTTCCCTCTAATATCTCCATTCTCTGAGTGACCCTTACCAGAAACCCGAGGGCTGCTCTGCCCCTTCACCTACCAAACATCCAGTCCTCGAAGTCCTCCTGTCTAAACATTCATCAAATATGCCCACATCTTTCTCATCATGGAGACTCTGTTCTCTCTGAAACCTGATCACCTATGAAACTCACCTCATTTCCTACAATCCAGCTACACTAAACTTTTTGAAAAATTTTTTTATTTTTTATTGAAGTGTAGTTGATTTACAATGATTTTCAGGTGTGTAGCTGAGTGATTTATTTATGCATATACATACATATATATTTTCAGGTTCTGTTCCATTATAGCTGATTACAAGAAATTGAATATAGTTCCCTGTGGTATACAGTAGGTCCCTGTTGTTTATTTTATATGTAACAATGTCAGCTGCACTGAAGTTTATTCAGTTCCTCAGTGGACAGGGCCCTCTCAGCTCTCTCAGCCCTCTCAAGCTTTATCTACACTGTGTTCTTAGCCTGGAACACTCTTTCGCTCACCTACCTACCTCTTATTCGTCTTTTAGACCTTGCTTAAACCTCATTTCTCTGGAAGCATTTCCAACTGCCCCTCATCTAGGTCTGGGCCTCTCTGTGCTTCCATGAACTACTGTTCATTCCTCCTCATGCCACTTGGCTCACTGCATTACAACTGTTTGACCACTTTTCTGCATGCCTCATCCAACTGGAGCTCAGTGAGGTCGGGGACTTTAATATTTTACCTCTAGCATGTAGTTCAGTTTCTAGAAAAAATGCTGCAGCTCAAAAAAAAAAAAAAAACTGGATCAAAGAATGAACAGATTTATGGCTACCCGTTTGCCAAATACCATCCTAGGACTAAGGGAGACTGTAAGAGCTAACTGGGGATAGTAGATAATACATGGTAACTAAAAATACAGATCAGCAAATAAGCAATAATGGGAAAATATAAAATGTAAATCCTGTAGAACTTCATAGAAAAGTCCTTTCTGGAAAGTCAAAGTAGACTTTACAAGAGAGATCATTTGGGATAAGTCTTGGAAGCTGGGCAGGATTCAAAAAGACAAAAGGACAGTATCCTAGGAAGATAGTGTGTGTAAAAAAGGGAGGCCTTTGGGAGATAATGAGAAAGCCTGTCTTGTTGAAACCCTAGGTTCCTGAGGGGAGGGATCAGACAACCAACTGGTAGATGCAGGCCTGAGTCAGACAATGGATAAAGGCTTCACAAAGAGTTTGGATTTTATTCTGTAATTAGTAAATTATTTTGCAAACTTCAAGGAGAGAATTTTCCAGAAAGATTACTCTTGCAATGGCTTGTGGCCTCAGCTGGGAAGGAGAGTGACCTAGGTGGAAAAGTCAGATGGGGGACTATTAAAATAACTGAACGACAAGTTGAAAAACACATGGATTGGGACGATGGCAACAAGAATTGAAAGAAACATGAAGTCATATAATAGACAGGCAATCAGGACAACATGGAGATGGGACACAGGAAGTCAACAGTGGGCTGAAGAAAGGGAGACAGTGAAGGAGAAACGAAGGAGCTGGAAATAATGACCAAGGTGACCACCTAGAACTATGTACAGGGTCTGACTATGTGGCAGATCAAGACGAAACTGCCCACACTAGATGAGGTCTGGAATGTTTCCTCCAGCGCCTGATCTACTGGGTAAGAAGAAGAGCCAAAGCTGACTCAGAGGCTGAGTCAAAGCCTTCCTAACTCCCAGTCCAATTCTGAACTGAACTTCTAAATCACGGCATGGCCAAACTGGATGGATTCAATGGGCATAGAAAGCCTGGCCAAGATTTGAATGTACTACAAATAATTAAGGACTGGAGTACAAGCACTCCTCACTCTGCATGGTTCCAACATGCATGAATTTCAGTTCACACAGTGAAGTAACACCAGTCCCCCAATAGAACAGTTCAAACTTCTGTTGCCACAATATTAACCAGGTACAAACTTAACTGTTCACTCTTTGGTCCCCAAATCACTACATAAATAACAGATGTGTATCATGATCAGGAACCACGTCACTTCCTTCAGAGTCTGTTGGTGATGATTGATCCCGGCCTATCCACGATTCAGTTCATGCACAGACAGAAAAGCAGATAGTTGTGTTGCCTCACCATTTTGCACTGATAAACTCCCACAACATTTCACAGAAGTGGATAACCAAAAGGACCAACAAAAAAAGGGCAGCAAAGAAGTGAAAAGTGGTAACACTGAGAAACTGGAAAGTGGTTGTGATGTAGGATCAAGATGTCCCCAAGGAAGTTACATTAAAGGGACTTTCAGATACTCCACAACTTTGAAAGCACAAAGGGTAAGAGGTTGAAAGCTGATCCAAACTTGGAAAGGAGTCTAAGAGTTCACTAAGGTAAAGAAAAGATACTCCACATAAGTTGTATGAGAAGAGAGAGAAAACGTTCAGACCACTCTTGATAAATTCTACTCAGAGAAATATCAACACTTTAATTCTCAGTGTTTCTAACATTTTAAGTTACAGGGCACTAGATAAATATTACCTTTACTATTTTTCTCCTTTCCCTATACATATATACCTACAGTAAAGATTTTAGTGTTTTGACAAAAAAATTTTTTAAGGTCACGGAACTAGCGATTTCCCCAATGATTATTAAGACTGTTTTGGAGTTACAGCTTGCACGGTCATTCTTATGGTCCTGCACCACCATGCAAAGAGGACTACCTATAATCTATACTAAAAGAACTTCATCTACGTGACCATCTTTGTTTTTTTTTAAACAAAGCAGTGGACTTATTTCTAGTATCAATAGCAGATTTTGAACTCTAGCATGAATTTAATTAGTTTTGTTTAAATCTATTTTTAAACCCCTGAGATAGCTTCCATACAAATGTTTCAAGGACTGTACTGGTCTATGTGGATACAGCAATAATCCCAGAACAAAACTCCAATAACCCTGTGTCTCTCCGGCCATAAAGGAAACAACGTTTGCTTGATTTATTCCAACCAATAACAGACCACTATTTATAACCATTTCTGAATGAGAAATAGAATACCCACTCTCCTGTTCCAGCATTTTGACAAAATCTAAATTACAATATAAAGTTCTTTGCCCCAGCTCACTGTGCATTGAGTCCTTTGTGGCAGGTGATCTTTTTAAAGCTAGTCTTTTATATCAAAGAAAACAAATTTAAAATCAACCTACAAGAGTTAAGGATTTAACTATGAATAGTTTCTTTCTGTTTCAAAATTCATGCCACTCTCAAAACATCGCCTGGTGATGTATCGTCCGTGCTGCCAGTATTCTATGAAACTTTCTCAGCACAAGAAGAGGAAAAAGTAAGTTATCTCTAGGGCTGACCTGAGAAGCCTGTGGTATGCTGGTTTTAAGCCTAGCTATGGCACATATATTTTAGAACATACAATAGGAAGGTGTAATGCAGAATGCTGGCTGAGAAACTCCATAACCGTGTCAGCCTGACATCTCGCTGGCCATCACCATAATTCACCATATTGCATCATATGGTCACCTGGGACCCACTGCAAATAACAAGAGGCCCAGGGGCCTTCAGCCTATTATTCCAGAGTCACTTGGTGACCACGACTCCAAGGATCTCGAGGTATGGCTATAAAAGGCCACAATGAGCAAAAAGGATCCAGGCTGGGAGAAAAAGTTGGAGGGTTTAAATATGCCCAGCGTTTCAGTGCATTTTTGCATTCACGCTGGTGTGCAAAACACCTCGCAGAACTGGAGAACCTGGGCTGACATGAGAATATTCACCATCTATGCCACAAACTGGAACTTAGCTTAAATGAACAGAAACTGACTTGTATACACACATGGGAAAACTGAATTTTCTACAGATTTGCACTATAAAAAGCTAGATTCTCATTCTTCCCTGTTATCTTAGCTGACTATAAAAATATTTCAGCAGCTTGTCCCCGAAAGGCACTCTAAGAATGTACTCAACTTTTCCTACATCAACACCCTGGCCCTTCTGCCCGCCCCTCGACCCTGCTTCTTATGTGTGCCAGAGCACAGACTGTTTCAAGTTATTGTGGCCAAGGCAGAACAGGGCAAACAAACCTCCAACTGAAGGAAAACCTACATCTGTCATTTCACAGAAAAGACACACACATATGACTTTGGTTTGAATAGCTACTTCAGCTTCCCCACTCATCTCTGATTAAGAGAATAATATTTCCTTAAAGGCTCTCAGCATTTTATTGATACCCCTTGCAGGGTGAAACGAGAGCTGTATTATTTTTAGAAAGTACAAGTTATCACTTTATTTTCCCCCGCAACACACCTACATCACCCTCTTCTAAAGGGTACCTTTAGATTCTATTCAGCCAGAAAGTGGGTTAATAATGCAGCTGTTTTAAAGTTTTCAGGTAACAAAATATGTCAGATAATAATTACATGCTGCAGCAAACCACTGCTCATTTTAAGAACCTATACCTCTTTTTAAAAACCTGCATGCTTGCCTTTTTAATTCAGTATGAATCACCTCCCTGAGGTTCCTCCACCACGAAAGACCCCTGAAATATAACAACTGGAACTGAAAGCCAAGATAGAGGTCACTTTTTTTTTTAATTCTTACTTTTTATTGAAGTGTAGTCAATTTACAATGTTAGTTTCAAGTGTACAGCAAAGCAATTCAGTTATACATACTTATACGTACATATTTTTTCAGATTCTTTTCCATTACAGCTCATTACAAGAAATGGAATATAGTTCTCTGTGCTATAAAGTAGGTCCTTGTTTATCTGTTTTATATATAGTAGGTTACATTCTCCTGAAGCAAGGACAGAGGACGCCTAATCCTTCACATGCACCAAGGAAGGTAGCACAGAGATTAGTAGGCATTACTAAAATCCAGGCTTGCATTTTTTACTGAAAGCAGAAATTTGCCGTTGCTGTGCTACAGAACTGCTGACAGCCAATTCTTGATGATCAGTTTGCTAACTTATACTGAGTCCCAGGCAGAACCAAGAAAACATTTGAGATACAGTGGTCTGGAGCAACCTGTCCAAAGAAGTGACATTTCACCTGAACCTAAAGGGAGAAGAATCTCGTGATGTGAAAGTTGGCAAAAGAAATGTCTGCAGCACAAGAAGTAAGAGGAGCTACAACCTTGAGGTGAGGCTGGGTTAGAAAGATCCAGAAACTGAAAGGAGGCTAGGGTGGCGGAAATGTCAGAGGAAGAGAGGAAGTGAGAAAAGCTAGGTGGAGTGACAGACCAGGGCCAGATTCCTGTTTCTTTCCACAAGGATAGAGGGCAGCCTATAAAGCAGATATAGTAAAACAGAAAACCTCTAAGTAAGTTAAAACTTAGGACCAGCACAGATTAAGAATCACAGGAGACAGAATCTGGGGAAGGGAAAGAACGAGGGACAGGTAGAATCATCTATTGCACACACATGAAATGTTCACTGTGAACTTGGCTTTGAGTTCCTGGACCTCATTTTACACTTCTGAATAATGATTTAGCCAGACTGAAGTTAAATTCTGGAAGGTTTCATTTAAAACTCACTGAATAGATATTCTATAGGTAAGATGATTTTTTAAAAAAATTCTTTGTATCAATTATATACAGGCGTGATAAATTGTAGTAGGCTGAATGGCAATCTCCCAAAAGATACGTCCATGTCCTAATGCCCAGAATCTGTGAATTTAACTTCATGTGGGAGATGAGTGGATGCCACCTTACATGGCAAAACAAAGGGGATTATGAATCCTGAGAGGCAGCACTTAATCCTGAATTATCCAGATGAACTTTTTTTTTTAAATTGAAGTACAGTCAGTTACAATGTGTCAATTTCTGGTGTACAGCATGTTTCAGTCGTACGTATACATAAATATACTCCTTTTCATATTCTTTTTCATTATAGGTTACTATGAGATATTGAATATAGTTCCCTCTGCTAGACAGAATAAATTTGGTTTTTTATCTATTTTTATATGTAGTAGTTAATATTTGCAAATCTCCAATGAACTCTTATTTCAATGACAATGTCTCTGTCAGAGTGAGGCCCCAGGGAGATTTGAGAAGAGAAAGAGGCCATGCCACCTGTGACCTTGACCAAGGCAGAGAAGGGAAGGATGCAGCTGAAGTCAAGGAACAGCAACAGCCAAGAGAAGAGGGGTAGGGGCCCGGATGGGACTCTCCTCTAGAGCCTCCAGAGGGAGCAGCAGGGCCCTGCCTCCACTTTGATTTTGACCTTCTGGTCTCCAGAACTGTGCGAGGATACATTTCCATTGTGATGGGGGGCGTCGGGGGGGAGAAAAAGTAAGAGGAATTTTTTTCTTTTTTACTGTGTGAGAGAAGAGACTAGCACAAGTAAAAGGAAGAAACAAGAGTCCCAAGAAATCTTGGGGCAAAAGGAAAAGGCTTCCAGAAGAGCTAAAAACGCACCCACCAAACACATTTCTGCCACAGAGAATCTCTTTGTTTTATCTGCTCTGGAAATTAAGATGACTAATTTCATCCCATCCCTGTCCAGCAAATATGAAAGTACACTGGACTAGAATTAAAGGAAACGTACATTTCAACAAACGCAAAACCTCAACCTTAATACAAACAAAAATTCCACGAATCTAATTTTAAACGCGGGTGCACATTAGCAAATGCTTGGATAGCAAGTTGTTTATAACCCAAGAGATAGGAAGCCCTACCACCCACACGCGCACCAGAGCTTCCAATTTGGGATGAGGCCATTCATCATCTCAGCTTTGTTTATGGCTTTCTGCTCAGTGATCACAGCCTCACCATAGCTGGGGGCTGTCTAATGTGATCTAGTTTTATGTTCTGCATAGCCTAAGGAGCTTTCTATATCAAGCAAATCACCAGATTCCACTTTTTCACCCTTCGTCTGGAAAGCTCCCTCTCAGTGATTCCCAAACCCAAGGCTCTTTGACCCCTAGGAATAACACAGCAACCTTTGCAGGCTTGCAGAGTAAACACACGAATCCCACACATCTTGGGATACCGGGCCAATCAATTCACTTTGTCGATTACTGCGTTCCCCTCTGCAAAAGGGGGGTGGTACAATGATATAACCCACAGGTTCTTGTCTGTTCCTGAAATTATGATTCTCAAAACTCTGACCAAGTTGGTAAATGGTGAAATTCAGATTTCCTCATCTAACGTGATTGGCAGGATTTAAATTTTAAAATAGGAACAAAAAGAGGTCTAGTTATTTGTAATTTATACAGAAGGGAGTAGAGTTAATTCCCTAAGTGGTGTGCCTTTTTTTTTTTTATTTTACTGTATAATCAGCACTGACTCAAGTCTAAGTTTCCTACTTAGTGACAATGCAGTTAATAAAAAGCTCAGAAGTTTAGGAAAAGCTAGCTTCACTTAGGACAGTTATGTGAACACACTAAATTGGGGAAATGATACTGCTGTCCACTCATGGACAGTGAGACAGGTTTCATAAAAATTACGACATGCTTTATCCCCAAAGACCACACCTTTTACAGTGGTTATCATTGCAGCTAGCTTCAAGACACAATGCCATTTGAACTACTGCAGCCTGGCATTTTCTTTAATACCATTGCAAAATGCTTTCTCAAAAATCAATTAACACTACTTAAACTATACAGAGTAACATAAAAAATAAGTGTAAAAAACTTATGGCACCCTTGGTGCATATTTGGTCTAGAGACCACGTTCACACTCACCAAATTCATGAAAATCTGCTTGTTATTTATTTATTCCTGAGCCTTCTGGATAGGACTTGAGATGAACCTAAATTTAGAGTTTTAAAATATTTGCAAAGTCAAAATCTTGACATATGTATCTGACTTGAGAACACAAATACTGCACCGAAACCTTCTGACTTCATGGCCGGTCCAAATTCTTGCAGCTCTTCTAAGTGTGGTCCAAATATGGCCTCCAAAATAGAAATTTTTCTTCAAAGGAAGGAGGATGCTGAGTAAGAAGAAAGAATCCTAGAATCATTTGCCAATTTGGGGGCATCTAATATAATTTCTGTGTCACTAAACAAATCTGTCTTGCTTTTTTTGTTCTTGGATTTTGAGTGTGGGAGGAAAGAGGCCATGATATTTTTATCTCTGCATCCCCCATATTTCACAGCACAGCGTTTTACAGACAAGAACTCAATCAAAAATTGTTAACAAAAATTCCCTAAAAATTCTGGATGGAAAAAAAATGCAACATTTACCTCTTTTAACACTCCTCATTTTTCTCTGATGTGGTTTAACTTCAGCAGACACAGATCCTCCTCGAATTAAAATGGGGTTATGTCCCAATAAACCCATCATCGGTCAAGAATATCGGAAGTCAAAAATGTATTTAGTCTAACCTACCAACCACTCTAGCTTAGCTTCGCCTACCTTAACCGTGCTCAGAACATTTAGTTGGGCAACACTGTCTAACACAGAGCCAATTTTATAATGAAGTTTTATAATTTTACCATCTCATGTAACTGACTGAATACTGTACTGAAAGTGAACATCCCAACGGTTGTGTGTGCATATACTGGCTATTTGCCCTCGTGATGGTGTGGTTGACTGGCAGCTGCGGCTCACGGCCACTGCCCAGCCTCGTAACAGAGGGTCCTACTCTACATCACCAGACCAGGAAAACAGCAAAATTTCAAAATTCAAAGTATGGTTTTTACCAAATGCATATGGCTTCCACCCCATCATAAAGTATGTCACCCCACTGTAATCTGGGGACCATTTGTAAACGCAGCAGTTTTCAAAAGGTGCTCCATAAAGTACCACCGTTTTCACAGAGACACTAGAGAGGACCTGCCACATAACCCAATTCAACCACCTTATTCTACAAAGACTGACCCACAGCCGTGTGTACTTAGGATTCATGGCCAGGTTGTGACAGAAGTGGGAAAGAAGTCCAGGTTTCCCTGGTCCAGGGCTCTTTTCCGCATAGCTCTTAAGATGGAAGGACCGAGAGAGGTCCCTCAAGTCTCACCCAACAGACCTGACCCAAGTCCTCCTTCATTCTTCTTCCATAGAAACAAACATTTTTCGTAATTGGTCACCACACGTGCTAACGGAGCGCGAACTTAGATGGAGGGTTTGGCCAGGAGCAAATCAGGTACACTCGTGAACTCTTCCAGGGATCCAAATGCATGAGCCAAAACATATCAGGGCTTCTTTTTTTTTAATAGAAGAATGCAATAATTTTCTGAGGCACGGACAGAGCAAAAGCAGAGGTAGAGGCAAGAATGATGAAATGGAAAAGGAACTGAGCAACATTGGTTGGATGACACAGAATATGTCCATCATTGCACTCTGCAGGTCTATCACCTGTCCCACCTGTCCCCTGAGTTCCAGTAAGGCGAGAAGTAAAGGCTAGAAGCTCAAAACTTGGTGTTGGCTCATTCAGCGCCGATTTGTTATATATCTGCCCTGGCCAAGCACTGTTCTAGGCCCTTGGCAAACATCAGTAAACAAGGCAGACCAAAATCCATGCCCTCCCAGGTCTTACCTTCTGTCATCTCATTGCCTTTGTGACAGACTGTGCATAAGGAGAATCTAGGTTTGGGGCCCTCGAGCAGGTCAGGTAAGAGACAGAGTTGTTCTCACAGTTCCACAGGCTCCCAAGCACCTCTGCGTGTGCAGAGAGGTCAGGCAGGCACAGAGCTGGGTGTCCTACAGAGCAACCTTCCACAGGGCAGGGCAAGCCCTCTCTCCCGGGCTCCATCTGCAGTGGCCCTCGAAGGGTCTGGGCAGGAAGACCTGGGCAGACGCTGTGTGGTGACTGCAGCTCACCAGCACTGAGCAGGGAGGGGAACAAGCAGACTTTGGGACCCTCAGACACTCTTCCAAGGGGTGCAGTGGGGATGAAGGTTCTGTGTAAGCAGGCAAGGGCTTAGGGTTTATCATTACCACCATATTATCTATACCCACAAGCTGATAATGCCTAGAGGGACATCCAGGTTATAGTTAGAATGACTACAGTTCACTTCTGCACTCTCTTGTCACTACATAGCCATGACACTGCTGCATGGTATAAACTACAGAGCCTGAACAGCTACGTACTGTTCCATTAAGCTGACAGATGGTAAATTACATAGTCATTCCTTTATTGTTTATTCAGATTGTCTGCATTTCTTTTGAACTATTACAGATAAGGCTACAAGGAACATCCTCCAGTATGCAGTTTTATCTTTCTTAATCATTCTTTCCTCATGCATTCAACTAACACTGGTTGACTGCTTAGTGTGCAACAGGCCATGTGCTAGGTGATACAGTGAAGAGTAAAACACACAAGCCAATTACACCACTGTAACCGTCTCATCATAAGGATTGACAGGAGTACGGGCATTGAGAGCAAGGCCTGGACCAGATCTCCAAGGGGTGTGAATCCCAGTTTCATCATCTGTTAGTGGTAGAACCTTGGGCAAGCTATCCAACATTTCTCTTTCCCCCATTTCTTCACCTATAAAATGAGGATTAAAAATTGTACCCAGCTCACATGCTTGCTGTGTGGCTTGAATGAGGTCATATATTCAAAGCACTTAGAACTCAGCACATTGTAAGACTCAGCAAATGTCAGCCATTAGCATCGACTCCCGGATGAGGGTACAAAGGGAATATATAAAATGGGGAAACAAACCAGCATATTGGCAAGGATGTGCATGTCCCTACAACCAGTCAGGTGATGCAGCACACATGGCACATTATTCCCTGCTCTGCTCCCAGAATCTGATGAGGAGATGCTGAATTGCTGAGTATAACAACAGCTGAATCTTCTAGAAAGAGTTTATCAATTATTAACATCAAAAGCAGTATGTGAACATATCCAAATCCACATCCTGTCAAAACTGGATTTCGTTTTAAAATATTACTACCAGTTTAATAATTTCTAAATAACTTCTGAGCCATAATATTGTACCTGCTATCAGATTACACAATCACAGTGTTGACTTTGCATGTCTATTTATTAAAGATTTTTAACACTTTCCCTATGTATTTTTGTTATTGTTTTTATTTTCTCTTGTTTGAACTAGCTTTTTCTTTATATTTTACCTATCCCTTAGAATTTTAACAATTTAAAAAATTACTTAAACGATGGTTTTCAGGGACAATGGATTCTAAGATCTTATTTGTCCTGGTTATGAAAATAGCTTTGCAAACATATTTCCTGTTCATTTTGGTTTAGTGTGTATGGATACACATGCTTTATTCCCTCTGTATAATTGAGTTTTTAAGTTTTCTCTGTAATGTTCTGTTTCATTCCTTTAGAAGCTGCTGTCCCTCCAAGCGTCTGATACATGAGCTAGTTCACGCTAGCTCTTTAGATTATTTTCATCTCTTTCTTGCTTCATTACTTAAGTTGTTCCATCTGGAGTTTTTACCCAGTATATAAACATGGATTATCACTCATTTTGGTTCAAATTGCAATCTAAATAGCTTAATATTAGTTATTAAGTAAAACTTCCTTTCCCACTTTTTTTTTTAAAGCTAAATTATTTTGAATGGAAGTTTTCAAAAGAGGGAAGATATCCTGTGGTAGAAAAAAGAAAAAATATCATGTGGCGGTAAAAAGGGGCAGTTCAGGGTGGAATCTAGGATGGGAGGACAGGGGAGGGACGGAGGGTAAGAGAGCGGAGGCCCAGGACCAACACAAAAGCAGAGCAGCATTCCCCAAGAGACATGAAAGAAGAAACTCACTGGGTAATAAAACGAAATGGGGTCTGTAAAATTCAGTCGGATGCCAAAAGGGATAAATTCTGGGTAGACAGTGTTTGGGAACCACTACTATAAACACAAATCTGCATGGCCCGGCTACGGCTTCCTTTCATTCCCATCCTCCACGGATCATTACTTTCCCATGGCTCCCACCTAACTATGCCACCCCAGGCGAAGCCTATTTCTCCATCGTGGTCTTCTATTACTTTTCGAGAGCAGGGATCCCTTTCCGCGTTCTCCTCCTGAGAAGTGAGCTGTCACCAAGCAGCATACAGGAAGGTGACACCGGGTGCAGTGCCAGGCATCACAGTCACCATGATTAGGAAAGGATCCCGTGCAAAGAATACAGAATATCCTGCCTAGCTGCTGACGGGACACGCGTTTGAGAAAGTCAGCCTCATATCTTCATATCTGAACTGGAAAGCCCTGAGGCGGGAAAACACACTCCTAATGCCTTCTTTACATACTAAGGAGCCCAGGCAGGTTGCGGCCTTAAAACCTCCACATAAGACAGAAATGCACAGGGAAAACCAGTTTACAAGCCTTTCTACACTGGTGGGTAAACGATCCCCAACAGTGATGTGGTTCAAGCTTTCACACGTAGGCGAAAGGATATACACATAGGTGTAGATTAGATTGCCCCAATCCACCACCAAAATGGACTGAATAATCATCAGATAATTGCTGTCACAATGAGATCAGTTTCTGCTTCAGTCAGAAAAAAAAAAAAAAAGAACTGATTTTTCACTTCTTTGTGCAAACTTTTAGATTTATAGGCCTCAGTGAAGTAACTGAAGTTAGAGGTAAAAGAGGGGCTTTCTACAAACACTGAGTATTAAAAAGTTGTAAGACTGCATCACAAGTTTCAATTCTACAATGTGTTAGGTTTAAAGGTTTCTTACCGGACACGGCACCCTGTTTTTGGTTCTCGTACCCATGCACAGAGAGGGACGAGAACGTCTGGCGGGAACCAGGAGGTGGTTTATGGATATGGTCACACGCTAGGTGACAGTGAAGAGGTTCCCAAGTAGTTTCTACTGGATCATTCCTTCTGAGATCCGGGCTCCTTTAAACTAAAAGCCAAACACATCAATTTCCTGCTGAACAATTTCAGATTGTCTGTGTCCCCAACAGAAGACACCTAAACCCGATCATGGCAGGAGGGCTCTTCCTGGTCTAGCTCTCACTACATGCCCAGCCTGGTTTCCCACGGTTGTGGTCATGTTCTCCTCAGTTCCAGTCACACCAACCTCTGGTCTGCTCTGAGCACACCATGCTCGTTTCTGGACAGGCTGTCTCCTCTCCTCCTCCCAGCTCACCACCCCAACCCTACTATGTCAACTCCAGCATCTGCTTAAGCTTCACCTCGTCACTAAAGCCTTTCCTAATGACACCAGAGAGGAACTGAGAGCTCCCACTCCTGCCACGTAGTCTCAGAGCAGTGTGCTCACGTGCACAGCCAGCTCGGCGCAGACAGCACTGCATTGTGACTGAGTGCGTGTCTGACTTCCCCAAAAGGTCGTCAGCGCCTGCGAGGAGGCTTTGGGACCTTGCCTCTTTCGTCTGCCTATCCCTAGAGCTTAGCAAAACGCTAGTCACATGGTAGGCATCTAATAAGTATTTTGTGAATGAGTAAATGAACAAATGGGGCTTCTTACGAAACATTTAAAAAATTGTGGAGCCAGTTGAATGCCAAATTCTAGATTTTTGTACTTTCCTTTGTAGTTTTCCTTTCCAATTCCTTAACACTGTCTTACCTGACCCTAAATTGACGGTTCATATAATAGCAGTGATTTGCCTTTAATGAGTCTTTCTGAATTATTCAACTGAATTTCCGTTAAAGCCCTTTTGGCACTCATTTTTGACCAGTTTGTGTAATATTTAATTAAATGATGTAATTTCCAGTCAAGAACAAAAAGAACTGACCCTTGGTACCCATCCTACCCGACATGGGAGGTATAATGTGTGGGATGAACCATCAGTCAGGAATATTCAGCATGCCACGGGCATCAGTCAATGTGCTTTTAAAGAGTGGAGGGAATTGGTTAATTTGTAAAGTCAGTTACACGGAGGTTGTTTTAGAAAAGTTTCTACTCAGACAGCTTAAAATCACATGGCAGAACTTTGCAGAGTCAAATGCTAAAGCTATTCAAAGCCACGTGACTCATTACGGACCGTGAGATGAGCCAAGATGTCTTCTTCCATTTAACTTCAATAACTTAATATGTCAAGTTCAGGTTATTAAAATATGCCTATTCATTCCTCAGGGCTCCATATATACTTCCTGAATCTGGAACATTCCATTAAATCAAGACAATATGTATCAAAACTGACTTCCTGAAGATAATTCCTTTTAATCCTCAGTACTGGCCCATGAATGTGTTTCTAATTAACTCTCCTGAGATGTAGCTCAGACTTAGACACAGTTGACTTTTGAAACATCCTAGTGTATATTCTAATACTCAGTTACCACAATAAAACAATCAGAGGTCTAGATTTTGTACAGGATAAAAATCAGAGACATGGAATAAAAAGTAAATTAAAACTATCATCATTTATCAGGACTAGAAAAATTTCCAAATCCTCCTGGCAACATTCCTAAATAAACCAAGTATCATCAGGGAAACTACTTGGGCATACGAAGAAGAATTTCAGAAACTTCTCTAGTATTGCTTCTGTCTCTTTCTCCTTTCCTTTTATGGCCAGTCAGACACTGAAGTTAGGGAAACTATATAAGGATATTTTAATTCAGAATTATAATGTTCCATACAATGACTGCCACTGGTGTAAAATGAAGTATTTTCATAAACTACAATCCTTTCTCTGTAATTTTTACAAACTAAAACATTTACCAAATTGATTTCAACATGAAGTGGTATCATTTATAAAAGATTTGACCCAAACGGTAAGAAAAAGCTTATACATTACTCTTAGAGAGGTAAGTATCTACTTTTAGAGTTAATGCTCTTCTGAAAGAGTAGTTGCCACAACTGAGCTGGTCGCTTGAAAGAACTAACTGGGAATGGAGGAAGCATTTTATACTTTTTACAGCTACTAATATGTTCAATACTGTCAGAGCTTGAACCCCAGCAACTTCAAATTCATATTTTCGCAAGCCACTTGGAGCAAAGCATTTTCACTAGTTCACTTCTAAAATTCCATTTATTCTCTTCATAGAACCGATGTATTCAAGCAACTTTACCACATGATTCACATTTTCTAATCTATTATTTTTATCAGGAAAGAGATCCAACCAATTAATAATAATGACAATAATAATACTTCCTAGGTGTAATACAATCACCTTTACTATAGAGATTTTGTTTTATATAAGTTTCAAGCCTAGTGTGTGAGAAAACTCTGTGCACTGGGAGCCTAGAGACCTGAGTCGCACTCTGAATTCTGCACCCCACGGCTGAACAACCCTCAGAGATGCAGTTCAGCTCTCTAGAATCTGGGTTTCTAATTGGTAAAACAACAGATCTAACTGCTGTATCAATTTACTTCCCAGTGCTAAACTTTTATGGTCATATCATCTATTGGATATGAAAGAATACTGCTTAACATTACCCGTAAGCATCGGAGCCAAGTTTCCTCACCGTCCTGTAACACACACATCAGCTATAACCAAGTTCTGCTGACTCTCTCTCTTCGGTATCTCTGTTCATTTCTTCCTCTCCACTCCCCAAGGCCCTTGGCTATTCGATAGCCTCCTGACCTCCTATCTCCCTTCTCTCCAAAGAGTTCTTTCCATCACCAGAATGTACTTTCTGACATGTATACTCAATTACCTTACTTCCCTGCATGATTTATCTATGGCTCTCCATCACCTCCAAGACTCCAAACTCCCATTTTTCTCAGTGGAATTTGGGTAATAAGCCCGTGGGCTGCCTTGTGGTATTTGTGGTAAGATTTCAAGGCTTGGCTCGTGGTAACAGCTCATTAAATGCCGGGTGCTGCCAGTCTTATCTCCACCACGGCCTGCCTCTGGCATTCTAGACCACAAAACTGATCTACTTGTGATTCCTGGAACATAAGCACTCTCTCTCCCGAATCCATGCCAATGCACGTGTCATGCCTCTGGCTATGTTCTGGAAGAATTCCTCTTCCTTCTTCTTCAGCTACTGGGCGCCAGCACCACCCCACGTCCTCCCAGGCAGCAAGGCCTCCTTTGACTGCTCCCTGCAGGCCCGGGGGTTCCTGCCTTCTCTGCACCTAGAGAGTCCTCAGTAGGTGCCCAAAGTCAACGGTCTGAATGAACCTCAGTGGAGTCAACACTTCAGCCTTCTGACAGAGGCCAGAGGACCCAAAGATAAACTCTGAGTTTATACACAGACCAATTAAGAATATTTTTCCCAGTACAGCTTTGTATGTTCCTTTTTATTCCAAAGGACACCAAAATAAGTCATGTTCGAAGTGCAGTGACAGTGGTCAGCTAGCACTCCATGGTATTTCAGATGGCTCCCAGCACTCTTTCCACCACAGAGAGAGTAACAATCCTGGAAAGATTTAACTTCTGCTGCCTTATTCACAAGCCCCGCATTGTCTTAAACCTTTTACTATTATACCCAGAATATGTTAAAAACCGTATTTTGTCTTCTTTCCATTATTTTTAACCAACTGGGATATTCCTAATGTTAAATGATGATTTTTAAGTCTCCTAAAGCTTTCTATTTCTTAGGTCTACATCTAACATTCTCTCACTTGCTCTTTTCAAAGCCCTTTTCCTTTGCTTCTAACATATATTTGTGCCACTTCTGTCAGCTGAGAGTCTAAAGACAATAGTCTTATCTGTATCTGTCAGGTCTCTTCTGAACTCTCCTTACAAAATTCAATTAATTGCTCACTTACATTGTTCCTCTTTTAAAAAAAAGAAGTAAGAAAACTACAACAAAAATATTTCATTAATACCTCACTTTGAATTACGAAGCTTCACTGCAAGAGAAAGGATATATATATGGGGAAAAACCTCTAGTTTATTCATAATCTTCATGAGTGATTTATGATTGAATCTGTGAGCTGTTAACAAGCTGCTCAACAGCCAAGCAGAGGAAAGTAGTGAATCTTGCTTGTCAAATGTATGTGTAATCAGTATGGTCCAGATTAGGAAAGCTTAAACTTGATTCAAGGGCAAGAGCAAAATTTCTGCTTTCGTCATTAGCATAAAACCATAGGGTTCTTACTATTTAAATGGAAAATTGTCATTTTCATAGCCCAATATCCCACGGAAAAAAGGAAAAACCAGAGATTGACAGAATTTTCCAAGTAGTCATTAGATATATGATCATGCTATCCAGTCAGAATTCCTAAAGCAAACAAGAAAAATGATGGTTAAGGAAGAACTCATTTTGATTTTTACTAAGTCATTTCACCACTATCTTTCTATACACTCATTTATTATGCATGAATCTACTGACACACATACAAATGCAAACACACTACACACTCACGATTGATAAATGTCACCCTCTATTTCTAGCACCTTATATTCAACACTTCAGCTGCAAAGGGTAGATCAGAAAGACACTACTGTCTCCCTCTAAATTTCCTCTTCTGAGCCAACCGAAACATAGAAGTTACTCATGTATAGCTGTCACTCTATTCTCAAATTATGTGTCTAACAAGACATTCCTCACTGTGTTTTTCAGGCTCCTGTAAAGCTACCAAGGGACACAAGCAAGTATTCTCACTTTGACCAAGTCACTCCACTCCCATCGGAAAGAAGCAACTCCAAAGCCTTGAGGGATACAAGACAAAAAGGATTGAGTAAGAACTGTCCAGAAGTACAGAAGAGATTATTTAGTAATGAACCAAATGATTTAAAATTTCTAAAACAGATCATCAGTAAAAGCTATCAACTGTTTATTCTAAGATGCAAGTTCTTTAATATGCCCAGTATGAAGCTGTTGAAAGGTTTCCACTTACTTTGTTAATGAATTAAAATATATTAACCTTCTTCAGCTAATGCATTTAAGACATCAAAGTGATGGAAATGATAACATGCCTATTTTAAAATGCCTTCATGCCACCGCTGACATTACTTATCCATATAAAAATATACTTACTTGTTTGCAGGAGGCAAGGACAATAAGGAAATGGCTATCTGGCCTCTACATACGGGAAAGGTCCCAACAGTTGTTGGACACCTGCTCTTTTATAGGGTATTATATCCATGATCTCAGCCACCCCTTACAGCAGTCCTGGGAAAGACTTATTTTTATGCCAAGTTATAGAAGAGTTCACAGATTCTGAGACACTTAGTTTTCTTTCCAAAGCACACTGTTAATAAAGAGAAGAATCAATATTCAAAGTCCACCATGATTGTCCCAACAGATTTTAGCGAGGCCAGGAGGGGACAGAAAGGCCCAGTCATTACTGGTGTAACCGGTGGGCTCCTGCAAACACCCACAGAAGCAGCAGCTGCAGAGCAGGTGCCACTCTCTCTCCTTCTGCATCTTTAACAAAAATTACTAGTCTATCAGGGATCTTGGTGAGCCTACACAGAGAAGCTGAATCCTTCCCAACACACTACACGGTCACCCACAGGTACAGTTGGTAGGTAAAATCTACCTTCCATCCCTAACTACTGCAGTCATCAATAATGAGACAGAAGACAGAAGAGTTGCTGCTAGTCAATCACAAGGGCCAAACACCAAAGTAACAGTATGCTTATCTACAATATGTAGTTATTCGCAACAGAGCTAAAAAAAAGCCTATTCTACAGTCGGTTAACCCACTGTACTGAATTCCCATACTTTTCCATTTATTTTACTAATCATTATTAGAGGAACAGAATAAAAAGAAGATGTGGTACGTCATCTGTCAAAGCTTAAAAGCTAACTAGAGGAAACCAAACTTACACAAGCATTCAAGCTCTCGGGAGGGCCACCCAAGGACGCTGACACAATCAATCAAAATATTCCCTTGGAAGCAGCGTTGCCCTGACCACATGAATGATCCGCTCAAAAGCAATTCCAAGGCACTTGGATTCCATTAACTTCAAGTCTTGCTGTTATTCATCTATCAACAATTAAAAGGGGCCAGTCTCCTCAAGACCCTAATAAATTTTCTCTACGTGGCTACAGAAATGGAAATCGTCCACAACAGTTATTTTTACAGTTGGATTGAGTACTACAGTTCTCTGGATTGAGGACTTTCCTTAAACCTGCTAGGCCTCTCTTTTGGAATCAGTAAATGGAAATAATACACCCATTGTTCTCAGGATGCAGAGAAATCGTATGTGAAAATCCCTCAGACTCTTGCTGGGTACACAGAAGGTATTCCAACAGCCCAGCTCTGGACCAGACCTTGCCCCACTGTTCTGCTCTGGGAATTTTTCTTCTCCAATAATCCATCAAGTTATCACACAGGAAGCTAAAGAAGCCTGAACTGGACCAACCCACAGATCCAAGAGGCAGAGTCGGTGAGCAGCGCCAGCGCCTTCAACAGAAGCATGATCACTGTTATTCCTACTGTTTAAAAGTACTTGAAGAGTTGAATGATCAGGCACAAAGAGGAAGAAATAGATGAGGAACAGAAGCTCTCTCTCCAGCCATGGAACCAGTGACTTTACTGTTAAAGGTGCTGGACAGGTAGTGCTGGCGGCGGTGGCTTTTTGATAACTCAAACTCAACAGCTTGATTAAGTGGCCACTGAGCGGGCGGACCTGGGACTTGATAGCAAGCCCTCAAGGTTCAGAGGGACGACGAGCATTAATTTAGCTACAGCCTGGAGGGACCCATAGTTTTCATCAAGTGTGATAGGAAACCCTTGAGTTGCAGGGCCACAGTGGCCACAGGCTGCTCCTCTCTAAAGACTAGCAGGGCTCAGTCACAGCCAAGGGGAGGGAGCCACGCTGAGCGCAGCTGCTGCTGCTCCAGCCATAGCTCACCAGGCTGCAGCTTTGTCCCGTGCTCACAGAGGCACGCCCAGGGCCGGGATTAAGCACACCCTAAGCCCCCTGCATTCCCATCTCATTGCATCCTGTCTGGCCAGGAGACAAAGAAGCACAATAGGCATTTTCATCTCACCTTAAATGAGCTCTCCAAACAAATGTTTCCTGTCTCACTCCATGATGTGCTGGACTAAGAGCGCGCCATCAATTCTGCAGGAGAGAAGAGGCACGCTGTGCTTCCGCCATTTTGAAAATGAACAGTTTATCTTCACAGCTACCTGGCATTTAGGATGTGCTGATTTCTGGTGTGTAAAAGTTATTGCCAGGGGACCTGAATTTACATTTTAAATTCCAGGAAGCCGAACTGTCCTGGGTGATACGTGTGAATCACTGGAAAGAAAGCTTCCATCTTCTGGCTAGAAGGTGACTCCTTTGACAACCACAATGTTGATGAATCAAAGGTCCTTTATTATTCGACTTCCTTTCAATGATCTCAGAAAATGTTACTCAGGACCCCTCTAGAAACTAGCTAGGGAACACTGAGTCTCCAGGAGCTTATCTGAAATGTCCCCTCTCAATTTCTCCTCTTGGTTCATTCCAGAAAATGGTATAAAACTGGGGCATTCAGTCTTTACCATGCCCTGCAGAAGGTGCTGGGGGTCAGCGGCAGCCTTCCATAGCTGGGATAGGAAGGCTCGCCTGCCAATGCCCTGGGTTGTTCCTTCTGCATGACTACTTGTATTTTTAACTCTTAATCCCTGGATATTTGGGTTTGGCATTCTACACATCAGTCTCTATCTGAAGTTTACACAGCATCATCTACACATTCTTTCGTTAAGCAAAGGTTCGTAGTGATTGGGGAATACTGTTTTACGTGTACGTTTTTGGAGTATGGTCAGCCCAGTTACCCAGTGACTCTCACCTCCACCTTATTTGGGTGGAAACGGGGTCAGTAGGGAATGGCTCAAAAAGAATCCCTTTTGGATACTCCTCTCTGACACAATGCAAGCTGCGTTACAAGTTGCCACAAAGTTGCATCGTCCAACAGAAGGCCACTTTAGGACAACTCCAAACACAGAAATCTTACAGAAACAATCTCATCTGGCAATGCAATGAGAATCCCAAGGCAGGGTCTGAATCTGAGCTCTGCCGTTAGCTGTGACCTTCAGGCCATCCCCTTCCCTCTCTGGGCCTCAGCTTTCCGATGTGTAAAATGAAAAGGGTAAACTCAATGTTCTCTGAGTTACTCTCAGCTCTATGGGTCCTGAATTCACGTCACAAAACAAATCCCTACAAATTTCCAAGAAACAAGGACTCCTTGTGCACACAGGATTATTTGGTACAATCATCTGATCATTAGCTTTTGGCTTTTCAGAAACATTTGTAATAGCAAATAAGCCACCTTCCTTCATTACTCACTGTCCTCCCAGCTCTTCATTTCAGTACGTACATCAGCCACATGGTAATTCTCTTTGCACTAATACTGCTTTAAATAATCCCAGACAAGTCTCTGGAATCCAGTATCTTTGATGTCTGGCTTATAAATTTTTCAGCATCTGTAATTTTAAGGTTATTTTTATATTTCGAAGGCTAAGGACTTCAGAATAGAGGGAAATCACGTGTTTTCCATGCATACTTTGAATCCAAATTTAAAAATCTGCTCTGAAGTCACCCATGAAGTTACTATCCATAGTGTAGAAATTTGTCATTTGCAGAACTGTGAAGTGTTCAAATTCTTTAGAAAACCCCAAATAGTAAATTAAATGGGATCAAAGTTCTTCAGATTCTCCTAAAATTTATTACAGCTATGTGTAGGAGGAGATAATTTCTTTGTCAGACTTGAAATGGCAGCTAAATGACATAATATTTAAGGACTAGGCAATGCTATTAATTCATGATGTTTGATTCAGTTTAATTTAATGTACATAATATCAATATATATCAGTTACTTTTGTTAATGCTAATCTCTTGCCTTACAATATGTTTAAATATGTGCAGTGTTACAGCTAATTGCATTTTGATGTAATCAAATGTGTGATGTGCAGTAACCAAGCAATTAATTACCAACAGTAACCCCTGGTAATATGGACACTATTCTGATCACAAAGCATTCTAACAAACCATGCTTCATTTAACCCTCAGACCAACTCGATATGTTACTACACTTGCATAAAATCATCCTTTGGTTTAAAGTGGAAAGTGGAGCCAAAGAAGCAAAAAAGGGAACACACTGTATGTGGAAGTGACAGTAGATATTTTCAGAATCAAACATACTCAAGATACCCTAACTCCATCCACACTCATAAGGTCATTTTCCTAAAACAGGATTTATATGAAAGGGGATAACAACCTTTTAGGGTTGCAAGAGATCTTGAACATCTACTCCTTAAACTCCTCCTGGTACAGATGAAAAAATTAAGACTTACAGATGAGTCTGGTCCAGAAGGGAAGACCAGGACTAGAACTCCCAAAAGGTCTCCCACAAAATCCACAGTTGAGAGCAGCTATAGGTCACGCTGTAATTAAAAGCCTAACATGCTAAGTGGAAATCCCAATTCTTTAAAAAAAATCCACCACAACACGCCAATTCGAAATTGGGCAAAGGGCTAGACTATTTCTCCAGAGAAGACATACAAAAGGGCAAGAAGCCCATTAGAAGAGGTTCAATACCATCAGTAACCAGGGAACCACAAACCAAAAGCACAAGGAGATACTACTGCACACCCACCAGGATTGCTATTATCAAAGGAAAAAAAAGAAAGAAAGAAAAAAGGAAAGTGACACGTGTTGGTGAGGACATTAGGGCACTGCTGGTAGGACTGTGAAATGGTGCTGCCACTGTGGGAAACAGTGTGACAAGTGCTCCAAAAGGTGAACAGAATTACCATGTGATCCAGCAATTCCATTTCTGGATAAAGATCTCAAAGACATGAAAGCAGGGCCTCCAACAGCACTTGTACAGCTGTGTTCACGGCAGTCTTTTTCACAGTGGATGGAAACAACCTCAGTGTCCATCAACAGATGAATGAATAAACAAAAGGCAGCATATCCCTACAATGAAGTATTATTCAGCCTTAAAAAGGAAGGAAATTCTGACACACGTTACAGCACAGATGAATTTTGAAAACATTATGCCAAATGAAATACGCCAGACACAAAAAGACAAATGTTGTATAAATCCACTTATATGAAATACCCAAAATAGGCAAATTTAGAGAGACAGAAGTAGAACGGAGGTTATCGGGGACTAAGGGGGGAGAGGAATAGGAAACTATTGTTAAATGGGTAGAGAGTCTCTGAACAATGAAAAGCTCTGGAAACAGACAGCGGTCACAGCCGTACACCACTGTCGATGTACTCAGCGCCTCTGGAGCACACACGCAAACAGTTAACACGGTAAATGTTCTATTTTACTACAACTGAAGAAAAGGCACAACAGGAAAAAAAAATCAGCCATGTGAATTATGTGTTTGGGGTCTTATGAAGATAAGCAATAAAATACATCACCCCTATATTGATGGAATTAAGAACAGGCATTTCATTCAAGCAAAAAAGGGCCAAAGTATCAACTGTGAAAATTCCAAGTTTCCTGGGCAAGACGACCAAAACATGACGGAAAACTGCCATCAGAGGTTACGTGCAGGTGAAGGCAATGTCTGTACTCGCTCTCCAGGGCTCTTTCTCTGTCCAAAAGTGAGTACTTGAAAAGCATGATATATATACATCATTGTCCAGCTAACCTAGAGTGTTTTGGCCACAGAAGTTTTTCTTTTTTCAACAAGTGAAATAATACGTCAGACTTTTTAATGCTTGGATTGTTTTTTCTTTCAAACTTGGCAACCCGACCCTTCAAAAGGCACGTGTAAAGATGTCTGGGGTAGAAAAAGCAAACCCGTGTCCTCCCAAGGTGCTGTATTTATTTGAACCTGCGATGATGCTACTGTTTAAATAAACACACTAGGCTTTTTTTCCTTCCCAACAGCCAGAGCAAGACGCTTTGCAAACGAGTGTCCACAGTAGCAATGATTAGTGTTGAAAAGTGGTTTCTATTATACAATCACTTCTGAGATCTGCTTTTTAAAAAAATGCCTCCTGTGCTAAGCATTCTCCCATTTGTTATTTCTTATTTCAGTTTCTGAAGAATCCTCATAATAAAGGCCAATCAATCCTACTTGTTGAGTCATCCTGAGATATCCCAAACCAACTCAGTCCTTGTATCCTCCGCAATCCAACGAGATCACCCATATACACGGTCAAATGCAAACCAAGTCTACAGGAGCCAGGATTCAGTTTATTAGGGAACTCTCGTACAAGAAGGGCTCAAAGAGCCATCAGTTGGAGCCCTAGCACCATCACCAAAGGAGTACATTTGTGATAAAATGCTGGAGGTTCTACCCAGAGAATAATCTGGAGGTTGAAGAGGTGCAAATACCTCTGGAACATGTGGGTTCCAGATGTTCTCCAATGAGGAAAAAAGGCAATGCTTAGAGCAGGGCTCCTTAACTTTGGCACTGTTGACATTTTGGGCCAATAATTCTTCATTGTGGAGACTCTTCCGCACACTGTAGAATACTTAGTGGCATTTCTGGCCTCTACCCATAACATGCCAGGAGTACCTCCCCCCAAGTCTGGAAAACCAAAAAAGTTCTCCTGACACTGCCAAACGTCCCTTCTGGAAAGCCAAACTTACCCTGGTTGAGGACCACCAAACCAACTCAACTTTTCTCCTTCCCATCTGCATTATGGCTATGAACTAGGTATTTCAGAGGAACAGAGGAAACTGAGAGCACCCAGCTAAGACTATGCCTGCTGGATGGAGGTAAAATAAGAGGAAATCAGAGACAGGGACTGAGACACAGAACCCGGGTGTCAGTGGACCACACTGGGAAAAGGAAGAGGCCAGACTGAGGTGAAGGAAAAACGGTGGGCTTTTGGTGGCATCAAGAAGGCGGAGTTTCAGCTCTGCCATCTCAACTAATAAATTCCTATTGACTATTGTCCATCAATTCAGCTTTTTTACTATGTTCAAAGTGCTCTCAAGCATCATGATCAGAAGTCAAAATCTAGGTACTGTGGTAGGAAAGTTCTGGACAGAGATCATGTTATCAGGAAGTCAGGATGACAGCTGTATGATGGGTCTAGACAACGTGGTATCATTCAAGTGTATCTTAAAAGCTATCCTCAAGTTCTTTCAAAATGCTGAATATTAATCCCAAGCAGGACTTAACTAGAATAAGGATGGATCTATGCAAATGTACCTTCCCTTCCACTGCTTCTGAGAAACTACTCACATCTATGTCCGAGCACTAGTAGGCCAAGCGGATCGTCTCTGTGTATTGTTGTGCAGACTGCGGAACCGAACTTTTGTTAAGGGGTTCGGGCGACATCCCAAAGCCGAGGACGAAAGCTGCTAACAGTCATCTCACTTCCCGAAATACTGGCTGTGCGCTGCAGAAACCAGCTTGTCACGCTGGAGCAGAGGGTGAAAATTCTTTAGAGAGCTTGACACGTATCCCCTGGAATTCACGGGACATGGTGAACAAAGAGATTTTTCTGACTGTTCCCTGGAAAATTCCACAGGCAGGAGGAAGGCTAGAGGAGACTGATGTGCCGAGTAAGGAGAAAAAGCAGCCTGAACCCGGGCACTTCACACGGCAAGGATGCTGTCCTGGTGGGGCCCTGCCTACCAAGAGGCTGCCCAGAAAGGTGAAGAACCTCAGCTTTAAGAGGGACACTGAGGTGAGAAACCTGCAAAGGGTAACCATTCTGATTCCAGGGTTGCGTCTCTTCCGGCACATGGAAATCATTTCCTAATACAGTACTAGGCTCAGAGAGGAACTCAGTAACTATCACTCATTCATGACACAATGTTTCTGAAAACCACTATTATTAATAATTCCTTAGACCTTAGCTACTCAAAGGGTGACCCATGGACCAAGCAGCACCCCATCCCCCTGGGAACTTGTTAAAAATGCAGAATCTCAAGCCCCACTCCAGGATCTACTGACTCGGAACCTACATTTTACCAAGAGTCACAATGATTCTTATGAATATTAAAGGGAAATAAGCACGGGCTTAGACTACAGGTCTCCATCAGAGTTATAAGTATCACCTGCATCGTTTGCTGTCAAACTACACATAACCCCAAAGCACACCCAGAATTCTGATTCAGGAAGCCAGGGTGTGGCCTGGGCATCTGTACCTTTTAAGTAATCCACGGGGCATTCTGTTGTATCACCAGGACTGAGACCACTGATTTAGTGACCATTGGGCTGGTGAGGGCAGGTATTAGAAGCCAAGTTTCGGCAAGAGTGCCTACAGACCATCCTACCATCAACTTTTTAACACAGGTGAACCCACTTCTCCTTCCAGATGTTTAAGTCACTGCCAACCTCCAGCAAAACACACTATTGGCTACAAATCTTCTGCAAGCCATGAGGACACCCATTCAAAATGATCAAAAATGGCACACCCAGTGGGGACAGGCAAAGCAAAACAGGTTGAAAAGAATCCCAGAGGCCTCCAACTTGAGCCCTGTCCACAGCTGCCTGGGATATGTCAGTATGACTTAGCGCTGACTTCTCATAAAGGCTTGTTATTTGTGAATGAAGATGAAAGGAACCATTCACCAGCCACCACCAAATGTTAGGTTTTCTTGTCTAGATTTTGTCTTGAGGGAAGAGAGAACAGGACCTGATTTAAATCAGACCCTGCCTTCGCCGCGGTGATTGCTGCATACCCAAATACCCAAATTCAGCCACCGCTGGAGCAGATCACATTTCATACAGACCAGCTAAAAGAGAGCCCCAACTCTTGAATCTCAACCCAATTTCTAGGATACACTATTAGGCAAATTGGGCATGATTAGTCCCTGGTGCTGGATGTTTCTAAGAGTTAATTTCCTTAAGTGAGAACTCTCTGAATTCTAAAGTTTTCAAGTAGCTGCCAGGTAAAAGAAGAAATACTTCTGGCAGAAAATGGCCTATAATATGATGAAGTCTGACAGAAGGGAAATGATAATTACTGTATGAACAGCACAGTCAGGAGCCTTTTACCAAATAAGGTTATGATTTCTGCAGTGAGTGTATTTCAATAAAAGGATATTTTCAGCCTGAAGACCTTAGCCTCTTTTTCAAAAACGGTGTAACAGGGTAAATTTTGTTGAATATGAATGCATCTATTTATCAAGTACACAACTTCGCATGAATGTCGTTTATTTTTTTCTTTCCATACAACAGGATGGTTTTCTGGGCACATTTTGGGACTTTCAGATGTTTCTAATTACCCTCTGTGTACACCCAATAAAACAGCTGGCTCAAGATGTTACTAATACCACAAGAAGGCCCAAAGGGCTCATAAATCACCCTTCCCATAGGGACAATGCAGTGGCAGAAAGTGACATATTTTAATCTTGCTAAACAGACTTAAGAATGTTCTAGTATACTTTCTGAATCTGCCAAAGGGCAGTGGTCTGTTTTCCACACTGCAAAAGATTTTAATGTCAAGTTTCCCTTTTACCTTTTCTAGGGAAAAACTGATGAAAATTAGGCTGAGTTATTGTATTAGGAAAGCTTAGATAGTCCCCAAAATCCAGAACAAGTTTTCATGAAATCTGATGGGCATCTGAAGTTTGGTCTCAGAGTGAAGAAATCTCTCATTACTGCATAAGGTTGTTTCTTTTTTCCAGCAAATCTTACAAAAAGCTAGCACTGCATTCATGCCAGTTTTTTGGGTTTTTTTTTTTTTTAGTAATTGTTGCATGAGTCTAAATTCAAGGTGGTGGAGTCAAGCAGTAAACCATTCCTTAAACCTATATATACCCTTCAACTAAACAGAAAATCAAGTTTTAATAAGTCTGCATCAATGACAATATTACATTACAGCACTGGCAATGGAAGGGCATCTGCCTCTTCTCATTTCTTTGTGATAAAACTTTAGGGAATGAATTGCAAACAAACTTCCTCACTAACTGTATCCTTCCCCATTTGGTAGCTATTTTATTTTCCCAGCCCAAAGAGGACTGTGTGGCTGCAGAACAAAACATTTTCACATCATCTGTGATGTTAGTTCCAGGACGTTTTCCCAACAATACACACATTCATTACTCCTCCTCCACGTGGAAAAAGCATATACACCTTGATATTAAAAGCTGATACAAATGTTTGACTTTCTGACTATAGATGCAAAATTGAGCCCAACCCCTATGCCAATAAATGCCACAGGTATAAACTGTATCACATAAATGTGGTTTCAGTATCTATTTTAAGTTCGGCAGCATCTTTAAACTTAATCTAACCTAGGAGTCCAGAGATAAACTTTCACAAATGACAGCCAAGTGAATAGCACCAAGTAGAATCAAAGTTATAACCGCCCATCACTGGGGATGCCCCATCTAGTCAAGATGATTGCTTTTCCTCCTGACCACAGCTTTTGGTTCCAAAATGTGCTACATTGTTTAAACACTCTCACCCTTGCCAGCAGACTTGGCAACATGCAAGAGCTTCCTGGGTAAGCAAGTCAACCCCTCAAAGCGGTGGTGTGTGATCCACAGCAGACGGGAGCACGGCACTAGTACGTTGTCCCTGCCACGTGATGATGATGATACCTGACAATACTTCGTGGGCAGTCTAACCGTAAGCGAAGAGCCTTCTGTGCACTAGGCGCAGAGCACCAACATGAAGGAGTAAAAGAGACATCCTCCTGTCTTTCTTGATGCTACTGTACTATCAAGATCAGTAAACGAAGGTAGCATACCCTATCCAAGCTCCAGGTGATGTAAGCGCTCTCCCGGGTTCACAGGAGGTAGGGTTTGCTAATTAAGAGAAGGATTTGTTATCTTCAGAAGGAGAGAAACTTTCAAGGCAATCCAAGGAACCCACGTGCACCTCCAGCCTGCTCCTCATGAGCCTCAGAACAGCTCTGCAAGGAAGGCCAAGGTATTATCGGATTCATTTTATCTGCGTGGAATCAAAGAGGTTAAAGCACCAGCCCACGGTCCTAGGACCAGCCACTAGTACACCTGAGCCAGATCACCGAGTGTCGGTTAACATGGACGTGACCAGAGGTGAAAATGGAGGGGCGGAGAAGCACAGGCAGAAGCATGTGAAATGGAACTTGAGGTTGTTCCTTCAAAGACTGTGAGTATTTAGATAGATGCAGGAACAGGGAGCAGAAATTCCATACAGTGGGAAACTGTACTAAAGGTATGGAAATCTAACTGCACTTTGCCCTGAGGAGAAAGTACACTGCAGGCAGTGTTAAAAATGGAAAACCCAAACTCCAAGCAAAGTGTTACACAGGTGCCCTTTTTTCATGCATCTTGCAGACACTGGAATGTGTTCTTTCCTATGACCCCAAACCCTCTAGAGACTTCTCAGATGATTATTCTACTCCTGTGATTTCAGTTGCCTGAGAATTCACGACGAAGCTGTTCTGGGCAGGGCTGTATGTAACACCCTTACACGGGCACCTGCACAGACAATATGGTTTTGTCAACCAGAATTCACTAAGCATCTCTACAGTGAGGCACTGCACTGGCCTGGGGACACCAATGTGATGTAGACAGGGCCCTGTTCCTAAACAGTTCAGAGCTCAGTGGAAGAAACAGGCATGGCAACAAACGAGGGGAGTGAGGCTCTGCCGCCTGAGTGGTGCTTGGATGACTCACAAAAGCAGTAGATGACGCCCAGGCAGATGGGGTGGGGGTGGGGGCCTCCACCTCCAGGCAAAGGCGGCAGTGTGGACAGAGGCACAGAGGGCTTGGAGCACTGGGGGTCCTCGGTTCCTCTGGAGGCTCAGTTTGGCAGAAACAGAAAGGGGGCATAGCCAGTGAGCCAGGAGGCAGCTGACCCTGGAGGGCCCCACGTGCTATGCTAAGCAGTTTGGAGTTTTCCAAAGATCATTCCACATGCTCAAGCTGACAGACTAGGGAAGAACACACATTTTGGGACACTGTGTTGCAGACACCAAGGAATTTTGAAAGGTCATTTATCCTAGGCTAGCCTTGCACGACTCCTTTAAAAAGTCCCTTCCCTCACCCCTTCATGATACAGGCCAGGCACGGCTTAAAAGGAGCAATCAATCACACATGCCTTTCTCACGGAGTTATTAGCAAACTGCTGAACCCTCTTTCACCTAAGGTTTTTTTAAAGCTGTCCTAACTCCAGACATACTTTCTCATACTGCCCACTCTGACGCCTCTCACTTTCTCAGCTTCAAGAATCTTCACCTTCAATCAAACAGCATCTCATTTTCTCCTGATTTGGACTTTTAGGGTCAACCTATTGCCCCTCCTTGGTCCAACCGACACCCAGAACCATCTTTCCATGCAGCCCCCTCCACCTGCTACCCTCCCCCTAACGTGAACACGTGCATGTGCGTGCGCGCGCACATATGCACACACCTACCCTTGTAACCAAGCTCCGTGCCAGAAATCCTGCGACTAGACTTACACAAAATAATGTTGGAGAAAGAAGTGACACAGCTTTTTCTAGTAATTTTTGTCTGTATCTAAGATCTTTTTTTTTTAATGGAGGTAAATCGTGCACGGTAACCATGAGCTCTACCACTGAGCTATTACCCTCCCCCTAAGATCTTATCCTTTTTTATTATAAACAACAAAAATTCCTTCTGCAATCATGCCAGGACCATTTTTTTCCACCCAGGGGACAAGACTTGCTTAACCTGTATCCTCTGTGTGTGCCTGATACAACACACATCGCTAAAATCCAACCCAGGATGACATATAGGAAAAGTTTGAATGAATGCTTCTGACACCGACCTTGAGAGATGCTCTACAGTTTAACAAACACAGTGACACAGTTAGATTATTAAGTTTGAGATGCTCCCTCCCAGAGCTTGCTACTTATTTCAAGTCTCTAAAACAGCATCTCACCAGAGAGCCCATCCTGACATGTCCTAAGTAGCGATCCATTCATCCCACCAACACTCCCCACTCTCTGTCCCCCTCTCAACGACTTATTTCTTCATCGCATCTGTCACTACCCGACAGTCTGGCATATCTAATGTTTCCGACAGTGTACTTTTTGATAAGTAGGCATTTGAAAATAGTGTACACATTTTTTAGTTTTTTCTATTTTGGCAAAATACCTATGAGGTCAAATCTACTACCTTAACCACTTCTAAGTGTAGAGTTTAGTAGTGTTAAGTACATTCATATCCCTATAAAACATTATCGTCAAACCTGAAACCCTGTACCCATTAAACAACTCCCTATTTCCCTCCTTCCACCAACACCAGCAACCACCCATCTCTTTCTCCAAGAATCTGACTATTCTAGGAATCTCCTAAGAGGAATCACAGTATCTGTCTCCTTGTGACTGGCTTGTTTCACTTAGCATAATACTCTCAAGGTTCACACACTGTATAGCCTCGTATTTTTAATGTAGCAGAAGGGCAAGGACTTTGTCTATTTTGTTTAGTGCTATATATTCCTAATCCCTAAACCAATCCCTGGCACACAGTAGGTGCTCAGTAAGTTTATGTTAGATGAATGAACGTTCCCAACGCCAGCCTTTTAAAGGCGCTTCGCAGCTTACACAAAGGACATGCTCTGCATTATGACACTCACTCAGTATTAGAAAACACTGGTAAGACTGAATGTATCTGGGAGTGGCTGGACAAGCTCATGAGCATTCTAAGTTGCTCAAATGAAAAGCAACCACTTTCTTTTAGTATTGGATGGCTCATCTTCAAAAGACAAAGCCTGTACAAGGCGTTAAGGGAGAAATACATGCATCAGTTCAAAGAGAACATGTTGCCTCTCACCAGTTTCTGGATGTGCTGGATAAACATCAAGGGATCCAAACAATGACAGGAGGGTGAAAGACAGTGTCAGAAGGAAGTTGCCAGAAAAAAGACGCACTGAGACTCCTGAGCAGTGATGTCAGTTTATTTAATGCCTCACTGAGAGTGAAGTTTCTTCCCTCCCTATGAGGAGAACCCACATAATGAGTGCAGCAACCTGGACGGCTTCCACCCGCCTCACAACTCTGTCGTCAATTGTTCTGTGACACACACAGCAAGATTCCCAGAGCAGAGCAGCGAGCCAGCCTCACAACAGGTGAAGGCGGCCAGAGGCTGTCATCATCGCCACGGCTGTTCAGAGGCCCATTTACACTAGTAGGTCACTAGTCTCCTACCTAAAAAACTGAGATGCTGTCCCTCTTCTCCTTTCCAAAATGATAAATAGCAATGACTCCCTTTCCAGAGAACTTTAGTAAGTTCTAAAAGGGTAAAATCCAAATTCCTAGGCTTGAAACTCAAGGTGCTCCACAGCCATGCCCCAGCCTACCTCCGCAGGCTCGTCATCCAGCATGACCATCCTTCATGCTTTCCACATTTAAATCCTACTCTCAATGTCCACAAACCCCCTGGGCCTTCTTGTCTCCATGCCTCGTTCTAACAGGTAAATTCCCTCTGCTATTAACTTTACCTCACCCTTCCCTCTACATGTCTCACCCGTCTTTATTTTGGGACTTGTCACTGTTTCAAGATGCATCACCCCCATCGGTCTACAATCAGGCAACGTGCGTTTACCCAGCTCCGACGATGAGCCAACATATTTAGCAGCTGGGAGAACATGAGGAATTGAACAGGGAAGTCTCAGGCTAGCTCCTCTCTCAAAGAATTCCTCCTCAGCCACAAGTGGCGACCCTGGGACCCTGCTATGAACGGGGGGTATTCCTGTGCACCCCTCACCTCTTCCTCAAAGCATAAGGCAGCTTTATGTTTTTCTTGTCCTGGAAAATTCAGTGCAGTGTTGTCTACATGGTCACTTCATACATGGTCACAGGAGGCATCACAGGAGGACAAGAGGTGTTTGGACTCTGGGATGACAAAACCTGACTTGAAGTCAACTATGATCAAACCACTGAAGCCTTGGTACTCACATCTTAAAACATGACTATTACTCACTTATCTCTCTCAGGGGAGGCAAGCACCACATAAAATAACATACAGGACCTTAGTTTTTAAACTATCAAATACTTTTGTAGTAAGCATTCAGGTGGTGCTAAATGGAACACAAGCCCCTCAGAACTCCTCAGAGAGAGCAGCATACAACCCAAGAGTGTTAGCTTAGCAGTCACGACTGCCTTTCCAGCTCTCTCCACAAGTAAGTTATGCCAAGCAACAGTATTATTTTATTTGAAATACTCTAGTTGTGACAACATAGAATTCCTATGTTCTTCTTATTAGAGGAACTTGTAACTCTATAAACAGCTTGAATGTCCCAGAAGGTCATCTTCATTATATCCCCATGAAATGTTAAGAATCCATTAAAACAACAATAGTTAACCTGCCGGCCCACCCAGCTAGGGACATGTTTCCATTTTTTAAAAAAGACAAAGGAAGGGGAGTGCAAGGAGGCAAAAGTCACAATGCCACCCCAAAGTCACTGTAACTAGAATCTGCTTTACAGAAAATTCCTCTTAATCTAAATATCCTGTTACATCAGGTCAATCTCACACTCATAAAAAATGAGTTTATCCTAGACTCTCAGAGTACTTCCTGAGGTATCATTCATTCAGGCCTCACTTCTAGAGTCACATCAAGTAGAAGTTATAATTCTGCTTTCTCCCACTGAATACTCAGGAAAAGAGACTGTACGATAATCACCACAAGAAATGCACCTGTCTTCTCACATCTGAACAGCCCACGCTCAAAGTCACCATGGACCAGAAAGATAACACAAAAGTAGCACAAAAGGAAGGAAGGGACCAAGGTCACCCCTGTGCCTGCTACAGAACAGCCCTATAACCACCTGCCTGGTGTGGACGAGCGACCTGGACCTGGAGAGGACGGAGAGCAAGATGAGCATAACCAAGGGCTAGGAGGAAACCAGGATGCGAAGCCAGGGCTGCTCGATTCCCAGCTGCTTATTCTGCTATTCCCTCCAGCCATCCCACAAAACCCAACTCCCTCGGGTCCTTGCTTCGCTGGCACCTCCTGCACATCACCGTCGGATCCCAGAGAGTTAGAGAGGACACAAGGAGACCTGGGCTCTAGTCCCAGCTAACTGCCTTGCTGTGTAATGAAGGCAAACCCACTTAAGCCTGTGTCCCTCAGTTCCCCTGTCTAAAAAAATTGTCACAATAATATCTGTTCTCCTTCCTCCAAAAAAAAAAGGGGGACATCACCATGGAAATGTTAAAAATTATTCTTGCTGTTCTGATCATCAAAGTGGATTATTTAATGAAGGTGCCTTAACTATGAAATCCACAGGGCTTTCCTGTATTATTTTGACTCCGTGGGGCTGGGGTCAGCAAACTCGGCACTGGAGTCAAATTCAGCCCATTGAGTGTTTCTGTAATGCACCACACCCACTCCCCTACACACCGTCTGCGGCTGTTGTCACGACACCACATAGGGTTGAGTGCCTGTGACACACACTGTATGGGTTGCAAAGTCTAAAATATTAACTATCTGGTCCTTTAAAGCTTGCCAGTCCCCACTTTTTAGTAACCTTAAAAATCAGAGGCCAAAGAGTTGCTGACAAATTACAATACATTTTGAATTTTCTCAAACTACAATTTTCCATATGATGTATCTTATTTGTCAAAAGATTTAACACACTGTCAACAAATATACACATAGAGAATACCAATTAAGAAACCACTTCCTTTAAGTAATAAAATTACATTAAACTGGTAAATCCCAAGAAGATATCTTATATACCTAAAAAATGAATTCCTGAAATTCTCTGTATTTCTAGAGAATCACAATGTCTGAAGTGGACAAAATTATCATCTTCAATAAAATGATGATTAAAACTTGTCCCTCAGATTATCCAATAGTTTAATTAAAATAAAGAAAAGAAATAGCTCGGGATGTAAGTGAAATATTTCCCATGATTTCCAATGTAAAACAATTCAATACGATGCCTTCTCCCTTTATATTCTTATTATTATTTAATTAAACGACATGGACAACCCTTTTGTGACAGAGTTGAGTTTCGATTTTGAAATATTTTGGTAAATAATTTTGCTCTGTTTTGTACTTTAAATATGCTATGTGTATCCTGTTCCTACACATCTGCTTAAACGCCAGAGAGGAAAGTGTGCAGCGTGTTTTAACAAGTAGACTTCCTCTGCTTCTCAAATCCTTCAAATATTTAGTTTCAAAGCGAATACACTGTAAGCCAAAAAATTACCACCCATCCCCATTACTCTGTCATTCCTACTGTAAAGATTTATGAGAAATGCCAAAAGAAAGAGGAACAGACGTGATCGATGATGATGGAGGAAGAAAAGCAACAAGAGTAAGGAAGGCAATCGAGAAAAGTTAAAAATGAGAAAAAGCCTTTAAGCCCATAATAACCTAATTGGGAATTACTTTTCCCCTTCCTTGTCTATAGCCCTCCAAAAAAGCCAAGAAACAATTTCACTTATTACTGACAAAAATTCCTTAGATTTTAGGGATGAGCTGAATTTGAGAGGTCACGAGATATAAGCCATTTATTTTATGGATGAGAAAATACTAAGGTCCAGAAATATCAACTGTCACACCCTGTGGATTAGTTAGTTAAGCGGTGGGACCAAGACCGGAATCTAGTTTCCTGATCATCAGTTTAACACACTTCCCATTAGATTCAGCTCTCTGCCCTGCTCAAGCCTGACGGCACCTAATGGCTGAATTCTTTTAAAAAATATGCCCAAAGTCCCCGATCATAGCCAGGAAATCAACAATACCCTTTTAAGTAGTACCCATGGGCACAAGTTATTTTTTTTCCCAAGCATAGACTATTAAGGATAGTTCTTCGACCTCAAAAGGAACAGGAATTATAATAAAGCAGTACAATAATCAGAGAGCTAATAAGAACTTCATGCTGCCTCCTTGTATTTTGTCTTGATGGAAATCAGTTTGAAACAGACACCCCTCGCCTCAGACACATGCTCCCAAGACTAAACAGCAATATTCCATAAAAAGACCAGATCTAGCCAGTGTTATTATCTGTCTGACATTTGGGTTATTCTTGTGAGCAACTCATAAAGTAACGTGGGTGTCTGTGATTATTTGAGTACACATGGCAAACCATAATTGGTCAAAAAATAATAAAAGACATTTTTCCGTGACAAAAATACCGTATTGCATGACAACATGGCAGTGTGACAGCATTCAGTGGACCGCAGTACTTTCTCCATTTACAAAGAAGTTAAAAAGAAACAGGGCTTTTTAAAAGTAAAAAGGCTTTTTGCAGTAACTACCATAGTTCATATTTAAGTTATGAAAGATTAAAAGCTTTTAAGTGCTGACAATAATCCACTAGCATATCCTCCCCGACATTCATGTCACATATCAACTTATAATTCAGTTTTTCGATACACGGCAGAAACGTGGCAAAAGATGTCAGTCTGTATCCCTTTCTATATCTAAAATACAGATTCTGACAATTTTTAGAAATCTTTTAGGATCTGGCTATTTGTGAAATAAAAGTTTAAATTTAATCACCACCATCCAAAGTTGCTAACACGAGTCAAATCTAACATAAATTCTACTTATCAATGAGCAGATAAAATCTGAAGCTGGTCAGTGCAAGCTGTGCATTAGGGCTCTGATTTAAAGCCTGTTCCCTTCTGTCCTACTGACGTCTCCCCGTCACCACAAGGCTGTGCACATGATAAGCAATAAGGGGCAATGTGCTACTTGCCATTTTTCTCAGAAAACAAAAATCAAGTTAAAAATCATTCCAAAAGCAATGGAAAGGATCTCATGAGAGCAGCGTACTCGTACTCCTAGACAGAAGCCCATTCAAGCCGAGAGCAGTGTGAATGGAGGGGTGGGCTCTAAATGCTACGATCTCATAAAACTCTATTCGGTACAGACAGTTAGGGACCGTGGAGGAACTCACCCACTCGGAAGTTCGTGGCTGTCAGGGTGTCGGCAGCGTGACCATTCTCACTAATGAGAGTGGTGGTGTTCCCCTTCTCACAGCTGTTCTGACAGCTGCCTTTGGTGCAGGTCACCTTACAGATGCTCGGAGTGAAGACCACCTTGATGCGGCCAGTGTGGTTACTCACTAGGAGCGGAGGCAGGGAGAAAAAGAACAACAAACACATCAGCTTAGTATCCATGAACTCGCCTTGGAAGGTTTAAGAAAAAAAAAAAAAAGGAAAAAGAGAAAGGAAAGGAGGGAGAGGGGGAAAGAGAGAGCCCACAGCCCGACAGGTTTAAGGCAAGAGGGAAGCCTTCAGTGCTCGCTGCTCTGTATCCAGTGGTGTCTCTGAAACAGGAGTAGGAAGCTTAGCAAACAGAACTCTGGGATGCACTCCAAAACCACATTTGAAGTCGAGTCACTGGAGTGGGATTACTAACCACAATGCTGCACTTTATTCACGGGCAGACAAAGAGCAGGACGGAGGGCACGACAGATGAGAGCGCCAGCCCTGACAGGCAGATGTAATGCACAGAGGTTGGCCGTGCACCTAGCGGTGAATAAACTCTTGTGTCCTCGACTTGCATACTTTCCCTGTTCTTCCACTTATTAAGTCACTATTTGCAGCCCGACCCCTGGAAATGTTTTAGGCATGCGGCATGTCTGAAAACATCTGTCTCAAATCTCCTGGCACTCCCAGCTAAAGTGATCAAATCCTGTGACGCAGCTGCGGGAGCCCATTCCTTTTTCACAACTCTGGGGCACACTTTCTCCACATTAAATTTCTGCCACCTTTATTTTGTTTTACTGTGAACAGGGTCTGTCTAAGAAAAAGGGAGGTCAGGTCCCAGGACTAAAGGGTAGCCACCATTCCAGTGCCATCCTGGAGCTCTCCCTGCGGCTCGTCACCAGCCCCAGACACAGGTATTTCTTCCATCCACACGGCCCTCTTTAAAAACCAGGGGCTATCACCTGCTGCACAGCAGGGGCAGCACCTTATCACAAAATGGGCAAGCATCTCCAAGACAGATTCTGGGTGGTAATCCTGGCTCAACCATCGTGTGACTTGGACCTGTGTTTTCACCTTTCCTCCAAAAGCGGAGAAAATCAGAGCTGATGTTTTTCCAGCCAGTTTTAACTTTCAGCATCTCTCAGGGGTCAGCAAGCTATGGCCCCAGGACCACATCTGGCCCACTGCCTGTTTTTTTAAAATAAAGTTTTATTGAGACACAGCCACACACGTTGTCTATGACTGCTTCTGTGCGATGACAACAGAGCTGCACAGAGAAGGGATGGCCTCACCCAGAACTGCCACTTGGGGCCAGGCCCCAGTATCAACTCTGGCAAAGTGTGAGACAGAAGCCCTATTTTGACATCCATTTGTGAAGTGCCCCCAGCCAGGTCCTTCGGCTTCCCAGGAGCCCAGGCAGAAAGCAAAGACGGCAGCGGAGCAGAGAGAGCGGAAGAGAGATGATTCATCTCTGAAGCGTCAAGGCTGGTAGGAAGCAGCGCCCTTCCTGCTGCCGCCGCGTTACTGCAGTGGCCAAAGGAAAGCTGGCCTTCGGGCCAGCCTGTCCTCCTCCGTCCCCTGCCCAACAGAAGAGATTCTCCCCCTGCCCGCTGCTTTGGTTTGACCAGCAGTGTATTTTCAGAAAATTGTCCCAGAAACCTCTGTAGACCCTCAATAAAATCAATTGTGGTCAAATCTGAGCTTGGAAACAAAAACCTTAACCAAAGGAGCCATTAGAATTTCGAGGTTGGAATAGGGCTTCAAAGGTTCTCTGACACAACTTTTATTTGAATGCCTCTAGTAACAGGGAGCTCGTTACCTATTAAGATGGCACGTTCTAGTTAAGGGCAGTTCCTAAGAAGTGCTCATCTTCCCTAAGCTGCAGTAGGTCCTCACAGTCAGCTGCGCCCGTTAATCCCAGTTCAGCTCCCCACAGTTTCACAATCTAATGCCTCTTCCACACGAGAGCCTTTCAGCTCCTCAAAGACACTGCCACCGAAGCCCAGGAAGCTGAAGTTAGAAGGGACGAGAAGAGATCTGCTTGGGTTGGCCCTCCACTGAAAAGAAGACAATTCTTCTGGAGGAAAAATGCCCTCAGCTCTTGTCAAATGTTTTTCCAAGGCTGTTTCTCATTCACCAGTGGTTCTAACACAGAGATCAGGACACACAGTCTGAGGTGGGAAGACAACTTAGTGGCCAACCACGTCTTCCGGCACCTTGCAAGATGGCGTTCCAGGAACTTTTCCTACTGAAAGCCAAACAGTAAATATTTTCGAGCTGTAGGCCTAAAGGATTCTGCTGCAACTATTCAACTCTACTGCAGTGACAGGAAAGCAGACTGTCAAAAAACAGTAAAGTCAGTGAATGAGTGTGGCTATATTCCAATAAAACTTTATTTAAAAAAAAATTTTTTTCAAACCAGTGCTTTTAATGCTTTGGGGACATTTAAAATTTTTCTGGGACTGTACCTCAGAAATACTAAAAACTACAAAAGAATGCTGATTCTACAATCAGACAAAATTTACCAAGCTTGTTTGTTACTGTTCTTTTTTTTTTTTTAACAGTAACAAAAAATTAGCTGACTCTAAGTTGTTAGATCAAGCTTACAAATATCCTGAGAATACTTTGTGTGTGTAAGTGTGTGGAGCCCAAGGGAAAAAAAAGAGACAACATCATCCCACTTCAAAAGAATCTAAACTTCTATTTTTTCTGGCTCTTGGTACAATAATGAAGTTGGAAATCGGGTGCCAACTATTTTGTCTTCTCTGGCATTAGCTCGTGGTACCAGCAGCTGCCATGCAGATGCTCAAACCGTCACCTAAATTATGCTCACTTAGGTGAACGGAGACATCCAAAGAAAGCAAGCACTTAATCATTATTCCCGTTTCAACTCCCAGCTACAGTAGTCACTTTATAGGCACTTGAGAGTCTCCGGGCCTATTGTTTTTAAAACCTTAGCATGTTTCTTTGCCAGAGAAATTCTTTTTGGCCTGGAATCATCTGGATTTTCAAATGGCACAGACAATTTCATATGACTTAATTCTAATTTTTATAATGTTCACATCTTCTTGGAAGCAAAAGGTAACATTTTATTTCGTATGTCCCCCCTTGTGTTTTACAAGCATTCTGCTTCAAAGTAATCTAATTCTAAAACAGACACTTGTATTCTCAGAGGGTCGTCTTGTGTCTACAGGAAGCACCTATTTCCTCATTACAATTAATTGTAGTTTCCCATGTCAATCTCAGAATCAGTACTGAAAAACTCAACTGTTTGACACTGGATTGTCGTGCACAGCTCTAAGAGGACCTCCATAAACAGTAAGTGCATTAGAAAATATTCTCTCCTATGTCCACTCCTTTAAAATTATTCCCACATACCTAGGGTGTCATTTAAAAAGTTTAAGTTGTGAGGAGGGTGGCAAGGGACAGACTGGGAGTTCAAAATATGTAGATACTGACAGGCATAGGTAGAATAGGTAAACAAGATTATACCGTATAGCACAGGGATTTGACAACATTGTAAAATCACTATAATTCAATAAAAAAAGTTAAAAATAAAAAATTTTAAAGTTTAAGTTGTAACTAACTATACTTTTTAAAAAAGAAGAAAATAAATAAGTATAAAAAATAAAAAGATTACGTTTTTAAGTACACCAAGATACACTGCTGAGTTTCAACTTCTTCACGCGTGACAAACTAAAGACAGTACTACTCATCTCTCAAGAGTTCAGTGGGAATTCAGTAACAGTGGCCTATCCCCAGGGTCCATTTGGTCTTTAAGGGGCATCTTCCTCAAATGCCTTGAATGAATTAATACCCAAGGACCCCTAGTGCCTTGCATAAAGTAGGCAACCCAATAAATGTGGAACAAAGTGACTCGAAGGATGGCTATACTACCCCACAGAGATCAGGAACGCACAGGATGCTGGAGGTCATTCTGGTCGAACAGCCTGGTTTCACCAGTCTAGAAAGTCACACCCATGGGTCAAATCAGAGGAAGAAGGTCATCCCTGGCTGATGAAGAATTACGAGTCTTGAGAAGCCAAAGTCAGACCTGTCAGGAGTTCACAGGGTAATTGTTCGTATAGCTTTCATGCTAGGTCCCTCTGACCAAAACATGTAATTTTTACATCTCTGTAGGTCAATCAGCCCCAAAAATCTTAAGCAAGCACTTTCAAATTTGGGTTTTAGAGTCCTTGGCTAGAAACAGATTGCCTGGAGCAACACAGCACCTCCACTGGGCCTCCTTGTCAGTCAAGACACTTACGAGTCAACATCCTGTCTGCAGCTTCTGCCAGACCCTGCGTGCACACATACCTCTGGGATGAGGTGCTGGCACGTGGGCTACAACAAACCACAGATGTTCAGAGCGGATGGCAAACGGGATGGAGGTGAAGCCGATACCTTCCCTAAGATACGCTTTCATTTCTGCTTCCCCATCATTCATGACAGAGCACCATTCAGAAATGTAAACACTGTCCTTGACAAATGGACTTCAGTCGAGAAAAGAGCACAGCTGTCATCTTTCAGTCATTGAACTCGGATGGGACCAAAAGCAAAGGCAGCCAAAGAAGTAAATATAACAAGTTCAAGACTCATATCAGAGGTCATGAACAAAGAGTCTCTCCTCCGCACTCATCCAGAACGCTGCGACAGCCCAAGAGCGGTCATCCAGCTTCAACAAGGGGGGCCGATGAGCACAGGCACTGTCCTCAGGGAAGGAGACAGAAGCAACCTCTCTGTGGCTCAAAGCCACCACCCTGCCCTGTTGACTGGGGCCTGTTTAATGAGCCTTTGGAGCTCAAACAGTACACAGGTCACGTGGACGAGAAACTGAGCTAACAGCTCATTCTTCCACTCTGCGGTCCACTGCTTGCCCGAAGGCCAAGAATTCTTTGAAGGACAAATTGTAGAAGGATGAAATAATGCCTAGGATGACAGGACTTGACTGTTCAGCTCTCCAGGCTTGCCTGATTCCTCCTGGACTATTAAAATAATGCCCATTGAATACTCTGTTCCTCCAGAAAGGAGCTATGTAAATAGAAATCAGTATCAAATCTATTACTTCATCAGATTCCCCCCGGTCATGGAAAATTCTCCAAGAGGAAAACTCAGAGATCTCCAGTTCTGCTGTGGGTACATCCTCAGATAAGAATCTAGGCTTACATTCCAGCACCATCTCTAGAGTTTTTCCACAAAGAACTAAGTGAAGAGAAAAGAGAAACAGTTGCTACACGGGTGATACAATTTAAAAGGGGGGAAAAAAAAGAAATCGTCTGAGCTTCCTCCTCCTTTCAATTCTCCCGAAACAGTCACTGAAGGAAACCATATCAGTTATTCATTTCCCCCAAATACATACAGGATTTCCTTCCATTTTCTTACATGTAAGGAGACAGACCTTTAGAGAGGCAAAGGAGGAGAGTATATTAAATCATCTAATACAAGAATAAAGTTCTGGATATAATCTGAGTTCCTTGAAGAATCACTTATTTCTCATCAAAAAGCAGGCACTAAACATTTGCCATGTGTAAAAATGTAAACACTGTCCCCCAAATACTTTTTTGGCAGAAATGCAGCAGCTGGCTAGTTACACACACTCAAGTATGGCTTCACTTTTTATTTCACAGTGAAGAGGCTCTGCAGACACGGGCCCACCTACCGAGCTGGACCCAGGGCTGTCCCGCCTGCCTCCCAATGGACGGGTGGTCCCACCTGAGGCCAGTCCCTCCACAGCAATGGATCCCCTTTCTCCCTTGCCCAAAGACTTATTCCCCATTCATTCCCATTGCCGTGCAAACACACTGTCCTGCAAGTCATCTGTCGGGGACACCTCTCCCCTAGCTGTACCCATTCCACAATCGCAGACAGTGCTCTATTTCTCAGCTCTCCTCTCAGCAAAACTCCTCCAAAGAGCTGCTCTCCTGGCTCCACTGCCTCGCCTCCCATCCTCTCTCGAACCTGCCACAGTCAAGCTTTTGCTAACAGCACGTCACCAAAACTGCCCCTGTGAAGGTCACCCCTGGCCTCCACGTTGCCAAATCCAATGGCAATATTTCTCCTTTATTACTTCTTAAACTTTCAGCCTATTTGACACAAAAGAACCACTCTGCTTCATGATGCACTTTTTTAACCTGGCTTCCAAGGTACTCTGCTCTCTCACGGTTCCCTCCTCCCTTGCTGGCCACCGCTCCTCACAGTCCTGGCCAGGGGAGGCCCCAGAGCTCAGTCTTTGTAGCCTTTCCCTTCTACACTGACTTCCCAGATTCTCTCATCCCATTCTAATTATAGGTTTAAATACTCCACAGAACCCTGTATACAAAATGTTTAACTCTAGCCTGGACCCCTCTACCTTGTATATGTGCACATAGGTACTGAAGGGGTGTGTGTGTAACCAAGAATCCAACTGTGGGACTCTGCTAGGTAGATGTCTATGGTCTAAGGGACATCCCAAGTAAAACACTCAAAATGGAGCGTTGATTTCCTCCTATACCCAACTCTTCAAGTTCCTCTTCAAGTCTTCCCCGATCTCTGATTCTTCACCTTTTTTTGGTCATCTGAGACTCAACAGCACATGCAAATCCTGTCAACCCTATTTACCGAGTGGACAATTTCTCACCGCCTTCATGGCAAACACTCTGGTGTAATCCACTACCATCTTCTGTCCGGATTATTTCAACAGTCTCCCAGCTGGACTTCCTGCTTCCCGCTTTACCCTGCTATAGATTTTTCTCCACACAGCATTCAGTGCACCCTTTAATGGATGGCGGTCAGATCAGGGTGCTCCTCCCCTCAGTGGCTTCCCAGCTCAATCAGAATACTCACCAAAAGCCTCACGACAGCCCGCTGGCTCTGCACAAGCTGTGAGCTCCCTGACCTCTCTAACGCCTGCCCCCAACCCACCCACTCTGGCTTCCCTGTCATTCCTCTAATACCAGGCACATTCCTGTCTCAGGGAACTTTCTCTTCCCTCTGCCTACAATACTCTTCCCCCAGATACAGGAGGTGAGGGAGGAAGCTGTCTGTAAGACTTCCTCCAGAAAGTCATATTTTCAGGAGGCTTCCTGACTACCTGGCATAAAACTGCAACACCATCCCCTCCAACACATTACCTATCCACCATGCTGTATTTTACGTTTCCCATTTATTTATTTTTTTTCAGGGCCAACAACCTGTATTTTATTTATTTTTTTATTGAAGCATAGTCTGTTGTAATGTGTCAATTTCTGGTGTACAGCACAATGTCCCAATCATACATATACATACATATATTTGTTTTCATATGCTTTTTCATTAAAGGTTATTACAAGGTATTTAATATAGTTCCCTGTGCTATACAGAGAAATACGGGTTTTATCTATTTTTATATATAGTAGTTAGTATTTGCAAATTTCGAACTCCCAAATTTTTCCCTTCTCACCCCCTTTCCCCTCAGTAACCAAAAGATTGTTTACTATGTCTGAGAGTCTGTTTCTGTTCTGTAGATGAGTTCGTTAGTGTCTTTTTTCTTTTTTTTTAGATTGTACATATTAGTGATATCATACAGTATTTTTTTTCCCTCTTTCTGGCTTACTTCACTTAGAAAGACAATCTCCAGGTCCATCCATGTTGCTGCAAATGGCACTGTTTTGTTCTTTTTTATGGCTGAGTAGTATTCCATTGTACAAATATAACACAACTTCTTTATACAGTCATCTGTCAATGGACATTTAGGTTGTTTCCATGTCTTGGCTATTGTATATAGTGCTGCTGCTATGAACATTGGAGTATATGTATCTTTTCGAATTAGAGTTCCCTCCAGATATATGCCCAGGAATCGGATTGCTGGATCATATACTAAGTCTATTTTTAGTTTTTTGAGGAATCGTCATACTATTTTCCATAATGGTTGCATCAAACTACATTCCCACCAATAGCATTTCCCACTTACTATAAATACACTTTACAGAGTTAGCGTTTGATTACCATCATGAAAACAGACTCCACGAGGGCAGGGATATGTCTGGTCACTACTACATATTCAACATGTGTCTCATAATAAGTGCTTAAGAAATTTCAAATAAATAAGTGAATAAACTTCACTGACAGGGAACTAAAGAAAGAATATTTATCTAAGGGGTAACTGTCAGTAATGTTTGAAAAAATAAAGAATACTTCTATGAAACCTTTAGCCTCAAACCATTTATTTTATGTTATATTTGTCAGAGAGAAGTTTTTTAGTCATAAAAGTTTCAGATCAAGGGAAAGCACAAGTTGTTACTCAGGAAACCCTACCATCATTACAAAACAGTTTTCCCAAAATCATTTAAACATTACCAAAAAGTGGCCAATGAAATAAAGTACAAATTTTCAATTAAACATGTGAATGAGAGAATGACTGAATAAACAGGAAAGAGAAATTTCTCAAGCACTTTTTCAAAAGAAAAACAGACAATTATTTGCTCCCCAAATTTCACAACATATTATGCAAAAATCAGTGACACATAATGGAAACTTTCACTAATTTTATAAATAAAATTTATGATGACATCTAAGGAGTTTAGTTTTTAAACCTATTTCTGATTTACTTTGTATTCACTCCCTTTGTTAGGCAAACAACAAGGAGGAAATTAAAAACACTACTACCCAGATTCTTCGAGTCTGATATGAATTGACATTAAGCCACAAAATCCACCCAAAAAGAGAAATACATTTTGGTTCCCAGCTCAGTGAGACTGGCAGAGGGACTAACCAGAGGTCCAGCAACAAATGTGGTAGATTTCATCCCAAATTTCCACTTATTTTAGGAGATGGGTCTTATTTCCATTTCACTCATTTAATCTTTGGTTTAGCTTGACTCGAGATTCAACGACTAAGATTTTCACCTAGAATCACAACTTTTCTCAACTCCAACCTTGCCCTGTCAGCCAGATTCCACTGTCCGCAGCAGGACTTTAAAAAGCACACCTTGAGACTATCAGACTGTTTTCATCTTTCCTTCTTCTCCTTGGAGTTTTTCCTCTTAAAATACCAAACCTACATTCCCTTCTCTAGAAATATAATTAAAGGTCCTATTTTTATCCCTGGAACATAATCAAATATATTTGAAGATATAATACATTTTATAGTCAAAAGAAGCTAAATTTTACCCAACAAGTAGTTTACTCACCCAGCAGGCTCTGACCCAGTATTTGGGAAAAGAAAATACTGTTGGTAATAAAACTAGAGAACTAGCAAAACAAACCAATGGCTCGCTGACATTTTCATTTTCTGACCTTTTTTCTAAAATATTTTTCTTTAACATCATAGACCCTGAGGGGATTCAATGGACCAGGCATTCTTCAGTTTACAGATGAGCAACACCCTGGAAAGCTCAGGACAGGCTGTGGACTTTAGTCCAAGGAAAGAGGTGACAGCAACGTAATTGGATGAGGTACACGCCTCAGTCCTGCTGGCCATCGTCCCATGGTGTCTTCTTCAACATGACTTTAAAAACTCCCCTATCTAGAACATGTGGACATCTCTCCTCTGCTCCTAATCCTGAATACCAGAGAACCATCCCATCCAGAATGGACAGTGGTGCCTGAAATGCTGATGATGGAGTTGAAGAAATACAACCCCAAGAAGACAAGACTTAAGTTCTTAACTTGAAAAGTAGTAATGAATAATGGGAGGGTAGTGGAGGGGCGCAGTAGACCCATTTTCTCAGTTCTGAATTGAGAAAGTAATTCACTGCCTCGACCTAGAATCCTGACCATCATGGGAACCACACTTGGGGAGGGTTAGATGAATTTGCCCAGGGACTTTAAGAGGAGTTTTTTTTGGCATCCAGGTTCAAGCTGAGTAACATACTCATCTCCCAAGGGATAAATACCATGGAAGGGATGCATTTTTTTTTCATGTGAAATGTCTCCACTTCCCTCAAAGAACCTATGTCAGCCTTCACAGCAGCACAGCTCTAGATCCCACACTGTGGCCAGGGCTGTGGAGGAGGCTTCAGAGCAGCTGACAGGAGGACCACTGTCTCTGAATCAAGAGAACAAGCTGCCGGGCAGTAACACCTACCTGCCCTCCACCGCTCACCCGCGTTCAGTCTGGCTAGTTTGCCTGCTCCTTACAGAAACAGTGGGCTAGATATGCTTCGCGTGACTCAAATTTTCTGTCCCTTAATTTTAGAACAGAATTAGGTTTTATTTATCCCCACATTTGTTGTTTTCCCAAAGAGAAGTAAATGGAGGCATTTGTTATCGGTCTATCACTCACCATTCCATAAATAACATCAGTTTGTACGTGGAAAAGCAAGTCTGACTGAAATGGATAGATATCTACTGGGCTATGTGTTTACCAAGGAACGGACTTCATGGCTTATGCACAAGCTTGACTGGGTGGAGGCATTCCTCATGAGTGTCCCCAGTTATCTATACCATTTACTTTGAGACTTAGGATTCCACAGAGTCCATGTAATTGTTGTGACAAATACTTCTAACAAAATCAAACTCCTTAAAATGAAATTAAGACTCTTCGCCCACCTACATCCGATCTAGCCTCAACTTCAGTAACCACATGTACAGCCGGGGCATCAGCTTGGTGTCCTCCCCCAAGAAAAGCTTTCCTCCCTTCTCTCCACTTTTCATCCTTTTGACCTGACTCAACTCCCCACTCCCCTCCACAATTTTCACCAACCCAGGGACAACCCAGAGTTACCATCTTCCATTGTTTCTTGGCTCTTTGCACATACTTCTATTTATGTACATTTCTCTCCTCCAACTTTCCCTCAGCTTCAATCAAGCCAAAGAAAACAGTCTGTATTCTTCTCCTCCTCTGCTATTTTTAAACACACATCCCACCTGGTGGTTCTCCCTTTTTGGGAAGGGGAAAGAGTATGTGGTGAGAGGGGAAGGACATAGGAAAGAACGCAGAGGGAGGAACTGAAGTGGAACCAGGGCAGTCTGAACTCAGGCTAGGAACACGGGGGGAGACTGACAACACACAGTGCAGTCACTTTTACCCAAACAACTAATACCTGGATGTCACAAAACACTAACAGAGCTGAATGCCATCAAGGTTCTAGTCCCTTCTTAAGGCGGGGTGTGGAAATTTCTCCCTTATGCTAAAGGCAGACACCAGGAAGAAAATGACTCATTTCACTTCACAAAGCCTAAATTCTGCTTGAAAGAAAAAAAAAAAGTCCAAAGACAAGGCAGAGAAGGAAACCAAACCCTCCGTGCTCTGGACAGGCATTCTGACCCCCTGGAGTGCCTTGGTCAGGAATAGACACCTTGATGTGCCTCTGAGAGATCACAGTTCTTACATGCAGACAATGAAAATCCAGTGTGAACAATATACGGTAAATCTGAATGCCTTTTATTTAAAGAAGCACCAAGGAAGCTAAAGATATGAGTATCTTTGCAACTGTCAGAACTCCTCCAAAGTTTGATGGACTCAACTGAAAGAAAAATCTGTTAAAGCAACCAGTTGTACAAAAGAAAACTAGCATTTTTAAAGCTCCAAAGTAGAGTTATAGAATCAGGGACACCCATGCTTTCAGAACACCCAGCACAAGTTTCTCTCTGGCTCAGTTTTTAAGTGACTCCATCAAGTGCTCCCAGCTACTCTCCCCAAGGGATTACGGCCAAATTCAATACATCTCATTGCAAGACAACGTTTTAGCCTAAATATTCCTGTTCTCAGAATCATCATACTATATCTAGCTATGCTCCAGTATCATGTGATAAATAGAATAGAAAAAAATGATTAGCTGCCAATGAAAAATGAATTACTGATGTGTAACTACACACTAAGTTTTTCAGCTGTCAGCTAATTCTTTTGAGGTAACTCATTTTCAACTTCTTTCCCTTTTGATGCTCATCAAGATAAGGCCTTTCCTGTTCACCACTGATGGTTTTAAAACATGTCCACAAGGTCTCTTCTTTGTCTTTCTTCAAAAGATGACATCCAGTTCCCCTCGCCTTGAGCCTGGTTGGCCTTAGTGACTCATGTCTAAAGAACAAAATAAAGCAAAAGTGATATTTTGCGACTTTGGAGACTAGATCATAAAAGGCATGCACTGCAGCTTCTGTCTTGCTCTCTTTCTTGGATTGCTCATTCTTTGGGGAAGCCAGCTCCCATGCTGTGAGAACACCTGGGGAGTCTACAAGGGGCCCATGTGGCAAAACGCTGAAGCCTCCTGCCAATCACCACGTGAGTCAGCAATCCTGAAAGCAGATCTTCCAGCCCTAGGCAAGCCGTGAGATAACTGCGGCCCCTCACTGACATCCTGATTATAAACTCCATAAAAGAACCTGAGCCAGAACCAATCAGCTATAGTAATTCCCAATTCCCAACCCACAGAAACCAAGATAAGGTTTGGGATAGTCTGTTACACTGCAATAGATAATATAAACGCACACACTCCTCCTCTGCTTTTCTGACAACACAGAAACAGTAATGTTTGGCCCTTTCTCAATGTATAGAGCACTGTCTGCATGACGGATAAACTCATGACACATGGATGGAGTGCTTACTAAGCTACAAAGCTCACACAAACACATTTCTCAGACTAGGGAAGTACAGAGGCACTCATCAGAAACCTGACCAAGGTCATTTTGTTAGGAAATGGTAGAAGCTGGGCGTTCAATGCAAGCCTTTGTTCTTTCCTCAAAACCCCAATGCCTGTCCTACACTTAATGAGCATTACTATGAACGTTGCATCACACTAAGCACTTGGAAAGGTTGGGATGAAGGAGGGAAACTAAGTTGGACTGGACCACAAACTGTGTGTTTAGCAGCAGGTGAGCGATCATATCCTTCATCTCACTTTATTCTTACAACCATTCCATGGAATAAGTGTTAAGATTTGTATTTCACAGAGAAACTAACACAGCTTCAACAGGAGAGGACACAGTAAAGCCACTCACTGACCCCACCACCAGAATCCTGAAAACTAGAGAAGAAAAAGGACACACTGCATGATTCAACCCATCTACCTGAGAAGGCTGCAGCAGAGGCCGTATGAAATAATCTATAAGGATGTAATTCATAAGCTGTTAAATGCTACATAAATGCACGAAGGTATCATTATACGTGGTCAGCTCTTTACAGAGTAACTGTGAGAAAAAAACAAACTGGTAGTGACACTTACCCCACGATATGTTATAGAGCAAAACACACGAGCAAATACGGGAAATTTTCATCTCAGGATGTTTGCTTTCATAATCATACTTATTATTAAAAACCCTAGAATAAAGTAAAATTCTACTGTGGACTTCGGTTCCTACACAATTTCCAGATAAGATCTCACTGGCTTCACATTCTTGAAAGGCATCTTGAAACGCATTTCAAACCGCAATAGGAATCCATGATTAGAAAGGCTTATTTTGCATTTGGATTATTTTTGGTTAAAACAATTCTTGCCGGAAGCTCTACGTTGAGATAATTTTTAAAGTGTGTTATGGTCATTAAAGTCCTATATATAATAAAGTTGACAAGTTTTTAAAATACAGTCAAATTGACTTCATACAAAAGTAACTTAAAAGAAGAGGTGAACAGTCATCTTTCAATGAACAAGATTTGTTTTGGCAATTTTTAACTCATTCTATTTTTGGTTCCTAAAAAACAGATGCATAACACATAGGATACAGTTTGAACAGTCAAATAATGTACTAAGATTACAATGTAACATACTGAATTACTGTGTATCAAGCAGTTAGCGCAGTGGTTGGCTGTGCTAAGCACTAAAGAGATGAGAAAGATGAGGATGGAAGCTACACAGTGTTTTTGGGGAAAACAAATGAGCCTACGTCCAAATTGCCTAATTACTTGATCTTCAGAGACAAGAATATAATTTACAATGCCTAGAGCAGATTTTTTAGAATATATATTACATGTTCTTGAGGTATATAAGGTGTGGTTTGGAAACTGGGATCTCTGACAAGAAACATTATGAATCACTTGCTCCGCTAAGAGTATTTTAAAACTCCTTCTAAAAAAAGGTATCTAGCTTTGCTATATTTCCACATTCAAGACACGGCAGAGCATGTCCGATATGCTCTGCCGAACTTACACATATTCCCCCCAACTCCACTGTGGCTGCCTGAAAACCCGTACCAAAAACAGTGATGAATGAATAAAAGATATGACGGAATTTCAGGAGTCTTACTGAAAGTGCTCCTATCTACACTAATGAACTCCAAACTGGACATTCTCCATTCCACATGAGCAAGAATCCCTGAGACCTGAGAATGCTTCTGTTCAAAACCCAAATGGCTGCTCAGATATAAATATGGTAACACATCAGGCCCTACGGAAACCAGGCCAGGAAGAACGATTCGCTCCATGTCTCAATAGTCTTGAGGAAACGATGGAACTGACCCATCCACTCCTCTGTCCATCACCAACCCACCCCAACCTTTCTTAGAAGAGGGGTAGACAGTATGAGCTTTAAAAAAAAAAAAAGGGAGTGAAGAGAAGTAGGAAAGCAGATGGGTTTTCGTTCCCTAAAAAGCCAATACTGAGGCTCAGAGACGTCAGGACATGCAGGAGTCAGAGGGAAGGGTACAGACAGAACATGTGAGAGCTGCAGTCTCTGCCCACGACACGATGTGAGGAGCGCACAGCATCTCAGGGGATGGAATGGGAAGGTAAGGCTGGTGCAGCAATATGGGAGGTAAGTCCCGAGAAGATCCAGGAACAGCCACAGAAGCCAGACCTCATGGAGACTAGGGCGTATTTCAGTAACTGCTAAGATGCTAAGAGTCCATGGTACTGTCAGCAACCCGTTAGAGATTGCCCTGTCCCCAGCCCTTTCCACAAAAGGCTGCTGAACGACATTCTTGTAACCAACATTAATGTGACAGAAAGCTTCTCTCTGGCTAATGCTGCTTCTGCTTGGTGTTCCACTTCTGCCACGGTTACATACTGCTTAACTCTAACCTCCCAACACCTTAACAGAGATTCTGGTTCACTTCATCAGTATCATCCCTGCTGGGGAAAGCTCTTCGGCCGAGGAACTTTCTAAGGCAGCTAGCCAGGTCAGACTGGTTTTTCTTAAGTGCCTATCCGCTTTCTAGTCCACTCTGGCAAGAATGTGGGGTCCCCATAATAGCATTTTTACCTACATGCATCCTATCTGATTAGAACAGTACTGTCTGCTCTACTAGATTAACAGCTGATTCGTCTGGATTATTTCAAAGTCTTCTGCCTTGCTGATAAAACCATCTAAGAAAAGATGGCAAAGGAGATGGCATGTTAGTAGACCAGATATGTGTCTTTTTCAGGAAACACTGGAACCACACAAGGCCTCTGACTGGATCATTCCACCCACCCCACATTCCATCAGTCAAAGCAAGTTATTCTGGGATGAATAAAATGTCATGAAAAAAGTTTAAATGGTCAGGGAAGTAGTAACAAAAAATATATATATATGCTGCTGTCTCATGCTATAAAAACAAACTAAAACACACTTAAATAGTCTTCCAAGTTCATTAAATATTGCCAGTCAAAAAAAAAAAAAAAAAGGACAAGAATGTATCTATCTAACTGAACCACAAAGGGATAAAATATAAATTCAAAGATTTCATTTGTGGGGATGACGATTGTAGCCCCACAGAGCAAGGCAGAGGCCTGCTTCAGCAGCCTGTCATGGAATGTAAGCTGAGCACATGGGAGGAAGCGCTCTGGTCTCTGCTGGATCTGAAGCAGGTGGCTGCAACCAGGAGAGACACCTGTAGCCATTAAGCAGCCTTCATTAAAACCAGGAGCACAGCTGCCTGGTGCGTGTGGTTGCAGGAGGTGACGGGGGGAGAGCACTACATCCCACACAAGAAGCCCAGGGGCCATCAAACAAAAGGAACCACGACCAACTCCCTCTCACCTGCTCTGTGGATGCAAAGCTTTCCAAATCTGTTTCTAGGATACAGGGATTTTTAAATAACTGTGATGGTGTTCCCAAGAGCAACCACTGCCCACTTAAAATGTTTTCATTCAATGAAACTGGAAACTTGAGGGAGAAAACTTGTGCAGCACAGTTAGGGCTACAAGAATTTTTTAATGGATACTTGCTATACGGATGATGTAAGACGCTCCAAGAAGTAAATGTTTAAGTAATACACATTCATATATTGACCGAATGTATTTGTGTGTATACATGTATTTACACATATATAACAAGTTTGCCTGTCAGAAGAAATACTCATATAACCATGTTGCAACTACCTCTCAGGGAAGCAAGGTTTTCCTCCTGCTCCAGCCATGGGTTAACTTCCACTATCTGTACAGGAGGAGCACGAGGCAACCAGGGCAGCTGGTTCTCAGCTTAACTACGTTTCAATTTCCAAAGAGGCTAATCCCAAATCAAAAGTGAAAAATAATGCACGGCTAAAATCGCAGAAAATTACAACACAAAAACTTCTGTAAGAAACAGCAAATAAAAACACAAAAAGGTACTGTGGTCTTCACTTCCTCAAAGTGGGAACAGATTCACCACAAGGCGATCAATTGCAACACAAAGAGGACCTTTCTGTAAGGTGGCTAACCCACAAGACGACAAAGCATTCTACTTCAATTCCCTTTAGATACAGAACTACTGCTCATGAGGTGTTATGAAGCATCATTTCAACTCTAATAATGATTAATTTTCTAGAAACCATTTTCCCATTTAGAAGTAAAGTCAAGTCCTCAATTTCTGGTAAATAAATTCTAAGGCTCAGGAGGCACCATCTTTTTTCAAACACAAGTTTTCTCCTCCCAAAACACTGGTTTGTAGTTTCCCACAGGCCAAACCATCAATTCACGTGTTCTATTTTTCCTTAGAAATAGTACAGTTTGATCACAGATTATTCTGGAGCCCTATAGCATTTCTCAATACCTGAATTCACATAGTCTGAACACCCAGAAATATCCCTGGATTGCTTTATTTGTTGTGAAATCCTGGGCCCTTCGGGATTAAAGCCTCTTTCCCTGGGACGGAAAGATGCCCACTGGGAATTTCGGTTACATAATGCTTTCACTCTAGGTTTTCTCCACTGTTTTCATATTGCTGGATAAGCTTCTTGGCAGTGTTTATAAGCAATCCAATAGCAACCACTTCCCAGCTATCTTAAACTGAGTGATTAAGAAACAAGAAGGATGGTCTTGTTCACATATCTCACTGGACTGGGATATGACCAAACAACCCCTCAATATAATAAACCACCCACCCTCACCACCCTCACCACCCTCACCCCTCCAAATGAGGCACAGTGGCCACAGCAAGACTGTACATGGAACTTCTTCTACAATAGGTAATATGCCATTGGAATCCAAGTCCTAAGGACATCAACTCTGCAAAACCCTGGTGTTCACCCACATTCCTCAGAATGCTTTCTGCAGCATTTTTTATATCCACTGTGCTGTTGCTTTGCTGTTTAGGCTTTTAGGCCAACAAGGACTTTGCCAGAAATTACTGACGAGTGGGTGATTTTCTTCTGGCCATTCAAGTGTTAAGATCTACCCTGCCGTATGGCTGGGAAACTGGCTCAAGGTCCCCAATTCCCACACACAGTTGTGGGCAAGTGACCAAGCATATTCAGGAACTTGTTGATTTCACAAGGGAAAAAGCACAGAGCTTTACCATCATCCTTTCTTTAAGGCAGTATGTTTGCACACCTAGTATCCCTTTTAAATGCTAAACTTTTCGTTAGTTTGTATCAGCTTTGGGTAAGATCGTTTCTGGGTGGTTCAAATTCTACTGCTACTTTGTACCTGCTGGACTGGGATGGAGCCATTCCCCAAGACACATTAACCTCCACACGACAAGCTAAAGGTAGTCTCCATGCAGGAAAGGCTTTCCAGTGCTGAAGAATGCACATCTGTGTAATTCTCCTCTCTCCCAAGTGCCCACTTCATCCACCTCCAAAGCTTTGCCCTGGTGGGGCTCCCAACCAATCAGAACCTATCAGAGAGGGCATCTGAGACAACTGGATTGCCAGCACATTTGACATCTCCTCTCTTTTCTCTTTTCACATCCTCTTCCTACCACCCATATCCTCAACGTCAACATCCAAATAAGGCGAGGGTGGTTCTCAGGACCAGACCGCTCCTCAGCTACATTTTCAAATTGTTCCTCTGGAGGTCACCATACTGCAAATTCATCCTGCAGTTAGGAATCTGGTTCCAATTCTGCTCATCCGTACTGAGGACATCGACATTCGCCTTCATCCAGTTGCCACTCCACCTTCTCCCCTTCGTGCAAAGGCCCAATGAGCAGAGGATGAATTTTGACTTCCTTACTCTCAAGCCAACGTCCATCTGTGGTGGGTGCTCTGAACTACAGCACAGACTCCCCCCATGAAGATTCTGGAACTGGCACTGTGTATCCAGAGCCTGTCATCAACGTTCCTACCCACCTACCTGAACTGGCTGGCACAGCAGAACAGTCCAGGCCAAATACTGCCTGCCTAGCCCTTAAACTTCAGATTTGTTTTGCTAAAACAAACATCTTGGATGTTTCCTCTAACCCTCTGCAGAACCACTCTCTTCTCTCAGTCAGGACTACCAGGACAATTTAATGGTAATGGTAACATCTTCGCTCTGTCAGTCTGCAACCATACAAAACCTTCACTCCAGACACATGCATTTTTCAAGGGGAGATACATCTGTCATCAAGCAATGAGATACTCTCATGTCTTATGCTTCTTGATGTCAGAGTGAACACAGCTGAAGGCTAATGCCAGCACAATCGACCACAGTGTCACTAAAAAAGGAAGCCTCATGTGCCCAAAGGGCCCAGGCCCTTCCTAACATGGAGCTACGAGCTGCAGTCAGGCTAGAGCTGGGCTGCACGGACTTGGGAACAACGGGCTCTTTGCCTCCCTCTCAGATCCAAGACCTGAGTGGCTGTTTTATCTTCTAATGGGGGAGCTGGGAACTCCAATCAGCCATGACTGACCAGTGGGCAGCAGCTGAGTTGACTGGTCTGTTGCAAGGACTGGAAGAGGTCAGCACAGACCACAGGATCCAGGACTGTTGTTTCCTGGGGTCCCAGGACAGGTGGGGTAAGGCTTTCCTCTGCCAGAAGTGGCCTTCTGTGTGGGGCTGGGTACGTGCTGCCTGCACCAGTGTGGCTGCTAACCTAAGCAGGAAGGTTATGTTTAACAATTTAAGTACAAATGAAAGTAGGCTTGTCCTAACTTTTTATAACTCAACAGTATCACATGTTTGCCATGCCAGTCATCACTCCCACTCTCATATCTCACAGCATATCAGAAGGTAATATGGCCATTCTTTTAAGAGTCTGACTTGTATCTACTTTAAAAACTGAGGTAGTATATAACAGTGTCTGCCTTTCTTGAAATTTCAGATTTTGACTCTACTGCATTTAAATTAAGATTATGGTAGGCAACTTTAAAATATAATTAACCTTTTAAAAAGCTAAGTCCATCCTGATAGGAAAACAACTAGAATGAGCAATGAGAAATCCAATTTAGAAAAGTTAAAATTTATAAAAATTTCCAAATATTAAACTGATATAATAGCAAAAGTGGAGCAGGTGAATATTTAAATCAGATTCCCGAATTTCTTAGCTCTGGGACTCTTTGCATCATCTGCAAACCAGTTGTCTAGGGAGTTATTTCAGTTACACGGATATTTCTGCTCATCCTAAAGACTTCCTTCATTAGTAACTCCACACTGTACCTTAGTAAGCTCTCCAGGGCTCACTAACCCTGATGATTAAAACTGTCCTTCCACCATCAGCCATAATAAAAACACTATTTTCTGGTTTTAATATTAGCAAGCATCCCATGGTATTTTTACAACAGGAGATAGCATGGGGTAGATACTTATTACCCTCAAGGTCTTCTAGTGGGCTGTGCCAAACTCATCTCTACAGTTATTTGGGTTTGCTCCTGAGCAGAGGCTACTATAAAAATTTCAACTGACCATTTTTATAAGATCATCTTTGAAACAATATCATGTCCTTTCATCTTTCCTCCCTCTAGATTAAAAATACTAATAAACCAACCGCAACAGATTTTGGTTTATGTACTCAAACCTTTCCTACAAGTTACCAAAGCAGGTACTCAATAAAGTAGACCCTCTCGACCCCCTATCTTAGGACTTTGGAGAGAAGCAGTGACCTCCATTCCGTACGTTTTTATAACTATCTATTTAGAATTAATTTTGAAAGTATTTTCATATTTTTTTTAATACATGACTTTAGTATATTCAGAAGTTTGTGTAACCATGATGACTAATTCCAGAACACTTTCATCAGCCCAAAAGAAAACTCCTTACCCATAAATGGTTACTCCTCATTCCTGCTCTCCCCAGCCCCCAGAAACCACTCATCCACTGTCTGTCTGTCTGTCTGGGTTCTTCATGTAAATGGAACCAGGGGACCTGGAGTCCTTTGTATCTGGGCTCTTCCTCAGCTTGCCATCAAGGTTCATTCACACTGTGGCACATATCATATTTCATTCCTTTTTATGGCTTAACAGCCAACGGCAGGATACACCACCTTTCGTTTATCCACGATCAGCTGATAGGCAGTTTGGTGGTTCTCACTTTTTGGCAACTGTGACTAACACTGCTATGAACATTTGTATACAAGGTTTTGAGTACACACATTCTTACTCCTCTTGGGTATATACTTAGGAGCAGAACTGCTGGGTCATAGAGTTAACTCTATGTTTAACTTTTTGAGGAACTTGGGGTGATACCTTGATGTGATTCCAGCTGCATGGCCGTTACTGGGTCATCCAGTGAAAATGTTACTTCCACCAGTATCAAAAGGCTTTCTATAAACAAGCAGGAGTAACACCCATTACGTTTCCAGATGCTGTGGCGTGCTGCACTAACATTACAGGAAACTAGGCATATCACATACAAGGGGTGTCCTGGTATTCCATGATTCTCCAGCTGCCTCTGAACTAGGTGGAGCTACGCGTAAGAATTAAGGGTGGGTTGCTGGGGACAGGGACAATGAAGAACAGTTGGTTACAGACAGAGCCCTCTGAGTATCTTTTTATTCAACTTCCTATTCCAGGCACCCCAGTCAATCAGGTCCAAAATCCAGATCTTTTTAGCAGACTGATTTTTTTTTAAACTTAAGTAAAGTTGATTTATAATATTGTGTTAGTTTCAGGTGTAAAACATACCGATTCAGTATTTTTGCAAATTATATTCCATTACAAGATAATGGGTATAATTCCCTGTGCTACACAGTATATCCTGTTGCTTATTTTATATACAGTAGTTGTATCTGTTAAACTCATACCTCTAGATTTTTCCTTCCTTCCTTCCCTCTCCTCTTTGGTAACCGCAAGTTTGTTTTCTCTTTCTGTGAGTCTCTTTCTGTTTTGCATATACATTCATTTTTAGATTCCATATATAAGTGATATCATACAAGATTTGTCTTTCTCTGACTTAATTCACTAAATGTAACTGAGTAATATTCCATTGTATATATGCACCACATCGTAATCCAACCGCCTGTTGATGGGTGCTTGGATGGCTTCCATGTCTTGCCTATTGTAAATAGTGCTGCTATGAACACTGTAGTGCATGTATTTTTTCAAACTAGTGTTTTTGTTTTTTCCAGATAAATATCAAGGAGTGGAGTTGTTGGGTCATAGGGTAGTTCTATCTTTAGTTTTCTGAGGAACCCCTGTACTGATTTCCACAGTGGCTGCACCAACTTACACTCCCATCAACAGAGCACAAGTACATTCCCTTTTCTCCACATCCTCCCCAACACTTCCTCTTCATAGGCCTTTTTGTGATAGCCTTTCTGACAAGTGTGAGGGGATACCTCATTGTGTTTTTGATTTGCATGTCTCTAACAAAGATGTTCACCATCTCTCCATGTGCCTGTTAGCCATCTGTGTGTCTTCTTCAGATAAATGCCTATTCAAGTCTTCTGCCCCGTTTTTGACTGGATTGTTTGTTTTTTTGATATTGAGTTGTATGAGCTGTTTATTTTGGATATTAACTTCCTGTCAGTCTTATCATTTGCAAATATTTTCTCCCATTCCACAGGCTGCCTTTTTAGTAGATTGAGAAACTGAGCCTCTAGATCAGCGTTTGGCAAACAACAGCCAGTGGGTCAAACCCAGCCAGCTACCTAAATTTTTACAACCTACCAGCTAAGAATTTTTACATTTTTCAATGCTTGCACCTTAAATATCTAACTATCTACATATAACATCCTCAATTTGTGTCTTGGCTCATGATGCCTAAAATATTTATTATTAAGTCCTTTGAGAAAAAATCTGCAGACCCCTGCTCCAGATGATCCCCATGCAAATTAAGCTGTATTAAGAGCAATGGATAAAGCAGAGCGCTGTTATTAATTTCTCACTAGAGATATCTAGCAACCAGACAATACCCAACTCACGAAGTCAAATTACGAAGAAGTGACTCAGAAATCTGGTAAATGCACTAGATCAAAATAGGAAAAGCAGCATGTAGACATCGGAGAGGAACAGTCAGTTATGTCATCAAAACTCTAAAAAATTCCAATGAAGTATTCATTCCTCACAAAGGATACCTTGCTAGCAACTTGATAGTCTGTGTTTCCCTGTCTAGACTGTTTTATCTGGAGAGTGCTAGACTTAACACTTTAACACATTCTGTTTTACTGAACCCATCACCCCTACATCAACTTCTTCCTACTATTCTGATCAATTCTCTTTTCCTTTATCAGATGTCAACAGCAAATCCTTATTCACTTGATCTTTAAGCGTTGCTGCCTCTTATCATAAGCTGATTAAGTTACATGATGCTTAGAGATCTAGGTACGTATCACGGTTGCTCAGTGGTTGTGGCATGCACCACATTCCTTTTTATGGCTGAATCACCAATTGTAGGATATAACACATGTGTTTGTCTACTATCAGCTGGTGGACATTTTGGTTGTTCTCACTTTTTGGCTATTGTGAATAATGCTGCTACAAATATTTGCATACAAGTTATCAACATTAGGCCTACCAACTGGCAATTAGCTTACTGTAGGCTACCTTTTCTATCTCATATAAAGAGGGAAAGAACATTTGTTCTTTACCAGCCTAAATGTTTTCTCTAGTCCTCACAGCCTCTCAAAAGCACTTCCATGGACTACTACAACACAGCAGCCCAGGTTCATCCCCAGACACAACATGCCCTCCTAATGGCATTATCTTCTGTTTTCCTAGAGTCATAAATATCTATTCCTACTGTTAGACCCTCAAATCCTTCAGCAAAATGTGAAGTTAATCTGTTGGCATTTCACTTCTTTTATAGAAGCGAAAATGAAAATACTAAAAGTTTCTGCTTTTCCTCAGACTCCTCTTACTAACTTCCCCTTCCTTTCTATTTCATGGAAGCTTTCCTTGGGGGCTCCTTTTACCCAAAGCAGAGTTGGATGTGGGGCAACAATACCTTTAGGTCCTTACTGCTACTTGTATCTCCTAGATTCTAGTTTTAATCTCCCTATTATTCTTACTCAGTTTTGGTATTTAATATCCTTAATAGTCCTGCCAAATTACCCATTTTTAAAACTTTCCAATTAGCTCTCCAGGTCTCAGTAGAGCTCTGGTCTCAGCCACAAACAGCCATGTCTCCCACCTGGTCTCTCCTACATATCTGCCTAATTTAGTTCCTCGGCCTCTTCTTAAACAATAACCAACTTTCGACAAGTTTCAGCAGAGCACTCCATCACAGTGATCGTGTTTCAGTCTAAACTGCTTTACTAGCTCCCCAGTACAGAGAAGCTACATTTAAACAGGGTGAGTGAGGCATTCATGTACAGTACAGATAAGAAACTTCATACTCTTCTAAAATGTAACTTCATCTTCCAAAAGACAGTTCAAAGGTTTGAGTCTCAAATACATACATACACATACACAGTGGGAATTTTCATTTCAATAATTAATCATCGATAATCAACCCAAACCACAATCTAGTCTCTAGTCTTAATGCCAGGGATTCTCAAACCATCTTTTCCTTACACCTCCGTGAAGTTCAGAATTCTCGTATCAATATGATTGAAAGCTTTCAAAAACTCTCTTCCTATCACATTCTAATTTTGGAAAGCTTCTACAAAATATGATCCATATAAAGCTCCAAGGAATTAAGAAGTATCTCTTCTTGGTTTATTTTTTTTTTCAGATTGAGATTAGAAAATATTATAGGGATATTTCTACAGAACAGGCTATTGAGGACTAAAATTAAAGGATCTTTAAATACAAGGTGGATACATCTATTGCTTTGTAAATAACTGGGAAGCTATCCTGTCTAAAGGGCGAGGAGATGATGTGTATGTACCATTTCTCCCTTCTTCCCTCAACATTCTAATAAATCACCTCCAATTATTGCTCTGGGGTCCAGCCACAAGGCATGAGCACAATTTTCTCAGAAAGATGAAAAGTGAACTGTACACACCTTATATTAGCTACTCTTTTTTGCTAAGTGACCGATGTTGGGAGGTGGGGCTGGGCCCCGGGAATCAAGTCCATACAGACACAGACTTCTCAAGTGCCAAACAGTAGTAAAAATCCTCTTTCGGCTTCCCACATGACTCTGGGTGGTGAAAGACAGTCCCCGTCAACCCCACCACTGGCATTCTCTTTCACTACTTGTGGCGCAGGCCATCAGTCAACGTGAGACGGAGCAGGAAGCTGCTGGAAGGAGAGCATGCATCCAACTCCCGCCTTTGACCTGTCTGCCGTCTCCCTGAAGAACATTTTCTCCAGACGCTGCCAGCAGACACTCGGTAATACCTAAACCACAAATCATCACATTCCCCACCCTTGGAGCCAGGGCTCGTCCTTGAACTTCCCACACAGTGAGGTATTAACCAAGCTGGCCACTGATACAATGGCTCCTTACAGACTCAGTAAAACCTGTCACACTGTCTGATCAATACACGAAAAAAGTGCACCTCCAAACAAAAACATGCGCTGCAGGGCGGACCTCAGGGAGCACCGTCGGATGCTGCAGACACCGCACCAGGAACGCATCCTGGCTAGCTCACTAAGGAAAGTATCTTATCGATGTAAACATGTCAGACATAGAACCATATCAAAAATTAGAGCAAGTATGTCTCGGAAATGGAGCCAACTTGCAGAAACAGAATTAGAGGCAGGTCACATCTGTCTCTTCGGCAACGTGCAGGAAAACTGCCTTTCCTCTGAATAAGGAACCATGTTGCTGTCTGGTTGCTTTAGGCACCGGTGTGGGTATTTCAAAACTAATTCTTGAATTTTATCTACTGTGACACATTAAAGCCATCTACACAGAGCCAACTATTTCCAAACCACAATACAGTAACTCAGAAAGACGACTGGCAGGACCATACTCACACTGAAAAGGTGCCGCCACGTGATCTTGCCCATATCTCAGAGGGAACGAACCTTCCGTAGACTGCTCCCCCGCAATCACCTTCTGGGCAGCAAAGTACTTGGGCTTGAGCACATATTCCTGGGTCTGGCCACGATGAATCATCACATTCTGGGAGGACAGGGGTGTCACCCTGGGAAGAAATACAGTAAAGATAAGAAAGTTAATGATGGATTTTCAAAAGTCAATCAAGAAGGAAAGAGTAAGAGGTCAGTTAAACTTAGAAAGGGGCATAAAACTTCCACGCAAGGCTAATTTTTTCCTTCATTAACTGTAGTCACGACATAGGAAGAACTAATCGCTTACTCTCGGAAATCTCCAACATCAAGGGGACTCCACCTAGTCAAGAAGCCTGAGGACACATAGGCCACCACGTGGAGCCCATCAAAGGATTTACAGCACAGCTACCCTGAGTCCTCATGTAACACACGCAGAAGTTGCATTTAAGACAAAAACACCCGTGAACAGGTAACGATATAAAAAAGGTACTGAACCTCTCTGAGCCTCAGTTCCCTCATCTGTACTGTGTACTCTCCGCCACACAGGGCTAGGAAAACAAATTCTTGTAAAAATCTCAACACAGAAAAACTGAAAACTTTCATAATCTTATAAAATATAAATGATGATGACTTGGAAAACACACATTCATCATTTATTGTAGTTAACATTTATTTTTAATATTTTTATGGACTATCTCATAAATGATAACTGTACCATTTAAGTTAAATGCTTCATAGTTACTAGTTCCTAAGAATAATAACCTAAGACATAATTTTACCAATGACATGAGTCAAGACTTCTGAGGACTCTGGAACATGATTACTGCGTTTCCACCCTCCGGCTAGAACTCTTTTCTACGACGGTTCTCTTCTGCTGCATGCAGTGTATACTTTAAAATGAGCCTTCACCCAGGTTAAATCACTCCCTGAGGGATAGAACTGAAGTCATTCACTAAGACAAATAATAAACAAAGATATACCAACTAATTCTGGAAAAGGTAAACTTGCTACTAAAATTGTTAGGAAAGAGCATTTTAGCAGCAGATTGAGCCTTTGGAAGGAAACTTGCTCTCTGGTGTCATCTTGAATGTCACTGACTGTGACACATTAAAGCCTTGTGAACCAAACAAAGCATTTCCAAACTACCACAGTGTAACCTGGGGAAATGGTTTATTGGGCTCTATTCACGCTAATAAGGTGCCACAAAGCCCCAAAGACTGGCCCTGATAAGGGACTATCTGAACAAGAGGAAGAAATGACACCACGGCTGGTCACTGTGACAGGTAAAATTGTCAAGCCACCAAACACACCCACATGGTGTCTCATCAAAAGCAGGAACAGAGTCCCGAAGAAACCCAGCCTACTGGATTCTTTCCAGTTGGGACTCGTGAGCTACTGTGTGGACAAAGCATCCATGAGAGACACAGGAACAGAAGAGGCTGGGATTAAGGGTGCTTCCCTCTTAACCAGTTAGTGACCTAAATCTATCACTTTCAACCCTGCAGTCTCAGGAAAGCCTAGGAAACTATCCTGTGCCTAGATTTTCTCAGACGCAATGCCATGGGAGACCATTCTTTTGTTATTGGACGAATGGCTTAAGTTACTGAAAGCCTAATGCTTAACGTTGTAAACACTTTTGTTTTGATGATGTAAGTGTTGGTTTGAGCTTTAAGTGCGTTTGATTGGGATGGAGTAGAAAATGGGACCAGCTGGACACATCTGGTGGTGATGGAAAAGAACCATCAGGCTACTCTATCAGCCTTGTGGAAAGAGGAAGCTCTCCTTCCCATCTCAGGGGCACCTCGCTCCTCAGCTATGCTGTCAACCCTGTCACCAGGCGGCTGGGACCTGCTGAGAGACGTACAGGCTTAATCCTGTTCAAAGGAGCACAGCCCAGCGCTCCGAGAGACCCTGGAGCTGAGGCAACTAATTCCTGCTCTGACCACGCCACATAAGAGCGAATGTGGGGTCTGCCTTCTGGTTGAGGTCCTCCCTTTCTCTCCCCTCTGAACCAAGGAAGTGGGAGGCAGCAGGAAATGCGCTCACAGTACACGTACGCATAGGCTTCTTTTTCTGAAACTTAACAGAAGGGTAATGAATAAACAGGACAGCTGCACCAGGGCTAGAACTTGAGGAACAAACCTCAGCCATTACCAACTGCAGGCAGTGAGTAATGGTCCCGAAGCCGTATTGCCGTCTATCCTGCAAGGGACCCACACGCAGCAAATGTGAGAATACACAAAGCTGGGCCTCCTCTTCCCCACCTCCTTCACTCTCCTCCAATGCCAGGGTCTGAATAAACACATGTACTCACAAAGACACACACACATGAACAGACAGCCACTCTGTCTCATGCCTCATGAAGAAGCAAAGTCATAAGTGACACCACATGGGGCAAGTAGAGGCAACCGTCCCCTCACTCGTCCCACGAACAGGCATCAAGTGTCATCACCATCCTCCTGTCCTCTCACTTCCTCCTTCATGGTTGGTATTTACCTTTTCCTCTAATTTCATCCTTCAGAGTTATTTCCACTTTGGATCACCTCTCAGCCTACAAATAGATACCCTCTTCAACTCTTCTTTTTCTTCTCTCTTACCCAAGCATTTCAAGTATTTTCAATCTCCAAGGGGAGAAAAAAATAATCTTTCAGTTAGGATTTCCTCCTCTCTTCCCCTGCACCCTTTGAGAAAAAAAGATTAATGATCACTAGCATTATAATTAATTTTTAATGGAAAAGTAAGATGTTTAGAGAAAATTAGATTAAAATAAAAATTAGAGGGCCTCTGATTCAAAACGGATTTGGGGCACCTATACATTTTCCCTTCCTCCAAAGAAGGCCTAAAAATTATAGGTAAGGGGGAAAAAAAAAAAGAAAGAAAGAAATCCAGAGTTGACAGTTGGCTGTTATGCAACAGGACTGCCACACTCATCATTAAAATACTGAAATACTCTGTTATGACAAAGATCCACTGTCCCAAGCCCCTTAGTGTTCCTCTCTCCCTCCATTGGATTCCCCAATAAGTAAGAAATCCACATTTGGCAGAGCTGAAGACCCTGGGGTCTCTGCTCCAGCATCCTTTCCGATGTGTGGCACAGGTGCTGACCAAGGACGCTACATGTGCTTCATGTCACTCATTCTCACACACATGAGACATTCAACAAACCCATAAGAGATCAACGCAGACTGAGAAATGCTGACTGCTGTAGCAGCATGGAGTGAGCCAAGCCTGAAAGTTTTAACTTCTTTTATCTCAGCCTACAGTAAGTACATTTACATGGAGATACAGTATACATCCATATGTATGTTTGTTTTTCTATATAGTTAAGTATTACAAAACTGTATTTATCCTTACTATGCAAAGGACACTGATACTCTCTTTTTTTTAAAACAACAATCTTGAATGATTACATTCATGTCATGACTTCCTGACTCCCTAATGGGTCAGGACACTGGTCGAAAATCACTCTGTGAGTAAAGGCACAGAGGAAGCCATGTCCTCAAGAGACCACAGAGAGGTTCTGGATGCTGAAACCAAGGAAAGCACAGGGTGATAATGTCTTCACTAAAAAGTCTACATGTGAAAGCAACTGTTCCCCCCAATTCTAGCAAAGAGAACATCCAAAGTCAGACTTCTACCCCCAACAGGGGGAAAAAAAAAAAAAAAGAGTATTCTTCTCCAGAAAAATGGAACTATATGGTATAAACCACAAAACTTACTCCCCAAGAATAATGCTCTCTCATTCTAATACATTGGGTTCCCCTAGCTTCAGGACTGGTTTCCCATATTTCCCCCCAAAAGGAAGGTTGTTAGGCAACCAGGAAGCCAAGAAGCTCCATGAGAATGAGCCTAGGGGAAAGAGGGGAGTCATGAGAATGGAAAACATGACTGAGATGTTGGAGAAACTTGACTGTGTGTGTGTGTGTGTGTGTGTGTGTGTGTGTGTGTATGCAATTGCTGGAATGGAAAAAGGGAAAATTCATTCCAATTAGATGCTAGGAACACACTACTTCAAGAAGCACAGAAACAGACACAGGTGGAGGGAGCAACCCACCCCCCTGTACTTGGCTTGGCGCTGAGTGGAACACCCACAGACAACACTGTGAGGCCGCTAACCACTAGACACCAGCCATGTGACCAACTCAGGTGATATCAATGTACAGAATTAGCTGGAGGCGGCTGCCAAATTCTGGAAGAGGAAGGGGAGAAGTGGAGGGAAGACAGGCAGGGCCACTGCCCTCATCTTACAAAATGGAGGGTCATGAGAGAACATGGACAACCTTGAGAGGTGAGATTGATACAGGAAGCAGCAGAGGTTTCAGTGTGTGGGTGGAGTTTGCAGAAGCAGTGAAACTCTGAACAGTAATGATGGAGAGGGAAGGTGGGGAGCAGGAGGTGAAATGAGTAAGCTGAATCTTCATCTCCTATGGCAGAAAGTCTTCAGACAACATCTAAAGGGAATAAATCTAGAACTGGCTAGAGGTCACTACCAGAAGGAGTAACAGGACTGAAGATTCAGTTAAGGGGTGAGAGGGGTGGTGAACAAAAGGAAAAAGAGTCAAACGATGATGAAGGTTTCTAGCCTGGTTGACCCGAAGGGTATTTTGGGTTCAAGGCCAAGGCCAAGGCCAAGGGGAAAAGTAAAAGCAAAGAGGAAGGCTGAGTTAAAAGAGGTCAGAAGAAAGGGCCAGTGTGTGAGGAAGACCATTATGTTAGTTTTAGAGACAGCAATGAGGGGTGGATCTCCGGGGAGCAGATAACGAAAGCCTCTGGGTTTAGGAATAGTGATGTGCTAAGAGGGGCCAACTTCTTTCAAAGGCAAACATGTTTCAGAAAAAAACATGGAACCACAGAGTCTTAGAGGACAGTCACATTCAGTGGTGGGGACATAAAGAGAAAATGGGGAGAAAAAAAATCAGGAGATAAAAACAAGAATAACATAGATCCAGAATTGTTAAGTAGAAGAGAGTTTCTAGGTGGAGAGGAGACTGAACCACCAGAAAATTGCTGCAGAAAAACCAAGAAAATCAACAACTGGAAAAGGCCATGGAGCTGGGTTGTAGGGCCCCGGCCCCGACAACAGTGCTGTTTCAGTAATGATAGGACTGGGGTTATGTCAGGTGGGACAGCTGATAGGTGGTTTACTGGTGACACGTGGAAAAACAGAAATGCAGGCCAGAAGTCAGGGGTAGAGCCGGCCATCTGAAGACTCGAATCTGTAGAAACCTCTGTATCTTTGTAAGCAGAGGGGAAACAATTACATAAAACTTCTTTCCCTAAAAGAAAGGATTAGTCACACACTGTTTACACTTCTTCCTTCATAGTGGCAATTTTTGGCACAAGAATGGACTAAACTTTTCCATATTTCTACTAAATCCATTATTTGACCTGTGGAGCGGGTGGGAGGATCTGGCAACACACGAGTCCTTTTCCACGTAGGAAAAGGGCTTTGGACCTCACAGGAGGGAGCCTCCAACAGGCCATAAAACATTTCCCACAGAAGGCCAGTCTGACATGAGTGAGCCCTTTCCACTATGATCAGGGCACTCAGGTTTGTAATGAGGACAGAGAAGAACCAGGAGAGGAAACAGTGCTGCAGGAGGAAGCCATGGACAAGTCACCTCCAGTCTTTCGGGGCCTGTTTCCCTTTGCAAAATTCAAGAGATCATGTGATGCCCTGGTCGTGTGCCAAATTGCTCAAAATCGTAGGTGAACGCTTCTCAAAGAAAAGAACACACCAAAGTAAATAGGAAGAGCAAGCTATGATTGGATGGAGAAAAGCTCTTTCCTGCAAAGTTCAAGGACGATGTGCACTTAGGGAAGGACAAAGAAAAGCAAACGGGAAGAGGTCACAAGGCAGCATCACTCTCTCTCTCTCTCACACACACACACACACACACACACACACACACACACACACGTAAGGGGAGACAAGTGTTTGCCTGTCAGTAACCCCACTCCTAGAAAATTATCTATCAGATCAAACAAGAATGAGGAGGTGAAAAGGCCACTGATGAGGAGACCCAAGGGCAGCGCACACAGACTTCCAGTAACAGAGTGAATGAGGGCTGCAGCGTGCCAGAATCAACACAGAGACAGCAAAACGAAACAAGCAAGCACCGTCATCAGAACAGGAGGAGTGGAAAGATTACACTGAAAATATCAACGGAGGGGGCAAGCAAAGAAGAAGTCTTAGACTTCAAGTGAGATGAAAAGGACAATAGGGATTGAAAAAAATAAAATTAAAGGAAGTAGATACTGGGGGGAGAGACGTGGGAACTGAGGGGGCTTTATGGTCATCATGAATAAACATGGTAAACACAACCAAGTGGAACTAATTTTCTTTTACACCAGTGGTTCTTAACTAGGGGTGATTTTGCCCCCCTCCCCCAGGGACACTTGGTATGGTATCTGGAAGCAGTTTCAGGTATCAGGACTTGGAAGTAAGGTGTTCTTACCTAGTGAGTAGAAGCCAGGGATGCTACTAAAATCCTATGATGTGCAGGACTGTCTTTTCACAAGAAGGAATTACCTGGCTGAAAATGTCAACAGTTCTGAGACTGAGAAACACTGCTGTCAATATGTCCTACTACCACCAGTTGCAGTGACCACATAAGTAAAGAGCCAGTGGCCTCTGGGAGGAGCAATGGAGAAGTCCACAGAAATGATGGAGCCAGAGTCTACAATGAAGAAATGGACAAACAACACACAACCTCCTCATGTGTCTTTTGGAAGCTACACTCAGACAGAAGGTGGCCCCTGTACTCAAGTTGCCTGGGCAGCCATCTACAAGGGATGCTAGAATATCATTAAAAACGTAATGAGATGGCAAAAACAACAACAAAATGACAGTTTTTACTAAGGTTCCTCTCTAGGGAAGGTGAGTCCCATCAACTGTGGTTTTGGTTCTGCCAAGCAGATCACATGCGTTTGGGGCCTAACACGAGTTGTCTGGAGTGAAGGAGAAAGGCTGAGAGCTGCACCAACAATTCTCCACACCCACTCTTCCCTCTCACGGTCGGCACGCTCTCCTCTAGACAAGTGTCTGACCTAAAGACACTCCCAGAGGCACCCCATGTCTTGGAACAGCCCTCGTTAGGAGAGAGTCCTCTGGACCTGACTACATGAAAACATTCAAGGAATTCTCCAACCCCCCTAATTCCACGTTCCTAGAGGAGAGGGGGCTGCAATAAAGGAGCTGCAAGGAGAGGTGACTCTAAGAAACAGGGTTGAGCAAAGCTTCCTCGTGGAAAGTTTAATAAAATTATCCTAACATCTGGAAGATAAAAAATGAACTGGACTGAAATTAAGTGCTTGAAAAAATGCAAATGGTCAAAACAACTCAATTAAAAGTCAAAGATCGTCAGACAAGACAAAAAGCAAGACCCAACTGTATGTATGCTGCTTACAACAAACCCACTTTAAAAAGACAAACATCGGTTAAAAGCAAAAGGATGAAAAAAGATGTAATATGTTAACATTCGTCTGAAAAATACAGCTGCTGCAGCTATGTTAATAAGAGGCAGAGTAGATTTCAAGCAAAGAATATTATCAGGAACAAAAAGCATCACTTCCTAAGGGTAAGGATCAATTCATCAAGAGGACATACGAATCCTAAACAGTTGTGAAGTTAAGTAACAGAGCTTCAAAATATGTGAAGCAAAAAACTTAAATTAAAACAAAAAATTTGTGGGAAATAGAAACAGATAAACCTTTTTAGTTATCACTGCAGGCTCAACACCTCTCAATAACTGACAGAACAAGTACACAAGAAATCAGTAAGGATACAGAAAGCGAGTAACACAATGAACTTAATCTAACTGACATTCATGGAACACTCTACCCAACAGCAGAATTCATGTCTTTCAAGTGCATACAGACTATTGACCAAGATGAACCATATCCAGGGCCCTATAAAAAGTTTCAGTAACATTTTAAAGGATGTGAGTCACACAAATTATGTTCTCTGGCCGTAACAGAATTAAATTAGAAATCAGTAATGGAAAGATCTTTAGAAAATGCTCCAGATAGTTATAAGCTAAAAAACAAACTTCAAAATAACCAATGGATCAAAGAAGAAATCAAAAGGGAAGTTAAAAAGTATTTTGAACTCAATGAAAATGAAAACACAACCTATTCAAATTTATGAGATGCTGTTTAAATCACTAGCAAGGAGCCAATTTGTAGTGTTAAATACCTATATTAGAGAAGAAGGTCTCAAATCAATGACCTCAACTTCCACATAAAGGAACAAGGAGAAAAAAATAAAACCCAAAATAAAACGAAACAAAGATCAGAGCAGAAATCAGTGAAATTGGGGAGAAAAGTCAGTGAAAGCTGTTTTTTTTTTTTTTTTTGAGAAAATCAGTAAAACCAATAAATTTCTGGATAAACAAAAAGAGAAAGAAGACAAGTTATCAGTATCAGGAATGAGAGGTGACATCACTATAGACCCAGGTCAAAAGGTCTAATGGAGCAGTTTGAAGAACTTCCCCATTATCAGATAACAGTCTCAAGGATATATTAAGAGCCCTTATCTTTTACAGATACAAGCTGAAATATTTACGAATTGGCTTCAAAATTATCAGAGGGAGGAGAGGAATGGGCAAAGTATAAATGAACACGGTTGGCTCTGAACGGGTAATTAGGAAAGCTGGAGGATGGATACTTTGGGGTTTCTTTATACTATTCCGTTTTTTATGTGTTTAAACCATTCTGTAAGAGTTTACAAGATACAAATGAAATTATCTAATTTTTAAAGCCTTATCAAATGAGATCATCTATTTACAAGTACTCTTAAAAGTAGAAAACATCAATAAAACTGGAAGGAAAAAATAAAGTAGAAAACGTTCCATACGTGTAAGATGGCAATATTACTTAGTATTCACAAAAAGAAAAAAGAAAACAAATAGCAAGAGGAAAAAAAGAGTGAAAGACAAAGAAATTCCAGCACTGCACATTCTCCGCTATTTTCTTCTATTTCTAATAATCAAAGCTACATGCTAATGAGCCAGATATCCTATCTGCAAAGGATGATGTAGTATCTTTCAAAAGTTTCAAAAGAACTGTTTCAAAAACTCTGAAAAGTACAGATGACTAAACTTAGTTCAAGATTTTCATGATTTATTCAGCAAGTAATCATGGAAGGAAATATTGTTAAAAACCAAACTCCTTGGTTTTGTCAAAAATGAGTTGCTACATTTGGTTACTTGGGACAGCATCCCTGAACACAAATTAAAAGAAACTGTTGCCATCTCCTATTTATCTAAAGTAAGAGAGGCCAGAGAAAAATCTAACTAAATGTAATCCAAGAAAATTGCAAAATGTAAACAATAATTAAGACATCTACCCTACCAGGGAATTGTCAACTGCAAGGACTTTTAATCAAATTCTAGGAACCAAATCCTCACTCTACCACTTACCATGGGAAGGAAGGGGAGAATTCTCTCAATTTCCTCATTGCAATATCAGGGTAATGATATCCATCCCAAAAAGTTAATATAAAGACAAACGTGAAATGGAATTGTTTTCAGTGTGTGAAAACACCTAGCACAACTCCTGATGCACACACACATGCAGCTGTTAAATTTCTTTTGCTCCCCTCCACCAATTAGGTGGATGACACAGGCATAGATTTTACCCCTCTGATAATCCTAGAGTTCATACTCAGAGATTACCCAAAGGTATAGTTAAAAGCAATGCTTGTTTCAAAAAAAAAAGTTATAGAAAGAAATTCTGAAGTTAATCTGTAAATAGTGAGTCTGGAATTTAAGTCCCATTCAGCAGCTCTAGGGTCAATTACTCATACTGTCACACCTACGAGTGAAAGCCCTCCATGAGTCTTCAACAGAGTCAGGGAACCTAGCACCACAGCCACTATGACATACAGTTTGGCACTTCCTCTAAAGGCTAAAGGTAGAGTTACCATATAGTCGAGCAATTCCACTCCCAAGTATATGTCGTCCCCAAAGAGCTGAAAATAGGGACTTGAACAGATACATGTACCCCAATGTTTACTGCAGCATCATTCATAACAGGTGAAAGGCAGAAACCATCCAAGGCATGTTCTTTGACAGATAAATGGATTTAAAAAAAAAAAAAAAGTGACACAAACACAATGGAATATTACTCGACCATGAAAAGGAAAGTTGTGGTACATGCTACAACCTGGAAGAAACTTGAAAACATGACATGAAGTGAAATAAGCCAGATACACAACAAATTTTGTATGATTCCACTTAAGTGAGGTACCTAGAATAGGCAAATACAGAGAAACACATGTAGAATGGAGGTTATCAAAATAGTGGGAGAGTTAGAGTTTAATAGGCAGTACAGAGTTTCTGTTTGGGGTGATGAAAACTTTTGGAAACATAGTGGTGATGAGTGCACAACAGCGTGAACATAATTAAAGACAATGACTTGTATACTTAAGGTTAAAACACACAGGTAAGTCTATTCAGTATCTCGTAGTAATCTATAATGAAAAAGAATATGAAAAGGAATATATGTATGTCTGAAACATTATGATGTATGCCAGAAACTGACACAACACTGTAAACTGACTGTACATCAATACAAAATAAAATTTTTTAAAAGGTTGAAATGAAAATTTTGCTATATATATTTTACCACATTATTTTTTAAAATCTGCATTAAAAACAGGCTCCAGATTCTTAAAAAAAAAAAATCCAAAACTAAACAAAAAACAGCTTGGCGGTGAAAGGAGGGGAAAGGCAGGTTTCTTATCTTCCTGTTACCCATCTTTCGGTATTTCTGGATGATACAATGCAAGGCTTGTTCATCTCAGCCAATTCCAAATACATTTTTGTCTCCTTTCAGCCAACCATTTAAGATGCTAATTTTATAGTAATAATCAAATATACGGTTCTGTCCCCAATATTATCATTTCCATTTTTTCCCTCCTGCTTTCTAACACTCTTCACTTTGATAGCTGCTCCTTAAACCACACAATGAGATTTCAACCTCTGCTCCCGTAACGTTCCATTCTCCACGACACTGTAAGGAATTAACGTCTAGTCTGCCGTAAGTGTGAAATAACCTCTATCCACTTGTCTGGGAAGCCTTTCATACCTAACTTTGCTCATTCTCTAAATTCTTTTCCCAGAGCATTTTTGTAGCTGTTGTAGCTACGTGAATTTTTAGTGAACTCTCCATCCTGGACCCTAATGGCAGCTGGAAGAGACATCTGTGGTTTTTGGTTTTGGAAGTGAACTTTGTACACTCCCTTCTCACGACCTGTAAACCTGGAAGAATGGGAAAGACAGTGGGAACCTGTCAGACAAGCTGTTCTTCTACAACCTCCCCTCTGCCTAGTCCGCATCTTCCTTACATTAAACTCTGAGACAGGCAGTGAGAGAGTCAAGGATGGATACAGTGGTACCCAGATCCAAGAGCTTACTTCTGCAGGTCAGGGCATCCACAGGACCCAAGATGAAGTAAGGATAAACAACACTGAACTGGATCTGGGAATTCAAATCATACTTCTGCCTGTGCCACTGAATCTCTGAAAGCTGTGAGTCAAATTCCTCATTTATAAGGTGTAAGGATCAAAGTCCCCCAGCTCTGAAATTCAAGCACATCAAGGACTGCAGCTCCAGAACTGATCTCTAGTCACATTAAAAGAGTACTTCATAGAGGAAACTATTTTTTAATGTAGTGTTCATGTAAATATCTGTTCGGAGTGGGAAGAGACTCCCTCAGGGTTTTATTTCCCCACATTCAAACTAAGTAAAATAAAAAGGGAGAAGTCTTTTGATTTTTAAGGTGAATGCAATAAACGGTGTTTTTCTCAAATGGCCTTGTTTTTTTCTATTACAATTGCTGCTAAACTAGGTCACCTAAGTAATAAATATTGAAAGCATTTAACCAAATTCAAACATCTGTTCCATTCCTCTTTCAGGGTTTGGTCCAGCTGAAATAAAATATCCACTGCCCTACAGGACCTGCAAGACCCACACAGCTGGAAATGTTGGGTTTTCCTTAAAGCCAGCACTATCCAGTGAAAAAATACGGCTGATTTCAATATGTCTGAAGCGCAATGAGTACAAAACTATATGAGAAGCAGCAAAATCTGGTCAAGCAAATCTTGCCACATAGGATAGTCCCATAGTAGGATGATAGGGCTCCTAACAAACTTTGGTGGGTGTGTGCCCCAAGCACACCTGGCATGGCAGGTGTCTTCAGAGGACACGGTGGAGGCGGCGCCTCTTCAGCTTCTGGATACACAAGGCCAGATTTGCTCTCCCATGTAGTTGCCTTATTTGGCACTGGAATTTCTAAGCAAATTATTCAAATTTCACTTTGGGAAAAATTATATTAACTTTCAAAAACAGAAATGGTGTATAAGAAGACACAAATATAGTTAATTATGAAATAAGAGATAAGAAAGGGTATCTGAAACACACGTGGAAAGTAAGGGTATTAGATAGAAAGGTCTCTTACAAATTGATGATAAAACAACTGGGTAACCCAATGAGAACAAAATCCAGTAAGAAAATGGGTCATGGGCGGGACCAAGATGGTGGAGTAGAAAGACGCCTGTAGCTCACCCTCTCCCACAAATACACCAAAACTCACATCCGCGGACCCACCCAGCCAACAAGAGCACCTGCTGAACTCCAACAGAACATCGCCCTCTTCAAAAGACAAAGATAACACGAATCTGGTAGGAGAAAAGGAAAATAGAAAGAAGAAAAAGCAAAGCAGTGCGGGGCTGGTCCCGTGGGGAGGGAGCCTCAAAGGAGGAATGGCGCTCGTTCGCTGAATCCCCCTCTCCAACAGAGAGGCCAGTGGGATGGATGGGAACCTCCGAGGCTCAGATCTGTATGGGGCAGCCCTTGACTGACAGAACCAAGTTAAACGGGCACAAGGGGTCCCTGCGACACCCAGCCAGCAGCTGGGGGCCAGGACAGGCTGCCCGAGCTGGCCAGAGGATTGGGGCAACTGCACGGAGGCAGCCCCGGGGGACTGCAGGGTGCTGAGCACTGTGGCTGGGAGGGGATACAGAGCAGAACAACCTGGGGCCCCCATAAATTACGAAAAAAAAAAAAAGCAAAGCAACACTGCTGGTGTGCCCTGGGGGGAGGGGCGCCATAGCCTTTGTCTCCTCAGACCCACAGCGCCATTAGTGGCGCATCTTGCGAGAAGAGAGGCAGTGCGCAGCCACAGCAACCATCTCCTCCTGTGCGCAGCGCCCGGGCAGGGGCCTGCCAAGACCTGAATCTGCACCTGAGGGCTCCGCAACCTCCTGGCCACCAAGACAAGCAAGGAGCTGAGTTTTGGCATGGAGCAGGGGCAGGGCTGTTCCGAGGTCTTCCCCGAGCCCACCTACGGAGTGCGGACCTGAGATGCAGCAGGCAGCTGCACAGAGCAGCGGATCTACCGGCGCTGGGAGAGGGCAAGTGGCCACCCACCTTCCTGGCAGGAACACAGCACCTAACTGCGGTGCTAGGAGGGGATGCGATCTGCTAGCTGACAGGCACTGGGAGCAGCATAGACGAGGATGCCAACAGAGGGCCTCTGGAAACAGCAAGCTGAGTTCGCAAAACAGGGCGAAGACAGACAGACTTCTCGACAAAATCATTAAGAGCGCAGTCTTCAGTGTAACACATCCTTTTTTTTTTTTTTCAAATCTTTTTTATATCTGTTCTATTTTCTATTACCTTTTTGATTTTTACTTTTTAAACAGTTGTATATGTCTACAGTTTTAATCCCTTTTAAATTTTTCTTTTAAAGTATTTTTATTATTACTATTTTAAAAAAATCCACCTCATTTCATTTTTAATTCTCTTGGTTTTGATCTCCTGTTATTGATTATATACAGGTTTCAAATATTGTTTTCTGTTTTTTCCTCCTTTTTTAAAGGTTTTTAAAAGAGTCTCAACTCAATTGCTATTCTGCTTCAATTTGCTTTTCTACTATTGATTATACACTGTTTTCAAACCTTTTTTTGCCCCACTCTTTTAAAATTCTCTCAAATTTTTTTTAACTTTTATTCCTGCATAGGCTTTAGATAGATAGATAAATAAACTCCTTAAGGACCACAATGGATGACTGATACTCCTTAAGCCACAGTGCCAGACAGATATGAGCAATATGAAGAAGCAGAGGAACCACTCCCAATTAAAAGAGCAAGAGAAATCCCCTGAAAGAACAATCAATGAAATAGACATTGATGGCCTACTAGGTCAAGATTTCAAAAAAGGAGTGATCAAAGTACTGAAGGAACTAAAAGAGATAGTGTTTAGAGATATAAAATATGTCAAAAATGAAATTGAAGCTATAAAGAAGAACCAAGTAGAATTGGTAAACTCATTTGCTGAGATGAGAGCTGATCTAAAGGCTGTACAAAGCAAGTGTACAAGTGACCTAGAAGACAGGACAATAGAAAGCACCCAATCAGAATAGCTGAGAGAAAAACAAATAAAAAACAATGAAAACAATATAAGGGACTTATGGGATAATAAAAGTGTGCCAATCTACGCATAATAGGGGTTCCAGAAGGGGAAGAAAGAACAAAGGGGATTGAAAAGGTATTTGAAGAAATCATGACTGAAAACTTCCCAAACCTCAACAAGGAATCAGCTATCCAAGTACAGGAGGCTCAGAGGGTCCCAAACAGGAAGAACCCAAACAGATCCATACCAAGACATATCATAATCAAGATGGCCAGAGTCAAGGATAAAGAAACGATCCTAAAGGCAGCAAGAGAAAAACAAAGAGTGAGCTACAAGGGAATCCCCATAAGGCTCTCAGCTGATTTCTCTACACAAACACTACAGGCCAGAAGGGAGTGGCAAGATATATTCAAATTCCTGAATGAAATAAAGATGCAGCCTAGGATACTCTACCCAGCAAGGCTATCCTTTAGAATAGAAGGAGAGACAAAGAATTTCACAGACAAGCAAAAACTAAGAGTTTAACAACACTAAACCCATGCTAAAAGAAATATTGACAGGTCTGCTCTAAATAGAAAAGAAGCAGGATGCTACAAAAATGAGAAACTCATAACTGGAAAGGTGATAACTATCATGAATTACAAATAGAATAAACACAAAAATGTGAAAGAAGACATCTAAATCATTAAGAGTGGGAGAGGGAAGTAAGGAAATATAGAGTATTTTTTTTCCTTTTTTAAATTTTTTGTTCTCCATAGGATGGGTTTAAGATTATATTACTATCTGTTTAATACAAACAGTTACAGTAATGTGTTAATAGACTTTCAAAAAGTCTATTAGTAACCACAAGCCAAAATCTTACAAGTGAGTCACAAAACCTAAATAAAATCCAAGATAATACAAAGGAAAATTACCAAACCATGAAAGGAAGAAGAAAAGAACAAAGAGGAAATACCAAATCAACTGCAAAAATAAGTTCAAAATGGCAATAAACACACATCTATCATTAACGACTGTAAATGTTAATGGACTAAATGCTCCAGTCAAAAGACGTAGAGTGGCAGAGTGGATAATAAAGCAAGAACCTTCAATATGCTGCATACAAGAGACCCACATTAGGGAGAAGTAACCCTACTTCAAAATGACACCTGCAACCCAATGTTCATAGCAGCACTGTTTACAATAGCCAAGACATGGAAGCGGCCTAAATGTCCGTCAACAGATGACTGGATAAAGAAGATGTGGTATATTTATTTATACAATGGAATACTATTCAGTCGTAAAAATCGACAACATAACGCCATTTGCAGCAGCATGGATGTTCCTGGAGAATGTCATTCTAAGTGAAGTAAGCCAGAAAGAGAAAGAAAAATACCGTATGAGATCATTCATATGTGGAATCTTAAAAAACAACAAAAACAAAAACATAAATACAAAACAGAAACAGACTCATAGACATAGAATACAAACTTGTGGTTGCCAAGGGGGTGGGAGGTGGGAAGGGACAGACTGGGATTTCAAAATGCATAATAGATAAACAAGATTATACTGTATAGCACAGGGAAATATATACAAGATCTTGTGGTAGCTCACAGTGAAGAAAAATGTGATAATGAATTTATATGTATGTTCATGTATAACTGAAAAATTGTGCTCTATGCTGGAATTTGACACAACATTGTAAAATGACTATAACTCAATAAAAAAAAGTTTTTTAAAAAAAAAGAAAGAAAGAAAACGGATCAAGGACATGAATACGTAATTCACTGAAGAGAAAATCCAGAAGACTTACATGTGAGGAAACACTGCCTCACCGGAAATGCCAACTTAAGACTGCATTTGTATCCATTCTGCCAAAATATTTTCAAATTACCAAATTTGAAACAAGAAAATGATGGACCTACTGCTGACAGGGATATAAAGTGGGAGAAGAACAATACTCAGGCATTCCTAGTGGAAATGTGAATTTTAAGACTTCGGAAATCAATCTAGAATTTAAATTCAAGATAAATATATCCAATAACTTAATAAGCATATCCTTTATAATTTAAAGAAATAAATCCCAGTACTTAAGGATATCTATTTAACACATTTATTGAATCACTGTTTACAAGAGCCAAAAACAAACTACAGCAAACTGAATGTCCAATAGAAGAATGGTTCAATAGATCAACACATTTACAAAGAGTATTATGTAATCACTAAAACTGAGTTTTATCTATGTTAAAATAGGTCATAGAAAAATCCTCTAAGTTAGAAAATGAAGATGCAGACACATTCATATACTATACCCTTTTTTACTGAGCAATTAAAAAAGGCTATGCACGACAATGTGGACATGGAAAACATACTACAGCTTATTCACTAGATTATTAATATTAGCTTTTTATGAAGGCAAGCACTGTAGCTCAAGTGGTGAGGAATGATAGAAAAGCTAAAACGCAAGATTGAATTTTAAAGCTGTACATGATTTTTTCAAATGCATATGATATTCCAGTTGTATCAAGTTTTATGTCTACTCCATAAACAGAAATATAGACAGATAATTAGAAACAGAATAATTCTAAGTATACCCTATTTTATTGTCACTGCAGTAGTCTTTAAGCTAGGTGCCATACTCAAATGATACAAAATGTTAATGCTGTAATCTAGTAATACTAGAAGTTTGGTCTACTTTTGTTTCCTTATATATCTCTTTCTTTTCATCTTTTATTTTTTAGGATGTTTTGTGACATTCATAATGTATTAGCTCTATAGCTCATGGCTCACATACATAGGGTGCCAACTAAAACATTTTTGATGATATTAGTGTGCAATCCGAAAGTTTGGAGATCACAGTAGATACAATTAAGCAGGATACTTTTTACACTAAAACTCCTTCAGGAAAGTTTTTATTCACCTAGTTACCTATGGATTCTACAGACTTATGATTCTGTAGCGTCAACATTCTGGCCATTGTTTCTCCTAGGACTGGTTTATCAGCACCTTCCTCTTCCCTCCATCTCCACCCCTTCCGCCCTGTCAGAGTTACCAAGTTTTAAGTGAAGGATCTCAAAGGAGGTATTAAAAATAATTTTACAAAAATTTTGTTCTGCTCCTCAGCTACCTCCTGTCCCCTTAATATGTGATTAATCTACACCCATTACCACCACCACTTCCTTTTCTCTTACAATCTGATTTTTATATCATCTAAGTTCTTTCTCCCAAATGTTCCTGTGAGAATTTTATGAACGACCTACACATTTTAAAAAGAAAAAGAAAAAACTAAGAACTACAAAGTACCACAAAATTGCCATGGTGACCTTCTGTTCCTCTTGCAAGAACAGTAACAGCTTCATAGATCTCACTATCCTTAAGATCTCTACAGCACTTGTCATACACATAAAAATGTAAGAAGCTTACATCTCCCTATTTATAAACCCCACACAACTATACTGAGTTCCATCTGGTGTCATTCCCCCTAGGCCTGAAGAACTTCCTTCAGAATTTCCTGTTGGACAGATACATAACAAATGGTCTCCATTTTCATTTTTCTGAAAATATTTTTATTTCACCTTTGTTTTTGAAGGATTTCTCTTTGGACATAAGGAAACAAGCTATCTACTTGAAATTTTAGCACTTCAGAAACGTTCCACCCCTTTACAACCTCCTTTGTTCTTGATGAGAAGTGGCCCATCGTTTATATCATTGTTCTACTCCATGTAATTTATCTTTTTACTCTGGCTGATTTCAATCTTCTCTTTATCTTGGATTTTCAGCTGTTTTTTATGAAGTGCCCAGGTGCGATTTTCCTCGTATTCATCTTGAGGTTTGCTGAGCTGCTTTCATCTTTAAATTTGTTTTTCACCTCATTTGGGAAACTGCCAGCCATTACCTTTTCAAACATTTTTCCTGCCACATTCTCTTGTCTTCTGAGACTACAATTACATACGTACTATTTGCTATTATACAGGACTGAGACACCTTTCCATTTTTTTTCAATCATTTTTCTCTTTGTTCTCAGAATGACTGAATTTGAAGACAGATTGACAGAAATTACGTTATTTTACTTCCACTTGGGTTTTCTGTTTTCTATTTTTCTCTTACACTTCCCATCTACTGTTGTATTATGACCGTATTTTAAGTCTGCTATAACAGCTGCTTTTAAAGTCCATGTGCACTAAATTTTAGTATGTCAGTCATCTTGGGGTTGTTTCCTATTGACTGCTTCTTCTCTTGACTGTGTGTCATTCTCCCTTTCTTCTCATGATTGGTATTACAGAAAGGGTATTATGAACATTATGTTGTAGAGACCATCATCTTCTGAAGAATATTGACCAGACACTTACTTGGCTAGATTCAAGCTCCAACTACTGTTTTCCTATGGTGTGCAGGAGCTAGAACTACTCATCTCTTTCCATTTTCCACATGTTTCTTTTCATTGGGAATTTCAGAGTCTCCCCATGGATCGGCCAAGAATTTGGACAGAATTTAAGTACAAACATTGGGGTTTTCTCTTCTGCGTCTCCCTCCTTTCCTGGATGCACCTCCTCACTTTCCAGTCAGTCTGGCAACCACAAATGCCGTTCATCCCCCAGCTCCTCCAGCCAGTAACTGCCACTTTCTGCCCTACATCTAGCCTGCTCTCCATAGACTGGGTAATGTCATCAAGAACAAACAATATATAAAGGATAACTTTATCCTATGCAATTCACATCTTCCAAGAATCAACTCCCTTCCAATTTCTGTTGGTTATCAGCTGCTCTCTGGTGGCTTCAAATAATTGACTTTATATTTCGTCCAGAGTGTACAACTGTTACCTGTATGAAGGGTCACCTAATAGAAGTCTGCTGCTACTGGCATGGCCAGAATAAGAATCTTCTCCCCACTGACATTTTAGAAGCATGTTTTTACCTTCATTTCCTTTACCCTTCTCATGTCCTTCAAGACCAGAGACAGCAAAATGTGCTTATACTGGCACAAAAAAGCATAGAGTATAAATTTTAAAATGATCACATCTTACTATGCATGTTTACATTTGGTAATGCAATTATTTTTAAAGTGAGAAAAAAAAATGTCCTCTTTAGAGAAACAGGCATATGTAGGGTCTTTTCCCCCCTATCTGGAAGATAGCATTACCTTGTACATTAGCTCAGAAAACCATGGGGTTCATCATGATGTGCAATGCGACTCGCAAAAGCGATATGTCTGCCAAAGCCAGAAGATTCATGACGTTTTCAGCAACTAGGGAATTTGTAAGATCTAAGTCATTGAATAAAATAGCATCGTTATATGTTACCCACTGAGTAATGCAAGCCAATTAGAGTAAATGGCTGTATGTAACTCCCCAGACTTATCCTGCCATTCATGTGGTTAACAGTCTGGTGTTCTACATTCTGCAGGGAGGCCAGTTCTAACTTCACCGACTTCCATCAGCGTTCAGACAGCTGAGAGACTTGGAAACCATCGAGTCCAACCACATCACTCTACAGATGGGGAAACTGAGGGCCAGAGGGATGAAGTAACTTACTCAACACCAAAAAACTGAGCATCTGTTAGCAATGGCAGAAACAAGATTAGAGTCAACTCCTTGTTCCAGTATCTTACACGATTTCTCCTAGGCTCAGCAGGAAAAGAGTTTTTAAAATTAAAAACAAGAGCTTCAAAGGCAAAAGTATTAAGGGAAGTAAACAAAACCCCTAATTTTTTTTCTCTCTCACTGTTGAGCATTTAACCTTATATCCTTAAAGGCTAAAGACAGCAAAATAAACTTATTCCCCAAGAGTTGTCTAACAGAACTACTAATAAAAATAATAGCAAACAGTTCAAATACAAAGAACCGGAAGAGCTCCACGGAAAGTTACATTACATTAACTTGCATCACTCACCTGTTACATTTTATTGCCATAACCCATTTATCCTGTTAAATCTCTTTTCATGTCTTTTAGTTACACATTAAACTACCCATAGGGGACCCAGGAGATATTGAGTTCTAAGGACTAATTTGCTGAAATGTTGAAAATAAAAAGGACTGGTAAGTTCCTCATTTCTGTGAGATTTCCCATAAATGCCAACGCAGGTCCTGTGAGAACACCCTTAACACTGTCACTGCTTTCTATTACCACCATCTCTAACAGCGCTCTTCCACAGAGTTCAATTCGTCGGCTTCTGATAACTTCACAGCCATCAGTTCTCCCCAACAGAAATACCTGCATTTTTAAACCAAAAAACCAAAAGTAATCTTTGTGTGCGTATACATTATACCAGTTGCCTGGGTTCTTAAGAATGAAATCAAGAGAACAATTTGGAAACGTTTACACTGGCAAACGCAGAGCCCACTGAGGTAAAACATTAAAAAAAAAAAATCTGGTCAGGCCTCTTAGCTGCCAAAAAAAAAAAAAAAGTCAAGAAACTGTTTCAAAATGCCTGTATTGTTCTAACTGCTTCCTCCACCCCAACCCCCAACTGTTTCCACTGGGCAGTAAATAAAATCCCATCTGAGTCCCAGGGCAACCAACCGGCTATCTGACGGACTGGGAGGGAGGACGGGGCAGACCAGTAAGGAGGGTCGGAGAGGCAGGCCAAGAACGTCTGCATTTAACCATCTTAACTGCTGTAAACCAAATATTTGATTTTGCTCCCTTATTTCCCTTCAAAAATACATGCAAGTGAAACAAAGGTTTGATTCAAATGTATGAGGGACTGGTTAGAATGTTATGAATAAAATGCTCGTCTGTTGAAAGGTATGTTCCACTGGAGCAAACGTCTGCTGGAGTGAGCAGTGTGGGGACCACGCGGTCCTCTGATACTCAGGGGTGTCTCCTAAGATGGTTTCCTCTCTCTTACCCCCTTGGCTTCCTATCTCCCACCTATGACAGGAATGAAATAAAGTCTGTAAAGTTAGGAGAGACTGAAACCTTCCTGGTGAGAGGAAGGAACCCAGACCTCTGAAGCAGCCCTGTCAAGGTGGGTGGTATTTGGACAGCAGAGAACAGAGTGTACCAGCAGAAAACAAGGCCAGGAAGAGGAGGTGGGGTGAGAAGAGCTTCAGAGAGTTTAGGGTCGTGGGAACAGGGACTCTTGGGGGGTAGCTGCTGTGTACAGAGATCAAGAGTATTGGGAAGAAAGGATTTCAAGTTTTTCTGTGGGACCTAGGAGCTCCTAAAATATTTCACTCATTAAGTGTTTAAATGAAAACTGGTGATAAATTACTGTTGTTCCCTCTAAGGCCAAAAAACTCCACCTATGAAACATGTCTCCACTATTCCTCCAAGAAGAACACACTCATCCCACTGTTTGTATATAATACAGATAAGAAAATGGGGGTAAAAAATCAGAAGGAACAATCCACAAGTCTTCAGGTCTGGAGTTGGCAGCACCTATTTGATTGGAACCTACACCAAAACCCTAAATCTTTTCTATGTCAGAGCCCAGGTTGAAAGGTTCGTGAATTTGACTAGTCCTAATACAGACTGTCCTTACAATAAATTTGCTAATGAAGAAGAAGTCCATGTTATAATGGCACACCATACAGTGTCAGGGACGGAGAGAACCCAGTAAAGAAGAAATCCTTTATGTGGCATAACTGGTAGACGGACAGGCTTTGTGTGGGGGGAGTCTGAGTCCCACAGATTTGTGTGTTTTTAGCAGATTCTTAGAGGTCGATAAAAAAAAAAAAACTGGTATAGAACTATGGAAATAGACTACCTACTACTTCAAGCCCCTCACATTACAGAGAAACTTGAGATGCAAAAAGGCTGACCTATTTTCTCCAGCCACATAGCTAGAGGGACCCCGCACCTGGAGCTGGGCGTGGGGTGAGGACTCTCCTCTCAGGGCAGCAGGGGAGGCACCATCAGGGAGTGTCAGAAGGAAGAATCGCACTGAAAGTCAAAGTCCAAACGGCATCAAGGAACATTTGGAAAGCTTTCCCTGGAAGGGCTCCAGAAGCAGATTCTGAAGCTGGACTGGAGACTGGGAAATCCAGACCTGGGAGACACAACCGGGTGGAGGCCCTGAGAGCACAGAGCTTCCTTCTGGCAGCTCATCAGGCTCGAATGCCTGGGGCTCTTTGTCACTATTCTTATGTTTTGCAACTCTGCATTATGTTGAAGTAAAAGTGAGACGGGAGGGAAGAGGTCAGGGCACAACCATTGAAAAAGTAACACAGCACTGAGGATAGGACATAAACTGGTCAGAATTAACTCAGTCCAAGATGGCAGAAGAGTCACCTTCCAGCAGACCTTGAGCCTCACTGTAATACATCAGCACTCTAAATGACACAACCCAGAGGTGCAATGAGTTTCCAGACTGACCATAAAAGGCCAAAAAGTGGGTGGGGCCCAATTCCTGGAAATCCCCGCCCCTTCCCCAAAACAGCTGTAATAATACTCCCACTCGTTAGCATATGAAATTACAGAGTCCATAAAACAGAAACAGTCCCACACCCAGGGCCACTTGTGCTTTCCAAGATGACCCCATCACCCAGGGCAAGGGTAGAGTCGGGGGAGGGGGTGGAGAGGAGACAGGGCTCCCTCTTCTGAGAGGGACCACATTGTGTCTATGGAACATGTATCTCCTAGGGTGGCCTCGCTTGCCTTCTGAGATGGCCTGCACTCTGCCTATGGAGAATAAATCTACTGTTGCTTTACTATGTCTCAGTTTTGAATTCTCTCCTATGAGACAAGAACCTATTCTCTGGTAACAAAAGCAATGCTTAGCTTCCACCTCTAAGGGTGCACAGGTATCATTCATTCATTCAACTAACATTTATAAACTATCATGTGCCAGAGATACAGATAAAAGATGGGGGAGAGGGGGAGAAAGTGGTCAGGAGGGTACAGATGTTGACATCAGACAGTCCTGTGCTGGAATCCTAGCTCCTCCACTCACTGGCTGATAACCTCAGACAGTTACTGACCCCTCCAAGGCTCAGTTTCCTGCATCAGTCAAACCAAGAGAACCTCAAATACATATGGTCTCTATCACTACCCAAATTAACATGGTATCTGTTCCAAAGATGCTCACAAACCCGAGAGGACTAGACAGAATTAACAAGTTACACTCCCATGGGACCCGAGTTCTTTCAGGCACATACCAAGCACCCAAGGGAGGAGATCATCACCGCCAATGGGAGTCCTGAGCACGTGCACAAGGAGCAGAGTACAAACCTCAATTCATTCAGCTCCCTGGACGTGGACGCTCCATCGAGGTGCTTACTCCCAGAGCCGCTGCCATCCTAGACAGTTGTTAGGCACAACCAGAGGTCGTGTGTCCTGCAGAGGTCTGTCTAGACTGAAGCAGCCAAGCCTGACTCGGGCCACTTCTTCCCCGGTCACAGCTGTTACTCCAAGGCTGTGCCTCCACATTCTACCCCAACTGCTGGCAAAAGGGAGGGAAAACTGACTTCACAAGACAATCCTTTTAAAAGCCCACTTCTTCTACCAGCTAGATGCCTTCCCTGTCCTTGCAGAGCTGTAAGGAATGGTGCTGCCTTACACTTCACTGATGCATTATCACTGTTGGATTTTACAGTTCAGGTCAGATCTCTCTGCAGTATCCCACTCAAGGCATACCATCACCACCTTCGACCCCCTGCTTAAACATCATTAAGCAGGTCTGGCCCCACCACCTTCTAGCTATACAACTGTGGACAAGTCACTTAAGCTTGCCTCAGTCTCTAATGGGGGAATCATAAAAAGAGCTACCTCGTGGCACTGTGATGAGGATAAGATGGGTAATTCATGAGAAGTATTCAGACCACACTTGATATAAGTTAAGCACTAAGTATTTTTCACCACAAGGAACTATAGTTGAGACAGAACCCAAGAGTTGAGCACAAAGTCACAAGCACAAAAGATTTAGGAACATGAGTCCCTTTGGGGAAACACCAGACCACCAGAGTCAACAACTGTTACCCTAGCAAGAGAGTAACTGATGTGTCATGAAACATGCAAGAAGAAGAGTCCAATTTTTAAGCCAACAATAATAAACACAAAGAATATCTTCAAAGCCTTTTCCACTGTATACAATTAACGCAAACGTGGTACATCGCACAATGTCTATGAGAAAGGAAACAATGGAATTACCCAAATTTCCCAACTCTCTTCTCCTGCCTCAGAAATCTACAATATTCTTCCAGAGGTAGTACAAATTTTACTTTAATGTTAAAAAAAAAAAACTTACCAGATTTAGAATGCAGTCTAAGTGCTTACGAAGCAGATAATGCCATCACATTTCATGGTAACATTAGAAAACTGATCAAATTATTTAGATCAAATTGTACTTTGATCAAACCATTAAGTTAGTAGTACCAGTCTTCTGTGGCAGTTGTAACTATCAAATAATAGTGTTTGCTGAGCTCAGTAAATGATTCATTAGGGATTTATTAGCTTATTCTACTACTACTATTAGCTATTACTACTACTAGTAATTTGTTTGGAAAATATATAACTATATTAATGAAAAGAATCCCTGATACTGACAGAACTAAGAAAGTAAATTTAGGTCAGGAGCCAACGTATCAAAAAGTGAAAAAATTGATTTGCTACATATTAACAGGACAAACAATACCTTGTCCAATTGAAGATACATATGGTGACTGACACTGCATAATTTGCTCAATATTTTAATATTACACCTTCATGACTGACAAGGACAGGGTTTTTCAACCTCAGTACTATTAATGCTTGTACCAGATAGCTCTTTATTGTGGGGGCTTGTCTTGTGCACTGGAGGATAATTTAGCATCATCCCTGGCCTCTGGCCATAGATGGCAGTAGTACCCTCCCACTCCTGACTTTCAACCCTGTCTCCAGACATCACCAAATGTCCCGTGGGGGCCACAATCACCCTGGTGGTGACTTTTTCCTTCTCAGTTTTACCTGAAAAAACATGAATGAGAACACGAAGCGATTGTTCTATGCTGCTATTAAGTAACAGGGATTCTGCCAGGCGGTCTACACACATCACCTCCAGTCTCGTAGCCTTATGTTGTGCCCAGTAAAGAAAGGTTTAATCGGAGCCGTCCTTCTAGCTCTGAAGCCCATGGTTTGCCTATCTTGTCAGGCATTTATGGTGATCTTATTTAAATGATACACTCATATCACCATGATCATGATCAAGAAGCATACAAGTCCCCTCTTATTAAATTCACAGTTTCACTTACTTGTCACTAATAAAGACCCACCTTCATTTATTACAACCTTCATATACCCATTCATTAACTCAGTCAACAAATACATATTAAGTCCCTGTTTTGCACTGTTCTGGACCAAGGGATTCTGCGCTGAACAGGACTGACAGCCTTTGCCCTCATGAAGCTCAGTCTAGTGAGACATTTCCCAGCCATACACATGAAGGCATGAGCACAGGTGAATCAAGAACCTGCTTTAGCATTTCCTGCTTCAAAACCCTGTCTCCAAGAATGCATTGTCTATTTAACAGCAGACCTCTATTCCATCATTCTATGCGATGTAGGCAGCCACTTTTGATGTGTGTGGTACTATCCAAGAATTTTATCAAAGTGAATGCCTAAAGACTGAACTTTCCTGTTTTAGTACCACAAATTCTAATTCATTTTAAATAAATATTTAACAGAATTTTCTGTGCACCAGACAAAAACCATTCCAAGTTCTAAATCTGCATGCCTATACCACATTTTCTATGCACAAGTCACATCCAGTTTCTGGAGTTCTCTAATTTAAGACAGCAATCAGAACTCCATGGTATGGCTTATAAAGTAAACTCTTTTCAATTTCTGCAAATCAGGGAAATGTACTTAGATAATTAAGGCAAAACAAATCCTGTCTGGATAAACTCCACTGGCATTTTATAAACAAAATGACTTATATCTGTGACCAAGTTTCACAAGATGGTTTGAGATACCTTTATCATTTATATTCGGCTTTCTCCCATGCCTGCAGCTGGGGGCAGAGTGGAGGAAGTGGGTGGTGAGTGAGCTGCTAAGAAAAAGAATTTGAGATTTTTGACCTAGGGGCTAATACTGATCTACTATATGTTACCTCAATACCTTTATCTTAAAATAGAATGCATAACCTAATCTTTAAGATGATCTGAAGGAGCAAATTAAATCATCCTGAAAAGACTTCGAAAGCATTAAAAGTAAAATGTTAGTGTAAAGATAAATAGACACTGCATCATTAAGACCGTCCAGCAGCCCTTGTGTCCAGAATCCAATGTTCTGGAGACAAAAGAAACATTTAAGAACTACATCTACGAGAAAGTGTGCAAATCTGTCAGTTTTTTTTTTAAGAAGAAATGTTTTGAATTTTATTAATTGTGAAGCTGAGTCCCCCTATCAAGTTTACAACTAACCACTCTATCCAAAACTTTATTCTCTTTCTTGTGCCACCCCTCCTCCCCTCGGGATTGAGGAGAGTCAAAGAAAAGGGGTAACTGACCGAGCAGGCTCACATACGGGCCTTCCAGTGACAGACCACGACACGTCCCCATTCACTGTTCATCAGGAAAAGAGGCTATGGAAATACACTGTGACCTCCTAGGCCCCTCCATGTGGAACAAAGAGTAGGCCCTAGCAGTTAATGTTTGGGGAAGCAAAGAATGCAGAAACAAAGACAGGACAGTCAGGCCAGGGAGGAGCCACAACTTAAACAATAAATCAGTCACAAGCACTCCCAGTTCTGTTTCAGAGGTAAAGATGAGTCTGACACACATTCCTGCTGTTCTGCAGACACTAAACCCCAGCCCCCACCAGGCGGAGGAAGTTGACGGCATGCTGACCACAAGCAGGTAGCCCCAAGACCAACTGAAACCAGAAAGTTGATGATGTTGACTTCTGAAACACCACCCTGTTACCTCACCAACCAATCAGAAGGATGTCCACGAGCTGATGGTACTCCCCAAGATCCTCACCTCGCCTTTAAAAGACCCTTCCCCAAAAGCCATGGCAGAGTTCTGGCCTTCTGAACCTGAGCCACCCTTCTTCTTGTTTGGCACCTGCAGTAAATGCCATGCTTTCCTTCACCACAGTCCCAGGGCAGTAAACTGGCTTTGCTGCACATGGGCCAGCGGACCCAAGTTCGGTTTGGTTACAATTGTATGATTTATATTACTAATGAATTGTTACTTTGACTTTGTTCTCTCATACTGCCACAAATCTGTCAGTTTCTATTTACACTTGTAGAAGCTAAAACACAACACAAATAACCACAAGATGGGGATATTCTCCCACCAAAAAAGGAAGGAAGGAAGGGCGGGAGGGAGGAAGGAAGAGGGGGGAAAAAAACCAGTTACTACTTTTTTCTTTGCCAAAACTTAACAAGAGATGGAACAGGGCCCAATGAGACAAAGAAGTACAAACGATTCCGGCTGCTGAATCAACAGAAATTATTCCCAATACTCCTAATGAATTAAGGAACACCAGTAAACACTGTAAAGATAATGTTACTCAAGATAAAAATTAAGCAGATGATTACATCATTTGGTTACAGAAAGGCTGTGTCGTCCTGCCCAGAAGTTGTGTGGCTGAACCCTCTTGTTTCCTGGTTATAATGAAAAGATAAATAAGAAACCAAACTGTTATCAAGGACTTATTCAGGCGAGTTTTGGACCTCATGTCATCAGTCTGCAGCCGCTACACTCTCCCCTGCCCTCTGGACTAGGTCTAAGTCCTTCCTGTAGCACGTCCACTGCTAGCTACAGACTCCAGCTCCAGGTCCCCAGACATGTGATTCCTACCTTGCAATTTCCATTAACTGTATCCCCATCAGACAGTCAGAGCTGCCATCTCTTTCTCAGTAACCTACCTGGTCATCTCAGTTCCTCCAGACTAGACCTCTCTGCTTGTCGCCCTCCCCTCACGCAAGAGCTTCTCTGTACCTAAGCTCCAAGTAGCTGCCGCCAACAGCTTCCGGATGGTCCCTTTCTGCGCTACTGTATTACTTGCTTCACAATGGGCAGATACATGCAGAACACTTAGAACAATGCCTGCCATGCAAAAAGGCTAAAATACAGTTATTTCCAACATTCTAACTCCTGGACTTTCAATCTCCCTGCTTGGGACTCCCCCACCACTCCACAATAGGTCCTCTGCATGGTGCTGTCCCACCAGACTCCCCAGGCCCTCCAGACCCCACAACCTGCCTGCCAGCCCAGACTCCTTCCCATAGTCACAGCTGAGCCTGTCACCACTCAGGACCCACCACATCCAGTGGCCAGGCCACATCCACACAACATATGCCCCCAAATTTAAAATGTGGCTTATTTTCCTACCTAGTTAGATGTTGGTTTGAATCTTGGCCCTGCCTCCTACTTACACATGGTCTTATACCAGCGACTTCGGTTCCCTCATCCTCAGTTTTCCATCTGTAAAATGAGGATGCTAATAAGTATGTGACAGGGTTACTGTAAGACAGTGTAGACCCAATGCTTCACACACAGTGAGTGCTCAACAAAGGAGTTGCTTTTCACACTGTTAAGACAGGGATGCACGTGATCCATTTGAGGGGAAAAACATGATCAAGACTTAGGACCAGAATCCCACTTCTGGAAACCTGTCCTACAGATGACCTTCCGCCGGTGTGCATGGATGTTCTGGGACAGGGTGGTCAGTGTCTTTCAGAACCGTGAGAGGGGTTTTTATTAGGTAAGAGTTTGGGTGGTATGTTAGCTTCCTAGGACTATCATAAAATTACCACTAACTAGGGGGCTTAAAACAAACTTTTTCTCACAGTTACAGACACCAAAAGTCCAAAAACCCAAGATGCTGGCAGGGCTGCAGGCCTTCTGAAGGCTCTGAGGCTATACGCCCCTCTGGGCCTCTTCCAGCTTCTCGGGGCTCCAGGCTTATCTCAGCCTCTGTCATCACGTGGCTTTCTCTTCCTTCTCCCTGTCTTTTCTCTTCTTATGAGGAGGACACTAGTGCTCTCATCTTAAAGTTTTTAAATTAATTACATCAGCAAAAATTGATTCCAAGTAAGGCCACATTCCCAGGTTCCAAGGATCAGGATGTGGATGGACCTACCTTTTGGAGGGGCACCACTCAACCCACTGAAAGCTGGGACCCAGGAAGATGTTCACCACAGAGACCTGGTCAAACTGTGGAACGTGGTGGAATTCTCCCAGCTGTGGGAGGAGCTGAGCAGGGCCGAGCTGCTGAAGGTGGCACCTGAGGACGGTGTTGGCTAAGGCACCTGTTGAACAATGTGTCAGGTGGTACAATGTGAGTGGGAAAAAGAATATGCATGTTTTTAAAAACACATATGCCTATTAGTGCTAAGAATTTTAAAAGCAAGAATAAATAGGAAACTGGTGGCTTCTAGAATGAGATACAGTGAGAAAGGGACCCTTTTTGGATTATATCCTTCTGAGCAGTTGAGCTATCTGCTTGCCTACAGGATATCCAACAGAGTGCTCTAAATGCAGGTTATTAATTACTATTGCCCAGGACCCACAAGCAGCCATGGGTGAACCGCTACAGAAACGCCAAGGATACAGAGGGAAGCCTGGGGACACCCCCACTGGCAGCATCTTCCCAGGCCCCTGCACAACGTCAGGGCCTCTTTCCTCCCTGTCTTGCCCTGAAGGGGCCTCTCTGACCCACTTCACTAATCAATCTTAGCCACAAATTTTAAAGTATAAAAGCTACCTGGGCACACACACAACAATCTGATGCATGTATGTGCCACAAATATAGGATCATCAAGTTTCACCAAGTTCTCTGGGTTTCTCTAATCCTGTAAAAGCCTTCTTTGTCTGCTGTTTTCTGAAAAGTCACAAAGAGAGCATTGGAGATGGGCAGCTGACCCTCTGAAAAGAATGAGAAAGCATTTCCAGACCTCAGATCCCTCCACCTGTAATGCAAATTTAATTAACACTCAGCAAGGTCTCCTCGTGAATCAACAATTACTTCCCAGGGAAGCCTCTGGTCTCCTTAGGGAAGCCTCCTCTGTTAGAGTATCAAATGTCCTTTCAATTCAAGAAATCATTAGGAATTTAAGCTTCCTTCATTTTCCAGTGCACCAGGAGGTCACAGCAAAAAAAAAAAAAGAACATTGCCTTCATAAATGACCTTCTGGAACTTCCTTTTTCAGTGACTAATTGTTTTTTGACCTCTGAAGTTCTCCATTCAAATCGTGACATTCTGCATCTGAACAGCTCTGCCTTAAGGGCACATCCAGATAACAGTTAATACAACTTCTTTTTGAGAGTTCCAGGAACTAAACCCTTGGGTGAAGCCTGCGAGGCCTCAGCGGTGCTTTTTGTTAGGGAAACTCACTGGGGCATAGGAAACAACCACTATGCATGCCTGAAGAAACCCCAACAAGAGCCCTGCACCCAGGAGACTCTTCCTCTCCTGAACGCTGCCCCTTGCTGTCAGGTGACCCTTCCCCAAGCACAACCCTGATCCTCTGTCACCTCAGGCTTCCCACAGCCTCCTAAGACTCTTCAAGTTGATTTGTAAGACTCTCCTTAATTGAGACTCAGCCTATGGGGAAAGGGAGAGAATAAAGAAGGCATAATATTTTGAGACATGAACCAATTTTTTTCCCTTGTATATCCTCCTCCCCCTTCGCCAACCAATTCAAACTAGGCTCTTACATTTACTGTCTCAGAAGGACGTGGCCAGGAAAAAGCAGAATTATCCCACATGTTCTATCCAAAAGCCCAAGCCCACAGATGGAAACACACAGAAAAAATAACCTGGCCATAGGTACCACAGGGGATATTTCCAGAAATGAAAAAAAAGGAGTGCTGCATCAGGCAGGAGAGAAAATAGGTAGATTTCCAGGTTTAGAAGCAGAACTCCTGGGGAGGACATGAGCCCTGACAAGGTAAGAGCTTGATGGTGGGTCTCAGCAGCCTCAAAAAGATTCTCACACAACAGAGAACAAACAGACCCCAAGGACTAGGACTGGTAGTGAGTAGGACCCTGCAGGCACCGCACCCCCAACTCCTCCCACCCACCACTTTACAGAAAAGCTGAAGTCTCCCAGGCCTTCCTGAGTCATAAACAAGTAGCCTCAAGCAGTTGAGGATTAGGACAAGCCCGCAGGGCAAGTCTGCACACAGTGTGGGCTCTGACCACCCATCTCGATGATTAACTGAGACTGCTGCGCTGCTTCCCTTTACAACTTTTATGGCTGAGCAGAACCTTCGGAGATGGTTTTTGAGGGACACTGAGTCTGCCAGATTGCTGGCATTCCAGTTAAAAGCAACCTTCTTTTTTGTTACCAACGCTGTTTCCCCCAGGATCATACCCCTGCCCCTCCCTCAAATAGAACCCAATTACTCTTCTCTAGGTCTCAGGAGGCAGCTGCAAGGGGAAGAAACAAGAACTGGTTAGAACCAAATAGGTCCAAGATGGCACAGGATTTGACTTCCAGTGGACCTTGAGCCTCATTATACGTTCATTCTAATGCATTAGCATGCTATGTGGCATACCCACCAGCACATGACAGTTGACGACTGCCATGACAACAACCAGAAAGGCCCACACAAGGACAAAGGACAAGGCAACTGGCCCCAGCACACCCAAGAGGACATGATGGCAGAAGTCCAATAAAAGTCCACGTGGCCTGACTCCGAGCTGGAGCTGTCTTGACCCGCCATCTTGGCTGGCGGCTCCCTGCTCCAGTATTCTCTTTCCTTTTCCTCTTTTGAGAAGTAAAGCAGCTTTCCACATTGTCCCTCTTCCTCTGCTGTGAATTCTTTCACAGCCGGCGGCAAAGACCCACATTTGATAGGCTTCCTAATTTAGGAGTCTCGCTACCCGCTAACAGGATGTTTTACGTCCTATGGTAAATAATCTAAGACAATGATGAGGACCAGTTGCCCACCCAATCTCTTGAAAAAATATAAGATTTCACAACCATGACACAAGGCAGGGAAGCCTCACAAAAGACTAACGAGATGCTTCCCACAGTAGAGTCAGAAAGTGAGCTTGAAACATTAACTGAGTTATAAAATAATTAGTCATACTTCTGCCACAGATAACTTTATGGACTGAGATCCATTCCCATTATGCTACCTTTAGAACTACTCCCATGATTAGAACCAATGTGCTAACAGACTCAGGTTCTCTTGGCATTATCGACCCTGAGATTTCCTTTCCTATCACATTGGAGCATGGCATTCCTTCCCCATCAGAAGCCTTTCCCCATTTTCACCCGCTTGCTCTCACTCATCCGTCAGTTCCCAGCTCAGTATCACCGTGTATGCATGTGTGTACAGTGTTAAGTGAGTGTGTAAAGTACACGTATGTGTGCGTATGCAACCATGTGCAAGCTTTATCCTGAGAATCTTTAAGGGCATAGAGCAGATACTTTTCAGCTCAGATACCAGTACTGTAACCAGACACAGCATCTCAATAACTATTCACTGAATGAAAACGAAAAGGGAACTGGGGAGGAGGGACAGATAGAGGAAAAAAGAAATGGATAAATAAAACAGATTACTTTCAAGGGTTAATTTCTATGTCAGTTATTTGCAGTAGAAAACTTTCATAGAACGTGTATTATATATAATTCACAGTATGGTAAAATTTTTAAATTACACATTTATATATTAAAAATACAATTGCATTTGAGTCTGTTTTGAACATAGATATAAAAAGAGCTTAGATTTAAGTAGATGGTGGACAAGCAGATAAAGAGAGGGAGATTTTACAAAGAACTTCTGGAATTTTGAAAAGACTTAAACAAATGGGGACCCAGACTCTACTTCAAAATGCAGTATTCCTTCACATAGCAGCATCATTTGTGTTATTTTCATTATCACTAGTCACAGTTAGAGCTTTTTTGGTCTACATTTGCAACACAGAAAGGTAGCAGGTCAAAAAAAACAGTAGTATATGGATTATGAAGAATATTTTTTAAAAGGCAGTCTATTGGGGAAAAACTGCACTGCCCATGGTAAAGAAAGAATTACAAAGACAAGGTTCCTACAGAGCAAGAGGTGACAGGGATGAGGCTGTGGGGGACACGATCCCTGCGACAGGCCCTAGGTGGCACCATTGGTCTGGGACAGCCTGGTTGCCTTTTAGAGGGAACTGGGACGGGAAAGCTTTCTAAGTCAGGAGTACATGTATGTCACAGCACATGTGCCTATCACAAGCTTCGCTCTGAAGGTTCAGATTTTATCACCTCGTAAAAATGGAAATGCTTCTGGATAACGACCACTAATCTCACATACATCCTGTTAACATCGTATTTCCTAATATTTGTTCTATATTAATTCTCCAAATTGTCTGATTGGTTCAAGGTATATAATCAGTTTAATTAAACAAATTACCACATTCCCTCCTGTTGGTTTTGTTGTTTTAGTGCAATAACGAAACATCCAGAAAGCTTCCTTTATCCTCCATCTGTGCTCCCATTTCATTGACTGATAATTTCCATCACAGCACATACTGTAATGTCCTGCAATTCTGGTTTACTCTTCTGTTTTCTCCACTAGAATGTTCCATCCTTGAGAAAAGACAGTCTCATTAATCCTTCTATCTTCTGCGCCTGATACAAATTAAGTGTTTAATTAATGTTGAATAGTTATAATAGCTAGTTAGATTATATGAACAGCAAAACAAGACAAAATTAACAGGCAAAATGAAAACATGATCATCATAAATCAATACCACAGGTGGGTAAAAACACTCAACCTTGCTGAACTGAGTATATATCAGTCTGGTTTAGTGATTAACTACTCATAAATGTCTACTTTTAAAAAGTAAGTGTTAAAGATTTTCATTAAAATTAACTCAAACTCACCTTCCGTTAAATTGTGGCTATAAAATCTGATTAGATTATAAACATTTTATTTCCTTTGAATTAAAAATAATTACCTACATAAAGACATACGGCTTCCCAAATTTTTCTTCAAATAGTTATTCCCACAATTACACATCTCACAGTAAATATACATGTACTCAAAATGAGGTTGGCATTATCAGTGCTTCTGGTCACATTACTAATATTGTTCACCTCTCTCTAATAGCATGTTAATTTTAGGAATCTAACTGCTTCAAAATTCAGATCTGCAGGCCTGGGCTGAGTGTCTCACTGCTGCACTAAAATTCTGTTGACTCTGCCCTGAAGAGTATTTGTGAGGTCAAAAATGCAGCCTTTCCATTTCCTTGAGAGAAAATGTTCATTGTGTTCCCACCACTTAACATCAGTATGTGACCAATTCCAAGTTCGTGGTGTTACAATAGGGGTTATCACATTTCATGATGAATCACCAGACTCAATCTCAAGTATTCGGTTACACATAAATGTCTCCAAAATTTATATATCTAGATGGGACGTTCCAGGCTCCACATATTTGCAACTGCGTACTGGGCATCTACACTCAAATGAGCAGCCTTCTGCTGGCAATTCAACTGCAAAGCATGGAACAGTGAATTCATCACCTTCACCTCCTGCTGGGTTCCCTTTATCAGTGAACTGGTACCTAACTGCCTCACCGCCCACAGCCACACCTCCAGCCACACCTCACTGTCCACATCCATCAGAAATCGTGTGAAAACAACACACAATTTTTAGGTATTACCAGATACTACAGTTTCAACAGGATTTTTTAGACATTATCCTTGAGTTTTTTTGTTTCTAAATAAAACTTAGCAGTAACAATAATGCTTTCCTCAAAGCAGACAAGCGCAATGGCAGAAACTTTAAATCACGATTCGTAATTCTTTGGATTACAAGCAAAGCTAAGGTCAAGGAGAGAACTCTTAACTAGCAACGCAAAAACATTCCAAGTGGAAAGAAGAACTGTGGCCTGGCCATTGGTTCAGGAACCATTTAAGCTCTGCGATCATGTTAAACTAGTCATGGGTGACTCCGCCCTCTTTTAAGATTGACAGCTCACCCTATTTAACAGGGAGCAACACACCTCCCTAGCTCTATGGGTTTGTCTCCACTGGCAGAGCAGAGACACAAATCTCTCCCAACTTACTCATAGTCAAAATATACGTAACCCCAACCATATCCTTGATACCCCTTTCTTACTGTTGGTGCATCAGCACAGAGGACCAGTAATCATTTCAACAACTCAAAGAGGTTGAATTTATTACCAGGAAATCAGAAAGCTTTGGTTGCCTAATTCTGTTCACTAATAATTCAATCACTGAACAATGTATATAATAACCTGGGGAAAAAATGTCCCAACATATAAAAAATGATCCTTAGAAGGATATGCTTGCTAAAGTGTTTCACTTTTAAGCATCTGAAAATGAATTTTATCAGAATACCATCATATTCTAAGAAGTATGGAGTTTATCACTTGCTTTGAGTATTAAGTTTAATAACCCCCATTGAGTAAAACACACACCCCCAGCAAAATCGGTTAATTGTTAACAGGGAGCTGGGTAACTTCAAAGTCAGATGCGGGTTCAAACACACACAGGCCATTTTAACGGTGCACTTTTACAGTCCATCATTGTCGCATTTTGCCAAGAAGGTGGGAAGGAATTTTTCATAAACATCATGCCAGCATAACAGTCACAGCTGAATAATGTCCTTTTTTTTTTGATGGAACCAACAAATGCTTTTTGCAGTTATCTCAGGATAATTTCAAGTTATACTAATAATTTTACTGCATTCCAAATTTTGAGGCTGAAAAAAAATCACAAGGCTAAGTTAATTAGTAGGAAGTCAAAATATTTATGCAATATTTACTTTTATTTCAGAAGTCAGCTCTCTCCAGCCCTTACCTGTTACTTGATATTCTACTGCCTAAAAAGTGGGAGACTAATGAGACAATACTTCTTGAAGGGCTGTGATCCCTCAATTTCCAGCTTCAGATCACCTGCATCTTGACTTCAGAACATTGGTTCACAGGAGGAATAAAAAGTGCACTACATTACCTCCTGACCACCAAAAAAAAAAAAAAAAAAAAAAAGTGGCAACAACTTATCTGTATGTTTAGAACTCACCAAGCCCTTTCACATATCCTACTTTAATACTGAACTCAGCAAAAATGGGTAACTGATGTTTTAGAGCCAATTTGGAGACTGAAGTAGACTTAATCATTTTGAAACTTACAAACACACTTAATAAAAAAGGCAACATAAAATAAAAACAAACGTAAAGTCAATTTCCCCCCCAAAACTTGGCAGTTCTCATAATCCCCTGACTTTGGCCCAACAGGAAAACTTATAAAAAGGAGTGATTTCTTGTTTGAATGCAATACTGAAAAGGAACCACAAGACTCATTCAACTCCCACTGGTTATTTCTGAGATTATCAAAGCCTAAGTGCACAGCAGTGCTTCACAGGTAAAGATTTGAGATTTATCTGATATACAATTTAAAAAAAACCCAACCATGATACCAGTCAAGGATTAAATCAAAAAAGAATGCAGAAAGACTAGTGATTAGGGCTTCTTTTCTGCCTGGCAAAGCTATTTCTATGATTTTTTCCCCCTAGTTCTCTCCACTTCCTCATCTGCCATTCTCTCCACAACCACTGCCCTGCCCAAGACCAGCAAGGACCACATCACTGCCAATTCCAACACCATGTTCAGTCCTCACGCTGCCCTCCCTGTGGAGGGTGACCTGCCCAACTCTTCCCTCCAGGGTTGACACTGGTGCTGATCACCACATGTCTCTGAATAACCACTCTCTGGACACATAATAAGAGTACATGTCCTCACTCCCTTTGAGGTGAGGCAGGCCATATGACATCATTTATGCCAATAAAATGGGAAAGAAAATAACCTAGGCTGAAATGTTGAGAGCCAATGCATGGCTCTCCCTAATTTCTCCCCTCTGCCATGGCAACCAGCAATGTTTCAGAGAGTGAGAATTTCCCAAGCTCTGTCAGCTTAGGTTCCCTAAAGGGCTGTCATGGACATGGCCCAGGGATGATTATGTGACACACAGCCCAAAGCAACCTGCGACAAGTATTTGCACGACCAAGAAACAAATCTTTGTTCTTTTAACTTCTTTTAAGTCCCTGAGAGTAGAAGTTTTGTTACATGGTAACCTTACTTATACTTCAATTTTCTTCCTTTCCATTAGCCTGTGGGACCACACTCTTCTGATTTCTCTCTGGCCTTTACCACTGGTACAGCTCCTGCCCCACAGCCCACCTCCTAGGTACTGTGCTAGACAGTCTCCAAGATGACCCCAATGACCCCTACCTCCTGGTACCCAAGCTCTTGTGGAATCCCCTCCTTTTGAGAGCGGGCAGAACAAGTGACTCTTTTCTAGTGAATAAGGCCCAGAGGTATGAACACTTTGGGTCAAGATCTTACAGCTAGTGGCCAACCCAAAGTTCTGATCTGGTTCCCGACCACTACACAGGTATAGTGCTCCCACACCATCCTGCCTCCTCTACTGGGGTCTGCTCTGAGCTACCACCACAGGGAGACACAGAAGAAGGCACAGCCCTGCCTTCAAGGATCTGCTTGCAAGGAATCTATAAATTAGAAATGAAGGATGGAATTTACACAACAGTGTAAAATGATTATAAATCAATAAAAAATGTTAAAAAAAAAAAAAAAAGAAGAAGAAGTGAAGGAACCAGTGAGAACACGCTTCTTCCAGGAGCTATAAGAATAAACTCAAGACTGGAATAGAGGCTTGCTTCTTGTAAATTAGGTGTGGTCCTCAGGCTTTGGGCAAGTTCCCAACGTGGGTGCGCAAGTCTGGGCATTCTCCTGGCACAAAACCACTCAACAGTGAAGAGGTAACCACTTAGTTGGGGAACTGGGCAGGCACCAATTAAAGGGCCTCTTCAAGCAAATCCAGCCACACTTGAAGTAAGGACCTGTGGCCACCAGCCACGGCTAGCCACCCACCACCTAACACCAGCTAAGAAGTTCCATCTTCCCAGACAGGCACGCCGCCCCACTTTATTTTACCCTTCACTTAGGGCCACAGTCACCTTGCCATGGCCCTAGACAAACTATCCTTGGCAGGGCAAGTAACCAACAATGCCAGACGGAGAAACGACAAACTCTTTCAACAAACTTTTCAAAGGGGGGGGGGGGGGGGAGACATTTCTGAGTTTGTTTTTTTGTGGGCAGCTGGAAAAAAAAAATAAATCTACCACATACCAACACCTCTCCAAAAGGTTTCTTGCCAGGACCATGATGACTGGTGTTAAGAATGCAGGTTTCCGGCAGAGAGAATGTGACACATCACTGAGTCAAAGGCAGGTCCAGTCCAGGCTGAAAATCTTTGTCAGAACTGGGTTATGCTTCCACAGTAAGAAGTTTAAAACGAGGGCAGTGGTGAAGTCACATCAGTGAGTCACTTTCCCACACGCCGTGCTCACCTTTCAACAGAATCAAAAGATCAAGTTCTCCCAGAGCTTCCTTTGGGCTGTGAGCTGTTTCCCACACCCCGGAGTGTCTGATATTCTGAGGAAATCCAAAGCACCGCATCCACCCATTCCCTATGAATAACCCAGAGAAACTGCACAAAATAGTAACGACAGTAGGAATCTAGACAAGAGAGAGGGAAGAAAGAGGGAACTAAGAGGCTGACATTGAAACTGCACGTTATTCACGGCTCTGCTCTGTAATTGTTTTTATAGCAGTAAGACTAGTCTGTGAGCAGATGTCTGTGCTGTGGGAACCCAAGTATGAGGCCTGAGAATAATCCGGACCCATGCCTTTCAGACTACTGCGCGTGCGCATATGTGTGCTCGCGAGCACGCACGCGCGCGCACACTCTCCTCTCCATGGGTTTCAAGGGCCGCAAGGCCACTGTGACAAGCTTCCTCTTCCCTCTTCTTTCCAGGGAAGGCTTAGGAAACAGCAGGAACTCCGGGCAAGCAGCTTTGACTTCCTAGGACGTAACACCATCCTCCAGACCCAATGGGACTGTCCAGAGGGAATGGCAAGAATGGAAACTGGCCCGCGGAGGCTGGATCCTGAGGGATTGGAGATGCGTTTCCATGACCCGAAGGAGGGGCAGACAGGGCTGGGGCTCAGTGGAGTGGTGGGGGGAGTCAGTGCACAGAGCCAGCAGCATCCTCCCCCTCCTCAATCTGAACTCTCAGAAACCCGGCCTTGAGTGGGGCCATCCTCTCTGGAGAGCAGGGCCACCCAATGAGTACAGGAAGAGGGATCAATCATCTTGTTTTGTGCTCTGCCCTCAGTGCAATTTAAGAACAAGAGTAAAATTTCGGTGAGCATAACTTCTAGAGCAAAACCACCTCAGCCTCAAACAGAATTTCCTTCAGCACCATTGGTGTTTGAAATAGACCTTTATCAGAACACAAAAGCATTCATTCCCCAAGCATGGATAGTTGGAGTAAGTGAACACTGATAAAAAACAGAGGTTAGCAAACTTTTTCGATTGAAGGCCACACAGTAAATATTTCACGTTTTGCAGGGCAAGAAGTAATAAAGGATATTATACTTAAAAGAAAATGTCTCACCGATTTGACAAAATTTGAAAAATAATAGGGTACAATTATTTGTAATATAAGCCTCCTAATGTGAAGAATGATACCCTATTTGGGGGATGACAATTTGCTTAACTGTGCTTCAAAGTCAGTGTCCCTTATCAAACTCAATTGTAAATGTTAACCTGTCAATGCTGATCTCTTATGCAATTCTACGTACTTCATCTTTGCAATGTCTTTTCACACAAACAGGCAATACCAAATGCTGACAACCATAAGCACAGGATTTTAGTAAAGCATATTCATCACCAGTCTGGCATTTAATAAATTGTTAATTGTTTCTCTTGATATTTTTCTTTTAGCATGTCATTATATTGCAGATTCTTCACTTCCAATTGAAATTAGGTAGAAGTTCCTCATTTGCACAGTTAAATGGATTTGGAAATATAGAAATTTCCTTAGTACTTGCACTGAGGTCTGAAAACCTCTACTGGTACTTAGTTTAGGAAAATGTATCCACTATAACCTGTTTTGGGAACAGAGATCTCTTATTTTAACTTTTGACATCATAGAAGTACCTTAACAGCTTGATATGACTAGTGAGTCAAATACTGGCTGTCATCTAAATGACTACTTCAATATTAAGTTTTACCTGTAAGTTGTTTTGCCTTGTAGTTTTAAGTTGAATTCATTATAAAGTCCGCAGCGAAAGCTTATGTCCAAAGCTTTCAATGTTCAAAAATACTGGCTACAGGCAGTTCTTCCTGTTAAGAATTTTCATCTCAGCACTGAGCTTAATAATTTTTGCAAAGAACCAACAAACACTTTTACTACTGTTAAGCCATCAGACTGTTTGCGTAGTACAGCGAATTAGGATATCCAGCTTCCGTTTCCAACAAAAATTCAAAGGACTACCCTAAGAGAACAAATAAAGTTCACTGGCATCACCTGTTCAACAGCAAGACAAATTCAAGTATTTTGGAAGTCCTGATGATAACAACAGCCAAAGTCTTTAAATACCTTACGTTTTCACAAACTTTGTAGATTTATCCAACTAAACGCTTTTTCTGCTTTGCACACATTTTTGTCACCATCTAAACCATCTTAGCAGATTCCACTTCAGACTGTACTGAATTCATGTTTTCTTAATTTCTTTGAAAATATTCTCACCTGCAGCTGTTCTCTACAGGACATTCAAAGAGGCTCTTTTCTGTCCCTTCAAACTCTACATTGATCCCTCAAGAAAACAGCAACTGAGCCATACTGGTAGTTATCTGTCATCTCATCAAATGCCAAGGAAAACCATCCAAACCCATTTGCCTTGTTAATTAACTACTGACACTGAGCCCAGAGCACTCAACTCTTCTCACAACTGTTCTCCCCTTAAGGCTCATGGTCTGAACAGTTTTGTTCTCTCTGAACACATTTCTTCAGCTGCTGCAATCAAACATGTTTTCATTAACTTACCATCAAATGGCTTTTCTGGCTGGGCTAACAAACAAGCCACTTGGAAACTTACACTGGCTGCACCTCATTTTCAGTTTTTATTTTTGGGAAGAAACTCGGTGGTAATGAGATACTTTGGTTTTAAGTTTTCCCATTTTTTGCTGTTGCTTTCCTGTGAGCTGGGCATATTGTAATGAGTGCTTAATCTGCTGATGGAGATGTATACTCTTTCAGGGCAGTCATCCTGTCATCACATAATAAACACGATGTTTTGCCATCTCATCAGTAACAAAGTAACCCACACTCCACTGTGCCTTTAAAGCACACCACTCAGAGCCGGCTTTTCTCCTCTCTCCTTGTTTTGACATCAAGGAAATGCAATGATCATAAATAAGTCACGTGTCACTGTACAGCAATACACATGGCAGTCAACACTGTTGAGTGATACCTGCGTCACTGACGTGCAGTGCTTGGGGCAGCAGGGCTAAGTGACGAGACAGCTCTACGCAGCCTCTGTCACAACTGCTCAACTTTTTGCTAGTGCAGCCAGAAAGCAGCTATAGACAGCATGTAAACAAATGAGCATGGCTGTGCTCCAACAACACTTCACTTCTGGCAAAGCTCATGAAACTTGAGTTTCATAAATTTTCACGTTATATGTCATAAAACATTATTCTTTTGATTTGTTTCAGTCATTTTAAAATGAAAAAACATTCCTACTCACAGGCAGTACAAAAACAGGCAGCTAACTATCGATCTACATGAGATTTGGATCCATCCGCACACCTATGTCATCATCAGAATCTTACCCCTTCCGTTTGAGGAAGGTGGACAGAAAGCAGAATACCACTGGGTCTGTGAGGGAGTGGACGTGATATCAACAAAGAATGAAGAAAAGCGGGATTAGAGATGTCACAGATAAATCTTGCCCATTTCACACACTTTTTGCCGAGGTCTAGCCCATTTGCCTCCAGAGAAGCTTCGAATGACAAATTCCCTGACACCTGATTACTGGTGCGGTTGTTATTACGGTAACTACCACCATCTATGGACTAACATCCCAAGTAATGACCTTGGAGCTTTTCTGTTAAATCCTCTCTATAATATTATGGCATAGGTGATATTATTCCCCAGTAAGAAAACTGAAGTTCAGACAGAGTACATGATTTCCCACCAGTCCTACTACTGGTAAATAGCAGAGCAGGAATTGAACTCTGGCCTGTCTGATGCTTAACACTGTTGTGGACAGCCCAGGGTAGTGTGCTCCAGGAAACAGCAGATGAGGCCAGGGAAAAAAATCAGTACTTTAGCAAAGAACAGCCCCTCTAATTGGGAAGATCATTCTCTTTGACCAAGACTGAGGGTTACTAGGGGCAGACATGGTGCAGAGAAGAAAGCCAGCCACACCCTGTAAGAGCAGGAATTGAACTGCACAGCCTCATCACCTCTTGCTGGTAAAACAGCAAGGGTACAGACCCCGTGCAGAGACACCTAGCTTTAGATGAGCATGATTTCCATCCTTTCTGTGTGCCTGCTCCAGGGTCACAGGGGAAAACGTCTATCCAACTTAACTCTCCCATCCTATTCCTGGGCCCTTCCGTCTTCCTTAACATGCTGGCCTGGGAACCTGCCAATAAGATAAGGATTGAGAGTGCCCAAATCTCCCCAGTAGCTCAAACTAGATGGATAAAGGAAGCATTGGTTAGATTGCTAGAACTTATTAAGGAGCATTATCATAAGCCATTAATACTTCAATGTTAGTCTTCTAAGCTTTCATTCCAATTTCTGGTTGTGCTAGTTACTTAGAAAAGAGAAAAATGAATGGTTGTGGGGAGAGTGAACAGGTTGGAGAAGTATATAAAAAGGAAGGGTTTGATCTAGTTTGATGTATGCTTTGAAAGAGGTAGGGTTTGGAGAGGCAGAAGGGACACATGACAACAAGACAGGGAAGAGAACTACTCAAAGTCAGAGTGGGGCTGAGTGTCAGGGTCACAGATAGAAAGTATGAGACATGATGCTAGAGAAACACAGTGAGCTTAAGGCAGTCAGAGTAACATGAATCTAAGACTACAGGAACCAGACCCCCAATGAATAGGGAAATATTTCAAAACAAGGTCTGGGGAGCTATCAGATGTAGCACCTGTATAAAAGATAAATCCAGTTAAAGAGGTTAGAATGGGAAAACCAGAAAAAAACTATAGTGGTAGTCAGAAGGAGAAACACACTCTCTTGTGTTTCTGTTCTTCTTGATCTTTTCAAGGATATCTGGATAGCCCACAGCCTTGTGAGACAGAGATAGTGTCTCCCTGTGGAGCAAAGGGCTGATTTGTTTTTGTCCAGGAAAAGGGAAAGAACATCTCCTTCAAGATTAGGCAAGGCTTGCTAGCAGCTCCTTGTAAAAACGGGATTTCCTAAGCTCAGGGTTCCCTGCTTGTGACCCAAACCCATCAAGTCAGCAGCATCCACCTGGCCGTTTCCCCATGGGACTTAGGAGCTACGGGGAGCCAGCATGCACACGAAGGTCACGCTGCCAGCTGTGCTGTAATGAAGTCCTCGGTCTCTGGCTCGGGATTCTCGTGTTTTCTGTCATCATCCCTGAAAATGTGGGAGGCTAACTTGTTAGCTTGCAATCAGGACAAGATCTCACACTCTTCAATTCTTAAAAAGTTACCACAAGACTGATGTCTGAGGTTAGCAAGTTTGCAAGATACAAGGTCAACAAATATACATCAAGTGTTTTTCTATATATTAGCAGATTACTAGAAAATTCTCTGTAAAACTTGATTCCATTTACAGAGTCAAAAGCATACAACCATTAGGAAGACATTTAACAGAAGATATTTTAAACCATCTATACTGAAAACTACAAAACAGAAGTAAATGTGTAGATACACCATGTTCATGAATTGGAAGAACGGGTATTGTTAAAGTGTCAATTATTCCAAACTGATCTACAGCAGTAGTTTTCTAACTCTGTGCTCTGGGCTCCTTGACGTTTTTCAAATTACTAAGGATTCTGGAAAGCTTCAATTTATGTGGGTTACATAAATTTTACCATGTGGAAAATTTTAAATGAAAATATTTTAAATTAATACTCATTAAAGGCTAACACTTTTATGAAAATTCATTCCTCCTAAATTTTAGTTAAAATATTTGCACTGCTTTGTATTTCTGCAAGTATTTTTAATGTTTACCACAACAGAAGATAACTGGATTTTCCTGTTTCCATTTCTGTATCCAGTCTATCATGGTATTGCATATTATATAGCTTCTGGAAAACTACTGTAATCTCCTTAGAGAATAAGAGCAAGAAAGCAAATAATGCCTCAGTATTATTATGAAAATAATTTTGACCTGGTAAACACTGGAGTTTCCAGATTCAAGACAATGCAAATTGTAATCCCACTGTGCTTTAAAAAAAAAAGATAAACAGGACAAGCTGATTCTGTAATTCATATGGAAATACAAAGGGTCTACAAACTTCAAAAAACAGTTCTGAAAATCAACAAATTTGGAAGATTTACAAAATTTGATTTAAAGACTTACTTTTTAAAATATAGTGTTTAGAACAGTTTGATCCTAGTGTAAGGGTCAACAAATAGAACAATAGGCTAATAATTACCACAAAGAGTCACACAGACATAAGTTGAACTGATTTTTGATAAAAGGTGCCAAAGGACTCTGACAGGGAAACAGACTTCTCACAAAATGATGCTTAAACAACCAGACATCAGTATAAGGGGAAAAAAAAGAACCTGGATCCTTGCACACAATTCAAAGTTAATCACAGACCTAAATGTAAAAGTTAAAACTATAAGATTCCCAGAAGAAATCAGAGGAAAATATCTTTATAATTTGGGGACAGGAAAAAATTTCTTTAAAAGCAAAGAGAAATTAACCATATAAAAGCAGATAAATTTGACTTCAAAATTAAGAATTCCTGCTCAAAAGACATTAAGTTAATAGACCAGGCACAGATGGGAAGAAAAAAAAATGCAGTGTTATGCCTGACAAAAGACTGACAGCCAAGATTTTTTATCAAAAATATTTATTTTTTAAATCTTTTTTTAAAAAAAACTGCCAGGAAGATAATTAGGTTCATCCATTTATTACTTTTGGTGGAGGTCCTGGGGATTGAACCCGGGACCCTGTGCATGTTAGGTGCATGCACTTTACCACTGAGCTATACCCTTCCTCACCAAAATTATTTATTGTCTATCAATAAAGAATTCCAACTCAATACAGGGTAAAAAAAAAAAAACAATAAATGAATTGGCAAAATACTGAACACACGTTTCACAAAGGAAAATATACAGATGGCCAATGTGTTCACTAAAAGCCATTTAGCACCATTAGTCATCAAGAAAATGCAAATATGCTACTATACACTCGGAAGGAAGATAAACATTCAGAAGACTGACAATATCATATGTTGGCACAGATATCGAGCAACTCTCAATGGGAGAGTCAAATAGTGCAACCACTTTGGAAAAGGCCTGACAGTTTCTTACCAACCTAAACATACACCTACCTTACAACACAGAAATTCCATTCCTAGGTATTTATCCAACAGAAATGAAAGCATATGTTCACAAAAAAGACTAAAAACAACCAAGGTGTTCAACAGATGAATAGATAAACAAACTGGTATACTGATACAATGGAATACTACTCAACAATGAAAAGGAATGAACTACTTATTCAGATGACAGTATGAATGAATTTCAAAAACAGTATGGTGAGTAAAAGAAGCCTTACACAAAAAGTACAGTGGGTATGATTCTATTTATACAAAGTTTCAGAATAAGGCAAACTATCATGAAAAGAGCAGAAGAGCAGTTTTCTCTGGGATAGAGGGTAGGATTGTGTGGGAAAAGGCAGAAAAGACCTCTTAGGCAATGTGTATACATTTCTTAAAATTCAAAAGGTGCACGTAAAAACTGTGCTTTTCAGTGCATGTAAAACTTACATGGAAGTGATAAGCAAATACTGACCTCTAGTTAATGATATGTGTACTAAAGCATTTACAGGTAAAACATACTGGTGATGTTGCATCTTCGTCTCAAAAGCATCAAGGAACCAGGATGGATTGATGGATGAATGAACACTGTAGTTCCAAGGCGAAAAAGCCACCACAAGATTTTTGGTTAGGAGAATGAAATTTTTCATAAGTATAGACTAAATTATACTCCATAACCAGTTTGATTATTTTGTCCCTAATCATCTCGCAAAAGGGGATGAAAGGAACATGCAAAACATCCTCGTTATTGTTCGATGATCTGATGTAATCAAGTACATGGCAGCAATTAGTTTTCAGTTTTCATTTGTTCAACTGTCCACCAGACCCATTTCAGAAAAAAATTTATGAAAATACAATTTTTAATTTTAAAAAAGCTGTCACACGCAAGAGAACTCCAGCTGCTATAAAACATGAGTTTTTAAAAATGTAAACACTGTGCTTTAATTTGAAAACCAGAAGCCCTTCTGACCCCAATTTTCTTTAGAAAATGAAAATTATTCTCCCTCTGATCACTGTTATTCAATACCACAAATATTTCAATCTTAACCATTATAAATGCATTTTAACCCCAAAAATTCTGACTTTTAAATTCAGTGCTACTCATAGCCTTTTAAAGTTCCCAGTCCTCCCTCCTTCGTACACACATCACACACACACACACACATATATATCCTCCAGGTGATTTACACACAGTCCAAGTTAAAATGTAAACCTTAATGGCAAAATAATTGTCATTACACTTTGGGCTTAAATTATTCCCAATAAGAACCAAAATCAACCCATAACTGAAATCCACAGAAACCTATCCTGAGTGCATTTATTCCTACAGATACTAGAATTACATACCTCTGTGTGTCCTAGAACTCTAGTGAATTTTAAGTGGGAGGAGTTAGGAAGGAGATCCCTTTTACCACTGTCATTTAGCCTCTCCACATTTATTTCCTCTCATCCCGCTTCTAACAACTTCAGAAATTCTCATCCCATCATGCACCAGCCTGTAAACTAACATAAATAATCCCTGGTTTTAGCACCTGAACAGAAGAAGGGTAAAGCGTGTGGGAGTGAAACGGAGCCTACAGTTTAAAAATAGGCCTATGTGCACAGTCCAAAGTCAGCTTGCAAGGGAGGAGCTAGGAGGAATTTCTGACATTGCCTGAACCAACATCTAGACGAACTTGGATCTTATTCCAAACTTCTCTTGCCTATTTCCTTTTTTAAAGAACTGAATGAAAGGCCAGTCTCCCTGCCAGAAGTCTAGGAACAGACCATCTTCATATTTGTCCTAGACATATCTGAAGTCTAGAAGGCATTTCTCCGTTTCTCAGGGGTGTGTCTGATTTATTTTCAGAAATACACGCCACTTTCCTCTGTCTCAGTCAGAAAGCTTTTATGCTCTCATTTTACTGCTCCAAAGTTAGTTTCAAAAGCCCACTGTAAAGCTGAATGGAAAACCTTCATCCCCGCTTGCAAAATCATCGTATGATTTCCTTACGTAACATATTTGGTATATGAACACATGTATACCCCTAACTGAACATATCCCTGTACATTTCCCACCTCTTTAGGCCCAGACTTCCTAACCACAAGCCTCTCAAATCCGAAGGCTAAGAGTGAGTCTTTGGCTCAGCATTTTTAGTCCTATAGAGCTTCTCTGTCTTACATCTCAGTGTGTCAGTTCAGCAGTTATACTGGGCACCACGGACCTAGCAAGTCTGAACCAAAAAAGAAGTCCCTTTAAGGTGTCTGAAATTAGATCCCAAAGCTCGCTTGAAGTTTCCATGTTCATTCTTTTGATTTATAGGTCTCATTACGGGGGAAGGCTGAAATAGCTCTCCTCTTTCTCTCCACTAGTGGCTTCAAAGCACTGTACGCTTGGTTACCCAAGTACATTAAAACTAATTTAAATCATCTTAAGCACCAGTGTGCTCAACAAACCAGAAAAGACCCTGGAATCCAAAATATATGGTCACATTTTATACTTAATGGGACACAAAGTAGGAAATCCATCAACATAATGGTATAGCTTGTTACAGGTACAGGCAAAACGTTCCTTAAACACTGTTCTACCTAATACCACCTTATAAAGACGAAATCTACACTGTCCTGCTCCTGAAAGGCAAACTTCATTTAATGAAGATCACTTGAAAGGATAACGCAAAGAGACCTTGGATGCATATGGCCATGAAAAGAAAAATGCCTGCATTTGTGTAAACCACAGGTAAAATTCACAAGTTGGCACTACACACTTTCCATCTTCTACTTGAAGCACTGTCACTTCAGTGCATGCATGTCACGGCACCTCCTAAGCTTAAAAGGAAATGCTTTTTCTCCTGCTTCATTTATAGTAAACTGACATACCCAGAATAAAATAAAAATAGGAACAATTGAATTAGTACCAGTTAAACAGTTTCTGGAATCGAAAGTGTAGCCAAAAAACTTGATACTGCTTTTCTGTGCTAAAAACCAAAATATGAAACTCAATAAAAATTGTTTCTTAATGTGCTATTAACACAAACTATCAACTTTGGAATACATGAAATGAATCTTCTTGCATATTTATTACACAGCTGTTATATATGATTCCATATCTAGAAATATTCCAGAACATTTATTTTTCCAAAAAGGAAAGAAAAAAAAAAAAAAGCTTGATTCAGTGGGAAGAACTAGGTTTAAAAGTCATTCAAGTTGTTTTCGTCCTGGCTTTGCTCAGGCAAATCACTTACACTGCGGAAGCTTTAGTTTCTCATCTGTAAAAGAGGTAGGTCAAATTCACTTCTAATTTCCTCTAAGCCTCTAAGACTCTATAATCAATAGCCTTTTGCAGGAATTCGTCTCTTTGAAACAATAGCTTTTAATGCTAAATATAATTTCATTACTAAATGCTTATTACTTTCATAAACATTGGCAACTTTCTATATACTTCCTTGTAGATAGTTATTACTGGTCTACAAGAACTTCAGGGAGACCATGAAGCACTGCTCATTTACCAGTTACCACTCTGAGGAAGTGGAGAAGCCCCGATTTATCCAGGCAAGAGTAACTGGAAACCAAAGACACAGACACTGCCAGGTATCCAACTTTTCACTGAGAATCAAGCTGAAAGAGCTCCCAACGGCCAAAGGCGGGATAATTTGAACAAAATAATGATCAGATAACCTGAAGAATAAAATGAGGCTAAATTAACATAAATAAATGACTGAATAAGTGGGGGAGAAGGGACAAATCCTTGAAGAATTACAAATAATGTATGAAGATACGTCCCTGTTCCCTCCCCCCCCCATAGACAGAACTTAATTCCCTCCCCCTGAATGTGGATGGTATTTAGTGATTTGCTTCCAAAGCATCAAGTATGAAATGTGAAAATATTAACAGTGGACAAATCTGGCAGACATTACCTTAACCACAGGATCAAGGTAAATATCACCAGTGATAATTCATGTTCCTGTCACATACCCCTTGTATGATGTGGTGAAAAAGGCACTTCACCTTGGCAGTATTCTTCTCCCAAATCCATGAGCCCAGTCTAATCACAAGAAAGCATTGATAAACCCAAAATAAGAGACATCCTATAAAAATACTTTCAAAAGTGTCAAGGAAGACTGAAAACCTGTCAGGTTATACAGGATTAAGGAGATGTGACAACTGACAGACAATGGTACCTTGGTTTGGATCCTGGAACAGAAAAGGGACATTCATGGAAAAACTAGCACAAATCGGAATAAAGCCCGTGGTCCTCAACACTCTACCGACAGGAACTTCTTAGTTCTGACAAATGTGCCATCGTTACACAAAAGGTAACATTAGGAGAAAGAGGGTTAAAGATGGGAATTCCTCGTATCAGCTTCACAACTTTTCTGTAAAACTAAAATTATTCCAAATAAAGTATTCATATTAACAAATCAAGATTTTTAAAAAACATTTCAAGTCAACTGTACTACATGGTGACAGACTCCACATTAACTCACTCAATTAAAATATGGCAATAATCCAAGGAATTCTGAAATACGTTTAATAAAATAAACACTAACACCTTGTAGATGTTCCCAAAAGTCTGAGATACATTCCTAATTTTAAAACACTATTTCATAACATAATAACTCATGATTTTGTGGAATTATAAAGAAAATCCTCCCATTTTCCATAAAACTCTCCCCAGTGCAAGAGGTATCCATTAGGTACTTGGACTTCCTCACCTTTACCTCCAGGCCTGCGCTATAAAGAAGAGGACTGAAAAAAGAATCCAGAAAAAAAATAAAAAAGAAAGAAAAAGAATCCAGGAAAAAAAAAAAACAAAAAAAAAAAACAGTCGAGTCCATGACCTTGTGGGCAAATTATCTTCCTGAAGAGTCAACAAGGGAGAACACTGCCACTGAACCTCTTGCGGAACTGGAAATTTCCCACGCCCCGAGGAGACTGGCATCTGCGCCCTAGTCAGACATCTGCAGGCAGTGCACTGAGTGATGTGCCCCCTTTCCCAGCCTGTCTGCACGGGGAAGAGAAGTACAGCAACCCAGCAGAATGGAGCAGAGAGCTGTCACAGAACAGCCTGCACTTCCAGCAACTGTAGGGCAAAGAAGAGTGACCCTCCGTGAGCCAAGTGGACATTACAGAAAATGAGTGGGGCAGTGACAACATCTTGGGTTGGCCCCAGTGTTTTCTTCTTCCTGGGCATCCAGAGGGGTACATTTCCCAGCCTTCCTTGAAGCTAGGTTAGGACCTAGCTTGTAACTAAGTTCCCCCAGTGGCAATGTGCGTGGAAGACACTTTCTACTTCTTGCTATAGGCAAGTGAGAGTGGGTATGGAGCAATTCAATGCACAAAAAACCAGCGAGTTAGTACACTTTAAATGGGTGAATTACATGGCATGTTAATACTATCTTTAAAAAGCTGTTACCAGAAAAAAAAAAAAGTGGGTGTGAGTCTGAGCCGTCTCTCCTGAACTCCGCATTCGAAGGGAAGAACCAGAAGACAAGGGGCTGCAAACAGAAGCAACTGGGCCTTTGATTCACCACTGGAGAAGAGTCAGCACGGTAGGCCACAAGTGCCACACTGGACTGGGACATGAGCGTGTTAAGCTACTGTGATCGTATTTGTTACCACAGCATAACTTGGTCTATCCTACTTAGTATGAAGATAGCTTGAGCTTTCTTGCTAGCATCCTACCAAAGGGGTTGCCCATAGTTACCACCAGTGGACATCTGTCTTGACATCCCTCTTCCCTGCCCCAAACCTCAGAAGACTGGAAGTAGACAATGTATCACTTCCTCCTGCCATTCCCTCTAGGCCAGGTCTCAGATCAGGAAAGAGGGAAACTTACTCCAGTTTGCAACTGGAGTTTCAACCCTGAACGTAACCCCAAAACCATGAAGATATCATGGCCAAGATGTGGATTTTAACAAAAGTACAATCTAAGATGGCTGTTAGGAAAAAATAAAACCATTTATTGTAAAGTCTCCTCAATAAACCAATTTCCCTTCACATCTCAGTTGCTGCTTTCTCCTGTATCTTGGCTCCCAAGACATTGACAGTTTTGAGTTTTTTAAAATGTATTTCTCTGAGATTTCAATAAAGGAGTTTGTTTTGTCCAGTATTTTCCCATTCACTTTTGGATGAAAAAGGTTTAAATATGTTTAGGGAAACTAAATTTATCTTAGACATAAACATTAAAATTTATTCGCAAGTGAACATGACTGGACACCCCTCTTTCCAAGAATCAGTGCACCACTGAAAAGTTTTTCCCTGAAGTTTTCCAAATACCACACATGCATATATTTGGTTATCAGTAAAATTTAGATTATGAGAGCTCATGGTTATTTCCCGTAACAATGGTCATATGACATGGCCTTCCAGTGGACAGCCAGAAAGCCGCCCTGGTCCTGAAGTTTCACGGCTCTGGACAGAAGAGCACGTGGAAGTCCGCACCAGCCCGTTCACCCAAGGCACAGGTATGAGACCTGGCTGTCCCCCTGTAAGTCAACGACTGGAAAATCTGACGAAGAGACACACAGCTGACTCCCAGCTTCACACACATCTGTTTAAAATTCAAACAGCTTGTGCAAACCTAACTATTCAAATAAAACTTCAAGGGACTGTACTCATTTAGAAAAGAAAGGAAGACGTGCCCACGTCTTTGGGTTCGACACTTCCAGGGGAGAGGCAAGAGGCCGGCTCGGGCTGAGATGCCTGCAAGCCTAGGAGAATGAACAGGGTGTGGGCGCAGAAACCATCCGTCTTTGGGTTAGGAATCACCAGCACCCACCCCGGCTCACCGCACACCGCGCAGGACACCAAGGCTGCCGACCCACAGCCGCCTCACAGGTCACACAACTTGGCAACTCCGGCTTCGGGAACCCAAGAGCAGCCCCAAGAGCAAGTGAGCCTTCAGACCCCAAACCCACCCCGGAGGCAATGCTGACACTGACACAGGTCCAGCTAGAGAATTCCCAATTTCAGCAAAGGCAGGACGGCCCCTGTGAGGATGAAGGCAGCCACATACCTGCTTTTAGAGCACTTTTCCTGCCTTCAGTCACTGAACGGAGAGTGGCCCTGCTGGTCTCGCTGAAGAAGTCTTGTCAAGAAGTTCAATAACCCACCCAGATTATAAAGCCAGGATGAAGCCAAGGAGAAACCTGACCCCAAGTGTTCTAAGTCCAGAACTTTTCCCCTAGACCAACGCTCTTGTACCCCACTTTTAGGACATTCAGGTGACGATACAGGTTAAGAGATTATCTGTATGATCTTATATGTAAAATAACTCTGTTCTCTCAGTGGCTGGCAAAAGTTAAGCAGCAGCATCTCAGTCTTTCTCCATCTGCAAAAAATTGAGACTCCAGAAACAGCACACAACTGACCTGTAGGCTGGCTATCAAGAAAGTGCAAGTCAGTTAACGATTATGTATTCTTTTAAAATATACAGGACTCCAATTTTTTTTAAAATATGGTAGGAGAGAATCTTTAAGCAAGCCAGACACACAAACCCATCAGTTAGAGGATCACCACCTGCCTTCTAGCTTTGCAGAGAGGTTTCTGACTGAGCTTGTTTTAAAGCTACACTAACGCTGTCTAACGAGTACTCGGCATGGGGCTGGTCCAAACTGAGATACAAGTATCACCTACACTCTGCTTCTCAAGACTCAGCACAGGACAGTCACTGTGAGATCTCATTTTATATCAATTACGTGAAATAAAGCTTTAGCTATGTTTAGTTAAATCAAGTGTACTACTGAACAATTTCACCTGTTTTTACTTTTTAATATGGCTGCTACAAAACTTACAATGGCCCATGGGGCTCGCATTGTATTACTACCGGATAGTGCTATTTCAAAGGCAGAATTCATGATCAAAACTGTCACTACCAGAGATGGAAACTGTAACGGGCCAGGCAGAACCTCCACAAGGCTTTCTCTCCTTCCCTCTAGGCTCCCAGAGCCTCACCAGCAGGAACAGTCCTGCCTCCTTCAGCAGAATCCCCCCACCCCAACCCTGCTTCTCCATAGCCGAGCCCACAGCTCCCAGATGAGCAGGGCTCCCACTCCGTCTGTGTCTGCGGGCCACTACCCTCTCTGCCTCCTCTTCCCCCCTCCTCCGTCACTGCTCCCACCTTTCCAGTGTGGAAAAGACTGAGGGATATTTCAGGGATTTTTCAATCTCTCAGAGGCCAGGATGATTTTGTAAAAAAAAAAAAAAAAAAGTTCCCAGTGCATTTCCTTCTGTAGGTCAACAGCCTCCCAACTTTTATGATCATATACATCATCAGGGAAAAATGAAAACATTTAGCCTAATCCCCAAAATATGTTCATTTACAAATTATATACATGTTCCACTGCATTAATGTGTATTATACACTCAAGTAGAAATTTAGAAAGCTGAGATAAAGATGAACTTAAGAACGTAATAATTTTGCTTTGTTTATTAATCTTTTGTTCTCACTGAAAACATTTCAGTGCCTACAACAGAACAGTGCACTTCATTTTTTAAAAAAAAAAATCTTCGTTTAATACTTTCTGATAGATCAACTCAAATGTCAAAGTTCAGTTTATTTCAGTATTTAGCTTCCATGTCTGATCCAGCTAACACACACCTGACAAGGACACAGACCCAAAAAGAAAAAAAGTGCTTACAAAGTACTCAGGTTTTAGCCTCGTACACTAATTACTCAAAGGCTTTTTTTCAAAGACTAAAAGTAATAAACTTTCCTTTTTACCTGTTAGTCAGTTGGGCTTGCCAACTAATTGGAAGATGTTTTAATTCAGTTTGAAAGCCTTTATTTGTAAGATTTTTGTTTGTTTCCAAGATTTAAGTATGAGTTTATATACAGACACAACTACCATTTTCAGCAACGAAAATTACGTTAACAGTGGAAGTATGTCCATATGCTTACTTCACAAATGTTCTCTTTAGCACAAGGTTATTAAAAGAAAAACATGACTTTCTTACTCATTATCACCTACCTGGTAAATGACAGATTATGTATATTTTTTAAGCATCTGCAGGGCAACAATAGCCACATATCATGTAAACGGCTCACTGATTTCACAATGTCTGTCTCTTGAAGAAAAATTCTTAATCCACATTCAACAACTCTCCTTTAAGTAATTGGCTCAGGTAGCATTGGTGGTACAAAAGATTATACGGATCACTTCCCATGTCATGATGAAGTACACTAACATCTATTATCTTAAATGGCCAAAAAAAACTGTCAATCTTTTCAACTGGGTAGAGATCAACTTCTATCAACAGAGTCAGCCCTCTGTGGGCAGAATGTGTACCCTTCCCTTGAGATGCTGGGGCTGTAAACCCTGCTGCTGACCTTCTGGCACCCGGACCACATGAAGGCACCAGGGTCAGTCTGTATACTATCAGTCAAGTTTAATTCCTATTTTCAGATAGAAGTATGTATAGGTAGAATGTCTACTTTTCCCCCTTGCATCCTAGTGCAAGGTCTTACACACGTCTGGGGTGTGAGCACCTCAACATGGAAAGAGCTGCCATAGATATCAATGTGCCAGGTCAACACTGAACTGTTGCAACCACCTCCAACCCGGCTTGTTTTCCTCTCATAGTAGAAGCCACCAACACTGTTCTCCAGGAGAAATTCGGAGCATCTGCCTGCACTTCCTGAATTCCTTCATGGTTCTGGTTCTGTCTTTCCTGCCAGAACTTGGCTGATCTCTACAGAACAAGCTCAATTTCGGCCATACACCTCCTTGCACTAAATAAATGCTCTTAATCACTTTCCATCAAGACAATTCTCTACCTGAAATCCTCAGCGGCTTCTGAATTCCTGACAGCCTTTCTGTTCTCTTTACAACAGACCTCTGGAATCCACTACTCCAAAATGGTGCCAGGTAGCAACACTATGGCTCTTAATTTACAATCACGGTTCATCCCATATAGAATTCTTTGTAAGTTCTTTCCTTTAACAACACTGTTTAATAAGCGGTCCAAGCAGTTTTTCCTTTGAAATTTTAAAAGATCTTCTAAAAAACAGAGCATAAATCTATACTGTGAACAAAGAGTCTGAATCAGAATCATCTGACCCTCAACCCCTTCTCTTCTCTACAACACACCTGACCCTCCAGGTTTTATCAAAATGTCTCATTTCACTTACATTGTCTTCTCAGCTTCACTTACATCTATTCCCCTAATAGCTATACTCCATGTAAAGCATGCTCAGCCCAATTTCTCCTTCAATGCCCTCCCCTGAGCAAGTGCTTACAGATTTCCCCCTCAACTAAAATGTCATTTCCTCTACTTCCAGCCTCTTGACTGCTGCCCATCCTTCCACAGCCAAAACCCACGACCCAGCCCAATCCACTCTCCCTCAGGCTTCGCACTCTGCACATAGAGCCCTTGTCTCCTCAAAAAGATCCTTTTTTACACTGTTTTGTCTTCTCCAATGTATAGTGTGGTACAGTGCATAAATCAGGCTCACCCTGTAAGTTGGGTTGATTTTTTATTAAACACAAAAACATCATTTTTGCAATTACAGCTACATAATCAGGAACACACATGATCTGGGGTACTTCTTCTGGTATGTTAGAAAAAGTTTTCTTGGCCAACTGTTAATTACATCAGGAAGAGAATCAAAGCTGCCTATACAAGAGCTGAAAAGGCTCTGGGCTCAATCCCACTACTTGAATGAACACCTAATTTCATCTGACGCAGGACTTCCTGCCATAATGCTTTCAAGCTGAGACACGGAATGTTTGCTGTGCCATCACTGGAGTGAATTTGCCAAGCACGCCCTCTAGGGCAGTGCTCACAGCCATCTGGGGATTAGAGGCCTCTTTGAGGCTGAGGAAAGCTATGTAACCATCCCCATAAAAACACTCATATACAAGAAGTGTGCTGACAATGCCAAGGGTGGGGGAAGCGGGTGGTCAGATGCCCCGAAGGCCTCCAACCCCAGTAAAAGTCAAAGAAACCTGGTTGGGTTTTTACAGTGTCACAGGGCCTGCAAGTCAAAGGAATTTTAGCTGTATAGACTCCTTCCCAGAAGTTTTCACATAATAAGCCAAAAAATAAATTGGTATGTTTTAAAGGAAAAATTAATATAGATGTTGAAATGACATACATCTGGTCAATATCTGGGCATAGATTAAGGTATTCTTACCCTTCCTCAAAGGGTTCAGTACCTGCTTAGATGACCCTAGGGTTACAAAAATACTCTGATCTCCCTGCCCAGTGGCAGCAACCTCCCACTGGTCTCCCCTTGTCCAGTTCTGGGCTGACAAGGATGAGCATCTAACGACCTCCCTGCATCTCTTCTTCTTGTCGTGCAATTGCTTTTCTCGTCAGAGTCAACCATCCCCGTAGCATTTCTAACCCTCCTAGCTTCCCCTGGCAACAGAATGCATCTCTGTTTTCTTTTTTAGACTTGAGATCAAAGTCCCTCCTATGCTTTCTGGCTTTTTTTCTATCTCTTCCTTTTCTCTGTCGTCCTGTTTCAAAACCACACTGAGGAAAAGCACACATTAAATCTCACCCTCACCATTCTTGTTCCAGTCAGGATCAAAGTCCATTTCAGCTTTCCTTGGCAACCACTCCTAGAGCATCTTCTTTGAATTACTTTATGAACTGTATCAAAGGCACTGAAAACCTAATCACCAAATATTTGAAAAGGAAGTTCTGCTAAAAATCAGTCATATCAATAAGAAAGCCAACAGCTCAATGAAAAACATGGATCAAAGATCAAAACAGACACTTTACCAAAGAAGATATATGGATGGGCAAGTAAACATATGAACAAATGCTCAACATTATTCATCTTTGGGAAAATTCACATAAAACCACCATGAGTGACAACTATACACTTATTTGAAAGTCACAAATTAAAACCGACATTACCAAGTGCTGGTGAGGATGTGGAGCTACTGGAACTCACACTGCCGTCGGGGACACAAAACTGCAGAGTAACTGGAAAGCAGTCTGTCAGCTTCTTACAAAACTCAGCATACACTTACCAAATGACCCTCATCCAACTGACCTAGTCAAAAAGACGCAAACAGATGTGCCTGGTACAAATTTCTATCATTGTATTTATCACACTGCATTATAAATATTTCTGCAGCTTGTGTATACCATCAGCCCTCCATATCCCAAGGTTCCACAGCTGTGGTTTCTAACAACCAGTGATTGATCAGCAGAGCTGACTGTATCATATCATTTTATTTTATTTTTCTTTTCTTTTTTCCCCCTTAAACAAAGGCAGTGGAGTTTGAATCCAGGACCTTAGGCACACCAAGCACACACTCTACCACTGAAATATATCCCCCACCCCCTCTACTGCACCGTTTTACATGAGGGACTTGAGCACCCATAGATTTTTGGTATCCACGGGGGTCCTGGAACCAATCCCCCAGGAAGACCAAGGGATGACTGTACATATACAAGTCTTCCAGTAAATTGTGAGTTACTTAAGGGCAACTACCCTGTCTTATAGACCTTTATCACCTGTTTACTTCTTAACACAAAGCTTGGTACACAGGTGTACACTAAGTGTTGCTGAATAAATAGAAGAATGAATGATATTTACCATGTGCTCCATTCTAGTCAAGGCACTGAGAATACAGACAATGGGAACGATGTGGTCCCTGTCTTCAGAAAGCCATCCAGCTAGAGAAACAGGCTTGACCAGGGGAAATGGTGAACACAAGACTATAAATGACTGACCACTAGCTGTGTTAAGAGATGCGGTAGTCAAGAGCTCTTCCTCATTCTTTGGGATCAGACAGGCTTGGGTTCAAGGTCTGATCCTGACTTCCAATCTGTCACTTTTGCAGGTTATTTGATGTTTCTAAAAGAAATTTTCCTGATCTGTAAAAAGAGGGTATTGATGATGGGGCTGTTACAGGGCAGCCAGACAGTAACTGTTAGGTATCAGTATGGTGTTACCATCATAAAACTGCAGAAATTCTCCCACAGCAGATGGCACACAGGTGCTGTCCCAAACCTCCAAAGTGCCGATCCCCCCAAGAACCCTCCACAGACCTCCCCGTAATTCACACAAGGAAGAACCTCCAGGACAGCAGATGACCTTGGGACCCTGCCTGCCCCAGGCTGGCTCTATCCTGACTGCTCTGTGCCTGTGCTGTACAGTAATGATTTGAACATCACCCGTGTTATGAGATCATGCATGTAACACGCCAGCTGTGTTGTAAACACTGTTTGCTCTCAATAAATGTTGGCTATTGTGAAAGCTCAGGGGAGGCTCTTAGGAATTGAATCGTACCCAAGGGGGATTTGACACGGGGAGGTGAAGGGAATATAAGCGACATGAGGAACTGAAAAAGAATGCGAGGGATGGGGGTGGAGTGGGTAGGAGGTAACAGCCAGTGAGGAGACTGTCTCAGGAAGAGAGGGGAACATGGGCTGAAAGGAATGAAAAATAAGATTGAGCAAGTGATAGATGGGCCCATATTACAGAAGGCTTGACATGGGTTTGGGTCTGATGGAACAGGATATGGGAAATCACTTTTTCCAACTCTCAAAGCACCTGTAGCAAAACTGCTCCCACTACTTTTACCACAATGATATACTCTTCCCTGCATCCGTACATGCCTTCCGCTGAACAAGGAGCATCTTAACAGCAAGGAAAGGGCTTTACTCCTCACTGTGCTGGGAGAAGGTCTCTCTGGAGCTGAAGTCCACAACACCAACCACTCCAAACAGCTGGGTCCACACCTACCCTCGGCTCCCCTGTGAGTTCCTTCTAACTGACAGGCTTCCTTCCGCAGCCTGCAGATCCTCACTAACCACTGATGCCCACCTCCTTGTATTAAGTCCCCAAGACCACAAAACCAAAGCTCATCCCTCAAGTAACCCCTGCTCCTTTTCTTCAGGTCAACAGCCTCTATGCGTCTCTGTCGTCCCGTACCCACCACACCGCCCTCTGCTGTATTTGGCTCTTGCCAACCACTCTCAGACTCCAAAACCTCCTCCATCAGCTCTGCTCCCTCCTTCCTTCCTACCCTACACTCCAGGATTCTTACACACCTAGTCTCCTTCCTCATCTTGTTTTCAGTCCCAAATGTAAATGATACATGAAGTCAAGCTTTCCATCTAAAACCTCAACTTTAAGCAACTATTATCAGCCTTCCCTTGGCCTGGGACATGCCTTTCCAAAACCCATTATCACCCCATATTTGACACTGACATCTTCAACTCATGGTTATCAAATTCCAACTCAGATTCCTGAAACAGAAATAATACAGGGCCAAAAAATAAAAAATAAAATAATTTTCATTCACTCCCTCAATTTAATTTAATTGCCTATGATTATACTATTATAGCCCCCCACAAACATAACATGTAATTTCTCAATGATTTAGACAAGTCTGAGATTAGAACTGGTCAGCCAAAAATATACTTGATCCTGATTTTGGCAAGAAAAGATGTTTTACTTGGTGTCCTGAGGTATTTGGCAATGTTCTTCAGGCTGCCAAGTTACAGGTGGTCGTTGCAAGGCAAGAGTCTAAAACAGCATTAAAGATGATGAGCTTAGACCCAAGAAGCAGCACACTCAAACCAGATACAATATTATTTTTTTCATTTATAGCTATATAGCTATACTAATTCAGGAGTATTAATGGTTTAGAAAATACGTATCAATAATACATATCAATGGGGCTTCAGCTCTTCCTTGTAAGAGCAGTTCTGTTTGTCCCCTCAGATGCCACTGGAGTAGAAAAAACAACCATGTGACTGCCCTTTCCCTACCCCCAAATTACTACCCCCCTTCTCCTCCCCCGTGTAATCACCAACAGCACTTCAATCTTCTCTCATCAATCCCTGAAAGAGAAGGGTGGGATTATAACATACAAAGGCCAATTTAACCTCTGAATACACTCATCAGTCCTCTAAAAGTACATGTTTGTGAGAGCCTAAGAATGCCCAAATGAAACTGCCGAGCAGAATGAAGCTACAGGGGGCGAGTTTTAACTACGGGGCTGGCGACAAAGAGACAAAGGGCAGGAACCGGAGGCACAGCCCAGAGCACAGGTGTCCCGTCAGGGTGCCAAGGGGCAGACACAGGGGAAACCGCCCCAAGCTAGCCTGCAGATCCCTGAGGCTTCCTGGTCACTTGGTTGGATGAGTCCCCACCCCAACAAGGAGGTTTTCCTAAGACTTCTCATTAGATATAAATGAGAAGGGAAAGAACGCATGAACCTCTCCAGGAACCCAGAGTATCCTTACTGAGCTGCGAGATGAGCTGTTGGCAGCACTGGGAACTTCAGGTTTATCCTCCAAATATTAGCCTTCTAATTTCTCAGAACAAAAGCTCTTTACAATAGATTAACTCAGATCGCTACTTTGGGGGCAGAACAGAGGGTTAGAGGTCCAGAGAAATTCTGCCAGTATCAGATGACTAAAACTGCTGGACGGAATCCCCAAATATGGGCGAGCTGGCAGCAGAGTAAGAGAAACTCTCAGAGGCCAGACAACTAGAGAGCCTGAATCCAGGGGAATGAGTTGGCACCACAATAGGAATTTGCCCTAGAGGGCATGTGCCATTTCTGGATGTCTCGATGACGGGTTTTAACGTGCTGTATGGGGCTCAGGGACGAACCCGGTAGCGGTACAAGGTAAGAGGTCCCATGAAAGACCACACAGCAACACTTCAGTAGGTGACCCAAAGAAAACTCCCTAAGGAGAGAGACCATGTAGGTATGTGCCTGTCTCAGCCTGGGCTTCGGGTGAACATCAAGTTACAGTAACAAAAATAATCTTGGGTAAGAATTCTTAGGTCACCTTTGGGCAGGTTTGGCAGTCAAATAAGAAAAATACCTGAAGAAAGAAAACAGCAGGAAGAAGAAGGGAAAAAAAAAGAAACAAAACCTGAGTGACCAGAACAATAGCAACTCCGGTTTATTTAATTTAAAAGTTGGCTGGGATGGGCAGTGCCCCAGGCACTTGTTAAAAGCAAACACAAAATGCCCTCTGTAGGAACATAAAACTGGATCTGGAGGAATTCTAGAAACAAAATTCCAGTGAACATTCACCCACAATCAGAAATCACAAAATGTACAAGGAAACAAGCCAGAATCAGCAGAAGGAGCACACTGCAGCCTCAATTAACAACTGCAGATTATTATATTTTGAATCTTACAATTCCAGCCTATTGAATATGTGTAAATAAAGATGACACTGAAATTATAATTAAGTGATGAAAGATTGTTATTATAGACTAGGGAGGCATGAGAAAAATCCAAATAGAACTTATAAATATAAATAATATGTAACATTTTAAATGGGTAACCCCAAAATGACAGCAGGTATAACAGACCTCAATACATAATTTGGAAGCTGGAAGAAACTGCCCTGTATGCAGCAGGGAGGCAAGGAAGAATATGAGAGAGAAACTGAGAGAGAAAGAGGGTATAACAGATGTCTAACCACACTTTTAAAACAAGAACTGGGGAGAGGCAACAATCAAAGAGAAAAGTGACAAAGAATCTTCCAAAAGGTAGAAACACGAATCCTCACATCACAATAAATCCCAAGCAAGGTAAAATTTTTAAATCCAAACAGCAAAGAGAGATAACCTAGAAAGGAACAAAAATCAGACCATCAGCTGATTTATCAACAATTAACCAGCAAAGTCAGAAGACCATGGAGCAGTGGCTTCCAAATGCTTACAAAAAATAATAACAGTCAAGCTACAACTGTACACCCAGAACAAGTCAATGAAATAAAGACCCTCACCACAGGAATTTCTAGATGTGGCACTTCGAGAAAAATTGTCCCAAAGAGACCATCTAAAATGCAAGTAAGAATGGTGAGCAGCAACAAGTTTTTTTAATGGGTAAATATGTGGGAAGATGCAAATAAGCATTAATTCTATAAAGCAATGATACAATTTTTAATTTGTAGGATTGAAGTTTTTTTAAAATAAAATATTGAAAAAGAACAGTACAGAACTCTGGAGGGAGTGATCCAAGTTTAAGTGTCCTAAGACCTTCTGCTGTTTGGTAGGAGGGTAAATATACTAAATATCTTTTGCCTTTGTTAATTTAAATACACATGTTTATTTGGGTAAACATCTAGGCTAATCACTGAGAATAGAAATGGAAGAAAAAATCCGAAGTAGTTTGTGGGGAGGGAGGAACGAATAGGAGAAGGGGGGGGCCCAAAAACCTAAATCAATCCAAAAAAGAACAAAAAAGAAAAATTAATTACAAGTAATAAGTACAAAATGACACAATTAAAGTTAGACCACCTTACATGGAAAATTCACAAATAATTTTACAAGTGAGTCCTACCAAACATCCAATCTTACACAAAACTTTCTCCAGGAAGGACTGAAAAGAACGCCCCACAGCTCATTCTACTATGCTAACACCACCTTCACACCCAAATCCTATCAAAACAGCACAAGAAAGCACCAGACTCGCTCATGAACACAGATGCAAACTGAAAGCGCTGGAAGATTAAAAAAGACATCACAGCCGAGTGAAGTTTATTATACGAACGCAAGGTTGTTCCAACATTAGCAAATCTTTTAATATAATTCCCCACATTAAAGATAAAAGGAAACCTTATGATCAAATCAAATGATCCAATTCAATATCTGTAACAGTCTTGGCATTCTAGCAATACAAGGGATCTCTTTTAACTTGATAAAGGGTAACTACAAAAAACCTACAGCAAATGTGCTCCATGATTAAAGGCTGAGAGAACTCTCCTCAGAGTAAGGAACCAAACTATCACCCCTCCTGCCTGGCAATGAACTGGAGGCCCCAGCCAACGCACTAAGGCGCAAAACTTAGATGTGAAGATCAGAAAAATAATCTCTCCTGATATAATGTTCTGTAGAAAACCCTGAAGAATCAGACAATGCACCAGAATTAAAAAGCAGGTCGAGCAAAGTTTCAGTGTACCAAAAATATGCAACCTCATTTCTGTATGAAAACATGTTAGAAAATAAAATTTTAGGAAGAATGCCATTACCATAGCAATCAGGAATATTAGGTCAATAGATCTCACAGAAGATGTGCAAGATCTTCATGAAGAGAGTTGTAATAATGTGTTAAGACATGAAAGACCTAAATAGAGGGACATATTTATAGATATGAAGAGTTAATATCAAAAAGACGCATATTCATCTCAAAATTATATACTGACTCAATGCAATAATCAAATTTCCAGCCAAGTTTTTAGAAAAAGGTGTGACAAACTGATTGTACTGTTACAAGGAAATGCAGCTGAGCAACAAAGAGGGAAGGCCACCAAGACTTAACTATACAATTGCAGTATTTCATGTATTGACTCGAGGATAGAGACCAAGACAACTGGACAGAGGGTCCAGAAACAGACTTACATGTATTTAAAATTTGCTTACAACAAATAGGTATCACAGTTCTGGGGTAGAGGGGTGAGAACGGGGTTTGTCAGTAAACAGTGCTAAGACAGTAAGTCACCCATATGGAAAATACATAAAATCACACCATACTCCAAAATCAGTTCCAGGTGCACTCAACAAATGTGAATGGAAAAGCTTTTAGAATGTGAAGAAAAACATCCTGAACAATGGGATCGGGAAGGCTTTCTTAAACAAGATAACACTCAATTTAATTACCCTAGATGAGTAGTTTTAAACTCCTATGACAAGAGCTCACTGTTAAAAAAAAGTGTGTGTGAAAAAACTTTCTAAAACAAAAATTTCATGGAACAAAATTTATCCTTACATACAAGTAAAACACTTGGACGTTTCCTTATTCCATTCTATAGAGATCTATTATTTGACACAAGACTGACACAAAAATGCTAATCACAAAATTGCTGGAACAGCAAAAAGCTAGGAGCAACCCAAATGCCCATCACCAGGAGAACAGACATGTAAACTGATGTCTATTCACATAAGGGGACACTATAAAAAGGGAAAACAGATGAAGCCCAGCTATGAAGCATCAGGACAATCAGTGGCTCTCAGGACGGCCCAGAGGCACCAGCATCACCTGCAAGGTTGTTAACCAGGCAACCTCTCCTCCCCAGACCCGCTGCATGACTCACGCTGAGGCGGGGCCCAGCAAGCCAGTCTTCCAAGGCCTGCAGGTGAATCTGATGGACTCGAGTTTGAGAGGACCTAAGGGTAGGAATAACTGGGCAAGACAAGCTAGCATCACAAGAACACCAATAATCTATTTAAAAGTCAAAAACTGGCTACTGAAGTGACAACGTTCAGAAGTACCAAAATACCCAGGAGAGCTATCAGCAAAGCAGGCAATGATTAATACACATTATGCTGGGGGAGGGAGAGGGTACGGGGACCTGGAAGTGTGCCTCTAAGATGATGACAGTGTTTGACCTGGTTAGACAAAGGGTATGAGCATTTTGGATTTTCATTATTACCCTTTAGAAACCGTAATACACTATATTTTGTAAATATGATTCCTAGCAAATAAAACTGCAGAGCTGGAAGAGGAAAAAAGTTGAGAACATAAAAAATTATGAACATAAAATATAGCACATATGAACCCAATTCTAACAAAAGGCCTAGAAAAATATTTAAGTACTTAGCAGGTGTTGAATATTTATGGACTATTAACTGTTTACAGTGATTCATATGCTTCATTCTATTCTCCAAATTTTTCACAACGCATAAAACCAAAAAAGAATTTTTTTTTTTTATAGAAAGCACAGTCTATAATTTGGTGCCCACTTCACCGTCACTCCCATCTTTAAGCTTAGTCTTTTTTCTAGACTTGAAATCCAAATCCTAACTAAACACACAGACTAGCCTAAGGGAAGGTAATGGTTTTCAATTCTGGTCTCCAAATGTCCTTTTCTTCTCCAGTTTTCCAAAAATACTTTCACAAAACTCTGTTCAGATTTAATTACTTCTCACACCTCCATATCAAGGTATCTAGCCAGTAAGAAGTGCTATTTAAAAAAAAAGTGAAAGCAAAAAACCCAGAAGGTCACATATGTAAAACCTTAGTATTAAGTAAAACCGTACAACATAATCTCTTATAAAGCATACAGGGACTGCCCTAAGAAACTCACTTGTTTCTAATTTATTTTCTCCATTAGCAACGTGCTGCTAAAATCATGAGAGAATAAAGCATCACTCATACGGATTAATTCCTATCCATCTGCAATAAGGGAACCCGAGGGCTCAGCATCCAAAGAAAGGCAATTATGCACGACGAGCGAAGGAGGTGGTTCGAGGTCGCACTGCCAAGAAACGACATATTCCAGTGGACTCCAACCACCCTCTTCAAATTTTGGCATTCCATGGCGTAAAAATAAAACTCAAGTTCACTGAAAAGCAAAGCTTGCCACCTGCTGCCCAATGGCATAATCGTAAAAGTTCAAATTGTATCCACATTTTTCAACTTGAACCCTTTTATGAATTGACTGGTATGGATGCTTGCATTTTCTGTATAAATTCTCAGTATTTTTTTTTTCAAAGAATGCCAGCCCGTTTTTAACCAGATGCTATTTCAAACCCTTTACAAAACCAGGTATAACCAGTGTACTTAAAACAAAAACAAAAAACCCCAACTTCCAAACTATCATACATGTTGTGTATATAATAAATCGACCCAAACTGCAGTTGTGTTTATTATAGTATCCAGACCAGGGAAGAATTCCTTTGAAAACGTGCCAGCATTGTCCTAGGCTTCCCTGGCCTGTCATCATTCTAAAGGATATGGAATACTAAATCCATTTTCTGATCCATGTAGGCTTTAAAATCCAAATAATAATGGTTTAACTGAAGTTTATAAACATTTATGTTACAAAATTTTAGGTAGCAGCCTAGCTGCTTTTTGAAGAAAAACTCACCTCCAAGATTTCACCATTGCTTTGTCAAACTCTAAACATTTATAAACTCTTATGTACCTTAATTATATTAATTTTGGTAAGCATTTTCATAGGTTAAAATATTCCCAGTATTTTTTCATTTGAATTTATTCTAAGAAAATGAGTCGTGAAAGCACTTTAGATCTTAAGACAATAAATCTTCAAATTTTACCTCTTTCTTCTAACTGTAGATCTGTGTATCCATGACCTGTCATCCCCTCAAACAAACAAAAAAAACAGCAAAGCACTCTAAGGGAGACGTGAAACTGCAAATTTAGGGGAAAAATAACACCTTAGAAAGAGAGAGAGGCAGGGAGAAAGAGGGCGAGAGAGAGCCATCCTGATAACCCTTCACAAGCCCAAGGATTCCTCCATATGCTCGCCTTGAGCCCAGGAAGCTTGGGAGCTTTATGAGAAGCAGCCCCATCACACCACATGGGTAACTCCTGAGGCCCCTTTGAAATTCAGCTTTAAAGGTTTTTGCCTGCGGAACTTGTCCATATGCAAAATAGCACCCACACTCGCTGAAGTTTTCCGGTTGTCTGGGAACTACTTTAAAGCACACAATAAAAAATAATTCATTTTCAAGATAGATGGCACCATAATGTTGCACTATTTTCCAGTGTGCATTTTTCCCGAAACACTAGAGGCAGCGTCTCCATACAAAAGAAGCCTGTGCAGCTGAAGCCAGTTAGCATTTAGATTCTGCTGTTCCTGGGAAGTATCACGCACACACAAGATGCAACCCCCCTGCTTTTTTTTCTCTCCCTGTGGTTAGCTTACCCTTTTCTTCGAAAACTCTACAGGAACTACTACCTCATGCACTACTGTTGCTCGGTGTTTCCAATCAGGCAGAAACCTCTTTTCCCAGTTGCATTTCACTGCCCACCTGAAGTGGTTTGAGTTTGAAAGACTAGTTAGATCTCCCCCCGGGACTATGTTTACTAGTCAGAGGGGTTGCCTTGCTGGATGTTACAGCAAGCTAATCATTTAACTAATTGATTTCAGACCCGTTAACACCAGAACTGGACTTTCACAGAACAGGTCAAATACTTCATTTAATACCAACAGAGAGACGGCATTACATACACTTTGTCCTATAAAAATATAGTTCTTTACTAAAAACAAAAAATTTTAACTCCTCATACTAGAAATAATAGAAAGGGAGGGGAAAAAACCTAACAGATATGGATTATTCACTGAAATTAAAGAATATTTACTTTAGCCACCAGCACAATCCCTGGCCTGTATTAAGTCCTCAATAAATCAGTGAGAGTCAAAGCCCCAGATCATTTCCTTTGGTTTCTTGCCAAAGAATTCCTAATGGGGCTTTGATCAAATCCTGATTTTTTTTAAGAACATCTAAATTAATCTGAAGATAAAGGTGATACACGTAAGTTTTTTAAAAAGAAGTGCAGTATTTCCTCACTGGGTTTGGAAAGTCTGTTTCTGTGAAAGACAATACCACCATTAACATAGCATATACAGCTTAAGCAGCATGTTGCTGGATGGAGACTTCACAAGGCCAATCATAAAAACTTTCCTAGCAATCCTAGGCCTCAACAGCTAAATTAAACAGCAAATGTAAGTGAAGTCAAAATTTCATTCTTCATTATTTAACATCACACAATAAGTAATAATTCAATTGAGGCACACTTTAATTCTTTTCATTAAGTAATAACCGAGAACACAATCCAACTAGAAACTAGATAACGTGAACCGACTAGGATACTGAGAGCCCATCAACACATAGGTGTTGTGAGTACATGTTGTGATTACGTGTACACCTGTGTGTGAGCACATGCGACTATCCAAGCTCATCAGTAGAGATCTCATGAAAGATGTGAGATTTCACGCCTAGCAGAGGAAGAACATAGGTCAGCTGATTACTCCTAACAGCACGAAAACCAAAGAGAGGATGCACAGCGATACATGCTGGAAGCCGCTGAGATAACATGGATGGTTATGCCAATAACTGTTGAGCTAACAAAAGATAGAAAATCAGAGTCTGATGAACATTTGAAGAAAAAGAAACCTTGATTTTTCTACAGAGCATGATGAACTGTCCCCAAATATGTTTTGAAGAGTGTTGGTTGATTAACACAGAAGGAAACGGAATCTGATTGTGATTAGGGGTGGGTGAATTTGAATCCAGGGACAGAGTGGAATAAGGAGAAGGAAGCTTTTAAAGGTCCCTGCCTTTTCCCACCCCTCAGGTGGGTAAGATCACACATCATTTGATTTCACGTATCTAGAGAGAAACAAATATGTCATTCCTTAGCCTGGGTCCAAGGGAAATGTTTTCTTGACTGGTAGTCTGTATTCCTTCTATTTTAAAGAATACTAGATTTGCTCTCAAGTTACTGTGAGAGGTACACAGTCTGCAAGGCATGCTTCACTCACCTGCCCATCAACCTGGGCCTCCCCCTCACACGCTCACAGCACCCTGCCTGACCTGGCTCCCACAGGGAAGTCTTACATACTTCTTCAGTGGGATCTCTCAATTTCTCTCACTCTACAATCCTTTCCCCAACTGTCAAGCCTTCCATCATCTGGATCTACCCCCCAGTCTCATTTCCTACTGTTCTTCAATTCCCTCTGAATAGATAGATCCATCTCCTGTGTGTCCTGTGGAAACCAGAGACTCATTCCCACTGTACTTTCCCATCTTGTTACATCCTTTACTTAAAGGCCAGCCTCCCCTCCACTGTTCTAAGTCCTCCAAATCCTGGTATATCTTCCTTTACTCCAGTCCACACTGGTGGCCCCTTCCTTATTCTTCACTCGAATTTATAACAGATTCCACATAATCTACCAGTCAACTGGGTATTATCCTATACTAACAACTATTTGTCAGACATGTTAGCCTGATCCCTCCAACCAGACTGCCTAGAACAGTATGTGGCACGTGGTTGGAATAAATGTGTGTTGACAGACTGAAGGAATCAACTATAATAAACTGAAAATTTGTATTGTGGAAGTGAGAACAGAGCTTCTGTCTTCATTAAGATGAGCCTGGGATATGGCAACCAGCTCGAAATGTCTGACAACTAGTTAGGCTTAGAAAGATATAGATGATTCAGTTGTACCTACAGATATGTGTCTGTGTCAATCAACAAGTCTCCCATAGGACACAAGAATTCTGAAATAAATTACCCAACGAATCATAGATTGTATTCTTGTCCTCATGCACAAGTGGAAATTTTCAAAAATCCAATTTAAGAAATTTCTTTCAAACTGGGGGATAAAAAAACTCAATAAATACCAATAACATTCTTTGCATTCAAGGAATTTGAGAGTTGAGAGTTCTTGAAATGTTCAACAAAAGGATCTTTAATTGGAAATGAGCTCTTACAAATTAGAAAACACAATTATAAGAACATGTAATATGAATTACATGTGATTTAAATGAGGTAAAGACTGTAAATAGATTAGTCACATAAAAATGCAAAGGGCTAATAAACATGCGGAAAATACTCAACCCCAATTTAAAAAACTAAGGTAAACAAATTGATTCTGTGAGCATGTGATAAAATCACACTTCATAGGGATATTCAAAACCACTAAGACTTTCCAGACTATCATTTATTTATCAAAGTCTTATTTGACAGTGGCCACACTTATTCTTTTCAAAATATTAAGGATCTGAAATGATCTAATATACATATGTCACTGACCAACATATATACTTCCACATAAAAATCACTATGTTAAATGACTACAAAATAATACAGCAACAAAGAAATTACCCAAAGAGACTGCAAAATGTTTCAACCTTATATAAAGTATTTCTCATGTATGCATACTCAATTTTCCAACTATTTAGATTCCCAGGTCCCCTTCCAAGACATTAAGCCAATTTAGTTGTGAAATGCTTGCCTTATACATGGAAATGGATTTTTTAAAGCATTTTTTTCCCCTCCTTCGAATAGCTTCTTAGTTAAACCAGGAGATAAAGAGAAGCACAGGAATGGAAGAGAAACAGAAAGAGAAAGAGAGTCCCAAAAAGGACCAAGGAGAAAAATGGTTATTTGTTCCCACAGAATGAGAAATGGGAGAGAGCACTTCCTTTCAAATTTCTTTTTTCAAAGTAAAGTGCATCCTAATCTCCTCAAAATGTCTGTCATCTTCCTGTTTGAGTTAAGAACATCCTTCCTAGGAATACAATTAGGAAGGATTAGCTGCTGCATAAAGAGGCTTTGAACAAATTAAGAATGATGTCTCACTTTAGATTCTGTCCATCAAATCTCCAAATACCAGCACTTGGCAAAACACCAACACCAGGCAAAAAAAAAAAAAATTAAAGGCAGTGCTGTAAAGCAATAAAAGTGATGTCTATGTCAAGAAAGCCCTAAAATGAGAATTTTTAAAAATAATTTCTGTATCTATGGCAGACAGGCTAGCTAATTTTTCAAGATTTAGGAACAGCTTCTCCACTGGTGACTTATTAGAATGAAATAATGGTCACATTTTCCCCATGAGACAGAATACATTCTGAACTAAATGACTCTTGATTGTTTTGAAAATAAACAACTTGTCAAACAAGAGTGGTTTGCTTGAGGATCCATGCGACGACAAAAATTTTTCACTCCTCCATCCTTTGTATCTATATTTTGGGCTTCAAAAATACTGTGCAAATATTTTTTTCTTTTTTTTTTTTTTTTTTTGTATTTCGGTACAGAGAGTCAGGCTACAGCACATAAAAGACGACAAGGGGAACATGGACTAAGAGGTCAGATTCAAGGCGCAGCTCAGCGGCTGCGTTTCCGTGTGACTCTGGGTAAGGCATTTGCCCCTTCAAGTTATAAAACATTGTGGTCTGCACTGCACTAGTTGAAAATTTTGGAAGATTGAAAGAAAAATAAAAAGCCTAACTAATACATTCTTGTTCTATTTTCCATGATGTTCAAATAGCTTTCAAAAGGTACAAGTACCCAGGATTCATTCTATTCAAAGATACTGATATTGATAAAATATTTCTTCTGTGTTTTGTTAAGAGTTAACTCCATGAATCGCATCACTTTGGAATCATATGAACTCTAAGTGAAAAATAAAGTCTGCCTGAATGTCCCTGTTTGCTTTCTATGAGAGTCAAGCCAATCTTACGTCAAGGTTCAAAGCAATTAATATTTAATTAAATACTCATGAGTCCTAGGAAATTCAAGCTCGTAAACTTGATTTATAGTGTCAGTTTCAGTAATTTTCCCAAGAGAGTGGCTGCCTGGCCTCTGCTGTCACTTTGCCTGTTTGTTAACGTGCCCTATGTCTATTACAGGCATTCTAGGAAGTGCAAGGAGCAAGAACACTTGGCATTGCGATGTCAAGAAGAGAATATCCAGAGAACTAAATGGAGTCTGATCAATGGAAATTCCTGTTAGCGTCCAGAGATATACAGGACGCAGGCCCCATCATCACCTACGGGTACTGCAGAAGAACAAGACGCCGGGGCTAAACTACTGCCCTGAAACAGCGTGTGGGAGGACAGCGTGAGCTTCTGCCTACTCAGATCAGTGACTCATTGAACTCGTCTCTTCTGATTACTCTGGGGAAACTGAGGCAGCTTAGAAGACGGGCTGATATCTGCATTTTTGTGGTCAGACCTTCCGATTCAGAGCAGTCATATCATCTACATTTATTTGTGCACCACGTAAGCACCATGTCTGGTAGAGGAAACCACACAAATTGACATGAACGCTATGAAGGGAGGAGGTGGGGGAACATGGCGCTGGGACGGCATCTTTCAGGGAGGAAGGGAGGTATTGGGGAATGCTTTCCTGAGGAAACGGAAACCAGTGAATGAGCAGGTGTTAACAGGGAAATGGAACATGTATGTACGTGCACACACGGCTGCAGGCAGAGAAAATGTCAGGAAGGAGCAGGGCAGAGTCAAGGGGCTGCCTGTGACATGGTGACAGGTTGTGTGAGCCCATGGAGTCTGACCATCTAGGAGTAGAGAACTAATCTTTATCCTCAGAGCACAGAGAAGCCAGTGAGGCTCTCATGCACAGCAAGACATGACAAGACTCACATTTTGAAAAGATCCCTCTAGCTGTGAACTAGATTTCATAGTTCATCAAGTCCCCAGCAGTTGGCATCCAGGGGACAGTCAGAGCCTTTCCGTCTCACTCCTGGAAAAGTCCCCTAACTCTAATGGGAACAGGAACACTTTCCAATCCACTACTTAATTTTACCCTGTCTTTCTGGTTCCTCCTGCTATCCTGCATAAACACATCAGCATCTTGTCCAAAAACTACAGTCCTGAAAAATGACAGACATTTTTTCCAGGATTAGCCAATCAAGGGTTTCTCTCCGCCATCGTGGTTAATGGGCATTCTTTCCACTGAGAAGTTCTTGTCTCTGGCACCCTAGGATCAGCTATTTCTGCTAGGTCATCTCTAGTACATTTAAGGAACAGATAAAAAGGTAAAAAATACACTCAACCTCGAGAACGTCACTGAAAACATACTAGCTCGAGGCACACTGATCATACACGTTACCTCACTCCGCTTGTTATCGCCTACTCACGCCTCTCTTGTATGTGAGGTGTTCATGTCACCTCCCTCACACAGGACCCACATCTTACAGGTTCTTCATTCTGAACCCAGGCAACTCGAGAGCAGAAAACTGCTATAAACATTCAGTCTTATAATTTAGTCTACACTTTGCTCAAACATAAACAAGTGCTTAAGCCAAGGAAAACAAGGAAAGAGGATTTAGTGCAAGCCCAGAGGCACCTGGGAAGGGTCATGGGCAGTATCTATGGAACGCCAGACAGATCCAAATGGAGACAGGAATTTTTATTTCACTCTGTGCGACACCCAAAGTCAAGCCCTAAAAATCATTCTCGTGTTTAGCATCAACCACGCACGCCAGGCCTAATGCTCACGGGTCCCACGTGTCAGCCAAACTGCACTCTGTTCCAGCTGCTTATCAGTGGATTCGCGTTGCAATCCCAGCTCTACTGTCAGTTTGCAGCAAGTCTTCTGACAACTAATTAATTCAATTTCCAATGCACAAATGTATTTCAATGTAGAATAATCACATGGGAAACACTTTATTGGGCTCAAGGGCCCCAGTCTTAACTGTTGAAGGGAGGGGCACCCCTAGCCCTCTCCCCACTCCTCCCGACCTCAGCCCACCCCGTCCGAACCCCCGCCCAGGAGAGCCGCAACCAGAGTCCACAGGCCACTCTGTCTAGTGGGTGGGCCCACAGTATGTCAAAAGTGGTGCTGACTTTTCAGTCCCTCGTGCCATGAGGCTAAGGGCTAAGGAGAGCCGGCCCCTCCTGGTGCCTGGCCGTCTCTAGGCTCTAGATCTCTTGGTTTTCCCCCTTTCATCCACCACAAGTGCTGGAGCATGCTGATTCCAAGATTGCAGAGAACAACGGAGGCCATGTTTTGGCCTTAAATTTATGAAAAGTGTTTAGATCTAACACTTATAAGAGTCACAACAGCTGTTTCTGCTGAAGAGTATGTTGATGATTATTTACTATCCCTTCTGATCACAGCTCACTCGTAAGTAGCAGAGAAGACTACCAGGACAAGACCGGGTCCCTGGTAATGCCCTGTGGCAGCCAGAATGAAGAAGCCCACATCCTCCTCCCCTTCTAGAACCTGTGCCTAACGCTAGGTCACACGGCAAAGGGAAGTCAAAGCTGCAGGTGGCATTAAGGCTGCTTGCTCATCAGCTGACCCTGAAATGGGGAAATTATCCTGACTATTCAGCTGGGCCCAGTGTTATTCGAAGTGTTCTTATAAATTTGGGGTGGGGGGGGTAATTAGGTTTATTTATTTATTTTTGAAGGAGGTACTGGGGATTGAACCCAGGACTCATGCATGCTAAGCATGCACTCTATCACTTGAGCTATACCCTCCCTCCAAGTGTTCCTTTTTTTTTTTTTTTTAAATGGAGGTACTGGGGATTGAACCTAGGACCTCATGCATGCTAAGCATGCACTTCATCATCTGAGCTCTACTCTCCCCACCCCAAGAAGTGTTCTTAAAAGTAGAAGAGGGAAGCAGAAGAACCAGAGAACAGCAGTGAGAGGGACTCAGCCCTAGACTGTGAGCTTTGATGGTGAAGCAAGGGCTCTGAGCCACAGGAGGCAGGCAAGCTCTGGAAGCTGGAAAGGGCAAGGAAACAAGGTCTCCCCTAGACCCTTTGGAAGGAAGGGAGCCCTGCCAACATCTTGATTTTAGCCCAGTGAGACCCCCAATCAGACATCTGACCTCAGAATTATAAGAATACATTTGAACTGTTTTAAGTCACTAAATTTGTGGTAATTTGTTACAGCAGCAACAGGAAACTAATACAAATGCCAGCAAACAAAGTGGCATTATAAAGAGGCTCACTTCACAGCCTTCCTAAATCTGAATCCAGACTCTCACTAGCTCAGTGAACCTAGGCAAATGATTTAATCCTGCACCTGAGCTGCTTCATCATATGAAATGGGGATAATAATAAATCTATGTCACATTCTTTGGAGAGGGTTAAGTGAATACTCAAAAAGCAATTAAAATAGTGCCTGGCACAGAACACTCAGTAAATATTCACTATTATTATACTGCACCAAAACACCATCCTGATTTCTAGCAATTCAATTGGAGGGCAAACCATCCCAGTATGCACACTTTTTAGTTGCAAACTTTTGAGTTTCCGCAAAATACTTCACTTACACCCTGGACCAGAACTTAAACCCAGTCAGTTACAGGCTGTCTCCCAAAACTGCTCTTGGCCAAGACATCCTTGTGGACCCAGCAGGGCACAGACAGCACGAAGCACAAGTGACCTGGCCCCCTCTTCTGCCTCTGCTACCCCCACCCCACAGTCCACCCTTCCTGCCAAGTCCTGCTCAGGAGGAGAAAGTTCCTTGCTTCCAGTTCCTCAAACACTCTCTCATCCCACAACTGTCCTCATACGTCTGCTTTTCTCAGACAGCAAAGCAGTGCTGACCAACAGATGGCAAAACATGATCACACTTTACAGGCTGAATTATGAGGTCCTCCTTGAACCCTGACACTGCTGTGTCTAGTTGGGCTCATCTTCCTGAAGACTTCATTCACAGAGGTCTCTTTCTGGAATTGGCACATATACCTACACACACAGCATTATTCATAAGAACCAAAAACTGGGAAAATTCCAAACATCCATCAAGAACAGAAAAAATAAGTTGTGGTATATTCACACGATGGAATCATCTTTGGAATGTAAATGTGAACTTCAGTCACCCACAACTATGTAGATGCATCTCAGATATAATGGTGAGTGAGAAGACACACACTGTATGATTCATTTATATACACCTCAGAAACAGAACTCATCTCTGGTGTTAGAAGTCAAGATAGCGGCTCCCTTTGGGGATAAGAAAGAGCACAGATTTAGGAAAAACAAGGCACTGTGGTGCCGGCAATGTTGACTCTTTGACATGAGTCATCACCAGGCATGCATACTTTCGATCTGTGTACCCCTCTGTGTGAAATTTCCATTTAACTTCCACTTTTAAAAAGTTTAAAAGACCCACATATAAAATGATAAAATCAGTCACATTTTTAGTTCCCATCACATCCCTGAAGCATCAGGAATGCTAAAATCCCCAGACTGAGTTCCCTGTCTTCAACTTTCTGCCACTTCACCTTTTTTCCACATCCTAAAGTAAGGCTCATCTCGTAGACTTGTTGGGCAAGTTCAACAAGGCAAGCAAAGTCCTCGGCAAACCGCTCAGGGCTTTTACGAAGCCACATGGTGTTATTCCAAGAGAAAAAAGTCACTCCTGCCATGTAAGTATTCATGCAAACAATCTTTGGACAGGGACTTAGACAATATTAGTATTTTTTTCTGCAGGCAAAACTCAAAAAAGATGTATTAAACATTTCTTGTAGCCCTTCTGCGTACCTATGTAGATAAAGAGATGACAGGCTGTGTAGTAAGCGTTACAATAACGGTTAAGCACAGAATGAAGCAGGGGGGAGGGTCGGCAGAGTGGGGGGTGGGGGCCAACACTGAGCAAGGTCCCCCACTGTCTGAAGCATCACCTGGGGAAACCGTCTGTTTGAGCACTGATCATTTCGCTGGCTTCATTCATAAATTCAGACAAGGTCCCAATCTCAACTATTAGAGCTGCCAAAAAGCTTGAAATTTCTCCTGAAAGCTTCACCTGTTCATGTAGTTTTATAATGAGTTTTTTTTCCCCCTCAGGGGTAACATGAGAAAGTCCAAATAAAGGGAATGTGTTGATACCAGGTTGCTGTTGTGGCTGGTAATCAGGAGAGCAGAATGCTTCAAGGAACATTCCACCAAGTTTCCCTTCCTTGCAGATACCATGGCATACAGTTTTTCTTTTTCTTTTTCTTTTCTTAAGACTCAACCACAGTGACAGGAAGGTAAGAGTTGGGCAGAGACGGAGGACAGTGGAGTGCCCTGCTCTCCACGGCACAGACATCACTCAGCGCTGCTCCCTATCAGCTGACCCGTGGTAAACGTGAAGGCACTTCTCAGGACCTTTGAAAGTGGAACCCATCATCTCTGTGCGGACTTTAAAGGGCCTTCCCTATATTTAGAAAATATTTGGCGTATCACAGACCCACCTGATAGACAGAGAACACACTTGAATCCTTCCTGTCTTAAAAGAGACCATTTTCTAATTTGCTTCTTTCACCTTCACCACATCCCTGGGAAGAAGATGACAGGAAAAATGGGTAATCAACGCCACTAGGTAAGTTCAGGTCCTTCAACTGGCTTGAGACAGGACCAAGCTATTTTTTTTTCCGGAGAAACTAACCACCATCCTTTGAAATGTCAGGACATAAAACGATGAAAACAGCCATCACCAGGAAAGAAAAAAAAGACTGGATTACATGTGAACTCTCGAGATAGATTTGACACCCACATCCTGACTAAAACCAGACTTCCTTCTCCAGCTCAAAGAGGGGTGACTGGGCACACTGTGTCCTGCAAAAGTGCTTCCTCCTTACACACTACAGATAAACTGCTCCCCATGTAGCAAAGTGCTGGTCATTTGCACTTATGTGCTCCCCACCACCAGAAGACATCAGCAGTGGAAGAAGGCCCCTCACGACCTCCACCTCAGGGTTCAGCGGGCAGTCAGTGCCTGAAACATGCATCGCGACTAACAAGGATAAAGACATCTTACGTAAGTCGAAACAGCCTCACTGAGCAGCACTGAGGGTTGAATACAAACTCTTACGGGAAACTTCAATATACATGTGAAAAACAATACTGACAGGTGATGAAAAAGCTCTGGAAAACTGAAGTTTAGGGTTTTGCTCCTTTGTGGAGCTCCTGGCCAAAACATACACGCTTTAACACGTTTTCACATATAGTCCTAAAGGCAGACACAGGGGCTGCACCTGTGACCTAACAGTGGCAATTCTTCAGCAAATACACTGACAGCTACATATAAGTAACATCTATAGGATGCAATTATGAAAGTAACCTGAAGTGTTCATATGGACTTTCTAAGGAATGCAGTATTATTAAGTGACATAAAAGTTCAAAGAATTAGAAAAGGGACTGCCAAAATTTGTATACAGAAAGATGAGGCATCATTTGGTCTTTTCTTTGGCTCATGGAGCATCCGTGATGTGGCCTACAAAAAATTGGAAAAAGGGACACCATAATAATCGACTTCCATGAAAAGCAGGAATGGAATTAGCAACTAGAGCAATGACTACTGCCAGAATGCCCTGACCAAAGTCTTTCCGAACCAACACCTGACCAGGCGTCTAGCACAGGTACCCACTTGGTTTTAGTCCCTGATGGGGTACACAGGATGATCTTGGCTATTTATCCATAAAGCTCTGCCAGAAACCATCCATTTGCCAAGTATCAACCACCATCAAAGACCTTGGAGAGCCATGATACTCCCAAAGAAATCTTCGAAAACAGTACGCCAGAAAGACCTCCACATACTTCCTTTCTTCCACAGTCCCAAGCCTGGACCATACCACGGTCTTTCATTAACAAGAACTCCTGAGTTCACTCCCTTTCTCTATGTTACCAGTACTACCACACCTGTTACAGAGACACCCGCTGATTACCAACAGTTCTGATGCATTTTAGATACTACAGATTAACCTCCCAAGGCAGAAGAAAAACCGTGGCATTCTTCCTACTTGAAACTTTTTCCCTTTTTTGTTACTCTTTGTTACAGAAAATTAAAAGTAGAAAAGTAGAAATTTAAAAGTAGAGAGGCTTGTATAAGAATTGTGTACCCAAGCACAGGGAAGTACATACAAGATCTTGTGGTAGATCACAGAGAGAAGAAAAAATGTGACAATGAATATACGTATGTTCATGTGTAACTGAAAAATTGTGCTCTACACTGGAATTTGACACAACATTGTAAAATGACTATAACTCAATAAAAAAATGTTAAATAAAAAGAATTGTGTACCCATTATCCAGCTTCAATAATTATTCCCTCATGGCTAATCTTATTACCTCTATACCTCAACTCACTGGATAATTTCAGTTAAAGCTCAGACATCATATAATTTCACGTGTAAATACTTTAACATGATTCCCTTCCTTACATAACTACAAGGTCATCATCACAGGCCTCAAAATCAATAATCATTCTTTTATATCATTAAATTTCCAATCAACATCAGCATTTTCATAATTGTCCTATAAATCATCATCATTCTTTTTCTTTTATTTAGTTTGTCTGCATCTGGATAGACATAATCTAAATATTATGATTGGTTGGTTAATATGTTTCTTAAACCTCTTTTAGGCTATAGGTTCCCCCTTCATTACTTTTTCTATTTTGCTTTGTGTCTTTTCAGAATCGTTTTGTTGAAGTCTTAGACTTTGACTTGGGTTTAAGCCAGTCTTTAAAAACTCTTATTACCACTAGTCTTCATTTATATCAAGTTCCAAACAAATCATATCCTAAATGTGGTCATTTTAAAATACGTTCACAAATTCTTTGATATTTCTCTCTTCAAAGAAGGCAGCTGATTAATTACAGTCCCTCAACTTAGCCACTTACTTCTAGTGAGCAGAATACGGCTGAGAGAAAGGTGTGTCATTTTCAAGACTAAAAGGGCCCTGTAGCTTGGGGACCTCTTGCTTAGGGAGAAGCCAGCAGCCACACTGTGAGGATGCTCAGGCAGCTCTGTGGAGAGGGGAGGGCCATGTGGAAAGGAAGTGAAGCCTCCACCAACAGCCATGGGAGTGAGCCCCCTACACTGGCAGCGGGTCCTCCAGCCCCAGGCAAGCTACACCTGCTGACTGCAACCTCAATGGGAGACCCTGAGCCAGAGCTTAGAGCTCAGCACCTCCTAGATTCCTGACCTGCAGAGATCGTCAGACAGTAAATGTTTATTGTTTTAGGCTGCTGAGTTTGGGGGTGACCCGTTACACAGCAGTAGGTAACTAATACACCAAACTTCCTGGCGTCACACCACTGCCTTTCCTAGGCAAGCTCTTCACCGGTTCTTTGCATCAAATTTAACTATCTCTTCAAGCTCACAGGCCTTTCCCAGAGCTGTTCTTAGACTTCCATGTCCCCAGCACTCCAAAACCTGGGAACAGTTGCTCCTTCGATTTCCAAAAGAACTTTGTATCTGGTTTGAAGTCAAGCTGTCTAAAATCAATCTGGCCAAGGGTAAAACAAATTCATCTAACAACCACCTGCCTAAAATGTGTAGTTTTAACATTACAGTTTTACCGAAGTCACTGTTCCTCAAATATGCCAGGCACGCTCCAGCCAGCTGGGGCCCCTGCCCTATCCCCTCCATCTCCATGATTTATGCCCTCACCTCCTTCAGGCCTATGCTTAAATGTCACCTTCTCAACGGAACCTTCTGTGACAACCTATTTAAAACCACCAGGGCCCTCACCCCTTCCCATCCCACCCTCACCCAGTACTCCCTGTCCATTACTACAGTTTCATTTTCTCCACAGCACTTACCACAATCTAACCTATGTTTTAATTATCCCACTCACCAGCTGTCTCTCCCACTGCAGACTGGAGGCCCCAGGGAGGCAGACATTAGGTTGAGATGTTCACTGTTACATCCCAAGCCCCTAAAACAATGCACAGGACATAGCACGAGCTCAATAAAAACTTAAATAAACGATCAAGACTGTAGCATTTCATAGGCCACATATGGATGTAACACTAAACATTTTGATATTTTAGGTGTCTTTACGTCTAAAAGCATTTTAAGGAGGCTCAATTAATTTCCTCCTTCACTAGTTAAAAACCAAACCAAACCCTGAAACACCCTAAAGTAGGTTATCTTTAAAAAAAAAAAAGGTAACTTAGGAATTGTTACATTTCTCAAAAGTAGCCAATCTGTCACATCAAAATCTCCTTAAGAGCAGAACTGGATCTTATACAACTTAAGAGTCCCTGCAGTGCCCAGATAACAGGCAAGTGGCAAAAGTTTACTGAAGAAAACATCAGAATTGTCAGCATCTTGGGCCATCTATTCTCCTCATCCAAAAACACAAAGCAGGCACACCCATAAATGCACACCTGTAACAATGCTATCATAAAAAGCATCTTCATTCAGCAGATGAAGTCTCTGAAGCAAATTATCTAATGACTTGTATTTTCCCAAAGCCAAGTTAGAGCTGAAACCTTACCTTCCTCTTCGACTCACAACATTCTTGTCTAAATCACACTGCTGCTACCAAAAAAAGAAAAAAGAAAGAAAGAAAAGAAAAAGAAAAAAGGGAAGGGGGGTTGGGGGGAAGGTTGCTCCTTTATCTGACATCTGACATATGGTTCTCTCTAACAATCCATATATACACACCACAGAGGGTCAGATTCTAACAGGGGATGGTGATATTCAAGATGAATGATGTCGCTTGTAAATGACTTCACAGTTTATGTAACTAATAATGCTAGGAAAAAAATAAATAATTGCAATGCACAGTAACCTGACTCTGGATTGCCAAGGCATAGTTCAACAGAGTTGTTCTTTGTTAAAATCAAGAACAATGCTGGAAGAGAGACGTCTGGCTAGTATATAATCAAAGCTTTCTATCATTTCAAAGACACAGAGTCACATTCAAATTCTGACCCACAAAAAGCACTACTACCTTTCAGAGGAGGTCAGCAAACTACATGTCAGGGGCCAAAGTTGGCCACAGCCTGCTTCTGTGTGGCCCCACAAGCTGAGAAGCAGTTTTACATTTTTGAAATGGTTGAGAAAAAAAAAAAAACAAAAACAAAAGAACAAGAATATTGGGTGACACATGAAATTTCTATGAACTGCAAACTTCAACATCCATAAATAAAGTTGTGCTGGCGCACTGACACTCATTCCCTGACGCATCATCTGTGGCTGCTTTTGTGCTACGATGGCAGAACTGAGAAGCTGCAACAGAAACCCTATGTCCCACAAAGCTACAAATACTTACCGTCTGGCGCTTTACAGAGAAAGCCTGCCACCCTCTCCTGCAGGGTGCAGAAGCTAGAGCCTGCCTGCCTCCAGTGAGAGCCTAACATGTGTTCTCCTCATTCTGCCTCTATTTAAATCCTAATACCATTCTTATTCACTCATTAACTGTGTGACCTGGAGCACACTACATAACCACTCTGCACCTCAGTTTCCCCACCTGTATAATGGGTTTAATAATGGTACCTTATGGAGCATCATTGTGAGTTATGAATTAATAACACATACAAAGCATGTGACCCAGTACCTGGAACACAGTACGCCCTTACTAAGCTCTGTCTCTAACGACCATTCCTTCTTGTGGAGGGCGGCAGGATGTGTTTTCCAATGGGAATGGTAGCAAAACTGTTCAATGCCAGAGCAGCCCCCAAATCGCTTTTATCATGGGAGAAGTGAAGTAGGAGGCAAGAAGAAATGAGAGGGGGGAAAAAACAGAAATAAGAGGACTGGGGAAGGAATACGAGAAGGGAAAGTTATCAGGACCCCACTCAGCAGGGACAGTAGGTGGCCTATTCAGAGGGGAAGTATAAATTAGGATAATTTCATCTATAGTAAATAACTTCTGTGGGCTGACTGGATACTAATCATCAGGTGGAAGCTATCTCTGGAGGGGAACACATTCAAAATTCCAGGCAAGTGACTTACAGATTAACTGCTGGGTCATTTTTAAGTTGAGAACTTCCTGTATTTTACATTCCTAGACAAATGACAAGTGATAGTTGCAGTGAACTCTGCATCTCGTTATCCATGGAGAGTAGCTAATTAAAAGGAAACAATTTGAGCAACGGACCCTGTCCTTACAGAGTTCTCATTTTGCTCAGAAGAGCACTTACTTCCTAACGCTAAGAAAAAACCACATTCCCATAAATAAAACACAAGCTCTTTCACCAAAAACGGACCTGCATGGCAACTGGGAGGTAAACATGGTGTTAAAAGAAGATACACTTAACCTACTACAGAGGTGGACAAATTCTCTTTCTCCCAAGACTCACCTTCTCCATGCAAAGCTGAGTTCTTACCTTTTGCAAGGACCTTTCAAAATCACACTCACTGTTTCTCTTTTAAGCTGATACTGCAAAAACTTTAAAGCAACCCCAGACCACGAAAAAAAAAGAATTTTTTTTAACTTACAACTCCACTGAAATCAAACAGCTATCTTTATTTTTCCCTTCCAACCTAGATCCCCTTAGTCCCAGCACCTGCTTTGGTTAACGCTTACGGTAGATCTTCCCTGCAGAAGCTAAACACACATAGCAAGTATTTTTAAGAGACTTGATGCGTAAACATAAGATGGAAAACCTTAAGAAAAGGAAAGAAAGACATGATTAGCCAAGTGATTTCTACAAACTCTGCAGGAAAAGCGATTTAAAGCAACGCATCCTAGAAAGTAACTTAGATGCTTCTCAGCTGGAGGCAAGGTCAAAACACTCACTGAGAATGTATCTGCTGCGAGAGTCCCACTGAAGGCTTTGGCTTGAGGGTCAAGGTCATCTGGGCCACGGGACTGACTCTCGGTAGAGCGTCTGCCTTCTTAGATGAAGTGTGCTTTGCTGCTGGCTCAGGGGGGGCCCAGGAGAAGGCAGGACTCTGTCCCCCAGAGACTGGGGACACAGTGTCCTGGGCAGTCATCGTCTCACAGGCTCTGCCCTCGGTCCCCGGTTTGCACACGCAGAGCTGAGGCCGGAGGCACATCCCTCCATTCTGGCACGGCGGGACACAGTTCGCTGCGGGAAGACAACAGAACACACGCTTTGAGGAAAAACACTGCAGACTCTGAGTCCTCCAAAGACTTCCCAGTAGCACCAGGCTGCTCCCCATGAAGATAAAAGGATAATGATGGTGAGCGTGACGGTAACAGCTCACACTTACCGATGGCTTCCTTTGTGCCAGGCAGTCTTCTCACAGACAGACAAGTTTCACCCCCCAGCAACTGGTTTAAGTAGGTATTTTATTTTGCCCATTTTACTGATGAAGAAACAGGCACAGGGGTTATATAATTTGCCAAAGAGCACACAGTCATTAGTAAACAGAAGAGCTGGGATTTGAATTTATGTGAACTGGCTCCAACATCACCATCCTTAACCGCTTTACGATAGCCGCCTCTCAGAAACGCATCAGAAACACAGGGGGAAAAGCTGAAGAAAGGACTCTGCCCTTCTTTTCCAGTTGTGTTCTGTGTACATTTTAAACATCCAAACAAGACCTGGCAAAAAACAAAAGGCCAGTCCCAGATCCAAACCCCAAAAAGTGTTACAGCCTTCATCTTGCATGAGGTATCAGAGCTTGGAGTGACTGCTGCAAAAATTTAGTCTGACCCACTTTTCTTTTTTTTAAACAGGAGAGAAAAACCAAGGGCAGAGAGGTTGAGCGTCATCTAAGAAACACACAAATATATATGTGTATAGATGTGTGTGTACACACACACAAATATCTTTTAAAGCCAGTGTACCATACACCATCCCTAACTTTATAATGAAAGACAACCCAAAAGAAACAACCTCTTTATCCCCATTTGCTAGGATGTGTGTGCTTTGAATCACCAGACTGTGGCCAAGCAGTTTTAAAGTTAGCAGGGCTATGGGTCACAGGTGAGCTGTGAGCTGAATGGATTTTATATCACAGGCAAGGTCCCTGTGGGACCTTAGGAGTTTAGATGTTACTGACTTACTTTTCATGAGGTTAATGCCATAGGTCTGTGGGCGTGATTCCTTCAGTCCCTTCTTTATTTGTCCAAGTACATTTATTTATGACAACCTCTTGCTATCAGTCCGCCTCTGACTTCAACTCTTGGAACTGAAGCAGATCCCAATACTAAATCTCCCATAAAATTCAACACAAGACTCAGTCCACAAACAGTTACAAATAGACTGAGGGATACAAACCAGAGGAGGCTCAGTTATGGAGGAGCCAAATGACCAACACCTAAGAGCCTGGAAACCTACTGATTTTCTACAAGAAAGAGAAGATATTTTCCCTATCTGCCTCCAATGCAATTCCTATTAGTTACAGCAAATAATGGTAAGAAAGGGCTGTCAAGTGTCAGAATACTAGGCTGACCAATTTTCTAAAAGTTGGGAAGGACTTTAAAAAAAAAAAAAAAGGAAAGAAAAATGCAGACGGCTCCTAAGGTGACCCTGGGGTAAGTCAGTGAAGCTTGGCCTCTGCTCCTGTACATGTCCGGGGGCAGGGGGAGGGCAGGAGCTGCCTGTTCTAAAATGGTCCCCAAGGGCTCTTTCCATATTAGGCTTCTAGAATTCAAAGTCAAAACTATGCACGTCTAGAGTTCAAGATTCTAATTTATCAGCGTTTTCCTGGCCGGCTGATGATCGTCAGGTCCCTATGCGGCCACGGTTATTTATGGAATGTCACAGGAATGGAAATGAGCTCCACCCAGAGAGAACAGAAGTGGCCACAAGCAAGGACTGGACGAGGCTTTCAAAGCTGAGCCTCAGCCAGAGATCACCCCCTAGGCAACTTTCATGTATACATTCTCTTCATGCTTTCAATTAGAAACATGTTGCAGTTTAACATCTGAGAATGATTTCCGCTTCCCCTCCCTCCCAAGGTGTACCGCAAAATGTCTCCTAACCCACCAGGCAGGCTGCACAGGGCGACTTACAAAGGCTGGTCTCGAGATGGAAGCCAAGCCCTGAGACCTTCCCAAAACCACCAGGAATATACAAGGACCTGTCTTTAGGAGGACATGGATGGGTTAGAAGTATAAAAAGGCAACCATTTTTTTAACTCTTCAAATTTTGCACGTGGTACAGTAAGGTCAGCAGGGAAAGAATAAAAGAAAAAAAAACTTTAAACTCACACAAAAAAGACCATGTTATATAATAGTATGACTATACCCAATACCATTTTTCTATAAATTTTAAAAGGACAATAAGGAGAATGAGACAATTTTCTCTTCTACCTACCTCGCCTGGGCTCTGGCAGCAGCCTCCCGAAGTACGCAGACAGGAGGGGTTGGCTTGAACTGGGGGGGGACAGATTCCCTGACTGCCAAGATGAGCCCTGACCCTGACATGAAAAGCAAAACTCACATCCCACAACCACGCTTATCAAGCCTTTTCTCCTACAATACTTGGACCTCGTGCAACAGTGGTTCCCACGTGTCACTTCTCCAAGTTTGGTCCTTGGACCAGCAGCAGCATCACCTGTAAACAGTTTAGCATTGCACCTCTTCTCTGGCTGCCCCTGGCCCAAAACTAAAGCCCAGTGAGCTGACTGCCCTCCAGGTGAATCTGAGGCTCACTCAAGTTCAAGAACCACTGACATACAGTATTTAGAAACCAGCAGTCCTCCACTAATGCGTTATTTTTTGAGAATTTGCATTTTTATCACTGCCAAGTTTGGTGTTTTCACACTCCAGTGACTTGTATGTTACTGAAATCTTGCTGTGACAGACATGTTTATGTTGCCCTTTTATTTTTAATGCATAAAATTAAAACTTTTTGCCATGTGACCAAATTTTCAAGATAATTATGGGTCCCTTCCAAGAATTTTTATGTTTGTCACCACCTACTTCATGGCCAATGTAAAAACTGCTGTTTTTTTAATTGAACTATAGTTGATTTACAATATTAGTTTCAGGTGTAGAGCAGTGTTTCAGCATTTTTACAGATTATACTCTATTAAAAGTTATTACAAGATAATGGCTCTAATTCCCTGTGATACACAACATATCCTGTTGCTTATGAATTTCACACACAGTAGTTTGTACCTCTTAATCTCATATCTCTAATTTGAACCCCCGCCCATTCTCTCTCCTCTTTGGTAACCACTCGTTTGTTTTCTCTGTGAGTCTCCTTTGGAAAAAAACTGTTACTCTAACTGAGGGACTGAACTATGTCGAATATTATAAATAAATGTTACAGAAGTACTGTTGAAACTGTTTTCCATCAGCTGATTCTGCATTTGCCTGGCCAGCTGTGGTTCAACGCACAGAGTAAACACTCCATCAAGATCTTATCAGTGGGCTGGGCAGTGGTTCTCCAGCTTTGCAGCACATTAGCATCACCTGGGGAGCTCTTAAAAACTCTCAAAACCCAGGCCTGACTCCAGGCTGGATGAATCAGAATCACTGAGGGAGGGGGCTCCTGCATCTTTGGTTTTTTATTTTTTTGGTTTTTTAACTCTCTAGGCAATTGCAATTTGTAGCCAAACATGACAACAGTAGGTGAGGGAACAAAATCCTACTGGACTTGCTGACAGACTCATCTTCCCAAAATGCATCTCTTTGCATTTCTTCTTCTTCATTAAAAAAAAAACTTGCAACACATTTCAGCTGCCCATGAAATACGTTCAAGACCCTCTACAGCTAGACCCCAACCCCTCTTCCCATCCTCACTGCCCCTGCTCCATCCCTGCAGAAGCTCACCCCTTCTTGCCTCTGCACACAGGGTGCACTGTCCTGAAACTCGGGCTGGCCCCTCAAGCTCCTGCTCATCTGAAACCTCCTCCTTCCCTGTGAAGTCTTTCCCAAACGCCTACCCACACAACCTCCTGCACCATTTTCATCATCCACTTCACATTTCACATGTACTGTCAACATACATTAATCATTTTTTAACAAAGCTCTCTTATTTCTCAATTAGACTATAAACCATGAGTTAATTAATTGGCTAATGCAGAATTTTCTGTGTCCTAGGATGGGAGGCTGAACCTCATCCTGGTTGACTGACTCACATCACAGTAGAGCCGTTCCTTTCCAAAGGATGCTAGAATCGAAGACGTCTATAAAGGGAAGATATTTAGTAGGCTCTTAATCCATTACATGATAACATCTACACCTTCGTACTTGGTTGCCTGCTGTTCAAATAGTCTCCAATCCTTCAAAGATGTCTTTAAATCAAAATTAATATTTAAATACATTTTGCTAATGTGTAAGGTCTGCAGTGGCATTTAGCAGTATGCTTGTTAAACAGTTTCAAAAGCCCAGATCCAATGTGTTCTAAAAGAACTCTGAACGGTCAGGATATTTGGAAACAAACTGGTCATGGATATCAAAAAGGGCTAACAGGAGCCGTGACAAATTACTAAACTTCCAGAACAAAAGCACATTAAGGATTAGCCTAAGAAGTTCAGGTGCAGTAGAAAAAAAGCTTCTGAGAGATAAGTAGTTTGCAAAAAGGAACTAGAAGTAGGGGTGTCCGTAATTCATTAAGCAGATAATCCAACAGAAGGACTTCTGCTAGAGATAAGAACAGTGAATTAACCTTCTACGTGCCCTCCCCTGATCCCAAACACAGAATAATAATTTTTAAAAAACTTCTAGGTTTAAAAGAAATGACCATGATGTACTGTTACCAAACAAGCCTTTTTTGTCATAAACAACTAGAAAACTGGATTAAAGATATAAAACAACTGTTGTCAGATATCAGACAACTGGCAAGAAAGGACTATGAATCCTAAGAGAAGGGAATCAAAGAAGTGAGCCCTAGGAACACGCCGACTGTCTGCAGGAGGCACTCTGCAGACTGTGACACAGGGAGACCACACAGAGAGTGATGATGGCTGAGGGTAGGAATCTTCAGGGCAGAGTACTAGAGAGGAGGGACCTGCACACAGAGACAGCCAAGAGATCTGCAGAGGGTCCCCTGAGTCTTCACTTGAAATGGCGCTGCACAGGCACAGGGTGGAACAGCATGAGGCCAAACTACCCAGGACCTGTAAGCTGAAAATTCCCAGTTCTGACCCCACCAGAGTCAGGACATTCAGTAGAGACCCCAAATTAAACTCCCTTTAAAAGTTAAACCTCAATATCAAAATGAGGCAAGAATCTAAGAAAATATTTGAAGAGATAATAGCTAAAAACTTCTATAACCTGGGAAAGGAAAAGTCACCCAAGTCCAGGAAGCACAGAGAGTCCCATACAGGATGAATACACATAGTAATCAAACTGAAAAAATAGAAAACAAAGAGAAAATGTTAAAAATGACAAGGGAAAAATCAACAAATAACATAAAAGAGAACTCGCATATGGCTATCCGCTGATGTTTCAGCAGAAACTCTGTCACCCACAAGGAAGTGGCATGATATATTTACGGTGATGAAAAGGGAAAACCTACAACCAAGAATACTCTACCCACCAAGGCTCTCATTCAGATTTGATGGAGAAATCAAAAGCTTTACAGACAGGCAAAAGCTAAAAGAATTCAGCACCACCAAACCAGCTTTACAACAAATGTTACAGTAATTTCTCTAGACAGAAAAGGCCACAACTAGAAACAAGAAAATTACAAAATGGAAACCTCACCAGTAAAGACAAACATATAGTGAAGGTAGGAAATCATCCACATACAAGCTAGTAGGGAGGTTACAAGACAAGAGTAGTACAATCGTCTGTATCCATAATAAGCAGTTAAGAGAAACACAAAACAATCAGATATAAAATATGCTATCAAAACCAGTCATCATGTGGGAAGGAGAGTACAAATGCAGGTATCTAAAATGCATTTGAAATTAAGAGAGCAGCAACTTAATCATGTATAAAGACCACTATACCAAAAATTCTTGGTAACTATAAACCAAAAATCCATAATAGATATACACACAAAAAAGAAAAAGGAATCCAAGCATAACACTAAAGTATCAAATTGTAAAGAAACAAAAGAAGGGGGGAAAAAACTATAAAAACAAATTCAAAACAATTAACAAAATGGCAATAAGGACACATCTATCAATAATTACCTTAAATGTAAACAAATTAAATGTTCCTACCCAAAGACACAGACTGGTTGAATAAATACAAAAACATGACCTGTATATAAGCTATCTACAAGAGACCCACTTCAGAGCTAGAGACACATACAGACTGAAAGCGAGGGGATGGAAAAAGGTATTCCATGCAAATGGAAATCAAAAGAAAGCTGGGGCAGCAACACACATATCAGACACAATACACTTTAAAATAAAAACTGTTACAAGAGACAAAGAAGGACACTACATAATGACCAAGGGATCAATCCAAAAAGATATAACAATTGTAAATATATATGCACCCAACATAGGAGCACCTCAATATAAAAGGCAAATGTTAACAGTAACACAATAATAGTGGGGGACTTTAACATGCATGCCACTTATAGAAATGGACAGATCATCCAGACCAAAAAAAAAAAATCAATAATGAAACACAGGTCTTAAATGACACATTAGTCCAAATGGACTTAATTGATATTTATAGAGCATTCCATCCCAAAGCAGCAGAACACACATTCTTTTCAAGTGCACGTAGGGTGGAACATCCTCCAGGATAGATCACATTCCAGGCCACAAAGCAAGCCTTGGCAAATTTAAGAAAATTGGAATCATATCCAGCATCTTTTCCAACCACAACATTATGTGATTAGAAATCAACTACAATGAAAAAACTACGAAAAACACAAAAACACGTGGAGGCTAAACAATATGCTACTAAACAACCAAAGGACCACTGAAGAAATCAAAGAGGAACTCAAAAAATACCTATAGACAAATGAAAATGAAAACATCTAAAACCTATGGGACTCAGCAAAAGTAGTTCTAAGAGGGAAGTTTATAGTGATATAAGCCTATCTCAGGAAACAAACAAACAAAAAAATCTCAAACAACCTAAACTTAAGACTTAAAGTAACTAGAGAAAGAAGAACAAACAAAACCCAAAATTAGTAGAAAAAAAGAAATCATAAAGAGCAGAAATAAATGAAACAGAGACTAAAAAAATAATAGAAAAGATCAATGAAACTAAAAGCTGGTTCTTTGAAAAGATACTCAAATTTGATAAATTTTTAGCCAGACTCAGCAAGGAAAAAAAAAAAGAGGGCGCAAATTAATAAAGTCAGAAATGTAAAAGAAGTTAAAACTGACACCACAGAAATACAAGGGATCGTAAGAGGCTACTATGAGTAACTGTACACCAACAAAAAGGACAATCTAGAAGAAATGGACAATTTCTTATAAAAGTATAATCTCCCAAGACTGAACCAGGGAGAAATAGAAAATATAAACAGACCAATTACCAGTACTGAAATTGAATTGGCAATTTTAAAACTCCAAACAAAAGTCCAGAACTAGATGGCTTTACAGGTGAATTCAACCAAACATTTAGAAAACAGTTAACACCAATCCTCAAGCTATTCCCCAAAAAATGCAGAGTGAGGAACACTTCTGAACTCATTCTATAAGGCCACCATCACCCTGATACCAAAACCAGCCAAAGAAACCACAAAAAAAAAAAAAAAAAAAAAAATTACAGGCCACTATCACTGATGAACACAGATGCAAAATTCCTCAACAAAATACCAGCAAACCAAATTCAGCAATACATTAAAAGGATCATACATCATGATCAAGTGGGATTTATCCCAGGAATTCAAGGATTTTTCATTATCCACAAATCAGTGCGATACACCACATTAACAAATTGAAGAATAAAAACCATATTATCATCTCAATAGATGCAGAAAAAGCTTTTGATGAAATTCAACATCCATTTATGACAAAAACTCTTCAGAAAGTGAGCACAGAGGGAACATACCTCAACATAATAAAGGCCATATATGACAAACCCACAGCTACCATTCATACTCAATAGTGAAAAGCTGAAAGCATTTCCTCTAAGATCAGGAACAAGACAAGGATGCCCACTCTCACCGCTTTTATTCAACATAGTTTTATAACCACAGCAATCAGAGAAAAGAAATAATAAAAAAAGGGATCCAAATTGGAAAAGAAGCAGTAAAACTGTCACTGTTTGCTGATGACATAGTATACACAGAAGACCTTGAAGACACTACCAGAAAACTTCTAGAGTTTATCAATGAATTCAGTAAAGTTGCAGGATACAAAATTAATACACAGAAATCTGCTGCATTTCTATACACCAACAATGAAATGTCAGGAAGAGAAATTAAGTAAACAATTCCATTTATCATTGTGTCAGAAAGAATAAAATACCTAGGAATAAACTTACTTAAGGAGGTTAAAGGCCTGTACTCCAAAAATTGTAAGATGCTAAGAAAAGAAACTGAAGATGACACAAACAGATGGAAAGCTATCCCAAGTTCTTAGATTGGAAGAACTAATAATGTTAATATGACTATATTACCCAAGGCAATCTACAGATTCAATGCAATCCCTATCAAATTACCAATGGCATTTTTCACAGAACTAGAACAAAACAAATTCTAATTTGTATGGAAACACAAAAGACCCTGAACAGCCAAAGCAATATTCAGAAAGAAGAACAGAGCTGGAGAAGTCAGGCTCCCTGACCTCACACTATACTACAAAGCTATAGCAATCAAAACAGTATGGTACAGACACACTGACCAATGGAACAGGATAGAAATGCCTAGAAATAAACCCACACACTTATTGTCAATTAATCTACAACAAAAAAGGGAAGAATATATGATGGAGAAAAGACAGTCTCTTCAATAAGTGGTGCTAGGAAAACTGGACAGCTACATGAAAAAGAATGAAATTAGAACATTCACTACCACCACATACAAAAATAAACGCACATAGATCAAAGACCTAATTGTAAGATCAGGTACTATAAAACTCCTAGAGGAAAACATGGGCAGAATACTTTTTGACATAAATAGCAGCAATATCTTTTTGGATCCATCTTGGAAACAAAAGCAAAAATAGACATATAGGACCTAATTAAACTTAAAAGCACAGCAAAGGAAACCATAAACAAAATGAAAAGACAACCTACAGACTGTGAGAAAATATTTGCAAACTATGCAACCAACAAGGGATTAATTTCCAAAATACACAAATAGCTCCTGCATCTTAATATCAAAAAAAAAAAAAAGAATCAAAAATGGGCAGATGATCTCAATAGACATTTTTCCAAAGAAGACATACAGATGGCCAACAGGCACATGAAAAGATGCTCAAAATCATTAATTACTAAGAAAATGCAAATCAAAACTATAATGAGGTATCACCTCACACCAGTCAGAATGGCCACATATGATTAACGCTGGAGAGGGTGTGGAGGGAATGGAACCCTCCTACACTGTTGGTGGGAATGTAAATTGGTGCAGCCACTATGGAGAACAGTATGAAGGTTCCTTTAAAAACAGAATTACCATATCATCCAATGATCCCACTCATGGGCATGTATCAGGAAAAAACTCGAATTCAACAAGATATATGCATACCAATGTTCACAGCGGCACTTTTTACAAAAGCCAAGACATGGAAGCAACCTGAATGTCCATCAACAGATGAATGGATAAAGGATATGGTACATATATACAATGGAATATTACTCAGCCACAAAAAAGTGAAATAATGCCATCTGCAGCAACATGGATGGACCTAGAGATTATCATACTAAGTGAAGTAAGTCAGAGAAAGGCAAAAATTATGTGATATTGCTTATACGTGGAATCTAAAAAATGATACAAATGAATTCATTTACAAAACAGACTCACAGATATAGAAAACAAACTTACGGTTACCAAAGGGGCACGGGGGGAGGATACCTTAGGAGTTTGAGATTAACATATACACACTACTATATATAAAACAGATAACCAACAAGGACCTACTGTATAGCACAGGGAACCATACTCAGTATCTTGTAATAACGTGTAATGGAAAAGAATCTGAAAAGAATATATATATATGAATCACTTTGCTGTACACCTGAAACAACATTTTAAAGCAACTACACTTCAATAAAAAAATTAATTTAAAAAAAAACAGGCAAGAATTTTACACAAAACTAACACACAAAACAGTTAAGAATATAGATGCAAAATACCTAAATAAAATATTAGTAAATCAAATGAAATGCAACAGTGTTTCAAAAACAGAAAAGCCAAATTAATTCCAGAAATATAAGGACTTTAACTCTTTTAATTGAAATACAGTTGATCCACAATGTCGTGTTAGTTTCTGGTGTTAAGGATGATTTTAATGTCAGCAAATCTATCCATGGAATTCCCCATGTTAAAAAATTAAATTCAAACTTACTTCGATGAATGCAGAAAATCTTCCAATAAAATTCATCACTTATTCATAACAACGAACAAAAACATAAGCCAATTAGGAATACAAAGAGGTTTCCTTGTTCTGGTAAACAGTACCTACGGCACACTCCATGACAAAGAGCGTACCAAGAACTACAGCAAATATTATAATGAAACTATAGGAGCATTTATAGCAAAACAGGAAACAAGTCTAAATCCCACAATAACTTCTATAGTCAATGTTACACTGTTAAGTCCCAACCAACATGCAAAACAAGAAAAAAGAAAGAAAAGGTCTAAGAAATAGAAAGAAACAAAAGCATCATTATTTCAGTTTACCTAAGTGTCTACGTAGATAATACAAAAGACTCTACAAACTACCATAACTGATAAGACAATGTGCTAATGATTCAGAGATAGATTTTTAAGCTTTCTGTTAAATTTCATTCATGTGGTTTTCTAACAGAAAGCTTAAAAACAGACTTAAATATAAGTGGAGCCTTGCAACATGATGGAGGAGCTTTAACAACTTTGTCGAGAAATAATAGACAATAAATGGGATTGGGAAAGAAAGTCATTCATCTAAAAGAATTAAAATTAGATCCCTACCCAACACAAGAATATACGTTCCAGATTTAAAACGTTTAAAAGACAATGTGACAGAATATTTTCATGATTCAGGATAAGAAAGAATTTCTCAAATACAAAACAGTAAGTGAAAATCCAAAAGGACTGATGAATTTGACTCTATCAAAAAGTTAAAGGACACAATACAAAACACTGAAACACAGTAACAAAGAGAAGACACTTGCAAAATATTTAGCAAAGAATTAGTAACCAGATATATCTTAAATTCCTAAAAACCAATAGGAGGGGGAAGGGTATAGCTCAAGTAGTAGAGCACATGCTTAGCATGCAGGGGGTCCTAGGTTCAATCCCCAGTACCTCCGTTTAAAAAAAAGAAAGAAAAAACCCAAATAATAAATAAATAAATAGACCTAATGACCTCCCCACCAAAAAAACAATTAAAAAAAAGGGGGGGAAATGGACAAAGGATATGAATTGGCTGTTCATAGATAATGAAATGTGAAATGTGAAAAGATACTCAACTTCGCCAACTATTAGAGAACTGAAAATCAAAACAAGACTGAGATGCAATTCCACACTCAAGAGACTGGCACTAAATCTGTTACCACCAAACGTTAGCAAAGATACAGGAAAATGGGAACTGTTATACATTCTTCATGTTTGTGGGAGTATATTTGCTACTCACCTCTATACAAAGCAACATGGCAATATTTAGTAAGGTTATCACATGAAAACCCTAATACCCAGTAATTCCACTTCTAGCCTGTCGTGTGCTCAAGCAGACATATACAGGAATGTTCACTGCACATCAATTATATTAGGAAAATATGGGCATTGGTAGATGAATTGGTAAGTGAACTGTGGTATTTCATAATGGAATATTACACAGCAGTTAAAATTGTCATCTAGATCTATACACCTAGCAACATGGATGAATCTGGAAAATAATGTTGACTGAAGACAAAGTAAATTATAGGATGCTACTTTATGGTACTGTTCTTTACATGATCATATCATAATAACCATGTAATTTTTTAATTCATCATACTCTGCTTTTATAGATACATATGAAATCAAAAAAAGCATAAAAATATGTACTGAATTCACACAAAATTCATGACAGTGATCACCTCAGGGAAGGAAGTGGAACAATTCTAATAAAGGAAATGGATCACTTAATTGGAATTTTTTTCCTTAAAAAAAAGGCGGGTAGCAAATATGACAACAGGTAGACCTGTATTAGCTATGGGTAGTAGATACATAGGTGATTACTGCTGTATGCTTTCTACTTTTCTGTGTATTTTTCAATTTTTCAAAATCAAAATAATTTTCAAATAATCCAACAAAGGGCAATTGAGAACTGAAGAGAGTTAAGCCTGATCCTTAATCAGAGGGTGAAGGGGTAAAAACAGGGATGAGGACACTCAAGGTGGCAGAACTGCCAAAGGGGTAACAACGAACTCAGTCTGCACATACTGGGCTTGCAGGAAGCCAAGATCAGGACCTGGGTGAGCAGGGTGGATGTCAAAATCCTACTCATCCTGGCTGCCCAGCTCATCTTCTAGAAACACTCATCATTTGAAACAAACTCTCAATTTTTGACCCAAATACTCTCAGATTCCTTCCACATTTGACTCCTATTTCAGTTTAACAAGCTGATTCCAGTGTTCTTTAAAAGTTCAGTGATTGTATTTTTAGGAAGGATCCCATGCCCTGAAGCTCAGTCTCTATTGCTTTTAATTCTAAAAAAGTAACTCTTAGTTATATTTAAAACTCGCCCCAGCCCACACAGGGCAAACACAGTGACTCTCTGCCCCTTGCCTTTCTCTCCAAACAAGTTGCAGCATGTCTACCGCATGTGTCCCAGGGAGAAATGTGAGTCTAACTGTGTCGTCTGTGATCAGAGACAGCAGGTGAGAAATTGCTTTGCTGTGTGTGTCTTCACAGTAATGCCCAGCTGCCCTTTGAAGTCATTCAAGAACACTCAGTGATATCAGATCACAAGAAACAAAGCATGAGGTCACACATTTCAATCTACTCTCACCCTGTCCGCTCCCTGTACCAAACCCAAATAAAATGCTGCTCTTTCGTTGCAAGTGTCTCTGGATCAGCTTCTTCCAAATCCCTAAAGAGCAAAAAACAGTACGATTACATTCCAATGCCTTTTCTATCCAGCCTTGTGAATGACGAAGAATTCCACAAAACTAAATGCTCTAGACAGTAAACCGAGCACCAAGACATGTAATAACTCACGGGTTTTGCTCATTACAAACATCTCTCTGGAAAACTTCAGGTGTGTGTGCGCTTTCACTGTTCTCTCCCCTCCAGGTCAGTCTCTCTTCCCACCCTTTCTAGGCTGTCTGCTTTTCTAATCTACTCTCAAGGGACAACTTAACCAAGCAGATAGCCAGATGGTTGAGCACAGCACACATTACAGAGAATACAAGTCACAAAGGTTGCAGGCAGAATCTCATAGCTTTATGAGGAGTTTAATGCCTTTATGTCAAGGGCTGAGCCCTCATCTGACTAATTCCCCACGAGTTGTGTTCTGGAAGGTGGAGGTTCTGAAAGCCCGAACTCAGCAGGGGTAGCTTGTTACCATATGATTTAATTTAAAATAGGTGGTCAGCTAAGGCCAACACACTCCTCCCAATGCCACCAGTAACTGTGAAATCACTCAGAGGATAATATCATTAAGTCATAAGTCATGTAACAAAAAACTACCAGCAGTTTTTCTGGGTTCTGTTTCTAACTCTTACTACTGCCATTTTATTTAGTTTTTTTTTCTCAAGTCAGTGAAAAAGAAAAGTGAAAGATCTACAGTTTAGACTGTGTAAATAGTTGATTCAAAATAGCAAAAGAAAAAAGAAAAACCAGAAAATTTTCAGGAAATGCTATTATATAAAAAGAACAAAAGTTGTCTTCAATAAAATAAATCCAAAATCGAAAAAAATGAAAAAAGGACAGAAAAAGACAATGAAGACAAAAGAAAATACAATTAGTAAATAAGCCTGTGGTAGAATGTCTAAATTAATTAGGTCATCAAAAGAAATGCAAACTAAAACAAGGACGTACAATATTATGGCTACTTAACTCTTTTAAAACAACATAAGACTATTAATACAAAGTATCACATGTCCAGCTGTCCAAAGCTGCGTTATTTATACCAGTGAAAAATGCAAAAGCAGCAAACAGATTGAGTAAAGTATGGTATTATATATAGCCTTTCAAAATTAGAATTATAAAGTGACATTGTTAGTTTTTAAATTACTATTAATGCGAATAAGGACAGAAGGTTATTTTGTTATTCAATCAGTCACTGATTAAGCACCTTCTCTAATAACACTATAAATTTGTGTACTAATGCTAGTACATATGTATGATGAACACAAATTTCTGAGAAATCTTGGGTTTTACAGACTAAACTATTATGCACATATGCAATTAAAATGTATAGGTACAATTTGATATGTATAATTAAAAGTACAATTTAAAATGACATCTTTATAGTTTATTGGAAGAAAGACTATATATTTCAAAATAACTCTTTAATCTCTGTTTCAATACCATCATATCTTTACTCATTATTCAAACACTGAGTCCCTCCCCCTTGTATGCTACTGTACCAAGAACTGTGGATAAAAAGATGGAGAAGACAAATCTGCTCTCAAGGAGATCAGAGCCTAGTAGGGAAGACATCCAAGCATAGGGGTAAGAAAAATCACCACAGAGTTATGTGCTGGAATAACGATGTAAAAGAAATGAGAAATGAAGGGCCCTAAGTGGGCAATTGACAAATATTTTGAATTATTATATTCAAGGGACCAAAAAGGAAACAAGGAATTCTTAGAATGGCTTGCTTCCTTGAGGATATAGAAAATCATCCCTGCCCAAGCTCTCCCACTGATGGAAGCGGGCACTGGGGTGAGTTGAAGCTGGACTCCAGGGTCACACAGATCTGAGTTTGAACCCCCCATCCCAAGCTGGGTGCCCTGGGGCCAGGTGCCAAGTCTGACCTGTGCCTTAGTCCTCCACTGAACAAAATCCTGAGTGACAATTCTGCACTCTGTTTTGCACCAGGCACATTCACGTGCCCTGTGACTAGAAATGTAGATGAGAAAACACGATCTCTGTCCCGTGGAGCTCACAGCCAAGCCGGCAGGCCAACAGGAACAGTGATTATGATTGTTACAAGCATTTAGGAAAGGGAATGGTGTGCGGTGAGGGCCCATCCCAAGGGGATTCCGGGCATTAGGAAAGACCTCTCTGAGATCATGAACTTACTATGATTTACTATGAGATCTGAAAGTGGAGGAATCAACAACATGTACGCCCATGTCCCAGGGCGTGGGGCCAAACGTGAGTGGTGAAACCTGTCACAAAGCTGTCAAGAAGCAACATGCAAATCGACTCTACTAATTCAGAAATGACTCTTCATAAGAGGTCAGGTTCGGGGGAGCAGGGAAGGAATTACCATATATTCTTACATCTATGTGTCCAGAATGCTGATCTACTACGATTTAATGTAACCAGCAGAGACACGACCCTGTGAGTCGGGAACAGAACACTGATGACCATCACCACCACTGTAACTTAACGCTGCTCTGGATGTTCTAGTCAGCTCAGTTCTATACGGAAGAGAAGCGTGAGTCAAGCCAGCTCCGGCACTGCCCAGGGGAGTGTCCACGGGTACAGACTGTCTGCAAAGCAATCGACCATATTTTAGGATTAAGCTCTAAGAACACACACCACTTGTGTTTTATCATTCCTCATCTAGGAAAGTTTATATTCAGATGCGTCCACTGCAGTATTACAATCAATATAGTGGTAAAAAGTAGAAATATCCTACCCATAAAACAAGGAACACACAAAAATCATGAAATGTGATTAAGTCATTAAAAACAATGTTTTAAAAAACATTTTTAATGACATGGAATAATGCTTATGATGTAATGCCAAGTTAAAAAGAGAAAAAAGAAAAAAGTGTCTCCCACTCTCCCTAGAAGTCACTCCAGGCAGCTTGCATCTTCCCTGTCCTTGCATCTGCTGTTGGCAGAGTCGCCGGTGACTTTGTGGCTGCCAATCCAGTGGGCCTTCTCCCTTCCTGACCAAGAGCAGCACTGGATCGGTTCCTCTTTCCTCCCCACCTCCTTCCCTCACCTGAGATGTGGCCCCGCCAGCCTCCTTCCAACCACACCGCCAACCTTCTCAGTCTCCCTCCGGCTCCTGTTTCCTTTCTCGATCTCTCAGTGGTGAAACTTCCCAGGGCTTGCTTGGTCCTTGGACCCTTTTTCTAATGGTTTCATTCAGTTGCACAGCTTTGATTTCCACCTCATTGTGCCCTAACTTAGACCTTAGGCCTTGTCCTCTGATCTGAACTCCAGATTTCCACGTCCAGCCGCCTTCTCGGAAGCTCCACGTGGATGTTTAGCAGGCTGCTCAAACTCAGCACATCTTGATTCCCCGACCCTGACTCCACAACCAGCTCCTCCCCGGCACTCATCCCTTTAACAGGCATCACTGTTGGCCAAGTTGCTCACCAAGCGTGTTAGTTTGCTAGGGCTGCTGTAACGTAGTATAACAAGCTGCATGGCTTAGACCACATGGTCACTGTCTCAGTCTGGAGGCTGGAAGGCTGAAATCAAAGTGACAGAGGGGCTGGTTTCTTCTGAGGGCTGTCCCATTGCTCTCTCCCAGCTTCTGGTGGCCTCAGGCATTCCTTGGCTTGTGGATGCTGTCACCACAAGTCTTCCTTCTATGTGTGTCTCACCACCTGCCCTCAGACCCTTCTCCCAGCCACCTTGTCCCCTGCAGTCTATTCTCACCAGGGCAGCCAGAGGGATCCTGTTAGAACCAAAGTCAAATCACATCACTCTTCTGCTCCAAACCCTCCACAGGCTTCCATCTCACTCAATGAAATGCAAAGCCGCAAACCTCTGCCACCTCTCCCATGTCACTTCCTAGCACGCCTTTAGCACCATACTGGTTTCCTTGCTAGTCCCTGGGCAGACGATGCCAGCTTTCACTGCAGGGCCCTTGCACAGGCTGTTTCCCACCTGCAACATTCTTCCCTAGATGTTCACGGGTTACCTTTCGCACATCACTCAGCCTCCCTTGTGACTGTGCCAAAACTGCAATCTCTGGGCCTTGACTAGTCTGCTGCATTTTTCTTCAAAGCACTTATCCCAAATGTAACATTCTATTATTTATCTAATCATTGTTTGCTTCTCCCACTCAAATATCAGCTCCACAGGAAGAAAGACTATTTTGGTTGCTGCTTTTTCCCTTGGGCCTAGAATAAGATCTGGCTCACAGAAGATAATAAATAATTGCTGATTGAAAAAACACATGAATGAAGGCTGGAAGAAAACTATACTTAATGCTAACATGAATTATTTACCTAGGAGGGGTGAAATTATACAAGTTATTAAGTTTTTGCTTAAACCATACTATATATTCCAGATTTTCTACAATGGCCTATTATTAATAATAGCATGGCAAAAAATCAACAAAACTTCACTGAAAAGAAACGTTAATTCACCTAATGCCAAGTCTAAACATACTTAAATTTTTAAGGGGTGTAGGTCCCATAATCTAAACAATATGTGAGACAGAGTACCATACACTAAACTTTATGATAACCGTACTATATTGGAACATAAATTATTTCTACTTTGAAACTTAGTCTTGACTTACTATGACTGGGTAATATGTCCAGCACTATTATTTACATGTTTAATCTGTTTAAAAAGCTGACATTTATTTTCACCGACCAAAAATGTTGACAAGCTTTTTTCAAAATCAGAGCAATTAAAACATAACCTTTATAACCTTTTAAAAATGAGATTAACTTGTGTATTGTTATGGAAAGATGGCAAAAAACTGATGTGAGAAAGTTAAGATTACAGATCTGTATGTATAATGTGATCCTATTTTTAGTGTATAAATGAGTACATATTATATGATTTTATATGCATTAAATTTGGGGGGAAATACATATCAAATGTGATCACTTTAGTTTTTAGAATTATGTGACGGATTCACATTTTCCACTTCATATATTTGGTATTGTTTGAACTCTTTATTAAATGGAAAACCCAAAAAAATAGGTAATTTGTATTATTTACTTTTTAATTGATGTATAGTTGATTTACAGTATTGGTTTCAAGCATACAACATAATGATTCAGTATTTTTACAGATTTTACTCTTTTTAGAGATAGTTAATCTTGAGAAAGCCAATCAACATGGGTCTTTGAGATTTTTTTGACTTTCTGGAATCTTCCTGATTTTCCTTTTTAAATGTGAGCTTTTTATACCTTTTAAAAGTCAAATCCTGCAACACTTTTTTTTTTCCCTCTTCCTAAACTTGTGCAACAGGAATGAGCAAAGAAATAGTAAAGTGTTAATAATTTATTAAATAAAAAGGATAGGATTGTAAAAAAAACTTTTTTAATAAAAAATTAAGCTTTATAAGACCAAAACGACTTGAGAATTGAGTATCTGAAACTTGGATTAAAATAAAGGAGGAAAAAACAGACTAAGGAAGAACACATAACTTTACTGTAATCAGGGAGTGTCACCAAGTGGTAAAGAGCCCACTGAAGCCAGGCAGCCCAAACCAACCACAGCTCAGACACTGACCAGCTGCGTGCCATTACCTTTTTTGCATCTCAGTTTTCCCATCCATGAAATGGGAGTGATTAAAAAAGAGGGTTTCTGTAAGGATTAAGTGAACACATATATTCAAAGCACTAGAAGCACTAGGACAGGGCCTGGTTCAGAGCAGCATTTGACAAGTGTCAGCTGTTATTACCTCACCCACCAAATTCACCCCACACGTGCCCCAAAATAGCCTTTAAGGAAGCTTTTTAGAAGCAGCTCACTTCAATATCTGGCATAGAATTTTATTTCCACCACGGGAATTTTAAATTTACCCATGACAGCCTTTCACACTGAATCAAACATAATAAGCTACCCTTTTCTCTGTCTTTCCCACATGGAATCATCCAGAATAAAGCTGTGGGTGGCAAAAAAGTGACAGCGAGCATCATTAATCTAAAATAAAATATTACATGATTGTTCTCAGGCTCAAGACTCCTACTTCCAAACAAATTTTCTTAACTGGAAAAATAATAGCTACATGAGTGAGACAGAGCCTTTAAAAATTCCCATTTTGACAACATTCCTTGAGATAAATTAAGAGTATTATATGACCAAGGATGGGAATACCCTGGAAGACATACAATCCAGGCCATGCCAAAGACTTCCCTGGCTAAAATAAAAACTTATAAATGGCGCTGATGCCTGAACATCCCTGTAGAACACAAATATTCAACGGACGGTGGACATGGCCCCAGCTACAGAGACCACAATAATTAGGCTCTAATACCCCCAAAGGGAGCAACAGTTGAAGCCTCCTTGTGACATACAAGGCCATGACTCTAAATGCAAGGAAGCTGCACAGTAGGTGATTGTACCTGCAAACACTCCTCTGGCTACCAGCTCAATTATTGTGAAATCTGATACAAGCATTTTCAGAACTGAAGCGGAAATAGAACTATGGACTTCAAGGGCCCATCAGCAAGCAATTCAAAGGAAAAAGCAGAGCTCTGTTTTCAAATAACACATAAAATTAAAATTGTTTAAATAGTGTGTCTCCTTTCCAACATTCGTCTGAATAGAGAAATTTTTCTAGTAAACACTGTGAATGTAAAATGTTCCTTTTATCCGTAGACCTTCCTACTTTTCATATGCTTTTAAATTGTTTTTTCACCTAATTGATCTCCAATGTCCCTTCTATAATCTCAGATCATCTCAGAAGTAAAAAAAGAATGTGTAATCTGTGAACAAAGAGAAATTTAATTATTAAGAGCAGAAATTAACAAGAATTACCTTTCTGTTGTCAGTTGTCAACTTTAAAAAGAATTATTTTGACCTAAAACACTATGCCGACAGTGTTAAATAATGGATGATGGTCATATTCTTAATGTTTTTATTTTCCAAGAAAATAAATGATCATGTAAGTTTTTAAGGATTTTTTCCAAGTAATTCTTTTTATTGTTCAAAATATGCCATAAATAGAGAAAATATTTGCAAAAGGCATGACCAATAAAGGATTAACATCCATCATATATAAACAGCTCATCCAACTCAACATCAAAAAACAAACAACCTGATTAAAAAGTGGGTGGAAGAACTGAACAGACATTTTTCCAAACAGGAAATGCAGATGCCAAGAGGTACATGAAAAGATGCTCAACATCACTAATCATCAGGGAAATGCAAATTAAAACCACAATGAGATATCACCTCACACTGGTCAGAATGGCTATCTTCCAAAAGAAAGAACACAAATAACAAATGTTGGCAAGGATGTGGAGAAAAGGAAAACCTCATAAACTGTTGGTAGGAATGTAAATTGATGCAGCCACTGTGGAAAACAGTATGGAGGTTTCTCAAAAAATTAAAAACAGAACTACCATATAACCCAGAAATTCCACTCCTGGGTATATATCTGGGGAAAAACCCCACTAATTTGAAAAGATACATGCACCCCTATGCTCACTGAAGCATTATTTACAATAGCCAAGATATGGAAGCAACCTAATTGTCCATTAACAGCTGAATGGATAAAGAAGATATGGAATACATACACAATGGAATACCAGTCATAAAAAAGAACAAAGTTTTGCCATTTGTAGCAACATAGATGGACTTGGAGGACATTATGCTAAGTGAAATAAGAAAAAAACAAACACTGTATGATATCACTTATACCCAGAATCTAAAAAATACAACAAACTAGCAAATATAACAACAAGCAGCAGACTCATAAATATAGAGAACTAGTGGTTACCAGTGTGTGGAGTGAAGCGCAGGGGCAGTACAGGGGTAGGGAGATGGGAGGTAAAACTACTGGGTGTGAGGCAAGCTACAGGGATGTACTGCACAACACAGGGGAGACAGCCAATATTTTGTAATAACTAAAAACAAACTATGAAAATTTTTTAAATATGCCATAACTAACCTACTTATTTTAGTAGTAATTTTATTTGTCTGTTTTCTTACAAAGCAGAACTGCTAAATTTCCTGCCAATCAATTCTGGAAAAACATAATTAAGAAAATAAACCTGACAATCCTGGAAGCAGAGATTTTAACAAAGCTGCGAAAAGTACAATAATCACAAATGTCTCAGAAGTGCCTGTGGAACAGATTGACTATGTTGTCACTTATTCTCAAGCCACAATCCCCTAAAGATCACGTAGCTATTTTTTTTTTTTCTTAGATTTCTTCCCATTATTTGTCATCACCAGCTCATATCCTGATTAGGGGCAGGTTTCTATGGAGTGAGAAGGAGGAAGAAACAGGAAAGAAAAAAAAACTATTGTGGTTCTTTGTGGTAGTCTCTAAAGATGGCCCCACATCCACCCCTCCCCACCAGCACATGCTGTTCCTCCCATCAAAAGGTGGACCATATGTCCCTCTCCCTTGAATCTGAGCTGGGTCTATGACTATCCATTCTACCAAGGAAATGCACAAGGACCCTCCTTAGACCTCAGAGCCCAAGCATTAAATAGGCCAGGATGCAAAACTTCCTCCCTCTTGGAACCAAGCTGCCACGCTATGGGCAAGCCCAAGCAACCGCATGGAGAGGCCCATATGAAGAGAACTGAGGCCCTCAACCAACCGTCCCTGCTGAGCTCCCAGCCAACAACAGCCAGAATCATCTTACCAGCCGTATGAGCGTTCTATCTTGGAAGTAAATCCACTGACAAGCTCAAGCTCCTGACACATGGCACGCAGACAAGTCATCCCTACGGAGCCCTGCCAAACTGCAGAATCATGAGTAAAAAAATGACGGTGTTTGTCTGAAGCCACTAAGTAGTAGGATAATTCGTCTTGCAGGAACAGACAGAAGCAGAAGCAATCTTCCTGAAGAAGAATCATCATCTCTCATTCCAGGGTGTTGCTAATTCTACCATGCTAAATTATCTTGCACCAAGCACTTAAAAACTGTGGTTGTATAATCAAGTCTTCCAAATAAAAATTAGCATGGATGTGATTAATAACTTCCTGAATCTTATGAAGCAGGAAGAAGACCCCGCACAGGCCTCTGAATCTACGCATTTTCAAGCACTGAACCTGATTAAAGGTGAAGACAGCTTTCCAGTGATTTCCTGGCCAAGTTTCCAAGTACAGAAAAATACTCATCTTTGATAATAGTAGCCACAACTGAATACCATTTTACAAATTTTGTTATACATACTTTAATCACAATTTCTAAAATAATGTAATACACACACACACACAAAAACACTACACTGCAAGAGGGATGTGAATTTTATCTTAATAAAGCACCTCCAGTAAGATTCTCCACGCTGCAAACAACCCAGGTCATCTTTGAACAGCTCCATCTTCAAAAGACTTTTCCTTATATTGTGTGAAAATTGGCCTGCCCACAGCTTCCACTCATTGAATCCCCTTTCCACAGTATCTGAAGAAAGCTCGACCATCCTGCCTGGGTCTTATTTCCTCCTGACTCAAGATACCCATCCCTGCAGCTCCTCCTCACGCAGGCACTGGGCAACCCCCATCACCTGCTGTACAGCTCTGAGTATATTCCAGCACATCCCCGTACTGGAGAAGAGGATGAGCTGCAGAGTCAGAATGCTTAGGTTTAAATCTGGCCTTGTTTTAAACACCATCTCTCTCCCTCTGCCAAGCACATGTAGCAATTCAAGCTCATTAAGTGAATGAATGATGCAACTTCACTAAAACAAAACCCACCTCAAGCAAGCAGCAATGGGGTCTGGAACCCAGAAAGCCCATCAAAACTATTAGCTTTTATTGTTTTATCTATTGTAATTTTAGGAATGAAGGAGAAAATCTAATGTGATGTATCGAGACTGGTCAGCCCAGCCAGCGCAGAACAGGGCAGACACGGACAGTGCTAGGTGTAGTTTTTTTAAATGTCAAGCCAAGACCTTTTTTTTTTAATTGAAGTACCGCTGATTTATAATGTTGTGTTAGTTTCTGGTGTACAGCAAAGTGATTCAGTTACACATACACCTATTTTTTCTTTACAGGTTATTGCAAGACAGTGAATATAGTTCCCTGTGTAATACAGCAGGTCCTTGTTGTTTATATATTTTACATATAGTAGTTTGTATCGGCTAATCTCAAACTCCTATCTTATTCCTTCCCCACCCCGCTTACCCCTGGGTAACTATAAGATTTTTCCTTTGAGTGTGTTTCTGTTTTGTAAGTTCAGTTGTATCACATTTTAGATTCCACATATAAGTGATATCATATGATATCTTTCTCTGACTTACTTCACTTAGTATGACAGAATCTCTAGGACGCCAGGACCCGATTATCTTCTACTTCCTTCAGTTGGCAGAATAAGGAGGGCTGGAAATCCACCCCCTAAAGCACTATGGAAGAGACTGGCTCCTCTTCTAGGGAACCCCGCACAGTGCCCATCAGAGGCATGTTCATGCTCACCTGGAAGTACTCATCCTCCTTCTCAGCCAGGCCAACCCATCCTCACAGGCAGAAAAGGGGAAAGTTGTTTTGCCCAACCCCACCCCACCACATATTAAACACATTTTCTTTTCACCATCCTACGGAGGCCTGCCCCATCTCCTGCACAAGTGTAATTACCCTCTTAACTCAATTTCTGCATTTGTTCAGGAGTAGCTGGTAAGTCAGTCACCCAGGGGTACTGCTGAAAACCAGAATAAAATGTATTCCACCCCAGTGCCGACAACTACTGATTAAAAAGCTCCAGGGCTTTTTTTTAATGTAACGGTAGTTACACTCACCTGCCTGGTCAAAACATCTGATTGAGGGGAGAGTCCAGGCAGATTTCCCACCTGTGACTGGTGGTAACCTCCACCCCAGGAAGCAGGGTCCATGGGCCTGTGTCTGCATGGCCACTGGGAGGACATCGCTCTCTGACCTGCCACCGTCCCAGCTCTGTGCAGGAGTGTGGGGCTGTAAGGAGGGGAGTCCTTAAGACCATTTCCTCCGGGCCACTTTGGTCCTTTTACGACATTTCAGGGAAGGGAAAATTTTCCCTTTCCAATAACCACTGTTTGGCAAAGGCTTGCCACACTCTCGCCTGACCACGTCCCGGGCAACAAGAAGCCACTGGCAGATCCTTGTCACCGACACAAGGCAGTACCTGTGTGCTGAGTGACAAGGGTACGTGCTGCCATGCGCGTTCCAGTAGAACCATGGGGTAAATAGTTATCCGCTTGCTGAGTGAGCCCAGCAAAACCCACTGAGAACACAAACGACTGAGTCATAGCCCTAAGGCACAGAGTCCTTCATGCCACTTACTACTTACACTTCAAGCAAGACATTTCCTCATCATCCATCCTAATACCAAAGGAAGGACGACCCAATGATAAAGTATCTCCAGCAGGAGAACTGGGCCCCAGCTGCATTCACATGATTTAATCTCAAGGCGGTGGTTCTCAGTGTGGTCCCCCTGGGCCAGCAGCATCAGCATCACCTGGGGTCTTACCAGATACACCAGCTCTCGTGTCCTGCTTCAGACATGCAGGGCCCAGTGCTCTGTGCTTTCACAAGCACTCCTGGTGATCCTGATGCATGAAACATTTTGAGAGCCAAGGTCAAATTTGAAAGTTACTGTCTTAAGGTTCTAGAATCTACGCAAAGGGCACTTCTGGGGTGACCAGCGTTCTTTAGCTGCAAAGCAGTTTGGGGCTTGGAGCTAAAGGCAGAGTCCGGCAATCCCACAGCATGAGTGGAGTCAGGGTCATTCAGGACAGTAAGCATCATGGGCAGCTCAGGGGTTGAAGGTCCAAATCACAGAAAGGATGGGTGGCTACAAGGCAGAGAAGCCGTCCTGAACTGTGGCTTGAAAGGTAAGAACGCTGACAACTTTGGAGAGGCGCTGTGCAGATGAACAGCCAGGACTCACTTGCAACATTTTATAAAAAATGAAAGCCTCTCTTCAAATGCAATGTTACACTGAAGCTTAACTGATCAAGCAGGAGTGAGTGAGTGAGCACCCTCCCCACCCTGCTTCTCCTCTTACCTCTCCCCACCTCTGTAGCCTGACAGACTTCAGTGGAAGCCTGAGGTTTCTGAGCACAGCTGGAAAAGCAGGAGCTCCCCACTAAACATGCTGATGCCGGGGCCCCACCAGACCTACTGAGAGGAGCTGGGGACAGGGTCTAGGGACCTACATTTTTCAGATTCTCCAGCCAGCTCAGAGCCATTAAGCAGTGCTAATAGGGCCTGGACTTCTACGTCCGAATCATTTGGGGGAGCCTGTTAACCATGCAAATTCCTGGGCCCTTCCCAAGCTCTACTGAGGCTGGTTCTCGGAAGTAGAGCCCAGGAACCTGCACTTGTCAGGGGGTTCTCCCGTGCATCCAGCATAAGCAGCACTCTGGCCTGAGGACAGAGGACAGACTCCATCCCACCAATTTCCACTCCCGCGCTATCTGTCCATATCCCGCCACCACCACCCCTCCTCTCCCCCACCCAATCTCTCAACTCTCTCTCTCCATCTTTCACTCTCTCAACTGAAAATATAAGGAAAACTTATCCCTCCTGACCTTACTGAGACATGGAGTGCTCCTGGCCAGTTCCTGAGCCTTCACTCCCAAAGCCTGGGTGTCAAGTCACACTGAGATGCTGGAGGAGCAAGTAAGAGGCTTGTTTTGGGGCCGGACGCCTTTTCGGTCTCATCCCTGACGAGTAAGAACAGGAACTGCTGACCAGCAGGCGTCAACGCTTAGACAGGTGCTTCTCAGCGTGGTTTGCGTGATTAGAATCTCCTGTGGATCTTGAAAAACAAAGCGCCTAGGCCCCGCCCAACCCCAGAGATTCTGACTTAATTGCCTTGGGTGGGGGCAGGGTGCTAGTCTTTTTTAAAGGCCTCTCAGATTTTAACGCACAACGGGAGACAACCACTGTTGAGTGCAGGGCTTCTCAAACGTGAGTATGCAGGTATCTTGTTACAGTGCAGATTCTGATTCAGGAGAGGCAGGGGTGCCCGAGGCCCTGCGTTTCAACAACCTCCAGCTGACGCACTGGTCCACGACGCACAGTTTGAATAGCAAGGATCTCGTGGTTCTCAAACTTCGGAATCACCTGGAGGCCTTGTTCAACTACAAAAGCCTGGGCCCACCCTTACAGCTTCTAATTCAAGTTGCCTGTGGTGGGACCCTAAAATTTTCATTTCTAACAAGTTCCCAGGGGGTTTTCACAGATGATCCAGTGAGCACACCTGAGAACCACAGAGACCATGGTTTCAAACACTGACGTACAACAGGACAGTCTGGGGAGCTTTCAGAAACAGAAGTCCCCAGACTGAACCCAGATGACTCCTAGGCCTGGGGAGAAGCCCATGGTCCACAGCTCAGAAAGCCCCTCAAGGGACTCCTGGGATCCTCGAGGCCAGGTACCACATTCATGTCTAGAATTTGCATCCTGCAAATGCAACCACGTATCTGGTGCTGATAGCAAGCTTTACCAGAAACAGAGTCTGGTTGTCATAAACACACGGGGTTAGAAGAGAAAGACAAAGCCCAGAGAAGCTTTTCTCAGGAACAACATCTATATGTAAAGTGGAGAGCAACATGGCGGGGTAGTTAATCAGTTGCACAGGCGTGAGATTCAGGAGACTCGGGACTCCGGCTAAGCTCTAAAATGGGGGAAATGATACCTCCTTTGGAGGTTGTTGAGAAGACAGGAAATAATGTACATAACATACTTAGCAGAGGGCTGTCACTCAGAAAATCATGTGTCCATGACAGTTCTGATAGTAGAGCCATAAAACCTTAGAACTGGATGTTCAGCCTCCAGCTAATAAAGGAAACTCCAAGACCGGTAGCACAGCCTCGCTTAGACATGCAGTATCTCAGGCCCACCCCAGACCTTCCGGATCAGATCTGCATCTTGCACATGACCCCCAGGAGATTCCTATGCACATTAGTTTGAGACCCACTGACTTACAACAACCCTACCAGCTATGGAATATATCAGTGATCCTCAACCTTGCCAAGTTGGAATCATCTGAGGGCTTTTAAAAAATATTAATGCAAAGTCCTATTCCCAGAGAATCGGATTCAAATGGTTCAGGAGGTAGTCTGAGAACTAGGATTTTTTAAAAAATCTTCTTAAAGAGATTCTAATGTGCAGCAAAGGTTGAGAACTACTAGTACAGAGTAAGTGCAGGCTTGGGGGTCAAATGGATGCGTGTAATCCTGCTTCTGCCACTCACTGGCTGTGTCATCTTGGACAGGTAACTTAATCTCTTTAGTACCTCAGTCTCCTGATCTATAAAGTCAGTATAATAATAATGGTACCCATCTCATAAAGACACAAAGGATAAAATGAGATATAATCCCTGGAGATGCTACCCCAAAAGGTAAAGACCCCGGTTCTCGTCACACCTGAAAGACAAGTTTGTAGACATAGCGAAAGATTTAAAAAGATATATTTAAAAGGAAAGGAAAAGTATAGCCCCAAGAATGGGAGGTGGGCTGATCCAAGGGAGGAAAAAGTGGCGGGTTTTGTCTCCTCTTTCTCTTATACGCTCACTCAGAGGTAGTCCTCTGACTGACTGACGGCTCTTATCCCTGGAATGCTTAGTCATGTCTGGGCCGTTTGCACATGTCCTTACCCATGGTGCACACAGAAAAACCCTAAACCACAATGTTAATTATAATACAACGAACATTGGTCATATCCGGTGAAGTCCTTTCTGCTACCACACAGTTGTGGATGTTGGGTTTTAATCAGATGATTTTTTTTTTTTTTTTTTTTTTTTGCTGTTTCTCATTTAGAAGTAAAGCCCCTTTATGCTGGAGGCGGGCATAATGTCGTCTTCTGGACCATCCTCACTCCCCTCCACCTACCTGCCCGGTGCCCCGACTTGTCTAACTACCTAACAAGAACACACAGAACTGTGGCAGGCACAGTCAGTCCACGCAAACTAGGATCAACTGCTGTTAACTTGAGCAGGTGGATATTTAGCGTCTACTTCAAGACTTCCTGAGACAAGGAGTTCATGCTTCATGTTTCAGCGTTTTTTCTCTGTAGGATGCTTATTAGAAAGTGCTAACAATTATGAGGCATTGCAGCAATCACTCGGGTTGGCCTTTCCCACAATCCAGCTCTGAGCTCTGCAGCTGGATGGTCCCCAAATGACCCTCTACACACACGTACCCCCACACACACACACTCTCCCGGTTGAAGACCCCTTCTGTCTGGGCCATCCCTGGGAATGCAGCCCAGAGGTCCTGGCCTGGGATGAATGCACCACTTCAAGCAGCAGGAACGCTCAGCACCAAGCAGCAAGCTCTGCCTCCGATGAGCAGTGTGCGCCTGGACCAGCCACAGCGCCCTGGGCCTCGGCTTCCTCCTCCATTACACAAGGAGTCAGGCCAGGCGGTCCCCGAGGTCCCTCCAGCACCACCGTTCTTGAGTTCCCTGGGGTCACAGTGCCAGGACGAGGCGCTCACAAAGGACTGGCTTGTGTTTTCACCTCATCATCCTCGACTGAACAAAAAAGGCAGCCCTCTTCCCACTGCCTGCTCAGCACAGACGGGTGACTGACACTCCTGCAGTCTCTCAGTGATCAGCCTGTACGCTGAAATTTAACAACAGGCTTTCTCTAAAAGTCGTCTAAATATAGACACATTCTCTGGGTGAGCAGAGGATTTCCTGAAGGGTTTTTCTAAGGAAACTAACAGACCTAAATAATAAATGGTGTTTGGTTTGTACTTGTATATACGAGTGTGAGTGTGTGTGTGTATGTGTGTAAAAACAATGCGGTGACTGTGCTGGGTTTTTTTCCCTGAGAACTCTAAGACACCGGCAACCATTCGTCAGGCTGTCTCCGCTAATTTTCCTTTCACTGCATCTCTTGAAGTCATTCCTTTCTTTACTTTTAAATGAGCCTGTTTTTGGTTCTGGCTCCTCCTGCAACACATCAAAGGCTGGACTGCGCGCCCAGCGCATTCAGGACTCCCACTGCGTGCCCTGCACACTCCTTTGGGTGCCGTGACCTTCCCACCTCCACAGCCTGCCTCCCCCTCTCCCTGGAGGGCCACCCAGCTCCTCCACCTCAACACATCCAACACTGGACCCCCTCCTGCCTCCCCTCCTTTCCCACAAAGACCTGAGTTGCCCTCTCTCCCCTCTTCCCCCGCCCCAAACATTAAACCTGACTCTACCTCCTGGATGGCGTCCCTACACCCTATTTTCCATTCCCCACGACCACTGTCGTTTCCTTCACGCCCTTTCTTCCCTGGAGCACAGCCTCTGAAGCAGTGTGTCTTCCTCTACAAATCGCCCTGCACCCCGAAGAAGGATCTGCCCCTGCCGCTCCCGGCTCCTCTAAGCCTATCGAATGCATAAATCCTAACAGCTGCCATTCATCAAGCCTTGGCTCCAGGCAGAGGGCCAGCTTCCTCAATTACCTGTCCTGCAATCCTCACGATGTGCACATCTCCAGTTTTGGACCAAGAAGCTGAGGCTCCATGACAACACCTGGATTCCAGTCCAGTGGGACCACAGTGCTGCCGGACAGATAACTGACATGGGGAAGCCAGCCTCTAGGAGCTCTTGGCTCAGCCTACCACACAGTCTTTATCACCTTCCCTTCCTCCAGAAGCATCCTATAAGCTGAGCACACCCACACCTTATGGACACAACTCATGCTTCCCACCCCCGGGCTCAGCTCATCCAACTCAACTCCATCCGCGTGTTGCTCTGGAAGTTCTCTAACGCAGCCGAGTTTGACACAGACCTCTCTCCTTTGAACCCCACGGCACTTGGTTTCCCTCTTATACCAATCTGTGTGCTTTTCTAGTCCGTTTCACACAGCAGCATACTCTTGGGTGGCAGAAACCAACTCATCTTGGTGTCCCCACATCTTCCACCCTGGCACTGAGAGTGCCTCCTATGTAACTGACCCTCAACAGACACCTGCTGAATTGAGGAAACATTGTAAGACCCTACCAAGGAGAAGATGCTGAAAAACATAAGACTCAGAAATTACATGCCATCATCCTACCCCTACCAATATTTTAAAGGATTCCTCACGTACGTGAGGACTCTTTTTGTCATCTACAAGTAGAGGTGAATGATACTAGCAAATGAATGGAAGTTATAAGGGAGCATATTTAAGCTCTACAGAATCAATTTATTTTTTTCACAGCAAATTGTCTATTTTAAGAAAACAGTTGGTCATGAAGGAGTGAGCTCCTTGTCTCTAGAATGACTCCAGGACAGGCTAAGCGTCCTGTGGCAGAGGTGCCTGAAGGACTCCTGGGCGGGAGTAGGCATGGGGTAGCTGGGTTAGATGTCTGAGTTCCTAGATCATTTCCAAATAGGATTCCAGCCACCCCCTTCCCGTTGTCAGGACACCCACTGAAGAGGATAGGCATGTTCTGTCATGTTAACTGAAACAAGTTCCCTGAAACCCTACTCCATGTCACTCAGCCAAGCATCAATGTGTCGCTTAACCCTGAAGTAGTGCAACAATAAAAAGTTAAGCAGTCAGTGAGGTCATCCACTGATCCCAAACCCTCATTTTTATCATGAAAGTCTACGTGTGACTTTCAAACATTTTCCAAAGCCACCAAAAGCCAGCTGAACATTTAGACACTTTAAGTGGTTATTATTTTGCAAACTTTAGTGAAAAGTTAAATTTACAACTATGGGCCGAGAAATATATCCAAATCATTAGAATCACGAAAGTTCATTTGCAGGTAATGATAGTGGACGATGAATCAGAAAGTATGATTAATGCAATTCTGGACACCGGACATTCATTTAAAAACGCCCTGGCTTCCTTGTTTGTATAGAGGTGAGTTTCCCTGCCTGTCACACGGGAGACCAGGGTTCGTTTTCCGGAAAAAAAAAAAAAAGTATTGGCTTAAATGCTCTGTAGTTACAGGTATCTATGTGGGCAAATATTTAAAAGGAAAGATAAGCTAATACGAGATCATATTTTGTTTTGCAACTTTTAGCAACAAGTTCTGTGATGGGAGACAAAAAGCAAAGTGAGTAACAAATTTAAGCAAAAGAAAATAAGCACTCCCTTCTCCTCAAGTCAAGATTTTGTCATCACACTTTCAAAAATCTGCTACAGCTATCTTTATTAACTGCGTAATCCTCCTTGGAGCCAGGGGTAGTAGCTATTATAGTCTTTGAAAGTAAACTGTTTATCTGTGAGAGATGAACTGTCCACTGTGAGCGATGAACAAATGCCAACGCTTCCCAAGAGAAAGGATGGCCCTCGACAGTCTTACGCAGTTAGAGAGGTGACTAATCTCTTGGTGGAAACCTCTGACATGCACCTTTCTTTACGTGGCACCCAAAAGCTTTGCTATTTTGTCTCAGATGAAAACGCTCTGCAGACAGGTAGAATCCTAATACCAAACTGAGTCATAAAAATGACTAATGAAACTTAGGACTTTTCCCCACACAGCTGCTTTGCAGTGCTGCGCTATGAATCAGACCAAGTAATCCAAAGACGACTCCCACACACACGTTCATTTGTTTAGCAGTTTATAAAACAGTCATCAAAGAGGGCATTCAAGAAACCTAGATGAAAAGCATCCAAATTCATGAAAATGTGGTTAGTGACCCAGACACCAGTCTTCATGTAAACAATATAAGCAAATAGTAAAGAATAATATGACTCCAAACCAACAGTGTTCAGCGTTGGGAAACTCACTCCATGTGTTTCTAATTGAAATTTTTAAAGTGGAACTCACATTAGAACTTTATGGAAAAGTTACTGAAACTAAAATCACATTAAAAAATTGAAATGTTTACCTCCCCGATACTTTATCTCAATGAGATCTGACATAAACAGTCATCACTAGGTTGAAATCTGAAAACTAAATGTGAGCTCTAGGAGCCCTCCAGGCTGGCAGAACACCCAGAGATCATGGTAATACCCAGGAGACACGAGAGACTGGGAGCTAACTGGCCAGAGACCTGTGCAAACTGCGAATGCACAGAATGTCGGCGGGCACAGTAAGCATTAGATCAAGAAAGCAGCTCCCAAAATGGTAAAATGCAGAACCTATACTTGGGTATTATTCTTGCTCGGAAATTAACAATAGCTAACACTTAACCTACTTCTAGGTAAATGCTTTTTAACAACGGTTCCCATATTTTCATTTTGTACTGAGTATGCAGATGGTGTAGCCAAGTTGGTTGTGATAAGACCATTCAAACCCCTAGATGCAGCGAGACCTAAAGCCAGCTTCACCCTTATGCCTTCCAGTTCTCTGGCCTTAAACAGCCTCTTTTCCTTTAGTCAGTCTGTGTATTTTCCACTTACAACCACAGGTCCTGCTTAGCTCAGCCTCAGGGTCCACCCCTCTCCCACCCTACCCTGCAGACACCCACTCCACCCAGCTCGAGCTGCCTCTGCGTGATCCTCCAGTCACTCCACATCCTCACCAACATCATCCTAAAAGTCCTACCTGATCCCCTGCCCGGGCTGCAGAGAGTCTACACTTCCCTCAGAAACACGGATGAATCAAATTCAATCTTCTATGTTTATAAGGCTCAATTGTGCCAACAGGGTCAGAAAGATGCGAAAGATGCATGCATGCATTCATTCATTCAGAAATATTCTTTGTGAGGATCTACTAAGCATTTAGGCACAGGAAAGATTAAAGGAACCTTCTGGCACCTGCAACTGACAGCAGAAAACACCTTTAGAAAGCTTCAAATTATCTGTGACCCTCCTTCAGGAACAGAAAGGCAGAGAAGCTTAAAGGTGCGGGAGGGGAAAGAAGCCAGATAGGGAAGGAGTGGAAGAGACAACACTCAGGTCTTCCCTGAGGTTTCCAGAAGAAACCAAGAAGTACCCCCGGAGGGTCACACAGGATGCCATCCACCACTGAATGTCCCCATTCTCAACCCTCAACATCTCCAGACCCTCCAGCAAGACCCCTGCCATCCCACAGGGGCCTGGATCCCAGAGGAGAAGAGGGGTCCCCAAGGGTATTTAACCCCAAACTATAACGCCAGCTCCAAGGGAAAGGGTCTTCTTTGTTTCTGAGGACGATACCTGTCTGGTTAACAGAAGGACGTCTCACTCAATTCCATGAGGGTGGAAGGACACATGATCCTGCAACTCCAAGAGAGGACTTGAAGCTCCCTTTCCCATAGACACATCTCCAGGCACAATAGCTGGGCTCTCAGCTGGGCCAAGCACCACCCGTGGCCCCTGGACCGAATTCTCCTATGAAGCCGTGGGGCACAGAGAAGAAAAGGAACTAGATCTGGATCTGAAACCTGCTGTGAGAATTTAACCCTCCCAAACCTCAGCTTTTTCATCTGCAAAGCAGGTGTTAAGACGGTAGCTCAACACAGGCTTGTGCGTCTTCCCGGAAGGAATCCCCGTGGAGCAGTCAGCACAGTGCCTGGTCCAGCAAGGCCTCAGTGCGTGCCCAGCGTTACTTGGAAATGGAAGACCCGCATTAGAAACCCCAGCTTATGAAGATCCTTTGAGGACACCATTTGTACAAAAGTAGGAGGCGCTCTGGAGTTCCAGCTCAAAAACAGCTTTGCCTTTCTATGCTTTTATACTAACACTTACATCCATGCTAATTTAACAAAATTAAAGTGAGAGATCTTATCCAAAGCACATGACTAATTATAGTTAATATTTACTTAAGGCTTTTCTTTCAAGTAAGTCTAAAATGTGTCTTACAGGTTATTATCAAACTCTAGGGAATAATAGGGTTTGTTTGTTTTTTTAATACTGCCTTTTTGTAGAGAGAAGTCATCAGAAGCCACAAGGCCTGGGGAAGTCACTTCTCTGCCCTTGGCCCTTACTCCCCTCCTCTGCAAATGAGAGGTTGAGAAAACATGAAAACATGACCCCAAAAGACCCCTTCCATTCTCCCATCCCAGTCCCACAGGCCCACAAGCCAAGCCCACTCCACAGGTGCAGCTGAGAAACTGCTCTCCTGTTTTGAAAAACCATCAGCAAAGGAGATTCCACAAGATCACAAGATCAGAGACGCCCTTCAAAGCCATGCATTCTACCACCAGCTGAGTGATGAAAAATGTCAGGAGAGATGAAAGGGGAACCTGAAATGTATTCAGATCCAAAAAAGAGACTTGGCCAAAAGCACATGTGGTATCAGTGGCAGAGTGGGATGATCACTTGCAACAAAGCAGAAGCAGACAGTCTTGTGCTTGTCCAGGTACACGCTGGACAGAAGATAAGCACTGATCCTCTTTGGACTAACATACGTAGCAACTCAGAGCTGTGGGTGAGGCCACCCTGTCACTGACACCACCTCACAACATGGTAGGTACCGTCTGTAAACAGCATCCGTGGAAAGGGTCCTTAGAGGACCTCTCGAGTGCCTTCAGCTAAAACCTAAAAGCATAACAAATGTAAACTGTTGTCTTCCCCTCAGCTAAAACCTAAAAGCATAACAAATGTAAACTGTTGTCTTCATTACCCCCAAATCCCTCTCAATAAGAAAAAAACATTGTAAAGTAAATGGCTTAGAAGAAAGCTATTTAGGACTCTTCTGACAATCTGGTTTTTTGATTCAGTGATCCAATACAGGACTCGAATGAAATGGAAGGATTATCAGAGGATGCTTCCGAGGCCCTGTGATTCATAATTTATTGTTCTTAAAATAAAATGTAATGCTGTCTACTTTGGCCATGGAACTTACCACAGGAATCTGCGATGGTGCCTTATTATTCCACTGCAATGGTATTCCTCCTCTTCAGTAAAGACTTGTGGTTAAAGCAAATCCAAACCCTCCAAACTGGAAAACACCTTTTCCAGCCAAACTATCAGGTCAGCACCATCCATGAATAAAGAGTCTTCCCACCAAAGAGACCCCCCAAGTCCAAATTCTTCCTATCCTCAAAAGCCATTTCAAACAATTCCTATGCTAATACTCTCCCAAGGGAGAGCAACATCCTTCCTTCAAAGCCCCACTCCTGCAGGCTGGGAGCTACCCGAAGACACAACCACACTTTATCCGTATTTGCATCTCCAGTGCTGGGCAAGGGGGCTGACGCACAGACTGCGTTCACTAGGTGCTTGTTACATGGGTGAATGAGCCTTGGCTCTGGGCTGCTCTTCTGGCATCTGCACATTCTTCCTTACATCAATTTTCTATTGGTGTCTAACAAATTATCACCATGCCAATGGCTTAGAACAACACACAGTTATGATCTCACAGTTTCTATCAGTCAACAGTCTGGGCACAGATTATTTGGGTCCTTGCTTGAGGGTCTCACAAGGCTATAACCAAGGTGTTGGCAGGGCTGCAGTCTCATCTGAGGCTCAAGTGGGGAGGAATCTACTTCCAAGATCATTCAGGAAATGTGGCTTCATTTCCTTGTGGCTGTTGGACTGAGGGCCCCAGCTCCATGCTGGCTCCCAGCTAGAGACAGCCCACAGTTTCCTGCCACATGGCCCTCTGCATGGGCAAGCCACAAGTCCAACAGGGCAGATTACTTTCTCCAAGCCAGCAAGAAGTCTCTCACTCCAGTCAGCTATGATGGAGTTGTATATATCATAACATCATCAAGGAAGTGACATTCCACCACCTTCGGCACATTCTGTTGATTAGAAGCAAGTTGCAGGTTCTTCCCACACTCAAGAAAAGGGAAATGCACAAGGGTGTGACCCACCGGGGTTACCTTAGAGTGTGTCTGCCACACACCTCGTGTTACGGCCATCTTGGCCTTTCCACTGACTGTCAGCACCACCAAGCAGGGTCTTAACTGTCTTCTTAGCCCACAGCACAATGCCTTCTATATAGTAGGCACTTCATAAAAAGTTAGTGAATTAAAATATAAAATATAGTCCTCTAAGTACATACAGAGATAGCTCAGCTATAAAAACGATCACAGTTGTTATAGAAAAAAAAGGTGGAGGTGGTTACCCATATTAAGACCAAAGGAGTGAGAGCTAATTTTTTAAAATCCATATTTTTAAGCCACTCCTCAAAATTTTAACACCATTTTCTAGTTGTGGCCTTGTCTACATGATATTTAAACATTTGGATGAGTCATCAAAAGTAACATCCAGGTATTTGGAAATAACTACATGCTCGCATTGGGAAGAAAAGAAAAAATATTTACTTTTCCCTAGGTATGTCTTACTACAATAACTGATGATCCAAATAAGCTCCGCCTCCCCCCAAAAAAAATATTTCTACTTGGAGAAAAAGCAGGGTTTTTTTACAGACCTAATTTTTCTTCAGTACTCAGGTAAAGTGTTTTTGCACTCATTTACTTTGTAGAAAGGGAAAAAAAGATGTGTGATGGGGAAAACACTCCCTATTTTACACAACAAGCAAACCAACTCCTTCAGCACTTTCTACAAAGGCTCCTAGCCTTACAATCGCAATTTCTTTGCTAAATACACATCTCATAAGTGTGTCATTGCTGAAATTTCTTAACTGGGCTGTTTCCAAAGATCTGATGCATTCCTCCAGCGACTTCCAGGAATGAGTCAGCAGGACCCCAAGGAACGGCCAAGCAGCGCTGCCTCATCCCTTCTCCATCTGAAAGTCTTCATTTACACACAAGAAAGCTTCGTTCCTTCCAACACTGAGGGCATGTTCTGGACCAGAGCTGCTCTTCATCTCACTTTTAAACTATCTGGGAAATGAGTAATGGCACATGCCCCCCCAACAAGATGTCACATTCACTCCTATTCCTTTTATTAATTTTGTAATAACTTTCTCATCATTCCTTGCCTTTGACATCTTTGATTCCAGCGCACCCACTTTAAACCCAGGGTCCTCGAGCTTTGGTGTGGATCAGTCAGCTGGGTGCTTGTGAAAACGAGGGTCATGGGTCCCCCCTGCAGTTCCAGTGTGGCAGGTCTTGGGTGAGGTCCCACAATCTGCATTTCTTACACATCCCATGGGGGGCTGCGGTGCAGAGGGGGGTCCAAGCACCACACAAAGCTGATAGATGTTACTTTGAAGAATATGAAGATGTGTGATTTCAGCATCGTCCACCGTAAAGAATACAATACAACCTGGAAGGCCCTAAGGCACAAAACTCCCATTCACTAAACGGCAAAATGGCTTCTCCAGGTCTCCTCAGTGACTGCACACATCAGCCTGGGTGTCAGCGTGCACAACTGCACCTGATCAGATCCCAGGGTTCCCATCTGAGATGGGGGAACGGCTCCATTCCATGGGGAAGGGGGAGAAAATATAAGCTTCTAGTTTCCAAGGCCTGGAGTCCAAAGGAGTGGATTTCCTTCCCCCATGGGTGATCAACAGAAGGGGCAGGGGGCATCAAAAGGAAAGGAGATGAGTTCAGCAAGAGCAGTGGTTCTCAAACCACAGCTATATCTGCACCCACTGGAAGCAGCGTTAAAACAGAGTGCTGGGCCCCAACCTCAGAGTTTCTGTTTCAGTGAGTCCAGGTGGGGCCTGAGAATCTACATTTCTAACAAGTTCCCCGGTGATGCTGCTGTCCAGAGACCATGTTTTGAGAACCACCAGGTCTGTGAAGTACCACTTAAGCAGTCTGTTATTATAGGGAGGAATGGGGCAATTTTACCAGCAAAACAGCCTCTAACGCTCAACACTGAGCATAAAAAACCATCACCCAGGGAGGTTTGCTGTAACATACAGTCCCTCATAACAAAAGGAACCGCTTACCGACATAATCTCAGGGTCCACTGAGTTAAATGAATTTCAGCTGGTCTTTCCCTCAGAAACAAGCATGACTTGGAACACTTACTAATCAAGCAACCTTCCTGAGGGTCTACTATACGCGCAGAACCACCATGTAGGCCAACTTCCCACCGGATAAAAAGTTTACAACAAAAACAGGGTCCCTGCCTTTATTTTAACTGATCATCTGTATTATCTCACCTCCAATTTTGGACTAAAAACATAACCTTTTCCCTATTAAAAGAAGAAAGAAACTAAGCTTGCTCGAAAGAAGGATTCTTATCTCTGCGCTCTACTTTTAGGAAAATAAGGCAAATCACTTGTGTGCGGGCACAGGGAATTAAGGTGAAGATTTAAGTATTTTTGCTTATTTTCAAACTAACTTCCAGGAGGTGCCCCCGGAGACCATAAACCATCGGTAAACGGGATGATCAATATTAAAACATGACACATAAGATCTGTGATCCTCCAAAACCCACTGAAGTACATTAAGCACTCTAATTTTCAAGACAAGAAATATACCAACAGATCATAGAAAAAAATTTTCACCAACAAATGAAAATTTTTCACAAAACAGCAGAAAAACTTCATTAATAATATCATCCTGGGTTTATAGGGCTCTTTGGTGAAGCAAGTTCATGAACCTCACTTTATTATCTTTACTACCAACCAAGTGGGAGGTGTAGCCAATGGGTGTTATCAACCCCACTTACAAACAGAATCGCCCAGCAGAGGCTGCCTTGGCACCTACCTCGGACTCATCCCACAGTTCGTAAGATGGGGTGGGGGGAAGCACTGAAAAAAACCTCCAAACAGTATTCAAATGTACTCCAAAAAATGTACACTCTTACTTTAAGCACATCCTAACCGTGCTCTGTGAACGTTCTACCATTGCCAGATTGGGATTTTTATCTTTAAAGTTTTTTCAAGGGTCTAACCTTTTATTTTTTATTTAGCACCATGTGAAGATCCCCCCCTTATTTGCCTTTTAACACAGCAGCGGCCACAGCCTTTTCTTTTTCTGACCCTCCAACTCTCACCCTATGTCCGGGCCTCGTGGCTCCAGCGATAGTGCGGCTCCTGCCACAGCTCGGCAGAGGCGTGGAGGCCTGATCCACACGAGGCTGGTCTGGCCAGCTGGGTCCAATGCAGGCAGCGGGGCTACGACAATAATTTGTGTGTGGTCTTGGGTACTTCACTGTTCTATATGCAGTTTTTCTCATCAATAAAAAAATAGCAATAAAGGAGACTGAATTTTCGATTTGAAACATTCTTTTTCCATGCCTTTCAAAGAAGTGCTGGAAAATACCAAATGCCATATTATGTTTATTCCTTATTAATAAAATCCACTTGCATTTATAAGTCCCCTATTTATGGCCTTCCACAGCCTACAAAACCTGACTGGGGAGCCAGCCCTGTCTCCCTGATCACCTATTACTCTAGACCTCACTGACAACCCAGCAAAACTCACTTCTGAGTCCCTGCACAGGGCCAGGCCTGTTCCCACTCCCGGGCCTCTGTGCTGTTCTCTTGGCCTAAAAGGCTCTTCCTCCAGACCCTTTCATATCACACAGCTCTCATAAGTCACTTCCTTACAGAGCCCTTTCCTTACTACGCCCCCTCCTCCAGCCACCACCCTCTAGCCTATCATCCAGTGTTATTTTCTTCATAGTACTTAACACCCGCTGTGCGCCAGTACCTAGCACACAGGGGCTCGGCGAAAGTGCAACAAATGAATCCATTCATTCATTCAATAATTCCTTCCTTCCTTCCATAAAAGTCCACATGCTTACTAGGTACTGAGATAGAAAGACGGCTGTGGTGCAGTCCCTGCCCTCACAGACACAGCTCACATTCCAGCTGGGAAGCACACACATGTGGACACACGCACGACTGTGACACAATGTGGAAAATGTTAAGACAGAAGAGGATCTGCGTGCCTGACAGTCACAAGAATGACCTGAATCAGGCTGGGTGATGAACAGCCCTCTCCCCATTCATTTCAATCAGGCTGGTTGATGAACGGCCCTCTCCCCATTCACTTCATTCAGGCTGAAAAAAACCTCAGAGGACTTAATTAACTGATCTGCTTGAATCTTCACAGCTACTGGAGGAGGCAGAAGTGCCCCAACTCTTGAACCAATGCAGTACATGATTCATCAAGGTGAGGTGGTATGTCTTAGCCGATTTAAGTAGCTTTTACAATGAACTGTTTTGAAGATGCTAATTGTTAACAATCCACTTGATAGGGTGTTAAGACAAAATACACATGGGTGAAAGAATGGAGATTCTATTTTCACTTTATAAGAACAATAATAAAATGAAGTAGTACCTGCAAGATTGAAAGTAAGACTGGAACTGCTTGATAATCCATAAGAAATACAAACATTTTTAGGTCTACAAAGACAAAAGATCCTCATTATTGTATGTTCCTTATTTTATTATCCTATTTCCTCTAGTGGCTTTTTACGCATTATATCTTATTTCCCCTGTGAAGATTCCCCCTTAATTCATTACCAAAATATCTCCGAAGGTTCTCCTCCAAACACTTAGTTCTCATCTTTGAATAAACGATCAGTAAAGTTGACCACATCAACTTCAGTTAAAAACACCTTCCTCCAATTTATCTTCCCACCCACTGACCAAACTCATCTTTCCTCTGGTCCAGCAGAATGGAGAGCATGTGTTCAAAAACCAGCCCATCCATCTCCTAATTTACAAAACACGACATTTCGCAAACTGTTTACTCATGTCCGTGCCAACAATATTACTCAAGCGTGGTGGAGTGGAAAAGCCACAGGGAATAGTGTCGTTGGCCAAGAGCAGTATTTGGGGATCTAAAATTACAGGGAAAATCATACAACATTCATTTTACTTAGTCCCAAATCTCTATCAGATGATGTTGAGCAGAAAGACTCTAAAATTGGCCGGGAGAAAGGAAAAGCTGTCTTAAAGTTTAAGCCATGCCAGGGTAGCCTTCAGAGAGAAAGCAGGAGGAAACAAAATAAGGTGGTGTGCCCTGAAAAGCTGTCATAATACCCAGTGTCCGTCGGGCAAGGGATACGCACACAGGGAAAATAGTGGAAAGAAAACTGAAGGGGAATGATTGCCTGAAGGTGAGAGGAAACCAAAAAGGAAGTAGAATTCTTTACGCAGTATTTGGAGGACAGTATTTACAACACTGATGCTGGTTCGATTCAATCTGACTCGATTCAGGTAGCATCTGTACTATGGCAAGGAACAGGGTCTGGGTGTTTAAAGCGACACAGAAACCCTGCTTCCCCAGAGCTTAACACTAATGGGGGGGGGGGGGGCAGACACCTCTCCCACCTGGTCCAGCCATACCCAGAGATAAGAGTGAAATCAGAGAACCAGGGAGAGGGGAAGAGGGAGCCGTGATTTTCACCAGGGGAACCCAGAAGCACCACGAGGGGTGTGTAAAAGGCTAGGGCACCCAGGAGGGGGCGGGTCTAAGCAGGCAAGCAGGAACCCCTGAGAGCTCACATCCGTCAAACACTGCTGTGCGGGGGCAGGAAGAGGGGCGGGGGAGCTGCTCTCCAAGCACTCTTTGTGTATTACTTCATGTGGTCCCCTAGCAAGCCTCTGCACAGTGGTACAGACCATCATCACGTACCTGTGCTGTGAATGCGGTGACTCAGCCTTGCCCCAGCTCTCACAGTCCAAGGTTATGTTGTGAGGAAGTGTTGACAGAATCAACATCAAGGTAGGTACCCTGTATTCTAACTCCAAAGACTGAACTTCTAACCATGGAGCTACACTGACTCTAGTTCAGGGCAAGCAAAACTGAGAGCCAATAAGGAAAGAAAGAGGAGGAAGGTAAAAAAAAAAAAAAAGTAGGGGAGTAACAGGCAGCATCTCCTTGTAAGCACACTGTCTTGGGTCTAAATGACACTGTGTGCAAAGATTCTCTGTACCCAACAGACTGTGCCTACATGAAATGTTCAATCCTTAATAATACACTAGGCAAATTCACAAGCGCACATGAGCACACACAAATACAGCCCTCATGTATTTTTCCATAAGTACCAAAACAACCAATTTGTGTTACATCAACAAATTATGTACTATTTTTCCCTCCACTAGAAAGACAGGAAATATCATTAGTAAAAAGTGCAGTCAGAACAAGATAAGACCATAGTCCTTCTCTTATCTATAAATCATTGGGCTTAATTATATCAGGGAACTTTTAAAAACATGATCCTGATGGGTAGCTGTTGGATATATTATTTTCCACATTTTCCTGTAGTTAAAATATTTTATAATTAAAAATAAAATACTTAGTGGAAAAAAATACCCAAAATGTTCCAAAGTGTTTAAACTTTAAAAAAAACAACTATGTATCAATAACAATTTGCAAATTTCCAACTCTTATAAAAATACATATATTTATCATTCAACTAACTAAGGAAAACTGGGTGTAATAACCCCCTATGCAGCCATCTTTGTCCGTACTATTCAAAACTGAGCTAAAGAAATGTTTTCAAAGGCCTCCCACCTTGAGAAGTTTCTAAATTGCAAAATGCTGGGCTCGGCCTTCAGATTCCCACACAAAGGGTCATAAACACTGACCAGGGCAGGGCTCCTTCTGGATCACTGTTTCTCAAAACGTAGGCCACCTCCATCACCTGGGGTGCTTATCAAGTAAACATCCCGGAGAGTCTGACTCAAGAAGTTAGTTTAACAAACTTCCCCAGCGATCGGCTGCACAATCACATTTAAGATCCACCAATCTAGAATCTCTTCAAAGCACACCGAGGGGCCAGAGATAAAACCAAAATCACCTGAAGCCAGTTCCCTACATTTCCTACTCCCTGGAGCAGCCACACCACCTGCATTAAGGAAGGAGCCACATTAAATCCACAGTCACAGACTCTGTGGGAGCGGTCCAACCGAGCCTCCGCCCACTCATCCTAGGCTCATTGCTAGGGAATCCCTAAGTGCCCCAGGGGTGGCCCAGCTCTGAGTAGCCCACTTCTCACGTCCACAGGCAGAGCACCTATAGGCTTTTGTTATGAGTTGAATGGTGCCCCACCCCCAGAAAAAGATATTGGAGTCCTGATCACCAGTACATTACTAGGTGACCTTATTTGGAGACAAGGACTTTACAGAGGCCATCAAGTTAAAATGAGGTCATTAGGCTGGGCCCTAATCCAACAGGACTGGTATCCTTATAAAAAGGGGGAATTTGGACACAAAGATAAGACACGCATTGAGGAAAAATGATATGAAGAAACACAAAGAGAAGACGGCCTTCTGCTGGCCAGCAAGAGAGGCCTGGAACAGATCTTCCCTGTTCAACACCTTGATATCGGACTTCCAGCCTCCAGAACTCTGAGACAACAAATTTCTGTTGTTTTAAGCCACCCAGATGGTGGATCTTTGTTAGGGGGTTGGGAAAACACAGTGAATTGAGGCAGCAAAAGCTAAGCCAAAGCAGCGCTGTCAGAAGAGTTAAGACCAAGGCCTCAAGAGAGAACGTCACAGCACTGGACGTCCAGGAAGCCTAGGGCGGTAGAAAGAACAATAAACCAAGAGCTACAGCACTGGGGTGGGGTCTGAGCCCTGCCTCCTATTCTAAAAGGAGGTAATACATAGTGCCTGCCTGGTCAACACCTGCAGGGCGTGAAGATCAAGAAAATGCTCCCCACTTCTGGCTTCAGCAGCACACGTACCTATACTGGAATGCTGCACAGAAGATTAGCAAGACCCCTGTGCAGGGATGACATGCAAATTCATGAAGCAGTCATATTTTTTTTTAATTTTTTTTTAAAGAAAGAGAATGCCCTCCGCATGCTCTAAAGCACTGCACCGATTACCCTCGTCCCATCAGCGACTCCTCAGCCTCGGACTTGATCTTGGTCAGTGTTACAAGAGTGGTGACACCTCTCTAGCACTCCAAGTCGCCCTGCTCATTGCTTGGAAGGGCTTGGAAGCAAAATCTGCATTTCAGGAAAATATAACTTGAGCTCCACAAACATGTTTGAGTATGTTTGGAATATCCAAGACAACAAATGACAGGGTCAGAAACAGCAAACTCCGGCGGTGGCCAAAGGTCCTGCCAACAAGACAGCTTCCTAAGGGCCCAGGGATCGCCGGGCAGTGAACACTGCCCAAAAGCAGGCCAGGGAGGGGCAGGCGGTGTGCTCAGGCTGGCCCAGGGGCTGGAGGGCTTCACAGTGAAGGTTTAAGTACCATCGTCGCACAGAATTTATGGTTCCTAAATGTTTGTTTTAACCAGTGCTGAGAACACATATTTGACCCAGTGTGAACTTGACCTCTGGGTCCTTCTCCCTTCTCCGGGCTGTCTGTGCCACATGACAAGGTTTTCCAGCAGACCCTCCCGCCCCTGCTCCCAGCGCTGGGGCCGCGGCGGCCCTTCCAGCAGCTGCCATGGTAAACTCACTGCAGATCTACTGGCGAAGCAGCTGTCAATGGCCATAGCAGGCACACGAAAAATGTGTGATCATTCTGGGCCCGACTCCCAAGCCCGGCTAGCACGACGCTGAGCCGGGAGGGACAGGAGATGGCCCAAAAGGCCTCTGTCACCTGGAACTCCAGCTGCATTTCACACTCGCAGACGATGCCCTCTACTGCAACTTCTCTGAGCACCAAGGGCAGACGTGACTATGTCTCCTCTGTATATAATTAAGGAAAATGTCTAGGGTTGGCTTTTTTTCTTTTTTTCCCCAAAGCAGTGTGGGCTGAATGCCAGTGGAAAAGCAATGGAATATCGATTTTCTGTTTCTTGCTAAGGAGAGAACAAGTCATTTGATGTGCCATGAGTTAGTGAGTAAAAACAGACCCTGCACTCCTTACAGCTGGCTGCACTCCTCCTCTATTCATAGACCCTGGCACATGGTAAAAGCTAAACAGATATCCGTTAAATAAATGAAAGAACCATCCATGCATTCAGGGAGGGCCTGCAATGTGCCAGGTATCCGCTTTGGATTCAATCTGCCATCTTTCCTGTTCCATCCACCTCGTCCTGCCAACCCAGCCTCACTCTCATCTCGCGTTTATTCTTTTGTGTTGTCTGTTCTCAAGTCCAGTCTCCTCTTTAAAGCTGAGCCCACTGGCAATGTCTCTCTCTGGCCCGCACTTACCCTGAGAGGGGGACAAAAAGATTGGAAGAACTAAGGTGGGTGGGCTCAGTTTGGACAGAGGAGAAAAAATGCAAAAATGGAGAGAGACAAAAATGTTACCACCCTCTCAATAAATGTTAACCTTTTGGAGAGAGAACAAATATGGTGTCATCTCCTTTGCCCAAAATGGACATCACTATCAGTGGATACTCCATGTTAGTAACTAAAATGACATACCTCGGGCTGTGATTTTAACTCCCAGAGATCCACACACAGACAGTGTCTGGAAAAGCAGCATTAATATGCAACTGGTCACCTCTACACAGAGGCTGGGTGGCTAAGGCCCCCGGGGCCGCCATTGCGGCTGCCCACATCCATTCTCCATCCCCAGGGGGCTGCCACTGCCAGTGTCACATCTCTCTGACTGGCAGTTTAAGGTTCACTAAATCTTCAGTCTTCAGAAGCATTTGCCCGTGGCTCATTTCAATGACGTTTCAATCAACTAACAACAATCCAGTCTGCCGCTAAGGGGCACCTTGTTTTCATCACTGGATTAAGCAACCTGAACAACATAAACATATCCCATCTCTTTTGCAGAAATATTTTTTGGATCAACTGGAAAACAGCCTATATAAACTGAAATTCTTCAGCTAAATCCGTTCAATTATTCTCAAAAATAGAAAGACAATTAGAAGGCATCCTGGGTGATAGACTTACGTGTGCGTACATGTTTTATGATGACTTCTATCTTAACGGGGAGCTGCATGTCGACGTGCCATTGGTTCTTGCGTTTGTTAGTGCAGTAAGCCATACCCAAGTGCAACCGTTCAATCTCAGCATAATAAAGAAGTGAGAGAGGTAAGAGATCACAAATCAATGTCTTTTGCAGCCTCAGTTTCACTAGTATTTACCGAAGCAGTTACAGTCACAACAATTGGTGTCAGGATTTTTTCCATTCAATTTATGAATACCTTAGGGGAGTATTTTCTGTCTAAACAGCAAGCTTTACACAAAGAGAATTAGAGACCCACAAATAACCTAACATTTAGTCTCTTTTAAGGTTCTTTTAAAATAAATCATTCTGGGGTACAGAACAATCCAAACGACTTTCTTTCTTTTTTCCCATTAATCAAAGCTAGGCAGGATGGAAGTCATCGGCTTTTTCATTTATTCCTTGTTTTATTCATCTATATTGAGGTATAAATGACATATAAAAATTGTATATACTTAAGGTATATCATGATGTTTTGATACATGCACACATTGTGAAATAAGCATCACAATCAAGCTAATAAACACACCCATCGCTACACAGTTAACTTATTTTTTGTGGTAGGAAGACTACGATCTACACTCCGAGGAAACTTTAAGTAAACAGTGCAGTACTGTTAACTATAGTCACTCCGCTATACATTAGATCTGCAGAACTTCTCCATCTTGAGGGACTGAAACTTTGTACCCTCGACCAGTATCTCATCTCCCCCTTCCACAGCCCTAAACTACTTTAAAGCTATAATATGGAAAGGGGTCCATCCACATGTGCATTATTTGGAAAGAAGATGATGACAATAGCTGGGGAAACATACACAGGAAAAGAAAATCAAGTAACAGAAAAACAAGACAGGATTTACTTGGCTTGATCCAGTACTAAACTCTAAGAATCTTCCTGGTTTCACCAAGGCTTTCACACCTACCATTCTCTTTCACTTGATATCTGCAACTATCCTGCAAAGCAGTCAAGATTTTAGCACAGTCATTTCAGGATGGGAAAAGATAGGGTCAGAGAGGTCAAATGAATTCCCCAGAGCCACACAGCTAGTGAAGGCTTGAGGATTTAAAGTCAGGTCTCTGACCCCAAGGCCAGGGGTCTTCCCTGATGTCACACCGCTCAGCCATGGACACGAGTTTCAGGCATCAGTGGTCACCCCAGCTGTCCTGTGTGAAGGCATAAGGCTCCCTCATCTCTCTGACTCTGCCAGACAAAACAAGTCCCCCACTGAAACATATCCATCAAGTAGACACATTACTTTAGACTGACTCTGACTTAAAAAAAACACACAATCACTCCTAAAAAGGTTTGTGATTTAAGTGCCTAGCATTTGGATCTGAACTAATTATCAGCTTGGACAGAACTGGAAGGCTAACCTTTTGAGTGCTGAAAAAAATCACCTGATGGGAGAGTAATGCTGCACTGATTGCTTAGATCCTGGTGCTGTCCAAGGGCTGCCTTCTAGAAGCTGGAAGGATAACTTGACCCAAAAGCTGGAAGCATTTGTTATCGGTATTATGAGACTAAATCAACATAGCAACTTCCTCTGGAACCCTGTAGTAACTTCACCCCTAAATTTTCTGACCGGTAGCCTTCTGCAGCCTCCCTCTTTCTGGGTCTCCAGCTGGCTAGACCTAGGCACACTCACACCTTTGCCTCTATCACCCGGAGGAGGAGGAAGCCATGAGGCAATTCCTCAAGATCAAGAGAGCATCTTTGGATTCTCAAATCCTCAGACAAGCTAAGAATGGGGAACTACTCTCTTTTCAGAGACAGCACTCAACTGCATTTGCCAAATAAGCCTGCAACCGAGTAGGACCCTGTGGGGCTTTCCAGAGTCAGACCCCTCCCTCATATCCTCTGCCATAGCTCCTCTCTGAAGTACTCAGATAACAGTATCTTAAAAATTCTTAACACATTCTCTAACGGGCAGCAAGGAGCACCCGCCCACTGTCTGTAAAAACCTGCTCTGTATTTTTAATCTTGACATGGCAATATTCCCCTTTACTCAGCAGTGGCGCTGTCATGGATGGGATGTCTCCATGTAACAGGCAAAACATATATCAGGTTTTGAGCAGGAGTTACTAAAGGGAGGAGAGGGTGTGTAATTTGAACTGAGCAATTGTAAATTCAGGAAAACGCGGTGCACTATCGTCAAGTGTAATCAAAGAAGAAGTGAAGAATTATGGCTTAATCTAACGCGCTTACAACCCTGAGCATTTCTGATCTAGTGGTTTGAGCTCCATAATGAGGAGGCTGATTAGTGAGTTCATGTCTGCCATTACTCCTTGATCACAGTCAAAGTATAACCCATCTGGACATTGCTTTTTACAAAATTAAAGCCACTATGCCAAAGCCCTGTTTCTTTCGAGGACTGAAGGCATTTTTCAACAAGCAAGTTCACCAGAACGACTGTATGAAGAGAAATTTTTTTTAACTCATCCACCAGTATTTTGAAATTCAAACCATATTCAGACAAATTGCTAAATTTGACTCATTATACTGAATACTAATAAGCAGCGAAAATGTTGGACATTTCCAATCCCCATGTTTATGGTTCCAGCTCTATGCAAAAAACACCTAAGACTGCTTAACTTTTTCTGAGTGGAAGTAAAATTTCTTTATTTCCAATTAGCACCAGATAGAATTAACTTGTCAAGAGGACCTTCAAAGTACATTTCAATTTAATCTTTAATTTCACAATGCACAGGGGAACTCTTTTCTGATGCTCTCAAATCTATATGTGTCATTAATACATTTTTCAAAGCACTGCTAAGCACATGTATTACCTACAGAAGCACTGCAGGAAAACCCACCTGTCAGCTCCAGAGAACAGTAGAGTGGTGACCTCCACTCAGGAAACAGTCAGGCCTCAAGGAAGATTGTTGGCTGCTATTTTCAGAAGCTTTAACACTACTGATGTTTTATTCCAGAACAGGGCTTCCTACCACCCCTTCCCCTCCTGCTATCAACATAAAGAATGTTTTTCACTTGTCAATACCCATGTTTCAATTAATTGATTGGTTCTTCCAGTGGGAATTTTTTCCCTAGCCCCAGATTCACAGGTGTTAACAGCGTAATTAATACCACGGTTGGATGCAGGGGAATCTCGGATGCACGGCACAGTTTTGTACAATATATCCCTGCCGGCACTGAGACCATTACCCTAGTACAGCCCTTCCTGGGTGGCGATGAAGGCTGCAGATAACCAGGTGGACTGCACTGCAGACAGCATTTGCTGTCTTCAGGGCAGCATCAGCCTTTTCAAGTGACCCCTGTGGCAACTGCCTCATGTGGACAGCCCCACCTCGCCTACTATGCAGGGCTGCTGTGAACACAGAAACTTACGTTTGGTGCACCTCTGGGAGCCAGGGGCCTTACTCCAGCCGTGGCAGCACTGCCCTCCACAGACATTGACCCTGAAACAAAGCAAGAACCCTTAGTCCAGCAGCAGCAACACTCTCTTTCAGGGAACCCAAGCCTCCAGGGGGTTCCTATAACTCCAGCCTCCTGACTTCCAGAGAGTCCTAACAGGTACCTAGGATGCCCAACCCAAAGCTGCCCAAGTAGGAGGGTAGAGACGGCAGATCACAGAAGGATGGGAGAACCAAAACCTGCATAAATAACCTAGACCTATACAGGAGGGGGGAACAAGGTCCAAATAAATGGATTTCTTAACTCCAAAAGTAAAGTGCAGCCAAATGTAATTTGTGTATTATTTGCTCCTACATTTCAAATTGAATTTGAGTTTTGAAAGAAGTGTCCAAACACGGGTGAGCTCACAACGCCGGGAACCACCCCCAAAGAAGAAAAAAATAAATAAGCAAAACAAGCTTTTCCCCCACACCCTCAACCTGTGATTAACGGGGGGGGGGGGATGTTTATGAAAGTCCAATAACAAACTATCCAACCGAAACTCCTGTCAATGCAAAGACATCCCGCCCTGGAAAGCCGACCCCACAGGTGCAGGGAAGCCAAGCCCACAATTACTAGGATGCTGAAAACTCGAGGTCACAGAACGGGAGCTAAATCGTTACAGGCAGCCCTCCTCCAAACGTTTTTTATACTAGCTCGAAGAAAAATTAAACTGAGTTGCAAAGAGAAGTTTAATTGATGCCGAGGGATTAAGTTGTAGTGACTTCATGTTTACGCCCATCTTCTAGGAGTAGTTTGGTTCGCGCACAGGAGGTTACGCCCCAGGCAGAAATGCCTTTTGTGTTTACCCGCAGCTTGTAACAATGCGGTCGGAGTTTATCCTCAGTTTCCCGGCTTCCCCGCACTCCGCTCTTCCCGCCGTGCTCGCAGCCAGGCCGGCAGAGGCGGGCGGGAAGCCGACCGCAGACCCACGGCGCCCGACGCCAGCGGCCACCGCCGGGCTCCCAGGGGCCCCGACCCCGCGTGTCCCCGCGCGGCCGGCGCGCGCGAGCAAGGAGGGAGGGTGTGGGCTTACCCCTGCAGCTGCTGCTTCTGGTGAACCTGCAGTCCTCGAGCCCCCGCCGCTCTGGGTCTCCTGCGGCACTTTCGAGCGCACCGCTTGCCTGCCTTGTTTGGCGAACGGGGCGGCCGCCGGCTGCCCGCCGGGCTTGGGGTGGAGCTGCCCGCCGGGGCCCCCGAGACGCGCCGGCTCCGGCGGCGGAGGTGCCGGCCGGAGCCCCTGCAGGGCCGCGCGGCCGGGCGGGCTGGTGCGCCGCGTCCGCTCCGAGGGGGTCCCGGCGCCCGCAGAGCTGCGGCTGTACCTGGCGTTGAGCGCGACGTTGAAGGTCCGCGGACGCGAGGGCCCGCCCAGGGGTAAGGCGCCCGCCGCCAGGCCGGGGCCCGGGCGCACCACGTAGGTTATCCTCCGCACCCGGCCGTGCGCCGACGACGCAAGCAGCCCTGCCCAGAGCAGGAGCCCCCACCTGAGCCAGGCCCCCGCCATCGCGGGCCCCAGCCGGCGCCCTGGTCCCCGCCCCCGGCCGTGCGGCTCGCCCGGTGCGGCCGCCTGCGCGCGCTCAGGCTCCTCCAAGAACGGCCGGGAGCCCGGGAAAGGCGGGGAGGAGGAAAACTCGGCTGCAGGAGAGGAAGTTCTGCGGGCAGCTGAGCGGCCCCAGACCCCAGCCGAAAGCGGCGGAGAGGAGGGGGCGGGGTGGGGGTGGGGAACGCGGGGCCCGGGAGGGGAGGGGCGAGGGGCGCGGGCTGCGCAAGGTGAGACTCGCTTCTCCCGCCGTTGGCCCAAGGGGCGCCGCGCCCGGGACCTGACGAGAGTAGACGAGGGCGGGTGTGAGCGCGCGGGACGCTCGGCGGCAGCCCGGGCTGCAAAGTCTTTTAAAAAGTTTCTCTCGCCGTAGAACCGAGTGTCAGATCTGAACAGCCAATCTCCGGCAGACGTGACGTCAGGCAGTAAATCCTAATTGGGGAAAGCGTGAGATGAGCCCGAGAACGCGCCGCCACCCTCCACATCCACACAGATTGTTACTGAGGGTCAACAAGGCAGAAGTCCCCGCTCCTCAGCCCCGTGTCCCAGGAAAGTATAAAGAACTTGGCAAAGTCACTGAACGGACCTTTCCTTCTATAAGCCCCCACAGGACTCACTTGATACTGTTTGGAAGGCATTTCTAGTCATTTTCTTATCCATGTGTGCTCGGATACGTGCTGCGGATACTGGATTAAAATATCAGACCGGGCTCCAGAAAGGACTGCTCGGGGTGCGCCGAGCTGTCCACTGGGAAAGTTTTTAGATAGTTCTCTTCGGGGTTGTATACTCCGCGTGACTGCTTGTGGGTCTGCAGCTTCTGGTACCCTTCTCCTGGCTTGGCATGTACCAGGGCGGGCAGCAGGGGGCGCTCGCGTAGACGGGAAAAACCTCAACAGGAATCACCCCTAGAGGCAACCCTGCTCTTGGTGAAAAGGCCTTTAGGATAGGAATACAGGGTTCAGGATCCATGACAACGCTAAGCCAGTATTAGTATTTTTTTTTAAGTCACATCAGTTCCCTGGACCGAAAGGAAAGGATCACTCAATGGATATGACCCAAAGTCACATTAACGGAAAAGCAGAATGTCCCAGGGGAAAGAGTCCCTGAGGTAACAGTGCTTTGGGGGGAAAACCATGAAAAAAATAACATATTTACTTTTAGCATTTGAATTAAATACAATGCGTCCAGCAGAGTGCACAATCTTATTACATGAAAGTAATAGAAAACCCATGGTCAGAGCAGTCTTTTTTTAAACAGCCACTTGACTAAAAATGATGGTCTGCTTCCAAGGCTTTGGTTGTTCATATTCATATTTGTGGCTTATCCTTTTTATTTTGTTGTCTGCCAGCACTGGTGAGTAGACAGTTGGTAGCAGGTGATAATGGTTTAAGAAGAATTATTGGAAAATAACTTCAAGTTGGTCTGCTTCCAAGGCTTTGGTTGTTCATATTCATATTTGTGGCTTATCCTTTTTATTTTGTTGTCTGCCAGCACTGGTGAGTAGACAGTTGGTAGCAGGTGATAATGGTTTAAGAAGAATTATTGGAAAATAACTTCAAGTTGAGGAAACTTAATCCCTTAATCTATTTTTTCTGTACATTGGAGAAAGACCTCCAATATTTGATTTGGCAGGAGAGAACCTCTGTCCATCTGCCTGAGCACCAGCTTTATGTGAGAACACACTTTGAGAGCCACAGTCACCGAATAAACAGCACCTGGCCAGAGGCAGAGACCTCAATTCAATCCTAACACTGCCACTAAGTAGCTGAAAGACCACAAGCAGCTCACCTCGCCTCTCTGAACCTCAGCTTCCTCCTCCATAGCCTGGAGGAGTTGGATTAAAAGTCCCTTCCAGCCCTAAGAGTCTGTGGCTCTAAGAACATCCGGGTCCCTGTGGACAAGATGTGTGAGGTCACTCAAGGTCAGTCTCTGAGCCAGGCCAAAGGGAACCAGCTGAGAAGACTGAGGAAGGAGGGTGAGTGAAGAAACTGCCTCCCAGCTTGGGGTTCTGTAGGAAGGACACAGCACAAGCTAACAAATATCCACCAAGAGCTACTCTGAGGCAAGCAGAGAGGCTGACCCTCTGCATATACAGAGCATCACAGGCACAACCTTTTTGTTCTGGAGAAACCTCCTATCTGGTTAGGGAGACAAAATGTAAATAAATGAAAGCTTTTAAAAAGATAAATGGGGGAGGGCACAGCTGTGTGGTAAAGTGCATGCTTAGCATGCGTGAGGTCCTGGGTTCAATCTCCAGTACCTCTATTTAAATAAATAGATAAACCTAATTACTACCCCCCAAAAAAAGTTTAAAAGAAAAAAGTAAGTTTTAAAAAATAAAATAAAAAGATAAATACATAAAGCAATACTTTGAGATAGTAACAGAACACTCACAAGACAGGATCTGACTTGTGAGAGAGGCCAGTGTCACAGTACAACCCATAATTCTTTGTCATCTCATAGAGAATTCGTAACATGTAGGGAAAACATTTCCTCAAATCAGTCCACAGAGATTTTTACCTCTCAGGTAGGGATTAGAGAACAGCCCTTGATGTGGATGGGGGAGGGGGTGTCCAGAAGCATTAACTCCATTCCACTAACTCCAAGAGCCGGGACTGGAAAGAAGAGATGTCAGACAGGCGAAAGCCAGGAAACAGTGAAGCACAGCATCACCAAAGGACCAGACCAGCCTGTGGTGGTGGGTGAGCTGTTCCTGTGAGTCACTCCAGGATCCAGATGGACGGACGGCATCAATTAGAGCCTGTTTTGGTCGATGAGAGGCAGCAGCCTGCAGAGGGCAGAGCCTGGACAGGGAGCTGGAGGGCTGGGCTTGAACGTGGCGTGGCTGCTTCACTTCCCATGGGAACCTGAACAAGTCATTTCACTGATCTGAGCCTGTTTCCAGAGGCCATGGGGATCAACCCAAGGTCCTCCCCTTCGGGGAGAGCAACACCCTTAACCATGCTCTCTGGCTCTGCAGAAAAATGTTTTAAAAGATACAATACAACCTTCCTTCCTTTTGACCCACTGCAAAGCAGACGTGGGTATTTCACCCCAGACTTCAGTCTGATTAACCACCTGACTTGAGACAGATTCGGGTATATCACAATCAGATCGTCTCTGAAATATAACCACAGGAAGACTCTCTAGTGTAAATGTTAATCCCATCTGTAAATGATCCATGTATGTTTGTATACATGTGTGTACACACAGCCATTAACGTGGTAACATACATATAAGCAAGCAGCCCCACTCTAGTCAGGAAACTCTAGCCAAGTCACAGTTTTTCCACATCAGTCTCTTGCTGTTTACATAACTAGCAAGATAATCCTTGAAATATGTGCTGTGCACCCTGCGTACTATCATATGAGGTGGTCACACATCGAAAACCCTGAACTCACTATGATGCTGAAAGCAAAAGCCTTGTTTCTGTCAGGCACGTGGACCAGCGTTTGCAGAGTCTAGACTCAGTTTAATGCCAAGCCCCCTAGTGTGTTCAAGGTCCATTTATATTGGAAGTACACAACTTCGTGGTTCAAAAAACAAGTCTTTAAAGATCTCATAAAACTTCTTGGACTTCAGATGCTTTTTACAAAACAATACTCAGATGAGCTAAGTGTAAATGAATCAGAAAAGAGGATTATGTTGCCCATAAAAACTCATGGGTTTGAGGATTAGGGGAAGAAAGGAAGGCTGGCAAATGCCAAACTTTTAAAGCACTTTGAAACCATTAGTCAAATTCAGAATGCAGCCAGTTTCCCTCCCCCTTACACTTTATGAGTTTTGTCATTGAAAATCTTTTCCTACATTTAAGATCAGCTACAAATCAAATTTAGTGGCTGCCTGTGATCAGAACCCCTTCCACCCGCATTTTCTTCCAATCAAGGATTTCATGGTGCCTCCCTCAACCCTCTTCTAATTTCAAGAAATTCTTAGAGAGGGGAGAAGGGAAAGAGAGAAGTGGGTAGTCAGTGAGCTGAAGAGAAAGGAGAGTGAAAGCAAGAGAGAGACTGAGGAATGAGAGGGGGTCCTCAGCTAGCCTACGCAGACCTTTACGGCAAAACCAAAACAGACTTCCATTTCAGGTGGAGATCTTTGAATACAGCCCAGTTGGATTGTAGCGCAAAGTCACCCCTGGGCCAGCGAGTGCCTTTGTGCTGACCCTGAGGGCCTGGCCATGGCAATATGGGCTCTGTCCATGTGGAGTCTAACGAGGTAAACAGACCTGGAATAATTACATGTGTGGTGAGTACTGAAAAAGGAATGTGGGAAATGAGACCTGTAAAAGGAAAAGGACCAGGGGCACAGGCTGCCTTCCTATAAATTTTGAAGAGCTAATCTACAAAAGGAAACTCACCAAAAATAGAGTTTCATGTCCACTACATTTCCCTTTCTGATTATTCTGGTCCCTTCTCACCTTGAGTATAATCAAGGGTGAGTATCACACAATGGCAGTTGCTAAAGACAATGAAATAACTCTCTGTCTGCAGCGAGCAAAATCTGCTCATTAATTTAGCTTTTGTTGAGATTTTTCATACCCATTTATTGAAATTTCTGAACATAAAATGTGAAACTATATAATAATTAAATAGCTATCAATGTGACTTTATATATGCTTGTGATTCACCCCCACCAAACCTCATTGGGCTGATCAACATTCAAGAGGACACAAAGGAAATACATTCTTAGTCTCAGAGTGTGCAATTTGGAAAATACTTGGATGTACATTGAACTGAGATGCACCTGAACTCTAAGAAACACTAGTCTTTTGATCACAAAGCGGCCCCCAACTACTTGCATTTCACTTTCGTATCTCAGGTTTTAAACATTTGTTTGATCTTCCATTCAGTCAGTGGAAGTTTACCTAGTTTCCCTGCTTAAATTTAAATTCAAAGATGCCCAGACACCTGCAAGGTTGGTTGAGTGACAGGTAAGCAAACAGAGTAATGCTCTCTCCCCTCAGAGACATCTACTTACAAATCATGATCCAATTTTAAGAGGAACCTTCTGCTTTGCGTCAGCTTCAATGCTTCCTGGGTTGTTGAGTTGCTGGACTTGCTTCTTTATGTAAATTCCAGGACATTTAGTCATCATTATTTCTCTTGTCTACGTTAGAATTTTCACCCAATGGCACAAGAATGTGATGCTGCGTAAGTTTAACACTTGATCTTAATTTTTTTCCTAAAATATTCCCTCTGCCTCCTATTAAATTGATGAAAATATCATACAGTGAATAAAGGAGCCTAGAAAAAAGAAGAAAAATGAGGGCAGTTACTGTGCCACCTCTATGTATCAATTCCTAGCCAGCCTGCCTGGCTTTCTAAGACCCAAGACCTTCAAAGATGGCCTCCTTCTCCCTCTTGCAACCTCATCTTGGGCTACTCCCCTAAATGAACCTCGTGGTCTGTTCCAACTACATTTATCTACCCGTTTTTCTTCTTTCTCTTTGGAAAAAAAAAAAAAGACTGGCCAGTTGCTAGTCTGCAAGAAAGGACACCCATATTCCTGCCTCTAGTCTCTGCTCACATCATTCTCCTGCCATGTCTTCACCTCTTCAACTAAGTCCTCCTCTTTCAAAATAGAATTCAAGATCCTTCCATGAAGCTCTTTGGACCACCCTAAACCTCAGTTTACTTTCTCTTCCGAACTCCTGTAGCATTTTTCATCCATCCTAGGTGATACATGCTTTGTAGTAGACACAGAACACTTTTTGCGGGGGAAGCCTTTTTAAAATTCTTGGTCTTACTAAGATAAATCAAAACTAAGGCAAGCAGTGGTTAAGAATATTGAGTTTTGGTTATGATGCCCGACAACCAAGTGACTTGTCTTTAGCTCTTTGAAGGCAAGGTTCTGCTGAGCAAAGAGGTTTCCCCCAAGTTTCCCCCAAATGTAAATTAACCTAAATTGAGTTTCTTTACCTGAATCAAGCAATGGCCCTCTCTAGGGAAAAAAAAAATCTTCCTACCTCTAAACTGATGATTTGGAAAGTTCTCTAGAAAGAATTTTGTCATATTTGTGTCTGTAAACTATTACATTCCCAGTTACACCATTAAAATAGTCAAGGCTTTTATAACATCTCTTTTTGTTGCCCTCTCAACTTACCCTATTATGGGAGACCAGGACATACTCTGAGAAGGCAACTAGTAAAAATCCACATAAGATGGATGAACTGAGCAATATACAGGAGTAACTCACACCACCAAAGAAATACCAGTTATGCAAGGAGAGGCCTGGCTTTCTGAAGAGTGAGGGGAGACCAGTAAAACCAGCCCAGTGTCTGTGATTCCTCCAGGTTTCCCGGTTTTAAAGGCCAGGCTCCTGCTGGGAGGGATCAGGTTACATCTGCCAGCTGCCCCAGAACTTTCCACTTAACCCTTTTCAATCCACGACCTGGATGTTCCACTTCCATTTCTCTTAAAAGAAAAGAGCATCTTTCATCTTTGTATTTCCCCCATGTTTTCTTCCCAACACACAAGCACCTGGCCAAACCCCACCCCACCCCACCCCCACCTCCATGGAGCTGCCTGTGCCCACACTGACTTCCATGCCTCCATCTCATCCCTGGAGGCGTGTGTTGAGGGCAGACACCTGATGTGTCACATTCCCATTTCCTTACACGGTGTGCAAGTCCTAGTAAATGCTTGTTGTAAGTAAATGCGTAGTGGGTGTTTGTTGAGTGAATGACTGTCCCTTTGGACACCTGATTGCAATGAGCAGTCCGCAATAAGACACCTCCAACTATCTTTTTGTCATCATAAGCAAAAAGTTTGCCAAGGATCTTTAAGTTATTATCAAGGGTCTGGAGACTGAGTCATCCACCCATTTGCTGATTCATTTATTCATTCACTAGCCACTTTTGAGAGCCAGTTGTTTTCTAATTAACAAAGAACGGGGGATGGATTTTAGAAATTTTTCCTTAGGGATCTAACATATCTGAATAGATGCAAGGATTCTCTCTGAAAGTAGGGGAAATTTTCTTTAGGAGGCATGGGATAAAGGGATGGATAGATGGGATCTCTTCCTACAGTCCTCTTGCAAGTAACTGCTAGAAAATCGTTGGCAGAAAATCTATGACCTCATTGAACAGCATCTGTAGGATGTAAACGCATAATCCCGGGTATCTGCTTGCCAGGAAGGAGTAGAATGTATGATTAAGAGCACAAACTTTGTCAACCCACCGTGGCTCAGTTCGTAGTTCTGCTCCTAGGTCTGGGGGTAAACTTGGGAGCCTAGGCCCATGTTCTGGATGAATCTAGGAAGCAGCTGGCTGGGTGTTAAGGAACTAAATGCTTGAAGCCCCCTTGAACAATCCCGTTTATGAGGGAATGTTTTTGAGTTACTCAGTGCTGCCCTGGGAACCGCTTCTCAGCTGGAGGCAGTTGGAAATAGATCATCTCAGCCGTAGATCTGTCAAGGCTGCTGAGTTGTTTTTTTTGTTTTGTTTTGTTTTTTTTCTTTTCTTTCTTATCACTTTATGGTTCAGCACACAGAATAATTTCTTAGTGATCATGAAGTGTGTCCTGATAGCCAGCCCAGCCTCTGCACACTGCCTGCCCTAACTCTTCCGGTAGCCATCTCTGGAAAGATGGAGCTTCCTCCTGGGCTTCTAGAATCAAAGATGCCAAAAACTAGTGAGTCTTTTGTGTCTTTCACTTGGTGGAGCGAGGTCAGAGGATCACTATCTCAGGTGCTCTTGCCTGCAGATGGCAGGATCGGATTGGCCTGGAAAAGGATTAAGAGCAGAGACAGAAGAGGAGACCTCAGTTTTACAAAGGGCGACAGATGGTGGGAGGAAGGAAAGGGAAGAGATTCATTCCTATTCACTCACTGAGCACTTTCAAAGGCCCATAAGTGGCTCGGGAGGCTTCTGCAACTGCCAACGCAGAAAGGAGCCATGTGATAGACATTTAACCAAAAAAATGGCATTCCATGATTTAATAAACCACAAACCTGTCTAAGCTTCTATTTTCTCATCTATACACAGATCTCAGCAAGCTTTGTCTGAAAAGGGGCAGAGAGTAAATATTTTCAGTTTTGCACACCATAGTGCCTCTGTCGCAACTACTCAACTTGGCCATCGTAGCATGAAAGTAGCGTAGACAATACATAAAGGAATGGGCATGGGTAGATTTGGTCTGTGGGCCATAGTTCACCATCATCTTGTCTAATCCTGTCATCTAAGATGTAGGGTGTTGTGCAGACTGAATGAGCTAATCCAAGCAACATGCTTTTAGTACAGCATGCAGCAGACCAGCACTCAATAAATATTAGCTATTATCATTGCTCCAGGTTTAGACTCTCCCGTGTGTATGTGCTACCTTTGCTCACCTTAGTGAATGAGGTAGTCCTCCGTGCTCCTTGGGAGATATTCCTGTCCCTCCCCATCTTGAGCACATAGAGGGTGACACAGATGGGTTCTCTGAGAACCCTGAGATGGAGTTTAGGGTCCAGGGTATTTATTTAAGGACTGTGCTTAGGAGTAACCTGTGGGAAGAAGGAGAAGGGAGAAAGATTGGGCAGAGGGAGAAGTTGAATAGCCCAACAAACGCACAGGGATCTCTGAAGCTAAAATGGCCATTAGAGTCATCCCACATTGAGTCAAAGTGGCTGGGCCTTGGTTCCCCTAACTGGAGCGGTCATTGGATGTGGGCTGCCCTGGGAAAGGAAGGGCCTAGGGTGAGGCAGGTCTGCGGCTTAGGCACTCCTGGAGGGGCTGACAGGTGAAGACTGTCTGCTGACAGCACGCCCAGCAGCAGGGGCAACAAGAGTAGGAGAGGAAGGTGTGACCAATTCTGACCATGAATTGTGCATAGAAATGACAGGTGTCATTTGCAAACCAAGTATTTTATTGTTGTGGCAAGATCCTCCACAGCTCCTTCCTCTGTAGTGACCAGCAATTTCAAGGTGGTGACTGCTCCATCAGCCTGGGTCCTAGACCGACAACAGTGAACAGTTTTTTATCAACCTGTGCTGAAAACCTGATGTGAGCAAGAGTTAAAGCCACTGAGAGTTTAAGGTTGTTTGTTGCTGCTGTATTGTTAGCTCTCCGAGTCCTCAGCTGCTGCACTGGATGGATTTGAAGGTTCTGAAGTGAAGACACATCAGATAATCTTCCAAAATTAGGGAACTGGTTTGAAGCCACCATCATCATTGCCGGCATCATCATCAGAGCTAATGCCAGCATTTACCTGAATTTTCTAATTTAATTCTTATAACAACCTATGTATAACACAGACTTATTACCCTCATTTTAGAGATTAGGAAACTTTTATAGAGGTTCATTAATTTGCACAAGGCCAGGGGTCTGCAAACTATAACCCACAGGGCAAATCCCACTCACTCCCTGTTTTTGTAAATAAAGTTTTATTGGAACACAGCCATGCCCATTCATTACAAAGTATGTAATTATAGTTGCTTTCATGATACTGTGGCAGAGTTGAGTAGTTGCATATGGTCTGCAAAGCTGAAAATACTTACCATCTGGCTCTTTTCAGGAAAAGTTTGCCCACTCTCCCTCTCTTCCCCCAGCTCTTCACAAGGCCTGGTTCCAAACCAGGTTGTCTGACTCCAGAGACACCACTCATAATTCAGATAGAAGTAAACACTAGGTAGGCTTGAAGCCTCTAGGGGTGTTATAAAACTTTCCCATTTGCATTATCCTCACTGTACATTTTTTCACTTACAATTTTCATGACATTTATTTCCAGCATTATGACAGCTTCTGTATACTGAAAATCCTCCCCTAAAAAAAACACTCAGAAAATGCTGGATAAAATGAATAGCTGACTTGGCAAGAAATTAAGGTGAATCTTCAGAGGCTAAAAATGAAGTTGAAGCCAGAATCCAAAATGAGCATGGTGAATGCTCACTGAAGCAGGCAGCAGACCCCTAATGGCATTTTCTGGGGGTGGGGGTGGGGGGGATGACGAGGCAATAAACTGTCAGCATGGACACTTTGGAATGAGTCCCCATAGGCCCAAATTTCCACTGCAAGAGTGGACTAGAAAATATTTGCCCTGCAAAAGGAAGACCGCAAAAAAAGGGGGCTGGGGGTGTCTCAGCTTTGATTTTGGTTGAAGGAAAAAAAGGCCCCTACTCACTGACAGAGGTAATAACCACAATCCAAACCTCAAGTCTGGGGTTCAGATTCACTCTACGTGCCTATTCTGAAACTATTTTAAACCAAGGAAACTGATTTAAAATAGTCCTAGATTATTAGCTCCCTAGGCACTTGGCCAAGTAAACACAAATAGAGGGAACATCCTCTCAAGTCTCCTAAAATTCTCACAGATAATGCCCCAACAAAAATGAGCTCACAATGAAAAATTAGAAGACCACTCACAGAGCAAGACATCGCGAGACAGAGTAGCAGCAAGATCAAGCAGCAGAATCAGACAGAAAAGGTCTTTGGATGTTAGAGCTACCATGGGTAGCGGGGCTTGGCACTTACCACGTGTAGCAGGGCTTGGTTTTATAAAGGGCCATGTGGTATATGTTTCAGGCTTCGCAGACTGTGCAGTCTCTATCAAAAAGACTCCACTTTGACGTTCTAGAGTAAAAGCAGACACAAGCAGTATGTAAACGAATGGGCTCAGCTGTGTTTCAATAAACCTTAATTTAAAAAAAAAAAGGAGTGTGCCAGATCTGTAAAATAAGTATATTTTAAATATTTAAAGAATTTAATATATAAGTAGAAAATACAGTACTATCATTAATATCCAGGCAGATTCTTAACTACTGGAAGTAAAAGTTATAGTTGAAATCTTAGGATTCAACATATGAGTTTACTAGCAGATTAGAACAACTGAAAAACATAGTTAGCAAGTTGAAAGTTGGATATGACAAAATTACTTAGAATATAGTACAGAAAGACAGAGGAGGAAATTATGAAAGAAAGATTAATAGATATGAAATTTGAGTGAGAAGTGCTAACATTTATCTAATCAGAGTTCCAGAAGGAGTGAATAGAAAGAACAGGAGAGAGGTAATACTCAAGAATTTCCATGGATACTTCTATTTAGGACCTACAAATCTCCAGAAAATATACCCAGACTAATCCTGGCAAATTGCAGAACATTAAAGACAAATTAAATAGCTTTAAAAAGCAGCCCCCAAAACAGACAGCTTAGCTGTTTGATATCTGATTTCTCATGAACAAGAGCAGACACCAAAATACTGTAAGCTAATGTCTTCAGAATGCTGAAAGAAAATAACTGTCAATCTATAATTGCATACCCAACAAAATTTGTTTCAAGAATGAGGATGAAATAACGATTTTTATATGAACAAAAGCTAAGATAATTTATTACCAACAGACTCGGTTAACATTTAAAATGCACAAGAAATAAAGGAACTTAAATGTATATATACTTTAGGAAGAAGGAAAAGAATCACCAAAGGGAGACTGGAGGTTTAAGAAGGACAGTAACCAGTAAGCAAAGAAAGTGGTAATCATGTGAATAAATCTAAATAAACATCAACTCTAATAACTTCTAATCTGTGAAGTTAAAAAAAACTGGGAGGGGCACATAAATAGAGGTACTATTCTGTCTCTTAACACGGGCACATTAAGTGTTCATGAGCGTGTGTGTGTGCGTTTGCACGTGTGCTGTACTATCCTCTATGTAGGATGTTTCTCAAGCCATTTTTAATAGAAATAAAATACTGGACAATAATAGCCCCTAAACTGGAAAGAGTTAAAGCCCTCTAAATTTCAGGAATATAATTTAGGGTAAATATAATTTAAAACTCTAACCATTAAAAAAATTAGAAATGGAATCTGAAAATTCCAAACAACTAGAGGAGAAGACAATGGAATAAGAACTTTATAGGACAAATAGAAAGCATGAAAAAGATAGTAAAAATAAATGGAAATGTATCAATGATCACAAAAAATAATAAATTAAACTTGCCAGCTAAAATTTCATTTCTTTTAACCCAGCTATATTCTTCTTATAAGAAACACTTAAAACAAAAGCACAGCAAATGTTTGAGGGTAAAATAATCGAAAAAGTTTTTAAGGCAAATTAATTTTCCCAACAAATAAAAATAAACTTCTACTTGCTTTCTGGAGTAGGCTTGAACTCCTCGTACAAAGTGACGTGTTATAATAAAACAAGAAGAAAAATTGAATATGAAGATAAATGAGAGATTACCTGTGTTCAAAATTAATACTCTCTAACAAACCTGAAAGTATGGAAAAATAGCTCCACTGGTGCTATACCTGTAGAATTCGAGCAAGCCTTGGCAGAAACCTGGGGTTTAACTAGTGAGTTAAAAATAAATGCAATTTATCATTATTCCAGTTTGGGTCAAATTTCTTGACATAAAATGTAGTTTATAAAATAATCAGATAACATTTCAAAATAACTTGTATTTTGGGACAAAGGATGGTGAAATCATTCTTCATTGTATTAATATCACTCTAAAATTTATGAAGCATTGTTCATTTAAATATAAGAATTCTAGGGGAAGTATACAATAAATTATTTTGAAATACAAATGGATTTTAAGTCAGGGACAAAAAAATATACATAAGGGTGAGTAACTGCTGCATTAAAACAGAGAAAGATTAGAAAGAACCTAACTGAGTAACACAGGAATGGGTAAAGTGTGAAGCATGTGTAGAATGAAACATTTTTATAGCTATTTTAGTGACATTGGGAAATACCCATGATATAATTAGTGAACAAAATAATATACAAAATTCTAAATACAAAATGATCATAAACATATTTAAATGTAGTAAAATATGTCTAGAAATAGGATTAGGGGGAAAAAAACAACAGAATATTAAGAGTAATAGGAAGATGAATATTTGTGTTTTCTACTTCATATTCTATTTTCCAAGTTTTTACAGTGAGCACTTTTATCATCACAGAGTAATTTTATTTCACATCTTTAATATTTTGTTAGTTTATATTTATATTATGGTCCAGAATCTCTGTGAATGAAAGAGTACGGGAAAAATGAATTCAGGAAAGAGACAACGTGGCAAGCCTTTAAGAAAACGTTTTAAGAGGCTGTTGTATTTCTAATTAGTATGTAACTTGATATTAAGCAACTTCCTCACTTAAAAGGTTCATGAAGGTGCAACAAAGCCACGCCCAGAGGTTGCTATGGCTACAGAGGTAAACCTGATTAGGTTGGTATTTACTCTGCTTCTGAGGTGAGGCCAGAGACAGAATGTCCCGGCTCCAGAATGAGACAAATCCCCTCTTTGTGCCTCTGTCTGGTCTCCTCCCCCATCTGTCCCTCCTTCCTCCCCTCCACCTCCCCTTTCCCATCTTTCCTCTCTACTTCTTAGGCTCCAGTGCAGTCAACACCATCAGACCCTGCTCTCCCTGACCCCTCCCCTTTCTGGGTCTCCATAGGGTGCTGCACTTTTCTGAGCAGCAACCTCACCATAAACGCTGGAAGGCAGGATTTCTTTCCCACTGTACCCTGGGTGCCCAGGACCTGTCCATGGTAGGTGCCAAGTAAACATTTGCTGACCAAATGAATGAATGAAAGAAATGAGTGGAGGCTCAATCTCAGTCTCTACTGTGTGTTCCTCTTCGTCTACTCTTCCTTAAATACAGTCATGCTTCAAGAGCCCATACTCAATTGCTTTTTCTTTTCCTTCCTCTTGTTTCCCCATGATCTCCCTTCTCTTTGTTTTAGCTAACATTCATATGTAAATGAACCCAACTTTTCAACTCAGCCTCATCTTTTTTCCCTCATCTGTATTTCCGTTGGACCTAAAGACGCCCCTTACTGTCATCCTTAACTCATCATCTTCCTATTAGTCATCCCTCCTCCTAAGAGCCCCAACTCTCTTAACATCACCACCACCATGCCCTCAACACTCCAGATTTATGCTCAGAGAAGCCTTTTACTCTCCTCCCACCCTCCCTGATGCGGTGGTCTCTCTGAAATTATGTCCCTCTTTCCTAATCCATTCCCACTGCCCCGTTCCACTTCTTACCAAGATCATCACCAAACCCTGAGGGATTTCTTTACTTGGAATCTGCACTTCCCAGGGCTGCTGGATTTATTTTCTAAACCATACATCTTGCTCAAAAACTCCTGATGTTTCCCTTTGCCTTCAGAATAAACCCAAGTACACAAGGCTCCTCAGTCATTAGGTCTTTTTCCTGCTTCGTGTCTCTCATCACACGTCCCCACAGCCACCACTCTACCCTCCTCAATCTCTCTCTCCTCTCCCTGTGCCTCCCCAGGCTTCTGGCTGGTCAGCACTCCCTTCAAGCAGAGTCCGTGACCATCACAATTCCCCACCCGCCTGGATGACATTCTCCACCACTCTGCCTCTCAAATTGCTCTGCTCCCTCCAAAGCCCACATGAAGTGTCACCTCCTCTGAGAAACATTTTCCCCTTTGGTTGGGATTAAGGGTGCTCTCCCCTGTGGTCCAATAGCCTCCCAATTATGCTTCCTTTTTAAAAAAATTTTTTCTTTTGTTGGGTGTTTTTTGGGGGGGAGGAGGTAATTCGGTTTATTTATTTATTTATTTGATGGAGGCACTGGGGATTGAACCCAAGACCTCGTGCATGCTAAGCATGTGCTCTACCACTAAGCTATACCCTCCCCCCATTATGCCTCCCTTTAGAGCACAGGTGAAGGTTATGGGCTACAGGTGGGTGGACCAAGGAAGACAGCGAGGTGGCCTCGAGAACCTGAGCACCGGGGATGTGAGGTTTTCCTCCTAGAGTGAGTCCAAGTCTTTGACGTTGAAACCACTCCTCCTTTTGCTTTACCACAACCAAATAATTCATGCTCTACCTCATCTCCTCACGGAACAAGATCTGGTCCATCTTCTACCTTTAAAAAGGTCAGAGTTAAATTCTGGCCCATTCCCAATTTCTCCTTCCTCTTTCCATGTGTGGTTATTTGGCAGAACCAAGAAATGGAAGGGAGGGTCACTGGCTTTTAGAAGAAGTCACTGCCAAAGGCAGCTAAAGCAACATAATATTTTCTTTGTAAAAATAATTTTGGCAGAACCTGGTTGTTTTCTGCAGACATTTTAAGCAACTAAAATGAGAGTTGGGATTGTGTTTCCAAACAAGTGAAAGCTGCCTCTGTTCCGCTCATGCTTCCCCCTACACTCTAGGAAGTGGAAAATTTATGGCAGAAGTAATTTCCTTCATTTTTCCATCCTCTTCACAAAGCAACCCCTGACCTTGGGAGCCTCCACCTAGAGCCAGAGCATAGACGACTGAACAGGAAAAAGAAACGCAAACCTTAGGAAGTAAAGGGTTCATCATACAAAGCCTTACACTCAAGCCATTGTCTCGAATGTTTTGGATAACTCGAGGTTTAGTTTAGGAAAGAAAATCTGAAACAGAACAATTACATCACAAATGGAACATTTATATAGTTACTGGGATAGAAAAATGTTCGGCGCAGGAAAAGCCTTCATGATTTCAATGAGATCCAGGTGGAACAGCCCTTCCAGCAAACATCTACACACCAGCCCATAAAAATGATGGAAAAGGCACAAGACAAGAATAAAAGCAACACCATGCCAGGTGCTCATCCGATTAAACCCACATCGTCTCTGAGCTTGTCCTTTCCAGCTGCTCCCACCATCCACTCTCCCTCCCTCCCAAGGGCTTACATCTTTCTCGTGCTTTGTGGGGTCTTCTGCGCACTGTCTTCCTCCCTTCCCTCACCAGGCAACCAAATTCTCTCCTGACCCAGGACTGGGGAGAGCCACAGGGAGAACAGAATGACCAATGCAACAAGTAATGGTGACAACGTCAGGAGCCCTTGTTGAGCACCAAGCGCTGGCTGGATGCTCCGCATGGATTCTCTCATTTAATCACGACAACGCTCAACAGTAGGTTCTATAACTGTTCCCATTTTATAGGTGTGGGAAATTAGGCTTAGAGGGGTTAACTATCTTGTCCAACATCACACAGCTGGTTAGTGGCAGAACCAGCGCTCAAACTTAATCTGACTCCAAAGTTAATCACTCTAACCAACAGCCTACGCATCTTCCCATAAGAGCTACTCATTGCAGATACCACCTGATGTACTCATTTATCTTCCCTCAAAACAAATGCAAACATTGATGCTATCTTATCCATTTTACAGATGAGGAAACATTGATATACTAGTGGAGCATATGCAGTATGCCAGGAAATACACATGGATATGTGTGTGTGTGTGTGTGTGTAGATACATGTGCACAGAATTCAGATTATTATTCATATTTTACACATGGGGACCCTGAGACTCAGAATAATTTCCTGGTTGGAAAGTGTCAAAATTTGGATTAGAACTCAAGTCTGCTTGTATCTAGTTTTGACTGCATACTCCACACTGCCAATGAATGGGCCTTTTAATAAGCCCCAAACTGCAGCCCATAAGCACATGTCCCCTCCCAGGTCTGCAGCATCAGGCGTGGTGTATGGAACCAGGTAGAATACGCAGAGAGAACTCATGGGGAAGAAAAGGCGATGGGGGAGGGAGCAGTGGGGAAGTGGGGGTCACAGGCCTGAGCTACTTGGAGACAAAACAGTTTGCTTCCCTGAGGCCCTCAGGAGAAGTCACCACAGTAGGCAGTGGAGGAAGTGGGATGTGTACGAGCAGGGCGCAATTCTAGCAGGAAGAGGAGAGGCCATGTTAGAGCAGGATGGAGAAAGACTTCCCTCCCAGCCTCATGGGAGTCAGAGGGATGGCCTCCTGCTGGAAAGGAGGGCTCCCCTGTCCCCAAAGCCCACTGCCCCTCCTCCAGTCCCACCTAGGCACAGCTCTTCCCCATACTCCCTGGACAAAAGGAAACCTGCTTTTTGTACCACAAAGAAGGCCACGTTATAATCTGCATGGGCCCATTTCTACAAGTTCTGCTCCTGTATCTGTCGTTCTTACCTGGCTCTTGATCAAAACTACACTATTAGGGAAGTTAAGAAAACCCGCCCATCTCTCTGCCAGTGTGTGCAGCGCGTAGTCCATACTGTGTCTGGGGTGATCACCCACCACTTTATTTGTGATCAGAGAAACAAGCCAAGTCCTAGAGGAACACCTTTCCAGGCACAAGATTATAAGCCAAAAAGGACTAAGAAGGATGGAGACCTGGGAAGTCAGAGGAAAAATCTTATCAAGGGATGAAGGAGAATGGGAGTCAAGGGTGAGAGAAAAGCGACAAGCTGGAGAAATGACTGGACCACTACAGGTGGTACCTCATACCTAATCCTTAGTTGAAAGTGAGAGAAACTCATCAGGCAGAACTCTTCTGTGCTAAAATAGTTCTGACTTTCATTCAAAGAGGATGAGATGCAAAGTGAGCTTGGAATGTTAACATAAGCATGGCCATTCTCACACAAGTGAGGTGAGTCATCTGCCTGAAATGCAGCAGTAGAAAGAAGCAGCAGGTTCAAAAGAAGCAGGAAGAAACAGCCTTATATGTGAAAAAGAGACGCCAAAGATGGCACCGTCCTGTGCAGGGAGCCACTTAATAAGAGTGGACACAAGATAGAATTACAGGAGGAATATAAACTAGGGTCCTTCTGGGGTGAGCATTTACCACAATGGCCCAGGCAAGGATGAGGCTTTCTGAAAGCAGACCACAGAACCACAAGCAAGCAATCATAGGGGTAGGGACTTGATCTATCTTTATGTCTGTTGGATTCAGTTTGCTAAAATAGAGTTGCTTATAAATTTTTTTAACATTCCTAGCTAACAATTTCAGTTCTCAGATAGAAGAAGAAGCTGCCATTCTGGATATAACTTTAACCAATGAGAAAGAACTAGTTTCTGGACAGAAATTATAGGAATCTTGGGATAACATGACCATGTCTTTTGGGAGTCTATAATAGCCAGGGCAGAGAGCACTGCACACATTCGAAGGCAATGTAATAATGAAGAATTCCAGTGGAAAGGAAAAGGATAAGACAGCTCTTAAGCCAATGTGGCCACACCGAAAACTTTCTCATGAACTCGTGTGTTTTAAAAAAGACCTATTCATGGGAGATAATGAGGGATGTGTAGTCAAGAATTAATACAAAAACGAACGTTTTCAGGAAGGCTAAAGCCTCAGCTACTGGGAAATCCAAGAAGCAAGAGAGATTGTAAAGGTATTCTGTGAAAGCTTCAGTTTAGAGAGAGAAAGAGAATGGGGTGGGGGAGGAAGGAGAGAGGGAGGGAGGGAGGAGAGAACAAAAGGAGAGAGATAAAAGGAAGAAGGAGGAAGAAGATGAGGAAGGGAAGAACAAGAAGGAACTGACAGGAAGATGGTGTCAGGTTAACAGGCAACAAAAGGTCCAAATTGCCAAATACTCAAATTCCCTCTTCTGGAGCAAGGAAAACAGATTTTGAATTTTAATCGTGCAGCAAAAGAGACCAAGAGGAAAGAGGAGCACACAATAAGTTAGGGAATCAGAAAAATCTAGGCATATAGATTATTTCAAACCTCTGCCCAGACAAATTATATTGTAGAGTACAAAAATGATGTGCAGATATCATCTCAGAGCTACTGGCAGTGTGTTTGAGAAATCATGGAGAATGGGAAAGATGCCAGACACCTTGGGAAATGTTCTAGCTTGCAATATATTGGGGAAAAACCCCAACAGATACTGAAAACTAAAGATCCATAACCTGGATATGATTCTCACCAAAGAGGGTGAGTCCCACTGGCCCCTGTGGTGGTTAAAACACATGGGCTTTTTTCATGAGACATGTTGCAAACTAGAGTCTTCCAACAGAGGATGGTCAATGTGATGAGAAAGTTGGAAGCCAGGCTGTACAAGGGAAGGCTGAGAGGTGAGTACAGCACAGAAATCACACAACTAAGAAAAGAATCAAAGATTTGAAATGTCTGTATAAGAAGCTGTAGAGTCATTTTATGCTGCCTTCAAAACCAGAACTAGAACCAACAGGAGACATTTTAAATAGGCATTTTTTCCTTAATATTTGTAAGTATTTTCTGTCCATTCTTTCATTCGACAAGGGTTTATTGGGCACCTACTTTGTGCCAGATTCCGTGCTAAGCACTGAGGATACATGATAGATCTTGTTCCCACCTTCACTGGACTTAGTCCTACAGAGAAAAACAATAAATAAGTAAGCAAGGAACATAACCACAGATTATAGCAAGGCCAGGAAGGAAAGAACAGGGGAAAGAGAGAGAGTAAAATAAAAGTATCTACTTTAAAGATGGCTTTAGGGAAAGCTTCTCTGAGGAGGTGACAGTTGTGCTGAGAGCTACATGACAACGAGGGTAGAGTTGTGTGAACACTTTGGGGGCAGAGAGAACAGCAGGTGCAAAGGCCCTGAGACTGGAAAGAGCTTGACTTGTTCCCAGAACTGAAAGGAGCCAGGAAGGTAAAATTGGTGAGTGAGAGAGAGGAAAATGTGAGATTGTGAGGCAAGGTGGAAGAGACAGACAGGAATGAGGGATGAGATGTCACAATCCTAAGGAATTTAGAACGTATTCCAAGAGATACAGGAAGCCATTGAACATTTTGAGCCGGAAAGTCACACGATCTGATTGATGTGTGTTTTGAAGGTTATTCCAGCTGCTTGGTAGTAAATGGATCTGTGAGGGGCTGACAGGGAAGCAGAGACAGCATTGAGGAGGCTACTGCAGTACTTAGATTGAGGGTGTACAGTCAAGGTGGAGAGAAGTTCATTTGAATTTTTTTTGAAGTAACATAGACAGAATTTCCTGATGAACTGAATATGGAGTTTGAGGGCTAGGAGGAAAAGTCGTGAGAATGATACAAAGCTGGAATCGGGGGTCAGGCCTTGAGCGGCCACCTGAGCAGAGACTGCAAAATGGGACCTGGAACCGGGCTGGCAGGATGGGCTGGAAAGACTAAGGTTGCATTTGATTCAGTGATGACAACAGAACTCCTGAAAACACATGTCAAGCACCTACTTCCTGCTGTGGGTCTCCCAAAAGCTCCAGAAAACAGGCTTCTGGTTTGGCACAGTTCTTAAACTGCAACCGGTTATACACTTTATCACAAGCACCAATAAATCGTTTCCATGGAAACTTACAGCACTCCTGGTGAAAACAACAAGAAAATTAGCAAAGTCACGTATCTACTTTGCTATATGTACAGACATATTGTATTATTACATATGCTATGTATTATATATGCATACAGCTTATAAAATTGTAGTCCTTTGCTCATAGCTTAAAATGTACAAGGCACTCCTGCTTTCCTGCTTTCAGTGCACATAATACACATTAATACCCAACAGACGCGAATGCCACACATTTTACTAAAGACAGCACAACATTCTCATCCTGCTCATCCTCCTCATCAGGAGAAACTCTCTCTTAAAATGAGAAGTTTTTGAAAGTTAAGACATGAGCCTTTCTCATGTCAGAATGGATCCTCAAACTGAACCCTCTCCGTCCTGTTTCACTCCCAATGATCTCCCTTCCACCTATGAAAAGTTTCCTCCCTCCAAGTATCATAAATATTGGACACTACCAGCCGTGCACAAGAATTTAAGTGTGGAAAGGATTCTTCGCTGGAATATATCAATCTTTAAAAGAGAACCAGGCCCTAACCACAGATAACTGTTGAGACTAGATCTGTGGGGCTGTCAGCCGCTGATACCACATCTGTCTGGCAACACTTAAACATTAGGGTTGTAAACTCCAGATCACAAACAGCGGAGCCTCAGCCACACCAAAGAAGCGATCCGTAGCTAGGCCACCTAAAATACCACTGACAGAATTAGGTTTATGTGGGAACCTAACCCTGGATCCCTTTCTCAACACTAAATTCACTTTGACATCTAATACTCTTTGTTGGAGAGGAAGAGAGGAGAGAAATACAAGGCACAAAGCTGGCCAGCAGGTGTGATTTTACATGTTTCTTATTCAGGGGCCCAGGCTGCGGTTTCCACTCCAATAGGGTGTTTTGTCTAACTGTCTGGGCTGTAAAGGGTGTTGTCCCACAAACGATTTGTCACACCACGAGAGCTGCATATCTGGGGACAGAGACAGCCCATACCACATGGCAGAAGGCACTTCTCTTGTCAATTATTGTTCTCGGTGGCAGGTGATTTCTCTGACGGGATGTCATGATCTCGTCAGGACTCTGAGTCTATTGCGTGCTGGGTGATAACCTCCACCAGGCAAAGTCGGCCAGGAAGACACGGCTGTTAAAACCAAAGAGAATAAATGGCTAAAGAACTTTCACACAGTAGCAACTGCTGGATGGTTCTTTGGAGAAAATAATGTTTGAAAAAGACAGATTTTACTACCAGATGCTGGTTTTGGCATAGATGACCTTAATGAGGTTAAGGGTAGGTCTTAAAAATCTCTACTTTAGATTTTTTTTTCCCATTCAACATTTGTTTTATCCAGCTGTACCAATGAGATATCTTCATAGAAAAGTACACAATTTAAAAGATAATGGAGTCGGCCAGCCAGTTGAATAAAATATTGCAAAACTGCAGCATCAATGAAGCATCCCGCAGAAGGAGTCAACTCAGTCAGGAGTGGGCATCTGGGAGAGCTTCTCTTCTTAAAAATCATCCTGTGGGCATCTGCTCGTTTTTATCCACAAGAGAAAAAATAATTTTGATGCAATCATCAATATGAGAGAGAAGCCCAGGCAGAAATTCGGACCTGCCCTGCGGAGAAGTGGTGGAGGGTAGAAAAAGAAGACGGGAGTGTGGAGGGGAAACTCTGAAAAGTACTCAGAGAATCGGAGAATTGTAATAGGGAAGGATGGAAGAAAAACAGCTTGGGCCCCTCTGGGAACTCTCTTTTCCTGAGACATAAAACCCTTCTGGTTTCCCCTTGTCTGGAATCACAGTCCACAACACCAGAAACAGTATGTTCTTATTTTCCGTTGTGAAAAGACAAACAACCATGAAAACAATTTTAGGGTAGTTTTCATAGAGAGGAGGGAAGATTTTCTTTGCACCAAATTAATTAGGCTATGGGAGGAAGGGACAAATGCAAGGGGGAGGGGCACCAGCAGTGACAAATGTTCCCAGGAGTCCCACCAACGACTGGCTCTCAGTCATGGCCACCTGTGCCCCATCCTTCGGCTTCCGTAAGAGTGGTAAAGACTGGGTCTGCCCTAGAGTTGATTCAATTGAGCAGATCTGGATTGAATATTTATGACAGTCTTTCTGCAGATTCAGAGAACTACGTGGCCTAGGCAGATTTTCTAAGGCAGCGCCGGCACTTTGATCTTCTGGAAGCTCTGACATCTGTTCTTTTCGTCTGTGCATTCATACGCTTGTAGCAAAGCTCAGAGCAAAACCATGGAACAGCAATCTGAGGCCCTCTAAGCTTGTCCAAAACTAACAAGAGTGGAGATTTACACTTATTGAGATAATAGCATCTCACTAATGCAAGCCAAGAGGCCACCAGCCCATTTGGATTGTAAAATATTCTATGTGCTGTGGAACAGAAATACTGTTTTAGAAACAAATTCTAAGTTTCCCCAGAATAGCTGGCCCTAGAGTGCAGTATTACGGCCCAAGTTATGAGGGCTCTTAGCCCCTACACAGGACTTTAGTCATCATCTCCTCAAAGGTTCTCCCTAGTTAACCAAGGGGTGCTAGGGTAGCAGGGCCTCATGACTCAGGAACAAGGCCCCCCTCCCTCACTGGCTGCAGTCTAAAGCTACTGTGAGTACTGGGCTCATAAAGACAGCCCACCCTGCAAGGCCTGGCTCTCCTCTGCGGTGACATTTCTGAGCCCTTGGGATGCTAGAACTAGTCCACGGATCGGGAGGCTAGCATGGCCCACACGCCAAGTCTTGTGGATCAGGCTGAAAGGCCACTTGCTTGACTCCACTCCTCTAAGGTCTTCCATGAACACAGCTCCTGCAGCTTCTGAACTGACTGCCTTCGTGCGGAATGTGCTTCCTGGCTGGCCTGCCAGCCCACCCATCTCACTCTCTCCCACTGCCCTCTGGCTCTCCTAGGCCTTTCCACTTGTGAGCCCTTCATCTAACCAGGGGGTTGGCTTCTGGTGGAATTACAGGTGCCACAGCAAGTTATGGAGAAGAGGGATGGGTCCCCCTCTGGGAGGACTCATCTTCTCCATGTGAGCATTCCCCTCCCAGATTCTTGCAAGACTGATGGCTCACTCTGGGTGAGACTCATGGAGTTAAAGCCTTCACCATGTACATGTAGATGGGAAGGGGCGAGCAGGAGCTGGAAGACATGGCTCTGCGCCCATCTTAGTCATCACTGGCTGGCTGACTTGCAGCGGCCACCTCACCAAAATCAGAGTCCCACCCAGTGGACGCCGAGGGAGCCACTGAGCTCTAAATGCCTGAAGGATGTGACGTTGTGAGGGAAAACAGAATCAGTTTCCTATCTTTTGATGAGAAAGTTTTATACTTGTCAGGAAAGGAATTATTATTTTCCAAGTCAGGAAAACTTTTACAGCCATTAAAATAAACCCAAGAACCTAAGAGAAATGAAAACAGGACCACACAAAACCTTGTACATAAGTGCTCATAGCAGCATTCCTCATAGCAGCCAAAAAAGTGGAAACAACCCAAGTGTCCATCAATTGATGAATGTATAAGCAAAATGCAGTATACCCTTATGATGGAATATAATTTGGCAATAAAAAGTAATGAACAACTGATATGTGGTACAACGTGGATGAACCTTGAAAAACATTATGCTAAATGAAAGAAGCCAGCCACACACACACACACACACACACACACACACACACACACACACACACACACACACACACACACACACAGAAGCTTCATACAAAAGGCCACATACTGTATGATTCCATTTAAATGAGATACCCAGAATAAGCAAATCCATAGACAGAAAGTAGCTTAATGGTTGCCAGGAGCTGTGGAAAAGAGGGCATGGGGAATAAATGCTAATACATAAGGCGCTTTTTCAGTTTCATTGTCCAGTGTGTATAGATCATATTTTGTTTACTCATCACTGATGGACATTTGGGTTATTTCTACTTTGGGGTTATTACTAATAATGCTGTTCTGACATATTCATGGACAAGTTTTGTATAAACATATATCTGCAGTTCTCTTGGGTCTATACCTAGGGGTGGAATTTCTGGGTCAGATGGCAACTGTACGTTTAACATTTTGAGGAACAGCCAATCTTTTTTTCACAATGGCTGCACCATTTTATAGTCCCAGCAGCATGAGGGCTCCATACTCCCCATCCAGCCAGCATTTGTTACTCTCCATTAAAAAATGTTTTCTAATCACAGTGTCTTAGTGGGTCTGAAATGGTCCCTCATGTGATTTGACTTACATTTCCTTGATGGCTAAGATTCAGAGCATCTTTTCACGTGCTTATTGGCCATTAATGTATTGGAGAAATGTTTATTCACATCCTGTGCCCATTTTTAAATTTGGTTATTTTTCTGTTTATTGTTTAATTGTAAGAGTCTTTTACATATTCTGAATATTAGACCCTTAACAGATATGAGATTGCAAATATTTTCTCACAATCTGTAGACTGCCTTTTCACTTTCTTGATAGTGTCCTTTGACCTACATAAGTTTTAAATTTTGATAAAGTCTGATTTATCTTTTTTCCCCTCTGATTATCTATGCTTTTGGTATCATGTCTAAGTAATCATTGCTAAATCCGAGGTCATGAATATTTACATCTATGTTTTCTTCTAAAAGTTTTATAATTTTAGCTCTTACACTTAGAGCTTTGATCCATTTTGGATTAGTTTTCATGTATGGTGTGAGGTAGGGTTCAGGGGACTCATTTGGTTTTACATGGATAAGCACCGTTTGTTGAGAGAACTATTCTTTCTCCATTGAACAGTCTTGATACTCTGGTTGAAAACAATTGGCCATAGATGTATGAGGTTTTTTCTGGGATCTCAATTCGATTCCATTGGTCTATATGCTTATCCTCTGCCGGTACTACACTCTTAATTAATGTAGCTTTGTAGTAAGTTTTGAAATGGGAAATAGGAGTTAGCTTTGTCCTTTTTCAAGATTGCTTGGGCTATTCTAAAACTTTTGCTGCACCTTGCATCCATACTGTGAAATGGTGTTCTCTCTCTGATGCGCCATTAAAGAGAATTAAAGAGAGCAAACAACGCCAAAGTGGCTTTGTCTTTATACTCTCCTTTCTCTGCGTTGGTTATGCTACCCCATTTTAAAATACAAAAGGATCCTTCTCTTTCTCTACATTTCACTTCACTAGCCCCATGGACTTGTACAGTATTTCTCTATTTGTAAAACCCAGAATGCATGTCCATATACACATGGTAAAAGGCACCTCTATTCCCTTTGTGCCAATGTCACGCTTCCTGGGCAAATTCTGCGGTGATTCTAAAAGGCTGGAATCCCTTAGAGTCTTGCATCTCTCATAAAGAACAAGTTCAGTTTGGGGGCCAATTATTTCTGTTTGGGGTTAATGTCGTTAACAAGTTGAACTCTTTCTAAAGAATTAAAACAAACAGTGTACAGCAGTTACAAAGGGAGAGAGAAGAAAATCTATTTTAAGAGTCAGAGGCGATGTACCTTTCTGGGAAAAAAAAAAAAAGTTGCCTTTTTTTTTTTCTATTTGAAATCAAACAGAAATACAGTTCTTCAACTATCTACTGTTCACAGATAAACTGTTGTATTGTCACAGACCCTGGCAACAACTGCATATTTTAATGAGGTGGTTGGCAGAAGCATTTAATGCTACCACCCTTCTTGTTTCTGATAAATATATTTTGCTACACTAAGTCAAACAAGGGTTTGCAAGAAGGCTTCAGAAAGGCATACAGCAGCATAGATGATCTGCTCAAGGGGCACAAGCAGCACTGGGCGGCTCTCCGGGAAGTTCTAAGTTTAACAGGTATATTGGGGACAAGAGAGTTCTTCTAAGGGCCTTTTCCTGCTTTAATTGGCTGGCTTAGAACATGCCCGAAGGCCCTCAGCAGCCCCCACAAGAGCAAAACACAAGCCCAGGCAAACCGGCTGCTTCAGCTACTCCCTGAATCCTTCCATCCTTGACTGCAGAACTTCTCCTCCATGAAAGGAAGAAATCAAATTCTGGACGCAAGAACTGTATTAAAGAGGCCCTGACTCTGGGCAGCTGTGAATCCTTTATCCCTTTTATTCTACATAACAGGAACAGCTCTGGAGAAATTCGCAGAGATGAAAATAATTTCAGCTGAGGAACTTCAATTGGGAGTGACTGGATGTGTTCCGCTGAAGACAGAAAACATTATGAGATCCAGCAAATCCATAAAGCCGTAACTGCCATGGGAGAGATGCGTGAGATTAAAAAGTAGCACCGCTTTAATTTGGAAATATATTCTTCAAATACCAAGCCAAGTGCAAACAGCAGAGACTAGCATGAGATGGGGAATTAAGTATTGTGACCTAATCCTTGAAAGTCAAAACAAAACAAAACAAAACAGAACAAAACAAAACAAAACAACAATGCTATAGTTGCAACCCCAGGTGCAAGGTTAGGGCTGATTTAGAGAAAAAAAAATTGTATTTTTAGATTTTGTTTCATAGGATATCCAATAATATGGCAAACACTGGGATCAAATTTGATGACAAATAATGCTGGCCGTGAGAAGCAGCAGGTGGTGTGATGCTAAGCATGTTTGGGGTGTGTCTCATTATTGAAATATTCTCAAACAGTGAAGAGAGGCCAGTGGAGGCGCTGGCCATGCACGGCTTCACAGCAGCTGTGTAGACCTCGGGTCTGCTGCTCTGTGTCCACGGAAACTTCTCTGCCTGAGTTTTTTTAGGATCCTCTTTCTTCCTCCCAGCTTTGACTGCACCCCAGGGCTTCTTCCAAGTGTGGGAGTGGGTCTCCCTCAGAGATGGGAGCCCGCGATCCTAACGGCCTCGTCCCTCCTCTGCTTCCGCCTGACCTTCAGCCGCGAAATTTTTCCTCAGGAGTTTGCCTTTCTTCATCCTTTTGAAAATCACCCCCCCTGGAGACAAGGTCAAAGGAGCCTGACCCCCTGAAAACCATTCTGCTTGGGAACGCCCTTCACCTGAGGATGGTGATCACTGGGGCACCCGAAATAGCTGGTGATTCCTCATCTCCACAGGGGGACATCGGCCTGAAATGGACTGACATTACAGGCAGCTTCTTAGTTCAACATAAAACAAGGGCACCCTAACAACAGCCACGCAAGTGCTCTAATGTTACACAGAGAGGATTCTATAACTTCTCTCCAAGTCACTGACATGTGGTAAAGGGGCCTATGAAGTATACAAGTCTGGGAAGACACATGGAAGGTCTAGAGCTGTGCCAGCCAATATGGTAGCCATGCCACCTGCGGCTGCTGCACACTCGAAATGTGGCCAGGGTCCCTGAGGGATGGAATTTCAAATTTTATTTCATTTCAATTCATTTAAATCTTCAATTTAAAAAGGAACGCAGTGTATAGTATTTTTCTGCAGGACACAACTTTATTGTTTTGATAGGGCTACTTTTGATTTATATCATGGAGATTATCAGTGTCGCAGTGCACATATCAGCACGTGTATTACTTCTAGTCTTTATTCTTAATTTTTAAGATATCAGTTACAGGTTGAAATGATAATCTTTTTGATATAATGGTTTAAATGAAATACACTGTTAAAATTGATTTCCCCTCTTTCTTTTTCCCCTCTAATGTGGCCACTGGGAAGTTTAACATTATATATGTAACTTGTGTTATATTTTAATCAGATGGGACTAGTGTATCAGACAACTGATGTCTTCGGATATGGAAACAACAAAGTTGTGGCACACTTGGGAAGGAGAGAGGGTTGGGTGAGGGGTTATAATGCCATTATTTCTTTGGTTTTTATCCAAGGATAATTTCTTTCAAACAACTGGGAAAATGGAAAATGTTTAAGGTTTGCATTTTTTTATTGTGTGACAACAGTGTTTAAAATTTTTCATATATTGCCAACTGGCCCTCTGCCCCTAAAATCAGTTCTAAAGTTAAGGAATAGAAGGACTTTGTATACAATGGTCCAGGGCAGGATTGTCTGACATGTGGCCTCATGTGGCGTTATTTCAAGGGTCCACGAATCCATGTGGGCCAAGCAGTGTCTGGAGACTGAATAAACAGCCTCTGGCTACTGGCATTACAGTCTTTCAAAAGGGTAGGCATTGCCGTGATTAATAAAACGTAAGTTCACTTTAACATGTTACCAAATTCAGAGTAGTTAAGGGGTCATCATATATTTCTGCAATCAAAAGACCCTAAAAGTCAGGTGCTTTTACCTGAAGTGTTGGATCTTTGCTAGCTCATTCGATGTCTTTGTACAAATTAGAGCAAGGCATGTCAGGGATTCAAGCCCCAACTATTCCCTAAGGGTGTGACCTGCATTATAATTTGCCACAGCCCTGATATATTTTGATATTCAAAAAGTTCTTCAAACTTGAAAAGGCTAAATTGTATCCTGGAGAATACTGCAGACAAAAAAAATGTTGCCCGTCATTTCAGTTTAATAATGAATGTTGCCTGGCATCAAGCATAAGCCACTGCAGCTGCCCCAATGGTGTGCCCTGAGGGGAGTTCAGGATGGAGAAAAAACAGGATACTGGCTCCAGATAGCTAACTAAGATGCTTATCAAAGAAAAAACCTCAATAGGGTTTTTAAGCCTAAAATCGTTGAGATGTCTATTTTTTGTGATTAGCAGTAATCTTTTAATGCTTGACTATATACTTTTTTCCTAGCAAAAACTCACACATACCCTGGCTCCTCCCTTACGTCTTTGGAACAGTCTCCATGGAGCTATCTGAGAGGCTGCCTCCCGGGCTATAGTCCTCAGTAAGGCCCCTGAATAAAACATGACTCTCAGCTTTTAGCTTGTGTGTTGTTGTTGTTGTTGTTCTTGTTTTCTTAGTTGACAGTACCCAACAAATAAGAAATGGATGCTCCACCTCCCAGGACCCTGCCTTTGCCACTGTCCTGAGTCAGTGTCCTTGCTTTTGACCTGGAGGCTAGTGAGGTCTGCCCTTGTGGGCTCAGCCAGGTCTCAGGAAGAGGGTGGGCCCACTGCTGGCATTCACATCACCTATCCCCGTGGAGGCTGGAAATGGGAGCCTCTGGTCCCATTGCCCCAAAGGTTCTAGAAGGAGCAAAGTAAAAGTTGGAAGGAAGCTGCAATCAGGATCCTCTGACCTTTAATCTAGGAATTCACAGTGGAGTGAAAAATAGGCTATGTCTTCAAAATACGTTAAAATTTATTTAAATTTAGAGAACATGGTTTCTCAGCCTCAGCACTCCTGACATTCTGAGAACTCTTCGTTGTGGGCTGTCCTGTGCATTAGGATGCTTAGCAGACTCCTGGCCTGTGTCCACTAGATGCTGGTAGAGTCCCCTCCCGGTTGCGACAATCAAAAACGTCTCCAGACACTGTCAAATGTCTCCTGAACAGGAAAACTGCCCCAGTGGAGACTCATTGATTTAGAATATCAAAACATTTGTGGTATTAGCTTATTTTCGTAATTTTCATGATTTAACTTTTTATAGCTGTGAGTACATGGACTTCGGAATCTGGCATATCTAGATCCAAATCCTGGCCTACACATTACTAGCTGTGTGACCTGGGGCGAGTTACTGAACATCTCTGCTCCTTAATTTCCTCACCCATAAAATGGGGCGATAACCATGCTGCACTCGTAGAGATGTTGTGAGGGTTAATAAGACAAAGTTCTTAGTTAGTGACGATGACTATCAGCCAGTACACTCCCGGGCCCCCTTTTGTACTGGCCTAATGCCGGGTGTCTGCGGATTTACTCTAACGTCAAGGCGGCCTCTGGTTTCTGTGTCAGTGTGGCAGCGAAGAACCTCTGAAGTCCGAGAACCAGGGTTCAGACTCCAGGTGCGCTCTGGACTGAGTCACTAAACCTCTGAAACCACAGTCTTTCATCTATTTTTTAAAGAGAGAGAGGGAGGGATAATGAAAGACTCTCCCTTGCAGGGCTGTTGTGGGGATGAAAAGACGTATCCAGAGACTGAGCTTATTAATCATTGTTAGGTGGTGCGAGGCTACACGTGAATGCAGGGAAAAGCAAAGGAAGATGTTTTATGAAATTTCCCCCAAATCATTTTCAACCTTCCTGCCCCACAGCTGACCCACCCCACCCAGCCCAAGGAAATCTGCTCAAACCCCAAGAGCCCTCATACCTCATTTTGTGGACGTCTAAGGGCATCACTCCCGTTCCTCGTGGCTACCTCTGGGGGCTCCTCTTCCTGTTCCTAGAAGTGCTCCTCAGTCTCCCGGGCTGCGCTGTTTCCAAGTCCGCTCCGACGACTCCTGGGCTCTCACCGTGATGAAGCCAGACTTCTTCACGCCACGTCACACTGACGTGGACGCAGTGTCCTCCCCTCGCCAGCACTGCAGTCTCTGATTTGGCCACAGGTTCTCTGCTGAGCCTCAGTTTCCTCACCTGTAAAATGAGGCAGTTCAAGCAACCCTTTCTCCAGGAAGTGTGGCCTCACTCGGGGCAGCAGGTGCTCCTCACCTGCCATGCTGGGCATTTCTCTGTCCCTGTAAGTCCACCTCCCTTTAAACCCATTTCCTTACTAAACCATGAGCTCCCTTACATCAAAGACTGTCCTGTTCACATTTATATCCCAGACGTAACTCCTGCCACAAGGCAAATCCTCAACAAACGTTTGTTAAATGAATGAGTGGGAGACAGTGGGAGATATTATCACTGGTCCAAAGCTCTAAGTGGGACGAGCTGGGGTTTTTTTCCCTTCTCACCCTTCTACTTGCCTTCACTTACCAGTTATTTGCTGGGAATACATCTTTTATAAGGTTAAGCAGAGATAGACACTAGGTTAGCATAGTAACTCATGGCTGCCAAGCTATGACAAGTGGTTAATATTTGCAAGATAAATGTGAGTGGAGTTGGGGATTTTAGTTTCTCTGGAGAAAATCTCAAGATTTGATTGCTGTCCCTTCAGAATGAAAGCACCCAGCTGAGCACCGAGGACCCTGAGAAGGGAGGTCCGAGGGCAGAGGGGGCGTGGGTGAGGAGGGAAATCCCAGTAAACCTCCAGGGTGGCCTCCGACAGGACCCTGGTGGGAAAGGAAGCAAGAGTCTGTACCACCCTCTGGGCTCCATGAGTCTTCGTAGGCACCTAAGAGTAAGATTTTCTTTCTGGAAGTCCCTGTCCCTGGAGCCTCCCACTCTCACTCCCAACAAAATAACTTGTCTAAGTAAGAGATTACATTAACAAAAAGGGCAAAGTTTATACTGTAATTTATCTGCTATGATTCAGAACTAGCAGCTGTCCTTTTGGGCTATCCATACAGTGAAGGTTTGATGGATACTCTCCAATCCAGGAGACCACAGTTCCAGCCCCATCAGCAGGACTTACAGCCAGGTCCCAATCTCAGATGTCTGGGTCCCCGTCTCCTCCCAACTTGCAAAAACGAGGTTTATGACTTCACTGTCGGTCAACTAGATAGACTAAACCATCACGGTGTTGGTTCCCCAGTAAGGACAGCCGAGTAAGAAAAAGATCCTAATGTGAACCCTGCCAATAATTTGCAATGTGACCTTTTTCAAGTCACAACTTTCCTAGATTTCAATTTTCTGACCTGTTCGGGGGAACTATTACCACTAGTTATACTGAGTCCACAGGGATGTTGTTGAGATAAAATGAGACATTAGATTTAAAAACATGTCAAAATGGTTAGGTGTTCTGCGCCTTCAAGAGACTTTTGTTACCAATTTGTTAAATAACTAGTGTGTGAAGGTTTCCGTTCATTCTGTGGACTAAGCGTGGAACTGAGGCAGCTGCTGGATGTTAGTGGGGAACCAAGAGGGTGGAATATGAAATGAGAAAGATGTGTTTCCTGGCCTCGAGCGTCTCCGTGTCCCAGGGGAGATAAAAGCACACACAGCAATAAGTCTCAGGCAGAATGTGTTAAACACCGGAGAAAACAGATAAAGTGTTTCTGGGGGCAGCTTTCTTCTAACCACGCAGACCATTGTCATCCACAGCCAGCAAACACCAATCTCCAGGGAAGCCAGAGGAGGGACATGGATTTGGGGCGGTAAGGTCTATTTGCTACAGTTTTTAATTCTGATGTGAGTTGAATCCAAAGTTAGACTAGTTGAGCGAGACGGTTTTGCAGCTGTTTGGACAACACCATGGCCAGAAGGTCTAATTCAAAAAATTAAAAAAAAAAAAACAACAAAAAACCATTTGTCAAGCAGAGATGAAAGTCAGCAGCAACAAGCCCATCACGGAGACACGAGGTGCTACCCAAGGAACATTCAGTGAGGCTTTTCCAGGCTGGACTCAAACACACATCTGCATAAAATGTAAAACAGAGAATGTGTTCAAGGGCTGGGAGCTGAAGGGAACAAGGAAAGAACATTTGGGAAAAGTGCAGCAGCTGCTTTCAAAATAGCCTTTCCTCTGAGCCCCAAGGGAGACGGGAGAGAAAGTACGGCTCGTCTGCTCCAGTGCTTGGCACTCACTCGGCCTCCAGAGCACCCACGGTCCTTGGGACGACCCGGGGCTCCAGTGGAGACCGGTGAAGTGGAAGACTCCCTACTCTTCTGCCACAAGTCCTGGTCACATCCCAGTCCTTTCAGACACAGGCTTCTCAACCATTTCCTGCCGATCAAAAGAGGACGTCAGGCTGGGACATCTCGGTCAGGAATTTTATTCCCTAAGTTTCTCCCTGAGTTTTCCTTTGCTCAGTTTGACTCTTTAATTTTGATCTAGTCTCCGAAGGCGGCCCTAAACCAGCTCCCTCTCAGGTACGACCAGGACCATTTACGGATGGAAGTCTAATGCATCCCTTGATTGTCAGTCAAGTTATTAGCAGGGATGGATACATCATAAATGTCCACTGTGGGACATTCATAAAACCAAACACATACATAGTTCTTTCCAACATTCCTTCAGTTATTTTAAGGAAACACTCTTTTGTTCTAAAGTAGTGTGTCAGCTGGGACCCACCCGTCCACACAGCTTTGGAAGCACATCCTTTAGGCCTGTGTTACTCTCTTCCTCACCCTCTCATGTGTACTGCCTGTTCCACAAAGCTTGCTTCCACAAGTGCCTAGAACACTGACAGTGATGGCACTGAAACCCCAGACTTGTAATTCTGACTGAAAGAAAGAGCCCCAGTTTTTGCCATATTAGTTCCGATGGCCTCCTGTAACAAATTCTCACAAACTTGGCGGCTGAGAGGTCAGAATCTAAAATCAGTTTGCTGGGCCAAGGTCCAGGTGTTGGCAGGGCCGGACTCCCCTGGGGGCTCTGGGGGAGACTCTTTTTTCTCCACCTTTTCCAGTTTCCAGAGTTGCATTCTTTGGCTTGTGGCCTCTTGTTCCATCTCCAAAGCCAGCAGTGTAGCATCACAGTGCAAGGCCATATTTCCTTCTTCTACCGAGTCAGATCTCCATTTCCCTCTTATAAAGACGCTTGGGACTGCATTTACAGGCCACCCAGGTAACCCAGGATAATCTCCCCACCTCAGTATCCTTAACTGAATCATATTTGCAGCCTCTTCTGACAAGGTAACAGCCATAAATTGCACGGATTAGGACTGAGGTATCTTTGGGGCCATTACTCACTCGACCACACTGTGGCAGATGCACCCGCCCTCTGCCATGGATCTGAAATGTTGTTCAAGAAAGGCGACGCATCCCTGGTGCCTGCTGCATATCATGGATCTAGGATGACCCACTGTCATGTAATTGAGAAAAAAAAAAAGTAAAAATCTAATCATAATCAGGGCAGAAAGCCCTTTGGTGTTCATTACAGTGGGGCCTCACTAAAAAATCAAAGAAACAGAGCCCTTCATTTAAGCATCCCAGGTGTCTAGGTTTGGAGGCACCAGGGGAAGAACATGGAAGCGTCATGAGAAAAGACCACACTCCAGGCTCACTCCTAACACATGCAAGGACCATGCAAGAGCACAGACAGAAGCCCACACTGCATGTGTCTAGAATATCAAAAAGTACAAGCCAAGATAACATAAAAGGAAGTGAAATATGTTTTCTCTTACACTGACCAGCAGACCTTCACAGTGACACAGAAGCCATACTTGAATCAAGGAAACCTGGGTTTCCGCTGTTTGGTCAGGAAGCTCTGCGAGGGCATGGGGGGAGAGAGCCATGGCCTCCAGCCCCTCCTCTGCCCCCACCTCCTGCCACCACTTCGAGGGGCTCCATCACCTTAGGACACTCCAGCCCACACGGCCTAAGCTCCATCCTCACTTCCCCATAAAAAGCTGCCCGTCGGCCACCCCCAGGCCCAAGGTCAGTGCATCAGTGGCGCTACCTGCCCTCAGATGGGCAGACAGAGCAAGAGGATGGGGCAGGCCCTCGGAGCTGCCTTAGGGACTTTTGTGCAGAGAACTCGGGGTTCTAGTCATCCAGATCATGAGCTGGAACCATGCTTCTCTGCTGAAGCACTATTTTTGTTGTGTTTTTAAAGTGTCCTCTCCACTACAGACCAACACTTCTATAAAATACAACTTAAATGACTGAGAAGTGTCAAATTGCCATAGAAAGTACTGAACATTGATTTAGCTCACTGTGGACCAGTGGCAAACAGACCATACTTGGTGCATCACTAGACTAAAAGATGAACGTGAGTGAATTCGTGTTCTCATGTCACTACAAATACTGATACTGATGACCTGGTAGTTTCCAGGGGTCAAGAGTCCAGCCATGGTTTAGCTGGGTCTTCTGCTCTGGGTCCCACCAGGCTGCAATGAAGGTGCCAGCCAGAGATGGGGTCTCATCTGAGGCTCAGGGTCCTCTTCCAAGCTCACTGGTTGCTGGCTGAATTTAGTTCCTTGTAGCTGTAACTATCAGCAACTTGCTTCTTCAAGGCCAGCAGGAGAATCTCTCTTGTCAGGAAAGGCTCAGTTCCTCTTTTAAGGGATTTGACCAATCAAGTCAGGCCCAGCAGGAACAACCTCTCTTTTGATTAACTTATAGTCAACTGATAGGAACAATAACTACATATTCCAAATGCCTTTGCCGTATAACATAACCTGATCACAGGAGGGACATCCATCATATTAATAGGTCCTATCACAGGGAAAGGGGAAGACATAGGGGGTGAGAAGGTGGCATCTTAGAATTTTTCCTACCACAGTGGACTTAAGGTGGTTATATCATGTGGCCCTGTGGACTCTTCTCTTCATGGTCAGAGGGAGGCCACAGTATGATCTTGGAAAGCTCAGGGCCCAGGGCAGAGGCCCTTGGCCCCTGAGAGAGGTTCCGCCCCTCCCGCCACAGTAGTTTAGGATTAGAGCTAAGTCAGCATCCCCCTCAGGAGCCCAGACTCCAATGCTGAAAGACACTCCTCCCTTCCTTTGCTTTGGTGCCAATATTCCTTGCCTCCCCGTAACCTTAGTAGCGCTTATGGACAGACAGGATTGTCACAGCTGTATTAAACCCATATTTTGTCATTCTGGAGCTACCAACAGTTGGTTGCTTGGAGATTAACATATTATCAGTAAACACCAGAAACCTCCAGTCCCCTTTCTATCAGGAGCTGAGAGTTCATCTGGGCTCCTTGTTTACATCACTGTGCATTCCTAGAGATTACTGCTGGATCAGCCTATAAGCATCATTCTGATTCAAAGCATGGGAATATTGCTATGCATGCCGTGATTTTAATGCAAAATGACTGATTTATTAAACAAGCTAACAGAAAGTTATACATTCAAGTGAGCTTTGGCCTTTAATATAGTGTCCTTAGGAGACTGTATTCTAATAGTAATGAGACTGCCATTGTATAAATCATTTTTGCAATTCCTCCTTGGGACAAATCTTCAAAAGCCTGTGGCATACTCTATTTAATAACCCGGTGGTGGAAAATCTTCATCTACTGATAGTGACTTTAATTTGGGGGGAGAATCATGCCATTCAGATCCAAAGGTCATGATCAACTAATTTGTAGGTAATCTAGCTGAATTACGAAAACAAGGTACACATAAAAGTGTTCTTCCCAAGTTGTTTGTAACTGTACTCAAAGTAGTACGCACAATGACCAAGTTATTGCGAGTAAGATCACAGCCTACCAAAGTGACTCCCTTGAAGAATAACGTTAACAATTAGTGCTTTACGAGTTACCGAGGGGGCTATCATGTACAGATCTCTTGAAATAGAAGGTGGAAATATTTTTTATGATTAACTGCCATTAAATGAAAGAAATTGAGGTGCACAGAATATCTTTTCACAAGATCTCACAGCTGGTAAACAGCAGAGCCATCAAACTCAAGTCTTTAAACCTCAAATCCAGGGGTCTTACCATGAGACCAGGAGGGGCAGATCTACAGCACTTGTGTTTCCACTGTCCCCAACCAGGTTCATGGCAGCCCTTGCTAGCTGCTAGAAGATCTGGCAAGGCACTCTTTCCGCTGAGCTAGATTCAGACTCAGAATCCCAAACACAGCTCTTTAGGGAGCCAAACAAATGAAGCTGGGATACTCAACTTACTTTTCCTTTTGCATTATACCATGTTCGAGAGGACAGCATTCTTTGCTTTGTTTTATTTTTTTGAATCAACAGAATGCAGTAATCCAATCAAAAAGGACAGTCAAATGTGCTTGCACTTATTCAAGAAATCAATCATCTAAGTTATAAATAAGTAGGTCATTTGTGTCCTTTTTTTTTAGATTCCACATATAAGTGATATCATATGGCATTTTTCTTTCCCTTTCTTGCTAACTTTGCTTAGAATGATGATCTCCAGGCCTATCCATGTTGCCGCATAATTTTACTCTTTTTTATGGCTGAGTAGTATTCCATTGTATAAATATACCTCATTTTCTTTACCCAGTCCTGTTGATGGACATTTGGGTTGTGTCCATGTCTTGGCTATCATAAATAGTGGGAACAGTGCTCATTGAATGTACAATTTCTAGTATGTTTGCTTAAAAATCAGAGTCCTTACTTATTATTAAAGCCACACAATGTGTCAGTTAACTCTTTGGCTTTTAGTATGTGTTCCAGGCCATGAAACCTTAGGGTTTACTGGGAAATAGTAAAGCTAGGTGTTCTCCATAATTCACATTCCTCTTCAGAGGTCCTCTGAAGAATTACACAAGCCCACCTACACAACACACAGCTCTGAAGATACTCTCCTCTCCCCAAGCTCATTGTGTCTCCAGTTAGTTCTGAGGAGCCACTGTCCAACATGAAATCAGTACCATATAAAATGGCATAACTACCTGGCTTTTGGAATTTTAGGGTGTGTCAGTTTCCATGTACATCAGTTAGTTTAAATTAAGTTGTTCTATTTTTAAATTTGAGTTTAGTAAAGCAATCTGATAGCTTTGTTGATGGTCCTCCTAAGGTCTCAACTGAAGCTGATTTCTATTTTCTAACTGCCACTACTTATTTTGATTTTAGGTTTGTGACAGTAAATTAGTGTTTCTGAAAGAATGCCTGAGAACTCCTGCATCAGAGTCATCTAGGGAATTTTTTTAGTACCCTAGGTATGTCTGGTGTCTACTGGTGTTTCTCAGGAATATGAATTTTTAACAAGTTTCCTGGATGATTTAAGAGATTTAAGAACAACTGCAGGTTCTACTTCCACATAAAATGTACACAATTGTGAAACACTGTTGCTCTTGCCAAGGGAAAAAATCTATCTATACCTACATCTATATCTATATCTGTCTGTATCTTTAACTCTTTAAAGCCAGTGAATAGTGAAGAGCTGTGAACATAAAGAGGAGTAACCAAACTAAATTCCTGAAAATTCTAGACACAGGAAAATAAAAAGCATTGGAGATTTTGAAGAAAGGTCAATATAAGTGATCTAAACAGAGCACAGTGGAAAAAAAAAAAGATTAAAAACAAAGATATTAGAAACCCAGGCAACAATATCAAATAGTCTAACATACATGGAATTGAAGCCCCAGAAAACTAGGAGAGAGAAAATTGGACAAAGAAGTATTTTTATATATTAAAAATGTTAAGAATTTTCTGAAATTGATAAGATGTTAAACTACAGATGCAAGAAACTCAGCAAATCCCAAGCAGGATGAATACAAAGAAGATTGCCCCTAGGCATGTCAGAGTCACCGAAAACCAAAGATAGAAGAAAAATTCATAAAAGAAGCCAGGGGCAGGGGTGGGGTGGGTGGGGAGACACTTCACATTTAGGGGTAGAGGGGAGGAGAGATGTGGATGACACCACCTTCTCATAAAGAAGAGTCAGCACAGGGAACTATATTCAGTACCTTGCAATAACCTATAATGGAAAAGAATCAGAAAAGAAGAGAATACATATATATATATATATATCTGAGTCACTTTGCTGTACACCTGAAACAAACACAATATTGTAAATCAACTATACTTCAATTAAAAAAAAAAAAAAAAAGGAAGAGTCAGTTCCTGGGACTCCCTAGTGAATATGTACTTGTCTGGCCAAGACTGGGGCTTAAGAGACCACAAGACACTGTTTTGAATTGATGAGATGCTCAGAACTATGGCAGAACGAAGCCAACACTGAGAAGAGGATAAATCCAGAAAGCCACAGAGAAGCGGAGCCAGAGCCCCGGTGTGGCTTAGGTGCAGCATGCCTACTTTAGGACTTGTTATGCAAGATAATGAATCCCCTCATGGCTCAAGCCACCCTGAATTGGGTCCAAGGTTTCTTGAAGCTAAAAACACCCGCACCAACACAGCATCCCACAGACTCTTTGTTATTGAGAACATGTATGCCTGGGAATCTTTGCTCCAAACCATCCCATTTCCCAGAGGTACTAGCCAAGGAATTCATCCACAAACCAATGAAATGCTCAGTCTTTGTGGTCAAATGCCCTCTGTCTACCCTCTTCTTTTCCTTAGTTTTATCCTCTTCAACAACTACTCAAAGACACTTGGTACACTGAAATCACTCAAGCAATAATACCAAAAGCTACGTGATGCTGATTGGAGACACTTGAAGAGAAACAATGCTTTGAATTACAGCATGTTTCCTAGTGTTATTGAATAACACAAAGTAGGACCCACTTAGCCCTATACCCCAACTGCGTAATTCATCGTCTGGCTGATTTGGGAATGCCAGAGTGCTTTTGGGGGCCCTCTGAGCACTTCTTTCCTTTCCATTCCTTTTCTTGATTGCTTTCAGAAGAACCAAAAACAAACAAGGCATGTTAATTACTAAGGGCTATTCGTTATTTTGCTCAAAGCCTCAAAGCTTGAAAGAATCAGAACAATTTATTTTCTGAATTCAGTCACCACAATTTCTGAACCAGCCAACATAGGGACAATCTTTAGCACTTGTTGACAGTGTTCTTTCACTGCAAGCTGTAGTGCCCCTAAAGCAATGTTATAAGAGGGTCCTGTGGACTGAATGCAACAATCAAGTCTTTTTCTAAAGATGTGCAGATAAGATTGCTTGGGAGTTGGGAAGCGACTTTATTCTTGGAAGCCTAGTTAATTCCAAATTAACATAATGTTGAAATTTTCCTTGCCTACCCCAGAAGGGTAATGTCCCCTGTTTTGTCAATTCTATAATTTGTATATATTTACTTTTGTCCTAGTAGATCCAGAAAAGTACAGAGAATAATAAAACCAACATCCATATAGTAGCCAAAATGATTTAAATAATGCTAACATTTTGCCATAGCTCTGTCACGACCAATTATAATGATGGATATCTCTACTCGACTCATTAAATAAATTAAGTGAAACCAAGAGCCCCATTTCCATTTTTCTCTTTAAGGGTCATGTACAAGGAAACCTTTCAATTCTGAGCCTTTTGCAACCATGATTTCAAAACAAAAGAGACACGGGTTCAGGAATAGACCATAAGTACTCCAAATGAGACTTTAACATGGTTCCATTGCTGCCTGGAGATGGGCTATGGCCGGTGAGGGAGTCTGTGGGGGACATTAATACAGGACATTTAGCAAAGATAAATGTTCTATAAACACCCAAGTGGCTAGATCTGATGATCAGGAGCTTCAGGGAAACAAAGTCTAAAGCTACTCAGGTCTATGCTTTGCTGATTTCCTTTAATGCTTACGTATTCCAAGATTTCACTTTATAAGCATCTTCATTTTAAATAACATCCATACACAGCTTGAACTGCAGAAGTTTAGACACTAACCTCCTACCTGTTCCCCTATTTAGTTAACACTCATAGTCACGCCTAACCGTGTGGGTCTTGAATGACTTTCCTTTCTTCCATATATGAACATAATAAAGTTCCCCTCACCTCCCACACCAGACATATAGCTCTGTCAAAATTTCTTTTTAGAGCATTTATAGATTTTTGTAGTTTTCCCTGGTTTACAACCATCCAAGAATAAAAGCAGAGTTCAAAAAAGGGTTAAGCAATCAGTTGACAATTACAGGCATCCCTAACAGGGATGAAGAAAGCAAACAAACAGCTGCTTAACGGATTTCACTTAAAGCAAAATCATCTCGTTTCCCCTCTTTACACTAAGGTGTGGTGTCCTGGAGAAGCTTAAAAAGTTAGAAATCAAATTCTGCAAATAGATAGCCGTGATGATTATACAACACTGTGAATGTACTTCATGCCACTGAGTTGCACATTTAGAAAAAATATTAAAATGGTAAATATTATGTTTATGACAACAAATATTTTAAACTAGAAATTATAAAATATTTAAATAGTTGAAAAATAGACCAAATGAAATTGTAAAAAAAAAAAAAAACTAACATTTTGTCATGCCTTTTGGGCAAATAGAAAGTCTTTTAGAGTTGACAAGACGCAAATCTAGGTAGAATTTACCAGTACCACGTGTAATTCTATTTCTCAAACACTCTGTGGACTGAGGTCCACTCATGCTTTTTGCTTCCTAAACCAGAAAAAGAACAGGATAGCTGATGATTAAAACTACAAGAGATTCCAAATTTAAAATATGGTTTTACTCTGCTTCTGGACAGGACCCTTTCTCCTGTCTGGGCTCTGCAGTGACAGTCAGTCTGGTCACCCAAGTCCACATGGCATTATTTGATATTTAAAAAATGCAATTTTAATCTGTGTTAGGTCATACTTGCTTACTTTGATATGCTTTTTTAGCACGATATGCTTGAGCTACGTTGTGTGGATCAGGTTACTATGGAAAAGCCCTAATCAAGCTGTATATGAACTTTGTTAAACATTTAGCATCTGTTTCCCCAAATCCACTAGTAAAGGACTCAAAAGGTAATAAGGTGAACCAGTTCATTTTATGATAATGACCTGTCGCCTGGAAAACGTGTGCCTTACGTGCCCCCAAAATATCTGACTACAGCCAAACAGAAAAACAAGTCATTAGAATTTCTCCCTGACAGGGCCTTAGTTTACAACCAGCCAGTATATGATGAAAGTTTATGCTCCTTTTCCACATAAGTTATTTTTCCAATAGAAAATTGTTCCCAGCTGTTCTGACCCAGATGTGTTGGCAGCCCATGCTGTGAGGACCATTTTACAGGTGATGAAGCCCTCACACGATAAAGTTTACACAACTTATATACAGCTGGTCTCCAATACAACTTTGGACTTCTAATGCCACCTCCTCAAAAAATAAAAAAAAAAAGTGATTTCCTGGCACTTCACTTGGGGCACAGTTAAAAGGAAACTGCAGTGCTGTAGGCCCATATTTATGTAGGCCCTGGGCTTAGGAAGCTAGAATAAGATAAATGACCCAGGTTCCCCCTTCTCCTCAAGAATTCAGCCTGCTTTATCTGGAAACCACTCTGGACCACTAAGAAAATGATCAGAAATTGTCCCAGGGATTTGGCTTCCAGGAGAGGTTAAGTCATGATGTCTGAGTGAGCTCAAGTTGACATTCATCTTTTAGCTTTACCTTATCCCATTCTAGACTGCACCAATTCCCCTCTCCTTTCCGTTTAAATAAAAGGTCATTTTTTAAATGAACAAGTTGTTTGTAAAATTAGTGCAAGATCACCTTTCATTGGGAAGTCATAGGAAAACCAAAGCAATGTGATTGATAATCTGGGTGACCATACATCCAGGTTTTTCCCAGGACAGTCCCAGGCAATTTAACGTACATCAGATGCTTAATTTTTCAAACAAAACATTATTAATAATAGTGGAAATAGACAATCTGAGATGGGTTTAGTAGACCTCCACTTGGCATTCCCAGCCTCTGCCAGTCTTAAAGAGCAGTGTGGAGACACATGCAGTAAACTGAGTTCTCACTTTTTCTCCTGGTAAAATCTGAAGAATGACCAGTCATAACTTTCTCTTTTTTCCCAGTTGTTCCCTGATGAGGTGCAACTGACACACTCTTTGAAGAACAACATGGTAAAACAGTGTGCCCAGCCACCAGTTCCGAGGGACTCTGTGGTAGTGAGAGAGCCTGCCGTGACTTAGGTGGTCCATGAAGCTGCCCGGCCACATGCTGGCAGGGTCAGTGGGAAACTGAGAAAGTGCAGGGTAGATGTAGGTGAAACATGTTAAGGGAGTGGGGGCTGGGCAGCCCCATCATGGAACGTACAGACTACAGTTTGTATACTCTTGCTTACAGTGGTTTTGTCACTTACCATACAGTGTATCTACAACCAGTACTTACTGCACTGTTGGGGAACATTTTTTCTTTTATAACAAACTCTTTGGAGCGCAATCAGCTTCAAAAGATCAAAGTACAATTATAGGGAAAAATTAAAATATTAAAGCTGTAGATGAATGTATAATTTTCATAAAATATTTGTTGACATCTTGCTTCCACCACCATAGGGATATCATAATGCTATCGCTGGCTACATGAAAATCAGTAAACAGAAATTTGCTGAAGCATCAACATTGGCTTCAAAAGTTTGTTACTTTAAGTGGGCAATGCTCAAAGATGATTTAACACAAGCAGCTCCACAAGGTATGTTTTCATGTCACTCTGTGAAGCTTAATTTTTCACATAGGTGCAATGACTGTCCTCCTAAATTAATTTCACTCATTCTCAATTCCAAATTTTCTTATGCATGCCTGACAAATGTAGTACTAGCTGCTAATAGGTCTCCATTAGCTGAAGTAGAACTATGTGAGCATTGAGATGACATAAGCATTATATTAGGGTCATCAGATGCTTCAAGTGAGGAATTTGTCAATTCTAATAAGGGTTCATTTTTTTAAAAAACCAAATTCATAAAATTAAACCACTGGAAAGTTCATTTCATCAAAGGTGAAAAATCGGACATTATTTTGATTGATATTATATATCTAGTTTAAAAGTTCATCATTGAAGAGAAATTTGTTTGGAGGGTGATAAATTTTGATGGCCAGAATCCTGGTAGAAACCATATTATTACTAAACTTAGAACCTGTGGAACAGAAACATACTTGGACTGGGTAGTAGAATGTATGTATATAATTAGTATTTTTGTCCAAACAAGCTGTGGTAGTCCACCAATGGAAATGGAAACTGAGTTGTCATATTTTATACACACACAAACACACACACACACACACACACACACACACACACAGAGTAACTGGATCACAAAATTCTTTCTGCCTCTCAATTGATTTAAAATATCTGAGTCTTTATGATAAACTACCTTATTAAAATCAACCTAAGTGTCCTACAATGCTCTGAATTTTGGTTTCATTTGATTCAAAATCTTCTGGAAGTCTTCAAAGGATGGAGTGAATGGAGTTTGTTTTTTTTTTTTTAATTCAGCTTTTGAACTTAAACCTTTCAGAAAAATAGAATTATTGAAAACCAAGCTGACAAACAGGCAGGACCATATACATAATTTGTGGGGCCTAGTGTAAAATGAAAATCCAGAATCCCTTGTTGAAAAATTAAGAATTTCAAGATGGTGACAGAGGGGGCAAAAGCCAAGTGTGGAGCCCTTCTAAGCACTGGGATCTGTGTGAATGCACACGTCACAAGCCCACCAAGCCAGCTCCACAACAGGAAGACACTGAAATGTATCCTGCAAAAGTAGGGGGGGTGGGGCAGGTGGATTCAATGAGCACTCAATTAAGTACAAGATTTAATTCTGAGATTCCATAACTGTGCCCTAGATGATCTCAACCTGTGAGAAGAATATTTTGATGGAGCCCCTATTTTTATTTGGATAAATTTAGATTCTGTCCCAGAATAGGATGTAATTGAGAAGGGCTACAATCCTGAATCATCTAAATTTGGGGAACCATTCAAAAGAATCGTAAACAGAGACAACTCACTCAACAAGCTGTACCATAAAAATAGTTGTCAAAGAAAGGTACTCTGAATAGAAGACAAAATTACCTGAGGAAATATTTGGACTGAGTTATTTATATATTTCAATATTTTTTAAAATCAGAATTGAGACTAGCCTTTATTTAGCAGAACTGCTCTCAGCTTACCAGATACTTCATCACTGGTAGCGAGTATTTTCTCAATTAAATATATTGTGGTCTCTAGAGAAGTCAACAGAAGTATCAGCAATTTCAGATTTATTAAACTCAAAATGCAGACAATTTTGTGGGAAAAGTTAAAAATAATAAAACTATTCAAAACTATGTTCTGCAGAATATCATGACAGGTAGACTGAGAAGCTGATTAAAATACATATCGAGAATAACTATTCTGCTTAAATATTTTTTAATGTTCACATCAACATCAAGAAAAATTTCAAATTTGCTTTAATGTAGAGATATATGTTCTTTTATTTCTTCAAGGGAATTTTACATTTAAAAATTGTTCCTGAATAGAACCATCTTATAGATCTACCAATATAAGAAAACGATTTGTTTGTCAGTAAGAAAATCTTTCAGAAAAAGTTATCATCCTAATTGTTTTCATGCCCCCTTTTGCTGTCAAAGAATCTTTTATTATTTTTCTCCCTAAACTGCATTCTTTTAAATTTTTTATGCTTTTTTAATTGAAGTATAGTTGGTTTACAATGTTATGTTAATTCTGGTGTACAGCATAGTGATTCAGTTATACATATATATATTCCTTTTCATATTCTTTTTTTTACTATAGGCTATTACAAAGTATTAAACATAGTTCCCTGTGCTATATAGTAGGTCCTTGTCATTTATCTATTTTATAGATAATAGTGTGTATCTGTTAATCCCAAATTCCTACAGAGTGTCTTAATTTGGAGGACGAATTATAATGGTTATCTTAGTAATGATAATAATGGTCACCATTTATTAAGCACTTGGGGTGAGCCCAACACTTTGCAGGCATTAGTTCATCTGACCCATAAAACAAGCCTATAAAAGGCAGCGTTGTATCAACCAACCTAACTGCTGAGGAAACTGTGCCTTACGGTGGTTTGGCCACTTCTCTAAGGTCACATAGCTGGGAAAGGATCTGGGCCCAGGTCTCCTCTGACTCCCAGACTAGTGTGCTTTAACTCATCCTTTAGATGAGCTCACCATAGATTCTGACTTAAAAAGGACACTTGCCCAGGGAAGTTTCCAGGAACAAACCCAAGATCTCTGATACAACAGTCAAAACCCTGCTGCCTCTAAATATGACTAATGTGTGGCACTGATCACTGCTGATTAACTCATACCTTCACTTTATGGCACTGTTCACAGGGATAACAGAAAAGTCCATTCAGTCTCCAACATTTATTAATCACCAATGATATTAAGGGCCCTGTGCAGACACAGAAGGAAACCAGATCTGTCTCCTCCCCCGAGACCTTTCCCTGGAGTCGGAGGCCAGGATGACATGTGCCATTTAAATCCCCTGGGGTGATGGGCCTCGCTCCCTTTGTCCTGCAAGGACTCCCCTCTGGCAGAGCCATTCTTGGGCCTTCAGGGCCCTGACCTGGCTTCTACCCTTCTTCCTCCCCCCAAGTTGAGAAGGCCATGGCTGTCTGTAAGTTTGGAGAAAGACCGAGACAGAGAAAGAGAGTACTGGAGGCCAAGGATCAGCGGGGTTGAGGTTAACCCTTCCCAGCTTTGAAGAGTATGAGGGCTTGTACCCTTGTCACAGATGTGAAAGCTTCCGGGTCAATGAGACACCTCCCCTCAAATACCCAGTGCAGTTGTTTGAGAAAGGCAGAGTGTTTATCAAGCTTTCTGGTGCAAAAATCTCCCTAATTTCAATAATTTTTCATGTTACCATTTCATTAGCATTTTGTGTAGTGGAGCTTTATCTTTATTTATAAACAAATGAAGGCAAATAGTTGCTTGGATAACTGGCCAAAGAAATTTACTCCAAAGAGACTTAACCCATCAGGAAAACCTATTTCAATTGTTCACCCCAAAACTCATGATGTTGCACAGAAAAGATGTGCTTTACTTTAACACATATGATCCTTCTCTTATAAAAGGGGACACAATGGCAGAGGTCGGGTATAGTTCAGCGGTAGAATATATGCTTAGCCTGCACGAGGTCCTGGGTTCAATCCCCAGTACCTCTGTTAAAAAATAAATCAATCAATAAACCTAATTACCTCCCCCTGCCAAAAAAATAAAACAGTTGGACAAAAAAAATTTTTTTTTAAGCAGGGGGAACATATTACCGTAATGTTTACAGACCAAGCCATACTAATCAAGTTTAGATCTGAACCGTCAGGATCTTAAGCCATATCCACTGGGTAATCAGAACAATTCTGTGCTTCTTAGGGTGGTGCTTTCAAAATTCCACTACTTACTCTATCTCAGAATAGCTGTGCACAGGGGGAAGGCACAGAATGGGACCTTTCTAGCTGGAGATTTGGAATCTCCCCTTTGGTGCCCCCGTGGGTCTTAGCTCAGTGTCAGACTTTCAGTAGGTTTCCAGCTATTATTAAGCAAACACAATTACTTTATAATATCACTGATACCAGCTTGTCCTTGGCAGGCTGAGAAAGGATTTCTGGAAAAGTTATTAAAAGTCTGTCTCCAAAATACTCTTCAAGGCCATCCTTACATAAGGCAGGATAGTACAAGATGTACAAGATGGAGTTCTTCTATGGGCTGGCAAAGAGAATTTTAGGAAATTCCCTTTAGTGGCTATTAGGAAGAGTAGGATCCACTGCTTTCTTTCTTTCCTTTTTTTCTTTTCTTTCTTTTTTCTTTTTTTCCCAAATTAGGTCCTCCTGAAGATGTAAACGAATCCCCTTTAATGGTCTAACACAGGAAAGAAAACAGCTCTTTCTAGGGCTATCAAGACATTCACATACATCTGCGTTTCATGTGGTTAGCGCGTGGGGAGGATGAGAGATCTATGACTGTCTCCCCTTCTGATGTCGCCTTCATCAGAGCCACAAAAGAACAGTAAGTACAGCAGATCCCGTGATACACTGTCCAGACTCCCTGGCGGTGCAGAGGCTCACAGCTGAGTGAGTGTTAGCTGCTGCAGGCTCAAAGCTGAGTCTGTCCTCAGGGCTTGCCCTTGGCTGGAGGGAGCCACCCAACCCCAAGTTGCACTCCTCCCTGAGAGCAGACTCCATACAGTGACTGAGGCAGGGCTACAAAGGCCTGGACAGCTCTAAAGGGCCAGCCCAGCTCCCTGCAGGAGCATCTGATGCCTCCTGTTGCAACCACATCACAGTTCAACTTCTGCTGCCCAGTCTTGGGTCCCAACCAGCTCACAGGTGTTGATTCCTGGAGCACTCACTCCCCAGAAACAATCTGCATGCAGATCTTCATCTCAGAGTCTGCTTCCTGGAGAACATGACCTAAGACCATGACTACGGAGAAAGTACCTGTGACGGATGTGTCAGCCATTTCAAATGCTGGGTCTCTAACCTGTGCAGCATCTCTACCAAGTGGGTATTATTAATTTCATTCTATTGGTAATAAAACCAAGGCTCAGAGAGGTTGTGTTCCCTGCCTAAAATTACACAGCAAGTGAGGCACAAGTCAATGTTTATAGCCAGACTCTCAACTTTAAATTCCACCTAATTTACTACATTCATGGCCCTATGCTTGGCAACAGTGTTTCCCATCGCAGATTTTTTTTAATGAAGTCTAATTTTCATTAAAATAAAAATAAAAATTATATTTTAAAGATGAATGGAGTACCACTATAAAGGGGTAGCACAAAGGAGTTTCTCTGTGGTGACAGAATAAATAAAATTTGTAATTTAGTTAACAGTATTGTACTAATGTCAGTTTCCCAGTATTAGTATTCATAATGGACTATGGTTAGTTACAACATTATCATTGTGAGAAGCTGAGTGACGGGTATAGAGGAACTTATGGTACAATTTTTGCACCTTCTTTAGAGTACAGAATTATTTCAAAATAATGTTTTAAAAGTTCTAAAGCAAAAAAAGAATGAGACATCAGAAATTTTGATGTCTTGAGAAAAATACTCCTCTAAAGGGACTTTACAAGGTATCTCACAATAATTGCTAAAGAGTAACATTAATCAGTTATCAATAAGAACTTAACAGAAATTTTTTTATGATTCATTGAGGGTTGAGTCAGCCCTCCAGGAAGCCAATCTCCCCACACTCAGCTGGCTTTAACCTTCCACCCTTAGAATCCAAATCCTCTCTGGGCCCCTAAACAAAGGGATTGCCCAACCAGCAGATATTGTCTCCCCAAGGCTGCCATCCACAGGCAGCTGTCCTGGGGCCCCGCCTAGTCCCTCCCAGTGAACTAGTCCGTCAAAATCTATAGTGGCCCTTAGATGTGAAGGATGAAGTACAGGACAGTCACTGGAGGAAGGAAGATGATGATGGGATGGAATCAGGGTTGGGAGGAGGACGCCACAACCCCGAGAAGGAAGGTGTGTGTAAAGAGAGGGGCATCACATTCTGCTCTAATCCCTGTAATGTCTCCTCCATTGCACCAGAAAAGTCTGAGTCATGAGAAGCACTCACGCTCAGGATGGCATTTACGTGGTTTCTAAAATTCTAATTTTTACTTGAAAGCTCAAATTTTATCTTTGGCACAAGTTCTAACAGCTGTTTTCCCTTATGTGACAGGCTCTCTTCACTCATTTTTAAGAAAATGTCTGCCAGACACTCAAGTCTGAACAACCACAGTCTGCCTGTCCATCTTTTGTTCCTTCAAGTAAAAATGGTACTCCACGGAAAAAGGAGATTATTCAGCGTGCAGCTCATACGTACAAGTGCTTTTCCTTGAGACACAATCCTACTTCCGTGTGCTTAAGAAGTGCTTTAGGCATTATTTCCTCTTTGGTCTCTCAGAAATTTAAAAATATATGCATTCAAGGGTCAAAAATTAACATTTTTTTTCTGCGTAATCAAAGGCATTCTTAAATGAAGCTGCTTTTTTTTTTTTTTTTTTTGCCAGTACATGGTGATGAAGAATACAATATCCAGTAGCAAAATTTGGTTCTCTGCCTTGATTTATACTCAGACAGCTACAGTTTCACTCACCTGTTGCTCTTGTACCACCAATGCAAGTGTCAGCAAAGTGAGAAAGGGGAATCACGTCTTAGGAGTACCCCCACTCCTGCCCAGGGGTTTGCAGACCACACATTGAGAGTTGCCATAGCACAATGATGGAAGCGGGGTTGGGGATGGCGTTTTATTAGAAACAAAGTAGGTACACTGGTCCTTTTGGGCTGAGGCACACAAAGAGGGATGGAAGTTTTGTGTAAGAATCAAAGGAGGATGATAGGTTAGGCAGAGGGAACAGTGTGTGCAAAGGCTCAGAGGCATGGCATGTGTGGTGTGCACCGTGAACCTCAGGAACTCAGTGTTCATGCTGCAGTCCGCTCTGTGGCCAACACTGCCCTTACACCTTCAGAATGCATGATCCAAGAATAAAACCCCACATATCAGCATTTAACATATGCCTGGCGTGGTTCTAAGCATTCACTTAATCTTTGAAACAGCTCTACCGGGTTGATGCTATTATTATCCCCTTTTAGAGATGCCGAAACTAAGATGAGCAACAAAGAAGTTAAATAACTCACACCAGATTCCACAGCTTGGAAACGACACAGCCAGAACTGAACGCGAAGGGCCTGACTCCAGAGTCTGGTGCCATATACAGCTCCTCACGAGGAAGAGAGAGAGGCTCCGCTTCCAGTCTGGGAAATCTCAATTGGCTGGCCCAGGTCACATGCCCATCCCTGGGACCAACAGTGAAAGGGGACACATGCCCGGCTCTACTGGGGACTTCTCCAATCAGAAAGGGCAACACAAAGTATACTAGACAGCAATGAGAATGAATGATCTACAGCACGTCTCCGTAACATAATGTTGGACAAAAGCAGACCCCAAAGAGCACATCCTGTGTGATGTATAAGCCAGGATTGTGCTCACCCTTCTGGAGGTGGTTAGTGACTAGAATGAGGCACTGGGGGGTGGGGATGGGGTCGGGTGGGGGCGGGGCGTGTGGCGAGGACGGTGACGTTCCGTTTCCTGATTGGTCTCATCCACTTCGTAACAATTCATTAAGCCACACACTTGCGGACTTCTCAACAAGTATATTTTTCACTTTTATGAACTGTTAAATTTTTTACTGAGTCTTTAGTGAAAACTAGAACTAGGCAGGGCGGGTGGGGGGTGGAGATCCACGAAGAAGTTTTATTTGGTCACGGTGGCAAATGGATTTCTCAGGATGAATAAAGGATTTATGCCCCACATCCTAAAAGATCACTGGAATAATAGTGAAAACCCAAGGAGGAAGGGGCATCATGTTTCAGACCGTTTTGTTCAGGTTTTCACTCATTAGCATTAGAAAGCCAAAGGAAGGGTCGGGAACACAGTAGCACCCTGAGCAGGTGCCAGCTTCTCCCAATTAGGCCGACTGCCAGGCTCCACCCGCCCGCCGCCAGCTTGGGGATGGTGGGCTTGGCCGAGGGGAGAGGGGCGCAGCACCCCGCCTCCCTGTAGCTGTCGCTGTCCCGTGAGCGTTTTCTAGGTTGTAGATGGGTTCTCCACCTTTTCAACCCATGATCCTGTCCTTAACAGATGTAAAAATCTCACACTTTTCTTTAACGTTATTTGAAATTTCAAAATTAATTAAATATTATGACCAGAAAACAAAGAAAGTCACAGGACACAGTGAGGCTTGGTTTTCAAGCTGCCTGTGCAGCCCCCACAAAGCCCCCGAGTGTGTGCTCTGGCCTCCCCAACTCTCCCCTCGCCCCCTGGAGAAGCCTCACTTTATAAGTTACAAGCCTTTTCATTTCCTCCAAGGTTTTTGATGCGAGATTTGGGGATGTGGCCACCAGGTGGACACGGAGCTTGGCATTTATGAGCTCCGTCTGGCTTCCCAGTGGGCTGAGGGACTAAGAAGCAGACATCCCTACTTTGTTTCTAATAAAACACACAACTCCTTACTTACTAAATAAGCATCAGTTCATGGTAATAGCTAACATTTACTAAGTGCTTCCCGTATACCACACAGTGTGAAAGAGCTCCCAGGGCATCCCATCACTCGCGTCTCCCCACACACCCGAGGGACGAGGGGGTTGGAGGGGCGGAAGATGGGGGTGGTCCTCACCATCTCTGCTTTATGGCCAGTGGAACCCAGGCTCACGATGATTATGTGACCTGCCCAAGGTCTGACAACGAGGAAGACAAGGATTTGGAGTGTAAATCCCACGCAGGCTAGCCCCAAAATGCACGCCCCTATGAGCAGGCCATGCCACTATTTGGTAAATTCAGTGTTTGAACCCTTGCTCTATGACAGAAATTCCACATTGTGCACCTCTAATTATTAGAGTAACTGATGCTTACTTGGGCCCAAGTCCTGATCTGTGGGTGAAAAATGACCCCAAGGAACCCCTCCCCAACCAGAACTGACTTTAAGAGAGGGGAAGACTGGCTAGGTGACCCCAGATCTATCCCAGGACCTCCACTGTCTAGAGGTGAACCGTGATGGGGACTCCGATGGTGGCGCCTTTGAGCAGTGAAGCTGGGCTTGGTCATTAAGGACCCCAGTGAGTAAAAACCAAACGGCTGCAACACCATTGGGCCGAGGCCTGGAGGGGAACCATCTACAGTCCCCTCTCCACTGCTACTCCTCCTGAGAAGCTGCTGGTCTCCAGCAGGGGCTCACAGGCACACCATATAGAGCCGCAGGCTTCTGCGAAAACCCCATGTGAAGGCAAAGCTGACCCACTAGCCCGCTGCTTCCTGGATAATGCTTTGGCTGTCAGCACCGTGCACAGGGACCACAGACCCCACTGTCCAGAGCAGTGCCCAGTCCTTCTGCAGACCCACTACGTCTGGCTGGAGCTCTGACTTCAGAGCTGAGACTAGAAGGCTGTCCCAGGAGAGGAAAGAAGATTGTCCCTGGATGGCCCATGTTAGTGAATGGTGGTTCAGAATACCACTAATTTGATTATTAAGAGAAATAGGACCTTCTCTGTGGCCTAAGCTAATGAAGGGGGACAAACAGTTACCCTATATTTACAAGTGGATCACTGGACATTCATTAATGGGCACACGCACACCCAGGGCTAACCCTGGCCTCTCCCAGGCTGCACACTGACTCCAGAACCCTGGGTTAGGATGCGCTCAAGGATCTGATGCCTCTGGACAGTGCTCTTCCTTCCTCCTACTCTTTTCCTCCTCAAACACAGAAGGGAGGCTTCTGGAACAATGGAGGGAGCCACTCCCTGAACCCAAGGCACCACGGGCATTGTCTCAAAGGGTCACTCACAACCAAGCGGAGTCTCCTTTGTGACCTCGCCACCCACAAATCCTGTTCACCCCTCCCTCCTGGGAAGAGGGCCACGCTTCGCACGGTCAAGCTAGAACCAAAAACCAAACACCGTTTAATCACGTGCCAGCTTCTTGTCACATTTAGAATGAGATTTAAAGAAATGAACACCCTAAGAAACAACCAGGTCCCTTTCTCACAGATTTACAGCCGTTTTCAAGTCACTGCCTAAAGCTCACAAGTATGACTTTCTAGCTCCTTGCTACTCAAAGAGTGGTCCCTGGACTAAAAACATAGGCCTCACATGGGCCCTTGTTAGACATGCAGGATCTCAGGCCCTACCCAGACCTACACATTCAGAACCCACATTTTTACAAGATCCCCAAGTGGTCTGTGTACACATTAAATTTTGAGAAGTGCTGCTCACCCAGAGGCCTTTCTTCCTGGTCAGAGCGTTTTGCCAGATGGAGGCCACACACATTGTCAGATGTCAGCGTGTACCACCTGCCCCAGCATGTGGCCAGACTTCCATAGACCATCCTCCATCTCCTGCATGGGGGCCGACATTCCCCGTGCACCGTGGGAGGTGCCACCCACCTTCCCTGCGTCCCTCTTGGTCCTCCCATGCCTCCCCTGCCCATCCCCATTCTACTCATGACGCCTTACCAGCCTTCTGATCATGCCCATCACCTTAATATTCAGATTCACCCCAGCCTCAATGCCTATTAAATGATGTCCAGTCTCCTTGGCCTGAGATTGGTGGGTTGATTTATCATTCCCTCTTCATCTCTGTTTTCCCCTCCAATGCCCTGAACCCCACTGCTCTTCTTTGCAGATTTCTGCTCACACATTTTGCCAGACTTCAACACGCTACACCACACCTCTGCTAATCCAAAGCCACAGTATCCTTCGCACTGGCTAAACACTGGCTAGAATACTTGCTCTGGGCAGCCCTTCTAGCACAACATAATCTCTGAACTGTCCAGTCAGTTCCTTCTCACACCTGTCCCTTTCCACCTTCTATTAGAGTTATTGGCCTGCACGCCTCCTGTCCCCTGCTACGTGTGAAGGATTTAAAGCAGGAGTCATGTCTTATTCATCTTTGCTTCTAACAAAGATGAGGTGATCAGTCAGACTTCAAACAAGGAACACATAATTCGACCCTCCCTTTGTCTTCCTAATCTGTATGAGAACCTCCAGTATTATGACCATATTTAAGATATGGTTGACAAATTGCCTCTTTGGAAAAATATCAAAATTTCTTTAAATGGGGCTATCTTGGAAAATCTAGACTATCTGGTCCCTGAATAGACATTCAGTAAAGGGTTGTTGAATAATGAGTGAATGAGAACAAATTATTTTTTCCTCGGTAGAGTGATGTGTTAGTTAATCCTTAGTTTCCATACTGTATAAGTTAACCACTGAAATTTGAGATGAGACGAACATGTGGTTTAAGACTCCTGGCCCCATGAAAGCAGGAATTAAGAAGTTTCTATCACAGGGATCCATGTGACATTACTCTGAAGTCATGAGGCTGATGTCCCTGCGTGGCTGGTGGAATCTCCTTGCTGCTGTGTGGTCACGCACATTCCCTCAGAAGTGAATGTCCTACCTGAAGACTCCTTTTTCCAGAGTGAATAAAGCTCTGCCAACATCTGAGCTGCCACTGAAAACTAAGGCAATAAGAGTGTTCTTATGGATGAAGAAGGAACACCTACCAGATTCAGCTGTGATGGGGAGCAGGGATGGTGATGATGCAGGGAATGCAATCATGGAGTTCTCTAATTTTGGCCACATTTGCCTTTGCAATTTACAATTAGTAATATTTTACCATGACCTTGAAGGAGAGACTTTTGTGTTGGGGCTCAGTGGCACAGAGTTACCTATATAGGGGAAAGGAAGCTTCTAGATTTGCTTAAAGCAGAAATAGTCGGGCTTCGGGTCTCTCCCCTCAGAACTGGGCTGAGGCTGGTTCCTAACCTTGAGAAATGGCAGAGATGGATAACTGTCCATGTCTTGTAAGTATTTTAGAGCATGGGGCTGCCTGATCAGCGGGGAGACGCCTGTGGAAAACTCAGAAAACCACAATCCATCCACAAGAGCTAGCAGACAAAAATATCAGATTTTCAAAATCATTAAAGTCTTAATAAAATAATCAGGTGGGAAGTACTCTTTTTATTTTTTTAAAAAAGGGACAATTCTTAAGATGCTAACTTCTCTTTTTAAATACTGTTGTAAAGCCTTAGTCTTATCTTAGCATCAGATCTCCGGGGAAGAGCCAATAAACAAAACGCCTTCAATATTTTCTCACTGGAAATTCAGCTAGAAAAACAAAATTCAAGCAGTTTTGGTGTTTGGTCACTGAATAGATTCTGGTTTTGATTACAAACACCAGCAGTTTCAAAGATCTGTTTCTAGATACCAAATATATTTAGAGCTGGGGCTGGGCACCTTTGTAGAGGTTTTAAAACGCATGGAGGAGTGAACCTTGGTGCACATCCTACCTGTACCCAGCTACCAGCAAATAGAGGTTCTGCTTAATTAGCGAGGAATTGTTTCTATTAAAACTTTAACGGAATTCATATCAGCTAAATTAACAGCTGGAGAAACACCCACGACTAAATTACATTCCACTGTTTCCAATTAAGTCAGAAGCCTTGGGTGCAGTAACCACCATTACAAATGAGGAAAGTGCCAAAAATGAACTCCTTCAGTTTTTCTTAAACCATCAACAGCCTAGGCTAATAGAATTGGCTCACTGAATATGTGCAGAAAAACAGAGTTAAGCAAGCCACCTTACAGCATTAATTGATGCACTGAAGCATTTCATGCCAAAGGCCGTGCTAGGTACAGGAAAGACTTGAACTGTGAGGCTCAGACAGGAGACCACCACATTAGAGGAGAGCAACATCTCCTGCTTATGGTTTCCTTCCCCAATGCACTTAGGGAATTACTGGCCTTCTGAAATCAAAGAGAAAAACTATCCTCAGGCTGGCCAAACACATCGAACCCTCTGGCCCCTCTGTCATTGCTGGTAGCTTTGGGTTACTGAGTCAAAATAACTATGAAGTCAATATTTATAAATCAGTTTTCAAAGATTCGTATATCCTCCAATCTCTAGAAGTATGATCTTTAGGGAAAAGTTTGGAATCTTTGTAGTAAGTGTAGCTTGGACATCTATTAGGAGGCTGTCAGCAGACTACACTGCAGAACTGATCTGTGATTTTAGGGGCTCTGAGAAGGCTCTGATGCTCCCAAACCCACTCCCTTCCTCCTGGTATGTGTCCAAAATTGTGCTATTATAGATTCATGACTTTCAAGCTGAGATTCCTATTTAAGATCTCCTGGAGGAGAGACTCTTGGCTATTATTATCTGTGAAGGACTTAAGCAGGTCTGGTACTGTGGAAACTTAAAAAGTGAGTGAGGTTAAGTTGCTGGTTCTGATCTTGGCCATCCAACCTGTCTATCCTTCCTTCAGTAGAGTGATTTTCTTCCCACATTGAGTCCCTTTGAAATGGTTCTTGTATCACATTATTGAAGATCACATCTCTCAATTAACTGGTTTGCACAAAGATGTAAATGATTGGTATAAATTTAGTGTGTGAGTTCTTCAAGAAATGTTTTGCACTTACTAAGATTCAAAGCCTGAATGCTGAAAAGCTCCAGCCAAAGGAGTTTCAGGAAGCAGCCAGTTATGTGCTGGAAATTGTCTGCTCTTCTGGTCTATACACAGATTTTGTACAAGGTGGACTTTGGTAGCTGGTCTCCAAAGATGATCCCCAATGAACACCTGAAATTCTCACTTTTTTGTAGTCCCATAGGACTGGACTCTGCTTTGGAAGAATTTGTGAAGAATTTGTACAAATTCTTCATTAAATGTTTGGTAGACTTCACCAATGAAGCCATCTAAGCCTGAGCTTTCATTTGTGGAATTATTACTATTATTCAATCTCTTGTTATAGGTCTTTAGATTTTCTATTTCTATTTGAATCAGTTTGAAAAATTACTTTCTAGGAATTTATTCATTTCATCTAAGTAACCTAATTATTAGTATATAGTTGTTTGAAGTATTTCTTTATAATCCCTTTTATTTATGTAAGGTGGAAAGTAATAACCCCTCTCTCATTCCTTTTATTTATTTTTTATTTTTTAAATCATTTTTTAGGCAGGGGGAGGTCATCAGATTTATTTATTTGTTTTTATTTTTAGAGGAGGTACTGGGGATTGAACCCAGGACCTCATGCATGCTAAGCATGCATTCTACCACTTGAGCTATACCTCAACCCCCCTAATTCCTGATTTTATTAATTTTGCTTTTCTCTTTTTTTCTTGGTCAGTCTAGCTGAAAGTTTGTCCATTTTGTTGATCTCCTCAAAGAACCAATGTGTCATTTTGCTGATTTTTCTCTATTGTTATCTATATGTCATTAATTCCCACTCTAGTCTTTATCATCTTCTTTCTGCTTGCTTTAGGTTTAGTTTACTTTTCTCCCTCCAGTGTTAAGGTGGAAAGTTAAGTTAATTATTTGAGATTTCTTCTTCTTTTTTTTTTTATAGACCATAAACAACTATAATTTTCCCTCTTGGCCCTACTTTAGCTGCATCCCATAACTTTTATTGTGTTATGTTTTCATCTTCATTTATCTCAAAGTATTTTCTAATTTCCCTATGGTTACTTAGGAGTGTGTTGTTTAATTTCTGTGCACTTGTGAATTTCCCAAGTTTCTTCCTGTTACTAATTTCTGAATTCATTGTATTGTTGTATAATTTTACCCCTTTTAGACTTACTGTTTTATGGCCTAGGATGTGCTCTATTCTGGAGGATATTCCATGTGAACTTGAGAAAAATGTACTCTAATGCTGTTAGGTAGAGTGTTCTATAGACATACGTGAAATCTAATAAGTTTACAGTGTAGTTCAAGTTTTCTGTTTCCACACTGGTCTTATGTCTAATTGTTGGCCCATGCTTTGATTTAATCAATAGAAGGTACAGTGGTTAGTTTTATAAAAACAACTTGACTGGGCCACAGAGGGCCCAGATATTTGGTCAAACATTATTCTAGGTGTGTCTGTGAGGGTAGTTCTGAATGAGACAAACATTCGAATTGCTAGACTGAGTAAAGCAAATTGTCCTCCCTAATGAGCTTCATCCATCAATAGAAAACCTGAATGGAATCAAAAGGATAAACAAAAAGAGGGAATTCCTTCTACCTAAGTTTTTGAGTTGCAGCACTGGTCTTTTGCTGTCTTTGGACTCAAACTGAAATGTTGGCTCTTCTTGGGTCTTGATTCTGCCAACTTTTGGACTGGAACATACATGACTAGCTCTCTTGGGTCTCAGGCCTTTGGACTCAGACTAGAACTACATCATTGGCTCTCCTGGGTTGCCAGCTTGTCAACTACAGATCTTGGGACTTCTCAGCCTCAAAAATCACATATGCCAATTCATTCTAAGAAATCTTTTTCTTTAAATATATATACCCTATTGTTTCTATTCCTCTGGAAAACCCTGACTAATACAGAAGGTATCAGAAGTGACCATCTGAACCGACATTAAGATGGCCTGGCAGTGTTCCCTCTTGGACTTTTAGGAGTCCTGAGATACCATATACCAAACATGACTAGCCTCCTGGAGACACCACAAGGGAAGAAGAGGCCCTGACACCAAACTGAGAGTGAGAAAGGCTCAGATATGATGGTGGGCCAGGTGAACCTCCAGATGACTCTGGCTGTCAACATCTCATTGTCATCCAAACCACATGACATTCCAAGTGGAACTAGCAGAAGCTGCCTAGCTGAGTCCAATCAGCACACAGAATCATGAGAGATAATGAAAGTTATACAGCAATAGATAACCAAGAAAAAAAAAAACACCACAAATGACCATTATTGTTGTTACAGCCACATTTACCAGGCTTTTTGTTCTTTCCTGCTCACATCTCAGATTCTCCATTTAGGATAATTTTCCTTATCTGTTGGTGGCAAGCTACTGTTTTTGTTTACCTAAAAATGCCTTTATTTCACCATCATTCTTAAAAAATATTTTCACTGGGTACAGAATTCTAGGATGGCAGTTGTTTTCTTTCAATACATTATAGTTGTCATTTCACTGTTTTCTGGATTCTGTTGTTTCCATTGAAGTGTCACTCATAATAAGTAATCATTTTTGTCTAGTTTCCAAGACTTTCTATTTGTTTTTCATTTTCTTTAGTTCTGTTGATATGTGTGGTGTGAACTGATTGTTATGACTGCCTTCTCTTGCTTCATTTGTTTATTCATCTTATTATTTATATTATTTATTATTACTATTTATTTATTTATCTTACTTAAGATTTATTTGGCTTCTTGAATCTTCTACTCTCTTTTCAGTATCTGTTAAACCTTCTTGCTTTACCCTGTATCGTTATGAAAACAGTGTGGTACTGGCACAGAAATGAACAACCAGAACAATGGAATAGAGTAGAAAGTCAGAAATAAACTTGCAGCTATATGGACAGCTGAAGTGTGACTGAAGTGATAGAGCAGAACAGTGGGGAAAGGATGAACTTTTCAATAATGGTACTGGGGAAACTGGATATCCTTATTGGAAAAGAAATAAATTTGGAGACCTACATCACATACAAAAACCAATTCCAGGTAGTCCTAAAAGACTTTTAGAAGATGATAAAGGAGAATATCTTCTCACTGTGTCAAATCAGGAAGCATAAAATATCAATTTGTTTCCTTTGAGGTGATGCTAAATTTTTTTTCACTTAGATAGTATCTGCTGTCTAGCAGATCACTTCATCATAAACGTATCTTGATTTTTAAAAAGATTTTAAAACTATTGCTAAACAATTGTGTGTCCCATGTATATGATTTTAAGAAATAAAAACAGAGGAGACATTTGTGATTTTCCTGCCCAGCACCTATTCCCCTTCATCTGGTAACAGATGCCTGAATGCTTTTGGAGACCCTCCCATCTCAGACCCTATATTTCAGTGGAGCTAACTGTACCCTCACTCCCAGGGGTGGGCAATCTGAACATCATTTTCTTCTGACCCACAGTTATAAATTCAGAGGTGGGAATGTGACCCAAGTCAAGTTAATCAAATATGTGTTTTTAAAATTTTAACAAACTCTTATCTAGTGTTTACAACATGCTTAGCACTGTTCTAAACACTCTACAAGTATTAACACATTTCGTATGTGTAATCCTATGGGAAAAGTAGGCCGTCATCAACGACTGAACAGATAAGGGAGCTATGGTACAGAGAGGAGAAGTAATTCACCCACGGTCATATAGCTGGTAAGGGGCAGGGCTGGGATTTGAATGTGGGCATTCAGCGGGGAGAGTCTATGCTCTTAACCACTGTACAACATAGTGGTTTTATTTGAGCACCAGAAAGGGGGCATTCTCTCTTCTACTGGACATGAGCTGCAGGGAGGAAACCTTGGTGTGGACAATGCAGGTAATGGCAGCCATCTTACCACCTTTAACCATCTTACCAGGTGGTTAAAGACTATCTGAGAATGGAGTCAACAGAGGGAAAGGAGGAGGAGAAAGACTAGGTCCTGATGACCTCACTGAGCCGCTGGCTCCAGTGTGCATGAAAGTCTACCCTGGACTTCACAGTTTCACGAACTATATGGATAGACAGTATACCTTTCCTTTCCTTAAGCAATCTTAATGGGGTTTTCTGTAACTTGCGGCCAGAAGCCTTGTTCCTCATACGATCAGTAAAGGACTTGAGTTATTCTGAAGTTATTCTGACTTAGTAAACAGTATTCAGAATTGCCTTGAACTGAGGTTAGAGTGCTGGGCCTTTGAGCCCCTGAGTCGCCCCAGGCCACTCTGGGAGAGATAGAACTCTGGTCCCTTGGCCATGTCAACCCTGGAGAAGGGACTCGGCAATGAGCCATCAGCAGCCAATACCCTCAGCAATCAGGGGGATGAACACCTGCATCAGGAAGGGTGATCTGGATAGTCCGCAGCATCCCCATTACAGGTCTTACCAGTCAGTCCTTAGTCGCTGTTGTCCTTATTTCACAACCTGGATTCAAGTCTAGTCTTTCTGGCTCCAAGGTCCTGTCATCTCCACTGCACATCCCTGTAGCTACCACTGTCAGGATGGTAATCCACCCTGGGAAAGCTAAGACCCTGTCGCTGTGTCCAGTGTCAATGGCAAACACGCTTCCATCACACCCACAGCTAGAGTTCATTGCTAGAAGATATATTCTACCCGGTAAAAAGATGGAGCTACTACTGACAAATATTACTACCTCTCCTATTTCCCAGGCAGTCTGTTAAGAAAGGGTTCATGTTGGGTAGAAATTTATAGACGAAATGAGGAGGGCAAAAAACTTCATGGGACTCTGTCCAGCTATACCAAGCACAAATAAACAGAAAATGTTTTTACACGCTGCCAACTAGCTCAGACAGAATTTAAGGAGGAAAAGTTATTAGTTAAGGTTGAAAGGAAATTGGCAAGACATGTATATGGCCTGGGGCATCTTTGTTCAAAAGCAGAACTGAATGTCCTTCCAGTTAGCATGCTTATGCTACAGAGTGACCATTTCCCCTGCTCCTCCCCAGCCCTACCCTGACATTTTCTCATGCATACTTAGACTTTGGCATCTTGCTTGGTGCCAGGCTGGATGTCTACAGTGTGTCTGCTCAGTCCTTCTTCCTGGGATCTGCTCCTCCCTTAGCTCCAACCAGTGCGGGCTAGACTGCCTGCCTTGCGAGGTGTACACTTGACCTTGCCCTTCTCTAAAATGTTTTGGCCTGAGCCCAGAGAAAGAGAAGCAGCTCCTCTTTAGGAGTGAAGAGTCAGACACAAACAGCCTCTCAGTGAACATGTTTTCTGCTGTGAGAAATGAAGAGGTGAAATGGAGTGTCGGTGGCACACCTTTCCCTGGTTCCCGAGGTCCCTAGACCAACCTCAAATGGGCCACACTGGAGACTGGTTCTGTGAGTCCAACACCGATGCCTTTGTTCATACTAGCCAGAGTTGGATTTCTGTCTTCAGAGTTCGAATACATCATAGACTCATAAAAACAGGCGGACCTTTGAGAGGTTATCTGAAAAGTGCTCTGTCTCCAGGCAGAAGGATTCTTAAAATAACAAAGGTGGCTACCACACCTAAGACTCCCCAAGGAAAGAAACCCCACTTCTTCTCTCATAGCCTTTATTCATTACTTAATTAACCTTAAAATTACGTATTTCTTTATTTGTCTCTTAGCCACCATGCCTTTCAAGCTTCCTCTCTAGAATGAAACCCTGATTCTCTATCACCTGAGGTCACCAAATAGACTCAGGAAGTACCATTGAAACCTGACAGGCCCTTGTTTGCATGGATCATGGAGGGTGACTCTGTCCTTCGGTTTCTGTCCACAGAACTCTCAGGGTCTTCCCTTAGAAGATGTTCTTATTCAGCACCTATCCTGACCAAGATAGAACCTCATGAGAGACAGGCAATAAAATCATTTAACTAGCTGACGATAGAAAACAGATAGGCACTGTTTATACAATCAACCTTCTTTTACTTAACTACAGCGATTCCATTATCCTGTGGCTTTCTTCCCAACCCATTTAAACATTCTGCATAAGACCTAGTTCCATCCTTTCTTTGTTTCCATGTTGGGTTTTTTTGTTTTGTTTTGGTTTTTCACCTTTTTGGCATCTCTTTGGATACTTTAATCTTCCTCAAATGTAGAGCCCAAACCCCAAAATGATGTGTGGATGAGGCCTTGAGCAATGGCAAGCCAGGTGGAGAGTTATTTTTCAACTCCTGTCTGCCAGGCCATTAATACATCCAAGTATCAAGTTTGCATTTAAAATAACATGGTGACCTTTCCCTCTACTCTCCTAGGACTTCCTGAGTGAAAACATGTGCCCAGGGACCCCTGACCATCTCTCAGGAATGAGTCCCACCTTGTTCATAAGATGGACATCATAGTCACTAGTTCATCTCCAACACAGCACTTGTGTCTCCCGTGCTTTGACAAGGGATTGGTCCAGGACATTCCTCTGGAGATGCACCTAAGGCCCAGGACTTCCCTGGGGCTTTGAACTTTTGAGATGTTCTGGGAGCCTCATCCTCTGGGGGACTAGCCACAGTTGGAATAGATCTGTGTAAGCAGCTGTGATCCCAGAAACATTAGTCCATAATTTCCATTTTGTTGAGCATTTTTGATACATCTTTGAGTATCCTTTCCATGCCAAGACCAGGCCTTTCCCTGCTTCAGGGGAGGAAGGTTTGAGGCACATGAAAGGATGCAGGTGTCCACAATCCTCCCATCAGCTGTACCCCAACTGGTATCCTCCACCCAAGAGGGTGAGGAGGCTCACAGCTGTCGTGAAGCTAAAGACAGGTCAGCCGGGAAGGTTGGGAGTAGCCTCTGGCTTAGGCAGCAACCTGATAATTATAGGACCTAATCTTGGTAAATGTAGTCAGCAGAGGATCAGGGGTGGTTTTAGTTTGTTTGGTCCAACAAGCTACTAGCAGGTTAAAAATGCCTAAGGCATGTGTGTATTTGACAGCTGATCACAAACCCGCAACAGCAAACCCCTTTAGGGACATAAAAGAAAAGAATGATATGACCAGTGACATTCTCAAATTCCCAAACACTCCTAGTCCAGAAAGGCCGAGAGAAATGCAATCTATTTTAGGGGCTTTGTCAATGACTTTTTAAAAAAGTAATGCGTTTGATTTCCCACTTAGATTATTTATCTAAAGAGCCCCTGGGTAGATGCAGATGTGAAGCCATGGGTAACACAACAAGCCGGAAGACCGGAAGACTGTGTGGGATGCCGGGCCCTGGAAATTGGGAATTCCCTCTCCTTCCTCACTCTGACCTTGCTACTGCTGCTGCCAAGGTCCAGGAACCTTCATCATTTATTATGTGAGTTTTCTGTAGTTGGAAACACTTGGGAGGAAAATTTTCCACCCTTAGAACATCATTAACTCTGAGTCTCTAATATGTATACTCTTCCATGCCCTTCCTCTATGCACTGAAAGGTTTATTGTCGAGAATGTTCATTTTGGGTGCAGTGGAACTAAGGAGACACAGGGACGGGCCCCCCTCCCCAGAAGTTCTGGTCCCTCAGGTGGGGAAGATGCTGAAATTCAGACCGAAAGGAGTTTCTTAGGTTCTGCTGTGAGTGACCTGCTCTGCCCCCTTGGAGGGCGGGATGGACCTGAGAGGGGCTGCTTTTTCAGAGTTTGAGCAAGTGTCCCCTGTGCTTCCTTAATTAGGAGCTCAGCTCAGGCTCTGAAAGGTTTCTACCCTTCTCTCCTTCATGCTGAGAATAAGTCATACAAGCAAGTTAAGAGGGAGTTTTTTAAATGGTAATTTCTTATTTCTCATGACAAAAGCAAGACATATTTACTTCAGGAGAATACAGATAAAAAGCAAAGGCACCCAAAATTCCCTCATCTTAGAGAAATCACTATTCATGCCTCCTAAGGCATGCATCCTCCCACCCTTCACCTGTGCAAGTATCACGATGAAAGTAGTAACTCACCGATGGTGCAGGTGCTGGGCTGCATGGTTTACTTCCATCATTCCACGAGTCTACCAGTCACTCCACCGCACCCTAGCAAGGCGCGTGGGCAAAGTGTGGAAGCCAGACCACCCAGGTGCTGAAACTCGCTCTGCCACCCACAAACTGTGTGATCTCCAGCAAGGTGGTTAGAGCTCTGGGCTTCCAGCTCCTTACCTGTCAAATGTGGGAAATAATACAGTGCTGGCATTGTGTGGGTTGTCCAGAGGATTAAATGAGTTAATACATGTAAAATGTTTACTGCTTGCTACCTGTGAGTGCCCAGCTGGGTAGTCATCAATTATCCCCTTTTTAGAGATATAGAAACATGTTCAGAGAAGTCAGGGACTTGGTCAAAGTCCCACAGGTATTAGGTGACAAAGCCAAGTGTGAAACTTCAATCTCTTCTGATTCTGGGTCCTTTATGATGTATTTGTGTGCATGCGAGAGAGAGAGACAGAAAGACAGCGAGACTTCCCCAGTGAACTCTCTGCTGTGAACATCTTGAGTTTACACTATAACAAATACTCCAATGCCTGGATGTGCCCTGGACCTCGTCTTGGTCGGAGGGTAGAGTCATGGGGAGCTGGCAAAGTCCTGGCTTCATACAAAGCCAGGCTGCTCAAGCTGTAACCGCACAGGAGGCCCCTAGGCTCTTGTTAACACGCAGATTCTGAGTCAGACGGCTGGGTGGGGTCTGCAACTCTGCATGTCTAACAAGTTTCCCAGCAAGGCCGGTGGCTGCTCTTCTGGGAACCACTGCAGTGAGGTTTTCAAAAATTCTGGCCAGCAAGTCTGCTTTATCCTGCACCTTCCTGCTGCTGCCTCTTTAGTTTTACACAAGCTGCCTCCAGTCTCCCCTCACATCCTGAGTCTGAAATTCTGGGTCCATCTACAACCATCCTCACAGCATCAGAGCTCTCGAGGCTGGTTACTTGGCTGGGCCCACCTGGCTGTGCTGAATCCCAGAGTCCCCAGCAACAGTCTCAACCTGGGGGACTCTGCACAGACACTGCTGTCTGGAACACTCGTGTTGATGGATTCCAACAAAAACAAATTCTGACCACGGCACCAGGCACTGGGGGTGGCAGGGAGCACAGGGGCTGTGGGGGCCACTTGGTGAAGGGTCAGCTACCACCTACCAACAGGCCCTGGGGGCGCTGAGCCCATCCATTTGAGAACCTCTGAAGTCCTGATGTCACCTCTCGTGTCCACAGCAATGCAGGTTACGGTTCCCCAAGTTTCCATCCAGCTCACCCCTCAGACAGGCCATCCCTTCAGGACACAAAAAGGAACTGACATCTGACACCTTCTGTGGAAATTCCAGGTCATGGTCAGAGAGGATGAGAGACACTGAGAAGAATCATCCCAAACACCAGACACTAGAAGAAAAGTCTGCCTTAAAATGGTCTTTCACTGTGACTCTTCCATGACGTGACCAGCCTTTCACTCAGTTGCTTTTCCCAGCAGATACCAGGCAGGTTTTGACAAAACCAGAGGTATGGGGAGCAACACCCTGGGAATGAGGACTTTCCTTTCTTCCTCAGACACACTCCGTCCGGCAGCATCTGTGGTGCGGGGTGAGGCTGCTGCTACTTTCACTAGTTTAGAACTAGCTCTCTCTCTACTGGGGATTTTCCACGGTGACATAAATCTCCAGGCCTCATACTAACAAAGTATGCTCACTGCTACCTCAATTAGAATAAGTGAACTCTCCGGAAATTCCCATAGCCTTGGCCAAGACCTTAATGGGGTGGGTTTTTTAAAGTTCCAGATTCCCTTCTTTCAATGCCAGCCAAGGGCAGGTTTCCCTGGCACAACACTACATCCCTCTCAAAATATAATGCCCCTGGATTGGAGCCCCTGTGAGCCTGCCTATGTAGGCCCCGAACTAGCAGGAGAAGATTCAAGGTACAGAAACAAGCAGAGCAGAAAGGTCATTTGTTAAGAGATGCCTGCCAGGGTTGGGGAAACTTCCTGTTATCACATACCCGAGAGGAGTCAGGTCTGGTCCCTCAGCCCTTGTGATCAGGACACTGACTCAGAACCAGAAATCTGACCGCTAGGCAGTGCCTGTCAGAGCAGGAAGCTTACAGCTGGGGCTCAAACTTGGACTCTGTGTCAGCTCTGGCGCTCTGAGCTGTGTGACCTCGCTGAGCCATTGTTTCTTTAAAATGGGGATAATGCCCCTGCCCTACCTATTCTCGTGGGAGTATTACGAGAGGCAGGTAACATCTTTAAAAGTGATTTGAAAAGTCTAAAATGTTATTCTATGCATTAAAAGCTGGGCTTTGCCGTATACCAGGGGGAAAAAAATCTGGGCTTATTGTGAAGATTAAATTAAATGAAAACACACACACGCAGGTGTTTAATAACTGGCTTTCTAAAAGGCATATTCCGGTGATTTTTTTAATCACTTGCCAATGTCTGCGGTGTAAATTAATCCTTCCACGGCTGATTTCAAAGTCCCAGCACATCCCTGAATGTCAGGTTGAGAAGAAGTATGCATAATTGACTCTCATGAGCTGGGATGAGCACAGGCAAGCACCCCACTGTTTACTTCTTTCATCCCCTCTTACAGGAAGCCCTTCGCGCAGGGCCTGAAGAACAGGGGCGCGGATCTCCTCTCCTCCTGCTCACTATCCATTCACTAGGTGAGGAAATGGCAGCCCCACCCCACCTGTTGAATCAGAATCGCTGGACGGCGAGTGCGCTAAAGCTCCAAGGTGATTCTGACACACAGCCCCATTTGGGAACTGTGGCACCTGAGCAGCAGCTCCTCGGGGGCAGGGACCACGTCCTCCTCGTGTCTGTATCCCCACTTCTAGAACAGGGCCTGACCCACGGGATGCTTCCCTGAATGACTCATTATCAGCAGCTCACCTGATCCAGAAAGGGGTCAGACCTGCACAGATGTGAGATGAGAGGGCCCCTGCCTGCGGCCATTTGCACCGCTGGGTCCCTCACTCCCCTTTGTGTCGTCCCTGCTGACCTGTGTTTCTTTAAGCTCCGCCCACGAGCCCCAAAACCACCACCCACCCTGGTTCTGCTGATTGCTGTCTGGGTCCTGTGGGGCCTGAACCCACTCACACCACTTGTCTGAGTTATCCCTTCCAGACTCTCGGGTCCCAGGGCCCCCTCCTTCTCCCGGTACCATCTAACCCGACAGGGAGTGGCGGCTGTGAGCGCATGCGTGTGTCCCCGCTGCTTCCGCCCCTGCCTTCCTCGTCCCGCAGCCCTGTCCCTAGGACAGCGTCCACCCAGAACAGGACCTCAGTAAATAGTCTCTGAATAAAGAGAAGCAAGTCACGGGGACGGAACTACAGGAAGGGAGGAGAGGAAGGCACTCCAGGTGAATTAAGTACTGCAGGAAAGACCTGAAGTAATTGGTGCTTCCTTGGCCTGAGTACAATAGCAAAGGAAAACTGATTTTTAAGCCAAAAATGTTCACATATCCATCCATCACTGAAGATGCGTCCCACCCATTTTTATGTTCTCTCTCAATCCTGCATGCCAACATAAACTACTAACTCTTTTGGCTTTCTGAAGGTAACCTGGAGAAAAATGAGATGGTGGAGTTCTCCAAGAATGGAACAAAAATGTCCAAATCACCTGTTTAAGGTACAAATACAACGGCTAAATTTTCTAAACCCCAATAGAATAGGTAACATTTGCACTGACCGAGAGAAGGAAACAGGGTCCCTGTAGAAAAATCCAGGCTTGAAAGCTACAATAAATGGTCCTGATGGCTGGATTCCTGAGCCAAAAATTAAATGTTCTTCTTCCACACTCAGAACAAGTGTGACTTCCCTGATTTAAAGAAAACGAGAGAATTAGCATTTTTTGAGCACCTAACAGAGCCTTTATGCAGACATTGTGCTCAGCATGTAAGTACTAATCTGCATACAGCCCTGTGAAGCCTTCTTTTTGCCTCATTCTGGAGATGAGGGAAACACACACAGAGACTTAGGAAATATGCCCAAGGACACACAGTAAATGAACAGTAGAGTCAAAACTACCAGCAGGTCTCCCCGGCTGCAGCACGGACACGGATTCCAAATCCAGCTCCCGCTGTCCCTTTATCCTAGGTCCTCCAAAATGAATTCCAGGGGAGTCATCACGGCCGCGAAAGGAGGCAAGCCCCGCTCCTTCTCCTTCCTCCCTCCCTTCGTGGAAGCAAAGCACGAAGAGAGAGAAAAGGAGGAGCAGTATTTAAGGCAGGGAAGAGGGGACCAGGGACCAGACAGAAATTCTTAAGCTCACAGCTATTAGGTCTTTAGGTCTCTGGGCTCAAGACACCCAGAGGAATGATGTTACCTCTTTAAAAAAAAGAAAAGAAAAGAAAAAAAGATTAGAGGCAAGAAATGTTTAAGTTAAAATGGAAGGTACCTTTACTGGCAACTCATCCTGCAGAACTTGGAGTCTCTCAGTTGCCGTTAATCAGTCCCTCACCTGATACCTATTATGAGCCTCACCTGACCTCCTCCTTCCTCCCCTCCCACCCCCCACCAAGGTCTTGGACGGAAGGGAGTGTTCATCTTAGAACCCTTAGGACCTAGCAGAGTTGTGGCAGAGAATGAGGGTAAAAAAAAAATGTGTTGAGTTGAACTTCTTTTCCCCACCTTTATTCCCAGAGTAACCTTTTTAAGGACAGGAACAGTTTATTATCGAGTTTTGTACCCTAAGCACCTAGGATAGTGCCTGACACACAGGAAACGTTTATTAAACATCCATTAAGCAGGACTGACTCCAGCAAAGGTTGGTGAAAAGGTGAGTCTCCAAGGTCTGAAATATGTAAAGACAGTCTCTGTGACTTTGAGCAGAAAGTCCCATGAGGACAAGGGTCAGATCAAACTCGTTATCAAACATGGCCTGAAACACAGCTTTGGCTTCGCTCCTAACAGCAGGATTTGTGCATTTTTAGGAGCTGCATATCCATTCAGAGCACCAGGAACTGAAACCACCCTAAAATCACCTGTGACTAAGCCAGGGGCGTGAATATAGACTGTGTAGCCTGATAAACTCACAGCCTGACCAAGAAAAGACTCAACATGCCGCATCCCTTCTGAGACTAGCCCCAGAGGGACAGAGACCCTGTGGACATGTGACTGGGCTCCTTCCAAACTTGCCCTAATCACCACAGTACAGAAAGCTAGAGCCAGAGGCCGGGGCACCATTTCTTCACTCAGCACTTCTTATAAACTGGTCATCTAACGTCCACGGGGGCCCTTCCTGAAGGGACGGTGCACACCCTGTCTCCCAAACTTCTTTGGCCATAGAGCACTTCTCGAGTAGAACTTTGTCACCACCCTCCACGTCGGTGCATTCATTACATTCAGTTCCACTCACACCAGGTAGCCACTTCCTCACTGTGTCCAAGGTGGTGTTCTGGGTGCCAGAAGGGCCACACAGAAAACGGTGAGCCACTTCTGCCCTTGCAGAGCTGTTGGTCTCATGTGGGATGTGAGAGAAGGCAGAATCAGAGAAGAGGCAGGAATCAATCCAGGAGGAGGGTCAGCACATTACAGATTCCCTAAGCAAGGTGGAAAGGAGTTGGGGAGCCGGAGCACCTGGCTTAGGGGTAGACGTGGGGTCCTGGAGACGTCATGGAAGAGGTAGGCTTTGCACGGGCAGACATGAAATGGTGGGGGGAGCTGTGAAGGGCAGCCCGGGAGAAGACAGACGTGGGGAGGGACAGGCCACAGGACGGCGGGGAGGGCAGGGAGCGGTGTGATGGGAGAAAGCCTGGGAAGGTGATTTGGGGTCACATTATGAATGCCACAGGAAGAGTTTGTATTTCATGGAGAACTCTGGAAGGTTGTTAAGCAGAGGGGGATGACATAACTAGGGCCTCATTTTAGACCAGAGAGGTTTCTTCTTCTTTTTTTAATTGAAGTCTAGTTGATTAACAATGTGTGTTAGTTTCTGGTGAACAGAATAGTGATTCAATTACACACACACACACACACACACACACACACACATATACATATATATTTTCATATTTTTCATTATAAGCTATTACAAGGTATTGAATATAGTTCTCTGTGTGACACAGTAGGACCTTGTTTGTTTTATATATAGTAGTGTGTATGTGCAAATCCTGAACTAATTTATCCTTCCCCCTGCCTTTCCCTTTTGATAACCATAAATTTGTTTTCTATGTCTGTGAGCCTAGTTCTGGTTTGTAAACAAGATTTGTGTATCTTTTTAGATTCCACATATAAGTGGTCTCTGTCTGATTACCTCCCTTAGTATGATAATCTCTAGGTCTATCCATGTTGCTGCAAATGGCATTCTTTTTCATGGCTGGGTAATATTTCATTGTGCGCGTGCGTGCGCGTGCGTGCGCGCGCGCACACACACACACACAACTCACAGAGGCTTCCTAATGCTTGTCCTTAGACCATCTGTTAGTTCACAAATAACTCTCTAAGGAGATGATGATTCCAACACAATATGATATACAGTGAAAACGTACTGAGTTTAATTTGTACATTACTCTACCATCTTAGAAACAACAGTGGAAAAGTTTTCCAAAGAAGATCTATTTTGTAATTATTAGTGAATCTTAAGGGTTTATGTTATGGAATGAAAGGTGACAGCTGAAATCTACTGCATTAGTTTGTCTACTGCTATTTAACAGATGGCTGGATAAACTTAGCAACTTAAAGCACACATTTATTATCTCACAATTTTTTGAGACAGGAGTCAAGGGACAGCTAAGCCAGGTCCTGTCTTTCAGGGTCTCTCACCAAACTGAAATCAAAGCATTGGCCAGGGCTGGGATCTCATCTGAGGCTCAGCTGAGTGTCTGTGGGCAGAATTCAGCTTCCTAAGGGTTATTGGGCTGAAGGGCTGCCTCAGATTCTTGCTTCCATCAGGGCTTGGCTGACTGTCTGTTCAAGGCCACCCTCAGTTCCTGACCACCTGGCCCTCTCCAGCACGGTGGCCTGTTTTATCAAAGCCAGCAAGGGAGAGAGTCTGCCTGTAAGACAGAAGTCACTACCTATGTAACCTGATCTAGGAAGTGACATCCCTTCAATATTGCCAATATTTTATTGGTTAGAAACAAATTAACCAAGGGAAGAGAATCACACAGGGCCATAAATACCAGGAGGCAGAGATCACTGGGGCCATCTCAGAAGCTGGCTCACTAACTTCCTAGCACAGAGTAAATTCATAATGTTTCAGTAATTATATTCCAAGTGAAACTATAGAACCTGGGATCAGTGCAGGAGGCAGTCTGTTTTGGTGGAACACTGCAGGCAAGAATAAATAACCCAGTGTTAATCACTGCTCCCTTTGCAAATCGGGACCCTATTGTAAGAGCAGTCTTGGAGCAGGAAAAGTGGTCCCTCTTACCTCCGTGGACCCCTCTCGCCTGTCTGCCGTGACTATTTACAGGACCAAGCTCAGCCAGGACTTTCATTCAAGTCCTCAGACTCGCACAGGCGCTGGGAAAGGAAAGACTCTCTTTTGTTCTGTGCAGATGAAATAAGATACTCTTCATTCTGTCTGATCTGGTTCATACCCCTTCCTAGGACTGCCTCTTTCACATAAAGAATGTACCAGCTACATTCCTGAAGATGAGAAACCAAATGCTGTCAGGGCTGATTTGTGATTCTTGTGATTCTCAGAGGAAGAAAGCAAAGACGGAGGGTTTTATCTAAATGCATGTAACAGTTAGAGAAAGACACTAGGATTGGCCGGGTTGGGAGGCAGCTAATAAAATACGGTGTCTTTGATCTGTAGGTCACCAGTTTGTTTAGGGTTGCCCTGAGAAATTCCCCTGAAATATGTGTTTTTGGAATTCTTCCAGGAAAGCTAAAACCTTAGGGTTATCTTTTTCTTTTTTTCTTGTAGTGCGCTGGGTTTTGATTTATCATTCCCTGTGAAGTTACGGGTGAGATTTCACCTTTACTTGTTCACAAACCATCCAGGCACACAAAAGTGCTCTCCCTGAAAGTGGTGGTGTGGGCAGCCTCAGGATTCCTATTACAACTTAAAGGGAAATCACCACCCCAGCCAGAGCTGTCGAGTGGAGGGGCCCAAGGCCTTGCTATTTCAACTTGGCCATCAGGCATCAACAGGGACTTTTTCCATCACACTACGGAGCCCAGAGGAAGTGCCACAGGATATTAAACATGTCAACACCATGCTTTTCAAGAAGAAATGTGAGAAGCTGGCTTTGGTCACCAAGATGGCCACACTCTCTCAGCGAGTCAAAGCTGGCCGGATTCCCTTAGGTTGGTACCCCATTATTTATCCAGACAGAAACATGGAAAGCACAGGATGTAAACTATGTTAAACAAAAGAAATAGAGAATTTAAAGTATACTATCAACTTATCCACATTTTGGTCTTAGGGTAAAACCACTTCAGCGTTGTAAAAAGCCATATTTTGTTTAAGGTGTTTGATAGGAGTGGGTGACTGGATGGAGACCAACCTCATAAAGTTAATGAGGTCAAGTTTGGGTTTGTGATGTCAAATTTCACCTCAAAAAGAGGTATGCTTTCTCAAAAGTCAATTTTATGATTTTCAAGGAAAAGGAGTCAGAACTCCTCCAAAAGAAGGAAAGGCCAAAAAGGTAGAAAAAGTGCAAAGATCTGGAGGGGAATACACACTCAGATCTACATTAAGCGCAACTGGACTATTTCTAATATTTTAAAGCTTTTTACTACAAACTATGACACACATTCAGAAAAATGAACAAAGCCAAAATGTATAACTCATTGATTTGGCAAAAAAACCATGTTAACCAGGACCCAGGTGAATTAATGATATTGCCAACTGCGAGAAGCCCTTCATACATGCTCCCAGCCATCACCCCTGTGCACCCACAAGAGTAACCACTGTCTGGAGTTTTGCGGGAATCACTTCCTTGCATTCCTTTACAGTTCTAACACCTATGCATGCATCACTAAGGATCATAATTTCAGCTTCTTTTTGAGCTTGATATTATATACATGGAAACATGCAGCATGCATTTTTTTCTTCATGTCTGGCTTCCTTCGCTCACCATAATGTTTGAGAGGTTCACTCATATTGCTGTGGTGCAGCTATAGTAAATTCATTTTCACTGATGCATACTATTCCATTGCATAACTATCCCACCAATTATGTATCCGTTTTACTGTTGGTAGATATTTGGGTTGATTCCATTTGAAGACTATAATGGATAATGCTGCTAGAAACATTCCTGAATGAGTGTATGTGTGAATGCGTTTGTGCTGTGCATACATGTTCACCTAGGAGTAAAATTATTTGGTCACAGGGTATGCATATCTTCAGTCAGTAGATATTGCTCAACTGTTTTCCAGAGTGTTTGTATCAATTTATACTCTTATCAGCAATGTTTAAGAGTTGTTGTTTCTCCATATCATCACCAACACTTGGTATGCACGGTCATTTCAATATTAGTCATTCTGTTGCATATGTGGTCATCTCATTGTGACTGTAATTTGTATTTGATTACTGAGTCTCTGATGACTGAATCAGAGAATGTTTCTGCAGTTTTATTGCCCATTTGGTTATCCTCTTTTGTGAGATGCCCAGTTTTTTTAGTTGAGTTGGTTGTTTTCCTCATTGACTTATAGTTTTTATTCATTTATTTTTAATATTCTGAATATGCATCCTTTTTCAGTTATATTACAAATATCTACTTCCTTTTAGCTTCGATTCCTCTTGTCATGTCTTTTGATGAACAGAAGCTCCCAATTTTAATGTAGTTCAGTATTTTTTAAAGTGTGCTTTTTGTTTCTCATTTAAAAAAAATCTTTACCTCCCTCAGTGTCATGAAAATATTCTCTTATATTATCTTTTAGAATCATTATTATTTCATATTTAGGTCTAATCACTTATAGCTGATTTTTGATGTATGGTGTGAAGTCAGGGATCAAGATTCATTTTTCTATACAGATATCTAAATACTTGGTACCATTTATTAAAAAGATTATTTTTCTCCACTGTTTTGCAGTGCCACCTTTGTCATAAATCATGTGTCTGTATATGTGTATTTCTGGACTCTATATTCTATTTCATTGTTCTTTTTGTCCTTGCATCAATATTATACTGTCTTAATTATTGTTGTTTTATAATAAGTCAATATCTGGTAGCATGTCTTCAACTTTGTTTTTCAAGATTGTTTAGCATTCTCAACACTTGAATTTCTATATATAGTTTAAAATTACAATTTTAATTTCTACAAAAAAATCTAATGGAATCTTGATTAAGACCACTTTGGACTCTAGATCTGTTTGGGGAGAAACAACACCTTCAGTATACTGAGTTTTCCAATTGATGAACATAGTATTTCCTACCATTTATTTAGTTAGGACTTTTAAAATTTCTCTGAAAATGTTTTAGTTTTCTATTGAGGTATTTGCCATCTTTAAAAAGATTAATTCCTAAGTATTTGAAATTTATGCTATTATAAATGGTATCATTTTCCTTTTTAAAATCCCTGAAGGGTGTGTATATGTATAAATTGAGATGTTGATTTTAAAATCTATATGGAAATTCTAATTTTGAGAATAATTTTCATCAGTTCTGAAGAGTTTTCAGCTGTAAGCTCTTCAAATGCCTCTTTCTTATTCTCTTTTAATATCCTTCTGAAATTCTGATTTGAAACATCCTTCTGGAAATCTGTCCTCCATGTGTTCTAGATTTGCTTTTACTTTTCTCCTTTTTGATATGAGTGGGCTGCATTATCTCCAGAGCTATCCTTTTCTTCACTCATTCTCTCTTCAGCTCTGTCTAATCTGCTGTTTAACCCAGTGGTTCTCAAAAGAGGGTGATATTATCCTTCAGGAGACACTTGGCAATGTGTGGAAACATTTTTGGTTGTCACAACTGGGAGAGGCATGCTACTGGCATCTAGAGGACAGAGGCCAAAGACGCCGGTCAGCATCCTACAATGCAGACAGCCCCCTACAACAAAGAATTATTCAGCCTAAATGTCAAAAGTGTCAGGTTGAGAAACTGGTTTAACCTATCTACTATTATTAATTTCAATTATTGTATTTTTCATTTCCCAAAATTTAATTACAGTTCTTCAAATCTTTCTAAAACTTTGTCTTTTTTTCTAAGTTCAAAGTTGATTTCCTCTTTTATTTCCTTAAACATTAAAAAATGTACTTTTCCTATATTCTGTAATTTCAACATCTGTGGTTTTTGTCAATCTTATTCTGCTGTTGTTTCAACTGATTCTTATCCATGGTGCTGTATCTATTGGTGCATCTCTGATTTTTTTTTCTTCCAGTTTTACTGAAATGTAATTGACATACAGCACTGTATAAATTTAAGATGTAGAGCATAATGATTTGACTTACATATATCATGAAATGCTTATCACAGTAAGTTTAGTGAGCATCCATCATCTCATATAGACACAAAATTTTAAAAATAGAAAAAATTTTTCCTTGTGATGAGAACTCTCAGGATTTACTATCTTAACAACTTTCATATGTAACACACAGCAGTGTTAATTATATTTATCATGTTGTACATTACATCCCTAGTACTTATTTACCTTATAGTTGAAGTTTGTACCTTTTGACTACCTCATCCCCTTCTCTCTCCCCCACTACCTGCCACTGGTAACCACAATTCTGCTCTCTTTTTCTATGAGTTTGTTTGTTTTTGAAGTATAATTGATCACAACACTATGTTAGTTCCTGTTACACAACGTAGTGATTCAATATTTCTATACATTTCAAAATGATCACCATGGTAAGTCTAGTTACAGTATGTCACCAAAGATATTACATCATTATTGACTATATTCCCCACACTGTGTATTTCATACACGATTCATTTATTTTGCAGCTCTAAGTTTGAACGTCTTAATCTCCCCCATCTATCTTTCCTCTCCCCACACTCCTCCCTTCTGGGAACCACCTGTTTGTTCCCTGTATCTATAACTCAGTTTCTGTTTTTTTATGCTTATTTGTTTTGTTTTCAGATTCCACACACAAGTGAAATCATACAGTATTTGTCTTTCACTTACTTCACTTAGCATATACCTTCTAGGTCCATCCATGTTGTTGCAAGGCAAGATTCTTTCTTTTTTTTTAGTGGCTCAGTCATATTCCTTTGTATGTATGTATGTATGTATGTATGTATGTATGTATGTATGTATGTGTGTGCATATCTATATATCTATATCTATATATATCTCACACCAGTCAGAATGACTATCATTAAAGAACACAAATAACAAATGTTGGCAAGGATGTGGAGAAAAGGGAATCCTTGTACACTGCTGGTGGGAATGTAAATTGGTGCAGCTACTGTGGAAAACGGTATGGAAGTTTTTCAAAAAACTAAAAATAGAACTACCATCTGACCCATCAGTTCCACTCCTGGGTATATATCCAGAAAAAAAAAACACTAATTAAAAAAGATACATACACCCCCAATGTTCATTGAAGCATTGTTTATAATTGCCAAGGTATGGAAGCAACCTAAGTGTCCACCAACAGATGAATGGATAAAGAAAATGTGGTACCTATATATACAATGGAATGTGACTCAGCCATAAAAAAGGATAAAGTTTTGCCATTTGCAGCAACATGAATGGACTTGGAGGGCATTATGCTAAGTGAAATAAGTCAGACAGAGAAAGACAAAAACTGTATGATATCCACTTATATGTGGAATCTAAGAAATACAACAAACTAATGAATAAAACAAAAAAGAAGCAGACTCACAGATATAGTGAACAAACTAGTGGTTACCAGTAGGGAGAGGGAAGTGGAGAGAGGCAATATATGGATGGGGAAAAAAGGGTTATTATGGGATTATGTAAAATCATGTCTGTTAAACTTTTGAAAATTATAAACCACTATAGAATTTAAACAATCTTTCATTCAATAAAAAAATTTGATATTAAGTATTAAAACTCCCTTCCATATCAGTATAAAGGAATATTTATCAAGATCAAAACATAAAACAAATTTTATTAAACAGTTTCTTAGCTTGATTTATAACTTTTAAATAATTTAGACACATGGTACGTGGGCCTCCATTTGTACTCTGGCTTGAAGCCCCACCAGGTTAAAGGTAGGCCTACTTTCATGTGTTTAATTTTAAAGCTTAGTAAATTAAATTCTTTTAAAAAGTCTCTCTCTCTTTTTCTCTCATATGTGTATGTGTATATTTATATAAGAAAGAGCCTAAAAGAATATGCAGAAAAATGTTAACGTGGTTATCTCCTACATGGGTGGGATCTGGGGTGATTTACTGTTTTTCTTCTAGCTTATTTGTATTTGTTAATTTTTTGACAATGAACATGGAATGGAACACTTATGTAATTTATTAAAGGGGGAAGGTGAACATTAATCAGGACATACCTATGCCCCCCAAAATAAATAACCTTGTATCCTACTGGGTATGGTCAGGGGAGGCAACTGAGCATGTGAAGCACACTCTAGTTCTGCTACTGATACATACTTTCTGTGAAAAAGAACTGTTGGGGGCACGAGAAGGTTTTCTGGGCAGACAGCTGTAAAAATACCAAGACACTTTTATCAGCCCTGGAACCAGACATCTTACAGGTCAAACTGATTTCAGTAAGTAGAGTGATGAAGGGCACATAGAAGACCGGAAAAATTTCTGCAGCATTGTTTCTCAAGCCCCAGGGTCATGACCCCTATAGGGATTACAGAAACCGGAGCCAAGTTGCTGGATGCCCCCTTCCAGGGACTCCACTAGTCCCTGGGACTCGAAAGACCATCCACAATGCCCCTTTCTCTTGATCATAACAAGAACTAATTGTGCTCAGTTGCTCACAAAATACTTTGCACACATCATCTGATATGACTCCTACAGCAATTCTGTCTGGCCTATAGGATGGCTATTTGCTAAGGAAACTGAAGCCCTAAGAGATTCAGGTGCTCAGGTGTGCTCACAGCTAGGAAGTGATGCAGCTGGGACTTAATTCCAGGTCTTCTAACCCTGAGTTAATCCTAGGCAGTCAATTCCCCATTTGTTCTGCCTACTCTTGCCCAGCACCAACCCAAGAAATCCTCACGATAGGAACTTGGTTTTGTTTCTCCTTCACTTCATAAAAATCCATCACATTCTTTCTTTCCTTCTGCTATCCACACTTGCAGCCCAGAAATGTGGGAAAGTTGCAGCAGAATAAAAATGCTGAGAATCATGACACTTGGGCATCGAGGTCCAGCAGTACTAGATGTCATTAAGCTCCCAACTGAGGAACAGAAGTGGTTTTATCAATGCTTATTATCAAAGGGTTTCTAAGACACTCTTACTCATATTTCTGTTAAACTTTTTTTTACTTTCAAAGCACTTCTATGTGCATCTTCCCGATCTTGTTATATAGCATCTTTTTCGTATGGATCACTGACGGGCCACAGAGAGGTTAAGGACTTCCTCAAGTCATGGAGCCTTCAAGAAGCACTTCTCTGTCTGTGAGCAGCAGTGTGTATTAATGTCTGTTTGCCTACTGAGACTGATGTTTATTTGAGCCCTCAGTCTGGAAAAAGTTAGCAATGCAAAGGGTTAGCTCCTTAACAACATTAATGTGATTTACCTCCCCGCACCCCTTCCTGGCAATAATACCACAAAAAAGATTCCAAAATGGCTGACACTTACTGTTCAGAAGACCACTTTCCTACTATCCATCTTCTGCCTCACAGTCCTTGGCAGGAGTCCCTTTCGTAGATCACAATGTTGGCACAGGGCCAAGAGATGGTGTGGTTGACTCATAGGTCACTGTGGTTTATAAGAAGTCAGCATAATAAAAAGGGAGGCAGATCTGACATCACTGGCAAGGGAAGAATTTGAGTGTTGTACCAAGTGAGCTAATTACAGCCAGCTCTGACAGCACGGGAGGAGAGAAGGCCTTGCTGAACAAGGCCAAGCCCAGGGAAGGAGAGGTCCACAGAGAAGCCCAACTACTCTACTAAGAGTTTGCAAATCTCCTCAGAATTGACATTAACTTGTTATTTATCCCCAAGTCAAAGGGAAAAAACAAAATCTGTTCAAGTGAACTCCTTATTAACCACATTCTTAACCAGTGTGAAGGAGTAGGTACTTTATAATAAAGTCATGAGAACACATACACAAACACACACACAACTGGTTTCTAAATTGGCTTCGTTGAGAGCTGCATATCCTTAGGAAAAAGTACCTCTTTGTCCACTAAGCGACTGCAATTTAAAAAAATAAGAAAAGAAAAAAGTGTCAAGATAAGTTCAGCTTTTATAGTCCATGTGGTGAAAACCTAACGCAGCTACAATTATTATTAGACCTTGGTCTGTGAAAGACTCTGTAAGAGTTAAAAGCAAGCCAGCGCTACCTTCAGCCCATAAGGGATTACTCTTTTATTAGCATAGTCTTGGGATTAGTGGAAATGTCTATCTAATGAATGCAGCTACTGTATTTGAGCACATGCCTGAATAAGCTTGTTGATTGAAACCTATCTATTTATAAGCACTTCTGCACGTTGTGAAAAATTCATCTCTATCACCACAGCATGGCGCCCACCATTTGAATAAAGGCTCTTTGCCATTTCACTATAGAGCCTGTTGAATGAACAGGGAGAAAGGAAGTGTGCTGCATCCACCTAACAGGTTTTACTCCTCACTCTTGGCCAGTAAAGTCGTTACCTTATCTAAACAGTGATTTAGGTTAATGTGGATGTTATACAAACAGAAATGGGGAGAAAAATACTTTTCATCAGACTCACCCAGGGTTTTAACCTAGCAGACTTACCATAATTTGGAGAAATTGTCACAAATAGCCCAAACTGGCCAGACCTCTGCTTACGTCACAGTCTGGAAAGCAGGTGGATTTACAACACATACTCGGTATCACTTCTTTACGTTTCTGCTTGTGAAAGCACACTAGGAGGTGTCCAACAGAAGCAAGCACAGCATGAAGAGAAAAAATAGCCTTGATGCGTAATTGAATACATCAATGCTTTCAATGTTAGGGGTCCTCACTACTGTACAGAGGCTCCATTGGAGGTAAGGCCAAGCTCTCCACCCCTACGTGGGAACCTCAAAGTCCATTCTGGGATTCTGCCGTTCTGAACCTCACCACTCCACCCACCACTCCTCAACATACACCCCAAGGCTCTGTTTCCCAGACTCAGTGCCAGCTCTCTAAGCTTCCTGAGTTTGGGGTTTGGGTGTAAAGAATAGATTTCTTATTCCCCTGGGGTTTATTTTAACTCCTCTGCAGTTAAGGTCCCTGTTTACTATACTGCTTCTTTGGAAAAAGGTAAAGACTTCATAAAAATTTTAAGGCAAAATTATCCTAAATCATCTTAACAGACCACAGACGATTGTTAACTGAGACCTCACAGAACTTCTCTCCTTGAAAAACTTTATAAACAATGACAGGCAAACTTCCCAGGTGTCCCACTGTTAGGAAGAGAAGATTGAAATCAGCTCATCATTGGAAGCTTTTTCTAGTCCCCACATAGCAAGGAGAAGGAATGCAGGCTTTAGCAGTCTTGAATTCTCACTGTTTCTCTTTCTGGAGCTTGCGAACGTTAGCTTCCTGGTGACACCACAACCCTATCTGGTGCTTGGTGAGAGCCCAGCAGCTTGCAGCAATTAGTAGTAGTATTCACGCTCTGGGAATTCAATAAAGATTAGAGGATACCATCTTTTATATTTTTCTAGTTGACAAAGCAAAAAAGTAATTCTGAAAACAAATGTTTTAATACTAAAAAACCACAGTTGAAATTTATAAAAGATAAGGCGTTTGGAAAGAGCAAATATTTAAATCATAATATAGCAATACGAAGCACCAAAGACTCTACGGGAAATGAAACGTAGCTGTTTAACAGATACTGTTACTGCCTCTGCAGCTGGGTGAAAGTGCTTTGAGAGATACTAAGAATTTGATGGGAGGTACTATTATCACAACACTCATTCTACAGATGAAAGAATCAAGCACCAGAGTGTGAAGTACTAAGTGTTAGGAGGTGGTAGAGACGAGGTTTTGACAAAACCCAAGCTTCTCCTACTTTACTGTAGTACCTCCCCACACACTTCCTTCAGTTATGTTAAACATTCACCAAAGTAAGATTACACAATGTAACTAATAGGTCTAGACCTTTAAAAGACTGCCTCTAATAGCTCTTTTGTGAGATCATTTCAAGAAAACAGAGGTGTAGGGCAGCTTCCTGGAGACTTTGGTCCAGTATAGCATTTGAGAACAGGACTGGAAGGGAATAATCCTTTTGTGACTTGGTTTGTGACAACTCACACTCACCAGTGCCATTCTACCTTGAGCCCAAAGGAAAACAAACTGAGAATTCGAAATTTCTAAAACTTGGAAAATTTTCTTCAATATTCTACTCGATTCCTGAAATCTTTTCTCTTTTCAGTATTTGTTTGTTATCTACTGGGGTTCACAACTAGGTACTGATAAAAGAGTTAATCTTCAAACTTCGTTCCCTCCCTCCCTCCCTCCCTCCATCCAACCATCCATCCCATCCATCCATCCATCTACCCACCTATTCCCCAATGGCTTCCATAAAAGATATCAGTGGACATTTAATGTTAACTCATGCTATGATATAATTTTATTGGTCTTTCTCATAGTTACTGTCTCTGTAAGAGAAACTGCTAAGACATACATCAACTGTTTTTTAAAGGCTAGTATGACACTAGAAAAGAGAAGCAGGTGGTTGAGGAAAAGAGGCACTGGCAGGCATTCATAACCAAAATTCACTGATGAAAAATTTTTAAAACTTTTTTAAATGTTCAGAATACTTACATTTGTGGATTATGTATTTTTAAATTCCCAAAGGCAGTAGAAACTCACAAAGCAGCAAGGAATAGGAATTATTCACATTTTATAAATAAGAACATGGAAAACAGCAAGGGTCAAATGACTTATACATGGGACCCAACATTCAGCAACCCAAGCCAGACCAAATTCCTTACTATGACTTTTGTAGTAAGATTATTAAGCTCAGCTGCTGCCTTCAATATTTGTTTCCAGACATTACTAAGAAAACATTTTACTTTGGCATTTTTGTAATATGGCACCATTTATAGCTGTCTTCACTCAGAGTAACCTTATTAAACAACCACCTTTAAGGGCTGGCAGTATATATAATGTGGAGGGTCAGCCTGGTTCCTAGTGGCTAATGGCTCAGTCAAAATTTGAGTTGTATCAGTTTTTTCATGCATTTTCTTATTTAGAAGTTAGACCATACCCACGGTTCTAATTCAGCTAAGCCTATATCTTTCTAACGCAAATACAAAATCTCAAGAAGTGTAAAGGTTTCCATCACTGAATGTGCTCTTTTATCACTTTTTGGATAATACATCAGCCAACCAAAGAATTCCACACACTTGTAGTGTACGATTTTTTTTTTTCCTGTTTAGACTTTTTCCAAAGAATGATCTAATTCATTTTAGGCTGAGAGAGAATAAATCCCATGCTAAAAAGTATAACTTGTTTTGCTCTTTGTGCTAAAATATTGCAAAAATAATAAAAATAGTGAATTCAATGGTAATTAGCCTAAAGAAAGAGGGAAGGAACGTTTTATTTAACATATTTCAGAAAGTTCAAACATTTGGAAAAATCACAATAGCAAGAACGTTAGCCATAAAAGAGGAATTTATTTAAAAAAAAAAATCAGTATGTTGTGTTTCAGATACACAGGTATAAGAGAAATTTCAGAAGGTGAAGCACCTTTTCCAGAAACCGTCCCCAGGATGGTCAATACTGATTGCGAAACTGGTTGCTTAGGTCTTGAAGCTCTGTTACTAAGGCATCCATAGCTGCTGTTTCATCAGCTAACTCCTGGGAAACTTTTCCACTTGCAATATCTGTAAAAAGTTGCTGCGACATAAAGAATAAAGCAGAACTATCAAAACAAAGAAAATCTCTTTAAAATAATATACAGAATATAGAATTAAAATTCCCTTTTCATAATAATACCACAACATTATAGCAGCAACTGGTGTTTGTTCTGTTCACCATCCTGGAAATGTATAAGCTGCAACAATCAAACATGCCTGAACTTGTGAATTCAAATGAGCTCTGTTCTTCAGAATGGTTGCCCTGAATACTGATTATTCGTTTCAATGTCATAAGATGGTTTTTAGATAAACAGACGTTATTCATCCAAACAAACCAAATCTATCTGTTGTATATATAAGCGAAACAAATATCCTGATTCATATAAATCATATCCTTTATGCTAATTATTTGAAAATTAATTATGGCTTAGGACTGAGGTCACAAAGATTATCAATTTTCAGTAAAAGCAAAAAAGCTCAGCAAAATAAAATAAAAGCACCCTCCAAAAAGGGAACCCTCCTACACTGTTGGTGGGAATGTAATTTAGTGTAGCCATTATTGAAAACAGTATGGAGATTCCTCAAAAAAACTAAAAATAGACTTACCATACGATCCAGCATTCCCACTCCTGGGCATATATCCAGAGGGAACTTTAATTTGAAAAGATACATGCACCCCAAGTTCATAGCAGCATTATTTACAACAGCCAAGACATGGAAGCAACCTAAATGTCCACCGACAGATGACTGGATAAAGAAGTTGTGGAATATTTATACAATGGAATACTATTCAGCCATAAAAAAGACTAAAATAATGCCATCTGCAGCAACATGGATGGACCTGGAGATCATCATTCTAAGCAAAGTAAGCCAGAGAGAGAAAGAAAAATATCATATGCTATCACTTATATGTGGAATCTAAAAAAAAGACAAATGAACTTATTTACAAAATAGAAACAGACTCACAGACATAGAAAACAAACTTCTGGTTACCGGTGGGTGGGAAGGGGAGGGAAGGAATAAATTTGAGATTTGCAGACGCTAACTATATACTATATATAAAACTAGAAACTATATGACTAGATACTATGTACAAAACAGATAAACAACTAGTTTAAGCTACATAGGACAGGGAACTATATTCAATATCTTGTAGTAACCTATAATGAAAAAGAACATGAAAATGAATATATATATGTATATGTATAACTGAACTACTATGCTGTAAACCAGAAACTGACACAATATTGTAAACTGACTATACTTCAATAACATTTTTTTTTTTTAATTTAAAAAAAAAAAGCTCCCTCCTTCTGTAAAAGGAATTGCTGTGGGGGGCATATTGCAAAACACTTCAATAATGTTACCATGGCTGAAACATTCTGGAATGCCACTCTAAGAACTGCCTGCCAAGCCAGCATAGGCGCCCAAGAAAATCAGCTTCAGGATGGCGTGTGTGTGTGTGTGTGTGTGTGTGTGTGTGTGTGTGTTAATCAAAACTGTAATTTACTCAGCTTACCATATCTTTTTCATCAGACCTGACTAGATGATTTGTTCACCAAAATCAAATTTACCATTGAAATATGGCTATATACTACCACAGATGATACTGACAGATCTTCTAAAGAGGGAACCTGGAAGATGTTTTGAAGATGGCATCATGACTGGGCTAAGGTTAGAGTTTCTCATAGTGATTCATGGAGCAAAAAACAGTCACCTGAGTGCCGAACTTCAAAAACATCTTGTAAAGCATTGCCACATGGCTGTGTAGCCACACGGCTGTGTAGCCACACCTTGCACAGCGTTTCACACAAATTGACATACCAACTGCTGCGATGTGATCAGTAGAGAAAACACCTTTGAGGAAAGTAACCTGGACTCACACAGCATGTTTTATTTTTAGTAAGAATTATGGGGCTGGGGGGCAGGGAGAGTACAGCTCGGTGGTAGAGTGCATACTTAGCATGCATGAGGTCCTGGGTTCAACTCTCAGCACCTCCGTTAAAATAAATAATAAATAAGTAAATAAAAACCTAATTACCACCCCTGACACACACACACAGAAGAGAATTACAGTGATTGCAAATCATCATAAATCTGTATCACTTGCTATAAGGTAAGGACGAAGCAGAGAGAAACTGAGGCTTAGAAAGATGGAATAACTTGCTGAGGCTCACATAGGGTGTGAGTGGTAAATCTGTTCCATCTGCAATCCCCGATGCACTGCCCTCATGCCTCCCCTGCAGCAAATCTGTACAATGACAGGGTGCTGAGGGCCAAGCAGTCACTCTGTCCTGGCCAAGCATGGACGGCACGACTTTAGGTGAGTCTCTAGGTTCTACGTAGGAGTTTGTTTCCACGAAGTCCTGGGCCAGGCAAGAAAAAATGAGCAATTCATGCAAACCAAGCCTGCTATTTAACAGTTATCTTCATTCATTTTCACTTTTAAAGTGTTGTGAAAAAGTGTTCTTTTGGAATGCAGTTCTGTTTAGCAAACCCAATTTGTTCAAAAAGTAGAACAGGTATATGATTTACTTACAAAATCAGAGATTCCGAAATATTATATGCAAAAAGGTGCTTTCAAAAGAGGTGTTGGGAAGCAATTTTTCCCATTTTTGGATAATCCAGTTGAGATATAATGAGAACAAAATGTACACACAGATGATGTTCTGAGGCCTCATTTTCAATGTTGGGGACTCTCCCACAATATGAAAGGATGGACAGTATAGGTAAGACTATTTAAGTCATACAAGTATAGGGTCACGTAAAATTAATACATTACAAGAAAAAGCTTTGTCCAGAGATAGGGAAACTTGCGGAGTACATCCTGAAGAAATAAACCATTATGGGTAGGTTAGTGATCTCACCAAAACTAGGAAACTAAGCTCCCAACTCGGGAAGGAGAATCACTGAAAAAGTCTACTACACTGACTTTCTTTGAGAGAGCTCTTGCAGCTTTCTGAGAGACACATAATTCTGAAGTTGTACTGCCCAGATGGGAGGAAATACAGTTCCCCTAGGTAAATTGAAGAAATCTGGTTCCAGCATGCAGATTAATAAGGACAGAAAAATGAGTTAATAATCTAAAGAGGTAAAATGATGCTCTGATCTGAAAACATCAGGCATTAACAAAAAATGCACACTCTGGGAAGGCTTTCACACATGTCCGGAAGCCAGCTTCACACGTCACACACTTGCTCTCAGAAGTGACTTAAAATTAGTTTGCAACCCAAGTGAAGGCAAGTAAAGATTAGAAAATAAAGTATAAACTGTGCTAGAAGTTATAGTCTTCTAAATTCTGCTTGCAGAGGTATACTTGAAACCCGGCTGCGTGGTAGAGTCAGCTGGGAAGTTTACCACAGATTTCTCAGGATCTGTCCCAGACCTGATCTGTCACAGGTAGAGACCTAGAGTCCAGTCTTCAAAAAAGCTTACTTGGTGATTGTCGGTTGTCCCAACCCTAGCACTGGTTCACAGGCTGGTATTTGTAAACTCACAGAATATGTTTTAGATGTTAAGCTAGAGTCACCCATTTTTGTCGAATCTATATACCACCTCCTTAATATCTGTCTCTAAATCAATTTTTTTATTTAAATAAAAGTCTTTTTTAAAGGAAATACTAGAACACTACTCTAAATGGAAAATAAGCAATAACGTTCATGAAATTGTAGGTTTGATGTACTAGTTCTACTTTTTCTGATATGCACTGAAATAAATATATATTAAAATCATATGGTTATGGGGGAAAGGGGTTGAGGAGGGATAAATTGGGAATTTGGGGTTTGTGGATACTAATTACTATATATAAAATAAACAACAAGGTGCTACTGTATAGCACAGGGAACTGTATTTAATACCTTGTAATAGTCTATAGTGAAAAAGAATGTGAAGAGGAAGACATATGTGTGTGTATGTAACTGAATCTGCTGTACACCAGAAATTAACACAACATTGTAAATTGACTATATTTCAATTAAAAAAAAATCAAACGTTTACCCAAGTGCTGCCAGTGGTATCTAAGGCACACTTTGGGAAAAGTGATAATATTGTTTTAATTTAACTTACAGAGAGCATTAAGAGTTGGATTATAAATATTAATTTCAAAGACTCCTAAGTCACTCACGTGTAGGGTGGTTTAGCCACTGGGTCAATGATACCCTCACCAGGACAATGAATCACCTGGGGGCGGATATCTAAAATACAACATGAGCCTAAAATCACCCCTCACGTAAAAGAAGAATTAAGAGCAGCTGATTGATACCAAAGACCTTTTACTCCTATGACAATTTTAATTAATTCCCATTTCACTCTCACCTTTGCTTTAGATAACAAGCCCCGTAAACTAAGTCGAACTGAAGAAAGCACTTGTACAGCCTCTTGGGGATTGGATTTGTTTTTACTGCATTTTATAGCCACTGAAAGACAAATATGGGGAAAACATCTGTTAAAAATGGATAATGATAATTTACAGGGACAAAAATGAACTAATTAGGCTTTCATGGTAACAGACTTCAGAAATATTTCTACAGGGAAAATTTTCATTTGGTATATGGGACATAATTTATGTGCAAGAAGGATCATTTATTGCTAAAAGGAGAATTTTGAGTAAAATGGTGATTTTTGGTGAGTGACAGCTTGTTGGGAAGAGACTCTGAAGACACACATGCACGTGCACGCACACACACACAAAGCTAATGAAATTAGGCGAAGAGACACTAGGGCTAATTGAACACAAGAGAGCAAAAACAGATGCGGCACGTCTTAATGTGGCTTCCCTCAGACTGAGTCTCTAATGAGGACTCTCGATTGCCAATGACACCAGCCAAGGAAGTGACACGCCAGATATTTACAGCTCAATTCTTACTGCATTTTCACACTCAGGGTTTACGTCACCATTCTGGAAGAAGTGATATCTACAACCTAGGTGCCTGCCTTTAGGGAACATGACCACCATCAGGCTCTAGGGTCACGAGCCACATTTGGCATCCATTAGGAAGGAGTGGGGGAGACGTCAGTCACTCGTTCCCAGCAACTCTGCCTCCAGCATTCTGGGGAGCTCATTTTCCTAAAACTTGGAATTATGAAGAGGTATAACCCTCCCTAGCAGAAGGCCCAGACTGCTAATGCTTTTTAAGAACAAGCGAAGAACTTTGTAAAAACATAATGCCTCATATTTCTCCCCTGATTTGTTCGTTTTTGTTGTTCTAAATTACGCTCACTACAAGCAGACCAATAACCAGATCCTATTTTTAAACTACACCAAACAGCGCAACAACTGAAGTCTACTTAGTACCCTGTATCTTAGAACGGGGATCGAAAACACACTTCTTTTTGAATGCAAACTCTTATCTGTTGGTGGAGGTTGCTTGTGCCTGGCAAAATACTTTTGTCAGTCCTTAACATCATCCACGGCTGGTGAGAACTCTGTTTGACATTCTTATTCCAAAGTAATAATTAGACCTTGAAAGGACGCATGGTGATCAACAATGTTACACTCATTTTCAGAGGGCATGGGTAACCTGGAGATAGTGAGGATTACGATGTCTGTGTCCCTTAACAGAGGAAGGTAGTGACTAGCACAGCTGTGGTGCTGGGGCTACTTAATCCCTAGTAACACATCAGAAACAGCCGTGAGTCTGCTTTCACTCCTTCATCGTCAGAGAAAAACAACAACAACAAAAAAAAAAAACAAAAAAATAGAGCAAACAGACAAACACACGCTCTATGAGTCCTTTCCTCAATCCCATTTCCAAAAGGCATTAGAGAGAGACAGAGAGAACCTGCTGTTTCAAATCATCAGGAAATCCAAGACAGACATGCTTCCTCCAGGCAGACTGTAGTTAAAATGCACAACTGTTATTTTAAAAGTTTCCGGATGGCAAAGAAAGAAAGAACTTTTGCCCACTCTTTCCCAGAAAACAGAAGAGCAGAGACTGTAAATGCATACCCTCCAGACAGAACGATGGGTACACAATGACAACACTGTTAGAGAAGGCTCTCCAACACTACGTGGAGACTGCAGTGTCTTACCAAGCTTTCTGAAGCACATGGTTACTCTTAAAAATAGCAACCCAAAAGGGAATCAATCATGCGAGATTTTTTTTTTTAATGTTATATTTCCTTTTCCAGAATTGGGGGAGGCAGAGAAAAGTGATGGGGAGAAAGACAAAAAAGAGAACAGAAATAACAGAGAAACTCAGCTCTTTCTTCGACACAGCACTGGAATACAAAAGCAACACAGAAAAGGTTAAGATTCATCTTCCTCAATCTAAAATATCACTAGAAAGGAAAGGAAAGCATCCACTCAAATATGCTTAAAATGTTGTAGGAGCAGGAACACATAATTCATTAAAGTCGAAGGGAAACTTAAAAGAACGGACGCTTGTTTTTCTCCAAGTATTGCCCAGATGAGGAGGAAAACAGTACCCAAAATAGTTTAAAACCAACTTTAAGATGCAAAATGAAGATTTGTCCTAGAGTACTTCTTTAGCCTGCATATTTATATTTGACAGGCTTAACTGTCACTTAGTGATTACGGAAAATACCTTGGCTTTGACTGTTACAGAGCCTGCTGTTCACAGAAATGTTTAGGGTTGGCAAGTTGAAGTAGATCAGATAAATTCTTCAAAGTAAACTGCACCCTGCTATGACTGTGTACATAATATACCTTAGCACGGGTTTCCCCGAACAGAGCACTGTATCCACAAAGACCAAAGGCATCCAGACTGAACTCTGCCTGAGCCCACCTACCAGGGGGTCAGCACAATCCCAGCCATCCTAGACCATCCCTCCTGGTCTATCAGCCATTATCTCAACCTTTTCTACACGAAATTTCAGCTCTACAGAGTTTAACCTCTACCTTGGCTGTTGAGGGGTAGGCAGCCCAGGAAACTGGATATCTATATGCTTTTGTCAATGATATCAAAGCCCATTTCTAAATTGTCTGAATATTCTGTGACTTCTTTTGAGGCAAAGTTAAACTTGATTCTTGTTCTTCATTTTTCTCTTTTTAGTTTTGAGTTCCTTATCATACAGCTCAGATCCTCTACCCCAGAAAGAACAGAGTGGGGGTAAGAAGGTTAAGATACTAACATTTAAACCACCTGAAAGATACTGTTAAGTGTTTACTATGTTTTTACTTATTGTCCGTAACAACCATGGGTAGAAATTATCCCCATCTTCCCGATAAGGAAACTAAGGCTCAGAGAAGTTAAGTGATGGTGACCCCCAGTCACCTAGTTGGTATGTGGCAGAGCTGGTCCTGGAGCTTGGGTCTCCCTGATTTCAATGTTCTACCCTTTTTATTGTCCCTCGCTGGCTCGCTATTTGGTGTAACTATTAGTTGCAGAACTTAGAGGCGGACTTTAGGATAGGTTCACAGTCCTTGTGATTCAGTTCTTGACACTGTGGCTTCATTACTTTCTTTGCATTGCGTTCTCAGGGCATCACACACCCACATTCAAACATAAATATAAAAATGCATTACTACCTTTCACTAGTGTACTTTTCATTAATGCTGATAATTAAAAGCTGCCTTTATCTGGAATATATTTACCCAGCAGGCATACAACTTTGTATGTAAGGTCATCCCTCCCCTCAAATATTGCCCACTAAATTTCCCAAAGATATGGAATAGATTGTATTTTTAAAAATTTCCCTTGTACATGCCATAGCTCTTATGTATATTGCTATGTACCCCAGAAATCTATGTATTTTTATGGATAAATATTTTCATTTAAAAAAGAAGAACATGAGTCAGGAAAAGTTAAGACTGTCTTACTACTACATCATTAGTGCAAACAGACTGTGTGAAGTGAAGGTCAGATACAGCTGTAAAGGTATTTCATATCTCTAAAGCTTCTAACATCTGTCACTTGTTCAAACAGCATTTAAGCCTCTATCCTATTTCTTCTTATTGCTCCAAAGTGTCTATTACACATTAGTTGGTCTATAAATGTTTGCTGAATTAAATACAACAATTTCAATAGGATGAAATAATCAGAAGTTATTTGGAATAGAACTTTGCTTCTGACTAATACTTTTTCTTATCAGTAAAAATCCATTAAAATATGCTAGGGATATCAAACATCACATCAAATACCATGTGCAAGTCCTAAGGCTCTCTGAACCACTTCCTTAAATGACGTGATATCTTTCTCCCAACCACTGGACTGTGTGTCACACTTGTACGCCTTAGAGAGATACTGGAACGCCTGAGGAAAGAAAAAGAACAACATTCAGAATCATGAGAAGAATTCACATTTCAGACTCTGTTTCCTGGGAGTCATATGGAACCAATTCCAACTTGAAAAGCCAGCCTCTGTGATACGCAGCACAGTCCCTAATACTCCCCTCAAAGGGGCACAGCCAACAGCAGTGAGCAAGTAAAAGAAATCAAGTGGATGGATCTGGACAGAGACACTTCCCCCCAGTAGAAAAACAGAAACGCTTAGTTTGGAAATCTGTAAGAATTGTACATATTTCCTGAGCACTTGTAGCCATCAGTCTAAAGACCAGTTTAGAGAACCAGGTGAGAACTTGGTGAAAACTCTGAAATTACTGGGAGGTATGTAAACTCACAGACGTTTAAGACACTCTCTTTCACAACCCCGTACTTGTAGATTCCTGGGGGACAAGTCACGGGTCAGAGAACTCAGAGTACCCTTAATTCCTCATATGCAAGAGACTACGTAATTCAATAAGCAATGGAAGGACAGAAAGTAGGAGCGTGCGCACGCATGCACGTGAGTATGTGTCCTGTTGCGCTGACAGGGCATTGGTGGAAGCCAGCTGGGTGGACTGAGGGCGGAGAGAACGGCTAAGAATCCCCCAGATTAGCTGTACTGTGGCTAATTCCAAACTCACACAAGAAGTACATTTGATTTGTTGTGGGTGTTTCAGAAAGAACACAAACAGTGAGCATTCCAACCTTGGAAAGTCTGGAGGCGCCTTTAAGCTCTAAGATAAGAGGCATTAACTTGAAGGTAACGGGTCTTCCACCACACTTGTGAGAAAGGGGCAGGGCAACCTTTGTAAAATATTTTATGTTTAGATTTTAAAAGCTCTTCTCCTATATTCTTATCTAGCTCCCTTTTCTTTTTCCCCTTCAGAGTCCCCATGTCGGATTTAAACACTCCTTTGTCCTTGTACCCTGCCTACCTTAGTCTTCAGCAAGGAGCCTGCAGAAAGGGGCGCAGAGAGAATAACAAGAACCAGCTGTTCGCTGCAGCTCTGGATGGAGAGCGGGTTAAAGAGACCCTTTTGTGAAAAACAGAGAACAGCTATATAGGAAAAATTCACAGAAAGAAAAAAAGATGAATGCTTACAAGTCTTAGCCTGTCCACAATTCAGAGAGCTTATGTTAAACACTCTGAATCACAACTGAAAACTTGAGCATATTAATCTCACCTTTCAGATTATTACAGTCTTCCACCAACCATCAAGAGAGCAGATCCACTACACGTAGGTTCAAACACAAGGCAGGAGCCCCGGAGGGCTGAGGAGGGACTTACCTTTTCATTTTCATCAGGCTTGTCACTCTGCCCATTTCCATACACTTGGGCGTACAGCCTCCAGATCTCTCCATCATTTGTCACTCTTGAAGTTACTCTGCCAAGTAACTCCTGCAGCTTTCCTTTGAGGCTGGTTGCGACATCTCCACTATGGTCAGTCATCCCATCCTTCACTGCCCTGACCAGAATTTTAAGGACCTTAAAAAATGCACAGAAGAAACTAGTAAGCTAGAAACAACCAAACAATAACAAAAAAACAAAGGGCTGCCCTCACCATCATCAAAGATGATGATTGAAAACCTTGTCAGGCGTGTAAGAATATCGCCCTCCCACTTTCTAAAAACAAAACAGTCGGGCCATCCTGAACCAGGCTGGAACCGCATGCTGCCCACCTCTCCTGGTGCCCCTTTTCCGACTCCTTGGAAGGCTCTTCTTCCGCAGGGCCCTACGCTCCATGCTCCTCTCCTCTCACTCTAAGTGCTCTCTCTGACCGATCTGATCCACACCTGCAGCTGCAAAGACACTATCACCAAGTCTACCCAGTACTGTCAGCGCAGCTCCAGCCCTACTCCTCTCCGGAGCCCCAGGGTCGTGCACCTCAGTACCTTCCCGGCATGTCCTATCAATATCTCACACTCCATCTGTCCAAGAGAGAAACTTGGATCCCAGATCCCTCTTCCTCCTGTAGTCTCAGGGCCAGTGACTTGAGTGTCAACCCAGATTCTCCACTCCCTGGGTTCAGCTATGTGTAACTGACTTGATTCAACATTCCCAGTGAGTCCTGAACCCAGCTCTCTTTTAGGTCGGGCTGTTATTTTCCACCAGGACAGCAGGGATAACACTCTAATTCTGCTTAAAGAGATCTTGGCCCTTCCTGTTGAGTGACAAACTGCTAACGCATGTGTCGTAGGCATGCAGGATTCCCAGAAAGTACCACCTGTCCTTCCAACTACCCCAGCCGCTCACCATTTGGCAACTTCTTGGCCATCTTGCTTTCATTAGTCTTTACACATTCTACCCCAGATGCTTTGAATGCTGATAGATGAATTACGTTGAGCCTCACTTCGAGTTACAGTGTTATGACAAGGTACATCTGTCATATCTATATTAGGCTGTGTATCTCAAGGCTTCCTGGAAGCACAGAAAGTGCATCATCAATCATCCACTCTTGGGATGGGAGGACAGCAAAGACACCAGGATCCACCTAAGAACTAGCTCGAAGACAGTGTGCTAAGACCTTGCTACTCGGTAGGGCCCCTGGACCGACAATACTGTAAATGCAGAATCCTGGATGGAGGTGTTGATCCAACTCAGACTGAGATTCTGCATTCCCAACAAGCTCCCAGGTGATGCTGATGTTGATGGTCCACGGACCTCATTTTGAGTGGCAAGGTTCCAAGAGACAGGGTGCCACACCTTTATTCTTATTCTGAACTTCAGGGAAGGGACCACATTTCATCACCTTCTGTCACCAGTATCTAACATCGTGCCTGGAACACAGACTGATGCAATAAATACCCGTGCCTGAAACAAAGACTGAATGAACACACCTCTTTCAGAAAGTGTTGCTGAGAGAAATGCAACCAGTGTGACACCTTGCTCTGTCTCCCCATAGAGTATCCTGATCCAGGCCTGAGATGCAGCCAAGGAACTGAGGCTCCTCTGGCCCGTGAACATTTTTGAGAATGTGAACTCAGACCCATGGTCCTAATTACACACAGGGATAAAAATGAGTAGGAGAACATTCAATTGTGCTTTTTTCTTTTTTGATGGACAAGGTAAATTATCCCTGCCTGTAAATTCATACTACAATCCAACATGTATAGTTTTAAATCTGAAAGTCACAATGCAGGAGAAACGGTATGAATGTGCACTACCTGTTTTAAGTAATCATTCTATAAACATTTCAAGGATTAAAATGCTTTGAAAGAGTGGTCTATTGAAAGAGTTACTAACATGTACAGATGAAGCATACTAAATTGGTAAAATTCTTTGCTTTTTCTGGGATCTCACGGTTGGCCCAACATCCTAACCCCTCACTTTACCCTAGATGCATAGTCACGGGGGATGAGAAATCTTTTGGCCTTCTTGCCAATAAAAATGGAGAGCTGCAGTGCTGATGTTTGATAGGGGAAAAGCTGGTGAAGTGTGTGTGTGTGTGTGTGTACCGGGGGGTGTATACAGGGAACAGCAGAAGGGTAGGGAGGTAGAGTGCTTGTGTGTTGGGGTGGGGGGCAGGGTAGAGTGAAGGGAACTGTATGTGTGGCAGACACCAAAGTCCTCTACCATAAGACCTTGAACAGGAGAGAAGGCAGGAACAAACTGGTGTTTATACTCCCTATTTGACATTCAGTGGTGCTGGGTTTGGGCCTAAGAAGAGTTTTACATGGAGAAACAGATAACAGAAGTTATTCATGGCCATGGCAGGTACTGCCTAAAGGGAAGGGAACATGCTGGGTAAGGGTCAGGCTGAGGACTGTCCTAAGGAACACAACATTTAAGAGGAAGGTAGCTGAACAGAGTTCTAAGCACTAAGAAAAGGTGGCAGGAAGTGATGTAACAGAAATCAGAGAAGGAGAAAAACAAGGAGAGTCCATCTACAAAAGATCAGGACTGGAAGATTCTGCTGGATTTGGCAAGTACAAGGGTGACTGACTATAGCTAGGGCTAAAGCCAGAACAAGGAGGGCAGGAAAGATCATGATTTTCAACAAAGAGACCCACAAAGAGAATCACATGAAAACCATGAAAAGTATTAACATCATAAAAAATAAAAACCAAAAGATATCCCTCAATTACAGTATCCTGTAATACCCATTATGAACATAATTTGCATAGGCATAGAGTGTTAACAGAAAATATTCACTTAACCAGAAATTGTAATATAAAAATATTGGGAAGATAAGAAAGTGGAAATGCTGGTATATGAGGATTAAATACTTATCCACCTAACAGGAAGCCAACAGATAATACCTAAAATTTGTTTAATAAAAAATAGCCATATATAATTATTGTTATGAAATATGGAAGTGTGCAAATGACAAAAGAAATATTAAAGGCTCTCTCACCACTGGGGAGAAAGGTCTTGAGGAGGGGGTTGTGGTGAAGCAGGAAATTGCTATATTTTGTCATAAGCTTTATATTACTACTAACTTGTAAAAACTATATGTTACGTGTTATTTTAACCACACCAAAATTTAACTTAAAAATAGAGAAAAAGAATAAATACATTCAAAGACTGGCAAAGAGGAAACAAAAAAATGACAGCATGCATGAATATTCACTTACTAGATTTTAAAATTCTGTCTTTGGTGTGTGTGGGCAGAGGGGATGGGAGCAGGACTAAAAGTGGACTGTGAGGGCTTTGAAAGGCTGGTAAAGTTCTGCCTCACACTCTAAGGGTGGATCACACAGGTGTGTTCCCATCATGAAAATTGATGTTTACTTACGACCTGTGTACTTTTCTATATGTATGCTGTATTTTTTTTTAATTTTTAAATATTTTTAAACATTTTTAATTGCTTTATAATCATTTTACAATGTTGTGTCAAATTCCAGTGTAGAGCACAATTTTTCAGTCATACATGAACATATATATATTCATAGTCACATTTTTTTCTCTGTGAGCTACCATAAGATTCTGTGTATATTTCCCTGTGCTATACAGTATAATCTTGTTTATCTATTCTACAATTTTGAAATCCCGTCTATCCCTTCCCACTCCCTGCCCCCTTGGCAACCACAAGTTTGTATTCTATGTCTATGAGTCTGTTTCTGTTTCGTATTTATGCTTTGTTTGTTTGTTTTTGTTTTTTGTTTTTTTTTTTAGATTCCACATATGAGCGATCTCATATGGTATTTTTCTTTCTCTTTCTGGCTTACTTCACTTAGAATGACATTCTCCAGGAGCATCCATGTTGCTGCAAATGGCATTATGTTGTCAGTTTTTGTGGCTGAATAGTATTCTATCGTATAAATATACCACAGCTTCTTTATCCAGTCATCCGTTGATGGACATTTAGGCTGTCTCCATGTCTTGGCTATTGTAAATAGTGCTGCTGTGAACATTGGGTGTCATTTTGAAGTAGGGTTCCTTCTAGATATATGTCCAGGAGTGGGATTCCTGGGTCATACGGTAAGTCTATTCCTAGTCTTTTGAGGAATCTCCATACTGTTTTCCACAGTGGCTGCACCAAACTGAATTCCCACCAGCAGTGTAGGAGGGTTCCCCTTTCTCCACAGCCTCTCCAGCATTTGTCATTTGTGGACTTTTGAATGATGATCATTCTGACTGGTGTGAGGTGATACCTCATTGTAGTTTTGATTTGCATTTCTCTGATAATTAGTGATATTGAGCATTTTTTCATGTGCCTATTGATCATTTGTATGTCTTCCTTGGAGAATTGCTGTATTTTAATAAAAGTTAATTAAAAAGGTATTTCCTGCAATTAAGAAAGCCCCATAAACTGAAGGAAAAAAATAAGAGTTATTAACATTAACAAATGGAGCTAATGTGTAATCTTAAAAGTGGGTGTAAGAGTGGTAAAATTATTTTTAAAACTATTATAGTAATGTTATAATTTACCGGTTAATAGCACCATTTTCCTCCCTCTGACTAGTAAGTGAGAAAAATCACACTCTAGTTATCCAGACTGACTACCAAAACAATAACTTTTACCATACTTTTAATCCTTCTTTAGAAAATAGATATTCGTAACTTAAAAAGAGCAAAGGGTGTTGTGGTAGGATTTCTTTAATAAAATGAATCACCAAGAATTATGATTTTCTCCTGGATAGTCTATGAAGTTTACCTGCATTATACTTCTTTGCATCATCAAAAGTGAAAAAAAATTTTTTTAAACAGGTAAATGTTTTTATCTACTGTAAATTGGGTAAAAATACGATTACTGAACCCATTAGTAAGTTAAAACTATAAATTACTAAGTATTTAATAAGTGGCTGAACGGTAGATATTGAAGTTTAAGAATTCAGAGGTGAACAATTCTTGGGGAAACAGGATCCAAGATATGGCCACTTGGATTGGTTGCTCATATGGAATAAGATTAAGGACAAAGAACTTTAAGTCCAGTGTAAAACCAAGTCCATCTACCTAAAACCTTTAAGTCTCTCTACCTAAAACCAAGTATTCAAGAACAGTTAGATCTAGAATGGAGAGGAAGATGCATACAGCCAGTTGCTGAAGTCCACCATGAACATGGGGGAGCGGCTAGGAAGCTGGTAAATAGCAGTAATGAGGTCAGATCAGATCTTCCATCTGCTACATCACAGAACTGTTCTATCAAGGAGTCAACATATATTTAAAAAGCTTCAAAACTATAAAGCAGCATAAACCTATAAACTACTATGCTTATCACTGACCCTCAACTTCTTTACTCTGTCAGAAGGGGACATTGTTGGCTACTCATTATGTGCCCCAGTATTTCCTTATGCTTTAAAACACACTTAAAGAAAAACAAAATCTACCATGTGGTAGCAGCCTCTGATATGTCCCTACCACCTCCGCTGTGAGTACTCACTACATGCTAAGCTCCATGCTAAGCACGTGTCCAACATGATTTCATGGAGTTCTCACTGTAACCCTAGGAAGCAGGTACTTTATTATCCCTCACTTTACAGATAAATTGAAACACAAGAGGCAAAATGAATGTCTCAAGGGCATAGGGCAAGTGAGCTCTGGAGCTGGTGTTTGAACACCAGTGATTTTTGGACTCCTGAGCTTCGAAGAGGATGAAGGGAATACAACAATGACGGCAGGTAACACTCATATACACAGCCCTTCCTACGGGCTCTATGAACACAGTCCTGCTAACAGTCCCAGGAGGAATGTGCTCTTGCCATTTGCAGTCTGCAGGTGGAGAAAAACTGGAGCACAGAGAAGTTAAGTAACTTGTCCAAGGTCACATACCTAGGGAAGGGGGAGTTGGATTTGAACCTGCAGCTTGGGTCCAGGATCGTGCTCTCCAGCATTCGCTACATTAAATTATAAAGCACAGCTCCTTACTCCTCTGTTGTTCCTTCCTTTCTAATAATTCTTTCACATTAGAAAGATCTGCTCTTTTGTGAAATATGTATGCCAGTAACTTTGATCATTTCATTACAGTTTCTTTGCCAAATCTTGAATCAACTGAGTCAGACAGGTTTCTGTAGGTTGTGTGTGTGTGCGTGTATTTTTAAAAAATCTTTGTTATTTTGTTCCACTAAATATACATGTGGCTATTATTCTGAATTTTACTTTTTTTATTAGTGAATTTAAATCTCTTTCCAAGTGTTTGTTGAGTAAATATAGTTCCTTTTTAAGACATTAAAATTTTTTCTTAATTCAATGGAGCTCATTTTTGTCCAACGTGGTAACAGTTTTACTGTTCATCTTCATGATGATTACACAGCCCACAGGCTGATGCACTAACACATTGCTAGCCTCTTCCCAACACCAACTTTGTACAATGCTTGAGAAAAGAGAAAGTTGATGAATCTGAGAAAGTAACAGCAAATATGTGGGAAATCCTGGGGAGACAGAGACTGGTTAGGTCCTGGTCTGGTGCAGAAGAGCAGCCCAGGGTAGAACAGCACAAGGAGCCGAGGCTCGCAGGTGGGCTGAGAAAAGCTTTTCGGTTGTGCTTGCTCTCTTCCACACATTACTCCACGTGCCACTTGCCAACAGCGTGGAGAGACTGAAACACAGCAGTGCCAGCCAAGAGCCATGCAGGCACAGCAGGGCAGGGGCCTAGCCGGGGTGGGAAGCAGAGAGCAACAGGCCCCAGAGCCCCCCAGCTGCTGAGGGTGGACGACGACTCAGGAAGACGGGCACTGGAAGAGAGCAGTGCCTGGAGAGCTAAGGGAGGTGTTCTGAGGAGCCAGGCCACTAGGTGGTGGTGGGAGCAGGCAGTGGCCAAGTGTTTCCAAGAGGAGAGTTCCCCTCATGGTCCAAACTCACCAGGAGGGGCACAAGTTGGTCCTGGGCTTGCTTTATCCCCCCCACCAAGTACATTATCCGTCAAAGAGCCAATATCCCCAGAGGAGTACGAGTCAACAGGGACAAATTAAGACATCTGAAAAGTGCAACCATCATGAAATAAACAAATCGAAGAATCTATGTGAAAAGAGTTAAAGGGATTCTTTCAACTTGTTTTCATAATACATATTCTCAGGAAGATGAGAGGGGAAAACCAAAGGAATGCTGACGTCCCCAGGGTAGCAGTATAAATGGGGAAGAAAAACAGTGTGAGGACTAAGCCAGCTAGTCGCTCTCACAGGGAAGGAAAGGTGAGGTTGATTCTGCAAAGGACATGAGGAAGCTGGAACTGGTAGCAGAAGAAGTGTGAAATTCTGGAAGCCAACAGAAGAACGAGCTTCAAGATGGAAGGAGAGACCAACTGTGTGAAGTGTGACAGAATGAGAAACCTGAGACTGACAGCTGTCCCCTGGATGCGGCAACACAGACCTTGACAACAGCACGTTCAGCAGACTGGCAGAGAAAAGCTTAAGGGCTTGGGTTCCAAACAGGACGGGAGGAGGCGAAGTGGAGACCCTGTGGGAAGAGGAGTGGGCCCTAGAGAACATGGAGAAGCAGGGTGGGCACGGGGAGGGGGGTGAGTGTGCACACGTTATTTATGCACAGTTTGGAAACACTGAGAACTTTCAAAAATTAGAGAAATGATACGTGCATTTGCAATATAACACACTTAGACAGGTAAATATGAATCCATGGTGATTGTAAGGAAAGGCCCACTTGCCTCTTTTATCTGATAACTAGTTGTAACACTCCACTCCAAAGATCACTCTGTCTAGTCTGTGGTTTCTTCCTCGGGGTTCTGGACACCCTTGTGGATCTAATGAGAGTTATGAACCCTCTGCCACGAAGAGGTACATAACCACATACACAAATTTTTCTCATGATATTTCAGGTAATCTCACAATCTTCTGAAGCCTAATACTAGATCCTTCTTAAATCCTAATTCATCCATCATGGCCCAGGATTCCGGTCTTATCTCTTAGTACCGCATATAACTAAGTGCCTCCTTTGAAAAGCTTTATTAGTTTTCTATCAACTCCCTCCCTATTCTTAACTATCTCTTCTGTTACTTCCAGACGTTCAGATCTCTGGTATTCTTTGTTAAAGGCAAGACCTTCACGTGATGAGCCAAGGTCTCTCCGGCCCTCTCTCAGGGCTACCTCTGCCCATGTTGTCTTTACTTCCACCAAAGCTACCAGTGAGGTGTGTGTTGGATACACTTCCTCACCTTTACCGACCCCACTGTTCTCAAAGCCACCACCTTCTCCCTGAAAAGGAGCGTGATGGTTGTGGTGGATCGAATAATGTCCCCTCAAATTCATTTCCAAACAGAGCCTCAGAATATGACCTTATTTAAAAACAGGGTCTTGGCAGAAAATATTAGTTAAGCTGGAGTCATACTAGATTAGGACGGGCTCAAAATCCCGTGATTAATCTCTTGCAAGAAAAGGCGGTAAGACACAGAGACACAGGGAAGGAGGAGAAGCAGGTGAAGAGGGAGGCAGGGATTAGCTGCCACAAGCCAAGGACGGCCAGGGCTCCTAGAGGCTGGACAGGGCAAGGAAGGAGTCTTCCTGGGCATTTTTATAGGGACGGCCCATGCAACACCTTGACTTTAAGACTTCTAGCTTCCAGAACTTGAAGAGAATAGATCTCTGTTGTTTGAAGACACCAAGTTTGTAGTAATTTGCTCTAGTGGCCCCAGGAAACAAATCTAGTCTGATGTGGAAAGACCAAGGCAACACTGAGAACATGGAGACAGACGTTCCCCAGGGGCACTTCCCTGGCTTTACTAAGCCTCTTCCAGTTTTGGCTGTCACATCACAGCCTGTCCCTGCTCAGATGGTGACGTCCAGCCCCCACTCACTGGTCAGATGTCACCCTTTCCTCATACATAGAGGTTTCTAATTCAAATCTCTCCAGCTTTTCCTTTATGGGGTTTGGTTTTTGTGTCATGATTAAAAATGTCTTCTCTACCCCCAAGCTTATAAAAATATTCACCATACTTTCTTTTAAGTGCTTCCATGGTTCTACTTTTTCAGTAATAGTGACGATGACAATGATGATGGTGGCAGCTACACTGAAACAGCACTTGTATGTGCCAGGTTCCACGCCCTGCCCTTCATGTGCATAACTTCCATGACAATCCCTAATGCCATTCCTGTTTTATGAAATTGAAGAACGAAGTGGTTAGTAACTTGCCACAGATCATACAGCTAGTGATCGGCAAAGGGAACCTGTAAGCCCTGGCTGTCTAACCCAAGAATCTCTGCTCTTACCCATAGCATAATCCTGCTTCCCAAGGCATTTCAATTTAAGTACTTTATCCATTAGCATTTATTTTGGTCTAAGGTTTGAAGCAGAACTTTCATTTTGAGCCCCAAGTGCTTGGCCAACTATTTCAATACATATTGGATATTTTATTTTTATTCCACAGATTTAAAATGCCATCCTTATCATGAACTGAATTCTCATACTTACTTGAGTCTGTTTCTGAATCCTCTATCCTGTCCCATTTCATTCCTGTAGCAGATGTTAACTCTTTATATAATAAGGTTATTATTAGCTTTTTATCTTTACTATTTGTTACAAATATCCTATCACATATTTTTTTCATGAAATCATAAAAATTCCTTCAGGTTTTCTTTTCTTGCTTTAAAGTGCAGGAAATTTGGTAAGTACCCACTTGTATTCCTAATTGTTCTAGGAGACGAAAAAATATTTAGCATATATTCAGGCCATTTGGAATTCATTTGGTGTATCATAAAATAATCGAAGTATATATTCTGAGCCTGGATGTTTAGAGGGATCTCATTCTAATCAGTGTAAACAGTCCTGTAGTCCCTTACACGCTACCTAAACCAGTGCCACACCACCGACTCCCTGTAATGACTTTGGAATTCCTGACCCACATTAATTCATGTTGGTGATGTAGCACTTTTGTTTCATTCTCTTTCCTAAGCATTTTCTCACTTCCATCATGAACCATTCTTGAGAGACGCGGCAAGCAGAGTGTACTGAGAGGAACCACCACCAGCCCCTGAAGAGAGCTGACGAGTGCTCATGTGGAGGAGCAGTGATTTACTACAAACGCCAGAGAAGCTCCACAAAGAGAAAAGCGTGACCATCCTCCTCCCCAGCGCTACCCTTGAAGTCCTGGGCCAAGTCTCGCCAAAATCTTGGCTGAAAGCACAAGGCGTTGGCCCTTTGAATCCTGGAGGTCTCGATAGCAGGAAGGAATAGGATTGCCCCAGGTCCAGTTACACAAACTTCCAGGAGGGCTGGAGGCCAGGAATGAAGCCATTTCCCGCCTCCCTGGCTTGGCTAACTTCCTGCCCTCCTTGGAGCGCCCTAAACTTGCTCTGTTTCCTGGTCTGATAACCCTAACCCTTGGCTTCCCCAAACCTCAATTATTACAGAGGGGTAGGCGGTTTAACATTGTCTTTTTTCACTCTTTCAGCAGAAAAGAAAAAAAAAAATCTTGTCGTGTGGAGAAGGCATGCATGGGCTTTAGGTGAAAAAGGCCAGACTTCAGACTTGGCTTCACCACTTGTTAGCTGTGAAACGTCAGCTTTCTTAGTTCCCCGGCTGAGCCCCAGCCACTTCAGCAGTCAAATGGAGACGGTATCTGTTTTACAGATATATAATTTGTATAAAATAGACCCTTCCCCTCCGTTCTTTTCTCTCAGGTGATCTCAGCCACCACTTGCTCCAGGACTTCAATCCGCTTGGCAACCTGCCCCGCCGCACATCAACACCACCTCCCTCCTTCCCGAGCAGAAATCCACACAAAGAACAACGTCCATAGAAAAGAATACATCGTGTATGGTTCTATTTATACGACACTCTAGAGAAAGCAAAATTCAACTGTGGTGACAAAAATCCGAACGCAGTTGCCTGGTTGAGGGGAAAGGGTGGTGGTTCAATTGACTGGAAAGGGTTCAAATGACTGGAACCTTCTGTGGTGATGAAAATGTTCCATCTCTGTTCTGGGAAGTGGTTACACAAGAATACATAATGGTCAAAACACATCAAACTCACACTTAAGATCTGTGCATTTTATTATACGTAACTTATACCCCAAGTTGAAAAAAAACCTTTGTTAGATACAGTTCACAGGCACGTTAATATGATGGGGAAATGTGCTTTTTAATATAAATCTTGCCACAGACTTCAAGGCATCACACACACACACAAGACAGGCATGCCTAAATGTGACTCCTGTCTTCAGTTCCTACTAGCTCCATGGCTGGCCAAGTTCTAGAACCTCTTTTGGTCTCATATTCATACACTGTAAAATGAGGAGTATTTGGTGCTCACCTCAAATACTGTAAGCCCTATAAAAGATAACCCATGTTAAATGCCAAGAACATAGTGTGCACTCAATATATGTTAATCCCCTTCCCTTCTTCCATTTATAAATAGCAAATGGGGTGTAATAACGCAATATATAGATTCTTTTCCCAAAATGATTACCAAGTTATTAAAGAAGAAGAAAGAAGAGGTGGAAGGGGAGTGGGAAGGGAGAGGGATAAGAACAAAAAAAGAAAAAGAAAAAAGTAAGAAAAGAGACAAGAAAAAAGAAAATAAAAAATAGAATTTATCTTGAAAAAGAAGCATAAATATATCCAAGGTGTTGTCAATAAAGATATTCATGGCATTATTAACATTAGTAGAAAACTAGAAAATTGAACAGGGACTAATTACACAGAAACATGAAAATCAGTTTTATGACAGATTAATAAAATATATATATAATCCAGACATGAATATAAAAATCTATTATAAAAAAGCATTCTTAAATTATACTAATCTATGCAATAGTCAAAATTAGGACAGAGAAAAGGCAGGAAAAAATAAAGGTAGTAAATTCATTCATTCTCTAATTACAAATAGTAAGAAAAACAAAAACAATAATTTATAGTTAATTTACCCCATGTCTGTATTAAAATGAGTATGAATTTTCATATTTACAAATACACACAATAGAAAAAAATTTAAATGGCAGTAATCACATCCATAATGAAGTAGAAAAAGAATAGATAAAAAGAGAATTTTAAAGCAAATTAAAATAGAATGAGGTCAGGTAGTGTCAAACATAAGAATATCAGAGTTTTTCTGACAGACACCTGTTGCCAAACTTTCAGAGTCAAATTAAGTAAAATTTTTTTAGCCAAGATAAAAATATTGCAGACAATCTATCAATTGTCTCAGTCCACGCTGACTAGTGGTAAGAAAACATGACGACAGTCACAAGTGTGCCACAAAGCTAAATATGACTGAGCCCGCATTGGCCATCAAGGCCTTCCTTCAGGGAGGACTTAACCGCTATGGGGCGATTCCACCCACACCTGCCAGACACTTCAGGACCCTTCTAGAGAGAGCTATTAACAGTGCCTGGTATAAACTCACGAATTATCTCACTGTGGCTAATTCTCCATCTTACTACCAGAAAGTTCTTTATTATAAGGTGCTAAAAATGATAACTTGACCTGAGCAAGTCACGGGTTATCCAGTCCTTATGTTCTCAGTAATATTTCCCCAAATCCAAATATAAAAATTAAGCAAACAGTCATAATTTCTGACACCTTTACAGCACTTGATGCTTACTAAGTGCGTGGTTAGTCTATAAGCAGTATTTTTCCTAACAGGAATGGTTCTTAGGGCTCCCGTGGTGACAGGGGTGCTGCAGGAGGGAAGTCCAAATGCCACACTTGATTGTTTCTAAAAGTACTGGACTTTTATAGATACTAATTTCAAACTTATTGAAATATTCATGCTCAGATGAAATCCTTTTGTACAAAAGGAGGTTTGTTTCATTATCTGAGTTTGAGGAACAAAAGAAAAGTTACAGGAAAAAAATTAAAATATTAGCTGCCCACGAATTTAAACTAAATCCTAATAATTTTCTCTAGGTAGGAAATGATTAAATTTTCACTTAAGTTCAGAATGATATAAGTTAAATACTCTGCTTAAGCAGATACAAGACTAGAATATTTTCAATGAGAATAAGAACATGATTTTGCTAAGTGAAAACTTATGCTTAGATTTGCTGGAAAGAGTGAGAAACTGAATGTGATCACTAAAATATGTTTGGAAAACCTATTTAAGATAAAAATTAAATGAAAGCATCTCCATTTATGCTGGGAGAAATTTGTTTATTTGCTTGTTCCTTAACTTTTTCTCCTTTTCTGAAAAATGCTCATGTCTACGCTTTCAGAACTGAGGCTGGATAAACTGGAAAAAAATATACTCTGATGCTACAAGATCATTCTTTACATTCATTAAGCTTCACTTCTTTTTTACTTCTTCATTAAAACCTTAAGAAAAACACATTTTTACTTCAAAATTGTTAAATTATATTCATTGAGAATTGCCTAGAATTCTCAGGAATAAATGTCATTAATTTGAGTTCCTTTACTGTTTCTTAGGGAAGGCTCCTAGAAGATTTTTAAGCATATGTTCTTATAATGTCCTTATAATTCCAATGAATTTGATTTGGTAGACAGCATGCCAAGTCAACAACTGAAAGTCTTATCTTTAGAATCAACTAACTATACTCAGGTTATTTTTGCCTGAGTATCTCCCTGATATTTACAACTGTGCCTACCAATATATTAACTCTACATGTCACCTCTCTCCCCATTTGTTTACAGATACTTATACACAGTAGTATTATTCTAAACATTTGCAAGAAATTTTTTCATCCTGAGAGAGAATAAGACATCTGGGGTGGGTGGCAGGGGTGGTAAAATTATTATTATTATTTTTTTAACATTTTTTACTGATTTATAATCATTTTACAATGTTTTGTCAAATGAGGGGTAGTAAAATTCTCCAATACATTTCCAGCTATTGGATGTGCAGGAGATTGGAACGATCGAGGCTGAACTTATTTCATTCTGAATCATCATCTTCAGTAAAGCAACTGTTTCATTTGTGTCTTGTCTTTCTTTTGGAATAAGTGCCTCTCAGACATGAGTTAGCAAGATGATTCGGTATACCTGATATACTCGTCTAAGTCAACTAAAATCAGCAACATCTTGATGACTTCATAACTCTTTATGATGTAGAGGTAACAGCTTTTCAAAACAGCCTGTGAACAGTTATCTTCTTTTGTATTATTAATTTCATCAAAAATAAGGGGGGAAGATGGATACACACATTCTGGAGTGAGACATAACTTACGATAGCACAAGTCTATCCCACAGAGCTGTGGTGACAATTAACCTAGCTAACATGTGTCAACTGCTCAGCACAGTATCTGGCACATAGCAAGCCCTCACTAAATGTTAGTTATTATTTGAACTGTTCTATGTGTCTTGGGAAGCACAAGAGAATAAAAGAGATAAAACAGAAATGTCTCCTTCCTTCAGTGCCTCTGTACTAGACCCAACCAAAGTCTACCTCTGATGGAAGGACAGGAGCCCAGACCCCACCCTTAGGAGTCCTTATATAAACCCAACTCCTGCAGGTACCAAGCATAAAAGGATGATCAGGATTTCCTCAGGATACCAAGAGCCAGCCTGGTTAGCCAACTGTTACTAATCTTTAGCAGATATGAAGGATTGCTATGGGTCAAAATATAGATTTAGAAGGGAAACCCCACTCACATCAGAAAGAAAAGATCAGCTAGAAAGTGGAGACAGATGACAGAAGACTAATGGGATGGGACTGACCGAGTAAGCCAACCCTAACACAACGTAGGAGGAGCTGAGGCGGCGGCAGCAGCCCCAGCAGCACAGGAAGCAGATGGACGGCCTGGAGCATCACCTGTTCCGGTCTCATCAGGCAGGACCTTTCTGGTCCATGTGCAGCTTACTCAGCCTCACCTCCAGGACTCCTCTAAGGTCCCCTCTTGCTCTGACAGTTTGTATTTCTAAAGAAGGCTGGAGTGAGTGAGGGGTGCTGGATTTGAGTGTTTTATGCATATTTTCTTCAATGTGAAAGGAAAAAAAAAGAATTTATTTCAAGTGTAAAATGGAATATACTACAAATGGAAATTATTTACATTCTCCTTGAGATTTTAGAACAGGCTACATGAGGCTTTCTTTGTAAAGAAGGGTCTTCTAAAAAATGACAGTTGAGGTAAACAAGAGGCAGGCAGTTTGGAATCTCTGTCTTTCCTCAGTGGTTCGGCAACATACTGAGGTCTGTTCAGAGCCTCATCAGTGCCCTTTGCCAAGGGGCTAAGTGCAGAAGAGAAAGAACTGTCACAGTGGTGAGCAGGACAAGTACTGGACTGCCAGGGCACTGTGCAAACAGATTTGCCAGGGTTCCTATCCGCTCTAGGATGCAAAATGCTGCTGCGCCTCCATTCACGTTTTAACATTCACATTTTAGCTGATCTTTAGTTTATAAAATTCAAGTCCCTTCTCTCTATAATGGATGGTCAATGTACAACAGTTAGAAAGGACACACACACACACACACACACAAAATCCAGAAAAATAAAAGGAATTGAAGGGATCAACAAACATAGCTCCTGTAAGTAGATATATGGTTCCACTGGAGGCCACCGATCTTTAAGTGAATTGCCCAGAACCTGAGCTTTAAAGCAACTTAGACAATTATACAACTGGATATGCAAGAACATGCATAAAGGTCAAGGGCTGGGGCTGAAAACACACGCCTAGACGGGGTAAATTTTGAAACAGCTGGAGTACACATATAATAAGTTATAATAGTAGTGAGGTATTATCATATGTTAGATGTTATTTCTGTTTTTTCATAATCCCAAATTCACCACTGCAAATAAAGTATTACATTTTTGAGCCCCCTGACATTGTATAAGCTCCTGTTTCATACATTCTCTTCAACCACAGTTAAACCCACAAGGTCTTTGTACTTAATCCTATTGAATGACAAAAATAGAGGGAAGTCTCCCATGGTTTCTGAAAAGATATAGTACTTTTGTACTGTGTTAAGAGTCAATCAGGCCGAACTTCATCTCAAGATGAAGGCTATCTCATTAAACAGTGCAAAGGAAATGTTAGTCTTCACTCTGTATCATTCAAGCAATCTGAAAGTATGCAGTAAATGATTGTTCAATGACTGAATAAAGGAGTATGGGATTTAATCCAGCTATTACATTGAGAATCAAACTAATAAACAACATGAGCATCTTTCTATTTAGTTTCTGCAAGCTTACTACACATGTGTAAGTCATATATCAGATTTTCATAACTGAGTCACAGTAATATTCAGTCTGTGATTACATAAACACATTTGATATTGGAATGCCAGAATTAATATGCAATTAAAAATATTTGACTCTTTTTATATATTACATGTGTTTAACAAAATTTTCCTGTGTATAATCAAGGAAACAATTTATATCATATAATCAAGTATTAGTATCAACTCAAACTGAAATAACAAAATATGAATATCCTACCTGAACATCTTTGTATTTGTCTCGTAAGTCCAAGAGCCGATGATAAGCTTTAATGGCTTCTGAAAATTCGCCAATGTCAGTGCTAGTGAGAAGGTAGTTTTCCCAGATCTGCCAATGTTCATAGTTGCACTTAAGGGCCTCTTGTAAAGTTCTAAATGCTTTTACTCTATTGAAGGTCAAATTTGAAAGAAAACAATAATGAACAATCATGGTTAAACAAACAATAGCTAAATGTGTAAAATGCTAATGTGGACTTTCTGTCAGTCCTTAATCATTCACGTTAGTAAATAGAATCAGAAGTCCATACAACCCCAAACCACCTCAAAGTTCCCTAACAGGAAATGGTAAACAAAAACGGGGAGAAATGAAACAAGAACAGGGAGATATGAATGAAAACCAACTGGAAACTCGGGAATTAAAAGAGACCAACAAACAAACCAAAAAATCTCAACAGGTGACAAAAACTAGATTACACGCAGTCAAAGAGAGTATGATGAACTGGAAGACAAGAGTGAGAAATTCACACAAAATTCAGATTAAAAAAAAAAAAGAGTAGTCAAGAGACAGAGGAAAGAATGAGAAGTAAAGTTCAAACACACATTTGATAGACATTCCAGAGTAAACAAATGCAGAAAATGGCAGAACGCTACGTTTGAAAGAGATAATAGATGAGCATTTTCCAGAACTGAATGAACATCTAAATTCTATGATCAAAAGTATATTTTGTGTACCAAGCATTATGTGAAACCTAGACACATTATATGAAATTGCAGAACATAAAGGTTATTCTAAAACCTACGAAAGAATGACAATTAGAGAACAGCACATATTTCATTAGCAGCAAAAGATGGCAGGGGACAACATAATACTACCTTTGAAGTGTTAAGGGAGATAACTGGCAGATAACTGGCAAATTTTATAATCAACAAAATTTACAGTAAAATCTTGTTTATCTATTCTACATTTTAAAATCCCAGTCTGTCCCTTCCCACTCCCTGCCCCCTTGGCAACCACAAGTTTGTATTCTATGTCTATGAGTCTGTTTCTGTTCTGTATTTATGTTTTGTTTATTTTAGATTCCACATATGAGTGATCTCATATGGTATTTTTCTTTCTCTTTCTGGCTTACTTCACTTAGAGTGACATTCTCCAGGAACAACCATGTTGCTGCAAATGGTGTTATGTTGTCGGTTTTTATGGCTGAATAGTATTCCATTGTATAAATATATCCTATCTTCTTTATCCAGTCATCTATTGATGGACATTTAGGCTGTTTCCATGTCTTGGCTATTGTAAATAGTGCTGCTATGAACATTGGGGTGCAGGTGTCATCCTGAAGTAGGGTTCCTTCTGGATATATGCCCAGGAGTGGGATTCCTGGGTCATATACTAAGTCTATTCCTAGCCTTTTGAGGAATCTCCATACTGTTTTCCATAGCAAAAAAAAAAAAAAAAAGTGACAATGAATATATATATATGTTCATATATAACTGAAAAATTGTGCTGTACACTGGAATTTGACACAACATTGCAAAATGACTATAACTCAATAAAAATGTAAACAAAAACAAAAACAAAATTTACCACTCAAGAGTAAATGCAAAATCAAAATATTTAAGATGTACGAAGACTAGGAAAGTTTACCACCTACTGACCCTAACTTAAAGGAACTATTAAAAGATCTCCTATTGCAAAAATAAAAGGGACTTCAAAGAGAAGAAAAGAGATACAAAAAATGATCAATAGTGAGAACAGAAATTGATGAAGTGTGTCAGTAAATTTAAATAATTATTGACAACAAAAAATATTATGAGTTGTGTTTTAAAAAGGTAAAACTAAAAGTATACAGACCATATTCCCTGCAATTAAATAAGAAATCAGTAGTAAGTAGACAGTTTAAAAAATACGTTTGCAAATTTAAAAATGCACTCCTGAAAAAAAAAAGAAAAATGCACAGTCGGGGAGCAGGGGAGAAACTCATTAAAAAGTACAAAATATTTAGAATTTAATGAAAGCACCATATATCACCATCTGCAGGATACAGGTGAAACAGTATTTAGAGAGAAATTTATGATTTTACATGTATTGATTATACTATATGAAGGATGGAAAATAAATGAGTTAAAACATTCAACTTAATTTGGTAGAAGAAAACCAAATAAACCTAGAAAAGAAAAAAAGACTAGAGATATGAAATAAACATATAAAGAAAGAATAGAAAGGATCAAGAAAACCAAAAGACAGACAAATGTCTAACTAAATTCCATTTAGAATTTATAAAAATGGCACAAATAAGATTAGTAATTTTTTAAAAATCCTAAGAGAATATCATGAACATATAAAACGAGCTAAAAACCAGAAAAGTCAAATAAATCAATAAAAATTAAAACCAGGCTAGGCAGATAAGGTTTACCAAGCCATCACAGAATCCTTGCCTTATCCAAGCCACTTAAGAAAATAGAAAAGACTATTAAAAACTTGATAGTGACAAGGATATCAATATAACTTCAAGTAGCCTATTCTCAAAGTTAAACATCTCAGCCATCAAAAAGATTCTTAATGCTTTACTCTACTGGTTGGACAAACACTATAGCCCCCTTATAGATCATAAATGTTTGACTGGACAATTATAGTAACCTCTTTCAAAGGTATGCTATCAATCTTCCTTTCTAGTAGCCATTTTGAATTTGCTAACTTCAGACTACAAGGTATATCTCCCTTTCCCTGCTGAGCCTCAGTGTTTCATCAAGACCCTTCTTCTCTACTGACTTCCAGGCAAATTTTAGAGGGGCTGGTGAGGGTTCTTCTGGCTGACATAGGCCATTGCTCTGAGAGTCACCCCCTTAAGCACTTAAAATAAGTGTGCCTGTATCATCAGTAACTTTCCCCACAAGTCACTGAGCACACAAGTCATTTACTCAATCTCTAATACACCTACAGTACCAATCAAAACAACTTCACAATTAAGTCCTTTCAGTCTTTTCATAACAGCCAACTGACTGCAGTTTAGGTTTTTTACTCTCCACGTTAAACAATTTACCTAAAGTTGTCATGGAGTGTACCGATTCCTTTATCCTTTGGCCCACCCTCGTTTATAGTTATAAATGAAAGTACCCCTGCTTTAACACTTTCTCAAATTCAGCCGTAGTTGCTTCTATGGGATTTTTTTCCCTTCTTTTTTCCTTTCTCTACCCCACTCCCTATGTCCACTTCACATGTGACAGCAACTGCCCTCGACAGTGGTGGACTGAGGGTCCCCAGGTCTCCCATCCCTACAGGAGTGAGGAGGAAGTTATCCCATCTGAAAGGAACTCAGCAGGCAGAGATCCATGCTGGGAGGATTACCCTTTTTCTGTATGTCCTCCCATCCTCCAATCACAATTTCCTGGCCAAAAAATTTTTGCAATAAAATTCTTTTTCAGAAAGTATGACTTCTTTATAAGGAGCTTCAATTCTGGATTCACTTATCAAGCCCACAACACTAGTGATACTGCACCATGACAGTTATACAGGAAGATGGAAAATCTTCCCTAGGGACTGGTAGGGACATGATGCCTAAAGAAATCAGACAAAACAGCAAAAAAAAAGCTGTTCAGTGAAGAACCTGGTGATAGCAGAGCGGGAGACAAGATAGTTTAAAGGGTCATTTTAAGCCACAGATAGATTCTTTTGAGAGGAGCAGTAATAACTGCCCCTGAAGTAAAATCTCATGAGTCAAAAATGAGCTATGTCCGGAGCAGCAAAGAAAGCAAAGAGTAAAAAGGCAAAAATAAAGAATGATTTACCTCTGACTTTATAACCCCACTTTTACACAAAAACCTATTCATGGAGCTTCAGGAAGATTAAAAAAAAGCGTCAAAAAGAAGTTGGGGAACAATGTACAAGAACTACTGAGAGAAAGCGACTAGAATTCTTCAGATTAATGGGCTGGAGGACAATGCAGAGTATCAAGTGCCTTGCTACATACAAAATCATCAGGGTTACAAGAAAACCCAATGAGTTCATTCCACAAGTATGTCAGGGATTTCCCCTGCCTTTCGATTTAAACCAAAAAGGTCTCTACTGAGTTTTAACACAATCAGTCCTAATCACGAACACAACATTATTTTCCAAAGAGAGTGACAGAACAAACAGTGCTTTATTTATATAGAATGTCATCCAAGAGGAACAGAAGCATTTCATGATCTCGACGTAATGTGGATTTAATATCTTTAAAAATACTTGTGAATCCACAAAGAATAATTAAATTAAGTTTGAAAATAAAGCCAAATAAAAATGGAAATATAACCATCCTTTAATTCATTTCTTTAAAATTGAAGCAACAGCCATCCTTCCCTTTCCTTAGCTTTCTGTGGCCGGTCAATAAGCCCAGTTGGTTGTCCCCTTAATAAACTGGCATCCATCTGCCCCTTCTTCTTCCAGTCTCGTTATCTCCTGCCTGGATTGTTACAACAGCTGTCTCCTAACTGGTTTCCCAGCCTCCAGTTTCCTCTCTCGTCTGCCACCAAATAAATCTTCCTAAAAAGCTTCTTTCTTTATGAAGTTACCCTACTGAAATCTCTGGCTTCCTATTACCAGCAGCATAGTCTCAACTAGTTAGTCAGATGATCAGAACACGCTGCCATTTGACCCCAACCGACCTTTCCAACCTCATCTCTCCCGGTGAATCTCACCAGAGTCTCAAGCTGGACTGTTCTACTTCCTGCCTCCTGAAGTGTGGCATTCGTGCCTGTCACTCTGCACTTGGTCCCCACTCCTCTTGCTGAAAGACTTTCCTCTCTCCCCTCTACCCATTCTTCAAACTTTAGCTTGAATCCAGCCTTCTCTCAGAAGCATTTCTGACCGAGCATCATACACCTTCTCTCTTCTGAGATCCTCACAGGACTACATGAGTGGCTCAGAATAAGGGTTCGACGAATATCACCTGCTACTATCATAGCCCTCTCTGTATTTCTCACTTGACATTTACTACATACCACTTAAATTGTTAGTCAATTTTTCAGAATAATATGGTATAATATCTTATTTTCTAAACCAATACACCCTGAAGACATTGGTTCATTCTCATATTTCTCAGTAATGTCCAGTGCATGGTAAGCAATCAATAATAAGAATTTATCAGTTGAGCTGACTGGCTAAAGGCATGCTTGCTTTTATCATGCAATGAAATTTAGGATACAAAACTTCACTCTCAAAGATTACAAATAATATTTCTTATTTTATTACATATTAAATGTTTTCAAGAAATAAACTACATTTAGAATTCAGATGGCTATATTAAGTCATTCTAACTCAAAGATATGGGCAGGCGAGGGAAAAAGATAAAGCATAAGGCACAATGTTTCAGTGTTCAGTTGAAGAAAATCTCATTCATTTATTTTGGAAGCAAAGTTCTTCATATTTTTCTGAGGTACTTACTTTTGTTTTAATCGGATATAGGAAGTTGATAAATTGTTCCAAGCTTCAGCATTCTGAAATGATAGAGAACCCATTTATAGATTGTTCTCATTTAGGGATAATAATTGTTACAACCAAAAACATAATATATTTTCCTAGTCTAAGATGTGCTCTTTACAATCACGATTTTCAAAAAAGTATGTTTAAAAGTATATGAGAAAATTAAATAAACTTAACATTTATAATTTAGAACAAAAACAAAACAACAAAATGATATAACTATTATATCATAACTTGGAATTTAGTTAAGATTTTATTTCCAAATTTAGAGTTAACAAAACAGCTGGACAATTTACAATGTAATATATACAATGTACAGATTTATTACAAATTCAAAGCATGAGTTTCTATCCTAAAAGGCTTTCCTTTTTTACCGTCATCTTTCATCAGATAGGAGAATAAAGGAGTATGTGTTTTCCAGTGTTATGCCTAAGTATTTCATCAATCAAACATATTTTTCTACCTATTCTTCTATGTAGTGACAGAAATAAATTAAAACCTCTGTATAAATGTTGAGTCTCAAAAGAAAGATATAAATTATGTATGTTCCTCTTTGTTCCACCTTTTATAAAATATAGAGTATATAGTTCTCAAATACCATACATATGATTTTAAAATTAAACAGCAATGGACCCCTGCTTACAGACAGCACAGTTAGTACCAGGCTAGCTATATCACCATAAAAAGTTACAAACGGAACAAAAGTTAGGCAACAACTGTTTTTGAGAAGCTGGACAACGGGAAGCACAGGATTGTGAGCCTTGAGAGAAGGGCTGTTGAGATGTCTCGTCAAGCAACCTACATGTTTATCAGGAGGCACAGAATGGCAGAAACCAAACACAGCATTGCAAGTCTTAATGAGACGAAGGGAAAAAGATCAGCGATTAGGGCTTCAATTTGCAGGACAAAATATCAGGGATGAGAAATTTTGCAGAGAATAAGCTCAGGAATCTCAATAAGCATCTCCCTGAGTCCCTGGCTGATTAGTAAGCTGTACATGTACAGGGCAAAACTTCTTACGGCCAGGCGGAGAACAACGACCAGAGAGCTGTGAGCTGAATGGAGAGTCTAGAGGTCACACAGTACTGGCAGTTATTCAAGTTCCAACCAACCAGAGTGGATAATTCTCACTGATCACCTATGGGATTAAGTTCAGACCTCAAAAGGTTATACTTTAAGGGAAGGGTGACTGCAACTCTAGAATAAGGACAACTCCAGACCCATCCTAAGCTTAAAATCAAGCTGATCCACAAATGAATTAACCAAATATCAAAATAAAACTCTACCTTCCTCAAGGGAAGACAACAAAACTGAAAAACTCAACAACATAGCATCCACAAGTGTAGGATATAATAATTAAAAAAAAAATTGGTAGACAGGCAAACAAGCAGGAAAATTCACGCACAATCAAAGTAAAAATTGGTTAATAGAAACAGAGAGAAATTAAAGAGATGTTGGAATAACCACACAAAAACTTCAAAACAGTTGTTATAAATTTAATCAAAGATTTGAAGAAAACATGAAGATAATAAGGGAACAATGAGCAATCTTAAAAGAAACATGGAAACTGTAACAAGAACCAAATAAAAATCCTTGAACTGAAAAAATACATTACCTGAAATGATGTTTAGGTTTTTTTAAATTGAGATGTAATTGATATATAGTACTGTGTTAGTTTTAGGTGTACTACGTAATGATTTGATGTATCTGTATGTGGTGAAGTGACTACCACAATAAGTTTACTGAATATCCACCACCACACAGAGTCTGATTAAGTCTGAACAGGCTTAACAGCAGATCTGACACAAGTGTAAGAGCTAAAACAATAGAACTCTCAGAGGAAAAGATAAGGTAATCTTCATAACCTTGGATTTGGAAATAGATTCTTCAATATGAAACCAAAAGCACAAGCAACAACAGAAAAAATAGATAAGCTGGACCTTATAAAAATTAAAAACTTTTGTACCTCAAAACACACTCTCAAGAAAGTGAAAAACGACTTACAGAATGAAAGAAAATATCTGCAAATCATATGTCTGATATAGGACTTGTATCAAGGATATAAAAAGAATTTTTACAATTCAAACATAAAAAGACAAATAACCCAAATGGGCAAAGGATGTCAATAAACATTCCTCCAAAGATGACATAAAATGACCAATAAGCACATGAAAAGATGCTCCACATCACTAGCCATCAAGGAAATTCAAATTGAAGCCACAATGAGATATACCACCTACTAGGATGGCTATAATCAAGAAGATAATAACAAGTGTTGACAAAGATGTTGAGAAATTGGAACTTTCACACATTGTTAGCGGGAATGTAAAACGGTGCTTTAGAAAACAGTCTGGCAGTTTCTCAAAATTTTGAACACAGAACTAACATATGACCCAGTTAACTCTACTACTAGGTATATACCCAAGAGAAATAGAGACATATGTCCACACAAAAACTTGTAAATGATTGTTCAAAGAACATAATTCATAATAGCCAAAAAGTGGAAACAATCCAAATGCCCATCAAATGATGAATGGATTGATAACATGTGATATGCCCATATAATGGAATATTATTGGAAGAAAATATTGATACATGCAACAACATGGAGGAACCATGAAAAAATTAAGAAGTCAGTTACAAAAGACCACATATTGTATGATTCCATTTACAGAAAATGTCCAGAATAGGCAAATCTATAGAGACATAATGTACATCAGTGGTTACCTGGGGCTGGGGGTCAGGGGTCAGGGTGGAAGGGGTTTGGGAGAAATGAGAAGTGACTGCTAATGGGTATAAGAACTTTTTTTTTATGATAATAAAAACATTCTAAAATTGATTATGGTGATGGTTGTACAATTCTGAATATACTAAAAAAAATCGATGGATTGTACAGTTTAAATGGTATGTAAATTATTTACCACCTCAGTAAAGCTGTTAAATATTTAAAGACTGTAAACTAGAAGAACTTTCTAAAAATGCAGTTAACAGAGGCAGTACATATTAGTGAACAGCAAAGTATATGTGACATTTTGCTATATATACTTCAGCAAAGTATATTGTTAGCTAAAAAACTGTTTTATCAAAATTATTTTCTAAGCAAAACCATTAATAACTTAGCTACTATAAGAAGAAATTAATTTCTAGATTTATAAATCAAATACCTTAAGGTGTGACCATCTATCGATGTATACTTTCCTCCAAAACTAAAGGAACTGGTATTTATTTTCTTGGACATAGAATAATAGAAAGTTTGCCTCTGTTTTGCTTTCTTTTCTCTCTCTCTCTCTTTATTGTGATAAGAACGTTTAACATGAGATTGACTTCTTTATAAATTTTTAGGTGCACGATATAGTATTGTTAACTGTAGGCACCATGTTGTACAGCAAATCTCTAGAACTCATCCATCTTGCATAACTGAAATTACATACTCGTAGAAATTGCTGTTCTGAACTACAGTACAACTCAAATAACTCAGAGACTATCAAAGAGCTGTAATGTGGAAAGAAGATCAAACAAACTTACGTCAGGTTCTAGAGTCACACAACGCTGAAACGCCCTCGCTGAACCTCCATAGTCTTCCAAGGCCAAATAGGCACAGCCAAGAGAAAACCACACTCCAAGCTGCAGAGACCAAAAGAAAAAGGCATTCAAACACAAAGGGCATTTATAGGCTGGAATCTGAAAATCATTTAAGAGACTATCAACCAACACACCTCTATAATAAGAATGCAAGAAAAAAATCAAAAAACAAAAACTCATTAGTACAATGTAGAAACTTGAAATGTTCTTTATATAAAAATGCTGTATTGTTTTAAAAAAAAAGAATGCAGAGTTATATAACAAATATTCTACATTTTATATTAGTTCTCACATAGGAAACTTAGCAATGGAGATGGCATTTTTCCATATAATTTTCAAAGCTAATGTAACACTGAAAACATGTACAATATCACTGCACATCTTTTGCTGAGAAAGACCATTCTTTGTGTTGAACAACTCCGGGAAAGCAACGGAGAGCTCTGTTGATAAATCTTGATATTATAAATGGGGGATTCATCTAACATTTTTACTGGTTATCAACTATGTAAAAAGTATACAAAGTATCAGCAAGTTCATAGCTGATGAATGTATTACAGACTTGAGAAGAAAAATGTTTGCTTCCATCTTCAAGTTAGACCACAAGTCCTTATGCAGTTTAACCAAGAGTCAAACTGCCCTAGCACATATCTGCTTAGGCGTGTCTGAAAAAATTTAGAAGTAGGCTCAGAATCTGGACTACCAGTCATTCAAAGGGGAAAGCCTGACTTAAGTCAGTAAGATTTGTAAACACAGAAATTCAGAAAACAGGTAAATTAGGAAGTGGCTATTGAAATTCAGAAGAATTCTTTACACCACCAGGTTTCCTTGAAATTCAATAGACTCTATCAAAAGGAAGATAAAACCGATAAAAATTCAATGAAATTAGTCAGAAATGCAGCCATTACAGCTTTGCTTTCCTTTCAGATTTAGTCAGTAAGGCCAGCAGCAGAATGCAGTCCACTTTCTTACTTTCTTTGACTCCCGGGACAAAGGCAGTGAGCCAACAGATAGATTTGGTTGAGCCCTTTAGAGTGAGAAAGAAGTGAGGTGCTCTGTTATCTTGTCCAGAGCCTTCCACAGAGGCAAGCAGGGGGCTGCCCTTACTGCCCCACCATTCCTGTAAAGCTTGTTCTATATGGATAATTGAGGCCTGAAAGTTCTTGAAGTAGGTAAAGATTTTTAGACGATAATTAGAGATAAGGCTTAGAAGGTAAACATCTTTGGGCAATTTAACACTTTGCCTTGAATTCACAAGAGGCTATAATAACTGCTCTCAGGAACCTCTGTGGAGAAGAGGTTTGGTTAGGGGGATAGGCAATGGCTGAAAACGGGGTGGGTGCTTTGGTGGGAGCTGGGAGAAGAAGGGGTGCTAGGTTGAAATTAAGTTAGAAGTTCACTTCTCTGAATCAAGGGGCTCTAGCAACTTAAAAATTAGTTCATTACACTTAGCTTTTGTCTGGTTATTTATAGAATCAAATGAAAAGAGTTTCAATGCACAAAATCACACTCACCAAATGTGATTCATTCTGAGAGGGCCTAAAATCAGATGCTAGCTTATATAACAATACATGAAACAAGCTGTCTTACTTCTTTTTTTTTTAAGTGCTTTGTTTTATTTATTATTGTATTATTTAATAATCTTATTTTGGTAGGGGGAAGTAACTAGGTCTATTTATTTTAAGAGGAGGTACTGGGGATTGAACCCAGGACCTCATGTATGCTAAGCAAGCACTCTACCACTTGAGCTATACCCTCCCCTCTAAGGTATCTTACTTCTAACCAAGTTGAGAGTTTCAAAATTTGTGTATTATATTTCACCATTTATAAGGCGCACTTTTTTTTCACCATTCAACATCTCTGAAATAGATGCATCTTAATAACCAATAGTTTGTCACAGTTTTATTGGCAGCACTTTATTTTCTGTACAAGGTGGCACATAAAATAAATGTGCCTCTTACAATTGACAGCATCTTATACCCAATGAATTATGGCAGCGAGTTTACTTGGAATGAGGGATACTTCATTCTGGGACTAACTTAAGAAAAATGAGAATTGTCTGCAAAGTTCTCAAAATGCATGTGCCTTGCATGCTTCCTGCATCAGCAAAGAACAAACTTCCCACAAAACTATTTCACGTGTGTTGTTATTAAAAAAGTGAGTGTAAATTCAAGATATAAAGAACTTTATTTTTCAATCCACCTGAAAAGACGTAGGTTACAAATGTCTGAAATTAGCAATTATCTTACAGCTCTAAAACAAGTTGGCGATGAGATTACTATTTAAGTTTTTTAAACAAGCCAATGTTATATAACCAAGGTCTTAAAACTTAAATAAATTTAACAAGAATCAGGCAGATGTTAATTTACTATATAGTATTATGGTTCTCTTCTTTTTACTCTTGCTCATTTGTGTAGTTGTTTTAATAGTGTTTATCTGAAAAAAATTCTAAGATCATTAACTGCTGTTAGGTTTTCATCTACAGATAACATGTAATTATGATGGGAGATGACTTCTACACACATCCTAGTCTTTGAAATCATGAAATGGCTTTAAAAAAAAAACAGCTCTAGATCTTATAATTGCTGGTGGATGACCCACTAAACCATCAATAATACATTCATACAATAATACTCAGTTGAGGTCCTTGGAATTTCGGGGACTAAGGAGAATATTTGGTATACATGTTTTCTTGTTTTCATTTTAAACTATTACTTAACCTATATTACCAACACTGACTGGCACCTTGATTTATAATGGTCATGGTTTTAAGAACAGCACATCATAAAAGAAAAAATTCAAAAGAAATTTAAAAAAAAAAAGAACCAAAACACTTCTCACATGATTTCCCCCAAGTGAAGTTGTACATGGTTGGGTACCAAAGGTCTCTATCTTCTAGCCCAATGCTAGCAGACATAAACAGAATGCTAGCCTCATGACATTTTCTAGTAGCCACATTGAAAAAGTAAAAAGAAATGGATGAAATTAATTTTAGTAACATATTTGACTCTACATATCCAAAATATCATTTCAACATGTTATCAACATACAAAATTATTGAGATAGTTTACATTCTTTTCTTTTTTTCCATACAAAGTCTTTGAAACTTGATATATATCTGACACTTACAGCACATCTCAGTTTGGACCAGCCACATTTCAAGTGCTCAACTGTCCCACGTGGCCCGTGGCCACCGGACGGGGCCGCATAGTTCTACACTATTTCTCCTAAACACTGACATAGACCCTAGCATACTTGCAACCCTCCTTTCCTTCTCCATTAAAAAAACTAGCTCCTCTGGCCGAGCCTCCCTCAGGCTCCCATGTCTCACACAATACAGTCACCCCCGTTCCTCCTCATGCAATAGCAGCCAGGATGCTCAGCACTCAATGGGCACCTGCTCTGTGTGCCAAGCACTGATAAGGTGAGCTTTCCACACACTACCTCATCTGTTCCTCACAACAGCCTTACAAGGTAGTAAATATTACCCTCATTAAAGATGTGACCCTGCACCACTGAGTCAGCCAGCGACAGAGGCAAGGTTCAAGGCCCAGTCAGCATGACTCCAGAGCCCGGGTCCTCCCCATGTGGCCACACTGCCGCCCAGTCCGTCCTTCTGCCCACACACAGCCATGATTTATGGCAGTGCCATCCCTGTCGCCAGTAAAGGGTGGGGGCAGGGGAGTCCAGGGAACATGTGCGGAGAAAACCCAGGAGAACAATTTTTGAATAACTAGGGCATTAGCTACTCCCCGCACCCAACTCTCCTGATTAGGCAAGGGCACAAGATGAAGCAGAAGAATGGACGGCCACATTTAGCTGGAGGAGAGAGCTGAAGGCAAACTTGCCACCAAGGGACTGGGAGGAGTGGAGGGAGACAGTCCTCTGGTAGGGAGGCTCTGGTTGAGGTGTCTGTGGAGCGTATTTCCAGGGCAAACCAAAGGCAGGCCAGTCGCAGGCAGGGCAGGGGTCTTGAGAAGCTGACAGCCAGCTTCTTTCTCTGAGGGAACCAAGACAACACAGAAGCAGGCCGGCTACTTACTTTGAATGTGATGATACAGGTACTTAAAAAAAGGTTTAAAATTATTTTAAAAATAATTATCAAAAAGCCAGAATGGTTGAGAACATGACCTCTCTCTGAATTTCTCTCACAAAGTCCCTAGAGAAACAGTGGAATAGAGGGGAAAGAGAGGTGACTGGGATTCAAGAAGCTCAGAGGACCTGTGTGACTTGGCCATGTCACTTAACCTCGGGGTCTCCGCTTCCCAGTTGTTAAACGGGGGTGGATTAAGCAAAAACACCAAGGCTCCTTCAGATCCCAGACTGAGAACCTGGAGGTGACATGGTTGAAAGATACATCAGTGCCATCTAGTGGCAAAACAAGTACACTGATGATGCAAATAAAATACTTAGAATCAGTAGGTTTGAGGAACCAGGAGGAAATCAATTCAATTAGAGGCCTTAGAAATCAACTGAAAAGAGACTGAGAAAAAAAATGAGACCTAGAAAGGAAATGATATGCCTAAAGCCACAAAACGGTTCCTGGTTCCTGGTGTGCAATAAAGAGAGCGACTGTGACACTTATTTAAACCTCAACAATCAAACATGAAAATGAATATATGTATAAATGGATGACTGGGACATTATATATACCAGAAACTGACTCACTGTAACTGATTATACTTCAATTAAAAAAATTTTCAATAACCCAATAATCAAAATAGAAATTGAACAGTTTGCTCTTCCGAGGTCCACCAGAAAACGGGCATGGGTTACTTTCACGACTGCACAGTTAAGTTTTACAGGGAGGGGTACTTGAAGCACATCTGCCGTAGTTGTTATTCGCTTATGTACTACAATTTCCTTCCTTAAACTGTGGGCCTCCTACTCAAATTTCCCTCCCCCTCATGGTTTCTGTAGAATGAATGAATAATCAGTGGCTTCATCCTTTTTCACTAATTTTCCTATAGGACTGACTGAATTTTTCTGATGTCCCATATAATAAAGTGTCAAATGTTACACTCGAATCCTGAAGCCAAGCTATTGTCTCCATTTTCTCTTTTCCACATCCCTGACTCATTCCCACAACCCCAAATGCAGATAAGTCGTTGAATGTGGCTTCATTAAACAGGAAATGACTGAAGCCAAATCCAAGAAAGATATCAACATTGTTTGGTAGTAGCTTTTCCTAAACTGACACTCAGTTTTCATATTTAAAAAAATATATACACCACCAACTCTTTTGTTATCAAATTTCTCATTTGCCAAATACTAAGTTCTCTTCCCCAAGGAAACGCAAGTCTTAACATGTCAGCTTCTCTCACTCTCTCAAAGTTCCCTCTATTTCAGTGTCTTCCTTTAAACTAAATTTCAACAAATAGGAACAATTAAATTTCATACACACTTTTTTCTTTTACTAAATAGGCTATTAATTGTTTAGTTCCCTCCTCTAATTCCTGTCCTAGATTTGGATACCACTGATTCTTGTGCTTGCTCTCTTTCCAGACAATTGACAATACGAGGTAACACAGGTGTTCACGGATCATCTGCAGGAGACTCTCCTGTTAGATACACCTCCCTATTTTTTGGCCATGAATGGGGTAACAGTGATTTTCTACCACACTACAACGGCAGGATAGAAATTTCTACGACAGCTGAGAACTTCCTACGGGCCAGGAAATACGCTAGACACTTTATACACTTTGGCTCTGATTTTCCCAGCAGCAAATTGAGGCAGGGATGATAACTCCACTTTACCAAAGAGGAAGCTGAAGTGATTTACTTTGGGATTTTACCAGGATGCAGAGGCAGGTCTATGGCAGCCAAGCTTTGCCCCCAACTCCCTCTGCCCCAGCTACAGCCCAGATGTTATCGTGGGGCTCGTATTTCTTGGCAGTGATGCAAGTCAGACCTTCAGAGTTTCATTTTTTATTGCTTACCAATATGAGAGAGGAAGAACAAAAAGGAAAGAATCTCTTTTTTCTCTACATATTATTCACATATGTTCATCCTATCTCTTCACTGGAATGTAAGCTCCAATCTTCCCTGAATCTCTCCACCACAATAACACAAGGACACAAAAGAAACTCTGTCCGTTTCAAATAAAAACATTTTTTTTCTTTCAAAAGTTGAAAGGAAAGAGAAAGTTAACCCCTACAAATCAAGGAAGAGCACAAGCTCTCAGGATAATGAACAATTCTAGCAGAGTATTACACCACAGAAGTCTGGTCTTACATGCAGCATAGCTGGAAAGGGCTGCCTTGCTTCCTCCCAAACTCCCTGGTCTTGCAGAGACTCCCTCACCGTCACGTGCTGGAATGTCCCAAAACATCAAAGTTATAACTTCATTTTGCTCCTGATCAGAAAGCCCTGCTGGTTCTTTATTAAAGGCAGAAAAACCTTCAAACCTCCCAGTCTTGTATTCAAGGCTTTCCATAACTTCTACCTGGATCTCAGCCACATGGCCAGTCCCTCCTAACATCAGACAACATCCTCCAGAGGCAAAACAGCAGAGGTTAAGAGTAGATGCTATAGAACTAGAAAGCCCACGTTCACACAGCAGCTCCACCCATCACATAAGCTGTGGGGTCTGGTGTAAATTAATTATCCCTCTGTTTCCTCATCTGTGAAATGAGGGGACAAAATGGTAAATACCTCAGGGATTGTGTTGAGGATTCAAAAGATATGAAAAATGCTTAGAATAGTACCGGGCACCTAGTAAATCCTCAATGTTAGCTGCTAGTATTATTATTATAACTGAATGTAAAAATAAAAAATCAAAAGCTACAGTTACCAAGAAATCTTTGCTCGCTACATTTTTTGCATCTGCTAGTCTCCTTTCCTGAAACACGTTTTCTTAATTTTTGCCTCCTATTCAATTCCCAAGTGTTTCTCCTAGTTCATAACGTCTCCATCAGGCCTTCCCACATCCCAGTCCCAGCGCCATCACTAGGCCCCCAAAGCCTGGTGTCTGCTGACTCTACCCCCAGTCACAGGCAGTTATTCTGCCTCTTCTCTCCATTTGGCCCATATAAACCACAGCAGGGCAAGAGGCTTTTGTAGCACATCCCCCCGCCAATACCTCAAAATGGTTTATAAAGAGTTTATTTACACTTATATTCTAGCTCAGACCACAGAAGATGCTTAATAGAAATTGCTATTATACTATTAATGCTCTCACCTTCTTTCCTGTCTTGTTAGAAACATGATTCCTGTGTCCAGACCTAACACCTTCATTCCTTGTCCTCATCCCACTCTTCCCTAGAAAGACAGGCCCCAGTTATCATCCCCCTTCTCTTTACAGCACTCAATCTCTCTGTCATCTGTGGGGTTTAACCAGGTAAAGGTTCCCAGTAACTTGAAAAGTTTTACTGGACTCTTCTGCCCCTTGGGACAATACTCTACAATTTGACTCTCATTTCTTTGCTCAATGAAGAGTCTATAAATGTTATGTCCATTTCCTCATCGGCCACACACTCTTCAGCCTCCTGAAGCTTTGAAGGTCATTAGTGAGCTCCAAATCCAATGAACTTGTCTTCGCCCTCCTTAGACGGTATCACTACCTGTCACATTCCTGATATTTGTTCTTCCATGAATCCCCTCTTTGGGGGTCCTTCTATCTCTCCTGTCAAGACTCTGGTATATTTTATTTGAAGCATATTTCACTGGTGCTATTTCTTCTGCCTTCCTCCAACTGCTAGAGATGCCCAAAGTTCAAGATTTTGCCTGGTGTTCTCTTTCAATATAGTCTTCTGTAAAGAATTCATTCACTTGCATGGCTCCACCTTACTTCCATGGAAAAGCCCCAATCTGCAAGCTCAGTTCTTGACCACACTACTGGGCTTCAGGCCGCTATGCCCAGTGGACCATTAGCCACCTCTACTTAGAGCAAAGTCTTCATATTCAACACTCAAAATCACATCATCTTCCCCTACCAAAGATATTTTCCCTTCCTCCCAAATTCTCTACACCTATCAATAGGGGCATTTCCTTTTAAATCAGACAACTGAGAAAACTGGCATGCTCTTGGATTCCAAACTCTGCCTCAGTCCTGCCAATCTAGTGAATAAGTCCCAGAAAATTTTCCTTAATAGTGAGCTTCACCCTGTTTTATCTTCTCATCCTTACTGCTAAAGCCACTGATCGGTCACTCATCCATGACATTCATGCCTTATTTAAACTTCCTAGAATGCCACTTTTGTCGTATCACTCTTTTATTTAAAACCACAACAGACTTCCACATCTCTGGGTTAGCTAATCCTGAGGAAGGGCACTTAAGGGCCTTCCCAAGCTAGTACTATTCATATCACTGTCCAGGGGGAACGGTCTGCTCTCTGCTGATAGGCTGACATGGTCTAATTCACCCCCACATCCAGGGCTGGTTCACAGCAGGATCTTGATAATGCTCAGTTAGGCCACCACATAATGTACCGTTCAAACTGCAGTACTTTTTAAAGAGAAACAAGGCATTAAAAAATAATTAAAATCACATGACTTTAAAAAGATCTTATTTGTTGGCCAACAAATTGTTACTCAACAAATTGGTTTTACTATATCAGGGGATCTATAAGATGGTTCTACTAGAAAACCATTTTCAAAAGTAGAATTATTTACTGAAAAATAAAAATTTATTAAAGAAAATTTAAATGCTGATTATCTGACCATTTAAAAATAACAAAAGGAACATTAAACAAGCTATATATTGTGACTTTGCATATTTCCATAATATATTACAGAATTAAAATTAATTTTTCTTAGTAGATATTCATATACTTTAATCAGCTCCTTAGTCATATCTAATACTATGTCATCGATATTTTTCTGATAAACTTTGTTTCAATATCTTAGTACTTTAAATTTTTCATAAAATTGTCTGCTGTCTATTTCAAAGTTGTTCTTTAGTGGTGTCAAATTTATTGTTAATACATTGAAAATTGTTAAAACTCTTCTCTGCAGGTCATAATGATTTTAGTTGAGAAAACATTCTTTCTAAATGCACTCAGGAAAAATTTAAAATAGAACCACCATATGATCCAGCAATCCCACTGCTGAGTATATAGCTGAAGGAAATTAAATCACTACCTCAAAGAGATACCTGCACCCTCATGCCCACTGCAGCATTCATTATTCACAACAGCCAAGACACGTAAACAAACTGCCAAGAGATGAATGGATAAAGAGTTGCATGTGTGTGTGTGCCCACACACAATGGAATATTACTCAGCCATAAGAAAGAAGAAAATCTTGCCTTTGCAACAACATGGATGAACTTTGAGGGCATTATGCTAAGTGAAATAAGCCAGACAGAGAAAGACAAATACCATATGTTCTCCCTTATATGTGGAATCTTCAAAAGCCAAACTCATAAAAACAGTAGAACGGTGGTTGCTAGGAGTTTTGAGGGTTGGGGGGAACAGGGGAGATGTTGGTCAAAGCGTACAAACTTTCAGTTATAAGATGAGTAAGTTCTAAAGATCTAATGTACAGCATGGTGACTATAGGTAACAATAATGTGTTATATACTTGAAGGTTGCTAAGAGAGTAAATCTTAAATGTTATCATCACACACACACACACACACACATACACACAAAGGTAATTATGTGAGGTGACAGAGGTGTCAACTAATGCTATTGTGGTAATCATCCACAATATATACATGCATCAAATCTCATCATGTTGTATACCCTAAACTTACACACTGTTATATGTCAATTATTTCTCAATAAAGCTGGGGAAAATTTTTTAATGTGCTGAGATGACTGGTAAGCTCAGAGCAACTTCTGCTAAACAGAGGATATTCTTAATTCTAGTTTTGTTAATTTGAAGCTTATAAATATTTTTCTTAGGTATTGACTTCGGCCTCCATTTAGAGTACCTTTCTTCAACAAATATTTTTAATACGACAAAATTCATCAAGTAAGTTTTCTCTATCAATGATTCTTTTCTACAGATACATACTAAAACATTTAAAAATGAAGTAATATATTGGATTTGTTTCAAAATAATATGGGGCATGGGGGAGGGTATAGCTCAAGTGGCAGAGCATGTGCTTGGCATGCACAAGCTCCTGGGTTCAATCCCTAGTACCTCCATTAAAAAAAAAACAACAAAAACCTAATAGTAAATAAATAAACAGACCTCTCCCCCTCCAAAAAAATAAAAATTAAAAAAGAATAATAATATGGGATAGAATGGGATATACAGATGAAACAAGATCAGTCATGAGTTAGTCATGAGTTAATAACTGTTAAAGTTAGTTGGTTGATGGGCACATGGGAGGGGACTCATTATTCTGGTCTCTCTGCTATTTGTATTTTGTGTAACTGAAAATGTCATAATGAAAAAGGTTACAAAGAAAAGATTCCTCCTAGGTAGATGTTACAGATTGAATTGTATCCCCCTTAAAATTCATATGTTAAAGCCCAAAGCCCAGTGTGAGCATATTTGGAGATAGGGCATGAAGGAGATAATTATGGTTAAATGAAATCATAATAGTGGGGCTCTAGTCCAATAGGGCTGGTGTCCTTTTAAGAAGAAGGAAAAACACCAGAGGTCTCTCTACATGTGCACAGAAAAAAGGCCATGTGAAGAAACAGTGAGAAGGCAGCCCTTTAAAAGCCAGAAAGAGACTTCACCAGAAACCAGGCCTGAAGGCACCTTGATCTTGAACTTCTGCCTTCCAGAACTGTGAAAAAATAAATGTCTTCAGTGGTTTAAACCACCCAGTTTGTAGTATTTTGTTATGACAGCCCTTAGAAGACTAATATAGTAGAGATGGTCAAAAGAGAGATTATATATTTTAGAAGTAAATCCTGTACATCATCTGAACTCTCATTGTTTCCTCTTCAAGATATATTTCAATGTCCTCCTGTTCAAAAGTTTGCTTTCAATAATAATAATTTGCTAAAAGCTTTAAAAGCTGATGTTTTCTTGAACTCCATTAACTAAATACATAAAAGATTTCCAATTGATTTTGAACACAATGCAGTCAAAACACAGACTCCTTAAAAAAAAAAAAAGGTTCCTATCATTGTAGGATATGTAAATTGACAGATAAATTCTTCAAAAACTCAAAACATTTTCAAAGTCCCCTATCTGATGTGTAGCTAAAAGAGAAAGCATATACTGCCATACTAGAGGAATTTAAGTCACAAGAATTTTGTAGTTCAATTACTCAAACAGTGAATATGAAAATATTGTAAATGACAACAGCTAGTTTTTATTCCCAATGGTAGCAGCTTGTTTGGACCATTATGCCTACCACTGTAACCAGTTCCAAGTGCATTTCTGCTCCACAGGTTTTCTTAATTCAGGAAGAGCATTCATGTTTACCACGTTACCACACTCCACCGACACTTGTATCCTTATTGTCACCACTAAAGGAAATACTTTAATCTCCAATGTTTAACTTTTTAACTGAAATAACTATAGCATTTAGAACAATGCCAGGTATTTCACCTTTGATAGAATGAATTTCCAAAAATTTTATTTTGAGTCCACCAATTGGGTGAAAAAAAATTAAAACCATTATGAGAACCAAATTAATGAGTTTTCTATCTGAAGCACCTGATGTTACTGATATAAAACTGGCAAATTCAACTGTTAATGAACGACTTCTGCTAAAAGAGCTAGCATATTAACAGCTATGACCTCACTTTTCATACATGCACAAGAAAATTTGGCATCAACTAATTTTCTAAACGAGCTTCGCTCGTTTTCCTTTGCTCTAGATAAAAAGTCCAGCCTCACAGAATGACATGAAAATGCACCTCCTATAGCTGCGTAGTAAATCGTCATCTTTGGACATGCTTTCTATTAAAAAAACAACAACCAACTTTTGACATATATGCTAATATTTCTTCAGAAGACTTGGGTCTTCTGGTTTGCATGTGACCAGTGATATGACTGCAGTCCCTGGGGTGGAATGTAAATATCCACTACATATTGTGCCAGTTATACAGTCATTAACTCTCTTGACAAGTGAAAACTGACTTAATTGTCCGCTAAAACATATTTATTTGTCTGCTTTTTGGAGATGATTATGGCCAAAAGGGTTTATTATAAACTACATAAATGTTACCAAGCAGTATATAACGTAGGAATAGTGGTACATTTAGACCATCCAGTAAGTGACCAAAACCCCACAGAAAGAGAATTCAGACTATTCTCCATGCGCTTTTATTTCTGGCAGGATTGCTCTGCCTGTGCTCCCCAGACATCTAGCCTACAATTCCCCACATTTCCCACTAATCCTGCCAACTGGTAGCCAAGCAACGTCACGCACCTCACAGGCCACAACTTGGCACACACGTCTGATATATTCCAAAGGGCTTACTGAGACACTGGCTCAAACATTTCTCCTACCACCACCCAAGATGTGAAGGAGGTGGCAATCCTCGACCACTCAGAGCAAGCACAGTTGGTCTTCTCAGCAAGCATCCTGCACACTGTCCTTGAAGGGGCAATGTGAGTTAAGGTGCAACTGGACAGGGCTGGGGGAAAAGAGGCTCCTACTGGTCATCTTTCAGATCTGAGCACGTTGTACAGTAGGAGCTCCATCCACTACACACGTGCTGAGCACAACACCAGATGAGGCTATGGCCAGAGATGGAAGAACAAAGTGGTTCTCTGGGAAAACCCATTCCAACTTCTTCTAATGTAACTATTAATAACAGCACTTCATTCAAAAATTAAAAATCTGGGACAAACGCTAAAGTGGACAGGTTACCAGGATAAAAGGCATAAACTGGGATGGCCACTGATGCTTAGTGAATCCTCAAATCCTCACCTTTCTTCATGCTCTTCACCTACCTGTGAAGCTAGCTCCCCTCTCGAACATCGACCTACTTCCCACCAGTCAGTGAACAGCTGAGCTAAGCCCTGTCGCATCTCTGGCCCCGTCAGTCCACAGTGACCACGCACCTCCTCTCAACTCCTACAGCCCTTCCACCAATCCGTGTCTCTGCACAGATACACTGCCAGTAATATCGTATAACCTCACCAAGGTGAGCGGCCAGTTAACCGAGGAAGAACACTCAGGAAAATTTAAAAATTTTAAAGGGAGAAAACTGACAAAAGAAAAGGAATGCCGTATGTATGTTGAAGGAGGGGTGGAAAATGATAGGAAGTGGCATTTTCCTTTTTTAGGGCTGCACATACTAGCTTGATAGCTGAGTGATTTCTTTGTTCTTACTTTTTGCAAAAAAGTAGGGGGCAATGAGAATAACAACTACCTAAGGGCCTATGGTTTAATTTTGGCTTTAAGTCTATGAAATCCTGCTTGGGAGGCTTGGTGACCACTTCCTCTCACTTTCTTCAGCTTCCAACAGTCCACAAACCCCAGAAGTCTAAGGCTGAATTTTAGTAGTTTCAGAAGTTACTCGGGAAAATGGTATAGGTAGGTGTAAGCGAATGACAGCTGGCAAGCTCAAGAGCACGAATGCAAATGGTACACACGTCTTCCGGTTCTCTAAGAATGCGCCATAGACGGTGCATTTCGTTTTGTAGACCATCCCTGATAGAAAACCAAACTCTCCTATTTACCAATTTTATTTCAGGAAGCCATTACAATGCACAAAAGCCATTCAAGTATCACTCTCATTTTGCCTGAATGTTGTTATTAAACCCAACTGCTTGGATACGTCTGAAAAGGGGAGACAGAATTTTTTTGGTGGGGGGAGGTTGGTTGGTTGGTTATTTAGTAAATTAGTTATCGGAGGTACTGGGGATTGAACACAGGGCCTCATGCATGCTAAGCATGCACTCTACCACTGAACTATATACCCTCCCCACCAAACCTTTAAAATTCTATGTTTCTGTTTTCCTTTCATTTGAGGACTTAGAGGAGACAATAGCATGTCAGAGCTCTCCTTCTTTGGGGACAGTTCAAACGTGGATCGCAAGTTATAAGTCTACGGTGCGCACATTTGCATCTCCTAGTAATTTTGTACAACTGCGGCATCATGTGCCTGCACATTCTGGCCTGGCTTACAGCCTGCCTGAATTGGATCCACATGACAAACCGCAAAATATCCTCACATAACATCTGTTTCTACTGTGATGCTGCTTTGAGCAATTGTCATTTCTTTGTCTTGCTAAGTAATTAATTCAAAATTATACGAGACCCCCAAGCCCTGTTAAGCCCTCTCTTACAAATTCCCTCACATCCATCTCTTCTTTCCTACTGCTCCACCCACACTGACAACTGTCCCACTAGACCATTGCTACAGTCTCCTAAGACTGTCTACATCTAGTATCTCCCATGGCCACAGTGTTGCCAAAACAATGTTCCTAATTCACCTCCATGCATACCACATTCCTTCCCTGAAACAAAGCCAAACACATATCAACCCTTCAATGGCTCCCAGTCTGCCAAATAAAAAACCCAAAGAGTTCAGCCTCACACTTGAGACCTTCCATAATCTGGCTGCAGTCTAGCTTTCCCATTGGGACTGGTCTATTCTCTTCCACTCTGAAAAACCAGCCTGTTCACTAGCACTGTTTCCCCAGTGCACACGCGCACACATGCCCCTTCCCTTTCTATTCCCAGGGCTGGGCTCATACTGTTCACCTGCCTGGAATGCCCTCACCACTCCCCTTGCCTTGGCTGATTTAGGTACTATGTATGCTTCAAAGCCAAATTCACCATCCTCTCTTCATTGTCTACCAAAGGCAAAAATGGTCTCCTTGGCCTCTGTAAAACGAGTGAGTTACAAATCACTCGCTGGGTATTTCTTTGATGCCTCACACTGTTGGCAGTGTGGTCTCTGCCCGTTTCACTAGACTGTAGCAGTGGGTACAAGCCAGGCCACCCGGCGACCTGCTGCTATTGCTTCCTCCTCTGGTTTAGCGCGATGTGCACAGCAGACAATTAACACATACTTGACTGAATAACTGGTTGAAGATATGCGTTCACTCATTCAACAATTATTTATTAAAGACCCAATTGTGCTAGGGACTGTTACAGGCACTAGAAAAATGTAGATGAACCACACAGATAAAAACTTCTGCCTTCTCCTCCTAGTGGAGGAGAGACAGATTTTTTCAAAGTTAGCTATATATAATAATAGAAGGCGTAAGTGCTATGGAGGAAAACAAACAAGGAGTGTGAGGTAGGGGTGGAAAGTGATCATTAAATAGAATGAACACGAAGGCCTCTGAGACAGCGACATTTGGGCACAGACACGAATGAGGTAATGGAGCGAGTCAGGCAGGTATTTGGAAGAAGGACATTCCAGGCAGAGGAACAGCAAGTACTAAAACCCTGAGGCAGAAACGTGCCAGGATGGTCAGGGAAGAACAAGGAGGCTCATGTGGGGTGAGTGAGGGGGAAGGTGGGAGGAGGATGGTAAAGAAGCACAGGAGCTGGGCTTGAGGGAGCCCTGGGAGCCAGGAAGGGGTGCTGGCAGTGAGCCAGAGTGACACACCTGACTGGCATTCGAAACGATCAATCTAGATGTTCACTGAGACCAGGCAGATGGTAAGAAGGATAGAGGCAGGAAGACCAGTAAGGAGGTAATATACGAACTAGGTGAGAGATGATGGGGGTGTGACCAGAATGGTGGCAGATGGTAAGCAGCTGTCTGCTTCTGGATATATTTTGAAGGCAGATGTAGGGTTTGCTGACGGATTCAATGTGGGGTATGAGGCAAAGAGGAATCAAGGATGACTCCAAGGCCAGATGGGCCGCCACTTACAGGGATGAGGATGACCTTGGGGGCAAAAGCTCTTAGGAGGGGGAGAACAGTGTGTCAGATACTAGAACGTTAAGTTTGAATAACAAATGGGGAAAGTGAGGAAGCAGTGAGCTGCAGTAGTCTAGAGTTCAGGGGAGCAGACAGGACTGAAAATAAACTCTTGGGAGTTGTCAGCATGTAGACAGTACTTGAAGCTAGGGGACTAGATGAAATCAAGGGAGTAAGTGTAGACAGAGTTAAAGGCCAAGGAATAACCCCTGGGAACCAGCAAAAAGACTGAGAAGGAGTAGCCAGTGAGGCACAAGGAAAACGTTAAGGCTGGACATTAAGAAGAGACTGTGTTCTGGAGAAAACTACTCACATCTGTGAGACAGCCGGCTCTGGTTTAACTTAGACCACGGAGGCTGACCAAGGGAATTTATTTTCCCCACTCCTTAGGGCTGCGGTGGTTGGGTGAACTTTAAGCAGAGGCTACTAAGATAAGCAAGGATATGATACAGCTTTCCATAAAAGTATAATTTTCATAGTACAAAACTGAGTTCTATTTTCTACCAAAAAAGTCTAGTGATAATAAAGTTAGTACAGGGCTTCTCAGCCTTGGCACTATCGACACTTCAGCCCAGATAATTCTTTACGGTGCAGGGCTGTGCTGTGCATCATGAGATGTTTAGCAGCATTCCTGGCCTCCATCCACTAGATGTCAGTAGTACACCCCTTCACCTCCCCACCATTGCCAAACGACACAGGGACAAAATCGTCCCCAGTTGAGGACCCATGAGTTAGAGCAAGCTGTCAACAAAAACCAACTCTAAGTCTATGTTAAGCATCCTTGCTGCCAAATGCAACTGTTAGCGTCTGCTGATTTTCCGTACTCCCACCTGTCCTCCTCTCTTCTCCAGGCATCTCACCGGCCAGCTGATTTGGAAGGTTCTCATCGTATTTACTACACAGAGTGAGGAAATTAAGCAACTAGCTCCATCTATCATAAAAAAAAGTACTTCTGATTTTATTTCAATGTAAAAATATGCCCCAAGACTACCCAGTTCAAAAACGACCATTTCTGTACACCCTTGTTCACCACAGCACTTCTCACTTCTCACCCAGTGTCCAGCCACAAATGGATAAACACACTGGTATATGCACACATTGGAATATTATTCAGCCTTAAAAGAAAGAAAATTCTGACATATGATACAACATGGATGAACCTGAGGACGTTACACGAAGTGAAATATGTCAGTCACAAAAGGACAAGTAGTGGATGATTCCACCCATAGGAGGTACTTAGAGTAGCCAAATTCAGAGGCAGAAAGCAGAGTGGTTGTCGGGGACTAGACTTGGGGGTGGAGAACAGGGAGCTGTTGTTTAATGGGCACAGGGTTTCAGTTTTGCAGGATGCAAAAAGCTGTTGAGATGGGGGTGGCAATGGCTACACAACAAAGTGAAGGTACTTAACACTACTGAACTACACAGTGAGAAATGGCTAGGATGAAAAATTTTATGTTAAGCAATTTTCACCACATTAAAAAAACAGAGTGCAGGTTCTGGAGTCAGACTGTCTGGGTTCAAATACCCGCAAAGTGCTCAATGAGGTACCTGGCTCATAGTAAGTGCTCAGTAAACATTAGTAGCTGATTATAAATCAGTATTATACATAGAGTTACACCAAGTCAGGGTGTATGTTTGCCAGGAGCATGGTTGACAGTTATGTGTGACTTTGGTGATTAGGAAAGCAGTTATAGAGAAAGTTTGGTTTAAAAAAATGACCATTTCTGGGAATAAAATCATTTTACTAACTGCATATCATTAAATACAAAGTAAGCTGATCTCTTTCCCCTCAAAATTAGGTCCACTCCTGTGGATTTAGCTTGTTAGTTACTTATTTTAAAGATGCAGTTTCCTTTTGTATTATCTTTTCAAACCTTTAAAAATTTTTTAAATATTTAAAAATATTTGTGCATATGTAAATACAGACTTTTCTTCCTTAAAATGATCAACTACCATTCTATATATTACCCTATTTATATAGAAGTTTTTCTTTCAGTATTGACTTCAGCAATTACTTGCAGAGCCCCATACTGTCTGTAATTTTGACTCTCATTCATTTCCTTCCTAGCACATCTACTCAAACTGGGACCTAATTTTAATAGCTGTATTTGCGTTAAGGACAGTTAATTGAAATAACAAAATGAAATAGAAAAATGACTAACAGAAGCACAAAAGAAAGCGACTAAGAGAAAACCAGCCTGTCTACTCTCAGTGACAAGCAAGAAATGTATCAGAGACTAGGGTCTCAGCTCGGAGACGAGCTCACCAGTCATGAGGACAGAAAATGGGTATGCATTCAGTAAGAATCGAAATCCCAGAAAAACAGAAGTGCTGAGAGCAGATGGGGCTTTGCGAATTGTCCAACCTGCATAGGATTGATCTTCACTGAGCGTTCGAAGCACTCCACGCACTCTTTAAACTCCTTGCTTCGCAGATGGAGGAGGCCTTTGGAGCGCTGGGCGCGGGCACTGCGGTGCCGAGACAACTCCCAGGCCCGGTCATAGTAAGAGTGGTCTCGAAGGACGTCTCCCAGCAGGCAGTACAGACTTGGCGTTTCTTTTTTCTCCAGCTCTTTCCAAAGGATTTCTTCTGCCTAAAAACAACAACAGAAATAACTAAACTGCTGAATAGTAACAAATGGCTACTCTGTAGCACACAGATGTCTTCTATCCCACACGATCCAAAATTTTATTTTCAAAGTTTGAGATGCCCTCCTCCTTTCATGCATCGAGGACACAGGTTGAAAAAGAGAGGAACAACAGAGGATAAATACGGTACAGGTAACAGAGGAACAAGAAGTAAGAGGTGAATGCGCTTTGCTGGCCTCTGGAATCTTCAAGGAGAGGCACTGAGGAGAAGCTGACTGCATGATATCTGGCGGACTCCACTCCCTGTTTCCCTGAGTCCCACTCCAGTTGTCACAACTGGGACCATTTGTAAGAGCAAACATCTAATTCATCTCCACCCAGTGGGAATGAAAAGTATGTCTTCCCTTTCTAAAAATGGGATGCTTGGGGAGTCTATGATTGCTGAAAAATTTATAAAAGAAGGAAGAGGATACAATTTACTAGATATTGCTAAACCCCCACCTCTTATCTGAACTACATTTCACCTCACAGATAAAACCTGCCAACATGAGACCTATCTGCCTCCAGACAGTCCATTCACTTTGGAAGTTAAGCCCATCCTCAACACACGGCTTGGGTATTCTTCTCATGTATCTACAATTCGGATTCACCTTGTCACCCAAGCTAATTCTGTACTTGTCACAAGTACTACCCCACTTCTCCCGACCCATGTCCACTCCCCCCAACCCGCACTTCTGATCAACTTCAACAGAGAACAAGCAGCATGGTGTTCCTTACACACATACATCGTCACATAACAGCAGCAGGGTCACCAAAGATGCCAAGAAAGTCACGGCCACAGTTGATGTCGACATCCAGGAAGCCATCCTTCGATAGCTAAGATGTTTAGACCTAGACTCCGTAACTTATGTAGCTCACAATCTTAAAGTCTGTATATTTGATTTTCTTTAGACTTGACATATAATTATAATTTTTGAGAAATCTTTTAAATTTCTTTTAAATCTTTTAAAGGCTGTGCTTCTAAAAAGTGTCTTCAGATGCTGGCTCATTTGCATTTCTGATATGGTATGTGTTACGTAGGTCTTTTAGGCCTAGTCTGAAAATGAAACCAGGATTTATAAAAAGGATTCTAAGGGAAAACAGTTCCAAGTCCTAAATAGCCAAAATAAACATGAATTTTTCAAATATAACCTATGTAATTCCTTTATTCACAGAAAATACAATAGCCATTAATGTATCTCATATAATTCTGTATTCAATATATTATTTTTCAATAAAGATATTTCAATATATTTTATACTAAATGTATTTATTTTTACATATATATGTATATATATTCAATCAAATTGTGTGTAACAGACTGTAGCCACAGGAGGATTTTTAATGAAATGACCTTACAGTTTAGTTGAAGACATTCTCTTGTCAGCACAGCACTGAAACTTGGTACCCACCTTCTCCCATTTCTGCTTTAAACTGCTAAAGTGGATTCTGTGGTCTGCAATTAAATAATGACCATTATAGTAACTGGGCACAGAAGTGACTGCAGGCAGTACACTCCTGCAAAAAAATGAAAATTTGTGATTGGTTATCTCATCTGGTTGGATCTGAAGACAATGAGGATACAATGATCACAAGAGGGTTTAACACCAATTGTCCACGGTATCCAGTGATAAAAGAAGCTCTTAAATGACCACCTGCAGTACCTTGGAATGAAGCACCTATCTAATGTAAGGCTTTTGTGCTCTGAGTGACAGGACACTGTGAGAGAACACAAGACTGTGAGGTAGGTCAGCTGCTTTTAGTTCACTAGGCAGCACACGTACGTACACACACCTACACCCACACACACCCACAAGACACTTAGTGCTTTAAATCCTCGAGGTGAGAGAACTAGTGAATTTCTGTAAGTGTCTAAAACATTTTCTTTTTCCTTGTAGCTGCGAAGCTGGTGCAGCCAAAAATCAGATACAGAGACAGCCCTTGCAGGACTGCTGAATTACGATATAGGATAAATTCAGTTTTACTAGTTCTGTGTGAAAGTTAGGGCATTTGATTGTGTTAATCAAACATGCTTTAGTCATTCATTTTATTTCCTCTATTGCCTTTCAGCTGTATACTGTTTTAGTAAATTTTCATGATTGCTCTAGGGCTGTGCATCTTCAATTTCTCTAAGTTCATTCAGAGTTAACATTGCTATCACCTCACCCTTCTCACGTTGTAAGTGGCCTTCCCAAATATCTGTTCCACAGAAACAAAGAGCGATAAACAAATTATTGCTGTTGTTTTAAGCCATCAAATTTTGATGTGGTTTGTTACATACCAGTAACAACCACAATGGTTGTTTAAAGCAAGAGGATTGCTATAGTACCAGTTACTTCACCATGGCCCAGAGAAGAGGGCATTGATTATAAAAGAGCAAAACCCAAGAATTTAACACTTGGATGATTCAGACTACAGAAAGTCCCAAAACTTTACTGAGTTTCCTATGTCAGTAGAGACTAGTGCCACCTTGCTTAAGGACACAGTGAAGACTGCATCTCAGGGAGTTACCTTGCAAGAAAATTCCAATTCTCATACTTGACCCTTCCACCCTTCACTGCCTCTAGTGATATAAATAGATTTTACACACATAAAGAACTGCAAGATATTGTTGCTTTCTAGAGACCTTGGGACCATGTGTTAAAATAGATTCTAAGGCCATAGACAAAGAGGATCATAATTTTAAATCAGCTGAATTTAGATACTTATCAGAAAATTTTGATTCACAGTACTAACTCAAGCAGCTGGGGATGGTTTTAAACTATCCGCTCAACTGTTTGACTAAAACCTGGACTCAAACATGGCCAAAACTAAAGCTGAGATGCTAGAAATTTCTTGGTGTTAACGTGGAAGAAAGAATGCAACAACTTGGAAGAAAAGTCTCTTGTTAGTTTATCATTTGCAACCTATCTGTGAATACAGAGGTGGGTGATACATATCCAGCAAAAGCAGAGCCCTCAGGGAGTGCTACTTCGGAAGGGCCAAGTGAAAGCCTCTGAAGCTATTTATCCTCATTAAAAGAGAAAACCCTAAGCAACACTGCTTATCTGTGTAAACCACAGACATGTGTGCCACTGTCAAAAAGTTGAGAGATACCGCAAAGTGTGTGTTTGTGTTTGTTTGCGTGTTTGTGTGTGTGTGCATGGGCAGTTTAACCTACCCATTTAAATAGAGCAGGACACAGACGGGGCCTGGAAAATGTCATAGATTATGTAAACTCAATGTAATGGTGCTCCAATTACAGCTACTGTTCCAGACACGATCTCTTTACTGGACTAAATCATCACAGCCCCAGACCTCTGCTATGCAGGTACTGATGCAGCAAGTATGTTTTTCCGTACCCAGTCACCAGACATCAGATGCAGTGGGCTTTCACAAGCACAGAGAGAAGTTCACTTTCCCTATCTTGCCTCAGAAGTACATGGACTTTATGGTATAATTTAGTCTGCAAGGACCTTGATTATCTCACCATCCCATTAGACTGCACCAGTCTTGATGGCATCATGATAATAAAACTCAAGAAACTAAAACAAAAAATCGTGTGCCGATGTCAATCAGAAACCAACTGGAGATGATATACTCTTGACACTGTAACTTGTTATTAGAAAAATGTTCAATTTACAAAAATTCATTTGCCATAGTACCTCTAAGGAACTCATTTAATAAATAAAACAAGATATGCAAAATAAATGCTTATATATTTCTAATTATTTTTGTCCTTCTATGTCCTAAGAATGCTTCGATATCAAACCATTTTTTGAAGAAACTGTAAGTTTCCCCCAAATCAGAAACTCTTCTTACCTATGTAACACGACCTATGAAATACTCTGGACTTAACAGTAGTTTGACACTTCCCAAATAAGTAAACCCTCAAGTAAAAGGGCTAAACCACTGCACAGTCGTATTATGGATTATGCCACACTAACTTGCTTAAGCTGGGAACCATGTTTCCTAAAATCCCTTTCCCTTCTGATTTCATGTTAGAGTTGGTCAGAAGGGAAACTCGCTAAGGATTTGAAAGGCAGAAGTAAAGCAACAAACATTCTTTACTCTTGGAAGGCTATCACGGTTGAACATGGCATCAAACGGATGCAGAGATGTCCTTGCTCTATGCACCCGGCTCGCCTTTCCACTTGCTGGCCCTGCCAACCAATAGCAACCCCAGGCTCACCATCAGACACTTGACTGTGGACCCACAGAGCTGGCAGCTACATAGATACAAGAGCTTTCCACAGACCTCTCCTCAAGTTCCTTCTTTATCCTCCCATTTCAAAGGCTGGAAGTACTTGGCTCCTCAGATTCCTTTAAGTAAGTTCTGACTTATCCACTTGAGCCAAAGCTTCAAGTGGATCGGTACATGATTCTTTCCCTGATCTCCTTACTCCCTCTTCCACATCTTCATTCCCTAACTCTACCCACATCTGTATAAGATTGAATGCCTTTGGCAAACCTCTTATTCCCCAAAATATTCAAAGTGGCTCTGCTTTCATAAACAAAACCTGCATGATGCAATTTTTTCATTTTTGCCTTTTAATCTCCTTGTGTGTCCTATCATCTGATAGTGATTTACAGATTAATTTTTATCCAGCACATTGTTAAGTGCATTATCTCATTTAATCTCTATAATAATTCTGAGAGGTAGATACTAATATGCTCATTTTAAGACAAATAAATACAAATTTAGATTCCTTGATCAACTGGTCAGCCCAAAACCAAAAGACACTAAGTTGAAAAACAGGACCCTGATTTCAGGTTCAATACTTTTCCTATTTCTATAGAGGGACATTAGCCAACAGGGTGGTATAAGGACCTTTAAAATTCCCTGCACCATAAAAGCAACAAGAAAACTTGCAACAAGCGTTAGAATAAACTTTTTCAGAACTCTGGAAATTAATCAAAGGTTTGAAATAATATAGGGAGTGTTTATTCAAGAAAATGATAAAATCTTGGTTAAAAAAACAGCAAGCTTTGTGTCATTTTAACATATACCATTCCTATTCCCTCTTTTCAACACTGCAGCAGCCTTGAAAACCAACAGCATGTTATCATGGTGAAAATTAGCAGTCAAGCAGGCACCAGAGGGAAAATATGTTTGGAGCTCCTCCTCTGTTCCCAGAAAATGGTCTGGTGGGTCCCTGGAAGAGCCCACTTGTAAAGCTGTCTTTATTTAACCCAACTCTGAACTTGTCCAGTGAAAAGCCTTTGTCAAAAACAATTAGAGATAATTGATTAATTTTGCAGCTGCCTGAGGTGGTAAATAACACCTGGGGCAAACAATAGGCTAATCAAAACGCTTCAAAACAAAATAAGGGAATGAGATATATAACTAAGGGCTTTGAAAAACTCCAACATATTGGTGGGAATCTAGAAGTCCATGCGTGTGTAGGGCTGTGCACATGTTCAGGAAAGACTTGAGAAGGCCCTATACTCTCACCTCAGGCTGACCTTGAGGCTTTGCCCAAGTAGTTAGTGAATGTTAAGAGTTGTCAACTGCCTGGCTGAGTGTTGAAAGCATGTCCCAACATACACACACCCAGAGCCTACCAACAAAGACTAGGAAACTTGCTGATTTAGGCATTAAGGAATTTTCTGTCCAATCATTAGCTGACCATTAAGTTAACCAACCTGAGACTGCACAAAGAAACAAGAAAGTATGGCTCTTACATGATTTTAAAAAAAGCAATGAATAGAAACCGTCCCTGAGGATGCCCAGGTGATGGATTTTACAGACACTTAAAATCTGCTATTTTAAATAATCCCTAGCACAAGGACTAAGAAAGTAACTCAAAAAAAAAAAAAAAAAAAAAAAGTAAAAGAAATGCCAAGGGAGTTAACATGGTACATTAGAAAATACCCATTTAGCCAAAAAGAAGGCAGTAATGGGGAAATAAAAAAAACATAAGACATACAGAAAACAAATAACAAAATGGCCAATATACATCCTACATTAAATACTTTAATCAAAGGCAGAGATTGGCAGAAAAGTTTTTTTTTAATGATTCAACTAAATGCTGTCTATAAGAGACATACTTGAGATTCAGATACAAAAATAGGATGAACATTTTTTTAAAAAACGAAGAAGACACATCATGTAACAATAACCAAAAGAGAGCTAGAGTGGCTATACAAATGTCAGAGAAAATACACCTTAAGACAAAATTGTTAATAGAACAAAGGAAGGCATATTTTAATGATAAACATTCACTTCATCAAGAAGATATAATAGTTATTAGTGTTTATTCACCTAACAACAGAGCCCCAAATTACATGAAGCAAAAACTGACAGATCTGAAGGAAGAAATACACAATTCAACAGTAATACTTGGAGACGTCAATATCCAACTTTCAATACTGAAAAGAACAACTACACGGAAGACAGACATAGAAGACTTGTGCAATACTATAAACCAACTAGACCCAACAGACATTTAAAGAACATTCTGTCCAGCAACAGTGGAATGAATACACATTCTTCACAAGTGCACACAGAACATTCTCCAGGATATACTATATGTTAGGCCATAAAACCTCAATAAATTTCAAAGTGTTAAAATCACACAAAATATATTCTCCAACTACAATGGGACAAAATTAGAAATCACTAACAGAAAGAAATTTGGGGAATTCACAAATATATGGAAATTAAACAACACACTGCTAAATAATCAATACATCAAAAAAGAAATCACAGGAAAATTAAAAATACTTTGAGATAAATGAAAACAAATATATAATAGGCCAAAACTTATGGGATGCAGTGAAAGCAGTGCTTAAGGGGAAATTTATCATTATAAATGCCTATATGGAAAAAGAAAAAAAGATCTCAAATTAATCATCTGATCTTCCACTATAAGAAACTAGAAAAAGAAGAGTAAACTAAATTCAAAGCAGCAGAAAGAACAAAATAATAAAAGTTAGGGTGTAAACAAATAAAATAGGGAATAGAAAAACAAAAGAGAAAATAAACAACCCAAAAGTTGGTTAGATTTAAATTACTAGAATCAGAACTGAAAGAAGAGAAATTACTACCAAACTTATAGAAATAAAAAAGTTTATAAGGGGAACACTACTCCACAAGTACCCTACACTAAAAATAGCACCCAAGACTCAAAAAATCAAATCACATCCCTAAAGCACCTACATGATCAAAAACCAGTCTACAAATATTTATTCTACTTCTAACTGTACTATATTATAGGCCATGAAGGCTCACCAGAGTCCAGACATATGACACAAACATTGTGTTTACAACCTTTGCAAATAAGACAAAATATACAAATAAAAGATTAAACCTTTAATGAAAAAGAATATGAAAATGAATATATGTATGTATATGCATGACTGGGACATTGTGCTGTACACCAGAAACTGATACATTATAACTGACTGTATTTTAATAAAAAAAGAAAGATTAAATAGTAAGCAGGAAGACCTCCATCACCTTAGGAAATGCTAAGGTACTGATGATTTCAAATACTTTCTCTATCAACTCATACCTACCTGAACTCCTGTGAGAATGAGGAACATAGAGAGTGGATGGGATGCAACTTACTACTAGACAGTATCAATTCTGGGTATTTTATCCACTGGAAGATGGGTTTGGAGGGGCAGAGCAGGGCAGCCTCGTAAAGAAGGTGAGAAACACTAGCGCAGTGACCCTGCTTAGTATAAACTGGCCTCTTCTTTCCGCAAATTCCTATCCCACATTTTTCTTTAGATAAGTCAACTCTTTCTCCTTGAGAGCTTACACCTCTTTGTCCTGCCAACAGACTTATCTTTCCCAAGGGCAGTGTTTGCAGGCAATATATTTCCTTTCTTCAATTAGTCACACTGCATTCCTCAGTCTTCTTCATTCTCTCCAAAATGTTCTGTTTTCTCTTCCCTCCTTCAGTTACCCATTCAATTGATATAATTTATTACCAAATAAAGAACTACAAACAATGTGCCCAGCGAACATAAATAAAGCACAAAGGCTTCTAATATAATTTTGCAATATCAAAATGTGGGTGGCCAGAAATCTTCACAGAAAGCAAGAAGCTTTGGTATTTCTGGCTATGGGTTGCTACTTCCCTACTGGAAAACACAGATGTACATTCTTATATGATACAAGAAATTTGTCATCTTAACATCTATTAAGTAGGATAAAAATACATTCCCAAACATGCAAAAGCATACTTAAATGGATAAATGGCTGCAATGGACCTGAGGTGCATTGTGAACCCCTGCAATCCCTGAAGACCATTTCCCTACCCAAGCACATAGACATATCTCATGTACCTATTTTATTTTGCAGTTCTGCACAACTAATTATTGTTCTTAATACAACTCTACAACAATGACAATGCATAGCAAATTTCAGTATAAAATTAAGTCTGCCAAGACTTATAAAAAACCTTATGAATTACGGCTGGACTCCTTACTTTACCAGGAAAGCCTGCACTGCTTGGAGCAAAGGTCACACACTCAAATACCCAGAGATTTGTGCCAATTATTGAGAATGAATGAAGCAGGCTGGTGAGGGAGCATACAAAGGAAGGAGCCACTCCTCAATTCCAGCCAGTCAGTACAATAATGTGGGAATTTGGCCCAGTGTTTATACAACGTTTGATTCTTTAAGAGAAGCCAAGAAATCCAGATTTTTAGATGAATTTGCCTGAAAATGCTTACTCTAATTTTTTTCAAAACACTGTGTAAGCCAAATAAAATACCTCTTGCAACTTCAGAATGAGAACATTAAACTCCCCCCCTATAGTGGACATCAACTGCTCTTTTTCCTGCTCAGCATCCATTCTCTGATCTTCTGATAACAGAACGCTTCTTCCCTGAGGGGAAACCATTCCCTGTGGTACAGGTAGGACTTGTCAGAGGTGAAGGCACATGCCTCAGGCTGTTCAGTCTTTGTGGAACCTTTCTGTTAGAGCCATGGAACTCATGGTACTTTTCCACCAGGATTACTAAACTTGAGCTTCCTGTGGCCATCCTGTCTGGCTCTTGGAGAGAGTGACAAAGTCAGATGACCTCATCTCAGCCCTGGATATGGCTGTAATGACAGGTCTACTAGAATTTTCAGTTGCATGAACCAATAAATTCCATTTTTTGACTAAGCTATACATGTTGGTTCTCTTACAACTGGAAGAGTCCTAATACATCCCTAGAAAATTGTGTTGCGTGATTCGTTCTCTAGACTCCAACCGTAAGAAGATCTGTGCAGATGTAGGTGCCTTTAGTCAGAAAGTCAAATGGTAGTTCTACTACTTACTAAATGCATGACCATGAGTAAGTTAACTAGAATTTCGAGAGTCTGCTCTTCACTTGTACATTACCTGGGAGAATTAGATGTGAAACGTACCTAGCATTTTGTCAGGCACACAGTAAGCCCTAAACTAATGTTTGTGTTCTTTCTCAACTCCCTCCACTGGAAAACCAGATTAGAAAGTAAGATGCTTGAGGTTTCACTACTGGGAAGAAGGAAGGGAACTTGAAACAGCTTCTAGAAACACTAAATTTTTCTATAAGTAATCACGTTAGTCAACTGTGTACAGTTTCTTCAAAGACAGAAGAACTGCTGTTGCCAACTGTTAAGCAGGCAATTATGTAACTGACGCCAACAGGACTGGAGGAAGTGAGGTCAAAGGGAAAAACTACTGATACCACAAGGTTAAAAGTTAAATTTTTCCACATAAGGCTAATTTCAACCAAATGTCAGTTTTTTAGGAAAATGTGTAGAGTCATTAGGAGGAGGCCCTAGAGATCTCAGAGAAAGAGTCTATACAAAATACAAACTGAGTGGACCATTGCTTTATAGAAGGATAGCAGAGACAGAAATATTTAGCTGTAAACATAATGGCCAAACAGAATTTGGAATCTGTACATACTTGCATGTTAGCATCTGTCATACTATACTAAAACATCCTGCTCAGGCACATGCACTGTCAGACTATAAGCTCCTTGGAGGTAACTTTTTTCTTATACTCCTCCTTGGAATACAATTACCCAGTACAAGGTAGATACTATAAATGTTGGATGAATTCAAATGAAACTAACAGTGAAGTCACAAAGGGCTACTGGTGTTTTCTAAGGGTCTTCAGAGTCAAAATAGAGACATAAAAGATTCTTCTCTTTGAGAACAAAGGGAGAATGCCCTGGGGACATGTTCTGGGCTGACATCAATATTGAGTATGACTGAATCTCCCAACAAATTTGTCCTAGCAAACAGAGGTCACACAGCAGAATGTGAACTTCACAGGGCCTCTTATCCAAGCAATCACACCTAAGAACTCTAAACCCTAAAGGACTGAAAATACCAAGCAGCAAAACTGATGGCCTGAAAGGAGATTCTGCGCAACTGAGAGATGAACCTTTGGACCAAATGCTCCACTGCTGAGAGGTGACTGAGAACTGGAGAGATACGCAAGCAAAAAAGTTAACATACTGAAAAATATGCCATATTGGGACTCAGCAACATTTATGATGCTATGTTTTTCTGCAAGTTGCTATTTTAGAAATTTAACATTTGAGGGAGGGACAACCCTACCCTAAGCACACTAGGATTCCAGGAAGTACCGTGTTAGAGACAAGGCCCTGGGTTTTGGATAAAGAATCTGGGTGAAAGTTCAAACGTTTAAGGAAAATTATTCATACTTGAGTCAGAAGGAATTATCAGAACAAACTGCCCTTCTTGGCTATGATTTGTGCCTCGATTTTGTGAATGAGCGGAAGGAATTAAAAATTCTACCATGCGATAAGAGTGGCCCTCGCTCAGTTGGTCAGTACACAGGGTTGGGGAATTGGCAGGCCAACAACTACAGGAAGCTCTTCTGGCAAAGGATGGAGGTGGAGAAATGAGCTCTAGACCCAGACCTGGTCTCACTACAAGTGCCTTTGAGGACTACAGGAATGACAGAGCTAGGCTTGGCAACCAGAGGTTTGCTCCAAGGGGAAAAAAAAAAGGGCAGGCTTAGAATTTAAGGTCATACTTCTAGTCAGACACCTGTCCCGACAATACCTGTCAGACAATAGCTTTAGGTTTTAAAAAATGCACTTGTGTACATGCGTGTGTTGCAAGTGCAACTCAAACAACCTTGGACATAGTCTAATTCAGTCTTCTTACCTGAAGCACAGAGGAAAACAGATTCTAATTTCACCGTTGGAGAGACTGGTTCTCAAAGACAAGGAGTTCGACCACTGGAAAGGTGTCCTTGATGCAGTGAACAAAGACGACGGGGCAGAACCAAGAGAGCCCCAAAGAACCTTCTACCCTTAGGGCTGCCACAAATAATCCTTCCAGCAGAAAGGCAGTTCACTCCAAGCCCAAGTTCTTGTTGCATGAGCCGCAACTGAGAGGTGAACAGTACAAAACACTTCATGTCCCCCCAGTTACTTACCCCCTTCTTCACTGGGGTGAGGCCTCATCCTGCTCACTCTCTCTCTGAGCCAAGTGTTTACTACCATGCTTTTTACATGTCTGTGTGTGACAACACCACACTGTGGGCTTGATTTTTCAAAGGGTACCTGCCAACAACGTACATAGTCCAGGTCCAAGATAAAACAGAGTAATTAAAAACAGGCTTTGTTATCCAATTAGCCGATCACTTCCTATTTGTATTACCCAGTTATAGAATATTTTCAGTTGTTTTGCTGATTTTTCTCATTCAAGTGAGCACAACAATTTTAACTTACAAATTGACTATCAAATTTTGAGGGATTAACAACATCCTGGATGGGAGGTAGGTGTTGGGGAGGGAGGTGTGGGCTTTAGAAGAAAGGTCTGAGCTCAGATCCCCAAATCTGCCACTTGCTAAGGCTTATCAGTAAGGCGGCAAAAACAACTCATACTTTGTAGGTTGTTACAAATATTAAATGACAATGACAAAATAATTCTACAAAGAATGTAGTACATAAGAAGCCCTCAAAAATTGCATTACATAATAACAGCATGTTCACAGTGTCTTAGCATCTACTGAGCAAAAACAAAAGTTCTCAAAGGCTCCTATTTCTATTCCTAAAGTTAGAAAGTTGAAATGGGAGGAGGGAGATCTCGTACTTTGTTTTTGGAGAGAAAACATATGGCTGGGTTTGGAAAGGGTTCTTTTACCACATGTAAAGTCCACAGGAGCGTCTATGTGGAGATTTGCTTCAACGCAGTAACTATTCTGTGAACTCCTACTAGTCATTCACTCAGCAAATATATTTGAGTTCTCCCTATGGGCAGGCCTGTGCTGGGTGCTGGGGAGACAGCTGTAAATAATATAGACACAAGTCTGATTCTTTAGCAGCTTACAGTTTAGCCAGTGAGCTGAGCCAGCACATGGAGGATTGAGAGTAGTGTTGGGTGTTATAGGAGCACACGGGAGAACATCACCAAATCTGGGAGGCAGGTTTCAGGGAAAGCTCACTGTAGGAAGCAACTGCCAAGGAGAATTCTGAAGAATAAGTAGGAATTAGCTGAAGGGGTTCAAGTTCTAGACAGGCAATAGTATGTGCAAAGGTCCTGAGGTCAAACAACACCGCAAAGTCGAGACTTACAAGTAGTAGTTTAGTCCCACTAGAACCTTGGGCACAACCTGGATGAGTGAGTATAAATGGGGACGAAGCAGAGATAAAAGAGTAGGGAGACAAAACAGTCAGCAACACAAGTAGGAGTCAGAACACCAAGTGGTCTGTAAATCATTCAGGCTAAAGAGCTCCAACTTAATCCTGGAGACACAGCAAAGTTACTGAAGAGTGAGAATGAAATGATCAGACTTATATTTCAGGAAGCCTCTGCTGACTGTAGTGTGAGAAAAAGAACACGTGGGGAATCTCTTAAATCAAATAAAGAAACTATCTTAGAAGAAAAAACCCAAAAACCTCCATAACCCAAACCAAATGCTAAAAGAATCTCAAAAAATCTCATTTGTTTTAGAAATAAAAGATATACTTGCAATTTAAAGGAACACTTTTCAAAAGCCCAATGGCTACAATGATCTGCAAATGTAGCCTATGAAAAGATAAGGCTATGGATCTCAGGTTAGCTCTTTGTTTCCTAGAAGCAAAAGAAAATAAGAGATGTCCCAACTCTAATCTCTCCAGTCCCTTCACCCCTCAGCCCTCCAGGCAGCTTATGCCCGCTCAGTCTTTGTCTTTCATTTAAGGACCCAATTTGCTCAACAAAATAAGAATTTTGTTATAGAACAGGCTTGGAGAAGCTGCAAAAAGTGTGCCAGATAGCTTTAAAAAATTAAACGCTAACAGATGAGAACCAGTTCTGACCCCAAGGTGGAGCAAAATTAATCTTACCTATTTTGCCAATGGTCATTAAATAACGACGATTTCTGTAGGTAGTTTCTAAATGAGAAAGTCTGAGATCTTACGAGCGGGGTGCAAACAAAAGCACCAGAGTGCAACAATCAGAATTAGATACTTTACCAAATTTGCCTTTTAAAAATAAATTATGCCATTAAGCACTAAATGCAAGGATTAAAATTTCACACATTTCCAGTTAAATCCAAAAGCGGTGACAACTACTGGCACATGACCAAATACTACAAGAATCTCAGCTGTTTTAGAAATAAAACATTTGCTGCCAACTTGAAGCAAGACCTTTTTAGGGTTATGAGCAAACTGACCTGCAAATATAGCATTAGAAAAACAGGTAAGGAAAGTCTTTTCTGAGGCAAATAAAACGCTCAAATCAATCTTTAAAATCAAGATTTTGAGGGACGTTTGGCCGTAACTCACAAAAGGCTTGAGACAAAGTAAATGACCAAAAATTCCTAAAAATTAAAATATACACATTTTGTAGAATAATTTAAAACATAGGAATTTATCACTATTACAAGACATTTATTACAAGGTCATATGCAAATTAAAAAAATAATAACACCACAACCACTTTGGGAAACACAGTCAAATCTATTCTCTGAAAAGAATGGACTTGTTTTATTTTTTTCTACTATAATTAGAGAAAATTTCTACTTTCCATACTTTCTGAAAGTAAGTAAGTTTAATATTTCAAAACATGCTTTGGGGATCTGTGATACACCAACTTCTTAGTTATTAAAAAAAGTCACTATTTCAAAAACTGCCATATTTTTATATACAGTTATTATTTATTTGTTCACCGACCAATGTGAGGAATGATGCAATGGGAACTGCATCAGACTGGGAGTCAAGATACCATTCATTCATCCATTCATTTCTTGACTACCACTTGTGTGCCAGGCAATGGGCACTAAAAATATATTTAAGTCCCTGAAGAAACATAATACTGTATTTCATCAAATCTGAGGTGCCATCAACTTTAAGACTAACTCTTAACTAATTAAGAAAAAATGCTTTCGATTAAATTATGACATAATGCCTTGAATGAATCACATCAGCCTCTCATTGCTTTGACATTTTTAAAAAATACTCAGAAAAATTTGGTAATTTTTCCTGCCTTCAATACATTGCTTGACATTTTAAAGGGCAACCTTTTTTTTTTTTCTCACACATCTCAGTACAAAGCACAGCTTCATTTACTCTGGGGTGTCTTTCTTTCTTGGCTCCTGTCTAGCACTTAGTTTTTAAAGAAAAGTAAGTGGAATTGAGATGATTTCTCCAATGGCATATGTTTATTTCACGAATACTAAATTCATATCCCTCGAGTTGGTTTTTGTCCTTTATTGTGTGTTCAATAACTTTTTGTTTCAATGTCAAATCATAATGGAATCTTTTTGAAGATATTTTAAATGGCAATTAAGCCCAACATATGTAGAGCTGACACTGTGTACATTGTGCAATTGAAATGACAACACTAAATATAGCTGCAACTAAGCTTGTACAAGCACAAGCAGCTACAACCTGGCCAAACGGCCACCTGACTGACAGCAACTGACAGATGCCATCCAACGACAAGATATATTCCAAATTCAAAGATGTTAAAATGTGAAAAATACACATGTCTCAGAATCAGACTGGTAACAGCAGTCAAACACTCATGCAGCACTATGAGGAAAGCATCATTCTAGGTCCTTCACATACATCATGCCATGAAAACCTGTCAGGTAGGTAGGCTAGCTGCCTCCAGATGAGGAAACTGAGGCTTTGCGGGGGGTTGTTTGAGTAACTGGCCCCAATATCACAAAGCTGGCATGTGCCAAGGCTGGCACTGGAATCCAGGCAGACTTGGCTACACTTTTACCCACTACTCCACACAGCCTCCCAGGTCAATAAACGATAACCAGCTTTGTGACCTGATGCAAACCATCTGAGACTCCTTTCGTTATCTGGGAAAGAAAGGGAGCTGGAATGGATGATTATGGAGCCCTCTCCCAGGATGGAAATATTATAATTCTATAATTTTCTATAGTAAAATTTTATTCCTATGCTGGTTTCTCCTTAAGCCAATACAATTCAAGACCTTCACTGCCATTAGTGATTAGTGAAAGAAATATAATTTCTACTATCAGTCTAAAATACACATACTTAGGAAGGTATTAAGAAATAGATACCCATGTACCACTATTTCTCTTTTTCAGGGTGATGGCAAAAAGGACTGTAGATACAAATACTCCTATTTGTGGGTTTTATTCTGCTTGTGTACTATACTTGTGATAGAAATTTAGCCATTTAAAATTTTATTCCAAAATTAACATCTAATTTCAATGTGTCCATTTAACAGATATACATGATGCATAATCCCTCATTATTTAAAAAATTCTGTTCATTTATGAGTGGAAAAACATCTGATTAATAGATGCAACTATTGCAACACTTTTCCTCTTGACCTAATTTAAGGGTAGAATTAAATGTACATTACACATTTGACAACTCTTCTGCCCTGAGGGGAGAGGCGTTGTCATTACACACACTTTGAATTTTCTACAGGCAGACCCAGCTGCTCTTCCTCATAGGTAACCTTCCTTCCGACCCACAGCCTCTGATCATGAGGTAACCCAGTAATGCTGAAAATAATTCCTAACAGTTCACTCAGAAGCTCTCCTATAAGAGGAGAGTTAATAAAGGAAAGAGATCACAGTGTCTTTAAGGATTTTATTATTCATTCTAAACATCAAATAATGTATCAATTTTGGGCCTGCTTTTGTCTTTAATGTACACATACCCATGCAGACACATAAAATAGTCTGCTGCAATTGAAATCAGAGAAAACATTGAAAAGATTTCTGGAGAAAAAGGTGAAAAAAGGCATATAAGTGAACTGTTGGTAAAAATAGGTTTTAAAAACAAAACATGTGAGAAGATGCTCAAAGATGGAAGGTTCTTCCCAGTATAAAGAATTTTACTATTACTTACCTTCCCATGCTGCCCGGCTCTTTCATAACAAATGACAACATCTTCCCACATTTCTAGTTTCTCAAATATTTGAAGGGCTGAACTGGTGCATCCCAACTCAAAGAGCAGACTTGCAAGTTGGCGCTAGAAAATCAAGTTAAAATAATGAACACTTCTGTATGCAAAGACAGATAGCCCTGTTTCACTTACAGGTATATCCAATCTGCCGTCTCAAGGGTCTGCTAATTGTAATAAATACGTAATTTCTATAATTCAACCTCAATTTCTATAATTCAATTAGGAAGTTGCAATGATTCAATACTTTAGCAAGCTTCTTTAAAGGAGGTGAGTAATTAAAAAAATAAAATAGAAATTGTTTCAAAACATTCAATATATCCATTTTTTCCCCAAGAACTGAGAACTTAAAAAGCAAAATCTATACTTCTTATTCCCTAGAGATTCTATATATGATCTCTGTTGTAAAGCTGAGATCCAATAAATCGATTTTTTAAATTCTAGTTAAAATGGCTATTAACAAAAAGATAAGAGGTGTTGCTGAGGATGTGGGGGAAAGGGGACTCTTGCACACTGCTGGTGGGAATGTAAAGTGGTGTGGCCACTACAGAAAACAGAGGTTCCTCAAGAAACTGAAAACAGAACCACCCCATGATCCAGCAATCCCACTTCTGGGTATATAGCTGAGGAAAACAAAAACACTAATTTACTTTAAGCACATTCTAAAAAACCTAGCTATCTAATTTTCCAGTCCTTGGCAGATAAAAGGGGGCAAATTTTGTGGCAAGGTGAGTGAAGGTTAAACATACTCAAAATTAAATCTATTGTAGTTTATAAGTGGTCCATCCTGCAGGCATAGAAGACAATATTAGAAAGGTTAAAAAATTAGGTGAGACTCTTAAATAAGGTATGGTTTCAAAATTCAATACATATTTAAGAGTTAAGAAGCTAATGGACATGGAAAATGCAGGACTAACAAAATTAGAAAGTAAAATGAAATACATCTGAACATTATAAGCTAATATATTATCAAAATAAACAAAAGGGATGGTCCAGTTCTGCATTCCATGAAATAAAGGCGAATTTGGCTATTTTAGAATATGTGATTGGACATTTTCAAAAACTGAACACAGCATGTGGGAGCTGGAATAAGTCTTGGTGCTCAAGTAGTAAGTAGTTTAATCTTTTCTTTTAACAAATGAAGAAAGTTACGGCATCTAAGCTGAAATGGCTAGCAAAAGGCAAATTCTCCTTTTACAATAAACCATGCTGTTATTTCTTGATCTTTAAAAATAGTACAAAAAGATATGGTTACTCCCTTAAAAGAAAGAAAAAATGATTTAATTTCTTAATGAAAGAGAATGTTTTTCTAACTGCCCAAAGACCCTAAAATGCATAGCTTCCTAAGCAGATAAAATAAACACTTAGCCTAAATTCTATTTCGACAGTGTTTAATTTTCCTAATGATTCTGTTCAGAAACTGAGTAACAGCTACACCCTCAATAGACATGTTTTGTCATAATAATAGCTCAGAGCCTGAAATCTTTGTATACCACAAACCGCAAAGTACAAAGCGCTTAACAAATTTCACAGGTCAGGGTCAAAAACATGCCAAAAAGCTCCAGTTGTTAACACCTTCTTGATGAAGAAGCTACTCCTTTTGAGATGATATAACAAAGCTTTTTATGTGTCTATGTGTTACTGAGCCCCCCTTCAATAGATAAAGTGTAACCCAATGTGTAATAAACCCCCTTGTTTATCTTGTGCTTAAAAATACAGCCTACTCTACCAAAGGGGAAAGGAGGGGGGATAAATTAGAAGTTTGGGATTAACAGATACACACTACTGTATATAAAACAGGTAAACAACAAGAGCCCACTGTATAGCACAGGGAATTACATTCAATATCTTGCAATAACCTACAATGGAAAAGAATCTGAAAAAAACATATATATGTATACAATACTATACACCTGAAACTAACACAACACTGTAAATCAACTACACTTCAATAAAAACAAACAGAATATAACCTATTCTAAGAAATCTTATGATGGAGATTCGTTACATGGCGGGTTGGCATTTGTAGTTCTAAGTCACTACTATGTGCATAATCCACCAGAGAGGATTGGAAGCTGGTTAAAATTACAATAGTTACCAAATCATCTAGAAATTTCTGGCTGGTACCTTTTGATTCCACTAAGCTTTTCTCTGCTATAACTTCCACATCTGTACAATGGGGATATTTCACAAAATTGTTGCAATAAAATAAGACAATGCATGTGAAGGCAGAACAAAATGTGTGCCTCATAATAAACGTGCAGTAAAAGTTGATTGTTATTACCTGGTACAATTACAACGCAATGAAGGGATAGGAAAGGAGGTAAACTACACTAAAAGTTGAAAAACTAGAGATGTAGTTTATGAACAGCTGTGTGATCAACACTGGAAAAATGTGGTTAATTGCAATAGGCCTCAATTTTCTTGTCTGTAGAATTAAAGAACTGGACCAGGTGTCCCAGTTGCCACAGGTGCTAACAATTTTACAGAACAGGGGAACCATGCCTGTAACACAGGAGAACCACAGGGCAGGAGCTAAACTAGCTATTCCTACATCCTTAGAAAGAGGAGCGTACTTAAGGATACCTCACAATATTGAGTATCAAATAAATGCTTTCTTTTACTTTTTGTAAACAACTTGCTTAAAAGATTCATTCTTTAGCATAAAGTCCCTTTTAAAGGGCTTTTAAATATAAAAAGTTATTTTAAAAATGGAAACTTTCGTGGTTCTCCATTTAGTTTCAAGGATTCTATTTAATCTAGTTTAAAATTTAAAAAAAAAGTTTTAGAAGTCTAATATAACTTCACTCAAAATAGCAATTTGAAGTAACTGGCAATCCCCAGCTAGATACTTTTATTCTTTTCACTGAAATATTTGAAAACTCAAACACAAATTGAAAGTCATTCTTTTCTAATGCTTTTTCTTTCAAATGTGAAGTATTCTCCATACCCAATAATGACAACAAAAATACCTGAATGGCCCAGTGAGGTGGTACTCGGCAGCAATAGAAAACCTTCAGGCGTTCCAGCACAGACGTGGTCTTATCTTCAAACTGGTCTGCAAGAGCCTTAAAAGTACATACATAATCAGAATCTACCTGTGTAATAACTTTTTAATATAAATAAGATTCTTAGTGTGAAAGTTATCCAAATAGACACATAAAGAAAGAACACAAGTCACTTTGATAAGGTGATGGGATGTGTGAATGCTTTCTGAATTTCTTTAAATGTTAAAAGAAAAAAAAACTTTAAAATTAATCAACATTTATGTAAACCTGTACATTTCTCTCAGGAAAACAGTTTCTTATATTGAGAGTTCCTATAATAGTTCTTTCAAAGAACCAACCTTATTAATCAACCCTTTCACTTTTTCTAAGAAAAACTATTCTTCAGCATATCTATGTCACAACCATGTCACTTTGACAATGGCACTTTCTAATATCGAAGAAAATTCTATGAAGAACTTCATTTAGGACTATTTTCTCAGGAATAAAGTGAAATCAAAGGGTGTGTCTAGCTCATGACAGAGGGCGAATTTTCTTACTGTTCAGCAAGAGAGCTAGCTCCAGGGCAGGACACTCATTCATGCGAGACCACCCTTAAGGAGCAGTGAACAGCTTCAACCTGCACTCCCTCTGCTGTGCTGACATACCCGCACTTTGTGGAATAACTGTGCTCTCAAAAGCTACGTCAGGAAGTAGGCCAATGAGACTAAGACGGCTGACTCTTGAGAAAAAGTACCAGGGCCAAATGCAAAGCCAAAGGCTGGCACTATCCAGCGGTCACATGATGAGTCAACACAAGACCTCACAGACTCAGCATCGAAGTGAACGCAGACACTCTGGAGCCCCAGGCAAACACACAGGTGGCAGTCTCACTACCGTGATCATCTTCACCTGCCTCTTCACTTGTCATTCAGTTTTCGGTAAGTATACATATTTTTTCTGTTATATACTGAGACCTCTCAACTGTGAATTGTCATGACTCTGTAAAATGCAGCACTCAGATGTTCTTTTTTTGCCAACTGACTGGTCTTCACGGGGTTGTCTTATGAGGATTAGCTGGTAGCAATATGTCTGTTACGTAGGAGGTTATGTAGGAGAGCGTCCATGTATTTGAGAAGGACGAAGCACTGCATTAGCAGCTTACTTTCCAAAACTTCAGGGTACCTGCCACTGTTCTGTAAGTTTGAGATTTTTTTCAAGTTTTTACAATATTAACTTTTAAAATTGAAAATTAAAAAAAAAAAAAAGTTATAGGGAGTGAGTCCAAACTTCCTCTTGAGAAAGAAAAGGACAAGAATATAACAGATCCTAATCAAAGTAAAAAGAGACCTGTTTCTGAAGCAAGGAAACTGCACCTCAATTGGAGGGGGCAGGTTGGGAAGTTCTCTGTATTATACTAGGTGGGAGATATATTTGTTAGCCTAAGCATATCCTGCAAGAATGAGAAAACACTCATTACATCACTTCTTTGACAATCCAAGATGTTATTCAATCAAATCAGTCAGAACGAATCGAGTCATATCCAGACTCCTGAACCATCTTAGGTCAAAATATTTTTAAAGCTCTCTGGCCTTACTTCAGAGAAACTTAATAGCAAAAAGGTTGCGTGCTTCTGCCCAAAGCTATTTAGTTGTAGGAGAGACAGAAGAGAAGAAAAACTTCTGGCTGGGTACATATGGTTATAATACATAAATAAAAGGTTCACTGAATTACTTCATCAAAAGTGGGGAAATTTTCTCTTTTTATCAAATGTTTTCCTTTCTTTGGAAAGAAAAAATAAATAATGCCTATTTAATAATTAAAAGCCAAAAGCAACAACGCTCACTTTTATGAAGTCCTAGTTACATGCAAAACATTTGCATTTCAAACAAAACTCATGTTGTTTGCTGTAGTTACTGCATCTAGCTAAAACATTAAGCAGTGCTCAGGAAATAGTTCCTGATTTATTAATAAACAGATTTAGTATGTATTTCAGATCCTCTCAGATACTTTGAGATGATCTCAGAGTGTCTCTGATACTTTCAGATACTCTACAAAATGGCAAAGGTCACTGGAGAGAGAGCAGAGAACCAACATTTACTTGAACTTGATACCACAAATGAGCCCCTGTAATAGTCACACTTCAGAAGAACTTGATTAGGCTATGTGTATGATAAAGATTGAAAACAGAATTCTAACCTATTTTCACTCCTGCACAGAATATACTTCTTCCTACTTTAAGTATGACAACCATCTAAGGAAGATTTACCTACCAATAAAACAAAGAACATTAAATTAATTTGCCTATTTCCTCTACTGGATTCAAAGCACTCTCTTATTTGTTAACTCAAATACAGAGACATATTTACAGTTCATCTCTTAGGTTTTTCAGAACAGGATTATTTCTAGCGACTCATTCTGAAATAATTCCATTATATTAAAACAAAACATAACTGGAGTCCTTTACAGGAAAGGGAATGCTGGCAAGCGAAGTGGCTGGCATCCTGCTTTAGGTCTGCCTCCAACAAGCAAGTCATTTAATAAGCACAAGGGCACTCATCTATGAAATGATTTTCTAAATGATCTTTTGTACTTCCAACACTCTCTGAGTATATGGCTTTATCAAAAGAGTATTTATTTCAAGCATTTGAGGAGGTGGTTAGTTTCAGGCACTATTAGCTGAACACAAGTATCAGGTTTGTTCCTTAGGGGCGAACTGTACCCAAGTGGCCTGAAAGACAATATTTAAAGTACTAGGAGCATGGGACTGAATGAATGTGAAGCCTGAGTTACCACTGTGTCCATTTCTGTGAATGAACATGGACAGAAACAGTGAGCTCGCAGAGAATCTGGTACTTTGCAACCTTTCACATACTCCCAGAAATTTAAGTAAATGATCTCTAAAGCAGTGCCATTTTCTTTCCAGTTTCTAAATTTCATGAATTTCACACCTGAAAGCACTTGATCATAAGCTAAAACTGGTACTAGAAGGTGGTCTTTAAGGAAAGATGATAACATCAAAACAGAGAGAGAGAGAGGTTAAGGTACCCTAAACCAATCTTTAAGAATTGAAAGCAAACAGTGTGATCTGGGAGGGTGATGGAAGAGCTGAGGATAAATGGGAAAGATGCTGAGTAGAGAGTGAGGAAGAGTCTAGGCTCAGTCAAGAGAGTGGGGAGAGCAGAGTCACAGCAAATCCGGGCGTAACTGCTGGGACACACCAAAGGCGACTTCGTGATGTACAGACCACTGTGGTACGAAACTGTTTCTAAGTTTTAAGGTTCCCATTTAACATCTTTTTTCTTTCCACCACCTCAAAGCATTTATACTTTGAGTGTCCTTTGAGAAAATGTGCTGTGCGTGTGGGTTCCCTAACCCTGCACAATAACAACTCTCTAGCCTCCAGGAGCCACAGTACCAGAGGTCAGGGGACATCTCCATGGAATGGGGGATAAAAGAATAAAACCCCAGAAAACAGCGATGGGCCCTCTCTTTTCAATGCTCTGTTTTCAGTAGAGAAAGAACTTCCTCAAAGACTAGAGAAAAATCAAGACTACATTTTAAACTTAGCACATAGAGAATGATTTAGTACAGAAGGACCATTCTGCACAAGGTCTGGGATGATTTAGACCATTTATGTGCTCATATCTAAAAATATGGAATACATATCTTCAAAAGAACAAAGCTAGTCCCTCAGGACTGACACTTTCACTGAAGGCTATTCATTCTTGCTTGTGTGATTATCAAAGTATTTATCAGAAGAGCCAAGTAGACATTAGCTGATAATCTAAAAGGTCTGACTGATCATATGCCAAATCACCTTGCTTTTTTTGTGCAATCTGTGTGCATGTGTGTAGGGGGGTAGGATTTATTATAAAAAAATATGTACTTAATCAAATATATCCAACATTGGGGCTGAACAGCTCTCTCTGACAGGAGTCTGTAGTCATTCAGCTGTGACACAAACAGCGCTCAAGCTAACTGCCACCTCAAACTCCCAAGTCCAAGAAAATTGTCAATAGAAACAAGGGGAATGAGAATTAAAACCTATTAACACACCTGCTAAGGATCAACAACACCATTAAACCTATCATTAACCCAGTTTTTACCTCGTGTATAGGGAACTGCAGCTCAGAGAGATTAAAAAAAAAAGACTTGCCCAAACTTTAAAGCTATGAATAGGTGAGCCTGTCTGATTCCAAACACCAAGCTGACAGCTTTATTAAAACCTTACCTCCTAAGTGGAAATTATCAGATCTGTGATAATAAAAAGCAGCTTCTCATGGGAAAAATACTGAGAACTTGAATCAGCTGGGTTTCCCCCACCTAAATTTCATAATACGAGGCAGGATGTGGCCTGTCTGAGAAGAGCTTCAGTGATTGCTTCCTGTGCCAGATACAGAAGACTTTCAGTGTTGGCTGGTAGGAACTGGGTGTACTCATGGGGGCTGGGAGAGCCTAGATGTCTTTTTCATGATTTCAGACTGAAGAGATGAACATAAAGACGAAGTCCTCAAGGAAGCCCAGACAAGGATCTTGGAGTGTTCCTTTTAGTCAGACCTGAGCAGTTCTTAAACTTTTTGGTTTCAGGACCTCTTTAAATCCTTATGAATTACTGAGGGACTCCACAGAGCTTCTCTTTATGGGTGCTCTAATCTATCAATACTCATCAGACTAGAAATTAAAACTGAGTAAATTTTAAATATTTATTCACCCACTCTAAAATAAAATAACAAATCTATTATATTAATACACATAATGGTTTTTATGAAAAATAACTAGATTCCCCCCCCCAAAAGGTCTTGAAAGATGGGCAACATGTTACATGTTTGCAACTCTCTTTACTGTCTGGCTTAATAGAGGACAGCTGGATTCTCAGGCTTGCTTCTGTAGTCAGTCTGCTGCCATATGATGTTTTGGTTTAAGTTTATGATAAAAATTTGGCCTCATACAGATAGGTAGTTGGAAAAGGGAAAAGTATTTTAATAGCTTTTTCAGCTAATTGTGCATACCATTCTTTGATACCACACCAAAATTCAACATGTGGTGGCTCCTTAGAGTTCCTGCAAAGTGGAATTTGAAATCCTATCAATGAATGTTTCCCTGTTACATTAAATAACTGTTACAGTAAAATTCATTAGCCTAAAAAAACAAATAAACCCACACTCACTGATCTGTCTTGAACTTTGAATGGATCTTTTACCCATGCTTGATTTTTTTTTTAACATCATGCATCAGTCATTTGGAAAATGTGCAGATTTCCAAATGTTAATATATTTCATATAATATTAAAAATTATATGCATTAATATCACAACCTCCTAAGAAAACTCTCATCCCGTACTGGAAGTAACAGGAAGCTGTCACGTTCCTAGTGTTCCTAGATACAAGTTTTCCAGAAGTCTCATTTTTTTCTTGGAAGCTCAAAATTTTATCATTGGTAACAAATAGTAATAATTAGTTTCCTAGAAGTGATGAGTTCACTTCATTCATTTCTGAAAGAATGTCTGCCAAATACCCAAGTCTGAATACCCATAGTTTGTCAGTATTTCTTTCAAGTAAAAAGAGTGTTCCCTGGGAGAAGCAGCTGGCTCAGCTTTTTCTTGCGAACCCACTGTGCTTTAGCGCGCAGCCCGAGTGTTCTGCAAGTACTTCCCAGTTGATTACATAGAATATTAAAAATGCACTTAATAATATTTACTGATTTATCAAACACATTCATAAACAAAATTGTCTTTCTCTTTTTTTCAGCTACGAACTCGTGGCAGCAAAGCACAGGATGGCTCCTAGCATGGCGTGCTGTCCCGATCTTGATTTGGGTGAAGGGACCGACAGTTTGACCGCCCCCTGCTTCTGCCGATTCAGTGCCAACACAGTGACAGGTAAACAGTATCTCAGTATTGCTGTGAAGATGGTCGTGACCTGAGGACACTCTGAAAGGCCTGGGGAGCCTCGGGGCTCCACAACCACCCTTGGAGAACGGCTGCCTGGGAATCAGCAGATGCAGAAGCCCTCAGGCCTTCTCCTGACCCCACCCATGTCCCCTACCCACGTCCAGCTTTCTCCGAAAACTTCTCCAGGGGACCTTGCTTACTATTTAAGGAGAAGTTCTTTTTTATTATCTTGCCTTAAAAGATTAGAAATGAGAACACAAGTCAGTCTGTTTGCAATCTGCAAGCAGCCCAAGAGTGCAAAGAATAACAAATACTTATTATTAAAACCTTAGGGAATGTTTCGAATTCCTAGTATTAGCATTCCTAAAAAAGTTAAAGTAGTTAAGTCTACTGATAATTACACCTACTTTCCTGAGCAGTCTCAGTCAGATGAAAAGCACCTGTTCCTCAGAGAGCCCAATTCCTACTGCCCCAGCCCAGGCCCTCAGTAACACCTCCGAGGTTCCTTCTGGCCCCCACCCCTGTTACATCCCAGCGCTGGCCTCCAGGCCTTGGTAAATGCCCTTTTTGCCTCTGTTCTGTGCTTACTTGGGTGTGAGACAGGAAAACATCTGGAGCTACTGAAGATTAACAGCCTACCTCTCTTCCAAAAGGACCCATAATCACCACCCTCACTGGACCCCGAATTTCTGAGGGCTGGGCTGAAAAGTGGCATTTTAACAAGCACCTTGGAAGTGGTTCATATGTTCAGGCAAGTTTGGGAAGTGCTGCATAAGACTACTAAGATGTACTCAAGGTGCTGTCCCAGGGAAAACCGATGTGTAGTTCCATCAACATAATCTGACTCTAAAAGACCTTCAGAGTGCCCTGACGGGGATCTGACTGAAGCCAGCATTTAGGGCCTTAAGAAGTGTGCTCTAAGTGGGAGTACTTTCTTCCGTCCCACTGGGAAGTTCCTCACGTAGTACCTAGGTTTCTCTGTTCTGTAACTTTCTAGGTTTTTTCCTAAATTTTTCACTATCAGTGATAAAGTTTATTTTATGCTGTTTATCACTTCTCCCTCTCTTTTACCTCGCCTATCTATGAACTAATTATTGCCCATTTTTCTCCTACAAATCTATTATCCTGGAATTCACATCCTGGTTCACCCATCAGCCTCCCTGGGTAGCCCCCCTCCTGGCCTTAGCAGAAGCCAGCTTCACGCACCCTCGAGCACGTTCTTTCCCACACAGGACTGCATCCTGATATTGTGTGCACTCCGTTTCCCCTCCTTTCACCTAAATTGTAGGCCCTGAGATGCTGAGTTCTGCAACCAAGCCTTTCTCACAAAAGCCTCTGTTCACTTCTTCCTGCCTATGCGAGTTCAACCCCTTTCCTCCAGATGATGCCAAGTCTTACACTGGTATCTGCCTTCTCATAGCTTCCTTAGAAGACTACAGCATGGTGATTCAAAGCATGGCCTTCGAAATCCAAGGCAGACCTGGTTTGAATTCTGGCCCAGCTCTAAGGCCTTGCGTAAGTCACTTAGATTTTCTGTGCTTCAGTTTCTTCATCAGTAAAAACATAAATAGTGCCTACTTCCTAGGATTATTCAGCACCTGGCATACAGTGTTCAGTAAACGGTAGTGACTACACAATTCTGAATAAACAATAGTAGCTATAATTATTCCAAAAAATAAAAGCACAGCTACAGTCACAGGAGCTAGTTCTGGTATATTTTTTCAGTAACTTTCAAATGCTGCATGTGGTCATTAAGGCAGGTGGAGTGCAGAGCTAGAATGGAAGGCATTGTTTCCACCTCTCAGATACCTGAAAAGCTTAAGGGCAGGACTCGGCATACCGAGCAGGAAACACTGTAACTATTGCAATGTTTTCAGATTTTCTAGGTAGTAAAGATCGCTTTTGGTGAGTTATGAAGGACTGGGCAGTTTTATTTGCTTGTACCTAGTCTTCCCCTCCTTTAAAGTGGGGATAATAATAACAGTCAACATTAACTGAGGATTTACTAAACACCAGGCACTATTTCAAGCATTTCACAAGTATTAACCCATTTAATCCCTCAATATCCAAATGAGGTGGCCATTACTGCTCTCTCCATTCTCCAGGTAAGGGAAGTGAAGCACAAGAGGGTAAGGGCTTTAACCTTGGCCACGGTATGTGATCTCTCTTCCTCTTGGATTGTGAGGTCTATGGACAATGAAATCTGGTGCTTTTCTGACAACAGACATTCTGATACTGAGGCAGGCAGAGAAAAACAGAGACATGAGAACAAGGATGAGAAAAGAGAGAAAGAGAAAGACCTGGCAGTCTGTTTGAGCCCCGAGCCCAGCTATCTCTGATCAGAAACCCCTAGTCTTTCTGGTTACAAGAACCAACAAAGTTCCCTTTTAACAGCCAATTTGAATTGGGTTCTGTCCCTTGGAACTAAAAGGTTCCTCATTGAGACCCGGGCTTAAACAGTACTGAAGTGCAAGCGTAAAGAGTCTCAAAAAGCCCTAATCTTCAATCTGTCCGTCACAAGCATCTTGTATTTAGGAAAAGGGTATTTAAAATAAGTATAAAAATGAAGTGCTTTTTCTCAAAGTTTAAAGCCATGCCCCCCTCACTGTGCAAGCCAAATGTGACCCAGGTCAGCCTGAATTAGCAGACCACGTGCTCCAGGCCACCGCCTGTTCTCCATCAGTGGCTCCATAATGGCAGCCAGATACTCTCCACTCACACAAACGGCCACCCATCAAGGTCAGTACCAAGCCTGCCAAGTACAACAACGCACGTGGATGAACTTTTATGAAGAAGATATGCGAAAACACAGTACAGCACAAGCATATTCCAAGACACTAAAACATGGGAGAGAAATCTGCAACGCAGAACAAATGACCACCTTGTAATATAGAGGCAAAGCTTTGCTATGTTGAGAAATAGAGTGAACATATTTCCAGTTACTTAAGCAGTTAATTCATGGACTCCAGCCTCTTATCACTTCTTCTAATGACCTCAAAGCAGACTAATTTATGCATGTAATTCATCATTTTTTAAGGAAACCCTGTAAGAAAACACTGGCATTCCTTTATCTCATTTCCGTTAAAAAATACACCCAATCAAACTGTGAATTACTACCCCCTGGGACCTCTACATTACCCTCAGTGTGGTCATAGCAACTGCTCTGTTCCTGTTAGCTTTGGCACTGGGCTGAAGATTTGGATTGGAATGATTTTAGAAAGACTGGTCTCTACAGCTCACAGGTTACTGAAGTGCCAGATGAAAATGTAATCTTTAATTTACCTACTCTCAATTATTGCTGCTAATTAGCAGGAAATTCAAAATTGAGGTTATTTTTTCAAATTCAACATTCAGCAAACATATACGGAGTATTCTAGCTGTAAAGATTGATGGGTTTCCCAGTAAAGTATAATTTAGTAAATGCTAAAATACAGTATCAAGAACAGATGCTCTAAAAATACTTATTTAAAAGCTGTGAAATCTCAATTAGCTTCCACAGTTAAGAAACTCAAGTTGCAGTATGAACAGTCTCCAGTGACAGGAAACTGCTACAATCTCAAATTTCCAATTCAATGCAACGTCCTCCCAGAAATTCAAGGGTGAAGGGGATTCCTGCTGCACAATCATCTTCAGCGGCACAACGACCTGATGGGCAGGCCTTCACAATTTAAAAGAACAGGTGCAAGAGATAACTGGGTAATTAAAATTCATTAGCAAAATCCTTTTAATAATGAACATAAAATAATCTAACATTAATCTTCAATGACTGAACTGCATTTATCTAACACTAATATGAACGTTACTAGACAATGATGACATTGGTTTGCACAATTTATTTTTCATTTGAACATAAGATAGTTCCTTTGAATGTACGTGGATTTAATTAATTTGCTTCATATTTGGATTATATGTATAATACGCTACTTTTACCATACTAAAGAAGAAAAAGATGTGATCTTATGATAAAGAAAATGTTGATTATTTGGATTTGGATCAGATGTGGCGTGGTGGGGTGGGGGAGAAGCTTAATGATGAAAGATGGGTACTTCATACTCCACTGGTAAAAAGCAGGGTATAAATAAATACTGGAGAATATAATTTCATGTTAATTCAAGCTGCTTCTGAATTCTAAACTAACCAATGTTTCCATAAATGTTATTTTCTTCATCATAGCCCTGAACCATCAACATAGCCCTGAACATGCAATAATTAAAGAAATTTTAGCCTAGAATAATTCCCATGAGGGAGTGTGTTTTTAATGAACTGTCCTCCACTTGGAGTTCCTTCTTCCTCTGTGGATTTTACAACTTCGATTTTTTGTTTTTTTTACCTTTAGGGATGACACAACGTTCTCTTTTTAAGTTTGCACATCTCACCCAGAAATCCCTGCCCAATCTGCCATCTTTTGAACCTGCCATTGCATCCTTCAATGTAACTGCCCGTCAGTGGGTAAGTTAAAATTCAGACTCTGTCATTAAGCAGCCAGGCAAACTGGGGCAGTTCATAAGACTTCATCATACCTGCATGTCTTCAACTTGCAATGTGACAAGATTAAGCTTCTCACTAAGAACACCTTCTAGCTTATTTTTCCTTCGGCTTTAACATTTTACCATTTTATCACATTGTACAGCTGAGGAAGGGAACAGATATCCACAGAAACTAAAACAATTTTTTGAAAACACTGTTTTACGTATACATGTATTTTTAAGATCATTTTTCTCTTATTCTTCAGGGATGCAAGAACTTCAACAAACTCAGTAATATCAAACTCTGAATCAGAGGAACTGGCAAAAGTTCAGATTATGAGGTAAACGGCTCAACAAGTGACAGAAAATTAGACAAATCTTGCAGTTATCTTGTCCCATGATCTGACTAATTTCCAAATTCTGTGGGTTGGGGAGTGAAAAGGTTTTCTCTGATTTTCCCCGTAGAGGCAGAAATAACAACTCCTTCACTGTGTCCTATAGGTAGGGAGCTAAATCACTCTCTTCCTAATGCAACTTTTGGACAACAAGATGAAGAGACCCTGGATATGGGAAGGCCAGGACAGGGAGTATGGTGACTGGGCACTTTCTTATATTCATTTTCCCCAGGCAAAGCACGTCCTTGTTATTTGACATCTAAAAGCGTCCTCTGCACAATTCGGAGAATCACGCAGGTTTCAAATTGAAAATATATTTTACACACCTATGAACAAGTTTACTTTGATACTTTTTAAGTTAAATTTGCCACTACAAAAGAAAAATGAAAGATGACTTGGCTATTTTATACGCCAAAATTAACAGAAGACATGAGTGCAAAGCGTGACGTGAAAGACCATGTATTAACTATCTAAGTATATCCAAGGCCCATAGAGACTAAGAATTCAATAAATGTTTGCTAACAGGAAGTTAGTAGCACTGATATTCATAGTAACTTGGTAACCCTCTTACTGGTTTGCTGAACTAAACTTACACAGAGAAATTCTAGAATTACCATGTTTCTTTTTTTAACTTTTTTTTATTGAGTTATAGTCAGTTTACAATGTTGTATCAATTTCCAGTGTAGAGCACAATTTTTCAGTTATACATGAACACACATATATTCATTGTCACATTCTTTTTCACTGTGAGCTACCACAAGATCTTGTATATATTTCCCTGTGCTATACAGTATAATCTTGTTTATTTATTGTATATATACCTTTCAGTATCTACAAATTTCGAACTCCCCGTCTGTCCCTTCCCACCCCCTCCCCCTTGGCAACCACAAGTTTGTATTCTACGTCTATGAGTCTACTTCTTGGATTTTTTTAAACAAAAATTTCACTTAATCCAGATAAACATCTGCTTTAACCTGCCAACTAATAGATTTTTAAAGCAGGTAGGTTATTTCCAAAAAAAAAAATACATGTCAAATGCTCTTAAAGACTGATTTTTAAAGTGCTCATATTGTTTGGTTTCCTAACTTTTCTCAGTCTTTGAAAAATAATCACTGTAAACATTTTTTTCTTAAGACATTTAAATTTAAGCAGCCACACGGAAATGTTTTATGACTTTTACTATGTTACTAGTTCTCACTGTTCTATCTCATTAGCTCCTGTGTCCTTCTGACTTGTCCCCTCACCTTGAAGCACTACCTTACTTTCTGGCGCTACACAAGATATTCCAGGCTCATCTTGTATCTTCCCTGCTTCCACTGCCCCAGTCCTAAAATGAGCCATCTATCCAAGGAGCCCTGGTTCCCATTATTGAAGAATGGTATTTAGAAATCAAGATCTGGACACTAGGTGTGTTCACTGCTACTGAGGTGCCACTGCTCTAGACTCCATCAGTGGTCAGAGTTAGGAGAGATACGGAACCTACGGAATAATCTTTGTTTCCAGAAGCATCAATCAAGTGCACTAAGCTTAGTGAGGTGTCCATTAGAAGTATTTTTAGACACAGAAATTAACAAAATATTCATCATTAGTTTAAAAGAACACTTTGGAATAGAGATTATTAATTTCAGTTCATTAGTGAATATTTTTGCATTAGGCTGAATTTTATTTCCTTATACAATCTCTCTGTGAAACTGCATATCTTTTTTTTTTTACTAACTCTTATATTATCTCTTTGAATACTCACTATAAACCTATACTGTAAGTACTATTATTATCACCCTCTTTTACGGATGATAAAAATTAAAATTAGAGGTGTGATGCTGTAATATAATAAAAACTAAATAAGCTCTAGGTCCCAGCACAGAGCTTCTAAAACTCTCGTAACGTCCTGAGTGGTAGGGGTTAGAAAAGACGCTGGCTGTTCATTTGTATGCTTTATAATATCCTTTATAATAAAGCAGTAATAGTCATTGTTTCCTTGAGTTCTGTGAGCCATTCTAGCAAATTATCAAATCTGAACTCAAGAGGAGGTTGTGAGAACCCCTGATTTATAGCCAGTAGGTCAGAAGTACCAGATCTGAGATAGGAATCTGAAATGGGGGGCAGTCCTATGGGACTGAGCCCTTAACCTATGGGGTCTGCACTAATTCCAGGTAGTGTCAGAATGGAATTAAATTACAGGACACCCAGTTGATGTCCACAGGGAAGTGAAGAAATGCTTGGTGTGAGAGACCAACAAGTTTGCTGTTGAAAAGTGTTGAGTAGAGGAACAGTTTCCTTTAGAGAAGTTAAATACTATGAATCTTATGGTTACCTGGGAAGGGGGATGGTAAGGGATAAATCTGGGAGTTTGAGATTTGCAAATGTTAGCTACTATATATAAAAATAGATTAAAAAAACAAGTCTCTTCTATATAGCACAAGGAACTATATTCAATATATTATAAAAATATTTAATGAAAAAGAATATGAAAATGAATATATGTATGTATATGCATGACTGGGACACCATGCTGTATACCAGAAATAGACACATTGTAAATGACTGTACTTCAATTTAATAAATAAATAAAACATCTCAAATAAAAAACAAACCACAAACAAAATGCTATGGTCACAGAGCTAAGTGAAACTGCTGAGTTTTAGAGCCAAGCAAACTCTAGAACTACTCTAAAATAATAAAATGTTTGCGTGAAAGGAAAGCTGTTTCATTATTTCATACCCATAACAAACACGTATGGTATTAACAGCAATAAAGAATTAGAATAACAACAATTGCCACATTTAACTCTCACCTGTGTCTGCCTCATTGCCCGTTCCACTCGGCGTGTGCTTCCTCTCTCAAGTTTTGTCCGGAGGATCAAAGCTGATGTCTGAATGGCCCAGAACTTTGGTTGCGAAAGCAAACACTGATGGAAGAAGAAAAAAAAAAAGACCACAGAAAGAATGGATGAGCTGGGTAACCCCACCCTGAATACAACAAGATTAATTTTGCCAAAAATATCAAGATACGGCTAGATGCAGATTTGAAAATCTTCTCAATGAAAAATAATAGAACATGACATGTGCTTTCAAATATTTTTATGAAGAATGTGTTCATTTGAGCAAAATCATTATTTAACCTAGTTGCCCTGTTCTATTGAAAAAATTCCTTAAAAAATGAATCAAACTTTCCAGATAATCAAAACAATAAGCAGAATATACATCATACCATAAATTAATAAATCTTTTATCTCATGAGTTATTAAAAAATTGAGAAAATAAATTATATAAAAACAAATGCCACCTTTCTCAAAGTTGAAATAAATTTTTAAAAATCATCCAAACTCACAAATGAAAACAAATAATTAGAAATCTGGTACCTCTTCACTTAAAAAATTTCCTAATGTGTTGATGCAAATGCAAATCAAACTTGAAGGATTCTAAAATTTTTAAGAATGTTTTCTAGTCTTGGTTAGGTTAGGGGGTCTCCAATTTTAGTTAAAATGCTTCCCTAGATGGGGTATCTAAAGAGAGACTGGCCTATGAGAAAACCCTGAATATGCACATACTGAATCCTAACCCAAGAGAAAGCTGTGATTGCCATCAGTTCAGAGAATGTAGCAGAAACCACTGCATATGACCCAGATGTAGTGAGGGGAAAGTGACACTTGCGGGTGAGCAAAAACTGGGGCAAAATGTATTATGATACAATGGGGACTGCTTAACGCACACAAACTTAAGCTCTTTGCTGATGACAGGGAACCCAATATTGTCCCTAGGTGATCATTCACAATAACTTCCAGTAAAGAGTGCTTCAAAGAAAGACAAAAGGCTTATTTGTCTGAAAGCTGGCCACATCCTTGATTATTTGCTTATTTTTAAAAGTCAAGTGTAAAAAATATCCTAGTTAACTGGAGTCCAATTAATCATTCAAAACCTAGCTGTGCATTAGAAGCACTTTAGAAGCTTTTAGTATTTTAAAAATAAATCATGAAAAGGAATACATATATGACTGAAACATTATGCTGTACACCAGAAATTGACACAACATTGTAAATTGACTCTACTATTAAAAAAATAAAAAATAAATAAAAATTAAAAGAAAAATTTTAAGTAAATAACATCTCAGAGCAGGATCTGAGCATCGGTGTTTTTTAAAACACTCCCCAGGTAATTCTAAAGTACAGCCAAATTTAAGAACTACTAGGCTAAGCTAATAGAAGCATTTGTCTTTGGTAAATTCATTTTAACTCCACATGCTCACTGACAGTCAGCAAGTCCTTCAGTGGAGTGTACACTGCATCACAGTCCCTACAGATCGTTACTGTATCATGCCCAGCTCACTTCCACCGTCTGTACTACCTAGCTGGCCCCTGTGGGTATTTGAATTTTCAACTGCAAATCTAGGCCAACTCTTTTACAATAAAGCACTAGCAGGTTAGATCACTTGCTCAACGTCACACCTTCATTAGTAGCCAAACCTGACTGTAACAGTTGGTCTCTTGATCCCCAGAATGACATCTTTTTCTTTCTTTCTATCTTTTTGGAAATTGCACTGGGACACATGAGCTTCAACTATTTTCTTTTTTTTTTTCTTTTTTATTGAAATGGAGTTGATGTACATTATGTTAGTTTCAGGTGTACTATATAATGATTTGATACTTGCATATACTATGAAGTGACCACCACAAGCCTAGTAACCATCTTTTCCCAAAGTCACTACAATATTATTGACCATATTGACCATATTCCTTACACATGACTTATTTATTCTATACCTGCAGGTTTATAATTGTTAATCTCTTCATCTGTTTTGCCCACCCCACCTCACTTCTGGCAACTAGTGTATGTGGTGACCCTGGAGAGCCTGCTCTTCACTGCTGAATTAGACCCTCACATCCTGACTGTGATCCAGCAGTTCTGGGCCTTGCAGGCCTAAGGATCATTTTTTTCCCCCAATTCATGTCAAGATTTTCTTTAAATTCTCAAAATAAAATTTTCTGTGGAAGGCTTTTTTTTTTTTCCTTCTCTGTATCTATGAGTCTGTTTTCATTTTGTTTTGTTTGCTTGTTCTGTTTTTTGGACTCACCATATAAATAAGATCATGTGGTCCTTCTCTGTCTGACTTATTCCACTTAGCAAAATACCCCCTAGATCCATCCATGTTGCAAATGGCAAGATATCATTTTTTATGGCTACATAACAACATCTTTATATGTTTTTTTTTTTTAACACTTTCTCCAAGGAATAGATGACAGTACCCAGGAAACATTGGCAGAGTAATGTAAGAAGAGGACTCAGTAAAGAGCTTCAGGAAATTGCTAGATTAAAGGAAGTGGAAGAAGAGGGGTAAACAAAGAATACACAAATAAGGGAGAAGGAAAATCAGAGGAATAAATTCTTGCTGCACTGTGTTCATTCATTCATTCACTTGAGCACCTACTCTGTACAAGGGAGTGTGCGCAAGGCCCCAAGGACAAAGTAGCAGCAAGATAGACAAGGTCCTGCCCTCAGAGAACTTACACACTAAAGTAATGACTATTAAGTAACCTTACTCTTCTATAACTAAGTTTGCAAATTGAAATATTTTTATCTCCTTGAAGTACAGTTTACAAGATTAATGTACATCTTTATCTTGTTAGTTTCCATTAACTTAAATCTACAAAAAGGATGAATTTATCAACATAAGTAAGTGTATATAGCACTATAAAGATATACATGATGAAACAGAAGACATTAAAAAGCTAATTCTTAAATTGTGTGACATTGTGGGTGGAAGATTTTATTATAAAATGTGATCTCAAGAATTTTCAAAAGGAAGGAAGAACTTTCTTCATTAAGTGAAGTTGCACACTGATTCTACTACTTACAGTGGGTTGCATCACTGCCTTTTTTCTCTTTCGCGTGTTAAAGGGACTGTCTCTGTAACCTCGTGACAGCATGGAAGCACACTGAAGAAATGGCTCTGGGGAAAATCTCCAAGTCAGCCCAAGCCTGATCAGAATCTCAGCTCCACCAAGTGAGGTGATTAGCTGGGTCACCTTGGGAAGGTACCTGACCTCAGAGGATCTCTCTTCCCTCCTCTCTATAGTAGGAACAGTAATTCCCATCACCCATAGAGTTGTGAGGATTAAATATGGAGAGTCAACACTGAAAAAGCCTCTGAGAGCACCTGCTGAACAGCACATGCGGTCCCTTGCGGGACTTCTCCTCCTATAACACTTCCTCACACCCTTACTGGAAACACTCCCCCGCCCGCAAGTGGGCACAGGGGGCAGCACTAGCCATCACCTACCCTCAGATACCTAGGCATAGAGCATTTTAAACTAAAGGAGTTTGAGAAAACAGCACAAGCAGGAAGATCACTCTGACCTTCCCCTTGCCCCTCTTCCCTGAAAGTCATAAAACCGTCAACCTGAGAGGTGCCCTCCCTACATCCGGAGCATCCCTTTCTCTGAAGACAAAGGGACACTGAGCAGAATCCCAACAAGCAAACCTTACTAAGTTTCCCCCAGTTTACTGCACTTTCCTTTGACCTGCCATATTCCTCCATGACTTCATCACACCTAACACAAAAATACTCAGCTTTAACCGTTTCTTCAGTCTTCATTTCCTTATGAGACCCCATGTCACACAAAACCTATATTAAATAAATTTGGGTGCTTTTCTCTTGTTAATCTGTCTTTGTCAGTTTAACTTTCAGACCCAGCCAGGGACCCTAACAGGGTCGAGGAAAACTTTTCCCTCCCCCACAGCTCCCAACCACATGGTCACTCTACCAGTAACGGTCACGGTACACAGATCAGCACAGACCAGGCCTGTCAGCTAAAGCTCGGCTTTAAAGGGTTTGCACGCCAAAGCAGGGAGATATTTTCCTAGGAAAAACTACCAGTAAGACTGTTTTCTACGCTGGCATGAGAACAAGAGTTTGCCTGAGACTTTTATGTGAGGGTCAAGCAAAACAGTCTCATGAAACACTGAAAGTAAAATGCAATCTGAAAAACAGACATTTGAAAAGCTTTACAGAAGGAACTGACTGGATAATGGTATCACTGAAGAATGCATTTATCTTATATTTGTTTGGTTGGGAGATATACAGACTTGGGAAAGTCTTTCTAAAAGGAGGGAACTGCAGATAGACTGGGTTTAATATATGTTACAAAACACCGCTGCCCACGAGGTCAGAATCCGTCATACTGGGACATCAGGTAAGGAAAAGAAAGTGAAACAGGACTTATGTGCTGTAACGCTCTACTGACTTATGAAGGAAATTCTATTTTTATAGAATTTCCAGTCTCGCGGTTGAGCAAGCACAGCCAGGGGAGAGAGCCCCAAGGGAACTACGAAGCCCAGCTGGTGAGGACTCGGGCTCTGCTCCATGCAGACAGTGAGCGGAGCTGACCCAGTCTCCAGCGTGTCCCCAAACGGGGGTCACTGCTCTCACTTCCAGTCAATTTAGGACATGAGAATGACCACCCACCGCCTTCTGCTGGCTCTGTCACAGTCTTCCGACTCCACCTCTACCCAGCGATTGTCACTGCATCAAGTTCGGATCCCTCAGGGCAGAGGCCCTAGCTGTTTGGTCCGCCAGTGCCTTCTGTGTGGCCTGGCACACTGCAGGGGCTCAGAGAGATAAAGAAAGGGACAGAGAAAGGGCCTTTTCTTTGTCCTCTTTTACAGAGGGGCAGAGGTGTACAAAAACATTTCTTTTGAAACAGAAATGCAAATTCATAGTGACTAACATGTATGAAAATCACACGATGGGTTTTTTTTCCCTGGCGTTCCCTGGATAGAATTGGGAACATGCTCTCCCAAGGGCACACAACACTGTAAATAACAACTATGTATCATGAAATGATACTTTCATTACTGTCCGGTGAGGCAGCTCAGAAGCTTCATCACTGCTTGATAGTATTTTTTCTTTACAACAAAATGTTCCAAATGACAAAGAGCATAAGCTCACAAGCTTTTTGAAAATAAGTCATTCCTAAATTGTGACACACAAAACATTTTTAAATAAGAGGACTGGGAAAGAGGGAAAAACGTACTGAAAACAAAAAGAACTGGGTTCTAGACCAGGATCTCTGCCCATGAGCTGCATAACCCTTGGGAAAGGTCTTGACCGTCTTTAGGCCTCTTTTTCCTCGTCTACATACTGTTGAGATTTGATCTGATGGTCTCTAAGGTTTCTTTCAGCTATAAAAAATTTTTTTAATAAGATCCCTTTTTTAACATCAAATAATAGTAAGGTTTTAAATAATTCATTAACTTTGTAAAAATCTCAAATTAATGTGAATCTTTCCAAAACCAACTTGGGTTCCTCTATCTTCCTAGCTATTATCTATATGCCCTTAAATAAGTAGATAAATAACTTCTCTAGGACTAAGACATCTTATCTATAAAAAGAAAAAAGTTGGACTAAAAGATGACCAAAACTTACCCCACCTCCAAAATTCTGCAATAATGAAGGGAAAATAATGACATGAATTCCTGAGTTCATCTTTGTTTGGTTATATTTTTAATTAACATTATTTGATTATAATTCTTATAGACTTCATAGTCACCAAAACACCCTGCAAACAGGTTATTTAAAGTCAACTAAAGTTCTTTACTGGTCAATAAAAGTATAAGAGAGAAAAGTACTTAAGGACATATAAATTTCTCAGGTGCTAAAAACTAGTAAAATAAGGGAAGGTATTGACAATTACCAAATTTTGCCTCAGATCAGAATAGTGAGATGTCTTACATAGAAGAAGTTTTAAATAAGCACTGAGTTTCTGCTTTGATAAGAGGCAATAAGTGAATATATAGTACCTAAACAAACTGATATAATCTTTTACTAGCCTAGAATTCTAGCTACCAGTTATATATGTGAGCAAAACCCAAAATACATCAGAGACTGGTAAATTGTGAAATTTTGTTGACTGTTCTATGTCCATGGCAGATACTTTTTGGTATCTCCGTACGGAGTAAGTAAGTCTGGCCACTGAAAAAAGCATCCTCAAAAAATTACACATAGGAGTACCATATGACCTAGCAATTTCATTTCTGGATATATGCCCAAACCAAAAGCAAGGACTCATATATGTGCATTTCAATGTTCATAGTAGCATTACTCATAATAACTAAAAGGCAGAAACAACCCAAAGAAAAAAAATTCATCGAAGGATAAATGGATAAACAAAATGTGGTATATAAATACCATGGAATATTACTCAGCCTTAAAAAGGAAGGAGGTTCTGATACATGCTACAACACAGATGAACCTTGAAGACATTATCCTAAGGGAAATAAGGCAATCATAAAAGGACAAGTATTTTATTCCACATATATAAGGTACTTAAAATAGTGAAATGCATAGACACAGAAAGTAGAACGGTGGTTGCCAGAGGCTAAGGGAGAGGTGAGAAAGGAGAGTTAGAGTTTAAGGGATACAGAGGTTCAGTTTGGGATGATTAAAAAAAAGTCCTGGAGATGGACAGTGGTGATGACTGTATGACAATATGAATGTCCTTAGCGCCACTGAACTATATACTTAAAAAATGTTACAATGGTAAGTTTATGTTATGAATATTCTATGACAATAAAAAAGCAAATATTTTACAAAATCATTACTTATAAAGTCCTTAAAAAGACAGCAATCTTACACTCAAGTTCAGTGTCACTAAAGACTTAGAAAACATAAGATAAAAATACAACTATGCTCAAACTAATATTTCATTGCCTTTTTTTAAGCCACTCACAAAATAATATTTTGAATGCATATTCAAGATCTTTCAAAGTTCAGAATTTGTCTCCCAAAAGGTGGGTTATTTTAGTACAGGAAAAGGTTCTGCTATGTCTCTACATATAATTAAATTACAGTGAACACTATTTTTAATCATCTCATCTTCTATTTAGCCCTAAAGAACACACTTTTATGAAGATATAAAATACTAGATGTTGCTAATTCTTAAAATCTATAATTTGCTTCCAACAATTTACTCATTTCTCAGAAATGCTCTATAAATTTCTGAATATTTTTATCTAAAACTGGCCTGAAATAACAGAAATTACTAAAAAGCTGGTAACAGGAGAGTTAGCTTCTTGTTCTAAGGGAAATACAATGACTAATCCAGAACTAACCAGGATTTATTCCCCCCCTAGTGGAGCAAGCTGCCACCTTTCTCAAGGCACACAGTCTGCCAACTCCCTTAAAAGGTAAATCACCCAAAACACAAATTAAGCTGTGACCACTCTACCTAAGCCTTATGGCACCCCTCTACCTGCCAGGGCTTAGCAGTCACGCATAAAAAGGTATTGATGTTAATTATCTTAAAATCTAAAATGCCTGATACAAGCTAGCTATGTGTTCTGGCAAACAGCAGCTGTACCCAGCAATAAGCTTTTCTCTTACATAAATATTCAGTTTATTAGAATTCTTCCAAAGTAACATAAACCAATTGGTGTCCTACTATATTTAAACCATGTCCTTGTAGACCTCAGGTATCTCGCAACCCCATCCTGGTATTTGGTGAAATGTTCAGACAGCATTAACTTGAAAACAGCTGGTTGCCCATTATTACAGTGTACTGTTCTATCTCACTTGTACAAGAGAACTCTTTACAACCATAATTGTAACATTTGTTTTCATTAAGATACACAAAAACATACAGAATTACCTAGATACATAGCAAGTTTGCTGTGAGAATAAGCTGTGATTGACGCTTTTGTGCTTTTTGCAAGAAACTGTCACTTTTTTCCTATAAAAATGAGTAGGTCACTCTGCATCTTATTGCTCTCTCATTGACAGGCTCAAAGAAATAAATCAGTCTTCCTAAGCAAAGCACTAATGTAGATAATAAATTTAGAATTTCATAGTTTATCTTCACCTGGACTATATGGAAGATATATTCAAACATGTAAATGAACTTAATACATCCATACAAGAAATTGGACTAAAGATGGAGGGTATAGCTCAGTGGGAGAGTACATGCCTAACATGCACAAGGTCCTGGGTTCAAGCCCCAGCACCTCCATTAAATAGATGAATAACTCTAACTACCGCCCCCTCAAAAAAATTAATAATTAAAAAAATTGTTTAAAAAGAAATTGGACGAAATTTATTAATAGTCACAAAGAAATTATTTTTGTATAGGAAATTCTAATTTGGCTTAAATGTGCTGAGAAAAGGTACTCTATTAACATTCATTTTCTTAAAGATACTGGTCTTTCAGAACATTGAAAGAATGGCCATTGCAACTCATCTGACCATGAACATCAATGTCTTATGTGACTCTTTCCATGAATTTTCAGTTCTATGTGGCAAAGAAATAGCTACTAGGTACAATTTTTCATTTTACTAAACCATTATCTACATATGGAAACATACACAATAAATTTTTACAAACTGAACAGACCCTTGTAATCAGCACCCAGGTCAAGAAACACTACTAGCATCCCTGTGTCCCCCTTGTTCTCTGTTTTGGTCACTTCCCTGACCCCCTGCCAAGGGTAACCACTATCCTGACTTCTAACACCATTAGTCAGTCTGCATGTAATCACAGAATACTCTTGTATCTGGCTTCTTTTGCTCAACATTATGTTTGAAAGATTCATCCCCACAGTTAAATATAGTTGTAGAATGTTCATTTTACTGAATAATATTTCATTGTAATATACAATTTATTTAACCATTATACTGTTAAGACATTGAGGTAGTTTCCAATCTAGGGTTATTATAAATGTGCTGTGAACACTCTAGATGTTCCATCAGAATCATGCACATTCTAGGACAGGTTCTTTAGTTGAACACGTACAAGTATTTCTGCTGGACATATACTGAGGAGTGAAAATGTTAAGTCACAGAGTATTTAGTGTCCCTGGATCCTACCAATTTTCTAAAAGGTTACTCGACTTTACACTCATTAGAAACACTGGAGAGTTCTTGTTGCCTTGTATCCTTGCAACACCCAATATTGTCTATTTTTTGCATTTTAGCCATTCTGGTGGGTATTTAGTAGTATTCCATTATGGTTTTAATTTGCAATTCACTAACGACTTTGCATTTCTCTAATAACTAATAAAGTTGAGGGCCTTTTAATATGTTAATGACCATTTTAATGCCTCTATTAAGTACCTACTGAAGTCCTTTGGCTGTTATTTTCTACTGGGTTGTCAAAATTTTTTTTGATACTTTGTTAAGTATTCTTTATACTTCCTGGACACACATCTTTTGTCTTTTTGTTGGAGGAGGGTAATATATTATTATTCTTACCTGACAAGTACAACACATACTTGTGTTTGCAAGGTCTGGTCTAAGTGCTTAACAAATATTAATGGTATCTTTTGATTTTCAAAACCTTATATTAATAATAATCCAGTTTACCATTTTCTGTTTTATGGTTAGAGCTTATTGTCCTTTTTGACTGTCCTATTAAGCTCTCAAAGATGATCTTGTATATTTTTCCTCTAAAAGTCTTAATTTTGCATTTCACTTCCATATATTCAATCTGGAATTGATTTTTGTATCTAGTATGATATAGGGGTTAAGATAGCTTTTTCCCCATATGGATATAAATCACCTAGTACTATTTATTGAAAAGCCCCCCCTTTCCCCATTGCACTGCAATGCCAACTTTGACGTAAGTCAGATGAACTGTGTATGCACGGCTGTGTTTTTGGACTATCTGTTCCACTGGTTAGTTTCTATTTCCTCATGTCAAAATGTCTTAATTCAGTGTTTCTCAAACTTTAAAGCATATAAGAATAACCTAGAGAGATTGTTAAAACACACACTCCTTGGCCCCAACCCTGGAGATTCTGATTCAACAGGGTTTGAAGTGGATCCAGAGAAATTCCATTTCTAACGAGCTCCCAGGTGATGCTGATGCTGCCAGTCCAAGGACCACAATATGGTAAGCTCTTTCGTAACTGATAGTTTTATAATAAGTCTTGGTATCTGCCAATGTAAGTACTGCAATCCTGTTCTTCATGACTGCCTTAGCTATTTCTAGCCTTCTGCATTTCCATATGAATTTTAAAGTCACCTTGAGTTCCACAAAACCAAAAAAACAACAGCAGCAACAATAAAAACAAAAATAACAAAAATCAAGGTGCTGGGATTTTGTTAGGGATTGCACTGATAATGTAGGTTAATTTGAGGAGACTTGAAATTTTAAAATACTGGGTCCTCCATGAACATAGTGTGCCCCTCTATTTAGGTCTTCCCTAATTTCTCATAATAATGTTTTGTAGACTTTAGTATGGAGGGGCTGTAAGTCCTTTGATAGACTCACTCCTAGGAATCTGATGTTTTGTAACATGATTGCAGGTGCTATTTCTTCCCCTCTTTTTAATTTTTAAAATTATGGTACGATACATATAACATAAAATGTACCATCTTGACCATTTTTAAGTGTACAGTTCAGTTATGTTAAGAACATTTACACTGTTGTGCAACCAATCTCTAGAACTCTTCTCATTTTGCAGCTGAAACTCTATCCCATTAAACAACGATTCCCCATCATCCCTGCCCCACCCCCCTGCAACCATCAAGCTACTTTCTGTTTCTATGACTTTGGCTACTCTACCTCATATAAGTGGAATCATGCAGTTGCAAATGCTATCTTTTTAAAGTCCATTTATTTTTACCTGGAGTCTATTAACTAAAGCAATTTGATGAAACATCAGCTCACTAAATTGAGTACTGGCTAAAACTCCAGTTAAAATACAGACACTTGAGAAATTTAGTGCTGTTGGTGGGAATGTAGTTTGGTACAGCCATTATGGAAAACAGTATGGAAATTCCTCAAAAAACTAAAATTAGACTTACCATATGATCCAGCAATCCCACTCCTGGGCATACAACTGAAAGAAACTAATTTGAAATGTACCCCAGTGTTTATAGCAGCAGTACTTATAATAGCCAAGACATGGAAACAACCTAAATGTCCATTGATGGACGAATGGATAAAGAAGCTGTGGTATATGTGTGTATGTATATATATGTGTACACACACACACACACACACACACACACACACACACACACACACTAGAATACTACTCAGCCATAACAAAGACTAAAATAATGCCATTTGCAGCAACATGGATGGACCCGGAGACCATCATTCTATGTGAAGTAAGCCAGAAAGAGAATGGATAATACCATGATATTCATCTATGGAATCTTAAAAAAAAAAAAAAAAAAAAAAAAGAAAGGCACAAATGAACTTATCTATAAAACAGAAAGAGACTCACAGATATAGTAAACAAACTTACAGTTACCAGGGGGAAAGGGAGTGGGAAGGGATAAATTGGGAGTTCAAGATTTGCAAATACTAACTACTATATATAAAACAGATAAATAACCTATAATGAAAAGTTAATATGAAAACAAATATACATATGTGTATGTATGACTGAAACATTATGCTGTACACCAGAAACTGATATATTGTAGACTGACTATATTTCAATTAAAAAGAGAAAAAAGAAAAAATTAGTGTGTTCAACTAGCAGTACTTTGAGAATGAGGACCATGCTGAGGAAAACCGTGCTACTTGCAATCGTGTATTTGTATGTGAGATGCCATTTCCACCACTTTCACACACCAGGGCCAAGGCCAGAAACCACCTAAAAGTGAGTGGTAACATTTGTGTGTCTCTTTTAAGAAGAGTTCTCTCATTTCTCAAATCTCATTGAGCAAAACTCTAAAAGGTGACTCAATGAGTCAGCAGGCTTTGACAAGTGTATAATTTTTCATACACACATCAATATTTTTACTGTGGTTGTGGAAGTTGAAATAAACTCTTATTTACAGTTAGAATGTTTTTTAAGGTAAAGAATCAATCCACTGCAGCAGTTTTTGATAAGGAATGTTAAGATACCTTGAGAGCAAAAGGGAGACAGCTCTGCACGCCTTGGTAGGAGTTTCCCCCGTGGTTTTTTTTTTCAGGTTTTTTTTTTGGGGGGGTGGGTAATTATGCTTATTTACTTTTTTTTTTTAGTGGAGGTACTGGGGATTGAACCCAGGATCTTGTGCATGCTAGGCACACACTCTATCACTGAGTTATACCCTCCCCAAAGTTTCCCTCTTTAAGATATACCACCTGAGCAGCGGCGTGGGGTCAGAGTGAAAAAGGGGCTGTAATAAAACAAAACCTGAGGAAAAGCCATTAATTGCTTGCTATGAAAAAGTCAGTGAATACCACTTTAACTCACACTAAAAAGTAAATTTGAATATTATGACACACTATATAGAGAGGCATGTCTTTATTTTGTTAACAGTTTCCCAGCATATGCAACACTGCCCTCATTCCCAGGAAAGTGGCAAAGAAAATTCTGTAACAACATCAAAGAGGATCCAGGGTGTTATTTCTATTAAAAACAAATTTCCCTTCATACTTATCGCTGTACATTTCAAATCCTCTTCTTCCAGAGGTCACTCGGACCCTTTATATGACAGACATGCAGTCTGTGCCTTTGAGAACGAAGGAGCTTTCAGATAGTGGCTTTTTCCACACATAAATCAAAGCAACTCATAGCTCTCCTGCCGGAGCATAACTGGCTACACTGAAGCCAAATCAAACGACGCCCACCCAGGTCAGGCTGACCTTATGAAAGCAAGGAACAAAGAAATACTATAAAAAGCAAAACTATTCCCTCTTCTTAACAAGCTATTTAAAAGAGCATTCATTGTTAACATCAGTACCAAATGACAGTAAGTTTAAATTCCAAATGTGGTCTATAAACTACTCGCAGTAGAAGTGGCAGTCTAAATTCCCTGTCCTTGCTCCGTAGACCATTTAAAATCTGTCTCAAAACTAGTTTTCCCCCAAGTCTTACTACTGCCCTAAACAAACCTTGCAACACAGCCAGATGAACCCAGTGCAGCTCACACTCAGCCATCTCCCTGCCTCTGCTCACGATATCGCTCCATCTAGATCTCATCTATCTTTCAAGGCCCGACTAGTCCTCCCTTAGTGAACAAAGCCTTCTTTGACTGCTCTGTTCTAAATGTTTTCTTCTTTTCTAAGCAGTTAGGAGATTGATTTATCTGTGCTATTAATTTGTAGTTTAAATTGCCTGGTATTGTTAATTACATTTTCATAAGCTTATCTGATCTTGGGTAAATTAAAAATTCCATGAAGGCAAGTCATGTTTTATACCTCGATTTCTTCTACAATATCTAGTCACGTGCTTGGCAAATCCTGAGATTCTGGATCTCCTGCTATTACAACACTCTCAAAGCTCTTTCCCCTATGCTGCAAATTTTCATATAGAAAGCAGACATCAAAGAGCTCAAGCTGATGGTCATTTAATTGCGTCAAAAAAGAAAGATCTGCTTTCTGGAGATGCCAGTTCATCAGTACGACCAGATGTACCTTTAACACGGAAAAGCAGACCTATTTCAAACATATACATTGTTTTCGAACTAAAATTTTCATCCTTTAACACCATATTAATTCGTAATGTCAAAAAGCCTAAGAGTTTCTGACAAAAGCAGAAGCACAAGGCTATGAGTTTGAACAAAACTCCTTAATATCAAGTGTATTACCATCTTAGCTCTAAGCCCCATATATCTCTCCTATCTGGGGACGGTAAGCCCCACTAAGGAGCTTTTCTTTCTGAAAGTTTTTTTTCCTTTACCTCATATTAATGCTGTCCATCATCATCGATTCTGCTTCTCACCAGCCTAATGAACATCAATAAGATTCACTTTATTTATTTTATTTTTGGGGGTGGGACGGTAATTAGGTTTATTTATTTATTTTTAATGCAGGTGCTGGGGACTGAACTCAGGGCCTTCTGCATGCTGAGCATGCGCTCTACCACTTGAGCATACCCTCCCCCCAAGTAAGATTCACTTTAAAAGTAAAATGTACATAATGACGTACTGCTTATTCCTTAAAATGGTTTATCAAATAACATTTAAATGATCTTGCTATTGCCCAAAATAGTCTTTAGATTTTATTTTTTGATATACATGGAAGATTAAAAGTAACTAAAATGTAACTTATAAAGTATAATATAAACACCTGTGAATCTGCTGGGACTGCTTTTTAACTTAGCTCTACATTTATAAAACTCATCCACGTTGTTATTTATAGCTGTAGTTCTTTTATTTTCACTTCACTATTTCACACTTGTGATAGGATACCACAATTTATCCTTCCTTCTGTCAACAAACATTTAGGTTGTTTACAGTTTGTTTCCCATTACAAACACTGCAGTTATTAAATGCATGTCCACTGATGAAGATGACTTGTTTTTTTAGGTATACTTCCAGGACTGGAATTTCTAGAACACCTCCTATACACACCTTTGGGTGTTTCCTGATATCTCTCTGATGTGGATAAGCATAGATGACATCTTTTTAAATTCTGCTTTTTAATTTCAAATTATTTCTAGAAGTTACTTTTTTCCCTCTCAAATCATAAACGTCTACTAACTAACAGAAGTTGTCTGGCTATCTTTGTGATTACATCCTTTACTTCTTTAAACATTTCCCACATAGCTGTTCTACATTATGAATGAGAAAACTGTAATTTGTCCTTTCATCTGCTGTTCGTGAACTTTCAGCCACGGTGGCTTGCCTTCTCTTCCATTTGTTGATCTTTAATTGTGAGCTCACTGCTCAATTTTAATTTGGGATCGATGTTTTCCTCTAGAGACTGGTTTCTGCCACCACAGCCAAGCAACACTATAAATTCAAGATCACTTCAGACTTGCTTGAGGGGCTTAGCTCAGTGGAAAGTTCTGAATGTGCTATTACTTCAGGCAATTCCATCCCTCACAGCTGCCGGCCAAGGCCTCAGCTCAGGCCTCTCACTGCAGGTCCTGACTCTAGCTGCTGACTTCTCTGTGCGCGTCTATGCATATACGTATGCACTTAAGTCAGGTCTGCGGACTCTTGAGATACCTCCTCTACCTCTTGTGAGAATAGCAGTGTCTTAACACTGTGAAAACCTCTGCTCTCTGGTCCACGAGTCCCCCTTCTTCCTCTTATTTTAAGCCATGTTTTTAAGTTTATTTCATAACTCTTCCCTGTTTCCTTTGCTACGAAAGACAATACGGGGTAAGACGAGGTTGAAACCCAGTAAGAGACACAGGGAGATTGAAGTTGAGAGGTAGCCTGAGTGGGGTCCAGGGAGCCTGCTTCTATCTTCAATCCAAAGTAACAATGGTTATCTGGACACGAGACGATGGGCTTTGCTCATTTTCTGTATAGTTTTATGTCAAGATGGATATGCTGCAATTCATCCTTTACTTGTGGATGAACATTTGAGTCCAGTTTTAAGCTATGATGGATTAAACAGCTATGAACATTTCTATACAAGTCTTTGTGGAGCCATATATTTTCATTTCTCATAAATACCTGCAGGTGGAATTGATGATTAACTGTATGATAAAATGCCAAACTGTGTTCCAAAGCGGTTGTGCCATTTTATGTCACATTACATTTACAATGTATGAGAATTCCAACTACCCTGTATAGTAATGTATCTTTTAAGTGTATACTGCTATATTATTGTGGTTTTAATTTGCATTTGCCCGATAACTAGTGATATTAACCATCTTTCATGCTCTTAATGGTCATTCACACATCCCAAGGTCATCAGGTAGTCAGGTTTTTGTGTGTTTTGTCCACAGTCTGTAATTTCCATCTGCAGAAGGATGGTTCCAAAGAGCTTACTTAGCAATCACAGAAGCAGAAATACTCCAAAAAAACTTTAAAATTGGCTTGTCAATTTCTGCAAAAAAAAAAAAAGGGGGGGGTGTGCTTCTCCTGAATTCTGATTGCTATTGGATTTAATTTATAGCTCAGTTTTGGAAGAACTTTGTCAATCCAACAATATTAAGCCTTCTAATCCATGAACATGGTGAGTCTGTCCATTTATTTAGATCTTCTTCAACTTCTCCCAGAAATATGTCATTTTTAGTGTATAGGTCTTACACTTCAGTTAAATTTATCACTAAACATTTGATGTTTTATGCTATTGTAAGTGGTTTTAAAATTACTTTCCCAATTATTCATTGCTAGTATATATAAACACAACTGACTTTATAAATATTGACCTTAGATTCTCAGACCTTGCTTTTAGAGTTTCCTAAGTATAGAATTGTGTTGTCTATGCGTAGTGATAATTTTACATATTTCTTTCCAATCTGCATACCTTTTGAATCTTCTTCATATCTTATTGCACTAGCTGGGATTTCTAGTTCAATGAAAAACAGAAGTTCCATTTTCCTGACCTTAGGGGAAAAAACTGTTTCATCAATACTGATTTTAACTTTGAATTTTTCATAAATACTCTTTATCAGGATGACATTCCCTTCTATTCCTGGTTTACTAAGTCTTTATAATGAAAGGGTATTGAATTTTTTTCTAATGCTGAAATAAATATAATGTGATAATCATTCAGCTTTTCTCCTTTACTATATTAATAAGATGAATAACACTGATTGTTTAATGTTAAACCAATTTTGTATTCCTGAGATAAACACTATTTGATTGTGACTTATTATCCTTTTACTACACTTCTATTTCCTGTATTTTGTCCAGTTTTGTAGTTGTTTACAATGAGAGTTCAAATACAGAACCAGTTACTCCAATATGGCTGGAAATATACCCACAAGTAAGCATTAACTTTAAGCCATGGTAAACTAAGAGGAAAGTCTAGCAGTTACCAAAGTAGGTGGTGGTAAGAAAAAAGCCGTGTAAGATCCCACAAATCCTATTTCTCATTTTTTTCTCTGTCTATTCTTGAAATAAGATATATACACGTGACCTAGTCCAACTCCAGTCAGAAAATATTTATTAAGCCTCTACTTAATAACAATTAACCCACAAACTGAAATAAAACATACTCAACTCCTGCTTCTTTAAAAGTTTCCAAGTTATTACCAAAGAGATAGCTACAAGGTTCATTACCAATGAATGCCTGTTAAATTAAAATGCATGAGTAACATTTGGGGAGACACGTATTCAAACCAAAAAGAAAATCAAAATCCTGCATTATACTGCTTAATATAGACATGTCATCATGCAATGCTAAGACAAATATCAGAAGTATCATTGCTTTCTCGCAAAGTTACATTGCCTATGTTAAGAAAATCAAAACTAGTAAGTCAGGGGAGGGTATAGCTCAGTGGTAGAGTCCGTGCTTAGCATGCACAAGGGTCCTGGGTTCAATCCCCAGTACCTCCATATAAATAAATAAATAAATAAACAAACAAACAAATTACCTCCTCCCCCACCCCCCCAAAAAAGAAATAATTATGCCTTAGAAGAAAAAAAATAGTATTATCTTAATCTGTAAAAATGGTTAGCAAACTATTTCAAGTGCACAGATAAGTATGCATTAAATAGCTTTAAAATTAATAGCAGAAAGAGAAAATACATATAATATAATGAATAACTTCCAAAGGTCTTTTTCCTTTTTTCATTTACAGAGACCTTGGGGCTTCAGGCAGACAGAAGGCAGGCTGCCAGTATCAATTCACACTTAAGCAGAACTTTTGCCAATGAAAACTGAAACACCTGTATGAATTAACTAAATTGTTCCCATTTTCAACAATGAAAGGAAATTAAAAGCATTACTGAATGTCACTGACTTGGCTCATCTGAAAGGAAATAAAGTAGATAACACAGCTAATTTTAAATTATCAAGCCGATACAACATAAATGGCTCTCTAAAACAATATTAGTCATTTTTACTATGACTCATTCAGGTTTCCTGAAATGTGAGGATAGACTATCGCAGGAATAGCATGACATAATGACAATGTTAAAAAAAAAAAAAAAAGTATTCCTTTTAGGACAATCTTCTGACATTGCTGAATCAAAACATTTTCCCAACATACCTCACGTATATTTCAACAAGCTACACCAACCTGAAAACACTGGCGAAAATCCTTCCGAAAAAGAGAGTTCACCATTGTTTTAGTAAACTTTAGGACAGCTGAACAAACGCGAAGGAAATTCAGGACCGATAGGCCATTCATTTGTTAATTCAGTAAGTATTTATCAAATGTCCAATAACTGTGGTTCCTATCCCTCCAAGTGCTCACAATACTCTGGTAGGAGTAGTAAGATTTCTACTGTACTTGCTCTTCTATTAACAGAGGAAGAACCTCATAGCTTCAACAGTACAGAAATCAAGACCCTGGCCACCACGCTGCAGCCAGAGCAGGGAAATGGATGCCCAGCAAGGAAGAAGATGCTGCTTCTTTCCTGGCTACTCCCTTCTCTCCCACATTAACAGCCAAAAACAGGTCTTATCCAATTAGGAATTCCTATTCCTTGTAAATAGTAATGCTCTCCTACACCCTAGTAACCAGATAACCTGACTCACCACTGAATGCCACGGGTGCACCAGTCTCTACCTACTCCGAAATATTTTCATCTACATTCTGTAATTTGATCCTGAAAACAAATCTTCAGTGCCAAGGGAGGGATACACCATTCTTTCCCTCATTTTACAGAAGATGTATTTTAAACAGGAGGTTATCCTTTCCACCAGGTAAGATACACCGGTAGTACCCCGGGGAGTAGTACTCCCCAAATTTCAGAACTAAGTGGAGCAATGCAGCACCAAGCCTGGGGCAGACACAAGTCCTACTCCGGGTTCTAGTGTACTTCAGTCATTCCCATATTCTGCACAGGTTTCTTGAGCAACAACTGTGAGCACAGTACTGGTGCACTGTAGTAGGCCTTAGAGAAAACCCAGAGAAGAACAGAGACCAGACTTTAAAACTGGGAGTTTATAGTCTTATAGGAAAGATAAGACATATACATAAATAATCACAATAAGCCCAAATTTGATCCTTGTTAAAAGAAAGTTCAGAAGCAGGTAGTACCTAAAAGTGGTCCCCCTTGCCTCAACTGCTCCTTTGGAGTCAGACACGTTATAAATAAAACATATTTATGTACAAGATATATCATTATATAGGATATAAACTTCAGTGAAATTCTTCATTGAAACCAGGGGCCACTTCTAATGCACCTTATTACCCGTTTCAGAATCATGCACAAAGAAGGGTTAAGAGGAAGGACTGATAAGGGCTGATTTGGGTTTTTCTGCTGTATTCTGTATGCTTCCTTTAGGATTAAAAAAAGGAATGGATGGTGCACATCCCAAAGGATGCACGCGGCTCCGAAAAGCCCTCCTCACATGTAAGTTCCTTGCCTTACTTCTTACCGATTAAAGATTTACTTGGGATTAGAAGTAGAAGAGTGAGGCCTAGCACTAGGAAGCACTGTCACCGAACAGCTTTCCTGCAAAAAGAGATCAGTCCGCAGGCCAGTTCTGCTTTGGAAGAGCTGGAGGAGGAGAGCAGGAGAATTATGTATGAGAAAGGCCCAGGGCGGTGGGGGCGGGGGGTACAAAACCCGAGTTCACGAGCTTCACTGCAGCTAGGCGGGATGAGTGACCTACCAGCAGAGGTTACCTGAGTTAATTACTTCACAAGTACCTCACTGTACAGAGGAATAAGAACAGGAAAAGAAATTTTTTAAAAAATCAGAAAAGAAGTAAGGTTAAGGAAAGGAATAAACATATCCCACCCAGAAGAAACAATTTTTTAAAAAATAACTGCTTAAAGAGTATTTTAATGTGTTTTCAGGATGACTGCAGAGAACGCAAACACAATAAACTCCTCACGAGGTCCATCCCAAGAAGATGTAACAGCTGACCATCCTCCCCATGAGAGGCCAGCAGGAACACCTCCTGTCATACACTGCATCCTGTTGCCGCAGTCATCAGAAGAAACCCAAGCACCCTGGTCATCATTTATCATACAGACTCTAGGTGACTGTCCCCAACCAGCTCTGCACTTCCCCGCACTGACTCCAGCTCCCCACCGTTCCAGACCCTCTGTGCCCTTTCCTGTGTCTCATGTCGGGAAGACCCATGTTCAACACCACCTCCACTGAGATCTTCCCCCTACCATCTTGCCAAAAACAGCCATGCCCAACCCATTCTCACCCCCTTACACTATTCTCCTGAGCACGTCTATTAAATATCCATTTCTTTGTCTACTGTGAATTTCCCCCACAAGAATGCAAATTGATGTAAACTCCAAGAGGGAAAAGATTGTTTACTGCTGTATCTCCAACAACCAGTACAGTGCCTGGTGTATGCTAAGCACTCAACCAACATCAGCTGAATGAATAAGTGGGATGTACATAATAATTTTTTAAGTATATCTTTTAAAAAATGCTTAACACTTTACTTGTCAAATTCCTTATAGCACAGGTAACGAATAATTAGGGACATTCCACACAGTTATCGAAACACACGTATGCTATAAAGCAAAACAGCAGATTTCTAAGGGTACTGAAGTGGGAAAATGAAACAGGCAACCAAGGACTTAAGAGATTGGCATCCAACCAGTTCCAAAACTGTATGTAGAAAACAGTAATTTGCAAAGTTGATTATTACACTACAAAGTAAGCAAGCTTTTCTTTCTACCAGATAAGAGTACTTTGTTCTTGCCTCATCTGAAAAATACCAAAAGAAGAAAACACCAGAATTCTAACTTGATTCCTAACTACGATAATAAAAATGCCTTTGAGAAGATGATATATCTTAAGCAACTTGTGTTCATTAAAGACATGTCTTATCTTCTTGTTATCCCTTAAGCTAAAAAGATACTGACTGACCCCTTGCTCTGTGAGTTTTCTCTTCTCCAAAAGCCTTCTTTGATTGGGAATCCTCAAACAGTCTGTTACTCTGTCTTTCCTTTACACTCCAACTGTGGTCTTCATCTATCAACTTTATTTTCCTTTATTTTCCCATTCCTTCCGTATTTCTCTGTAGTGAGGTGACTACCCAGCTATTCCACTGGAACCATCCTAGAGATCAGCAGAGCATTCCCTGAACCATCACCACTGCCCTCCTCCTGACCGCTCACCATTGTGGAAATCTGACAAGCAGCCCACGCTCTCAACACTGCCTCTGATTCTATCACCCATGCTCTCCCAGGTCTGCTCCTCCCTCTCTGACGTCCTCTTCCTTATTTCATCAGTGTAGCATTATCCTCAATTTCAGAAGAAAGAGGTACACACTCTACTGGGTTTGGAGTGAAGATTCAAACTCTTGATCTGTCACTTCATTTATTCTTTCAACAAGTATTTATTTAGTGCCTGTTATGTGCAACACATTGGACCGGTACCTGGGATCAATGAACAAGAAATATTTGCTCATTGCCCTCAAATTCAAGCAAGTACAAAGCAAAATGCTTGTATCTAAATAAGCAGCAAGATATATGCAGCCTGGAAACTAAAATGATGAGTTTTATTTTTTTTTTCTCTTTAATTTCCTTAGGTGGCAGTGTTTCAACATGAGCAATCTGAGGCAAGAACATAGCAGAGGCAAAATAACTTACAAGGAAAAAAAAGAAATGAAACGGAAAGGAAAAAGACATTACTCACTGATGTAAATGCCAGCAGCTCCTCTTCAGTTAACTTATGCACTGGGTTATTCTTTTGGAAATTTGTGCTTTAAATTAAAAGAAAAAAAAGCAAATTAATCCCAGAATGCATGTTGTAATGAATGAAGTATAATTTTTAAAAAGGCATGTTGTAATGAATGAAGTATAATTTTTAAAAAGTATAATTTTTAAAATTTAAAAAGTTTTATATATTTGAAAGCACATATTTCAATATTAATGTACCATATACAAATGTAGAGATGAGTGTGCCAAAGATAAACACAAAAAGTAATAAAATGCTAACAAATAAGCTGTGGCTGGTGCACTAATGTTAATGTAACTTCTTTTATAAGAAAAAATGAAATCCAATCTGTGCTACTCCACAAAGAAAGTAAAAAGAATTACTATGGCACTGACTCCTATTTATTAAATTCAAACAAAGAAAATTTACTATAACCATGAAACAGGCAAAGATTAAGAGTTTGTCACAGAGGCAGAACAATGGGAATTCGTAGATCCTGCTGATTCAAGTATGACTTGGCCAAATCATTTTGTATAAGAACCACACGCTAACCGATTGCACAACTGGAGCTTCTTGGTCGAATCATTTTGGAAAACAACTGAGCACTGTTTTGTAAAGTGAGCATGCACATATCCTAACTTCAGTAATTCCAGCCTAGCACGGAGGCCAGAGAAATTCTTAAACAGGTGTACCAGAAGTATACACAAATACCCATAGTAATATGGTGTATAATAGGAAAAGCCTGTTAATAATTCAAATGTCCAAAAAAGAAAGTAATAAATTGTAAAGTATTCACCCAATGAAAAGCTATACTGCAAAGTAAACTGCTCCTATGTATAACAACGTGGAGGAAACACAACAGTGAAAGAAGAAAGCAAATCACAGAAGACTACATATTGTAAGACAGCATTTTTTATAAAGCTCAAAAAGAAACAAGATGAAGCTACTGACTTAAAGGCATAAAAGACATGTGAGTAAACATATTTTCTCAAAAGGCAAGAAAATGGCAAAACGCAAAATTCGGGACAGTGATTACCTTTTAAAGAGAGGCAAGAGGACAGATGGGAAAGAAGCACAGACTGAGCTCGTGGTATCTGCAATCTTCTAGGTCGTAAGTCGGGTGGGGGGTTCATTTTATTATTACGCTATGTAACTTACATTTATATGTTACATTAATTTTTTGTATGTAAATATTCCTCGTATTAAGAATGAAAAGAAAGTACCACCTCACAAAATAGTACCATGTCCTTGAAATTTTCAGTGTTGTTGGAGGATTTTATAATAAGCATAAAATGTTCACATAATAATGGTTAAATGAACATATTTTTACTGTTGGTAAAAAAAAAGAGTGGAAGGAAAGAATTATGAAATCATTTAATGTTGTACACCTGAAATTAATACAATGCTATATCTCAATTTTACCTCAATTAAAAACACATACACACACACAATGCATGCACATACATACTTAGACATTACTGGTTTGACTACACAAAGGAATTATGTTATCAATTGGCAAGATGAGCCAATTAACCCCTAAGGTCCTTTCAGTTCTAAGACATGATTCCGATAAGTGAACGAAGTAGATAGATAAGTAGAATAAAAGTCACTCTACAATAAGAACCTCATCCAAAATGGATCAACATTCATCTCTCTCACATACAAAATTCCAATCCTAACTTCAGTGCATAAAGTATATAAAGTGAAATGCTACAGGCTCATTACAAATAATTATGATACAGTAAGTCTAACAGGCCACCACAATTCACCATGATTTACTGACTTAGGCTTAGCAGGTATTCCTCTGCAATCTGAAAGTCAGACTGTTCATTCAAAAGGAATTACCATCCCCACTCTGGTTGTCTGAATTACTGAAGGATCACTGTACTTTAAGAAATTCCTCCCCACAATTACTTTACATAAAAGCAATCAGGTATACTGATATATGAGACATGGGACAAGTTCTAGCATGGGGTCTTCAGGTAAAATCAAACTCAAGCAGGAGGCCAGTGAAGAGCAAGAATGAAAGAAAAGGGGCATGAAGCTAGCCCCATGGTCTGGCCAATCCATGATCTGTAAGAATTCACCCTATGTCTCCTTTCCAAACAACCCAGCCTCCCACAATGTCCAAGTCTCCTCTTCATAGGGGCTAATAACCACGGAGATCAGACAGAGATCAGGCAGTATCACAAAACCACTGTTTACAACCCATGTAGTAACTCAGTGAACGCAGATCATCAATTCATTGATGTTTTAATCCAGAGGTTTACAAATTGCAGCAGATGCTCCAAGATTCAGAATATAATCAAGTGGTTTCTACCAAACAATGAAGATTTAAATTGCCCATGAAATACATTCAGCACTTTTTAACTGTTCTATGTATTGAGATACTACCAAGATCATATTTGGGGACAAAAATAGTATTTGAAGACAAGCATTTTCTAGGTTTTTAGTCCTGTCTCAACTGTGAAGTCTAACTCAATATAGCTAAACTTCAACTGAGAGAATGACTAGGAAAACATATATTTGGTTTGATTTAGTTTTCTGATGAGTTGACAATTATGAATTTGCCAAATTATTTTAAGAAATAGCATAAAGGAAAACAGAATTTGAGTCAGTAAAACCTGGATTCAAGCCCTAATTGCCACACTATAATTCTGAGTGAGTCATTTAGTCATTTGAACCCTGATTTCCCACCTGAAAAGTGAGAAAAACATGAACTTCTAAGATTGTTAGAACATTAATGAGGGCTAATGTGAAAGCACGTGGTATAATTCTGAGCACATAATATTGCTTGCAATTGGTTGCTGTTTATATCATTTACATACTAAGTATCATGAACGAAACAAGTAATTTTTCAGAAGTAAGCATAAATTCTGTCACTGGAATCAAATAATGTGATAGGACAAATGAGTTGGATTTAGAAACAGAATTCTATATGTGTGATCCTTTTTAATCTAACAAAAGAGGACTGTAGAAGTGAATTTAACTTTTGTATAAATAAAAGCCTACTGTTAGTGTAAGGAAGATAAAAGCCTATGAGGTGAACACAAAAAGATAAATTCTACTGAGTTAGAAGACAATTTTTTAATAAATGCTCCCTTTCTTAAATTGCTTATTCCTAATTTAACCAGTCTCAATATTGTCACTTTGTGAAACATCCTATTTTGAAAATTGCTAAATCTCCAGATGGGAAATGGGATTTTACATATTCTAAAATACCACGTTAATTAATTACAAAGGTAAAAAGAATAACTTTACATTGGAGAAGCCTGTGTAATAATGTGATCAAAGTTAACATCAACAGTAGTGGAACAAATCTTAATTGCGTTCTACCTGCTGGGAGGCAATAAGAACCACAAAACCTTACTTGTCTGATACTCCTGCTAATGATGTCGAGTGTGAATCTAATTATATATATATATATTTACATATTCTTTTTATCAGACAAACTCAAACTGAGGGAAACTATACCGAATAACCGGCTTATAAATTTCAAAAGTGTCAAGATCATGAAAGTCAAGCAAAAATGAAGAACTATTCTAGATTGACAGAAACTGAAGAGATATGACAACTAAATGTGACACATATGTTCTAGACTGGATCCTGTGCTATAAAGGAAATTATTGGGACAACTGGCAAAACTTGAAGGAGGTCTGAATATTAAATGATCGTAAAGTGTGGAAGTTAATTTTCTAATTTTGATAGCTGTATTATGGCTATGTACAAAACTTTCTTGTTTGTTGAAAACACACACTATTCAGGGGTGACAGAGTATCATATTGGAAGATTACTCTTGAAAGTTCTTCGCAACGCCTTGCTCTTGCAACTGTTTTCCAAATTTGAAACTATTTCAAAATTGAAAAATAAAACAAAATAAAATGAAAAACTATTTCTACCACACACAAGGTCCTACTGTATTAAAAAATAATTCTATCGTTTGAATGTAAATATCCTTAGAGGCCAAAACAGTCACCAATCCTAAATATTTCATTGAGTCTATTCCTAGCTAAGGCTAACCAAAAAAATTTTGCTTATGAGGGAAAAGAGAAGAATAATATACCAACTTACAAGAGATTTCTGAGATTCTTAATTTCGAATCCTTTAATTGGTTGCACAACTATTCTTGATCTTCATAAGCCATTATGAGATTCCCTATTCATCCAGAACTCTCAGGACCTGCTTGAGCAAGGATTTTCACAACACAAGACAACCAGTATGCAAGGAGTTCAAAGTAGCCAAGTAAGTCATTACTTACCAGACTCCAAGGATAACAGCAAGCTCTTCAGCACACAGGTCGGGCATCTGAAACTGTTCGTTATCTGCTAACTTTATCTCATTTAGAACAGTATCATCATTGAGCTCAAGATTCTGGTGGAATATCAAAGAAAATATTCAAAACAAAAATTAAATTTGATTCATTTAACAGACTATATGCAACAGATTGCTAGGAAGGATAACTTATCTTTCTGTTTAACATTTTACAATGTCTATATATGGTTCATAGGCTGCTTCTTATGAAACACATATCTGTGGACAATTTGCTGTGCAGAAATGGAGAACATGCCATCTATACCTCAGGAATGCACTGACAACATCAATATCAGGGAATATCAGCTATCACTGGGGAGGGTATAGCTCAGTGGTAGAGTGCATGCCTATCATGCACGAGATCTTGGGTTCAATCACCAGTACTTCCATCAAAAAAATAAATAAGTAAACCTAATTACCTCCCCCCGCAATAAATTAAAATAAATAAATAAATAATAAATAAATAAATAAAATAATAGGGAATATCAGCTATCATTGATTGAGCCTAGTATGCAAAAGTCCCTTTTACTGATGCATCAGGATTCAAAACAGATCGTTCTACTCTGCTTCTAAATCTTAATCCAAAACCTCAATTCCCAACTCCATTTCTCATCAAGATCTAAAATAGGCAAAACAATGAAAAAAGAATAAAACCTGAAGACTTAGAGAACTTGATAAAGTACTTAATTTCAAGAATTACTACAAAGCCAAGACAGTGTGCTACTGGCAACAAAGACAGACATCTAGATGAAAGAAATAGAAAGGAGTCCAAATTTTAAACCCATATTATATGGTCAGTTGATTTCAACAAGGTGCCTAGCTGCTTCAACAGAGGAAAGTCTTTTCAATAAATGGTGTTAGAACAACTGGATATCCATTTGGGCGGAAAGTGGCCCTCCACCCTTATGTCATACTGTACACAAAAATTAAGTCAAAATTGATCACAGACCTTAATGTGGAAGCGAATACTAAAAAACTTCCAGGAAAAAAATCATAGGAGAAAAGCTTTGCAACTTTGGGATAGGCAGACTGTCCTTAATCAGGACACCAAAAATCTGAACCATCAAAGAAAAACTTAATACAGTGGACTTCATCAAATTAAAAACTTCTGCTCTTTGAAGACATCATTAAGGAAATGAAAAGCCAACCTCTAGACTCAGAGAACATGTTCACAAAACAAAGATCTGAAAAAAGGTTTGTATTCAGAATATGGAATTACAACTTAATAATGAGAAGATAAACAACACAATATAAAAATGGACAAAAGATGTGTACAGACACTTCATAAAAGAATGGCCAATAAGCACAGAAAAAGATTCTCAAAACAGTAGTTAACAGGGAAATACCAATTAAAATTAGAATTAACTAGTACACTGCACTTGAGATAAAATTTAAAAGACTGATAATAGTAAATATTGACAACGATCTGGAACAATTAGAACTTTAATATATTTCTGGGTAAAATGTAAAATGGTACAACCACAGAAAACAGATTGCTAGTTTCTTACAATAGCTATCAGTTCCACTCCTAAATAGCTACCCGTGAGAAACAAAGACACGTATGTAAGTGTTCACAGCAGTTTTATCTGTAACAGCCCCAAACTGGAAACAATCTAAATGTCTATCAACAGGTAAACAGATTAAAAAGAAAAATTATGCTATCTCCATTTAATGGAATTCTAATCAGCAAGAAAAAGGAAGGACTGACACATGCAACCACATAGATATATCTCAAAAACAACATGCTGAGCAAAAGAGGCCAGATACAGTAGAGTACATACTGTATGGTTCCATTCACATGAAATTCTAGAAAAGGCAAACTATCTATAGTCACAGAAAGCAGATCACTGACTGTTTAGGACCAGAAGGGGTGGGGGATTAATTGCAAAGGGTAGAATGGAACTTTCTAGGGTAAGGAAATGTATCCTGATTGTAATGGTTGGGTGTATGTATTTGCCAAACTCATCAAATTGTATAATTAAAATGGGTCAATTTTTCTGTGTATAAGTTACATCTCAATAAAATAGACTTAAAAAAATGACTCATCAAAAATAGTAAAATCACAATGAGATACACGACACATACACTCACAAGAATAGCGAAAAATTTTTAAACTGACCATACCAAGCACTGGCAATGATGTAGAGCAATTGTGCTCTCATATATTGAGGGTGGAAATGTAAAATGGTACAACCACTTTGGGAAACAGTTGGCAGTTTCTCAACAAGCTAAAATCACACTTACCACACAGCCTAACCATTCCATTCCTTGGCATTTACCCATGATAATTAAAAACATAAGCCGTGTGAAGACCTACACATAAGTGTTCCAAGCAACTTTATTTATAATAGCCGAAAACTCTAAATGGCTCAATGGTCTACCAACAGAAAAACTGTGTCTACCAAACAACACATTGTGGCTTATCCATACAACGAAATAATACTCAGCAATAAACAGGAGCTAACTGTTAGAATCAAAATATAGATGAATCTCAAAACACTATGCTAAGTGAAAGAACACAGACACAGAGGAGTGATACTATATGATTCCATTTACTTAAAATTCTAGGAAAAACAGCTGTAATCTGTGACAGAAAGCAGACCAGTGGGAGGGAAAGTGACCGACTGCAAAGGAGTATGAGTGGACTTTTTGACATAATGGAAATGCTTTTATATTTTTATAACAGTGGTGGTTACATGAACCTATTTGTCAAAACACTTAAAATAGGTATATTTTATTTTGTGTAAATTACTCCTCAATAAACTTGATCTAAGTTTTTTTTCTCTTATTCAATAAAAGTAGCTAAAACTAGGAAGACTTTGGATGGAGGTGGGCAGAGCCTCCCAGCCTTCCCCTTCAGAAGGCTAGAAACCAGTCTATGGCTAAGAAGACAACCTCTTAACTGATAATCTCTTAACTGCTAAGCAGTTAACCTGCCCAAATCATAGTCTAAAGGAACAACTCCCCTTGTCCATCCTCAAATTCATCCTAACTGGAGACCTAGCTCTATCTATAAGGTTTTGAGAAGAGTACAGCAACCTCCAACAACTGCGGACGGCAGGAACACAGAACTTTAGGCTCAGCATCCACTCAAAAAGTGCCTCTTCCTCCCTGACCAGCACAACTTCAAACAGCAGGGCTGGCAGGTACACAGCGCACCCTGGTGGCCAACCTTTTTCTGAACAGGCCTTTCATAATTTTAAATTAGAGCTACATGGTATATAATTTTAAATCATCTAATAGCCACACTTTAAAAAGCAAAATAATAATAATAATAATAATAATAATAACAACAACAACAACAACAATAATAATTTAACCTAATACATCAAGAATATTATCGTTGTAACACGTATCAATATAAAATTATTAATTAAGATACTATACATTCGTTTTTTCGTACACAGTTCATGAAATCCTGTCCATACTGGACAGTGCAGATGTAAAGGATCCAAAACTCTCACCTTTTCACATCCTGATGGGGGAGTGTATTGACCTGCCTACTAATACCCAATGTTTAATAACACATTTGCAAAGCACTTTTACAGATCTAATCTGATCCTCTAAGAATGTGTGATGTGGGAAAAGCAAATAAGGAAACAGAATATAGTAACTTTCCCAGGTTGTCACCCAGGCTAGACAATAAAGATGTGACAGGGACCCAAGTGTCACAGCCTGGGAATCCTTCCTCTCCCCCACAGAAGACCTGAGACAGGTCAACATTATCAACAAGGTACTATTTACTTGTCAGATACAAACTGGTGATCAAAACAGGTTTGATCTCCATTCAAGAGTCTCTACATTCCATAAGTTTAAAAAGGGAATAATCACCAGTGGTATTAAATGTTTACTAAACACTAACGCTGAAATATTTATGAAATTTTCTCTGAGTTTCAGATTTTTCTTAATTTGGAATGTTCTAATAAGTTACTTAGCATTTTTATCAACACATAGGAAAAACTGTACCAATTTTTCCCTCTTGACTTTTATTAAAATAAAACTATTGTGATAAAAAAAAAGGTGCTCTATGTTCCTATTCAGCTCTTTTTGAAATTAAAATGTCTGCTGCAGTATCTACTTACCTATCTGTTCTACAAGCCCCAAACTGCTGTTCTACTTTCGTTCCACTCCAACCTCCTAACATTCTACTGAATCAAGAAATTAGCTACAGTCCTTCTCACCTCGTCTAGCAATGCCTGTGATATTGTTATCATGTATCCATCATAGATCTGTTTCTCCTTTTAGTGTTGCCCTTGCTGTGTAATAAATACTGTACCTAGAGCATCAAATGAAAGCCTGAAACTACACAAGCGTGGACTTTTGGACAGACTTAGTTTTTGCACTTAACTTTTTCAATCTTACAGTAGAGACCAGTCACATAAGACACACATCTGGATTGTCTTATGTTACTGAATTTTTCTTGTCTAAATATCCTTGACATTACAGTTGTCAAAAATGAAAACTGGTATTTCAGATCTGTTTTCTGAAATTTTTTACGCTAAAATCACATGCAAGAATTGACTTTGCAGCTACTTATTTTGACACTCTTTAGGTCTTAGGTCTATATAAAAGCAGCAAACCAATGAGCACTGCATTTGGGATATTTAGTTTTATCTTTAGTTAAACACCATCCAGTTGTATTCTTTACACCATCTAATGTATGATACACTAAGGTAGAATGTATAATTTTGCAATCTTTATTTCCCTTTGCATTCACTTTAAGCATCTTAATAAATTGCTGTATTGTACTTAAGGTAGAAAGAAGAAAAAGAAAAAAGAAAATGAGCACATAATTTAGTTCCAATTTGTGGGAGACACCACATTCAGCTTTTAATGTATGTTTCTTATCAGTGATGCTGATCAGGTGTTTGTGTTTTCTGTGACTATACAATTTTAATTTACTCTCCCTCCTCACACCGTGTCCCCACGATTGAACAATAAAGAACAGAGACTGTGCCTTTGGCACATTGGGGTTGCTCATAATTGCTGGCTTATTAAATCCTGAAATCTAATAGCCTTAGGCTGTGTAATTCCTCATTAATAACAGATTAAAAATCTAGGAAGGCCCAAAGGGAACATGTTCCTCACTGGCAATAAAATTACTGTATTTCCTCAACTCTAAGATACACATTTCCACATTGTATCACTTCTAATCAGGATATATTTCACAATCACTGTAATTGGTATAATAGTGTTCCTTTTCTCCTAAAGAGTAGTTATTAAACAGATGGTGTGTTTTATAATCTAATAGAATCTTTGACATAAGGAAATATGGTATGTAACTAAACAAGCAAATCAATCTTCCATCCCTGAGTACCTACCCATACTTACATCACATAATTTGTACTTTCCACCTTGAATTAATGAAGATCATAAGATTATTCGAATGTATTTTAGTTCAAATATGAGAGATGACATAATTTCTGTATTAAACTGTGCATCATTTTTATACAGTCCCTGTAATATCATCGTATCCTGTTTATGAGCACAGGAGACAGTTTTCAGTAGGAGAAAAAAAAAACAATTAACAACAATGAATTACTGAATTAAATGCTTAGACTGCAGGAATAAATCTCTTTTCATTGATGCTGTGCTATGGCCTAAAAACCAGGCTTCTGACAGTTAATCTTAGACGTAGGGAGGGACTTGGATTACATCAAAAAGCTGAAGGAGGAGGTCTGGTGCCTACAAGGAAGAAATGGAGGAAGGAAGCAGGTATCAACAGTTCCCTGACCCGCATCAACACAGCAGCACGAATGCTCAGCTATGGCTCTCCAACTTCAGGAGGGACAGGCTGCGCCTTAAGCAGTCTTATCCCTGAGTTTCTCCACCTTTCCTTCCATCCTTCCTTCCTTCTCCTCCTAGAATCAATAGCTGCCCCCTTCCCCTGTCCCCCTGAAGTGATCACAAAAGCAAACAACAGAGAACCTAGAAAGAGCCCAGGAAGTACATAATACCTCATCACAGGCCTTCTCCGGACTCCCTACTGCTGCTGCTCTTTTTCCCCGTCTCCCCAGCCCCAGCCCTCAGCGCTATGCTCAGTACAGAACAGAATGCTGCTGTTCTATGCACCACATAAATTTGTTTGCAGGCTTTGGAATGAAGAGCAGCAAAACAGTGGGCTTTAAGGGGAGTAACCTCAACCAAAGAACCAGCAAAAATGCTGGTCTGGGGTCTCTGGGATAAGAAACTATAAATGCTAATTGCTTCCATGAAAGTGGATGGAAAGGCCTATGGGTAGGTAAATTGACCAAGAGCCATAAATTTAAGCTACAAGAAAATGTATTAGTCAAGCCAAGAAAACATACTAAGGCAGCAACTAGCCTAGTAATGACAGTAACTAAAGGCAGACCAGAAAACTGGTTAAAAAAAAAAAAGGAATTCTGATCATCTGTTTACATATTTTGAAGAAGCCCAAGAAATTTCAAGTCTCTTAATGTTCGAAAATATCAACAGAAGGCAAAAAAAATGGTAGGTGCTAGAAAAATTAATCTCTACTCAGTCTGCCTTTTGGATTTTTTTCAAGGCCATAATACGTAACATTATTAATTCATACTTACTGAAGTCTAGAGAAACAACATTTTATTTCTATTTAAGGGTAAAAACAGTTTAAACATGGGTTCTGTTTGGGGGTTTTTCTTTTGCCCCCAGCCACCTTGTAAAAGCTCAGGAAGGGTCCAAAGAAGCCTCTTCCCACCCCATCCAATTTTTCTATGAAACTCACCCATGGAAACTTAGATTTGCATACTAATTTAAATAACCTATGATCCTACTCACCTTGGTTAAATGTTCCTGAGGAGTGGGTGCTGGACTGAATTCACAATTTGAAAAGACATCTCCTTTCCTTCTTACATCTAGAATAAGTTGTGCCACATAATTTTCCTGGAAACGTGTCCTTTTTCCCAAAGCACCTGAAAACATATATATTAAATTATATCTATTAACTTGTCAATCAGATCTACTGTACAATCATAAAGAGTAGTATTTTCAGAGTGCTTTAGAATTTATAAGGTGTTTTTCCCATTTCAAGTAAAAGAATGAAGCCCAGTGATGACTTTAAAGTGCCTTTTTATAAAATTACAGAGCCAGTAAACTATAGGGCCAGCACTCAAACCCGGGACTTCTGCCACTAGATTCCACTAGAAATATTATCATCTCCATGTAACAGATGAACAAATGTAAGTTCTGAAGGGTAGTCACTTGCTCAAGATCACAAGTTTTCAGTGTCAGAGCCAGAGCTTACAGTCAGGGGCTTTAGGTTCTAAATCCCACAGTCTTTCTATTACACTATCTGGCTCCACATAAGACCAACATTTTTTTTCATTTTGTATCTGAAAGAACTTGCAGAACAGCATTAAGGGAAGCAAGAGCTCTGACATCTATTCTCTGGCGAGAGTCAGATTACAAAGACCCTTGATTACAAAGACCAGTCTAAGAAGTCTGGATTTTATCCTGCAATGAGTCTGGCTCTACATAATACAACACCCTTTTAAACATGCTGTACCAAAAATAGCTATTGAGATGGTCTAACACAGCTTACTTTTTTCTAGTAAGGCTACAGCTGAATGGAAAAAAATACTAATCTGATTTTCATTTTATATTCGTGAGCACACCTATATTTTTAACTTGGACAAAAAACAGGAAGAACTAGCTAGTAAATACACCAACAGCTAAAGCTGACTATACAGGGTACTATGCTATTCGTTTTTTAACTTATCAAAAAAAAAAAAAAAAAAAAAGGTCTATTAGGACCAAAACATTTAAAAACATCATCTCTGAAACTAACCTCACAATTTATACTACATATCACTATATGCTCAAATACAAGACTCCAATTCACACATGGCCATTGTTCCAAAAGTTGTACGTTGGATATTTAATAATTTTCCCCACACAAATAATGTAATAAAAGGTGGCCAAGATCCCAGATGAGGCCACAAAGCATATTTATCTCATAATATAGCTGAAGGACTTTACTGACAGGACTAGCTCAATAAGCAGAGTTTGGGGACTAAGAATGAGCCTTAGAGATCACTGAGGCCTAGCCTCCGGAGGGTCAGTGACAAACAGCATCAATCACTTCAACAGTCACAGAGCCCAGGTTCAACAGGTACAAGTGGTGTGACCAGTTGACGATGTCTGAGTTTCATTAACGTCTTCAATATTGAAAGCCAATTATATTGTGAGACTAGGGACAGAGCAATACATTAAAAGAAAACCAATGTTTCTTATTTGATATTCAGAAGAAACACAGATTTTAGGAAAAATTCTGTAATTTATTTGTTCCTCCAAAAAATATTTATTGAGTGCCTACTGTCTGCCAGATAGTGTTCTAAGACAATGAAGAAACATCGAAACAAAATGGTTCAAAATTTCTGTTCTTAAGGAATACAAAAAAGACAGGATGGAAGCCATAGTGGGTATTTACAAGAAAGGGCAATGTAGAGAGGCCAGACTAAACTTGAGAATCAGGAGGGGCCTTGGGAGGCCCACATCCACAACCAAATAGGCAAAGTTCATTTGTGTACTGCCATATATTACTAACATGTGTCTTACGGAATTGGAAAATAAATGGGCATCTTCAGGAAGAAAAAAAACATATAATTTCATTTTTGTTCTAACACTATGAACTCTAAAGATAAAAATTTTAAATCCATTTTTGTAAAGCAGAGAACATAGAAAATCAAATACAGCCAAACTGCCAATATATATATTAGTTTTACCATAAAAATAAGTCAATTATTTACAAAAGGTAAAAAAAACTTACCTGCCAAATCAATTTGTAATCGGCTGATGTCTTTAGCAATATCGAACTGATCTTTAGCTTTTTTATATTCATAATAATATAAAAATACATATGCACATTCCAGATGGAACTGAATAGCCAAATATCGACCTGAATCATCTACAAACAGATTCTCTAGTTTCATCACTGCAAGACAAAAGATGAAACATTAAAATCTGATAATAATAATAAGTATATTATATATATGTTCATGTATAACTGAAAAATTGTGCTCTACACTGGAATTTGACACAACATTTTAAAATGACTATGACTCAATAAAAAATGTTAAAAAAAAAGAATAAAAATGTATTAATAAGTAAAATGTTGGGTCCATAATACGTGAAGTATATATACTACACAGTTCCTGCTCTTACAGAATTTCAAATCTGGAAGATAAGGAACACATATAACAATAGTATACAGCAAGCATTCTCTGAGCACTTATATGTTCCACGCTTGAAGCTAAGGGTATTACATACATTATCTCCTTTATTCCACACAATCCTAGGAGATATGATTCATGACCCTGCTGTTTCTTATTTTAGAGTTCTTATCTTAATCATGATATAAAAAAATATGGTAACACAAGGTGATGAGACAATGTACCAAATGAATCCGCAAAGATTTAAACAATATGAAAATCTAATGGAGAGGAGATCTATTTACAGTTTTCCATGTAAAGAATGTCGAAATTCTCCCTTAAAAGGAGAAATAGATATATATCCGTATATATCTAAGACAATATGAGTATCAAATAGAGAATGAATAAGTATTGGCTTAGCAGTCAGATTCTAATTTATTTCTCTAAATACCTGAGATGAAAAGATGGGAGGGTAACAGCCTAGTAACATGGTAACTGAAATGAGATAACTGTCAATACTAATTATATATACAAAAGGGGTTACTTGGCATTCACCAAGGAGGTATCCAGCAGGTCACTTCATCCATCCCTCCATAACATCCCTGCCAAACTATTCCTCACAAATGATGCCAGTGACAAGGTCAGTACTTCCTAAAGCAGTTCACAAGAATGAAAGCATAATGAATGAAGAGACGATGCACTTACACTGTTCAAAGATTGAGAATCAGTTTTCTATCATTTAAGCTGAAAGGGAAGTGATATTGACTGCATGCCTCCTCTGCTTAGCACTGGGGGGTTTTACATGTTGTGTTAATTCTCACAGTGATGTACTTAGGGCTGATATTAACCCCATTTAATTCACTAGAAAACTGAGCTTGGACAGCTTATTGACTAGTCACCTCAGTTTGACTAGTTAAATGGCAAAGCCAGAATTTGAATTCAAACTTGTTGGGAAAAGGGGAGGAGGGAGTTGGCAGAGGAAGGACAAAGGTGTTGAGATGATGTTACAAAACCTAATCTACTTTATCACCTCGTAATCTGAGAGAAACCTATAGCTATGAAACAGACATTCTTTGTCTCACTGTGAACTGAAATTAAAATGAAAGAAAGAGAAAGTTTTTCTATATACTACCAGGCTTTAATGAAGAGACTAAATCAATATGTACATATCTTACTTCAAAAGGCAGATGGGCATCCAAATGTGAACTTCTCACTGTGAAAATCCTTCCACAGATTTCCTCCATGCAAACCAAACTCAAGAAAAGCTCGATCTGATGATACTCAATACTATCAGTGAGCGCTTCTTCTTTTTAAACTTTCTTTTCTTCTGTCTGCCCATTTTTCCTGAGTGTCTAGCCATCACTTGCAGAAATATAACCTCCAATGATCTCAGCACAATTCGCAAGTGACAGTGACAGTAATCTTCTCTAAAGGTTCTGGATGCAAACATATATTAAGGGATGTGATGCTGGGCCAAGGTTTTTTAACATCCTCTCTCAAATATCACAAAATGGTCATTTCTGTATTTAAGGAGATTTGCTATGTTGTGATTGCTCATAAAGGTCTAAAGAAGACTGTCAAATTTAAACTGTTCTGATAGCATGTAAGTCACATAAATGCCCAAGGCCAGATGTCTGCATCTCTCTTCCCTTCTACCTACCACTTACCTACCTACCGCACATATATGTAAGTATACGTGTGTGTGTGTGAATCTGTGTGTGAATATATACTTACATACACACACACATATTAGTACAATTAGTTTTGATCTTGTACTTCTGTGCTTTTTCTGCATTTCTTATGTGTTCAAGGTCAAAGATTGTCAGAAAAGTAGGGAGATAGATACTAATTTTTTTTTTAAGAATTAGTTTAATCTTTAGATTCTAACAGCATGACTGATTACTCTCTCAATAACACTTTTAAGAAGTTGGATTTAAAATTTTTAATACATTTTTGGGTTAATGATTGTGCTGGAAACAAAATAAGGAATACTCAAAGAGCAAAAACTAAAGGAAAACTACAACCTTAGGAATTAAGCACATATTCTGCCGTATTCTGCCCTGAAGCTACCTACCAAACGCTTGGGGACCTTAAAATCCTATTCTGATGGCTGCAAGGAGCACTGAAGACAAAAGATGAGGCCTGGACCCTAAAATCTGAAGTACAGGATTGCTCAATTTCTTAAATATCTAGGATATTCATCAACAAAACTGATCAAATATGCCCTAGCTAAAGCCATTTAGCTGATTTCCATGGCTATTCAGATAACAACAAAATTCCTAAGCACGCCCTCTCATGTCCTACCCAGTCCTGGACCTCCATCTCCCACACTGTCTTCTCTGCTCCAATCGCAATGACCTTACTTCAGATTCTCAGACATTCTCGCTCATGCCACACAGCCTTTAATGGTTCACATAGGCACTTTCTTCTGGCATCAAAGTCTCCAAAGTCAGCTGTGTATCAAGACTAACTTGTTGGTCACTTACAAGATACTGCTTATCTTCGCTTATTATAGGCCCCAAATCCCTTATCTGCAACACTGAGATCAAATAAATCCCTGCAAACCTAAAGTGTATTTGCAGTTTTTTTTAGGGGTAAAAGATCTGAACTGACCTCATTTGGCAGCAAAATTTGACATGAATGGTTGGGTAGAACTAGCCCTCCAGAAGATAACAAAGGATAGAGGAAATAAGAGTGCAAGTAAGATGAGGAATATAAGCTTTTGCTGCTTAGGGGAACCTGGGGCTCCTGTTCGCTTCAGCTAATTTTTAAAGCCTACCTTCTAGGATTAAAAAATGGCAGAAGATTGAAAATAGTCCAAAGGTCTCACATCTATCAACAGAAGACCAGGTGAATAAACTATAAAACACTCATATACTGGAATACTAGACAGTTGTAAAAGCAAAATGATCTTCAGGATATATTAAGTAAAGCAAAGTGTCAATGTGTGTATATATCTCTGTGTGTATTATATTTTGTAAATGTTAAAAAAAAAAAAGGAAAGGAGAAAACCAAAAGGCAAAAACACTAGAAAAATAAACCAACAATTAATAAAACCATTAGCTAATAAAGGGAAAGAGAGAGAAGAGAGTAAAAGGGAAACAGAGATGGATGGAAAACTTCTTGAACAGCCCTTGTTACAGAGTTTTGACTCTGGAATCATGTAATTGCTTTATATATTCCAAAAATAAATCAAGAAGAAAAAAGCAATCCCTAAAAATTGAAAACAAATGGAAAAATAAAATTCTAACTATATAACAAGTTACTGACAAGGGAAAGAATTATTTCAAGTGTCTTTAAAACATTTTGACTTAGAGCACAGTACACATCTTTAATGTAATATATTCTAAGGGCAAATAGAGCAGCAAAGAAAGAACAGAGCTTTATTCAATGGTCTTATTATAAGTAGGAATGCTGGCATTGTTTTGAAACTTTTATATACACAGTAAAGCAAGTAAGTAATTATGTTTATACTGTTAGGAATAAGATTTTCAGTTTAAGAAAATAAGGAGATATATATATGAAATTAAAGATACTGACACACTGAAAGGTTAAATTTTAATTGGAGCTCCTTGATCAAGGTCAGGGACTTGGCAAGCATGTTTGCTGGATCCTGGTCTAAATGGGGATTCAACCAGCATGTTTGCCAGGAGCAAAGCCTCCAAAAGGGCCTCAGTGGAGTGCACGCCTAAGTTGGAGACATGAGTTATGCTTTCCCCAAACCAGAACTAGTGACTTGACCAAAGACTCAGCCAGCATGTCTGCAAGATCTAGGGCTCACTCAGGGGGTTTGCTGAGGCTACGGATCAGTCAGAGACTAGAGCATGTTTGCTGGGGCTGGGGTCTGACTCAACAGGTGTGCTCAACAGGGCCAGGGATTTAACCAACATTCAATAGATTCAGGTCAATGATGAAGTACTGTGCTCTGCCAGGTCAGGGCCAAGGGAGCAGACTGCACGGTAGAGGCTAGAGTTGAAGAGACAGTCTGCATGGCTGGGAGATTGATTACACACAGGAAGATTGTACAAGTTCTTATTAATAATGAGGTTAATGGGGAGCTTGATTATTCACTGTCAAAGAAGGGAGTTACAAATTTGGAAGAGAGAAGACTAAAATAAACCCTGTGATACTGAACTGGAATTGGAAATGATGTAAATCCATGGTTTTTAATACATACAGAAATAGACACAGACGTACACAAGTACTTATATATACACATATACATACTTTCTAGCTATGTCTGTTGAAAGACTTTAAAAGGAATCAGAGCTCCTTGGAGTAATTACTGATTCCAGGGCTGGAGCAAGTAAACACAAAATGAGGCTAAAACATCTTATGTCAGAAAATAAAGTGCTCAAAGATATGTGGAAAGGGCACAGAAGCCAAATTGAACAAACTCCCACTGGCCAAATCTGGGATAATCTGATCATCAATATAATTAGAGTAACAAATAATAATCTACTGAATGAATTAGGAATCTGTGAGCTCATACTAATATCAATTTATAAATGCATAATTTCAAAGTTTAGTGAGGAATAGGAGACTTACACAGTCTCTATGTACATCACCATAAAACACTAATTAATTATAAAAAATAAAAATCAAAAACTGGAAGCAACCCAAATTTCCATCAACAGATGAATGGACAAACTGTGGTATTTCCATATAATGGAACACTACTCAGCAATTAAAAGGAATGAACTATTGTTATATGTCACAATATGGATGAATCAAAATAATTATGCTGAGTGAAAGAAGCCAGGTCCCCCACCAAAAAAAAAAAACAAAAAAGACAGAGAGAGAGAGCAGACTGTATGAATCCATTTTTATAAAATTCTAGGAAATGGAAACTTATATATAGTGACAGAAGGCAGACCAGTGCTGGCCTGAAGAGGCCACAAGGAAGCTTTTGAGGGCAAAGTATATGTTCATTATTTCAACTGTGGTGATGGTTTCATCGGTGTAAACATACACCCAAGATTTACAAATGGACTTTATAAGTATGGTTAGTTTACTGTATGTTAATTATATCTCAATAAAAAAAGTTGTTTTTGAAATAAAAATACAAATAAAGAGAAAATGGATAACTCTGTAGTAAAGAAGACTCACAAAAACCACCTTAATCAAGTGACCAAAGTATCACCAGTAATGGGACAAACTGAAATCGTATGCCATCTGCTAGGATGCAATGAGAAAGATACAGCATGACTTCTGTGACAGTCCTGGATTGAAAGAGACTAAACCTAACACTTGATTCTGGACTGGATCATTTTGCTATAAAGGACGTTTTGGGGATGACTGGCAAATCTTGAATGGCAGTAATTAAATGTGAGTACTGTACCAATGTTAATTTCCTAACATTGATGGTTATACAGGAAAATGTCTTCGTAGGAAAAACACCCTAAAATATGCAAGAGTGATGGGGCATCAAGTCAGCAACTTATTCTTAAATGATTTCAGAAAGAGAGAAAGTCTTTGTACCATATTTGCAACTTTTCTAAAGGTTTATGTTTTTAAAAAAACAGTCCAAAATATTAGCAATTAAAGAAAAACAACTAAAAACACACCATGCCTTTCCTATGAAATTAAAATTTAATGCTATCACATAGCCCTGGTTGATGAGGATGAGTTCTTATTTACAAAAGAATTCTCGGGGAAAAAACAAAAAGAAGAAATGACTGAATTATAAAATCACTAGGTAAGTACTTAAGGTTAATAGACAGACTGCACTCTCAGAGCCAAATGCAGCCCAGTCGCCTAAGTAAAATGCCAACCAAATGGCAACGTCATAAGACCCTGAACCGTTGGATGGAGGGTGTCCATCATAAGCCATGAAGACCAGGGAGACACACACACAGACAGGAAAGGGCCAGCCAACTCTAACTCACTTCCTCTAAAAAAAAATCCTCTTATCCCTGACCTCCATCTTCCCAAGCTCGTTTCCTAAGGTTGCCCCCTCTGATTTTTCCATCCTTTTCCTGCCTCTTACCCCATTTCAACTATTTCTTCCATCTTATAATTTTAATCAGTATCTACTGAGTTATTATATATCTCTGGAATTGTGCTAGGTCCTACAGAAAAGTTTAAGCCCTACTCTTCCCTAAAAAGGAGATGGGGGGAGAAGCAGCAGGGAGAGAAGACACATGTGGCCAGGGGCTGCTACACCGGACAGCACAACTCTAGCTAGCAGTTGCAAGTGACAGAATAGAAGGTTTTTTTAATTACCAAAAGGAAGCAATTTGTAACAGTTACCGACCTAAACAATGGAATGGGCTCCCTCTCAAAGTAATCTCAAGAAAGCCCAAGGAAAGAGGAGATAACTTTTCTGGACACAATTTTCCAACAGACTCCAGCATTAGGATGAGTGGGAAGCTGGCCTACAAAGAATCACATTATTTTACACCTGGAAAGGATTCAAAGATCATCTTTACACAGAAGGAAACCTTGATTGGAAGTCAGACAAGTTGCCTAAAGTCATGTAGGGTGTCAGAGGCAGAAAAGAGACTGAAAGTCAGATCTTAAAACACTATGTTCTGTTACCTATCTTGATTGGGACAATTTCACAAGGGTATACATATGTAAAATGTCATCAATTGTACACTTTAAATATGAGTCTTACTGTAGGTTAATTACACTTCAAAAAAGCACACAGACCCACTACTATACTTCCCTATGCCAAGTCTTCAGTTCTATCTCATAGAGTTGTTGTAAGGAATAAACTAGTTAACATATTTAAAGACTTAGAACAGTGCTTGGTATAGAGTAAGCACGTCTGAAATGTAAACCGCATTATCACTATTAAGATGTTAGGATTCTGCCCTAATGATCAGTTTGGAGAAATGTAATGAAAAGAAGACTGAGCAGGATTTGGGGTCAGAAACTCCAGATCATAGTTCTTGTTCTTGGACAATCTCTTTGAGTCTCAATTCTCTGTAAAATAAGTGAGTTAGCTGCACAAGATAATCTCTAAAGGGGCTTTCCAAACTAAAGATTTCAGACATGGACTAGGATCAGAGTTGTAGGAATGGAAAAGAAGGATGCATATGGAACCCTTAGGGAAGAATTGATAAGATTTAAGAACTGGCTAGATATGCAGAATGATGGAAAACTATGAACACAAAGGTTTGAGCTTTGGATAACTCAAGTTTAAATAAAAAATGGAGCATGTTGACCCAACAGACATTTACTTATTATTTTAATAAATTAGTAGGTTCTACATGGAAATGAATATTCATGACCTTCTGGACCAAAATGTCAAAGAGTACATTTAAAATGTATGATAAAACCAAAATCTCTTCTCATGAGATTTTTTTAATGCTATATTAAAGTGAAATCCCTACAGATTCATATGGATAACTATAATAAGTATATTTAGTATATTTAATGACATTGATTCCAAAGTATTGAATTGATTTAAAAAAATCAATGCATACATCAGTCACCAAGAAACTATCTCTTGAAGAACTATTTCGATGTGGAAACCATCTAAGCCTAGAGTCACAGAGCTGCCTGTAGATGTTACAGTGGAATCTCAGACAAAGCATTTTAACCTATTTTCTCTTAAACAGTGACTTCTTCATAAGCCCATCTTCAAATATCAAAACCTCAGTATTACATCTCATGCACTAAATGGAACATGTTTTCAGTACCAGATGCCACAATAAATGACTGTATGTCCTTAACCAGTCTTCAGAGAATCGTGGTTTCGTTAGTATGATATTCAAAAGAGTGCCTTAAAGTGCACTGAGGAGCAGACTTTTCAAGATTCTAACTCACTCTTTTCATAGATGTGATCAGTCCACCAAAGTTATGCTGACATTCTATTCTGATGGGCTTTATTCCACTACACTGCACTGATGTAACATTCCTGGACAAAAACATAAAGATCACAGTTGCTTATGTTTCGTAGACTGAAAAAAAAATCTTGCCAACTTTTTGATGATCCTTCAAGGGCAACATTTCAAATATAATATTCTTCTCTGGATAGTGAGCAATATTTCAGTTATAACTGACTGCCTGGTCAACATTTGGGTCAAATCCCAGAACATTTTTAAAAATAAAATTGTTTATGAAATGTTGCAGTTTAAGGCTATCTGCAGACTTATTTAGACATAACCAAAATGGACCAATTTATGACTAGATAAAATGAAAAATGTCGTTAATTAGCCTAGAACAGCAACATAAAAAATTCTTAGTTGCAAGGCATAGCAAATGATATGCTGAAATATACTGCAGAAAAGAACTGAGCCACTTGGGGAATGAGTCACTTAGAGTCATATTTTCCAGATATCCTAGTTAACCATTTCTGTTTAGGAACTAAATTTTACCTCTTGGAATAGAATTCTCTCTAAAACACATCATATGGTTCCTATCTCTTAAAATTGTACATAAAGAAGGGTTTTTTTCTTTTCTTAATACTTAAGGGTCATCATTATGAATATTAGTCACTGAGATGTGGTAAAGGTGTAGCCATAAATGTAGATTTATGTAATATGGGATAAAGAGAAGAAATATGGCTTTGCCTAAAGCAATTGCATCAACCTTGATTTCCTTTACAAAAAAAGAAAGAAAAACTCCCAATGACACCTTGTTTTTGGTTCATTTACCAATTTTCTCTAAAAGTATAATGAAACATAGAAAACAATATAATATGCTACATAGCATAACGTAATGACCTTTTTACAAAGTTAAATAGTGGGCTGAATCCTGATGCCGTCTCCTTGCAAATGCTTTCACTATATTCTGGAAAAATCAACTTATTTTCCCATTAATATCAGTAACATTCAACTCATCCCTGGCTTTTAAAATTTCACCCAGTTTTGATTTGCAGGCACACACTACTATATATAAAACAGATAAACAACAAGGTCCTACTGTATAGCACAGGGAACTATACTCAATAGCATGTAGTAACCGATAATGAAAAAGTATATAGATATATGTGTGTATAACTGAATCACCATGCCGTACACCAGAGACTAACACAACATTGTAAATGGGCTGTATTTCAATTAAAAAATCAAATGAAATAAGTAATGGTAAAACACACACACACACACACACACACACAAACTTGACCCAGTTTCATGAACTAGAAGCTTATCCCAACTCCTCCTCCTCCCTTGCACTGTTTGTTTATGGAATGTTATCTCACTTCATTTTAAAAATATGAGATGGCATGAATGGGGGAAGATTTAGTCTACACATTTTTCATATTACTAAAAATAGAAAGTAGACAATGATGTCTGCTAAATTGGGCACCAGGTCTTAATTTTCTCCAAGTCCCACCTCATATTTCACTTTGAAGAGAACTCCACACCTAGGCGATGCCATTATGAGAAGATTCAAGGTCCCGTATGGTATCTGGGTAGGATTAATTTTTTCATAACTTCTGCAATATTTCGCTTTTTGAAAAACTCTTGTATAGAAGTTAACTCTGATAAAAACTGCTATCGAGATCAAGGCCAAATAAAGGGAGTTCTGCAACTTCTCCCCTAAAAAGTGAATGTAGAAAAGGCTCAATAAATGTTGGCTATCACTATTCAACAAATATGTAGTATTTATTATTTTCTAGGCACTTTGCTAAGCAGAAACAAGTGAAAAACCAGCCCTCAAGGAGCTCAAAACCTAGAGAGTTGCTACAGTCCTAATGAAAATATAGGAAAATATAGATGGTTCAATAGCCTAAATATGCTCATAAAAGTCTTTTGTAATCCAAAAAGCATTAAGCTAAAGACTTTTGCAGGAAAAAGAAATATTGCTTTTTGGGGGAGGGTCTAGCTCAGTGGTGGAGCACATGCTTAGCATGCACTAGGTCCTGGGTTCAATCCCCGGTACCTCCATTAAAAAACACATATATACATGTATGTAGTTTTTCAGTTCTGTTACTTCATTGTATCATTGTAGATGTACTGAAATATCACTGCATAGAAAAGCAAACTAACATTTAATAAAGCAATCTGCTACCATATGTCAGGTTTAAATCTCATAGCAGAACAAATATTCTTTTATATATACAAGGTTTAAGCTCACAACATATATATATATATATATATATTTATGTACAAATCTGATCTAATAAACCCTTGCTTGTTCCACAGCCATACATTACCTAAAATCCTGAACAAATATAAACTAAGTCCAGGTATAAACAACAGAAATGAATCAGTTATACTGACTGAATAATATTTTCCTTACTTACTCATTTTAAATCATGCATAAATGTTCATTTTATCTAAGATTAACATGTGTATATGTATTTCTGTCTTAGATCAAAATAAAACTTGAGAAACTAGTTTCTAGCTTAGTAATATATTACTGCACAAATTAATGTCCTCTCTAGTGTATTGTGACCTAGCTTGTTACTATACAGATGTATCTTCAAAGGAAACAGACTCTAGAAACGTACAGGAGCTTCAAGTACACACACACACACACACACACACACACACACACACACGAGCTACCTTACACCTTCATGCGTGTGCTTCCTCAATCAAGCGCAGATCACTGCTTCTCCACCCACAGTGATGCTAACCACCCCCCAACCCTATACACACATGTGCACACATATACACAATGACTCCATACTCCCACCATGTGAAAGCAACACAGGCTTTGGAAACAGGTACACCTAACATCAGATCCCTTCTCTGAAACTCAGAAGTCCATTTCCAAATCTAAGTTCATTTGTGTTCTGTATTCCTTCACTGCAAAAGAACTTGTTCTTGTTTTGTTTGGCAAATTTTCCCAAGAACAGTCATTCTGAAATCTCAGGGAAATCAAAGTATCCAAGATTTCTTCCCTTTTTCAAAATGTTTCCCTAAAAAACATAAGGGGTATCTGCAGCAAAGGCATTTTACATGGGTGTGTGGTTTATGATTATTTGGCAAATTTTACATTTATATTCTAGGCACAATTCTACATGTACATTATATATTACAATAAAAAATAAAACAAAATGCAAAAATGCCTCTCTACCCAATGTCCTCCTCAGTAAAATGTATTTTCTACCAAACGTTAAAAAAAATCTGAATCCTTTCTTCATGTACTCAATAGGGTATAGGATAATTTCCTATTCTGCATGTAACAATTTACTCCAGTTCAAATTAGTTACGATTTTTTTTTTAATAAAGGGAGTTTACATTTGTTTCTAATGAGGCTTCTTGTATTCAAGAACAGAGAAAATATTTAAATACCTTCAAGTAATCTGTGATAAAATCATGGTGACCTGCATAGAACAAATCACTCTTCTTAAGTAGGTAACATAAATAACAGTGATTGCCTTTTTAAAAATTTAAAGACAAAAAAGAAATCCTATAATCTGACATCCTAATCATTTGTGATATTCCAAATCCAGAAAGAATGGAGAAAAAAAGAAACCACCTCAAACAAAAAGTTACAATCAGCTGTCAAGGAATAAATTTAAAAGGAATGTCTCAGCCAAGAAAATAGAAAGGAGCTACATGATCGCAGCAAACAAAACCTGCTACATACCCTGATCAACACAGTCTTCCGCAAGGGCAAAAAGCTTAGGGGAACGTTCCTCAAGCAACTGCTGGTGAATATTCACACATCTCAAAGTCCACCACGGCAAGCTCTAGAAAAGAAAAATACCCAGCTGAAATAAAAGGACCTTTGGGAAAAAAAATTTTACATTAATTCAAATCAATTTTTAGAATTCTTTTTTACACTTGTGAGATTAAATTTTTTCTTCAGTAAGCTTACCTATCAATGCTATGACATCAGAAATAAAACCCAAGGTCACTGCTTATGTCTTCCCCAGGAATAACACCTCTCCTCTGTCCTTTCAAAGCCTGTATTTGTAGCCAGCTGGGATTCCTGATACCATTTTGAACTTACCATTTCCTCCTCTAAGATGTTGATGCAATCATCCCACTCTGCTGTGGCACTCTACCAGCACCATAATCCAACACCAACAATTCCGGGAGGCCTCTCACAAGAAACTCCTGTGGGATGTTTTTTTTCCCTCTTCTCACCTTACAGCACTTTCTCTGTACCTCCCCTTTGCAAACACATTTCATCGTATTCGTGTATGTCATCCCTAGCCTGCTATGTTGTCTACCATCCATCCGACAAGATGAGAAACCCAGTCTTACTCATCTCTGTATCCTCGAAGCAATGCATGTTGTGCAAACTACAAGGTAAGAAATATCTCACATTTAGATATTGCCCACACTGGGAAGATCTCGTCCACACCCCCCTCCATGAAGCCTTCTCCCACCAGGAGGGCACACACTGGTCTCTCACTTTTCTGAACTTGCACACTGTGCCTAGAAGTTAGCACCACACCAGAGAGCTCTTGGTTTTCAGGTGTGTCACTACCTGGTCCATATATTTCTGAGGGTAGAGACTGCATTTTATACATTGTTTTAACTAATGCACAGACTGAGAACACAATAGCTTTTTCTCTATTCTCTGATGTTTATTCTTATCAACACATCCCTTGTTTAAAAAAATAATAAACCCAACAACAAACAACAACAGGCCAATACAGAAGGATACACCTTGAAGATACAAGTCTCTTCTGCCTCAGCACCATCCTCCTTCCCCAGAAAAATCCAAGACAGAGGTTGGTATTCTTCTGGATCTTCGTCCATGCACATGCATGTGTGTGTGCAAGTAATAGTACTGAATATTTTTGATAGGCTCATTAAAGTACAAAGTATGATCATGCATTAAATCATCTAAATTAATTACAACTAAGTTACTTTGAATTCTATTACACGAACGTGTGAGAAATTAATTGTCCTTTTTTTACAAAAGCAATACCCACTAATAGGAGATCATGCTTAATCATCAAAAGCATTTTCTTTTCTTTTTCACTTGAACTTAATTTCTCCATCTGATTAAGGGGTAAAATTGCCTGCCTCCCTTCTAAACTGCTACACAACAATGCAATCACAAGTGAATTTTGACTCTATGACAAATGCCTTTCTAATTATTAACGCTGTTTCCTCAGTCCATGTAAGGAAAGGTAGAATTATCTAATAGAAAGACGTTTTGCATCATTTTTAATTTAATTTTCTGAGGCATTGCCTCACTTTCATTCTTTTCCTATCACTCAGCTAATGAAGTCAGTCTATATTTCAATTAGCTGTCCCTTATCTGCTGTCAGCAGTGAGTGAGTCAGAGTTGGCAGCATACTCTTCCCTTTTCTAGACATGGGAATTTAGACAGAGCCGGTCAGAGAGACTACCCTTTTAAGAGAACATACACAGAAGATGCTCAACTCTTAAAAACCATACCTATAAACTAACTCCTAACCCCAAATCTTCTACAGGAGAAGGGCGAGTGTGACACAGATAAAGAAAGCTCAGTCTATTTTCTACTAGAAAATAAAAGTGCCTTGTTCTATTTGCCAAGAATCGCTTACTAGAAAATTTGAGGCATTAATAAAAAAGGAACTTGAAGCCTTGCTTTAGACAGTTCCTAGATTCTGTCTCCTGATTACAGTACTTAATACAGAATGCTCCGATTGAGAAGTCACACAAGTCAGTAACCTCCCAGAAGGCAGGGAGCTTAGTGTACTCAAAAGAAACTCAATAAATGTTTGCCGAGTTATTCCACTATATAAGTAGGGAAACTGATAATCAGAGAAATTCACTAGCCTAAGGTGACACAGTTGGTAAGTGGCTAAGCCAGACAAATTCTGGTCTGATTCCAAAGCCAAGACTATTTCACTCAACATTTACATTATTACCAATACTAGTCTATATACTTCGCAGGTTAGGGGGTAGGGGAAAATCATCTTCCTGATACATTTCTTAGGAGTCAGTCTACTCAAAATTAATTTAAAAGGTTAAGATTAACTTGGATAAGTGTGTGACACTTCTTTATCATTTTATTCTCATTTATCAAAGAAGTCTTTTTTTTTCTTAATTTAATTTTTTTCAAAGAAGTCACTTTTAATCATCATCATTTAGAGAATGATATATTAAAGACCCAAAGGGAAAAAAAAACAGTAACGTTTCAACTGAAAGACAAGGTTTCAGTATGGAACAATCTCTGCATGCTGATGTAGAACAAGAAAATAGTGTTTTAAGCAGAAATCGAAAGTTCTTAAGCATCTGCCAAGAAATTCAGGTAACTAATTTCTCCAGCCCTACCAGGTATCACATCCACATCCAGCATTTAACATGTTTATTTGTTCTCCTGAGCTGTTGCTAGTATATGTACCTTTTTCCAAATGATCCTTAACGTACTTGCTAATGAAAATTTTCCACGAACAAAACTTCAGACTGTATCGCTAACTCATTAATGACCATCAGTCTCACTAGAAAGAAAATAATCCATTTGGCAGCCTCATGCCTTGGTGATACTTTCTTAGAGACAAGTACTACTCAGTCTATAAGATTATTTAACTCAGATCAATTTGGAAAACATTTTTTTACTGAAGCTAACATCACTAAAAAAAAAAATCAAAGATAAGGCCTTCTACCTGCTAGGATATGTTGAAACCGATCCATTAAAAACACTTCTGGTACAACTGATTCCAAGCCCTCTGGCTCTCAGGTGAGTTGCCAAAAGAGGCATGATTCCCTTCTTACCTCTTCTGTGTCTAAACATAACTGCTTAGGAAAGTAAGCCTTTATACGGTACAGATCAAGGCCAGTTTGCCCACAGAAATACTGTGTTCCTTAAACTTTTTCAGCTAACACTTGTAAATTAGGAGAGTTCACGTAACATTTAGATTCACTATTTCTGGAAATTTGAGGTCTTCAGGCCCAAGCTGCAGCTGTCAGAAGAGGAGTCAGACAGCTACAGCCTGTGGGCCAAATCCAGCATGCCACCTGTTTACCTACAGCCTGAGAACCAAGAGTGGTGCTTACATTTTAAATCACTGCAAAACAAACAAATAAACAAACAAACAAACGGAAAATACTTTGTGGCATGTGAAAAGTATATGAAATGTAAATTTTGGTGTCCCTAAATAAAGCTTTATTGGTACACAGGCACACCCATTCATTTACATTCCACCCACAGCTGCTCTCACAGTACAAGGCAGAGTTGAACAGTTAGTTGCACAGAGCCTGCACACTGCACAGCTGACAACCTTCACTAATCCTCAAAGACTTTCCTTGCATCTCTCTTGTGGCTTCTGTCCCCTCCCACTGCGTATTAGCTTCTGTGAGTATGGGTGCTTTTCTCACTAATTTATATGGGCCCTAAAGACACCATATGACAGATATGCTCTTCTAAATCCAAACCACATCATGAAACAAAGTAGGATGTGAGCCAAGAAACAGTAATTAAGATGCACAGCAAGTGCTTTATTTCTGGCTATTATTCAGCATCCCTACAGGAATTTCATAAAAGACTCTGAAGGATGTTTTTAAACCTATGTGTATTATTCAGAGAATGAACATTTACACATGTGCACACATACATACAACACATATACAATCCTATTAAAGAGGCTTGGTGTCTCATTTTATATTAGATGAATCTCTGGAGGAGTGACAGTTTTTGCTTATTTTCATCAGATTTTAAAATTAAATATCTAAAGAAGACTTAGAAAACAAATATACCAAGACACTGTCCGCATCACACCTAAAGTTTGAGGCTAATCAGCACAAGAGACACACCTGAGTATGAATCTCCTGCTCCTTTTCTTCCCTTACCTGAATAGCTGTCAGTTTATGTCTTACAGTCACTAGGATAATTCGTGCTAACAACAGCAGTATGGGCTTCGAGGTCAGGCTGTAGATCGATTCACCATCTAGAATGAGCAGACTCAGAACAACTGCATCCAGTCCTCTGACCTGGAAAAAAAATTTGAAGCTAAAATGATATAACTTAACAAAATATTAATTTTTATGTATCTTACAAGATACGTACTTTCCAGTTAATCAGCTTTGAAACAGGCACTGGCCTGTTACAGAGCAACTGGCACTGGACCAACACAGCATCATGAATGCTCTTAGCAGTCTACAATTCCAGCCTGCCCTGACACATGGCCACCCATCCGCTCGCACTTTAGAGGAGCAGGGTAATCAAGAAAGTGCTACTATTGAAGAGGCACGATGACTTCATAGATTTACATACAACAGAAAGTAGTCAAAGTGATCACTTTGAGATGAGAAATATGTCTACCTGTTTTAGCACAAATTTAGATTATTATCTTCTGAATGAAATCCCTGAAGATAAACAAGTGATTTAACAGGGCAACAAGTAACAAATTATACAAAGAGATTGTCCATGATATACTACTTGAGTAGCATTACCTCTGAAAATCAAAGCCAGGGGTTGGTTACTAAACATCCTACTCTTCAACTCTAAGTTCTCTGGAAACAGCATCATAAGGCAAATAATAAATAAATGAGTGAATGCATGAATAAACAAATAAATAAATTTTTCTTCCTGGATTTAACTTGCATCATCATCATTAAAAAATTAAATAGTTTTCTATCTCCTGCTTAGACAAAGCAGCCTCTGCCTAACGCTGTGCTGACTTCTAAATGTGCTTCCAGAGGTTCTGGGAAATGGCTCATTTCTAAAGAGGACTGATTAATTAAATTAAAACAGACAAAACAAAGGTTATATCTCCCTGAGGGAACAATTCCCCAGTCAAGAGAGCACAGACATATAAAAATATCTATCAGAACAGTGAAAAAAAAGTCACTGGAAGCTTGAGATAAATTTAATGTAAAAAACCAGATTACTAGGAGATCAACTTTTGTGTGTAAGAGGTGACCTACTCAGACATGGACCCTCAGTGCTATTGTGCTGAGGCTGGTTAGCACCAGAGGCCGGAAAACAGTGCTAAAAGTGCCAACGCCGCAAGTCAGAGGCAGGGAAAATTAATTCAGCTTTGGTGCCTATACTCCATGACCATAAAGTATATTCACAAATATCTGTGCTTCACAAGAACTAAGAAACATAAATCAGCACAGGAGAATGACAACTAGAAAATTCTGATGCGCCACTCCCCAGTTTAAAAACTTCAACTCCCTGTATCTTCCATATTCTCAGATTACTGGCAAAGCATATAAATTGAATAATCATCTCAAAAACAACCTGATATTACTAAGGAGAGCTGAACATGCATACACCCTAGAGCACAGCAACTCCACTCTCAGATACACGCACCACAGCAAAGCTTCCCCGTGCTGGGAAGGGTTTACAAGGGTGTCAAAATAATGATCCCCTCAGTCCTTGGGGTGCCCAACTACAGCCTGGGCACCAGAAGAAACAGCCTTCTCCACTTAGCGTACTACACCAAACAAATAGTACCCTTCTTAAGTAGGATGTGCTTGGAACTCTTGCAAGTGACTCCCAGAGGATGCATTCCCAACAGCATTGTACATAGTATATTGCAAAAAATGGAAATAACTCATCTGGCCATCAAGAGTAAAACGGATATATAAATTGTGGTATATTCATACAGTTGGAATACTATACAAGAGTAAAAAATGCATAATTGTATAATTGCAAAAATATACCACTGAGCAAAAGCAAGTCACAGAAGAGACCAGCTCAAATGCTCTCCCCAGTCCAGGCCCTCGATGGCCACTGTGATTGCAGAGGGACTCAACATCGGGGGAACGGCAGTCAGGAAGCCCTGCTCTACAACACTGATGTCGGAAGCCAGGGGACTGATTTAGCTAACCAGGGAAAGCCCAATCCTAAAAATGTAATGGGAAAGTACATTTCCAGGTAAGTGATGCATATGTTTTTAAGTGCCAAAATCTTAGGGATTTTATTTTAACCACTGTGGATGAAAATTTCTGTAAAATATAGATTAAATTCCCTTCTTAGACATAAGATACAGAAGAGCTTTTAACCTTTCAATAATGATTTAGGGCCAGCATTATGAATCTCAATTTTTCTCTTACAGTATAACATCATGACTCAGTAAACTGACATGCACAGAAGTAACTGTTACGGCTTCAGATTACGGCTGCCTCTGTGCTTCTATTCCCACCCACCAGTAAGTGACTTTTATCTCTAACAACTCATTTTCCCTTCATTTGCTACTTCTAATTCTGAGAAACCTGGGAAGAGTAAACATGTGCCTTTAGCTGCATAAGCTCTGAGTGCTAAGGGGCCCTTTTTTCCAGGCCGAGTGATTGGTAGTTATGCTCCAGTTCTCTCGGGTGTCTGGGTAAACCAGTTACCATACTTCATTTTAGGTAGCACGTCATACTCACCAAGCCCTGCGGATATGTTCTCAAACACTCTGGAGGAATTCAAACTGCACGCTCTACTGACGACCCACCAATGCAGGTCAATAGTTTATCTTCACATACAGATAATAAGTCGTTATTACCATGGAGCAACTCTGCACCACTTTAAGGATATACAAATAAGTGTATTTGTTATATAAAGGAAACTGTCCCTGGGAATTGTTCTTAAACACAGCAGCAAAACTTTCCCGCAACAAAATCAAACAGGTCTCCAGATTTGCTGCTTTGCCAGAGCAGATCTTTATGTAACTGTGGTAACACATGTGGCTGCCTGCACTTTCATAAAAAGAGCAGCGATCAGAGCTCCACAGAGTGCAGATTGTCTGAAGAGGGGTCTTAGACCGACAATGGAACTTTTGGAGTTATGTGAAAATCTGATCCATGAATAAGCATTCTTAGTAGGTGTGATACAAGCTATAATGTCATGTTTCTTCCCTACCTACTATTAACTCCCATTTATAAAGAACTGTTCTTAAAGAATAAACAACACAATAATACCTATATTTGACATTTCCAAGAAGCATACCTCACTGAAGTGCTGGAACAAAACAGGTGGCAAAAAATCCTGAAGGTGTAAATCAAGAGGAGGCCCCGTCCAGTTACTCTGAACGAAAAGTTGCAAACTGCTCACACCAAGTAGGAATATCAGCTGTTGTCTGCATATAACAATAGTTAAAGAAAATATAAGAAAGAACAGTTGAAGAAATAACCATGAAACACTAGCACTGTATAACCACAAACATACTACTATTTCATTTCTATTTTATTAAAAAAAAGTAAGATATCCACCAACATTTATTGAGATTATCTCAGAGGATTATAAAAAAAATTCTGAAACCTACACAATTTAGGTCTGCAATGTCCAGTATTATCACCATGAACTACATACAGCTCTTATAAATTTAAATTAATTACAGTTAAATAAAATTCCAAATTCAGTCCCTCAGTCACACTGTCCACATTTCAAGTGCTCAACAGCCGAATGTGGTTACACAAAGTTGTTTTCAAATATTTTACTGATCCTGTACTACCAACTGGTAGAACAAAAAATACCCTAGAAGTTTCACTTGAACCTATTTTTTTTTTCCAGTCCTACTTTGGCTTAAGATAGGAATGGGTAAGCTCATTCTGTAATGGGAGAGACCATAAATATTTTAGGCTTTGCAGGTCACATGTGTTTCGTTTTTTACAATCCTTTAAAAATGGAAACATCACTCTTAGGCACTTTGGCCTTGACCCACCAGCCATAATTTGCTGACTCCTGGATTAAGACAAAAACAGGGAGGGATTCAACTCTAACAAATAACAGCCAGAGAACCTGGACCTTCATGCTGAAGAAAAAGGAAAAGCCGTCATCCCCTTCTCCCCATACCCACTAGGCCCTGCCTCAAAGGGAAGATTCTTTAAGGAAAAAAAATCGAACCTACAAGCCTATGGCAGCCAGAACATAACACTCTGGGTACAGCACAACTGAGAGCGGAACGAAGGATGAGCAGAAAACAGGTGAAACAAGAGCCTGTTGGTAGTCAGAAGTTAGGCAACTTGGGGAAACGGGTGTGCAGAAGACCTTAAAGCCTTCATATAAGCGTCATAACTAAAACTCAAAATCCTTAAGGTGAACAGAGAATCCAGTTTAATTTCAAATACCTCAAAAGGAGGCAACTGAAATGTCTCTTCTCAGCTCTGTGACAAGCTGGAATTCTGGTCTACTAGTAAGTAATGCATTTGTGTGTACATGTGTGTTTTCACATGTACCACACAAAGCTAATGGCTATGATACTGCACACCCATCTGACAACAAAATAATAATCAAGAATGACATTGGAGGAATGTAAACTACTAGTAAACCAGAAAAACGAAAATGAACGATACTAATTTTTAAAGTAAAATAAAACGTCTATAGTAACATTCTTTTGTGAACTCCTTAGGGATACAGATTTTGTCTTATTTATCTTCACAACCTCAACACCTAGCCCAATACTTGACTGGTTGAAGAACTAAATGAAGCCATTCCCTAGAAATAATGGTAAAACAAAACTGCATGTGTTTTAAAGATAACAAAACTTGATGTGGTTGCCACAGATGGTAGAGGGAAAAAAAGGTATATTAACAAATTTACAACAGTAAAATATAAGCCACTAAAAACTTAGGTTACACTGCTGGTAACAATCTGTTATACTTAATCCTATAAAATTACATAAACGTCAATGGAAGAAGGTAACCCAAAGGTTCCATAATAAAAACATTAAAGATAACAATTCAAAACATAGTAAGAGCAGTTACGATTATCACTCAGCAATCTAGAAATAGCAAAATGGCTAGTGCACACTCTCAAGTTAAAAGGAAATAAAGTCTGAAGTTTTTCCGATGAGTAAAATCCATCAGACCTAACCATTTGGGAGTTTAGTTGGTTAACGGCTACCACCCAGTCATATGCCAGTGTTATATACGAAACTCATATCCTACAACACTTTACCTTTTTATTCTGGATGGTCCCCTGGAGAGAAGCTCTTACACAGATTATTCGGTCCATCATGAATCCTGACTAAACCTAAAGCCAGGTTTTGAATAACTGCAAAAATCAGTGCCTTACACTCTCAAGGCACTATTAAATGAATTCAGGATCTGTTTCTCTATGAAAATTTCATATAAAATTCTACCTTTTGGTTTTGTCCAAATCTGTTGAGTAATCCAGAAATGTTACTATCTGCTTCTCTAGGTAGTTGTCAATCTTTTCTTCAGTTACCGTTGTTGAATTAAAAATATTTTGAGTCAATGAATTTAAGAATATGGCCTCACAGTTCCCTTCTAGAAGCAACTGCAGGAAAGATCCACTCTCTGTAATATAAAAACATTAAGCCAATAATCCAAAGAACAATTATTTTCATACTGTTAAGGGTAACACTATTATTATTTTAGTATGCCAAAAAATGTATATAATTAGAACCCTTTATATACATTAATCACAAAACACTGAGCAAATCCCCGTCATTATACACACACCATTTCTCCTGAAATTTGGAGCTCATCCATACCATGAGCAGCAAGGCAGATATTAGACCCAAAAATAATACTCCTCATTAGCAAGTATCATCATCCTTCTGCAGGGAATTCAAAAGGATTCCTACTGACAACAGAAAAGTTTCCTTAGTCAGAACGTTTCCTTTCACAATCTGGCTCCTCCTACCGCCACTGTACTCCCTGATGAAAAGTTGGTTCACTTACTCTTCCACTGATACCCCAAAACACATGCCTGCCTCCACACTTTTACACTTGTGATTTCTCATGGGGAACTCTTCCATTTGTCAGTCTTACTCTTTAATCAAAAATCAGATCAAGATGGACTTTTTCCATAAGACTTTTCCAGACCCAGACTTTAATAATTACCTCTCTCCCAAAGCACCTACTGTGTATACATACAAACATGGGTACGCGTGTGCGTACCCATACACACATATACAGGGCAATTATATACTGTCCTAAATTGTTATTTCTCTTATATGTCCAACCCAAATCCCACAACCAGATGTGCCTATACCCCACTAGTAAATAAATGTGCCTTTTAATTCTTTATCTCTCCGGTAAATGTGCTTTGGTTACGAGATTACATCTTTGCTGCCCCGTTTCAGCTTCTGTGCTTACCAGCTTTGTGGCCTTGAATAAATTACTTAACCAATCTGTACTTAAATGTCTTCATCTGCAAAATGAGAATAAAAGTAGTGTCTACCTTACATGTCTATTATAAAAATTAGATGACTGAATAAATGTTAAAGGATTAGAAAAATGTTATTACTGAACTCGGGAGATGAGAAGTTTGGGGTAAAGACATGCAGAGAGCCTAAGGACCACGGCCCCCATGTCAAGGATGCAATAACTCAAAGCCTTAAGGAATCAGCTAGATTTTGGTAAGAAAAAAATAAAACCAGGAGGGATGAAAACTCAGCCGCCGACACCCCTTCTCCCCACAGTCCCCACGCTGGCTTAAGTTCCTCCCTGGCAGGTGAACCCCTCTCACCCGAACCGGCGACTCCCTCCTGCTTCCACCGCTGCCTCTCAGTCTCAGTAGAGAAGCCCCTCAGAACTGCCAGCTCCGGGGTCCACATCACCCCAGACATCGCTGCAGCCAAAACAGGTTCCTACGACGGTCACACAGGCGTCAATAAAAAAAAAGTGAAAGGAGGAGTCTCCAATGACGCCGTAGACTAGTGGCGACAGTTCCTGTGAGTACAGCAACAGCCCTAGAACCCCATGTGAGGATACCGGCAGAAGGAGGCGGCCATGACGGCAGCGCGGGGAACCCTGGGAAACACACGCACACTCTCTGGCGCCGCTTCCGCCTAGGAGCCCAACCCGAGTCTTTGGCACTGAGCATGCCCAGTGGGGATGCCCCGCCCCGAGCGGGGAATGGGCAGTGTTTGGAGGGGGGTGCTAACTCGCCCCAGGCGCGCTGCGGGGAGCGGCAGCAACAGTGGAAGGCGTGGAGTCCTCCTTTACCGCCCCGGGGGGGAGACTGGTTAAAATGCTGCTCAAAGTCTTGCCTCACCGTGGTTTAAGTTGAAAGTCCGTGGCTTTGAGTCCTAAAACTTTTTTGGGTCAGAACTCTCCCGACTACTGATGAACGCAAAAGCACGTGGGCCTTTACTGCCAACATTGGGGTACCATTTCAGGGAATTGGAGACCCCGTGGAGTCCGCGAACCCCAGGTTAAGAACCTGGTCAGCAGAGAAGACTTTTTTATTCCTGAATGAATTGAAGAGTAAGAAAGTATCTGGTTTTGACGCTGCCACTACATAAATCAGGAGTGGGTGGGACATCTGGCCCGGCTGCTGGTGCAGAGCAGCTTTTGGAGGACTAGACTCCAGAGCGCTGCAAAAACCTGCCGGCCCTGCGTGGCTGCTGCCCAGCACAAAGCTGCGCCTTATTCGCATGTCCTTTAATCTTCGTGGCCCCATACCTAGGCCGAAACCGAGCTCTGAGAGCCGGCCTTGGTGGGGCCTGCACTGTTGAGTATGCCTACCATACATGATCCAGTAGAAAGCTGCAGGGTGACTCTGACCACACGGGACTCAAAAGGAATCAAGTGCTGTTCTGGCAGAGCCTCCTCCAGGACCAGCTCCAAGGCAGGAAGCTGAATAATTCTTAATTCACTTTCTTCCGTAAAATCCAGAGCCCCTCCAGACTTTGGAAAAGGTGCTCAGCTCATCTCAGCCGCTGCCAGCGGATGCCAAAGGGAGCCAGACCCGAGCTGGGAGGGAAAAACAGATGCCCTGGAATGTTTTCTCACTGAGAAGTAATTGAAAAGTATTTGTGCAGAGAACAGTATTTGATCCGTGGGTCTATATGGTTTTTGAAGCAGAAAATCCAGCGCTGTGGAAACTATTTAGACAGTTGTTAAAGATCAACAGTTGCAGAAACACACTGACCACTACACCAAGTTCCTCATTTGTGTGTAGAGCCCCAATGACCCACAGGGTGAACTTGGAGCTTTCACTTTAATTCAAAGTTTATGTTTTAAATGTGATTTTTGATAACATGATACTAATTAAATCTGCTAATTTCCCTTGAAGCAACATGGACTTCAGTAATAAAGGGGAAAGAAAAAAATATAATCTCAATGTTTAAAAATACTGAGTGGAAACTGAGTTGGTGGGTGAGATATGTCCACTTTAAGATCAGTGTAGAGCCTGGCCTGGAAGGTGTGGGGAACCTGGATGTTACTATTTATGAATCTTTTTATCTTGTGCTGGTCAGATTTCTCAGGGACTCTTTAAAAATCTCCTACCTGGATGGTGTCTGGTTGACAGAATTCCAGAGCCAAGTGGAGCAAGAAGCCAGGAGTCTCAGAATTCAGGACCCAGTCTGTGTATTGGACCCTCTCCAGACCACCACAGAGGTGGTGGTGGGGAAGCAGTGGTTCTGGATGCCAACTGCCTGACGCAGCTGTGCAACAGTCCTCTTCATTCTAGCCCCTCCTCCTTCCACCCCATAATCTTCAGTCCCAGAGGCATCTCGTGCTCCTAGTTCCTGAGTCTCTCAGGGATTCTTCAGCGGAGATAAAAGTTGGTCTTAGCTTTCCCATTACATTTTTAGGATTGGGCTTTCCCTGGTCAGCTAAATCAGTTCCCTGGCTTCCAACATAAATGTTGTGGAAGCCATGTGGCTTAACTTCTAGTGGAAATAAAATTTTAAATGGCCCCCATGTTCAGGAATTATTGAATGTAATACTTTTACCTGATACTTCAGCTATGATTAAGATCCTGGGGCATTGTAAACTTGTCTGGAAGCCAGGGAGAATCATCCTGCCCATAATTCTGAAAGGAATGTTGCCCTTAAAGAGACCAACAGCACCAAATCTCTGTCATGGTTCAAAGAGATATTTCTCCAAATGGTAACTTAGAAAAACTGGCTAGAGAAACCCAACAGTTAGCCTCAAAAAAGGAAAAATAAGATTGGAAATTCAACAATTGTTGGTTTGATAAAAAGAGAAGCTCTGGTTTGGACCAAATAACTCAAATCCTACAGGAGACTAAAATCCCCACTCTCCACCATTGTGCGTGCATTAAACAATTAGTCTACTAACAAAATGATAGCCTTCATGAATCAGTATTGGTGATAATTAAGAAGGCCACAAAACCCGCCTACCTCACTTGTCCCAAGTATAACCCAGGGAAGACTGCTGGTTCTGCTCCCAGACATTTTAAACCGCTTACTGGACCATTTGAGGTCTGGCAAATAGGTTTCATACAACTTCCTCTGTCTAATGAAAATAAATATGGTTTGGTCCTAGTCTGTATATTTTCATACTGGACCAAATCTTCCCTTTGCAGGCAGGCTACTGCCTCTTCTTTGGCTAAAGTCTTTTGAAAAAGATTACCTGGGAAATTCTTCAAGCTTCATAGTGATCAAGACACTCATTTTACTGGCCAAGTGCTTCAGCAAGTCTATGCTTCCTGGCTGGTTTTACAACACTTTCACCATGCTTACCACTCTCAATCCTCTGGTTTAGTGAAACACATTAACAGCATTGTTAAGACTCAACTGGCAAAATTTGTAGAGGTCCTCCAAATACCTTGGGCTAAGGCATTGTCATAGGTCCTTCTATCACAAAGGAAAAGATCAATAGATGATTTTATAATAATTTGAAACTTCTATGAGAAAAATTAAAAATTAAAAGGCCATCTGGAAAAAATACAAATATGATAAAAAATCAACATTCTACCATACAAATAGTTCATTTATATTAAGACATCCTAAGATAATACACAAAAAATGGGGAAAAGGCATGAACTGATCAAAGATAAATACAAATGGCTAATAAATACAATGTTGAAAAAATCCACACTAAAGCATATTTGATGATGATAGGTAAAAATTCCAGATTAAAAGAGTATAATAGTCAATGCTGGCCAGGGAATGGGAACATTAATTGAAACTGGAAGTATGAATCAATAAAACCTCTTTGGAAAGCAACTGGTCATTAAAAATATCAAACCCTTTGACCTAATAATTCTAGGCTTCATCATAAGGAAATAAAAGATATAGACCATGTTCATTATAGCATTATTTATAATTAGCAAAACAGAAATAACCTAAATGTCCAATAGTAAGGGATTAGTTAAGTACATCCACATTATGCAGCCATTTTCTTTTTTTCTCCCCTCCCCTGGCCTACCACCCCACCACTCTCCCCCCACCATTAATTTTCTTTAATGATAAAAAAGTACATAATGTATTGTTTAAAAGTTGATAAAATTGTACATACAATATACTAATTGTATAGAAAAGAGAATTATAGAAAATAGACTAGAAGGAAAGATATCAGAAAATTGTTTAATTTCGCACTTTGTATTTTTTCAGTATCTCCCCAATTTTCCATAATGAATACATTAAATTAGAAATATTGTAAGGCAAAAACCACCCCCTACAAACTCAGTATTACTGAAACCAAGGGAACCTGAGGCCCTGCCATGTTCTGACCATCTTGCCCAAGACTGAAGCACCAGTGCAGCAGTTTGGGCCAGCCTTGCACCCTCGCTGCCTGTTCCAGCTCTGAGTATCCAGAGTCACTAAGGTCTGCAACTGGGCCTACTCCCACTTCTAGGCAGATCCAGCAGGCATGTCTGTTTCCATATTGGAATCTTTTGGTCTAACCTGTCTCATTTCCTTCTAAGATTTGAAGCTTGTTTCAGCAAATGATACTGTTCCAGCATCTATGCACGAACATAGCAGAGTATTAACGCTTAATTGTGGAAACAATTAATTAATTAATACGGCAACAAATGCAAGTAGAAATTTGTCTACTAATCAGCTTTGGTTTAAGGAATAAATAACCAGTGAGTAATGCCTCACTAGGAACCAACCCTCAGTTGAGTTGTTCAGCACAGGGCTGCTCAAGCCACAGTCCACAGGCTGCGACCAGTCGGCAGTGGGCTAAGTATAAAGAGTAAGTGATGGCACGGTGTTGCACCATCTTCATTGTATTATATGAAGTACTGGTCTCTAACGGAAAGACCTTGGCCCTTCACCACAGTTTGACACACTAAGTAGAATGTCTCACCTCACCCATCCTACCCTAAATAAACCAAATTATAGGACACCAAAGGAAAAAAAACGTTTACAGTAACTTCTACATTTGTCTGACTTTAGAGATACTGGTCTTAATGCTAGAATGGTATCTACGCAGTTTATTTCCATACTTCTCTTTAAGGTAACAACTTCATAGTTAGTTTTATGAACTGACCGATTGGCTTTCCCAGTTTCTGCACACGCTCTCAGATCTAGGCCATCCTATGACTGCTGGCCTTTGCTCCAGTCTTCTCCAAGGCCTTCACACTCACCCTTCTCTCCTGGCTCTTCAGCCTGAAAACATGTTGAAGTTATTCTCATACCAAAAAAAATATACATTTCCCCAAGTTCTGTCAATTTTCCCTTCTTCTCCACCCCTTTCATTGCCCTAGTTTATGACCACCACCTGGACTCAAGCATGGGCTCTCAGCTGAGCTCCTTGCCACCCAAAAGTTGGCAGAACGATTTTCCTGAAACAGGACTGGACCAGGTTGCTCCTCTAATTAAAGCTACTGGAGAGCTCTCCATCACCTATGGGATGCCAGAGCTCCTCAACAGGACAGACAAGCTCTTCCATGACCCAATCTCTCCAACCTCTCCAGCATCACAGCATACATCCCACCCACCAACTGTTCCCATTTTGCCTCTTAAAACCCAATAGTATCAAACATGGTGCCATTAATTCAAGTTCTCCTTTTGCTCTCTTAAGAGTGGAATAACTTCTTCCCGCCTGGCTAACTTATTTATCCTCATCGTTCAAGACTCAGGATCCTTCCTTTAGGAAGCTCTTCCTGACCATGGCACCTCAGTGCGCATCAACATTTTGCCTGAGATGTCCCTCCTCAATGCTCTCAGTAGTACCCTGTCAATAACAGAATCGGAGAACTTACCATATTGCACTGACATTATGTTTTCATGCCTGTCACTCGACCCCCAAGTGCAGGAACTTGGGTGAACATAGCACAAAGTGAGCGCTCAAATGTTTGCTGGCACAAAGTCAAGATTTCAGATGGAACCAAATTAGACTAAAGTCTCAAATTTTAGACCTTAGACTTTGGTTTTTAAAAAAACATGAATTAGACTTATAGTACTGATACTGTTAGTTTGCTTTTATAAAGCTTTCTGAGGACTAATGATGTGGAATGGGGAAAATGATGCTACCTTACTGTAATGACTAAAAATAAAATCCAAAAATGGAGGCAAACAATACATTTAAACAGAAGCTTGTATCATCTATCCCTGACAGGACACTGACAGACCAAAAAATGAAAAACCAAAAAGCCTAGAGGATTGATGACTGTGCCTTTTACTTCTTATTGCTGATAATTTTACACTGAAATATAAGCTAGCATATCTGTGGGTGATATTTGACTCTTCTTTCTCACAAACTGAACTTCATTTTGTCATGCTTGGGGTAATTCACCACCCACTAGACCTACCAGTTATGTGTTTAAGAATCTCTGATTTCCTGGTCACACACTTATCTCCTTTAAGGAGCTCTGTACCTTGTTGAGAAGGTATCATTGTCCCTATTTCCCCTTTTCCTTCAGAGGACAACTCACTGTCAGAATACAGCTTCTCTTTCTGGTCAGCTCCAGATTAAGGTTCCCACGTGCCAGTTTATTTTATACAAATTCTGCCAAGAATCATCTTAGCTTTTCCTTTGTGATAATTGGTATTGAAAAAACATCCTTTCCTTTCCCATACGTAGGTCATGAAAGTGTTCAATTCTTTGTAGAAATAGCATTTCACACCTTTTAGAAACAAGACATACTAATACACCTAAGTCTTTATTTATTTGGCTCTAGGAAGAATTTGCATGAAAATGAGCCTATATGGCAGGTACAGAATGTACTGTAACAGCACCAGAGAGGTACATCCTCTCTGCTCTACAGAGCCTCAATGTTTAATACATACATGTGACGTTAGTAATAAAACCAGAGAGTCCAGGAAAAAAGGAGCCCTTTAGGAAAAATTCAGTTTAGCGTGACTTTTCAAATTGACCATTCCTTTTCATATGCTTAAATTCAAATAACGGATACATTCACAGGCCCAAATATTGGCATAGAATAAAATCATGTTCATTTATTTTTCTGCATCTTAGAATTAGAAGGCATAAAATTAAATATGTTGAATGTAATAAATTCATTCATACAAGTGCAAGTCTCCAGCTATAATGCATTTTATGGCAGATTTATCATTTAAAAAATGTACCAGTAAATCAAAAAAGAGGGATTATGTCCATTTAACTTTTATTGAAGTGTATGTAGGAGTCTTCAGAAATCAAATATGAGCATGAAGATATGGCCAAACATAAATTCTATCAAATTCAGTGAAAAGTTGCTGACTTTAAATAGTAGTTGTAAGAATGACCAATATATATTCTTTGTTAACAACCCCTCACTCTACAGTAAAAAAAAAAATAATAATAAACATTCAGTAAACATTCTTTCCTAAGGTAGTTTCCCTTATATATCAGTGATTTATCCATTTCTTTGTATACACAAATTTGTTGAACATACCAATCAGTGGTTCTCACAATTGAAAAATAAAAGCACAAAAAAGTTTACACTCTTGTACAGGTAAATAAAAGATCACCTTGAATTAAACTGGATCTCCTTAAGGGCGTAGTATAGTTTCAGTTTCATTACCTATTACATAATTAGTTTCTTACATACAAATATTGACATATTTGGCTTGTGCTTCAAAGCCTTTGTGTCTATGCAGTCCATGTCAACGCAGCTCATAATTTGAAGTCACTGGGGAGTTCTTTACTGCTGCTGGGCTTGACCTGATCATGCATTAGAGTCTCCTCAGCACCGGCTGTGGCACTGCACATCTCTGAGGCATCGTCGGCATCAGGGTCCAATCCTTCGGGACAGGGAAGTTTCAGCAGCTCTTCCCGGAGCTGAGCGGTGTGACGCTATGCAGGGAAAAATGAGTGACGTTAAAACTGCAAACTCCGGGATTCCAGCACAACATCACTGGAGGGAGGAGTTGAATTTAAAACAAAGCCCAAAGTATTAGGCCTACAGATATTAATTGAGGACCTCCCTTATGCTAGCTACTGTAACATGCAGTGAACAAAACTAGCAAAAATCTCTAACCTCAAAATAACTGATGTTGTTGATAAGCCCGGAGTACTGAGTAGCATGCACATTGCCTACCCATGGCCCAACCCCTGTAACAGAAACAGCATTACTAATGGCTTACAGGACACCAGTCATATGCTATATATACTCTCTTAAGTTAAAGAGAATAACCTCTTGACTTATAATACATGGAGCTCTGACTAAGTATTTCTGAGAGAAAGATAAGTCCATAAATATTTAAAATAAAACCACTGCTATTTTAGAGAATGAAAACAGTATTTATCAGGCCCTATGTAGAACGTTTGCAAAGTGTTTCATACTCATTATCTCACAAAATGCTTGGAATACACTTGACAAATACTTTCTCATCAGAATTTTTAAAAATGTAAGCAGATGAAAAAGAAGATCTAGAGTGATTACATAACTGTGTATTACCCCATACTGACACTTCGGGAAGGATGTAGAGGCATTAATAGAGAGTGGTTGGTTAGAAACATTGTTTTAGTTTACAGTTTTCTAGTGGGAGAGAAATGATCTCAAATCTTACACCAAGGGCTCTGAAAATTAGTTGTGTCGATAGCTAACTTTGAAAATTAACCAGCATTTACAGAACAAGGCACTGTATTCAACAATGTAAAAGCAATGAGTAAAATATGGAAGATACAGCTGGATACAGAGTCGACTGAACTATGCCATTTTACCTAAGAGACTTGATCATCTGTGGATTTTGGTATCTGTCGGGGGTCCTGGAACTAATCGCTTATGTATATGGAAGACCAACTACATGATCTTTGACCTTGCAGAGGCTAAATTTTGGTTGGAGGTGTAAGACATATAAACAAGATAAGACAACTACACATTTGCAGCCATTTGTAAGCTTTCAATGTATATTTACATGTTGGCAACTCAAAAATTCTCTAGCCCAAATTTCCATTCCACTGTGGATAACAGGAGAAAACACTAACTGGGGAAGAAGGAAGAATCTGACAACTATAAGGGCCCCCAGCTGAGGTGGGAATACTATGCCTTTATTGTGGCATGAAATTGAACAACTGCATACTTTTCTCAAGTAGTACTCAGCAGCAAAAGTATATTTGAAATGATAAAACACTGGATTGATGCAGAGATAGAGATTTCCAAATCAGGGTAACACAGAAACAACATAGTATAAGAATTTGAGATATAAGCAAGACACTGACTGAAATAACAAAGACAAAGAAGCTGGACTTTAGCCACTGAGGTTTTGTGTAAGGAAAAGACATATCTTAACACACATTTGGGAAGGTTCAATCTGGTTATGTGCTATAAAAATAACTGGAAGGGGAAGAACCAGACGCAAGGAAGATTGAGCTATGGGAACTAAATAGGATAATGGGGAGGGGGGAATCCCCTTATGAAGGCAGCTCTGATAGGGCCAAGTACTGACCAGATAGGTAAATTAGATAAAGGGGGAGTTAAATAATATCTGAAGATTTTAAGACAGAGAAAAATTGTTTAAAATTAAGTAAATACAGAAAGTTAAGAAAACTTGACCAGAAGAAAGATAAGTTCTAATTTTGGATCTTCAATGAAGTAATGACATGTAAAATGCCAGTAATATGATTTGAAGAAAGCTAAAAGCAGACAACAGCTTAAAAAGGCACTTTTAAAGAGTAAATGGCCAATGTCAGGGGTATAGATACAATGACAGAGAAGGAGAATAAAATAGCCCTGAGGGCCAAACAGTAAGCCTTCAGGTACACAATCATTCAGAAAAAGGGGAAAGAAAAACATGCTGAAAGAATTACAGTGTGAGACAAAGAAGAGCCAACACAGCCTAGAGATGCACAGTCAACAGAAAAGACAACATCAGACCAGTGTTATGAAGGTTTTTAAAAGGTTGGCATTATAAGAGATTATACTGAAATCACCTAGTTGAAAAGTCAAGGCAGGCTCCCACGAAGTGAAATTTAAGCTGAAAAGTGAATGGAAGTGAGCCAGTAGAGCAGGAAAAAAGCAGAGTGAAAAGTAAGCATTTATAAAAGCCTGGAAGGGAGAGAGGTGCGTGGAGAGGTGAGCCAGGGTCACTGGCTCTGAGAACTGGAGAGTGGGTAACTTCAGTAGAATGGAAGTTAAACTGCAAGATGTTAATTACTGAGAGGGTGGTTTAAAAAGGGAAGCAAAAGTGTTAACAGCTCTAGTTTGATAGTAAAAGAGAAATATTTTTATAACAACAGGGACAAAATAAAACTAGCTTAGGAGGATACAAATGTTATGGAGAAAAATAATTTTTTTAAAAGGTTTTTATAAGGGAAATTTTCAAATAAATACAGAAGTGGGAGGAATATAAAATAAGCTCCCATGAATCTATCACCTAGCTTCAAAATTTATCAATTCATAGCCAGTCTTATTTGATCTATATCCCCACCACTTCTCTCATTTAATTTTGAAGCAAACTCCAGGCATCATACGGGTTTTCATTCATTAACATTTCTGTATGTAACCTGAAAAAATACGGACATTAAAAAAATTTAATGAAAAAGAACTAGTAAATCCTTATCATCATCATCTAATCATTTTAAGTGAAGATACTTTTAAAGTTAGAAGGAGGAGGGTATATAGCTCAGTGGTAGAACGCATGCCTGTTGTGTACGAGGTCCTGGGTTCAATCCCCAGTGCCTCCATTAAGGAGAAAGAAAGAAAAGAAAGAAAAGAAAGAAAGAAAGAAAGAAAGAAAGGAAGAAAGGAAGAAAGAAAGAAAGCATGAATAAAAGAGCTTAAAACAAAGTTAGAAGGAAAAGAGCCAGCAGAAAGAGAAAATTGAACATCACTGGTGGAGGATAAAAGGAACAGAGCTGAGTAAAGGCAGATAAGCCAAAGCAGGCAAAAAAGGGTGGCTGTTGAAGGTATGATTCCTGCAAACAAAAAAATCTCCAAAACCATCATGTTCTACATTTCCATTCTGTGAATGTCCAAGACAACTGCTTGCCTCCCCCAGACAGGTCTGTCTCACAGACACTCCACCAATCAGCGGTTGGAGGCTCTGCAACTACCATCCCCCTCATTACTCCAACAATAAAATTCTGGAAGGGAAGAGGCCCAGGGAAAAGCCGAAGGAATAAAAAGTCATTCATGGAGCATATTTTGTTGCCATCATCTTCAAACAACTCTATGAAACTCTGTTGGCTCTGTCCCTATACTCATTTCTAATTTTAGAAACTGTCAATTCGTTGTCAAAAGCAATGTAACTTTTCTATAGGCTTTTGGGTAACATCTGAACTTAAAATAATAAATTTAATGTTTCTTTCTGGTGGCCATGGTTCTGTCAGTGAATATACAAATCTTGTTTTAAAGCCACCGACAAGGCCCCTGTTAGGGAGGGTCACTCACCTTGAGAGCTGCTGCGTGGTGAGACATGGTTCTGCCCACCCGCTTATCACTGCTGTATTGCTGGATGTCCGCAATCCACTCCTCACACTGGGCCATGATCTCAACTCTTTTCAAGTAAAAATGTTTATGTATAACCTTAAGAATAAAACAAGCAAGAGAACAAAATGTGTTCAGGTCAGAATTTAAAAGACAAAGTATGTGACATTCCAAAGAAATGAAATTTAAAAGACACTGTAATTTTTTTCTCTCCATAAAACTCAATGTGGTGAACTCTACACTAGTAACAAGGAAGAATAAGGATTATGACATCATGTCATGTGTTGAAATACCCAGTTCCATAGGAGAAAATAATGCCCAATCCCACTTAGACATTTCAATAGTTAATCCTATCCAGAGCGTACAAGACACACAGAATGTAACAGAGTCAGAAGGTGAATGTAAATAAACGAATAACCAGGAGAAAAGTACTGACAATAGAAAAACTGTCAATTTCTATTTTTAAAATAGAACTCAAAGAATACCTAGATGAGTAAAGAGATTCTAATGTCACAGGCATTTGCATAGAAATCAGAATATAGCCCTAAAATAGGCACTATTATTATTTTCTTTATTTGTCTTCTGGTTAATTTATGAACAAGAGTTTATCCTATGAAGTTATTTTCCTTGTGATAAATGTGTTTTACATTTCAGATTTTTAAAATTATCTCTGAAACACTGATAAACTTTCTGAGTAAGTAGTAAGAGTCTATTTTTGACAATTTAAGCTAGAAAACAGATCAATTTGGAAATATTCTTCTGTATTCTGGGTAAGCTACTTAGTATATTGCCCAATGAGCTTATCTCCCCTAAAGAAAAGGCAAAAATACCTACAAAGGAAAAATCATGAGGAAAACCTGAGAATGGAGGTAAAATGTCAACAAGTTATTGAGTTACCAGAAGGATACTCTTTAAAAAAAGACAAAACAACAACTATAAAAAACCAAAAACAAATCCCAAAGAATACAGAGTAGCAAGTCACAACCAATTGGGAAAATGAGAAAAGCACTGATAGACAAGGGGTACTCCCTTTAATGTGAACTAGGTCTACAAGATGAGAAAGGATTATTGTTTCAAATTATACTTATTTACTTTTTATAAAAGTTATGCACCCCACTCTGAGTCCTGTGTTAAATTTATTCTTCTTCCAGAAGGAAGAAAAAAATTTAAGCATGAACCAACAAGTTATATTGACTGGTGTATACATTTACACAATTTTTTCAATACATTTAAAAAATGAAGTTTAACATACACAGAAAAGTGCCTAAATTGTATGTGTACAATTGACTGTGTTTTCCCACAGTGAACACACCAAAATAACCTCTACTCAGATAAGAAACATAACGTCACCAAGCACACCAGAGGCCTCGCTGCCACTTGTATATTTCTCACCATTAACCCTCCATTAATCCAAAAGTATAACTATACTGACTTCCTTAAGTATAAGTTAGTTTCACTCATTTTTGAACTTTCTATAAATGGAATCATATGTAATGTATTCCTTGTGCCTGGCTTCTTATGCTCTGTATTATGTTTATGATGTTTGTCAATGTTAATGTGTAAAGGCGTTCACTCATCTACATTGCTGTATTCCATTTTATGAATATCCCTTAATTTGTCCATTCATTTTCTTGATGGACAATTGGACTGTTTCCATTTTTTGGAAATTATGAATAATGCTATAAACGTTTTCTGCACCCAGTATGTATGTAATTACTACTGAGCATATACCAAGGAGTGGAACTGCTGGTCATAAAGCATGTACTTAGTTTATTACTTGCCAAACGGTCTTCCAAAGAGGCTGTACCTATTCATATTCCCACCAGGAAGTAAATCAGAGCTCCAGTTGTGCCACATCCTAACTTCTGGTATCAAAAGCCTTTAAACTCTCAAATATGATGAATAGGTAGACAAGAGGCAGACAATGCAGAGTTTTGCATGTTAGGGTAAGGACTCTGAATTTTCTTCTTCATTTAATGGGAAGTCATTGGAGTGAGATGATCTGATTATGTGGGGAGAATCACTGAAGAAGGGCAAAAGTGGAAGCAGGGACACCAGTTAGGAAACTACTTCAACAATTTAGGCAATAGATCATGGTGGCTTGAAACAGGCTGGCCAGGGCAAAGATGTTTCTTTATTACCAAATTTTGATTATGTTTTGAATGGTGAAGCTGAATTTGTCAACAGATTGAATGTGGTATGTGAGAAAAAAAGAAGCCACAGGTGGTCAGGGTTTTGGGCTTAGACGATGGTGCTTTTACTGAGAGAAGAAAGGAAGGAAGAATCAAGAGTGCAGTTTGACAATGCTATGCTTGAGGTGGCTATGATACATTCTAGCAGACTTGTCAAGTATTCATACATCTATCTGGATTCATTATTTGAGTCTTCAGGGCACTGAATAAATTAATTTATGATACAAACAGGAGGTATATAAGTTTTTCAAGGGCAGGAACTGAGTTTCATTTAGCCTTGAGTTCTGAGTACCTTACTGCAGTCCCTGGTAACAGCTGGTATTCAATACAGTTGCAAAATGAATTACTTAATATAAATAACCCAGGTTTGAAAAGGTACAAAATATCGTGATTAAGAGTGCACAAAAAAATACACATTTGTATTTCCAATAATATTAGGAAAAGTGATTTCCCACAGCCTTGAATGCAAGCCTCTGGAAAATATCCAACTTTGTTACTCAAAGTGCAAGTTCATTTAGTTAGTTTATAACAGAAGGAAAAAACACTGTGTCTACATTCCTTCAGAGTATATTCACTGATGCTACTTCTTGAGGAAGACTTCAGGAATGATGTTACATGGCAGTCATATATACCATATTAAAGATCAATTGTTTGTCAGATAAATACGCCAATTTTTCCTCTAAAATGCTGAGTTTCTAGCACAACCTAAGGAACTGATGATCAAGAGAAACAATTAGGAAAGAAAACTGTTTCACAAGAAAGTAAAAATAAGATGTGATGAAGGAATTTGTTATGACAGGTGAAAAATACAACCATATTTTAGGCAGACTAAGGAGAGAGCGCTAAGCACAGGGAAGAGTCACACTGCAGGATGTGGTAAAATAAAAGCACTTGACAGTATCAAGGGAGGTTTCAGAAATTAAACCCAACTTTTTCATAAAGAAAATGAAATGTCTTTTCTTTAATGTTCACACCCAGATATCAGTATAAGGGCAAAGTTTCTATTTGCAAGACGATCAGAAACTATCTTAACCTCTAACAAAAAGAATTACTTTTATAATAACATAACAAGCACATACAGTATGCTAGCAGAATGGTAGCTGTAAAAAATAAGGAATAAAATTGTTGCAAAAGAAAGTCAGATGTCTTCTAGGAAGTAAATGATTTAAAAATTCATCTGTATTCTATTATTACTGATTTTTTATGATTAAAAATGATAATAAAGTTTAATACACCACAGATACGCTAAAATAAAGGCAAGCACAATACTAACAAACTATATTCTGTAACATCTTTAATAAACTATTTCAGTAAGTTTATTAAATATACCTCTTTAAAACACGGTGAAGGGTTTCTGATTTGTTCTAGCATTGCCCACTTAACCGTTGCTTGTCGAATGTTCCCATCATATTCTCGAGAACTCTGTGTGCCACTGGGAGTGCCTCTGGACCGTTCATATCCTGGTTCATTAAAATAAGGCTCAGCTACTAATATAAGGGACTGAACAGACACCAACACCTGAGGAACAAAGAAATAAATAGTTATAATGGGACATTTTTACTTCTAGAGAGTGAATACCTTGCTTTATCAACCAGGAGTCCCTTTTAAACGTGCTTCCACATATTTTTATCACCAAAAAAATCCGTTAATAATTATGACATTGAAATACTTTATTATTATTTAATAATGAATAATAAATGTTATTTATTATTAAAGCGAAATTAAAATAGGCATAGTAGAATCTTATTGCTAGCTACTATACCAATCTAACTAGCTAATAGGGCATCTTTGGAGGCAGGAAAATGTTAGATACATCTGCCCATTTCAGAAATGAAAAAGAATTAGCAGTAGTTGTATTTTCATTAGAAAAGATGATTAAATAATATCAAGTGTATGCATCTTAGAAGTCAAGAGATATATTTTCCTAGGAAATTTTTTAAATGAGAACTTGAACCTGAAATATAAGACCTAAGAACAGATAAGGTTAAATACAATCAGAAGTAACACGTTACTGAGGCAATGGTCAAGTGTACAAAAGAAAGTGTTTAAACCTGTATAATTCTGAGGCAAAGATCTCATAATTTTTAAACTTTCTGAAACTAAATATATCACTGAAGGAAAGGAATTTTCCTTAGCTACATACTTTCCCCTAACTCAAACCTGACACTTCTGAAATAACACTCCAGGATATATTTATTAGTTCCTTTCGTCTTCCCTTTTAAATAATCTTCCTCTTAATTCTTCCCTGTGGAAATATGGCCCTGAGGGGGAGCTAAGCAGTTTTTAAGATGGATACCTAGTAACCTACAGAGCTGGAATTTGCCATTTACCATTATGTTTGTTTGCTCTTCATTTTTGTCCCCTCTTTGGTTTCCCCCAACTCATAAGGCAGCTCCTTTACTGAACACAGTTCTGAGTAGTTTGCTGGGGGTTGTACCAGCTCTGCCAATGACCCTGGCATGAAGTCTGGGACTTGTGAAGACCACTAATGAAGTCCCCGCATTCCTTCCATAGCCTCCTGACTCACACACACTGGCTGGCTGCAAGCTGAGCCCACATGGGCAGTATAGCATCTTGGCTTCAGAAGCCTGGTTTTGCCACTTACTAGCATGTGGCCTTGGGCAAATGTCCTAACTGCTCTAGACTCAGCTTCCTCATCTGTACAACGGATTCAATATATCCATAATATCTTATGACTGTCATGAGGATTAAATGAAAATGCATGTGAATAAAGAGTATATAATGTAGGGATGAAGAAAAAAAACAATCTTCCTCTTATGCGAGTAGGGTATATCCTGATTTTCTACAAAAGCAGAAAAAGAAATTAAATTAAAAACTTACCACAAATTAGTAACACAGGATTCAGTTACTTATTTAGCTCACATCCTTTGACACAAAATATTGTTTTATAAATCTCAGGCAGTGGTAGGTTCAAATTTATGAATTACTTCAGATTCACATGGTGCATTTGGTTTAAAACAGTTGAACCAAATAAAGTGAAGAATAGATGCTTTGTATATAGAACAAAGAAAACTACATTTGAGAAATGACTTGGAGGAATATTCTAGTAAATTCCCTAGCTACTCTGCATGAATCACGTAACCTCTTTTTTTCTTGATCTCCATACTAGCAAAAAGGAAAAACTTATAGCACTATTTCTTTAATTCATGAGGGTGCTGCAAGGTCTTTTCATATACTCTAAGAAAGTCACATCCTAAAGAATGATCTTTCATATCTTCTTTTACCTAATTCTAAATAATAATGTAGGAAAAGAATCCTTTCAGGGTAGGTCAACTTTAACAGGCTTACCCAGGGGTAATTTATGGTGATCTTTTTAAAGTAAACACTGTAAATGTGAGTTTACACTATTATGCAGCAACAGTGTCTTGTTTCTGTTTCTTCAGTGAACAAATAAGTTAACTCATTATTAATATACTTACTAGTCCACCTCTTCACTGGGATTCTGAAGTATTAATATAAAGCATCAGCAAAAAAATTTGATGGGATAGTATACAACATATTTTATGTGGAAATTAACTTATAAAATTCAAGACTATGTAATGTGTGTGTCAAATGCTCTGCGAAATAAGAACTACAAGTCCCAAGTTTTATGAATGCCAGGAAAATATTTCTAAGCCTCAGATGAGTCCCATTACTAACTAGATTATAGAAGAACCGTATCATGTGTGGAGAGAGATGTAATACTAATAGTGTGTTAAATTCTACTCAGCTGAGTTTGAGCCCTATAGTGACTGGGAGATGGGAGAGGGTAATCTGCCTTGTCTAATATTATTGTACCAGAGTGTACTTTAAGGGCGAGTTAGGGACTTATTAAAAGGCAATTCTGACAAAAAGAAATTTCTGTTTTGTGCCCTAACTTAACATTCTAAATTCCAAATGTGATGCTCACCTGTAAGTTATTTAATATGTACTTCCTATCAATCTAGCTTTTATTTTTTGTGGTTTACTATGTTTATTCTTGGTCACTAAAAACTTTTTTTTCTTAAACATAGATGGTTCTTTATTTTCTAAGTAAAACTGTCAGAGAAATTTGTTTACTTGCAAAAAGCTTGAGGTCTGAGGATTCCACTTCTCTTCTGGTCTTCCATGCCATGTATTTAAGATGCTTAAACAAACCTGAGGAAGAAGGGGAAGAAGTATACACAGAACTGAAAGAAGTGGTTGTTAAAAGTAAACTACCACAACTAGAAATAAAATTGAAATGCTATTATGTCAAAGTTGCTCAGTTTTACATCCCCAAACAAAACCCTATGGGTTGGTCTGTTAAAACAAATTGGCATCTGCAATTATGATCTAAATCTGTGTGGCATTACAATTTTTTCATAATGAAAAATGAATTTGCAGCTACTACACATTAATAATAGTAACACTTTTAATGAAAAATAACTTTTTCAAACCAAAAAAAAAATTTGGTGAGGAAAAGTGGTACTATTTTACGTTTAAGAAAATCTCTTTTGAAATTTTATAAATTTTGAAAATATGATATAGCTTAACAAAAGAGATCTTGATTTCACATCTGCCTCTACATTCAATTTGTTGTAATATATTGTTCTGGTTGAAATGTATGAATAAAATCTGGCCTCACACAAACATTATGCTGAAAAGGGTCACAGATGCCCTGAAAGGGTCCTGAAGATCACCAGAGTCTCTCAGAACAAATTTTAAGACACATTAGATAGTTATTCACTCAGACAGCAAGAATGAACTTAAAGCATCTTCCAAACACAGGTTAACAGTCACTATAGGAATAAGAGAACCAGGGACATTTTATCTGTCCTTGTAAACTAACAATGTCATGTAATGGGTAACATATGAAAAACAAGCAGTCCTTAAAAAGCAGGGAAGTCCATTTCCTTGATATTCTTTTAATGCTCTGTGAAAAACATAATGCAAAATATGTCAATTTGTTAAATAGATAAACTTATTATTAATTTTAAAAGACTTGTATCTGAACAGCTTTGTGAATTATCTATTTAAAGTACTGACAGACATACCAGCCCACCTGATTTTTCTAGTATCTCTGTGACTACCAATGGCAGGGGTCTTATTCCTATCTACAGCTCTAGAACCTAAGGTTAAATGTTAGTTCCCATTGTGTAACAGAATACAAACTACACAATTCAGGACACTGGAGTCTCAAGCTCCCAATCTCTCCCCTATACCATTAAGTCTTAAGGGAGTCATTTCTTAAATACATTTTAACATTTACACTTAAACTCTATTTAAGTTCTAGTCTCTCTTTTGAATAAAGCCTATCAACATGGCTATTTTGTCCTCTCTGCTCAGATATAAAAGACTTGTCCTTTGTTCTCTCAAAGGAAGTAAGGTCTACCTCTGGTTAAATCTGCAATAAACCCAGAAAATGAATTCCAATTTTGTGATCTGAGCTTATGATAAAGACAAAATGATAATCTGTAAGCACAAATCTGAGACAGGCTGTACCTTTTAAAAATAAAAAATCTTAGGCCATCTTTTTCTTTTATTTATTCTATTTATTTATTTATTATTCATTTTCCTATTTTTTCTATAAAGGTTATTACAAAATATTGAATATAGTTCCCTGTGCTCTACAGAAGAGAACTGTTTTCTATCTGTTTTTATATATAGTGGTTAAAATATGCAAATCTCAAACTCTCAAATTTATCCTTTCCCATACCCTTTACCCCATACTACAGTACTGTTTACTATGTCTTCTAGTCTGTTTCTGTTTTGTAGATGAGTTCATTAGTGTCCTCTTTTCTTTTTTAAGATTCCACATATATGTGATATCATACGGTTTTTTTTTTATTTCTTTTTTTTTTTCCAATTGAAGTATATAGTCAGTTGCAGTATGTCAATTTCTGGTGTACAGCATAATGTCCCAATCATGCATCTTTCTGGCTTACTTCATTTAGAATGATGATCTTCAGGTCCATCCATGTGGCTGCAAATGGTATTATTTTATTCTTTTTTTATCACTTAGTAGTATTCCATTGTGCAAATATACCACAACTTCTTTATCCAGTCATCTGTCGATGGACATTCAGGTTGCTTCCATGTCTTGGCTACTGTATACAGTGCTGCTATCAACACTGGGGTGCATGCATCTTTTCAAAGTAAGGGTTTTCTCCAGATATATGCCCAGGAGTGAGATTGCTGGATCATAGGGTAAGTTTATTTTCAGTTTTTTGAGGAATCTCCATACTGTTTTCCATAATGGCTGCACCAAACTACATTCCCACCAGCAGTGTGGAAGGGTTCCCTTTTCTCCACAGCCTCTCCAGCATTTATTGCTTGTGGACTTTTTAATGGTAGACATTCTGACTGGTGTGCAGTCATACCTCACTGTAGTTTTGATTTGTGTTTCTCTGTTAATTAGTGATATTGAGCATTTTTTCATGTGCCTGTTGGTCATTTGTATGTTTTCTTTGGAGAATTGCTTGTTTAGGTGTTCTGCCCATTTGTGGATTGGGATTTTTTGTTGTTGTTGTTGTTATTAAGTTGTATGAACTGTTTACATATTCTGGAAATTAAGCTTCCATCAGTCACATCATTTGCAAGTATTTTCTCCCATACATTTTGTTTTGCTTATGGTTTCCTTAGCTGTGCAAAAGCTTATAAGTTTACTTAGGTCCTGTTTGTTTATTTTTACTTTTTATTGCCTGGGTAGACTGCCTAAGGAGAACATTGCTAAGATTTATGTCAGAAAATGTCTTGCCTATCTTTTCCTATAGGAGGTTTATAGTGTCTTATCTTATATTTAAGTCTTTGAAGCCATTTTGAGTTTATTTTTGTGTATGGAGTGTATTGCACTGATTTAAATGCGGCTGTGCAGTTTTCCCCACACTACTTGCTGAAGAGACTGTCTTTTCTCCATTGTATATTCTTGCCTCCTTTGTTGAAGATTACTTGACCATAGGCCTACGAGTTTATTTCTGGGCTCTCTATTCTGTTCCACTGATCCATATGACTGTTTTTGTGAACTTGGGCCATCTTTAATGAACCAGATCAACTTCAAGTATCTGTTATTCTCACATGATCAAAGAAGTGTCTGTTTATGAAGTCTGGAAATTTCTTTTGAGTGTCAAGTGATTTTTAACACTGAATACACTCAGCAGGGAATTTACTGTTGAAAGTTCATCAAACTGTCCAAAATTACTCTGAAAAGTGATGATTATTCTTTTAAGTCTAATTTTGAAAGGTTTATTGTCATATGAAATGATTTTTATTCTACCTCTCTGTCAACTTTTTTTGAGGGGCTAGGAATGCATCTTCCTATTTATAAAAAATATTAAAACACTTTAACACAAATTAAACTTTTAAAATAAGTTCACAATGGTATGTATCATGGAAAACATGGATAGTATCTTCAGGCACTTGTGAACAGATAACTGGAATTGGAGATGTTTGAAGTAAAGAAAAGTGAGAGGCACAGACAGACAATTTGGCTCTGTTTTCTGGGTGGAGATAGCTCTCAATTGGCCAAGGAATATGTGAGTAAGTTATTCCCTCAAAATAACATCTTAAGAGTACTTCTTAACACTGTTCTGTTTCTGCCCTTTTTGATTCCTTCACTCTCATTCCTCAAGCTGATCTTTGCATATAGGGAAAAGAAACATGAAAAAACCCATGTACTCTTGAAAAGAAGATAACTAAAACAAAATTTCTATTCAAATTACAAAGAACCTTTGGTTACAATACTTCGGCATTAGAAATAAAAGACTGCAATTACATTACCTTGCCATCATTATAAAGGTTTGGATTGAATCGCACACTATGACCACCAGTTGTCTCTAGATTCACAAGAGGGGGTGAACTGGGATAATCTTGAGGAAAATATACATCAAACTCAAAGCAGCCATTTGCGTAAGGAGTATCCGCTGGACCAGTTATCAGAACCTAGTATGCATATACAAACACAAAAACCTATGTTACTATTCCTAAACACCGCTATTCAGAAAAACAATTCAATGTGAAATGAGAACAATCTTCTTACATCCTGTATACATCTCTACCAGAAGCTGTTAAATATGAAGTTAAAAATTAAACACACATAGGACTAGGAAATGGTTTTAGGTTAAGATTTAAAGTGACTTGCTTTTGGCGAAAATGGTCTTTTGAAAGAGAGATGCCTGACTGGCGGCAGGAAAGCTTACTTTAACAGCATTTACCTTTTAACATATTAAGTTACTTTCTCCTAAGAGCTTTCCTGCATGATCTCTACCATATTTTCAACAATTTGAAATTCTTGGTACATTCATTATCATATCTCAAAGGTATGAGAGTAATTTTCTGCTTTAAATCTTCAGATAAGTTAATGTTTTAAGAAATTGATTACTTTTAACGATTTTTTTTCTGGGAAAATGAAACAAGCAAACAGGAGAAAAAGTTCTCATCTAACAACTTACTATAGAAAAGGTTATGAGAACAGTAGGTGTTTCCCTTAGGGTTATTGGTAGTCTAAAAAAACAGCACAGAACCCAACAGTCTGAGTAACTGTCAGAATTACTTAAGGAATTTTGTTTTAGTCAATCAACAGACAATAAGCATACAAGGCACGAGCAGCAAAGCCTCTGGTCCTGAAGAGCTACGTGTGGAGGCACGTGGTACTAGATAGAGCCTGAGTCGATGACAACTCTGCTTTGTATTTTGGGGCTCCAGCGTGGGATCCTTCATGTTAGGTACAGCATAGTGCTTAGCAGACACAAAATCACAAGTCTGAACTTATGTGGTCCATTTAGTGATAAAAGACTTTCCTAGGCAATCATCTAATAATTGGCTCTTTAGTAAGAGTCTGGTCAAATAGGCAAGGCCTATGAAATTTCCTCTGAAAAATTATCCAAAAAAGCAAAGAAACAAAAAACTGCCGTCAAATCAATGGGTCAATAGTTTTGGCTGTGTAGCTAAGGAAGACAGACTACTGAATCTATGAACTGAATCATGTAAAGTTCCTCCCTCCTCAGGTGTCAAATCTTTAAAATGTTTGATGCAGCTATCTCTTGGAATTTAAAGCCAGATTACCACAGTGTTAAAACATAAAGGTACAGATTGTTTATTTATTGTACTACTATTACTTAATTCATAGAGCATATGGATTTTGAAATACATAAATTTCCTAGGGGAATAAAAAGAAAAATTTTGAAAACTGATAGTATAAAACATGAGAGAAGAACCCTGGATTATAAGGAAGAAATCTTATAAATTTTTTTTGTATTGACCAGCATTAAATCCTTTGATACTATGTTTTAAAACTATGATAGGCTGCATACAACCTTTGTTTAGGAAAGGTCTTTTGGTATTTTCTTCTAAATCTTTATTCTGAATGGTATTCTTATCCACATACTCTCAACTAACATTAGAAAAGGATTCCTTAAACTGATACGCAAAATGGTCAACAGAATTTTTATTAAATTTATTAAAATTCATGCTATTTCTAGTGCTTTGTATGAATATTTGAATAACAGGATTAGCCAGCAAAACAGGAAAAAGGTTGTTTTCTCTACCTTCATGATGTCAAGTCGCTCCTCATCACAGCGTACAAACACGCTAGAGGACGATGAAAGAGGCAGTGAGGTTGACAGTGTCACAGCTTCCTGGGCAAGGCGGCGGGCTCTGGCAGCACTGTTAGCATCATTTGCATTTTTCACCTGAGACATGTAGTGGTAGTTTACTTTAAAACCCAACTTCCCATCTTCATCTTCAGAAACCATCTCAAATGTATCTAACGGAAGAAAAAGAAAAGAAAAAAAAATACTGAAGAAAAAAAAAGAACCAGAATGGAGCACAGCTGTTATAACAACAAAAATCACACATAAATCACAGCCCTTCTTCCACCCAAAATGGAGAGGACTGCAACGTGGAAGAAGAGCAAACTGTGTCTATGTAATACCAACCTATAGATATTAACACTGCTAGATGGATGGAATATGTCACAGATGCAGAAGAAGAAATGATTTTTAATTTACAGTTTGGACAAGCAGATAGATTATATTATATCAAGTATTTAAATAACAATGCAAAGTAGTAGATAACTTATTCTTAAAATGAGTAGAATATAATATTTTTGCCAAAATAATTACAGAATATGAAATACCAAAAAGTATTTCATTATATTTCATTTTTAAGAAGAGAGGAAGTCTTCATAAATTTGCACTGATTTGGAATCAGAAATCAGAAATGACAGGCTGAAATTTACTTTTCCATTACTTTAAAAATTTAAATTACTAGGATAAAAGATTATCAGGGCAATCTAAGTACTTTGACAGAATATAAGTAACGGGCTAATTCTTAACCATTTATCTAGGCATGTTTGTAAGGACTTAAAGTTATTTTTATAAAAGCTACGTCCAAATATAATAGAAAGAAAAAGTGGATTTGAACTATATCAGTGGATTAAAACAAAGATATTTAAATAACTTGTACCACTAAATTAAAATCACCTACTAGTGCAAATAGAAAAGAAACAATGGTACCTTTGATCTTGTGCTCGTGTAATTCTTAATATATGGAAAAACATTAACACTACATTATAATTATCATTAATGCAGTAAATTTTACCAATAGCTAAGTGCACTTACTTAGGCTAGGCTGTCTGGGTTAAATAATAAATAGGAATATATATCTACCTTCAGGAAGCTTATAATCTAGAAAAAAGGGGAAGACCTATAACAGTATCATGGATCTATGCACTACAAATATACTGGGTCTCAGAAGACTACTGACTAGTTTCTATCAGTAAACTTAAAAACTGGAGTAATTTCACTCGCCCAACTCTGCTGTCTTTCAAAAGCTTAATACAGGGGTAAATTTCCTTTGAGTTTTATAAACAGCAATCCACCAGACACAAACATGAGCTTATTTCCATGCCTGCAGGAAGTTTTTATATCTTTTATTTATAAGAGAACAGGGTCCTCTAATGCCAAAATTTTACTGAAATATTCAAATGGCTAGTCTGTGAAACATAAATCGTGTTTGACTGAGCATTTCCTCTATTAACTTGTCCTAAGGAAATAATCCTGGATGTGTACAAATATTTATATGCAATGATGGTCACTGAGATGCTGAAGATGTTACTTAAAAATGAAAACAACCTAAATGTTTAATTATTGTTTAAACAAATGACAGTACATTATATGAGAATATTAGGCAGTCAATAAAGTTGCAGAAGAACTGTCATATTACAAACTACTGGATATATAAGGTAGAAAATGGAGTTTACTAAAGAACTCAACAGAAAGCTTGTATATTTCCTAGATTATTTAAAAAGCCAAGGGATAGCAAAACTCAATTACTTTTAAAGTCACATCCAACTTGTTGAGTTTAAGATTTTAAGTGCTGTATAAGAGAAGCCTCCTGGCTGGCTAACATTCATCTGGTTTATGACTTTGACTGTATGACAAAAATCTATGCTTTTTTGTCTCCTACTTTAACATAGTCAGTGTCCTTTGGGATAGTTCTCAAGAATAGAAAAGAAGCACATGCAGTAATAGTTAATAATGGTCATCAAAATTTGGAATTCTAGTGTTTACTTGCTGACTAACACCTTATGAGTGGTGCTGATATGATCTTTTCATCAGTCCTTACTTGTCAAGAGTTTTAGAATAGAAAAGGCTACAAGTGAACTACATGTAACTACATTTTCCAAAGGTAAATCTCAGAATTCTAAAATGGTAAGAGTAACAGACTTGAGTGTAAAGTCCCAGGTCTTGGCTTCCTTCAGACCAGGATATACAGAAATGGAGAGTTAAAGAAAGAAAAGATATTCTTCTTTCTGCCTGTCAGATTATTTGGCTTTGTTTTTTTCCCCCCTAGATTTATACTGAATCATGATTTCTAAACATTAACTATAAATAGAGATAGAAATTCAAAGATAGATGATAAAACTTTTCATGTGGGTGTGTATATATATACATACATACATATATATGTATATAGATAATATGAATAATTCATGGTAAAAGCAAGTTTTAAATTCTTTAATTTTACTAGCCACATTTCAATAATACTATTAAACAAGTGAAATGAAATCGGAAGAAATGAAGATTACAATTTCAACTTACCAAACTGCAATTTCTTCATAACAGCCACATATTTTTCTTCAAGTGATTTCAATACTGATAAAGGTTTGGGTTTCATAGCCACCTTCTTTGAATATTCACCTAGTTTTTTTTCTGTTATTTAATATTTCAAGATAAATAACATAAGTATACATTTTAGAAGAGTAAAACAAACAAAACTATTAACTTCTAGAGTTCAAGTTTTTAATTCCAAAAAATTACCAAACTCTTCAATTATCTTCCTACTGTACTATCTTAAAATTAAAAGATTTCTATTTCATAAAAATAACTAATAGAGCTAAAAATCTTATTAAATTTAAAGCTTAAATTCTTAAAATGCTAATTAACATCCATTCAGGCAAAAACAGCAGAAATGAACAACAGATTATGTAGAAGGCTTTATGTCTTCCATTGCTAATACATGAAAATGCCAATTTTAACTAAATTCTTACACAGTCTTACTGTGCTATTTTCTAATAAAATTGCATTTTTCAATTTCATGACTTTGATGGAAAGAAAAGAAATTTTTGGTGCATGCTGTCGGCTGACTAAATTTAGTCTTGGTAATCATACAAAGTAGAGATTAATATTTTAAAATTAGAGACTATTCACAATTAGCTTGAAAACCTGACACAGAGCAGAATCTTTACATAAATAACTTGCTTGAAAAAAATTAACACAGAGGGATGAGAAGGCAGTTTTCAGTAGTAAATGAAACATCTTTGTATCAAAAGAAAAGGAGCATAAAGGGAATAGTGTTATACCTTGATTTGCTTGCCGCAAACTGGTAGTGGCAGCATAAACGATCTCAGCAGTCTTCTGAATGTCTGGCACCAAAAGAGTAAGTCCTTCTGGTTCTTGATCAGATGCATCTGGTTTTACTCCTGTTTTAATATTTTCCCTTTTAGATCTGAAAAAGTTTTTTCAATATGAAAAGAAATGCAAGGAAAATTAAGATTTTAGTTTCGAAAAATAAATACTTTCATAAGTCAGTAACAGTGGTTAAAAATCAGTATGATAGTGTGCATTTCTTTTGACATACACACGATATATACCAAAAGTAGTTTAAGTTAGATGCATTGTTGCTTGTGAAGCCAGGGATAATGCCTACAACAATAAACTGAGTTTTGGGTAGGTTTTTTCTTCATATGCAAAAGTAGACAAGAGATAAACACTATAGAAATGTCATACTGTAAAAAAAAGCCAGATACCTGGTATGTCCTTGGATCCACACCTTTAAAAACACACTTATATAGTTTAAGTACCTAGCAGTAGAGAAATCACTTCCATATGTAAAAGTGACAGCTGTCTATTCCCTGCCTCCTAAGACCTAGGAATCAAAGATCCACAGGTAGTTTTTAATTTTAATATTGTATGTATTTCACTCAAAATATTTTAATTTACAAGGGAAAAAAAAGAAATATTCCAGAGTAAAGTGCAGATTCACTACTTAATACAATGTACTTCTATACACCGAACCTTTACTTAAACACTAAGTTTTAGGGCATAATCATTTTAAAGATATTCTTCTGTCATTCCCTATTCAGGGTCTAAAATATACTCAGACATATCAAACTGTGTTTCAGTGTATAAGGCATGAGAATGTTTAACTTTTCTAGATGAATGTGGTACTTCTACTGTATTTGTAATTTTATTACAAGATAATAAAAATAACTAAATATCAGAATCCTTTTTTCTATTTCAACTCTCAGTACATTTTCTTCATATAATAATTATACTACTGCTTAGATACTAAAAATCAACATCTTTGTTAATTCATTAAATAGACAATTTAAAACAAACTGAAACCACACATAAATAAAGGTGTTTAAAATGTTTACGCTAAGGTATAATCTAAACTATTTATCTTTTTTTTTCTAGTTTGTGCATCTACTAACAAAAAGTCTGGGCTATTATATTAAAATAACATTTCACGAAGTGGGCATGGAGCCTTAGAGAACTATAAAAAGACTAACAGAAGGTAGAATGTCCTTAACAAAATAATACTATTATGTCCAAATAAACTGTTCTGTATCACAAAGACAAATATCTGCTCAGAAGCAATTCAATGCTTAACTTTGGGTAGACCCAAGAGGTAAATTAAGAAGAGCCACTCAGGGGGATAACAAGGGTAAATGGTTTTAGTGTTATGCATGACTTCTGAATGTGTTTCAATGTGTGAAAAACTAGTACCTACAGATATTTTTAACTATAAAGTATATACTACCTCACCAGGCAAGATGATTTAACTTAGGAGCCAGCATGTGTCCCTGGGTTACTGCCTTTTCTCCTATGCTCCCTTATCTTCCCTGAGGTACACAGAAGTCCCAGAGAACACATGTCTAACTTTCCTTTGCTACTCAGGAACCACTTGGTAGATATTATACTGTATATATCATTTTAGTTATCAACTTCTATGTGTGAACGTGTAAATGAACATACTTTATATATGTAAGTAAGGAGAATATAGGGAATGAATGTTTTAAGACTTAAATAAACATTTTGCTGCTAGAATCAAATAAGATATTGCATCTTTTATAACTATAAAAAAAGTTGAGACTATAGTTTAATGGTGAGTCTGACAACTTTTTAAATAAAGATATGATTCTGCTAGATAAGCTCAAACAGGTTTTCAACTTCTGCATTAACCAATAGCTATTCACAAATCAGTGTCAAACACTTACAATCAAGGAAAGTGCATAAGCTGATTGACGGTACACCATATGAATTTATAAGATTCAATCACCAATTGTAAATGATTCTCTTTTGGGGGCTTAAAAAAATTTCTTAAGTAATAGGGCCACTGAACCATAAAAGGAAAACAATGTTAAGTACTTTGAGAAAACAAAAGAGTTATGGTTACAGCTATAATAAAATAAAGATGGTTTCCTAAATCTATTATCAGTCAGCTGATCCCTTATACTCTCAATAAAGATTTCACTTAAAGAAATACATCTTGCCAAGCAGAGAAGGAAGATAACAGGAGTGAAGCTCATTTTTCCAGAATCAGGGTATTTTCTCCTTGAAGAAACAAGAACCTCTGGCATGGAGAGTAAACTGCATCAATGCAATTTAGAGCAAGTTACCCTCAGAAAACTACTGATTCTAAATTTCAAGCCCTATTCATGAATACCAATATCCTAATTTCAGTTTTTAAAAGATGATTAGTAGGAGAAATCTCTATTATTAAAATAGTGGAATCAGTTAAGATGAAAAAAATTTTATTTTGACTTCAAAATCTTAAAAATGTTTAAAAATAGTGTAAAATTCCACAGAAGGTTTAAAAATATTATTTTTTACACCAAATGCATAAAAGATATGGTCATATATATCTCACACTGAAGACAATGGTTGAATCATAAAACAGACTTAATTAGACCTTTACACCAGGTTCTAATGAGAAATCTTCAGGTGGATAGTATTCGTGACAAAAACAAACAGGAGAAAAAGGAATAATCTCCAAAAGAGATTACTTCAAATATATGAAGAACACACACTACCTGCCTAATGATGACTAAAACTAGTCATTGTCTGACATTAAACTACAGCCAATAGTCTCTTTTCTATAAAAATTGCAGGTTACTGTAAACCCATATGTAGGCCCAGCTCATGAAAAAAGGCCATACCTTAGCTCACATCCTGAAGTCTGTGTGAAAAGCTATTTGAGTTCAAGGCACCTAGCTGGAAGTAGGTCTCTGAGACTGACAATGGATCCAACATGGTAAAAGCAATCAGCGACGGCCGCTACCATGGTATCCGCTGCTTTGTGCATACGTTGAATCTGGTTGTGATCACTGCCCTGAAGAAATACGAGGAATCAACTGAAGTTTCTACTATTGCACAGAATTATCTGCAAACATTTTCCACTATGCTGTGAATTCCAACTAAACAGCTAATAAATTAAGCAAATTTTGGCTCTGTGACATATAATCTGAACTAGGATGTGAGCAGAATGGGCAAATCTCTCTTGTGTAAACAAAAAGAGAAAAACCCATAACTCAAAATTCAGTTATACTGAATTGCCTCTGCTAATACTATCACCCAAATTAGGTTGATATTTGTAAGGCTAACTACAAAATATCAGAACTATGTTCTTTTATAACCTATAAACTGAAAATAGCTCAATGTAGCTATTTCTTGGTTGAACATTACAAAAGACCACATCAATCCCCTGAACTTCTAATTCTAAAGGAAAACTATCACACCGTTGAAATAAATATTTAAAACACAGTGAGATGTTGAAGAAGTAATCAGGAGACCACAATGCTGAAACGTCCAGATTCAGAAATAATAAGAATTAGCATCTTAGAGAAAGATTCTAAAACTCTAAGAGAATGAAACTTCTACATTAACCTATAAAACAATGTGTCATACCACACTCCACAGTTTCTAGAGCTCTTTGCCAGGAATTACAGTTCAAAAAAATTAAAAGTAAGTAGAAAGATTTTTTTTTAATTATTACTGTGGAGAATTATTTGCTTCTAATGTCTACAGAAAATATGAAAATTCTTGAAATGCATCACTACACACGGCGAAGACCTTTATAAGATGAGTGTTTTCCATGATTACTTTAAAGCTTAGTTTTTAACTCTAGATTCTTTCTTGTTTTTATTTAAACTCTTTCCAAAAGGAAGTATGAATTTTAGTTTTTAGTATAATTTAAGTGAAAGTTGAAAATAAAATCTTCTTTGTCTTGGGAAGCAAAAATAAGCAATATGAGAGAAGGGAATATTCAAAACAGCGGTCTTAGAAGCCTTTGAAAATAAGAAAAATCTCGATTTCTAGATTAGATAAAAATATAACAATTTTTAGGTCAGATTAAATATTACAGGATAAATAAAGGTGCTGTGTGCTGTTGTGGAATGGGTTGCCAAAAGTAATATGCTTCACCAAGAGCCACTTCAGCTGAGGCAAAGAAGAGATACTAAAATAAATGTTGGTATTGCTGTCTCCATCACCAAGTAAAAAGCTGATCGATCAACCACTGAACTTGGTCAAGGTCAACAAAAAAGGAAACTTAAAAAAGAATATATGGCTACAATAAATGCTTCTTGGCTAAAAAATTAGGTCTTTTTCATTTCGTACATTTGAGAGGCAGAGGTAAAAAGAAGACACTAGGAAATGTTTTTCCAATGAAAACAAAATGAGAACTGGAACTGAAACCTACAGGAACTTTAAAGAAGTTAAAATAAGAAAGTTTGACACAAGATATGTCTTTTAAGAAGCAGATCAACTAAACTTATTGCTTAGTTAGATAAAAAGGAATTGGGTAATTTCTACAAGAGAATTCAGTTATTTTATAATATGAACTTCGCACTAGAAGACACTTTGAGATAGCTAAGGGAAACAGCAATCAAGGATGCTTACTTTAATGATGTTAAAGAGAAGTTCAAAGTGAAAGAACACCTTACACTTAACGTAGCCATTTGTGTCATGTCCTCATTGGCAATTAAGATTATTTGATTGACAGTAAGTCCCTCTTTCAAAATTTTGGTGGAATTATCAAATACTAAATATACAAAACACGATTATTTGCCTACTGGAGTCCAGAAGGCGAAGTCTGCACAGAAGATTAAGGACAAAATATCTGCCTTTGCTCCTATTCCAAGGAAGCTATGAAGTGTCACACTTACTCAAAAGTGAAACCAAACTACCATGGCTATACTTTGACTTCATGTTGACATAACACAGGTTGGAATGGCCAGCAGATGAATTTCACCAAGAATGGTATTTAAAAGCTGAAGGGGGTAGGGGAGGGTGTAGCTCAATGGTAGAGCACATGCTTAGCATGCATGAGGTCCTGGGTTCAATCCCCAGTATCTCCATTAAAAAATAATAATAATAATAACAAATAAATAAATAGACCTAATGACTCCCATAAACAAACAAACAAATAAGTAAGTAAGTAAGTAAGTAAGTAAGTAAGTAAGTAAGTAAGTAAATAAATAAATAAATAAATAAATAAATAGCTGAAGGGGTCATATCTTCTCACTGTGATTATTTTGTGGGAAGAAAATGAACTTTCACATTAGATAATTAAATTCCAATTCAAGCAGAATATATATATATAAAAGTTTAAAGTATTATGTTACCTATGCCACAAATCCCTTTACTAATAGAGACAACAGAAATGCTTTTGAGTTCTTTCTTTTATTAAGAATCTAAAATAAACTGTTCATCAATAACTGGTCATAAGTAGGGGGGAGTATTTTGCTTATTATTTAAATATCTAATATTGCTATACAAACTCTTGAAAAGAAAAAATAATTTTATTTCCAACACACTGCCCCAATCTCTGCAAGTAGATACCAGATCAGCTTGAAAAGACAGTAGAAGAAAAATACACATCAAAAAGTAAGACATTTTCAGAGGAATGCTTTTTATTAATTCTTCTGAGCAAGGAAAACATCAAATGGGTAAAGCTGACGTATTCTTCACTTGAGTGATAATTATGTAAGTGCCACCAGCTCACGTTCTACAGTTTAACTTACTTAGTGTAATAATCCAGTAATTATTTCTTAGGCACAACTTGAATGTTGTGCATATCTAATGAAACATGCTGCCTTTTAACATCTTATCATAGTGCTAACTTAAAAATTCTTCAGGGGAATTAAAAAAGATGAGCAAAAGAAAACATCAGAAAAATTCTGTAGAATCTTCATTATTGTATATACTTTAACTATCAGAAGCAAATCTTTCAATTAAAAAATTTTACTTGTCAACATTTAAAATATTTTGAATGTATCCTAAATTTCCAAAGGCAAATAAGAGAAAAGTACACCTCCCCAACTTCTAATTATTCACTGATGCATAAATTGAATTGTTCTTTGGATGGTTAACTTGATAAATAATATACTTGATTGGGACATTAGATTTTAGATCTTATAGCTCTGCCACTAAACATCAGAGAACCTGGAATAGATCACAGTATTTATGGACTTCGTTTTCCTCATTTATAAAAAGGTGGTTCTGAACTATCTGAACTCTAAAGAGAATCTTTTACAGGTTTAAAAACCAACTGATAACATGGGACAGGTTACTTACTGTGATATGCCCAGAAAGATAGGTTATAAACTAAATCTTACTATGCAAGAGACTTCAAATTCAGCAATTAAGATTGCTTGAGGTTTTGTCAGAGATAAAGATAGTGGGAACTGTCCTGAAACATTAAGCTCATCTAATGTAATCTGATAAGGAACAAATAATCATTTTATATTGGTATGTTATGCTACTGAGGTAGAAGTATTAAGTCAATTTTTAATTTGTATGAGTTTTTGTTCATCACTTAAATAACAGAATAAGCAGCATTTTGGCACTTTAAGTGTTTTTCAGGAACCAGCTAAGGCTCAAGTCTAGCCTTTACACAAGCATGAAACCTAAGTGATCACTGAACAATTTTGAGCAATGGTGTATAAAAATAGAAGTATCTGGGCTTTGGGTCAATTAACTTGTTTTTCTTCATAAATATTGTTTGTGATAATGAACATCACAGGCGTCAGGGGACTGGGGAGCTAAATATAAGATTTATTAACTATTAGTAAGTTTTTAAATGTTAAACTCTAAGCAATAGTTTCATTCTTTGGCAAACAAGAATATTTTCTTGTCTACCACACAGAGCAGGAAAAACTAGTAACAGACACCTGAGAACTTTTGAAATTGTGTATCCGACATAAAAGTTAGGTTATAGTATTACTTCCATGTATTTTTAATATAAATCTATACGCTATTATATATTTATTGTAAGTTACTCACAGTTTAAAGCAGTCTGGCTTACTCTCCAGACACAAAAAGAGAAATCAATAAAAGCATAGAGGCTGGAACATAAACACTATACTAATCAAAATTATTCAAATTGGCAAAACAAAAGGAATTCAGGAAATACTTCAGTCTTCTATGTGCCTAAGTCATTATTCTGACAGTTAAAAAATTTCATTTTCACCAGATTTTGATTTCTCATAATCAGTATAAAATTAAGTGGTAGTGACCTTGGACTAATGCATCAGTAAAAATCTCATCACAGGCTGTCTCTGGTACGTATCTAACACTGGCTGCTTACACCTTTAAACACCCTTTACCTCCTACTTTTCATATCATGCTCTCATTCTGGCATGCGTTCCCTCTCTACCCCTCTCTTTTGGCCTCTAGGCAACTATTTCTTCCACAGCTTGTAGATCTAAAAATTAAAACTACTAAACACAAATTATAAAACTAAAGAAAAAATCAGATATTAAGACTTTTTGGGTAAAATTATTTTTAATTTGGATAAATTTTTTTCTGTGTTAGGGAAGAAAGAAAAGTGTTAAAATTGCTACACTGAGGGCACCTGAAAAATAAAACATTTATGGTAACAGAAGTTTTCAAACACTAGGCATTGAGTGAATTCTACTTATCCTTTGTGGATAAATGTTAAACTATTTGTTCTTCCTAAGTGCCTATTACAGCAGAAGACAGGCAAAAGAAATAAGAACATTTAATTATCTTGGAATTCCTTTGATTTTTCTATTGAAGTGACTACTAAAGTGACTTTTTAAATAATTTCTCTGAAATAAAGTAAATGAACTACTTAGTATTATTGTGGCAAACAAAGTTAAACAGAACCAATACTTCAGTCAACCATTTCTCCATTTTTGTTCAAATTTTCAATTGAACAATAAAAAAATACAAAATTTCCTTATGATGGCATCCTGAAATGTTCCAATTCTGTTTAGATTTTAAGCAACAGATGATGACAGAAAATGGCCTTAAGTGATAAATACATTTAACCTTATAGGTACAGTTAAGGTATGTTTTTAAAATGGCGTAAAACCAGTATATGTTTTTGCTACAAAACATGTCATATATATTTAGAAAAAATTAATTTCTGAAAAAAATCCTCATAATTAATTACCTTTAATCTTGCCTGTTTCAGAAAAAAGTTGGAAAGTGTTGAACATAAAAATTATCTATTTTTAAGTAATACACTTTGGCCTAGTCCTCTGTGCTTCCTAAAGGAATGTTATTCCTGATTTATCTTAACATAAATGCTTACTAATACTCAGCCAACACCAGTATCAATCAGTTTACTTATGTTAACCATTAGATTCAAATTCACTCTCAGCAGTTAATACAAATTGTGAATCTTGAAAGGACTTATTAGAAGAAGTGGTAGATAATAAAAATACAGAATCAGGAGTAAAAGAATATTAAAATAGTATTATCTTTAGGAAATTCTTAATGCAATTTGTACAGTAAATATTTAACGGCTTTTTAAAGGCAGCCTAAATCATAATAAATCACTCCTAGTTGTCACCCTGCCATATCAACAGTTAATCTGGCCAAGAAAGCAGATGATAAATGAGAAGTATACTCATTCCTTGAATACTGCTCTGGTTTACACTAATACCAATCCCAGCAGAGTACTGTAATTATCAGTCACCAAACTAATCCTCGCCCCTAACAGATAATCATTCTGTTAAGGTATAATTATAGTTGAAGAAATCTGAAACATGCCTTAGAGTCTATTATTTCAAAAGTTAAAATTCAGGGTCACTGTCTCTCTTGCCTTCTGAGAAGGCCCGCACTCTGTCTATGGAGTGTGTATCTACTTTTACTTTAAACACCCTGCACCTCTCAGCTTCTCTCCCTCTCACCTTTCTGAGATGGCCCATATTCTGCCTACACAGTATGTATCTCCTAAGCCTTTTCCCATTTTTCCCTTCTGAGTGAGATGGACCCCACTCTCTGTGAAGTGTGTCTCTCTCTAAATAAACTTGCTTTCACTTTAAGAAAAAAAGCTAAAATTCAGAGGCTACTTTTCAGATATCTGTATGTCTATTGATATATACATGCATATATAATTATATTTCATGTATTATTATAATATACCAGCAAAAACTCTTAATTATAGAATTGACAGGCATAAAAGGCATTCCCATTGTGTTGTGCCACTGTGCCAACTCAAGTTCCTCCTCTAAGCAGTCATTCTTACTGAAGCCTTTGGATGTGTAAAAAGTTCAGTATTATGGCTGCAATATTGATTCTACCAAGTCATCTCCTCAGCATATTGCCTAAAAGGGGGTATGGTGTAGAAGGCAACCCAACTAATACATCGTCAATCCATCCTTCACCCAAGAGTTACCTGAGTTATCCTTTATTAAAATACAATGCCCCCTTGAAAGGCAAAAGGGTCATTTCCTTCTTTATATAAGTCTGTCTTGAAAAGGGCAAAATTCTGGAACAGTAGGACACACCTAGTTATAAGGTGCTTTGCTGGACAGGGATCAAAAGAGGACACTAGGTATCTTGCTGAGCAGGGAAGTGAAAAGTAAAAAGGAAGAGAAGAATGTTAAGGTAAAAACCAGCTACTTTTTGTAAAACTCTTAAGGTGAGGATGAGAACCAAAACGCCACTCTAACCTGTGGCCACATTTAAAAACAAAAGCTAGGTTATTTATGGCAAATGACACTGGTTCTTCTGATATGGTAATAATTTGAAATTTCCTCTTTACATAAAATGTTTGGTTAAAAAAAATCTAAAGAGAGATTCTTACAATAGCATAGGTGGTATAAGATTTGAAAGTCCTTCCTCTTAAGAATCTCATGCCAAGACTCTGCACACTGACGAAGAATTTCTACCAAGAAAAATTTCCTTCAGTTTTCAACCATGAAAATGGTTTGACTTATCTGATCAGATTAATAAAAATCCTCTTATTACCTGAGGACTCTTTTTAGAGTTAGATGAATTCTAAAATAACAGACAAAAGCTCCAGAAAAATTATATCTAAAGCCTACTTACCATCATATAAATTTTCCACATCTATAATTCTAGCTGGATGACAGCTTTAAGAAATAGCAGAAGAATGTATGAATGTGCATGTAGTCTCACCCTGCCATTCCTGAACCTTAACATTAAGAGACTTTAGATTCTCTACTAATGATTCTGAGCCTCTGTCAAGCCAATAAATGATTGTTTCCTGTCTAACTGGGTCACTTAAATAACCTGGTAAGATCAGTACTGGAAAACTTCCACGTGGGATTACAGACTTCAGATTCTTATGTTATCAAAAGAAACCATGCTCCCAGAACCATTCACCCAATAGCACTTGCCGTTTATTGAAGGAGATTCCTAGGGATAAATTTGCAGTCGCCAATATTAATACATAGGCAGAATAATGTAGTTAATAAATAATTTAAAGCCTGAGTTATATTATTGATTTTTTAAAGTCAAACATCTAGAACATAGAAAGTATTTCTACTCATGAACTAACTTTCCAGTAAATCCATAATATTAGTGCAAGAATGCTAATGGACACAAATCCTCAGTCCCCACGAATGGCAGAATGGGGAGAGGACACAAATAGCTCGAATGTCAAGATGGAAAGGATGAAAATCTCTTCCATGGCAGTTTAGTCTAACTTCCATCCCAACTATTCAGCTATACTGCAAGATAATCTTTTTTACAATGCAAATCTAATTAGAGCCCTGCTGAACTCCTTCCAATAGCTCTTCACCATATTTAAGTGCAAGGAACTATGAAGTTCTTCAAGCACTTGCTTTCTTCTCTAGCCTCATTTCCCACCTCTATCTCCTACCCACAGGATACCCAGGCACACCAAACTTCTTTAGATTTCCCTGAATACATTATGCTTTCTTCCACTGCTAACATTATTCTCGCAGCCTGGTATACCAGCCCCCTGTCCCTCTTCATTTAGTCAATTTCTACTTATTCTTTGGGCTTCCAAATCTGGGTTGATCCTCCAGTAATGTCTTATACTTCCAATACACCATGTACTGTGTTATTAAAACTGTCTAGTTACTGTTTCCCCATTTATCTGTCAGTCCCTTCGAAAAAAGAACTTTCTTGTTATGCTCTCATGAACATTCTATAAACATTTGTTAAACGAACAAATCAGTGATGTTCTTGTGACCAGGCCAGATCTTATCTATCGAAATATAATCACAATTTTCTAAAGCACAAATTAGATAAAAGCAAAGTAAACAATCTGCCTTTTCACCTTAATGATATTTTTCTATTTCCTCTTATAGAAGATTTCAGACTTGGGGGGAAGAGTCAGCTAACCTATACAGTCTCCATCATTTTTTGAATTCTGAGATCAAAACTAGTTGGGTTTAGGCGTTGTCTTCAAGAGAGGATAATCTCAATTAGGTTATTCCTACTAGTAAAAAGTAAACTACCTTTTTGTACTTGGGCAAAACATTTTATCCTTCCTTTCATCCACAAAAGATAAAAGTTTTAAGTATAACATATACAGAAGAAATAACTTCAATGAAAATCATTATATGTAACAATAATTATCATCTAAAGACTGCAAATTACAGAGAACCTATTTTTCTTTATCTAAGATGACCAAAGAGTACTATGTTAAAATTTCATTTGAAGGGAAAAAAAATTACATGCCTTTTGTATGTGCTTGGTTTAAAAAAAGTACAAGTGAGAAATAAGAGAAAAAAACAAAGTAATACAATAAGATATATAAACATAATTAGTAAACTAATATTCGCTCTGTCTCACCAGAAAGAAGGAAAGAAAGAAAGCAGAAAGCAAGAAAGAAAGCCAGCCAGCCAGCAAGCCCCCAGGGCCTCCTATTTCTTACTGAGAAAAAAAAAGACAGAAATAATGTAAAAATGTTTTGAGCTGTGGTACACCTACACAGTAATTTTAAAGCCGTAACTCCAAAGCTTGATGAAGCACTAAAACATATCCTAAAAGTGATATATAAACAGAATGTATTTGCCTTGACCATTCTCTTCTTAGAGTATCCTGGGTTTTTGATTTTTTGGGGGGATGAGGCAGACAGGTAGGGGGGTGGGGAGGAGGCGGAAGCTCTGCACTTTGACACTGTTAAAACTGAATTTAGGCCAACTTCTGTGGGTTAAGACTTTATAAGAAATTGGACTATACTCTTCACTTTATTCTAATGAAAATATGAAAAGAAATACATCTTAAGTTTTAAAAGGCTGGAAAAGAAAAGATTTTACCCTCTCTCTGTGAAGTGGAAAGTGAATTCTCAAGATGCCAAACTTTCAAATGAAAGCAGGGGTGTTATAACATATATGTTTCTCTGGCTTCTTTTTTTAATAGAGGCTATAGATATCATGAGGGATTTCAACCATGATGCATATTCAAACCCTAATACAAAATTCTCTACGAGTGTTTCTTTTTTTTAAATTGAAGTTAAGTATAGTCAGTTTACAATGTTGTGTCATTTCTGGTTCTATGAGCATTTCCTGATCAGTAAAATAGTTTTTTAAAATAGTTACTGCACAGGGTCACTGTAAAGATAAAATAACAAATGAAATGAGCTCTGTGCATTGTCAATATGATCTTTACATGCATGTTTTACTGGTACAGAACTTAGAAGTCTGAAGTGTCATTTTTCCCTTACTGAAAGAAGGAAAGAATTTGAAGAATATTTTTTTCCAGGTAACCAACTAGAAAAATAAAGAGCTCCAGTTAAACAAAATTTGGTTATCCTCTAACTGCAATTAAGTTTTTGTAGTGAATCACTCATTAACTAATACATTTCATGCAGTTTACTTAAAAAAATTTTTACTGCATGCTATGTGAAAAGGAAATACATTAAATTAATAAAAGCAATGAAAAAGGTACTCTAGGTGTACAAATTCCAATTACTGCAATAAGCATCTTCTATAATTACCTTAGCACTCAGAACACTGTAACTCCATTTTTGCAGGATCCAATAGAAATTATGGGATAAGGAAATACATAGTTTAAAGAAAGTTATTCTTACTTTAATGGTTTTATTCTCACATTTATAACACAGCAAATTTATAATATTTTTAACCAAAGCAATAATAATTACATTCCAAATCTTTGCACAATTTTTCATCTAAGAAATAAAATACTACTGGAAAAACCACTCAAGGTTTCATAAATTCTTAATTTTTAGTTGTAAATGAGTATAATACATCTTAAAACAGAGAAATATAAGATACAGAAACACAAGAGTAAATTGCCCCTAAAAACACACAAGGGCAATTTCAAAGCTCTGTGTAATCTGCATTATTAATTGCTTTGTCAAAAAATATATGTTTATTGTGCCGGAGTAAGGAACACAGAAGGCCAGGGCAGAGAATGGGAAGTTCAATTAGACACGTCTCAATGAGACATTAACTCAATTAGAAAATCAGGTCTTCAGTTCAATTATGATACCACACTCTTTTTATACAATTATGTTAAAGCTGCTTAGATTACTAGTTAGAAAGACTTTTGCCACAAAGGATGGGACCAAATATAATATTATTTTCTTCTCTACAACAGAAGTCTCACACTATCAAAGAAAATATACCTTTACATTTTCCTTCCCTAGTAACAGTATGACCCTATAGCTTTTTATATTGCTACCAAGTGGCTCTTCTTTAATCTCTTCTCTAATTTGTGATTCTTACTGCCTGTCAGTGAGCCACTAGTTTTTAAAGTGATAATGATAGTACAATAAGCTAACAGAGTCATGATAATCTGACAAGTTGGTTTCTCTCTGAAAAATAAAGACTGCCAAACACCGTTTCTCTAATGACCAATTCTCTGCCATCATTTGATGTATACTGCATTTCCCAAATTTTAGGTTCTTAAAAAGTAAGTGAGAACAGGTAGAACAAATATATGGCAAAAATGGTAAAGAAGATTAATTCAATCAAAAAGACCACTGACAAAGGAATATACTTCCTCTGGCCTAATACTGATGTTTATAGAAGCATCATCTTTAAGTAAAACTGACACCACTGAATGGACTCTGCTAAGAGACTTGAAAAAGTTACCAGGAAAACGTTATTTAAAAAAGAGTTCTTGATAACAAAACTCACCATCTGACTTCTAGTGAGGTATAAACTTAAATCAGAGATTCATTTAAAAACTCAATTTCCCAAGAAGATAAATACTAACTTTATTATAACTCTAACAAATACTGAATCCTCTGACTTCTAAAATCCATTAATCCCACAGTTCTACTTCTATGAATCTACTCTGCAGAGACTTCTACAAGTTCCGAAAGATGTATGTCTGAGGTTATTATAAATCAGAAATAACTCAAATGTCCACTAATAGATGGTTAAGTAAAATACAGCATCTATACACAATGCATACTCAGAAGTATTAAGAATATCAGCAATATGAACTTAATGACAGTGAAGATATAGTTGATCTCAATATTGAATAAAACTAGGATCTATCTGTGTAATTGTGATAGCATTTAAGAAAAACTATATCTATAGCTATAAGATCACAGAGGGAGCTGTCTGATAAGCCACTGTGAATAAACATTTCTGACTGTAGGATTTGGTAGGTACTTTTTTCTCTGTAGTTTTATTTATTACCTGTGCATATGTGTGTTTAATTAGCATGTATCATTTTAAAAAACCACAAAGCTATTAAAAAAAGATCGTTACAGCCAAGGTCAAGAGAAATGAACAAAGTCTAGTACCTTAAACGGTTGGTGTAGGTATCAACACAGGTCTTCATTTTGGCTAATAATGTACCAACAGAAGTTTGACACTCTGACTGTTCTTCTTCCTCTTCACCATTCTCTGTCGAAAGAGGCAACAATAGGGGCACCATGCACGTACAGGAAGCAATGGCCCGGAGCAATTCCAGCAGAGCTCGATAGAGTGGCACATGCCTTGCCATGTCGAGAACTACACAAAGGAAAGGGGAAAAGCATAAAATGAGCACATGCGCAATATGAAAGTAAATCCACAGCAGTGAAGCTTCTACTTGGATCTTAATATTATTAATTGGTTAGTTGGTAAATGGGCTTATGTTAATGTTAGTGAAGGACCAATATGAAAAGTATATAGGCACTTTCAGGGAACAAAAAAATGAATAAGGCATAGAATTGGGGAGATAACAAGAAATGTAATTAAGTACCATTTAGGTATATCACACATAAAAATGGTTAAGTAGTCCAGATAATCCATTATGGCAGTAAGTATATTTATCAGTATGATATAAAAATATATTTTAAAAATTAAATTGAAATGAAGCCATTGTATCTTAGGTAAAACAAAATATGACCACAGTTTATCAGAAGTATAATTCAACAAATCAACTTGTTAGGAAAAAAAAAGTTGACAATGCTATCTTTCAATTATCAGCTATAAGTCAAATTAATTTTCTTTCTTAATACATGTTACATGCATCTAAGAATGGATATCCTACTCTAAGAACATGTATTGCTTCTAAAGCTTTTATAAGTTGCTTTGTTAGGTTTTGCGGCTTTCACCCAACTGGAATTTACTTTTGTGAATTATGTGAAATAAGGACCTAATACCTGGACAGCACAGACATAGAACATTTCCACCACAGCAAAAAATTCTCATGGACAGTGCCATCAAGAGATAATTCCTTATACACACAAACCACGGGAAGTATGCAGATACTGGCTCTAACCAAACATATGAGTCTTTCTCTAGGTGTTGGAGGTGTCACAGAGCCACCATAGCTATACTTAAAAGAAACAATCTCTAGACTATATTCAGAACAGTATAAATATTTTATTTCAAGTTTATTTCAAAACAAGGGATACACATATGTACTAGGTATATTTGCATAGACATAGAATATTAAGAATATTTACCATAAACCTAGTAAAGGTAGTTTCAAGTAGAAAAAGGACCAGGGTTGGAGGGACAATGTTAGAGTGAATTAATTGTCATCATGTACCTGTTTGAACTGTTTTGCAATGGTTTATCAGAGTACAGGCATGCCATAAATATTTTATTGACAATATAAGATAATTCAGTAATTACTAGATCACAGTAAGTTGATAACACATAGATGAGATTTAAAGAACTTAAGATAAAGGCACATACACAAAAGGAATTAAGCTATGATCTTAAGCGAGTTAGAAAAAGCAACAAATGATATGTTATCATATATTCTTTCTAGTTAAAATCTTGTTTTCGGAAAGGGGGGTTACTTATTTATTTATTTTTAGAGAAGGTACTGGTGATTGAACCCAAGACCTCATGTATGCCAAGCATGCGCTCTATCATTTGAGCTTTACCATCCCTCCTCTAGTTAAAATTTTAAAAAGTATTCTGACCTCTGTAAAAAAGGAAATTACTTAATTTTTTAAAACATTTTTATTGAGTTATAGTCATTTTACAATGTGTCAATTTCCAATGTAGAGCACAATTTTTCAGTTATACATGAACATACATATATTCATTGTCACAGTTTTTTTTGCTGTGAGCTACAACAAGATCTTGTATATATTTCCCTGTGCTATACAGTATAATCTTGTTTATCTATTCTACATATGCCTGTCAGGATCTACAAATTTCAAACTCCCAGTCTGTCCCTTCCCACTCCCCTCCCCCTTGATACAATAAACCTCCTAGAAGAAAACATAGGCAAAACATTATCTCACATACATCTCAAAAATGTTCTCCTAGGGTAGTCTACCCAATAGAAATAAAAGCAAGAATACACAAATGGGACCTAATTAAAATTACAAGCTTCTGCACAGCAAAGGAAACCATAAGTAAAACAAAACGACAACCTACGGAATGGGAGAAAATTTTTGCAAATGAAACTGACAAAGGCTTGATCTCCAGAATACATAAGCAGCTCATACAACTTAATAAGAAAAAAAACAAACAACCCAATCCAAAAATGGGCAGAAGACCTAAACAAGCAATTCTCCAAGGAAGAAATGCAAATAATCAATAGGCACATGAAAAAATGCTCAATATCACTAATTATCAGAGAAATGCAAATCAAAACTACAAGGAGGTAGGTATCACCTCACACCAGTCAGAATGGCATCATTCAAAAGTCCAGAAATGACAAATGCTGGAGAGGCTGTGGAGAAAAGGGAACCCTCCTACACTGCTGGTGGGAATGCAGTTTGGTGCAGCCACTGTGGAAAACAGAATGGAGATTCCTCAAAAGACTAGGAATAGACTTACCATATGACCCAGGAATCCCACTCCTGGGCATATATCCAGAAGGAATCCTACTTCAAAATGACACCTGCACCCCAATGTTCATAGCAGCACTATTTACAATAGCCAAGACACGGAAACAGCCTAAATGTCCATCAATGGATGACTGGATAAAGAAGATGTGGTGTATTTATACAATGGAATACTATTCAGCCATAAAAAGCAACAACATAACACCATTTGCAGCAACATGGATGTCCCTGGAGAATGTCATTCTAAGTGAAGTAAGCCAGAAAGAGAAAGAAAAATACTATATGAGATCGCTCATATGTGGAATTAAAAAAAAAAAAAAAAGAACATAAATACAAAACAAAAACAGACTCACAGACATAGAATACAAACTTGTGGTTGCCAAGGGGGTTGGGGGTAAGAAGGGATAGACTCGGATTTCAAAATTTGTAGATACTGACAGGCATATGCAGAATAGATAAACAAGATTATACTGTATAGCACAGGGAAATATATACAAGATCTTGCGCTAGCTCACAGTGAAAAAAAAAGTGACAATAAATCTATGTATGTTCATGTATAACTGAAAAATTGTGCTCTACACTGAAAATTGACACAACATTGTAAAATGATTATAACTCAATAAAAAAATGTAAAAAAAAAACAAAAAAAAACCAGCCAAACCAAAAACCCTATGTCAATCATGATATTTAATGGTGAAAAGACTGAACACTTTTCTCACAAACTGACAACTTCTGTAAGAACTAGATAGTGGAATTTTAAAAATTGTTTTAAAGAAAGTCATATAAATTGGAAAGAATAAATAAAATTGTCTTTAATGTTCATGACATGATTATCTATCTGTACAGAAATATCAAGGAATCCAGTACAACTACTAAGTGAGTTTCACAATGTAGGACATCAAGTGAATAAATAAAAATCAAGTGCACTGTTTATGTTTTAACAGTAAGAAAATGAAATTTTAAAAACAGTATCATTTACAATAGCATAAAAAATGAAACTGGGATAAATATGGTAAGTTCAAAACACTTAAAATAGAAACACAGCTGACAGACATTAAAGGAAATCTAAACAAACAGATACATAATGCCCATATATTAGAAGATCCAATATTGTTAATAAGCTAACTCTCTCTAAATTAATGAATAGATTGAATGTAATTTCAATCAAGTTCCAAATGGGCTTTTTGTTGGGAGTAGAAACTGACAAGATGACTCTAATATGTTTATGGAAATACAAAGGACCTAGAGAGTCAAAACAATTACAGCTGAATTTTATTTGCCATAAAATTACAAATTTTACAATTAATGCATCTTAAGAGTAAGTCAACTTTATACATATTAACTAGTCAAACGTTTGCCTTTTTGAAACTATCTAATAGGACAAAGGAACAAGAAAAAGAAAGAAACAAAAAAAAATCTACAATGATACTTTGACTAATAAAATTCTGGGAGCAGAAATCAATGGGTAAAAACAGAACAAAAATACTTCATTAATCATGAAAAGTCTGTTTAGCTTAGCAGCTATGACTGACAAAAATATGTGCAGAATTTCTCTTCATTCTAGCCCACACATAAATTACAAGGGCTTAAATGTATAAATGTTGATGCCCCAACAGTCTTTCACTCTTCTTCTCTCCATTTCTGCTAGAAATAGCTATTCTGTTTAAGTTCCAAATATTTTCATAATTTCATCTTCTTCCATTACCAATCTGTCTGTTCACATTTCTATATACACTCATAGTTACTAATGTTACTGATCACTATTCCTGGATGGCAGTACATGAGGTAATTTTATGTTAAAATTTATTTTTACTTTCTCCTTTGTGCTTTTAGGCATTGCTTAAGTTACTTATGGGGTGCATAAAATGATGTCCTAGGTTAGATTTGCTTTAAAATAACCTACTATGTGTATATATGTTTTGTGTTTGGAAAAAACTGGCTGACCAAGGATAGAAATGAAAAGCATGGCCATAAGTTTATCAGATGAAGCTGGTGATGGAGCTCACAGGGGGTTCATTATTTTCATTATACTACCATCACTAGTTTTACATATTTCAAACTTGTCCATAATAAAAGATTTTATTAAATGTCATGGTCACAAAAGATAAAGTTTGAGGAATGTCACAGAATGAAGGACGTGGAAAAGGTTACTAATGATACTAAGTGATACTAGATTAAATTCTGGACAAAAAGCAATTTTTTTCTTTGCTATAGAGGACAGAACTAGGACAACAGATGAAATATGAATGGTGTCTGTGGATTAATTAGATGGTTATATTCTATCAATTGTTTTTTTTTTCTGATTTTGATTACTGTATGTGGTTGTGTAGTAGACTGCCTTTGTGTTTTAGGAAATAAACCCTAATATATTAAAAACAATGTGATCACTACTAGTTTATCAATTGAAACATGTACCATACAAATGCAAGATGTGAGTAATGGGATACTATGAGTGAAAGAGAGGCAGGGTATATGGGATATATGTAATATCTGCTCAATTTTCTGTAAACCCAAAACTGCTTCTAAAAATATTTTTAAAATTAGTCTATTAATTAATTTTAAAATATTAGTGTATTAGTTTAAAAATAAACTATAAAAATATATTATTTTAGATAAGAATGTACGTAATCCAAAACATGTTGGTTTTTAAAAAATAATTAAATGATTATGAAGTTACCAAGAACAACAAGAAAAACTACAAAATGAGAAGCTACCTCTCCATTGTAAGAATAAAGCTGAGGATAACTTAGCATGCTAAAATTCAGTACAGAATGCGGGGGGAGGGGGGGAGAACAAGACAAACATGTAGGGTTGATAATTTTAATATTTAAAATCTGGGGGGAAAAGTTAAAATCTGGAAATAAATGGGCACAGAGAGAATAAGACATCTCTTCAAAAATAAATGAAACATGGTACTTCTTTTCACTCTACTGATATTTATTTTATTCAACTAAGTTAGCAGTGAGAAGATTACTTAAGATTCCAACTGGGAATCTTTTTTTTTCCTTCAATTTCTGGTGTACAGCATTATGTTTCAGTCACACATAAACATACATATGCTCACTTTCATAGTAAGTTACTATAAGATATTGATTATAGTGCCCTGTGCCAACTGAGAATCTTAAATTATGGAAAGAGAAGATATTCTCCTCATATCAGGGAGGGATGGAAGCAAAAGCTGTGGAGACAGGGTAAGAAGCAATGGACAATAAGGTTGAGAATAGTAAGAACAGTGTGAGACATAAAATTGTGGGTTTGATTTACAAAGAATTTTAAATAAATTTTATTACTATTATCATTTCTTACAACATGCATTTTAAACTTAAAATATGAAGTTTTTGTATATTTGTATTTTTCTTGACAACGATCAGTTACATAAACAAGTTCACTCATTTTAATGTCAAAATCTACCCAGATACTAACGCATTTGGCAATCTATGCTTATGTCTGGAAATTGGAACATGTTATTTATACCCGATTTTACTTATTCGTTTTTTTTTTTAAAGACTTATTTCTGAATATTCCCAGAGAGGGAATCTGGGAAACTACGGGAAGAGCTAATTTATGCTCTCTTTTTAAGATATGCACTTTTAAACTAACATGTATGTGTGGTCAGTAAACAAAAGGAGTCAATAAGTGGTAACAAACTCTTAATGAAATACAAATGAGTACAAAACACAAGTGTTTCACTCCTGAATTCCCTGATTCTATTTTTTGCCATGCAGAGCTTCACCATAAAACCGTTAAGTGTCTTTTCCTAAAGCACACTTCATTGTTACTACAGGATTAAATGTGACCAGCCTGACAAAGAAGAGCAGAGGCACAACACTGTTATGCAACGCCACGTCTGCAAGGGTGGCTTGCAGCAACTTCTTCACTCAGTGAGTGCCAAGTGTGTGTTCAATGTTACTGCTTGCCACCAAGCAAGCAAAGTCACTATCCTTCAGATCCTCAGATGTGCCTATCTGCTGAAATAGGCAATGAAATATGCTTGAAAATACCTTGGAATTATCATCACCAACTACAGATACAGGTGTGTGACACTACTATACTTATTCCAGTAAGAGAAATTACCTAATTTGAAAATAGTAACTAGTACTAGGTAAAAGAATAAAGTTCTCATTTTTCTGTATTTGAAATATTTCAGTGGGGAAAAGGATATTCAAATGGCTGAAAAGAAACAGAATAATTAACAGGTTGATCTGACAGGAAATTTATAAGAAATAATCATAAACATTAGCCATTTTGTTCCTGAAACACACAATTCAGCATGTATAAAAACTAAAAATAATTCTATAACAAAAATGGAACACGATTATTATTTGGCTTATTACTGACAGAAGCTGAAGAATCAATTTTTAGGAAACAGTCACAGTGAAATTTACCATGGATTACTAATGGAAAAGACCCACCCTTCTGGAGAATTGAAAATATTTGCCATCTTTGATAAGAAGTTTGTCCAGGTTTTTAAACTTCTTTTTCTCTGACTGTAAACAGAAGTTCTCCACGAAGAGAAAAGATTCATTCATAACTACTGTGGACTAAAGCAGGATATCTGATAATATTTTATTCCTGATGCAATGTAGGGTAAGGAACACTTCTCTTTTACTTATTTTAAAACTCAGACAATTATAGTAAATATTTTATACTAACTATAAATGGAGTATACCCTTTAAAATTGTGAATCACTATATCATACACCTGCAGTTTATATAATATTATATATCAACTATACTAAAAAAAAAAAAACTCACATATTTAGTAACAATTATTTTAGACTAAAATAAGTGGTTATTATACATACATATCAGGCATGAACTGCAGCTCACATTAAATATGTTGGCTTAGTTAAATATATATAAAACATTTAAAAATATATTTATAACTACTATAGAACCAAAATGAATAAATGGCAGAATATAATGTCTTTTTATTATATTTTCTATTATTCTATCCAATTGTTAAAATTAGAATATCTGAAGTTCTACTAAAATGCATTCATTTTCTATCATTTTCTACCACCTGAACAGACTAAAATAGAACTGCACACTGAAAAATTATGCAACTAAACAAGTACAGTAGTTTATTCACTATTTCTCTATACAATTCAAAGATAACCCTTCCTAGCGATTTGTTTCACAATTAATTTTCTTTCTCTCTAGACCAAGAGATTTTCTGGGAAAATGGGTACTACTGTTATCATCATAGCAGGAGATGTAAAGAAGCAAGAAGAGAAAGAAGAAAAAGAAGAATCTGTCTTGACCATGTTAGGCATCATTGGCATAATACTTAACCTCTTGGTAATTGTTTTTGTGTATATCTATATCACACTCTGATGGTCTCTTTCATGGGGCTGCATTCAGGACAAATAACAGCTCTAACAAAAATGATTTCTAAGACAACCCTTTAAAAGAATATTTCCAAAAGATTATGACAAACATTCCAGGGTAAGCGCCTGGCTCTAAGGGTGGCATCCAGGGTAAGTGCCTTACTCTAGGCACAGCAATGAATATATGGACAATAAAGATATCTTGCCAAAAAACATACAAGATCTGGTAATAGAAAGAAGACACAAAGGCAACAATGCCACAGACATTTTTCTTAAAGTACATACTGAATACACATTATTTACATTCAAATTGCTTGCAGATTTATTTTTACTTTAAGTCTCTACTAATCTACCTAATATAGGAAAGGGAAATTTTTTCAGTATGGGAAAGACGACTAACAAAATGCATAGGAAAATAAAGTTCAGTCAGTATTAATAAATGCTGAATATTTTCAAAAGTATAATCTTCTTTTGGATTTATATTGAATATCAGAAGAAATGCATGCCTTATAATGATTTTTTTGGTAGTTAAACAGTTGTGACTACAAGATTACATAGAAAATAAAAACTACATAGAAAAAGTATCTTTTTTTTTCTGATATTCTTCAGCATGTTTTGACTTTATTTCTCTGATGAACTCCAGTAATACAAAATGAGAAATACTCATCTAAAGTATAAAAACTCAACTCAATCTAGTAAAGTACTATTTGTTTATGGAATGGCCATATGAGTGGACTAAAAAACTAATGTGAAAATTTAATAAATAAATTATTCAAAGATTTAATTTTCAATTACAGAATTTATCCATCCTTATTTTGTGTAACTTGAAATATAAAATCATCCTATATTTCATGGAAATATCACATGGAAACAAAGCAATCAGAGATCCTTAAATTATTTATCTGTAAACTATAAATCCTTTCAAGTAATTGAACACTAAAACAATCCATAATTATTTGCAATCAATATCCCTAAAAGTTGCATGTTAAGTTTACATATCTTAAAAGATAATCATGTAATAAACATATTTTGCCTGGTATAATTTATTCAAAACACAGCTCAATTTTTTAGTACTGATTTAATAATTTGACTTTTATACTTATCCTTCCTAACTTTAAAATATATTTTCTTCTCTAGCAGATCCATAGTTGTAGATATTGTACTTAAAACAATATAGAGTTTTTTTAAGCTGAAATAAACATTGGGTATAGTAAAGTGAGAGAAATTTTTTCACCTAGAATCTTAAATTCTCACTAAAATGTAACCCAATAAATAAACCAAGAACTATTCTTTGATACTATGTATTTAAAAATAAAACACAGTTCTGCAATTAAGATCCTTGCAAATGAGATTAGTAACAGGGTATCTTAAGTGAGCATGTATCATCAAGAACATCTGTACATTATAATATGCAATCAGTAATAATTCCATCACATGCAAGTGCTGTAAGGAAAACGTCAGTGAGTTTTACACAAATACTTCGATAAAAATAACTTCTGTATGTAATGATTCATATATAATATTTCATTTCCTTTCATTTTTCCATTATTTTACTTATTGAATTTATACTTCTCAACCAAGCCTTAGCCAATAAATTGTTTTGGAGATTCATGTCAACCTTAGAATATGCTAAACTTTGGCTACAGTTGACAATTAAGCCAGCCAGTAGGACCAAATAATGAAATACATGAAAACCCCATCAAAAGATCAAAGATTTTTGGAAGAATATCAAAGTATGAATGTTTTTTTTACACAAGCCAAGATAAATTTGCTCTATTCAGCAGGAAGGGGATTCTACTGGGGGTGGGAAATATATACATACACACACACATGTATGTTTTATAGTTTCTCATGTAGACTTAATTCAATGATTGTTTTAGCCAATTCCTTTTTTATGCCATTAATTTACCATATAAGCATCTAGTTTGTGTAATATTTAACAATGTCATGGCAATATAACTGGCATAAATAAATTTGGAAATAAATGTAACTAACTCTTAGGCTTACAATTTAATTAATGGGAAAAGAAATATTTATATGGCACAAGTCAAGTTGTTTATAGATAGAGAGTTATAGTTCATTTGGCAGGTTGGCTAGGTGGAATTTTAATAAGAAGTTTTATACTGTAATCAGACTACAACGTGAGAAGTGGAAATATAAGCATCAGGTATACTGGTAACTAATGGAAAGGGAAGGACCACTCTACTTTGGGTAATCAAAGAAGGTGCGTTAAGTGTTGCATATATTCTACCCTTACAAATCTGTATAAATCAAATCAATTGGAAACCCATCTAAATTTTAATCTAAGCAACCTCGCTTTCCCTTGTAAAGTTTACCCGTATAACTATTTAAGAGACAGAGTAATGTATTCTAAACCAAAAATATTTTTACCTAGGATACTTTGACAGCTATGAGAATTCTAGTTAAAAGGATCTAGTATTTGTTGATGAGCACTTACGTGTGCCAGATGAGTGGCCACTAACATGCTCAAAATTTTGGTACTCTGTACTCTTTTACCAAGAATGAAATGGCAGGCAGTATCTCATTTTTGAATCATAAATAGAAGTAGAATATATTAAATATAGGCAAGTGTTTCAGATTTTATCTGTACTCCTCATTTAATTTTTAAGAAAACTGGGACCATGTCATAACACAATTGGGGATTAAAAATCAAGTGACATGCAACTCTACTTAGCAGAAGAACCTTGTAAAACTTTCACTCATTTCTGGCAGACTGTTTATTACAACAGTGGAAAGAAATGACAATATAACTCTAAAGTTTCAAATGAACTATTACCAAGAAAACTATAAATAAGGATATAAAGTTAAGAACTATGTGTTATGACAGCTCAATAATTTCAATTTATTTGTTTCTGAGGCAATGTGTATCAACAGAACAAGCAAAAGAACTGCTTTCATAAATGATGATAAAATTACATATTTTCCATTGATACAGCAGTGTATTTTTGTGTTACAACACTAATACAATTTCTAAGCCCTTAGAGGACAACAGGCACTCTTGAATTTCTTGTGCTGAGGTCTGGAAAGATAGCTGTAGTTCCAACTGTACGTTTACTCTGAAGTAACTTTAGAAATAATTTCTGGATTTAAAGAGTGTGGTCATACTTAAGACACTGGCCATAATGACAAAATTAACTTTATTCTCTCATAAAATTTTACTTAAATGCTGACTTTCTGAGGAATATAACCTAAGATCAAAGAACTTTAAACCCACAAAATCCAGTGTGAGGAAAATCAGATGGTATAACAATCTTGCAATAGTGGGTTTTGTCACATTACAGATAGTTATGGAACTACCAAACAAATACTATGAAAATGAAGAAATTTAATAGTAATACAAGCCATCATTTAGCTAAGGTAAAGCCAAATTAGTTGATACTTTATAATGTTCCCAATAGAAAAGTTCTATGCCTGTTTCTGTCTCATTTCTACCTTCCTCTAACATATCACATTTATTCATTTCTCTTTTCCACACTCAAAAAACCTATTTATATCTTTCTTTAAATTTGAAAATACGTGTTTAGCAATGGTCATACTACTGCTAAACTTGGGCACTGAATAAATTTCTCTGGATTTCATTTGTTTCTTCCTAATCTGACACTATGAAACCAGTATGAAAAAGGTAAAGACTTTATTACATTTTGATAAAGGATTTTTAGCATGCTCCACTAAATTAATGGCAAGTAATTTAATGTGCTCAGTGGTACTATTTTCTGAAAAGAGGAACATAGCACTTCCCAAAATGGGAGTGAGATGAGATGAGAGTGAGGGACTTTAAATTAATATTTTACTGGTTAATTCTCACATTTATGTAATTTTACAAAGCATTTCCAGCAATGAAATGAGATCTCCATCTAGTGGCCAGCGAGGAAACTGAAGGCTTATGCAATAGCATACAAGTAACTGACAGCTGCTTCAGGAAAAATACTTGTTCACAAAACAGAACAAAAAACATGGCTATGACAAATGGAAGTCAGAATGTTACAAGAGAGAAATTAAAACGAACACATCCTTTATACAAGGATTTTCCTATCTACCTAAGAAATCTCTCATGAAAATAACCGCTTTCTCTCTTTAAGGGTTTTTATCATTCCTTTTGAGAATGATACTAGAGATAAAATGGCCTAATACAAACATACAGTTCACTTATTTGTTTCAGTCACTTACTTTGAAGCTGTGGCTTCAAACTTACTGATTTACAATTTTTCTAACAACTCTCTTATAGACTTAGTTTATTGAATTAAATTTCTTTGAAGAAAAATCCAAGTTATTTCAAAATTACAAAGTTTGTTACATATAGTTGGCCAACACAGAGTTATGCTGCTGAGCACTGTCTGCCTCACATCTCACTCAGTGGCTACATGTGTTGTATACACCTTTGTTTCGGGGGGGGGGGTGTTCCTAAAGAGCAATTAAGAGGTCAAAGTAACCCCTCAAAGGCTAAGAGGGAATGTAAAGTGCTATCTCTTGAGAAAATAAAAATCTTAGATCATGTGAAAAGTGGCATGTTGCCTGCCAAAGTGGGCTTACTGGTAAGGCTGAAAAGAATAAATCGAACATTTGCACAATAAAGCAGAAAGAAGCTGAAATTTGTGGAAGTGTTAATGCTGCCCCTACAATGGCAAAAATGATCTCTCTGTTTCCTGATACACTGCCTGCAAAGATGGAGAAAGCATCAAGCATGTGACTAGAGGACACATCACAAAAGCATATCCTTGTTGATGGCAAAACCATGTGTGAAAAAGCACTTAGCCTCTCTGAGCACTGCCGTGAGGGGTTTGAGGAAAGTGAGAGGGACTCTAAGGCTGTAAAGGATGGCTAGTTAGCTATGAAAAGAGCAGAGCTTCAAGAACTTAAAGATCACAGGAGAATCAGCATCAGCTGATGCTGACACAGCGTCAGCATTCCCAGAGGGCTTAAGAAACTCAATAGAAAGGTCACATATCAGAGCAAGTCTTCAGTTGTGACTTAAAAAAAAAAAAAAAAAGCTTCTTCTGGAAGAAGATGCTGAACCGTACATACAGCCAAGAGTACCAAGCAGGCCGTGCGGCTCAAGGCCTAGAAAGAGATTCCCTTACTACAGTGCTGTGTGGCAACACAGCAGGTCACATGATCAAGCTGGGCCTCATCTGTGAAGCAAACAATCCTGAGGATCTTAAAGACAAAACCAATAATCGCCTGGCTGTGTGTTGGCAACACAACAAGAATGTTTGAGTGACAGCCATCTTGTTGTTGAGATGGTTTCGTTAGGGCTTCATTCCTAAGTAAAGAAACACCTCAAAAAGAAGGGGCTGCCAATAAAGGTCCTCATAACTGACAATGCTCCCAGCCATCCCCAATGTCTCTGCTTCACCAAGGAGAATGGAAGTGAGGTTCCTGCCTCCTAACACTACATCACTGCTATAGCCACTTAATAAAGGCATCATTAAGTGCACTGAAGTGACCTACACCCACCTCACCTTCAGGAGGATTCCTGCTGCCCTTGATGTTAACCCTGACTGGAATATCATGGACTTACGGAAAAGCTTCACAAATGTAGATGCTGCAGATGCCCTAAAAGCCCAAGACAGTCAGTGCATGTTGGAAGCCATATGGAGTGAGCTTGTGACTGATGCCCCACTATTGATGCAGAAGTCAGGAATATCTTGAATGCTGCAAGTGAGGTTGATGGAGAAGTCTTCTCTAACATGATTTGAGAATGACAACAGGAAACACATAGAAGAGCATAAAGAAACCTTAACCAACAAGGAACTCAAAGATCTGCTGACATCCTCGACAGATGATGATGCAGAAGATCCAGAGGAGGCAGAGCTATCAGTTTGGACACTTGAAACTTTGCAGCAGTTTTTGAAAAGGTGGAAGTGTTAAAGGATACGATCCTTGAGTACATCCTTCAGTGGAAGGATGCCTCTGTGTCACCTGAGGGATAACAACATGCCTACAACCACTGTAAGATTTGTTTGATGATGCAAAGGAAATAAGAAACAGCTTCCTATAGCAATGTTTCAACTAAAGCATCTGCAAACGTGAATCCTTGATCTTCAACACTTGAAGATCCCCAGCTCTCAGACTCTATAGATTAAGACTTTACTATTATTGGGCCTCCTCCAAAGTGTGAACGTCTGCAATTGGAACTGGTTTTCCTACATAGATGACCCCTCTGATGTCCTGTCAGAAGTTTCAAGTTAGCCTGTTGTCTCACCACTTACCTACAATGCCACACATCTTGTCATCTCACCACATCAGCAATGTAGGCACCATATAGCCATCACCACCATAATCCTCATACAAGGGTTATCAAGAAAGAAGAACCAGGGTTTTGGTGATTGTTAACATAGTATGTGTGTGAGAGAGAAAGAGAATGAATTTATATTTTCTCTATTTACAATTATATTTTCCATATGTATTTGTATTTTAAATATTCTGTGTTTTATTCTTTGTATTTCTCTTTCATTAAATGAAAGCAGTCTGTAAGTGCTAAAACAAAGAAAATGGTACACCGTGCTGGCATGTGCTATGTAGTTAGTCCTATGATGATGGCTGCCCATGTACTGAAGACGTACAGACATTTTTTTCTTGTCATTATTCCCTAAACAATACAGCATAACAACTATTTATATAACATTTACATTGTACTAGGTATTATAAGTAATCTAGAGTTGATTTAGAGTACACAAGAGGATGTGCACAGGTTATATGCAAATACTACATACACCATTCTTTGTACGCAACTTGAGCAACTGAAGGTTTTGGTATTGGCAGAGGGTCCTGGAACCAATCTCCCAAGGAGATTACTATATAGCTCTCAAAAGAGCCTATTACATTAGGTTTGTGTTTTTGTATATAATTTGCTAGCAATGTAAGCAAAACATCTCTTAAATATAATGTCTCACATGAAAATATTAGCACTGCTCTCACAGTTAAAAACCAACTTGCTGGATAGTCTATAAAATAGTCTATTCTGTAAAAATGTCAATATCATGTAAGGCAAAGAAAAGCTGAGAACTGTTCTAGATTAAAGGAGAACAAAGATGATAATTAAGTGAAGTAAAAGATTCTAGACTGGAGGCTTTACCTTATCCCAACACCCTTCCCCCACATGGCCAAAACTAATATTCTACAGACCAATGACAAAATTGGAAAGTGAACTTTAGACTAATTTTCTAAAATAAGAATTTTACTAAGTTCAAGGAAGACTCTGACTAGGTAATTTGTTCAGATTTAAAATGTTTTAAAAATTAACATATTCACTAATATAGTATTAAGCTACATTTTCTGTATATATAATTTGTATCTAGAATATTCTAAATGGGCTTAACTACTGTACCTCGTTTCTCACAAACTATGCATCAGAATATATCCGAAACTACAGAAAAACTTTCTCTGATCATTGAAGACATCATTTAAGAGGTATGCTGCCAGTTATCTAAGTCAATTACTTTATATTAATTTATCTTAATTTAAAATCTTATTTCAAAATAATTTTTGTAACCACATTTGAATATAAATGTATCAGTTATAATTACACCACTGGACAACGTATCAGGTTCAACGTATCAAGCATATAAATCTAAACCTTGGGCAAAGAAATTTCTTTATTCCAGGAAAACAGTCACAAAGGAAAGGTAAACTCTGGTCTGTCACATTAAATTGTAAAACAGTTTCAAGATGCAATATCTAAACCTGCGCAATACATATAGTTACCAGAATCACAGCTTATTTATTAACATACACACTCACCAGAAAGTGTACCTACTTCAGTAGATTATTTTTAATGGTAAAAGTAAGTAATATCAGATTTCCTTTTTGACCCTGAGCCATAAAGATAAAAGTTCAATGTTGCACAAAGATTGAATTTCAAAACAAGACAGAAATTTAAAAATATTTGAGAGGTCATATAGTTTAAAAGTAAAAGGATTAAGAATATTTTAATAATGTGGAAGGAGATAAAGAGAAATCTTATCTTATTCTGTGCAATTTTTCTATACAATTTAATATTAAATCTTGGTACTGATCTGAAATATTTAAGTGTTTACAGCTCCAAATATTTTACTTAATCAAGAAATATATTGCATATTTAACATTCAATTTTTAAAAAGACAAATCTGATGTATTAAACAGGTCAGTCTAAAAGAAATCAATTTAAATAATGTAACATCTCAACATTTTTATGAAGAAATTTGAGGTAGGCTCGGAAATGGTGTGTCTTAAAGCACAATAATCTCCATATAAAGGGGAAATATAGGGGTAGTAATCCCTTTTCAAATACAAGTATGTACTCCATCCATCCAACGTGAATTTAAACTGCTACCAAGCATCAAAACAGAATACTTCAAGATTCACTGCTATTGCTTTCCTGAGTCTTCCTTAATAATCTACTTAAATGTGTATCTATTTTCATGAATAAGAATATGAATCAAAGCAGAGTTAAGAAGAACAGATAGTTTAAATTTACAAAGTGAATAAATAAAAAAGCTAAAGGTCCTGGCTAAAAGGAGTAGATGTTAACTGCTTGTTTTTCTTGGCAATACCTGTATGTCACTGGGTGTCTAAATAAGACATAAACTTTCTATTCTTTTTTAGGAAAAGAATATACATTTCTTGGAAGATAATTCCACAACTAAAGAAATAATAAACTAGCTTCAATCAATAATCACTTGAATATTGGCAAAGTAAGTACCTCTGGTACATTTATTATTGAATTTATAAAATCTAATACCCTTATTGTCAAGTACCTATGGACTTGAAAAATTTATCTTTCTGCCTTTCTTTGAATTACTACTGCCTGAAATTCCAGTGTTTGAGAAAAATATTAAAAACACAAAGAAATTCAATTAACCATATTCAGATCAGAATACTGTCATGAAGCTGCTAGCCTCTGCCCTATCATTTTCAGTTCCAGATTAATAAAAGAAAAAAATGTACTTTCATGGTGAAAACAAAGCAATAATAAAAACTATGTAATAGGACACATGACTACACAGTAACAAATGAGGCCCTCCCAAAACAACTAAGTATTTCCAGAATAATTTTTAAGAAATAAATACATTAAACTCATACCTACAAATATATATAGGTGTACATAAATATATATATATATGAAGAATAATACCAAATATTTCAATTGAACCATATCATTTAAACTGATGATGATAAAATAAGTAAACAAAAGTATTCATCCATTAAGATATTTTAGAGGAATAGTTGCAACGTGATTTACCTGAATCATTTCGTAGATATGACGACATGGCTGGGATGAGACAGGACTGACTGAGAAGCTCTAGAAGGACAGAAGGAAGGGCATTACTGTTCTGTCCTCTACTCTCGTGAGACGACTGAGTTTCTCCATTTATAGCACCACTCGCAGGATTTATATAACTTGCAAGAACCTAAAAATAAAAGTTGCTGGATTTAAATTGGATTTTAGCTTCACATATTTTAAAAGCCCCTATTTCATGTTACATATTCAATTTGAATACCAAGAGTATGTATTTTCAACTCAATCAATGCCTCATACTACGTGTTTTAAAAATAAGATTTTTTTTCTTCAGATTTTCAAGAGGATGTGTTCTGCATAACGATGCACAGTACATGACTAGATATATAGAAGCAATCCATCTAAGAACATGAACTTAAAAGCTGAGTAACTCTGAGATTATTTCTTTTATTGAATAGACTCAGTTTGAGGGTGATGAAATCTTAGAATTTTATACTAGAACTAGGCTATCATTCTAGAATTGTAAAAAATAATGCTCAAAGACCTGACCAAAACTCAAAAAAAAAAAAAAAAAGGCAACTAATTTCAATTAGTTGATGCAAGAACTAAAGCTAATCTTTAAGAACCTCCTCTTCTCATTTATGTGGTATTAAGGAGTTTCTATATTAGTTCACCTTGCCTGATTCTAGAAACTTAATTGAACAATGTGAGAAACAAAGATACAAACAGATAATTTTTTTCAAAGAAAGAGTCCAGATAGAGCCCTTGTGAAGTTGACCAGAAGAAGACAGAGATGGTATATTTTTCAGTTACTGAATAATTTCATCCTTGTCACTTTCCTCTCAGTGAAGAAACTAATTTGAGAGGGAAGAATTTGGAGTTACAAGCAGGGAAGAGTAGTCTTAAATGCACTGAGAGCAGGGAGCACAATGGGCTTTATAAGAGTAGCTAAGGATGAGTCAGGTAGTCAACAATACTTAAAAATTAATACAAATACAAAAAAATTATTTAACTATTATCACTGACAATATCAACTGTGTAAACATACCTGCAAAAGACAAGTAACATGCTCCTCTTCCAGCCTTTGTTTAGTTAAGGCTTGCTCTACATCCCATCCAGAAGCTGTAGAGCCTGTTCCAAAGCCAGTCCCTTTAGCCCAATAGAGCTGCTGTTCTTCTGTTGATGTAGCGTTATGAGAGCTTGATACCTGTGGCTTACAATAAAAAATGAAAATTTATTACTATTTGGTTTTATCCTCAAAACTACCAGTAGGATTTCAACTGTTTAGCTGCTACAGAAAACAGCTGGAGATTCCTTTAAAAATTAAACAAAAAACTACAATGTGACCCAGCAATTCCATTCCTAGGTATATAACCAAAGAAATAAAAACTGATACTCAAATACAGGTATACTCATATTCATAGGAAGACCACTCACAACAGCCAAAAGGTCAGCCCAAAAGCCCATTAAATGGCTAAATGGATAAATAAATTGTAGTAAATACATACAATGGAATATTATTCAGCCATAACAAGTAATGAAGTACTAACTGGATGAACCTCAAAAACATTATGCTAAGTCAAATAAGACAGACAAAAGGTAACATAGTATGTGATTCTATTTAGATGAAATATCCAGAATAGGTAAATTACATATAGAGACAGAATGCTGACTGGTAGTTGTCAACAGTTAGGGGAAGGGGAAAATGAGGAACAAATGCTTATATTTAAGTATAAATAAATGAAATTTTAAAGTATTTATCAGGAATAGATGGGGTAAACCACCTTAGGGTGTAAAGAGTCAATGACTCAAAAAGGAAAGGAACAGAAATAGTGAAAGGAATAGAAATATGAGCCAGATCTTTTAGGATGAATCTATAATGATGTCATATGTTTTCAATCACAGCAAGATTCCTTCTATGTCTAGAAATAATTCTCAACTTCTTTCTTGTTCAGAATGTGATGTACAGGTAAATTTCCTTTGGGAATAGAGAACATACTAAAAACATGAATGCTGTACAGACAGAAAAAAATGAGAACCACTGTTTTATTAATGTAACCTCAAACTCTGCAAAGGTCAATTCTTACCATGATTTCTATGGACTATAAAATTAATTCTGTAACAAGAATCCTCCTTTAATGAACTGTCATTAAATTAACATACTATGTACCCTCAAAACATTGATATTTAAGTATTAATTTCATGGGTAATTTGCAAACATTTTAATGGAAACATTTTCTAAGGAATAGTATTAGGTACAAATAATACTTTCATAAATTGATTTGAAAAAGTTTTATCAATCTATGACTGAGGAATTCCATCTTTCACAGTTTGTAAGATAAACTGCTAAAGAAATCATGAAAATTTCATTACCACATATCTAACAGTAGAATAATTAAGGTTATTGACAAAAACAGCTATTTATTTAAAAAAAAATTTTAAATACGAAGTATAACATATTTACAGAAAGGACATAAAACAAATGCATAAAGCTTAATGAACTGCAAATAATTTATTTAACCATGCGGGTCAAGAATTAAATCATTGCATGCAAGAAACTGCCCTTCTTCTCACACCCTCATTCCTTTACAAAGCTAACTATAATCCTGATTTTCATACTCATTATTTCCTTCCTTCCTTCCTTTTCTTTATAATTTCACCACCTAAACATGAAACTGTAGTCACTATATTTATTTTAATTTTTGTACATCATATAAATGGAATCATGATGTATATATTCTTTTATGTCTAGCATTTTAGTTGTGCTTGTAAAATCCATTAGTCCTATTATATGTAGTTGGCTGTAGCTGTTTACTTTCATTACCTTATAGTATTCCATTACTAGTAGACTGCAACTTATTTACCCACTCTGTTGCTCTTACATTATTTATTTACTCATCCTATTGTCTTTATATTACTACAAATGATGGGAAAACATTTGGTATTATTATTTTTGAAGTATTACACATTCTGATGGATGTGTACTTAGTGTATTAAAGGTTTTCAGTTGTACTTTTCTGGTAACTAAAGCAACAGATCACCTTTGTACATTTATTGGATATTTAGGCAGCCTCTTCTGGTGAAGTGCCCACTCTAGCTTTTCATCTAGTATTTTTCTATTTCATTGTTTGCTTTTTCCTTTTGGAATTTTTGAAGCTCTGTAAATATTCTGGATAACTGATAAGTTCAGATATACACAAATATAGTCTCCCATTCTGTGGCTTCCCCTTTCACTCTCTTAAATAGTGTTGTTAATGACAAGTTCTTGATTTTAATGTAGTTGCTGTTTTCCACTTTTTCCCCATATGGGCTAGTGCTTTCTTTATATCTTGTTCAAGAAATCTTTGTCCATTCTGAGATCATAAAGGTATCTATCTTTTTTGGTAAAACGGTATTGGTATTATTTTGTACACATTATATACATTTAGATTTATTATCCAGTTAGAATTTTGCATATAGAGTACAGTAGGGTCTAAAGATTCATTTTTGTTCCATATGGCTATTTAACTGACCGTACCACCATTAACTGGCAAGACTATACTTACTCCATTATGCTGTAGTCACTGTTGTCATATTACCAGATAACCATATATATGTGGACTTGAGTCTCTTTTGTTTGCTGGGCTTCTATCTATCCTTGTACAAATACCATGGCTTAATAGTAAGTTTCAATACGTTGAGAATGCTATATACATTGTTCTTTTTGAAACTGCCTTGGCTATCCTTGACTCTTTTGAGTTTCTGAATAGATTTTGCAATAGACTTGTCAATTTCCTTCAACATAAACCCAGAATTCCATCAAATTAAAGGAACAGTTTGGGAAGAAATATTAATGAACTGTTGTATTTTCTACTCCATGAGAGGTAAACATGGACAGAGACTTCAGTTTATTGAATTTATTTTAGTAAGTGTCTTTTAAGAAATTTTTATGTTATTTTACGAAGAGGTCTTGAACATATTTTTCAGATAGATTTATTCATAGATATTTTCCATTTTTTGATGCTATTCTAAAAGACATCTTTAAAAAGCTCATTTTGTTTGTTGCTGGTATACAGAAATAACTTAATTTTTATATATTAAACCTGCATATCATATTCTCATTAAAGTCACTTAAGCCATTAGTTATTTTTGGAATTTCTATAAACACAATCAAATTATCTCAAAATGATCAGAGTTAATTTTTCTCTCTTTCTTTTTTCCTTGTCTTACTGTACTGGCTAGAACCTACCATTCAATAGTATGATTCTCTAAAGTTCAAGAAAGGAAGGGAAAAGGGATTAGAGTATAAATTCAGCATACCCTGGTAAATGGAAAAGCTTATTAAGCTATAAAATCTATTTTGTTTTTCAAGTAGCTGGGATAACTTAAAGCTTTCTGAAAGAGCGTAACAAAGAAGAGAATAATTAGCTCATTATTTCTCATTTAAATATCCTTTGTTTTAGTGGCATAAAAAGAACATAGCCTCTGAAGTATTAATTACTTTAGAAATAAGCACATCTGTATTTCATGAATTTGATTTAGTTTTTCATAATTTAAAGAATTAAAACTTAACCTACCTCTGTTTGATTGAGGCTAGAGTTTGGAACTCGTGGGGCATGGTGGCTTAGAGCAGACAGACAGACAAGAATGAGGTGTAGTGCTCCAATTTCCAATGCCATCCTCCGTAGAAGCACACCATCATCAGTTGTCAAAGGTGTACTGCTAAACAAGCTACGAAGGACATGGAAAGGAAGGGTTGGGAGCACATTGGCTGACGGAGATTGCAGGATATGACCTAGATTAAAAGAAGAGATCTCAAAATTAAAAATATTTAAAACACAATAAGTAACAACAAGCCACAAATTTATAATGATAACATAATATAAAATTGTATCATTAGATTTATTAGAAAACAACCACAAAATAATACCATAAAAAGAAAACAGAATAGTAATAGCCTGAGAAGTCATTTCAACCATGCACATAATGAAAGAGTGAAACTATTTTGTTTTGTTTACACTAAGTTTTCTACTATGTTCTAGCTAGAGAGGAGCATTAAATGTAAGAAACAAAACAAATCAAAAAAATACTACTACATGAATAGGGATGAGACAATTACTGCAGAAAGGGATATGAGAAGTATGCTTTTTAGTAAACATTCACTGCATATTCATTAGAAATGATATGAAATGGCCTAAGTCAATTCTTTTTCCTTTTCTGTTTTAGTATTTATACCTATTGTCTTGTAATAAGAGTCCTAAAATACCATGGTTCTTATCCCTCTAGCTACTTTAAAATACTAGATCAAGCATTCAGAAATTTCTCATCTACTAAAATAAGTATATACAATCGACATATGACACCAACCAGGATTTATTTAGCATATAGGCACTGTAATTTAATATCAATTATTATAAAAACTTTTAAAATTAGGTCAACATTTTTGAAGAATTCCATCAATACAAAAATACAAGAGAAAAAGTATATACATTGAATACTCAACAGCCTTAGAGTTACAGGGTCCACAAATAAATTAATATAATTTTATTGGATTAAATATACTTTGTTGTACAGGGTTTAACAGTGTATTAATTCTAAATGGCATGTGACAGGCTTCACCTCTAATCAAAACCATATGATTTTAACATAAAAATATTAATTCTCAAATGTCATGGTCACTGATTAAAGAATTAGAGGCAAACCAAGTGAAAATATACTTGGTAGGCCACCCTAACTATGATTTTTCTTTGTTTCCTTCTATTAACAAAAAAACTGCCAGTCCAATGGAAATAATCACCATATCTTTCATTATTATTCTCTATTATTACTATTATATTATAAAATACATTATTCAGTAATAAATTTTTATACTATTTTCCTCATTCTGTTCTCTTTAAATACTACTACCAGATTTCTGAAGAATTGTTAAAAAACATTGTCATCACATCATTACTTCACTTAACATATTTTAACAAATCTTCATTGCTATTCAGAATAAAATCTGAAGTTCTTACGAAGCCTTTCCCTCCAGCTGCTTTCAGTAATAGCTTTTAAAATGAGCTCTCAGTGCTGCTTTATGCAAATTTCATCAGCAAATCTATCCCCTCTTATATAACATGAGCATGTAAACACTACCCAAATAATTCCTACATTCTGAAGTAACTCATTCGCAACCTACATTGACTATATCCTTCAAGGCCCCACTAAAAACAATACTACTTTATTCACATTGCTGGGTAGTAAGAAAATAATCTCACACCTGTGATCCTCCATAATACTGCAATTTTTATAACTTGTTAAGTTTATGTATGTACAGGGATTCCTCATTGTTATTACTGGAGGACATTAGCTACTTGAGGTCAGGATTTAAATACCTGCTTCATCTTTAAATGCCTCCAATGATGCCTGGCAGTTTTGTAAACACTCAATAAATACTTTCTGAATGAATAAAAAAGTGAAAATGAAGATTCTTTAGAATTTATTATGTCAAGTATTGGAACTAAGGAGCCAATAACAAATCATTTAGGAGCTAAATTACTAAAGAAATAAATGATGCCTAATAGGCAATGATCTAAGTAACTTTTACACAACATACCTATGTTAAATTTCACCAATAACACTAAACACTTACTTCCTTCTCCATCATCTGTCACTCCCAATACCAAGCGAAGAAGGCATTGGGCATGCTTTCTCTCTTTCAGTAGCACTTCAGCATAGCCCGGAAGACGAAGAAATAATCCAAAAGCAGCCAAAGAATGGGCAGGTATGGGAGACATGGTCTGTACTGCTGACTTGATAGGTGGAGGTTCAGCCGCAATGGTTTCTGGTGCTTCATAAACTAATTCCCCCGACTGTTCAATAGTCACCCATTCAAACTGATCACTATCTTTTGGCTTTTCCTGAGTGGTAGATGTTACAACTGGAGCACTCACCTAAAGAAAAAACATTTTGTTTGACTCTTTGTTTGTTTCAACATCAGTTTCAAATTAAAGACTCAAATTCAAATGATCTCTTTAAAATACAAGAATATAAAAAATCAATAAAGGGACAGATTTTTAAAAATGAGTTACATGCCAAGTATCTCTACTTTAAAGGTTAATACTTTTCCCTTTGTAATTAAGTATCAGTAGACAGATTCTTTGAGACATAAATATCTGTTTTACACTTTATCCATTAGAATTAGGATTTTTATAATGCTTGCCTTAAATAATAATTATTATAATGGTGGCGAGATGGTGATTTTCCTAATTTTACCATTCCTTCTACATTTGTTAGTTGGCAATGAACTGTAAGCAAAAACATTTTCTTCTCTATTTATTCATTCATTTAGTAACTTATATCAGTATGGATCCTAATTTTACTCTATAGGTTATAATCTATTACAATCATTTTATTTAATGCTCAAGTAGACTCAGATTTGGTCAGTGGGACCTCCTTAAAGCAGGCTTCTGTATCTGGGCTCATCCTGTACATTCTCTGCTCCAGTGCTAGAATTTATTCAAGGGGCACTGATTTCTTTTAGTGGAAACAGTTATTTAAAAAAGAAGATACGGGACACAGGTATGCACACATTGCTGGGGGGGAATCTGATTTCATGCCCTACAAGCAAACAAATCTAGGAAAAACATGAATAGACACATGTATCTATGTGATTACACATACAGACAAAATTTGTAGCCTACATATACTTTTCCAAATGTTAGGGTCATAAATTACAAATAAAGGTAACAGAGTTGTTACAGATTAAAGGAGACTAAAGAGGCAACTAAATGCAATATATGATCCTGAACTGAATTTCTGACCACCATCTCCCTCATCGCATGCAAAAGAAAACTGAGTTTTTTCCCTTTTGTCTCTAAGAACATTAGTGGGACAACTGGCAAAATGTGAATAAGATCTGTTCACTGATTTACTTTACTGTTAACTACAGGTGACATTTTCTTGTTTCTTTGCATTTCTAGTAATTGTTTTATTATATCTTGTTGATAAGATGTAGTAACTTAATTTTTTTTAACTTTTTTAAAAAATTATTTTTAAGGGGAGTAACTAGGTTTGTTTATTTATTTTTTAATGGAGGTACTTGGGACTGAACCCATGACCTCATGCATGCTGAACAGGCACTCTACCACTGAGCTATATCCTCGCCCCTTAACTCTTAATTCTATAACACACTCTGGAGTGTGTTCAGTTTTATTTTAGAAGATAGTTAAATTATCACTGGGTCCCCTTGAACTTATAGAGGCTTCTGTAATTTATCAGGAGGGCCTATTTTGGTTTTTGCCCTTATTCCTCAAGTGAATCCTTTATTACTAGAATGTCACCCTTACTCTTAATGTGTGGCTCACTTGCAGTTCCAATGGAAAAGCCAAGATTTTTAGCTCTAATTTGGAAGGAATAGAACTGCAAAGTCTGTCTTCTTCATGATGGACAGAAGCTGAAATCTCTGGAAAGCTCTTTCAGCCTTCTAGCTCTTGCTCACCTCCAGTAATTCAGGATCCAGCTACAGCTATGTAGGAATTAATGTGCAGAATTTAGACCTCCCCTATCTGTGGCTCTCTCCTTTCTGAATTCCTTCCCATTTAATTTCCAGCCAGCATGAATGAACCAAACTCCTCTGTAGCTTTTGCTTGAGATCTACGTGACCCATCCCACACAGACTGAGGAGTATTCTCAGGAGAAAAGTCATGTACACACTCATCTCACCCAATGTAGTTTCATTCTTTCTGTGTTTAAATCCTCTCCAATCAATATCTGCCTGCTTTTGGTCACTCTCCAGAGCCTCTGAACAGTTGTTTTTTTTTTTTAAATAGGCTGTCCAGAGTTTATAATTATATACACAAGAGAGTTAATCCTATACCTGTTAGTCTACCATTATCAATTTACCTCTTATGGAAAGAGAAGTGGTGGTTGAGGGAATTGTACAAAGTTTTCTTCACTGGGTATATATAAAATGCTAGAATGGCACTTTTTTGTTTCCTTTTACACTTCAAAGATGTAAATCCCTGGCTCCCAAGGTTTCTGTTGAAAGGTTAGTTGTCAGTGTGATTGTTAAGAAAGTTATGGGTTACTTCTTGGGGGCTGGTTTTAAGCTTTTCTCTTTGTTTCTGTTTTTTTTTTTAGCAGTTTATCTCAATGTTCCTAGGCGTGGATATCCTGCTTGGGGTTTAGAAAGTTTCTTGAATTTTGAATTGAGGTTTTATATCAGTTTTGGAAATTTTCAGTATTGCTTCTGTTCTTGTTTCAATCCACTCTTTTTCTGCAACCATCAATTCATGTTAGAATTTTTCACTTCTAGATATGTGTCCATATATGTGTACTCTTTTCATTCCTTATACATTCTATGCTTTGGTTGGATGATTTCTTTGGGTGCATCTTCCATATCACTAATTTTGTAATCTGTCATTTCTAATCTATCAAAAAAAATCCATCTAACAATTTTCTTAATATGACATATTAGGAATATCCAACCCATTCTATAAGACAGTATTACTCGGATACCAAACCCAGACAAAAACATCATAAGGAAGTATAGACCGAAATTTGTTACTGATTTCCCTGTATACTTTGCTATATAATACATCACCATAAAACAGTGACTTAACACAACACAGATTTATTATCCTAAAAAAGCCAGAGGTCAGAAATCCAAAAAGGGTCTCAGGGAGCTAGAATCAAAGCTTTTGACCCTAAATATCAAGCGGTCCTTATAGAAGCTCTCAGGGAGTATCAGTTCCTTGTGCTTTCCAGCTTCTAGAGTCTGTTCACATTTCTTGGCTTTTGGCTGCTTCATTTGAACCTCTGTTTGCACAGTCACATCCTCTCCTTTGACTTTGCTACCACTATCACATAACTTTCTCTACTGCTGGCTTCTGTTCAGATGGCCGAGATCTATAGATATTATGCCTTATATCTTCAAACAGCCCTCTGTATGACTGAATGCTCTAACATCTTGATTTTTCTGAGGTACCAACAAAAGTTGAATAGCCACATCCTTGGCTTTTTCTCTAGAGCATGCTTTTCCGACAGTGATTCTCTAATTTTAGCATCTTTTGCAATCTGGATAGGTTGAAAATTTCCTAAATTGTCAAGCTCTGGTTGCTTGTTGCTTAATACTTCCTCCTTCAATTTATCTCTTTCTTCTCACATTTTATTATAAGCACCAGAAAGAAAACAGGTATCTTCATACTCAGCTTGGAATTACAGCTAGCTAACCACGTTCATCACTTCCAAGTGCTGCCTTCCACATCCAGGACACAAATAAGCTAAGATTTCTGCCACTAAAAGACACGGATCTTTTTTTTTTCCCCACAGTTTCTAATAACATATTCCTCATTTCCTTCTAAGCTGCACCATTAGCACTTTTAACATCCATATTTCTACCAACACTCTGCTTAAGACAATTTAGGTATTCTCTAAGATACATAGGTTTTCTCTACCGTGATCCTTACTTTCTCCTGGGCCCTCACAGGCAGAGGTTTTAAGATCCATATTTCTACTGTCTGTTCAAGACAATCTCGACTTCTTTTTATCATGCTCAAACTTCTTTCATACTCTGACAATTACCCAATTCTAAAGTCACTTATACACTTTTAGGTGTTTTTACAGCAGCACCCAATTTCCAGGTACCAATCAATATAAGGAATCATACTGAATACTGAATTAGGAAAGTCATTTTCATTGAGCATAATCTTGAGAATGTTGGTGTCTTTTCCATTTCAAACTTTTAGCTATGTCATTACATTTTCTATAAAGAAATAAAATTTTACTCATATTTTTCTATGACAGTCACTTCCTATCATGATTATATCACCTTAAAATTAAAATATCATAAGAGCTCTTTGACTAGCAGGTAAGCAATAACCATTTACAGAATAGATATTATTGTGGACTGAACTGTATACCCCCTCAAAGATGTGCTTGAGTCCTAATCCCCAGTACCTGTGAATGTGAGCTTATCTGGAAATAGGGTGGATCCTAAATCCAATAAATGGTGTACTTATAAAAGGAGGGAGATGCAGAGACACACATATACACAGAAAGAAGATAGCCATGTGAAAATGCAGGCAGAAACTGGAGTGATGCTGCTATAGGCCAATGAATGCCACTAACTGCCAGCAAATTAGTAGCTAAGAAGAAGCAAGGAAGGATTCTCCCCTAGAGCCTTCACAGTGAGCATGGCTCTAGCTTAACACCTTTATTTCAGACTTACAGCTTCCTGAACTGTAAGAAAATAAGTTTCTGTTGTTTGAAGCCACCCAGTTTCTGGCACTCTGTTATAGCAGCCATTAGTTGCAGGCATATACAGATATATACATGTACACACACACACATACACAAACACACACATACACACACACACACACACACACACACACACACAGAGTACATAAAATTAGATACAATAATCCCCCTACTTCATTCAACAAAAATAAAAAGCTTGGTATTTACAACTCTTCATGCATGACATTCCCCCCCATAAATAAAAGAACACTGAAAAGTACACACCTCAATAACAGTAACATTAATGAACAGATGAAGAGGTTAAATTAATGTTTTTAAAACTACTTAAAATGGAAATGGCACCTAAAAAGAAATAAAAATTAAGCAATAATGTTATTCGGGTAGAAGTATACACAACTATTTTACTCTTCCATTTCCAGGAATATCCATAATTAATCACACCTTAAAGAGAAGCACAGAAACAAAAATGTTACAGTGTGACAACTATAAATTAAAGTTAAGTGCTACAGTGTGATGACTTTAGCAAATGTGCTTGGTCTTCAACATTTCTTCAGTATCAACTAATTCTCACAAAGCTCTGTATAGGCTGAGCTTTGAAAGATTTAAACAGTACTCAGAAGACTATAAAGGAAAGGGTACTTCCAAAAAGATTAAGGTAAACACAAACCAAAAAAAAAAAAAGAAGGAAAATTCTTCACCATGTAATGATATAGTCAATCAGGAATCTTATCTTACCTGTTGAATTACTTCTGGATATAGCATGGGTAGTCTTTCTGCAATAAGAGCCAGTCCACCCATTCCTGCAAAGACTTGTAATGGTGACTGAATGGGACAGGTTTCAAGTAAAGATTCATCCAATATTCCATCCATACATTCATCACTTGGAGTGAGGGCCTCATCATCAGGACAACTACCAAGTAAATCTCCATGATCTAGAAGAATAAATTGCAAATAACAGCTTAGAGAGGACGTATTTTTACAACACATTTTCATTTATAGAGCAGATATTGTTGTCATCTCTCTACTCAGCAGAAGAGTGTAATAATCTTAAGTTATTCAGATATAACTACTTTAAGGCTAGGCGCTACAAAAATGTTTTTAAATGACTTCTAATATTGCTCCCTAGAGTCTGGCTACTCAAAGTACGGTCCTAGACCAGTAAGTGTCAGCATCAGCCTGAGAGCTTTTGAAATGTGGAATCTCTCAGGTCCCACTCAAGACCTACTGAATAGGTATCGGCATTTTTATGATTTATAAGAATACTGAAATTTGAGAAGTACTGTCCTTTATTTAGGGCAAATAAGTAAGACATCAGAGACTTGCAGAAAATACTAATATATGTACACTCTAAAGTATCCAATTAGGAAAAACTGAACAATGACAAAGACTTTTCTTACTGAAAACTGAAAGTTGCACCACACAGGTTTAACTTTGAATCATTCACAGAGGAAAACCAAGTTATGCTCACACATAGCCAGACCCTATGAACATAAAATAGACAAATAATCCTACTGAAAATTTGTGTAAAGGAAACATATTAAAATTTAGTAAAGAATACAAAAGGCTAATAAATAAACACTGAACTTTAATCATGAGAAAAACTGAACATAAATGAGATAACATCGTATCCCACACTATGAAAACCCTGCTTAATTACCATTTATAGTAGTGAAAAACTGGAAAAATCAGAATGTTTCAGCAGTTGATAAAAAGATAAATTTTGTTATATCCATATAAAAAATAGGCAATAAAAATGCACATTTAGAAATACTGAATTGAACATGTAAAAGTAAAAAGGTAAGACATATATAATCCTACTTTTCTTCGAGAAAAAATAATTTATGAGCATGAAATAACACTCAGTATAAATTATCAGTAAACTGGAATTCTAAATTGGGGTTTTCACTTTGATTATAAAATTATGAACAATTCCCATGGCTCATAGAGAAATGTTAGAAATTAAAGCATATGGGCCATAAAATAAGTGATGATACATAAGGAATTAAGAATAATTTCTAATGGAAATAATGGCAATTTTCTATATTTACAAAATAACTCAGTCATAGAGTAAAAAGAATCTCATTAAGTTGATGTAATAAAAATATAAATTAAGTCATCAGCTATAGAAACCCTTGCCTGCTCAGACTACAAACTGTAATTTTAAACAAGTATCATACACATACCTTTTTCAGGGTGTAGTCTTTTAAAAGAGTCTGTTTTTGACAGACTTGGGTCTGTAATAACTCTTGATCCCAATTTAACAGTCAGATCTATTGAACGATAACCTTGAGGAAGTTTTCGGTCATATAGGAGAGTTAAAAGTTGGGCAAGTGTCATTTCAGCTGGTAATGGTTGGCCTAAAAGTGACATAACAAAGTTAAATTTAGAATTCAAGTGGGAGACATTTACTTGATTTGATTCAATTACTTAATGCTTTTACTAAATTACAGGTAAGAGTCTGATTTTGACACTGATTTCAAAACAATTTAAAAACAGCTCATGGAAAGTTCAAAACTTAAATCTATTTCTGACGTGTGAACAATAATGTCTATACAAAATGTTAAATAGTTGCTAACCAAATCCCACCAAGATCTTCTGAGCCATGATGAATTAAAAAAAAAAAAGAACCACTTTCATAAATGTGCGGTTGGCAAATCTTTTCCATAAAAGGCCAGATAATAAATACTTCAAGCTACGGAGGCCATAAGGTCTCTGCTGCAAACACTAACTCTACTGTAGCATGTGACAGCTCTGAACGGTACGGAAAGTAATGAGCACAGCGGTATTCTTATAAAACTTCTTTACAAAACGACGCATCCAGTCCACCAACCAGTTTACTGATCTCTGCTATAATTCAACAATGTAAAGTTAAGAAGGAAAATCAAAGTCAAGTAGCAATTTGATTATAATGATAACGCACAAAAACTGACATTCCCTTAACCAATGGAAAGTATGCTGGTCAAAGAATTTGTTTTAGGTGGAGAGGAACCTTAACGATCAGTGGTACATCTAAGAATTCCACTTTGAGAACTAGTTCTTTAAATTTTGCCTCACACTGCATCCTATATAATTTGTCATGAACTCACTAAAATATTAATTACTGATCATTCTATGGCACATTCATAACAAAATTTAGAAAGCTACTAAAGTTTAAAAAGACAACATTATAGTGTCAAAAAGGATATAAAACAGGTTATTCCCTATTTTGTTCTCACTTTCTCTTGCAGGGAGTTGTATGGACAAATTCTCACTAAATTATTTATCTCATCAATGGCACCTGATTAAACATGACTCTGGTGATTACACATCTGATTTATACAGTTGTAAGATTATTAAAATATCTTATATGTTTTATCATTGTGAACATTACCGGCCAAGAGTTTGTGAAACAGGTGAAACACAGGGACGGTAATTATTTTGTTGGCGGCCTCTGCTCCTGAGGAAGCATTTCCTATTTTATCGGGCATCGTCCTCCCTCTCCTGGATGGTGGGCGAGGTGGTGTAGCTGACACAGCACGTTTAGATTGGGATTTCAATCCTAAAAGAAAAAAAATTCCCTAAGAGTCTATAAAGCCAACACATTAATGAAGTAAAGGTGTATTCCTACAATATATTACTGAAGTGCCGTATTCCTAACTAATGCCAAAAGATAGAAATGCTGCTTCTCATTTAAATAGATGAATAGATGGAATACAAGGGATTTTTACGGCAATGAAATTATTCTGTATGATACTATAGTGGTGGCTACAGGTCATCATGCATTTGTCAAAACCCATAGAATATACAACATCAAGAGTGAACCCTAACTATGGACTTTGGTTGATAATAATGTGTACACGTTGGGTCATCGATTGTACCAAATGTGCCACACTGATGAGGAATGTTGAGGGTAGGGGAGTATATATGTGTGGGTGGGGAGGGCTTTGTGGGAACTCTCTGTATTATCTGCTCAATTCTGCTGAGAACCTGAACTGCCTTTAAAAAAAAAAAAAGTCTATTAACAAACAAACAAACAAAAATCTGATCTATTGATTCTATTTGTCATTCATTATACTACATGAATAACTTTGACTGCATTTGTAATTACTTTTCAAGAAAGTATAAATATTATTAACTCCTATATCTCTGAGATATGTAGAGATAACTGTCCATTTACTAGAAAGTAGTTTTGTGCAAATATGTCTAGGAAATCCTATGTTCTTAATTTTTCTCCGAGTAGGATAGATTAAACCAATACAAAGGTCTCCTATTTGAGGAGTAAGGTAATCTAGGCTGAGCCTTCTCTTCTGAACTAAGAATTTTGTTAAGGAAAATATCCTCCAAAATCATAACTTATCTAGGCCATTTTTTCCTTCTTCCTGCACCTAATAGTAAAAACTCATCTTTCAACCAATTTTCTTTTATTTTTATTTTCTAATTTATGTAATGAACACAACGTCATAAGCGAAAACTAGTGAATACTTTTTCATTTAGCTTTTTTTTTTTTAAAAACAAGGTTATAGAAAAATTCCTTAACACTTAGGGGACTTGTAAGAGTATAACCGTCTGTAAACTGTCAAGCTGAAGTGGAACATCTAAATGATTTACACATATTCCATATCTGATGAAATATGGTGAGCATAAAATGAGTTTAATAATTCCAGTGCCAAAGAGTAATGGATTTCTGGTGCAACAGTTGAGTAATAAGTAATATTAAGACATCATCACACCAGCTTTTTTACATTAATACTTTTTATTACATGAAGTTCCTGTAAATATAAATTGTTACATTTTATAGAAACCTAAACAAAATCAAGATTATAGAGAAAAAAAGAAAGTATACCTGAAGCAACAACAACACTGTAATTGTCCTGAAATCCATTTTCTGCCTTGACTTTTTCCTTCTCTTCATGGTTCTTCTTTTCTTTGTCATCTTTTTGTTCACTAATTAGTTTAGCAGTGATACTTGGTGTATCTATAAGAAAATTTTACATAAAATACATTGCTTTTCAAAATCATTAAGAAGGGAAGCAATGAATATCTTAGGGGATAATTACACAAGATTATATCACCACTAGTAAAAAGGCAACGTAAGTGAATTTTGAAGAAATGTTATAAGGGGAAGTCTGACATTCCATTCTTGCTGATTTTATCGATGAGATGAGAGAGCTTATTAATTTAAGCCAGGATACTTAAATTCCAATCTCTAGAAAATATTACATATTACAATAGTACCACCTCTAGAGGCAGTAAAAACCATTACCAAAAACATTTGCTTTATTTTACACATAGCTCAATTTGCCTGCTACCTACATCTTTTTCGGTTCTCACAACATGTATATCAAGAAAGCATACTGTTTTCAAATAAGGAAATAGCCTTCGCAAGGTTACTGATACAATCTGTAAAGGGCAATATGGAATTCAAGCTCAGTACTCACCCTAAAGCATTACATTAGAACTTATTCTACAAATGGTGGTATAAAGGAACAAATTTAAGTAACAGAGATTTCTGGTTTTGTTGTTTTTAGTTAGGAATCTTAGATAACAAAGTAATATGTTTTACCAGTACTTCAAGAATGAATACTAAGGACTTTCACAGATTGTTGTAACTCTCATAATTAATATTTTCTTTAATTCCTTGAATATCACATGCTATTATAAACCATGAAACAAATGATCTGATTTAACCATTAAGAAACCCAAAAAGCTGGATAAACTGTTTTGATATTAAGAACGTTTTTCACTAAGTGGGTATGACTGATACAGATTCTCTTTTACTTTTCTAACTTAACACAATTATGATCCGGTGCTTTATTGTAATGTTACAAAGGTGAAATGATCAAATTTTAAAACAGTATCTTTTGTATTATCTCCTATTTTGTAGCTTTCTTTGAATATCTGAAAATATCCCAGTAATCTCAATTTCTTGAACTTCTTTCTAACTATGACTGCCTTTTGACAGCTTCTATACTTATTAAAAAAAAAAAATTTGACCACTGTAAATACAGTAGTTCCTTCTTATCTATGGTTTCATTTCTGCGGTTTCAGTTACTTGTGATCTGAAAATACTAAATGAAAAATTCCAGAAATAAACAACTAATAAGTTTTAAATTGCCTGCTGTTCTGACTATCATGATGAAATCTCACGCCTACTGGCTCCATCACACCTGGGATTCCCAACTATCTCACTATCTGCTCCTGACATCCAATCATCGATGTCAGTCGTCATGGCTGGAAAACCCAGCCAGGATCACCCAAGGCAGATGATCCTCCTTCTGGTCTTCCTTTGGATGTACTGTCAGAGTATCTAAAGTAGCCTAACGCTACGTCACAACACCTGTGTCATTCACCTCACTTCATTTTATCACATAGGCATTTTATCATCTCTTATCACAAGAAGGGTAAGCACAGTATAATAAAATTATTTTGAGAGACAGAGAGAAAGAGGGAGAGAGGACACACTCACTGAACTTTTACTACAGTATATTGTTATAACTGTTCTATTTTATTAATAGTTATTGTTGTTACTCTCGTACTGTGTTCTCACCTAAAATTAAAACTTTATCATAAATATGTATGGATGGAAAAAAACATAGTATATACAGGGTTCATTACTGTCTGTGGCTTCAGGCATCCACTGGGGGTCTTAGAACATATGATCTGCATATAAAGGGGGACCACTGTAGATACATAATGCAACAATACATTCTACTTTCTCACAGAAACAACAAAGCAACCCAAAATGGCAAAAAAATACTTATACAAGTCAGAGGGAAATATTTAAGAAAAAAAAATTCACACAACTAGTCATAGCTCATTAGGTGATAAGAATTTACATTCTTTATTTTTATATTACTGTGTTACCTAAGTTTTCTAACTAAATAAAAATTTTAAAAAACAAGAAATAGTGTTAATATAATGTTACCTCAATAAATACCATTCAAATACTAAAAGATATCACTGAGAAAAATTTTTTCTCAAGTTTGTTTGAAATTGTTCGGATTTGAATTTCCACTTCTGGCCAAGATGAAATAACAAAGACCAGATTTATTCTCCTACCTTAAATAACTAAAAGTTAGGAGAACATATGATATAGTGGTTTTCAGTATACTGGGCATCAGGAGGCAGGACAGGACACCTGAGTGTGTGGAAATAAATGTGGTGAGCCCTACGATTGCACCAGCTTACTTCCTGCAATTCCCCAGACCACAGTTCAGGACAACCCAGGTACCACACAAGGTGAGGATACAGAGCTAGGAGTCCAGGAAGACAAAGGCAGTTTTGGCTGCACTTCACATGGCACACTCCAAGGAGGAGAGATCAGCATAGACAGAGAGCCACAGAGATCTATAGAGGATCTCCTCTGAGTCTGCAGTGCAAACTGACAAGCATTACATACAAGGAAATCACCTAAAGGCAAGGAAAATACTTCTCAAAAGTAGCAAGGGAACAACCCCAGGCTCTAAAATAAGGATTAGAAAATATCTAGTATTCCCAATGCCCTAGTGAATTCCTAATAGTTTTCAGAAGGACATTACCTCAGCAGCAGGGCCAAATTAGCCTTAGACCTCCGTTTTCAAATGTGGTACCCTATTACTAATCCAATACAGTATCTATTTAAAATTAAGTTCATTAAAATTAAAACTTTAGTTTCTTGGTCTCACCAGATACATTTCATGTGCTCAAAAGCTACTGCACCAGATAGTGTAGATTTATAAAAAATTTCCATCATCACAGTAAGTTCTTCCCTACATTAAAAGCTGCTTTGGTCCCACCTAACAAAGCTTAAAAGCTGGCCCTAAAAGTAACACTGTTTTCAAGTAATATAACCATATCTCAAAAAAAATTAAAAATATTTATTAGAATACAAAAATAACCATGACCCAGAAAAGTAAAGCACATTGTCAGGCATCCAATAAAATTTTCAAGGCAAATACAGAAGAAATAACACACACCCCACAATAAGGAGAAAAAAGAAAAACAACATAAACAGGTCAATATATTTAAGATGACAGATGAAAGCTTGTACACTTTAAATGAAGACAAGGATATATAAAAAGAGAGGAGAGTGATGGGGAGACAGAATGTATTTGGGAAAATAATAGCCAAAAACCTTCTAAATTTGATGATATTTATAAATCCACAGATTCAAGGAAGTCCAAAAACCCAAATCATAAGAAACATTGAGAAAACTATAAGGCATATTACTTAATAATTACCAAATTGCTTAAAAACAATGATAAAACTTGTAAAAGGAAAAACACTGACAAATAAACTTTATTATTTGAAAGCAATATAGTCAAATGCTATAGGAGGTGGGTAAAATAACTGACTAAAATTTTTTGGATTATTTGTTTTCAAATATGTTAATAAAATACATATGCACAAGTTAATACATTATAAAATATGGCTAAAGATCACAAATACACTAAACAGAAGATAAACTCAGTATTTGTAAAGAAAAATAAAAATTTGTTAAATTTCAAGTTATTTTGTAATATGTGTACACTTTCCCATTATCAAGTTAAATGTATGAAATCTCAAAAACTGAATTTCAGTACTCTTCCCCACTTCCTTCCTTCTTTTAATTAATTAATTAGTTATAAATTTGTTCTTCATCTTGTAGAAGGAAGAGTCTGGGAAAGTTGAAATTTAGAAAAAAGTTTGTAAAACCAAATTTTCACAAAAGGTTAGCTGGAACAGGTAAGGTAGATATTTTCAAGTAAGAAAAAAAGCTTACACATTTATAATATACTCTAACATTTTACTGTGTAACTTGTAAAAGTGTAGGAAAGAATTCAATTTTACTCACTTGTGTTAGATGTAGTGACTAAAACTGGTAAAGAATCTTTTCTACTTTATTTTCTCGAAGTGATCATATCCATTTATATGGTTTAACTTACCATCTATGTATGGTAACAACTCCCAAATCTCCTCAACTCAGTCTTTTATTATAAGTTCAGATTTCTATTTCCAACTAATAAACAAATAATGCCAGTTTTTTTCTGAGATACTCCTTCAGTGATCAGTATTGCTTAAAGACTTCAGGTACCCTCTCTAACGTGTACAGATAGAAACATATTTATATTTAAATCAGAATGCAAACATTTAAATTTTCAGTTTATTTTTTAATCCGACAACATACATAAGATCATAAATACTTTGAGCATCAAAATATGTGTCTTGCTCCCTTTTACATCCCGAGAACCAATTACTGTGCTTATACATAGCAGAAGCTCAATGAATTCATCACTGATTAGAATTTCTGAGAGGCAATAAACTCAAACTAAGCACAGTCAATTTGCATTCTACTTCAAAAACATACTCTTACTTTAATAATTTCTATCCTGTTTAAAGGCACTGTCGGAGCTTTCGAAATAAAGGCAAGAAACTTAGGGGGACGTTCTCTCTGTTTTCTTCACTGTTATAAACAATAAGGTCACCAGTCAATTCTACCTACTGACCACTCACATCTCCCCTAGATTTAGAACATGCTTAGTACTTAGAATTCTGTTATGCAACCTGCTGTAATGTAATTCATCTACCGTAAAACAGCCAGATGGTTTACCGAGAGAAAACTCCACCAATGGCTTCCCACAGCTTGTCTACTTCCCAACTGCCCATTCTGTCATTACTACACATAACATACATCACATCAGAAGAAATATTGGTGCTGGAATATACTGTACATTTTGTGCACTTCATCAGCTTCTTACTCATGCTTCAAACAGTGAAGCTATCTTAACCTTTTCCAGTTATTAAATGGTGGCTGAGTGAGTGAATGCAGTAAAATAGCTACAAAATGGTAAAATTTCACATGTATCTAAGATAAAGTTAAAGAATAAAGAGTATTTAAGTCTGGACTTGCCTGATACTCTGTCAAGAACTTCTGATAATGTCGTTGAGACTGGCAAATGAAGTGTACGGAACTTGTGGCCTGCTCCATACATTGGATGCTGGATGACATGGCTAGTAGCATTAATTCTACCTTTGTACAGCTGAAAATTAATTTAAAAGAAATCAAGAATTGATTTTTTTAAAATGTATACCATTATATAACAATTTCAAAAGCATAAAAGAATAAAACTTCAATAATGCATACAGAATATAAAGAGATTATTTTATATTTCTTCAAATGTGGAACATCTGCTATGTGATGTGTTGGTCAACTTTTGCATTAGCATGATTGTACCTAATAATCTGCCATTTCCCTGCCCAAGTCAAATTTTATTATTCATGGGGTGGGGGGAGGAAATGTAGCTCAAGTGGTAGAGCACATGCTTAGCATACACAAAGTCCTGGGTTCAGTCCCTAGTCCCCATTAACTCCTCTAAAAATAAATAAATAAGTAAACCTAATTACCTCTGCCCCAATCAATCAAACAAAAATTATGCCATTCATGGCAAGGTATAAATAGGTTATTCTAGACCGAGAAGGTCAGCTGAGATTTTCAAGTCCTATCATTAAGTATAAAGGTTGTGCTAGTTTCACTGTGCTATATCAGAAATTATTACAGATAACTGCAAGCTCTTATATGAACATGTAAAACATCTTTACAGACAGCTTATCATTAAGATTTAATTTAATTGTTAAATACTTACCGGGCAGGGTGACTGAAGAAACATTGTCACTTTCTCATCCTCCAGCATCAACTGCAAAAATAATCTACGTACAAACCCTGAAATGTTCCCTGATGTTGGAAGGTTCCCCCTTTGAGGAGATGTCTGAAATAGTTCACAGAGAACCTAGCAAGGTAAGAGATTTTAAAAGTTAAATGTGGTATTTATTTGCAGCTTTATATTTTAAAGAATAAAGACAAAATTCTAAATGTGGATTAAGAAGTGTATTTGAACTCATCAAACCAGTAATTAAAGAACATATTATTTCATTTTAAAATATATGAATACAGAAGTAGATAAAAAGCTAAAAGTGCAACAAAAATTTCTGTGGATAAGAGAAGTTATTACTACAGTGCTTTCACGTAGTAACTACCCAGAATAACCAAGTTAATTTTAATTTTAGTCAATATCAATGTGGTTACAATAAAAATCTTGAAAAAAAGTACATTAAAAGTATGAAACAAAGCCTTAAAAGAAATTAAGAGATGATAATTAGGCCAGAAAACAATGAGGCATTAAGCTTCATCTTAATCAAAGACACAAGCCAAATTTTCAAACATCTATACTCAAGAACTTGGTTAAGATTGCTAATTGAAACATCTCTTTCAAATTAGGCACATTAAGCAGTCTCACAATAATTACTTACTTAAGACAATAAAGTACCTTCTTAAATCATTCAGTGTTTTTTAAAAATCATGGTAACTATCCTTCCAGATATTAATAGAGTTTCACCTGAATAAGCACTATCAAGTAAGGGGGTAAAAAGAGAAGCTGGTTCCTAGGTACTGGGATCTACCATGTCTCTGACAGGCTCTATGTTAGGTACTTCATATACATTATAGTATTTAATTCTCTCCAAAAATATAATCTTTTGAAAGGCAGGTACTACTATCACCATTTAATAGTTTAAACAATTTGTTGAAGATCACAACAGCCAGAAAGGATTAGAATCTGGCAAAAAGCAACTAGAATTATTCTTGAGGTAATTCCAGCTTTCAGATTTTTGGCCCCATGGGCTTAATAAAATAAAATGATCTTTCATGCTTTTAATGTGATTTGTCAGCAGTCTCCTATCTGAAACCTAGTCTAATATCTGCTTCATTAGAAGCAAATCAACAGTTGTAGCATCTTGGTTACCACAAAATGCAAAGCCTCACTGAAGATGAGGCACTCAGTGATCACCTTCAAGTGGTCAATCCTGTTCCAGCAGCTGACATGTCATTCTTTTTACTTGGGAGAGTTTTTAAAAAGGAGGAATATATGATTTGTAGCTAGAAGCTCCATGAATTTGCCCTCTATCCCACCAAAAAGAATAACTGATTTATGAGAAGAGAAGGAAGGAGATACCGGTACCTAAATTTAATTCTGGTTTAAATTTGGATCCTTAAATGCACCCAACCTCAAACTTCATCATCACCTGGACTTAATACATGCCCCTTGCTTAACCAATTTCAAGAATGCTGTGTGAGAGCATATAAAGACAGTAAGACACCTACAATATATGCCAGCTTTCCTACTCTTACCTGGGCCATCAGCTTTTGATTATTAGGGTGGCAGGAAATGCACTGCAGAAAGAATGCAACAGTTGCATTCTCAATCGCTGTCCTCTGTTGAGTAGTCAATCCTGTCGTAGCAGCCGAGGAAAGAGAAGCTGACCTTGCACTGGTCTGTTGTGCACCTAAATTATGTCCTCCAGAAGTGGACCCAGAGTGACACAATAAAAACAGAAGTGCTGTCCAAAGTGGATTGACTTCAGACCCACCGAGCCAGTCTTTCATAACATGGCTATTGCCAACTTCTGTCAAAAACCTAAGAACAGGAGCAACCAGGTCTGCTGTGATAGGCATTTTATTACATTGTTGTGGAATGTGATGACGCCTGAGTTTGTCTTGGGAATTATCTATTGACTGAGCAATGCTTTCTGAGTAAGAGATGTGGCTGAAACAGAAACTAGCCAGACTTCTCACAAGAAGAGAAGGCAAACCTGAGTCCAATAATTGTTTGATAGCTTCTGGAGATTGAGAAGAGGAAGCAAGGGTCGCCAAATGTGATTCAGTTAGTGCAAGAGGTGCTTGTGCATTTTTAGAGTCATCTGTTAAGGATGAAGTAAGATCTTGCTTTTTGCTATCATCTGTCATGGATAGTCTGTGGTGACACTGCATTGGAGGAGGGGTGATTCCCATCCAGCCCATGAGCAAAGAGAAATAACTTGGGTGTATGTGACACATCGAGCAAAGTAGACTGTCAACAGCTTTCTTCAAAACCATATTGCAGGGAAGAGACATGGACCAATTAAAAAGCAGCCTAGGGGAATAAAAGACACCATGTTAACAACATGTATTTACATGTTAACAATACATATTTTTAGAAAGACCTCACTATCAAATAATTCTACTAGAAATCACCCTGATGAAAGTTATACAGTTTCACATTAAATATTATGACATAGTATTTCAAGAAAATTGCTTGTGATATATACTTTGTTAAATAGATTGGAAGTTAGATTAGACTTGTAAAATTAATACAGAAAACCAAGAGATCTATATCAAAATGATTCTATCATTCTCTGTGTGATCTCAAAAAATGACATCAACAATGAAAAATCATATGAAAGAAATATTTAGACTGAATTTGACAAGATTGATGGCTTCAATTCATGTCTGCAAATTGAGAACTATTAGTGAGTTTCACTAGTAAGTAATCGATTATGCCAACCAGTAGGACCAAATAATGAAAATGACAAAACGAGAGGCCAAAAGACCAACTTTTCATGAGTCATGGAACCTTTTAGAAATAAATATTATATTATATTTTGCTATAAATTTAGCAGTTATCAGGCAGTCAGCTCAGCAAAGCCTTAGCTGAGTATGGTGAAAAAACGTGGCTTAAGTGGAAACTATTTACAAAAGAACAATCATAACGGCTATCTAGAAAGAGGTAAAAACCAATTATAAAAACTGTCTAAAAGAGTCTTTCAATTTCTCTAGCTAATACTTTTCCTCCAAAGATGCATATTAAAGACAAAGGATCCAATGGGTAAATTTGCAGATGAGAATAAACAGTACCAACTGCAGGAGCAGACATTAAACATTCCAATTTTAGGTGGGAAAAGCAGCAGTGACACTAATACAGCTTCTTAAAACACGAAGATAAATAAATCTGTGTAGCATCTCATTCCAAAATTTTACTGATTATATACTTAACTACTACTTTCAAAGTACTGTTTTTATCCAAATAATCATGTAAAATGTGTTTCATCAAGTAAAAACCTAAAGTGATCTAGTACTGGGGGGAAAAAGGATTTCACAAACCATACTTACTCAAAGAGCTCTCGGTCTAGCAGAGCTGGTAAAGTCATACTCTACAAGCAGTTCATAACTGTGCCACAGAATCGCTGCTACACAGTGCAAATGAGAAGGAGATGGCATCAAAAGTCCATACTCTATTGTTGAAGAGTTAGGGCCCATGTAGCTCATCCTGCCACTTCTTTTCATAGCAGCCACTCTGGCAGAATCACTGACCCATTTTAACAAGGCCTGAATTCTTAAAAGAAGAAAATAAATTCAAATAATTAATTATACCACAGCTGATATTTAATATGGATAACTACCATTACTGCATGTAAGCAATGTATTTACGAGAATAATATCCAACTTGCTCTTGATAAAAAGGAAGGAAAAAGAATTATACAATCAGCAAAGACACAGTAAATCTACTTTTCCAATAAACTTAAAATCTTAAGAGATGAAAAGGTTTGAGATAATACAACTCTAATTCAGCAAACATTGATTCTTCCATTATTTATGACACAATATATAAATGTCTAGAAATACAGGATACACAGCTTAACAAAATTACTCTCTCCTCTAAATTTTCTCTCATCTTCTAACAAATCCACAAAAGACAGAACAGTGCTCTGGGGCCAACTCTTCATTGTGCAGAAGCTCATGAATATGGCCCCCAACCATTAAATACTAGTAGCAGCCACCCACCCTCTTTCACTTTGACAACAGAATAGCCCTAACATATGTACTTTTTCAAGGCCATCCTATTCTCTATCACCTAGGGCTGGGGACCACTAAATGAGAGCCAAAGACTTTTTAAAGCAGTAACGCTCGGAGTCTATAGTTTAAAAGGGTGTGGGGACTGAGATTTATAGTCAAGTTCTTAAAACACTGTATCTTTGTTTTGATTGCTTTGAAATGTTTCCTCTAGTTTAGAGCACAAGGTTCTTTGCTTGAGGGTAAAAGAAATAGGAGCCAGAAGATATATATTACTACTTATAATCCCTCTCTCTACCCTCTCTCATTTATATTTCATACGACAAGAAATACTGACAAGTCATAGAAAGGGAAAAGGGTGAAACAATCAGGGAAAAGTAACATTTTCTACATAGCAACCAACAATCTTGTCATTAATGTCAGTTCTGAAGCATTGTGAAGTATTTACATTTGCATTATACAAAGAAAATAATTTTAAGTGCAATTTTCTTCTGATGATAAAAAATTAAAAATTAAAAAATCATAAGGGATTTGAAGAAACCTATTCTAGAAAAATATTTAGCAAAATTTTAAGTATATTTTTAATCCTATTAACCATTATGATTCAAATTTGACACAAATTCCTATTTACTTTGTCAAAAAATATTCCAGTCTATTTTTATTTTTTTTAATTTTTTTAACATTTTTTATTGATTTATAATCATATTACAATGTTGTGTCAAATTCCAGTGTTCAGCACAATTTTTCAGTCATTCATGGACATATACACACTCACTGTCACATTTTTTTCTCTGTGAGTTATCATAACATTTTGTGTATATTTCCCTGTGCTATACAGTGTAATCTTGTTTATCTATTCTACAATTTTGAAATCCCAGTCTATCCCTTCCCACCCTCCACCCCCCTGGCAACCACAAATCTGTATTCTCTGTCTGTGAGTCTATTTCTGTACTGTATTTAGGCTTTGTTTTTGTTTGTTTGTTTTTGTTTTTTAGATTCCACATATGAGTGATCTCATATGGTATTTTTCTTTCTCTCAGTCTATTTTTAAATACAACATAGTTACCATATATTTTTTATAAAGCAAAAAAGCTTAACGAAAACAAAGTTAGCCTTTTTAATATTTTGAAACTATCCTGCTGAAGCAAATTTCACTTTGTTAATTATGTCCTTAAATATTTTTAACACAGAGAACCTGAATGCAGTGAGCCTAAAATAATTGAAAGCTATTACATTATCAGTGGTTAAGTAACAATCTTCCCAGATGCCTTCACTGCCTGGTACTTTTAATTCATACCCTTAAGTCTGTCCTACATAAATCTTCCCTGTGAGTGACACTGCCCTGTCTCCCCAACTCTGAGGGCACAAGTTGGACTTAATTAACTTGATCTCTCCAATATCTAGCACAATGCAAGGCATACAGCAGTTACTCAGTAAATAGATACAAAATGAGTAAGCACCCACCAAAAAATTAATAATCTATTAATAATTTACAAAGTAAGAAATTAAATAACATACCAAATGATTTCACTTTAAATATAAATTAATGAAAATATTAAAGGATATTAACTGGATATAAAATATTCAATATATTTAAAAGCATATTAACTCAGGAAATAATCTCTAACATAAAGATTATTTATATTATTTATAGAGTCACACCCTCTATAAATTTTTTTTGTGATATAGATGATATACATAAAACCAGAGAATGCCAAATTTATCAATAAAAACACGCTTAAAAAATACTTGGAGTCTTTATTAATTTGGAGGTAGAAGATACCAAGGAAGAACTACATTAGTAAAACTCATCTAAAATTACCTATACTGAAAGATCACTAAACATTTAGGTGAAACATTCAGGTATTTACTTGGTATGATAGTGTTTCACGTTGTGGTACGAAGCAGGAGAAAGAGAATACAGAGGCTAATGAAAAACAATCAATAAATAATGTAATTAATTAAAAAAATCAATAAAAACAAACATTATTATCAAAATAGTCCAAGTACCTAATATGGACACATTATTCCTATATTTCTATATGTATAGTAATACCTAAGACAGGTAGTATCATTATGACCCAATCAACTTACAAAGATTTCATCACAACATAGCTGACATAAAAATATATTCAATATTTTATCCCAATCCATTCCTCAAAAGCAATACTAAGTAAGGATCTATTTGAGTTCAAATTCGAATATGTCCAAATTTAAGAGAATTTATGTTTAACACTCATGAAAATCTCTGAAAGTTACATTATGTGAAGTATACAGGTAAATGTATGATATAATCAACAGTCTTAGCTTAACTTTTATGAAATGATCTAAAAAGAAAGCATCACAAGCAACACTCACTACATGTGATTGTGTCTGTCCTTATATGAAAAATGAGATCATCACATACCTGTCTTTTGTTCCAGGATCCTGAGTTGTTCCAAGCTGGTAAAGAATATCTATCGTGGAGTCAGAAGAGAGTCCATTCAGTCTTCCAAAAAGTAAAGGGCTATTCAAATCTTGCAACAAAGAATCAAAAGGAAAAGTTTGCTAAATAAGCAAATGGGATGAGAAGATATGCTCAATTTAATCTTAAATTATTCATTAATAAGAATTCTTCTGTAAATTTCAGCAACAGCAACAATAAAAAACAAACTCTAAAAATAATCAAGCCATAATGGAAGTTAATTTCAGAAACAGAATTAATCACAAATATCACATAGTTCAACTGTCCTAACTTTGCAGATATGTAAAAATTAAAATATCAAATTAATTGTCACCTGTGGGATCACTGCCTGATGCTGCACAATTTCTCAGAAGAATGTCTATAAGCTTCAGGCCAATTCTAGTGGACTGCAGTCCTATCTTTACAAGCACAACCTCAATATTAGGTGAATGCATTCCACAGTATGGAGACATCAATAAGGCAGCACAAGTCTGTAGCAGGTTGGCAGTGGGTGCAGCTGCACTTGCCATCATTCCTTCCAGATCACTTATGTGAGTAAGGCAATGATGTAATAACCGTAGCCATCCAATACTGAAATACACAACACAAAATGGCTTATATGGTAAATTAAAGTAGCTGAAATCACTTCAGGTTACAAAATTCTCATGTTTATTTCTTAAGTAGCACCAATCTACGTTAAAAAAAAAAGTTTTTAAAATACTGTAACATCAGTAAAGAATTAAACACATAATAAGTCTCCCCTATAACACAGTAAATAAAAATACTTAAGTGTTAATACCATTTAGGAACTAAGAACTTGCTTTTCATTTAATCAGTCAGGAAATGTTTTTGTATATATGCATATTTATATGCATAAATACATACTGCACAAGCTCATAGACTTGCAAAACTATAGTCCTGGCAGCTTGAGAGTCAAAAGAAATCCTAAATTTGTTCCTCAGGTAAAACTTATAATAAAATTAGTCTATAAAATTTTCAACCATCAACATTTACCAGAAGAATGTAAATTAAAGGATATATCCAGGTCCTTCTTTGGTCAGTTTGGTTCAACTCTAACCCTCTGTTGACTGGCACTTACGAATTACCCTATAAGAGTAGGTGCCTGTCTATATGATCAGTTTGTATGGTTCAGGTGTACTGCTGGGGATAGGCATTTGGAAATGCTTATACTGGACTACGATCCAAAGAACTGGAAGTTACATCCACATATATCATATTGAGAATCACCTCAATGATTAAACGCACATAAATCTCAATTTTAACCAGCTTCAGGGTTCTGCTTCTATAGAACTACTCTTCGTTACACTTAAAATCACAATATTATATAGATGCCTCAGAATAAAGAATTTACTAAACTCTAAAAAAGAAAGAAACCACAGAATAAATAATTTCACAAGAAAACACAAAAAGGTTTTTCTTAAGAATGAAAAATCACATACCTTGTTTTGGATACCTGATCTTCAGATGGAAGAAAGGGATTATTAACTGTTGCTGAAGAAGTGGTACCAAAAGCAGTGAGGCCCAGTAATTTAATTTGTGAAAGGCCTAAGGTGCTGGCATCACGTGGACGATGGAGTCGAAGGCAGACAGCAGAAGCTACTTCAGCTTTAACAAGCTGAATTTTTATGTAGGTGAGACCACTTGTGACAACAGGAGTGGATAATGGTAGCATATTTACCCCATCTGCACTTACTTCAACAGACACTGAGGATGGACAGGCTACAGGAAGACAAATTCAACAATTACTAAAGAAAAAGTAAACCAGACTTTACATTTTAGAGGAAATCCCAGTAAAACAGTAGCTTTCAGTTATATTCTTTATGAACTCATAAAAGGAAATTTTTATACCAAATCATACTCTGTCACTGATTTTCACCATAATTGATTTTGAAGCTATTATATGAAATCCACAGTAAAATAAGAATTATATTTAAAAAATTCTAACATTCACCTAAAAAAGAGAGTAAATGAAGATACACAATTCACATGTACTTAATTCTCTCCAAGGGAAAAATAAAAAACAAATAGGCAAATTATCATTTCTACTTTACTTAGAATTATTACCAATATAGGACATTTGACTATTATGGTTTACTGTTGTAAATAATATGGGAAGAATCTAACAAAAAAAGTATTTTTTATGAATATTATTTTACTATAACCATATTGCTACAATTTTAAATACAGCTGAGTTTAGAACTTGCTTTCACCTCTGATCTTTTTTTTCTTTCAAAATTTATATAAACATTCAAAAGATTTTTTTTAATCATTTCCTGCTAAAATTTAAGGAGGCTCAATGAAGTAGCAACTGGCAGCTACTATGGGAAAATTATTTCTTTCTCACAAACATGGAAGCCCACATAATAAATATATCTATCAACTAAAACAACCTTTAAACTTTGATTTTAATTTTAACTATAAAATTAGGAAGTAACTTTTATTGTATGCCAACTACATACCTGGTTTGCACTGAGAACTAGACAAGTTACATCAATTTTTAAATTTAATCTTACCTTTTGGGATATTATCCACATTATTTAATCTCTTTGACTGTCAATACAAACTGACAGAGTCAAAGAGATTAAATAATCCAAACTCCCACATGACAAAGGGGACATTTTATATTTAAGCTCATGTTTGATTCTAAAGGCTATGTTATTTCCATTGCAACACACTGCTCTGATCTGCTCTAATCCAGTAATAAAAATTTCTGCTCTGATCCAATAATAAAAATCGAAATGTTTTATTAAGCATAATTATAATAGAGAATACCTATTTATTTTTTATAATGTACAAAGTTCTCCTTTGTAACACTCTTCCTGTCTCAATTCCTATATGCAAATTCTACGCACACTCCAAAGCCACTATTTACATGAACCACTTTCTCCTTCCAAATAAAAGCAGTTTCTTCTGCATCTTAAGATTATCTCCTAAGTCTTATATACTGATTACATTTTTGCCATGTAATACAGTTATTTTTGACCTACTAAAACACTGTAGGTTAGTCTATTTTCCTTCTGCCGTTTTATTTATTATATCTATTTTAACTTAATACATGTGGATTCTACAATTATATTAGGGCATAATAATAATCTAATCTTGCAAATAAGTAGGAAAATTTATTCTTCCAAATATGCCAGGTCTACAAAATTTCCCATAGTTCTGCATTAAACTACTGTGTGACATATGACAGCAATCAGAATCAATCAATGAAGATAAACAAATGTGACAACTTCAACAATTCTGTACAAATTCTTACACTTACATTTATATTGAAATAATTTGGGGACCAACATAAATGCAAAATAGTACTTCACATTCCTTTATGAATACTTGAAAGAGTTCCTGCTCCTCTTAATGTATAACTTGTTTTCTAAAAATTCTTTTGAATTATTTAACTTACAAAGTTACAACAAAATGTATTCAATGGAAATTTATCAAGTGATGCTCAAAATGTTAAAAATTTAAAAATCACAAACATTAAAAATATTACTCAAAATATTGTAATAAACAATTCTTTTGAGATGTAATTATCTTACAATTGGGAGGGGATCTACGCTAATTTCACATTACAGAGCTAGGACTGAGGACCAGGCTATAAAAACTAAAGACTATTATCTACAGTTATGTAAACTAACTCATTTTGACATAATGTTATAGCTTAATAAATTTGGGGAAAGAGAAAAGGTAAAATAGTATTTAACTGGAATGTATCTGTTTGAATTTCACCACACATTTCTATTTGTTTCAGAGGAATAGCCATGCTAATTCATTTCATGGGAAATGATTTGGTGGTAATGTTAAAAGTTGTATTAAAAACTGTTCAATATTAACCAACCTGGAAATTGTATCTAAGTGTACCACATTGTTTGCTAAATACTTCGCTCATTTTTAGATGCTTCTATATTATAGTTTATTTTCATGATGGGTCTTAACAAAAGATATTACTCACTTGCAAGAGATGCAAGGTGAGGTTGGATATGTATCTCTTTAAGAAGCACTGCTGCAGGAAGGTGAATGGTAAGGTCACACCAAGCCTCCTCGGGCAGAAAGATGTAGGACCAAGCAGCAGAGCGAGCTCTTCTGTGGGGTGGTGTGGCCTGCAAAAGCACCTCGGCCGGTTGGGCAGTAGGACTGCTAGATGTGATTGTACCTGCAAGAAGATATTTTAAATAAAATTAAAACTTGCAAAAGAAACCCAATAAAGCACCAAGAACTATTCAAATCATAAAATTACACTAGAAAAATTAGCTAAAAATATGAACATTTGATAGTCTGAGTGTACTCAGTACACTTTGCATAATTTGTCAGAGTACTCACAAAACATTCGGACATCCAGTCAGCTGGCAAGGTAGCATTCACTGCTAACCACTGCTTAATTCCTTTATATTCACATGTCATATGAAAACTAAACTAGCAACAACAAATTCAGCACAATAATTCTCAAATGATATAAGTAAAAAAACAATGTCCAAGACAGCCTTCAACTTGAAAATAATCACTTTTATTTTAAATTGTCAATGTTCATCAGTTAGAAATATGAAAAGAAATATAATATAAAAAGAAACTAGGTAGCCTGGGAAAAACAGTATCTAAATCTGAAGCTTCTTAAAAAGGAAAATACCACTCAAAATAAGAAAGAACAAATTTCTTTAAACTGGTTAACATTTACAGTGAAAACTGACATAAGAATCTACTTTTTCATTTCATAAATTGTGCTTCTATGTAAACTCAAAAATAAAAACAAATTTTATTACTAAAGAACTATTAAAAACTTCCTTCTAATCAGTAGAATGTTTGAAAAACTACTACCTTTAAAAATCAATGGTTTGTAATTAAAATGGTGATATTACAACACAATCAGCTTACTCTGACAACTATTTTCGCTTCATACCAGCTAATGAACTACTATATAAATTCACACCAATAACATGTAATAACTCTTTTCTTACCCAGCGGTGCAAAGTTATGGATCCCTTCTGCATTGTCAGGCTCAGAAGCCAGTATTCTTGTTTTCAAAGTGCTGTCAACAGCTTTATTCGGACCAGAGTCAAGAAATTTCATAATAGTTGAAACCATACTTCTTGCAGTGTTTACAATAGCCCTTGTACTAGTAACCATATTGTTGCAAATGAGCTGAACACCACCTAAATTTACAAAGAATACTAAATGAAAATTATCTTTACATAGATAATTTAAGAGTCAACTTTCATAGAAAACTACAAAAATAAGAACATAATGTACTATCAAATGATTACACTTAAATGACAGTTTTGGAAATTTCATCTTACCCATATCATGGAACGCTTTCAAGGCATCACTAGTATCCAGCACTCTCAAAATGAACCACAAAAGTGGTTCAGATAACTGGCAAGTAGCAAGAGAACCCTAAAAAACAAACAAAAAACCCCACACGTGTATACTGTGATTTTTAAAAGGTGATTATTAATTACCTGTGGATTAGGACAATTAAATTTCTTATAGAACGTAATATTCTTTTACAGTTAATTTTCATAAAATGGCAACCTTAATCTAAATCACTAAATACAAGTGTCTGCCAAAATACCTAAGAAATCTTACCCAAATCAAACAGGACATAAACAGTATCTTCTCTGAACACAGGCATATTTTAAGCATCTGTCTCTATGTACTGTTACCATTTTCCACCTTAATGTGCATCAATTTTGCTTTCCACTAGACAGTACCTTCATTTAATCACATATTTACATGCAATATAATATGTATGCATAGTCAAACTGTAATAATTCTATCTAATAGAACTGAAAAAAAGAAAAAACACCTATCCTTCTCAAATATCTTTGTATATTCCAATGGAGAAATATATACATATATGTCATATACATTTATGAAAACTGTAATTACACACTGATTCATTTTCTAAAAAGGAAACTGAAGAAGTAGTAATATTCAAATCTATTTTTCTTTTAAAATTATCCTAACCCCTTTTAACTGAAAGTAAGCTAAATACGAAGCTTAAGCTTTGGGAAAAAAAACCTCATTAAATTTTCATATGTAACGTCTATGAAGAACATTTTGTTACTCAATTATGTTATTTTTAGAGAAAAAAAGAACTACTTCTTAAGACAATGGAAAGAAATCCTAAAATGTTAAAATATGTTAAATATTTTATTCTTACATCACTGTAGTCATCTTTAACAGAATCACTTCAAGGAACCTTTACTCTTCAACTTCTATTACTAATCTATAGTTCTGACCCGATGATTCTGTTCATTTTCTAATATATAATATGAGTACTCTGCCTTACAAATAATTCCTTGCAACCATTGCTAGAAACTACTTAAGTTACTGCAAATTTGCTAGGCTGAACTCACCTGTCTGCCCATATATCCACAGGCCATGTAGGTTAAAATTGGCTGCAGCATCATATGAACTGTAGAAGCTTTTTTACTAAGGGTTGTTAATATTGTAAATAATCCATCCCCGACCGATATTGCATCTAAACCACCATGAAAGTTTTCGTGTTTGGTGAGATGTAATCCACTTGCTCCTAGTTTAAATAAAAAGATTACACATTTTTTTAAAAGCATATTCTTAAATACCAGTAATAATTAAAACAGAGGCTTAAAAGCCATTTTTTCCCCAAAACCACTGAAAAATGGGTACGTAATAGTTGTGTGTGTGTCTGTGTATACATATACATATATCTAGAAATTAAAATATCTCTAACATGCAGTAGAACACATTTTTCTTATTTTTTATATGATACACCTCTATTGTTGGTAGCAACAAAAAGTTGCTCTATTATATGACTAAGGAACATCATTATACATATCAAGAAGAAAAGGAGAGAAAAATAAGGGATACTGTTACAAAATTACACTTCAAAACTTTTAATCAAAAAGAAGATATGGCTGCTTCCCTTACACAAAGGAAGAAATAACAATACGCAAAAATATATCAATAATGGATTTTGTCACAATTTACAGAAGTTCAATTAGTTTAAAAAACTAACACATTAGCTTTCAAATAGGTAGAAAAGTAAAGCAACAATATATAAATTTTACATTGATGTATGTCATAGAAACTGTTACATTGTGAACAAAATTTTATACTTCACTTTTTAAGAAACTCAATAAATAAATCTTACTGGTTGCCTAATACAAAATTTGATGTGAAATTCTTCATCTTGAAAATGTTAGATACAAGGTTACAAATTATGGTACCTAACTTACAAGACTGATTTTTTTCCCCATTAATTTACCTCAATACATTATTTTGTTAGTATTTTCCAATTTTCAAAAAATTCACACTTAAATATTTTCAATATTTCAATTTACTGATTGAAGCCACTCTACAGAAGTTTTCACTAAGAAAAATCAGTCACGTTAAGTTTACAATAAAGTAATGTGCACTATAAAGTAAAAAGATAATTAATTTATACATTGCTAAAGAAAAAAGATACAGTACCAGAAACAAGTATAAGATTAATATTTTCAATACGTACCAATTATCATCGCCATGGCACTGCTATTACACAGGCCCAGAGCAGACAAAATCTGGCTCATTATCTGTTGGTTGGCTAACACTAAGTCAGCAACATATGCAGGTGATCCTTGAATACTACTACTGCTTCCATTACCATCTTTTCCTCCTGAAACTTTTTCTTCATCTGAAACACTGTCTGTCGTATTGGTGGTCATAGACACTCTTGCACTGTATTCCCTATTGCCCGAAAGAGGCAGCTGTACTAAAATGTTAACCAGTTTTAACAAATCAAACATGAGTTGATCTCTTGTCATTTCACCACAAACTGCTTTTGCATCACCTGGACGAATGAGGTTGGCAAAGAGTCCCCCAAAGCATGCTCGAGCACCCACTGAGCTATCTGATCCACTTCGAGACATTACTTTGTCTGAGCAAGTGATATAGTGGTGCACTAAAAAGGTGACAGACTCTATCACAGCAGAAATAGTACTAACTGAAACGACTTCAAAATTCTGCTCCAGGGTGAATTCTAAGAGCTTTACTTGGGCATCAAGAGGTCCTTGGCCTGTCTGGAAGGCACCCCTGGAGAAAAAAGGAGACAATTTAAAATTAGACCATCTTAAGTTGTTTTGAAAGAAGTAACCGCCACATCACAAGGAAGCTAAACAATAATTAAACTCTTCGTATTTACTATTTCATTTTGTAGCAGTTTCTACCTCTTCCTGAGTCCTTCTTGTTCCTGCCTCCACTTATACAAAATCAAAAATAACTTCCTTTCCAAATAGAAAACTATAGGATAAGTAAATCAAAGAGGTGATTTCTAAACTAGAGACTAGTCCTCATAATGAAAGAGCCCTGGTTTGTTAAAACCTCAAATGTTGTTAGTTTAAACATTTCCTACTGATTTTGATTTTTTAAAGTCGATTCAATCAAATAATTCTTATGCATCAAAACTGAATGCTCTCAAGTTCTGTTTATGCCTAAGATACAGAAAGTTGCAAAGATCAACCCCAACTTAACAATTTTTAAAAAGCCAAATTAACTACAAAGTCATAACTTTTCTTGAATCCATCAGAGAGCTGAGGTCACAGAGTTCCAAAAAAGCCTTAAATCCATAAAAAGACAGGCACCTCCAAGGAGACAGAATACGAGCATTAGCTGTCCTGTGGCAGAATTTGGGAAGACAAGATGTTGGCAATATCCAAATGGGTAAGAGGAATTCAGCTAAAATATTTAACAAACTGTTAAGAGGGTAATAACACTGAACCCTTGGAGTTCACACAGACACCGTCCCTCATCATCCCCCACACACATCTTGCCCTTTGCATCTATTTCATTTGGCTGTTCCGGAGCTTTATACTTTATAATAAACTGGTAAATGTAAGTAACGTGATTTTCCTGAGTTCTATGAGTCCAAGAAAATTACTGAACCTGAAGAGGGGATTGTGAGAACATGTGAATTTGTAGTCAAATCATACAGAAATGTGGGTAACCTGGGGACCTCGGAGTTGCAAGTGCCCTCTGAGGTAAAGACAATCTTGAGGGACTGAGTAGTTAAAACTATAAATGTGAAGCTAACTTTGGATAGTGGTGGAATAGGGCTGAATTGTAACACAGGGTTGATGTCAGAAAATCAGAGAAATGGTGTTAAAAAAGACACCAGGTATTTGGTGTTACTGAAAAAAAATCTCAAATAGCAATAGTAGTTTCCTCCCACTGGAGAGAAGGAAACACTCTCTTGCTGAGAAATGACCAAAGACACAAGCCAGAGTCTGGCTGACAAAAGGAATGAGAAAAATTATTGAGAAAGCTCCTCCCATAAGGCCCAGTCACAGAGGGCCTGCCCAAGACTGAGCCAGGACCAGAATATCAGAGAACATCTGCCATCACTAGGAGTCTATGGGACATTAAGAAACAAGCAAAAGCAACTGACTGCTAGAGATGGAGCCATGGAGAGAAAGTCTCTCTGTGGTACAAACGTATAAGGAAGAACAAAAGCTAAGAATGTTGCAAGAACACTGGAAACAATCCCATGTACCCCAACCCACACTGAAGCACAAGTTAACTAGATCATTTTGAAGCTGATATAACACTAAAGGTAACCATAGCAACAAGAAAACCAAACCAAGGTCAAATCCTGGAAAGAGTGACTCAAATCCTCATGCTAATAATCCATTACAAGAGGCTTGTCCACTTCCAGGCCTAAATACTAGTTACTTCAGTGTCAAAAAGATACGTGGTTATCTAAAGAAAAAATTGTAGGAATGTATTAGTTTACAGCATATGTAAAAGTAAACTAGATAATTAAATCACAAAGATGGGAGAAACAAACTGTAAACATACTGTTGTAAACTTCTGACATATGTGATTTAAGGTATAAAAATATTTGAAGGCAGAATGTTATGAAATAAAGATGTGTACTGCAAAGCTAATCCAAATTTTTTTGTTATAGATAATAAGACAACACTAGAAACAAAATGAAATCACAATAGCATAGGGAGCTATATTTAATAACTTGAAATAGCCTATAATAAAAAAGAATATGAAAAGGAGTATGTATGTATATATATAAAACTGAATTACTACAACATACACCAGAAATTAACACAAAATTGTAAACCAACTATATTTCAATAAAAAAATTTATAAAAAATTACTTAATCCAAAAGTAGGCAAGAAAAAAAATTTTTGAAGGGAAGAACAGATTAAATAAATAGAAAACTGGCAAACTGATAATTTTAGTCTACTATATCAATAATTACAATTAAATGTAAAATAGTCTAAATAGATTAGTTAGGAAAAAGATATCGTCAAATACTTATATAAGAAAAGCTGAGAGGTCTCAAATCAATCTAAACTAGAAAAGAGCAAATAAAACTCAAAAAAACTGGAAAGGAGGAAGTAATAATTATTAGAGAAAAAATCAATAAAACTAGAAATGAAAAAATAGAGAATATCAACAAAGCTTTAAACTGGTTCTTTTAAAATATCAATAATATTATAAACTTTCAGCAAGATGAACAAAAATAAAGATTAAAATTACCAATATCAAAAATGATAGAATGAATGAACTACATCCTATAAAAATTAAAAGGAAAATAATACAAATAAATTCAACAATGTAGATGAAATGAATAAATTCCTTCAAGACACAAAACGCCAAAGCTCATGCAAGAAGAAAGAAAATCTTAATAATCCTTTACCTATAAAATAAATAGAAAAAATTTTAAAACTCCAGACACAGGATGCCTCAATGGCAGAATTACTATCAAATATTTAAGTAAGAAATAACTCAGTTTTACACATCCTCTTCCAAATGGAACACTCATTTTAGGAGTCCAGTATTACCTTGACATAAAAACCAAAGACATTACTTTTAAAGATGCAAATATTTCTATTTAACATAGATTCAAAAATGTTCAACAAAGTATTAATTAATTAAATCCAGCAAGATATAAATAGGATCATACCATAACGATCAACACATTTTTTTTTCTAAATCAATGTAATTTGTCATATCTGTAGACACATGAACATTTCAACAGGTTCAGAAAAAGCAAAAAAGATGTACACATTATTCAATGACCACATGACTGTGTACAAAGAAAAGTCACATATATATATCTCTCTATATAACTATTTTTATCTATGTCTCCATGTATAACTGTTTCTATAAATACATTTATAACTCTTCTCCAATTCATCTACATACTGACATATTCAATTAAAATCCAATGAAAGTGTTGTTTTGTTATGTTTTGTTTTGTTTTTGTAAGGGTGGAGGTGGGGGTATCAATAAGCTGATCCTAAAACTTACACAGAAAAGCAAAGAAAGTAGAATAGCCAAAACAATTCTGAAAAAAGAACAAAGATGGAAAATCTATACTATCAGACTTCAAGAAACAATAAAAAATACCAAAGCAGTGTAATATTGGAAAAGAACAGACAAAAACATCAATTCTATAGAGTTCAGAAATCTAGCAAAATAAAGATGGTCAACTGATTTTTGAAAGAGGCACAAAGAGAATTCAATTTAAAAAGGATGTTTTCATGGAAACAGCCTAAATGTCCATCAACAGGTGACTGGATAAAGAAGATGTGGTATATTTATACAATGGAATACTACTCAGCCATAAAAACTGACAACATAATGCCATTTGCAGCAACATGGATGCTCCTGGAGAATGTCATTCTAAGTGAAGTAAGCCAGAAAGAGAAAGAAAAATACCATATGAGATCGCTCATATGTGGAATCTAAAAAACAAAAACAAAAACGAACAAAAACAAAGCGTAAATAAAGGACAGAAATAGACTCACAGACAGAGAATACAGACTTGTGGTTACCAGGGGGGTGGAGGGTGGGAAGGGATAGACTGGGATTTCAAAATTGTAGAATAGACTACACTGTATAGCACAGGGAAATATACACAAAATGTTATGATAACTCACAGAGAAAAAAATGTGACAATGAGTGTGTATATGTCCATGAATAACTGAAAAATTGTGCTGAACACTGGAATTTGACACAACACTGTAAAATGATTATAAATCAATAAAAAATGTTAAAAAAAAAAAAAGGATGTTTTTTTCAACAAACAGTACAGGAACAATTGAACATCATCCATAGGCCAAAAAAAAAAAAAGAACTCTGACACAAATGCAAAATTTAACCTAACATAAACTTAAACGTAAAATCTGAAACTATAAAATTTATAAGAAAACATAGGAGATCATCTCTAAGACCTGGGTTAAGCAACGCTATTTTTACAATACAAAAATAATAATAATATAAAGCTGACAATATTTCTTCAAAATTAAAAGCTGCTTTTTGAAAGATATTGTTAAGAAAATGAAAATATAATCTACAGGCAAAGAGAAAGTATCTACTAAACACTTATCTGATAAAAATGAGTGCCCTCTTCATATGAAGATTGGGCATTTCTTTTCAATTCATATTATCAATTTAACTGAAGAGCTAATTTATTGGGATACCAGAGACTTTCTTAAAAACATACAAAACAAAGGAAACAAAAACTAAGAAATATTTTTGGGCCAGCATTATGGAGGCAATTAAAGAATATGTATGAGGTGTGTGTAGGGTTGAAGAGGATGAAAAAGTAGTTGGTTAAAAAAAAACCCCTTCTAATTAGTTTTTGAGAAATGTAAATCTACAAATATCTTCACTTAAAAAAAGATTTAAAAAAAGATATAAAAGATTTTTTAAAACAGCATGTAATAAGCTAAAAATAAGACTAACATTTCTGTAGGAAATTAATATTAGAGTAAATACATTGAATTTTCATATGAAAATCTTTTACTGCTAGACTCTACAGAAACAGATCTAAAGTCTTCAGTAAGTATATTTAGAGGTCTCTCGAACAGTTTTTTAAAAAAGCCTAGTTAAAACAAAAATGAAATACATGGTGACTGATTTTTTTCTTGTCAGTTGGTTTTATTTATATCATACAAAATCCTCAGGGTCACTTTTCCAAATACACACATGCATACCATACAGCAAGCCTTTGATTTTGTGACTAACTTCTTCCAGCGCCTATGCTTCACTCACTGTGTACACACTACAAACAGGCTGAACTACAACCACATGAATGTTTCAAAATAGTTACAATGGAGGAAGAAAACAAAAAGCAGATAGTACCATGAGATAAAAATTTTTGCAACTATGAAAACATATTTCCATATAAGTTCTGTACATTAATTTTTATATTAGGTTTAAGGTATTCTGCTACAGATCTATAAAAAATAACTATTATTAAAAATTATTAATTTCTATGCTAACTTTTATAAACTATACCTTTTTCTGAATTCTAATATTTAAAAACTAATTTTTAAAGTCATGTAATCTACAAATGATTTTAACCATTTTCTAATATCATTAAAAACTTTTTTAAATTCATTGGCACTTCCAGAATGAAATTAAACAATAAAGATAGCAAATAACACCTTTAACTTGTTTTTGATATTAATGGAAATTTTTAAAATAATCAAACATGCTGGAGTTTGCTTTGTTCATCATAGTTTTTTTGTATAACTTTAAATAATATGACACTATTTATATTTCATTAAAAAATTTTCTCAGAAAGTAATGTTGGATTTTATAAAATGTCTTACAGTATGATGAAATGATTCATTAATATGATATATATCATATCATACTGAACTATGCATTTCAAGCATCAATGCATCACGGTCACATTTTAATCTTTTTAACCTAGTGCCTGATTTTGGTAGTAATTTATTTAAGATTTCTATATGAGATTAGTATTTAATTTTCTTTTTTAAGCTAACTTTTCCAGTTAGAGTTAGATCAAATGTAAGTTTCAAATAAAATCATTGGTAACTTTAATTCTCTACCTGTATTCTAGAACAATTTAAACAGCTTCAAGTAAATTTCATCTAGAAGGTTTATAATTACTAATCTATGAACCCATTATTCCTTTCACAATAGAGTTTAGGATATGGGACAGCAAAATGAAATGAAAACAACCAAGAAACACATCAATAAACCTTATCTTCTTAATCCCTACTATCCTCCTGCTTATCTGTCCCCAGATAAACCTCCAGCAAGTGATAAGGGTACATTTATTTGGAAGATTACCGATTGCTTCTACATCAGGAATATATGTACAGGCTGAAATTTACCTTTCTGTTGAAAGTATATGAATTAGCTTGAGCAAAAATTCACTGAATATCTGAGGACATGTTGAAGAAAGATGCACTTGTAATCGGGTAAGAAATTCTTGCATAGCTTGCGTAGCTGTTGGCCCAACCTGAAAAAAAATGAAGTTCTGTTGAAAACTGCTTACTGATCCCACTCACAATTATTCATTTAAAAAGTATCAAGTGTTAAGTCAAGAGCTATACCGTTGTAACTTCTCATTTGAAGAACAAAAATATTAATAGTGATAGCAGGAAAACCAATTTATTTTTAAGTCTTGATATATTATTTTAAATTGAAAATTATAGATTTATTATCAGTATTTTTTTCATTATGGTCTAGAACAACTTATATTAGGTTCATTTAACTTAATACAGAAAAAGATTCACCTGAATTACACGAGAAATATCTTCATAATGCTTTCAGAAGTACAAAGAACTTATGTATTGATTTTCGAAAACAATTTTATTAATTACCCCATTTCAAAACACAAGAACTCAGACTCAGAGGGGTTAAATGATCCACAAAAAGTCATGCTTCTAATGACCAGCAGAGCAAAAAATAAAGTAAATGAAAAACAAAAAACAGAACACCGTATAAACAAAAAACCCTAAAGCTTAAAACCTGTACCAATTCATAAAAAACTGCTTTCCCAAATTTCTGTCTCATCAGTGAAAAAAATGATAGTGAGAACCACACTAAGTATCCTAAAGTATGTTTTGAAATGTTCTCCTACATATTATTTTATTTGATCCTAATTTAGTATAATCATAAAACCTTAAAGGAGCTTTGAAAAAATAAAATGCAATATAATTCTAAAAACCATTTTAGAGTTAGATAAACTTAATTTCTAATAATCAGCATACAAATCATATTAATAACCAAACTTCCTATATAAAACCAAAATATCTGAGGAAAGCTTGATCCTCAATAACTTTTACTCAGCCTTTAAAGAAAAAAAGAGAGGAAAAAATATTTTATACAGTGGCATGCCCCCTGACACCCACACTCTGCTAACTAGCTGTATAATTGCAGGCAATGCAAATTATGCATATTTTCTCATATGTAAAATAATGAAGTTAGAATCAGTGATTTCAGGAATCCTCACATTCAAAATTCACACAATCTTTATGTATAATAATCACTTGATAACATGCCTCTGTCCCCATCAAAACTCTGGCCCAATCTAACTACAAGTAGTTTCTTCTTTCTCATTCTTTACCTTGTCTCTTTTATTTTACTATGCTCTACAAAAATTAGTCTATTCAGTATAAGAGTACTGACTAAATGTATCCAACAGAATTTAAGCTCCAAGAAAGGCAGAGAGACTCAGACAGGCTAACTACTTATATCCCCTAACTACTATAACAGTACCTAGACTTAGCATAAATATAAGCATATAGCTAAGAAAAAAAAGATGATAACTTTGAAAGATAATCTTGAATAACATCCATTAAATAGCTGCTATGAACACTAAATATTTTATGTGAAAAGAAATATATTGAAGGAAAAATACTTTTAAAACAGTATGATATAGTCTACAGCCATACCACCCTGAATGTGCCCAATCTCGTCTAAAACAGTATAACAAAAACTTGAATTAATATAAAAGAAATCTGTAGTTAGACTAAAAATGCTTATAAGCTCTGATACACCCTTTTTTTTCTTAACTAACAAAAGCAGTATTTCTTTTTTTCCTTTCAGTTTCGAGATATAATTGACATCAGGGTTGAGTAAGTTTAAAGGGTACACCATAATGATCTGACTCTTATACATCATGAAATGATTACCACAGTAATTTTAGTGAACATCTATCATCTCATGTAGATATAAAATAAGAGAAAAAAAATTTTTTCTTCTAATGAGACCACTCAAGATTTATTCTCTTAACAACTTTCATCCATAACATAAAGGAATGTTCATTATATTTACCATGGTGTACACTACATCCCTAGTACTTACTTGTCTTATTACTGCAAGTTTTTCCTTCTAGCTACCTTTGTTCAATTCACTGACCCCCTGCCTGCCTCTGGTAACCACAAATGTGATCTCTTTTTTTGTGAATCTGTTTGTTTCTGAAGTATAATTCACCTACAACACTGTGCTAGTTCCTGATGTACAACACAGTGATTTGATAGTTCTATACATTTCAAAATGCTTACCACAGTAAGTTTAGTTATCATCTGTCAACAAAGAAATTGCATTATTATTGACTATATGCTCCACAGTGTACATTTCACACTGGTGACTCATTTATTTTGTGCTCAGAAATTTGTACCTCTTACTCTACCTCACCAATTTCTCTCATCCCCTCTACAACTCCTACCCCCATTACTGTATCTGTGATTCTGTTTCAGTTTTATGTTTGTTCATTTGTCATGTTTTTTAGATTCCACATAAAAGTGAACTCATATGGTATTTGTCTTTCTCCATCTTGTTTCACTTAGTATAATATCCTTTAGATCCATCCATGTCAACTTTCTGTTTATTGTTAAATAGAACATTTAATATCATAAACGATTAAGTTAGGTGACTTGTCAATCTTGACAAGAGATCATTAAACATAATATATTATTTTAAAAATTATTTTTAATTACCCAATTTTTGAAATGCTTCTCTGACATTCAGGTAAGTATTTATTTAAAATGTTTATTAAATTATACAAAATTAATGCCAAAATTATATCCCTACACAATAATCCAATAAAAACGCAAGCAAAAACTTACTACCTGCTATAATTCAATTTCAGTATTGTTATTAATATTACAAATAATTCAAAACATTTTATTACACTGATACATAAAATTTTATGTATTTAGGTACACTTAAAAGTTTTTCTTTCAAGTATGCTGATTCTATAATCTGGGCCTATTATGGATTTTCAGAAAGTCTTATTACCTGTGGACTGTGTTGATTTGTTCCATGTGGACTGGTGCCAGAAAGAAACTTCACTAAAACATGAATCAAGTTTGGATCCGAAACCAGCAGATGAGCAGTACTCTCCTGATTTCCAATGGCACTGCTGGAGCCAGCTATAAAATATTAAAAAAAAAAAAAAAAAAAAAAAGTTCTCAACAAATAGGCCCTGAATCAATGGAAATGCAGTATTTAAAACATCTTTTAGTTTCAAGTAAAACTCACATATTCCTGGAAGTTACAGCTGATTAAAAGGGTCTGAATCTCTACTGTACTGAGTGGGACTCATTCTCTATTTTCATCTACCACAGATCTCATGCCCCTCTCCTAATCAGACTGTAAAAAATACCCAATTTAATGCACATCTTATTCAGCATACGGTCAATAGAAAAGAAATAACTAAATGCTCATGGTCCTTTTGGTAAGCCTATTCTTAGTAATTATTTCTCCATTCCAGAAATAGAGATTGACTTCTCAGGTAAATTTTAACAAGCTTCAGAAGATAAACTGAGGCAAAACATATTCATTTTTGCATGTCAGCTATATAAATGCTGTATACTGTTAATTGATATACAGATAACACATCCGTTTCCTGAACTGAACAAAATATCTTTGAGTCAAATCTATCTTCAGTGTCACATGGTGATGTTTTAGGTCCCATATTTGGAAAATATATTTCAAATGAAAAAAATGCAATTCCATTTTGATGCTAAGCAGTGATTCAATTTAATATCTTCGTCATCGTGACGATGCTTTCTAGTCAATGAAATTCAACCCAAAAAGATGGGAATGAAATCCACCCACTGCTGTCATAACCTACAGATTCAATAAAGATTTCAATTCACAAGCGGCTAGTCCTTGCTCTCTAATATGAACTTTGATCCCTACCTTCCAACAACCTCAAGAATGTCAAATAAAATCTAGACCTGAAAAGCAAAACCAGTAAGCATTACAGAAGATAATGTAGGAGACTATCTTTGTGACTGTGAGATACTGAAAGCCACAGAAGGCACTAAAACTTCCTTTCTAAGAAGGTTCAGAAATTATTTTACCATCTTAACTTAAATGGGAAATAAGGGTGTGGGATAAGGAAAGCAGGAAACATAATGGGACTTTACAATCTGAGAAGTAGCAATTACGTTTAGTGAATATATGTCTTAGAGGTGAAAAATACAAACTGAGGAATCTAGTCTTATATGTTCATGAATATTATAATGAACAAACCATTTTTAAGTGCAACGGTACTTTTAAAAGAATAAACAGCCAACACAAGACACAGACTAACATTAAACACTTGACTTTGTACTCTAAAACTAATCAATTTTACTTTAACAACTAGTACATTTTTAGAAGGTAATTTGAACTTGTATTTGTAGAGATATGAAAGTATCTATATTATAAAAGTAAAGAAGCACAAACGGTAAGATACATTAAGAACAAATTCAGAAAAGACATATTAAAATAAGGAATTTAATCATCTTCACAACTATATCACTTCTTGGAAAAATCTTCTTTAAGAATCTGCTATCAAGGGTAATAAAGTATATGTCAGAGAATTAAAGGAATAAATAGATTTAAAGGAATAAATGTTTGAACTTACGATTAAGCTGCATGTTTGTCATGAGTGTTAGACTATGAAGCACAAGGCACCACGTCCGGAGCAAAGTATTGGGATACCACGCTAACACCGTGAGAAAGCTAGTTATCGACGCTATGTGGAAAAGGAAAAGGGGAAACATTTTTACCCAGAAAAAGCAAATGTTTACTAAGAATTAAAAAGAAAAATAATGAATTTTAAAACATGATATTACTTTTTAAAAATCAACTCACTACCTAGTGTCCTCGAAATATACAAATAAAAAGTTCCCCATTAAATATAACCAATGCACTAACCATCAACAACATTTTACTGTCTAAGGCTCACCCTGTGACAAATAAAATAACATGTCATCACTATAAATTTGTTGTCCTTTCCAAAGTACAGGCATTTCCACCTAAACACAATTTGTGTTTTACTAAAAATCTTCACATTCTGCAAAACCAAGAATTAAAAATAACAGGGCATATTGGAAAGACAGGGATGGGTAGACCATTCAAAACCAATACAACTTCCCAACACAAGCATGAACTAAAAAACAATAACTAACTCACTTGCAATGTCTAGATAAGAAGCACACATGGCAGGTAAAGAAGCCAAAAAAGTTATTAAAAATACACAAACACAAAACAGTGCCCAGATTGTACCCTTAAAACACTGTGTATATATGGTTGATTCCAGATCTCAGGCAGGAAATACAGAGCCTGAAAGCATCTATCACACTAAAATCTAACAAAGACATAGTTGTGTATTTCACAAAAAACAAAACCAATAAAACCTAAAGAAGCACCTTATTGGCCACATATAGCACAATAAGCATGACTGTAACAGAAATATGAGAAATATTTTAAAATCATGAACTTATACAGGTATTTATTAAAGAAACTAAGTGGTTATAATTGCAGGCTACTTATGAACCAATTCATTTTAAATTTTCACTTTAAAACCCCAAGTATTTCTAGCATTTTTCCTGCCTGTTACATAAAAAGTCTCCAGAGGATAACATGATAGCATATGAAAGGAAGTTTCTCTTTATGGAAGTTTTTTAGATAACAAAGAAGTAATAGACGAATTAGATTATCTTCATTTTGAAACTTTCTATGAATTGTTAATAAGTCTAGGCATTAATCATTAGTGCCTATTAACAACATAAAAAGAGACACAACCCATGAAACTGCCTTAAAAAAAAAAAAGCCTCAAGTCAGATTAAGCTCTAGGGCCAACTTCCAATTTACAGGAAATAGATATGAAAACAAATATATGTATTTATATGCATGACTAGGACATTGTGCTGTTCAACAGAGGTCAACACATCGTAATTGACTGTACGTCAATAAAAAATTTAAAAATTTTTTAAAATAAAAATTTAAAAAAATACAGGAAATAGAGAGGATATCATAGGAACACAATCACTAAAAATTGGGACCCTGGGCATCCTGAAGACAAGCAAACTTCTTTGACAAATAACATTGCAAGGAGATTTAAAAAAAAGACATGGAGGGAATCTATATATAGAGGGATTAAGAATCATAATTAACTAAAATGTGTAGACCCTACATGGATTCTATTTCATATAAACAAATGTTGTAACAGTTTAGCCAATTAGAAATTTGAATACTGGCCAAATATCTTATACTAAGGAATAATTTATTACCCTTCTAGTCACTCTTGTTTATGCTTAATGATTTTCACAATAACAAAGTTAAAAAACATGATCAGAGCAAAATCTACAATGATAATTATTACTATTATTATTAATACAGTGAAACAGATAAAAACCTAATAATTAAAGTAGGGCCGGCTCTTGCTGAGTCAATGCAGATGTAAGTGGGACCATGAGCCAGGTATGGCTGTCACTAAGGATGACAGACAGGCCATGTGAAAGCCAGGCATCCTGTGTATCTCTAGAGAAAACACCAGGAAAAAAATGACTTTTATTCTTCTTTAAATAGATTCCTGTAGCTAGAACTGAAGGCTAGTTCTATTCCTATTGAAGGGTATTATCCTAGTCCCACTATTCCCACATTCCTGTATTTGCCAAGAAAAAAAAAAAATGAACACAATTTATACAAAAATTGACATCTTTCTCCAATTTACCAATGCCCTAGAAGCTATTTCACAATTATAAGAAATACCAGTTCCAACAAAACAGTCTATGAATAAGAAAATACTTGAGGAAAATAAAATGTAAAGATTAACAGAACATTGTAGATTTTGTCTGTGTTGCACACAGATATAAGATAATACAGATCAAAGACTAAGAGTTTTCTGTCCTCCTTCCTGATAATTATTATGTCAGTATATTAAAATAGGTTTTTTTCACTAAAACATTATACCCTAATGACAAAGATTAGGTATTATTAATATAATCATTACCTTTCCAGCTTATTACTTATGTTATGTCAATAATAAATCTTACCTTGATTTAATGAAATGACAGGTATTCGATTAGCATTGTATAAAAAAATGTCTGCTCCATTTTCTTTGTTTCCAGATGAACTAGAATTCAGACTCAATGTGAGCCACAACTGGAGAAGGGATTCCAACTGAAAAAGAATGAAAATTGACAGAAAAAAAAGTACCTATTATATTATGAAATATCATTTAAACAAAAATCTTTTGTATGCATCCTCATGAGTAAATTATTTTTCTATTAAATACTTTTCCTGGTTATTATGTCAATTCAGTAGACAAGCAAAAACATCTTAAAACTCTAGATCAAACAAATTTTAACTATATTAAAATTTATAATTTACCTAATACAAATGTTTTACTAATTAAAAGAGGTGATTCAAGTCTTTAAATACAGGTATGTGTAATACATAGTTGGAACCAAAGCAGTAAAAGCTTAAAATAATAAAAATTACAAAATGACCTATCACTGAGGCGCTGTGGTTAATCAGAGTATCTCCGGTATTTTTTCATCTGAGTATCACAAAGAAATCATCCCTGTCTGGTTGAGAATGATCCCCGTTATTTTCATCTTTTACTAGGCTGGTATTAATGTCTAAAAATACAGCATTTCTCCTGAAGTCATACCTGAACATGATGGACTTGAAGCATGGAAAAAAGTTTGTTGAAACAAACATTTAACATTGGGACAGATGATAACTGTATAATAAGCTGGTTGGATTGGTTCGCTGCTTGTAAACCCCCTAGAAGTGAATCATCTGTTCCAGTGGGAGACTGTGATACTGAAAATTAAACACAATTATGATTTTATACACGAAGTATCAGGAGAAATGTTAACTAGCTATCAATATGTATAGGTAAGTGAAGATCTTTTTTAAAAAAAATTAAAATTGCATTCCTTAAAATTGTTTATCTGAAAACTTGGTTTTACAACATTACGTATGAAAGTTAAAAAGATAATCACCAAAAAGAGACGCTCCCAAATTCACAGGATTTGTCCATCAAGAGAAAAGAACCTTATTCTCTAGTAATTTTTATTTTCAACTTCTTCCTAATTAATAAGGGGTTAGGGGGTAGAGAGAAAGAAAGAAGACTCTTGCCTAATACTTGAGAAGGCAGCTTTAGAATAATCTAGACTCTAATCCACTCATTCTCAACCCTGTTGGTGCACTAAAATTACAGGGAAGCGTTAAAAAATTCTGATGCCAAGTCACACACCAAACCTAACTAAATGCATATATATTCAAGGGGAACAGAGAAATAAAGGGACTCTAGTTTTTCACTATATTTATAAAGTTTTTATATTAAAACAGCACACAGTTCTGCACAGGAAAATAATCAAAAGAGAGAAAATACTGAGAAGCAAAACACTAGACCAATCCTTCTGTTTTTCTCCTTTTTTCCCATACTTCCTAAGGCAAGAAATAAATGAGGATTGCAAATCAAAACAATTTAGTTTAACACAGAAAGACCTAAAACCCCAAATTTCTCTATTGAAATGGGTTGTGAATTCTTCTTCACAGAAGAAGGACATGATGTGCTTCCTAGGTGCCAGCCAGTATCTCTACATCTTTACTCACTACCATGACCCAGAGAAAGCAAAGCAATTCACTGGCCTAAGAAAAATGAAAACATCACCATCTCCTCAGCAACATGCCTATCTTAAGACAGACAGGCTGTAATCTTAACTGCACTCACCTGATAGAAGGGGGTCTGCCCAAGTCTAGCATTACATCACGGGTCAGCAAACCATGTCCTAGTGGCCAAATGTGGCAGGCCACCAGATTCTGTGACACAGTTTCTTTAATAGCCATACCTATTCATTTAGGCATACATTGTCTACAGTTGCTTTCCTGCTACAAAGTCAGAATGTATAGTTGCAACACATACTGCACAGCCCCAGAAAAACTATAAAAAGTTTTCCTTCTTTTGCTGTAGTAAATCCTCTCAATTCTGCAGTTCAAGTAGGCCCATTTAGCTGTCGTCCTTATCTAGGTCCTAGACTTCAAGGATGATAAAGATGTTACTATTAAAAACCCACTTTATCATAAATTTGGATATAATGCAACAAACTCCCAGGCAGCTACCTATGCAGGCTTTGCCAGGAATTTCATTAACTTCACAACACCACAATAACAAAAACATGACTCAGGTTTTTCAACTGAATTAAAAACCACTACATGTAGATATTTTGCTCCCCCTCTACTCTCCCAATTCATTAATCCTTTGTCTTATTTCTCAACTTGCTACTAACTTAGCAAGGGAGAGGTGAGACACACACACACACACACACATGTATGCACGCACATGCACAGCCCCCTCAGATACCCATCAAACATGGAATTTAAAAATCTATCCTTTCTGAGTGCACCTGCAAATAATGAAGAGATAAATTATTCACTGTAACATTCTAAAAATAGTGACTTTTGCTTACATGTAGGAGATGTATTTGTCAATGCCTGTAAAATGGAATCCGCTTCCAGGGTAGACATCATTTTCAACATAAGTTCTGCTTGTTGTTCGAGTCCAACTTCTAGGCGAGCATCTAAGGCTACCAAAAGCAATTAAAAGGAAAAAAAAAACAAGCTATTTAATAATTATTATTCAAGGCCTACTTCCTAAAATAACATGTTGCCATTGGAACTCAAAACAGGGTAAGGAGTGTGTCCTCACATTGGAACGATCTGGCATGGGGTATCAGAGCCACAGCAGGTAACAGCATCTGTGCAAGGGAGGCTGAGATGGGAGAGTGGATATACAGAGAGAGGTGGAGCAAATAAGTGAAGCAATGAAGATAGAAGCAAACAAATTAAGAATAATGAGAACCTCACTGTTAGAGAAAAGAGAAATACGGAAAATGAGAAAACTAAACTGAAGTCTTTGGAGTTAGATTACAGTTAAAAGAACTGATTATCAATGTGAACTCATGGCATTTTAGAGAAATAAATAGATAGAGAAATAAATATAAACACAAATGTGTATACACACTCCCTAGATGTGTCCATCAAGAGGGCATAGAAACAACCAAAACTTAGCACTAACTATATCTAGTACGCCAATCTTGAATCCTTAATCACATCTCTCCAATGAAAGTTTTTGAAATATTTTTTTCCTTCATCAAGTGGCTAATTTCCAGTCTGGGAAAGGGCATGTAAATGATGAGCCTGGGGCATCCTATTGTGCCAGAAAATGAAGAACTGCTCAAAGATGAGGTATGCCAAAAAGGAAGAGACCAGCTTAAAAGAGTTATCACTGGTCAAATCAGGGACAATTTGAACATCAAAATAAATAATGACAACACTGTGAATACACTTAATGCCATGGAACTATACACTTAAAAATGGCTAAAATAGTAAATTTTATGTTTCCTATATTCTACTTCAATAAAAACAAATAAAGAATAATAACAACAAACTATAACCCACTGAATAAAACAGGAAATCACTGGTCTATTCAAAACTAGATAAATAGTAAATTTTTAAAAAAGGAATAGTTTCCAAGTTATTGCTCTGCCACCCCAATTCCCCAATTTTTTTACAAAGGGGAAAAGAGTAATTTTACAATGGAGAAGACTGGCAGACATCTCCTTTATGAATTAAATAAACTTAAAAGCATCAGCAGTGGTCCAAATTTAAAATCATGAGCCACCTAATAGGATGCAATAAGAAAGCCTGAACATAATACTTCCGTGATAGTTCTGTGAAAGATGCATGACCAAAATCTAATCATGAGGAAACAGCATACAAACCCAAACAGAGGGACATTCTACAAAATAACTGTCTTACAATCTTTAAAAGCATCAAGGTCACAAAAGTTACCTCTGACAAACTGTGGCAGGCTGAGTGAGACTGAAGAGATACGACACCTACAGCTGATCCTTAAACAGCAGTTTTAACTGCATGTATATACTTATATGTGGACTTTTTAAAATAAATACGCAGTATACAATCCTTAGTTGGCTAAATGCATGGATGCAAGAATCTCAGATAGGGAGGGCCAACTGTAAAGTTAAGCACAGGTTTTCAACTGTGTGGAGGTGGGCACCCTCACCCCAACCTTGTTCAAGGGTCAACTGTAAATGCAATGCATGTTTCTGTACTGGATGCTTCTGCATAAAGGACATTTTTATTTAGATACAACTGCTGAAACCTGAATGGGTTAATTTCCTGATTTAGATGAAATGTGCTTCCTGATGTGTTTATATACAAGAAATGTCTTGGTTTGTAAAACAAACAAAACAAAAAAACATCAGATTGGCAACTTATTCCCAAATGGGTCACGATAACAAATGTTCTCTGCATTATACTTGCAACTTTTTGGTAAATGTACTATTGTTTCAAAATTTACAGAAAGATTTATAAAAAAAAAAGTAATATACTTGTTGTGACTAGAAGAGTGCAAAAACAATACTCAACATGATTTCATTCTGTTTGCAAGTAAAATATAAATTTGATATTAACAATAAAAACAAAAGAAAGTACAATTAATTAAAACCACTAGCAAACCCACACAACTCGCAAATGTATTTTGCAAGGTGTTATTTTGAGAAACAAAAGATGGACCATTAACAGAAGTTCTTCCACACTGAGCAACGTAAAGCTCTGAATGTCAGTCACTCTCATGGCACCTCCAGTAACATTCAACCCTCTCCACATACACAGAGGCTCAAATTCTCAACAGACAAAACATGCATAAATTTAGGACTTGTTTTAAGAGTAGCTTATGCCTTAAAATATGAACACACACTTACCTTGAGACACTGAAACACTAACTGTCTGTGATCCATTCTTCTCTGTATTTGCTGGTGGCTTTGCTACAGGAATTCCAAGGCCTCCAATGTAAGGATTGTAATTGTAGGTGCCATAATCAGCACCCCAATAGTCATACCATGTACTGCTTATTGGCTTAAAAGAATAGGAAAAAACTGTGGTTTATTTTTGCCTCTTCAGGAAGAGTGACATATTGTTTACTTTACCTAAACTCAAATAGGGCTACAAAATAAATATTCTCCTCACCCTTTCAATTTCTAAAACATACTTACAATCTTAATGATCTATAGGGATGGTTCAGTAATAGTCTCTCCATTATATCCCAAAATCTAAAAACATCTTATTTATTAGAATCTGAGAGATAACTAACATCTTTAATAAAATCTCCTACACACAAAATGAATCAAAATAAAGGAGATGTATCTCCTTTAGAAAAAGCTACAGCTAACAAAATAGACTCTGCAATGAACTTAACTTGGATGAACTAAAATGCTGCTTGAAATGTTGAGTCCATAACTATACTTCCCATGCTTGTTAGTGGTTCTTATTAACATATGAGATGTTAGTGGCTGTATTAATAAAATGGTATAAGTTGTCCTTATACTGTTCACTAGTATTAGTCTACTAGCGTACCTATAGCAATTTAACTTTGAGTAAACTGAATAATGGGCTACATTAGATGTATATTTTCCTCTTTTACGTAACTAATAAATCAAAAGTATAACATGAAACATTTCAATTGCAAAGAATTCTTTAGAGTATCATACCTTAAAAACTTTGGCTGCAAGAGGATCCTTTTCCAAATCAATATCTAAAGGATCAATGTCAACTTCCATTAGATCCTGAAGTAGCTCAAGATCAATTTCTTTATCTTTTTCCAATGAAGAAAGAGGAGGTGCACCTTCAAATAATTAAAAGTGATTTCTTTTTGGGGGAGTATATAACATAAAATTTAACCAATATATTGCTTTTAATTACAGAAAAAGTTACTTTACTTATGTATAACATATGTTCCTACTGATATAAAAATCTCTAAATTTTTATACTTGACAATTAAACATTAGTAAGTATGTAAATATACCATTCTATAACACACAATTAAAAACACCCGTGCAATAACACCTGATCTCCTAGGGAAAAAAGACCACAGTACTATCTTTATTGAATCAAATGGCATAAACTTTGCTATTACAAATAATCATTAATCATTTCTAGGATGGACAATATTATTCATTTTATTCCCTCCAATACATAATTTAATATATTACATCCAGTAATTAAAGAAATGATACCCAGTAATAAAGTGAAAAGCAAAGATTTAAGTTTTAAAACTGCTATTCATCTTGTTTTTCTATTATGAATTAGAAATTAATTTGCTCTCAGATGACTCTAAATTCTTAACTAGCCTTCTATTCCTTACAATCCTTATTTTTCTTCCCTTCCTACCCTCTTTTATTCAACATATATTTATAGAATGCAGAGAAAATGCCAGCCTGTATTAGGTTTTCAGTATATGAAGATTAATAAATTTCTACCCTCCAATAAATTAACAGAGCTTCAGAGGTGAGGATAGACTACAGAAATCAAACCAACTACAACATGGTAAGTGCTATCAGAGACAATCAAGAATGTAGGCAGCACCGATGGGAGCCTCCAACATTGCTGGTGGTAAAGGAAAAAGTTCCTTGCAGGAGGGCATGCTCTATGTGAATCTTAGATAAGGAGTTCATCATGCAAATAAGAGAAGAAAGTCTATTCCAGATAAAGGGACTATCAGGTAGAAGGGCTAAAATCATGAGGGACTCTAAGATTAAGAAACACAGATGGTTGAAATGACCACAGCATCTGCAACATATAAGTAACTAATAATATAATAACTAAAACAGTCTTGAAAACCTGAGAGTACACCACAAAGGACTGTGCATGCTAAGATACAAATTATAGTTTTGAAAAGGCAGAAAACAAGGAAAGAAAATAAAACAAGAGCCTTGAATCTTGCTATCTTCATCACTGTGTATCTTTAACTATTTTCTAGGTTGTAATTTCTTTAACAGCTAAAACAGATCATATCAAAATAACCTGGACACTATGAAAGGATACCATTTTATTATAAGCATTCAGAAAATCAAAGCAAAACATATTTATCAGGAAAATAACTGATATGGTTAGTAAGGCTAAAGATCTAATATAAAACTTAATTTTATACTTCATTAATATTTTTAATTTTGAAATATAATTTTCATTTTTCTTAGAAAGATCTAAGGATATTTTAAGTAAAACATGATTCAAAGAATGTACCTGTTATATCATGTGTCAAAGGTTCATCTATAGTTTCCAGCAACTGAACTGAAGACTGCTGAAGGGAGTCATCAGAGTCGCCAGCTGTTGCACCTACATCATCGCTCACTGTTGCTTCCTCCATGGCTTCTGCAGCCACTGGAGCCAGCAATTCTCCTGTAGGTAAGAACATCATAACTGCTTCAGTAATTTATAAACAGACATCCAAAACATATTACAACATACTTTTTCCTCCAGTTTAGTGAATGAAAGCAAGTGTACTCTATCACCTATAAAAATTCTGAGGCAAATGAGTCCCCACCTATCCATGCTAGGACACACTGTATCATCATCAAATGCTAAGGACAAGTGACTAGCAGAAAATACAAAATGTAAAATATAAACAAGGAGTTATTATATTCACTTTACATATATTAACTCACTTATTCAACAAAATAACTTCATAAGGAAGGTACTATTTTACAGACAAAGAAACTGAGGAACAGGGAGCACCTTCCTCAAGTCCACATAAAAAACCAGGAAGCAGCCCACTGCTGGTATTAATGAGGAAGCCTACTACCTCCAATATTCCTGCACTTTAACAACTCAGCTCCTCCATAAAACACTTGGATTTAACTCAACTGTCAACATAATTAAATACAAAATAACCCTAACTGGTTGCTACTGCTATAACATGAAAGAAACATTTCATACTTTTGAGGTCATAGTTTCCATTTAAGATTATTTTGTCAAGCAGAGGCAAGCTAATTTTGACATATCCTATTAAAAATAAATCCTAACAAACCTGCTAAAATATCCTGTATCATACAAGTTAAGGAATATTGAGCCCAAGCACCGCCCCAAGATATATCTCCTCTATTGAAGTCAGTTCCAACCAGAAGTAATAGCAGTCTTTCCAGCTGGGGTTCATTCACAATCTCACACAGATGTATAGTTGGCCTCGTGGCATTCGCAATACGTGCAAGAACCTGCAATACATTTCACAAAATCATATGCTATAAATAGCAATTACATAAGTTTTCTCCAAAAATTAAGAGTTAGAGTAGTAATTTTCAATGAGATATACTTTTGATGTCAAAATGATTGTCTGACATGGAATGCAAAAGAAATATAATTTCATGGATCAAATATTAAAATCTGGTTAAAAATGTGGGTTGAATAGTTTAAAATAATTTCTGTAAACAATGAATATGCTACAGGAAAGCCTTCCAGGCACTAATACACCCTTCACTGCTATAATTTGATCATTATTTGTGTATTTCCAATTTTAATTAATAGAAAAAGGGTAGATAGATATACCTGTATTACTGACATTTCAAATCTACATTAATCTAGTTTTAACAGGATTAAAATCATACATCAGGTCTTCTGAGAAATAACTGACAAAATATTTTAAAATCTTTCAAGGCACATTAAAAAAAAAAAAAAACTAAATGGCATAAAAGGAAAACCAATGAAAGCACTTTTATTTCTCTTAAAAATCAATTAAAAACTGTATTTTTTTCTTAATTACTTTTCTTACCCTTTAAGTTTATAATTATAAATTATGCTTATTAATTTACTTACCTTACAAACAAATAGTAAGAGATCTGCATGGCATGTAAAATCCATGGAGAGGAGAAACAGGACAAGTTTCTGGACAACTGAAATACAACGTTCATGGGCCAGGGTAAATGGAAGTGGTTCTATCTCTGGACTTTCTTTTGTTGTTGTAACTTCTGTGTCTAAATTAGAACGGGACCATTCTGCTGTCCGACGTAACCGAATTAAATCCTTAAAGTGCTGTCACAAAAATTCACGATATTTAAATCCATGTTTATTGAATGAAAATTCTTTCAGTACAGATTTACTTATGGAATCAAAATATTCACTCAGAAAACTTACAAATTCTAAAGAACGAAATTTTTAAGGCAAACCATAAGCTTCAAACAATAAAATTACTAAAAACTATACTAACCAATATACCATGTGTCATATTTTAGAGTAAGGTACCAGATACATAACAGAGTTTCAGAAAGGTGAAATTCTATAGAAAGGTCAAATATAACATCTTAAATGAACATTACCAAAACATCCTAAACATAATTCATAAAAGATGAATGGTAAAGAAACCTAAGGTATAAAGTATTATTTTAAAATCTGATGGAATAACTATACTGTCATACTTATAGAAACACAATACATAAACTTGGTTGCTACATATGTTTTATCTCCCCCAAATTAAAAAAAAGTCTTTTTAAAAATTTTGTCTACAAATCGTTGACTTAATTTTCACTTAGAAAAGACACACTAGGAAAACTATGTATTTCCTGAGTCCTTTTATCTTCAATTTACTGGAACACAATACACTTTAAAGGGAATACACCAGAAAATATTTTAAGTCCACATTTATCATTTATTTCTTTGAGTTAAAAGCTACCTATCCAAAAAAAAAAAGAAAGTATTTAGAACAGATTTTTCTCTTGATAAGGAGAATAACATATATTTAAGTAGCTTTAATAATGACCAGGAAACTTCTCAAATAATTTAAAATACTAAAAGGGAGAGTGACTTTTATAATATAATTACATTAAAAAGTACAGATCTTACCTTTGACGTAGCTTGCTTTAATTTTGCCTGCTCTACCAGAAGTTTATATGATGATCCTTTGTTACTTTGTATTTTTTCTTTTTCCATCTGTTCTACCAAAGCCTTCTGTTTTGCTTTTAGTAAGTTAAGTTGCTTTAAAAAAAAAAAAAAAAAAAGATCTTAGAGTTAACAATGTAAAAAATAAGAAAGTAAATTACTGTACTCCTCACCGAATCCACATGTAAAACTAATGTAATAAGTATTTCCTTGAAAAATTAGTTTTAACTGCATTGCTGATTTTTAAAAAATCATTTCCAAATCCCAACTAAAAGATCTCTCTCAGTTATAACTGAGAATTAGTTTCTTAGCCCTGGGAGAAGAGACAAAACTGGAAGACTTTTATGTAAGCCACTAATGAGACTGACTGATGGACATACTTTTTAAATGGAGGAATAGAATTATTTTTAAATACTTGGTGAAAATACTTCTATTGCACAATATTCTTAGCTTTGCTTTTATGGGAATCTCCTTCAAGAGTAGTATTTTTTGGTATGTTTATGGTTTTTATGAAAAATTTTATTGAGATAACTGTAAATTCATTTGCAGTTGTAAGAAATAATGCAGAGATCTCTTGTACACTTCACTCAACTTCCTCCAAAGATAACATTTTGCAAAACAATAGCATAATATAACACAGTAATGACATTGTTAGAATTGACCAAAATTTTTCAGATTTCTCCAGTTTCACTTGTACTCATTTGTGTCTGCGTCTGTGTTTAAGTATACGAGTTCTATAGAATTCTACACTTTTGTTGGTTCAGGTATCCACACTATAGTTTATACTAAACAGTTCCATCCACCACACAGTTCCCTCATGCTGTCCATCCTCCTCCCTATTCTGCCCCATCCCTACCCCTCGTAACCACTAGTAGGCTGAGATGAACAAATACACCAAAAGGGAGATAAAAAAAAAATTCTGCTAAAAAGATCTAAAAATATGTTAAATGACCACTTTCCCATATATTCATTACAAGGAACATTACTCAAAACAGAAAGTCACTAGAACATTATAGTCATAATTATAACTGAATTATTTAGTTAAGAAGTTAATAAATCTACTTTTTAAGAGTATTTCCTAAATTTCTACTGCTGCTATATATTTTTGTTATCAGGAAAAAAAGAACTAATATAAAGAGATATCCACATGGCTATTATCTCTATATATGAAGAAAAATGTATCCTAATTTAAAACCAGCACGCACATGTATTAAATAATCAACATACGTCAGTCATGTCAATGTGAGAACTAATGCAAATCAGTATTTTCAGAAAACTGTTCCAAAATTACAATTAACATATACAACAATTATAACCAAGAGAAAATGTAATTTTTAACTTATTTTGAAACAGCAATCTTAGTTCCTGCTGTACAAAGACATTTTCTCCCTAAACTATTCGAGAATATAGGATAAATGGGGAACATATTTTATGGGATACTAATTTAGAAACCAGGGAATGCCTTTTTGAGGAAGTGAATATGAACTAATGTCTGAAAAGTAAGTTAGATTATCCAAGCTAAAGAGTAAATTGAAAGGTATGGGGTAGAGAGGAGATCAGAACATGCTAAATGAAAAAACTGAAATGGATGGTCCAGGAACTCAAATTCAATAGACAGATCAAAATTCAAAACTGAAAGTTAGTTGGGCAGATAATAGACATGCTAAAGCCATGTTAAGGAGTTTGACCATTATCTAAATGTCAATTGGAAGCCACTAACAATTTAGAGAAGGAGAGATATGATCAGGTTTGTATCTAAAAAGAACTCTCTAGGGGTAGCATGAAAAATGGACCGGACTGACAAAGAACAAATGCAGATAGGCCTTTCAACAGGCAAATGATGGCCTCACTTAGAATGGTAGTAACAAAGATGTGAAGAGGTAGAGACAGTTAAAAGGACATCACCTAAAATTTGTAAACTACATATTTTTGCCATCTTACAAATAAGGAAAGTCTGTCAAAAGTGTTAAATAATTTCCCTAAGTAGTTCATTAATGTCATACGTAAGGTCTGATGGCAAGTCCATCTCATACAATGTCTCAAATACTAAAACAAACAAAAAATATCAAAAATTACCTGTTTATGATGAACTAGCTGCTTTCTTATTTTTCTGGAATATAATCTATCAAGGCTACTGCTGCCTTTGGAAGACCTATTTATGTTCTGGGTGTGCAGATTATTGTTAATAAAACTCCACTGGTTACCTATAGGGCAAAAAAGGTTGTATTAAAAATTATGTTAAATGTGATTTTAATGTACTATTCATAGCCAGAAAACACAAAATGATAAATGTGTCAATCATGACAAAACAGTTTTATTAAAAATTAAGGAACTCATTGTAAACAAATTGCTAAGAAGATGTGACACTAGAAAGGCTAACCTAGACCCTACGTGACTTCTCTGCCTCCAATCTTTCCTTCTTTCTCCACAACTGTATAATCTTTGTACAACACAGCTTTGATAATGTCACTCCACTGTAACAACAAGAAAATGCCCACTGTTACCTATGCCAAACTCACATACTTCTGTGCAGGGACCAAAAAAAGGGATACTCAATAATCTGATTTAATGATTGCATAAATAAGGCTGAATAGTTCAAAAACCATGCTGTGTAGCTCAACTTAGTCTCATTTTGGAATGTGTCCAGACTATTCCTTACTCGCCATTCTCCCATTCAGTGCAGGCTTAATCCCTCCCACACTTGACCCATCCTCAATGTTTTTTTCACGTCTTAACCTAATGACATCTTTTTCTATTCTCTACTACCCTTTTGTCAAGCCAGTTCAAATTCTTCAAACCCTAAAAATATGTCTTCCACCAATGTGTTTGCATAATGCATGAATGCTGTAAATAAAAACTAAGACCTCCCATACAATGTACTGTTATAGTCCAACTTCACAGGTAGTTGTATTTAATGTCTTATCTATATATCCTGTAACTGACTGAACTGACTCAGACACATACAGCATTTAAAAACTAAATATATGTAAGACAAACTTTCTGTACATAAAAAGAATTCTCCACCCTATTTTCAAACATAATGTGCATCAATAAAACATCTCAAGGGATCTTTTTCAATACTAGAATCCTAACAATGTTTAAAACTCCTAATTTTATGGCACCTTTTGTCTGTATTTACATATTAAATGTAGGTATTTCTTAAAAGTCTTGTTAACTTGGAAGAAGGGAAGAAAATAATTTGTCTTGCAGTCTGATTTCCTTTAATATAAAAAATTTTCTGTGACTCAAACTTCTGGAGAAAGATTACAACTCACAAAAATCAGGTAATTTCTGTATCTAAGCATAAAAGTCATTTGTAATTCATTAGTAGAACTATATTCTATAATGGTAAATGGAATGATACACTATACTAAATAACATAAAACTACAATTACTCTTCACAGATTTCCTTTTCGTAAACTTCACTTATATGTCTGTTATTCCTGGTAAAGTTAACTAACATTTTACATACAGCTGAAATCTCCAGGACAAAGCAAGTTAGGGGAAAACTTCACAGTCACTCAAAATCCCCACCAAAAGATTATTATAAACTTCTGATACCTGTCAGAAACCTCTCTCTGTCTTTACCATTCAAAGGTTTCTTTGCAGATGCTGCTTCATCTTCTACAGTTGCCACATAATCCAGCAACCTGGACACCAGCATAACAACCCAACTGATCATGGGAATATCTAGTACTCCTATACAGAAATAAAAGGGAAAAAGTAATCCAGTGACTTTAAGAGTACTAATGAAGTCTGATAAAATATTAATAAAATTAAGACATTTTATAAATCCAAAACACATGATATAATTATAAACACTAATATTTATTTATAATAAACCTCAAAACTGAAACCTATGCCTACAAATTGAGTAACACATTGAATCAAATGAAAGATCTGACAAACACTTCATGGAACAAAAACAGAGTCTTAAGTATAGCTTGAATCCAACAGATAATAACTTATAAACTAGAAAACAAGATATAAGACACCTACTCTTAGACTTACAGGTGCCTGACATAAAAATTTTAACTCTCAATTTATAATTTACATAGTTTTAAACCACGTTTTAAAGTTTTTATTTCAATAATTATTTTATTGTTCAAATGAAGCTCATTATCAATGATAAGAACAGCAACACTGCCTTAAATTTAAACATGAGTTTAATTTTAATTATGATAGTATAGAAACAACATATCACAATTTCCAAGTTCAAAATTCACATGATGAAACACATTTAAAAAACAATAACCCCATACTGTAGTCAATCACATGAAGGCTGGTCATTCTAAAAAGTCTACATCATAAAAATAACAACAAAATGTGCAGCAAAATGAACACTGAAATAAATATTTCAGATCAGCCATTTCGTAAAAGCAGTATTTATAGGAATCCTATGTTTTTACTAAAGATCGCTACTTTTAATAATACCTTCTGTCCTGCTATGCATGGGTAACTGTGGCTGGAGAGGTGACAGTAAATTATCCAACAGGTTAAGTAAGCTTTCTAATACTCCACTATTACTAAGTGACCTTTGACCAATGCAGGAAAGTAACATGAAGACCCTTAAAAAAAAAAAAAAGATAAATAAATAAAATAACCAGTAAGAATCCATTTAATTGTTCATCTTAAAAATTATAGAATGTTAGAATATTTGATTCTTAAGATTTGAGAGGGGCTTTAAGGATGCAGAGCTCACCCTCTACTACAAATACATCAAAAATACATCTGTATGTGGAACAATTCTCACAGAATACCTATTGAACTCTGATTCTCAGCAAGATTTATATTTGGAACTATGATGTTAAAATCAGCTGTTTCTCAGCTATTAGTTTTATTTTCTAACTTAATCCACAAGAAATCAGGTAGAGAAAATTTTAACCTCAAAAAAATACCTTTGACACATAAAGTAACATGATCTGATAGGAAATACTTCTAAACACAGGTCTATAAACTCCACAGATTCAGTCAGGAAGCTAAAGAATGTAGTGTAGTTATATATGATACAGAATCTTCTTCAATATTCCCCTCACTGGGCATTCCCCAAACTCTGAAAAGACATGCTTCATTTCCCACACTCAATATCCACATAAACAAGATTTCCAAATCAAAACTTTGACTATGAGAAGTATAACTCATAGTAACAAATTACTCCAGTATTTTCTGACCTACCTATCCTGTGGAAAGATGAGAAGCTGCTCTGAATTGTACAATTCCTGAAGAACATTAGAAAGAAACTGGCCCCACCATCTTTCACCACCACAGAGTTGAACAAGTAAAAGACCAGTATGTAACCGTATCTTTGGGGTTCCACTGATACACAAATGTTTAAAAAGCTCTTCACAGGCCTGGGCATGAAATGTACTCTGCAAAACTGCAGGAACAGAGTGTCCTATTACAAGAAAGAAAACAGTAAAATTTCTATTTAAGAGTATGCTCTACTATCAAAATCAGTATGCCTGGTCATATTTCCTTCTTTAACAGAAAAATTATATTCTATTTATTTTCCTATTCATTTATTTACTCCTTATATGTACAGCTTTATTTGCTAAACACTTAGGTAAGGATGAGTTAGCACTTAAAACAATTATATTTCTTGTATGTGGAGCTGGGTGTATCAGATGGCCGCGTGTGTGTGCACCCGTGTGCAAGCCCCACATGTAATGATCAAAAATAGCGACAGTACTATATTAGACTAAGAATTCATTAACAGTTTTCACTGTTGTGCTTTCAAACATTATTTATTATTTTGCCATTAAAAATAATGTGGCACATCAATAGCAGAAACTCCAAAACAAAAATCAAAACTCCATTTAAGAAAAACAAATAAAAACAAGGAAAAAAATGAATTAACCTAAAACACATTTCATAAACACATCTGAAAAAAAATCAAAATTAACTAGACCTAGGAAACAACAAAACATGAAACAAAACCACATCAAATACATTTCCAGCCTTTTAAGTACTTAAACCAAATACAAACCATTGGAAGAGTGAAGAAGGCTGAGCAAAGTGTCCAATAAATATCTGATGATAGTACGTAACTGCTCTGTGGAAGACATCTGAATCAAATCTTTTGGATCTGATGTTTCACTCAGCATCTTCCTACTTGCACCAAGAGCTACTTTGAGCCTCTGCACTGCATTATGAGCCAAATTTAATTGAAGCTGTAGCTGAATACAGTCTTGATAGGCAGAAAAAACTCTACTGTCTTCCTCAACTGCCTTGTCTGGCTTTCGCAAAAAGTACTGCGCATTGTTAGCACTGTTGAGGGGAGGAAGGTCAATACTTTGCAAAAGAGTTTCCAGTCGATGACAAGCTAAATTGTACCTGTAAGTAAAAAATAAGTGAATAAAATAATTTCTGCAACATTCTCTTTGATGAACAAGTATGAACATTAACTAAAAATTAAATCTCTAAAACACGTTAACACATAACCATTAAAAAGAATTAATCAATTGGTAAGTACTAAAAAAAAAGAGCCAATTACTTAATCACAATATGTTAATGCATTAAGTATTACTGTAACAAGCTAGTACCCTACTTCCTCTCACTCTTTTCTATACACTAATGAAAAGGCATTTCTTGACAAATATATATCCGAGATATTATACAAAATAGAGGGTTTCAGTAAGATTAAAATATATTGCAATTTTCTACTAACCTGCACTGTATATCCTCCTGTAGAGCAACCATCATCGCTAAATGCTGGTCAATTTCTGGTTGGTTTGCAGATTCTCCCTCTCCCCTCAAAGGATCATGCATTAATTTCAGTTCACTCTCCCAAGGCAAGATATAGGTATGCCCATAGTAAAATCCTAATGGAATTTTAGCTCTGGCATTTGTACTTCCATAACGTCCAATGACAGTGATCTGAAATGAAAACTTATAAGTACGGGTACCACCAATCTACAACAGTAAAAATCTCTGTAATGTATTTTAAAAGAGATATAATTATAAATTATAAAAAGATACTTTTAAATTGTATGTCCGAATAGTTTTCATAACTTATCAGAAACACAGAAAGCGTATCAATTCATTTTCTTGAAGTTCTTTACCTTCATGAATCTGCACACAGGAGGTGGTATTAAGTCATGAAGAATTAGTGAATGGGTGCTTATATCAGTTGCGACTACCAGTCGCCTCCCATCTACCTCTTCTCCTAATGTCCAAATGTCAATTGACAAGGAGGCCAAGTCTCCACATGTGGGAATTAATACATCTGTCAACAGTATTGGTTTGCCAAAATCCAAGGTCACAAATCTCCTTGCTCCTATCAGAGACAGAGCAACATTTGACACAAAATACCATATATCAATTAACCAAAAGATACACTCAGAAAGTGTGGAACACTTGTCTTGAAATAAGAAATCAACTTACTAAACTACAAACATGAGAAAAAAAGTTACTTTTACTAAGTAACTCATTCAAAAATTGTCTAAAACCTCAATCTATGTTAGTTTGAACCTTAAGACTTTGGTTTAAAAAAAAATAATATACATGAAAAAGCTTGTTACTACCAAGGCAATCAACTGTACACATAGACTTAATTTAAAGCATTAGAGCAAAAATAAACGTAAATTAGCAAAAACAGAATACAGATTAATTCCATAAAGTACCTATCTGTTCTTTCAGTCATTTGGACTTTTAAAAAATTTCACAATTAGATGTATTAATGATATCAAACTGTATCACATGATTTTGGTTTTCTTAAGCCTTGTTTAACATCTTTTGGAGTTGCATCTTACATTGGGTTTAAGATGTAAAGGAAAAGCATAAGGCTGAAATCACATGTAGCCATTACTACCACACTAAAAAATGTCTTAGGAAAGTTGTCTAATGGAGACAGATAAAGCTTATCTCAAATAAGCCTCCCCCTCCCTACCCCACCTTACTGACACATCACTTTCTCTTCAGCTCAGTACCAGATGAAGCAGAAGGCTTACTCTTCAAGGCCACACTAAAGAGGTAGTGTGTCTTTTCTGTGTAAGCACTAAACCCACACTCAGCATGGCTGAGATGCTCATGCTAATGAAAGGCAAGAATGATCTGAGAGGAACAGAAAAAAGAGCAGTTCTGCAACTCTCATCTCCCACACATTTCAGGAATATGCTCAATTAGTGAAACAGTAAGCAGAAGCATTAATAAAATCGTAATTATTTTTCTTCTTTACTGGGTTAGGGGTAGATAGTAACCTTACCAGTTACATTTTACAGTTAAAGGACCCAACTAAATTTAACTTCTAGGACTAGTATTATTCTCAATAGAGTCATTTTAAGGAAAACAAGGCAGTTACCAATACTTTCCTAAACAGAAAGACTACTGAACAACAAAAAGCATAATTCTTCTCCTTAGGGGGTTTATGTGCCACAATCAAGTCCATAGATTAAAAAACCAAATCATAGTATAAAACAACTGCTCACATTTCTTAAGATTGGACAACAACAAATTTCACTCTAAATGTTATAAGCACTGATGTTATTACCAATAAATTATTTAGTGGGCAGAAAACACCATTAACACTTTATTTTTTTTTAAACTCTTCCAAAAAGGAAATAACCCACTGCAATAAATCAAATATAGTTCAACTGTTCACTTAACTATATTCATGTTACTTCCTCCTATAAAACACACCTAAAAATTCTGTTAAATTCTGCTGCTGCTCAAGCCTGGAAATAACAGTTGGTAGGACAATAAGATAAATACTGCATATAGTATATATGAAGTATATATACAAGATACGTAGTACAGATGTTCTAATTGAAAGCACCTATCCTGATGACAGGTCTCTAGCACATAAGCATGGTACAAGCCTAAGTAAAATTTGAAGTATGCAGCGACCATGAAGTGTTATTAATCTTATGTACTATAATTAGCAGTAATTCCATCTGCTTTTCTCAAGAAAGGGTTCCAAGACCAGAATGCTCATTTTAGGAATACTTCTTTAATTTTTAGTGTAATGGCAATTGAGCAGCTCCAATGGAGGCTGAAAATCTATGTCAACCATAGTTTAACATGCGAGACTCATTTACAGATCAAAGCCACAGGTTGGATAGAATTAATGAACCTAGTCAGCAGCACTCTTCCATTCAACTTGGTGAGCACACAGCTTAAGCTTATGGAGTGCTTATTCTTACTAAAATGTATTTTCCCAAGAGATATGTGATTTATTTTCAAAAGAAAAATCTAACTACAAAAAAAGTCTTCAAAATTCAAATGGCCAGCAGACAAAGCAAGAAAAATATCTTAAGAAAGTCAAAGATTACCTGAATGCATTCGCTCAATAATAATGGACTGGTGAGGTGGAGGCTGAAGAAAATGTGAAGCATGAGAAATTGCAAGGGCTAGACCAGAACCAAGTGGATTCTAGAAAAGAAAAAGGTATAACTCTATATTGGTATCACTCTTGCTCTATAAAAACTAATAGCCATAATATGAAATTAACAAGTCTCATCTTCTGATGTACATTCTATAACATCTCATAAAACAAAATAATCTAATTTGATATAACAAGTTGGTATAATAAAATTTTGCCTTCTAAAGTTAGCACATACATCAAAATATTTATCAATGTATAAGTGAACATCTATTTAAAATATAATAATTTACCATTCTGGACTTGTTGGAATTTTTGTTATGTGCAGCAAGATTGACTGTTGGGGGATCAATAACTGAGCCTGGGAAAAGCTGTGCAAGTTCAGCATTAATCACAACGGAAACTGCTTCATTGGGTGGGGTGAGTGGTGGAGTCATAAAAAGTGGTGTTGTTTTTGGAGTGGGTGGAATAACGTCAGATGGATGGATGAAGAATCCAGGGGCTGCCGCTGGGTTGGAAGGCACAGAGTTGTGTATAGGACCTACTGCTGATGCTGCCGATGCTGCTGCAGCTGCTGCAGCAGTGGTCTGGTGTAACTTGGCTTCCAGCTTTGCTTTCTGTAAGAGAAGTAAAAGCAACAAATATAGACTAATCCTGCCTGCCTAAGTTGTGGGGAATACTACATGGTATATATTATGAAAATAAGCATGACTAACTGGATCCTAATTCAATAAAAATGAAACTAAGGAAAAAACAGACTCAACCCGGACGGAGTATTTCTATGGTATATATATGTATTTCATTAAACATTTGCTTAAAATTTCTTGAGTATTTGGGAAGTAGGACTTTCTCAAAGCAAAGATGGAAAGAAAGCAGAACAATTAAATGTAAATAAAGAAACAAACTCCTCCTAAAAACAAAATATTAACAGGCAGTGGATTCTCATGTTGCCTAACCTGATATAATTTGTCACCTGGAATTGCATAGGATGCATTTAGACCATGATGAAATCTCCAAAACATCTGTTGTTTTTACTAAATCTTAATCACATTAATTTAATTGGTCTTTAAAACTGTTTTAGGTTTTTCAATCCATAAAAATAGTAACTGGTAACTGTAATGTTTGACCAAGAGTATTTAAACAGAGTTAAGAATGGATTTTACTTAATGATTACAAAGAAAATAGCAATTATATTACCCCAGGTATGTATCAAATAAAATACATTTATATAATTTTTTAAAATTTAAGTATGTCACAAAGACGTTACCTCAATTTTTGCAGAAAATGATTAGCTCAGATGGTCAACCTAATTTCCTTTATGAAAATAATGGTCATTTTTACAGTACTTTCTCAGCTTTTGAAGTTTAGAGACAGCATGAACAAAGAGCCAAATAGTCTCCAACCTGTTGCTGAAGCTTCAAAAGCTGCTGCTGTTTCTCTTGCAGCACCTGCAGCTGTTGCTCGGCTGAAGCCATTGCATGAGAGAGAGACTGCAAAGCTACCTGGGCTGCTGAACTCAGGGCTGTCGAAGCTTCCCCAACTGTCCCAGATGATAGTCCACCTACTGCAGGAGTAACCCCGAAGGAACTCACTGGCATAAGACAAGGAGGGGGGGAGAAAACAGGATGAAGAAAAGGTTCACAGAGAAACATACGCACACCATACTACTCTGACACTAAAACTACAGTTAACTTTTATTTTAAAAATAGAAATATTGAAAGGAAATCTTAATGGTAAAAGTGTATCGGTAACAACAGTATTCAAGCATACAAGACCCAGGAATGACTTCTATATCAAACAAAAAATTAGTATACTTTTGAGTTTAAAAATATTTTCAGCACAGGAGAAATTTCATTTAATATGGCTAAAATGAAAATACAAAATGAGAGTATTTTTATACAATTTGAGTGTAAGAAATACATTGACTTTTGCTTTACTAAGTTTTCCTCCAGCAACATTTCCTCCCTTCTCCCCTAAAAAGCTAAAAAAGACTTTCAATTACAAGAACGTCATTGAAGACTGATGACATCTATTTTTCATTTTAAAGCAAAACCTAGACAGAGTCTGGCCCACACAGAATATGTAAAGCAATATTTCCTACCATACACTTCCTAGAACACTAATAAAAATAGAAGCACAACCTATGCATAGTCAAATATGTCTGGCACATACTGTTTCCTCATGAACATTATCATCATTAAAGGTCTATGAAATCACACAAGTTAAAATACTTCCTTGACTTTGCTTTCCAATGTTATTTGAATATACAGTATAAAGGAACTTTTTTCCCTATCACATATTTATATTTGTGGAAAACTACTGAAAACAGCTGAGACAAAGACTTAATTTCCTAACTTACACAGGTCAGCATAAAACAAGAAGTAAAGGCCAAGTCTAATAACCTCATTAATATTTATATTATAAAAGGCTTTTATTAGAAAGCTTATATTAAGGAAAAATAACTGCTCCAAGAATAGCAAATGCTTAGTGTGTATTACCAACCATCTTTCACTGTTTTAGTTAATTACTACATTCAACAAATGAACAACACTGAAGGGCAGGTACTATGATTCTGCTTTGGTTGACTAAGTAAAGAATGGCTCAGAGAAGTTACCCTGTAGAGCTGACAGTGGTAGAACTAGGGTTAGAACCAACGACTGTGTGAATTCAAAGCCAGTGAGAGGCACAGTGCTAAGCATGGAACTTACATCAACTCATTTAAACTTTGCAGTGGCACATGGGTGAGTACTATTGTTATTCCATTTCACAGATAGTGAATCTAAAATTGAGGGAATTAATTTGCGCATAAAACTTGAAAAGGGAAAAAAAATAGGTAATCTGACAGCCTATCTTAAAATCTAACAATGGCTTTATTATGGCAGAATTCTAATGAATTACTGAAAAAGAAAACTAGGCTACAATCACCAGATAGAAATAACAACAAAATTGTACATAGCCTCTTATAATACAAAATTTCCTCAACTTAAAAAAAGCACGTTTATTATAGTGCAGTCATCCTACACTTCATTTAACTTATACAAATTCAACTACATGAACTTGGTCAAAGAAACAGCAATCATAATTCTCATAAACTGTGTGTCCCCAAATGAAATCCATCTGCTCCAAAGGTTCCACCAAAGCAACAGCAATTCCAGTTCCGGAGAAAAAATTATTGAACTTACTGAAGCACTTATGTTGTACTTGTACTTCTGGGGTAATTTAAGTGAATTTCAATATTAACCACGTGTACTTTAGCCCCTTTACTGATTTTAAAATCTAATGCCCAAATCAAGTAATACTTAAAGGAAAATGAATTAAGTCACTAAAACACATAACAGACAAACAATCCAAGAAAAGTCACCACGCTATTACAAAACTAACTTTCAAATCTTTTGCACAGTCTTTGAGTTTTCAATATCATTTTCTGTTTTTATACTAAGGACCTCTAAAACTAGATATGAAAAAAAACCAGGTGAGAACAAGATAAAGATGACTATTACCACCATTTCTATTCAATATCATGCAGGAAGTCCTAGGATGCACAACAGACCAAGAAAAGAAATAAAAGATAAAACAACTAGAAAAACAAGAAGTAAAACTCTGTTTATTAACAGATTACATAACTGTATATTAAAAATCCCCAAGAATTTACAAAATATTAGAATAAGTTAATATAGCAGTGTTACCAGATATGAGATTAATATATACAAATCAATTATATTTCTATACACTAGCAACAAGAGAACAGAAATACAATTAAGAAAAACATTACTCACAATAGCATAAAAAAAATCAAATACCTAGGTACAAATCTAAGAAAGATATGCAAAACTTCTAGTATACTGAGAAGTATAAAACATCACCCAAGATATACTGAATACCTAAATACACTAAAGAACTTACATACCATGTTAATGGACTGAAAGATTCAATATTTAAGATATCAAATCTCTCAAATGGTTATATTCAAACCACAAATTAAAATAAAATACTAATAAGCTTTTTTGTGTGTAAATTGTCAAGCCAATTCAAAAATTAAATGAAATTACTGAGCTCTAATATATAGGTGATTATAGCTAATAATACCATATTATACACTTGAAAGTTGCTAAGAGACTAAATCTTAAATTTAGGCAAATCCACAAAAGAAAAAAAAGGATAACTATGTGATGGGATGAAGGGATCAGCTAATGCTATAGAGGTAATCATTTTACAATATATAAGTGTATCAAAACAACATGTTGTACACCTTAAACTTGCTCAAGGTTATATATGTAAATTAAATTTCAATAAAGCTAGAAAAAAATGAAATACAAAAGACCTTGAAACTTTTTGAAGGATGATCTTTAAGAAAAAGAATGTTGGTGAATTTCACCCCTAGGTACACACCCAACAAAACTGAAAACATGTATCACACGAAAACTTACACAAAAATGTTCACAACTATTTTTCTTCATAATCAACAAGAGGAAACAACCCAAATGTCCACTAATTGTTGAGCAGATAAATAAAATGTGGTATATCTAAAAAATTCTAAAAAGTGGTGTAACCATAAGATGGAGTATCATTCAGCCATTAAAAAGAGACACTTAACACACTAAATGTATGAACCTTGAAAACATTAAACCAAGTGAAAGAAGCCAGACAAAAAGGTCAAATACTGTATGATTCCACATTTACGTGAAATGACCAGGGTAGGCAAATCCATAGAGACTCAAAATATATTAGTGATTGCTAAGAGATGGGAGAGAGGGGTATTGGGAGTGACTGCTAATGGCTACGAGGTTTCTTTTTGGAGTGATGGAAATGCTCTGGAATTAGATACTGGTGATGATTATGTAACATTGTGAAACTTTATACATAAACTTTCTAAATCTACCAGAAAAAGAAAGAAAAAGTTGGTGGGTTTATATTATCAGATGTTAAGACCTTCTGTGAAGTTACAGTAATTAAGATAATGAGGTATTGGCATAAGGCTGCACAAACTGACCAGTGGAACAGAAATAACTGAAACAGATAGGAGACAAATGATTATGAACAGAGACAACGTTGCAGTAGAGTGGAGGAAGGATAGTATTTTTCCCATAAGTGATTAAACATTAGAAGAAAGAATTAGTAAACTAAGATAAATTACAAGAAAATACTCATAGTAAAAGAAGAGATTTAAAAAGTTAAACTTGTATCAGTTATGGTGATGAGGTATAACATACATGAAATTGAAGATGCAAAAAGAGAGAAGATAGAACATAGGACAGAAGCAATGTTTGAACAGTTAACGTCTGAATCTTTCTCAAGCTGATGGAAGATATCAAGTAAGGATTCAAGAAGCGCTATGAATCCCAACCAGAATAAATACAAATGAAACCACATATAGGAACATAAGAGAAAAATGCTCAGTGAGAGGGAGAGAGATGGGGAAAGAGGGGAAGAGAGGCAGAGAAGGTAGAAAGGGAAGGAGGCAGAGAGAGAGAATATGAATCTCAAAAACACCTTGAAAACTGACAGTGACTTTAAAAAAGGAGTAAGACTGACAAGTTATGTCTAAAAAAATTGGTTTAAGGTAAAAAGAAAGATTATATTTAAATAACTAGAAGAAATAATAGCTTAGAATTCTATAACATGTGATACCTCAAGAATGAAGATGACACCTCTTGATCCAAACAAGCCAAATGTAGAAAGTTATTATTGTGATATTCAGATAAATGTAATGAAGTATTGGAATTTAGATGATAGCATGAAATTAATTATGCTAATTTAGTTCATTATAATACAATTCATCATGATAAACCATAGTTTGTTTAGATAACTATAATAAAAATGGAATCAGTTATTAAAGAGGATATTCACATTGTTTAAGGTACTTATGTGTGTGCTACGTATGTAGAGGTAGAAGTGATATACAGTTGACCCTTGAACAATACAGGGCTTAGGGGTATCTACCTTCTGCACAGATGAAAAATCCACAGAAAACTTTACAGTCAGACCTCTGTGTCCACAGTTCTGCACATGTAGTTTTAACCAATCATGAACCAAGTAGTACTGTAGTACACATTTATTGAAAAAAAAATATGAATATAAGTGGACCCACACAATTCAAATCCATATTGTACAAGGGTCAACTATAATACCTAGGATTTGTTTTGAGGTACTTCAGCAAAGAAAAACAATAAAAATGAAATGTGAAAAACATCAATACTGGCTATGCAGTTTACCAAATTATTCCAAAAATTTTGAATATTTCCCCCTCAAAACTAAGTAAACTCATCATCAGTAGTAGACAAGAACAAAAAGTGATCCTACAGAGTAGTTTTCAGATATAAAGAAAATCATTCCACATAAAATCTCAAAAGCACAAAAAGGAGTAAAGAGGAATGAGAATGAAATTATGAGAAAATCCAAATGAATACTGAATATAAAAAACTATAATAATAATCATGGGAATTAAAATACATATACAAATAAGGTATAAAACCACAATGCCACATAATTTGGAAAGGTAATAAGATAGTGTTCAATATATTTGCACTGCATGGTAAAAAAAAAAAAAGTAACTGGATTTCTGTATATCAAGGATGTATGTATATTATGATCTCTGGGATAATTGCTAAAAATAATAATAAGTAGAAAAATAGCTCAATAAAAATATACTCACCAAAAAGAGGGGGTGGGGGTGGGGAGGGGAGAAAAAGAAACATCTAACTGGCAAATGAGAAATCTAATAGGACATATGAAAAACATAGTAAATTTAAATAAAAATGTATTATTAATTACATTAAATGTAAATAAACTGAATATTCCAGTTGAAAGAGAAAGCATCAGATTGGTTGAGGGTAAAAAAAAAAAATACATCCTGCTTAAAAAAAGAGATATTTAAAATATAAGGAGACAGTGAAAAGATGAAAGGAAAAAGAAAGAAAATTATATACCATACAAATAGTTTAAGAAGAGAAAGTTGATGCCTGGTGTATAATATCAAACAGTTTTAGGATAATCAATCTTAGAAACAAAGAGATAATATCTAATGATAAAAGATTCAGTTCACAATGAAGATACAAACATTCTACATTTGTATGGTACTTTCAAAACATATACACTAAAAATTGACTAAACTAAATACACAGGTATAATGACAAGAATTTAACATGCTGATCTTACTAACCAAACAAGAAAAAGATAATAAAGACAGAGAATTTAAAGAACACAATTAGCAAACCTGCCCAAATGGATACAGAGTACACTTTACTAAGTACAGAGTAAACATTTTGTCAGGCATTATTGCTGATCCTCTACAATTTCCAACAAATTTTGCAAGACTGATAAAGTATTTCTTTTGACCCTACAGTAATTTAAATAGAAATGAATAACAAGATGGTAACAAGAAAACGTTAATATATTTGGAAACTAAGGAAGCATTTCTTTAACATTACTTACTGAAGCTGAATATATGAAAACCTTATGAAGCAGCAAATCAATTAGTACCTTCACATCCAAGAGAAAAGCGTATCCATTTAGTACTAACAACACCATAATGTAACAAACCAAATGTCCATCAACAGTTCAAAAATCAATAGTGGATATATAAATATTGTTTTATTCAGAGAGTAGAATCTTTAAAACAGCAATGAAAATGAATCAGCTATCTATAAACAATGATGTAGGTGAATTTAACAATTATAACATTGAACAGAAGGCCAATCAAAAATACATAAATGCAATTCTATACCATACAGACCCTACTCAACCAGTGTTTAGGAATGCCTAAGTGGTTATGCAAAGAAACAAAAACCAAGAAATGTTTACTTGGAAAGTTAGGACAATGGTTACCTTTTGGAGAGAGTGAGGGAGAATAAATGGAAGGGGGCATAAAGATACCTTTTTTCGAGTACTTGAAATGTTATTTTTTGACTTGGTGGTCACACAGGCAGTTTGCGTTGTTATAAATTGCTTCACTTATACAACTGTTTTCTGTACCCATCTAAATGAGCATTAGATTTCACAATTAACGTATTTCCAAAAAAAAAACCAAACAGGAAGTTGAGAGACTACAGTCATCTTCTAGCGCCTTATAATCACTAGTCAGGACTCTGCCCTAACAGTTAATAAAACCCCTCTGCTGGTGGTGGTTTCAATCTGTATAGAATATAGAGGTGACTGCTTGTTAAAAGCACAGACTGCCTATGAAAAGACAAGAAACTTGTCCTATTACTTGCTTTGCAGGAGAAGAAATGGGGAGGAAGAGTGAGGGAAATCTATTCTTTTTCAAACCAGATTTTTTACAGTTTAAGTTTTATACCTTCTCAAAGTATTACTTATTCAAACACATGAGTTTTCTTACAGTAAAAATATTTTAGGTACTTAATTTCATGAAAGTTCCAAAAAAAAAAAGTCTGATTTATAACTAAAGTGCTCTCTGGAAGTTTAAGTTCTTGTTATGGCATGGCACTTCTTTCTTGTTTCCATGGCACTGTAAATGTATAAGTTTCTACAAAATGAATATAATAGCCCAAGAAAACAAATGTGCTTTGACTCTTCTGGCATCTCCACATAAAGAAATATTAGATTTTTATTTTCAATTAAGACACTGAGCTACATAAGACATTAATCTCACTTGATGGTTACTTCTACAATTGGAAGATATTACGATGATTCTGAATAAAAAGGTGCTCAAAGAACTGTTAAGTTTCTTTTAAAATACTCTGCCATTCTGGACCCAAGTGCAAGATCAAATTTTTCATGACTTCTCATGAAAACTGTTTTTATCTTCAGTTAAACAGTTGAAGAAACAAAAAGACACCCACTTACAAAAAACCTCCAACAGCAAAATTCATTCAAGACAATATTCAATCCCTTCTGTGAGTATAAATATAAAACCATATACCAATATTTTTCATTATGAAAACTTCAATTATTTGTGCCCAGATAGAACTAATTGTAAATAAACACTGATCCTACAATGTGAAGGAAAAAAACAGAAAATAAGATATACACAATAAACAAGAGTTCTTACTGATTATTCATTTAAAACATCAACACCACCATATATTCAATACACACAAATACTGGTTCATAGATCCAAAGTTGCTTTAAACTAGCTAAAAAAATAGTATTCCTTCTTCAATCATCTCAACCTTCTCAAAGACATCAAATACACTTTTAACTTTAAACGCAAGAGGTAGCATCATGATGCCAAAACTACACACAAGATTGGCCATGAATGCTGAAGCTGGGTAATGAAAATACAAAGTCTAATGTGCTCTTCCCTCTACTTTCATTATGTTTGGTATTTTCCAGATTAAAATGTTTCTAAAAATGCACACACATAAAAACAACAGAATTTAACATTTTAATACAGTGTTCTAGAGGATAGGAAAAGAAACTCATGAATAGACTTAGGAAAGAACATGAAACTACCTATGATTTTCCCCAAAATGTTCCTCCTATCAGTAAGTTTCTACTAACAAGAAAGCAAATGAATTTAAACATTATGAACTGATATGTAAATACTGATATACCATGTTATTATAACATAAAATAGATAATAAAAGAATGTATATAATAAAAGAAGGTATATACCAGTAAACGTACTTGCATCATCCCTTTCTATTCTGGTTCCATCACTAGTTGACACACAAGTAAAGTGCAGGGGTTCAACTTCTAGAAGTCCAGTGAGAGATGTGAAACTACCTTCAGCAGCTGTGCAACTACTGACCTTTCCATTTCCTAATACAAAAAAAAGACAAGTCTTATAAAATGTGAATTAATCTTTAAAAAGGCAGTAGTCATATTGAAACTATAGTTGCTACTTCAATTTTAATTAGAGAAGATGTATAAATGCACAAAGCTTACACAGGGCTTCTACAATACACATGGTATTAAGAAAACTAACAAACAGGAGATACTAGTTTCTTTGCTACAAAAGCAGAGTTGCACAGAAGCAACTTAGTGGCCACTCACACCATCACGGAACTTTAACAAGTGATGTCGATTTTTTTTTTTCCTTTTTCCTCTGCTGGAATAAGAGGTTTAGATTTTTAAATGAGGAAAAAATAATAAACCAGCTACTTAGATTAGCTACTACCCAATCTGTTTAAATTAAAATCAGCATGCATAAAATCAGAATATACTTTATGATGTCAACTGTATAAATGACACACTAAAGAAAAACTAAAGAAACATTCCAAAATATTAACAAGATTTTCCTACAAATCTTTATATTTTATATACACTATCAATATTCTAGAATGAGGCATACTACTTTATAATCATAAAAATAGCTTAAGTATTTGTACTACTAAAAAAAAAAAATCATGTGATCACAACAATGTGAACTATAAAACCACAGCAAGAAGAACACAAAAGAATTAAGAGTATATACTGGGGGTTATTAATAGTACTCTTCAAATTTTCTGGAATCAGATCACTACTTTAAACAAAATTCTTTAATAGACAAAGTAAAACAGAACAGAAGATCGAAAGAATGGGGAGATATAAACTGCCATCAAACATCTGAAGGAATAAATACAAGACTAAACTGTCATAACGCTGTTCTCCAACATCCCTTTGGCACCAGCACAGGGCCTGACATGTGGTGTTTAACATTTATTGAGCACTTACTCAACAGAAGACATGGGAGATACAAGAGTAAAAGGGAAGGCCCTAATTGTCATGAAACACGTACTCTGTTCAAGGTTGCCAAGTATTAAACTACTCATTATTCAATTTAACTTTAAAAAAAAAAAGTACTATGTTTTATTTAACAGAAGTTCTAAGAACAATTAAGTCAAGGGGAAATGAAGAAATCAGTTTAAGTCAAGGGGTAATAAAATACTTCCATGATCAGGTCATGAGATTGATGGGAAGAAAAAAAAATTTTTTAATGTTTACTTCTTCCACTGGGGCAGGGGAATCCAAGCAGAAGAAATGACACGAGTGAAATCCTTTCAGTAGGAAGGAATGTGGCACATTAGAGAAACTGAAAGAACAATGTACCAAGAGGAGTATTTCTCAATCCTAAAACCCCTCTACATATTTTTAAAACAATTTAAGGAACTCTAAAAAGTTTTCATTTATGTTGGTTGTTTATATACACTGATATTTATCAACGCAGAAATTATAAGATGAGAATAGTTTTAAATATTAATTTGTTTAATAGAAATAAACTCATTAGATATAAAAATGAATAGCATACTTTGATGAAAAATAACTGTCTTCTAAAAAAAAAAAAACTTGGGGGGGAGTATAGCTTAATGGTAGAGTACATGTTTAGTAGGCACGAGGCCCTGGATTCAGTCTCCAGTACCTCCACTAACATAAATAAATAAATAAACCTAATTACCTCTACAACTCCCCACCCAAAAAAACAAACAACAAAATAAAAGTGTTTTTAAAAAAAAGTAAAACAGAACTGTCAAAGTAGCTTCGAAAATAAAATAACTATTAAAATTTTTTAAAAATATAAAACAAAATTAACTTAAGAAGAGTGGTGATGTTTCACTTTCTTGCAAATCTCTTTCAAATGTGGCTTATTAGAGGGTAGCTGGATTTGCCCATCTGCCTCTGCAACAGTGTGTTGCTCTGATAGAGGTATGTGAAAAAAATCCGGCCCAACGCAAATATGTAGTTGGCAAAGAAAGGAATATTTTAATAAAGTCTTATATATTCAAAAACTTGACACATGGTAGTTTAGGATTAGCTGCAATATGGCGTCTGAAATCTTATCAGTGATCTATTCAAACTCTATTTCGTTAAGGTTAACGGCCTAGCTTATACTTTTAAGTAATCTTTTGCCCATGCGTGATGTTGAATGACCATGCAATGATCATTTGGAAAATACTGGTTCACCAACATATACAGATATTCCAAATGCGAACACACTTCATTATATGATATCAGAAAATGACACTCACTAACGTATCACTGGAGCCCAACAGAAAAGTCTTTACGTATTGAGAAGCTGTCAAGTTCACTTCAGAGGATACAAGTTTTTCAAAATTCTAAATTTTGCTTAAAAGCTCTACTTTCAACATTGGCAGCAAATATTATCAATTGGATGGATACTGGTGGGCTTTTTCTATTCATTTTTGAGAAAATACCTGCCAAATAATCAAATCTGAATAAATATATTATATCTGTCATTCTTGCAAATAAATGTGGTGTTTCATGAAATAAGCAACTAGTTCAGCTTGTAACTCTTAACAACTGCACAAGTGCTTGTCCTTGAAACAACCATGGCTCTTCAGTATGCAACATTCATTCATACTTCCCATTTCATCACAAAACAGTTAAAAGATGTGTACTTGTGGGTTCAAAATTTAATAAAACTAACAACTTTTAGTGTTTCATCAAAGATATGTCTAAGTGAATCTGGCATTTGTTACTGTAAGTGCTTAGGGAAGAACATCATGCTTTTGTACAATCAGTACAAATGTCAATGCAGTGAAAAAGGCAAATAACATTAACAGTTGACCCATGAACGTCCTGAAAGGATCTCTGGAACCCTGAGGGGGCCTCTGCCATACTTTGAGAAACACTGGGCCACAGAAAGAAGACTAACAGTGGCAAGGGGAAAAGAGTCAGATCATACAAGATTTTCCGTGCTATAGTAGAGACTTTGGACTGTAGAATAATGGGAAGACATGACAAATATTTTAAGGAGAGGTAAGGTGATGAGATCAGGTTTGCATTCAAATATGACTGCATTCAGATTTGGAAAACGTAGAAAAGTGAGCCAAGAACAGATGCAGAAAGTACAGGTATAAAGCTATTATTGTAGTCCAGGTTCAAGATGACTATGGCTTAGACTGTAACCTTGGGAGGTAAGAAAATGGGCAGATTTGAAATATATATCGGTGGAAAACAGACTCTGATGATAGCCTCAATGGGGAGGATAAGAAAGACAACATTCAGATTTCTGTTTTGTGCCAGGGATGCCACTAAATGAGAAAAGGAATGCAGCAGAAGGCCTGAAGGTGAGGAATAAAATGAAAACATATTCATATGGAGATTTACATCTTGATTTCTAAGTTCCCTCTTCTGGGTCTTCTGTAATGAGTATGGCTGCTCTTGCATATTTAACCCCCTGGCGTGGCCTGAGCTCTGTGGTGTTCTCCTTACACTCTATAATGAATTTCATTCTATCCTAAGGTGTACAGAAGGAATCTATAGGTGGAGTTCTAACCCCTCCACTGAGTTGTACTCATAAGCTGGCATATCACTTAGATAGAGAAAAGACTGGCTTGAAGAGCCTAAGTCATCAGAGGAGAAAACATACCTAAGGAAGAATAAGTCATTAAAAAGTAAGTAACAGACCAGAAGTATAGTATGATCTCTTTCACTAAAAATGTTCATAAACAAGCAAGTAGCAAACCAGTCTAAACAGCTGAACATCTTATTAACAATGGTAATCTAGGAAGATATAGAGATTAGAGTTGAGCCACTTTACATTTGACTTATATTTCTGTATTTGATTTTACTTTTGCTTTTTCCATAATTCATAATTCACTTTTAAACAAAACTAAGACTAACCCCCGAAATGTCTTATATTTAAAGTGATCATTTTAATATGTTTACAAATAAATTTTCTAATATTTTGGTTTACTAGCAACACTTGCAGTAAGTTAAGTGGGACGGAAGAAAACAAAAAATAAAACGGTCATTGCTTTATCTAACAAAACTAAATAAACAACAAATTCTAGCACCAGAAAAGATTACACAAATAGTGTTATACAATCCCAGAAGCACATTCTTCAGAAATGTATGCAAGAATATATGTAATGCTGTGTACCAAGTTTACCTCCCAAAAGTGGGATAGAAGATGCAGCAAATCATTTTTACTTTCTGCATCTTTGCTTATTACAATAAGTATACATTAATTTTATTTTCTGAAATATGACATAGCATGTTCTTTGGTATTATGGACAGCAAAGGCACATCAAATAAAATTGAAAAAGCTATATAAGAAATAACCAAATTTCAGTCCCCTATTGGCATTAAAGTCATACTGACACGCAATGAAACACAAACAAAAACCAAATTCACAATCCTTTCAGAAATAATTTCAGTATTTTTTGAGGAGGGAGTTAAGAAACAAAGGGAAATAGTTTAATGATTCACAGATACCGAAATTCGCTTCTAAAAACCTGTAATTTTTAAAGACAGAATATAGTAACTGCAATCTATTAGAAGTCAATGGTAGCTTAAACCCAAGATATCAAATTCAGAAATTCCTTTAATAAAAGACATTACTACCTGAAAGGACATCTGATAAATCAATTTCATCTGACTGGACACCAATGCTGCTGTTGTACACATTTTTACAAGAAGAGCCACTCATCTCCAAATCAAAGAGGACTGGATCAAATGGTGAACTATATAATCCGTATCTGGAAAATAAAATAAAGTTCTAACAATTTTCCTGTCAGCCATCTAATTAGCAAATCATCTATTTACTTAGGTTTAAAAGTAGTTTTTACACAGGGTAGAAGGAGACACTAACCAGATTTAACTCCTTAAATTCACTGAATCTCAACTATACTCCAAAAGACACTGATCAGAAACACAACAAATGTGATTTCATTTTAAACTGGTAGCTAATGATTCATCTGCAGACTGAATCAAGGAAGAGATATGAGGCACCCATCCCTTGCCCCAGTCATTTACATTAACTCAGCAGAAAGCACAAGGGCTGAGTAAAATGTCGTCAAAAATCAAGATTTCTAATTTAAAAAGATTACAAAAATAATTGTTTTATATAAAACAATACTCCACTTCAAATGATTGGGCAAAAACTCAGATCTAATCTTTAGCTATTTCTTATTTCATTAGTTTAAGTTTTAGAAAATCAAACAGCAGATGACAAATACTAGCTAAGGACAGTAAGTGATTTACATAATTCCACCCACAAAGTTTTAAGAATAGAGAAACAAATTCCCTTAAATACGTCTTCTATTAGCAAGAACTACCACTTTTAAGTGTTTTAATATAATTAGCCCTCTGAATAACCATCTCCAGGACTTTCAAAATTGCTAAAGGGATATATTTCCAGAGAAAATAAAGAGAGAGAGAACCTTAAGCAAATACATATAATAACAGTTCTGTACAAAGGTGGCATCATATCCAGAAAGGCCCGAGATTAAAATACCTTGTCTGAAGCAAAGCCTCCATTGGTGTTAGTCTGTCCTGTAACTGTCTGGACACAGCAGTGAGCAGGGACGCACACGCAGTGCTGCACCCAGCTAAATCTTCATCTTTAACATAATTCAGTAAGACAAAATACCAATAGACAGAACCTAAAAACACCACAAATAAATCAATGTGTCATTTCCTTATTTTCTCTAACAAAAAGAACTTCAGATTTCATCTTTATCAGAATATCCCCTTTTCCTAGGAAGATTTTTGGGAAAACAAAATCTGTAGGGCAACCTACAAAAAAGGATTAACTCCCCTCAGGGACTCTGACAAAGAGGACACTGACAAAGAATTTCAATCATATTTTTTGAGAAATATATCAGGTCAATCTAGTCATTTAGGTTTTCAATAACATGAGATGACTCTGAGGGACATTTTATAACAGCTAGAAGAGTGGAGATGTCGGGTCCTTCATGCCATCTTTCCTAAAATACTGTTTCTCTGTACTAAAAATTTCAAAAACAATGGATGGCAGCTACAAATAACATACTGTAACAAGGAAATGAAGTACAGTTATTCTGTACTGCCAGTTAGATATAGGTCAACATAGCTTAAAGGATTATCATGATGATATATTTTAAGACTCATAAACTTTGACATATCTAACTACTAAGTCCTAAGTATACCCCATAATTTAAGCATCCTACCTCTAAGACTATCCTCAAGAAACCGTTTTAAACACCAGAGACTATTAAAGTGAGCAACCAAGTCCAAAACATTCTATTCTATATAATTAGAAGTTAATAATTTTAGCCAGTATATGTTCAAGGTAAACATAAACAGACTTTCTGTCTAAATTAAGACATTGATTTAAAAAAAAAAACCATTTACAAACTAACTTTGAGCGAGCTTTTTTTCTGATATATCACAAAGATCAAATTCTTGTGAAATATGTTTATCTCACTGAGATAACTTGTTGAATGGGTTGGTTATTTATGAAACAAAAGATTGAGAAATGCCTACAAAAACTAACATTAGGTAAAGGACAAATCAGTAGCCCTTAACAGTAAATTCCTATATTATTACTTCATTCATTCTTGAACAGCATTCCCACAGAGTTCAGATGCTGCAAAAAACAAAACAAAACAAAGCAAGCAAACAAACAAAAAAACAAAAACTACTGGCCCCTTCCAGAGAATTCTAGCTTGCCACAATCCCTACCAATCACACACAATAAGTGCATGAACCATTTTACTTATTTAGGTCATCTCTCAGGCACTTACTGACATTTTAGTTTGTGCCATCTGATCTACAATCAGTAAATAATTATTTTAATGATGTACAGAAAATGTATGAATTGAGATGACTTGCTATTTACTTAAAACTCCAAATAACTTTTTCCCTAAAAATATTATTAAACAGATAATATCTGCCTACCCAATCACAATTTAAAACCCCTTAAAAAACAGATAAGCTACAGAAAAAAAAGAAGACTAATTGAGAAAAACTAGTTAATATATAACCCAAAGCATACTGTGAGTTATTTCATAAGACTACAGTTATTTGTGACTGAACTAATTTCACATACCACCAGTTGCTGCTGCAGGTAGAAATGACATATTATCAAGTAAGGCCTTCAACAGAACAGATCCAAATCCTGGTTGACATGGGTCACATTTGCCATTACTGAAAAAAAGGTTTTAAAGAGAAAACGTAAATACATTACTCAACAAGGTATAAATCCAACTCTAAGCATAGGGTTGTACTTTCAAAAATCTTTTAAATGTACTTATACAGATTGGAAGAAAATATGCCTTAAAGCCCTAAAGATGTGAAAAAAAGACAGCTTAAATTAGCTTTTAAATAATTTCCATATAGTTTGAGTTTCAGGGTTTAGAGAAAACGATCTGTACAATATTACAAATAAGCCTGGTAAATTGCTATAAAGCGGGGAACAAGGCCTCAGGTGAAGAATCCAAATAGAGACAGTAAGAGTGAAAGTGGGTGAAGGGCTCCCCTTACCAAACTCCCCTGTTACTAATAGGCAGAGATGGTTAGTAGAATTCTTTTATTAACAGATTTAACATGACACTCTGCCCAAAATTTTTTCTTAGAATCTTAGTAATGTTTATCAGCTTTTGAAAATCTTAGTTATACATCTATTCAACACCAAATTACACTACAGTCAAGATATCACCTGCCAAACTGCAGGTGCACCTTCAAAGTATATTTTCAACTTGAAACCAACCTGATGCACAAGGCTAGAAATCGGGCACACTTATGGGCTATGCTTCGTCCTGCCTCAAAGAAACAAACACGTACAATGTCTGAAAGACATTTTCGTGTTTTTGAAAGCAAGCTCTCATTTCCTTCCTTTGAACTGCAAAACAATAGCAGACATTTAGGCTCATCTTGAACTTCCAATCATAACATCCAAAGGGCAGTCCATGGTAAATAAAATCTTAATTAACCTTCCAGGTCCATTTGAATGTACTCCAGCCAACCAACAAAGAGTATCTAACACAAGGCTCTGGGCATGTTCTGTGATTTGGCCATCATCTGCTTTTCTACACAGAGTGTTAAGAAGCTTCTCATGAAACTCTGAAAACTGTAACATGGCACATCGCTGCACTCTACAAAAAACAAAATATAGACACATTAACAGCCGAAATAGAACAGTGAGACTAAACCTATTTCAACCTGGTTGGTCATATGTTTCATTTGAAATCATGAGTATCACAATTTTTAAGAAGAGAAATTATTTAAATTATAGAGCACTACATAGACCCCAGGGAGAAACCAGTGAAGTGGAAATACAATACACAGCATCACTGAGATTATAAATTCTTAAAATGAAAACCAAACAAAAATTTTCAAGTAAAAGCTAGAATTTTAAAATTTTGTGTATGTTGCTGTATTTACTGGAATTCTTCCTTTGTACTTTTATTATTTTAAGAATAGAAGAAGGAACTGAGATTACCTTTCCTTAGAAATTGAAGTTTTCTTAAATCTTCGAATTGTGACTGAGACCTCTTGAAGTAAGTCACAGCCCCGGAGGTTTTCGGATTTACGGGTACCACCTGCATTTTCATTCTTAACATTAGATGATTTTTCCTAAACATATAAAAATAAATAACTGAATGAACAATCCAATGAAACAAAAAAATTTACTATGAAATTTCACAAATAAAATAACTGAATTATGACTATCAAAACATAAATCTCAAATTAAAATGATAGCTTTACCCTCATATTCAGTAAATGATTAATTTGCCCCAGAATTATAACAAGGGAAAAAAAGAAAGACATCATCACTGTTTAAAGGTGACAACCCACTGAATAAAGATTATAAAGCCCGAGTCTTGAGTCTAAGTCCCAGCAATAGCTATATGAGATATGCCAGCTCCCCAGTCTCTAAGGTTCACTCACTTTCAATAGGAAAAATGGAGGTAATAGCACCTGCTCTGCCTACCTCAGAGTTATTTTGAGGATTAAATCAGATAAAGTACACAGAAGTCCTTGAAAAATTGGAAGACCTATACAAATATAAGATGATTGGTGTTACTGATATTGCTATTGTTGCTTATGAATAATGATGATAGAGAAACAAAATCTCCAGAGTTCAGGAAAATCCAAGATCAGGTAAGTATGAAGAAACTATATGACACACAGCTAGCTGTAGAAAACGAACCATGAAAATTAAGATACATCTCTAAAATCACTTCTCAACTTCTCTTCCTTCAGCCTCCCAAATGTTTACAGGGAAAAAAAAAAAAAAAAAACCCAAAAAACAAAAAAAAGCAAAAAAATCCCAGCACTGAGTTACCAATAGAAGGCACAGAAACAAAGTCTCACACCCAAAGAAATAAGCAACACTGTCCAAAATAATTATAAAGGGGAGTACCTGCTAACAATTACTCCCTATAGAATATACTTTATAAAAGCTAGGTAGTCTGCTTAAAGTTAATTCAAATATTTTCTCCCTGATTATGTTTTTTTAACTTGCAGCAAAGAAAGTATAAACAAACCAAGTTTCTTTAGAAAAATCAATTACGGACCATACTACTTCCAATAGTGTGTCAAATCTCATCCACAATGTTTAAAACAGCAATGTTACAGTTCAAAATGACATCGTTTCATACCTTGCCAGCTGCAACTTTTGCCAAGAGTGAAGCAAGTGAATAACCCTTGTTACTCTGGTGTTTTAGGGATGGAAGTCTTACTACAGGACGTATACCACCATTACAGATCTCATCTGTTCCTCTTTCATTCACTGCCTTGACGTGGAATTAAAAATGAACGATATTTTCCTCCTGCCATACCTAGAGGAGTAGTGTAGAATGGGATAAATAATTCAATCATCAAAAAATCATATTGTTTTCATCTTCACAGAACAAGTGGAGTAATTAACTTTACAAAAAGAAAAATATACTTGGCCAGCATTTTTAAATTACACTGCTTGCATATAATAAGGTTAAATTACCTTCATACATTGGTAGCAAAAGAACAAAAAGCACAGGGATTATGTGAACAGCATAAGATAGAAACTTCAAAGGGTTATAAACACCTGGTATATTTTTCCCCAAAGAAGTTATTTATTTTAATAGAAATCTGGGGAACTACAGAAAAACACACACACGAAATAATGGTCATTAAGGCAACCCCCAAAGACAATGATGTATCTTTACGTATATCAATCCAGGCTTTTTATGCATGCATGCACACACATGCATATGTGGATGCACAAGTACACATTACAGTATTACAGCTGAAAAAGCACAGGCTTTGGGGTCACTACCCAGGTTTGATAGTGGCCCTGCCATTTTATTAGGCATGTGATAAATTAACCTCTCCATGGTTCAGTTTCTTCAAAAGTAAAATGAGAATACTAGTACCTACCTCAAAGGTAACTAAAACACAACTGCATGGCACAAAAGAAGCACTCAATAAATATGGATTGTTATTAACACTAGTTTGCATTTGCTACGGTTTTAACTAAATTGAGATAATATTATACAATCTATATGTAAAACTTATCATAAAAATACCCTCAAACTAACATATTTATAAGCAAGCCATAAGCCTATTATTGCTTAAGCAGGTATTAACTCTTTCTGTGACTACAAAAGCTCCTTCTGTTCTCTTCCACTGATCTGCCGGCCTACTGTGCTAGCACCGCACTCATACAGTCTTCTTATTGCTGTATTATTCTAGGTTCTAGTATCTAGTAAGACCCTCTTTCTCAATCTTCTTCTAAATTTCTTTGGCTCATAACATCCTGTTATTCATCCACAAAAATACAGCAATCGTTTTCTCCAATTTAAAGATTCTTTTTAAGGAATTTGATGAGAAAAAGAGTCATTCCTACTAAATTCAGGAAAAATTAACACTTTCGCATTATTGAATCTTTTAAAATGCATGTCATTTAATTCCATCCCCAATTTTGTCAAAGGCAACAGTTTAATTTTCATATAAAATTTTAAGTGTCACACTCTCATTCAACAAAACTTATACTCTCAGCAATGTGAGAAGAGATTTTTTTGTTTTGCTTACCACTGTAGCCCAGTATGTAGCCTAATACATCATAGGGTCTCATGAACTTGATGAATAAGATGCAAGTCAAGGGAGTACATTCAAATTTATATAAATACTATGCCTGCAACTAAACGTAAATGTGTGAATAGGAACAAACAAATTAAGATAGTTATTTAGGTGGTCAGGTACTTCCTTGGTTTGGGGAAGGATCTCCACATCCTACCCCACCTCCAAATATACTTTAATAATCAAAGTGTCTCATTTGTTGGCTTTTTAAATCTACCCCTGGGATGCAAAGGTGAAATAAATGTCCTACTACTGCAATATCTAATATCTATAAAATGGCCAATTTTTAAATATACATTATCAATTTGAGACATTCAAATCATTACCTCTGATACTTTCAAAACTCCTCTATAAAAACTTACCCTTTAAGAGAAGATAAATGTGTGTTCTATATGACAATATATAATATATATATAGTCATATATAAAAACATCTGAAGATACAGGACTCTAAATTAATGGAAAAAGCAAACATGCCAGAACATGGTGTCTGGTTATTCAGAAGAATTGTTATGTCACGCTAAGTCATTCTGCATTCACTTTTTATACTTTTTTCAAAAGCACTGAGACCTTCAAGACACAGAAAGTAGGATCTACAGTTTCATATAACAATAGTCACTTATGAGAGGAAATCACTTCAGCTACCAGGAAACCAATGGAATTGCTAACAAAAAGTCCCCTATGCCTCCGCCCAAAATCATACTTTTCTGAAATCATTTTTTTAATCTACTTTTACAACTATGGCATTATTAATCCTACTTTTGTAAAATATGTTACTTCACCTTTAACAAGTTTGGGGCTTGTTAATGTCAACATCCCAGCATGCCCTGATAGATCAAGGCCACTAGCAAGCCATACTGGACCACACAGAATGTCTTCTTTATGATCTTCCAGAAATGGACATAATCTAAGACCTAAAGAAAAACACAGATTTTTCTTTTAAATTAGCATATAATTTAAAATGCAATATTGAACAAGCAAATATCCATCCCATTTACATATAACACCACCACACAAAATTCCACACTTAGAACATATTCAAGTAAGAATTCACTATCATATCAAGGAGTTATAATCAATTATCTGATATATTACGTTGTTTTTCATGCCCACAATATTTACATTCACCTTGATTTTCAAAAAAAAAAACAAAACTATGATTTCAAATCCCGAGATATTAAAAAACAAGAATGTAAGTATTAGCGCAGCTGTGTTCACAAAGAAGAGCTGAAAGTTAGAGCATACTGCCAAAGCAGAATTATAGGTTATTTTTAATTGTGTTCTTAAAACCAAGTTTTTGCAAGCCGTAAGGAAATCTTTGCCCATAATGATGCATTTGGATCACTACTCCTTTTACTGTTATGGACAACAGCTCTATAATTTAACTCACACTGTGATTCCTCTACATCCATGTGCTGCATTTCTTCATTCAAATCAATCAGGGACGGTTTCCCATTTTGTTCCACTTCAATGTTAAGAGCTGGAGACAAAGGAAAGGTGATCTGCCTATCTACTGCTGTTTCTAGAGGATAAAAATATTAGTAAACTTAATTTTGCTTAAAATCAATGATTTATGTGCCTAAAATTCTAAAATTTTCTGTAAAACTGGGAACTACAGTGATTTTCATCACAGATGCTATAAAATGGTTGTTAGGAGAGGAAGAAAATTAGATTCAATGAATTGTTTCATAAGTTCTTCTCACTTTTAATGATAGTAAAATATTCACCTAAAGAAATAATTTGCTGGCAACTAAACTAAGAGTTCTTACCCTAGGCTGCACAGTACAGCAACTGCACAGTTTTAAAAATACCAATACCTAAGTCCTTATCCCCAGTTAAATCAGAATCTGTCATGATTCAAAAGAACACATACACACACACGAAATACACACATATGTATACAAAAACATATATATACACAAATACACACATACATATTTGTGAAATAGGAAATTTTTCTTGTTTCAAAGTTTTTATCCCTAGTGTGAAACAGCCAATTTACTCTTAATTAAATTATCCTCAGTCTTTTAAATTAACCTATTAAGGAGGAAACACTGAGAAATAACATCTAGTTTCCGATACGCTAAATATGTACAATCCATTTTAATATCTCAATATATGAAATTCTGAGCTTGCAAGAAAGATAAATAAAAATGGGTATACTTCTGGCATTACATGAGAGGTTGGGTTTTATAATAACCTTCAAAGAGTATGTGACTTCCATAACAAAGTTCTTTTCCCAACCAAGTCTCCTCTTAAGAAGAGAACTAGTAATGCTGAAAGTGAAACTAACTCATAAAAGAACTAACTGCATTTCCCAGAAAGCAAAATTAAATTAAGATTGTACAACACTAAACAACAATGAGTAACTGAAAAGCTCTTAAATGTTCTCTGAATTAACTTTTCTAAATCAAACCACAAAAAGTAGAGCAGGAAAACAGCATGTGGGTGAGGGGGCAAGAAAGGACATCAAACCTAGACAGTCAAGTTGAAAATCAGGTTTTTTTGTTTTTTTAAACCAACTATAAGATAAAATTTTCAAATGTAAATTTTGATTCATTCTTACCATTGACTTTCCCTAAGCCTGGAGCTTTATTTTTCAGCAGTGTCACTTGTATTTGTGGAATATTGGTGATGTTTGAGTTCAAAACAAATTTGAAGTCCACATGTCCAACCATACAAGCTTTAGGTAGAACCAATTCAAATACATGTTCATCCCAGCTGTTGCTGTAATGTAAGGGGAAAAAATTATAAATAAAGCGAAAATCTTTCTTCAGTCATAACCATCTTATTACTAATGTCACCTTTCATACACTCTGCAACCTCCACAAAATTTCATGCTTCTTAATAGGATTAGGAAAAAAGATAAGCAGTTCTATTGAGAAAGATTTCTCAATAGAGAAACTTAGGGCAGACTTAGGGCAATGAATAATCTTACCTCAGGAATCTACATTACTGTCTTGGGAATTGTACATTCCAATAAACCCTTGTTCCTCTAAGTGTGGACTATTGTGCATCAAAATTATGTGCAGATTCATGGGCCCCACCCAAAATCTAAGAGGGTGAGGAGGTGTCACAGGAATTTGTATTTTAAAATAAGAACTTCATGTATTTCTTATACATGCCCATTCTGATTTTAAATTCTATTATATGCTGAAAAATAAAAATCTTCAAACCATGCTCCTCTACTAAATTCCAAACTCATACCCAAATGCCTAACAGATATCTCAAAATTATCATAAATAAACCCAAACTTGATTACCAACTCCAATATCAGTAAACAGAAATTCCATTTTTCAATTAGCTCAATCCAAACATTAGCCATCCTTAACTATTCTCTCTCCCACCAGAGGCTCATTAGCATGTACCATTTCTTCTACCTCCAAACTCCATCTGACCAGTCTTCACTGCCTCCATAAACTATCACCATAGTCCAAGTTATCATTACCACTACCATAATTACCTGAATTACCACAACAGCATTCAAACTAAAATTGTTGCTTCTATCACTGTCCCCCCAATACAGACACCACAACCATTCATAACCCACTGTCAACACAGTAGTCTTACCGTATCCTTCTAAAAAATAAATTGTAGCACATCACTCCTATATTCAAAACCATCTAACATCTTCCCACCTCACTCAGCAGAGAAGTCTTACTATGAACAATAAAGACAATCTAGCTACCAACTACCTCATTTGATCTTACCTCCCACCACTCTCCCCTATGTTCACTTAACTCCAATAGTAGTCTTTTTGCTCCTACTAGAATTCGTAAAACATACCTCTCAGGGTCTTGTACAAGCTACTGCCTTTGGATTAATGTCTTCATGGAGGCCTTTCTCAGGACCCTTGTATAAAAATATCACACATATTTTTCTCTCCTTCTCTCATTCTCTTACACATTAACACACCCAACAACTACTCTATCACCATACTATTTTGACATGTTTCAGAGCTTTTATGACTATATGACATAGCAGGTAATTTGCTTACTGTCTGGCTATCCGCACCAGAATATAAATTTCACAGAAGTCATATTACTAGTGCCCACAAAAGTGCCTGCACAAATCAAGCATTTAAATATTTGGTCACTCAATCTATAAATTTATTTAACAAACTAACTGCAATGATGGATTACTCTCAATATTTTATCCTACAACTAAGAATAAGAATATAGGAATTTCTAAAGTTAAGGTGACAAATAAAAGGAATCAAGTTATTAACATGCAAAAGTTAAGAGAAAGAGTAACATACATATATAAAATAATTCTGTGTTGCTTCTAACAAATACATTAGATGGACTTAAAATTAAAATAAAAACCTTGGAAGAATGTTTTACCTGTCAGTCTGTAGTTTCCAAGTCCTAGTATGCTGAGCAGCATCTCCGTGATGTTGCTGATGCAAGTGTTGAGGATGTCTCCTTTGCTGCTGTTCTTGTTGAACTTCCACCCAACATGGAGGAACAGTAGCTGAAAACCGTGGGGTCAAAGTCTCAAAGCGGGTTAGCTCCACTAGAGATGTCAGGATGTCAAGGGTGAATGGCTGGTCCACCAATAAATCAACTCCTTAACAATAGTGAATGTAGAATTTGAAATAGGTTTTTTTAAAAAAGAAGTTTTTAGTTCATGTTTTTTCTCTAGTCAATTACAACATGTACTGAATATCCTGAAAGTTGATCATGACATGCAACTAAAGTAACAAGCACTGACTACATAATAGGTATAAGAAAAATCCATCTTGAAAATTTTAAATTATAGAAAGGGTACTCATTATTGGAGAAACCCAGACCGAACCTGTTAGAAGAGCCCTGACTGAGCTTTAACAAGCCCCACGTTAATAAGAACAAAAGTGGTGGTGCTGAAATGCAAGCCAAACTTACAGCAGATTGATAACTCTTACACTTTGTTATTTACAAAACAAAATGCTAAACAGCAGCAAGCATATAACATCTGCCCTATTTTTACTTTATTAAAGATTTTTTAAGTCAAAGCTATACTGATGGCAACCAAATACTTACTTACAAACAAAAAGCTTAAAAATACTTTAAAAATGGTATTTTTTTCAACTTCTGTAGTAGTTAAGAGTATCTTGTATACATACTAGTATTATAAGAGTAACAATCTGCTTCAAAGAGATTAGCTTGCTTTTACAAATACATGTATTCACATCTGTAAAATGCCTAACATAAGACAAAGCTGAAAGACTGCTGTTCTTGTTCCAAAGAACAAAAGTTAAGTTTTTAAAAAGGCTAAAATACAAAATCTGGTAAGTTTAGAATAGCTTCACAAAGAAAATGTACACTGAGTTCTATAAAATTATTACGGGTGTACTTCAAATTACATTTTTCCTCAAAGCTTAGAGCCCTTTAAAATCTGACTGAAACTGTATTAAATGTTGTTTGTAAACATTAACAGCATATCCATGTTCCTCCTTTACATTACTCACTTCTTTATAATCCAATTCATCTTTACTAAATAGTATTTCTACAGACTTTACATGAAAATTATTATACCAATATCCTATAAAATGAAAATATTCAGAACTTTGGCTTTTTAACAAACTTGTGTAGTTAATCAAGACAATCAAATCTAATTATACATGGCAAGAGACATGAGTCAGTTTACCTCAACCAGGGGACAATGTTGCCTCTCATCAGCCATCTGGATGGGGGCAATTACATGTGCTACTAGAATCTAGTAGGTAAAAGCCAGAGATGCTGCTAATACAGCACAGGACAGTCCTCCCACAAAAAAAAAAAAAATCATCTAGTCTGAAATGTCAATAGCGCTGAGGTTGAGAAGCTCTGGCATATAAAGTAGTGATGAATGCCATGTATTATACTAATACAACTAAAATTAAGTGTATTATACTAGTAATCATTAAAAGTTTGCCTTTGGTGCAAAGAAGAATAACAAAAGCCCAAATATAAGTACCCACGAAGACAAAAATCAGCTTTATGTATTATATTTGGAATATGCTTGAGTTTAAACATACTTTTTCATTGAAGATTCATTAAATTTCTTTTAAATGCTAGTTTTGGGGAATAAAATGTCTAAGTGCTAAGAGTAAAATGTAACAGTGCAATGGAAGTACAAAAGGGCATGGCATAAAAGGTAAGGAAAGAGTTTAGTGTAATATGTGAAGAGCATGAAACTGAATTATACCCTTAAGAAACCATGAAAAGTTTGCCATAACTAGAGATTGAGAAGACTAGTGTTACTAGTCCACAAAGCAAATAAAGATTTTTAAGTAGGGATAACATTTTGAAAAACTAGTTCTGGAGGGCAGCATAGAACATAGATGGGAGAAAAGGCAAAAACAACAAATAGAAATAAACCTATCTAAAAGGTTCACAATGGGGCAATGAGCGTTCGAATATATCACCCTACGGGAATGATTTTTTTTTCCAGCTTTTTGATTCCAGTAGTATTAGCCATTCTACTCACTTTACACTTATTTAATGAACTCTCCTCTCTTTCACATGTTTTGTTCCTCCCTAACTAGACCAAAAGCTCCTTAATGATCAAAATAATGTTTTTACTTCTTAGGTAACTTCATTAATACTCGTCAACCTACCACAGGTTGAGAATCATTTCTTATTTTAATGTTTACAACATTTTCCAACTACTGAGAAAATGATAAATAATACAAAAAAAAAAAAAAAAAAAAAGCCTGGTTAAAAAAAAGTCAATAAGGAAATGAACTCTCATAGAACCAAGAACTGAATCTAAAAAATGAAATAATGTTTTAAGAGTATATAAGATTCAGAAAACATCACAAGAATTTGCACTTTTAAAAAATCATTAAAAAAAACTTAGTATAATACCTGAAATGCCAGGACTTGAAGGATTTGATAAAGGTTTGGAACCTTCTGAAGATGGTTCTATTCCTTTAGAAAGAGATCCATCCACTAGTATATCAGCTTCATCAATATCATCACAGGTTCCTCCAATTTGGAGAAAATGAAGTTCACCACCTATGGTGTAGTAGAATTCCATCAACATAGATACATGTAAAACAGGTAAGCATAAAAATGCACACTACTTAGTTAAGAAACTTAATTTATTTCAGTATTACTCAAAAGGCAAATAAAGAAGGCTACCAAAATGATATCTCCAAGAATTTAGAAATCAAATTGGCAAAGAATTACAAACTGAAAATTAAATTTAATGAAGAAAATGGCAAATACATAAACATATGTAAAAGTGGTTATTTATCTAGTACTTACTATGTGTAAGATACTATTTTAAATGCTTAAATCAATTCATTTAGTCTTCACAAAAACCCTGAAGGTAGGGGGGAATATTGTGGCCACTTTACAGATGAGGAAATTGATGTACTAACTATATTGGGATCCACAGCTCAATCCCTTAATCACAGCAGTAACAAAACTGAACAAAGATTCTCAATTTTTTTGAAGTATTCACAATGAAATGAAACCAAATCAAGCTTCTATTTCTCATATTTCTAACACAGAAAAAAATGGAAATCAAGCTTAGCAAATATTTAAGACCAAAGGGAATAAAAAAACAATGGATAAAAAGTATTATTCTAACAAGAATATTTGAAGAGTCACTTCCAACATAAAAGAATAAAGAACACATAAATCCTATTCCTGAAAAGCAACTATAAAGCTAGACAAAACTATCATTTAACCAGGGTGGGTTAAACCATGAAAACCAACAGATTTGCTCCTACTCCTACTGGGGGCTCACTGGATTTGGAAAGCTTGTCTGCTTAAAGTGGTTCAGTGGCAAAAAGGCCCATCAACTCTACTTTCCGAAGTCAAGATCCTGTCTGGGCCAGCAAATCACTAGAAGTAACCATGTATTTAACACAGAATTACAAAAAGTGAGAGAAATACAGGGGGCATGGTAAACTTTCTCTATATCCCACAATGATCAGTGGTTACACATATGAGTAGCAAAGAACAAAAAGCTATGACATCAACACATTGCCAGTCAGCTAAGCCCCCGTGCCTATGCAGAAAAGACCTGAAAGGGCACAACAAAAAATAAAAATACAGAAAATAAAAGCCAGGGCACACTTGAACACAACCTTACCAGTAGAGGTATTTGGTCACAACCAATTATAAAAATCTTCAGCTGAATACTAAACTATGCGGACAAAGAGGCAACAAATAAGAAACAAGTCTTAACAATAAAAACCAGAGGAGGAAAAAAAATGAAAGAAACATCAGTTGGCTACTCACTGCAAAAGAAATAGATTTCACAGATTCAGTCCAGATAGGCTTTCAAACAACTAATGCAACAAAAACCTCCAGAGAGGGGAAAATCAGAATCCAGAGTTTTTACAATGTTATTTAAAATGTCCAGCATTAAATTAAAAATTATAAGACATGTGAAGAAAGAATGACCCCCACTCAAGAAAACAAAATCAATGAGAACTATTTCTGAGAGCCCAGATTTAGACTTAGCAGACAGACTTCAAAGACACTACTGTAAATATTTTTATAGAATAAAAGGAAACCAAGTATAGAGAATTAAAGAACAAATGGTAAAAATGACTTGACACATAAAGAATCCCAACAAAGAAATAGAAATTATTTTACAAGAACCAAAGGGAATTCTTAGAGTTGAAAAGTGACATAGCTAAAATAAAAAGTTTACTAGAGTGACTCAATGCAGATTTAAGACCGCAACAGAAGGAAACAGTGAAATAAAAATAGATCAATAGTTGTATGTTATATATGAAAGTTGTTAAGGGTAAACCTTAAGAATTCTCATAAATAATAATAAATCAATAGAAATTAACCAATCAGAGTAACAGAAAAGATTTTAAAAGTCAAAAGCACATCAGATGGGAGGGTATAGCGTAGTGGTAGAGTGCATGTTTAGCATGCACAAGGTCCTGGGTTTGATCCCTAGTACCTCCGTTAAAAAAATAAATAAATAAACCTAATTGCCTTCCCCACCAAAATAAATAAATAAATAAGTTTTTAAACTATTAAAAATGAAAAAAAAAAAAGCGCTCCAGAGACCTATGGGACAGATCAAGTATAAGAGCACACACTTACTGGGAAATCCAGAAAGAGAAAAGTATAGAAAAAATTTTTTGAAGAAATAGTAGCCTAAAACTTCCCAAATCTGATAAAAAAAAACATTTCACTACAAATCTAATCAGTTCAATGAATCTCAACTAGGATAAAATACAAAATCTATAGGTGCATACATTATATTCAAACTGCTAAAAGTCAAGATCAATGAGAAAATCTTGAAAGCAGCCAAAAACTCATCATAGACATGGGAACTACAACGCAAACTGGTTACAGCTTCCTTAGAAACAATGAAGGCCAGAAGGAACTATAATGACGTGCAGGAACAGTCAATCAATAATATTATATACAGCACCATTCTTCAAAAATGAATGTGAAATAAAGACATTTTCAGATAAACAGAGACTGGGTTCTTTGCTAGCAGATCTGCCTTACCATAAGTACTGAAGGAAGTCTTTAGTGATGAAAGAAGTGATGAACACCAAACTCACAAGAAAAAAAAAAAAATAGGGTACTAGAAACTGTAAGTAGGTGAACATTATATATGTATTTCTCACATCTTTGTTAACTTTTTTAAAAAATGAAGACTTTTTTAAAAATAAAGTAACACTTTTTGGTTGGATTTATAATTCATCTAAATGCAATATATAAGACAATAGTAGCACAAAAATGGGGAAGAGAAAGCTTAGAGCAAAGTTTCTCTATTTTACTAGAATTAAGTTGGTATTATTCCGAAGTAGACTGTGATAAATCACTAAAAAGATAACTCTAAAAAAAGTATTAAAAATAAAAGTCAACACAAGTACCAGTCATGTCATACCAAATGGCAGAGTAGGAAGCTCTGGGGTGAAGCACTAGAGGTCAGTACCTCCATCATAGCAACTGCTGAACTAGAGTGACTGGAATTAAGTATTTCAGAATTCTGGAACCTAACAAGAAACTTACAACAACCTAAAGAGTGCTCTGATTAAGTGAGAGGCTGCTGATCTTTCATATGGGTGGCCTGAACAAACCAGCTGCCATGCCCATTCCTCAGCGCTATTGCAGCTGTGGGAAAAGTGGTCCACATTTCTGGAGTGGCTGGTGGTGCCAGGATGGGCAGTAGGGACCCTGTTTCCTTGTTTCATATAAATATTAGTATATATGTACATATAATATGTATATATTTTTATGTGTATAGTCTATTTCCAAATTTTAATCACAGACAGCTGCACCAAATTTACTTTCAGTATATTATTAACATTACTTAAAGTTAACTTGCAACATTCATTAATTGTAGATATTTTTCAAGACTCAGTGTTTCTCCATGAGAAAAAGAGCTTTATGCTATTTGAATATACACATAAAACAGTGTCAAATCCATTTGATTTACAGTCTGCAGTGCTTTTTAAAAGTCTACTTTACGGACTGTCATACATACATTTTAAAACATCAACCTTTCTGTCCTCTTTATTGCTATTAATCTCATCTTTTCAAATAACATCTTGATCAGTCAATCCTTAAAGAACTGGGAGATAATTTTCAAAGTGGTTAATGTCTCAGGCTTTGTCTTGTCCTTCAATTCATCTGAATAAATTCCCTATCACATGAGATCACTTCCAAGAAATCTTCATTGTCCAAATTCTTTGAATACACTAATCTATTATAGCTTAAAATACTACTTCCCAGGGGGAGTGGTAGAGCACAGGCTTAGCATGCACAAGACCCTGGGTTCAATCCACAGTACTTTCATTAAAAAACAAACAAACAAACAAAAAACTAATAATAAATAGACCTACTGATCTCCCCCCCAAAAAAAATAAAATAAAAAGTTAAAAAATACTACTTCCCCTCTGAATCACCAAAAGCATATCTCATCAAATAATTCAAATCATTAAACTCTGATTGCACTTCTGGAAACTACTAGTATTTTATGAAGATGTGCCCTGAGACCACATCACTCAGGTTCTAAACCTCCACTTCGGATGGCCTATGGCAAATTAAATTGTTTTCCTTTTTTGTATCTTTCAGATTAAAAGATTCCAAAAAATTCAATGGATGAGTCTCCAGTTTTATTAAATTCTGGCAGTTTAATGTGGTTTTAGCACTCTAATGACAGACTGCCCAGGTTTGAATGCTGACTCTGTCATTTATTAGCTCTGCGACTTAGGCAAATTACTTAGCCTCTCTTTCTCTCAGTTTCCTTATCTGTAAAATGCAGACAATAATAGTACATATCCCACAAAGTTGGTGTGATGACTAAAATAAACAGAATTAAAGCTCTCACAGAAATGAACTGGCACATACAAGATAATAAGTTCAAATTATCCTTGATATCACACAGTATTTTAATGGTTTTTCTGAAAATTTTATTAGTCTAAAGTTACTCTGCACCGCCCACTTTTTAAAATAATCTAGTTGGATTTTGACATTATTTGGAGAGTTTTTCGCTGTTATTTCACTAGATGTGTTTCAAAGCAGGCAATCCAAATCACTACGTTCACCATTATCCTTCTTAGCCAAACTCTTGAAATATTTTTAAATAGAAGAAAAATTCCGGTTAATTCACACCAGAACCACAAATGAGATGTACAACTCTTTCCAAACTCAATTCCTCCTCCAAGCACTGGTTATAGTTTCTTACGCTTCAAATATCTCCTGGCCTTAATTCCCACTAATCAATACTGCCTGATATTGTCAGTAATTCTATATAAAAATTGCTTTATCTCTCTAACTTTATTAAAGTGTATATTAAGAAAAGCAGGAAAAAATTGAACATTATCTGTTACTCAATATGGCGGCCTTAAATGTTGCAAAACTGATTCACTCTCAGCAAAAGGTTAGGAGTAAATAAGACAAGAAAAAGATTACTTGGCAAAACTAATATTTATTTACTAAATACTTTTATTTCAGAAGAAAATATCTGTGCCAGAAACTTTACATATATTATTTCATTTAATTCTGTCAAGCGTGGGAATAGGCTGCTTTTTTGTAGTTTATAAATAAAGATACAAAGGTTTACTGAGTTTAACTTGCCCAAGGTCACAAATTTGAGCAAATGCAGAGTCAGGACTCACAGAAACAACAGGTTACTATCTTGAGGTTAAAGCAGAGAAGATAGGTTCTGAGAGATTTATTGACTTATTTACAACTAGACTCTTACCTAGGGCAGTAAAAAAAAGTTTTAAGAACAGTTAAAACAGTAGAAAGATTTCTTACTTCATTATGAAAAAAAAAAATCTCTCCATCTATACAGATCAAAAATTCATGCTAGGTATGCACATAAATGAATGCTATATACACTGGTTTTATAAGATTTATAGAAGAATCAAACAAATCAACAGCTTACCTTTGGTGCATGCACACAGCCTGTCTGTGCCCGAGCAGTAAATGACAGAAACAAATGTGTCCTGTTCCTCAGTGCCCTCCTTTTTGGGAGGTTCCACTTTGGCCAAAATTTCAAAGTTTGAAAGATCTAATATTTTTACATATCCTCCCTGAGTGGTTATTACCAGGTGTCCAAGAGTAGAAATATCAGATTTTTTTTCTCTCTCAATGCCATTCTTTGAGGTTAACTGCATTTCCTCAGCAGGTTCCTCACAGTCATCCTCTCGATTATCCAGTATATCTGGTGGAAGCAAAATGAGCGAGGTAATTGTGTCCTGGGGATCTTTGATATGTTGGATTTTTATGGGCTCCTCTTCTAAAGTCACTATCCGAGTGGCGTAATTCATTTTATAAAGTATTAAATATCCACCACTAACATTCCTCTGCTCAGGTTGAATTATCAAAGGAGTCTGTACATCTGCTGGTGATTCGTGTTGGATTATACTAATATTTGCACCATTCACTACAGCAAGATTTGATTCCAGTTCACCTTTCCGTCTATTACATAGTGCAGAGTTTAATTTATTTAAATTATTCAAGGCCTCTACTTGATTTATTGCACTCAAGGATTCAACAGGGCATGTCCGCAGTCCTACCAACAAATGAATTCCATCAGCACAAGGAGTTATTGAGTCTATACAAAGATTCTCCTCCTCTGCAAACTTTGGCAGCCTCAAACACTGAACCAAAGTCCCCGGCTTGGGAAACACAGAGTTCCACTTCTCAGAATCTGGAGAGGTAAGGTTGGCTGCTGCATCTGCAAATTGTTGAATGTAAGTCACAGGAGGATCCTGCAACAACAATTGCTCCTGACTATCCAGCTCCATTTCAATAATCTGTGGAACTGTAAAACCATCATCATGCAAACTTTTACTCATTATATTGTTCATCTGTGAAAAGATTTTTCCTGCTTTCTCATCAGACTCCTTGATGCTATAAAGAAGCAAAATGGGTAAAGTCCTCCTCACCAGAGGAGAATTCAATTCTGAATTAGTGCAGGATTCATTGTCAGTTGACCCTTGTTCTGATATACTTTCACCCTGAGTTCTGCTTAAACCATCCAGTGACCTGTGAGAATTACTACTAACGGGTGAGGTAGCAGGAGATTTATATGTTAATAAACCTCCAGCTAATAAACATGGAAAGGGAATGTTGTGTTGTTCCTGGTGCTTTTCTTTTGTCTTTTCACTCTTAGAGTTGGTTAAACAAGGATTTGCCCCAAGTTCTTCAAGATCCTTAACAGTATCTTCAAGCACATTTGCAACAATCTCCCACTGAAGTTTTTCTGGCTGCTGGAGAATGCTGAGTGCTGTTATATCAAGGCTTACTTCCATGGCTTCCTTCTGTGATGTATGCCCTTTGAAAAGGAATAATATTCATTAGAAATGGCCTTGTGAATATAAATCAAAATCTGTACCACAAAATTTTCATTAATTTTTGTTTTTTACTCTTCTAGTCAGTGCATTATAAGTACATCAGTGGAAGACTTTAAGGTCATTTAAATAAAATTTAATCAAAATTTAAAATTAAATTTAAAATTTAAATCTGAGATGAATCTACTCAGAAAAATCATGGAGATACTGAAGAGACTCAAAAATCATTTTCAATTCAGAATACGTTCTCCTGACAATTTTTGAGAAAAATCCTTTAAAAAAAAAATAGAAGGGTTAAAAAATGAAGGATTATTAAAATAATAATTTCTGTGCTTCAATTCTAAACCAAAAAAATACTCATCATGCATGTGTCATTTATGTCCTTTGCAGAATATCCATGAAACATTATTGTCATCTCAATTTATCTCCTCTCTCCCACCCCACCATGCTAATTATCAGTTGACTGTTATAATACAAATTTAATTCTAACCTCAGCTCAGAGAAAAGTTCACAAGATTTGTCATTTTAAGTGAAATATAAATGTCTTCTGTATTATCTGCTACTTTTTAGATCATTTAAAGTCAACTATACTGCATGACCCCTTACTGACCTTTTGTCTATCATGTGCTCTGCAAGCTGTCCCCTTACAAATAGTATAAAGGTCATTTCTGTCTCAATGCTCCACAAATGCCATCTCTGTCTACACAAAACCCCGAATCAGATGTCAGCCAACCCCTAAACCAGGCATAATCTCTTGATACTGAACTGAAAGTTTCAATAAATCTGCTTTTTTTTTCTCAATAGCACAAACTATTAGGCAACAACTAATTATATTAGCATCAATAATGTAAAGTTCACTCTATGTAACTTGCAGAAAGACCACGAAAACTGGAATTGGCTTTACAATTTTAGATGGAGAAGAACAAAGAAGAGTAAGGAAATAAGTATAAAATAACTCAAGGTGACTGCATGAAAGTTTGAAAGTTACCCAAGTAAAGGAATGAGCAACAAAGAATCACAGAATATCAAACACCTGAGATATAATAAAAGCTCTGTTCACCACTCCCCCAATTTTGTCAACCATTTCAATTAACAATATCTTCAAAATGCTCCTAGATAGCTTTATCTAGATTCTTCCCATTTCCTAACAGTGATCCCACTTCATATAATGATCACTATTATCGTCTAAAACTAAATCCATTTCCAGCTAAGCAGAAGAAAACTTTAGTTATAAACTTAACTTAATTGCACCAATAAAGCTGTTTGTTTATACTTACCCACTCATTTAACTATACTGACATGCAACCTTTATACTGGCATTTAATATTTATATTTACTTTATTAATTTACTAATTTAGGTATGAAGTTGAAAGTTGATAGTGAGGTTTTTATAACATGTAATACACTAATAAATCTTCAGGATGATAACTATCTATTGGTCTAAACTAAAACTTAACAGATTGTTCTTTTAAAGTTATGGTAGGAAATAGCCAAGAAAAAGTTATTTTAGTCTATGCACACATTAAAACAAAATAAATTAGCCATAAATTACATATATTAACACATATTTAAGACAATCAAAGTAAATGTCATGTGAGGTGAGATTATTCATTAAAAAGGAAAATATAACAGTGGCATTACTACTCTGCTTCTTCCCAACTAATTAATGTCTCGGATACAGCATATACTGTACATTCTACTTAGAGGACTGACAAGGCACAATGACAACTGTCCAATACTGCAGTAAGGAAACCTGTTACCTTTGCTTGTCTTAGAATTTCTCAAATCTACTGGACCACAAAGTAAATTTTTACAGAACAAACCTAAAAACATCCTACAGTATAGTATTCTTCAGATAATCATTTTGGTAAGTCCTTCTCTATTCTGCTTCCTTAGGTAGTGTCAATCCACAGCTCTGCCAGCCAAACTCCAGAGGTTTAATCTAGGCATATTTCTAAAACCATCAAATTTAAATTTGAATCCATCTTCAATCTCCTGCCAAAGATTCTTCCCACTCTTCACAAGAAGTTATATATCCTTAATTCTGATATATGGACCAAACACCAAATTTTTCTCTCTGACATCACTTAGATACTTTGAAAAGTCATAACCTTCAAATGAAAAACAGACAAAAGTCTCTAGGTCTCCATGCACATTTCTGAAACTAAAAATATACTCTAATAATTCTTCATATTGTATCATTCAATTTGATGGGAAGCACTCAGTTAGTAAATATAAGTTTTGAATAGCATCTGTGATTTATTTTAGATACTTCAGGAAGAGAATACATCTCCCTTTAATATCACAAGCCTCCATAAATTCACCAACAGTCTCTCAACATAAAAGAATTAGCTTAGAAGATACATATTTTACTATTAATTAGTGAACTACTACTACTTAACAAATTCTCAAATGAGTCAATTACAAATTCTGAACTGGAAGGATTTTTTTCTCTTACCCTAGCTACCTTTTAATACTACATAAGGACACCACTCCCAAACCTGAATGAGGTATCCTACAGAGTCAACAAAAACATATGGTAATTTTCTAGATACTGGGAAATGAAGTAAATAAACAGACTCTAAAGGAAATGTGAAAGATCACACAGGCATAAATGAAGGAGATAAAAGAAAAGGGATAAGGAAATAGACCAATATGTAAGTATTATAATTACAAAAATACCTACTGAGAGTCTTAGACCCAGAGGAATGAGCTAAGCTATAACATACAAAGAAAATGTTAGTTAGAATCAAAAAATTTAAGAGTAGTTCAAACTTTAGTTGAACTACTAAAATTTAAACTAAAAAAATTTAGTTCAAACACTTTATTTTACAAAAGAAAAACTGACGCCCAGAGAGTTAGAGTGACTTGACAAGACCCAAGAGTTATATTGTAAAAGAGTTCAAACTCTAATCAGGTCTCCAAATGACCAGTGACCAATGCATTATTCTTTATCAGATTTTTAAAAATTACAGTAGTAGCCCTTTTGTTCACAAAGGGGTAACAAAGTGGAAAAAGACCACACTTCATCAGAATAAATTTTTTAAGTGCAATTAGTTATTTTTCCTAGAGCTAATTACACATTTGTACATTATTCAGGGCATTTTCCTATATTTGTGTTGATTTTTTTCATTGTTAAGAATAACCTTAAGAGAGGGTTAATCCAAAACCAGTCCAGTATTATGTTTGGTGGCTTTAAAAAAGATTCTACAACAAGTTAGAATTGAGAGCAGTCACTACTACTAACTTCTGACATATAACTTCGGACAATGGTATTATGCAAAATCAAGTCTCCTCCAAAGAGATTTAGTAAGTCATATATGTCCTTAGATCATGACATCTGACATTAGAGGACAGCCCGAATTTAATAACGGTCACTTTTTAAAATACTGGCTACTTCCCAGGTACTATGCTTTATATATTTTCATCTTAATCAATCCTCGAAATTCTATTAACAGATGTTAATATCACTAGTTCATATATTAGGAAGTGTAATCAGACTATAATAGTGACAGTTAGGATTTGAATTCTGACATAATAAAACTATTTTGAGATGCCTTGTCTATAATATAACTACATTAAAATATGAGGCATACTCTTTTGACTTAACATTTCGTAAGTTAATGATCAAAGCAGCATTTACTTGATTCTTTAATGTCCATGACTCTATACCTTAAAATTTACTCTCTATTCACCTGTTTTCTTCTGGGAATAAGAAATAATTAGTAATTATTGATTTAAATGTTACTTTCATTTAACAACCCATTACACAAATAAGCTGAGCACATTTGGAAGAGTTTAATCTCAATTCCCTGTCCTTTGTGACAAAGATTTCATAAAATTCATCTTAATTTCGTTGGCTCAAATAGGCACTATTTAAATTTTAAATATGGAACTCTATATACATACTACTAATTCAAGATTTCTGATATACAATATTTGAATTTTCTGTGTGTATCTGTGAAAATTTAGAGTTCACACTAATACAGAATTAACTGGTATTTAGCATTATCCAGAAACAGTACAAATGCAAAGATGTAAAAAACAGAGTAACATTTTTTTACATACCTGTCACAGAATCTGATCTGGAATGCTCTTCACTGTCTGAATCCTCCAGTAAATCATCACTTAAAAGACAAAGTAAAAATTAATTTCCATTTCAAAAAAGGTATATATAAGATGAGACAATAAAGAAAAGGTACAATGTTACAACCACTGTTTTGCATCTCAAACATAAGCATCATAGACAACTACTACAACTAGCTTATTTACTTGATCCTTCAGAGTTGTAAAAATTGTGATTAAATTTCCAAACAGATTTTTTTTAAAAACTAGCTTAAATGATGTAAGTGGACTGAGATCCTAACTGATTAAAAATGCTAAAAATGAATCATTTTAAATCAACAAATAAATGTTTGCCTGAAATAGTTTGGTAATCTCTAAAAATTTATAATACAATTTGTAGGAATTTGAAGACTGAATAGGTATGACTGGGGATAGTTTGGGTAAATAAAAGTGAAAAAAAAGCAGCAGCTAATAAAATCAAGCACAAGTTTCCAGTAGTAAAATCATAACTATTCTGTTCCTGAATTAAGGAAAGTCACCCTAAAACCAAATAGAATAGTTATATAAATGTGTATGTATGTATAAGTTCTCACACAAATATGCATTTAATTTTTGTTTTGGGTTTGGGTTTTTTTGTTTGTTTGTTTTGTTTTTGCTTGTTTGGGAAGTGCTGTTAAGAACTCCTTGACAAGCAGGAAAACTACAACTCCTAACTTAGGAGTCAAGATAACAAGACAATAAATAGCCCTTCTGCTCTTCACTCATGTGCCCAAGAAACTGCCAGGTTTTCCCTCTGCATCCAGCTTTATCCTCACTCTCCATTGTTAGCAGACAAGAAAAAAGATGTAATTACAGATCATTCTAGCACAATATTAGGCCGTGTCTGTAGTAACAACCAGCATATCTACTACAGTTCTGAAATTATGATACTTAACTATGGAAATTAAAAGATGCATTTCGCAGGAAGGAAAAGTAATTTTCCCTTTCTGAGACAATGTATTTTACTTCCATCTGAAATACCTAGGCATTTATGCTATTTTATATGAAATGTAAGCTGGTAATTCCCCTTAATAATGCTTAAGGTAATGTTTGAAATTGAGGTGGAGAGATACTTGCTTAGATATTTTGGACAAAATTTCTGTGTTTTAGTTTTTTTCAAGTGGCAATAATTGACCATAAGTCAATTTTGAGCTATAATTCTAAAAATAACAAAAAGAATGTGAAAAAGATGAGCTGCTTATTAGCCTCAAGCTATTCAAATACTAATTGGCTAGTTTCAGAAAAATAATAAAGAAACCTGGAAAAATAAATCCTAAGACGAAATATTAATGATTGGGAATTATCCAGAATGAAGTCCAAACCAAGAAGACACAATTGGTTTCAAGAGTTTTTGAGGGGGGAGGGTATATAGCTCAGTGGTAGAGTGTGTGCTCAGCATGCACTAGGTCCTGGGTTCAATGCCCTGTCCCTTCATTAAAAAAAAATAAAAATAAATAAAACAAATTACCTTCCCCCCAATGAAAAAAAAAATTTTCAAGGAGTTTTTGCATTAAGAAAAATAGTCGAACATTACCCAGCTATACTGAGACAAAAGATAAAATCTTATAGTAGTATATTTTAAAGTAGGAATTCAGGTATCTTGAAGGTACAAAGAATGTTACCAGATAATCATTTTAGTTAGCAAAAAAAAAGCTATATTCTGAGTCTTCAAAACAAATCTTTTAAAAAAGATTATTTTGTGACAGAAAAATGCTTCTATTACTACACGATAAAATCATATGATTAAAATAACTGAAATGTACACTTAAAGAATGAATCTTATGATGTGTATCTTGTACCACAGAGTAAGAGGCAGTTTTAGCTCATTATAGCCACAACTAACCCAGTAGGAGTCCTGCTACCTCCAGGGGAGAGGAACGGCCAAGAAAGGGCTTGAAGCTTCCACCTCTTCAGCTTTCTCCTACCATCCCAACACAAAGTAATCATTCTGAATGACTCATTTCACACTTTGTTGGGAGAAAAGGGTCCTTCTACCATATAAAGAGTTTAAGTCTCTTAAAAAAGCAGGTAGAGGGAATTATAGCTCAACTCCAGCACACTAACTCAGATAATACCTGTCCACCAGAAATACTGGATATGCATTTACCAAAAATGAACATTTTACCAAGGTGTGTGTGTGTAAAATATTAAAACTACATCTCAATTCAATATGTAATCCTCAAATTACAAACTTCCAAGTCAAAGTCATTGTTCAGGATATACCAATTTCAGTATCTCCATTAATAATTTTCCACTAATTTCTAAAAAAAATCAGAACTCAAGCATGCTTACTTTCCAGCCCTACTGGCAAATGTAGTCAAACTCAAGACAATGATGGGCCAATTGCTTTCCCATCAAGCTCTCAGAGGGATTTATAATAACTGAGAACAACCACGAAGCTTTAAATCAGTCTGTTCCAGAGCTCAGACCACATGCATTACTGATGCATAATTTCGACATACTATTACCAAGAGGGACTAGACAGAGGTAAACTTCCCATCTGATATGTTGTGAATTTTCCATTAATTTAAATAATGAAATCATTTCCATTAATAAAGCTTTATATTACTTCTTAATGAAAGCGCATGCCACCAAAAAGACTGTGAAGGACAATGATAAATCACTGACTGTGGTGTAACACCAATCACACATCAGTAACACAAGAAGCCCCTGCAAGTGAAATGATATATCTCAGTATACCAGGACATCTGATCACATTTACACAGACTCCGTTTCACACTGCTACCTTCAGAATCTTAAAAGGTGGTAGCTTCTAATGCTTAAGACAAACTGTGTGGTTTATGGAACCCTTTATTACGTCTACATGGGAATACTACAAATATTGCTCTATAATCCTACCCCAGTTCAGAGTTACAACTGCAGAGCTTCTTGGGAGACAAGTAGGTGAGATGGGATTATATTTTGACTCTCCTGCCCTGCATAGATCAAATACAGCCATAGAAATATGAATCTGTCAGAAAAGCTGAATGGAACAGAATCCAGAAGAGCAACTTTACCAAAATCTTTCTTTAGCAATAATTATTGTGCCTCAACTCAATGCTGACTACTGATATGTTTACTGTTTTAAATTATTAGGTCATCTTGCCTAGCTATAGGTTGCTTTACTATTCATTACCACTTCTGTATTTTAAGGTGCTAATGAAAAAAGGAAAAATGAACCAAATGATTCAATTACTCTATGAAAAGATTTAGTAGAAGGTGAAATTCTAAGTCTAATCCAAGGATTTCACTTCATTATTTATATTTCATTTGTCAATGGGGTTTCCAATTGACATAGATTTAGAAAATAAAGTATGTTTTATAGACTATGGTGTTTCTGAATGAAATTTTTTTCCCATAATCATATACTTCTTTCAGATTTCTAACTAAACATTTAGTCTCTAATCTCTTGACCTAATAATTTTTTCTGTTTCTTTAATTAGAATTAAGAGAACATACAATTTAGGAAAAGAAAACACTTCCCTTCTATAAATACTATTACAACAAATTTACATACCTGTCTCCTTCCAATTTTGGTATATCTGAGCAACTAGAGGAGTCTTCCAGCCATGTAAAAGTTGGTCTCCTTGATTCAACTGCGGAGCTTGGTTCTCCCGATAGAATAAGCTGTTGTACAATTGCTGGATCATATGCATTAATTTCAAACTTTAAGTGCACCTAAACAAATAAATGAGAAACCTAAATTTACACTGATTTTCTTCTGAACTACTAACCTGTCACTTCAAAATTAAAAACATACCTTCATAAGTTTGGAAACATCCCATATACAGATCTTTCCTCGTTTCGTTGCAGCAGCAAGAAAGTGAGGGCAGCTCCCCGACCCAAAGCAAGATATTCTGTCAGTTCCGTCTGTGCAAGGAAACTGTGCAGGACTTGTTGCAAGAGTGACTGACAATGGCACATTCTGTGTGTGTTCACCTTTCACAAATGGGCAGTTTGGGGAATGTCTCTCATGTTCAGACCTTCACAAAAAATTAAGGTAGGGAAAGTTTACTGAACAACAAATCTGTTAAGTTTATACACTAAAAGAGAAACTATATGATATCTTTTCCTTTTTAAAAAAAAACAATTAGTTGAACTTAAAGTATTCTTTCATTAAAAAGACTCATAAACCAAATCATTCAGTTTTACTGAGATCACTCTAACATGTTAAGCACTCACTTTAATAGCACTGTTCACTTTAAGTGATTACAAATAAAGCCAGTCTCAGATTAAAGTGAGAAATAAATGCTATTGTGTAACAGATAAAATTGTTTAAACTCCTGATAGTTCTTCACATTGGCTTCCCACAGCTCTATATAAATAACTACCTGGTTTCCGTTTAAAATTTTTTATGTTAGGTACATTTTATTTCATTTTATCATAGCCTTCTAGTTTTCAGTCAGAGCCCAGTTCCATTCTTTGGCTCTTCTCCCACGTACAGGTCTTGGGTAGTCAAAGACAGAGATCTTATATGCCAAATGATGTAACAGATCATAGTCAGCACTACCTCACTCTCTTAGGACAAAGGCAAAAACACAGATGGCAAAAAGCAAGAATATTAATATACACAGATTAAAAAAATAAGATTCAAAAGCACATTTATAGAACTTAGCCTATTATACTCAGAAAAATCAAGACTCACCAAGGTTCATCAGTAGGTTCCCAACAAACAAGACATACACTACAAGTAAAACACATGGCTCTATCATCTCCAGATGAGGCAGGCTGCAAATTTATAGACAGAAAAGGTTCATCAATATTAAAATAGATTCTTAATAAAAACTCCTAAATAAGTCCATAATTTTAGGTAAAATTCCATACTGAGAAAAAGAAAATTAGCCTATCCCATCAGGCTCCAACAATATACTGAATCCCCAAATACTTTAAATTTGATGTTTTATTTGAAAAGTTGTGTTTCATCAGCAAATAACCACTAAATCAAATATGGAGGCACACACATACTCAATCTCTGATCTACCATCTTCTAATATTACTAAAATATTTTAAATAGAATGAAGTATATGAAAGGAAATAGTCTAACAGGTTTATTATTAAAAACTGAATTCCATACTATTAATAAGAAAGGACAAATAAAAAGGACAAGCAAACAACGGAACATAATTCATGTAACATTCTTTAAGTAAGACACATTGGACAAAAATTCCAAAACCTGAACTGAAATATACCTCTGAAAACTAGTATTTTTGAGTACTTACTCTACTTAGCACTTGCTATGTCTACAGGTGTAAATATATTATATATTTTAGAAGTTAAGAATAATCAGCCCCTGTATTAACAGGTGGCAGAATCTAGAAAACCTATGATTTGCTCTCTTTGCAAAGATGAAATACAATGGATAATAGCTCAATGGAAAAAATGTCAAGGCATCACTTCACAGAGACTGTTTTAGGAAATTACACCAAATAAGAAGAAAGAAGGTAAGTTATTAGGAAAAATGGTCCTTATTCAATCCTTAACTTGGGAAAATAATTTCAGTAACTCTAATAATACCTAGTCTCCAAACAAATCTATCTTTAACTGGAAATCAGACAAACTTGGAATAAAATCTTCAAATACATATGGTTTTCTGATTTAATCTTAAGATACTTCAAGAACTAATCACTCTTAAGATTCTTTATAATACTAACTTCAATGTATTCAAAATTTAATTGAATTCTAAAATTAAATAAGCATGCTTTATGTAAACTGACATGTAAGTATTAGACTTCTTAGCTTCTTTAGCAATGGCAAAACTGTGGTGAGCCAGTCTAGACTACTCTGTTGAGTTTCCTTTACCTGTTCTTTTTATGCCTACCTAAACTCATTTTTCTTAACTTCCCTCTACTTTAACTCAGTGAAGCTTTCTATAATATCCCATTCTCATGCCTTTTTGTCACATTCATCTTTACCCTGTACACACTCCTCTTTTCATACATAAAACTATGACTATTTTCCCTGAATAATTATTTCTCTTTCTACATAATTTCTTTATCAGTTCTTCAATATATGTGTATTCAGGTTACACTATACTATCTGCGATGCTGCTTCCATAGTCATCTAGCACTATGGGTAATTTGCATCCCAATAAAATTAAACTTTCAAGAGTAACTGTAATGCATTGCTTTTATTGCATTACCCTAATACTTACTACTCTGTTATGAATGCGTAAGTCAAAACTGAAAATAAACACACATCCAGAGAGCACAACTCCCAAAATAAAACAAAACACACATTACATGTATACACACAAGCACATAGCCAAGTTGCATAAAATAATATACATTTCCAAAAAAGTATTAAAATGTTGACAATTTCACTAAAGGCTACAAAGTCATACTGAAAAAAAATTGACAGTCTTTTTTACCTGATGATAAAATCCAGCTTGAGCCATGGGATCTGGCTGTGCCCATCTATAGCCTACATGAGGCCATGAGGTAAATGTCTCCCTTCTGTTAGCTTCACTATACATCAATGATCTAAAAGTAAATATACTAAATGTAACTGAAGTTAAGCATCAAATTACAGTGACACTCCTAACTAGCACTGGAGAGAAAAATTTATTGGATTATCAACAAAAACTGGGACTGTCTAAAGACCAAGGTTAAATCTGTATTTTAAACTAAAAATTCTAAGTTTTAGGAATGTCCCCTGAACAAGAGTTGGGGAAAAGAAATGTTTGATAAGATGGCTACAACTGATAAACAATTCCAGGGGTAGATTAAATTAATCAATGTTGCGAAATCACCAATCAGAGAGCAGAAAATCTGGAAACGTAGAGGCAGAGAAACTTACACTTTCATAATGTGACAAGTTTTACATAAATGGATAAAACCACAACCAAAGGAACAGTGGTTTTATCTCAGCCATACTGAGAAAATATATTCTAGTTTTTTTGTTTTTTTTTTTAAGTAGAAAGCAGTTTTCTGTTCCTTCTCCAGAGAAATCCTTTCCCAAGAAACTTATACACTCCAGGAAATTATCAGAAAAAAAAAGGAAATCTTCACGTATGTTTTCTTTAAAATACATTAGCTAGCTGAGAGTGAACCTGTAACAAACTAGAGTACTTTTTTAAAGAAGCCCACCAAAATTAGAAAGTCCAAACAGCTTCAAGTAAGAAAGGACTGATCAACAAAGCTTCCCCTTCCTTACACAAAGTGCAACTGATTTTAAAAAGGACAGAGAAAGAGGTAAAAGTCATCACAAAAAGACCAGAAAAATATTTTTCTTTAAGTTCTTCCCTTAAATTAGAACATGATTTCCTATAATATTGCTAGTGAGCTTTTAGGTATAACTCATAGTTGTGTTCTGACTTCAAAACAAAACAAAAATGTTCGATTAGAAAAGCCTTATCATCTACAGGCTACAGATGTCTTCAGGATCTGTGCCAGTTTCAGAACAGAAAACCTGACCACTTAGTTACATTACCAAACAAAACAGCAATAGCATCCAGTAGACCCTAACTCAAACCTCCGACAAACCTGAGATCATCCAGGTCCTCATAAGGTTCCTAGATTCATTTTTAATGAAATAAACACCACAGGCTACATCAAAATTAACATTTTGAGGGTGGAAGGTATAGCTCAAGTGGTAGAAGTGCATGTTTAGCATGCATGAGGTCTTGGGTTCAATCCCCAGTACCTCCTCCAAAGTAAATAAGCCTAATTACCTCTGCCCCTAAAAATAAATAAGTAAAAAATTTTAATTAACATTTTGAGACATTTTAACACCTACAGAAACATTAAAAATCCTATCTAATGAATGAATTTCCTAAAATAAACCATTCATCACAGCTTGCACTGATTTCTTCAGAAACTCTCTTACTGATTGCAAAGAAAACAGCTCTGAAATTATAATCTCAAGATGGGCATGGCTTCTCGGACAAGAAACGTTTATTGTAAGTTACAATTCGCATCCAAAGAAAATGTGAAAATGTAAAATGCTACGTGGGAAGGCAAATGTGAACTTATCAAAACAGAACTTCAGCACTTTTAATAAAAATTTGGTATTATTTCAAGTAAAATCATTTAAGTTTTTAAATGAATGTATTACTGGCTTTTTAGTTAGTTTTATACAAAGCAGAACCTCGATAAATCGCTACTGAAGAAAATGATGGTTGAGGTATGATTTTCGTAACACACTATTTAAATCCAGGGCAGGCAGCATAAAAATATTAATTCAAAATTGCTCTAATTGTTTAATGCTTTTCATTTTTTTAAGTAGGAAATATTATATGGCTCTTATGTTCAGATTCTGACACAGTCTTTTAATTTACCAAAATTTATGCTGAAGATCAAAAAATTTCATCAAGGCAAAATAATTTTTTTTAATTGAATAGTCAGTTTACAATGTTGTGTCAGTTTCCAAGGCAAAATAATTCTTATACTGAATAATCATAGTATTTGTAAGTTGACTGTGATATTTACTAACCAGGAACAAAGGCGGAATTTTTAAATCAAGTTTTATAATCCCTTTAAATACCTTCCAGGCACCAAAAGAAACTGTTTAATAGCAATTCAAGAAGTATTTACTTCACTTTGGTACTCTGATAGAAATAAAAATCTGAGTGGTTTTCAAAACTATTCTGAAATTTTTTTAAATCACAACCAAATTTTACAGTTATTCTTTGTTAATCCAAAATACTAATCAGTTCAATCTCACTGTTGCATCAGTTTATAAGTAAGGTCATACCTGTCCACAGAACGGCCTGGCCCCACCCCAAGTTCTGGACGTGCACTAGGTAAAAGGTAAGACAATCTGTCCATCACTGAGGACGCCACAGGTAAGGCAGCAACATTTTGATTTATTTTCTTAAGTTCATTCACAATAGCACTGGCAATGGACTTCAAAACATGATGAGGAAGATGAAATGTAACAGTGGCCCACTGAAAGAAAATGGGAGTGTAAGCAAAGGAAAACATACTCAACACTTTTCACCAAAACCATAACTTAAACATTGTAAGAAAAAGAATTATTTACAGTTTCAAGTCAGTTTACTTCATTAATTTATCATTTAAAGCAGAAATCTGCAATTATGTAAAAAATGAAACCTCAACTAATCATCCTGAAAAGAAAGTTTAGAACCGGATGGTAGCACGTCTTTTTACATATCTTATCCACAATTAAGGATCACTAAAATTATCTGTCACTTTTCATATTCCTCCAGCTCATAACACAATGTTAAGCATAAACTAGGCACTCAAATATTCCTATTCATAAAAATATAGTTGTATAATTCATCACTACTGGGTTGCATGAGGATTTACTTTGGATTAGCAGTTTCCTATGTATTTGTTGTTGTCACCATGATATCTAGCAAAAATATCTAAAAGCATAGATCTTGTAGTCACACAGACTTGGATTCCAAGCCCAGCTTCACCATTAACCATGTGATCCTGGTCAGATTAACTTCAGTTTCCTGCTTCTATATTCACATAATGTTCTTATGAAAATTCAAGTAAGGCCTGGTATAGTGCCCGAGAGAGTAAGCATTCAATAAAAGTTAATCACAATTATTCAGTATTAAAATAATTACTTAAAAAGTCAGGCTGCAAAAAAAAATGCTAATTATTATTCTCCAAGAGAAATAAGTCTATAGAGTAATTTCATCTTTATATCCTGTCCCTGCTAGCCTATGAATGGTTTCCATTCTTCCTAATACACTCCAGGCAACCTACTAAATTACTACTTAATCCTATATTAATGGAAATACTTGTGGCTAGAAACATGACTTCAATTACGTGAGACAGAGACAGAGACAGACTGATCTTACTTTGTTCCTAGATCTAACCTGTTCATAGATGCAGAGACTCTTGGTTGAAAGGAAGGCTAAATCCTCCTGAAAAAGGATCCTACAATTCCTCAACTATACACTATAAATCACACTCCAAGCCTTCCTCAAAGGCACCTGTGGACATTCACTATAGTCACTGTGCAGGGGAATAGAAAATATTGTGATATCTCAGGCATTACAAGATAATAGCATTGAACTGAACTAAAACATCACTGTGGTCCACTAGTTAAAGTGGGGACTTGTGATGGTGAAACAATTAATGGAATTTTGGCCCAAAGTTGTCACAGTGAACTCTGTGGGTCTCCAGATCTATCTTGTAGTTATTTCTCAAGTTTCCAAATGTACAACTAGAAGAGAAGCAGAATAGGCAATGTAGGAAAAATTCCTACGTTGTTTCTCTAATCCTCTCTGAGGACTATTAAAGTAAGAAAGGCCAAGTGGAAGCCCCTAGAAGTTTCATTTTCTACAAAGCTGCTAAATGAAAGCAATACCAGATCCTAAGAAAATTTCTGAGATCAATGTCACTATACTAGACCTGAAAGATACTGTGATAATCAAACTATCTCACCTCCATTTAACTGGCCTATTTGGCCCATGCAAAACATAAATGGGTCTTGAAGAATGACTGTGCATTGTAAAATCAGGTGATGATTTCAACTGCAGCTGCTTTTCCAGATGAAGTATTTTTACTGAAGCAAATCAACAAATCCCTTAATATTTGGTAGGCAGTTACAATTCTGTCAAATACTATTTTCTATACTAATTTTTAGGACCATCCAAAAGCAGACTGCTTTTATCTGGAAAAAACAATAAATCTGCACAGTCCTACCCGAGGACTGTATCTGATGCTTTTTACCGTAACATTGTCTATAGAAATTCTGATCAACCTAATATTCCGCAGATCATCACCTTGGTCTACTATGTAGGCAACATCATACTAACTGGTTCAGATAAGGGGGAAGTAGCAAGAAACTTAAACGCATTAGTAAGAAACATGCAAGCCAGAGAAAATAATCCCCAGAAAAACTCAGGATCCTGCAACCTCTGCGAAATTTCTGGAGGCCCAGTAGTCTAGGCACATCAAGATATTTCCTCCAAGGTAAAAGACAAGTTACTACAACTTGTAAAAGCAAACAATGAAAAAGAGGCACAATGCTTGGTGGGATTAAGTAGATTTTGGACCTGGTGTCCGGTATATTTGAGTATGCTACTCTAACTCAATTATCAAATAATACATAAGGCACGGAACAACAAGCTCTGTAGCACAACCAGACTGAACGACAATATGCTCTCCCACTTGTACTTGATGAGCATACTCAGTGACACTGTAAGTATCTGCCATAAGTAAAGATGCTGTAACTATAACTGTTCTCCTTTTGAGTGACAACCCCTGGCTTCTCAGTAGTCCCTGACAGAAATAACTTATCCATGAGATAAACGTCTACACAATCAGAACTGTCCACCACAAACTACGTGTTATTTAACACAGCAAATCATACTACTGGGCATGAGGGCTATCCTTCATCAAGTGGCTTTTAAGAGATCAGTCTTGAGAAAGTCCAAAAGGCAATTCAATTTTGAACCACCTGAATAGCAAGTTAGCTCAGATTTCCACTCTTAAAATATCTACTCTTATAATGTCTCTTTTCTCATTCCACATTGTTGGCTTCACAGGGAATTTATGATGAGATAACTGAGGAAGAAAACCTTTGGCTCTGACATACAGATGGTTCTGCACACTATGTTGATACCATGCCAAAGTTGATGACTATAGCATCACAGTCCCAGTCAGGACAGTGGTGAAGGTGAATCTTCTCAGTGGGCAGGACTTCAACCAGTACATCTGGCTGTTCTCTTTGGATTGAGAGATGGCCAGAAGTAAAGGTCTTCACTGATTAATGGCCAGTAGCTAATGTTTTGGCTGAATGGTCAGGCATTTGGAAGATTGTTAACAAGGAAGTTAAGGGTAGAAGTCTATGGACAGACCTATCAAAATAAACACAGAGTGTAAAAATATTTGTGAAATACGTGAATGCTTATCAAAAGGCATCCATTCCAGTGGGTACAGCTCAGCGATAGAGTGCATGCTTAGCATGCACAAGGTCCTGGGTTCAATACCCAGTACTTCCATTTAAAAAAAAAAAAAAACCTTCCATCCCAGAGGAAATGGACAACATGGACAACTTATACACATTATATGAATGTCACTCACCCTTGCTCCATAGCCACTGCAGTCCTTACTCAATGAACCTGTCCTCAAAATGCCACGGCCAGAGATAGAGAGTATGTATAGGCCCAACATGAACTTCCTTTCACTAAGACTAAGCAGGCTAACAACAGGTTAATCTGCCAATGGCAGGTACCAAAGGTGAGCCATCAATATGACACCATTTTCCAGAAGAAGAAGCCAGCTATCTGATTGCAGGTTGATTATATTGGATTCCTTCAGTCATGGATTGGGTGGCAATTTGTCTTCACTGTAATACATAACGTACTTCAGAGGTACATTTATCTGTTCCACCCACAATGCTTCTGCCATAATATTACAATACCTGTGGACTAACAGAATGGCTTATGTACCAACAAGGTATTCCACACAACTATGCTTTTTGCTTCTGACCAAGAAAGCACTTCAAGGAAAAAAAAGGGTGGAAGCAGCAATGGGCTCTTGTCCATGAAACTGACTGTTCCTACTGTGGTATCATACTGAAGGAGCTCAGCTGACAAAAAAGATTCATTTTCAGTACTAATTGGGAGAGATGCCTGAAAGGTGGGAGTTCTACCTTACAGGATTTTATATATATATGCTTTGAATCAACAAAAAGTATGTGACACAGCTTCTCCTAGCAAGGTCACTATTATACTTAGTAATCCATTCACAGGTATTTTTTTTCCTAAGCTTTAGGCTCTAGAGGTCTTACATCAAGGAAGGAATGTTCCACCAAGGGTACAACAATGGTTCCATTGAATTAGGTGTTGATACTACTACTCAGTAATTTGGGTTTCCTCTTGTCACTGACTCACCAAGCAAAGGTGGTTATTCTATTGGCTGGTTATGATTTAAAATGACAAACACATGGGGGAATCAGACTGATGCTAAATAACAGAAGCAAGGAGAACTTAATTACAATCCAGGAGAATCTCTAGGGTGCCTCTAAGTCCTTCCACGTCCAGTAGTAAGAGTGAAAGGACAATTACAACTTAACACAGCACCACAGAGGATGTGGATCCTACAAGAGTAAAGACTTGGGTCACTCCATCACATAAAGACACTTGATTAGTTACAGTGCTGGCTGAGGACAAAGGAAATATGGAATAGGTAGGGAGAAGAGGGAGGCTCTAAATATCAAGTATATCCTCTTAACCAGAACTAAGGGATATACAGCTACACAGAGTTTCTTTCTTTATTATATAAATGATAGACGGATATAGATTTAGATAGATACACAGAGATAGACTTATTATTTTATGTAAGAATTTTTGTTTCTAGTTAATTTAGTCTTTAGGTAGCACAGTTCTGTTACTAAACATCTGAGACTATAATTAAATGTTAGGAGTAGTTAATATCACCTAGGCTTAAATAAAATATCTGTTGGAACTTAGAGTCTGTCTGTTCTTGGGATGGGGAGAGAGAATCTTCATTTTGTAAAAAGGAATGGTGCCTCTTGTTAAGCAAAAACATAATACTTTTGCTGTACGAAAGTTTAAACACATATAGACAGTACATATGGAGATGCTGAGTAGCCGAAGGAGTAGACTGTGACAGTTACTAAACCACTGTCTCTCAGGTCCAAACCTACCCTTTATCTCTGTTCCCTGTCATGCTGGAGTTGGGATTCTGTAAACCAGTTTGCCAACCAGTTTCCAGACTGTTAAGTTCTGACAAAAGGAACACAGGATGAAAACTGGAAAGCATGATGAGAGGAGAAAGACTTACTCCTTTATTACTTGTCAATGCTGTCAACATTGCTTTAGCAAAGGACCTGGTAGTAGCAGTTGATTCTTCCTGTCTTCAGAGATTTTTTTGTTTTAGCATTCCTAGAACCAGTCTTAAAAGCTCCCTCAGAGGCATTAACATCAGCAAAGTAGCACCTCTCTTCAGAGATCTGAGTCTCAGTTCCACAAGTTTCAATCTCCAAGCTCCTGAGGTACCTATGGGCAACAGCTCCTCAGAAGTCTGAGTCCCAGACCCACAGGGCATATTCTGTAAGTTTCTAAGTATCTAAGTTCTGAAAATCCTAACCTCTTGTTCCTTCAGACCTAGGTAAGGGTGCTTCCCATAATTATCATCTGTGTATTAACTCAGGGTTTCCTTTTCACTTTTCCAGTTCTTACACACATGTTAAATCAATTCCTTACAATAAATTCTCTCTGTTGTAATGCATAGTATGGCTTCTGTTTTACTAAATAAAATGTCCCATCAATGGAATAAAATCATGGTAAATCTATAAAATAAACTTCAATATAAATATTAGGAAGAATACAGATAATCTATGAGGATTGATATGAAAAGATACTCAAGATACATTCTTCAATGAAAAAAAAAAAAGTATATGGTATAGCCTGAATGTTTGTGTCCCCCACCCCAAAATTCATCTTTGAAATCCTAACCCCAAAAGGGGATAGTATTAGTAGGTAGGGCCTTTGGAAGATACGTAAGTCATGAAGGTGGAGCCTGCTTTATAAAAGGCTCCAGAGGGATCCCTGGCCTTTTCCACCACGTAAAAAGCACAGCAAGAAGGTGCCAGCTATGACCCAGGAAGAAGGACTTACCAAAAGAATACCACTCAGTCAGTGGTATTCTGTTATAGCAACCCAAGCAGACTAAGACATTAATATCACAGTACATAGTATAATTTCAACTGTAGAAGAACTGAGAAAAGGACATTTATAAACATAGAAGTTATTTTTAGAAAAATAGCTTTTACTTTCTACCTTATACCCTTTGGCATAAAAATTTTATATGTACTACATTTATAACTTAGAAAAGATCTTAAAAGAAAAATGCAGAATTAATGAAATATACCTGAGGATTTAATTCAGAGTACCATCTCCCACAGACATCCTAGTCATCAGTGTGGGGAGGACAGAGAAGGGTGAAAGTATAGAGGTGTTCTCTCTATTATAACCTCAAACAAGGTAATTTTTTTACCTTCTTACCTTAGCAACTTTGTGGTTTGCTGCAGTCTCATGAGATGTATTTTTCAAACCATCTTTGAGCTGTGTGATGAACAAATCATAACCCTCCGTGCTAGAAATATCTACCTTTTCTAAACATGCTGATAAGAGCTGTTGTGCCTAAATAAAAGATGATCACAAAAAATTAAACACAACAGAAAATGTTAAATTCAGATCCTTATACAAATATTTTCATTCTGACAGGTACTATACTAAAGCTTGCCTACTTTTTTCAAAACAAACTTAATTAATCTAGATGACTAGATGACTTTAGTGTTATGACACTAAACATGAAATCTAAGTATATATATGTTGGATTTTTGGGGTTTTTTTACAAAAAGCCTTCAAAGAAGGAATGAAATCATTTATACTGCACTTAAAATTCACACATTAATACTTTTCATGTACTAAAAAATGGGAAATATGATATACAGATTTTATTAACTAATCATATCAATCCACCAAATGCAAAACAATTAATAATCAACAACTTGGTATGAAGACAGAAATAATACCTCACTTTATTAGGAAGTATATAGCATTATAATCTTTAATATTCTGAGATGATTTAAAATCTTGATAAATCTGAAAACTGTACTTTCAAATTACATGATATGACCATCAACACATACCAAAGGATTTAAGTTAGGATAGACTTAAAAATTAAGTAATGCATATGTAACACAAGAAAATACACATGGCTGAAATTTTAAACTAAAATTCTTAAGAAACATGATACACAGCAAAGATTACTGGTTGTCCATTAATATTTATTCCTTTTTTTTAATATTAAAGAAGAAAGAACCACCTCAGCTTAATGTGGCCTTGTGAGTAAACTCTGGCTAATGGGGTGAATATGAAAAGGATATATGTGAGATAGTTTATAAAAGAGAACAAGAAAAATGAGGGGGCTAGGGGAAAGGGAGGAAGGGGATGAGGGAGGTGAAGGGAAAGGACAGGAAGCAGAGTGGGAAATGCCAGTGTGCTTCCCTGGCCTTTTGCCCTCCCCTTCTTTCCCTAAGACTAGGAAATAATGAAACTTGAAGCAGCTGTCTTGGACTCACAAGATGGAAGCTAAGTGTTTAGGTAAGTAAGCTGTCCCTACACTTAGCCCTGCTTTGTTACTGGAAAGAAACTATCTTGTTTAAGCCATTGTATTTTAGGGTCTCTGTTACAGTGGTTTATCCTGTACAGTTCACGCATACCATTTTAACAAGTATCAATTAATTATGCAGAGAAAAGACAAGTATTTCAAGAAAGCTGTGATCAATAAGTCAATTCTTTGTTTTTTATAGGGGTACGTATATAATATCCTCAAAAGACAACCTAATTTCATTTAACAGCTAATAGGTCTGAGACTACATTAAGTAGAAAAGCATATTGATACTGATTTCAACTTACCTCGGTAACAGGTAATTCAAGCTGAACCACATCATCCTGCTTTGAAACTGGAGTTTGCAGAGCAGTGTCTAACAACAAGATTCCATTAAGGTCCTTCCTACACCCTACTGCATAATCATCCACAAATATAACTTTATCCACGGCAGAAATATACTGACATTTCACCTGTCCACCTGGTTTAGCTGTTAAAAGAACAAAAATTCAATACTTAAGATTTTAAAACCAATAGTCCATTTAAAATAAATGTTTATATGGCAACTAAACATAATATATAATCTTCAACTGGAAAAATGCTCTAAAGGACATTATCAGAACTGGTTAAATCAGAGTATGTACTGTAGATTACCATAACAATATGAAATTAACAGAACTTGAAAACTAAATTGCTGTTATAAAAGAGAGTATCATTGTTTTTAGAAATAAACACAGAAATAGTAAAGGGTAAAGGGGCATGATATATTATATAAACCTACTCACGATAGAGCAAAAGTAATACGTATGTATACTGTGGGGAAACGATTAGCAAATGTGGTAAAACATTTACAATTAAAGTAAGTGTAACTGGGTAAAAGTTATAGGGAAGTTCTTTGCATTACACTATTTTAAAATAAAGTGGAAAAAATTTTTCAATATTCAACTACTATACAACTTTGGAAATCAACTACATTTCAATTAAATTAATAAATAAATAAATAGGATATTCTATATTTTATTTATGTCTTTTTTTTTTTTTTTTGCAAAAATCATTAAGCATAAAGTCAGTGTGGATAGTTTCGAGGTAATTACCTCAAAAATTTATTTAGGGCTTTTTGTATCTGAGATAAAACTATGGAAAATGTTTATAACCTAAGTTAAGACAAAGAGAACTAGTAAAATCTCTAGTTAAACACCACTAAAAAAACACAGTCAACTATGAAGATCAATGTTCCCTGAAGTTTCTGCTGAATCGATATAAGAAGAGTATTTTTTAATGGAAAGCCAGTGAATACACTAACTATAAAATTTCTCAGGATAAGTTAGCGTAGAATTTCAAGAAGTCTTATAAAACGTAGTAAAAGATAGAAGCCTTAAATATAACACCAAAAAATAGTTTGGAAAAGGTAACATCAATTTTTACATTTAAATTCATAAGGAGATTTATAAGGAAACTAATGTTAAGTGTTCTGCCACGAATATAATGTCTCTGTAAAAAGACTTCAAAGAATGAGCAACTGTGAAATTCTATTGCACTAGAGAAGATACTTCTCTGTGGGCAAGCAATCCTGCTGCCAGTACAGCTTATTCTAAACTCCAATCTCAACTCTAAAGAACATTCCTGATATTAGTACTGTTATTACCTAGTGATACAAAAGTAGAAAGGAAGAGAAACTCACCGATCTCTAGGACAACTATAAAACATGTTATAATCAATAAACACTAGGGGTGGCTTTCTTAACCCAGATATTTATAGTTCTCTCAAGCTCTTGGAGGCATTACAAAATTGAGTAAGAATTAATTCATTATCTACATAAAACAAAGAATAATTCGTGGAATTTCTATAGTTCATTCTCAGATCTGAAGGTTTGAAATATATGTTAGCATATAGGAAAATACAATAAAATCAGAGTATTTACCTAGCACTCTGATCTCTAGGTAAAACCACAACAAACCATACAAATTACAGGAACTCAGAGTAAAATTGTGTAAGAAATTGTAAAGATAGTTTCAAAATTCATTAACTATAATTTTTTTAAATAGACTATTCTTTTTTAACAGCAGTTTCAGGTTCACAGCAAAACTGAGCAGAAGGCACAGAGATTTCCCGTATGTGCTCTGCCCCTACAAGTAACTACGAAAAATTTTAAAACAAACTACGAATTCTGTTTTATTATTTTAGGGGCATGTAATTAGGTAATGAACTATAAAAATCATTATTTTGTTAAAACTTCCCCAGAGAGGTATAAAATGTGAGACTCTACACCAGGGTTTTCAACTGGGTTTCCATGTTAGAATTCCATATATATAGTCACAGAGATTCCTCAAAAGATCATGATTGAAAAAAAGTCAACACTGTTTTTTAACTTCTTACACTATGCTCTACTAGCACTCAAAGTAATGCACAGTGACCAAGCAGCCCTACTGGCAATTTCTTCAGAGGTCTTTCAGGCCCATAGAGCAGCGTGTTAACAGGCCCACGTTTACTCAGATGAGTCCACTCACGGTTTTTTACAGAAGACCGTTCTTAACTGGTGACTGCTGTACTGCACAGAGGGAAGACAGTAAACTGATTATCAGCCATATCACCCCAAAGGCTCTTTGAGCTTATACGACCTCATCTTAACTAATTACATCTGCAAAGACCCTATTTCTAAGTAAGGTCATATTCTGAGGTTCCATGTGGACATGAATTTTGAGAGAGGATTATGCAACCCACTACAGGCTCTTTCTCTGTATCTTCTGCTCAGCCTGAGAACTTCATTTTGAGAGAAAGCGCTTTATTAATGTAGTCTGATAGTATGCTCAAGATTCAATTTACACCTGCCCCTAAACAAGTCCTAGATTTCTGTGAAGAAACAATATCCTGCATTGAATAAAGAATATTTTGTGGAACTTTTCACCTTCTTACATGTCTAAGCAACTCTTTTCTTACTTAACAAGAAATTAGACCAATGACAGAAATTCTCTAATTTGGGTTAAAAATTGAATCCACGTGTTCTTTAAGTTTGACCCAGAATTGACTACCTGTACAGCAAAAAAAAAGGAAAGAAAGAAAAAAAGCACAGGTTTCATAATAAGAGGTAAATTCAACATTTATTTTTAATTGTCCTAAGAATAACAATTTTAAGCACATAATGGTTCATAAAAGAGATGAAGAAACCAAGAAACCTATGTTTGAGCCAGGTTGTGTCACTCAGTAAGAAAACATCTTTTCAAAGTCTTGCATGAAATTGTATCTTAAGTTATACTTTTATCCATACTGCTTTGTCTGTGGTTTTAGTAGCATTACTATGCAACACTGTCAAAAATTTTTAATGTTGTAAATAATATTAATAAATAACTTATAACCTATATTTAAATTAAATCTCCCAAGACTACCTTTAAAAATTTTTCATCCTATTTTGACATAAACCAGTTATTTAACAGAAATTTATTTTGTTTTCCTTATGAGTTTAAAATGTCTGAAAATAAACTTCTCAAGGACAGATAAGCTCTGCTTAACTGTTTGTTAAGTTTTCAAGAAAAGTTTCAAAAAAACCATTTTTGGTTTTTAAATAGAGGGGGAAAACTCTTATACATACCCTATAACCACCAATTTTTATCACCCTATTGCACCTTATTTAAGAATTTTGTACAGAAGATACTTGTAAAATGACTTTTAAACCTACATGGATATGGTTTAAAAATAAATTCAAGCAAAAAATTTAATAGAAGAAAAACTCAAATTTCCTCCATCTATACCAGTGATCAACAAACTTCTTATGTAAAGGTCAGATAGTAAATACCCAGTGCCTTGCAAGACACATACGTGGTCTTTCTCACAATTACTCAACCCTGCCACTGTAGTGCAAAAGCAGCATGTAAATAAATGGGTGTGGATGTGTTCCAGTAGCATTTTATTTATAAAATCAGGAGACAGCCTGAAGGCTACAGAGGTGGTAGGCCATAGTTTACAGACCCTGGATTGACACCAATGACTTACATTAGCACAGATTTTCTTTTGGGGCAGGGGAAACCATAAAAATAGTAGGTTAACAATTCAGCCAAACACAATAAGCTGCTGAAAACTAACAAAGAAAAATCCTGAAAGCAACGAGAGGATACATTACATACAGACAAGTAATAATTACAACGAAAGCACATTTATCATTAAAAACCATGGGGTTCTTTAGGAACTGGACCACTTTTAAAGTACTGAAAAAAGAAATTCTATATTCAACAAAAATATCCGTCAGGAATGAAGGTGAAATAAAGACATTCTCAGATGAAGGACTACTAGTGAGAAATTTTGCCAGCAAACCTGCTTGAAAAGAACCACAAAAAGTTCATCAAAGAGAAGGGAAATTATTTCAGAAGTAAACCTACGATTATCAAGAATGAGGGAAGAGCAACAGAAATGGTAAATATCTGGGTAAATATAAATGATCATTCTTCACCTCAGTTTTAACTATTAGACAACTGAAAGCAAAAATTACAATGTCTGATGGTCTTCAATGTCACATAGATGTAATAAGTAAGTCCAGTATAATTTAAGAGACAGAAGGGTATGATAGGGTGGTAATGTTTCTACATTTCACTTAAAGTGGTAAAATATTGATTCTAAATAGACTGAGGAAAGTATATATATTGCAAGCCCTCAAATAATTACAAAAATATATACAATTAGTCAAAAGCAATATGTAAGTGTAAAAAAAAAATCAAACCAAAAATAGGAGAAAAAAAGAGGAAACAAATAAAACATGGAATAACTAAATCAAAATATTAACAATTACATTAAATATAAATGGCCTAAGTATGCCAATGAAAAGACAAATTGAGTTTAAACACACAATCCAACTCTATGATGTCTACAAGAAACTTACTATTCTGAAAGGGTAAAAGTAGGGGGGGGCAAGGTATAGCTCAAGTTGAAGAGCACCTGCTTAGCATGCACAAGGTCCTGGGTTCGATCCCCAGTACTTCCATTAAATAAACAATCAAACCTAGTTACCTCCCCCACCTGAAGAAAAATAAAAGGGTAAAAATAAAAGTAAAAGGATAGAAAAAAGATGTATCATGCCAATGTTGATCAAAGAAAGATGGAATGGCTATATTTAGATCAAGCAGGCATGCATGGGGCTTTACATGATAAAAGGATCAATTCATGAAGAAGAAAAGGCAATTCTAAATACATATACACCTAACCAATTAAAGGGAGACTTCTGAAGGACTGTTTAAGATATATATGTATGTTTATATACCTAACAGAACTTCAAAATACATTCAGCAAAAATTAAAAGAACCGAAAGGAGAAACAGGCAACCAAAATTACAGTTAGAAACTTCAACTTTCAGTAATTGATAGAACTAGAACTAGTAGATAGAAAACTAGCAAAAATATAGAGAAACTGAACAACACCATCAACCAATGACATTTTTAAAATATTCCATCTATCAACAGTAGAATGCACGTTCATTTCAGGTGCACATCAAACATTCATCAATACAGATCATATCTTGGGTCATGAAAAAGAAATGAAATTAAAAGTATGTTCTCTGACCATAATGTATTTAAGTAGAAATCAATAACAGAAATATAATGGGAAACCTTTAAATACTTAGAAATTAAAAAAATACTTCTCAATAACCCTTAGGCCAATACATAAGTCTCAAGTAACTCAGAAAATATTTCTAAAAGAATAAAAATGAAAATATAATATCAAAGTATGTCACATGAAGCTAAAACAGTGATTAGAGTAAAACTTATAGAAACTGAATGCTTATATTAGGGTGGGGAAGAAGATTTCAAATCAATAACCTAAGCTTCCTATTAAGAAAACTAGAAAAAGAGCAAAACAAGCAAAAGGAAAGAAATAATAAAGATAATAACAGAAGTTAATGCAAGTGAAAATAGAAAAACAATAGAGAAAATCAATACAAGTAAAAAAGAGTTCTTGGAAAAGATCAATGGAATAGATAAAGCTCTAGCAAAGACTGGCACAGAAGAGAAAAGACACAAATTACCACAATACCAGGAATGAAAGAGGAGCCAGAGCGATCCTGCAGACATCAAAAGATAAATAGAAGAATACTATGAACAACTCTGTGCATATAAATTTGACAACTCAGGTTGTCAAAATAAATAAATTTGACACTACAGATGTCAAAAAAGTAACTGGGTAGTAATACAGATAAATCTACACACATAAATTTGAAAATACAGATGAAATTCCTTACAAACCACAAACTACCAAATTATTCAAAATGAAATAGATAATCTGAATTAAGGAAAGTGAATTCATAGTTTAAAACTCTTCAAAGATATCTCCAGACTTAACTGATTTCAATGGAGCATTCTATCAAACATTCAAGTAAGAAGTAACACCAACTCTACACAATCTCGTTCAGGAAACAGAAAAAGAGGGAACACTTTCAAACTCATTTTATGACGCCAGAATTAACCTGATACCAAACCTAGAAAAAAATACAAAAAAAAAGAAACTACATACCATTATCCCTCATACAGATTGAGGCAAAAATTCTCAACAAAATAAAAGCAAATGGAATTCATTTGAAACATATAAAAATAATAATACACTAGGACCAAATATGATTATCCCAGGAATGCAAAACAGGTTCAGTATTCATCAGTAGAAGCCAGCAGAATAATTGCTTAAACAAACAAACAAACAAAAAACCACACAATCAAGTCAGTAGATACATCTGGCAAAATACATCTTTTCATGATTTAAAAAAAAGTCCTCGGCAAATTAAAAGGGAATTTCCTCAACCTGATAAACGACGGCTACAAAAAGTCTACCACTATCAACATACTTAACAGTAAAAGACTGAACACTTCCTCACTAAGATCAGGAATAGGACAAAAATATTACACCCTCACCACTCCTATCCAATACCATACTGGAAGATTGAGCCACTGCAGTTAAGAAATGAGGAGTCAGACAGATTAGAAAGCAAGAAATGGGGGGGTGGGAAGGGATAGACTGGGAGTTCGAAATTTGTAGATACCGACAGGCATATGCAGAATAGATAAACAAGATTATACTGTATAGCACAGGGAAATATATACAAGACCTTGTGGTAGCTCACAGTGAAAAAAAATGTGACAATGAATATATGTATGTTTGTGTATAACTGAAAAATTGTGCTCTACACTGGGAATTTGACACAACATTGTAAATGACTATAACAATAAAAAATGTTTAAAAAAAAAAAAGCAAGAAATGAAACTGTCCCTATTCACAGGCAACATGATTACCTATATAGAAAATCCCAAAGAATCTAAAAAACAAAAAACTCCTAGAGCTAACAAAAGAGTTTAACAAGTTTGCACTGAACAAATACACAAATATCAATCAACTGTATTTCTATATGCTAGCAATGATCAATATGAAACAAAAATTTAACCCAAAACTTAAGTTTACAAGAGCTCTAAAAACATAAAATATTAAGATACAGAGGTATACACAATATGTATGTTGAAAAGTACAAATGACCAGTGAAAGAAATCAAAGACAACCTAAATAAAATCATGGTCATGGACTGGAAGAATCAACATAGCAAAGATGTCAAAAGTCCCCAAACTGCTATTTAGATTTAATTTAATTTCAATCAAAATTCCTCCAAGATTTTTGAGATATAGATAAAATGAGTCCAAAGTAATTTGAAAAGGCAAAGGAAATGGAATAGCCAAAACAATTTTGATACAGTTGGGCAAATCACATTACATGACTTTTAAGACCTGCTATAAAGCTTACAGTACCACAAGAAAGTATGCTACTAGAAAATGGACAGACATTAGATCTACGGAACAGAACAAAATCCAGAGTTAGATCTGCATAAACATGACAACTTGATTTTTTTAAGCTGTAGTATATTACCCATTACATAAAACTTACTATTTTAACCATTTTTAAGTGTACATTTCAGTGGCATTAAGTACATTCACACTGTTGGAAAACAATCCTCACCATCCATCCACAGAACTCTCGTCTTGCAAAACTGGAAGTCCATAATCACTGATACCAAGTCCCCACCTCCACCCCCATAGAACCTGGCAACCACTATTCTATTTTCTTCTGTCTGTATGAAATTGACTAAGTACCTCATGTAAGTGGCATCATACAGTATTTGTCCTTTTCTGTTTTATTTCACTGAGCATAATGTCTTCAAGGTTCATTCACATTGTAGCATGTGTTAGAATTTCCTCCCTTTTTAAGATTAATATTTCATTGTATATATATACATACACACCATATTTTGTTTATCCATTCATCCATTGATGGAAACTTGAATGGCTTCTACTTTTTGTCCAGCTGAGAATAATGCTGCTGTGAACACTGTGTATTTCTTCAAGATCCTGTTTTCAATTCTTTATACCCATTACTCAAATGTGGAATTGCAAGTTCATATGGTAATTTTTAATTATTTGAGGAACCACCATAATGTTTTACAATTCAAATTCTTTAAAAAATACATTAAACAACAGAAACAGGCAAAAAGAACTTGTTATACACCAAAATGCTAAAACTGCCCATCTCTAGGTAATGAAATCATAAGTGACTACTCTTTCCTTTAGTCTATCTGGTGTCCTATAATAAGCTAAGTCACCTTTAAAATGGAAATTTTCAAAGGAAGGAAATTGTGTTTTTTTAATTAGTTATCAATTCTAATACCCACATCAAGAAACAGCCACCTTTTAATAGTGCACTATCTACAACATGTATTCCTACAAAACGTGAAAAAACATCATTAGAAATACACTATTTTGGCAAACTGACACAACAAGCTGTAAAAGTCCATGTTCACTGAGATGACATCAGACTTCAATGATTGAAACAGTCTACCATAACAACCAAATATACAACCATCATTCAAAGTCAGTAAAGAGGGTGCAAAATTAATGTTAGGTTCTTACAAAGCCTTTAAAATATAATTAAAGTTAGCAAAAAATAATTTTACAAAAGTTGTTAGTATACTATATAATTCAAGGACTAACTGAGTATTTACAAAAAAACAGAATTTGGTGCAAAGCAAATAAAGTTTGGGAAAGTTCTGTGGCTAGTCCATGAAGAAAAAAGTAACAAACGGATAAAATGTAATGCAGGGATAGTATTATTCCAGGCAGGAGAACCACCCTCTACCTAAGCATGGAAGAGACTCTCTGAAAGATACAGAATTATTGGAATTAAGATTTTCAAGTTCCAATTCTCTCTATTCACTTTATCTAAAACTGCTACCAGACCACTTATTTTACCATAATCTTAAGTATCTGACATCAACTGGAAAAGTTTTCAGGATATAATAACCACGGAAAATTTTCTAAGGATGGGACTCAATCTTTAAGGACTTACTCCCTGCAAGAAATTGTGGGATATTTTTCATATATATAATATTCAATTTTTCACAGTTATATCTCTCAGTCACTCTGGGATACATAGATTATATTCTTCCTTCAGAATCTGACCTGGCTAACCCAGTGGGAGCGTATACCTCAGTGACAGAGCACGTGCTTAGGCATGCACAAGGTCCCAGGTTCAATCCCCTGTGTCTCCATTAAATAAATGAATAAATAAACCTTACCCCTCAAAAACTTTTTTTAAACTTAAAAGAAAAATAAAAAAGAACTCGACCTGGCTATAATTAAAATGTGGGGACTAAAATCCCTATCTGATATTGCACAAGAGAACCCTTAAAACATCTATAAATAAATTCTTGTTGCTACACAAAGTTTCCCATCTGAGAAACAACTCAGCTACAAATCAATACAATTCTACTATCTGAAACATGTGCCCTGTGACTTTCTATTTGGAGCTCATATATGAAACTACTATTCCCTGTTTAATATAGATGATGGCACATACCTCCAGACTAGCAGTCACAGATTTCTCAAGATTCCTCACATAGCCTACATTTTAAGTCAGTGCAAGTCAAATTCCATCCAAATATGATGAAAATCCATCCAGCTGTTTTTGCATACTACAGTAAGACAGGCCAACAGAAACTTGCCCTTGACATCTGCCTTGCTGCTGTCTCACATCACTAGGATCTTTACTCAAGTGCCATCTGAGCAAGACTCCCTCAGCGCACCACACAGCACAAATCTGTCCACCACTGTCTGTCTCATACCAGTTTGATTTCTGACGGCATTTATCACCACCTGATAAAGTACATGCAGGTGTGCATGTGTGTAATATACCTCCTTCCACTAAACCACGAGCTCTAGGAAAGTAAGGACTTATGTTAACTACTATATCACCAGTGCTTGACACACAGTAAATGTTTTGAATAAATGAGTCGTTTTCTATAGCTTTGAAGAACTTTTTAATGTGTTAAAACTAAGCTTATAATGTGGTAAAATGCAACATTCTCACACTTAGCTTTTTTCATAATACAACAGGAAAACAATTTTAGGCATGAAACAGTTGATTTGGCACAGATAACCTCAGCCATCTCTGACCTCTATAGCTACCTTTTTCCCCTTCTGTCCTCCTGTCCCCAAATTGAGGTCACTGTCTTTTCTGCAGTGGCATTTCGACGAAAAAGTATCAGAGTACTGAATTGGTTCAAAAAAATCAGACCTCAAAAAAAAAAAAAAAACTCAAAAAAAATCAAGCAGAACTGAGCTACATCAGAAAAGAACAAAACATAAAACAACAGAAATATGGCCTGTGATATAGTCCTGCTGCTTACCAGTATATTTCGTTATATATACACTAAATACAACTTAAAATACAATGAGGTAGGTTTTACTGACAAACTGACTTGGGAGGTTTTCTTACCAAAAAAAAAGTAAGGTTAAATAGAATACTATTCAATTCAAATAAAATCTCTCATTTATTCCAGGCATATCAAATAAACTTGCTCATTTAAGATCCTAGGTGAAGTTTGAACCGCTCATCCTGGCTGCACATTAGAATCACCTGCCATGCCTTAAAAACAAAAAATAAAAAATAATTTAAGTATGCCTGGGCTCCACTCCTGGCCACTTAAATCAGAATACTGGGACACAAGCAGAGTATTTTTTAAAAGCTCTCCTGATGATTCTAATGAGCAACCAAGCCTGAGAAGCACTGCTTTGTGCCATCTGCCCAGTCTTACTTGTCTCTCCTATTTCATAAAGTAGAGTACAGAAATAAATCATAAAAGATTTAAATTCCTGGTGCTCACAATAAATCTCAAAGAACACATTCCTACCTGCCCCACTCTAACATTTCTATCATTTTCTCTAAAAAGTAAGCATAATATTCATCTCCTATAAAATATATCTCTGATTTAACATACAAACTAGACAACTGTTTCTTTGGAGCACTGCCCTTGCCACAAACTATTTCATACTTATATAGCAATTAACTTATTCTTTTTGTCATTTGTACCTCCACTGTCTCCTCTCTATACCCAAGGAGTTTGGCTTAACTTTTCTGTATCCCTCACATTTGAAGTATAATTTACAAAGAATTTCTCCATTCATTATCGTATCACATGATGAAGTAGTCTAGGCAAGAATTACTAGCCCACTTTAGAGATGATAACTCAGAGAAGTGCCTTGCTAAGGACATTCTGCATGAGACTATGAGCAGAACAATGCACATATCAGACAGGAACCTCCCACCCTCCTTCCCATTATTTTTACATACTACATTACAGAAATCTATTATTGTTTACATTCTATCTATAGTTATAGTTAACATTCCTAAGGACAGATTTCCAAATGTTCAACAACCTAACTACGGTTTAAATTTCCACTTTAACAACAAGGATACAATACACACACATTTACCTCTGCTCCCTCCCACACTCTCACTGGAAAAACAGGAAAGAAATACTAAAGAGGGCATTAAACAAACCCACAAAGACAAAAAGAGCAAGTGAGGAGATGACAACAACAAAATTTCTGAAGTTGGAGGGGCAGATGGAAGAGTGTTAACTAACTTATTTCCCCCCATCAAAATCTCAAGGCTAAGCCAGCAGAGAGGAAAGCCCAAAATAAGTGTGTAGTAGTATTTTTCAAATTACACAGATAATAAGTCTAAAATGAAAATTACTTAAAAGCGGTTTTTTGCAATACTCTCTCAATTAACTGACACTAAAAACAGATCTATCATAACAGGACCCAACATTTTTTACCTTATACTGGGAGTTCTCGTGCTTAAAAACATGGGAGCCATGGCCCAAGAGGACCAAGTCCAAGATCCTCAGGCTGTCTCATCACTCTCTTCATCATCTTTGCACTCTAATAAAAATCATTTATAACAAATATTACCTGCTTCACGCTCTACTCTTGCTCATGCTGTTCCCTCAACCTGGCTAATTCCTTTTCTTTCAAGTCTCACCTGAAGCGTCACCTCTTCTAGAAAGCTTTACAAATTTAGGGGGAGTGTATTTAAAATTCATCTTATTATCCCCATATGGCAGACAAACACTTGTTGAACTGAACTGTATAATTTAAAACACCAATACAAAAAGTAACATTTATGTAGTGCTTATGGTGGGTCAAGTCATGTCTTTATGTATCAGTTTGTTTAATCCTTCCAATAACCAAAGAAGTTAGGTGCTAATTACGAAATGCAGAGGTAGGTTAAGCATCCTGCCTAAGGACACAACTAATAAGCGGTGAATCATAGACTGGAACTCAGTCTGGCTCCAGAACCAATATCTTTAACCACTAGACCAGGCTTTCTCTATAGATACCAATGCTTTCCAATCTGTATTCCCCAATCTTCAAGCTTCAATCTTGAATTTCAAATGTCTTCTAAAAATCTCTACTTGGATGTCCTTCAAGAACGTCAAAATTTACACAACTGAAATCACTATGTCCCTCTTGCTCCTCAGCGTGCTCCAACAAAAGCTACTCACCACGCCTTCTTGTGCCGTTTATTCCGGTTACTAAACACCAGTCACCCAGTTACCCAAAGTAGAAACCTAAGTATGAGTAGTTTTCACCCTGTCAATCCCTCTCATCCCCACATTCACCGAATTATTTTATTCCTACCTCTCAAGCTAAGTTACATGCAGCTCTCACAACTTCTCACACCTGGGCATTAGCTTGAACCAATTTTGTCACAACCTACAATGGCACCCTACCACTGACATCAAGTCCAAACTTCTTTAGCAAAACATATTACGACCTTGTCCTTATCTATCTCTCAGTTTCAACTTTAACCATCCAACCCCAACCCCTCTTCCCCGCAAAACTTCCTGAATTCACCATGTTTTTGAAGACCAATATGTTTCTGCACAAGCTAGTACCTTGGCTTAAGATGATCATCCCATAACATTCCCTCCCACTATCTCATCTTCCCAAACCAATCATAAAGGCAACATCCTCTGAGAAGCCTTCTCTATTTTCCTCAGGTTGAAGAAACTCTCTCCTCTATACTCACACGGCACTCTGCATATCTATATTATAGTACTTATGCTAAAATGGTTTACCTAAAAACATCTCCAAGCATTCATTCAAAGATCAAAATGTTGCCTTATTTTGTGCCCCATGCCTAGCACATGCTCAATAAATGCATGAATGAATGTCAATCAACCAGCTCTTCACATCATCTTGCTCTTTTAAAAATTTCAAGTCCAAAATCAATTAACTTACATAGTTTTTATCTCTCCTATAATACAAAAGTATTGCTCTTACATCTATTTAGATTTCACCACATTCCCACCCATACATGTGGAGAACTGAAAGAAAAAAATACTGCAATTTCAACAGAGTATCTGTAGTAAAAATATCTACTGCACTCTACAAACTTTGCTACCACAAGAACACTTAAAGAGCATATACTATGTACCAGGCACTACTCTATATGCTTAACATATATTAATTCATTTTAATTCTCACAATCACTTTAAGAGGTAGATATTATTATCCTCATTTTATAGATGAACTTCAAGATCAAGCAGAACCAAGACTTATGCTGTTGTGTTCTAGAGGCTGGTATCTTATACTGCCTCTCATTAGTAGCAAAGACTAGAATAAACTCTCTGCTAGAGCAAAACCATCTTTGAGTATTGAATATTTGGGAAAACGTGGGAGGTAAATGCAAAAATTTGAATAAATATAGATCTTGAAAACATAGCAAAATATTTTTAAGAATCTTAATTCACTCTAATTATTTACAGAAAAATGTTTTCCCAATAAAACAGCAAATCTCTGACATAAGATACATCATCATGTAGCGTTACTAAAGTCAGTCAACTGAAACAAGAGCCAAAGTACATAGTCACAGCCCATGGTCAAAGATATTTGCTGAATTAAGTTTTTATAAAGAACTCAAAAAAAAAAAAAAAAAAAAGAACATAAATACAAAACAGAAATAGACTGATAGACATAGAATACAAACTTGTGGTTGCCAAGGGCAAGGAGGGTGGGAAGGGATAGACTGGAAGTTTGAAATTTGTAGATACTGACAGGCATACACAGAACAGATAAACAAGATTATACTGTATAGCACAGGGAAATATATACAAGATCTTGTGGTAGCTCACAGTGAAAATGTGACAATGACTATATGTATGTTCATGTATAACTGAAAAATTGTGTTCTACACTGGAATTTGACACAACATTGTAAAATGACTATAACTCAATTAAAAAATGTAAGAAAAAGGAAGGAAGGATGAAAGAAGGAAAGAAAGAAAGAACAAACGAACAAACTCAGATGCATCCGGAAGACAACTATATGGTAGGGCTACTGAAATTCCAACTCTATACCATGTTTACAATTGAGACTAGGAAGAACTCATGTACCAAGATTAGTCAGAAAATAGGAAGAGATTTGTAGCATTTACAATTTCCAAAACTGAGACCTACTAGGAAGATGTTACATTTTACCCATATTAATGTATGCCCAATTCAGAAGTAGTAAGAAAAATATTTTCTACCTCTAAAGAGGTGATAAGTATGAGTTTGATCCATAAAATTTATTTTGTGAAGACTATGCAAACTAACCGAATTAGTTTTCTACATTCCAAGACTTCTTGGAGCAGGCAACTCTGGGCTTGAAGTCCAAACAAGAAGCTGTCATATAAGACAATCAATCAAGTCACCCAATCTGAACTTCACTGCAACTGGAGTAGAGTACAACGATCTTTTTTCTGATTTATGACATTGTACAAACTTCTCGAATCAAATTAAAGTCAGTATCTACAAAGGAAAAGGAAAAGGGAGATATAAAAAAAACAAAAAAAAACAAAAACTGGAGTGTTTGTGAAAACACTGAGCAGCTTTGGAGTTTCCTCCTAATCACTGTGACAAAGATATGGAACACACTTCAGGAACTGAAGAGATGTGACTTCCTCTCACATACATACCACAATATCCATTGATTAATATCTACATACATCTTCATTTACATATGTATATATACTGTATGAACAATCCATATATATATATACACACATACAGAACTAGTAATACATGTCTTGACTTCATTCTTACATTCAGTCACACCAATACATTGAAAGATATTTATCCAAATATAGATAGCATTTGTTACTAACATTTTTATTTCCATCTACATTTGAGTATCTATTCTCTGTATATAAACACTAAGTCAGTCTTAATAAGAGAAAAACAAACAACCCAATCCAAAAATGGGCAGAAAGACCTAAACAAGCAATTCTCCAAGGAAGAAATGCAAATGATCAATAAGCACATGAAAAAAATGCTCAATATCACTAATTATCAGAGAAATGCAAATTGAAACTACAAGGAGGTATCACCTCGCACCAGTAAGAATGGCCATCATTCAAAAGTCCACAAATGACCAATGCTCGAGAGGCTGTGGAGAAAGGGGAACCCTCCTACACTGCCAGTGGGAATGCAGTTTGGTACAGCCACTGTGGATAACAGTACGGAGATTCCTCAAAAGACTAGGAACAGACTTACAATATGACCCAGGAATCTCATTCCTGGGCATATATCCAGAAGGAACCCTACTTCAAAAAGACACCTGCACCCCAATATTCATAGCAGCACTATTTACAATAGCCAAGACATGGAAACAGCCTAAATGTCCATCAATAGATGATTAGATAAAGAAGATGTGGTATATTTATACAATGGAATACTATTCAGCCATAGAAAAATGACAACATAACACTATTTGCAGCAACATGGATGTCCCTGGAGAATATCACTCTATGTGAAGTAAGCCAGAAAGAGAGAAAAATACCATAGGAGATCGCTCATATGTGGAATCTAAAAAAAAAAAAAAAAAAAAAAAGAACATAAATACAAAACAGAAACAGGCTCACAGACATAGAATACAAACTTGTGGTTGCCAAGGGGGAAGGGGGTGGGAAGGGATAGACTGGGAGTTCAAAATTTGTAGATACTGACAGGCATATGTAGAATAGATAAACAAGATTATACTATATAGCACAGGGAAATATATACAAGATCTTGTGGTAGCTCACAGCAAAAAAGAATGTGACAATGAATATATGTTCATGTATAACAGAAAAATTGTGCTCTACACTGGAAATTGACACAACATTGTAAACTGACTATAACTCAATTAAAAAAATGTTAAAAAAAAAAAACAACACTAAGTCAGTAAACACTTTGTAGAGAGTAATAGTGAGGCACATGGCAACACTAAGCACCCATGAGGCTTAAGAGAATCAGCATTCGCTCTTTATCTACTTACACATAAGCCTAGCAGTGTTAGGCACTTTAAAAATGTTTACCTCTTAAATCTTCACAACCATCCCATTAAATATTAATCTTAACTTACAAATGAGGAAGCTGGAGTTGAGGAAGTTTAGGTAGTAAGTGAGCTAAATTCAAAATTCAGGACTACCTAAAACATAAAGCCCATTCGCTCTCCACATGTCCTCAAAAAAGCTTACTGAAAAAAAAAAAAATGTGTATATATATATATATATATGTAAAATGTACTATACATTTAGGGGAGAAGGGGCCCCATTTCAGAAAGCAAGAGAAAACACTACCACCAGTAATTAAATAAATATGAAAATACTGAACAAATTAACAATACCTTCCTCTTACATCAAAGCAAAAACTAGATAGATTCTGCAGGATGGTGAAAAGTGGTAAATAGCAATTCCTAAGAAGTCCAAATTTGGGGTTAAGTTCAAAAGATTTAACAGAGAAAATCACAAAGATTTAACGGGAAAAAAAAGGAGATTTACAAGTAAATTAAAGAAACATTTTTAACAGTAAACACCATTCTAAGCACTTTACACATACTTAATCCTCACAATTAATACAATTATCACCCCCATTTTGCAAATGAGGAAACTGGAACAGAAATGGTAAGTAATTTAGTCAAAGTTACACAGTTCGGGGGAGGGGGACAGAAACCAGGATCACAACTTAAAACCTTTCTCCTTCCTAACTGTTACACTAAATGAAATTAACAAATAAGTTAAAGAGAGGAATACATCTAATAATATAAAAAATACAGTCAAGTGGTGTATGTAGAGCTATTTTGATTTTTCAAATCCAAGTCCACAAATAAGCATGTGAAAATTGTTCAATATCATGTCATTAGGGAATTGCAAATTAAAACAATAAGATACCACTACACACCTATGAGAATGGCAACAATTCAAAACACTAACAACATCAAATGCTGATGAGGCTGTGAAGCAACAGAAACTCTCATTCATTGCTGCTGGGAATGCAAAATGGCATAGCCACTTTAAAGGGAATTTGGCAGTTTCTTACAAAACTAAACAGACTCCTGCCATATGAACCAGCAGTGACATTCCTTAGTATTTACCCATATGAACTAAAAACTTACGTCCACACAAACACCTAGACACGGATATTTATAGCAGCTTTATTCATAACCTGTCACAACCTGGAAGTAACCAAAATATCCTCTAGTAAGTGAACGGATAAATAAACTGTGGTACATCCAGACAATGGAATATTATTCAGTGCTAGAAGAAATAAGCCATCAAGCCATGGAAAGATATGAAGGAAACTTAAATGCATACTATTAAGTGAAAGAAGACAAACTGAAAAGGTTACACACTGTATGATTCCAACTATATGACATTCTAGGAAAGGCAAAACTATGGAGACAGTATAAAGATCAATGGTTGCCAGGGTATAGAGGGGAAGGAGAAAATATACAGAGCAAGAGGATTTCAATGAAATTATATTAAACAATACATCATATACAGTCAGAACCCATAGAATATACAACACTAAGGGTGAATCCTAACATAAACTACAGACTTAGGGTGATAATGATGTGTTTATTGACTGTAGCAAACATATCACTGTAGTGTCAGATGTTGATGGGGGGGTCAGAAAAAGGGTAATATGAGAACTCTATACTTTCTGCTCAATTTTATTTATCTTTTTTATTGAAGTATAGTCAGTTACAATGTGTCAATTTCTGGTGTACAGCATAATGTCCCAGTCATGCATATATATACATATATTCATTTTCATATACTTTTTCAAATGTTATTACAAGATACTGAATATAGTTCCCTATGCTATACAGAAGAAATTTGTTTTTTATCTATTTTTATATATAGTGGTTAACATCTGCCTAATTTTACTATGAACCTAAAACTGCTCTAAAAAATAGTCTATTTAAGGAAAAAAAAGCCAAAAAAGGTGTTTAATTAGCAGTTAATATATAAGGAAGCATCCATATAACACACTCATTAGTATACATGCACCAAATCAAAAATATTTATTAATATTTCATACTAGGCATCCTGCGGAGGGGATATAAACAAGTAGACAAGGCTCCTTCCCACAAGGAGTTTGAAATAGTTAAACAGATACCACATATTCACAAAAAAATAAATAAAATAATATATAAATAGTTCAAGACAGAAAACATACCACAAACAGCTAACTTGCCAAATAACTAAAATACACATTAATAGGACAATATGTACTTAGGGGTTCAGTGGATCACTTCAGACTAAAAGAATAAGGAAGTTAAGATATGCTCTAAGTCTTGAAAAAATGGGTAAGATTTGTCTAATCTGGAGGGAACTGGTGAATTCCAAGAAAGAGTAAAACTAGTGGAATTAGGAAAGGAAATTAAATGAACCAGTTTCACAAAACAAAACAATGAGACAAAACTAGAAAGACTCGTAGAGGCCACATCATGGAGGTCACTGAAGGTCAAGCCAAAGAAATCAGCACAGAGACTTAGAAATCTTAACTCTTAAACACTAACAGAGAGCAAATACTTGCCTAACCTAAGTATATACTGATGACTCTTAAACTAATGAAAGAGTATTTATAAACATTTTATGTCAGATACAGACAATTTGACTATATGTTCTAATTGACAGTTAAAAATTCACCGTCTTTGCCACCCAATTGAATACATATACATACAAGTCCCGCTCCCATTTTTCCAGTTTCCAATCTACACTAATAGGCTACTCATAACCCTATAAACTGAACCCAACCATTAGACTACTCTAACACACAATAAAACTCCATGATTACACCACTCTTTATCCCTTAAACAAAGATGTCTTTCCTCTAAGGTAGAAAAGGTGGCTCACTGCCCATGAACTGTAAAGAGGGGTCATGTTAGGACCACGGTCACTACTGGCACCTTCTCCCTATTCTATTTATAGGACTGTCACCTTCAATTCATCATTAAAAGCAAACCTATTAAATTCCTACATATTCCAGGCAAAACATAAAATGCAGCATTCTGTCCCAATCATCTGAATAAACAACACACAGAGGATCCTATGCAACTTCTGTTAATTATTGTGAATAAACTGCACTTCTCATATATGAAAACACTTCAGAATTTGTCCATTGTCACTTTCAAACTTTTTTTGTAATCCTTTTGTTTGTCATGAACTCGTCTACATATTTTTAATCATATACTACTCAATCCCCAACGCATGGCCATCCACCATCATATCCAATCCCATACTTTCTAATTAAATGTCCCAACATTCTCAACTAAAGTATCCCAAATCAGTGCTATAGTTTATTCATTTATCTTTTCACTTACAGTGTACACCTAAAGCTCTCCCTTTTAGCAATCTACCATTAGAGTGACTATTTTCTTCCCTTTCACAAACAGGCCCATTCATGTATGTCCCATCTCCCCAATCATTTATAACTAACTCCGGCACATATAATCTTTCTGAAATATGGCCTCCAGACATAAAAAGACCCTGTTAGACTCCTCTTTCTATTGAAATATTTTTTAACTTTGTTAATATGGCTTTTTATAGAAATCCAAATATATATACTATGATACCACTTATTAAAAGTTTAAAATCATCAAAGACAGTGTTAGATATTGTTTAAAGATAAAGGTACATACTAAAAACATAAAGCCATGTATAAAAATGATAAAACCAAATTAAGGATAATGCTCATGGAAGAGAGACAGTTGGAGGAATGCAGTCCAGGAGGGACACAGAAGGCTTTAACTCTATGTGTAATGTTGTATTTTTTAAACTGAGTCAGGAATATATGGTTGTCCAACATAATTGTTCTTTACACCTTTTCCTATATGAAATATATTTAAGTGAGTTTAAGAAGAAAAATAACCAATTACTAATGAGAATCATCCTCTCATACAGAGTGACAAGCTGTTATGACCAAGTTGCAGTAAATGCTCACTGCTACCTCTGGGACACCACTTCTGTGCTTTGCCTAAGCCAAGAAAAGAAAAATTACAAAGCTACAATACAAACTTTCCTCTTAGATATCTTTTAGTTATGTTCCAGGTTTATACTTCATAGCTATACGCAATCCATTCCTTTCACAACTCTCACATCAACCAAAATTAAATCCTTTATCTTTGTATCCCTAAATAGCCATTTACTCTAAAGTGCCTCATACAGTAAACTAGACTAACCTTCTTTTCTTAATGTGTCTCTGTCAAAATACAAGTGAATTAGTAAGGCCACATAACTACTTCCACTTGACTAAATGCAGACAGTCGTATACATTACATCTCTGTGAATGAGTCTACCCTACTCGTATACTAACTTTTCCATCTCAATTTGTAACATCTAAATTAAGCCTCATCATTCAACCGCAAATGAAATGTCATCTCAGCCAAATCTAACTTGGCCGGGGCACTCCAAAACCCTCCACTCTAGCCCACTGAGCGTTGACCTCATGCATACTGAAAGTCGCGCCCCTGGACCAACGTTTACACCAGCCAGAACTGCTCTCCTCCATTAGTGAGTCTCACACACGCCTCCGTATCCCAACGTTCAGCTCGCTGTGGTGAAACAAGCAGAGAGGACCTGAAGTTTCACCTCCTAATGAACCCAAAGGAATCTGTACTTCAGACACCGCAGGTGCTGAGTTTCTCGTTCCGTGTTGGGGAGGGGATAGGAGGTGGAAGCCCCGAGCTAGGGGACAAGGTCTAGTCTTCCATGGCGTCCGTCCGAGTCCTAAAGTCGTCGACCGAACAGTTCAGGCAGCTGGCCCGCCTACTTCCCTCCCCAACCCCACCCAGGGCCCACCCCACCCCCACCCCACCCCCACCCCAGGCGCGAAGCCGGCGCTACATCCCCGCACCTGTGGGTCCCAGGAACAGCCGCGGAACCACTTCTCTCCACAAGGGGGGAGGGCTTGGATGCCGGCTCGGACGCTCGGCTCCCGCCACCGGCCTCTCAAGTCGGTACCAACCCTGCGACCCTTTCGGTCTCTGATCCAGCATTAGGCAGTACGGACAACCTCCCCAGGACCTAGCTGGGGGCCTAGGCTTCTCCAGTGCCGAGCTCCGGGGCCTCCTCACCTCTCCCAGAGGACCAACCTACACCGGACGCCCAAGGCCCGAAAGGCAACTCCCACCACTCCCCGCCTCGCCCTATCTTTCCTCCCTAGCTGCAGCCGCTGAAAAAGCCAAGTCCTAAGGTCCTCCTCCCTCAGCTTCCGGGCCTCCCTTCAGAGCCAGGCCCGAGCCCCCAGCCCTGCCCTCCGCCACCACCTCCCGTCACGCCGCTTCCCTCCTCCGGAGGCCGAGCCCCGGGGCTGGGCGGCTTCCCTCCCTGGCGTCCTCCTCCCGCGCAGGGTCCGGTCCCCGCCCGGCGTGCCGCACACTCACCGCTGAGCGCCGAGGCCTGCAGGGTGGCCCCTGAGGTGCCGTCGATGACTTTGATGGTCCCGCGACTGGTGACGGCCAGGATGGCGTTGAGCGCCGGGTGGTAGGAGAGGCTGTGCAGCCCGTCGGCGTCGCAGCGCATGCAGCCGTCCCGCAGCACCAGCCACTCGGAGACCCCAGCTGCTCCCGCCCCCGCCGCCGAGGAGCAGCCCGGGCCCGAGGCCGCCGCAGCCGCAGCCGCCATCTTCCGGCCTGCGCTCAGCACAATCACACTGGGAAGCGGCTCAGTGACAGTCCTGGGAGGTGCAGCACCACCGCCAGTCACCATCCGGGGCCAGGGGGCAAGCGGAGCGCGTTAGCCGGAAGTGAAGTCAGGCGCCGGCACGCACGCGGGACGTCGGCCGCGCGCCCAGTGGGGCCAAGCTCGGAGGGAGGCTGGCAGGGGAGGGGGAGAGAGCGAGAGGCGGGACCCGGGGCGGGAGCGAGAGGCGGCCGGGCGGAGCATGCGCCGGAGGGCTCCTGCGTGCCACGCGCCGCTGGTCCGGCCAGCTCCGCGTCCGCAACGTCCCAGTTTCTTTTTCCAAGGCGAGGGAGTGGCCGCTGCCTGGGCTCCGCCCGGGTCCTCTACTCCGGGCCCCGGGGGGGGGGGGGGGCGTAGGGGGTTGGGGCGTGTATTTCTGCTAAGCGGGGACCCGCGTCCATGCCACCTGGCTGAGACACCTTGAGGCCCCTTGTCCCTTGCTAATGTTCTAGCTGCGCCCGGATGGTTCCCCCCACACCCGGTTCCGCTGTTTGGCCATGGCCCAAAGGAGACACGGTCTGGGTCGCAGCTCTAGTCTGAGGATAGCAGTCTGAAAAACGTCTAGTTTGGATTTGGAGAAACCGAGCGACCTCCCCCAGCCCATGCGTATCACAACGCCCCCCCCCACCCCCAAGTCTTTTTGTTGACTATAAGTGCCAAATACAAGGTGCTAAAAACATACAATTAAGCTTATTTTCTCTGTCCAGCTTCCAAACAAGAATTGTTAGTAAGTGTGTTGTGGGACGAGAAAGGATTGTAGTCAAGTAAATTTACAAATTTTGGAGAATAACTTTTTTTTTTTTTTACTTTGTATTTCAAAATAATTAGTAGATTGAGTCACAGTTAGTTGCCTCCCCAAAACCCAAAACCCCTATCTAACTGTGAGAAGAACATTGGACAGACCCAAATTGAGTCGTCTATAGAATACCTGACCAATACTCTGATTCAGAGATAGAGCAGAGAGGTCCAATTTACCCAGTTCCCCCAAAGGTTACGTAATTTTAGTACAATATCAAAAGCAGGGATTTGACATATGTATGATGTGTGTATAGTTGTATGTCATTTTATCAAGTGTGGATTCGCGCAGTGTGATCAAGATACACAATTCTTTGTTCTGTGTATTTGGGGCTCATTAGATTATCTCAGAAAGCTTAATATTATCTCAGAAAGCCTAATTTCCTCTTCCTTGAAACCTAATCAACGTGCTACTGGGAGGATAATCATTTGTAAAATATGTAGAAAAGGATCTGACGCATAGGTGCTCAATAAAAGCTATGGAAGTTGATTGCCCTCCCACATTCCTGCAGACTTCCTTCAAGAAATCTTCGTAGATTATCCAAACTACATCTTTAACCTGTTTATTCATATGCAAAGTTGTATTAATGTAATCTAAATATTCACTCCATTTTAAAATGGCAAATACACCAGTTTTATCTGATGTTGAGAGGCAACATATAATAAAGTGGAAAAAATTATTAAAGTCTAAATGAATATCTGATTTTGAGTCACTGTGGCTTCATTTATCTGTGAACTTTGACAAGTAATTTATACATTCTGAGAATGTTCCACCAAGAGTTAAATGGAGATGATCAAATTATTTGCCTTACTTTGAGTTGTTACAGGTACTTGTGAAAGTACTTGTAAACTGTAAAAATGAGATCACAGGGAGATTAAATGACTTGTCTGAGATCTCACCACTTGTGAGGACAGGGATAACAACAAGCCAGAGTATGAACTCAGGCTGTTTGACTCCAGAAGCCATACTCCTAACTTAACCCTCCTGCTCAAAACTTCAGTGGCTTGCAGTAAAAAAAAAAAAAAAAAGACTACAAATAATCACATCTAAATGTAACTGGGGGCATTCTTCCAAAACAGTTTTTAAATCTCAGGACACAGGCTGAAACTATAAACTAGCATTTCAAAGATTTTCTCTCTCAAGACCCATTTGGGGCGAACTTTTCTGTTAATATGAAAGGTTCCCCTGAATAGGCTTCTGATGCAAATCAAGCCCCCCATCTTTTTGGTAGGAAAAACAAACTAGTAACCTAAACACTAAATTTAAACTTAGTTTACTTTAATCTTGTACTATATTGAAAAGAATAAAAGGCAAATTTTTTTCTGTTAGCCTATATTACTTTTTTGGGGTTGGGACAAAAAATATTTCTTCCCGTGAATTTAGATACCCTTCACCTGTAAACCAGCATTCTCCAAAGCTCATGACCCAGAAGATGTTCTGAAATAAAACACTTTCATAATCAAAAAAATTGAGGAAAGAACTCCCCCTGTATTTCTCCTCTTAGGAGATTTATAATACATATTATCATTTCAAAAGCTCTGAGACCTCTTCGGATAAAGAATACTGTTTAAACTCCTTTATCAACATCTCATAAATTCATATCACCACAGAATCCTGCAAAGCCAGTGTTTCAAAGAGCGCTCTTTAGTGTAACTTGTTCCTTGTTTTGGGGAGTGTTTTTGTTTGAGTACTTGCTGAGACCCCCCCCCCCCCCACCGGACAGCAGTGAAGTGTTTCAGGACCCTGGGTAAGATTCCTGGAACTGTTCGTGAAAATGAAACTGGGCAAGACAGAGTGAAGTTTAGCATCAACTGTGTTGTCGATGTCTTTCTGCACATGGAGTTGAGAGCAAATATTCCTGACATTGAAAACGTACTGATTTTCATGGCAGGTCTATTTTGAAGTGATAGCCTTTTGAGAGCCTCCAGCCCAACCATTTTGGGCATGGGTAGCGATCACCTAAAGGAAGTAGAAATTCCCACAATCATTCTGGAAAGAGGAATTTGCAGGAATCAGAAATGTGGACTCAAAAAGCTGGCATTATTGATACAGAAAAAGCATTTGATAAAAATCCAACATCCATTCAAGGAAAGAAAGAGCCTCTTAGCAGACTAAAAGTGGAGGGAAATTCCCCAGCTTGATAAAAAAACAAAAATTCCACAAAAAACCCTACAGCTAACAGCATACTCAAAATGAATGAAGTAGAACTGAAGTAGAATCTCAAACAGCAACAACAACAACAACAACAAAAGGACACAAATGAACTTATTTACAAAATAGAGACAGACTCACAGACATAGCAAACAAACTTACAGTTACCAGGAGGGAAAGAGGATGGGGAGCTCAGGATTTGTAGATACTAACTACTAAATATATAATAGGTGAACAAGGTCCTAATCCATGTAGCACAGGAAACTATATTCTATACCTTGTAATGGCCTATAATGAAAAACAATATGAAAAGGAATACATGTATAAGTGAGTCAGTATACGGTACACCAAAAATTAACACAACATTGTAAATCGACTATACTTCAATTAAGAAAAAAACGGTAAAAGACTGAATGCTTTCCCTCTAAAATCAGGGACAAGTCAAGGACATCCACTCACCTCTCTTTTTTAACACAGTACTGGAAGTTCTAGAACTTAACGGAAGTCACTGCAACAAGGCAAGGAAAAGAAATAATAAAGAGAGAGAGGACAGAGTTTCTCACCCCCCACCCGCCCCTCGATTTCCCTTGTGCAGCCACTGGTGGTGGGAAGCCACTAGTAGGAAGAGTAGAGGCTGAGGTCTAAAAGAGACGAGCTGTCCCAGAACTGCAAGATGAAGACTGGCAGAGGAGTAAGCAGGGGCTTTAGCTGAGTGGAGGCCTGGGTCTGGCACCATGTAGGAGCAGGGAGAGAGGCAAAACTGATTCTGAAGCACACACAGCAAACACTATCCCTAGGAAGTACTAGAGAGACTCTGAGTAAATGGCTGTCACACCACAGGAACTAGAATTTGGGCATTTTTTAACATACTCCAGTAAAACCCACAATACAGACATACACACACACACACACACACACACACACACACACACACACACACACACATACACTTAGGCCATATACAAAACTGCATAAAGCAAATGCTTGATATGATAAGAGAATCTAAATTCAGGGGGAAAAAAAACTTTAGTGACAATTGGGAATCTCTAAACTAAAAAAATAAAAATTGAAAATCAATACCCTGGTGCCCAATTAACTTCTCTGCTGAAATTTACAGGGATATTTGCTTTGTCCCAAAGCAGAGTACCATGAAGTTCTAACAATTTCTAACTGAAAGGCTGATCAACTAAGAACTCCTTCTATCTGGCCTGATATTGACAGCCAGTATAGGTATCATTAAAATTCACCCTCAGGACAAAACAACAATGAGATGCCAGTTCACACTCATTAGGGTGACTACCACTAAAAACAAAGCAAACACAAAGCACAGGAAATAAATGCTGAAAAGAATGTGGAGAAATTGGAACCCTTGTGCACTGTTGGTGAGAATGTAAAATTGTGCAGTTGTTGTGGAAAATAGTATGGTGGTTCCTCAAAAAAAAAATTAAAAATAGAGTTACCAGCAATTCCATTTCTGGATACATTCAAATTCTACTTCTGAGTATATTCAATTTCACTTCTGGATATATCCTGATATATTCAAAAGACCTGATAGGAGGGTCTTGAAACACCCGTGTTCGTAGCTAAATATTATACATATGTATATATATGTGTGTGTACACACACACACACACACACACACACACACACACACACACACACACACACAGGAATATTATTCAGTCTTAAAAAGGAAGGAATTTCTGACTTATGCCACAACATGGATGAGCCTTGAGGACATGCTCAGTGAAATAAGGTAGTTGCAAAAAGACAAATGCCACATGATTCCACTTACATAAGGTACTTAGAACAGTCAAATTCTTAAAGACAAAGTGGAATGGTGGTTGCAGAGGCTGGAGGGAAGGGAGAATGGGGAGCTGTTAAATGGTTACAGAGTTTCAGTCATGCTAGATGAAAAGAGTGCTATGGATTAATGGTGGTGATGGTAGCACAATAATGTGAATGTACTTAATGCTGCTGAACTGTGAACTTAAAAATGGTTACAATGGGGAGCTCCTTTCTCTCTGCTAGCTGGGATAATGCCAGAGTCATGAAGAGCTGAAAAAAGCCAAATCTTAAAATTTAAAAAAAAATGGTTATGATCATACCACGACACACCTATTAGAATGTATTGGTTCATTTACTACAAAAAATATGCCATTTAGATGCAAGATGTTAATAATAAGAGAAATGATTGCAGGCGGAGGGGCTATATGGGAATTCTCTGTACCATCTGCTCAATTTTTCTATAAATCTAAAACTGTTCAAAAAATTAAAGATTTAATTTTTTAATGTTAAAATGATTAAAATTTTATATGTGTTTTATCACAATTTTTTTTAATAAAAAATTTTCACTGTCAGGAGAAAACAGAAGCATAGTCCACATTTGTTTCTTATTACTGGGAAGGAATTTGAATTCCCCCAATCTTTCAAGATTCAGTTTTATTTCACATCACTGGTATCCTAGTGTCCTGGAAAGAAGCCAGATCTAGGGCTGTTACAGGATGTGTATATTTAGGATGTGAATATCATGATTTCTAGGAGGGAAATGCTGTCAGAAGGAACAATAGCATGCTAGCTCCAAATATTGGGTCTAGTGCCAAAGATCAGTCTTCATAAAGTTAATACGTATCTGGGAGGTACTCTTTTTAAAAAATTACTCTCTGTAGTAATTTGCACAAACTTACTAGATTTGTATGTGGTTTTCTGTACTTCAAAAATTGTAGGTAATCATCTTTAAATGTGCCAGGATTTCTTTTTAATTTTTTTTTTATCATCAGTATAGTTGATTTACAATGTTGTTTTAGTTTCTGGTGTACAGCAAAGTGAAAAAATATGGAACACTTGCTGAATTTGCACGTCATCCTTGCACAGGGGCCATGCTAATCTTCTCTGTATCCAATTTTAATGTATGTGCTGCCGAAGTGAGCACTGTGCCAATGTTTCTTACTTTCCTTCTCTTACACATTTTTACTGTTTTTCTTACTTCTGCTTTCTTTATAGTTTTCTTGCCCTTCTTATGAAAAGTGTGTGATACCATGTAAAGATGAGAAGTCAAATTACCTCCTAAGCGTGATGCAGTGTTTGGGAGGATGTACTAACGTGTGCAATTTACTATGAAATGCATAAAAAAAGATAGATTGGGGATGGATGAATAGAGGAATGGGTTAAAGTGGGTAGATATGTGATAAAGCAAGTATAGTAAAATGTTAATGGCGGAGTCTAAATGGTCATTAAAAAGTGGTTTACTATGAAAAGTCTCTCAATATTTCTATGTGTTTGAAATTTTTCATAATAAAATTTTTAAAAATACTTACCAGAATGAAAATATAAAATTAAACACTTATAATCTCCCTCCATCTCCCTCCAAAAACATTATTTTCCAGGGCAGTTTTGTCACTATGTAGCAACAATGAGCAAGCTGCCAGAGCTTCCTAACTCTGTCGCCTCCTGTGTTAAATTATAAAGCCGGATAAAATCATCAGTTTCCAAATGTTATTTTATGTGTTTGCAGCATCACAGTCATTCTGGAGCCCCACCCTAAACCTATAAAATTAGACTCTCACAGAATCCGTATTTTTTATACAAGCATCTCACAGGATTTTGATACCAACCAGGTTTGAAAAACTTTGAACTACAGAGTCTCTTCCTATTCTGGAATGATTACCTGTTTATACTAAACCCTTACTAGGAACACACGTTCTTAAATTTTTCAAGGCCCAGGGATCTTATTAAAATATAGATTCTGGGGGTGGGGATCTTAGACTCTGCGTTTAACAAGTTCCCAGCTCTGAGGCCAATGCTTGATGATACCTGGACCATATTTTGAGAATCAGAGCTAGAAGATCAGAAGCAAAAGTCAGGGGAATGCTCTATTGCTTTAGTGGTTCAATTCTTCCTTCTTGGCCAAACCACATTCACAGGAAGTGAAGCATGTTGAACAGCTTCCATTTTCTGAATTTGATGTAGAATAACCATAAGGAAAAGCCTAGTGCCTTTTTTGGTGCAAACAGTCATTGTTGCTGGAGAAAAGTTTATGTAGCATTTAATTGAAAGGCTTGGATACCTGATCCACTTACCTTTGACACTTTCAGGCAATCATAAAAAAATTCACCAGGCTGTTCTGGATTAAAGATAGATATCTTCAGGAGCTACAAATATGATAAGGGTAAGTATAGGACTGCAGCCTGAAATTAAGGAAATAGTCATGGACTGAAAAAACAAACAAAACAACAGTGGAAACTCATTGGAAGTCATTAAAGTGCCTGGAAAGTTCATTCGATTTCCTTCTTGCATTCATACACTATCTGATTTACCTTTCTAAAAATAATTTCAAACATTTATTGACAATTTATTATGGCCTATGTTAGGTATTTATTAAGCATTTACTACATACAAGGCACTAGTGATAAAGATGGAAGAAACAATAGTTTAACAAAGAAACAGACATCAACTTTGCTCCTTGTAGATTACAACCAATTAAGATGACAGACATCAAATCATTATCCAAAAAAAATGTGACTGCAAACGTGATAAGTTTATGAAGGAAAAATTTATAGTGCTATGAAAAAGTGACCAGAAAGTCAAGTCAGGCTTTTGAACATATGTGGACATCAAGCTGACATCTAAAACCTGACAAGGAAATACCAGTTGAAGAGGAAAGTATTTAGGAGCATTTTGGAAAAGGGAATACTCTAGGCTGTATGAAGGCCCTGGGGCTTTTGGCTTTTTCCAGCGAGTGTAGCTGGAGTTGAGTAGGCCGTGGGAAGAATGGCACAGATGAGGTTCAGGAGGGAGGCAGGGGCCAGCTTACGTAGGAGCTGATAGGTATGGGCCTCAATGAGAAATCTGGACTTCATACTAAGCGCAAGGGAAAGCCATTTAATAATGCAGTGACAGGATCTGATTTACCTTTAAAGAGACCAATCTGCTATGCAAAGAGTAAATCTAAAGGCAACAAGCAGGGCTCAACTAGGGAGCAGCACTCACCTTGGGTGCAAAATTTAAAGAGCTGCCAAAACACTCAGTGATCCAGATAAGCCATATTTTAAAGCAGTATTTTAAAAATCAAATCTACAAACTACAGCCTACAGTCCAGTTCCCTGTTTTTGAAAATCAAGTTCTCAGGGCGGAGATTAGATTAAGAAAAGTACAATGGGATTGTGCTAGTGTAGATCCTGTCTTTAAATTTTAATGCTTTCCCACCATTTTTTGGTATTTGTTTTGGTTTTAAAAAGTATTTCATTAAAATACGATTTATCTGGATCACCAAGGTTTTTGGCACCCCTTTAAGTGCCTCACTTGTCTCACCCTACAGAAGCAGAAATAGGAAAACCAATTAGGAGATCATTCCTCTGTTCATTTATTCAACTGATCATGATGCTGAATAGTCCCTGATGAGCAATCTCACATGTAAAGTAGCGGCTGCAGTGAACTTTTCAATACAAGCACTGGGCTGTACACAGTTTGAACATTACCTTTGACATACTTTACCACAATCGTAAGGTGCAAAATGTTGTTATTCCTGTTTTATGGATGAGGCCACTGAAGTCCTAACAAGTTAAGGAAGTTAGGGAGAGGTTAAAGGAATAAGGAAGATTATATAGTAGTAAATGGAGGAGCCAGGGTTTGAACTTTGAACTCCCGTCTGACTTCATAGCCTGTCCCTTTAGTCACTATACTAAACTTCCCACAGAAAGGTACATATTTTTTCATTTTCATTTTTTTATTTATTTATTGAACTATAGTTGATTTACAACATTGTGTTAGCTTCAGGTGTATAGCACAGTGATTCAGAGGTGTATAAATGTGTATATTCTTTTTCATATTCTTTTCTATTGTAGGTTATTACAAGATATTGAATATAGTTCCCTGTGCTCTACAGTAAATCTTTGAAAGGTATGATTTTATTAATTTGATATTAATGCTCAAAAGGAACATGGTGTAATGAGAGGATGGCTTGGATCAGAGGATCTTGTTCTAACCCTGGCTTTTCCACGTGTGCCTCACTCTGTCCCTCTGAGCAGTAGGTCTCAATCACTGGAGCCCTTCAGGCCTCTAGGGGAACTTCCTTGTCCCACAACAGACCTACTGTGTTGGAATTGTTTTCATATGGGAAGGCAGGCTCAGGGTAGATACACCTGATTCTTTTAAGCAAAACTGTCAATTTGGACTTTTTATGTGAAATATTCCAATTTCTTAATATTAGCAAGGAATTCACAATTGTTAAAAAAAAAAACAAAAATGTCCGAGTAGACAAACAAATTATATTTTTGGGCTTAACTTAGCTGGGCCTCTATTTTAAGAGAGCTGCCAACAGAATCTTTCTCCTGAAGAGAATATACTTTCCTTAAAAACGTGTCTTAATGTAAACTTTCTAAAAATTCAACCAGACCGAAGGAAACCCAAAAGAGAATATAAATTACAACAAATGAACTTCACTTTATTACAAATAAATAACATAAGCACATTAAAGGGAATGAAGCAGAGAAGGACTAATCTAAGTGGCTTTGAAAACATGTATGTTGACTATATACTGTAAGTTTAAGAAAAGAATTACTGCGTGAAGTACTGTACCTTAGTGAACTTGTTTCTCACAGGCATAGAGGTTAGCAGTTCTGAAATTCCTTTACATAGCAACATCACATACCCCATGATGTCACATCCTCCTGGTAAGGACATCACTTTGAAGTTTCCTGCTAAAAATGCATAGCTTCAATCTGATCAAGAGAAAAATATCAGACAGATCCAAATTAAGGGACAATCTACAAAGAACTGTACTCTTCACAATTTCAGTGTTCTCCAAAAGTTTTATGGTCACGAGGACAAGGAAAGACTGAGGAACTGTCACAGACTGGAGGAGATTTAAGGGGATGTGATGACAAAGTTCAATGTGGGACCTGGGATTGGATCCTTGAACAGGAAAAGGACACTAACGGAAAATCTGATGAAATCCAAATAACGTTGGTCATTTAGTTAATACTATTGTACTATTACTGTTAATTTCTAGGTTTTGATAAATGTACTATGGTTATGAAAGATGTTGACATTAGGGAAATCTGGGTGATAGGTATTCAGAATCAGTGTGTCTAAATTATTTCAAAATAAAAAGTTCATACACACACACACACACATATCTTAACGGCTGCTTTTGGTCGATTGAGGCCCATTGAAATGGACTGGGAGACAAACTGCTTTGCTTAAGAAGTTCACAGGACTTTGGAGAGTGACACTAGAGGACAGGGGAGAAGGTCAAAGAGGAGACAAGCACCCAGCTACAAGGCTCTCTGTGGAGAGGCAATCATGAAGAGAGAGTGGCTGAGGGGCTTTTAAGAACAGCCTCCAAGTTGAGGTTCTTTGTTTGGCCATAATGTGGTACCATGTGCTCCTTGAGTAAACGTGCTCCTCGTAGCCTTGTGGTGGTGCTTTGGGAACTGAATATATCAGGATGAAGCAGAGCTGTAACACAGGGCAGCAAAGGGACAACACCAGACAACACCGTGTGGGAGATAAAACAGCAGAGAGGAAAAAAATCCAGACAAGTCAGTAGAAGCAAGAACTCAAAGACAGAGACAGCTAGGAAATATGTGGGTACCATGGGAACTTCAGAGGTTTTGGAGGAATATTGGGGTTTCTGGACTATTTTGCTTAAAGTTTATTTTATGCTATATTTAAAAAATCATTCCCTCTCCTTCCCCCTTTCCCTTACCCACCCTGCCTTCCCTCCCTCCTTTTGTCTTCCATTTGCCTAGCTTCTCCTCCTCTGCCACTAACAGTTAACCACTGTTGTTAGTTTCATATCATTCTAGAACTTTTAAACATTTACTTACAATCAAATATGAATGTATCTTGTCCTTTTTACTATTACACATTAGAAGCTAGATATTATGGTGATTCTAGCAGAACTGCAAGGTGAAGTGTACATGTATTATTTATTTTGATAGATAATGCTAAACTGTCCCATAAAAGGGAAGTTTACTTAATCAGTTTTACTTAATTTTAGAGGACAAGTTGATCATTGGAGTCCTAAGGGACAAGCTGGCAAGTGAAACTGTTTTTCACCAGGTCCTAATGAAAGTCGTAAAGGATCTACGATAGGGTGACCCAAATCTAAGTACATTAGGGCTACCTTCCTCTGCAAAATGATCTTAAGGCTCTCAGGTCTTCCTTATCATTTCTAATCCATGTTTTTTCATAAATAATGAAAATACGAGCAATTCCACATTTAGGAATTTCCTATGGATATGCCTGCAGACTTGTGAAATGGCATGTGTACAGCATTGTTTCTCAAAGCTTTATTTGTAGTAGCAAAAGAAGCAAGCAGGGGGAGGGTATAGCTCAAGTGGTAGAGCACATGTTCAGCATGCAGGAGGTCTTGGGTTCAATCCCCAGTACCTCCTCTAAAAAAATTAAATTAGTAAATCTAGTTACTTCCCCACCAAAAAACAACAAAAATTAATTAATTTTTTAAAAAAGTAAGCGATCAAAGCATACATCAATAGGGAACTAAATAAATTGTAGTTAAAAATAATACAATGGAATACTAGGTATCTATAAATAAGAATGGAGAGGCTTTTTCTGTGGTGATGTAGCATAATCTCCTAGATCTACTGGGAAGTGAAAAAAAATACAGTTCAGAGCAAGGTGCAAAACGACCATCATTGTGTAAAAAGGGAGAGAGAATATGATACACATATATGCTTATATTTGTGTATATAAAGTATCTCTGAAGCATACGCATAAAAGATGTGATTGTTTCCTCGTGGACCTTTCAAGTTTTGAACGATATGAATGCATTACCTACTCACAAAGTAATACTGTCAAATAAGTTTTTGAAAGGAGAAAAGATTGACCAATATGGTACTAGTGTTAAAAGCAAATCAAGCCCACAGTGATTGTAAACACCATGGGAAAATGTTTGATCTTGAATTCAGCACCTCTACACAGCACCTGGCCTCCAGCTGACACCTTGAGTGGTCCTTCCTGTTCCCACTCAGTGTACTTCTTTGCACCTTAAAGTTGGTGTGTCATTTTAGTGGATAATGTGGATTGGTTCACACAGCCTGCATTCTATCCTCCTCCAGAGTACATTCCTGTACTGGAGAGGCTAGAACACTAAATTCTACAGTCCTTCCTCCTTTGCAGGTACAGCTCTGGATGTGAATTAGCTTCCACAAATTAGACATATTCGTGTGAAATTTGGGAGGCACCATCAAGGTGGATGCTATTTTCCTGCTCCTCTGGCTAATTTTTCTGCTGCAGGGTGAGGTCGTTGGAATGCGTGGGTTTATTTTTTACAGCGGCACTTTCAGTATTCCTTCTATACAGCTTCCTGGGGGTTGAGATGCAGTTACTGTGGCAACAGGAGCCATACCGGATTCCTGAACCCTGGAATGTATCCATGGTATTGTGGTCTTGAAGTCAGTCATTCCAAGTAGTGCCCTCAGAAGGCAGTTCCCCCTGGTGAGTCAGTTCTGTAGTGTTGTAAGAGTCATTCCTGGAGTCCCAGCCTAGAATCTGCTCCTTCGGCCCTTTCAAAGATTTTCTGAGCACATAAATCTGCATTATAAATCCCTTCGTGCTTAAAATACTTTCAATGGTTTCTGTTTCCTGCGCTGAACCCTGGTTGGTACAATCAGTAAGATTTCAGAGAATAATAATATAGTGAAACATTCTGCCTGGACTTTCACGTTCCAATCCAGGTTTCCTAATTACCCCCCATCCCAGTGGTCCTTCTTTGTGATTCCAACCTTGACCCTGCTCAAAGCAATAGCTGAAGACTGCTGCTTATCCTGATCTGACCTTTGTTCCAGGTTTCTCAGCATCTGGCATAACATCCCCTCTGGAGCTGAGTTTCTACACTTGTGGCTCAATTTCTGAAGAGCTGGATTTTTGCCTAACACCTTGGAAGCTGAGTTGCTGAATAGATAGTTAGAATACTACCTGGATCTCTGATTCCTGCGAGAACTTCAGGCTAGAGACCAACCCAGAGAGACAGGACTCACCAGCATGACTATACAGGAGGTTAAAATACTGAAATAGCCACCATCTTGGACATCCCAGTGCTCCTTCACACTTTCCCTCCCACCTGGGGGCCACCTGGACCCTCCCTACAATGTATCCACCAGAGTTAATGCTCTGTCCAGCAAGGGTCCTCCAGGCATGATTTCCAGAGCCTCAGTCAGACTCAATTCTGATTAGCCCTTTGACTGTTCCCTCTTGGTTGTCAAATATTTTGAAGAGCATCTCTGTATACAAGCCTGTAGTGTCTTTGCTGATTGGGTGATTCTTTACCCCCACCCCAAATATAAACAGACAAATAAACAAACAAACAAATAACTGACTGACTGACTGACAGTCCAGACATGAAGCAAAGACAAAATGGGTTGATTTTGACAGCTGATGGGATTTAAGGAAAGAGACATTCTCTCTTAGATGGCAGAGGGGTCAAAAAGTGGACTCGTGAAGGAGGAAATGTTCTGGCATAGCACCTGCCTCTGCACTGAGTAATATTTTCATAGTGATAACAAAGCAAATGTTGTTTACTGCTGTTTAAAGTTTAGAATCAGTTACAGACAAAACAGTGCATATTTATTTATAGTTACAGAACAGAGTATAGTTGTCATTAACCTTGATGTCATAAAGTAAAAGGACAGAAAGCAAAAGTGAAGGTGACAGAGGTTGGGTGGAAGAAGGGGAAAGAAGGAAAGGAGTATGATGATGGCTTCATCTTACATACAAGGGGGACAAGCTATTGTAAAATCAGTTGATGAACAAGAAACAGGAGTTGATCTTAAGATGTCCAATAGAATAACTAAAGATAATACAACCACTAAAAATGGAGAGAAGGGAGAGTAGCTTAAGTAATTAAGACCTTACCTTTCAAAGGTAGGAGTAAATGCCTACAACTGACACATCAAGAAATATTAACATAGGAATATTATTCAGAGTTATAAAGATGACTACCTAGAAAACAAACAAAAATGAGTGGTCCCAGAGAAGCAGTATTGGAATGAATGGAGAAGGAATGGCAGTAAGGGCTGTGGCATTTCATTATCTGTCCTCTGGACTGGTTAATTTTTTTTTTACTAAACATTAATTTCTTAAAACAGCGAATAAAAATGAAAGAACCAACTTGAATTGAAAATAGATATATTAACTTTTGTCCTTAGTATATCAAATGTGGGGAGAACTGCTGTTACTGCTACAGTATTTAAGAATACAGTAAACAATTAAAAATCATCATAATCAAATAAATGCAAATACATAAGAAATTGTATATGTTTCTAAAGAATATTAATGCTTTTTCTTCTGTAACCACTATATTTGCTAAGTAATCATCACTTGTTTCTCACATGAGAGATTTCTAGACACGAGGTAGTCACGGAGTATAACACATTACACATCATTTTCAAGCCAATCAGACAATCTGAGATTTTGCCACAGATTTTTTAAAGTTTTGTGGACAATTCCTGTCATAGAGAAAAATAAAACCAAGTGGTATAGACAAACTCTCAGCAGTTCATATTGTCTCCATTTTAACAGGGGCAAGGGGTGCATCTTCAAGCTTATGCTCCCTGGGGAGTGGAGCAGTGATAAGTGACCTGATAAATCATTTTCCTCAAGCACAAAATAAGCAAAGGAAGATGGGGAGAGATTTATCCTCCCCACAGCTTATCAGGACAACTAGGACAAGTAGTTGTCGTCTGAACAGTATTAGAGATTTGCACAGCGTGTGAACCCTTGGAGAGCTGAATTCTTATCCATGTTTCTAATTGCATTTGAAATTTTTGTTTTAATGAGATTTCCTAATAAGTGTCTTTATTTAAAATTTGTTCATTATACTAGAAGCTACATAAATTGGTTTTCTTTCATATTCAATCTCTAATTAATATTGGCTTTTCTCCACTTTCCTATAATCTGTGTAAAAATCTCTCCTTTGCTATATTATTAGACAAGGGTGGGATACTTATGAGGCAGGTAGTAATGAAGTCTTGGTCCAGTTTTAGTGCAAATAAAAATGAAGGGAAAACCATAAGAATGGTCATAGAATAGATTGAGTAAACAAATATATATTGAGTAATATTATCTACCAGGCACAAGGCTAGCAGATAAATATTCTGTATCAAGACATGACTAGAAGCATGATTCCATTCCTAGAAGCACTTTATAACTATGTGAAATTTTAGAAAATGTGCTCATTTAGTGAAGGATTTTGCAACTTCAGGCACTATTGACATGTTGGACCACATAATTCTTAGTTGTTGAGGGGCCGTTCTGTATCTTGTAGGATATTTAGCGGCATCTCTAGTAATATCCCCTCCCCTCTCCCATCCTCCCAGTAGTGACAACCAAAACTGTCTCCAGACTTCGTACCTGGTTAAGAACCATTGGGTGTGATCCTATATTTAAAGAACTAAAATTAATTTTAGAGATGCTACTGCTGTGCCAACCTTGCTTGTTTCTTATGTGATGAATTTGTCTTGCATACCGGTGAACATTTGAACTCGAGAATATATAAACCACAATGGACTCTGAACTCTTAGATAAGATAAATAGAAATCTTTAGCACTGCAGTTGAGTGGCATTTTCAAATTATGAATAGCAATACAAGTATGATTTGATATTTTTAGCTTAGGGAGATCTATCTTAAACCACACATGGCTGACACAAATGTGAATTCTAAGCTGTTAGGATTTCTCTTGAGTTAACCAGATGGTGTGCTTATAATCTGCCTACAAAATCTTTCCATTCTTTTCAAATAAGAAGCTATTTTTCACTTTCCACTTTAAGATCATATGCTTTTAGATTCTTTCCAAGTGAAAATAAAATCCAGGCTACATTAAACTCTAAAGTAAACTATCACAAGTCCCCAGACTCCTGGGACTTGTGATATTCTAAGGAAAATGTTACCTACCTTCATGTTCTTTATCCTCACCTTCTTATATCTTCACATAACATAAGTTTCTAATCCGTCCTTACAGTAACAGCAAACACACATACTCCTTATTATGTGCCAGGCACCATTCTAAGCTCCTTTACATTTATTTAAATTAAATACTTTTCTACTTTATTAAGGTATAATTGATATACAAAAAGCTGCACATATTTAAGGTATACAATTTGATAAGTTTGCACATATGCATACAACTATGAAATCATCACCTACAATCAAGGCAATAAGCATATATATCATAAAAAAGTTTTAATTTGACTTAATTTCAGACAGCAAAGTTGCAGGAATAGTACAAAGAGCTCCTGGATATCTTTCACTTACTGTTTTTAAGTTTCACCAGTTGGTAAGATTCACCAGTTAGCATTTTATTACATTTGCTTTTCCCTCCTCCCTCTGTATGTGTGTGTGTGTGTACAGTGTGTAATTTTTTACTGAGCCATCTAAGTTATGTCATTCCATTTTACCTCTAAACACCTCAGTGTAGTGTTTTCCCTAAAATCAAGGAAATTGACATTATTATGATACTATTATCTAACCTACATATGCTCAGATTTCACCATTTCTCCTAAAAATGTCCTTTAAATCAAAAAGAAAATCCAAGATGAATGTGTGCATTCAATTCTCATGCCTCTTTATCATCCTTTAGACTAGGACAGTTTCCCAGTCTTTCTTCACAGTGAATGACATTGACAGTTTTGACGAGTACAGGCCACTGATGTTGTAGACTGTCCTTCAGTTTGGATTTGTCTGGTAGTTCCTCATGATTAGATTCAGGCTATGCAATGTGGCAAGAATACCAAAAAAGTGATAGTGAAATCTTGTCAGTGTTTCAAAAGACATAGGATATTGGTTTTTCTCATTATTAGTGCTATCTTTGACATTGGTTAAGGTGGTAGGATCGGCCAGATTTCTCCACTGTCAAATTATTAATTTACCCCTTTTAGTTAGTAGGTATCTTTCAGAGAGATACTTTGAGACTATCTAAATACTGTTATTCCTCAGTTTCACCCACAAGTTTGAACATCCATTATTGTTACTATGATGGTTGCAAAATGACAATTTGCTAATTTTCTCATTTCTTCTACATGGCTTTCTATTTTGAGAAAATGAACTTTCTTTTCCTATCTCTCTCTCTGTCCATCTGGTTCTATCATTGTGGTCCTGTTCTTTACTCAGTAGGTTATATTCCCTTGCTTTCAGTTTTTTTATTTCGATGTTCACATTATTACAGATTTGGTCAATAAAGAGCTCCTTCAAACAGTATATGATTGACATAGCTCAAGAAAATGTGGGCCAGGCTCATCTTGTATTTCCCTTGTCCCAGTCCTGGAATGAAGCATTTCTTCAAGCGGTCTTGATTCTTTTTAATGGAGAATGGGATTTAGAAACCAACATCTGGATGCTGTCACATTTTGTTAATTTTCACAAATTTTAATTTTTTTCATTATTATTATAATTGTTATGGTGATCTGTGATCAGTGATCTTTGATGTTATTACAAAAAGATTATAACTCGCTGACTCAGGTGATAGCATTTTTTAGCAATAAAGTATTTTAAAATTAAAGTATGTGCATTGTTTTATAGACATTATGCTAGTGCACATTTAATTGACTACAGTATACTGTAAACGTCATTTTTTTATGCACTAGGAAACCAAAAAGTTCGTGTGACTTGCTTTATTGCAGTATTCACTTTATTTTGGTGGTCTGAAACCAAACCCGCAGTATCACCAAGCTATGTCTGTATCAACATTTAGTCATCATTACAATCCTATACAGTATCTACCTCTTTCACTATTTTCATTTTACAGTTGAAGAAACTGAGGCATAGAAGTTAAATAAATTGCTAAAGGTCTCCCAGTTAAGTGATAAGGCTGAGATTAGAACCTGGTTAGTCTGGTTCCAGGCCTACCCTCTCAGGATAAATATTTAAAGATTAAAGTATTCCCAGGGTTGATAAGTTTATATGACTTTAGGATAGGAAAGAGTTGTTTGTTGTTTTCTTTTTAAACAAAATTAAAGCACACATGAAAGAAAATTACATACAATTATGGTAAAGTTTCAAAATTATATACATCTAAAACTTCTGCAAACAAAGCAAAAAAACAAGCTGCAGAGTGGAAGATTGTATCTGCAAATGTAAATGAGTGACAAGGAATTAGTTTCTAGAGCACATAAAGAACTACAAATCAATACAAAAAAAGACAACCCAATATTATAAAATAATAATAATAATAACAACAACAACAACAGAGGGTATGAACATGCACAAGAGCCTTTGCAGAAAAGGGAATTTGAACAGCCAGCAAACATATGAAAAGATGCTCCACTCCACTGGTAATCAGGGATGTTAAAACCAAAATGAGGAACCATCAGATTGGCAAGTTAATAATTCTGAGAACACTAAACCCTGGTAAAGATGTGAAGCAAAAGGAAAGTTCTGGTAAGAGAGTATGCTGCTATATTTACTTTGGAGAGCAATGTAGCAGCTTATATTGAGGTAGAAGATGCACATGCCCTAGGACCTGGCAATATGAGAACAATGTTCATAGTTACATTGTATGTAATAGCAAATATTTGGTAACAACCTAAGTGCCCCATTCACTGGAGAATGGATAAATAAATAACATGTGGTATATTCATTCAAGGAAATTCTCTACAGCAGTGGAACTGAATAAATTTACAGCTATTTGTATCCCCACAGAGGAAGCAGGATGCAAAAGAATATATAAAGACATCACTGACATAAATTTTTTAAACACACAAACTATGCTACATATAATGCTTAAGAATAGATATATATATATACACATACATATATATGTGTACAACTATGTAGCTAAATTTTAACAAAATGCACAGAAATGAAAGTCACTAAATTTAGGAGTTGGTACTCTTGTTGGGTAGGTGGAGTAAGGAAAATGTGATAATGGAGTACAAACTATTAGTAATAATTTATTTCTTAACACAGGTGTTGATTACATTAATCTGCATACCCTTTTATCAGTCTGAAATGTTTCATAGTATAGTTAAAAGAAAAATCACCTTGGTCTTACTTTCCTGACTTGGCCCATCATGATAGAAATGTAGTTCCTCATCATGATAGAGAGGTATTACCCCTTTTCCAATCAAGCCCTTATGCTCTTGAATTTGGGTTCTTCTCCACTGGTGTCCGTGTAGGAAGCAGGGAGGGCCTGTTGTGGCTCCTTTGTATTTCAGTGGCTGCCATGGAAAAGTCAGAAAGGACTTAACCTGGTATTGAGAATGGAATAGGGATGTGGGAGATAGTGGTGCTGGGAGGATAAAAGGAGTAGCCTAATCAGAGAAGAAAAAGAGGTCCTGGGGGCTGGGAAGGGGATTGGGTTTGGGGGTTTTTCTTAAGATGTTAGGCAAGTTTCTCTTATGTGGCCGTTTCTAGGGTGGTTAAGGTTGGCATAAGTGCAGGGGCCTTGAGAGCAAAGCCTGTGATCAGTGGGGAGATGGCAGTAAGGCATCTTGGTGACCCTTAAAGAGCAATAGGGCCTACCAGACAGAGGAAGACCATTCCCCAGCAACAGCATTCTCTAGAAGGAGCAATGGAATGAAAACAATGAACCACACCCCGTATCTGGCATTAGGGAGAGCCAAGGGTTAACGTTTAGGATCGAGTGAAAAGTTAGGGAATCTGACTTTCCATCCGTAGTGGAAATTCTTTAGCCAATCCTGGGGAAGCTCAGATAAGATTTAATTTAGAAAAACAGATAAATGTGATGTTTCTTGCACCTGAATGATTACACATTAAATTAAAGCCAGAAAGCTACCACACAGAATAAGCAAAGGCTACAGACTATTAGGAACAGGTCCAAATCCATAGAAGAGAGTTCACTGTTAGTAGATAATTAGAAGCAAAGAGAGCTAAAAATCTCTATTTCCTATCTTTTCCAAATTAATGGGCCAGGCCAATGGTAAAACAAGGAAACTCAGGCTCTAAAAAAAAGTGTACAACAGAAGCATTAGATGAACCTGTAAGCTGGGAAATCAGTATGATTCAGCTTCCAAGAAAATAAACCCCACAGCAGATGGCACTGGCAGACTTAGAGGGTCAGATCACCAGAAGGAGAGAAATCCCACTGGGTGCCAATTAGACCACAGCCAGATTTGAGGAACAGCCAAAAGGTACTCAGAAGTGAGTGAAATTGAGCTTTCAGGTAACCATATTCTATGACAAGCTGTTTACACATATGCCAGCCCACTTACGGGAAGCCTGCATACCTCGTGCTTTAAAAAGGTAAATATTGTATCACTATCTTCTATTATGTAGGTGCCTGAAAATCAATGAGCACTAAAGCATACTTAGAATAACATTATACAAAAGTTACTTACATAAAACATCCATGTTTTAAGATTATGCATAGGGAACAAAAAAAAGATAGAAAGTATATTACAAGGTTCTCCAGAGAAACAGAACCAATAGGAAGTGTGTGTGTGTGTGTGTGTGTGTGTGTGTGTGTATATAAACATACATATATATAAATATGTATAAAATGTATATATTGTTACAAATATATAATATATATTTATAAATATATATTTCATATATTTATATATAATATTTTGCTCATATAAAAAAGATCCCAGAGAGCTCCTTAGCCCCTTCTACCATGTGAGGGTACAATATGAAGTCTAAACATCAAGAAACAATAGCTGCCAGAGACAAACACTTATAAAAGCATACCTATGATCCTAAGAAACCCAGAAGTCTAGGGATATTTGCTATAACAGCAAAAAGCTGAATATATCTCATGACCTCTGAAAAAGGGCTAAACTATATTGTAAATTTTACATAACTGTAGCAATAATAAAATTCCTCTACAAATATGTTTTTGTGTGTTTGCATACACACACACACACACACACACACACGCAGATTTATTATAAGGAATTAGCTCACAAGATTATAAAGGTTGACTAGTCCCATGATATGCAGGGTGAACGGACAAGTTGGAGACCCAGGAGAGTCAATAGTGAAGTTCCAGTCCAAAGGCCAACAGGTTCAACCCAAGAAGAGTTCTGAGTCTGAAGTCAGGAAAAAACAGAGGTCCCAGCTAAGAGGCAGTCAGCCAGGAGGACTCCTCTCATGTTAATTTCATCCAAAAACATTCTCACAGAAACATGCTAATATCTGGGCACCATGTGACCCAGTTAAGTTTACATATAAATTAACCACCACAGAAAGGAATATACCAAACTGTTATCAGACAATTTATTAGATAATAATAGTTTCACTTGAATTGGCCTTATATTTTATTTCAAATGGCATATTGCATTTCCGTATTTATTTTAAAATCATATTGAGTTGTAATTAACATACAATATCATATGTATTTCCATATTTTAAAGAATTTCTGCTTCTTTTTCATGTTTTCAGTTTCAAACACTTTTAGTTTCCATCAAATTAATTTATAAACCTCAACCACTAAAACACTTTCTGGAAAATCTAAATAAGGAATTGGTATCTCTGCTAAATACTTTCAGTAAGGTCAAATTTCTAAAAATATTTTAATATCCTAAATGTTTGCTCTGATTTCAAAATATCTAATGAAGAAAATATACAAGGCTTGATACGATTTCCAGGTTACTTTTGTAGTTCTAGCACTATAGGCTCCCACTGAAGCCAAGATGTAATTTCAATTATCATTATCACAATTCTAAGCTCTTCAGATAATATTACTTTCTCAGAAAAATGTTACATTTGCTACTATAAATTTATGATAGTAAATATACAGTTTATTGGGAAAATACTTAAAAGTGATTCATTTATTTACACCTTTATTGCATCATTTGGAGATAATCAAATTTATTGTCTTTGGGCCAAATTAAAACATCTGGAAATCTTTCTAAAACTTTGGCAAAATTTCCAGAGTTCTTCCCTAGCATCCCATAGTACTGTCTGTTCAAAACCCAGTAAAGTTTCTATATAGTTTTCCTTGAACACCGGTAATAAAGTTTGTTATCTTGCTCCATATGTTATCTTTAGCTCCACAGCATCAATGAAAGCCATCAAGCTGGTTTTTAAATTGTGATATTTTGCCTTTTAAGTAAATTAAGACAATTTTATGTGTTTTAATTGAAGCTTTGTAGTGATGACTGAAATTTTTCTTTACTGTTTTTGTCATTTTTTTTTACAAGTGAGACTATAAATCTAAATTGTAGTAAGTCTGTATTAATGTTTTATTAAATGTTTCATGCCTAAAAATCCTTGATTGTACTCAACATTAACAACATAGTAGATGGTGTTAACAATTTGGATGATCCTTTAAAAATATTTTTTGTTTGATCAATTTAAACTCCTAGGTGAAATTTTTAGAAGTCATTATTTCAACTTCTTTATTGTTGTAAATGATTTATGATATCCTTTTATTTTCTTATTGATAACTGCAAATCTTTGAACCATGAGCTTTACATGAACATGATTGCTTTTGGGGTGAAATGTTAGTTTAGCACTTTCGACACTACAAGTGTTGAAATGCAAACAGTGTTTGCATTCAACATTTACATCACTTGCAATAAGTCATGTTTTCATTTCAGAAATGAAAATCATTTGTTTTATTTCATATTAATTTTTGCACCATATCAAAAGACATTTCAGGATGTTTTAAGAAATGTTCCAAGCTACAGTTCATTATGTTCTTCCACAATTTTAGAATATGAACATTTAAAGCATTTAAAAAGAATGTTAAGAAGCTTATCAACACTTTGCTAACATTCTAGGTGTTTTTTTTTCTCTCTCCAATTTACAACTTTTAATTCAAATACATTTTTACAGGAAGGTGTATGTTATAAGCGTATAGCTTGAAAATTTTTCACAAACTGAACAGACCCATATGATCAGCACCTAGATTAAGAAATAGAATATACCAGCATCCCAGAAGCCCCAACCCCTGTACCTTCTTTCAGTTTTTTCCTTCCCACTCAAAAGTAATCAACATAATGTTTTTGTCCCATACATAAATAGAATAAAGCATGTATTCGTGTCTGGTTTCTTTTGCTCAACCTTAAGTTTCTGAGATGAGTAGTATTACACGTAGTTACAGATCTTTCAATCTTGTATTCTATTGTGTGACACCATAATTGACTGTCTATTTGGGTTGTTTCCAGGTTTGGATATTATTAATGGTGTTGCTATGAACACTCACTACTCTGACCAGTATGGTAGCTACTCACCACATGTAGCTCTTTAAATAAAATAAAATTAAAAATCAGTTCCTCAGTTGCACTAACCACATTCCAAGTGCTCAACAGCCACGTGGATAGTAGCTACTGTATGGACAGCACAGAACACTTTCACCATCACAGAAAGTTCCATTGTACAGTGCTGAATTCATGTGCTGGTGAACATGTGGGTTTGCTGGGTGATATGGTATGCATATGTTCCACATCAACTGATAGCAGATAGTGTCAGTTTTGGGGTGTTCATTATATTTCGTTACAAATTCTTCTATTTTAAAATATTAAAACACTGTATTAACTTTTCAACTAACAACTACAATGCACTAAAATAGTAAAATCAAATTAAAAACTAAACTATTTAGAAGCAGTAGCAACTGTTAGAACATAAAATGATTCATGGGTAATGCACAAGGCAGCAATAGTATTTACCATGATACAGGCCAATCTAATAGATGTTGCAATTGTTTCTCAAATGTCATTACAACAGAAAGTCCATTATCAATGGCTGTCACAAAAGAACTAACAAATTTATGTTAAAATTTAAATAATTTATTAATTTCAGTACTATTTCAGTTACAGTAATACTATTTACCACTGATACAGACGAATTTCAGTATTTTAACAACTGAGACATCCATGCTAGTGTCTATCCACTAAATATCATATCTGCTCATAATCCCAACCAATTAACACTGGATATTCTCAATCTTTTAAGGTTTTGACAAACTGAGAGGTCAATGTTGTTGTTGTCTGAGCTGCATTCAAACACAAATTTGTGCATCTGGACATGTATTTATTGGTCTTTTAAAAATTTTGTTGTTTTTTTTTAATCATTTCTCCTGAGTTGCTTATTTATATTCCTTGTCCATCTTAAATTATCAATTTATATTTTTATTATTACATAGTGTATACTATATGATTGCCCATGTATATGCTTTGCCCATTTCAAATCACTAATTTGTGAATGTTCTCATATTAAGGAAATTAGCCCTTTATCTACAGTAGCCTTGCAAATATTTCCCTCCAATTTGTAGATTTATCTTTTTCAGAACTGTCCTAAATGATACACAGTCGAGTTACTTAATCTCTTCTTTTTTAGCTTTTCTATTTATGTCATGCTTCAAAAGCCCTATCCTCCCAAAAAGTATATGAAAACAATTTCTATTTTGTTCTGCCTTTAAAATATTTTATATATCCATAATTTACTCTGGTGTACGAAGTTAAGGTATAGATCCAGCCTTGTATTTTCCTAAGTGGCTTATAATGTTTTTGTCAGACAGACACTGCTAGTTACCTATCTGGCATCCATTACCTACCTGGTTCCTTACTAACAGAACTGTGACTTTGTTTCAGGTAGTAACGTGCCCAGCTTAAGATACTTTCCAGACCGTTGCAGCAAGGAGTGATTCAGTTCTACCCCAAGAAATAGGGGAAAGTCAATGAATGTGGCTTTCAGACAGATTTTTAAATAAAGGCAACTTTGAATGACATGCTCCATTGGCCTCTTAACCTTCCCTTTCTTCCTGCTTTGAATCTAGATGTAATACCTAGAGGTGAAGCAGCTATCTTGAGACCAGGAAAGAAAGCCACCCACCAGAAACGGCAGAGTAAAAATATAAAAGGAGCCTCAGTCCTTGATGACATTAAGCTGCCACATCAGCCCTGGATTATACACCCTTGGATTACTTCTGTGAGAAATGTAAACTCCTATTAAGTGAAGCCACTGGTCGTAGGGTTGTTTCTTGAAAACAAACACACTGCTATCTGATGCAGCATCTTCACTTATTTAATAATCCGTCTTTTTATACCAATTTGACACGCTACCTTTTCACATACTAACTTCCTCTCTATAATTGAATACATTTCTGGAAACCCTCCTGTTTCATTGATCTAAATGACCTCAGTTTAATAGCTAATATTCACTGAATACTAGGATGATTCTATGTGCTTTATATTAACTAGTTCACTCAATCCTCACAACAGTCTTTTGAACCTTAATTATTTAATATTAACATGAAGTACCTGTAAGCCTAAAACTAATAGTGGATTTCTAAAAAGTGGAATAAAAAAGATCAAAAAGGAAAAAGAAAGATGTTTCAATTATGGCAGAAGCAACTACCTATATTGTGCTGTTCCACGCTGTAATGGAAAGAGCACCTGACTTAGGGTTTGAAAATGTAAGCCCTTATTCCAATTTTGCAGGTCAACAGTGTTACTTTAGACAATCTTTCCTTAGGCCTTAGTTTCCTCATCTGTATAAGGTATGATTACACTCGTTAGATGAGCTCTGAGCTTTTCCCTAACTTTAACATTTTATGAAAGACTAATGATTAAGCTACTGGCTTTGAAATTCACTGGATCTGGATTTGAATTTGAGATTCGGTGACCCGGTTCATGCACTCATTCAACAGAAGTACTAGGGGTACACTAATGAACATGTCAGAAAACTTCCCTGCCCCAACAGGGCTTACATTATAATGGAGGAATTTAAAGAAAAATCTAGACACTTACAGAGAGTAATAGTGCTATGAATAAAATAAGCAATGATGTAATAGAGTTTAACTGGGGCACATGGTTGGATAGTTACAAGATTCAAGGAAGAGTTCTCTGAAGAAATGGTAACATGAAGATGGTTATGGCACGAAAAGAGCAAAATGCAAAGTGGCAATTTAACTACATTAAGTGTAACCTGTCTAAAACAATTTAAAAATTTTAAGATGCACTTTAACACACACACACAAAACATACAGCTTAATGAATTATTAAAAATCACCCATTAAAGAAGTCCTCAAGATTCTTTCCAAATGCAAACCTTCTCCCTCACAATAAAAGGTAACCATTAACCTGACTTTTATGGCAGTCACTTTCTTGCTTTTTATAAAAATAACTCTGCCAACTGGATTGTGGTGATGGTTGTACAACTATACAAATTTACTAAAAATTATCAAATTGCACACTCACGATGGATGAATTTTGTGGTGTGTAAACCTTGTTAAAGCTGCTTTAAAAACGTTGCACCTCAATATGTATCCCTAAATATTATTGCTTAATTTTGCCTGTGTTTGAACTTCATACAAATGGAGTTAACAGGTGCAAATTCTTTGGTGTCAGCTCCTTTCACTCAACATAACGCTTGACAAATTCTCCATATTCTTGCACATGGTTCTAACCATTTTCATTGCAAAAAGATTCCACTGAATAATTGTACCTATTTATCCATCTTATGTTGATGGATATGCTATGTCCAATTTTTGGCTATTATGAATGTTACCATGGTCATGTCTCCTGTGGCATATGTACATGTATTTCTGTTGGGGATATATCAAGAGTACAATTGCAGATCTTGACCTTAGTACTAAAAGGACACATCTCTTATATCATATTCATAATCAAAAGCTCTGACAAAGAAAACATGGCCTAGAATGTCAGGTATGGTGTGGTACCAACATACCTGTTTGATTTCATAAACTACTAAACTTCAGTCAAATGAGTTTTCATTTCCTTCTACTCACCTGCTATTCCCTCTGTCTGGAATAGTCTCCCTCCCTTCTCTGCCTAGTTAACTTTTACTTATCCCTAAAATCTCAGCTTAAGCATTTCTTCAGGAAGGATTTTCTCATGGAATTCTTCTGTTACAAACTCCCTTGCCTCCACAGACCTCCCTCCATTTGTTGCAATTGTTTTACAATTTGTGAAACTAATTGTCTATGTCTCAAAAAATACTGGCTCATTAAGTTTAGGGTGTGCATATGTGTGTGGCCTTTGTTGCGTATCACTGTATCCCTGCACCTACCATAGTACCTGGCACATAAAAAGGGGTCAATAAATACTTGATGAATATCAACTATCTCTTCATACTCAGCATACCCAGTTCAAAAGCTGTTCCTTCTGAATGTTTTGTTTTGTTCTTGGGGCTACCACCACTACCATTCGTTGAAAATAAATTTGTGTTAGGCAACATATTTTCCTAAATCTCATTTGGCAAAGCAGATTAAGTATGAAGGACTCCAGCGCCTAGGCCCATCATCATCAGCAAGTATTATTTTTTACTGTTTCCTATGGAGTCACTATAATTATCAGAGAGAAATTTAGCATAAGGACTATAAAACATATGGGTTGTTTCATTATTTCATACACATTATTTAAGTGATATTTACATAGCAACTGATTAATTCCACAAGTGAGTAGAATCATTATAAAATCGAGGAAAATGCAGAATTTCAATATTTCATCTTCAACAATGAGCACTTACTTGTGAATAGCAGCAATCACTTTTATGTTATCTTTTTCTCCCCAGATGACAAATTTCTCCCATAACCAGTCATTCTGTGTAATTTAATTTGATCCTATGTAAATACTTTGGTAAGCTTTTTATGCCTGTTTCATTTTTAATCAAAATTGCTGAGTGGCAACTACTATAGAAAAACTAAGGTTTCTATTCTTAATAAATCTAACTTAATATTCCAAGTGTTAATTTAAGAAAATTACTACAGGTAGGAAAGCTTACTTTTCCCCCACAAGTATTAACAATCCTTATATACTCTAATTGCAAGTTTTTTTTTAATCGAAGTATAGTCAGTTTACAATGTTCTGTCAAGTTTCTGGTGTACAGCATAGTTTCAGTCATACATATACCTACATTTGTTTTCATATTCTTTTTCATCTAATTGCAAGTACTGAAATATTTTACAAAAATATTTTTCATATTAATATCTAGCTTAAATCTAAGTGACAGTATTAGCATATCCCTAAACTGTTCAGAAGGGATGTTTAAGGAATTTTTTTCAAGCACCTGCAAACTATAAAATAAATATCTTCAAAGTAAAACCTTGTGGATACTTGCTGAAAATTATTAGTTGAAACCAGGACTACTACCAATACAAAATGTAAAATAGGGAATTATTTTACTAATATCATCTTATTTATACTGACATTCTTTCTTTGAATTAACCTCCAAACTGGAACCTCAGCATATCAAAAGAACTTCAAATGAGAAACCTAACCCTAAGCCTCATGTTTAATAATACATACCTTGCATAGGGGATACTCTCTTAACCATTTCTCTTCAGACCACTATATCCCATAAGGCACAGTAGAGTATAAAATTCATACCAGTTTGTTACAAAGAAAATGTATTCACAAGTGGAATTTTCTTCAGAAAATAGTATGATGTCTGGTGCAAAGATATAAGAATGTCTAGTCTTAACTGATGTCAAAATCATACTTGGGGATTTATTTATAAAGTGACAAAGACTCTCAAACACACAAACTACTGTCAGGAAACTATACAAATAAGGAATAGAGCACTTGCAATAAAGTTTCTAAAGGGAAATTAAAATGTAGTACTAGGTAAGATGTAATACAAGGGTCCAATTAAAGAAACCATTTATGAAAGAGAATAACAAAATACTACTATTTTGTTTATATAACTAACAAGAGCAGAGAATATCTGAAGGTGATTTTCAGCTCTATCAACACTTATTTCAGAATGCCATGTAATCGGAAAGAACTGTATCAACATAAACAAGCCTACATCCTGTAATAGGGCCTTTTTAACATTCTGAGACACCCTATGGTCCCCATGATGAGAGCTGTTCTCTTTTCTTGTAACGAACAAACAAAAAATCCAACCTGTTCAATTACAAAAGAAAAATCATACAGAAGATATTTTAACAAAACTTAACAAATGTGTCACAATTTCCTAAAGCCTAAACTAGCTAAAATATGCACTAATAAAAATGGAAAAGATGAATAACAATCATCTTAAAATATTGTTTTGTTGAATATGGAAAATATTGTTTTTATTAGTTTATAGAAGCATTTATTCAATGTTTTATTATGTCAGAATTTTTAATGACCTAAATTTTAAACAATACTTAAACAAAAAATCTACCTCATATTTTAAGTCAAATTTTCACTAATTTAGAAATATTAATATATTAATATTTGGGGAATTTTTGGAAATAGACACATAATATATAAAACTGTCTTACTGACCTTAGAAATTGCCAAGTTTAATAAAGGTTCATAAAATTTTAGAAATCTTCCTAAACTGTATTTTAATACAATAAAAATTATATAGACTTTGATCTGTAATAAAAATTTCAGTTATTTTACAATCAATTTGAAACAGAAGTAAAGACGTCTCTTTTTTCTAAGGAGTAACATTCATCAGGATCATAACTGATAACACTTAAAACACGCACACACACATAACTAGAAGAGACTATCTTGTTAGTTCTGTTTAAAACTACAAATGAACTACTAATTAGATTGGAAATCATGATTTAAAATTAGTATGACTTATAAAATATTATCATATACAAATTCAAGGAGAGGTCATTATGGTCAGCTTACCATTAGCTGTAGCAGTACTGTATCTTGTACACATTTACAAACTGTGCTTTCAAACTAACAATCTGTTTTAACTGCTTTGCTCATTTGCACATGAAGATATTGGATGTGCCTGAAGCATTATAAATTGCATTTATATATACCCTAAAACAGGGCAGTTCCCAAGATTAAATGCTATTATTTTTAAAAGCTTTTTTAGAACACAATTACCTCACTTTATCTTACATTATTAGGAATAAACATGGTCCATATAAGTAAACTTTTTATTCACATCTTAAAGAAATGATAGATTAAAAAATTTTTAAAACATCTTTTGATGAAGTTGGTCCTAAAACACCTTAACTTTTTGCTTAGTAAAACTCTACTGCCTGGTATGGATCCCCAAGCTTTTTGAGGAAGATTCCAGGGTCAATACCATGAAATCAAATATAATAATCCATTATAACCAAGTCTTGATCTCAGGAACTCCTGGAGTGTGACAAATGTTTATTCTAGAGTTGCTGCTCCTGTAGCTACAGATTCTTCCATACTATTTCATATTATTTTAGGTTCTAGAATTTCTGCCCCTCTGGTGCTTCTAATCTGTTTTCCTAAGCTGAGTTTAAAAATCAGCATTATATAATTTTCCCACATTATTCTGGCTGAAGGGTAGCTCCACACTTTTCCTACAGCTTAAAATCTGATTTTTTTTTTTCTCTTGTAGGTGGAGGGAGAGGTGGAAAGGTAGAGAGACAGGCTTGATATCTTGCAAATTTTTGTAGGCTTGCTTCAGAATTGCTGGATATTTCCTGACAGATAAGGTTGCTAAAGGAATACATACCAAGAGACGGCCATGTTACCATATTGAGAACAGCAGTTAATTCTTCTAGCTGAGACCAGAAAGGATAATATAATAACTTGCTAATAGTTATTAGGCATTTGCTACTTTATGGATATAAAATATTTTATCTACTTTACAAGCTAATATTAATTAAAGGTACATCTAGAAATCTCTGAAATTATTTGCAAAAAAATTTTCACTAGTAGAAATTTCTTAGTATTTCCCTTAGCGAGTATTGTATGCTTGTTAAGGGTACCTGATACTTGTCAAAATATCAAGTAATACAGGACAGGTGTTACAAAACAAAACACACAACTGGGAAGTATTTTATTTTTTTCTACTTCATGTAACATTATTCAGGACCACAAGATTTTAAAGGTCTCTTTCCAGCAACTTTTATAACTTAAGTATCACTTAAAAATATTTACTGATGCTATAAATATTACTGTTTTTCTACATATTGACAATTTTAATGACTGCCATATCCATTATACCTCTTGCTCCTTTGGTCAGAAAGAGAAACAGAAAATATAAATCAGATGTTTAGGCATTCAAAAGTGGTTTGTAAAAGCACACCCAAACAAACCAAACCTCAGCAACTGTTATAATTAGTTTTAGTTGTTACTATTAAGAATTCTTAACAAGGACATACTGAAGCATGTATGAGATTTTCAAAATTATATACAATTTAAAAACAAATTTAAATTTATAAATAAAAAGTTTAATGGCCAAATTAAACAAGGTTTAAGCATTGGACTTAAAATATCTTAATATTTAGGCTATTCAGAAATATATTTTGTGAATAATAAGAATTACTTCATAAATATATATGTATAAATATAAATATATATCTACAGGATCTGTGATGCAGGAGAAAACTCTAAAGAAAAAAGTGCACTTTTAGATTATCAGGATGTTGTCATATTTATCCTTCAAGTAAAATATAATTACCATTCCAGGTGCTTTTGGCACAATTTTTTAGGTGAACATTGACACAATCTTAAAAACACAGTGCTTTTATATTTTATTCACTGGAGTATGAAGAATCAAACAGAATTTAGAATTCTGACCAAAAAAATTCAGATAACTGCAACTGCTTAATTAAATACAAAAAAAAAATTGTTTTAAAAAGACTTTAAACTGCCTTTACATCTGGAACATGTAAAATTTTACCAGCAACAGGTTTTCTTCATTCCCCTCAAACAAGAATTCCCAGCCTCCACAGAAATGTAACATTGTCTTTTTCTACTCATATATGACTTAGATCACACCCCAGTATATAAGGACAAAAAATAAATGTATAATAAAAAGATTGGATAAATCAGGAGAGGCTTTTTGGTCTTGAATTCTTCACCCACTAACAATGAAGCAGCACTGTAGGCAGCCCAAAACACACCAAAGAGCTTTAAAACAAAAACAAAAACAAAAACAAAAAAACGCAGCATATTAGCAAGTCAATTAACACTTTGGGTATCACAGAGTAAAAATAACATTTACAATATTTTTTAAGAACAACTCTGACAACCAATTGTGGTAAATAGTAAAGCTTACTGAGAATGTTTAAAACTTATTAATAATATTAATCCTTGCTCTGCTCCTTAACTTCTGCAAATGAAGTCTTTTGTTACCAAACCTGTCTAATCATAAGACTCACCTCGGGTGCCTATTAAGAAGAGAATCATGGGATTCATTCTAGTTCTGTTGAATCAGAATTTCTGAGAAGAATCTAATGATGAGTCCTTTTAACAAGTGTTCCTGGTGACTTAAGATAAGGCAACTTCTGGAAAAACTATTACTGGAATAAATTGCTGAAAAATATTTGTTTGCTGAAAGAAAACTGATCCTTACAGAGTAGAAATTTTTCCCTTTTTTCCTTCCAAGAAGTAGGAAAACAGATTAAGTGAATATTTTACATAATACTTAGTATCACAGCATTTCCCCAGGACTAGGTAGAAGTATAGTGTTAAATGAAAAAAAGGAAAAACAACATTTTGGTGGAGAGTTTTCTGATTATACACATACCTAATTTTAAATTATTTCCACTAGAAATTTATGTAATATTTATTAATGTAGTCATTGAAGGCATTTAACAGAATAAAATGAAAGGGAGAACTTTAAGGGCAGAAATCAGGGAAATTATGATAGAAATAGATTTGGCACAGAGCAGGGTTTCTCAGCTTTGCACTAATCATATTTTGGGGCAGGAAAATTGTGGTGGGAAGTTGTCTTGTGCATTGTAGGATGTTCAGCAGTATCCCTGGTCTCTACCCACTATATACGAGTAACATCGTAACTCTCCCCATTTGTGACACCCAAAAATGTCCACAGACATTGCCAAATATCCTTGGGGGGCAAAATCACCATCAGTTCAGAACCACTGGTACAGAGATAAAAAAGAAATCCTGGCAGACTTACTGAAAATGTATTTGAGATAGTCTAACTTTCCATTGTGCTTTTTAAACTAAAAATAAACAAACGAACAACTACAAAAATATTTTAAACTTGTAAAAAAAAAAAGTACAGGAAAATATATGGAACAAAATTATAATCAAATTGCATCTGGATGTCACAATTAAAGTTTTGTTGTAAATAAATGGTTAAAGACTGGTAAGAATTATAGAGATTTAATGTTAAAAAAATTCATGCTTGTAGATTAAACTGTATTCTAATACTAGAGTTAAATGATGAGCATTTTGCAACCTTATTTCTCAACAAACTTTGGACTGAAATAAGAAGCATGTACAACAGCTCACTATACACAGAAGATTAAGTGATTAGGGGAAAAAATTTACCAAAGAAAAATTTTAAAAAATTTTATCCTAGGAACCAAATTATTAGTTACACTTAAAAAAAAAAATGACCAGTTTATGTAATTAATCAGGGTGCATTTTAAGGTCTTTGTTTATTGTATAATGCAGAATTTGAAAATTCCAAGGAAATATCCTCTTGTTCTTAATGATGCATGAGTGTAAGTAATGCTAGTTAGCAGTATTTGATTGTAAGAAATCAATAAAGTAATTGTATTTAAAAATAAAAATAATTTTATCCTAAATTTTTAATGATATAAAAAAGACTCATTTTATAATACATAAATATGTTGTATAAAAAATACTAAGATCAATTTTCAGTTGAACTTGATGACTAAAAATAACCAGAGAACACAGTTTTAGCAATTTTGGGAGTAGTCTCAGAAGTATTCAAACAGGCTTTAATCCAAAAACAACACACAAGCAGGAAGTGATCTTGAATGATTCAGTAAAGTGGTATGTTCACTAAGATTAGATAATTAAATGCCAGTATGGGGCTAGCTCCTGCACTGCACGACTTTTAAATTAAGAGCTAATAGTGACAATCAAAAAAAAAACCTTCTATGATTAGAATGTAGAGGAAAGAAAGCGCTTCTCCTTAGGCTCTGAAGTGTTCAAACAGTTCAAACATACAAACATGTTCTCAAAATATTCTTTTAATGTTTATAATAATAACAGCTACCATGTGAGCGCCTATTCTGTGCCAAGCACTGTACTAGGCATGACTTATACTTTAAAATCTTCATAACAAACCCTAAAAAGGAGTTGTTAAGATTCCCCTTTTCCAGAGGAGGATAAGAAAAGATATCTCCCCAAGGCAGAAGCAAGTAAGTGGCAGAACCAGGATCTGAATTCAGAAGTGACTGGTTTCAAAATCCAACTCTTCTAAATACCCAATACTCATATAATGTCAATGTTAGCCTGTAGTTACTCAATTCTAAAAGGAATAATTTCTTTTATATTGGAATTATATTGTAACAAACATTAAGTAAAACCAAATGTCATAAAAGTAACTACTTAAATACTTTAGCATGGAGGCGACATAATGTCAGTTCTAGAAGTGATGGTCTTAAAAAGTTCTATTTTCCACAAAGAAAAAGAAAATTACATTCATTGTGCAATATACACATATGTGATAAAGCAGTTATTTATTTCTCAAAGCAGTTCAAAATTAATAAATGCCAAAAGTTACATCACTACTTATTATTAATACTTAATAACATCAGTAAATGTTTAAAGTGGATACATATGTTAACGGAAATTTAACACAGTATAAAGTCCTGATCTCTGCAACATAGAAAAGCTAATTGGAACCATGTCTATCATATTTGATAAGAAACTTACTATTCAAATTGGAGTAACAATTATTAAATAAATGTCCAGTGGAATTTTAAATAAACATCTCCCACAAAATCTAACTCAGACGAACTTGTACTATAAGGATAGAGAAGAAAAATTTTTAAACTCTTTGAGTGTAATATTCTGAGGCCTGATTTGCATTTTGTTCTTTATTCCCACCTAGACATACATTATAATTTCTGGCAATTAAAAAGGGAAAATAAAAGAAATAGAATTGGTAAAATTAGTATGGTCACTGTCTCAAAATAGTAATTGTTTGATAAATAATTATAGATTACAAGATTCTTAGCCAGAGAACTAGTATAACCAGTTCTTGTTAACTGTGAGTTCTGTATCCACGGATCCATCAGTGAATCAAAAATATTCAGGGAAAAAATTTTTCAGAAAGTTCCAAAAAGCAAAACTTGAATTTGCTGCATTGCAGACAAGTATTCACATAGCATTTACATTGTACTAGGTATCAAAAGCAATCTAGAGATGATTTAAAGTATATGTATTTCTGGGAGGAGGTAAGCTCTTTGTCCTTCTATTCCACCTTCTTGAAGCTTCTCCCCAAAGTATATGTAAAGATGTTCATAGCTTATATGTAAATACTACACCACTTTGTATAAGATACTTAAGCATCTGCAGATTTTAGTGTCTGCAGGGTCCTGGAACCAACCCCCTATGGATACTGAGAGACAACTGTATACTTCTGTTACTACTTTTTATAATACACACTACTTACTTTTATAAGTGTAGATACAACTTCAAACGATCCAACCACCAAAAGTACAGGGGCTATTACAATGAGAGGAAGTAATGAATATCCTATAACTCCAAGAACTTGGCCATATGCAACCTGTGAATTTTCAAAATTTTAAATAAATATCAAGCGAAATCAAGACACACATTTTAATCACTATTAAACATCACACATACTTTGTTGTACTTACATAAATGTGAGAATTAAGAAAATCATAAAAGTCTCATATCCATCATATTTCAAATTATCATATATTCTTTTATGTCCTGCACAATCTCAGTAACATATCATGTTTTCAATTGTCATTAATTTTCTGATGATATCCAAATCTACATTTCCAGCCCTTCTCTCTCTTTTGAGCTTAATATTCATATATCCAATTACCTTGAGTATATTTCTACAGTACACATGGTCACTACTTCCCTTGTTGTGGGATTACTTAAAGGGACCACAATCATCTTATTCAGATGAAAAACTCAAGACCTAGAGAAGCTAGATGTGACAAATGCAGACTAAAAGGGAAGGGAGAGCAGGCCAGAGAGACTAAAGAGAAAAATATTTTTTTGGAGTTACTATGTGCCAAGCTCTGTGATAGAGCATCACATATTGTGAAGATCAAATATAGTAACAACCCTATGAAATATTATTGTACCCATTATGAAGTAACTGATTCTTTGGCAAAGTGCTTTATTCAGGAAAGCAAAGCTAGTAGGTAGAGAGTTCAAATTAAGATCTAGGTTTCAACTTCTGTATCAACAGTCCTAAATTACCGAAACATTTAATGGTATCTGTTTTCATATAAAAGTTATAAAGGTTATGTCTAGAATATAAGAAATAATATGTAAACAAATGTAATTTTAAGTCTCTATTAGAATTATTTTAAATTTCCATATGCAGAGTGAAGAAGTTTCATAGATAAAAATTTTTTAAGTTTTTTTTTGTAGGGGGGGAAGGTAATTATGTTTATTTTATTATTTATTTACTTTTAGAGGAAGTACTGGGGATTGAACCCAGGACTTCCTGCATGCTAAGCATGCGCTGTATCACTTGAGCTATACCCTCCCTTCTTAGATAAATGTTATTCTAAATTTATTCAAGAGTTTTAGATTAAGGTGATGGATTGAATATATGTATTTAATACTGTTCCCTCCTGAAACTCCACTAAAGGGAAGGGAAAAAAGAAACTCCTTTTTATAAGAGGCATAAACAGGAGATCAGAAGACAGGACAACTTAATTTTGGAAGCTGGAAAGCAGAAGAACAAGAGCTAAGTAAGAGACTTGGAGACCTTTCCACCAAGTGTAAGAAAAGGCTCAAGATATCTGCATTTAGCATTTAATGTTCATAGAGTCAGCCTGATATGAGCCAGAACCCACATGACAACTCTGCCAGGCATCTCCTCTGCTTTACTCTCTCAACAGAGAGTGGAATTCCAGAATGCTGGAACTTCTAGGTTTATTGTAATTCATGAAGTCTAATTTAATGGAGCAGAGGTTCTCAAGGTGTGGCCCGTGTACTAATAGGGCAAAAGCAATGGTGTGTAAAACATGCCGTCACAAATCAAGTGACATGAACTGTACTAGTAGTTACTGTGTTCCTTACTATCACACATTTACAGAAAAAGAAAAAAAGCCAGGTTTCACTTAACAATGTCCTTTATGAAGCAGTTAAGATGATTAATTTTATTAAATCGCAACCTTTGTGTATATATCTTTTCAATATTCTGTATAACAAAATGGGAAATAGAAAGCATTTCTTCTGTATCCTGATTCAATGGTTATCCAAGGAAGAGCACCTGTATACCTGCTTGGGTGAGGAGTTGAACTAGATGCTTTTTCCATGAAACACCATTTTTACTTGAAAGACAAACTATGGTTATCCAGAGTTAGGTATTGGCAGGCATGTTAAGAACCTGAATGAAGTGAGTCTACTGCTCCAAGGAAAACAACTAACAGTATTTCTTGCAACTTATAAAATTCTTTCAAGCAAAAAGTAGAATTTTGGAAAACTTATATCCATTACTGTAAGCCTGACAGTTTCCTCATAAAGGATTTTCTGATGAGATAGGTGGTGACATTAATGAACATGATTTTCTGATATTGTATAACAAAACATATCAACATTTAGAAGATCTGTAAAACTAAGTGACCCCAATTGTTTTCTATATGATGATGCATGAATAAAAAGATCCATCCAATGTGAATTTTAGTGAAAAAGAGTATGAAAAGTTCACTGATATGGTTTGAGATTCTCACTGCAACAAACCTTTAAAAAATTATTACTTGTTGAGTGTTGTTGCAGTATCAGAGTAGAATGTCCACAATCAAGCAAAAAAGGTATTAAAATACTCTTCCTTTACAAATTGTGTATCTGTAGGAGGCCTTATTTTTTATATATACTTTAAACAAAACAATATATCATAACAATTGAACGCAGAAAGTAGATATTAGAATCCAGCTTCCACTAACCCAGACATTAAAACTACTTGCAAAAATGTAAAACAATGTCTTTTTCTCACTTGTTTTGAAAATAGTTTTAAAACATATTTTTTATGTTAAAATGTATTTGGTTTACTTTTAGTTTTAAATGAATATATCTGTATTTAAAATTTTTATTTTAATTTTAACATAGTAAATATTGGTAAATAAAACCCACATAAAGAAATCTCTTTGGGGATGTGAAATCAAAATGTTTGAGAACTGCTGTAACAGAGAATAAACTGTATGCTTCCTTAAAAAGCTGTAAACTATGAGTGAAATGGGATTTTTTTCTTTCCACTTTATTTCTTGTAACATTTATTGAGTATGCATAATACTAGTATGTTGATCATCTTAAAAGAAGTAGCATAACTTAAAAGCAATTTTGGGACAAGAAACAGGTATGATGAATATAGCTACTGATAACATCCACAGTATCAAAAATAAAGCTTACCATAAAAAACAAAGGTTATTTTCAAAATTAACCACTTACTTCTCCACCAAGGACTCTGGCCAGTAAGAAAATTGTTAGTGAACCAAATATCCAAATAGTTATAATCCATGATACCACCTTAAGAGAAAAAAAAATCATGCAATTAATATCTGTGTATCAAATAAGCTGATAATTTCCCATGAACTCAATTCTCTGCTGTATAAAATAGCTTGGTATACTCAATTTCAGGTCATAGAGAGTTTGGATTCCCAGGTATCTTTCCAAAACTTAGTAAGAATATTTGTAATACAATTTTAAATCCAAATTAAAAATTTAGCAGTGATCAACTGCCTAAGGAAACCTCAGTATTTCAAGATCTATGAAAAAAGATTACTGTAAAAAGGGAACAAAATGTTGACTTCTAACCTTCTGGGTTTGTAGAGTTCGGCAAGGAAAATTCATCCCTGTAAACAGTTACCGATCTTCTCAGGAGGACTTTAAAATTTACATTAATTACACATTTATCCAAGTAATAGAATATGGGAGACATTTGGACAATTTTAACTCCTGAGACTTAGCATAATAATGATACATGCATATACTTCCAAGTTCTGCCAGAACTTAGGGGGGATCCAGAAATAATAACACCCAATAGTAACACAAGCACACTATTGCCCAGATCCTGGTTTCTAAATATTCCCCAATAAAAGGAGAAATTGTTGATTCCAAGGGTGGGGCAGTGAGAATAAAAGATAAGCCCAGAACACTTTATGGAGTCAGAAAGAAACAAAGTGCTCGAAAAAGGATGGGAATATGTCAAAAGGATACAGAAGCTAACCTGAAGGAGCTCCCATGGGCTAAAACTGGAACAATCTGAGCAATTAACTAAGTTACAGCACTGGATATAATCCAGAAAATATAAATATGCATGAGTCCATACTGACAAAAATAAATAAACAGTTAAGTAATGGCAAAGACAGAATAGCTATTCCAAAGAGAAATCCAATCAATATATGTGAAAGGAATGAGGAAAATGACCATTCAGTATGCAATACAGTAACAACTGTTGCATGTCAGATTCATCAATAGATGCTAAAATTAGTGGGCTGAAGTTTGATGAGAAACAGGATGTTTGCATAGTCTAAAGTATCTTCACAAGATATTTATTAAAAAGGGAAAAATAGCAACTTTACAGTGGAGGAATTGAGCAGATACCAGCCCATTACTTAACCAAGTGATCGATGCTAATAGTGCCAGGAATACGACATATTAAAATCATGTAATCCTTGATAGCATGCAGAAGGGCACAATGTCACTTCTGTGGTATTCCTGTCCAAAATGTATGACCCCAATCCAGCCCTGAGAAAATATCAAGCAAAGCCAAATTGAGAAACACCTTATGGAAGTAAGAATCTTCTGTTTTTAGCCTTAGAACCCTTTGTTCAAATTAAAGATTGTATGAAATAGATAAAAATCATGGAGAGATGTTCATGTAAAGATGTTCTACATGAAGGCTTGGAGGTGGGTAGGAGTCCAGAGCCCCCATTCAACTTCTTCAATGATCCTTATATCTTCAACAGAGTACTTGCTATAAACTACTGATCTAAGGTAAATATTAATATGACTAGTGTTATATAACATTAAGGATCTTGCTATGGGGAGATTACTCTGGATTATCTGGTGTGCACTAAATGTAATCACAACTGTCCTTAAAAAAAGGAGGCAGAGGGAGATTTAGCTACAGTAGAGAAGATGGCAATGTGATAATGGAAACAGAGATTGCAGTGACACAGCCAGAAACCAAAGAATGTTGGTAGTCTCTAAATATGGGAAGAGACAAGCAACAGACTCTGTCCTGGAAGCCTCCACAGGAAACAACCCTGACATGATTTTAGCCCTTTAACATTCAATTTGGATTCTAACTTCAGGACTGTCAAAGAATAAGTCTGCATTATTTTAAGCCACTAAACTTGTGGAAATCTGTTATAGCAACAATAGGAAACTAATTCATTTCCAAATCACTCTCTGGTAAAGACTTATTTTTTACTCCTCTAAAGCCTTAAACTAGGGATGAGGGAATGAGATTAGTTTATGTTGTGTTTTGATGATAAAGCCCCTGAGAATAGGACAAAGAATTATATAAAACCAGACACTGATGGAATCCTTGTCATTTATTAAAAAGTTTATTTTAAATAACAGAATGAAAAATGAATAAAAGGTGATTATTAGTATTGTGTTTCAAACTCTTTATCCCTTGAGGAAATCAGCCCTTTCAGTCACTTTTGCTCAGCTGAGAGCAGTCACATCCATTTATGCACTTACTATACAAATATTAATAATTTTTATGTCGATGATGTAGGAGAGTTTAGAAAGTATTAATACAAGGCACTCCTCAATTAAGAACAGTTCTGACTATAACTCAATAAAAAAATGTTAAAAAACAAAAGAACAGTTCTGGGGAAAAACAAGTGAGAAATAATGGGTAAAGCTAAAGCATTTCTCAAACAATGAAGTACTATAGTTAAAACATGGCTATTCTGAATTTTAAACTCTTAAAATATTTAGAATTTGTAAGATATACTCACCCTAAATTGTCCATATAATGATATCATGGAAAAGAAAAGTACAACAGCCAGAGGACCCCAAAAGTCAGGATTGTCTCTCACCACTTGTCTATTAAAACCAAGAGATGGCATTGGCATCAAAACACATCGAATTTTGTAGTAAATATCCTTCAGATCGATATCCAATTCTTCCCTGTAATTTAAAAATAACAATTCCGTAAAAGGCACACATTTTTGAATACTGAGACAACTGCAGTAAAATATAATACAAGTTTAAATATAATGGTATAGTCTCCATAGGTCAATAAAACATTTTCATTTGAAGTACCACATTTCACTGGTTCCAAGGTGTACATATGCAACATTTCAACATCTCTAAAGTTGGGATGCATCTCACAATTGCTAGTGTCTTACAACTGTAGTCAGCCTAGAGTGAAGCCAAGTGCTTCCAAGATCTGCCTTTCCTTTTGCAGAGTCTCTTGGAGGCACTACTAATTTGGGACCTTAAATAAAATTCTCTACTTGAGACTTTTTTGGGACCATACTGATCAGACTGCAATCTTATATGACAGCTGGTATGAAATCTACATTCTCATGGGAACTTTTTCTTCCAGCACCCCACCAATTGGCAGACTGAAGCAAGCAAACTTCCTTGCTGTCTCTTTTTATATGTTAAGTTACTTCTCATTTATCCTTACACTAAGGAGATAAGATAGTCCCTTGATGTCTTAGCTTTATGTTGTCTTAGGTACTTTTTCTTTCTTATTGATAAACATAAAATAACTGCATTTTATAATCTATACCATCTTAGATTTGATGAAATACAGTATATTAAGAAACAGGATGTGTTAGCACTCGATTGACCAATAATTACTACAAAGAATAACTTAGTAATGCCTCGATTTTTATAAAGCTATAGATACTTCTTTCCAAAATTGTTAAATACTTTTTCCTCCAAATGACACATAATCACATAATAAATTTCAAGTACTATGAAGAAAGTGAAGGTATCCCTATAGTACTCCTAGTGGTAGCTCTAGAATTTCCATATGGGAGATAGTTTGGAGTGGTAATCTTTTTTTAACTCTTAATCTGTCTTAAACTTGATTTCCACAGCAAGCACACAGCACTCTGCTTTTTTTTACTTTCACTGAATGTTTACTTGAGATACCTATAGACCAAGGTTAAGTTCTAACAGTTTGGAGTATATTTGTGTGTGATATAAGATTATGATTCTTTTAATGTTTGCCATTCAGTAGATTAAAAATATTCTCTCATAATGTCAGTTTCACTAATTACAGCTGACCCTTGAACAATGCACCGGTTATGGGCACCACTCTCCCTATACAGTCTAAAATCCACATACAGCTTTTGACTCCCCCAAAACTTAATTACTAATAGTCTACTGTTGATCAGAAGCCTTACCAATAACATAAACAGTCAATTAACACACATTCTGTATGTTATACGAACATCTACATATATTTTATGCACTCATGACATACCTTTTAATTTTTTCAATAAATCTAGGCTATGTGGTTCATCTGCGAGTTTTCTCAAATTGCTGTGAATCTCCACATTTTTTCCCAATATATGTGTTGGAAAAAGTTCACATATAAGTAGACCCACACAGTTCGAATCTATGTTGTTCAAGGGTCAACTGTATAGTAAAACTGAAAACAGCTAAAACTTTTGACCAAAAAGGTTAAGATTTTTCCATACTTGTCTTTAAATAATACCAAAGAATATAATCATCCCACAGACTAACTCTAAAAACCAAAAATACATATTATTTTTACATACAGGAGTGGTTTGTTATCTTCAGGGTCATCATCTTCAACTTCCAAAAGCCAGCCATATCCTCTTTGTCTCAGAAACGTAGTAGCTGTAGATTCTTTGATAAAATCTCCACCAAGGTTTAACTTGACATCTGGGGATGCTATTGAACCACTGAGATCTTAGGAGAAAAGAGGACAAAACTTTAAACCAAGGTAAAATACAAGTCCTAGCCAACATGAGTATATACTCAACTAAATAATTATCATTTGAAGATCTCTAAGTATTAACATCTGAAACTGCATACAATCCTCATATTTGATAGTTGATAGTGCTGAAAACAAGAAAACAGGCCTCAAATGGAGTCACTTATGCTAAGCACCATGTCAACAAACTAATTAATTATAGTTTTGGCCTCTTCCAGAAATGGAATCTTAAACCAGTGAATCAGCAATCACCTGGTCAACACTAGTGAGTTAATCTGCCTGAAAGACCCCTGCAACTTCCTAAAGGAAAGTGACTCTGCCACAACAAATCCACTTTTTGCTAGTGTAACTTCCTTGTCCTGCTCCTGTCTGCCTATGAAAATCTTTCATTTTGTACAGTTCCCTTCTATTTGCAAGATGGGATACAGCCCAGTTCATGAATCACTGACTAAATCAATAAAAATTGCTGAAATTTACTCAGTTGAAGTTTGTTTTTTTTAACAATAGATATCTAAAACCACCTTTTATTTTTACAACAAGAAAATGAAAAATGAGAGGTGAAGACATATGAAAGATTACACAGCTAATTAGGTAGACTGGTGCCAGAATCTAGGCTTACAACAATAACTTTAAAATTTAAATGGAAGATATATACAAAATATACTACAGGATATCATTCTAGATTCCCTTCACTACTATGTACACTATGTGCTTCAGAACAAACTAACTGTATAAAGGCATTATATATTTATATATATATAAACCATTAGACATTATTTGCTAAAGGAAAACTAATTTTCCCCTATTTTTAAATGTATTTATTCATACATTCTTTCATTTAAATCACCAAATATCTATGCTAAGTGCTTCATATATTAATGCTTAGTTCTGGATAAATCTGACTAGAAAGAGTTCCTGATAGTTCAGCTAATTTTTTCTTTATATAAATTACATCATTTGTCTTTTGTTTTGGCAAAATAAAGGTGATTTTATTTTTTTTTTTTTTTGGTCAGTTCTAAAAAGCAGTGAAGAGATTCCATTATCTACACTACAAAATAAATTCCATTCAGTCTTACCAGTGAGTGCTCTAGAGGTTACAGATAATCACAAATGCCACATTTTCTAGTCAAAAAAAAGGGGGGGGTGGATAGTAAAGGACTTGCCTAAAGTCATACAGGAATTAGGGAAAAAACACCTCTGTAGGAGCAGATAATATGCACTAGTAAACAACCATCAATGTTGTTAACCATAAGTCACAAGACTGCAGTGGTATTTTAGAAAACAATTTTGGCAACAGCAAAGCAGAACATTCTTAAGACAGACTCCCCTTCCCTGGTGATGAAAGACAGTATACAGAAGAGCTTAATTTGCTCATTACCGTAAATTCTAGGTTAGCTTTTGAGAACTGCCATTAAAATTTTGGCTTAAACTTCAATCAGTGAGTGGCTTAATTAAGAGTCACATCATGATCTGATTCTGATAACTCCCACAATTAATTACAATAAAATTTTCATTCTGAAGCTAAGTCCCAGCTTAGCTACTAATTAATACAGTAAATCATTAATGTCTTCTGGTCTCCAGTTTCCTATTCAAAGTTCTTTCCAAGTTAACATTATATAATTCTAAAAAGCTTTTATAATGGAGTTTATTCAGCTAGAGATAAAATGCAAGTACTTTTGGATTCACTGTCCTTCCCTAATTAAAGTGTAAAAATAGTTGCCGTGGATGCTAATTGTGCTAAAATTTTGTGATTAAAATATTCTCTCAAAATTATTTTCTGCTTCTTGGTCTTAACCTCAGTTGAAAATTAAAGAGCTGAATGAAACTTAACTAAAATTCTACTCCCAATAGGTACAGTGTCTTTTCTTGATTAAACAAGAGGAAGACTTAGATCAGGAAGTCATTAGTACAGCAGTGACATTAAAGGTTTTGGAATTATGAGGCAGGAAAGGACCTTAACAACTGTTTCCTGGCCTCTAGAAAGGACTGCACTTAACATTCTTAATCTAAACCAAAAAAGGATATATAAATTATGCTAAGGAATGTTGTGATAAAGAATTCTATGTGTTTAGCAGTTTGTCACAGCATGGATGTAGAACTTCAAAAATGCACCTTTAGCTTACAATTTTGTAGTATTTTCTACTCCATGCAAGTAGGAAAATATCATGCACATGAGTAGGAGAATGTCAGAAAGAGTAGTTTGACTCATTCCTCAGTTCCTCAAAGACATAACTAGATGTGGATACAAAAGAGCCACAGAAAAGTAAAAAAAAAATCAGTAGTTAGCCTAATAGGTGAGCAACTTAACACACAAAAAATGTTGGAAAACAATGAGAAAGATTCCAAATCACTCCAGGAGCACAGCTCTCTTACATTAAACCAGAGTAAGAACCAGCTAGCTTAATTGTCAATTCTAGGATAGGTATTCAAAATTATAAAACATTACTTTTAAATTAATTCTTTCTTACTACACTATGTATAATATTCTTCTCATTTTCTAAGTTAAAAACAATAATAAATATAACTGAATTTAAGAGGAAATAATCTTTGAAAAAAATACTGCAAAAATACACCTAAAAATGTTTCCACTGCTGTTTGGGCTCAGAGTAGGGAAGAATATCAGCAAGTTCCAAGTTTCACTGAAAGCCACCTGAAAAAACTGCAGAAAAAAATTTAACAGTAATTTCCCCCCCAGCCTTTCAACTCAAGTGTATTACTGGGTGAGGGATTCTTTCTCTGAATCTTCTACTCAGCCTGAGAATTTCACTTCAAGAACTTGGTCAGTGCAGTGTGATAGTATGCTCAGGATGAGACTTACTGATCTGCCTCGAGACAAGTTCTTGATTTTTATGAAAGAAGAGTAATGTGCAATAAATATGAACATTTTGTTGGTACTTGCCAACTTCTTATATATGTGAAGAAGCTTTTTCTTATTCATCAAGCAAAGAGCAAGGACAAAAGTCATTCCATTTCATTTCAATGAAAATGAAATGAAATCCATGTGTGCTTAAATCTAAACCAGAACTGACTATGTGCAGCAAAACAAAACAACCACGTTTCACACTGGAAGGACAAATTCCACTGTTCCATTTAGGCTATAAAAACATTTTAATGCATATAAAGGCCAATGAAAGAGATCAAGAAACCAATATGATGTACATAATGATTTTATAATGGCTAGATCTACATATTGGAGCTTGACCATGTTACTCCGTAAGAAAAAAATGTAAAGGCTTATATAAAATTGTGTCCTAGGTTATATTTTTCCTCATTTTTTTTTGGTTTTTATTTTAGTAGCTTTACTATTCAGTACTGCCAGTTAATTTTCATATTGCACACAGTATTAATTAAATCAATTAAGTCTCCTGAGCCTATCCTTAGAAAAATTAAATCTCATTTTGGTATAAACCAGTTATTTAACAGCAATTTCTTTTATTTGCTTTGAGTCTTTTAGCTTTTTTATTTTGAAATAATTTCAGATTTATAGAAAGTTGCAGGGAGGATACATGTACCCTTTACCCAGTTCTCTCCAATGGTACCATCTTATATACTATCAAAACCAGGACACTGGCATTGATAGTCAATAGACTTTATTCAGATTTTACCAGTTTTAAGTCCACTTATTTGTGTGTGTGTATAAAGTTCTATGCAATTTTACCACATTTATAGATTTGTGTAATGCCTTACATGTTTAAAATTAATGAAAAGAAATATTTTTTTGAAGATAAAGCTTGCTCAATGACCTTTTTCTCTCCCAAAGAAAGGCTGACTAAAAAGTCATTTTCAATTTTCCAATAGGCAAGAAAAGCTATTCTTCCACTCATTATATATCATACTTCACGAGCATGTTGTATAGACTGTATTTGTGATAATACCTCCATAGATATAATTTTTTAAAAATCAAGTAGGAAATTTTTAAAAACGAAAAACTAAAGATTCCTCTATCAACACTACTAAATTGTATTAGAGATGATATCCTTCCTGGGGAGGAAGAACGTCACACAAAGCAGGCTAAATGGCCACTTTAATACCTTAAGAGAAAATTTGTTTACTCAAAAAAGCACTGAGAATAATTACTGCAGCATTATGTCTACAGATTACTGATCACAATAATGTACTATGAGTTGTAAATACTATCATTTTCACATAGGAGTATCAGTCTTTTCAGGCTGCTGTAACAAAACACCATAAACTGGGTGGGTGGCTAATAAACAACACACATTTGTTTCTCAGGGGGTGGGTCTAGCTCAGTGGCAGAGCGCATGCTTAGCATGCACAAGGTCCTGGATTCAATCCCCAGTACCTCCATTTAAAAAACCCCAGGAGATGTTGTATATATACAGGAATATGACTTAGCTACTAAAAAAACCGAAATTTTAAAAAAAATTGTTTTTCACAGTTTTGAGGCTGGAAGTCTAAGGTTAGGGTGTCAGCATAGTCAGGTAAGGGTCCTCTTCCAACTTGCAGACTTGTCCTTGTGTCCTCACATGACAGAAGGGGGTCGGGAGTTCTGTGAAGTCTTTTTCATAAGAGCACTAACCCCATTCATGACAGCCCGATCCTCCAGACCCAAGTATCTCCCAAAGGCCCCCATCTCCTAATATCATCAGTGGGCATTAGGATTTCAACCTATGAATTTTGGGGGACACAAACATTCAGACTATTAACAAGGGGTAAAAAGACTGAGGAAGCACTATATTGAGCCCAGTCCTTTTCTGGAGATTCATACAATCGATTGTCAGCTTAACATTTCTTTACAGCTATTTCAAAAGCATCTACAACTCAGTATTCCAAACTGAATTCTTGATATTTAAGGTCTTCCTCCAGTTTCTTATTTCAGTGAGTGGTATCACTATCCATCCAGCATTGTAAACCAGATTCTCCTTGACAATTTCCTTCACTCACATGCTCCCACAACATTCAATTCACCACTAAATTTTGTTGCTTTTATATCTTAATTTTTTTAAATTGAAGTATAGTCAAAATGTGTCAATTCCTGGTGTACAGTATAATATCCCATACATACATACACATATATTCGATTTCATATTCTTTCATTAAAGGTTATTATAAGATATTGAATATAGTTTCCTGTGCTATATAGAATAAATTTGGTTTTTTATCTATTTTTATACATGGTAGTTAATATTTGCATATCTCAAACTCCCAAATTTATCCCTTCCCACCCCCTTTTCTCTCAAAAACCGTAAGAGTGTTTACTATGTCTGCAAGTCTGTTTGTGTTTTGTAGATAGTTCATTACTGTCTTTTTTTCTTTTTTTAGATTCCACATATGAGTGATATCATATGGTATTTTTCTTTCTCTTTCTGGCTTACTTCACTTAGAATGACAATCACCAGGTACATCTATGTGGCATTATCTTGTTCTTTCTTATGGCTTAGTAGTATTCCATTGTATAAATATATCGCAACTTCTTTACCCAGTCATCTGTCCATGCACATTTAGGTTGCTTCCATGTCTTGGCTATTGTATACAGTGCTGCTGCATGAACACTGGGGTACATGTATCTTTTCAAATTAGAGTTCCCTCCAGATTTTTGCCCAGGAGTAGGATTGCTGGATCATGGTAAGCCCATTTTTAGTCTTTTGAGGAATCTCCATACTGTTTTCCATGATGGCTGCACCCACCAACAGTGTAGGGAGGTTCCCTTTTCTCTATACCCTCTCCAGCATTTATTGTTTGTGGTTATCTCTAAATACTTCTTGAACCTACCACTTTTCTCCATTTCTACCACCATCACCAAGTTAATTCGAACTATCATCTCCTGCCTGCAAGACTATAATGGTCTTCTAACTGCTCTCTCTAGTCATTCTTGTCTCCTTCTAGTCTGTTCTCTTAACTATAGCCAGAAGAATCTTTTTTTAATGCAAATCTTTCTCTCTCCTGTTTAAAATCCTCCCACTAGTTTTTCAGCTCAATGTGACAATCTCTACATGCCCTATCTACTTCTCCAGAGCAATTTTCTGCCTTCCTCCTGACTCTGACCCAGTGCTCTAGCCACATTAAGCCTTTCAGTTCTTTGAATGAACCAGGATCCCTTTTATCTCAGGGACTTTGTACCAGGCTGTCTCTCCTAACTTCAGGTAAATGCCACCCATTCTTCAGTTCTCAGATATACTTACTTAAGGAAATCTTCCATGATTTCTCTGATTGGATTTGGTTATTTTCGTAATTCCCTGGACTTTTCCTTCATAGCATTTATCACTTTATAATAATATATTTGTGTGATTATTTGGTTAATGCATATAAGTTCTATGATGGCAGGAACTAAGTATCTTTGTTGCAGTTTTGTTTTACACATATATCACCAGTACTTATAATAGTGCCTGGACCATAATAGGCAACTAACAACAAATGTGTGCTAATTGAGTGAATTAATTGATGGAAAGGCAAATAGCACTACAGTGCTTATATCAAGAGACATTAGAGGCTTTTAACAAAGCAAATATACAAAATTAGATTTGTATTCTGTAAGCATAATTTTAGCTGCACTATGAAGGACTGATTTAAGTGGGGAGAGATTTGAGCGGGGAGTATGGTCAGGAGACTACAGTAAAAAGTCTAGATAAGAAATGGAAAGGACTTGAACTAAGGCAGCATCAGTAGAGAGGGAAGAATAGATTAATTATATAGCTATTCTGAAACTATTCTGAAACAATGTGATGACCAACTGAATATGAGAAAGTGAGAGAGGGACTAGAGATAAGTTTCTGGCCTGTGGAAAGAGGAACTGTATCACAAACATTAAGTCATTTTCACTTTAGTACCTCCTCGTTTTCACCATTGGTTAATTAATCCACCAATAAGTATCTACGGATTACTTATTGCTATAATGCTCTTAGAGTAATATAAAGAAGTGAGATACTCCAAGGAGTTTAAAATTCAATTGATAGTATATCCAAACAATAGAATATTATTCAGCCAGAAAATGGAATGAGTTACTGATTCATGCTGAAACATGGATGAACTTTGAAAGCATTATGCTGAGTTAAAGAGGCGAGGCACATATTATGTTACCCCATTTACATGAAATGTCCAGAACAGGCAAACCTATAAAGACAGAAAGTAGATTAGTGGTTGTCAGGGGCTGCAAGGGAGGGAGGGAATGGAGAGTGACTGCAAATGGGTACAGGGTTTCCTTTGGGAGTGCTGAAAATGTTCTATGATTACATACTGGAAATGGTCATGCAACTTTGTGAATAAACTAAAAACCACTGAATTGTATGCTTTAAAGAGGTGAAGTTTATGATATGTGAATTATATCTTAATTAAAAAACTAACTGAGGTATGATACAAAACCCTATTAGTACTGTAAAACACACTCTTCTGTAGGTAAACAACAGTGCCTATTGTCAACAGATCACAGATGTCTTAGGAGTAAAAAGGTTTAAGCTATCAAAGAGGGAGTCAAGAAGGCTATATGGAGGTACAACCTCCATATGAGAGATAACTGGATGAGTAGAGAAGGAATAAGAAATAATTCCAGGGAAAATAAAGGGCAGGGACAAAGGCATGGAAGCCCAAGGCATCTGAAAGGCACAGAGCTCCTCTCTGAAAGTTGTAGGAGATAGGCTGGGACAAATTGCTAAGAGCATAAATATCAGGCCAAAAAAATATATCTCTTTAAACTTGTCTTTATCTTGTATGCAAGTGTTTCTTTACTCATGTTCTGTGGTATCTGGATCCTATGAGATGCACTCCACAAAAAGCTTTTGATATCACTAAATCTGGAAAACCCTGCATACTACAAATTCCACTTGGAATTTCACAAGTAATACTGGCATACTGGGAATTCTGCATTAAGGAAACTTGCTTAACACATTATTTACCAAACTTTTGTTGCCATGGAACTTCCCTTTGGGGAAACAATGATGAAGATACTTCTGTGGATCATAGAAAGCAAGTGAAGTTCCAGCAGATCAGTAAGGATTGCTGGATGCTGAAGAAATAGGAAATAACAGAGATAGTTGAGCTGTGAAAATAAGGAAAAGGGGAAGTAGTAGATTTAATTAAAAATTCTGTCAATTAAGAAGGGACCTGAGTGATGGTAGAGATGGAAGAAACAGAGGAGACATAAAGAATGCCAGTGAGAAAAACAAAGAGAATGGTTCCAAAGGAAGCAAGAAGATAAGGGAATAAAAGCACTTGTAGAGGCTTATCCTTAGAAAGGAAGAAAGAAATCTTTCCTTTAAGATTTGGAGGAAAGATGAATGCTTCAATATAGATACAAAGATATTTAGAGGTAGAAAAATATGAGGATGGGAAAATGGCTATTGGGTGACTTAGACCATCTTTCTGTTCATGCCCTCTCCAACTACTTGCTGGATTTCTGTTGAATTAGTGTTGGCTTCAGCTCTAGCAGCACAACATCTTTATCTTAATCACAAAGTATCATGTAGTCATGAAACATTTATGAAGTTCCTGCTATGTACCAGCCTCCATGCTAGGCAATGGGTATGACACTGATAGGCAGTAAAACACAGCTTCCAAATCCAAGAAGCTCATGGTCTAAATCCACATTGTTTTAGGTCTGTGAAGACTGAGAAGCATAAAACACAGTAATTGCCTCCACCAATTACTGCACTTGCATAGTTCTTAAGTGAATATTCTTCCCTCTCTTCAGTCTGAAGAACTCTTACTTTTCCTTACAAAATGTACCTAATCTGTCTCTGAAGACTTCCTTGATCCTTTACTACAGTTAACCACTTCCTCCTTTGAACTATATTTTTATAGCATTTATTATGTATAATGAATGTGTTAAATCCCTTTCTTATTAAGCCACTTCTTGGTGTTAGGGGCACCAAGATGCAGTCCCTTGCACATGGAAGTACTCCCTCCATCCTACATATACAAAACATCAGCTATCCTTCAAAGTTTGGCAAAATATTACCTCTATTAAACTGTCCCTAATCTTCCAGCTATTAAAAAGTTCCTCCTCTTCTGATCTCTCATAATATTCTAAATCAGTGCTTCTCAAGCTTTAATGTGCATATGAATCACTGAAAGATCTTGTTAAAATGTAAATTATGATTAAGGCAGATTCTGCATTACTAGCACCCAGGTAATGCCAATGATGCTCATCTGTGGACATAAACCAGACAAAGAATTACTTATTTGTGTGACACAAAATAAAATCAAAGGATTATCTTAAAGACTTCTATACTATACTTTACTAATGTATAACAGTATCATTACATTCTTGTATTCATACACATGCATTTCATTACTGCTTTTGGATACAGTTTTGTACCACCAACTTAAATATTCAGTATGGATTTCAACTTTATTTATTTATTCATTTACTGGCATATTCCCACATAGTCTATGTTCTCTTAACTCGTATTTACAGACTTGCTTTTATACATATTATCTTAATAATTCTCACAATATTCTTATAAGTGTGCTTTTCATTTTATGGGTGACAAAATGGAAGTTTATAGGAGCTATGTAATTTGACCAATATCACATAGCTACTGTAAGAGTCAGAACTTTAACTGAAGTCTTCTGGCTCTAAATACAATAATTTTTTAGTTATACAATCCAAAATGTGTTAAGTTTTGTAGTCTCAAATATCAATGTCGTATGAGATAGAAGAAAGCAGAAATCACTTATTCCTTCAACAAACAATTATTTTGTGATGTTTATATTCTGGGTTATGTGGCAGTTGCTGGGATAGAAAAGACTAGGGAAGCTTCTGTTTCCGAGGAACAGTTACGCAAGGTTTTACCATGGAAGGAGTCTTAAGAGTTCAGTCTTAAGTTTCAACTTGGGGTAAGGAGGAGAAAAGTATTCTAAGCATGAGGACCAGGCTACGCATACATATAAAAACAAATACGAATGCAATTTTAGAACAAAGGTATGTATGGACAAATAGTAAGGAAAAGTATCACTAAAAAAGAGACAGAATCTAGAAGGAAGGTATAGGCTGAAAACATCTATAAGCTGAAAATATTCATGTTTTCAAATATTTATGTTGGAGAACAATAAAAAATAATTGTGGGGCCAGTTAATACTGAAACCCAAGCAGCAGCAGCACTGCTAACAAGTATTGGGCACTTAAATCTGCCAGATGTACTAAGTGCTTTGCATGTGCAAAATATTTGAGTACTTGGGTATTATTCTTCTCATTTGGATATAAGAAAACTGAGGTTAAGAGAGATTAAGTTACTTGCCCAACATGACATAGATAGTAAATGGTAAAGCCAGGATGCAAATCCAGTACTCTATATTTCAGATACATTATTCAATTTATAAAAATATAAGAAAAAGGCATCATTGTTCAGTGTAAAGAAATTTGAGGAGACAGGACAGTAGCTCTTAATTCTAGATCCTTTATGTGGAAGTTACTGAACTTCTCTAAACCTCAGTTCCATTATAAAACACAGGAATAAAGTTCAGCAGGATTCTTATATAGATCAAACAAGTCTTTTGCTTAAAATGCTCTGTAAATTTAAACTGTATAATGTTATAAAGAGGGTATTATTATACACATATCTATCCTTGTCTATATATACCTAGATATACAGAGAGTCTATATATCCCTGGAGGCAATATGGAGAAGTCTGAATCAAACTTATGGATTTTACTTATTCCACGTTTCTTGATTTGGTACATGGAGTTAATGGATTAGCTTGTTATATTATTGTCAAATTTCTTAGGTATATTTAAGAAAGGTAATTCCTGGAGTAAGGGAAGATATGAAAAATATAAATACATGAGTTTGAATAAACATCAGGTTCTGATACTCAATGACAGACAATTTTTTCTTACAGTCTGGGAAATTAATGTTGATTGTCCTTCCCAAGCATTGTGCTACCAAATGTAGATGAAACAAATTAAAACATGCTGGGTTCCTGTATTTCACCAAATTTCCGTATTACGTTTAACCATATCAGCTATGTTCTCTATGAGAAAAATTTTATTTTACATTTTAAATTATAACCAAAACTACAGCACTTTTTTAACCAATGCCACTCAAAAAGCAAAACAAGGAAAACAACAAAAAGGGAAAGCAAGCTATATTAATTGATGCACTAGGAAACTAGATTTCTGCGGAAACTCTAGGTCTTTCTCTAGAATAAAAATTTCTATAGAGATGTATAATGTATTTTTTCATATGGAGCAGTAAGTCTGGTCATTGGAAAATTAGTTGTGTACAAGATCTAACAAAAGTAAAATCTGAAGACGACTAACCGAGAAAGATTTCAGTTACAAAGAGTCTGGTAAGGAAGAGAGAAGAGGAAAACAAATTCTCCTATGCTGTAGAAAAATCTCTCCAGCACAAAAGCTTCCTCGAACCAGTATAAGAAAATCTGCAGAAGCCACTGGGAACACCCTGGATTACAAGAAACTTCAAATATACCTGCGTCCAATTCTCTGAATACTGAGGTCAAACACCATAAAATAGGAGGAAAACTAGGGCGCAGGCAAGATATCAGATTCAATAAAAACCACAAACTCTATGAGGGAAGTTAGTATTTCCAACGCCGAATCTAATCTCAGCAAAAAGTTATCTAAATAACAGGTCAAAACAGCTCTCCTTCCTCGTTCTCATTCTTTGATACCTTCCCCAGCTACTAACCATCCCTTTTCTGAGTAATAGCAAGTCACTTTAAAAATAAAATTTTGGGGTCCTGTGGGTCCACTCGAGGTGGGAAGCCCGCCAGAAAAACCTGCCCACCAGACGGTGTGAGGAAAGCCAGAAGCAGACCGAGTCACTGAGAAGGCGCCCCACACCCTTCCCTCGGCCACCGGGCCCTCTCGGAAGGCCTGGCGAGCGCGGACAGCTCGAGTCACCCACGGGTCAGCTTCCTGCCGGTCTCCGCTCGGCCACAGCCGCCTCGCACCAGAAAGACCCTGCCGCGTCCGGCCAGGCGTCCCCTATATCCTGGAGATGGGCCCTACTGGGCTCAGTCTCACCTTCCGCGTCTGCCGAGGAGACAAAGGTGAAGTCCCCGTTGGTGGGGGAATACGCCGGGGGCGGGCCCGGCGGCTGCATCTCGCGGCCCCTCCGAGCCCGAGGCGGTGGAGGAGGCTGAGGCTGGGCCCAGGCCCAAAGGCGGCTGCGGCGCCGAAACGCACGCGCGCACTACGGTGCGGCCTGCGAGCCGGGAGATGACTGCTGGGAGCGAAGCGGGAGACGAGCGCAGCGGGCCTGTCCCCGAGGGTCCCCCACAGAAGTCCTCTCGGTGGCGACCGCCCAAGCACCACGACGCCGGCGTCCTGACAGGACCATAACAGTGACAGCGCCACTGGGATTGGCTCTTTGTAATATGCTCTCCCATTGGCTCTCGGAGAAATGTTCTGATTGGCTCTCCTTGTCGTTGATTCCGGAAGTTTACCCAGGACAGGAAGTTCACTTGTAATTCGTGGAAAGCTCGGGCTTTCCCACTCGCTCTTGGCTGTTTTTGTTTCTTTTAAATCTCATCTCTTCTGGCTTCCCTTTATCTATTTCTTCCGTTTTTCTTAACTGGAGGGTTAAAGAATTTTAGAACTAGAAATGTTTTTGGAGGTCAGCCCTGGTGGAGGATCCCAAGATTTCATTACCCTTAGTCATTACTTAATTGTATAGGATCTTGACTAAGTTACATATCACCTTTGAGCCTCAGTTTCCTCTCCTGTGAAATGAAAGGGACTGGACTGGATAATTTTTAAAAAGCAGATTATCTGTAAATTGCCACCCAAAGACTAGGGCTGTAATCAAGCCACATTCGTTTATGAGGGAGGCCACCGAGGCCAGAAAAGACAAGGAAGGCACCAGAATAGGACCATGCCTAAATCTCCTGAACTCTAGTCCAGTGCTCCATTCACTACAAGGTGAAGTTTGCTGGTATGGTAAACTTAGCAAAGTTCAAAAATCCACCCAGGTTTTTAAATGTTTAAATAAATATACTTAAATTTATTATCCAAGCTACGTAAATGTGACTTTCAATCTGGAGACACACGGTTGAGCATATATTGTGAGACAGACTTGGAGATCCACAGGAGAGCAATGGAAAGGCATGGCCATTAATGTATAAAAATGTATTGAAAACTTTCCCACAGGAGGTAATAATTAACTTGCTATTTAAAGGATGAGTAAAAATTTTTGGCCAAAGAGGGGTGGGAGGCTGGCAGCCTGAGTCATAACATTCCAAAGATCATTTCATGGGCTTGGGAAACTGCAAGTCATTTAGTTTACTTGGAGTTTAGGTTAGTTACATGGAAGAGAACAGCTACATAGGAGATTGCATGACTAAGTAAGTAGAGGTAATTATCTCATTAATTACATACAAAAAATGCTTTTGCAGAATCAGCATTTTAAAAACTAGAAAATAGTATGTTCACTTTTAAAATATAAATAGGCTAATACAGGCTTATCCTCAGTAAAATGTGGTGGATGAATTATTTCAGATACTAACCCAAGCCCCTCTCGTTTTTTTCTCTCAAGACCTTTCTCAATGGTCCTGAGTCCACTGACTCAGAAATCTGGAGCATCAGTTGTTGGGAGGGGGAAGACCCTCCTCCCTAGCTTCTGGAGGCTTTCTTGTAGCATTCAGGAAGTCTGAAATTCCCAGCCCTCCAGAAGGAGAGGGGAGAAGCAGAGAAAAAGCCAGTATGTCAGGCAGAGGTGGTTAACACTCATGCAAAGGTCCAGATATAAACTGCTGACATGAGCAAGAGGAAGAAGGATCCACATCTTAGCAGTCTAGCAACATCAGGCAAGCAGGTAGGATCCACATCAAGAAGTGGAACTTACACACCACCCAAGCCAAACAACATTCAGGATGAATACATCAGCAAGAAGTCTCAGCAGAGGAACTGTGCTGAGAAGAGGATTCTGATCCTCTTTATTGCTGTTAGAGGCAGAACTTAGAATACATCCCAGAAAGGAAAGAGGGGGAAAACAAATAAAAAGATTGCCTGCAGACATCTGAACTCAGCTATGGAAACCTTCTTGAAGTTTTTCCTTCTCTCTGCCAAATACTTCTAGTTATTTCAAATGTTAATATTAGGACAGGATTTCAGTCCCCTTGAAAATCAATATTCTGTCCTCCCATATTTAGTTTATCCTACTAAAGCCTCTTATATTACTGTGTCTGAATTATTAGGCCAATTGTAAGGGGTGAGGATGGGGAATTAAAAATTTATTTTTATATTACATATATACATATATATATATACATATATATATATACATATATATATATGAAGCTGAGAATAGTAGATGTAATGTATACCTATTTCCTAAAAGAATCAGTCAAGAAGGTTTGACCCTCCTTTATTAAGGCATATTAGAAAGTTGCCAAACATGGGTTGACCCAATAATTTCCCCTGAGAGTCAGGGGCAGAAGACTAGCAAAATTCCAGAACAATCATTAGAGTTATGAGTTACAAGCCCCCAGAGAGAAAATAATTGTGACTTTCCCCCTCCTTCCCCCTTAAATTGAGAGTCACAGAAGTACAGAAGAGCACTCACGTAGGACATTTAGATATAGTAGCTCAGACAATGTTCAAACAACCCTGGAGCAAGCTGGATAGTCACCATTTTACTGCTAAGAAGCTTAAGTGACTTGTTTTAGTTGCAAGATGGAACCCACACTTGAACTCAGGTCTTTTGGCTCCAGAATCCTGGGCAATTCCATTCTGCCACACTCTCAGGAGAATAAAGGGTGGGGAGAGACTGGGAGGAAGAGCAAAAGGGCAAGAGAGTACATTATTCATTCTAAATACATTGATAACGCCTGACTGCAAATCCATTTGCAAAGAGTTGAGACCTTTGATGATGTGATGAGACCACATGGAGGATGTACTTGAATGAATGTGGATATAATTTTGCTCATTTTACCATAATATACTATAGCATTAGTCTTCTGTGGCTGCTGTACCAAAATACCATATACTGGATGGCTTAAACCAACAGAAATTTATTCTCTCACATTCTGGAGGCCAGATGTCCAACATCAGCATCACTGGGCTGAAATCAAGTTAGCAGGACCACACTCTCTCCGGAGGTTCTAGAGGAGAATCCATTTTTTGCCTCTTCTAGCTTCAGGTGGCTACCAGCATTCCCTGGCGCATGGTCACTCAATCTCTGCATCCATGGTCACATTGTCTTCTCTTTTTCTATCTGTTTCATATCTCCTTCTGTCTCTCTTTTATAAGGACACTTTTGGTTGCATTTTGTGCTTCCCAGATAATCCAGGATTATCTCCACAACTCAAGACCCTTAATTTAAACACATCTACACAGATACAACATTTATAGATTCCAGGGATTAAGACCTGATATATTTGGGTTGCCCACCACAACACATTTCTACATTTTCCCTGTCTCTCCTGTATCCTGTATCCTGTAACATCATTTGTTATTACAAAGTAATAGGTGTTATAGAAAATCAGAATATACAGATAAAAGAAGAAAACTTAAAATTGCCCCCCAAGAGATAAGTATTGTTAATATTTGGTGCCTATCTCTAGAGTTTTTTCTCAATGAACACACATTTACATAAAGGTTTCATTAAATTTTTAAAAAATCCAGCTGCTAGCACAGCCCCTGATCTCACTTCAGAGAAGCCCACCCTACAAGTTGGAAAATGTTGTAACTCCATAGAAAAATCAAAATGTAGAAATATACTTAGGGCAAAACTTAGCTACCCCTCTATGTCAGATGAGTTAATTTCAGAGTGCTCTGTCTGAAGTGAGAAGTTACATAACATAAGAAGTTCATGGTAGATTGTGTAAATATGGGGAAAGAGTACACAAGCATGTCTTTCTCAAGAGACGGGCCAAGGAGATTTCTCCATTTCGGGAGCTGAGTATAAACTGGCTTCCTGGAGTTTGTGACCACAAGCTCAGAACGTGTGTGTGTGGGTGGGAGCCTGTGACTCTTCAGAGTCAGGAGGCTGCCCCATGCATCTTCAGTGGGGGACTGATGGTGGCGGTCCATTTGCTCTGTGCTTACCTTGCCTGGGACTCTGGTGACTGAGAGTTTGCATTTGCAAGAATGCTCCTGGGATCCGAGGTACGGATGGTAAGCATGACTTTGACTACAGTAGCAATAAACTTTAACTGACCAAACCATCTCATTTCATTTCTCTCTCTTTCTTGCTCGGTTAATTATTAAAATTAATACAATTAAATGTTCAAAAAGCTTTGTTTTCAGTTTAAGCTATAGAATAAATAAACTAACAGCAAGAGGATTCATATATTGTGAATGAACAGGAAACAAATGAGTAATTCCTTTCCTGATATGAAGTTCCAGCTCCTGCATCTTTAAGTTCAAGTTTTACTTCTTTCTCTGGCTACTTGTACTTACACTCATCTTGCTTGTGTCCAAACCATTCTTACTATGCTTTGAAGAAAAAAAAAAAAAAAAAGAAAAGAAAAAAGAACTTGTCAGTGTTTGCCCTTCTCTTACAGTCTCCTGCCACAGAACAGGAAGGCTTCAGATCTATAGGAACACCAGCCTTTGCTGTGAAACAGAAAGCCAGTAAAAAGAAACTTTATTTTAAAAACGTCTTTTGATCCACCAAGAAGAGGGCAACTTGATTGCTCAGCCAGGTACTGTGGGGAGAAAGAATGGGATTTTTAGTGGGTTTTGGAACCAAATATTAAAATTTGGATTTACATTCATTTAAAGTTTGTGTCGGGGGTATGAAAGCCTTAACACTGAAGAATGCGGTTTTGCATGGCTGACTGGCTTTGCTTTCAGGGAGAGTTTTAGGTGTGGTTAGTCTGGTCTGCTGGGATTTCATCGGGTTCTTCAGAACTGAGTTTGAATACACATTAAGTCATTAAGTCAAAGGGATGCACTTGTGCTTGCTGTGAGACAAAGAGAGGGAAAGGACTTTGAAAACACTTTTTGGCCTTATAGAAATGAATCCCACTCTCGTTTGTGAGGCTATTGTTAGAGCTGCAGAAGGTCAGACCTGAAAAGACCTGGGGGCACTGCTTAGTCCATCCATTCCCCTGAATTACTAGAAGGCTGATATCTGGACAGAGAAGTGAAGGGAACTGCCATTCACCCTATTGTTAGGGTCTTTACAGACTTTCAGTTAATCCTTATGACTCTGGAGTAGAGAGGTGGCAAATGTGGACAGAAGTCAAGTGACTTGCTGCAGGTCATGCAGCTGTCTACACAAGTAGGACAGAACCCTGTCTCCTGTCACTGTTCTTTTAACAGCTCAGTGCACTTCTAGAATACTAACTGTGTTCATCTGCTCAGGCTACCATAACAAAATACCACAGCCCGGGTGGCTTAAAAAACAGAAAGTTATTTTCTCACAGTTCTGGAGGCCAGAAGTCCAAGGTCAAAGTTGCGGCAGGTGAAGCTTCTCCTCTGCAGCTGTCCTTGGCTTGCAGATGGCTGCCTTTCTCCCTGTGTCCTCCCGAGACGATCTCTCTTGGGCATGCATCTCTGGGGTCTCTCTTTGTGCGTCTAATCTACTCCTCTTGAAAGGACACCAGGCAGATTGCTTTAGGGCCCACCCTAAAGGCCTCATTTTAATTTAATTGCATCTTTAAAGGCCCCCCCCCCTCCAAGTACAGTCACATTTTGAGGTACTGGGAGGTTAGGGCTTCAACATGTGGATTTGGGTGGAACACAATTCAGCCCATAATAGTAACAATAATAAGTGAGATTGCTGGAGTCTGTTGGAGATCTTAGACCATTCTAGTTTAGAGCCCTTTTACTAGAAAGGGAGACAGATAATGCCCACTGGCCATGTCTGTCTCAACTGCTTTCTCGGTGAATCTTCACAACAGTCTTAGGCAGTAGGTATTATTCATGTCAGTGTTTCAGATGAAGAAAGCAAGACTCAGGAAGGGTACCATCTAATAAGCTGCAGAATGAGGCTTTGAATTCAGGACTGCAATGATGAAGCTCACACACATTTTCCACTTTTGTGTGCTGCCTCTCTGCTCCCATTATATATATATATAAATTTCTCTCATTTGTTGTAGGCATGACTCCATAGATGTGGGTTTTATGGTCCTGAAGAACTCTAGTTCTCTAAGGAACGCATGTAACTATTTTGAAGAAATATTCATTTTTTAGAATTAGTTCTAAATATTATTTTCCAAAGCACAAATATAGGAAAAGGACTTCTTCCATGTGACTCAATTATTCACTGGACATCTTGCTTAAGAGTGGGGGTGGGGAAGGTGTTCAGAGCCATAGCCACCGTCTAGGGGAGAAAACTGGCCACAGCCTTGTCCTTTATGCCAGTGGGTAACTGACAGTAGGCTACCTGAGTTTCGGATTTTATTCTTGAGAGCAACTAGTAACTAGCCACCGATCTCTGACTTTGTTCCCTGATCTAGTCACAGACATCTTCTCTGTGGGTAGGAAGACTATTCAGTATCCAAACGGAATATGAATTTTGAGCATCTTCAGAATCAGCTGAGATTCCTGCCTGATGATCCATGTAGCAATTTTAATTTATTATTTTAGCAGACAAAGTGACTGGAGGGCTAACTCTGGGATTGGTTTATTCAGTTTGCATGTGAATATAAACAACTTCTCAGCTCCTTCCTCTATCTTCTTCCTCTTTTTTCTGTTCTCACTTAAGCTCTGACCCAGTCAAGGAAGGTCTGATTCCTCCCAGATCCACCCTTTTTGGGGGGAGTGGGTGGAAAGGGAGGAAAGAAACTCAAGTAGCTGCTATTCTTTCCATGTACCAGTCACCATCCCTTGATTGAGGGCTCTCAGCCCATCAGTGGTAGAGCTGGAATTTGAATTCAATCTTGGCACTCGTTGAGTTGTCCCAGTCTCCATTTTCAGACTCTTTACCCCATGGCTCCTTCCCTCTGCTGCTTCATCTGCTTGCATAATAAGAAATTCATCTGACATCACTACCCAGTGCCAGGATGCAGAAATAACTGAAACGTGAAAAAAGACAGTGCATTCCGAGAGTTTTAATTCTATTTTGCTTTTTTAGAATATACTAATTGTAACACACTTAAATTGATATCATGACCTGCTAATGAGTTCACCAGTTTAAAAAACTGCCCTAGAAAATGCTCTTTCTTCCTTTGACAGCTTTTCTTGCTTGTCTCATCTCTGAAAGCCTCAGAGCCTCTGGCTCATCACACAGACACGCTGGGGCCCAGTTCTTTGGTACCCCATCCAATAGCCATTTAAGAAGAAGTTCCATTTAAATCTCATTTATTTGTCCAGTGATACAAAGCTTGGCCCTAAAAGCATGACTGCTTGTATCTTGGCTGGGTATACCGAGCGTATTTGACATTTAAATAAATCATTTCAAACACCTCCCTCCTTTATATAATTGTATTTTCAATAATAATCATATAACAAAGTTAACAATAGTAATGGCTAGAAAAGAAACTCAGACAGTGACAATTTTCTTTTCTTCTTAAATTTTAATTGTGGTAAAATACATGTAACATGAAATTTACCATCTTAACCATTTTCAAGTGTATAGCTCAGTAGCAGTAGGTGTATTCACATTGTTGTACAATCTCCAGAACTTCTGCATCTTGCAAAATTGAAAGTCTGTATCCATTAAGCAGCAGTTCCTCATTTTCTCTTCCCCATAGCCCCTGGGTGACCACCATTCTATTTTCTGTTTCTATGAATTTGGCTATTCTAGATATTTAACATAAGTTAAAACATACAGTATTCATCTTTTTCTGACTAGCTTATTTCACTTAGAACAATGTCTTCAAGTTTCGTCCATATGGTAGCTTATGACAGGACTTCCTCCCTTAAAACTGAATAATATTCCATCATATATATATATATATATATATATATATATATATATATATATATATCACATCTTGTTTATCCATTCATCCACTGATTATCACTTGGGTTGCTTCTACCTTTTGACTGTCATGAATAATGCTACTATGAATACAGGTGTACAAATATCTCTTCAAGACCTTGCTTTCAATTTTTTGGGTATTTCCCGAAAGTGAAACTGTGGGATCATACAGTAATTCTATTTTAAATTTTCTGAAGAACTATATTCCATAACAGCTGCACCATTTTACATTCCTACCAAAGTGCAGAGTTCCAGTCTCTCCACATCCTTGCCAACATTTGTTATTCTCTGTTTTTGTTGTTAATAGCAGTCATTCTAATGGGTTCGAGGTGATATCTCATTGTGGTTTTGATCTGCATTTCCCTAGTGATTAGTGATATTAAGCATCTTTTCATGTGCTTGTTGGCCATTTGTGTATCTTCTTTGGAGAAATGTCTATTTAAGTTCTTTGTCCATTTTTGAATCTGGTGTTGTTTTATAGTAACAATTTTATTTTATTGAACTTCATGTCTATATAATTATGCAGTAAAATAAATAAATAAATAAAGTAAATATCACAGTATAAAAAGGGAAAAACTTATTCTTACATATTAGTCCAGCATAGTAATAATTAATAATACACTTTCTCAATCCTTACCTTCTGCAACTTTGTCAATGACTTTAGCAAACTGATCATTTTGCATATTTGTGTTCAATAGACAGTCTTGCCAGAATTGTCAATACATCTTTGATCACAGTTGAAGAAGACTTTTTAAAAATTTTAATTTCAAAAAGTTTCTTTCACATGAGGTATCAAATAAAAAATAGTTATTAAGTCCTAAACATAAGGATAAGTTTAACAGAAATTCATAAATATTCTATTTCACATTATATCCAGAACTTGATTGATTCTACTACAATCTATGCCCTTGCCTTTTTACTTGGGAATTGATTCTAATGACTTTTAAATGTCTCTTTAGTAAATTAAATAAACACTCCCTCAGGTGTAAAGCTAGCAGAGGATACAGTGGGGCATTTCCCTCTCCTGGGTCAGTTGGGCTCTGTTAATATCCCAGTAGGTGAGACTCTGATAAAGTAATTGATGCTGAGGTCAGGCATTGTGAGGAAAAATAGGATGTTCTGGGCATATTTTGAAATGATTACTTTCTCCCTCCCCTTGCTGGAAGCAAGAGTATTTTTCTCTGCTCTTCAGTATGAGAATTTGCTAGGGCTCCTGGAGGTAAAACTCACAAAAGCATGGGGGTCTTCCTAAGACTGGCCCCTCCTGGTGATTTCATCTGTCAGACTTGTCCACACTGACCCTCTAGAAATTCGTCAATTAATTTACGGTTTCCTACCTGGATACTGGTCCCTCACAGGAGTGTCTGCTCCTTGTGGGTTTTCTGCTCCAGTAAGTAGTGATTTTGTAGCTACCTGTCTCTTCCATTTGGGGGCAGCAGTTTGCCCTGTGACTTCAATTCTATGATAGATGTAAGAGTTGCTTCATTTTCAGTTTATTCAGCTTTTTACTTGATGTTAGGATGGAGTTACAACTTCCTTACCTGCAAGACCAGAAGTCAGAAGCCAAAAAAATTTTTTAAATAGAAATTAATAAACTTATTTTAAAATTTATATGGAAATGCAAACAATTCTGAAAAAGAGGAAAATTAAAGAATTCAAACTACCAGATTTCAAGACTTACTATAAGGATAGAATAAACAAGACAGTGTGATATTGGCATAAGGATAGACATAAATCAGTGGAAGAGAATAGAGTCCAGAAGTAGATTCATAAATTCAATAGGTAAAAGATATTCTTCCTAACCAATCATGATGGAAAAACCGGTATGCCTATGAGGAAAAGATGAACCTCTACTCCTTATCTCACATCATAAACAAAAATTAGCTCAAAATGGATCAATGGCCTAAATGTAAAAGCTAAAACTATAAAACCTCTAGAAGAAAACTTAGTTGAAAATTTTTGTGACTCAGGATAACAGTGATTTTGTAGACAGGACACAAATAGCATAAATCAGAGAGGAAAAAAATTAGTAAGTTAGACTTCATAAAAATGAAAATGTTTTGCTCGTCAAAAGATGCAAAAGAATAAAAAGCAAACCATTGTATTAATCATGTTTTCATTTTCTATATTTTATGATGTTTTGATATCTTGGGGCTTTGCTGGCCAGAAGAGACTGCCCCTACCAGGGCTAGCTAATTCCTACGGAAAGAAAAAAAAAACAAAACTACCTATGAATGTGACTTTTATATATCTAAACCAACCGATTCAAAGACCCTATCCCCTATCACCAACTTTATTGAGCTCTCACACACCAAGCCAATATTTCCCCTGCCCTAAATCTCTCCTGGGCCACCCTTATAGCCCAGAGTCTGCTGAAATTACTCAAACTATCCAATCTTAAAGTAGTTCAAACACGCCTACTCTGCCTCATCCATTCCTTCCTATGATAACCATTATACAGGCTCCGGGCTAAGCTTTCTCCTTTTTTGCCTCCTGATCAACTCTGGTTCTTTCCCATGAGGCCCCCAGGTGGCCCTGTGTGACACAGCAGGCCGTCCTCGGGAACTGTAAGTAATAAAACTTCTTTCACTGGCATTGACCTTTCCATTTTGTCACTCAGTTCTTTCGATAAATTAAATCCCAGGTACAATCAAAACAACCACAGATGATGAGAAACTAGTCACAATACATATATCTGACAAAAAAAAACTTGCATCTTGAATCTATGAAGAACTCTTAAAAGTCAATAATGAAAAGACAACCCAATTTGTAAAATAGACAAAAGATTTGTCCAGACACTTCACAAAAGATTTATAAATGAACAATAAAATACGTGAAAAGATGCTCAACATCATTAGAAATCAAGAAAATGAAAATTAAAACTATAAAATGAGATACCACTAACCACTCATTAGAATGACTAAAGTTAAAAAGACAGATAATGCCAAATGCTGGAACTTTTGATTTTATCTGCTGGTAGGCATGTAAAATGATATAACCACTTTGAAAAACAGTTTGGCACCATCTATAAAATTAACATACATTCACCATATGACCCAGAAATTCCACTTCTATGTATTTACCTAGTAGAAATGAAAACATATGTCCACAAAGATACTTACATGAATGTTCATAGAAGCTTTATTCATGATAGCCAAAAAACTGGAAACAAATCAAATGTCCATCAACAGGAGAACTGGTAAGCAGATCAATCTGTTCCTACAATGAAATAATGCTCAGCCATAAAAAGGACTGAATTACCAACACCTGCAAACAAAGCAAATCTCAAAAGCATGATAGTAAGTGAAAGGAACCAGACAAGAGTACATACTACATTTGTCCACTTACATGAACTTCTAGAACAGGCTAAACCAATTTATATTTAAAGAAATCAGATCAGTGGTTGCTTTGATGGGGAATAGGAGGAACGAACTATAAAGAGGCACAAGGGAACTTTCCACAGTGATGGGATATCTAAATCCTAACAAGGGTATTACCAACTTGGGTGTATATATTTGTCAAAGCTCTTTGCATGTTATTCCATGTAAATTATACCTCAATGAAACTGATTTTTTAAATGAGGCAGTTTAATACTTAACTGATATAGAAGGATCTCAAAAATATAGTATATGAAAAAAAACAGATGTCAAACGTTATGTATAGCTATTTTTTTTAGTGTGGAAGAAAAGAATAAACACGAAAGTGACAATGGTTGCTGCCTGATAGTTTCTGGTTCTGTTTTGTTGGTTTTACAGAATAAGGAAACATTTTAGAGAAAGAAGAGGACAATATTGGAATCATCTTTGACCTGTCTATTTGGAAATAATATTGTCTATTGAGATATAGAAAATTGGAAAGCTTTTATTCAGAACAAGTAAGTATACTGGAAATAAAATCTACCTGATTATGTAGTGTATTACCAAAACTGGATGATGTTGAACGGAAAATCAGTTCATGCCTTCCTCTGATCAGTTATATGTGGAATTCCCATCAAATATTCTTCTGTGATTTTGAGAATTCAGTTATAAAAATGGCAGCCTGTGATAAATGGCAGAACTACAGATAGGCTACGACTTTCACAAAGAGTAACCAGGTGTGTGTTTTAAAATATTGGCCCCCTGCCATCACCTATTCAGTCTTATCTTCCCAGTCAGATAGCAGAGAGCTATACCTGTCAAGATCATTGTGAAGAAACATGATGTAGATCTAAGTGGCAACCAATATGTAACTCTTGTTGTAGACTTGGTGTAGACTGTGCTATCCAATGTAATTAGTATCAGTAGCCATATGTATCTATTTAAATGTGAATTTAAATAAACAGAAATAAAATAAAATTTAAAATTCAGTTGCACATTCACACTAACGACGTTTCAAGTGCTCAGTAGCCACATGTGACTAATGGCTACACTACTGGGCAGAGCACATATAGAACATGTTCATCATCTCAGAAAATTCTCCTGTACAGCACTAGTCTAAACAGAGAGATTCTGATAAGAATGAATACTGAATGAATGAATGAATGAATGAGCAGCATGGTTTTCATCTAACTACTTGGTAAGAGAGGAGTATGGTAGCCCACACACAGGGAGATACACATGGTTAGTGATATGAACACCCTAGAGTTACACAGCAGTGCACTTTTCAAATTTTAAAATATTTTATGTCTATGACTTATGTGACTTTATTCAGTCTTGTTCATGAGTCTTTTAAATAGTTAAAGGGTTGGTATCTTAATTTTACAGCTGAAGAACTGTTGCCTTTGAAGGGCTAGTCTTGTGATCTTGTGGTGGTGGTCTCTAGGTCTTTCTGAGGCGACATTTCTTCAGCTGTGAAATGAAGATAGTGACTAGAACCAGACTTAGAAGTTGTCTCCATAGAGAGGATGTAGAAGCCAAGAGAACAGATGAGATCCCAGAGAGAGAGAGATGAGAATGCCTGATGGGCCATGCAGATGGGGATATGGTAACCTTGCAGCTGAGGTGAGTAGCAGGGATCTGCAACAGAGAGGAAGGGGACCTGGGCTGGGGCCCTGGGGGTCTGAATGCCTGATGTGCATTTCAGATGAGGGAAGCCTCGGGGCATTTGGGAGTAGACATCCACTTGGCTGAATCAAGAAAGATTTGAAAACCAGGAGCAGCCTAGCCTAGGAAGAAACCTGGTGCAGACAGTGTCTGAGTGTACAACACCAGGGAGCCATGTCTCCGCACTGTCAGGGACTGCCTGGGAGAGTTAAATCTTGGACAGTCAGACACAGAAATGAGGCAGCTTCTCCAGGGAACTTCACTGTGAGAGGTAAGAGAGCTTACACTGAATACAGACAACTGTTTTGCAGTGATACTCCTCAGAAAAGATTAAATTCTAAGGGGGATAAAATGTACTACTCCTTTGAGAGGTGACAGAAGGATAATGGCTATAAATAGTAGCTAACATGTATTGAGCCATTACTTTTGTATGAAATACTATCCATGAATTCTCATTACAACTTCATAAGTAAAATACTGTTCTCAACTCCATTGTACAGATAAGGAGACAAGAGGCATTTTCAGCACCTCGCTTTAAGTTTCAGCTACAATAACAGGCTATGTATCAGATTCGGGGTGACGTTAAAATGACATGGGGGCCCGTTAAAAACAGTTGTTGAATTTTGTTTTAAAATTTTGGCAGATCTAGGGAGATAGCTGTCTATTTATTTTGAATATATCTAAGTAGCACATTGGTAGGATATGGCTGTGTTGCCACTTAGGTAATTAAGTTCCATGTATAGGGTTTGTCCGGGTTCTATTAGCTTATGTGCTATGTCCTGTTTTTGGGGTTTGGCAGGACTGTCTGGTGCGTAGGGGGTGGAGCTTGTGGGGGGTAAGGGGGGTTTGTCTAAGCAAGCTAAATACTTGCTTAACAAGTACGTACGTGTATGTGGGTGTATGTGGGTGTAAATTCGAACTATGTCCTGCGACCATTGACTGAATAACACCTTATGGTTGTATGATGCGGGTAAATAATATTCATTAAAGTCCAGCTTCAATTGATTTGACTGCGACGGGGCCTCAGACGGCCATAGCGGAGTCCTTGCAAGTTCCCCCCCCGAAATTATAAAAGTACCAAATGCATGACACCACAGTTATGCCGCGGCATGGGCTGATTAGTCACTAATCCATCGAGATGTCTTATTTAAGAGGAAAGTGTGGGCGATTTTAGGTGAGATGGTCCTGAAGTAAGAACCAGATGCCTGATAAAGTTCCGGTTTAGAAACCCCCACGATTATTACTGTTTTGGTGAGAACTGATGGTTGAATTTTTGTGATTTTTGTTAGCCAGTTGACATATATTGTTAGCTTGAAATTGGCCACAGTGGAAATACTATAACATGAAGATTGGTACGTGCTATGAATTTGGGCCTTTAACCTCAGAGAGCCAGTATGTTCAACGTTTAGCAGCATGGCACCGAAATAGGTTCAAAGAGGTTTAGCAACTTGCCAAGGTTACACAGATGGTAGCAACTGGCAGACGGTATGTGAGGCTCACTACTCATAAGCCCAGTCTTACCACTGTGACCTCCCTGGAGGTCAAGGAACAAGATTACTCGCCTTACTTCATTATCAACGAAAAAAACATTTTGCTGACCAAGGACACTGGGGTTAGGGATGAAGGGCTTTACAGAGCTTTTCTTGAGGCCCTGAAATTCAAGCATTTGGCATCTCCATAACTCAGGATAAGCCCAAAGGAAAAAAATTGCATGACCCTAACTCTCTGGCAACATGATGCTGATGTGCACATTTTATGTAAATAAATAAATGAGTATTTATATTTCCACCCATTCCCCTTAGTGAATTTCATAAAGGAGAACAGTCAAGTCCTCATTCAAAGGATGGGAATGACTGTTACAAAGCAAATTGTGGACGAGCTATTTGTATGGAATGTCCTGAATCACGAAGAAGTAAACGTCATTTGCTGCGAGAAGATTGAGCAGGATGCTGTGAGAGGAATCGTTCACATGATTTTGAAGAAGGGTTCAGAAGCCTGTAACCTCTTTCTGAAATCCCTTGAAAAGTGGAACTACCCTCTGTTTCAGGACTTGCATGGTCTTAGTGAGTATCAGTTTGCTTGTGTCTGTTGTACAGATAGAATAAACCATGAAGATCCAAAACCCCCATGACAGAGCCTTTCCTCCCCTCCCTCCTCATCACACTGGGTAGTGGGCTTTGGTCCTGTTAAGGAATAGCTCAGACACTCTCAGGAATAAAACAACAACAACAACAACAACAACTCCCACTAAATTACTCGATGGGGAGGCCAAATGAGTAACTCCAGGGGCAGGGAATAAATTATTTTTATAATCTGACTTCAAAGCAAACTGGGTGGACAATGAAGGCACTTAAGAAGTCAGTGCAGGGGGGACGGTATAGCTCAGTGGTAGAGTGTGTACTCAGCATGCACAAGGTCCTGGGTTCGATTCCCAGGACCACCATTAAAAGAATATATATATAAAATTACTCTCCCTCAAATAAAATTAAAATGCAGCCAAACAAAAAACTCACAAATGAAATAAAATATAAAAAATAAAAAAACAAGTCAATGCAGTTTTATTATTTCAGGGCTTGACACTTTCTAGGCAGAATTAAATAATACTAGCTAATGGTGACATATTTCATATTTTTATGAAAATGCCTAAAAACTTCCAAAATGACACATGGTGTTCAGACTTAGTTCTTAAGTATTCTCTCTTTCTAAGCAATAATTTAAATTCACTTTAGTTATATTTCTATTATCACCTAATGTGAGAATGTGGACAGTGTGTGTGAAAATAGTAATAAGATGAATTGTACTGTTTAATAAAATAATGATAAAAAAAAGTCAATGCAGTAGTAGTTTTCAACATTCCTTAGTCTGTTTTTTATTTTTTGGGGGGAGGTGGGGAGTTTATCATATTTCTTTATGTATTTTTTAATTAATTTTTTTACTTTACTTTATTTTTTAGTGGAAGTACTGGGGATTGAACCCAGGACCTTGCGCATGCTAAGCATGTACTCTACCACTGAGCTATATCCTCCCCTAACAGTCCTTAGTCTGATGAGGCCCATCTGTGGACAAATGGCCCCCTGACTGTGATTCAAGTACCATGGTAAAGAGTCTGATTGACTAAAGGAGCATGATTCTGCCTTTCATGAAATATTTATGTAGTTCTTATTTCTTCAAATTAGTAAATTATTTCATGATAGATTTTAATTAATGTTTAATTAATGTCATTTCATGACAAGATTTTACGGTTAAGGCTTGATCTGCTACAAGTTACTCCTGACCATCATTCTCAGCCATAGCCCCACTTTTCTCACATAGTTTCCTGAACCCAAACTCTGGCTCCTCTGATTTCCAATCAGCTGCTATAAGATTTGGTGGTGGAAAGGAGGAAACAAGGCAAAGGGGAAGTAGGGCAAAGGGTAACAGGGAAAAGCAGAAGTAAATATTTGGAACCCTTTCTGTGAGCTCAAAAATGAGGAGAGAAATTAAAGTCACCAAGGGAAGGTTCTCAGCATCACTCTCCCTTCATCCTCCTGAACTCTAGGTTCTGGGGAGACACAGAATTTGGTCCTCTTTAACCTCACCTCTTCTCTAACAGGTCTTTTTCATCAAATGTCAGAAGAGGACTTAGATGTTTTGGCTCAGGATTTAAAGGACTTATACCACACTCCATCTTTTCTGAACTTCCATCCCCTGGGTGAAGATATTGACATTATTTTTAATTTGAAAAGAACCTTCACAGAACCGGTTCTGTGGAGGAAGGACCAACATCATCACCGTCTGGAGCAGCTGACCCTGAGTGGCCTGCTGGACACTCTTCAGAGCCCCTGCATCATCGAAGGGGAATCAGGCAAAGGGAAGTCCACTCTGCTGCAGCGAATTGCCATGCTCTGGGCCTCTGGAGAGTGTCAGGCTCTGACCAAGTTCAAATTGGTCTTCTTTCTCCGTCTGAGCAGGGCCCAGGGTGGACTCTTTGAAACCCTATGTGACCAACTCCTGGATATACCTGACACTATCAGGAAGCAGACTTTATGGCCACGCTGCTGAAGCTGCGGCAGAGGGTTCTTTTCCTCCTTGATGGCTACAATGAATTTAAGGCCCAGAACTGCCCAGAAATCAATGCCCTGATAAAGGAAAACCACCGCTTTAAGAACATGGTCATTGTCACCACCACCACGGAGTGCCTGAGGCACATCCGGCAGTTTGGTGCACTGATCGCCGAGGTGGGGGACATGACGGAGGACAGTGCCCAGGCTCTCATCCGGGAAGTGCTGATAAAAGAGCTTGCTGAGGGCTTGTTGCTCCAAATTCAGAAATTCAGGTGCTTGAGGAATCTGATGAAGACCCCTCTCTTTGTGGTCATCACGTGTGCGATCCAGATGGGAGAAAGTGAGTTCCACTCTCACACACAGACCACACTGTTCCGTGCGTTCTATGATCTGCAAATAAATAAAAACAAGCACAAACGTAAAGGGGTGGCTCCCAGTGAAGTTACTCGGAGCCTGGACCACTGTGGAGACCTAGCTCTGGAGGGCGTGTTCTCCCAGAGGTTTGATTTCGAACCAGATGACTTGTCCAGCGTGAACGAGGATGTCCTACTGACAACGGGACTCCTCTGTAAATACACAGCTCAACGGTTCAAGGCAAAGTATAAATTCTTTCATAAATCTTTCCAGGAGTACACAGCAGGGCGCAGACTCAGCAGTTTACTGAACTCTGGAGAGCCAGCGGAGGTGACCAAGGGGAACGGTCACTTACAGAAAATGGTTTCCATTTCAGACATTACATCCAAGTATAGCAGCCTGCTCCTGTACACGTGTGGGTCATCTGACGAGGCCACCAGGGCTGTTCTGAAACACCTTGCGTCAGTGTGTCAACACGGCAGCCTCCTCGGGCTTTCTGTCACCAAGAGGCCTCTCTGGAGGCAGGAGTCTATGCAAAATGTGAAAAGCACCACTGTGCAAGAAACGCTGAAAGACAGAAACATCAATTGCTTTACAGAGTGTGGCATCAATTTATTCCATGAGAGCATGTCCACATCAACCCTGAGGGAAGAATTTGAAGCTTTCTTTCGTGGTAAAAGCTTATATATCAACTCACAGAACATCCCTGATTACTTATTTGACTTCTTTGAAGACCTGCCTAATTGTGCAAGTGCTCTGGACTTCGTAAAACTGGACCTTTACGGGGGAGCTGAAGCTTCGCTGGACAAGGCGGCAGGAGACATAAGCAGGACCCACACTCAAGAGTCCTCAGGAACCTATATTCCCAGCAGGGCTGTGTCTTTGCTCTTCAACTCGAAGCAGGAATTCAAGACCCTGGAGGTCACACTCCGGGATTTCTGCAAGTTGAATAAGCAAGATATAAAATATCTGGAGAAAATATTCAGCTCTGCTGTAAGCCTCAGATTGTGCATTAAGAGATGTGCCGGCATGGCTGGAAGCCTCAGTTCAGTCCTCAGCATCTCTGAGAACATTCATTTCCTCATAGTGGAAGCCAGTCCCCTCACCTTAGAAGACGAGCAGCATATCACATCTGTGACAAACCTGAAAACCTTGAGGATTCATGACCTACAGACTCAACGGCTGCCAGGTATTGTAAATACCAGCAGTTTAAGCTATAATCAAACCTGGCTATTTAATGTGGGAATATGAGTTATCATTTGTTTTGCTTTAAATTTTCTAATGGTTTCTACCAGGTGTCAGGACTTGGAAGGGAGGTGGGAGGGTTGGGGAGAGGGTTCCATTGTCGGGGCAAGGCTGTCAGATTGGGAAGCCCTAGGGAGGATTCTCAGAGCTGAAGCTCTGTGGTCTGTTTGAATAGCTATATGGCGTGTATGGTAAAGAGTGTGTTTGTCTGTGTGTGGGTGTATGTACAGTCGGTTAAGCTTGTCTTCTGTGAACCCTTCCTCTTGTCAGTAACTCCATCTCTACTTAACACTCATTGCTTCCCTGCCAAGTAGCACCCCTCCTGCCTTCAAGCCTGGGAGGAAATCCAGCCTGTAAACTAATCACCTACAGAAACTGGTGGCTAATTGCATCACTGGATTCTCATCTAGGAAGTTGCAGCACATACCCAGCTTCACCCCCACCCCAAGTATCATTCATTTTGAAAGAAGATTTTGGGAAAAGGTTTTGTCTGACATGAAGAAATTTCAGACACATACATGCTGGGTCAATCTTTCTGGGTAAAGGGGAGTTTCCCCAAATTCAAAATGACACTGAAGGTGAGTGGCTGTCTTACCTGTGTAGACCAGCCTTACCTGTGTAGATCAGCCCTGTAGCCCAGAGCAGGGGCTGCTGAGTGGTGTGAAGCTACGGGCTGGCTGGAGCCTTCCTCTACTTGACTGTAATCTGGGATTCATTTTCATCCACAAATAATTTCCCATTCGGCTCTGCCTCCCTTGTCACCCTGTAGAGGACATTTTCTATCATTTTAGGAGCCTAGAATCTTTTGCATAGATAATCTTCGCAACCTCCTACTCAATGCAGGAGTTCCTGCTTTAAGATTCTGGATAGTCACCCAGACGACATTAGACTACTTTCTGTCAGGAAGGTAACCATCTCCTTTTGATGGCTATTCCTTTGTTCTGATCTTGCAAACCAGTCGCTTATGTGCTGAATTTGGCCTCTGTACAATTAAATTTTTTCTTTTTAATATTTGCCAATATTTTAATTTACTTTTTGAGTAATAGAGTCACATAGTTCAAATTATAAAACAACTACGTGAAAAGTCTCCTTCCTTTCCTTCTCCCCTAACCAAAACTCTTCTCCCTGAAGGCGTTGCCACCATTTTGAAATTGGGAGATGTCATGTGAAAATACAGGTTTCTCTTGAAAATTATGGGTTGGCAACTGCAGGCCCACATCCTCCCTTGGTAACAATTGACTAGAGCTTCATGATCTGCTCCTATGCTCTTTGGGCAAGACACATAATCTCCAGTTGGGCATAGAGCCCACCCATTCTACTTCTTGTAATAACATCATTTCCCTGACCCTCTTTTACATTTCAGTTTGTAATCAGCACTTACTTTTTTTATAGCTAGAATCTAGTTCCCTGTCATTTATACCTAAAGTTGGTTTCTATTTTTGCCCTCCAAGTCTCTTCAGCATCCTCCTAGGTCATCTCATTCTATTGCTGAATAGCCATTGTATGGATATACCACAGTGTGTTTATATAGTCACCATTGAAACACATGTAGGTTATTTCTAGTTTGGGCAATTATAAATAGAGCTACTATAAGCATTCTTGTGCAAGTTTTTGTGTGAAAATAAGTTTTCGATTCACTTGGGTAAATACCTAGGAGATTGATTGCTGGGCCATATTACAAGTGCTTGTTTAACTTTTTAAGAAACTTCTAAACTATATTTCACTTTGACAATTTACATTTTCAGTAGCAATATATGAGAATTTTAGTTGCTCTGCATTCTTACTAGCACTTAGTATTCTTTGTGTTTTTCTACTTTTGTCATTTTACACTAAGAAAAAATAAAAATCAGACAATACTGAATGCTGATGAGGATGTGGAGCAACTGGAACTCTGTGTGCAGTGTTACCTCATCAGAGTTGGCTGATAAAAGTTGAAAATTTTTCATGTGCATTTGCCATAGTGGTGAAATGTCTGTTCAAATTTTTATCCATTTTTAATTGGGTCAATTTGTTTTCTTAATGTTCAGTTTTAAGTGTTCTTTATATATTCTGGATATAAGTCCTTTGTCAGATAACTAATTTGAAAATATTTTCTCCCAATCTGTAGCTAATCTTTTCATTCTTTTAACAGTTTCTTTCACAGAACAAAAGTTTTAAATTTTGTTGAAAGTCCTTTTTTTTTATTTTATTTCTTTTTTTCCTTTCCTTTTTTTTTTTTCTTTATGAATCATGGTTTCAGTGTCATATCTAAGAACTCTTTTCATAACCCCAGGTTCATGAAAATTTTTTCCTGTATCTCCTTTTAAAGTTTTATGTTTTACATTTAGATCTAGGATCCATTTTGAGTTAACATTTGTGTGAGGTGTGAAGTTTAGAAAAGGTTCATTTTTCTTCCTTATGAATATCCAGTTGTTTTATTTATTGAAATGACTATTCTTTCATGTTTGAATAGCCTTTGTATCAGAAGTACTGGGGATTGAACCCAGAACCTCACATATGCTAAGTGTGTGATCTACTTCCATTGATCTAACATTTGCCAATACCCTTGTCTATCCCTTGCCAATTCAATTTCTTTAATAGTTATATAGGACTATTCAGGTTACTTATATAATATTGGATGAGTTTTAACAGCTTCTGGCTTTCAAGAAATTGGGCAATTTTATCTATGTTGTCAAATTTATGTGTGTAGATTTGTTCATATTATTCTCTATCCTTTTAACATCTGCAATTTCTGTGATAATATCCTCTTTCATTTCTGATATTGGTAATTTGTTATTCCTCACTTTTTTCTTTGTCAGTCCTACTAGAAATTTATCAATTGCATTGATCTTTTCAAATATAAAGCTTTTAATTTTCATTGATTTTTCCCTATTGTTTATGTTAGCAATTTTTAATTGATTTCTGCCTTTATCTTTATTATTGTATTGCTTCTTCTTGCATTAGGCTTATTTGTTCTTCTCTCTAGTTTCTTAAGTAGTAAGCTTAGGTTATCAATTTGAAACCTTTCCTTATTTCTAACATAAGCATTTAATGCTCTACACCTCCCTTTAAGCACTGTTTTAACTGGAGATTTTGATGCGGTTTATTTTTATTTCTGTATTTTTCAAAATATTGTCTAATTTTTCTTAAGACTTCCCATTTGATCCATGCTTGTTTAGAAGCATGTTGTTTACTTTCCAAGCATTTGGAGATTTCCCAATTATCTTTCTGTTATTGTTTTCCAGTGTAATTCCATTATATTTGGAACACATGCTTTTAGCTAAGGAAGATGTCCATCTCTGACAAAAAATATAGTTTTGTGTGAACTTCATGAGCATTTCTTGCCCATAATGACACCTAAAAATTTTTGATTGGTAATAGGAATCTAGTGAATGATAGCTGAACACAGTCCAATCTCTTTTCTTCTGGCAGGTGGTCTGACTGACAGCTTGGGTAATTTGAAGAACCTTACGAAGCTCATGCTGGATAATGTTAAGATGAATGAGGAAGATGCTATAAAACTAGGTCAGAGTTTTGTTTCTCTAGTATTTCTATTAATATAAGTTTGATAATAAGAACAGTTAAGACTCTTTGACGCTGGCTGTTTCTATACAGGGCAAGTATACCCTTATGTCCTTGTGACTACGTTGGTGTTCCTTGACATTTTCTCCACTCCCATTCCAATCTCTCAGCACCCTTTTATGTAAATTGTACACCCCCAGATTGTAATCCTTTTGGGGACAGAAATCATGATATGTTTTTATCTCCCCAGCTGATTGACTACGTTTATATTTAAAACATAGAAGCAGGATAAAAAAGTTTATGCTGTATTTCATAATTCAATAAAACTTCATAAGTTGAATGAGACACAAGAATGAACGTGGACCATGAAAGCTTCAGGAATACAAGCAAAATGTGATTTATCAAAGGGAGCCAGGCCCTCGAGGACAGGGGGGATTCCCACTGAAGCTGTTTTCCCTCAATGTCCCTACTTTTTAAAATTTTTTTTTGCTCTTTTCTCCCTCCTGTTTGCCCTCAGTTAAATGCTTTCTTATACATTCTTTTTCATTTTGGTTCCTGCCTAAAGACAACCCTATCCTACAATTTAAACATGACTGACATTTTTTCATTATATAGCCTGCATGTGAATATCCAAATTGATTCAATCTTCAATAAACATTTATTGGATGCCTACAAGTTACCCAGAATAGCAGAGCTGGAAGGGGCCTGAGAGCATCTAGTTCAACTCTTATTTTACTGCCAATGGAACCTAGAACAGTTTATTGACTTGCCCAGGGTCTCACCAATTATTACAAAGGGTTCAAAAATACCTATCTGAGACAATCTGATGCTACCATTAAGGAATCAAAGCCTGGGACTGAATAAACCAGTCTAAATTACTATTTATTAAAGAGTTATTGCACAATAGACACTGAACTAAGTACTTTTACATACTTCCTCTTCTTGAATCCTCACAATAGTCCTAACATGTAGGTATAACTATCCCTAAAGCCACAGCTAAAAGACTGAATAACTTGCCCACATTTGCACAATTATTAAGTATGGGATCCAGGAATCAAACTGACTGCAAAATTCATGTTCACAATCTCTAAGCTATGTGTACTCTCATGACAACAATTAACATGTACCTACTGCGTGCCAGGCACCACACTAAGTACATCACATACATTCTCTGCAACCCTCCCACAGTTCTTCAAGGTAGATAGTATTAAAACAATATATTTTTTTCTATAGGTAAGAGTACCATCAAGATAAGGAAATATTTTAATTACACAAAGATATGCCTAGTCAATCTTAAACTCCACATCAGCTTTAGACCTAAGAACAAGGAACATTTCAGAATGTTTTCAATTGTATTTTTGACATAAATTCCACCTCATTAAACATGCTGCATTGGATGTCGTTTTCATCGTAAAGCATCAGGGAGGCCACATATCTTACAGTCACAAGCAGGATTCTACACTAGAAGCACACTAAGGAATGGAAATTCCTGAGCTGCCCCTCTGAATTCAGCTTCCATTCCTCCTAAGATTATTGAGGGGATTAAAGGGAGAGTGCTCATTCAGAAAACTTCATTCTATGAAAAAAGTATGGTAAAGATATATGTTGATACCCATTAAAATTCTACACATATACTATAGTTTTTTTTTTCATGTTACTAAGAGAATGGCCTGCTAAGCGAAATTTGTATGGTCCAGGAGACTGGAAAGTGATCATTGAAAGAAAAACAACTCTCCTTGGATTTTCATAGCTCAAGTTCTCTACAGAAAGAGCATGGCAAGGTCTCTGTGCAATTGTTTTTTATCTTCTTTCAGCCCATTAATCTGCAGTTATATCAAATTAACTTGGTGTCCTAATGCATTTCCTTTCCATCTATTTGCAGCTGAAGGCCTGACAAACATGAAGAAGATGTGTTTACTTCGTTTGACCCATTTGTCTGATATTGGGGAAGGAATGGATTACATAGTCAAGTCTCTGTCAGCTGAACCCTGTGACCTTAAAGAAATCCAATTAGTCTCCTGCTGCCTGTCGGGAAATGCTGTGAAAATTCTAGGTAACTGCTGCGTGCATTTACTGAATGAAAACAGTGTGAGAGAATATATGATACTTTTATACTAAGGCCCTGCTAAGTCTCTCAAATGGAGATTTAATTTTTAGAGAAACAGGAAAAGATAATAAAGACTTCTATGTAATATCTAGCCTGTTTTTAATAATCTTCTGTATGATTGAATGAAAATTTCTTATAGATGACTGACAGGAAACAATCTCAGGATAAGTGAAGATGTTATAATTTTAAGAGAAGGTAAAGAGGAAGAAAATAAGAAATTGGTGTGTGAAACTTGACACGTGTCCTGTTATATAATAACTGCTTTATGAAAATTTGAACAAATGGATAAATAAATGATTGAGAAGCAGAGAGAGAAAGTTCCCTTAAATGTTCTCAGGCCTTCCAGTTCTCACCTATTGCCCTGTTAAGGTGGAGTTGGTACATTAATATAAGAGTTGAGTCTTTTGAGTTCCTAAATGGTACATATACCAAATATGGAGAAACCTTTGCATATTTCTGGATAAACTGGATATGTTCAATTCACATATTTTTTAAATTTAGATTTTGGAAAAAAAAAAGATAATCTAGCCCTTTTAAAACAGAATACAACATAGCTAGGAGTCTGTAAGGTTTACTAAGGAAATCATTTGTATATTAACATAAACCAAAAGCTAGAGAAACCCATGATTGGAAAAGGCCAGACAAACACTGGGGGCATGAGAATGATGAGCATACTACTTTACTTCTCTAATTGTCCTGAAGAGAGATAGGTTTAGAACTGAAAATACCAATTGTACCCTTTTTAAGAGGAGTTCTGTGGGGTTTTTTAAAGCACCAAACCCCAGGAGTTTTATTCTAAGAAAACCCCAGAACCCTTTACTCTAAGAAAAGGGTTCATATGATTGATTAAAAATAACAATAGCTAATATTATAACAAGAGTATGTACTCATTAAAAAATTATTTTTAAAGAAGCTTTTTTTCTAATCAGTCTTGATAGGAAAAACTTCAAATAGATTAAACAACCATGATGAATATCTGTAATGAAGAAAAGAATTAAGCAGTTCTTAGCCAGAGTGATAGCATTTTATAATTAACGTTTGCATGTAAAATAGTTTTCCAAATTTTTTACCTCAAAATATTTGTGTCTTTGTCATTAAAATACATCTCTTGTAGATAGCATGGAGTTGGATCTTGCTTTTAAAAAATCTAATCCTATTAATCTGTCTTTTAATTCGAGTGTTTGATCTATTTACATTTAATGTAATTATATATTGATTAGGTTTCCATCTGCCATTTTGCTATTTGTTTTCTATTTTTCTCATCTGTCTTTTTTTTTTTTTTTTTTTACTTTCTAAGTTTTTATTATTAGCATCACAACCATGACATTAACAAAATCATCTAAACCGAAGTACACAGAGAAGAGCTTATCTCACCTGTTTTTGGTTCCTTTGTTTCTCCCACATGATAAGGGCATTTTAGAATTGGAAGAAACCTTACAGTTTATTTAGTTCCACTTCCACATTCTAAAGATGAGGCTTAAAGAAACAAAGTGACTTTCCTAAAGTGACATAACAACTGTATTCCAGGCTACTTTAGGTTTTTTGTGAATTGAAGGTTATTAGTCAGAACTAAAGAACAGGAAACAGCTGTTCATCTTTCATCCTCATGGCAACTGGGGGTTAAACCTACCCAGATACCTTTTGGAATAATTAAATCAATCAAGTCAAATAATGGTTTGTATACTATCAAGAAAGAAGGCAAGGACTCAGAATTCTTCTAATGATATTTTAAATGCAGATACAGTTTCCTGAAAAGTCTTTTTGTTTTGGATTAATTTTTTCCCCCAGCTCAGAATCTTCACAACTTGGCCAAACTGAGCATTCTTGATTTATCTGAAAATCACCTGGAAAAGCATGGAAATGAAGCTCTTCATGAACTGAGTAAGATTGACAATTTAGCCAAAATCAAATACTCAAATAGTCAGAAAAGCGTACCCTGATCCCTGAGGTTTCTTTTACTAGGTGAACCTCACATAAGTCATTTAGCTCTTTCTTAAACTGCCCTTAAGGCACACTGGCCCATGGCTTCTGAGTTACCAGTTTTCACGTACTTACTGTACCTGAGGCTCCCATCTCCTTGCCATCTCCGAGGGAGCTAATGTCTGAGAGTAAGTGATATTGAAGACAAATTTGCTTATGGAGTTAATGATAAGATTTTTAAGGTGTGATAATGATACTGTGATTATGTGAGAATTTAAAAACCTGATATTTACTTTCTGTGATTTGCTTCAAAATAGTATAGAAGGAAATGAATTCAATGAGGATGAAGCAAGATTTTCCATGATTTGATGTTTGTGGAAAGTTGGCTTATTAGTATATACAGTTTCACTATACTGTTCTGTATATTTGTATATTCTTGAAACTTTCCATAAAAATATCAACAAAAAACCAGGTAAATTCTTACTGAACATTAAGTAGGCTGCAGAGATAAAGATCATTCCTCCCACATCTCTTCATCCTTCATCAGTTTTGAGGTGGATCCAATTGTTGAACTGCCCTCTGGTTCTTCAAGTTGACAGGCTGCCCATCTTGGAAGAGCTAACTGTTCTGATGCTGCCGTGGTGGTGTGATGTACGAATCAGCCTGACCAGGCTGTTGGAGCAACTGGAGGGAGCCTCTCAGCTCATCAAGCTTGGGCTGAAAAACTGGAGACTCACAGATGCAGAGATTAGAATTCTAGGTGGGTACACACACAGAGACAAGAGGAAAGAAGTTAGCCCTTACTAAGTTCTTCAGTTAGCTTGCTGTATTTAATTACTTACTTATTTAGTTATTTACCACCTTGATTTATTTATTTGTCTCCTCTTTTTTAATACAAGTATATTGAAAGAGTTTTCACACATCTTAAGGAGGAAAATGATTTAAAACACTGGCCTGCCTTCAGGTTTGCAAGCATTTCACCTACAGTGTTTAAAGGAAAAATGTTCACGTTATCTGACAAGGTGTATTATGTTAGGAATTGCTCTTCCTAGTTTTTACTATCTGAAATTCAGCAATGCCTCTCCAATCTTGGGAAATATTTTTAAGTCACCTGTTGGATATTCATAAAATGTAGAGGTAAGTGCCACTTTACCTAAATGGGGTCTCAGAATATCTTCAAGTAGCTGTGATATAATCCAGGAGCAGAGACACATAAATGACTGAAGATACCTCTAGCCTCAGGCAGTTGATAAAGGATTCTCCTGCTCTCTGTATTAGTTATCAATGTCTGTGTAACAGATTACCCCAAAACTTAGTGGCTTAAAACAACTACAAACATTATCTCAAGTTTCTGTGGGTCAGGAATTTGGGAGTGGCTTAGCTGTGTGGTCCTGGCTTAGGCTCTGCTATGAGGTTGCAGTTTTGATGTTGACTGGGGCTGCTTGGGACCTGCTTCCAAGGTGGTTTCTCACTTGGTTGACAGGTTAATGATGGCTGTTGACTGGAGGTCTCAGTTTCTCCTCCCTGGACCTCTCCATAGACTGCTTGCATGTTCTTACAACATGCAGCTCACTTCCTGCAGAGCAAGAGATTCAAGAGAAAATCAGTTAGAAGTTGCAGTATCTCTTATGACTTAGCCTTGGAAGATCACTTCCGGTCATCTGTGCTGTGTCCTGTGACCTGGGTAGGTCAGCTCTATCCAGTGTGGAAGGGGACAACACAGGGGAGTGAATAGTAGGAGGTGAGGATCATAGGAGCCACCTTGAAGGCTGACTACCATACCACCTAAGGCAAAGGATTGGTGAAAACAGCCTTGACTGCCTTCATTTCCCTCACAAATTGTCTAGAATATATTTGTAGTATACATATCATAAAGCTTATCATTTTAGCCATTTTTAGTCTACAGTTTTGTGGCATTAAGTACATTCACATTCTTATGCAACTACCATTGCCATCCATCTCCAGAGTTTTTTAATTTCCCCAATTGAAACTCTGTACCCATCAAACACTAACTCCCCTCTTTTAAAAACCTTCTCTCTTAGAGATGCATATCTCTTTAAGTCTTTAGGCTGTCTAAAGGTTTTTACTTCCTTAGTAGTGTTCCAAGTTCTGGATCTTTCCTTCCCTTAATTTCTAACTCCACTTTCAACTCTTCTACCTGCTCCCTTAACCCATCAAATCATATCATCCTGGGTGTCATTCTTTCAGGCCCCTCTTCTCTTCCAGGTGATACTGGAAGCAGGTGGCTTCTATGACAGATGAATTAATTAGCTAACAAATAATCTCTCTTAGGTAACCTCATACTTGGTTGGAAAGCATATGGCTTTTCAAGGAGGCTCTTGGGGTGTGTAGAATTAGAATTACAGGTGGGGAGGCATTTTTAGGTAGAGATCTTTTATCATCTTTCAAACCTTTAAGTAGGTAGCTGCCTAATTTGCCCACTTCTGAGGCTGGCTATTGAGACCAGAAGAGATGGTGTGTTTATTAAGAACTAAGCTAGGCAGTAATTTGCCACTTCACTTTAATAGTCTAGGGCTGACTTTCTGAAATTTAGCTGTACTGATATGCCCCTAAATGCAAGTGAAAAAATGACAAAATGAACAACTCAATAGTAGTAACTAATTTATTCTCAAAGTGTTTTTAAAAAGAATTTGTGGAATTACCATTATATCCATAATAAAAGATAACATTATTATCCCTGTTTTATAAGGAAAGCAGAGATACAAGAAGGTTGTTATACTAAAGCAGGGGAAAAGGTTGGAGACAGAGAGGAAGAGCTGATGAAAGGAGGGAGAGAGTGTAGGTGCTGACATGGCTCTCCTGCACCCATTTCCTCCACCTCCCAGAGGTATAAAAAGTAGTGTGCTTGGGTTTGAGGCATAAGCTGAAGAGTGAGAGCCAAGCATGCTCTGCCTTTGGTCTCTAGCCAGGAGATGAGACTGCTATCTGTCAGGCCCCTCTAGAGGCTCCATCTTTATGAAGTGGTTAGGTGCCTTGGTTTTGGAGTCAGACAGACCTGCCCATCCCTCCCACTTGATAGATGCATGGCCAGCAGCAACTTAGTTAAGGTGTCTGAGCCTCAGAGGCACCCATGTATATATATTTTGGTGAACATATGGCCACATTTCTGCTGGGTATCTACGTGGGAGTGGGTTTGGATTACAGGTAAAGATTATAGGTAAGCATATGTTCAGCTTATATGTCAGTCTTCCAATGTTCTTGTATCCAATTCAGGTTTTAAAAAACAGTGGTTTTCATTATTACACACAGATAGTACTTTATTTTTATTAGAGCAGTTACCATTTTAATTCAGAGAATGTGTTCATATATCTACCTGCCTCACTAAACTGTGAAGTCTTTGAGAAAAGGGCCCAGGCCATTAAACTTGGTATTTAGTATATATCCCACAGTGGATGTGCAATAAATACTTGTTTTTATGGATGAACAAATGAACTTACAGAACTTACACAATTTGCCATGAAATATAGGGTTCTTAGAACCTCAGGCTTTGTTATAGTAAATGCTATTTTCTTATACACAAAATCATCTAAAAATTCTAAAATATACTTTGCTACAATTTGACAGCCTCTTTATACTATCCAAACCAACCAACTGTTCAAGCCTCTAGCATAAGTTTCCTGGCTTTGGCCCACAATACCTCTCCTGGATCAGGCCTGGCTTTGGGATTCCCATCCCCATTTAGTGAATGAGATGCAATATGCCTTGGGATGGGATAATAAAATGCAAACTGATAACAAGAGATGGGGAGTCTAATGAAATAAAGGCTACATAGGAAGAAGTAGGGAGGAAATGTCACAGGATGGGCAGTATTTAATGAGGTATAGGGTAGGTGAGATGCACTGAAGACATACGGAGTATTTTGAGAAAAGTATCTTTTTACCAAAGGTTTTAGACACCCCCTTATCCTAACTGAAACCTGGCTCTCCCCTACAGCTCTTGTAAGTAGTCACTTTTTATTCTCTTGATTATCATGCCTCTCAGAGTCCAAAGGCAAGGTGAGGTTCTCTTTGAGTCTAACTGCCCTTCCAGTCCACTCCTTCTCCAACCCCATTAAGGAATCCTGCTTCTGTGAGGCTTAGGCCATTTAACTGGACTACAGTTTGTCCTCTCTCATTGCTATGAACTATGAATTTCTTGTCACCTTTTCTTATTCACTGAATCTATGGCAACTGTCTTACAGAATTTCTCACCCCCTAACTCTGATCATCAGCCTAGGAGACTTCACTTCTTATGGGACACTACTCAGCCAACACTCAGGAGCTTCCTCTTTGGTCCTTCCCTTCCATTCTCCTTCACACATCTACTCTGTGAGCATAAAATCAACAGATCATGAAAATTCAGTTAAAAGTGTTCTAAGATATTAAATTCAGATAATCCATTCTCAAACAACAACCTTCTACATTTCCATCTTAGTTACTCAATGACGCCTTATCATCAGTTCATTTTACATCATTGGGACTTCCAATTCATTGAGCCCACTGTTACTTACCTATTTAATAGTCCCTGTCTCTCTTGACTTCCCTTCCCACCTGGTTTAAATTCCATCCTTTATCCTTGCAAAGATTCTTATCACAATAGCTGAGAGTCTTATGGCCCACAGTATTATGAGTCAGTTTAGGCAATGACATTTAGTGATGCATGTGTGTGATAGATGCAGTAATGAAATGAAGTGTAATGAGAGACGAAGTTTTGAATTAAAGAAAGACTACTTAATGAGCTGCAGGGAGAAAATGAGATGTGGAGGTGAGGTATGATACTAGATACAGTGGTTGAGGTGTATTCTGCTGGCAAAACTCTAAACCAAATCCAAGTTAAGGATTGTCTTTAACTTTCAACTTTTCCTGTACCCACACTCAAGCTACTGGGGAAAATCATACAAATTGGCAGATAGGTATACTACAAGTTTATCATGACAAATTTCAACAAGAATATCTGAACCAAATGGTAAGAAAACCATTTATATATTGAAACTTGTGGCATGCAGGAAAAGCAAGGCTTAAATAAAATTCTTACAGTCTTAGATATTTACATTAGAAAAGAAGAAAGGCTTAATGTTTCTAATTTAAGAAGGCAGAAAAATAAGAGTAAACCCCACAATAATAAACATAGCATAGATCATAGATCAATGAAATAGAAAATAAAAATACAAGAAAAGTGATTAGTAAAGCTTAAAGTTAGTTCTTTAAAAAGAGTAACAAAATAGATAAAAGTTAAGCAGGACTGATCAAGAAAAAACAGAATGACATAAATAATCTCATTAATCAAATGGAGACATAAGCACATGAATGTTGGTAGTAGCTTTGTTCATTACTGCCAAATCATATATCTGAAAAGGGACTACTATCTAGAATAGATAAAGAACTCTTACAACACATTGTTAAAAAGAGAACTCAATGTTTTAAAAAGGCAAAGGATCTGAATACGCATTTCTCCAAAGAAGATATGTAAGTGGCCAATAAATACCAGAAGAGATGCTTAACATCATCAGCCAGCAGGGAAACGCAATTCAAAGCCACAGTGAAATGCTTCTTGCCACAAACTAGGATGGTTATAATAAGAAAGACAGATAATAACAAGTGTTGACAAGGACATAGAGAAATCAGAACCCTCATATGCTGGTGGTTGGAACATAAAATGATGGAGCTGCTTAGGAAAACATTCTGGCACCTCTTCAAATGGTTAAACATACAGTTACCAATTCTACCCTGAGGTCCCCAAGAGAAATGAGAATGTATGTCTATACCAAAACTTGTACAGCAATGTTCGCATGTTTAATAGTCCCAAAATGGAAACAACCCAAATGTCCATCACTACTGAGTGGATAAACAACATGTAGTATATCCATACAATGGAGTATTATTCAGCCATAAAAAGGAATGAAATAGTAGGACATGCTACAACATGGATGAATCCTGAAAGAAACCAGTGAAAGAAACCAGTGACAAAAGACCAGTTACTGTATGATTCCACTTACATCAAATGTCCAAAATAGGCAAATCTATATAGTGACAGAAAGTGGGTTAATGGCTGCCAGTGTCAAGGATAGGATGGGAATGACTGCTAATGACTGCAGAGGTTTTTCTTTTCAGAGGCGGGTGGTGATTAAAATGTTCTGGAATTAGTAGTGCACATCTTTGTGAATATACTAAAAACCACTATAGTGTATGCTTTAAAAGGGTGAATTTTATGGTATGTGTATTATATCTCAAAAAAAGAATAAAAGTATATACCAAGTAATGTATTTTTTAGACATACAGTACTTGTCAAAATCATAAATATTTTTAAATATATAAGAATGATTTAAAAAAAGAATGATAAACTCTATATCAGAAGAGTAGTTTCTTATGGTCAGGAGCGGGCAGATGTGTGAAACAGGATGATACCACATTTTGGTAGATCTAAGTTTTTGCTCATGTTCTTGTTTTCAGGATAAGTGATAGATTCATGAGTCAGTGGGTGAAATTAGTGATCTACCCAATTCTGAATACTGGAGGTCTATTAAAACAATAAACACAATTTCTCTTAACTTTTCCCGGCAATCGTACTGTGCCTCTATGTGCAGCACTCTACACAAAAGATTTCAAACTTTATTCTCCTCAATCCACCATTCTTCCACTATTTCGCAGTGGATGTGCTATTTTCCCCTCTCTTTCTCCTGTTACATGATAGTAGGTCTCTCCCCTCCTACCTAAGGACAGTCTCTGTGCTGTAGCTGTGCTTGAGATCCCAATGCTGCCCTCATTCCTGTTCAAGGACATCATTTCATCAGTTATGTTCTGTTACTGGTTCTTTCCTATCAGTTTTTAAAGATGCTAAATTTCTCACATTTTAAATAAAACTCTCCCTCAATCTTATCTTTCTCCTATGGCTATCTTTCTCTCTCTCCCCTGCTTCAAAACAAAATTTTATGTACCGTCAGTACATCTCAACTTCCTGATGATCCTCTGCTTTTCACTCATTCCAGCTGACTCTCTACAGCTGCATGTGGCTTAATTCAATGGACATTTTCCAGAGTGTTAGACTTACCTCTGTAAAAGTTGACACTGATCACTCCCTCCTTTTCAAAATGTTCTCTTGACTTTCATGCTACCTTAATTACTTCTCAGGCTCCTTTGCAGTGGCAATTCCTCTACACAGATGTTAAATGATCCCAATTTTTCTTAGAGCTCGGTCCTAGGCTCTCTGCTCTTCGTCCTTGGAGATTACATTCAACCTTAAAGCTTTAATTCCCATTTAAAAATTCTGACTCCCCAGATTTTGTTTCCAGTCCAACAGCAATCTGAGAGTGCCAAATGGAAATTGTTGCTAGCTCAGGGATCTATTTCACCTGTTCTAACTTAACCCTTTTTAAAATGTCTTTCAATTTAAATGTTTGAGGTTGAACTCTATTATCCAGCATGTTCTCAAAAAGACAGCCATCACACCTGAACTCCATTAACCAGTTTGTTCTCAAAAAAAGAACCACCAGATCATACTCCTGTTCTAGAAGCTCAGTGGTAAATCCTGGGCCCATTCTACCACATGGATCTTGATATTATATTTTTCTTTTCCAAGTGCTCTTTCTTATTTTCTAATGGTATTTTTTTTTAAATTGGCATCTTATTTTTGTTGGGTTAGATGCAGAAACTTTTTAGGGTCTCTAAAAAAAAAAAAACCCAAGTGTTTGAAATTTGTTTTTCCTGTTCCCTATGTTGCCTCATTTCTTGGAAGCTTTTTGTTTGGCTTTTGGTCTCTGTCTTCCTTGTTGGAGGCTGTTCTCAAATGTCTGGTATTCCTGTACTGTTCTCTTCACATTGTAGAGTGAGGCACAAGTTGACAGGAAGCTCCATGCTCCAGAGGAAGGGGGTTAGGTTCACTGTGGGTGGTCAGGAAAGCAAAATGGCTCTCCCTTTGTAGGGCCTTTCCTTGGAGGCAGCTCAGCTTCTGAGAAGAATCCTGTCTTGTTCCTGGACTTGCTAAGTCCAACTGCCAATGTTTTGAGAACAAAGGGGGGTTGGAAGGCCTCCTGCCCTTTGCGTGCTCCCACGGCACTCTGACCTACCACAGCACTTATCACCCACCTAATTACTTTATAATGTATGTTTTCACACTATATTGTAAGCCCAATGAGACAGTACCATGTCTGTCCTTTTCACATATTCCCAGCACCCAGCACAATCCGTGGTACACAGCAGGCACTCAAAAATGCTTGCTGGATGAATAAATGGTAAACCAAGTTCAGGCTCAGGGGATCCACAAGGTGGTCTCTGGCAATATTAGAGTTTTGTTTAAGATGTAGGAACCCTTTGATGATCAGAATCCTTCTACCTAGTGGATCTGAGATTCTGCCTGGAATCTGGATCAAGCCACTTGCAATCTCTACAGCCCACTTACAGCCAACAGCTCTAAATGCCACAGATTTATCTTCTCTCATTAGTCTGCTCCTCATGATGACAAAAACACTGCAGGTTAAATGAACAAAACCCATGACCTTAATTATGGGTTATGTTGCTTGTTCTTGGTTCCTGTGCTCACACATATTCTAATAATTATCCAAGAAGCTTTCTTACCAATACAGTTCTTTCAGCATAGCAGATAGCCTGTATAAATAGCTCACCCTCTGACAGTAGAATGGGCTTTAAATCTTCTCTGTTAAGTTCCTTTCAGGTGGTGAAATCTGTTCTGCTAGTCGGGGAGGAGAAATGAAGTTGCTCTTTGGGGAACAGGCCTTATATACAGACACACTAACTGGCTACCAGCATTTTGGCTGCGTGCCTGCCATGCTGGGAAGTACCTGGGAAAGAGGCAGAGGCAGAAAGGACTTGAACATGAAGTGTAAGAGAGAGCAGGGAGAATGCTACCTATAAGGACTACCTCATGGGAAGGAAGAAGAGAGGAGAAAGTGAGGCCCTATTTGAGTTAGGCTGGGCACAGGCTAAGCTGGTGTAACAAGAGACCCAACCACACCTTGGCTTACAGAAGACAGAACTTTATTTCCCTGGACAGTCCAGAAGCAGGCAGTGCAGGCAGGTGGGGTGGCTCCGTACAGTCTTTCAGACTAAGAAACCTACTTTTTCTTAACTTCACCATTCCTTTGTGTGTTTTCTTTGACTTCATGGTCATGGCTGGGATAAACCTTCCCTTTTGTAGGAGGTACTTTAGAGTGCCCCATTCCATTAGAGATGGAGGAAGTTCATGAAGGGTCTAGGGAGGGTTAAAAATAACAATCCCCAAACTCCAAATCTTGAGATACTGAAGGAGGCTTACTTACTCAAGTTTATAGTAAGGAACATTCCATACCCAAACAAACAATAGGTAGTGTCTGCTTCTCCAGAAGAGGAAATGACCTAATATTGCCGAAGTTTGACTCCAGTTTTGAAAACAGGTGCTGAATATTCTAACAGCATCTCTCACACCTCAATTTTTACACAATCTTCCATTTCCTGGAAGAGTCAGGAAAAGAGAAAAATATGTATAATTCATTTATATTGGTTTGCTATGCTACTACTAATTACCATTTATCAGATACCCTTATACTTTAGGAAAAATATAATTTGTAAATATAATGGACTAGATTCACAATCATTGCTCTAACTACAGAGAATTCTGATTTCTTTCTGAAGCAAAGCACTGGTCCAAACATGGCCATTTCTCTTAAAACTGTTTTGCTCCCAGCTAACACAGTTCTTTCTTTCTTTCTTTTTTTTTTTTTTAACTCAGGTGCATTTTTTGAAAAGAACTCTCTGAAAAACTTCCAGCAGTTGGATTTGGCGGGTAATTGTGTGAGCAGTGATGGATGGTTTGCTTTCATGAGTGCATTTGAGAATCTTAAGCAATTGGTGTTTTTTGACTTCAGTACTGAAAGACTTTTACCTGATGCATCATTGGTCAGAAAACTTGGTCAGGTGTTATCCAAATTAACTTTTTTGCAAGAAGCTAGGCTTGTTGGGTGGCAGTTTGATGATGAAGATGTCAGTGTCATTAAAGGTGCTTTTGAACTAGTAACTCTGCTTAAATAAAAGACCCTAAGCCTATGAATGCTCAGGGGACCCCATTATTTCAGCCTGATGATTTAAAAATCTTTGCTCATATAGTCCAAAAGTCTGCAAGTATATGACAATCCATTATACACCCAAAAATTATCCTTCTCGACAGTGTCTGCCTAACTGGCCCCTTGTATTTTTCTTCTTTCCTGGTATCAGATTGATGTGTGGCACCACCATCCCCTTAACTGGCCTCTTTCATGGAAATCTACTTTCTTAGTTTCATCATTCAGGAAAAAAAGAGAAGGAAGAGAGGAGGATGCCAGGAAAATGAGGCCAAAGAAGAGGCGGAAGTGGGCGGGAGTTTAATTTGATGACATGTGTAACAGTTCTGGTGTCCCACTTCTACTAGGATTATCAGCTACTTGAAGAGGACTCCTGTTCATCCCTGTGTTCCCCTTGGTCTCAAGAACAGCAGGTCTCCAAAATGGATTTATTGTAAGCACATTTCTTAGCACTGTGCCTGGAATGTACTAGACTCCAGAGAAGCATTTGCTGAAAAATGGGATAATTAAGTTACCAATAAATAGCTACTGAATAAAGAAAATAGGCCAAAACCATTTAAAAGCAGAGAGAAAACTCCATGTATGTTCTTTATTCAAAGTTTAATTCAAACAATTTGGAATGTAAAAAGTATTTTCTTACATAAGAAGCAGATTAGACTCCCCTAAAAGATTAGCATTCTTTAGTCAAGCAAAAAAAAAAAAAATTGGCAGTTTATGGGCAGTTAATCAGAGGTTTGAAATTCAGCTCCTCTCCAGTTGCTGATATGTGTATGTAATTTTGTCACTTTAGACATTAAGGAAGAAAGAAAAAAATGGATCACATTCGTTTGTACTCTATGGAAATTAAGGGTACGCTCTCCTAATCTTTTCTCCAACACCTCCAAAAATAATCCTTCCCCACAAAGAAGTCTAAGAAAAATCTCTTTAATCTAAACAGATTTAAGCTCAGGCAACTCTGAAATAGACAAAAACCAAAATGGTGTGAGCCTGTAGTTTACCTTCTGTTATCATGGCACCTCAAATTAATGGCTTGAGTAACACTTGTCCTATGTGTTGAGGTAGTCACTGAAAAATTCTGGGCACAATATTCTGTTTTCACAAGTGGACATATATTCTCCAGGTTTAGTTACACAATTTTAGAGCTGACAGTTTACAGATTAAACTTCATTCCCGACCTAAACCTTATAGATGAGAAAGCTCTGAGAAGTCAAATAACTTTCCTATGGTTATAAAACTACTTACACAGGGGCAGTATCAGGATTGTAACTGAAATCTCTTGTCTTCCAGTCCAGTGTTTCTTCCATTACAATACAGTGATTTCTCAAACAGGACTGACCACACTCCACAGAGCCTGCTCAATCACAAGCCACTCAATCACAAACCATGGCAGAAGCTACTGCCTCTTGCCCTATGCTGACCAAGTTTCTTGTTTTCCATACACAGAATTTGGCCAGAGCTTGGGAAATATGGCTTCTCTACATACTAATGCCTGATAAAATGTCACCTGTGGCAGCTGGCATTACTGTTCAGCAAGTAGAGCCAACACTTTCAGAACCCACAGACAACTGCCCGAATAGTATAGGTGGGTACCCAAGCACCTTAGGTGGGACAACTGCACAGGTGTTGCCTCTGAATAGATGCTGAGTAAGCAGGCATTTACTCTCACACAGAACTGTGTTCAGTACCTAGGCACTTCAAAAATCCCCTGGGGACGGAGAAGAATGCATAGGGTGGCAGCACATACCTTATAATCACCACTCGGTACATGGCAGTTCTTCAGATTTCATGCATGACCGACTTCACATTTAGATGAGGTCAATGGAGGAAAAACCACCCTGTAATAGTAGACCAGTAATAGGTACAGTAACAGTTGGTGAACCTAAGACAAAGGACAAGGAGAAGGTTGCCTTATCACATCTTACGTTCCACTTTCCACAGCAGTCAAGGTAAGGTGGGCTCTATTTCTTCAGCAGGTCAAATGCCTGAATAGGGTCACAGATGTCAAAGACAATAATCAACTCCCCATCAAGCAAAAGTTATTTGGGACATGGTCACTTACTATCACAGGATGACTACAATTCTGCTTGACAGGTGGCTTCCTAGATGTTTATTATTCCACTGTGAAGAAACAGGATTTGGGAGTGTTGCTCATATTTAAAGGAGGATAGTTGAAGAAACTTGAGAATTCTTAAAAAAAAAAAATCTTCTCTAGATAGCTGCTAATGGTTGGCAATGTTACCAATCTCCAGGAGTACTGGATTCTATAAAAGCTGAATCCACTTTCAAAATCCATTTTTAAAATCCTAATTATAAAACTCATGATAAAACGAAAAAACTCATATGTAATTTGTAACTGCTGCTTATTATAATTTTTATAAGTAATACTGGCCATATCAGAAAGTCCTTAACATTTGCATTTGGAAAATAATAAAATAGTAATCTACATGATTCTCACACTTCATTATAGTTAACAATTCACTATCTTCAACAAGACAAAACAAAGTAACTTAGAAAGTGCCTATGGCAGATCTAACAATGCTGTATTCTATAAGCTAAGGTCCACTATGTTTTGGTAAAATTATATAATGTAAACAAACTGTTTATGCAACTTTGAAAAAAGATTAAATCACATATTATGTATGGAATTCCACATATTTTGGTAATATATGTGATATATTTTGTTAATAAAATTAGAAATTGATAAGTCAACCAATGAAAAGGTGACCAGTGGGGAGGTTATAGCTCAAAGTGGTGGAACAAGTGCTTAGTATGCACAAGGTCCTGGGTTCAATCCTCACTACCTCCTTTAAAAAAAGTAAATAAATACATAAACCTAATTATCTACCCCCCCAAAAAATTTAAAAAAAAAAAAAAGGTGATCAAAAAATAAATCCATCATTATGTCAGTGTTTGACTAAATGTAAAGCAGAAAACTGGGATTCCTTCACTGCATATCACCTAAGGATTCAGCATTTATTCAACCAAAATAAAACACTTGGAGAATGATGGGCCATTTACAAATGTATCAAATTTTTTTAGTAAAATCTATAAAAAAACTGATAACTAAAATTTTTAAATTATGCCTGATATTAGAATATGTTCTTAAATTTCTCATAAAATTTTTTGCTTTTACTTTGCAAGACAATTCCGGAGGATGACAAAAAAATGTAGCAATTAAGTTTGGAAAATCTATAAAAAAGACTTTTACTTTTAGAATGCATTTTTTTTCCTAAAATGTGTATTCAAGAAGCATGTTTATAAATTTCACTGAAGAAAGTATTATATTTTTGATAATGTGACAGATCCAATCCATCAAGTGGCTCTCTTATAAAGGTAATGTTATATCACACTGCAGTCAACTACAAAACCAAAGATAGCAAAATTCAAATTTAGATAAACACTCCTTCTAAAGGAAGCCTATTTAAAGCCTATAACATTTAGAAGGTTCTCACTGCCCCAAATACATTTACAAAAATAGTTTCATTGGTTTCATGAAATGCGAACAAGCCTACTATTCTCTAACACTTAGAGTAACTGATTGAACAGTCGATGTAAAATTGGATTATGAAATAAACTGGAAGGCAAGGAGTCAATATTCTTCATAAAAATAAATTAAATTACAGTACATCATGGTCTTGGTTGTCCAATTCTATTGTTAGTTCCGTATCTGCTTGGTATATTTGTAAAACCAGTCCTGAATCCTTGGGTTGCTCCAATTCCTGGAACTCCATGTCCTTGATTAAGCATGCTGCTATAAGGTGTGTGTCCATGATTAAGACCCAAACCATAAGGTCTTGTTTGTGTATTTAGAAGAATAACTGGGCTCACGTTTTTCCCAGGGGTGTTAAATGAAAATTCTGGAGGTGGACTACTATGTTTAGCTGGAGTCGATGTGACAGGGTTTGACTCATCAGTCCCCTTTAATGGAGGCATTGGGATTATGTGATGATGATCTGAAAAGTTTAGGACGTTGGCTGCAACAGGCCCAGACAGTAAGGCAGGCCTGATCCAATCATCCTTGAAAATCTGAACAGTCAGAGTAGACACTAGTGTGTACAGCCTGTTGGTCACATGAGCAAGGACCATTTGTTCATTTGCATCTCGTCGAATTCTCACATGAACTGATCCAGCCTAAAAGGGGCAAAATCATAAGAAAGAGACTGCTTAGAATTATACTACTGAAAATTCCATTAGAAATAAACATTTTATTTATGATTTGGTTGTAACAGTACTTGGCATTTTCTTTAAAACAAGAGAAAGCTTAATGTCTTGATAATCCTGAAAGACTACTTAGTAGTGATTATCAATGTAATGAATTAATAAAATTTCAATTTATGACTCTTTAAATGAGACTTTTTAAAATTTAAAAAAAGAGAAATCCACGTAGGAGGATGGCAGGCATGTTATAACACAAGGTAGAATACAAATGCCATATAGGGAAATTCACTGGAAGGGCAGAAAAGGTAGGTAATTAATTCCAATTGAGGAAGACTTCAAAAGAAGGTGGCATTTGATCTAGGGTTGGTGGTTAAATGAAATTTCAAAAGACAGAGACAGGCATTTCAAGCTGAGGGAATAGCAATTAAAATCTGTGGCATGTTTGGGAAAAAATAAGCAATATTACTATATAAAAAGAAGTACAAATATTTCAGGGGGCATAAAAATAATGATAGAAAAGAAAAGGAGGAGGAAAGGAATAAACAGAAAAGGAAAGAAAGAATGGAAAAAAGAAAGAAAAATAGGTTGGGTTAATAAGGTTAAAAGAAAAGGCTAGCAGAGGGCTCTAAAAATCATGAACAAGGAGTTTTAGCTGCAGTAATTTAAGAGAAGTAAAATTAATTGGAGTTCAGAAAAATGGTAGGTATGGATAATTTCTAATTAGGTAGGAAATGACTAACAGTCTAGGTTAGAAATGAAGAGGGCTAAAAGACAGGACAGATATAGTGGGATCAGAGAGGGACAGAAGGATTCATGATATTCCATGGATTTGAAACAGAAGAACTTGACAGTCAATTAGATACAATGAAAGAGGGAGATGAACACATCAAAGACAATCTCAAGGTTCCTAGCCTAGATTACTAGGAGGACAGAGCGCACCAGGCATTACAATGTTGGTTAGAAGTATGTTTATTAGCTTGAAAAAATACTCATCATACATTTTGTTTTTAAAGTAGATAATAAAATAAGAGATAAAACAATCCCATTTTGATTAAAACATACACACAGAAAAATACCAAGGATGATACCACATGATCACCTCAAACAGATACAGAACAAGCATCTGACAAAACTCAACATCCATTCATGATAAAACCTCTCAACAAAGTTGCGATAGATGGAATATACCTCAACATAATAAAGGTCATTTATGTCAAACACACAGCTAACAATACTCAATGATGAAAAGCTAAAAGCTTTTCTTCTAAAATCAGGAAGAAGATAACGATGCCCACTGTTGCCATTTCTATTTAACATAGTATTGGAAGCCCTAGACATAGCAGTCAGATAAGAATAAGAAAAAAGAGGCATCCAAATTGAAAGGGAAGAAGTAAAATTATCACCATTCACAGATTACATAATACTATATATATAAAACCCTAAAGACTCCACAAAAAAACTATTAGAACTAATAAATGAATTCAGTAGAGCCACAGGATGCAAAACTAATATAAAGAAATCTGCTGCATTTCTAAATACTAATAATGGACTATCCCCCAAAACACAAGAAAATCCCATTTACAATCAAAAAGAATAAAAATACCTAGGAATAAACTTAACCAAGGAGGTGAAAGACTTATACTCTAAAACTGTAAGACACCAATGAAAGAATGATACCAATATATGCAAAGATTGTTTGTGTTCATGGACTAGATGAATTAATATTGTTAAAATGTCCATACTACTCAAAGCAATCTACAGATTCAACGCAATCCTTTAAAAAATACCCATGGCATTTTTCATAGAACTAGAACAAATAATCCTAAAATCTGTATGGAATCACAAAAGACCCCAAACAGCCAAAACAATCTTGAGAAGGAAGAACATAGGTACCACCCTCCCTGACTTTAAACTATACTACATACACACACATACACACCCCTTATATACATATATATACACACTATATATAATACAGTAATCCAAATACTATAGTTCTGGCACAAAAAGACACACAGATCAATTGAAAGAATAGAAAGCCCAGAAATAAATCCACACACATACGGTCAATTCAACTACAACAAAGGAAGCAAGAAAATACAATGGGGAAAAGATGGTCCCTTCAACAAGTGGTGTTGGGAAAACTGGACAGCTACATGCAAAAGAAAGAAAAACAACATTTTCTCATATCATATACACAAATAAATTTAGGTCTTTAATCCATTTTGAGTTTAACACCTGAAACTATAAAACTCCTAGAAGAAAACACAGGCTGTAAGCTCTTTGACACTGGTCTCAGCAATATTTTTTTGATCTGTCTCCTCAGGCAAGGGCAACAAAAGCAAAAATAAACAAATGGGCCCTAAAACACTTTTGCAACGAACACAGAAACCATCAACAAAAAAAGGCAACCTACTAAATGGGAGAAGATATTTGCAAACAACATGTCTAATAAGGACATAAAGAACTCATATAACTCAAGAGAAAAAAAAAAACAATTAAAAAATGGGCAGAGGATCTGAATAGCCATTTCTCCAAAGAAAACATACAAGAGGCCAACTGGCACATGAAAAGATGCTAAATATCAGTAATAAACAGGGAAATGCAAATCAAAATCACAAGGAGATATCATTTCATACCTGTCAAAATGACTATTGTCAAAAAGACAAAAATTAACAAGTGTTGGCAAGGACGTGGAGAAAAGGGAACCATAGCATATTATTGTTGAGAATGTAAATTGGTATACCCAGTAGGGAAAACTGTACGGAGGTTCCTCAAGAAATAAAAAACAGAATTACCATACGACCCAGCAATTACACACTTAGGTATTTATCTGAAGAAAATGAAAACACTAATTCAAAAAGATACACACACCCCAATGTTAACAGCAGCATTATTTACAATAGTAAGATATCTAAGCAACTTAAGTGTCCAACAACAGATGAATGGATAAAAAAGATGTGGTATATATATATAGAATGGAATATTACTCAGCCATAATAAAGAATGAAACCGTGCCATTTGTGACAACTTGGATGGACCTGGAGGGTATTATGCTTAGTGAAATAAGTCAGGTAGAGAAAGACAAATACTGTATGTTTTTACTTATATGTAGAATCTGAAAAAAAAAAAAGCAAATGAACAAATATAACAAAACAGAAATAGACTCATAAATACAAAGAACTAGTGGTTACTAGAAGAGAGAGGGGTGGGGGAAGGGGAGAAACAGGTGAAGGGCAATGAGAGGTACAAACTGTCAGTTATAAAAAATGTTAAGTCACAGGAGTATAATGTACAGCACAGGGCATACAGTCAATATTTGTAACTTTGTATGATGTGTAATCTATAATATCAAATCACTATGTTGAGAGAAAAAAAATAATGACAGCACTTATCTCCAGATGGTAGAATTATTAAAGATTTCTGTTCACTTTTTTTTTGACAACTGTAAGTCCTAATTTTTCTAACAATGGGGTACTATTTGTATAATAAAAACTTAAAAATACATAGTAAATTAAAAAAACACAAAAAGTAAAACAAAAATATATAGTAAATAAAATATCTAGCAGACACTCCATGTTGATTTCTATATAAACTCATATTAAAAAAAAAGAAAATTTGTAACAAAGCATAAACTGCACATAAATTGGCAAAATAGCTGGTTTAGTTACAACTGGTCTGAATCTATGACTTGAGCAGTAAGTAAGAAGAGGGTTTTGTCAATCATGAGATTAAAGAATCTTACTGCTTGAATCTGACTTACAGTTTATTACTTTTAGGTAAGACAAGCCATTTTACCCTTTTCTTTGCCACAACCACCTCACAGTTGTCACTATATAAAACTATAAAAGATGCTGTATCTCCTCTATCATTCTGACATGGAAATCGAAGTACAAGCGAAAACCATTTCCAAGTATGAGCTTGAACAGAGTCTCCTATGATAATGGTGTTTGCATTAATCTATGGCTTTTGTGACAATTAATCTTGGTAGCTCAAAAGCTTGTTTTATTAATTTCCTCTGCCTTAATTAGGCACTACATAGGTGAGGTCGTTGGATGGCCAAGTTCTGAACTGTAGAGATGAGTGTAGTTTTTGTGTTTATAAGCCACCTAGCTAAATAAACATTTGTCTATTAATTGTTACTATCAGTACAATTAAAAGAATAATTTAAAATGAACTACATTACTGCAGGACTGTCAATTGGTAAAATCATTTCTGGAAAGCAATTTGGCTATTTCTATCAAAAGCTAAAAAAAAATTTAAGTACCCTTTGACTAATAGAACCCATTTCTAAAAAATAATCTTAAGGAATAATCACAGGTATGTGCAAAGAGTATTCCACAAAAATGTTCATTCCAGCCCTGTTTATATGGGGAAAATGATAAATAAGTTATCCCTTAGGGGACTGATTAAATAAATTATAGTATATTCATATACTGTAAGACTGCAGTCATTATGAATTATGTTGGAATTCTTAAAAGACCTCAAATATCCCCATAAAAACAGAGAAACTAAGACAGCAAACCCTAACTGACAGACATCTACAAAAAACTAGATTAACATGATACCCTTGAGAAAACCCAAATACAAACTGTAAGACCTGCAAGGTATGAGCATCTGCGAAGAAGAATGTAACAGGCCATTTGAGTAACCTAAAAACTCCACAGCAGTTAACCAGTTCTTAATGGAAATCTAGGACAGTGAATCTGAGATAAGCAGCTAGTGTTCTGTACATTTCAATAGTGTTAAATACACTGGGTCTGCAATAAGATATGAAGAGCTGGAGTAGTCTGAGCCCTATGAGCTCTCAAAAGTAACCAAGCAAAGCTCCCTTCCAGTACAAAGCTCCACATTAAGGAGAAACAAATGGGAACAGAATCCAAATTGAGCAACACAGTAGAGACAAAGGATAAAGAAGGTTCAGATACAAATGAGAGAGGAAAAGAAACAGGAGAAAGAAAAAACTTTTCACTTCACAGACTCATCAGAAGAGGGAGTTCTAGAACCATGAATTTAGACACACTACCCTAAACCATTTTTTATTTTAAAGTACAGGAAAATGAATTTCACATAAAAAGGAACGAAAGGAAAGGATTAAATCCAATTCCACACAAAATTATCATAAGAAAAAGAGAATACAGAACAGATTACAAAAGATCACCAGAAAGATTTACCTACAAAACTGATGAGAACTATTACCTATTTTTACAAATCAAGCTGAAAGACATAAAATAAAAACAATACAAGTCAGAATTAGAAAACTTCAGAAATGAGATGGCCATTAGAAATACAACAAAAAAATTATTTCAGAAACAAAGATTAAACTAGAAGGAATACAAAAGCAAATAAGCATACAGGTATACTGTAAGAGAAAAAAAAGGTAAAAGAAGGAAATGTTAAAAATCAAAAAGACGAGCGCCGACCAGGGCGGAGCGCCGACCAGGCGGAGCGCGCAGCCGCACAGAGCAGCGGAGCTACCTGCGGCGGCGCAGGTAAAGCGAGAGCGGCCCCCCGCCTTTCGGGCAGGAACACAGCCCCTGACGGAGGTGCTGGGAGGGGGCACGACCCACCCTCCTACCCGGCCAGTCTGCAACATCTGACTGCGGCATCCGGAGGGGCAGCGACTCGCCCACCCACAGCAGAGGAGAGCTGCACCTGACCCAGTGTTAGGAGGAGGCGCGATCTGCTTGCCGACAGGTGCTGGGAGCAGCACAGAAGAGGGCGCCAACGGAGGGCCTCTGAAAACAGCAAGCTGAGCTTCCAAAACAGGACAAAGACAGAAAGACTTCACATTAAAAGCACACAGACTCCAGGAGAACACCGACAAACACCCCCCCCCCCTTTTTTTTTAAATCTGTTTTTACCTTTTCTATTTTCTATTACTCTCTTAATCTTTACTTCTTAATTCATTTCTATTTCTCTTGGGTTTTGATGTCCTGCTATTGATTAGACACAGGTTTCAAATACATCTATTCATCCCCCCCCCTTTTTTTGTAAAGGTTTCAAAAGGACGTCTCAACCCGATTAATACTCTGCTTCAACTCACCCTTCTATTATTCATTATACACTGTTTTCAAACCCTCTTTCTCCCTTCTTTTAAAATTCTCTCTCTCTCTCTCTCTTATTTTTTTTTCTTTTTTTCCTAAGTTCTATTCCTAAATAGACATCAGATAGATAAAATCCTTAAGGACCAAAATAAACAACTGATACTCCATAAACCACAGTGCCAAAGAGGTATGAGCAAGATGAAGAAACAGAAAAACCTTTCCCAATTAAAAGAACAAGAGAAATCCCCTGAAAGAAAGATCAACGAAATAGACATTGATAGCCTACTAGATCAAGATTTCAAAAAAGGAGTGATCGAATTGCTGAAGGAATTAAAAGACATAGTGTTTAGAGATATAAAATATGTCAAAAATGAAATTGAAGCTATAAAGAAGAGCCAAGTAGAATCGGTAAACTCACTGACAGAGATGAGGAATGATCTAATAGCTGTGCAAAGCCAACTAGATAATGCAGAGGAACGAATAAGTGATCTAGAAGACAGGGCAATAGAAAACACCCATTCAGAAGAACTACAAGATAAGCAAATAAAAAATAATGAAAATAGCATAAGGGACCTATGGGATAATATAAAGCGTCCCAATCTTTGCATAATAGGGGTCCCAGAAGGAGAAGAAAGATCAAAGGGGATTGAAAAGGTTTTTGAAGAAATCATGACTGAAAACTTCCCAAACTTAAAGAAGGAATCAGATATCCAAGTACAGGAAGCTCAGAGGGTCCCAAACAGAAAGAACCCAAATAGACCCACACCAAGACATACCATAATCAAGATGGCCAGAGTCAAGGATAAAGAAATGATTCTAAAGGCAGCAAGAGAAAAGCAAAGAGTAAGTTACAAGGGAACCCCCATAAGGCTCTCAGCTGATTTCTCTACACAAACACTACAGGCCAGAAGGGAGTGGCAAGATATATTCAAAGCCCTGAATGAAAAAAAGATGCAGCCTAGGATCCTTTGTCCAGCAAGGCTATCCTTGAGGATAGAAGGAGAAATAAAGAGTTTCACAGACAAAAAAAAAGCTGCAGGAGTTTAGCAACACTAAACCCATGCTAAAAGAAATATTGAAAGGGCTATTCTAAATAGAAAAGCAGCAGGATGCTACAGAAATGAGAAACACACAACTGGAAAGGTGATAACTCATGAATTACAAATAAAGTAAACATGAAATTATAAAAGAAGACATACAAATCACTGAGAGTGGGAGAGGGAGGCAGGGAAATATAGAATATTTTTTTCTTTTTTAAATTTTTTTAACAGTAGGATGGGTTTGAGATCATGTTACTATCAGTTTAATAAAAACAGTTATAGTAATGGGTTGATAGATTTACAAAAAAGGGTAACCACAAGCCAAAAATTTACAAAGGAGTCACAAAAAGTAAATAAAATCCATGATAATACAAAGGAAAATTACCAAACCACAAAAGGAAGAAGAAAGGAACAAAGAGGATATACCAATTCAACTGCAAAGATAAGTTCAAAATGGCAATAAACACACATCTATCATTAATTACTGTAAATGTTAATGGACTAAATGCTCCAGTCAAAAGACACAGAGTGGCAGACTGGATAATAAAGCAAGAACCTTCAATATGCTGCATACAAGAGACCCACTTTAGGGAGAAGGACACATACAGATTGAGAGTGAAAGGATGGAAAAGGATATTCCATGCAAATGGAAAAGCCAAAAAAGCAGGTGTTGCAGTACTGATTTCAGACAAAATAGACTTTAAAACAAAGGCCATAAAGAAAGATAAAGAAGGACATTTTATAATGATTAAAGGAGTGATACAAGATGAGGATATTACACTCGTTAATATATATGCACCCAATATAGGAGCACCTAAGTACATACAAGAATTACTAACAGAGATAAAGGGGGATATTGATGGGAATACAATCATAGTTGGAGATTTTAACACTGCATTAACATCACTAGACAGATCTTCCAGACAGAAAATAAACAAGGCAACAGAGAAATTAAATACTACAATAGAAAAACTAGATTTGGTGGATATTTTCAGAGCATTACACCCCCAAAAAATAGGATATACATTCTTTTCAAGTGCACATGGAACATTTTCCAGGATCGATCATGTACTTGGGCACAAAAGAAACCTCAACAATTTTAAGAAGATAGAAATTATCTCAAGCATCTTTACTGACCACAATGCCATGAAACTGGAAATCAACAACAGAGAAACAAAGGAGAAAAAAAGGAAAGCATGGAGATTAAACAATATGTTATTGAAAAAACAATGGATCAATGAGGAAATCAAAGCTGAAATTAAAAAATACCTTGAGACAAATGATAATGAAAGCACAACCACTCAAAACCTATGGGACACAGCAAAGGCAGTGCTAAGAGGGAAGTTTATAGCGATACAGGCCAACAATCTCAAATAAACAATTTAACCCACCACCTGAATGAATTAGAAAAAGAAGAACAAAAAGCCCCAAAAAGCAGCAGAAGGAAGGAAATAATAAAGATCAGGGAGGAATTAAATACAATAGAGATTAACAAGACCATAGAAAAAATCAACCAAACCAAAAGCTGGTTTTTTGAAAAAGTAAATAAAATCGACAAACCTCTGGCCAAACTCACAAAGAAGAAAAAAGAGAGAGCACAAATTAGCAAAATAAGAAAGGAAAATGGAGAAATTACAACAAACAAAATAGAAATACAGAATATCATACGAGAATATTATGAAAAACTATATGGAACCAAACTGGATAACCTAGAGGAGATGGACAAGTTTCTGGAAACATTCTGTCCACCAAAACTGAATCAAGAAGAATCTGAACACTTGACCAATCCGATCACTAGAAAGGAAATAGAAATAGCAATTAAAAACCTCCCTACAAATAAAAGTCCAGGACCGGACGGCTTCACCGGGGAATTCTACCAAACATACAAAGAAGAACTCATACCAGTCCTTCTCAAACTCTTCCAGAAGATTGAAAAGGAGGGAATACTCCCAAACTCATTCTATGAAGCCACCATCACCCTGATACCAAAACCAGGCAAAGACACTACAAAAAAAGAGAATTATAGGCCAATATCACTGATGAACATAGACGCCAAAATCCTCACCAAAATTTCAGCAAATAGAATCCAACAACACATAAAAAAGATTATACATCATGACCAAGTGGGGTTCATCCCAGGGACACAAGGCTGGTTCAACATACGCAAATCAATCAGTGTAATACATCACATCAACAAGAGAAAGGACAAAAACCACATGATCATCTCAATCGATGCAGAAAAAGCATTTGATATAATTCAACACCCATTTATGATAAAAACTCTCGCCAAAGTGGGTAAAGAGGGAACATATCTCAACACAATAAAAGCTATATATGACAAACCTACAGCCAGCATAGTACTCAACGGTGAAAAACTCAAAAGCTTCCCACTAAAATCTGGGACAAGACAAGGATGCCCACTATCACCACTCCTATTCAACATAGTCTTGGAAGTCCTAGCCACAGCAGTCAGGCAAGAGAAAGAAATAAAAGGGATCCAAATTGGAAAAGAAGAGGTAAAAGTGTCATTATATGCTGATGACATGTTACTATATATAGAAAACCCTAAAAGGTCCACACAAAAGCTACTAGAGCTGATTGAAGAATTCAGCAAGGTAGCAGGTTACAAAATTAACGTTCAAAAATCAGTTGCATTTCTTTACACTAACGATAAATCAACAGAAGAAGAAAGTAAAGAAACAATCCCCTTTAAAATAGCACCCAAAGTAATAAAATATCTGGGAATAAATCTAACCAAGGAGGTGAAATTATACACAGAGAACTATAAACCACTGATGAAGGAAATTAAAGAAGACTTTAAAAAATGGAAAGATATTCCATGCTCTTGGATTGGAAGAATCAATATTGTTAAAATGGTCACACTGCCCAAGGCAATCTACAGATTTAATGCAATCCCTATCCAATTACCCAGGACATATTTCACAGAACTAGAACAAATCATAATAAAATTCATATGGAACCATCAAAGACCTAGAATTGCCAAAGCATTACTGAAGAGAAAGAAAGAGGCTGGAGGAATAACTCTCCCAGACTTCAGACAATACTATAGAGCTACAGTCATCAAGACAGCATGGTATTGGTACCAAAACAGACATATAGACCAATGGAACAGAAAAGAGAGCCCAGAAATGAACCCACAAACTTTTGGTCAACTCATCTTTGACAAAGGAGGCAAGAATATACATTGGAATAAAGACAGTCTCTTCAGCAAATGGTGTTGGGAAAACTGGACAGCAGCATGTAAAACAATGAAGCTAGAACACTCCCTTACACCATATACAAAAATCAACTCAAAATGGATTAAAGACTTAAACATAAGACAAGATACAATAAACCTCCTAGAGGAAAACATAGGCAAAACATTATCTGACATACATCTCAAAAATTTTCTCCTAGAAGAAATAAAAGCAAGAATAAACAAATGGGACCTAATGAAACTTACAAGCTTCTGCACAGCAAAGGAAACCAGAAATAAAACAAGAAGAAAACCTACGGAATGGGAGAAAATTTTTGCAAGTGAAACCGACAAAGGCTTGATCTCCAGAATATATAAGCAGCTCATACGACTCAATATGAAAAAAATTAACAACCCAATCCAAAAATGGGCAGAAGACCTAAACAAGCAATTCTCCAAGGAAGACATACAAACGATCAAAAAGCACATGAAAAAATGCTCAATATCACTAATTATCAGAGAAATGCAAATCAAAACTACAATGAGGTATCACCTCACACCAGTCAGAATGGCCGTCATTCAAAAATCCACAAATGACAAATGCTGCAGAGGCTGTGGAGAAAGGGGAACCCTCCTACACTGCTGGTGGGAATGCAGTTTGGTGCAGCCACTATGGAAAACAGTGTGGAGATTCCTCAAAAGACTAGGAATAGACTTACCATATGACCCAGGAATCCCACTCCTGGGCTTGTATCCAGAAGGAAATCTACTTCAGGATGACACCTGCACCCCAATGTTCATAGCAGCACTATTTACAATAGCCAAAACATGGAAACAGCCTAAATGTCCATCAACAGGTGACTGGATAAAGAAGATGTGGTATATTTATACAATGGAATACTACTCAGCCATAAAAACCAACAACATAATGCCATTTGCAGCAACATGGATGCTCCTGGAGAATGTCATTCTAAGTGAAGTAAGCCAGAAAAAGAAAGAAAAATACCATATGAGATCGCTCATATGTGGAATCTAAAAAACAAAAACAAACAAACAAACAAAAACAAAGCATAAATAAAGGACAGAAATAGACTCACAGACAGAGAATACAGACTTGTGGTTACCAGGGGGGTGGAGGGTGGGAAGGGATAGACTGGGATTTCAAAATAGACTACACTGTATAGCACAGGGAAATATACAGAAAATGTTATGATAACTCACAGAGAAAAAAATGTGACAATGAGTGTGTATATGTCCATGAATAACTGAAAAATTGTGCTGAACACTGGAATTTGACACAACATTGTAAAATGATTATAAATCAATAAAAAATGTTAAAAAAATCAAAAAGAAATTGAGATAATAAGGAAATTAAAAGAAAATAACACATATGAAAGAAAGGCAAAGATCCAACATGCTTATAATAGGAGTTTCCTTCTAAAAAAGAAAAAAAAAAAAAAAACCACAAAATATTATGAACTTTTAATAAAAGAACACTTTCCTGAAAGTTTTAAAAAACTGTTTTTGAAATAAAATTATTGAAAGGGTATACTGCATACCGGAAATAACTGATCCAAAACGATCAACACCAAAACATATTCTAATAAAGTTACTGGACTTAAAAAAAAATCTTTTGGGTATCCAGGCAAAGTGATCAAGTCACATATTTAAGAGGGAAAAAAAATCAGACTATGATCATCAGGCTTTACCATAGTAATGCTTTATGCCAGAGGTAAATGGAGTAATATATTCAGGAAACTCAAGGAAGTAAAATACGTGCTCAGGATTTTATATCCAGCCAAATGATTTTCAAGTACAATGTTCACAATTGTTTTCAACATTCAAAAATTTAGGGAATATTGTTCCCAAGGGCCCTTCCTGAAGAATTCATGACAGAATGAGCTTTAGATATCCAAAATAACTAGAGAGGGAAAGAAAAGAAGGGAGAGATGAAGTAGCCATTTTTCCACTAAAAGAGCACAAGCCTGAAGCTAAAGACTGCAAAGTGGTTTTATCATTGAGCTGTTGGACCAACCCTAATTTGCCTACCCTTGAAATCTGGGTTATTTTATAAAAGTCAAATCCTATTTGTTTTTTAAAAAATAATTTTGTAGAAGAGCAGTAAGTGATAACATGGAAAATTGTTCATGATATATTGAGTGAAAAGAACAAATTGTATAACAGCATGATCTCATTTTCTAAAGAGAGTATATGTGTAAATATTAATACCAAAACATCAATGGCAGTTTTCCGTATATGATAAGACAATGGTGGTTTAAAATATTTTTTTTCTGGGTACTTTCCTTTGCTTTCCTCACCATTCCTGCCAGAGGAATGAAACCATGCTGTAACAGTCTCTTTGGTAATGAGGTCTAAATTGGATTAGAAAACATGGAATTTTATGCTGAAGGAAGCTGTTACTATAACTCTTCAGCATACTCAGCAAAAATCTCCAAAATTAGAACTGTAGTAAGAAAGAAAATAATTGCACTTCTTACTTTTGCAACATTTTCATATATAGGAATGTATGATTATGGATTTGTTTTTTTTGGACAGCCCAGTATTAAGATCATTTAGTGTGAAAGGAAAAAAATAAAGAAAAATAACCCTTAATTAATCTCACTTTGGTTACTGAATCCATCTATATTTCTGACTTTATTGAATAGAAATGGGAATCATAGATTCTATAAAAATTTTACAGAAATTTTTTTTCAGTTAAAAAAATTATAAACCATGTTTTAAATTATAACTGAAATAATACGTAGAAAACATACCAATGAGCCAAAACCTAGGGTCCAGAAATGCTCATTTCGGACTTCCAAAACTCCATCCAAGGTAGACACCTAATCAAAAACACAGAAATAGGGCTGTTTGCATTTGACATATTCAACACAGTTCAGTCACATTATGGACTTGCTCTACGCCTAGAAATGACATGACCAAACCCTACATGAAGATACTCATTAGCCAAGAGAAGTCCCAGACCATTCACTCAAGATACCATTTCTGCTTGTTCGGTACTGAGTCAGGGCTTTATTTTCCAGTTTCTTACCTGCAGCAATCTTTGCAGAATCAGGTCTTTACACCCCCATCCCCACTTTGTTCAACAGTCTATGGTTCTTTTCATTTTATTAGTATGGTATCCAGCACTTGTGGTATTATTATTTTTTTTTGTCTTCTTGATCATTTCTTTCTCTGAATTCCCTTTAACAAATTTCTGTACAACACAGGATGTTATCTGGATGTGGGCCAAAAGGAAATTCCAAAGCCAGATATACTGCGTGTGGCCCACTGGTACAGTGGCGCAGGCTCCATTAGCTGGGACAAGCAGCCAGCTATACTGATCAGAGTGGCCTTTGTGATACTGACAACCAATAGTTTAAAATACTCTCAACATCCAAATTATTTGATTATCTTATTCTTTCATTAGTTAACAAGTTGAATTTTATAACAATACAAAATATAAACACACAGATAAGATGTTAGGTGGTGAAGCAATCAACCTATAAAAGTGGCCTCTGACTCAATCAAAATCCTGTTTGAATACAGAATCATAAAAATCACAGCACTTACGCAGCAAAAAGTGTGGCCTTAGACCATTACTTTTCACATTATTTCAAGTGAATTTGGCTTCCAGACTGAGCAATTCATCAAATTTTTCTATTTTTGTCACTATGTTATATCTGACTGTGTCATTATAAAGAACACAAACTCCTCTAAAAGAAAATTCTAAAAAAAGGGTTGAACTTATTTGTACTCATTCTTTGCATTCTCTAGTTATAAACTAAAATGAGTTTTGGCCAATGATTTGTGAGAGGAATTGATAAGTATCCCTTTCAGGGCCATATTAAACTGCCAGTGCAACACTGTTCAAAAAATTTTTTTTTACTTACTATTTCATCTTACCTCTCTGATAAGTTTGTCCAACTGACCAATAACATGGGGTGGTGTTGTCTGGGGAAAAAGCAAAATAAAATATCAATCTAGGGAGATAAAAAAACTTTTGAAACAGTGGTCTTGACACTTAAAAAAAATGGGTTCTATACCAGTCTTTGCTCTGTTTGACATGTGCCCTAACACAATTTAGAGAAGAGAGGTTTTAACTGGCTCACTATTGGAGCAACATCAGGAGTCAGCCCAGGCTTATTTTTTATCTCACAAAGAAGCTGCTATCTCTAGAACTAAATAAGCCTTAAAGAACCAACCAATCAACAAAAAAATCTTTAAGAAAGCAATGTTTTGTGTAAGTCATAGCACTATACAACTAGTATCTTATTGTTGTTACTGCTTCTGGACAGGGAGATACAACCCGTAAGTATTAGAAAAGGCATGCAGGAAAGACAGAAGGAAAAGCAGTGCTGACGTATACATCTAGTCCTGGGGAACAACCTTTCTATTCAGGGCCTTGTTGACAGGTGTTCCTTTTGTTTCAATACATAGTGATTTATCATTTTTTAACTTTTACTCTGAAATTTAAAAGTCTCACTAACTCAAGGATAGGAAATAAGAAAACAATTATAACAAGATTATACAATAGCCAAAGTATATTTATTATAGGAAAATAAATATCTCAAAAATAATTTTAAGCAATATTGTTTTTACTTGAAACATTATTAGAGGAAAACTTCTTTTTTCGTTTATGATTTTTGTCTTACATTATAAATGCATGATGATCTGTGCCTATTTTGTGCATCACTATAATTTCACCTGGTCCTTATTATACAAATTTCAGAGATTACTGTCTGGCTTCATTTCTAACAGGGCCATCCAGTGGCTAAAAATTTCACAATCTGGTAGAAGAAACACATATAGTTTCATAATCTGGTAAAAGAACATGGATAATTTTAAGCATGCACACTGAAAGAAGACCGTTACCTGGAGTAATACTTTCCCACTGTACACGCTCATAGGATACATAGTGCCAAATGTCATCAGCGCAATGGCTATTGCTGAGGCAGTGTCTACAGCAAAATAATTACTAAAAGGAAAAAACAATTCTAAATCTTAAATGTATGCTTCATTGGGTTTCTTACAATTTAATCTACTAAACATTAATTATCTAAAGCAACAAGACTGTTTTATCACAGTTGGTCACTACTACCAATGGGAACATCAAAAAGGAAAAGAAAGTTTTCAGAATTCTTTCTCACCAAAGTTTAGTGGAAAATAACTAATAATTATGTTAATTGGTACAAAGAGAGATAATGAAGAAAAAAAATACGAGCATTTCCCCACTATGTATTTTCAATCTACTTGTCAACTATAAAGATTTCATATATATCTATTTGCTGCAACAAATAAAAATATTCATATGGTAATTTCCGATAAGGAGAGACTTATGGACTTCATCAGTGATTCTATTTTGCTGTAAACAATAAGTTTCCAATAATTACTGTTAAATGTTTTTAAAACTCCTCAGGAATTTCCCAAGGTGAGATTCTCCAGGAATCTGTCATAACAACACTGTGACTGAATGCAACATCTCACCAGTAGTTCACTGTTCTTTTAACAAGACTGACCAAAATGCTGATGGTTACAAGCTGATCATGTACTCTGTCACTTTTTCAAACATATTAGGAATAGAAACATGAATTAAAACATAGTCTCTGCCTTTGAAATAGCAGGAGATTGACGTGTGAAAAACATAATAAAGGACTTTGGGTACAAAGGAGTCCTATTACGGATGCACAAAGGAGTGAGTGGCAAGCCTACTGGGGCAGGAATAATCCAGGAAGGCTAAACATAAAAAGAGGTGACATTTGAGCTGAGCCTTCAAAGATGAGCAAGATGATGGGAGTAAGATACTGCAGACAGTGAAAGCACCATGTGCAAGGGCATGAAAACCCTGATGCAGCAATGAAACTATAAAGACTGAAGTATAGACAGATTGATGGATAGCTAGTAGGTTGGCAGAGGCTTCATCATGCTAACAACTTTTAATTTTTTTTAATATGCAAAGAAGAGGATTTTGAAACAGGAAAATATTATGTCCAGATTTGCAACTTTTAATGATTACATTAGTAGCAAAACAGCAGATAACTACAGATGTACGAGAATACAAATTGTAAGATCAGAAGACAATTCTAAAATTAGGCAAAGGAAATGACGATAAAGGCTTCAATTCAGGAAAAAGAATGGGAAGAAGGAAAAGATGAATATTAAAAAGAAAGATTAAATAAGAGTACTGTTTCCAGTAGTCAAGACATGGAAACAATTTACATGTCTGTTGACAGATGGATGGATAAAGAAAATGTGGTGTACACGTACACACACACACACACACACACAATGGAATATTATTCAGCCATGAGAAAGAAGGAAATCCTGCCATTTGTGACATGGATGGATCTTGAGGGCATTACACTGAGATAAGCCAGACACAAAAGAACAAATATGTATGACTTCATTTATATGAAGAACTTAGAGTAGTCAAACTCATAGAGACAGAAAGTAGAATAGTGGTTGCCAGGGGCTGGGGGAGGTGGAATGGGTAATAACTGTCTAATGGATATAGTTTCAGTTAGGGAAGATGAAAAAGTTCTGGAGACAAATCATGATAATGGTTGCACAACAAACTATTGTACTAATGCCTGTGAAAGTACCAAACTGTAAACTTAAAAATGGTTAAAATGGTAAATTTTATGTATGTTTTAACACACTTTAAAAACAGAACGCAATGGAATAGATAGTAGTACTCACTTAGATGGGAAATACAAGAAAAAGCAGTTTTGGGGATAGGAAAAATCGGTTCAGTTGAGGTAGACATGAACAGAAGTAAGATTTACTTTTTGGAATTCAACAGAGATCTGGGCTAGAAATACAGGTGTAGAAATCACACTGAGGTAGCAAATAAAAACAAATAATTGTATGTGATATCCTGGGAGAGTATACAAAAGGGTAGGGAGTCAAAGAATCATGTCATAAAATGTTAAGCTTAAGGCAGCTGTAAAGTCCATTTCCTAAAAGGCCTGCTTTTTAAAAACTGATTCATATCTACTTCTCTTCCCTCGTTCAGCAACAGCAGCTGTGGTGCTCTCTTTCACTGGCCTGTTCTCATCAGGCCAGCAGTAGGGAATATAAATTGTTTTCCAGTCTGCATTATAGATTGTGGTGAAAATTTTTCATTGAATCCAACCCCCTTTATTTTTCAGATGAAGACACCTGAGGACAAGACTTGACCCAAAGTTACACAGGGCATAAGCAAATATACTATAAACTTAATCCCTATCCGTCCTACCGGTCTCCTTAAAAGTCAGGCCCTAGAAATTGAAACACACTTGATAGCAACTAAAAACACTTACTTAATTTCAATTAGCATGTATGTAATACAAAGAGCAAATGCTCCAGCAAGATCAATCAAAACAAATGGATTCATCCGGGGAAGGAAGATACTGCTAAGTCCTGGAATAATTCCACACAAGCTATGAAAAAACAAACAAAAAGAGTACTCATTAGCAGAATTGTGTATTACTGATGAAAATCTTATAAAAGATGACTTGTATTTTAGTATCACATATCTTTTAAAGAAAGCAAAGAGGATTGGAAACAAAACACTCTCACTTGTAAAGGTCTCTTTCGCATCATCAATTAAAAAGAGAAGGTAAAGGGAGAATAAGAATTTGATCTGAGATTCATGGAGTGACCTCAGCAATGACTAATGTGGTCTCCATGACAGAGGCATTTCTTGTGCATTCCTTCAAAGCTATGTTTATCATGAAACCTCGTAACATCTCACCTTCGACTAAGATCCGCAACGTGTTCTTGAAGCCAACTCGTACTAGCAGCTTTAAAAAGAAAGTACTTAAATTACGTACATAGAAGAATAAACCACTACCAGAAATACTTAATTTCTTACATTAAAAAAAAAAGTTTGGCCTTGACTGTATAACAAGAGGACACGTTATTCCTCAAACCTAGAACCTTTTCTCTTTTATGCCTTTTAGATACTAAATGAAAAGCACTTTCCAACTACAATATATAGCTTACCTGAAGGAATCAGTGAACTTACACAGGTCACTGTTACTATTAATTTGAAGTTTTAAAGGCTCATTATACTGTAAAGCAGAGGTTCCTAACCAGTATGCTGAGAATGGGTTGCAGCTCCATCAATTACTAACTCCCTCAGCAATCAGAAACAGGTGGGGATCTGGCTACATGCAGACACCTGCCCAGTCAATGTTCCCGGACAAGTAGCCTCCAGGCTCAGGCATCCTCTTACATTTATCTCAGGGTGCTACAGAAATATTCATTTTTTATGTATACCATGATGTAAAAAAGGTTGGCAAGCCCTAAAAACGTAGTCTAGTACAGCAGTTAAGAGCAGACTCTAATGCCAGAATACCTGGCTTCACACCAGCTCTGCCCTTAACTGGATGTGTGGCCTGGGGCAAGAGACAATCTCACAGTGTCTCAGGATAAAATGGGGATAATAAAACAATTCATTTTGTATAGGAAGAATTAAATGGGTTCTATGTAAAGCATTTAGAATCTGGCAGGTAGAAAGTGCTCAATATTATTCTGCACTCAAATTTCAACTAACGTAATAAATCTTGATGTTTCTGGGAACTTCCATTTCCAGTTAATAAAAATACAAACTATATAATCTTTCTGGAAATAAACTTGGCAATATATATCAAAGACCTAAAAAATACTGTATTTTTAACCGATTTATAATTTTTTTGGGAATTTATCCTAAAGAAGAATTAGAAATGCATACAAGAAGTTCTATACAAAAAGGTGGTTAAAGCATTATTTATAAAAGGAAAAGTTGGAAGTGTGTAACAATAGACTAATGTTTTACAATATTCATTACAAATTATTATGCAAGCATTCAAAAATCATTTTTTCAAAGAGTATTTAATGACAGGCAATAAAAAACAATGGCAACTGAAAAAAGCCAAACATAAAATTGCAAATTGACATAATTCAAGTCTGTAAAAAATATGTATATGTACATAGAAAAAAGTTAAAGGAACAAAATAGAAATGTTAAGATGTTATCTCTAGGTTATGAGTTTATCATAACCCTGATTATCAGTATTGTTTCTTTCTGATCTTCAAAGAGATATAGTTTCCAAATCTTTATACCTTCTTAAAATTTCTAGAATGAGCATACTATTTTAATAATTTATAGCTTTTTCAAAATAACTCTGATCATCACAAATATCATTATTTAACTTTCTAGCTCATGCAGTAATTCTTAAACTCTAATTCATACAAATACAACTCATACTTCATAACACTCAAGTTGTTTAAACTTGAATGGGTATTTCAAAAAGCTTTCTTCCCTTGATTGCATTGGTGTTTAAGTCAGTGAGATCTTAAAAGAACCTCATCTATCTTTGTTTCAAAGTGTGGGTGTGTGGGTCCATGTACAAAGCCCACTTTTTTCTCTTCTCCATCCATCAGTGATTAATCCTTTGTTGGTTAGTAGGATTCCAAGACACTGAAATTACTGAAAAATGCCAATAGTTTAGATGACTGAAGTAAAAAGTCAGTCTGAATTTGTAAAGATTTGAAAATAAAAAAATATTTCAAAAGGCATAAAGCTTTGCTACTTTCAAATATATGCCTACCCACCACTTCCCAAGAGAATTTCCTCGGAACTTATTCAATTAACAGAATATAATTATTTGCAATGAGCAATTCAACTATTCTAAGTACAATGATGCTTCTAAAATGCTTGCAGTAAACTTTCCTTTGGTAGGTTATAACATCTAAAATCTCATTCATGTCATTTGGTGAATGAAATTTTTCATTACATATAATCCAACATACACGTCAGTTCTGCCTGTTCCTAAGCAGTGTTATTTTAAAGCTTGAAATAATTTGATTTTGTTTTATAATTCTCTGCCTAGAGAAGACTTTAGAACCTTTGGGGTGGTCCTCTCTTCTCTTCAGGATATACTTTCTTGTTGATTTATGAATAAAACAAACAAAAGATTGAATTTATGAAAGATAAACTGTATTTTTTTATTAACGGTAAATAAAAAAACATACCTTCAGAGACATAAGCAAAAGGTTTATTCCGAATAGAAAGCATCGTGAAGAGATTGAAAGAAAGAGCCACAAAAGTACCAACTAATAATCTTCCCCTAAAAAGAACAAAATTCATCATTATTTTTTTCTTGGTAATAGTAATACATAATTTCAGCATGCAGAGAGATAAAGAGATCGGAAGGCAGAGTAGTCTGCTTCAATGGTTTGATATTTGTAGACCAAGAAATCTCAACTTGGTTTCTAACCCCATGACCCATGTCCTGTCTACTGCTGCTCCATCCGACACAGGGCAAAAAAACTCTTAGCATTACTATCTTCTTATAGGTGACTGCTGTTAGAAATAAATTTGTATAAATGCTAATGGTATTTGGTTTACAGTCTACCGGCCAGGTCAGACTGTCTGAATTAAAATGATCAGAATAGGTGAAGTCTACATAATTGGCAACTATGTGGTAGATAATAATTCTATCTTTTTACAGATGCTACTAAAAGATTATAGGGATCAAATTCTAACTTACAGAAGAGTAGATGGGGCTGGCTTAGTGTGTTGACCTGGGCCTGGAAATATTGAGGGACCCCAGGTCAGGGTAGAAAGGCCTTCCTGTCTGGTGAAAAAACGTAAGGGCTTGGGAACAGTTAAGGATGAAAAGGAGTCTTGGGATTTGGGGATTTCGCTTGTGAAGTAACAGTAAAATGTACATTGCCACACTCTTAACTCTGATATTGGCCAAAGCAACCACTATTTAACAATATACCAATTAATAACTGAGAATCAAACTTAACAGTAAATTATATATGGCAAAAGCAAAATCTCACGTGTGTATCTCGGGCTGCTCCAAAAAGCGTTCTGCACTAAAAGAAAGAATTAGTGTATTAAATAAATCCTATAAATCATAAAGTTAAAAGGCTTTATTAAATATATAATTAATCCAGTAAGTTCACAAAATCTTTTACTGTGATAACCAAGTATTGATTGTTGGTAGTGACAAGGCAAGGAAATTCACAAATTACCAACATGTAATGTCAACCTTTCTCTACCAAATCTGTTTCAATGGGTTTGCACTGAGCATTAAAACATGTCTTACTATATCACTAACTTTCATTCACATCTACTTTTGACTGGATTTAGTAGTGTCAAAGAAGGTAATAAAAGAAGGATGAAAAGAAGGGAGAGAAGTCTGAAATATGAAGAAATTATACTAGTAAAACTTCAGTACTGCTCACTTTAATCTGTATACCCTTCAAACCAGATGTGTCTCACTAGATTCTTTCAAATTCCCGAAGGTGGACTTTATAGGTAAATTTATAATGGCAGTAACATCACATACAAATGTACCTTTCTTTTAATATAAAGAGAGCTCCCAATTGTGCCAAGACTGTGGAGGCAAATACAGCCAGGACTTCTAACCTTTCAAATCTGAAATCGGAAAATTAATTCAATCAGTTTAATTCCTTCAATTTACAAACTAATATGTCTAAAACACATTCACTCCCTCAATATACATGTGCCTACTATAAGCCAAACACTGTTGGAACAGACTACAGAATTTCTAGAATGATAAATAATGAACATCCCAGATTTAGAAAAGAGTGACTATTTGTACAACATATTTTCCCAGGACAGACTTATGGCTCTTATTTTTTAGAAATAACCATTATATTAATAACAGCTAACATTTAATTGACCCATCTTGTGTTAGACACACTGGTCACAGTGCTTAAAATATTACCTCATCTAAACCACCCAAATTCTTATGAGGGTTACTTTATCCATTTTTTTTTTTTTAAAGAGTTAAGTAAGTTGAAACACAAAGAGAAAACCTAACTGTTTAGAACCACATAGCTAGCAAGTGAAGTTGTCAGGTTTTCAAACTAAGCACTCTGGCTCCAGAGTTCATGATTATGACCACTGCACTGCCTCTTCTACACATAATTGCAGTTAATTGAGTATGTTTCATAATTCCTAAACTATCAGCTGGAGGCCAGGGCTCTTGTCTTATTTATTTTAGTTTTTCCCACAACACATAGTTTAATGGCATTCAATACTTCTGGTAAGTATAATGCTTAAAATTTCTCAAGTAAATACTTATCTTCAGAAAAGACAATAAAATAATTAAGGATGTTCATCACATTTCTGTTTGTAATAGTAAAATGTTGGAATTAACAACACACTACTATGCATTATTAAAAAATAACAATATTTATTGATACGAAAAATGTAAATGATAAAAGTGGTTTATAGGAGAGTATGAAAAAAAAGTATGTGAATGCAGCAGCAGTATTTGTGGCAATCGATAAGCTGATATTAAAGTACATACAGAAATGCGAAAGGTTTAAAAAAGCAAAGACAATCTGAAGGAGAACAAAGCTGAAAGATTTACACTACCAGATCTCAGGATTTCAAAACTACAGTAATTAACACAGTATAATACTTATTAGCAAGGATACACAAATACACCAACTGAAGAGAAAATATAGTCCAGAAACAAAGTTACACATAGTCATTTGATTTATGAAAAAGGTAGCACATAATAGTAGAAAAAGGATGAATTTTTTTCAATAAATGTTTTATCAAACAAAGCTATACAGAAACAAATGTTGACCTCTACCTTGACCTCTACCTCAGCCCATACACAACCCATATACAAAAATCAATTCTAGTTTGACTGTAAGCCTAAATGTGAAAGGTCAAACAGTAAGATTTCTAATAACAAAGTAGAGTATCTCTATGACCTTGAAGCTGGCAAAGATTTCTTGACAAGTACACAAAAAGTACTAACCATAAAGAACAAGACTGATAAACTGAATTTATCATTGAAATTAAAAACATTTCATTCATCAGAAGATACCTTTAAGAGAATGAAAGAGAAATGGGAGTGAGAGAAGATACTTCTATATAAAGAAGTTCTATATATCAATAAGAAAAAAAAAAGGGAACCCAACCTAAAAATGGATAAAACATTTTAACAAGCATTTCACAAAAGAAGTAATCTGAATGGTCAATAAACATAGGGAAAGTGTTCAAATATTCATCAAGAAAATAACTTAAACCCACAATGAGATATCACTGTTTACCCTAAAATGGCTTAAAAAAAAGAGAGACAGTACCAACTATTAGTAAGGACATGAAGCAATTAGAACTCTGATTCTAGTGGGAATGTAAACTGGTAAACCCACCCTGGAAAACTGTTTGGTATTATCTTCTAATGACGAACATATGCAAATCCTATGACTGAGTAATTACTCTCAAAGACATGTGCCCAATATAAATAAGTACACATGTATACCAAAAGACATGTACAAGAATGTTCATTAAATAATTTTATTTATAATAGTTGAAAGCTGAAAATAACCTAAATTCCTTTCAATAGCTGACCATATAAACAGATTTTGGTATATTCACATCATGGACACATTAGAGCAATGAACAAAAATGAACTACTGTTAAATGAGGGTAATATACTGTAATCCCATTTATATGACTTCAAAAACAGGCAACAATCATCTGCAATGACAGCAATCAGAAATACTAGTTACTTTTGTCAGGGTTTCACTCTGATTCAACATTAAGTCATTAAGAGAGGCTTTGGGGGGGACTTGTGATGTTGTATATTGTGATCTAGATAAGCAGTTATACAGGTATATTCATTTATTAAAATTTATCAAACTGCACATGGATATAACACAGAACAAAATATACTCCCTGCTACCATGAAATCTGTATTTTAAAGGGGGAGACAACAGAAAAACAAATAATTTATAAGTTCTGATAAGTTCTACATAGTAGAACTTATTACAGTAGTCTCATGTGACAAGGGGCTAATTAGCTGATCTGTTTTAGAATCTACTTTGAATGGGACCCAATCACTTACTGACTCAGCATTTAGTGATACTAAGATCAGAATAACAAAATGGGCTCACTTCACAAAAATCAGGTGATGAGCATTTCAAGTAGAGAGAGTAATTTGTACGAAGATCTACAGCAAGCATGAGTTACATTCAAATTACAAAAAGACAGTGTGGTATAGAGGCTGTGAGAGTGGTAATTTAAAAAGAAGTAGGCTAGGTCTGAATCTTATATATATAAGGCCCTTGTAAATGAGAGAAAGGAATCAGGATTTTATTCTAAGTATGATAGGAAACAAATGGATGGTTTTAAGCAGTAGAATGATAGCACGATTTAGGTTTAAAAAAAAAAAACCACTGGCTGCTATATGAAGAATGGACTATAGCGGGTAAAAACAGAGGCAAGGAGACCAGCTGGGATGCTAGACACTGGTTAACGCAGGAAACAGAGGTAGCTTGTTTACGACAGTAGTAGTGGAGATAGAAATGGGAGCTGGGGCAGGTTCTGGACAAGTTTGTAGGTTATCTTGCCATAACCTGCTGATGGATAAATGTGGATGATGAGAAAATAATTAAAGATTTCACTTGAGCAACTGAGTGGTGGTGCATTTACTAAGATGGAAAAAACTGCAGAGGAACAATCTTGGGAAAAGAAAACAAGAATTTTAGCCTAGTTTAAAATATTAATTAGACATCCATGTAAAGCTGGCAAGAAGGTAATTAAATTATGAAATGAGACAAATCTCAGGGCTGGAGAACTGGAATTTTGGAATTATTAAATATAGATGATACTTTACACTATGTGATTGACTGCAATTATATTTAATTGTTCCTTTTTTCCCTATTTACTCTAAGCAAGTAGGCCAAAATGGGAGCTATCATGTCCTTACTTGACCTTGTCTCCTGGTCACAGTAAATGATCTAAAGACTAACATCCATACCAGGCTGGACCAACCAATAATATTCTCATAATTTTTGAACTAGAGTTTGGGGAAGAGTCCTTTCCTCTCTAGGATAAAGATGAGAGGGTTCAAGGTCTTGCTAGAAGTTATCACTGCAGGATAGTGGAAAAAAGTGGTCTGAGAAACTGAACCTAACGTGCAGAGAAAAGCAGGCCTGAGAGGTAAGAGAAAGACAATGTCTTGAGTGTTCAAGTTCCTATGCCAGTTTACCTCAGCCTTCACACATGTCGGTTATGTAAACTACCAAAGGCTTCACTTTTTCCCCCAAACTAGTTTAAACTGAATTTCTGTCACTTACAACCAAAAATCTTGACTGAGAGTCACAGATTTCCATATATAAACATCTATACTTTAAGAGTGAGCACCACAGTAATAATCTCTTATCAAATTTCAGTGACACTTATGAATATCTTCATTTTGCATTAAAATTTCATGTTTACTTTGTACCACTGTTTAGGTCAATAAAACCTGATTTTGTGCAAAAGAATATAATCCCAATAATGGTATTGTGGAGAAGAAGTGTAAGTCTGGTCCAAGAGTTTCTTTACCAAATTAAATTCTTCTTTTAAGTTGTTTCCTTGAATCTGAAAGGAACTCATTTTTTTTCTAATGTATTTTTAAAAAATCCTCTGATATAAAGATTACCTACCAACCTTCAACTTTCAGTAATTTCTAAAACTATAGAAACAGGAATCTCAAAATCTTTTTCAGTCCATTGCTATCATAAATCCAGTCTTAAGATAAAAATACATCTCTACCACTGCATTAATGTTTAAATATATCCCATTTACTTTAATATCTAGAAGATAACTTACATGAAAATCCTTTGTACTTTAACTGAAATAAGAGATTACCAAAATATTATACAGCTTAATATGAATGCTTTAATATTTCATTTATAAAATAGAAAAGAACCTGATGTGAACATTTTACTTTAATATGACTTAAATTTAAACATTCATGCTTCTTAACTATACTCCTCTGGGAAGGTGCTTTTTTTTATCCACTTTCTCTATTTGATCACCATTCCACTAAACAGGCAGCATTTATTTTCTAGAAATACTCCAGCTGGCTCTTTACTGTGCAGTATAACTACTATTTTAATAGCAAAAAATTAGCAGAAAATAAAATAGTTTGAACTTACCCAAATGAATACGCAGGGCTAGGTTTCCTCATCATTACCCAGTAACTGATTAAACATGTTACTAAACTAAGTAAAAAGGAAAATAATTTTAGCATTAGAAATAGAGCTAGAGGAGAACATAAAGAAATTAAATTTTCAGAATACTTAAGCTGCTGGTTATCAGTGTGTGCAGAGACTAAACCAATAAGTTACTCTAATAATTTATAATCTAATCAAAATAAGCATCCAGATACATGGTAGTTTTAACATGTGGAGAAGCTGAAGTTTCAATATATCATTAAGACAGTTAAATAAAAACTAAACACATGCTTTCATTACTCAATAAGTTACCCACCCTAAGTGGTTTCCATAACTGAGCCTGCAAAAAGTGACACAGTAACAATAAGGGTAATTTGTTTTATCTACACATATGTAATATATTTAACTTTGATAAACTTTATTTAATTTTTTAAAAAAGTTAAACTAAATATAATAACACCTTGATAACATTCTAGATGGGATAAAGTTACGGTCATTTTCTTTTTCTTTTTTGGTCATTTTCTAAGTGTAGTGGAGATTCACTCTAAAACAACTTACCACAGTGTGGAATTCAGGTAACAACTATTTGTTTTAGGCCAATCAAGCAAATTTAGTTACATGACTGATGAAAAGACATTCTTATACTTCTATGGCACAGATCTTGGAGATATCATCATCTAAGCTTTTTGCAACCTTTATATGGAAATATGAAAAGTCCCACAAAGCAGAGCTAAGAGGTTGTCTCACTAGCTCACAATTACACACATACTTTGCAGTTATTAATGCCCCTCATTTCTTTTCCCATCTATGGTTACAGTGGGAACTGGTATATTCTTACATGTTCCTGCTCCCTGGTCACAGCTGACTCATCTACAGGTAGGCACCTGAAGCACCTGACCTAATGTCTGGGTATCATCTTTTCTGTTGCTATATAAATGGGACATTTTCTTCTGGAATATCTCCTAATTATTATTTGTATGTAAGATCCATGTTGATCATCTTACTCATTTCCTTTAAGTAAAGAAAATTTCATAAATTCAGTGCAACAAATTCCTTATTAGCCTCAAAATATTAAGGAGAGTTTTTAATACTTACCTAAAAAGATCAAAAATGGTCAGGTAAGTATATGCAGTTAAAGCTGCAAAACAACAAAATGTTTGGTTAAAATGTTACTGAATCCATTGTTAGGGAATAAATTACCATAATTGTTCATACCAGAGGTATCCAACATCAAAAAAAAATCATGAGTCACTGATTAATCTCATATTTTGGCAATTATCTAGTAAATTTGATTTGATTAATATATGTAGCTAAGTTGGTTAGCTACATATATATTATATGTATTATCTATATATATACAAAAGCTTAATTTAGAACCTAATTTTTTCATTAGGAAAAATGAAGCAGCATATGCTCAAAAGCCCTGTGACCAATTTTTTGCCTTCTTCTGTCATGAATACTATTTTAAATGAATTCCTTAAACAACAGGATGAAAATAATTGTACATAAAAACAAAAGAGGTCAAGACACAAGAAAATATTCCAGATTTCTCTTTTCAAGGAAAATCCAATAAATCTCAAAATCTTATTTATACACTACATAAACTAAAGTACTTATCTATCACACTAAAAAGAAATCTCATGAAAAGAAACATGCACTCCAATGTTCTTAACAGCACAATTTACAATAGCCAAGATACGGAAGCAACCCAAGTGTCCATCAACAGACAAATGGATAAAGACATGGTGTACACACACACACACAGACACACACACACAATGGAATATTACTCAGCCATAAATGAAAGTCTGCCATTTGCAGAAACATGGATGGACCTAGAGAACATTATTCCTAGTGAAATAAGTCAGAGAAAGACAAATTCTATATGATATCACTTGTATGTGGAATCTAAAAAATAAAACAAAAGAATGTATATAGCTAAACAGAAACAGACTCACAGGTATAGAAAACAAACTAGTGGTTACCAGTAGGGAGAGGGAAGGGGAGAAAAGCAAGATAGGGGTATGAGATAATATATATGAACTACTATGTATAAAATAGGTAAGCAACAAGGATGTATTGTACAGCACAGGGAATATCACCATTATTTTGCAATAATTTTTAATGGAGTATAATCTATAAAAATTCTAAATCATTATGCTGTACATCTAAAACTAATATTGTAAATCAACTATACCTCAATTTAAAAAATGTTTTTAAATCTCACTTTTTCAAATCTACTAAAGTTTTTTTTAAAAAAATAATTGCTCACTTTAAATGATAGCACCTAACAACTGAATCAAACTTTACAGTTTATAAGGTACTTTCCAAATAGATTCTCTCATTTAAATCTTTTAAGTTATACTTCAGAATAATATATTCTTTGTAAAGGAAGACATAACATTTATTTAAAATCAGAACAATAAAAGTGAAACTAATATTTAACTCCATAAAAATAAGAATAATGACATACCTATACTATTGGTAGAATTACACCACATAAGCAGGAAGCCAGTACATGTTAAATTTATTGCACCAAAGAGCAGTATCTTCCAGGACTGTGAAAAAGAAAATCATTCGTATTTGCACAGTGCTTATAAACTTCACTGGGATCATACAAGTTGCTATGATTCATGCTCTGATATACAAAGGAATAAGCACAACTTCTTACAAAAAGTCGAAGTGCCACATTTTCTACAAGTATGAAAATTATCATTAACAGTTATTATTATAAAATAAAAACCTAAAACAGTAATTCTAGAAAGGGAATTATTCAAGAGAAAATAAATTCTGACACATAAACTCTGTTGAGAAAATACGCTGACATTTGAATATAATTTTGTCTCTATAAACATGTGTATGGAGACAATGACAAACAAATGGTGCCAAATGTAAAGCAACTGATGACTCTGAGTAAAGGGTATATGGGAGTTCCTTATACTAATTATGTAACTTTTTTGTAAGTTTGAAATTATATTAAAATAAAGTTACCCTGCCCACCCCATTCCCCGAAAAAGGGGCAGTACCTGGTTATCTACCAAATAAGTTGTATGAAAACAGGACTGCAAAAGAGGGAAAGATTACCATGGCTTAGAGTTTCACAGAAAAGGGAGGATCTGAGATACACCACAAAATAGTTAGAATTCAGAAGAAGGAGGAAGGGCATTCTATAAATAAAGGAAGAAGAGACCAAGTGAAGTGTGTTTTATTTTTGTTCCACTCCACTCCCCACAAAGGGAGATCTATGCTTATATGAAAGCAGAAGTGAAATAAATTAGTGAAAAGGCAGTTATCTGGAGGTGTTAAAATTAAACATGTACTTGCAAAGGTCAAGTGTGGTATGGAATAAGATAGTTTTAGAATGTAGATGAAAGGTGTAGGTTTAGAAAGGAAGACAACCTTTGAGAAAGGTGAGAAGGCTAAGATGACTGAAGAGACAGAGAAATTGTAAGGCAGAAAGAAGTGACAGTGATATAGCACGGAGCTAAGAGCCTATAAATCTCTAAAGAGAAAGAAGCAAAGCCATTTTTTAAAACTGAGGGATACTGTAGAGTAGGACTGGAAACTTAAATCCAGATGAGAATCTGTAAAATAGCTGTCATGGGGAATGTACTATTGAATCATCAAAGAAGAGAACAAGAATTACCAGCATGAATTTGTGGTAGACCCGGTTCTGGAACTTCCTCTGCATCCAAGAGCAAAGCCAGAGAAGCAGGTGAAATAGGAATGCTGGAGACTTGAGAATTGATAAGATAGGTTAATGGGACAAAGGACTCTAATATTATTAGAGAGGACATTAATAACATGACTGGACATGGGTCTGGTTAGGACAGGGACTCCTCAAGTCAGAAAAGGAAGATAAAGCGTGAAATACATGCTGTCCTACTTCTGAATCAAGCTATTCATCAACAAGTATTTAAGTACTTAATAAAAGACACTATTCTATGCACTGAAGATACAGTAGTGAACAAAACAGGGATCTTATAATCAAGGTGGGGTGACAGACAATAAGCAAAAATACAAGGTCAGGTGGTGATTAAGTGCGAGGAAGAAAAAGTATATTAAGAACACAGTAATGGAAGATTTGGAAGAGTTACTCTTCTAGACAACATGGTCATAAAAGACTCCTTTGGTGAGGTGACGTGACCAGAAACATGAAAGAGGCAAAGGTACTAGGTGTGCAGATACCTGGGAAAGAAGACAGGAACCACAGTGCAAATGCCCTGAGACAGAAGAGCACCTAGCTGAGAGCTAGACAAGAGAGGTGAGAGAGAGTCTGGGGCCATATCAAGTTGTATCTTGTATACCAGGAAAAGAATTGGGATTTATTCCAAGTGAGATGGAAAGTATCTTAGCTTTCATTTTTAAAAGATCATTCTGCTTCCCCATGTAGAATATAATGCATAGGGGCAAGGATGGAAAGTAGAAAGACCATTTTAATGTGACTGCAATAATCCATGTGGGAAATGATGGTGGCTTCAAAGGTGCTAAGAAGGTATTAGAACAGTCAGATTCTGGGTATTATACTGAAGACAAAGCTAGCAAGATTTACTTATGAAACAGTTCTGAGGGGTGAAGGAAAGAGAGGGGAAAGAATCACTCCAAGATTTCTGGCCTGAGCCATTTAATGAGGAAGTGACAGAAAGTCAAAGTTCAGGCTTGATCATATTAAATCTGAGATGCCCATTAGATACCCAGGTGAAAATGTTGGGAAGGCCATTATACACAGGAATTGGGAGGTAGGGAAGAAGTTAGGAACTGAGATATAAATATGGGGTCATCAGCATATGGTAGTGAAAGTGTCACCTGGATGGAATAAATATAAACAAGAAAGGCCGGAGTTCTAAGTCATGGGACACTGCAAAACTTAGAGGTCAGAAAGATGAGACGGAAGTAGCAAAGAAGACTAAAAATAATAGCCAAGTAAGTAGGAGGAAAACCAAAAGTGGTACTTCAGAATACAAATGAATAAAGTGCTTTAAGGAAGAAGCGACTGATTTTTGACAAATGCCACTGAAGGTCAAATAAGAAGGGACATGAGGATGACTGTTGACTTTGGCAACATAGAGGTTATTAGTTACCTTGTAAAAGCTGTTTCTGTAGATAAGTGGAGACTGGAGCCAGATTGGTTTTAACAGAGACAGGGAGAAGAGAAAGCGAACAAAGAGAGTAGAGACAATTATTTTAAGTAGTTTTGCCATAAAAGGAAGCATAGAAAGAAGCAGCAACTGAGAGCAATATATGGCATGTAATTATGACACAAGGAGAGGAGAATGAATTAACAAGAAACAACAACACAAGAGACAGAAAGATCAGTTACAGGAATGTCATCTGTGAGAAGGCAACAGTGGAGGGATTGGCCTCAAGACAGCAGATTGGACAGTTCTTTCACAGAAACAGGAAGGAAGCAGGGTGTTGGTAGGTGTGCTAATGACAGGATGCAGAAGTTTTCTTCTGATTATTCCTTTTACCCTATTGAAACAGGAAGCAAGATCAACAGGTTAGAGTGAGGATGAATAAGGTTTTGGAAGTTTGAGGACAGAAGTGACAGAAAATGGCTGAAACTGTTATTTAAGAAAGTGGAAAACTGAATGAACTAGGAAGATACAGTATGGGCAGTGCTAGTTGCATACTTGACCATGAATTTAAAGTGAGACCTGTTGGCATGTCTGTGTGTTTCTTTCAGGCTACACTCAGTAGCTTGCATGCAGGTACAGAGTAGAAAGAAAGAGGACTTAATAAGGTTAAGGATTTGCCAAGGAAGTATGTTAGACAGAAGGGGAGGATAAAGAAGTTGAAGGCATATGCAAGAAAATAAAAATGATGGACCACAGAGTCTAAACTGATAAATAAGCAAATGAGGATAAGTGAAGCAAAAAACAATGAAAATATGGCAGAGTCAGTGGACTGGAGGTCCTAGTAAGACTGACGAATTACTGGAGTTGGGGAAAAGGGAGGGGTGAACTGGAAAGACTAGAGATGGTGACTGAAGAGTAAAATGCTTGAAATTGAGACAATGGGAAGATATAGTTACTATAAATGATAAAGTCCATGGTATGATCATAGGAGTGGATAGTTAGGAGGGGGAGAAGGCGAGATTATCTGTGGTGAGGAAGTAAGGAACTGAGAGGTAAGGAGCTTCCACATGAAATATGAAATTACCAAGAACTAAGACAGGTGTAGGAATGAAGAGAGATGAGCCAGATATGTCTTTTAAGATTTAAATTATGACAGAGATTATCTACACAGTTCAAGTCTTCCTGTATCAGTTTTGTTCCTACTACCTATTCTGTGCTTCAATGAAGTGTACTGTTAAAGAATTTTCTGATTACTTCTGCAATATAGTTGCTTTCCATCAACATAATAAAGCTGTAGCTATCAGCTCTCAAGAGATCATCCTAAATGGTCTAGACACACAAGAATCAGATAAGTTTCCAATCCTGGCTCTTGAAGTTTAACATTCAGGGATGATAGGTGTTTGCAGCCGCCGCCGTTGCTCTCCAACCCGAGCGCCGCCTCTAGCTTGCCGAGCTCCAGCCAAAGGAGGAGGTGGGTAAGTAAGGAGGTCTCTATACCATGGCGCGTAAAAAGCAGACCGCCCACAAATCAACCGGTGGTAAAGCACAGAGGAAGCAACTGGCTACAAAAGCCTCTCGCAAGAGTGCGCCCTCTACTGGAGGGGGTGAAGAAACCTCATCGTTAGAAGCCTGGTACCCCGTGAAATTAGACGTTATCAGAAGTCCACTGAACTTTTGATTCGCAAACTTCCCTTTCAGTGTCTTGTGCGGGAAATCAGGACTTCAAAACAGATCTGCGCTTCCAGAGTTCAGCTGTTGGTGCTTTGCAGGAGGCAAGTGAGGCCTATCTAGTTAGCCTTTTGAAGACACCAACCTGCGTGCTATCCATGCCAAACGTGTAACAATTACGACAAAAAACATCCAGCTAGCACACCACATATGTGGAGAACGTGCTTAAGAATCCACTATGATGGGAAACATTTCATTCTTTAAAAAAAAAAAAAAAAGCTCTTCTTCCTGTTATTGGTAGTTCTGAACATTAGATTTTTTTTTTCCATGGAGTCAAAAGGTACCTAAGTATATGATCGCAAGTGGAAAAATAGGGGACAGAAACCAGGTATTCGCAGTTTTTCCATTTTTGTTTGTGTGTGAATTTTTAATATAAATGCAGGGACATAAAGCATTAATGCAAGTCAAAATTTTTCAGTGAACAAGTTTCAGCAGTTCAACTTTATAACAATTATAAATAAACCTGTTAAATTTTTCTGGGCAATGCCAGCATTTGGATTTTTTTAAAACAAGTAAATTTCTTATTGATGGCAACTAAATGGTGTTTGTAGCATTTTTATTATGCAGTAGATTCCATCCATTCACTATACTTTTCTAACTGAGTTGTCCTACATGCAAGTACGTGTTTTTAATGTTGTCTGTCTTCTGTGCTGTTCCTGTAAGTTTGCTATTAAAATACATTAAACTATAAAAAAAAATTCAGGGATGATAATATTTCCAAATACTTCAATTACTGAGTTCTGACTACATTCCAAGATTTTAGAAACAGGGGATATAGTGGTTAAAAAAAAAAAGAAAAGAAAAGAAGCCTTTAGTTTGGTATCACAACACATGGTCAATCATTGGTACTGCTTATTATGTTCCACTGAAGCTAGGATTACTTAAAATCCATCAAATATTTACTGAGTGCTTATTTTATACTTCTATTAAAAAGTGAGCAAAAGACATATAGTCACTGCCCTCAGGGAGCTTACTGTTTAAGACAATAATGAGAACAAAGAAAATAGAATAATAACTATGAGGTCTACACTGGTGACCAAAAAGGGTACAGATGATTTTTTTATTTACAGTCTTGAAGCATAACTTATTTTTCCTGCCTAACATTAAAAATGAGAAAACATGATTTCAGACCACATGCACTTTATTTGTTTAATAATGTAAGGCAATGCCTAAACAATTTCTCTTCGAAATTCTAGAATTAGAGTAAAATCTAAAGTCTAGTTTTCTCCCAAGCAAAACAACTGTATAGCAAAGTATTGTTAATTTTACATTAGAAAATTACTTACCCAATGTAAAAAAATGACAACAGTGTGGTGGGATCAAGAGTGATTTCTATTTGTCTTAAAAATCACCTTTTTTCAATGTTATAATATTGTTTGTGCAATAATTAAAACTAGAGTTAATGAATAAAAATAACTTACCCTTCGGTCAGCTGCTACCAGTCTAAATTCCTGTAATAACTTGCCAAAAAAAGATCTTTGTGGTTTTCTGAAGAGATGAATTGTCCCCTTTAAAACAGACAAAAAATACACAGGTCAGCATGAAAGTGTCTAATCCTCTTCATAGTTCCTGTGATATGATACAGTACTAAGAACTAGCATTTACTGAATGCTTTAAATATGCCAAGCTTTACATGTATTTATCTATTTAAGACTCACAATAGTCTATGAGGTAAGAACAATTTTTAGTAAATGCAAGTAATGAGCAGGAATTCAAACCCAGGCATTTTAGCTTCAGACCAAACTCTTTTTCTAAAATGGATTAGACAATTTTGAACCAGAAAAGCAAAACAGCTCTACCAGAAAGAAAATATTACAATTTACCTAATTAAAGCTTTATATATGAAAGGCTTGGCAACTATCACCACCGTAAAACCTCTGAGTTTCTCTCTTGGGCAAAGTATAAGGCATCTTAGCTAGCTTTCATGGTCCCTGCTAGTACATAGCATGGTGCTAGCAGAAGGGCAGGCAGTGGGGTTACGAGTGAAAGAGACTACAGTGGGATTTACCACCCAAGTTTAGGAAACCATGTAGTAAAGCCCTAACATAAAGCAGAACTCAAACAAACATAGGAAATTAGCCTGTGAAGAGGTAGTACCCAACATCAGTGGGAAAAATATGAGTTATTCTATAAATGCTATTTGGAAAAACGTACAGTTGGATCCTTACTATACCTTTTACTCTTTTTTTTATTATTTTAAAATTAAAATATAAAACTATAGAGTACTTGAAGAAATGTATGGATAATGTATGTATAATCTTAGAGGTGGAGAAGTTTTTTCCTAATAGGACATAAAACCAAGAAGCTGTAAAGGAAAACACTGATCAACTTTACTATATACTTTCAAGATAGGAACACAATATCCTACCAAAAAGAAAAAAAAAACCTGGGAAGACATAGTGAAAACTTAAAAAAATTTTTTTTCAATTATTTATTTTTTTAAACTTTTAATTTATTTATTATTATTTTTAAAAATTTTTCTTTTAGAAAACTTTTGTTATTCCAAAATCAAAGTAACCTTGTCTAGGGGAAAAAACTCTTCACAATTTTCAATTGGTCATACTTAATAATTTGATTGCTAAGTCCCATATATTTAAACACTTGGATTTTAATTTTAACAAAATACTTTCCTAGATGGAAAAGGCCATAATTACCATAATAATCATATTATATTTCCACCCCACTAACGTTGGCCAATTTGACTAAACACTGAAGCTCCACAGACAGCAGTGGAACTGGGTTTCAACAAATTAAGAATGTGAAAAACCTCTCAGATCCAATTCAAGCAGAGGTATGATTTTCTTTTAGTTAGCATCTAGAAACATCTTCGTAGTTATAAAATGGTATATTCCACTTCTTCAAGTTTGACATGTCATTAGTTGTATTATGTTGAGACTCAGGAAAGGCAGAAAATAAGGTGAGCACCAGAAATTTGGCATAAGAAAAACAGCAAAATGTTGATAATTGTTGAGGCCAACTGTTGGCTACATGGGGGCTCATTATATTGTATTCCCTCTACTTTTGCATATGTTTGAAACGTTCCACGATAAAAAATTAAAGTAAAAAATACTTTAAATTATAAAAATAAAGCATCAGAAAATGGTGTTACTAATTTTGATATCCAAATAAAGACCAGTGTATGTGTGTAACCCTAAGGCTGTGCTCAGCCAATTCAGTTGAAAAGGAACAATACGCTATTTTCCTTTGAGATGTGAACAAATTGCTAATGTTAACAAATATACTTTAGGTTTAAAGTATTATGTTTGGGATATTTTGGCCCCAAAGATAAATTATGCCTAATACTGTATCCTTGCATATCTTCTAACTTCAGCCCAGTTTAAATTTTAAGTTACTTCAAGTTTTAGGTTAAGACAATCGGTAAGGTTTCTAAAAGGCCAAGGACCATATCTGACGCCACTGTGATACTGAGGGGGGAAAAAACACAAAAATCCTAACGTTCATGTCCCTCTTTCCAAAATTACATTGGCTCTCCATGGTTATCAGGATAAACTCCCAACTTTACAACCTGGAATTCAACTTAGCATCAGTTTCTTTCCCATTTTTTCTCTTGCTCCAGATAGAATCCTCAAATTCAACTAAACTGTTGTAATCCATGTCTCATGATTATACCACTCTAGAGCGAAAAGGCCAGGCCTGTCTAATCCAAGCTGTAATACCCTACAGCACTTAGCAAGTTACTTGACCTCTGTTTCCTCATCCAAATGAGAATAATGAGTAGCAGACTGAAAGCACTGGAGTAAGGGATAAAGTACTCAGTTTTTGGTTAACCACCTATATGAAGCCTTACTAGATTATTCCAAACTACAGTGTTTTTTATGCCACTTGCTTTATAATTAACAGTAGAATAGCCTTCATTTCATCACCTTGCATGGTAAGTTAACTTTTCAGTAACTTCACTGATGACAAGGGCTCTATTTCCTTTACATTTTCCAAGACAGCACTATGCATTGCACATAGAATGTTCTTAATAAATAACATATACTGGGTGACTCATGAAACCTTTCTTTCTCAAAGCTTTAAAAAGAAACCTTAATGGCCACTATTTCCCTTATTACTAATGTTTCAAGTGTAAAAATTTAGTGTCACAGTTACATATTCAGTGTTTTATAAAACAGATATTTATTGAAAACTTCCTCTGGGCCAAGTACTATACCAAAGGTTCTGGGAATACTAGTGAATGAACAGGTCCTTCTCTCAAAGAACTTACAGACTAGGAAGTGAGAAAGACAAGCAAGTAAATACATATTTTAGCAGTCTGGTAAGACTCCAGTTATTGGTAAAAATCACCCTACAGGAACATAAAGGTGGCACCTAATAGGCTCTTGAGACATAGCAGAAAGGCTCATGAAAGAGACTACAGGGCATGTCACAGTTATATTAATAAGGACAAAGGGTGGAAGGAGAACGATTTTGGCAGGTAGAACAGCATATATTAGGTGCAAAGGTCTAATTCTTACAGCACGACCTACAAACTGTTCACTGTAGCTGGGATACGGATATATGTATGCACGTGGAAGGCTGTAAAGGTAAGAAGTTTGACTACAAATGTCTTTGTATGCCATACTAAATAGGACTTTACTTTGAGGACTACAGAAAAAAAATGGAAAGATTTTAGGCAAGGAAGTACCATGGCAAAATTTTAGAAACTGAACTTTGGCTACACAGTGGTGAATGTTTTGAAGGAGAACGTAGCTAGAGGCTATTTGGTCAGCCCAAAAAAGTAAACTTTCACTCACTTTGTATGTAAAGATTACAGAAAATTTACAAAAGATTTAAAACGTATGTGAATAAGACATTTTTTCGACCATATCCACTCAAGGAAAAACTTAATAGAGTGACAGTGCTTAGGCACAGAAACGTGGTCCTTTTCTCATACGCGAGCTATCAATAACAAATTCATGAATTTTTCTGATAAAACGGTTTGTACCTCTTTTGACACTGAAATCACACTCAACTGCTTATCTTTGAGTAAAAGTCAGAGAGCTATACAATTTATTTCTAAAGGCATAAAGTGACTAATTCTTCTGACAAAATTTAGATTAAACACCATATTCCCCCAAACCATAAAGTATACTGGGATCTGCAAATGCACAAAAAACCTGCAATAAGAGGCTCTATTAACACCTGGACTTTCACCAGTCTCTGGCCTTCTGAAAGCTGCTGCCGTGCCCGGCTATCTGCACTCAACAAAGCCAAGCTGGAAAGTGGGGCGTCAGCCTCAATACCCTAACTCATCACCCTCTTCATTTACGCCAGCGTTGTCAATGCTGTAAGCATCACTATTACGGTCGTTGTTGTGGAGTTTTTTTTTCAGATATTATGTTGGTGTAGCAGTCGCTCAGACCAGCAAAGACTTTTATTTCTATATCGAAAATATCACGGCAGGGAAGAGGCATAAACTCGCCCAGGGTCGAAAGCTTGGCCTGCAGCGGGGCTGGGGTCCCGAGCCGCAAAGGAACCGGGTGAGGGAGCGAGGGGGCACCAGAGCTCTGAGGAGTCTCTCTCAGACACCAGCCGCTCCTCCCGGGGAGCCCAAGCATAACTCCAGAGCCCTCGTCTGCGAAGCGGAGGCACTACAAGGCCGCTTCAGGACGAGAGAGCGTAAGAGGAATCACAACGAGAGAAACCCTCACGCCCCTGGCCAACTCACCATGGTAAGGAGCTGCACGGCTCCCGCCGGAAGATGCTCTGGGAGCTGGTTTTTCCTTAGAGCGGAAGGGGTGGGGAATCAGAGGCCGATTGGCTGCGAACGACGCAGGGGCGGAAGTGCGTGCACTAACCTCCGGGTCCCGCGCCCCCTTCCCGGCTGCCCCTGCGTTCTATAGAGGCGAAGGCGGTGGCTAGAGGGACTCTTTTGAGCTTTACGCGGTCTGGAAATGCAGCTGAGCCTCGAGGTCCTTGTCAAGGAGCAAGTAGGGGTTGTTTGTAATGTTAGGAAAATTTCTTTTGAGTCCTGAAGCGCTTTTACCTATGTTTTGGTACTTAGTTTTTGCAATACCTTATGAAACAGCTTTCCCATTTTTCAAGTGAGGAAACGATAAAGAAAATTGCCTATAGGGCGAGGATATAGCTCAAGGTTAGAGCATATGCTTAGCATGCACAAGTTCCTGGGTTCAATCCCCAGTACCATCTCTAAGAATAAATAAGTAAGTAAGCAAGCCTAATTACCTACCCCCCAAGAAAAGAAACTTGCCCAGAGATACACATCTATTTTGCCGTAATAACTGAATTTGAACTCAGACCAACTACAGAGTACCATGTTGTAATTCCTAAAATACGTCTTACATTCTATGAGATTAATTTTATTTTAGAAAACGGAAAATAAAACATGGATATAGAATTCACTGGGCAAAAAATGAATATGGCGCATGTGCGTGTATGGTACTGATCTCATGAAAATTATATTCTAGTAAGGAGAGACAAGTAGGGAGAAGGAAGTTTTATAAATATATTGATAAGTAGTGTAACTTAGAAAATAGGCTAATGGTATAGAGATTAACTGGGTCGCTAATTTAGAGTGGTAGTCAGAAAAAGCTATAAAGGTTTAAACTTGACTTCCAAATGACCGAAGTCCTTTTGTAAAGTTTTTTTCTAGGCAGAATAAATAATGCAAATACCTAAGTAAAACAAGCAAGGATGTTTTTAGATCTGAAAGCAGGCAGTATGTCTGGAGCTTTGTGTTTGAGGGGAAGAAATGAAGAGATCTAGGTGTTAAGCAGGTGCCAGATCAAGCAGGAATTTCTAATTGGGGTAAAGAGCTTAGTTTTTGTTGTTGTTTTCTAAGTAAGACAAGAATCCAGTGGACGGCTTTAATAAGGGAGTGACCTTTTACATTTTAAAAAGATCATGGTGGCTGTGTTATGAGGAATAGATTATAAATTTAACGTTTATTAAACACTCATGTGGTAGGCACTATTAGTAAAAGCTTAAAATGTATTAGCTCATTTAATCCTCATAACAGCCCTTTGACATAGGTACTGTTGTTAGACCCTGCCTAGAAAATTGTGTACCAAAGTCACACACCTTAGTCAAGGGCAGAACTGGAATTCTGTACTACACAGCCTAGTTTTAAAGCCTTGCTGCTACTCTGTACTTACTACTCCTGGACAAGATTAGAATCAAGAAAGCAAGTTAGGACATTATTCCCTCATTTACCCCTAGCAAATCATTCTTGATTTTTGAAGATTTCTTTCCAGTCTTTTTGATTTTAACAAACCTGGAATCAAACAGTATATCTTATTTATAGTGTATCTACTTCATTAAGGATACATTGTGCCTTTTTTCCCCTGTCTTAATTTTTCCAGAATTATCATTTTAATGGCCTTAGTGAATTCAATCTTAGGCATGTGCCTTAATATATTTAATTAATTCATTATTGATGAGTAACAAAAATAAGTCTCTCAAGCTATTTTAAGAAGAAAAAAAATCTTACACAGGGAGTTGGGTGATTGGTATAAAATCATAGGAAACAACTAAACAGAATTCAACAATGAAATAGAAGACTTGAGCAACACTATATACATATTAGACTTAACCTATATCTAGAATACACCATCCAACAACAGCAGAGTACATGTTCTTGTCTGGGGCATGTGTAGCATTCCCAGGATAGAATATCTGTTAGGCCATGAAATAATTTTCAATAAATTTGAAAGGATTGAAATCATAGAAAGTATTTTCTCCAGATATACTGGAATGCAGTTAGAATCCATAACAGAAGGAAATTTGGGATATTCCTGTCTTGTGGAAATTAAAAAACATACTCTTAGTCAATCGATCAAAGAAGAAATCACAAGAGAACTTAGAAAATACATTGAGATGAATGAAAATGAAAACTTATAATCCCCAAACTTATTGGATACAGCAAATGAAGTTCTTAGAGGGAAATTTATAGCTCTAAATGCCTATATTAAAAGAAGAAGGAATATCTCAGATCAATAACCTATCCTTTCATCTTAAGAAACTAGAAAAAGAACTGCAAACTAAACATGAAGCAAGCAAAAGGAAGGAAATAAAGTTTGGAGAGGAAATAAATAAAATAGAGAAAAGCAACAAAACCAAAAACTGATTCTTTGACATTGCAACAAAATTGACAAAGCTTTACCTAGACCAAGAAAAAAAAAAAAGACTCAAATTACTAAAAATCAGGAAAGAAAGAGAGGGACATTACTATTGATTTTACAGAAATAAGGATCATAGGGAATATTATAAATAATTGTATACCAACAAATTAGATAACCTAAATGAAGTGGGCTAATTTCTATAAAAACACAAACCACTGAACATGACTCAGGAGGAAATAGAAAATCTGATTAGACAGATAACAAGCAATTAAATTAAACAAACAAACAAAACTTTCTACAAAGGCCCAGGCAGAGATGGCTTCACTGGTGATGTCTGCCAAACATTTGAGGATAGAATTGGCACCAATCATCCACAAACTCTTCCCAAAAAATTCTGAGTAGGGAACACTTCTGTACTCATTCTATGAAGCCAGAATTACCCTGATACCAAAACTAAACAAATGTATCACAGAACTACAGACCAATATCCCATATGAATATAGATGCAAAAAAAAAAAAACTCAACAAAATATTAGCAAAATGAATCCACCAACATATAAAAGAATCATACACCATGAATGAACGGGAATTCACAGAAATGCAAAGTAGTTTCAACATATGAAAATTAACAATGCAATACACCATATTAATAAAGCGCAAAAGCCACACAATCATCTCAACAGATAAAGAAAATCACTTGACATATCCAACACCCTTACCTGCAAAACCACTGAACAAACTAGGAAAAGAACTACAGACATAGGTTCTTGTGCTGAATAATTAGACCTAGCAGTTTGGAGGTGAACTATTTTGTAATTAGACCTTGATCTTTGTATGAAGTTAGTAGACTTTTAGTTTTGTTTTAAAAATATTTTTGCCATTAATCTGCTTATTCTCTTTATGGTTGCTTTTGCTAGTTATCTCTATTACAAAAGTTGTTTCATGTGTTTTGTTTATATTGTATTGTTTTATCTATTCTTTTTATGAAGTCTTTTTTTGTTAGATTGAAATATAGTCAGTTTACAATGTGTCCATTTCTGGTGTACAGCATGTTTCAGTCATATACATACATACATATATTTGTTTTTGTATTTTTTCATTATAGGTTACTACAAGATACTGAATCTAGTTCCCTATGCTATACCCAAGAAACTTGTTTTTCTATTTTATATATAGTAGTTATTATCTGCAACTTTCGAACTCCCAGTTTATCCCTTCTCACTCCCTTTCCCACTGGTAACCATAAGATTGTTTACTATGTCTGAGTGTTTCTGTTTTGTAGATAAGTTCATTAGAGTCTTTTTTCTTTTTTAAGATTCCATGTATGAGTGATATCATGTGGCATTTCTCTTGCTCTTTCTGACTTACTTCACTTAGAATGATTTCCAGGTCTATACATGTTGCTGCAAATGGCATTATTTTATTCTTTTTTATGGCTGAGTAGTATTCCATTGTATAAACTGAATTTGCCACTTTGAGTATTACATGCCAATTATTTTGTACAATGCTCCTGGAGTAGATTCACATTATGCATCTTCGACAGGAATAGCACAGAATACTGCGTTTTTCTCATTGATCCTATTATGTGAAATATGGCCCATTAATGGTAACTTTCCTCACTAGATTATGGTGGTATCTGTCAAGTTTTTCCAGTGTAAAGTAACTGTTTCTCCCTAAGTAATACTTTGTGGGGATGTATTTTGAAACCGTGTAAGTATCTCATTCTTCATCACATTTTGAATTTATTCTTGCATTTATGTATATATTCATATTGGCTCGTACTTTCTTATTTGATGGGTTACAGTCCATTACTATAATTACTTATTTTGATGCTCAAAATTGTCCAGTGAGACCTCCTCTAATCAGTCAATAATTCATCCTCTTCCTTGTTTAAGCACTTTCTTTTCTGGCACAAGATATTCTGGGTCATCAGGTATTTTCTTTGACCTAAATCTGGAATTGGCCATTTCACCAAGGAGCCCTGGTTCCTTTAGTGGATATTATGGACTGAATGTGTCCCCTTAAAATTTGTATATTGGAACCCTACCCCACAATTTGATGGTATTCGGATATGTGCCTTTGGGAGATAATAAGGGTTAGATGAGGTCAAAGTGGTGGGATCCTCATGATGGGATTACTGTCCTTATAAGAAGAGACATCAGAGAGCTTGCTCTTTCTGCCATGTGAGGACACAGCCATTTGCCAAGACAGTGAGAGCTCTCACCATAAACCACATTGTTAGCACCTTGATCTTGGATTTCCCATGCTCCAGAACTGGGAAAATAAATTTCTGTTGTTTAAGCCACAGCTTAAATTATTTTTGTTATGGCAACCCACACAGGATAAGATTCTGATACCAAAAGTGGGGTGTTGCTTTTTCTTAGGTCAGTTTCCCAAAGTAATAGAAATAAAAGCAAAAATAAACATATGAGACCTAATCTAACTTATAAGCTTTTACAAAGGGAACCACAAATAAAACAAAAAGACAAAGTTTCAAATAAAAAAAAATCAAAAGGCAAAATAAAGTTTATAATTTATTTCCAATCCATTAGGATAAAAACTCACTTATGTAGCTGAACCTTTTAATTCATTTCTTCTGAAGAAAAGTACAAAAGACCAGAGTAGAACTGAGACAACCATTTAAAGGAAAATCCTTTGACTCAGAGTCCAAAAACAAACTGTAAATGGTTCATTCTACCAAAAGAATTAGTTTTTGTACAAAATATAATGAATTTTACACTATAAACAAAGACTGCTGTATATTTACTTAAATTAGAATTCTAGTATCTGCTTTTCCTCTAATTCTTCCCAAGCACAAAGCATATATGCAGTTGCAAATCTAATAACCTCAACTGGCAGACTTAGAAAAAGCTTTTACCCTTAAGATATTTGAAAAGATGGTATTGATTCTTTCCCTTGACTCAAAGTCCAGTACATCAATACATTTTAATTTAGTTTACAAAACTCTGCCATATTAACATGAAGAGCACACTAACGTTTAAACATTACATTCTACTGAATAACGTGACACAGCTCAGTGCAAAATCTACAACGTCAAAATCTAAGTCTAATATTAGTTTGGAAAACCTCAGCAACTTCTATCTGTATTGAAAAAGACCAAACCAACCCCTTACACTTCCTACTATATAATATGCTATTTTTATGGCCTTTCTATGAAAGAAAAAAAAACTTAAAATAAAACAGGCATAGTAAGTCAAAGAAAACAGTTCTCCAGCGCTAAGCTCAACTTCAGACTTGATCGGGAAACACATGGATGGATATTCATACAGTAATATAATTTTCTGACTCAAAGTTTATGACAATATTAATTTGACTTTTCCATCTTTTAACATTTGGAGCCTTTGTTATCTAAAAACTTCCCCAATAAAAAGTGAGCTACATTCAATTATTATAGATAAAATTATAATTTTAGAGTTTATATTTTAAAAGTTGAGCTTGAAGCACATGGATCTTTAACATGATTGATTAACCCAGTTCTCTAAGTATCAATATTAATAATTTTCTAAATGAAATTTGAGCTTTATTGAAAATGTTTTAATTTAGGATGTTCCTAATTCTTGTCATCATGTATATTTTATCATCTTTCATTGTCAGTATTTTATAATTGATGCTTTTAATGTTTGAGGCCTTTAAAAGATACCACTTATGATATAAAATATGCATGGTTCTAGCTCAAAAACTTCTATTTATCTCAATCCTTATTTTTATTATCCAGGGAGTTCTATTATTAGAAGAAACATGATTTAAGTTATGGCTATAAATAGCACATGATCTTAAGAAACCATTCATCTTCTATATTTAGATAAATCTTTAAGGTGAGAAAGAGTAAAGTTAAAAAGAATATGTTTTCATTACAAAATTCTTATCTAGTAGGGGCAAGTTTTTAACTGTAATGTGTTCTCTCAAAACCAAAGATATTTTTCCTAAGTGAAAAATATTTGTTACTACTATTAAACTATACTTTCCACTTATGACATTTTATATAAAAGCACCAAAGAAAATTTCTGTAAACAAACTTTTAACCAGTAAGCTAAGGGCAAATATCCATTTGCCTTTATTACAATATTTAAAAGGCCATGATATGAGTCTCTACTTCCTACAATGACATTTTTATAATAAAAATCCAGGCATACTTATACAAACAAGGAACGGAATTACTGTACATTTCTGGGGAACAAAAGGCAGATTAACAGACTAAAACTTTTTAGTTAACAAAGTGAGCACAAGAAACCTATAAAATGTATGCAATGTATAAAAATTCAGTACTTTTTTAAAGTTTCATTGGAGGGATTAATAATTATTAATAAAAGATGGTAGATCCACTGGCTTATAATTTCTTGTAAACAGTAAGAAAGTAATAAGCAATAAATTAGAAATGTCTTAGCTCCCAGTACTTCCCTTCTCTTGCACAGGAACCACTTTTACAGCAGTTAATTGGCTTTCTTAAATATGAGAATAACTCTAGCAGAAAATAAATTCCACTAGGAATAAGTTAACAGTCTACAGTAGATTTCTGACAAATATATTTGAAAAAAAAAAATACTGCACGTCACATGAGGATTGATCTACATGTTGTATGACAGAGTGTCTCAAAACTTCAAAATTCTGTTTCACTAGATTTATTGCTATCATATTGCTTTCTAAATTGTTTGGTAGAAAGGTAACAGAAAAACAAAAAGTGAAAAGAACACATTATTTAATGTTTATAGATTTATGAAGAAGAAAAAAACCTTCAAAAAACTTTTTCCTACTACTGTTAGGTAGGAAAAAGTTTCATTTGGCACACGATTTGTAAAAAGAAAAAAGAAAAAAAAAAAAAAACCCAAAAACACAACAGTGTTTGGCATCCTAATCACCCATCACCTGTAGTAAAGAGAACAGTAGGAAAGGAAAAAAGGAAAAATTACTACTTTAAGAAACACATCATAAGACAGACAACCAAAGGCTCTTGTGTCTTCTACCATTCACTGTCTCTGGAATACTTTCATCTGTAACATAACATACAAATTACTATTTACATTATGATTACAGTGGTAAAGAAGACTAGCGTCAGTTTTCATTGTTCTCTAATTTACAGTGCTCATCGGGATAACCATGACCATCAAGGCAAGAAGGCCTTAAACAAAATATTCCAATTGCATTTTATACTTTATTTAAGTTTATTTTATGGTTCATCTTCAGGGGTGCACAAAAAATTTTAAGACTCTGAAAAGTCCTGTAAACTTAGGCTGAGTTTCTGTAGCTGATAACTATTCATTGAAGATGGTGTGTTTTTCTCTTGGAAAGGAAAACGTTCTGCAGGCTTAAACAGTGGTATCTCCAAAGTCCTTGTTCCAACGTATGTATGCTTCTAAGGTTTGAGGGCTCACACTGCGTTTTATCTTTTTTAAGGATTCAGTGAAGTCCGATAAGCGAATATTTCTCATCTAGAATGGAAAAAAAAAAAAGACAATATAAATGATGAACATATATATAGTGGTTAACCTAACGATGGATAAAAATAATGTTGCTATTGTCTAGTAACGTTATAAATATATACAGATGTATTCTTAGAAAATCATGTCCATTATCTTACTTTACATACTAAATTCTGGGCAAGTTTGCTATATATGAAATCCCACCAAAATGCAATACTAATATACTTTCATTTCATATGTTTAGCTTCCTAGATAGAAACATTTAAATCACAATATTTTCCCATTATAAAAACAAAACATACACATAGAAAATATGGGAAACTATAGACAAATTAAAAAAAAAAAGAATCACTCAATTCCACCATTCAGATATACAACCAATACTTGGCTTATCTCCTTCCAATTTTTCTCTGCGTAGTTTTATTTTAATTTTGCATTCTCCAGTCTCATTCCCCACAAACATACTCTAGTTAAATTCATACCAGGTTTATCAGAAAGGAAAGAGGAGTTTACAAGATGCAGTTGGGACTTTTAAGGAAATATTGCTCTTTAACCACAACATGGAGGAAGCTTATATCTGAAATGTTCTAATATTAATATTGCTTATAATGCATTTTTATATTACTTTGGTCTTATTTTCTGACATTTTTAATTGGCTCTGAGAATGCAGAATAAAACAATACTGAGTTAATAAATATCTAATTTTTACCTAAGGATTTTTAAAAGGCAAAATGGAGTTTTGCACAAACGATCATTATTAAAAACTGTTACTTGTATATACATGTGAATGTTGCCTCAAAGTAAGAAGTTAAAGGAGAATTGGAGACAAATCTACAACAACTGATATTTATCTATATTCTTATTACTCTTGTAAAACCCAATCTAACTACTTTACATCCTCTCTAATATGAACATAAGATTAGAAAAAGTCAACTATACTTGTAACTTGTAGCCTAATCTGAAAAATCTTAGTCAAAAAGAAAAAGGATATATTGTTACCATAATTACTAATATGAGCCCTACATGTCTTATTTAACTGTAAAACACACATGGGCTCCTCCAAAAGCCCAAAATGTAGAATGATGAATGTAGTCTATTATCTATGATGTTTCTGAATAATGTTTGTTATTAAGATTAATATTTTAAAAGCTTTTGATGAAATTCTAATTTAAGTACATAGTTTGGTGTATGTATAAACATACAAAATTTATATATGATATTTTAAACTTAAAAGAGACTAATGTATGTAATAGGAAAAATCAACTGGTAGCTAGTTCAGTAAAGAGGGGAAATAAATAGCAAAAGTCTCATCAAAACAAAATAATAAAAGAATTAATAAAGTTAAACTGAATACAAACTATGTGCTTTATAAACAAAGTACATTATACCCTGAATTTATAACCAAATGATTTTCAGTACTACCTCTTAAAAATACAGAATTCCGACATAATTATTCAACTTTCTATTCTTATAAACTAAAATCAGTTGTGTATATCTCACCTAAATTTGTGCACATACGCTACTACCTGGCAACAGTTAATAAAATTGTACCAAAGAATGCCTGAAAAAAATTCGAGTACTGTATTTTAGAAACCAAACCACTTGTGTTTTCCTGTCACCTCATAAATGAGACTGATAGAATGAATTTCCTTAATCTCTATAATAAATTGCCATTATTTAGTATTTATGTATTTTAAAATTATTTAATGGACACTTATAAAAAATATTCACTATTTGCCAGACTGTTAAGTGTGTTATAACTATTAACTCATAAGGCAGGACTAACAGCTAAAAGCTACTACTGAATTAATACTAAAATCATTAGATTAAAAGTAAACTTACACTAGATAAAAGTATACAGTAGAACCAAAAATTGTAACAATGTAACCTGACTGCACATAATTAGTGGAATGGTCACAAAAGGTACCAGTAATGTTATTTCTTGTAATTCATTCAGTAGTTTTAAGTATAGTACTGCTATCCGAAATTTAGTTTAAAATAATGTTATGGCTTATATATTTTTAAGATATAAGATACAATTATATTTATATTTTTAGGTGCGGGGTTTAAAAGTTCAAGTACATATGTTACACTGTAATACTGAAATAAATGTACTGTATCTGAATGAATTCACAGTATCTAAAAAATATGTGTATTTTCAGGCTCTTGTCATTGGAGTGGGCTAACTTAACACCAATGTTAATAAAAAATAAAGTAGCATGCATTTTCACAACCAGAGTCTTAAAATTATTCTCCATTAAAATGAACCAGGTTCCCATAGAGTTGCTGGTTACATGTCTTGGAATAGACAAATTCAAGGTGTGCTTTGCTCCCAAAAAGCAAGAGTGTGTTTCAAAGTTCTGAAGTAGTGTTGAGAGGGCTCTTCTTAATATAAAAATAGATTTCACTGGCCAAATGTGACCCACTAAACATAAAATAAAATTATAATTGATTTACTGATGGTGTGGGCATTTTCTGACACGTCTCCTAATGATTCTTCCTCTTGTTATATACGTATATATGCTCTTATGAAATCCCTTCCCCCTGAGTGTGGACTGGACCTAAGAACAGAATATAGCAAAAGTGATGAGATGTCACTTCTAGGATTTATGTTATCAAGACTATGACTTCCATCTTTTTTTTTTTTCAGGGGGAGGTAGTTAGATTTACTTATTTTTATTTATTTTTAGAGGAGGTATTGGGGATTGAACCCAGGACCTGGTGTATGCTACACATGCGCTCTACCACTTGCGCTATACCCTCCCCTCTATGACTTTCATCTTGGTGGCACTCTCTTGTCTTTCTGGCTCACTTGCTTTGATGAAGCAAATTACTGTGTTGGGGAGGCCTATGTGGCAAGTAACTGAAGGTGGCCTTTAGCCAATAACCAGAGAAAACTGAGGCTCTCAGCCCAATACAAGAGTAAATGAATCTGGCAAAGAACCATGTGAACTTGGAAGATCTTTCCCCTGTTGAGTCTTACAGTAACTACACCCCCAGCCAACATCGTAATTGCAACACTGTCAGAAACCCTGGCCAACACTTTAATTGCAGCCCTCTGAAAGAGTTTGAAACAGAGGACTTAGCTAAGCTGTGCCCATATTCCTGACTCTGAAAAATGTGAGACAATAAATACATGTCATTTTAAACTGCCAAGTTTTTAGGCAAACTTTTGTTATATGGCAATTAGATAGCTATTGCAACAGAATTACCTTGTTTTAAAATCATGAGTCTATAAGAGTTACTGAAAAAAGAAGATAGACTCAAAATACATTTACTCTTCAAATGAAACAGGAACTATATTTAGGTTGACATTGTTCAGTGAAGAAGAAAAATGTTAAAGTTTGGTTGTATGTATATTCTCAGGATGGGTAGAACATATACAAAGGTTAACAGAGCCACTATCAATGGAAAACAGATTTCTTTTCCCATCAAATTATTATGGACATATTCCTAAGAATTTCTACTAGTTGCTAAGCAGCTATCTACTTGCTTTCATAAAATCATTTTAAGGTATTAATGAAGGTGTATCAAAGCATTTCACTTATAGGTATGAGTGTCCTCCCCAATGGATTGTCACAGGAAATGCCATGGCCTAGGAGCTTGAGACAGAGTGAAGAATACTTAGAGATGTGGAGCTGAGTGGATTTTGCCTAAGTCAACTTGGAATCTGTAGACAGCTTCTTACTAAAAATTTACCTGCCAACCGATGGTTTTAGCTCATTACTTACTGTCTTGATTAGTCCTTTAATTCTGTATGGTCTTTCCAAGGGACAAACACAGAGGCCTAAAATGTCCCACAATGGACCTTTCCTCAGCTTGAATCTAGGGGGCCAGAGTATGTATATGAGATATCAAGTTTGCCTGTCCTGTCTCCAAGGCAGGGAGGGTGGTGTGTGGAAAAGAAATAATTCATGCACAATGCTTACTTTTTGGATAGAAAAGTATAATAATTAGGTTTATGCTATGAGTACAAGACCATAAAAATAATATACTGATGGGACATTGTTAATAAATTATACCTGAACTATTAAAAATACCCTCAATACTTTGAGAACACAAATTTTACATATATATATATATATATATATATATATATATATATATATATATATATATATATATGAATTAGAAAATTGTGGAGTTAAAATTATGAATCAGATCAAAGGGACCTGGAACCTATACTTTAAACATGAATTTTTAAAGTAACAGTAGCTAAAACACCAACGTGCGTATGTGGAATTCTCTATTCCTAAGCTTCATTCATGTCAAACACACTCCAGATAAACTAGACTGTTACAATGGAAAAGGGTGGCTGCAAGAAGTATGAGGGGTTTCTTAGCAATGTAGTCAATTAACTATAAGATGCCCAAAGACAACTTCACATTTGGAAGCTTGAAAAAAAGACTGCCAAAATGCACTCAAATATACTCACTCTCTCTGTTAAGAGTTCCCTGTCTCTTCAATAGCTGTTAAAACATGAACAGGACCCTCTGCAATGTGCAGACCCCCAGCTAGCCTCCAGCTTATATCTCAGGTTTTTTTTTTTTTTTTTTTTTGCAGTTCACATTTGAACTCCACTGGAGTTCTATTCTATTCCAAGAATGAATTCTCTTCAGGTAATGTCTCAGGTGCTATCTGATTTAAAATGTCTGCTCACACAGCTATGATCATTCTGCATATCCAAATCTATATTTGGCAAGCAATTTTTTTTCAAAAGAAATGCTTCAGTATCTCATATGCAGGTTTACTATATTTTAAAAATGTAACAAATTATACTACAATGGAAACTGTATTGCTTTTATAAGAATACCTAAACATTATTGAAAAAGTAACAAAATAGAACATCAGAGGGTTAACCTGTTACAAGCTGTCTTCATAATGTATAATATCCTCGTTTCCTATAATTTTCTTCTATTTAGTATTGATATGATTTGATAGACAATGACTTGAGAACTCTGTACAGTATTTTTTGTGTATTACCAAAGAACACCATAAAAGATTGCAATCTAGGGGGTGGGGGAATAGCTCAGTTGTAGAGTGTGTGCTTAGCATGCATGAGGTCATGAGTTCGATCCCCAGTACCTTCCTCAAAGAAGAAAAAATGATAATAAATAAAATAAATAAATATTACCTCCTCCCCCCTAAACTACAACTCAAGAATAATAAAAAAAAAATTTTACAAACACTGCAATTTGACAGTCCTCCATATTTTGAAATAAAGCAAAATTAGTTTTTTCTAGTTTCTAATCAAATAAACTAGAAAAATCCAGACAAAAGATAAGTTTCACAATATAGAGAACCAGAACAATAGAGTATACCTCACTGGCAGACATATTCTTCACTTGTTCTGGTTTCAGTTCTGTAGAATAGAAAAGTCAGCCACTTTTAAGTTTAAAGATTTTCAAGTTTAAATTACTGAAGAGCAAAACCAAGTACAATAATCTAAAAGTATATGTTCAATATAAATAATTATATTTTAAAAGATATGCATTAATATTAAGAGCACAAACAATTTATAAATGCTTAGAATAATATTCCTTCTTAGGAGTAATGAAAGGCATTCAATTTCTTTACAAATTGCTCAATAACAACAGATTTTACAAATTTAAGAGAAAACTTAAAATAATGCAACTTGGTCTTTACAAAAGGTATTAGTTTTTTTTTTTTTAAGCTAACAACTTTATCTGCTTCAGAATAATAGTGAAAATACTCTAAAAAATACAAATGATTTATACATTAGCTACTGTTCCTGAGTCCACTATCTGATTAAGATTTCATGCCTTCAGCAGTAAGAAACTTTGACTAAAACGCTTTACCCAGAGTTTCAAAATATATTCCCAAGATTACATGTTATTCTCCAAAGCAGCAGTTCTTAAGCAGTACCCTGTTTCACTGTTGCAGATATGTTTTGTATTTTACCATCATGGCCAGTAACCTGAGTGCAGACCTGAGAGCACCACCCATCCACCAACCATGCTGTCTGGAAAAACAGCTGTGAACATCTCTCAAGTGGTATCACAGTGAATTTAATCTAACATAACCTAAAAATGATCAGGTGTGGTACTTCAGAATCAACAAATTACTCTGAATCAAAACACAGCAATGAATGATACACTTTGCTGTAATTTTTCAAAAGATAACATATAATGATGAAAGTAAAAACTTCTATTTATGTAAATTCCCTTAGAAACATTAATTTCAAGTGATATTAAAATACTGAAATGAAAAGAACTAAATAACAGATAAGAACATTTTCCCTTTATTCTTTCATGCCTGCTTTGAAAAGTTTTCTTTTTATTTGAGTTTTCTGCTGCTAATCTTCTATCAAGAATTGAAGCCTGCTGTCTAGAACAAGGCTCATGGTTCACTGACTGATCCATGGACTGTCTTCGTATGCTCTGTGAGCTAAAGAATGGTTTCACATTTTTTCAATTGTTGTTAAAAAAAGAAGAAAAAGAAAAGAATATGCAACAGAGAGTATATGTGGCCCACAAGCCTAAAATATTTGCTATTTAGGCTTTTTTTCAGAAAGGTTTGCTGACCCTAAGTCTAAAAACTTTGTATCAAGTTTTCCATTGATACAGCTTTACTGCTTTCCTACTAGTAAAAAAAAGATCTCTCAATAGGGACTTCTCAAACTTCTCAAATGGTCTAATAAACAGTTCTAAATGTTTCAAGCTCTTGTATTCCTACCTCGGATAGGACCCAGTGCTGCATCTTTTGCCAAAGCTGTTAGATCACTTCCTGAGTATCCATCGGTCATTCTGAGAACGGGAAAAAAAGAAAGGGTAACTTATTTTCACCTCTGCAGATTTAAAACCGCCACATAATAAGAAGGTAAAACCTAGTTTGCCTTTGTCATCAAGCAAACAGCTTTATGATTTGATTTTAAGGGCACAGGAAGGACCACTTGCTAAAAACATAACAGTCTACTGCTGGTTCCTTGTACCGGCTCAATTTTCATCATTAGAACCATTCCTTTAGATAAAGGTATACTATACCCCCAGGAGGCTCATTAAATTGTAAATATGTCCCCTGGAAAGGTAACATCTATAAGCCATTGCTGGCCACCTGACACATAACCACAACTACTCCTCTATAGGTTAATGAGTCTTTATCTTGATAAAAAGAACTGCCTTGATGGAATGAGGGCCAATTAAGAAAGATTTCTTTAAATGTAGGACAGACAGGGTGAAGACAGGGTCTAGGGTGGAAGACATTGGCAAAAAGAGGCACACCTGAATGGGATGCCACAGTGGAGAATCCTGGGCAGCCAAGAGATTATCAAAGGGAATTAATAACTAGGGAGGCAAAGGAAAGAGGAAAATAAAACAGGAAAAAAAAAAAAAGAAAAGCATTTACTTATCATGTACTATGTTAAATAACTACACAGATCAAACATTATTAGCAGAATTCTTTCACTGGAGTGACAAAGTAGGATTTCAATATTTCTAAGTATTGAATTTGTTCTTTTTTAATAGGTATCTGGGAACTCAGAGTTTTTACTAAAGTCACTAGCTATTCACATTTTGTTGAATATTTTAAATTACTTTATGAGATTTTTCAATGACTAAAATTCATGACTGCCTCTCATATTCAGCTTCTACTTAAGTACATCACTCATAAAGAAGGTTGAAGACGTCAAAGTTTTAAAAAATTATGTGTAATGCAAAAGAACAAGTTTAAATGAAAATATCTGTGTTTGTGTGGAAAGATACAAGATGCTTTAAAGTTTTAAATTACTTTAATACCATTTATAAGTTTTAACAAGTTTATAAAAAGAATATAGTACCATCATTAGATACATAGGTCATGTTTTCTAGAGGATCTAGAAATTGAAATTTAGACACCATATATATAAGAAAATGAGATAAGAAAGAAGCAGATATAGCTCAGTAGTAGAGCGCATGCTTAGCATGCATGAGGTACTAGGTTCAATCCCCAGTACCTCCATTTAAAAAATTAACAAACAAATAAATAAACCTAATTACCACCCCTCCAAAAAAGGAAGAAGGGAAAGGAAGTATAGGATGAAACAAGAAGTCTTCTGATAAATAAACTACTCATGAGTTTACTTTAAACAAAACAGAAAATGAAGTCTTAAAAAAAGAAAAAAAAGCTTCAAGATAGACCAAATCAAATTACTCACCTAGCAAGTTGTGCCAGTTCTTTCTGGGTCAATGGGCTTCCTTGTTTACATAATAGGTTTTTTAATAAAAGTAGTCGTGTCTGAAGAGAAATATTAAAGAATTATCAGTCCTAAGAATTAGCTTAATAAAATACCCAAGAATCGGGTTCAAATCCCAACTCTCACTTAGGAGCTGAATGATCTTATACAAATCACTGTACATCTTAAAGCCTCATTCAAATCTGTTAAAATGACAACTTTTTAAGAGTTCCTGGAAGAGTTATAGATAATCCAAATAAAGCAGTAAGGAAATCGCTGCTGTTACTCCCAAAGGTCTGAGCTAGACAACCACAATTTTTAAAAAAGTTTTATAGAGGTACAAATCCATGTAACATGAATCTCACCTATTTTATGTATATAATTCAATGACTTTTAATACAGAGTTTTGCAACCATCACCACAACAATTTTAGAATATTTCTACCACTCTAAAAAGTCCACTTGTGCCTGTTTGCAGCTAAAAACCCACTTCCACCCCATAGCCTTAACTAACCACTATCTACATTATGTTTCTAGAAATTTGCCTTTTCTGCATATTTCATATAAATGGAATCATATGATATGTAATATTTTGCATCTGGCATCTTTCACTTAATATAATGCTTTTGAGGTTCATCCACATTATAGCACGTGTAAGTAGGTCATTCCTTTTACTGCTAAATAGTAGTCCATTAAATGGATATACCACATTTGTTTCTTCATTCACCAACTGATGACTATTTTAGATTCTTTGCAGTTCTTGGCTATTTTTTACAATGCTGTTATAAAAATTCTTGTACATGTCTTTGTGTAGACATCTGTTTTCACTTCCCTTGGGCAGATTCTTAGGAATGGAATTGCTGGGTCTTAGAGTAAGTTTATGTTTATCTTTTTAAGAAACTGCCAAACTTCTCCTATGTAGCTGTACCATGCATTGGAAGATTTAATACTGCCAAGATGGTAGTTCTTATTTCTGCCTAAAAAAAGAAAATCAAACATAGATACATACCTCCTCATTTGGCAAAGACACATATACCCGTTTGATGAAACGCCTAAAAAAGGATTCAAGCAATCTCAGAAATAGAGTTTTGAATACAAAGATAACTCAGTTCAAGCAGCAAATGGAAAGAACCAAAGCTTTAAATATAATGCTCAAGGTATTTGAATACATTTTAGCAGTCATTAACGTAAAAAGTTATTTTTAGTTACTCTTTCAAAACATTCCAGTTAATATTAAAATCCTCAATTTAATAGTCACAATTAAATTAACCATTTATGTATGTGTATTTTTTAACAGCAATAATACTTTAAAACAAAATGTCTGATAAAGAAGTTGAATAAACAGATCTCTGCTGTCTTTTTGAAACTGAAAACAACTAAAACCAACCAACCAACCAACCAACAGAAACAGAAATGTAAACTCCATCATCAACAAACTAGGTAATGTTTATGGAACTAAAATGTATGAAGAAGGGCAGCTTAAGGCAGTGAAAATTACACTGAAAAAAAGAATACACATAGGACCTGCCACTGTAGATTCTAGATATGGCTGTGAGAGCACAGTTTCCCAGAGGAAACAGAGAGAACACACTCCGAGGGGTAATAGAATCAACCTCCCCACATTTAAACAAGCATGTGAAGTCTGGTTCAGCAGATGATGTGATCCTACTCAGTAGCAGGAGAATGGGAAGGAAGATGAGGCTCAACAAAGAAACTCAAAAACACATCATTTTGTAAGAAGACATCAATCAGTCTGGCAAGATGACAAGCTGTCTTGAAATGACCAGTCTTTTTCAGTTGAAGACTAAATCAAATCAATCTGATTTACACACACATATACTTCCTTATCAGGTATGGCTTTGCTGTGAGTCAGGGAGATTGCCTTTTATTCCACAGTGTTCATAGGACAACTAAGATATTTGCTTGGTATCTTACTTTTCTAGCTTTTCTCCTACAATATCCTTCCAAAACTAGGTTTTACAAGAAAACTCCCCTTATTCAAATGAAAATAATAAGCAAAACAGGCAAAAGCACAGGATTAAAAAACAAAACAAAACCCAAAAACAATGCCAAAAGAAGAGGGAAGAGAATACAATAAATATAAAATAGATAAAATGAAGAACACGCACAAGAGGATTTTGCCATAGAGCAAATTAAATTGTGACCAGTATCTTTTCACCAAATAAAATAACTTAGTGGAAAAAAAGGGCTTCTGTGAAATAAGAGCTCAATGAGATATAAGGACTCAAACAAATGACAGGCAAAGGCTCAAGGAAATAAGACAACAGAAGATGAAAAATGGGAGAGCAGAGATCAGGAAAGCAATAAAAAAGAAAACAAAAACCATCAGAGAAACAAAGGTTACAAAAGTAGTAGTAGAAAGGAGATTAGACACCAGCCCAGGGATAGATAAGGATCACAAACAAGAAAACAGAAACAAAACAGAAACAGTTAAAAAGGAGTAGAAAGGAAATTACAGATATGGAAGACAAAAAGATGCAACATAATGCATAAATATAGTGTGTGTGGAAGAAAAAACTACAGAAAAATGAGTTGGAGAGGGGAGAGGTGGGTGGGAAGGGACAGACTGGGAGTTTGAGATTGGTAGATACTGACAGGTGTATATAGAATAGATAAACAAGTTTATACTGTATAGTATAGGGAAATATATACAAGATCTTGTGTAGCTCATGGGGAAAAAGAATATGAAAGTGAATATATGTATATTCATGTATGACTGAAAAATTGTGCTGTATGCCAGAAATTGACATAGCACTGTAAACTGACTATAACTCAGAAACAAACAAAAAAAAGAAAAATGAGCTGGAGAAAAAAATGAAAGGTAGTATTCAAAATAACTTTCCCAAAACAAAGGAGATCCCAAACTATCAGTTTAAACAAACACCAAATCCCAGGAAAAATAAACTCAGATCAACCAAGATTATTTTTCAAATAAGTAGATTTCAATGGTTGAAAACGATCCAGTAAAGAGAAAAAAAAAATCAAGTTAATCCATAAATGTGAATAAAACTAGGCTTCAGACTTTCACAGTGCAACACCCAATCCTAGAAACAATGGGGCAATGTTATAAATTCCTCAGGTCCAAGAATTTTATGCTGAGTCAAACTGTTCTCCCAGAAGAAGGGAACAAACTTGTTCAAACACACAAGAGAATGTAGCTCACATGAACTTTGCTTTTATCAGCTTCTCATGAAGCTCAGTAAAGGAGGGTAAGAATCATTTTTGGAGTTTTAAGATAATTTAATACAATGCATAAGAAATAAGCAATGTGCCTAAAACCATAAAGTTAAAAACAGTTCTCCTGATATCATCCTGGCCCTGTCCGCAAAATCTTTAGCTGGGAACAAGCAGTCAGAGGATGGATATAGAGAAGAAAATAATGAATTTAGTCTTCAAATTGAGAATAAAGGAAACAAAAAATATGTGAGATGATCACATGAGTAAATATATCTGAAATAAATGTGTTTCTACATAAATCTCCCTACCTGAGAACAGCCTCATCAAGTTCCTGTGGCCTGTTAGTTGCACCCATTACAAGCACTCTGTCATCTCCAGCAGATTGTACCTATAAGCCAAAGATATTTTTCAATACTTTTAGATAAACAAAGAAAAACACAATAAAGATATCAATTTCTAATTTGGGTCATTTGATGGGAAAATATATACACTAAGATGTCACCACATTAAAAATACCATAACCAATACTTACACCATCAAATTCTATTAGAAATTCAGTTTTTAGACGTCTACTAGCATCATGTTCTCCTTCTCTTCTTTCACACAAAAGGCTATCAACTTCATCTGGAGGAAATACAAGGATAAGACTTTAATTAAAAGCCAAGCTATATGAGTCATCTGAGATTAACCTAGTTTACTAGTTAAGTTTTAATATAATGGGTCCTACTCGATTCATTAGTCTTTAACTTTCTGCTTCTTTAAAACTTTCCTTCCGAATAATCTTTTCCTTCACACCCCTCACATTTGGAGAGGGGAATTTCACAATGTTTGACTAACTTAGTTAAAAAACATGTTCTTACCTATAAAAATTATAGAAGGTTGAAGTTCTCGAGCCACAGCAAAAAGAGCTCTCACCAATTTCTCTCCTTCTCCCACCTAAAACAAGGCATTATACATTCTTATACCCATAAAGTGCAACATTATTCCAGTGAATTTTTAACTTTCACTACTGAAAGTCCAGAATCTAGGGAATTTAATTTCCTTTCTTTGCAATAACCAAAGATTTGGTTTAAGAAATGGAGGTGGGGGGACTGAAGAGGTGTTACTGAATTGTTGCTTATAATTTTAGAAAATAGACTACTTATTTGTTACTTAGTACAGTCTGGAAAGTACTTTTAAAAATGAAATGTATCTCTGTCTTGCTTGACTCTGCATTCCTAAGACTTGAGAATGGAATAGCCATATCAAGGTGTAACTAGTGAGAAGATGGGATACTAGAGGAGAGATACAGAGCACATATTCCTTAAGCTCAAGGCTGCAGGGTGTATTTATAGAAGCAGGTAAGTTGGAAAGTGCACTCCTAAACAAAATTTGCTTTACTAAGAACACCTTGAAAACCCATTCTCATAATATAACTGTCAGTAAACATAAAAGTATTTCTAGGTAGTCCAGGAGGTCTATGAAACCCCTTGAGACAGTCCCAGGGGCTGAGACACTATTCTAAAACCATTCTAGGCATCAAAGTTACATTTAATGAAAGGGTCATGATGTTTGGGATAATCTACTATAAAAGCTATTTTGTTCTCTATGTGGTATCTGTTCTTTTTACCGCAAATTTCATAAAAAAAAAAAAAAAAAGGAATGGCCTCAGATTTAGAATCATCAAAACAAATATTCTCAGACCCGGAAAAAACTGCAAGAGATCACCTCTTATGACACTGAAACTTTATAAATGAAGTAAAGCCTAAAGTGATACTTTCTTAGGCCATCTCAGCATGTAAAAGTTAGGTTGGAAATCTCTATCTCCTAACTTCCAAGATAGTGTTTTCCATTATACTACGTGCATAATGTGGGTAAACCTACTTTAATAACAATTTTACTTATAAAATTTCACATAGGATGCAAAATGTAACCAGGAAAAGCATCATTTCATAGTTACTTTTAAGTACTTTACAAAATTGAGGACCCTGCCAATACCTGGTATCTTGGACTTCTAACCTCCAAAATATTAGACAATAATTTTCTGTTGTTTAAGCCAGCCAGTTTATTGTGCTCTGATATACACCCCTAACAAATGAATACAGGATGTGACAGAACAATTTTAATTTTTAAAAAGCCCAACAAATACATATAACTTTTTACTTTGAAAAGTGATATTTATCATATCTAAATAATAGATATAGCACTCATAGAAAAACAATTTTATGCAATATTATTACCATTTATACTTAACACAGTTAACATTTAGATAGTAACTTAAAACATAACAATACTAGAAAAAGAACACTCACATATTTTGAAGTTAAACTTGCAGCACTTATATTAAAGAAGGTTGCATTAGATTCTGCAGCTACTGCTTTAGCCTTTAAAAATCACAAGAGTAAATATTATATTAGTTCAATTGCTTTAAAAAGACAACCACATTTAATCAATTTAAGCACTAGAAAAGATTTCCTAAAAATAAAAGGTATGACACAATTCCCACTGTATGGCAGTCAATGTGTTTCTTCTCAGAAATAAAAGGTCTAGGAAGAGCTGTGCTTATTTCCACTCTCTTTTTCTTTAAGAGAGAACTGATAGGAAGAGGTTTAAAAAAAAAAAAAAGAAGGTGTTATTCTCTTCCTAGTTATAGAAAGATAACTGGGAGGAGAAAGACAAACAGCTAAGGGAAAAAAATTACTTTCTCTATTTATGTTTTCCCTCTACAAGAGTTATACAGGTGAAAGAGATACCCATATCTTAGCAAAAACTTCTGGCAAAAGGATACAGAAAAAAAAAATCTGTTGTATGTCAATTATGCCTCAATTTAAAAAAAAGAAAAATCTGTATCATGTTGATTATTTGATTTAAATAAGGATGTTAAGATGGTAAAAAATAAAAGATTAGGAAGATACTCAATACAGTAAAGAAAGCTCTTCTATGGTAAAACATTATTATTATGGGAAAATAATGAAAATTACACTATTAAATTTAGTCAGCCCCAAACTCCAACTGAAGATAACATATATGGTTTTCCACCTACTTCATCATTAAAAACTAGTTTAAAAACTCAAGAGAAGTACATTATAGCAAAAGCAAGTCAAATAATAGACTCAAGGACAATGAAAAGTTTCTTTTTTTCATATTGTATCTCTAATATCTCAGTAAAACATGCAAATTTAAAAAGAATTCTTACCAGCATTGTTTTTCCATTTCCAGGTGGACCAAAGAGTAACAGTCCTCTCGCAGGAGCTCTAAGCCCTGTGAACAACTTAAAAATATATACTTTCATGGAGATTCCTCAAAAGACTAGGAATAAACTTACCATATGACCCAGTAATCCCATTCCTGGGCATATATCCAGAACCCTACTTCAAAAAGACACCTGCACCCCAATGTTCATAGCAGCACTATTTACAATAGCCAAGACATGGAAACAGCCTAAATGTCCATCAACAAATGGCTGGATAAAGAAGATGTGGTATATTTATAAAATGGAATACTATTCAGCCATAAAAATGACAACATGATGCCATTTGCAGCAACATGGATGTCCCTGGAGAATGTCATCCTAAATGAAGCAAGCCAGAAAGAGAAAGAAAAATACCATGTGAGATTGCTCATAAGTGGAATCAAAAAGAAAAGAAAAGAAAAGAAAAGAAAAGAAAAGAAAGAAAAGAAAAGAAAAGACAAGACAAGACAAGACAAGACAAGACAAGACAAGACAAGACAACAAATGAACATAAATACAGAACAGAAATAGATTCATAGACATAAAATACAAACTTGGGGTTGCCGGGGTTGGGTGGGAAGGGACAGGCTGGGAGTTCAAAATTTGTAGAAACTGAAAGGTATATATATAGAATAGATAAACAAAATTACACTGTATAGCACATGGAAATATATACAAGATCTTGTGGTAGCTCACTGAAGAAGAATGCAACAATGAATATATATATATATATGTTCATGTATATATAACTGAAAAATTGTGCTGTACACTGGAATTTGACACAACATTGTAAACTGACTGTAACTCAATAAAATTAAATTATATATATATATATATATATATATAGTGTTACCAGACTGGTAATACTTTACTTAACAGTAAAGGTGTCTGTACTTTTAAGTTGAACCTTATGAAGTGGGTAATATTCAAACCAAAGAAAAAAATACTTTATTTTTTGAGTAGTTTTAGGTTTACAGAAAATTGAATGGAAAGTACAGAGAGTTTCCATCTAATTCTTCACCCTTCCCATTTCCCCAATGATTAACATCTTGCATTAGTGTGGTATATTTACTATGGCTGATGAACACTGATACGTTATTATTAACATGAGTAGTTCACAGTTCACGTTAGGGTTCACTACTTATGCTGCATATCCACCATTATAGTTTCATACAGAACAGTTTTACTACCCTAAAAAAACGCTTTCTGAACCATCTATTCATCACCCTCTCCCTCCCCATGAATCCTCGGCAGCCACTGACCTTATTCAAGCAAGTCATACAGTTGAAATCACACAGTATTAGCCTTTTTGGATTGGCTGCCTCTTTCAGATTTTCCTCTTTGGCAATATACATTTAAGATTCCTCTGTGAATTTTCATGGCTTAATAGCTCATTTCTTTTTAGTGCTGAATAATATTTCATTATATGGATATACTAGAGTTCTTTTATCATTTACCTACTGAAGAGTATCTCGGTTGAGTCTAAGTTTTGGCAATTACAAATAAAGCTGCTATAAATATTCCTGTGAGGGGTTTTGTATCGACATAAATTTTGACTCATTTGGTCAAATGCTAAGGAGGGTGGAGGGAGAGGGTATTGCTCAGTGAGCGGTAGAGTGTATGCATTGCATGGATGAGGTCCTGGGTTCAATCCCCAGTACCTCCATTAAAAGTAAATAAACCCAATTTCATCCTCTCCCCCACCCCCTGGCCAAAAAAAATATTAAGGAGGGTGATTGCTGGATAGTATGTAAAGAGTACGTTTAGTGTTGTAAGAAAGTGGCTGCACCATTTTGCCTTCCTACCGGCAATGAACAGGAGTTCCTATCACTCTACATCCCCACTAGCATTTGATGTTGTCAGTGTTTTGGATTTTAGCCAATCGAATAAGCATGTGGTGGAATCTTACTGTTGTTTAACTTGCAATGCCCTAGTGACAAATGATGTTGAGCATTTCTTCATATGCTTATCTGTCCTCTTTATATCTTCTGTGGTGAGGTGTCCATTTAGACCTTTTGCCCATATTTTAATTGGGTTGTTTTCTTATTGTTCAGTTTTACAAGTTATTTGTATATTTTGGATACCAATTCTTTATAATAAGTTTTGCAAAGATTTTCTCCCAGTCTGTGGCTTGTCCTTTCATTCTCTTAACATCTTTCACAGATACTTTTTTAATTTTAATGAAGTTCAACATCAGTTTTTTCTTTCAAGGACCATGCTTTTGGTGTTGTATATGATAAGCCATCCACCTAGATTTTCTCCTATGTTATCTTCTAGGAGTATTACAGTTTAGTTTGCCTTTTACATTTAGGCCTGTGAATTAATTTTGAATTAATTTTTGTGAAAGGTGTAAAATGTGTCTAGATTCATTTTTTTGCATGTGATGTTGTTCAGTTGTTCCAGCATCATTTGTGGAACAGGCTATCCTCTTTCCAATGAATTGCCTATGCTCCTTTGTCAAAATTCAGTTGACTCTATTTGTGTGGGTCTATTTCTGGCATATCTATTCTGTTCCACTGATCTATTTGTCTGTTCTTTCACCAGTGATACACTGTCTTGATTACTGTAGCTTTGTAAAAGAAATCTGTTCAGCTTTGTTGAGATATAAATTGACATAAGGTTATGTAAGTTTAAAGTGTACAACACGATGATTTGAAACTGCAAAATATTCACTAAAGAAGGTTAGTTAATACATCCTTCACTTCATATAATTACCATTTTGTTGTTCTTACAGTGAGAACATTAAAGCTCTACTCTCATAGTAACTTCTGAGTATACAATATAGCAGTGTTAGCTATTGTCATCATGCTGTACATTAGATTCCCAGAACTTAATCATCTTATAATTCAAAGTTTGTACCTCTGACTACCACTTCCTCATTTCCCCCACTTCTCAGCCCTTGGCAATCACCATTCTATTCTATCTATGAGTTTGATGCTTTTAGATTCCACATGTAAGTAAGCTACACAATATTTGTCTTTCTCTGTCTGACTTATTTCACTTAGCATAATGCTTTCAAGGTCCATCCATATTGTCACAAATGACAGGATCTTCTTCTTTCTTATGGTTGCATAATACTGAATTATACACATATACCACATTTTCTTTATCCATTCATCCATCAGGGGACACTTAGGTTGTTTCTGTCTTCGCTGCTGTGAATAATGCTGCATGATTACTAAAGATTTACAGTAAGTCCTGAAGTCAGGAAGTGTCAGTCCTACAACTTTCTTCTTCTCTAATACTGGGTTGGCTCTTCTGCCTCTCCATATAAACTTTAGAATCAACTTGTCAATATTCACAAAATAACTGGCTGGAGTTTTGACTGGGATTGTGTTGAATCTAAATATTGACTTGGGAAGAACTGTCATCTTGATAATATTGAGTTTTCCTATTCATTTATGTAAAATATCTCTCCATTTATTTAGATCTTTGATTTCTTTCATCAGAGATTTGTCATATACTTTGAAATATAGTGTTGCTTTTGTGTGGAAAGGTATGTTTTATTTTATTTTATATTCTTCTGTATAGTTTGAATTTTTTTCAAAGATTACTATTTGTGATTTTAATAAATTATTTTTAATGTTAAAATATAATTTAAAACATAGTCCTATTTGATATCAGGGAGGTGGACAAGAGTTTTTTCAATGTCCTTTCCAGTCCATGACTCCATGAATGAGCAAGGGTTAAAGCACTTGCTTTAAGTAATTCTAAGAACAAATTAACTCAAGAATATACCTTTAATAGTATTTATCTCCTTAAAGCCAGTTTTAGTGTTAGGTGACTTAATTATGATTCTGTGCTTCTATAATGGAATAAAAATTCTAGTATACTAAAGAATGAATTAGTTCATCATGATGCCTGCCATACTCAACTTTCCAGTTCAGCCCAGCAATGTTCCCATGTGGTCCAAGAAAGCTCCCCACTGTGGGGAATTAAGAATAAAACTGATTTGTTGCACAATGGAGGTGATTTATGAGATAAGTCTGACCTACTCACAGGCTTACCATGATCCATTTTATGGGTCTATTGTGAAAAGCTGAGCTAGAATAATCATATTTCCTTTCTTGGGAATCTGAACTGTAATTAAAAAGATTTTCCAACTGGCAGATATGGAGACAGAGACAAATAGTCCAAACCCCGAGGTCTGGCTCTCTCTCAGATGCTGTTCTTCCTCAAGCCCCAATTTAGTACATCTAGTAAGGTTTCTGCCCCTCCAAAGGCAAGATTATTCAACTTTATATGAAATAATTTGCAACTAGCATTTTCATATTATTCCAGCTTATTCAAATATTATGTTACTACCATGGAAATATGCCTAAATGTAAATTCATATGCTGTTTGACCTCACTTTCCACTTTAGATGTCTTCCCTAAACCCTATGGGTGAAGCAGAAGCTGAATAACTTCCAGCACAGTCCAAATATTTCCTTAGTACCCTTACAATTTTAGATATATTTTTGTACCCTAAAAAGCATAACACTTGATAAATACTAAAACCCGTACTCAAGAATTAGGTGGCAGCTCTAGCATTGAGGAGGCAGTCTAATCTTAGGAATCTTATTTCATTTCCTAGATCTACCACTTAACTATAATCTTGAGCAAGAAATTTAGGTCTGAGGACTAGTTTCTTTATCAATGAATGGACTAGATGACTGCTAAGATCATTTTCAGGTCTACAGTTTTAGAATCCTTTCAACAAGTATTTTTTTGTCAATACTCAGTCTGCTGCATTTACTACTCTTACATAACCCAAGGCAAAGTTAGCCCAAAATATAAGCTACAATATGTTTCTCCAAAGTGTGGCCTGAGATGGCACAAAAGATAAATTTAGTTCATATAAGGACAAATGCTTTTTATTTCAATAGTTCTCTAATTATTTCATTGTGTATTAGCGAAATTTCAATTAGTTTATCAAACCAGTGATTTCATGTACACTGCTGCTTAGAATGAGCAAGAGGTAAAACAAAGAGAGCTGACCTGAAAAATACCAAGTTCCAGTATAGCTGGTACTCACAAGTAATAAACACCATGAAGGTAGTATGAGAATGACTGAGACTATGGACAGATAAAGCCACACAACCTTTACACGTTCATTTAAAAGCACATTCATCACAATGTGCCACGCAACATCTATTTTCACTACATTTTGTAAATGAGTCCATTAAGACTTGAAGACTCAGGGAGAAAAGAAATAACTGATCCAGAGTGGATCCTCAGATATGTTTTTTACTATATTATTAGAACAGCACCAAATATGCAATCTGTTAACTGTGAAAATCCAAAACAATGCTAAGTATGGAAAATCAAATATTTATTATTAATTGCAAGATTACATAACTTCCTTAGTGAGTTTAAAAAAAAGGGATAGATGGTTAGGTCTCTACCCATCATTCAACAAATCCCTACTTACATTGATGACTTAGTATTATTGAAAATAATTGTTTTAAAAATTATTACTTAAACTTGAAGAATAATTTTATCTTAATTTCTCTTTTCTAGTCAATATCAGCTGCTAATGTTTTTTTCCTTTTAAAAACATTAAATCTACTGTTATCTGAATTAATCATTCTAGTATAGTTCAAATATTTCTTTACTGCTACTATGGAGTCAATAATGGATGATGCTATAAGAAAATGATAATATAAAGTCCTTACCTCAGGCCTCAGAGAAGGAAGAATAACAATTTCTTGCAGTGCTTGTTTTGCCAACTCTTGACCAGCTATATCATCAAATTTAACAGCTGTTCCACTAAGAAACAGAATTTCAATTAGCTCCACAACAGAAATACACTTTAGTTATTATAATATTAAATCTAAGCTCTATGTAACATAGCCATTTGTATGTTAACTGTGAAACTATAGTTAAATCAGTAAAGCAACCATTTTCTACACTTGCAGTAATTGAACACCATCAATATGTAAATAAAAATAAATATATAAACTAGACAAGATATTTATTACCTATTTCACTCATGATATATTTCATAAATGGAAAAAATTTTAAACCCCATGAAATAAAACACTTCAGATGACAAAACTTACTTGTCCACGATTTCATTCATTATAAGGTTAGCAAGGTTGCTATCCACATTCCTAAAATTCTTCAAGTCTTTCTTTTTACGAGCAGCAGTGGTAGGGGTAGAAGGTTTATTTGTTCTATTTGTTTTTGGTGTACTCTTAAAGAAAACAAAATTTTAATGTGAAAACACAACATAATGTTTACACTTTTCATATGTGAATTAACCTTAATGTTCACAGAATTAAAGGCTTAAAAGTATATATATATATATATATATACACACACACACATATATATAAAAATCCAAAAATTAAATATTTATTCCAAGACAAAATGGTATTCACTATAGACCTACATTTGGCATGAAGTGGATTTATAGGATTTTATCCAGAGAGATTTAGTTACTATAAAATAAAAAGACTCCATGACAAAAGCAGTCATATAATTTTGATCCTTCTTAGGATTGTAACAAAACTCTAGGTATGTTTAATTTTATAAAACATTTACATAGATTTAAATAATTAAAAGAGTAACAAATTTAAAATGAACTATATAGCATTATATAAAACAGATTGGATGAGCAAACTTACTATAAAAAGCCTAATTAGGACCAAAAGGAATTAAAATAAGATTTGCTTTTTAGTAGCAAGTTGCCTTTGCCTAAAAACACTCAGATATTTTAAATCAAATTTTAAAGAAAGAAAAATGACATTTAATGTTGTGGTGACTTATCAATTCTCTAAGGTATTATATAGTACTTGTACCAAAGTTAAGCAAGCATACCATGTTCAAAATTTTCTATTTGTAACAGTATAGCAATTTAAGTTCCGTCTCCAAATACCTTATGAGTGGCAGTTGCAGGACCAGGTCCCTGTCTCACTCCAGAAACCATGGATAAACCACTGCAACTAGGTGCTCTGTGGTGGCCTGAAAGACCTGTGGATCCAGTTTTCATAACTGTTTTTGAACGAGGCAGTGAATTACTAGTGTGTGTTAAGGGGTCTTTTCTTTTTGGAACAGCTCCACTTTCTATTAAGAAAAAAATGAAATCATCATGAAAATTGTGGTTAAACACTGTATAAAGTAATATAAAGACCAGTACAAATTTGTAAAACTAGCATTTTTTTTTACTTCAGCAATATTTCAAAATAAGATTTCAATCAGAATATATAGTAGGATGTTCATAAGGGCTGTTACTAGGTGTGGACAAGATAACAGTTATTTATCTTTTTCCTTTTCCTGGTGTATATTCTAGTTTTCTTATGAGGAATATGTATTTGTAATAAAAATAACTTTGGAAAGGAGGGTATAGCTTAATGGTAGAGTGCATGCTTAGCACGCACAAGGTCCTGGGTTCAAGCCCCAGTACCTCCACTTAAAAAAATAATGATAATAATAAGTAAATAAACCTAATTACTCCCCCAAAACAAACAAAAAATACAAAAACAATTAAAAATTTAAAAAAAAACTTTATTTGTGGGGAACAGGAGGAAGATATAAAAAGGTTACCAAGCAAATAAAATTGCCAAAAATTCAAGAAACAAAACACAGTAAAGGCATTAGGGATAGGTTGTACACAGGAAAAAAAAAATAGCACTTGTTCCAAACTTTTAAGACTACAAAATAGTATAAAAGTCCAGTCTGTGTCACTAAAAGAGTTTTAAAAATAATTTTAACTTAAAGGGCTTAAAGCAGGGAGGGTAAAGTGCACACTCGGCACACAAGAGATCCTGGGTTCAATTCCCAGTATCTGCCCATTAAATAAATAAATAAATAAACCTAATCACCTCCCCTCCCAAAAAAGGGTATAAAGATGTGGTTTTTAATATGCCAAATATATTATGTTATCCATATGTAAATAAACAGTAAGTATAAAAGGTCACCTGACCTACTTACAGTGTGCTCTTCTACATAAATTACACACTTCTGAATGTCCAAATCTCACTGCTTCTAAATAATATTTTTATATACTATATAACAAACATTACAGTTTATTAATAAAATATTTACTGTGAAGACAGATGTTAATCAGTCAGCAACTCAGAGTAGCCTAGAGAAAAGAAAGACTTATTTTTGCCTTTGTCATCAAATCCCTTAATATGGTTTAAGGAAACGCAAAAGAAGGAAACTTTTAAAGCATAGGAAATTAATCAAGGGGTTTTTCCAGTGAATAAATGCAAAGTTCTGAACCATACGTTTAAGGAACTAATGGATAATGACCCTAAGGGAAGAAGCAGGAAAGCAATCCAGAAAAGGGAATGACAATAAGGAAAAGTAAAGATGTAAATAAAAGCAAGATCTGTCTAGGGTGATGTTAAGTATTACACATTTCAGACGGAAAAAAGGAGACTGGAGAAGAATTTCTTCAGACAGAAAATACACAGTCCTGAGTTATAAATGGATAGAAATTTTCACAAGGAACTGTGAGAATGATAGCAGACTTTTCATAAAAATAACAAAGTTCAGTAGGCAACAGAGTATGCTCAAAATGCTGACGGAAAAAAAATGTTAACTTTTATCTACTCTATAGTAAGGTGATCTGTCATGTAAGAACACAGATATTATCAGACATCAGAAAGGCTAAGAGAATTTACTATCTACAAACCCTCATTAAAAGTATTGCTAACTATAACTCAATAAAAAAAGTTTAAAAAAAAAGTACTGCTAAAGGAATTCTTTTAGTTAAAAAGCAAATTAAACACAGAAATGAGTAAAAAAACCTGTAATATGAAGTCAGAGAGCAAGAAGAAAATCAGACAACATGTAGGGAGGAAAAATCCAAAAAGAAAAATAGAGTATACTATTTGGCTTTGGGTAAACAATATTTACTAAGTTATAATAATGTGAAATGTAATTTTTCAATGTAACTGGAAATAGTGATAAAAATGGAGATGAAGAATAATCATGGCATAAGAGAATTAGGACTTCTTCTACCTGAAAAAGAAGCCAATACCTACCAAAACCCGACAAATCAGGAATAGCAATACAAGCATGATATTTGAAACTATAGTAAAAGCATAAGAAAAAACAGCAAAGAGTTAAATATTGTATGAGGAGCCAAACTAAGGATGAAGGTAAAAAAAGGGAGATGTAACAGGTAGGAAGGGGAACATTATTTTCTTTATAAACCTTTCAGTATTTATTTTTATTAAACATTTTGGGGTATAATCAATGAATAATAAATTGTATGCATATAAAATGTGTAGTATATATTGGCAAAATAGCCACTAAAATCAAGATACAAAATGTTTTCGTCATGGCCAAAGTTTCCTTGTATCCATTTGCACTCCATCCTTCTTACTGCCCCTGACCCTAAGCAGACACTAATCTGCTTTCTGAATACTGGAGTCATCTGATTTATTAATTTCTACTCATCTAGGTTCAAGGTAACTGAATCTTTCATTTGACATATCCAATCTGCTGTTAAGGCTATCCAGTAACTTTTTTTTATTCCAGCAACTGTACTTTTCAACTTTAAAACTTCCATTACTATTATTTTGTAGCTTACATTCTCTGCTAAGACTGCAAGTTTGTTAACATATGCCATATTTTCTTTTAATTCTTTGAACATATTTATCATAGCTGCTTTGAAGTCTTTATCTGTTAAATTCAACATTTGGACCCAGTCAAGAGTCAGTTTCTACTGACTGATTTTTTTCTTAGGTAAGGGTCACCATTTCCTATTTCTTTGCATGTCTAGTAATTTTAACTTAAAAATTGGACATTGTGGGTAATACATTGAACTAATTAAGTAGACTTTGGCATATCTATTTCCTATGAGAGATGAAGTAACTCATCCAAGTGAAACAGCACAGAATGTTCTTTCCATAAGTGGTTGACACAAATGAGCTAGGTATGAATGAGCCAGCTCATTCACTAAGATTCAATGCTTATCAAACACTAGTTCTGCATAAATTAGCTGTGAAGTCAGTATGTCCTCCCAACCAGAAAACAGAATACAACTGATAACCAGGGATTTAAAATAAGACAATTTGATTTTTTAAAATGGGTCACAGAAGAGAAAGCTGCTTCCTCCTCTCCAACCCCCAACATGGCAGGAAAATACCATGGGATTTCGCACGTGGAATAAAGTAGAAGAAAATCAAGATAACAAAGGAAAGGCCTACCAGCTCTACAGGGCTAGAAAATTTTGCTGTTTACCCTGGTAGGATTATTAGGATCTCAAATTTGTATTTTGAAAACTTCATTATTTATACATGGTGCATTCTTAAATTTCTTTGTTTTTTCAAAATGTTCATTATGAAAATGTCAGCCTTTTACAGCCATGCTAATAGAAACAAACAAAATGCTTATCTCTATACTTGAAATGGTATTTTAAATCAGGTACAGGAAGGAATGAGAAAAGGAATATAGCTACTGAGGTGGGGCTCTGTATGGGAAGACCAAATCAGAGTGAGAACTCCTCAAGGGTGAGGTGAAGCCACGAGGGAAAGTTGATGACCAACTGTCTCTTCCAGCCACAGAAATCCACTCACACTATTTCTTCTTTATTGAAATCTTAAAACTTAAAAAAAATTACATATGAATAAAGAAAGCAGCTATCTTACAGTCTAAATTAAGGTTTTTCCACTGCAATTTGAACAAAGGAATAGTTAGGTAAAAAAAAATGTAAGCCCTGGACATAGAACTAATTCTGACAAAGTCACCAATAAAATTAGCCAAGATGTCACAGAACCTAGGAAATGAAGATTCCCCCCGACTCAAATAAAACAACAACAAAAAAAGCATTTAATTTTCTATAGGAGTTGATGTGATACCCAAAGCTCATGGAAAACCAACTTAACCCACAGTAAATAATAGTATTCTAATGTTTCTCCTCACTAGGTGAACTCAGTTTCAAATTTTTTTCTGACAGGTACTATGATAAAAACATTCACTTATCATATATATGAAGATGTATGTATGCTGAAAATTGGTATTTAACAAAGAAAAATTAAAATTTCTGCCTCAATAAACAGTACTTCATAAAATCTTGGCACCTACAAAAAAGCACAAAAGCTCAAAATAAAACAGAAACAAAAGAATATCTTAATAATTTAGGAAAATGAACATTCATATTTTACAATCTCAAAAACTGGAGGTTGCAAAATATACAAATAAAACATGCTGAGAATGGCTATATCCTATTTGTTACATGTTTACACACCATGAATGATAGGGATACTGTATTTCCCACACAGCCATGTGAAAACAAAAGCCAATCAAATCAACATTATCAGGCGCTACTTTACATGCAAGCTCTATTATCTTACGTGTTAGTTAACCTAAACCCACCTGACTGAAGATGTCCGTTGCGGCATGTCAAGTTAGTACTGTCATTATAGACGTCCGTTTGTGACTTGGAAAATTGCAAAACTGGTTGCAGCTTCTCTATGCAACAGAGGGGTGTAAAAAAGAACAAAATAAACAAAAAGGAAAAAATACATAACGGAAAAAATAAAATGTATTCGTGAAAATGAAAAGTGATTCAAGGTGTTACAAAGTTGTCATATGACACGGGTTTTTGCATTCATATAAAATTATCTTAAAAATATAATTAGTAAAAATGAAGACATTAAGATAGCAACAGAAATGAACACATGAATGACTATGTTCAAAATAAGCCTTATTCAGGTTTGGTAATCTGAGGCAATTTTGTGTCACTGCCATCACCATTTTCTGAATATCTAATATGTCCAAATCATTGTGTAGGGAGAGCATCATGGAGACAGAAAGCGAACATTAAAAAGGCTTTACCAAGGAAGTGGGCTGTGAGTTGGCTATGAACTGAAAAGATAAAAGGAAAGGAGAAATGACCCACAAGGAAACTATAAGGAGTGTCTAGGAAATGCCATATTCAGCTACATTAACATATGTTAGGCAAAAGGTGAAGGCAATAAAGCAGAATGGAATAAGCAGGCTGCAGAACTATGCATATAGTATCCTACCACTTATTTAAATACACATGTGTGTATACTTGTATGTATGAAAATTATCTCTAAAAATGACCCAGAGAAAGTGGTAATACCAGCTGATCCTTGGGAGGGGAAATGAGTGGCTGGGGCACAGTATGGGATGGATGCTTCTCATACTTAAACTTTTGAAATTCCGTGGCATGTGCCTATATTACCTATTTTAAATTAATCAAAGATTTTACAGTACAATATCAACTCTACCCCCACTTCAAATAACAGCAAACCCTCTCAAGATCTGGGTCATTATGTCTAGCACTCAAAACCGAAGAGGGTAGCCTCATTGCCATTTTCCGTCACTGCTCTACTCTCTTTGCCCAGTCAAGTCAATCCATGTGGCTAGTTGATACCCTATTCCACCATTTACACAGTAATACAAACTTGCTTTAGTGTCAGCTTTCTGAGGGTCTCATACATGAAGTGTCTATTCTGTGCCTCATTCATAATAGGGGCCCAATTTGACCATATGCACTTTGTTGAAATACTACAAGTTACCATTACTGATTCTTTTCTCCATTACTAAGAAGTCAATGAACACATGCAAATATGTCACACATACATAGCAACTCTCCTAAGCTTTCATTTCTAAGGTCAGACAAGCAGGCGCCACACTTGGTTTTTGGTACAACGACACATGCCTTTGGGACAGGTTAAATAGCAGCTACCCTTTCTGCACAAAGCACAAAGTACTGCACAGCTTTTGTATCCTAGAACTGGCTGATACAATATACCTTGGAGCCCTTTTTTTGGTTAGTTAACAGGTAGGTCATCTGATTTTCCTCAATGATAATACTCTTCAAATCACCATACTGAGAAAGAAACCATTTGTGTTGGTAAAAGACATAAATTAGAAAAAATTGATTTGTAAATGTCTTCTTTATCAATTAACACTTTCTTCATTGCAATTTAACAAAAAGTTCATGTAAACATTCATCATATAGTAAAAATAAACAGAAATTAAATCTTTAGTCTTGATAACTAATATAACTAATAACTAAGAATAAAAAGCCACAGGACTTGTTTTTGAATGTGTAGCATTTAGACGTTTTATGTGCATGGAAACACACACACATACACTAGCAGGACACAGCTAATGTGAATCTGTTCCAATTCAACTTTTGTTGTTGAAGAAAGTAAACTTAGTTTAATGCTTCCTTTTAGAGTGACTGAAAGTTCTGTTGATTAACCAATGATTTAAAATAAATCACCTTGCTTCTTGATCCCTTCACATGCAATCCCCACACAATCATCTCAGTGATCTACTTGTGAGGGAAATCTTACCACATAACTTTTCTGCTTAAAGCCCTTTAGCAGCTTCCCACTGCCCACAGATTAGCACTCAAGCTCCTTTACATAATGAACAGGGCCCTTCATGATCTGCCTACATTTCTTATGCCTAAGCAATCACAAATTCATGTCTCTACCAGCACCCTGCTTTTCCTTGTCCCTGAATCTATGTCCATGCTCTTACTTCCTCCTGAAACATCTTTTCTACCAAACACTCTTTAATAATTTTTATTTATCTTTTTTAATCCCCACTTTAGGCTTCACTCTTTCCAGGAGGACTTCTCAGACACCTATTTTCTCATCCCTACAAAATATTTGTCTATCTCCAATTGACAGTGATGATATCTATCTATGTCTGCCTCCCCCACTGTATCATGGGAGCCTTAAAGAGAGGAGCATTTTATCCAACCTATCAGTAAATCTGTTTGTTCAACCTTCAAATATAATCATAATCCAATCACTCGTTACTCTAAGTTTCCATCATTTTTCTCCTAGTTTACTGCAAAAGTGGTCCTTCTTGTCCTCCTTGGTTCTATTCTCGGAACATAACATACCCTTGTAACATAACAGCCAGGGTGTTCCTTTTTAAATTTAAGTCAGATGATGTCCTTTAGTAAAGGAATTTCCTAAAAATCCTTATAACTGCTCCCTACTTCACAGGTGGTAAAAGCTCGTATCTTCACAGTGGCCTGTAAGATCCTGCGTGTTGTGATGACCTCCCCCCCATAAATTCTCTGACCTCATCTCTACCATACTTTCCTTGCTGTGGCACACTGGTCTCTTTGCTGCTTTTCAAACATACCAGGTGTGTTTTCCTAAGGTTTTGTACTGGCTCTTACTTCTCTTTGGACCATTCTTCTTCCAGATACCTGCAAGGCTAACTGATGTCAACTTCTCAAAGAGGCATACTCTGACCATTCTATTTAAAACTAAAAATCCAAACCACCTCCCATATACTCCTAATCTTCCTTACTGTGTTTTATGTTTTCTTTTTTCTGTGTATTTATCACCTACTAACATGTGGTGTAACTTTTTTATTCTTTATGTTTACTGACTACTGTCAGTCTTCTCCTTGCTGGAATATAAACTCAATGACAGAGGGATCCTTATCTATATCAAGAAGTGCCTAGAATACAGTAATCACCCAACAAATATTTGCTGAGTTAATAAATAAATTCAGTTTATATCCCTTGGCACTGTACCTGATACAGAGTAAGAACTTAATAATGAAATACTGAATGAAGTTAAATTTTAAAAGAAGAAACAATGACTGCCAAGTATTCCAAGATGCCAATGCCAAAATTATCTTTTTATCTATAATAGGTTTTACAATTAAACTTTGCTCTAAGGTTCACTATTACTAAATTAAAGATATATAATATATATGAACTCTTCCCATCTTTAGCAAAGAGGCTGCATCCTCTCAAACCAGTTTGTACGGGGAACCCCCAGTACCATTCTCCATCTTAATTAGATACCTATCAGGCATCCACCTCTGAAAAGCTCCCATTTCTTAACCAACACACAATACACAAATATGCTCTACTATGCACTTGTGCACACCTCTCTTTTCCTGTCTTTGGTATATAACTCCCAGGCATCCTGAGATCTCAGAAGACAGGAAAATGTAGATGATGCCATCTAGCCCACCCCTCTTTTTTAAAGTACCATTTTTCATGAATGGACACACAGCACTTTTAAGGATAACAGACAGCAAAATCCAAAATATTAATTCTTTTAAAGCCTAGCTTTATGTTATATAGCCTCTTTTTTGTCTTCTCCTCTAATAAACAAGAAATTACAAAGTTGCACTCAAAAAGAAGTCTATAAATTGATGAGATGCTTCCAAAGTTTCATCATATCACAACTTCAAATAAAAGCTAAAAACCAACCCTGAACTATTCAATTTGAAATGTAACAAAATGTTTCATAATCAAAGTTAATCTGCATCATATTGATACTCTGTATATACACTGAAAGGCACTATACCAATTAGAACAATTAGATAATTATTTTTACTACAATAACTTTTGATATATCTAATTTTATTTGACGCAGTAATAACCTCCATTTAGTAAGTAAGAAGGCAAACTCTGTCAGCCACAGAAGCCAGGGGAACACTGTCTTGTTAGCCATCTGAAAACAGAAAGGGTTTCTTTCTCAACAATGTGGGGCAAAACATTTATAAACACAATGGACCATGTAAGAATGGATGAATGAATGAATGAATAAAATATATATGTGTAAGTATGTACACAAAAGCACAGGTGACGATTACACACTGGTAAGGAGATGAACAAAAATCAGCATTTGTGAGTACTTACTACAAGTTAGATTCTTTCTATAGTTCTATAATATGATAGAACCACCCAAGAAGGATGGGTTTTAGTTCCACTTTGTTTTAGAGGTAGATTTACTTTAAGAATACATTTTTAAAACCTATGCCATCAAATAGATGTCTATTTATAGACATTTTCCAGCTGATGAATGCAGAAAGAATGAGTTATAATGTCACTAGGCACAAGTCATCAACTGCTGCCAACACAAGAACTATTGATGGACAATCACAAAACCACCTATCAGGTAGTCTTATCATTAAAAAATAAAAACCAACTTTCAATCCAGTCAAGGTTATATATCAATTTATAGGAAGAACAGAAGAACATATTAAAAGATACCATGGAGTTGCATTCAACAAAAGTCAAACTGCAGGAAACACTATGTGGCAAATAAATTGCAAGAAAAAGAAAATCAGATAGACTTGTATATTAAAAGAGACACATAATATGGATATTCTTAAGATCCTGATATAAACAATTAAATTATTTTAAAAAATTAAAAATTATTAAGTTATGAGATACTGACTGGACATTATTTATATACTATATATAAATGTGGAAACTGACCATTTTGGGCCATTTTTTTGGTTAATATTAAAAGAATTATTGGTTATCTCTTAGTATGATAATGGTATTTTGATCATTTTATTTTTAAGGTATTCTTATCTTCTAAAGATACAGTATGAAATACTTATAAATGAAGTAAAAAGATGTCAAGAAACTGCTTCAAAATAGTAATACGACAGTGGGAGAAAATAAACTGGGGCTGGCAAAATTTTTCTGTAAAAAGCCTGATAGTAAATATTAAAATATTTTTAAAAGCTCTATATTAAAAAGCTTAGAGGGCTGTATGATCTCAGTATCAACTATTTAACTCTGTTACTGTAGCAGGAAAGAAGCCAGATAATTATCTATCTGAATGAGAGGAATGAGAGTATCTGTGTGCCAACTTATAAAAACAGGCAGTGAAATAGGTTTAGCTGTAGTTTGCCAGTCTTAAATCAAGATTGACAAGGAGCTGATAATTATTAAAGCTGAGTAATAGATAATTAGTTCGTTACACTCTTCTGTTTTGTAAAGTAAGATAAACTTTCTATAAGCTAAAAAAAAGCCTAGAATACATTTTCAAGATCACTGATTTATTTCCATCTAAAGTGTCACTGAACACAGGTATCAAATAAATCTCATTCCAATTATACAATTCATTAATTGATACCTAATAGTTGTAAACGGTCCTTGGCCATAACCAAATTGGTCATCATTTTAGCTTGAAGGCGTCTAGCTCTTTCACACTGTTCACCTGAAAGAAAAAGCAGAAAAAAAGAATTAAGAATAAAAGAGTGTCTACCTTTCTCTACTAATACTGCTTCAAGATAAATTATCACACCAACTAATCTCATGGGGAGTCAAAGCCGCTATAAAGAAATTAAGAAAATATTATTTTCAAGTAATATCTTTAAAAAATCAGTTACAGTTCCTTATGATGATTTCAGACCTACTGTGGCATTTTATGGATTTCATGTTTTGAGACATAGATTTTCCGCTACATTTAAAAATCTTTGAAATTGGGATATGTTTACAACTAGTGCCAACTTACTAATAATGCTATCAGCCTGACTCCAACCATATATAGTTTGTCACTGTCTGTGCATGCACAAACTTGGTGATAGATATTAATACTTTGGTTGTAGTTACATCTAAATAAGATTAAGACAGCGTATTCAATAAGGTTAACATTCAAATTCTATGTGATAAGAAGAGAATGTGTCATAGTTTAACTGATTGCTTTTTCTCTTAGTGGTACAATCAAAGGCATATTTGATGCAATAAAATACTATTTTTCTTAAAACCAACTCATTTTCTTCTAACTCTTCTTCTATGCAATTGACAAAGAACAGCAAATATATTTTGTACATAATTCATAAAGTCATGCTCATAAACTAATCAAAGTCTCCAAGACCCGACCTCCCATATTTACTTGTTCTATTCTACTCTCTTTTATGCAGGAGATCAATAGCTAGAGAAATACTCCAAATAAAAAGGAGAGAGGAAAAAAACATAGTAAATATTGGCCAAATTGTAATTACTGGAGATTAGTTGACAAAAGTAATAAAATTAACCAGCCAGATAAAACATCCACTGGGTGGACTGACTCATAAGGCTAAGTTTCTTTGTCTATGTACTCGAATTTTTGCTTCTGAATTTATTTTAACTATGATAAGGTGAAGTACTTTACTTATTTAATAGTGGTACCCACATATCACACAACATTCACAGCATAATATTTAAGAATTCAGGCTCTGAAGTCAGACTGCCTAGGTTCAAATCCTGACTCTACCACTTGCTGCCATCGTCTACGAGACTTCAGGGAAGTTACTTACTTCTTCACACTTAAGGTTTTTCATCTGAAAAGGACAACAGTAGTAGCCTCAGAGCATAGAGTTGTGGTGAAAATTAAAAAGAGATGATACATATGAAGCAAATACAATGATGCTTGGGCACACAGTATGTGTGCAAGAGATGTCTATATATTTAAAGATAATTAGACTCTCAATTTTTAATTTGAGATGATAGGAAAGTAGAGATGAGAAATAACTGCTTTGGTTTTAAACAGTCATGTGTGAATCAAGGTAAGATATTACAGCTCATATTCTATCATGCAGTCAAACATTAACCACAGTGCAAAAGAGAGTCTATGGATTAACCACTCCTTCCCTGCCTCGACAATGAGGAAAGGACCAGGTTTCAAAAGCAGGGCTAAAAACAGGGTTAAAAAACATTGCGAACAATGGTTCCAAGGAAGACATAAGTAATATACTGGTTTTTAATCTGACTTCTATAGGTAACCAAGCTTGAGCACATCTGGTTATAACTGCATTTTCAGCATAGGTAATAAAGCATTAACAGTAAATCTATAAATAACATTTAAAAATCTGTTAAATATCTTCATTAAGATAAATGGATCTGAAATCAGGGCAATCATGTGACTATAATCTGGGATGGCTACTAAGCAAATATAAATATAAACTTACCTTGTCCTGTAACTACGACAGCTATTCCTTTTTCTAGTTCTTCAATACCTTTCTTATACCATTCCACAGCTTGCTCCTTTTGTCCTACTTTAAAATAGAAATAATTATTTGTATAAATCACAAGTATACACTAATACACTAAACATTTTCCCAAGTATGCTCTTATTAGGAGATACATGAAAAAGAGGGTTGTGATCAAATAAGCCTGAAAATTGTTACTAAGTGACTTCTTAGTACCTTTACCATCTTAATGTACATATGAGTCTTCCAAAGGGGGATAGAGACTTCAAAGTTTCTCAAAATTTTAGAGCTGTGAGTCCTTTATGTATCATCTTATGATATTGATGCTTATAACCACTGAAATGCTGTATTAGAGAGATAAATTTTATTTAAGAAAAAGTTGTTTTAAATAAATGTGTGTTAAAATACATGAGAAAAATAAACATGATTTCAGTAACAGTGAGAAAAAAACTTTAATTGTATTCAAATCTGATGTAATATGTTCATTGTTGGGTGCCTCCTTTCTAGAGTTAGTTTTTATTTAATAAGTGACTGCATCAGGAGAACTGGTATATGAGACTACAACTGTGGCCATTTAGTAACACATTTCTATTTTCTTTGAAACATAAGACAGGTTATTCTTGATCCAAAGTTAGGCTTTAAAAGGACCTAAAAATTCAGCATAATCAAAATGTGTGGGATAATTCTTTAAAGTGGTAAGGCTTACATGCAAATGTCAATGGTTTTGAAAATTAATTTCTTAGCCCTTAGAATCTGTGAAGCCTCATAAGTGGCAAATACAGTAAAGCAAAACTGGCAGTCACCTATAACAACTGTGATTTTCATTTTTTCCAACTCATGAACCTATTTATTTATTTATCTTTTTTTTCCTTATTCTTTTTTCCTACATTTTTTTTTCTTTTTTTAAAGCCCAGTATTTTATCCTTGTTTTTTTTGTGGGGAGAGGAGGTAATTAGGTTTATTTATTTATTATTATTATTTTTTAAGTGTATTATTATTATTTCAAGGTACTGGGGATTGAACCCAGGATCTTGTGCATTCTACGTACACACTCTACCTCATATATACCCTCACTGCTCATGTCCCTATTTAAATCAAAGAAAGATTTCCATGCTATTCTTAAATATAATTTGAAATTTCAAAATCAATAAAATATGACTCTCTTGAGCATTCTAAGTACACACTCTACCACTGAGATATACCCTCACTGCTCATGTCCCTATTTAAATCAAAGAAAAATTTCCATGTTATTCTTAAATATAATTTGAAATTTCAAAATCAATAAAATATGACTCTCTTGATAACAAAGATGAAGTCTTATTATAATAAACACCACACACAACAACCAAGAAATGCTGTCCCCTTATGAGTACCACCTACCTCTTCCTCCATCCCCAAAATAGATCACTAACAAGATTCAGCCCCTTGGACAGGGTAATTTCTTACTTATTACAGTGCCATTAGTATTTCACACAGGGTCAGATCCACAGTAACTGCTCAATAAATACTTGATAATGACACATGAAGAAATTATTAAGAATCTGTTGTAAGTCAAACTATTTGAATGCTTATCTTCTAGTTTTTACAAGGAAAATAGCTATTTCCATGTATTTCTGGTTTTTTAATTTAAAAAAAAAGGAGTAAATTGTAGAAAAGAGTAAAGTACTATTTGCTTTCTGAATGGGAGGGATATTGATAGCAATGTCACATTTGCTTAAAAATTTAAAAGAATGAAGTACAATCTAACAGATAAAGCAGAATTTCCTTCTCTGTGCCTCTTCTCATTCCCATGCTCCTTTCTTTGCCAGAAACCACTATCATGGATTGAGTGCATATCTTACAAGTACTTGTTTTTCTATTGTTCCTATTTTATTTGCACTGTTTTATTTTAAAAATTTACATTGCTTTTGAGATTTAGATTGCTATACAAAGTAGTTTATTCATTTTGACTTCTGTATAATATCCTAGGTCATCCTATAATTATTCAACTATTTCCTATTAAAAGATACATAGGCTGTTTCCAGTTTTTCAATATTTCAAATAATGTTGCAATAAACATTCTTGTACCTGTCCTCCTATGTACATGTGCCAGTTTCTCTAGAGTATATGCGTAAGAAGTAGAATTGATGAGTCATAATTCACCACATATTCTCCATTTATTAGACAACAACAAAATACTTTTTGAGAGTGCTTGTGCCAATTTCACTCCTGATAGCAATGTATAGCAGTTCTCATTGGCAACATATGAACAAAATGTTTTAAGGAGTTTTACTATATCACATGGAGGAAAATGAAATGACTGATTACAAATAAATTCACATGCTCAACCATTATTCAATTACCTAACATTCTTTGGTAACAGTTAATTGATATACTGAATTATCTGAATCTCATAAGTCAGTATGTTAGTAGAAAATGCATAGCTATGTCTTATGTAAAAGTACAAGACCACTGGAGAAAAGACAGACATGTAGGTCAATGCAACAGATGAGAAAGTCCAGAAATAGACTCATACATACATCACTGAGTTGACTTTGACAAAAATGACAAGGCAATTCAATGGAGAAAGAATAGTTTTTCCAAAAAGTGATGCTGGAATAACAAATGCCCATACACAAAAAAAACTTCACATGACATACAAAAATTAATTTGAAATACATCACAGACCTAAATATAAAACCTAACAATATAAAATTTATTTAAAAAGTTTAAAAAATTTATAGAAGAAAATATAGACAAAATTCTCTGTGATCCTGGCTTAGGCAGATACATCTTAGAAAATAAAATTCACAAACCTTAAGAGAAAAAAAACTGATAAATCAAACTTCATAAAAATTAAAAGCTCCTGCTTTTCAAAAGACTGATTTGACAATGGAAAGACAAACCACAGCTGGGAGAAAATATACGCCAAACAACATGTATAATAAAGGTCTTGTAACCAGAATATATAGACAACACTTACAATGATTTTTTAAGTCATTAAAAAATACTCTGCAAAAGATCAAAACATACATTTTACCAAAGAAGAGACATAAATAGTAAATAAAACACAAGAGAAGATGCTCAACATCACTACCTCTTAGGGAACTACAAATTAAAACTACAAGATTTTAATCTTGAAATGGAAAAAAATTACAAGACCAAGTATAAATGGACTTCTCATTTGTTTACAGGTATGAATACAAAATGACAGAGCCATTTTGGAAAAAAGTTTGGTAGTTCTTTATGACATTAACATATATTTACCACATGACCCAGCAAACCCTTCTTCTATGTATACCCTAAGAAATAAAAACATCAAAGACTTGTACATGAATGTTTACCAGCTTTATTCATAAGAGCTAAAAACTGGAAACAACCCAGATGTCCATTGTTAAATGAACAGATTAACATCCATCTACTTACATCCATAAGTAGAATACTACTCAGCAATTAAAAACAAATTATGATACATGTAAGAACAGAGATGAATCTCAAAAACATGCTAAGTGAAAAAAGTCAGAAACAAGAGGCCACACACTGTATGATTCCATTTATATGACATTCAGTGAAGATAAAATTATAGGGACAGATCAGATCAGTGATTTCCAGGAGCCAAAGGCCTTAGCGAGGAGACTGACTGTAGAGGCACAGGGGAGTTTTTGGGGTGATAAAATATTCAATATATTGATTGTGGTGATGGTTACAGAGCTGTTTGTTAAAACTCACTGAACTATGGATCCTTAAAAGGGTACGTTTTACTGTATGTAAATTATACATCAATAAATCTGATTTTTTAAAAGTGCAATACTCCAACATTTACATGTGAGAAACATTTGTTGTGACTTGGATTATAATACCAAAACTAAAAATTTTATTACAAGAATAAGATTAGAAGAGAATTAGGAAAATATTTAAAAAAAAACATTTGTTTGAAGGGATCGAAGAGTTTTCAAAACAGTGAAAATCACTAAAATTTGGAAGGAGAGACCACTTCACACCCATGAGGATGGCTGTTTTCAAAAATCACCAAAATACGGAAAAGAAAAAAGCCAACAGAGGTAAGCCTACCATTTGGGGCACTTCCCCCCAAACGATTGCCAATTCTGAAAGCAACAGTGACCAAGAAACTAAGCAAAGCTTTCAGCAGACTCATAGAGCTAAGTTGACAAAAGATGAATTCCAGGGCATGCCCAGGAGAATCAGTGGCAAAGATTTCAGGATTTCGGTTGGGACCCTGCATCACTGAAGGGTTAAGAACTAGGTTAGCCTGAACAAGGGCTGAAACGCATACTCAAATAACTTTGATTTCTTAAGGAAGGGAAACTATAGCCCATAACCTCCAATGGTCACCCTTTTGACTAAATTGTGGCAGAAAAATCAAACCTTTCAAAAGTCTTCAATACACAGTAAACCTTCAAGATACTATAACAGTTCTTAGTTTCCCTTACACATTTCCTTCTTACCTATATGGGCCCAAATAACATTCAGACTCTACCAACCAGACTACATCAAGAAAAAGAATGGGATGGCAGAAACTTACAATCAGTGATTGTAGTTGTGGTTAAAATTATTAGCCAATAATGTGAACTACATAACCTAGGACGAACAATGGCCAAAGGGTCAAAGAGAGTAAACTGCCTATTTTTATACATAAAGCTTTACTGGATCACATCTCTTATACGATAGTGTTGAATAACTGTGAAAGAACACTTAAAATATTTACTAAATGGCTCATCAAAAAAATCAAACCAAAGGAAAAATGGGCAGAGGACTTTAATAGGCATTTTTCCAAAGAAGATTTGCAAATGGCCAATAATAAGCACATTAAAAGATGCTCAACATCATCATAAGCCATTAGGGAAATGCAAATCAAAACTATGATGTGACACTACTTCACGTTAATTAGGATGGCCATTATTAAAAAAAAAAAAAAACTTGAAACTAACAAACAGTAGAGAAATTGGAAACCCTTGTGCACTGGTGCTGAGAATGTGAAAATGGTGCAGCTGCTGTGGAAAACAGTTTGGCAGTCCCTCAAAAAATTAAACATAAGAATTATCGTATGATTCAGCAATTCTACTCCTAGGTGGATAGTCAAAAGTATTGAAAGCAGGGACTCAGAGACCTATATACCAATGTTCATAGCAGCATTATTCACAATAGGTGGAAACAATCCAAATGTCCATCAACAGATGAATGGATAAACAAGACGTGGTATATACATAAAATGGAATGTTACTCAGCCTTAAAAAGGAATGAAATCTGTTATGTGCTACAGCATGGCTGATAAACCTTGACATGCTTAGTGAAATGTCAGACACAAAAGGACAGATATTGTATGATTTCACTTATATGAGGTACTCAGAATAGGCAAATTTATAGAGACAGAAAGTAGAACAGAGGTTGTCAGGGACTGGAGGTAGGAGAGAATGGAGAAGGGGAAAATGAGGATTTATTGTTTAATGGGTACAGACTTTCTGTTTGGGATGATGAAAAGCCCTAGAAATGGATGGTGATGATGGTTGCCCAATACCAGGAATGTATTTAATGCCACTGAATTGCACACTTTAAATGATTAAAATGGTAAATTTTGTCATCTATGCTTTACCACAATAAAAAATATTACTAAATGACCCATTACAGGCAGTTTGCTGACCCCTGGTATACAGCAATGAAAATCAACAAATCACTGCCACATGCAACGTCATGGAATAATTTGACAAGTACAATGCTGAGCAAAACAAACTATACACAAAAACAACACATACTGTATCATTTCACTCACAAAGCTCAATGTCAGAGTTGATTCACGGTGTAAGAAGTTAGGATTTGCAGATACTTTGTGAAGTGTGGGGAAAGACAGTACGCAGCAAGCATGGGAAAGGCAGTTTATTTCTTGACCTAGTGGTGATTCAAACTGCTGTGTTCACTTTGATAATTCATTAAGCAATACACTGTGCATTTTATGTGTATTTTGACAAAAGTGTACTTAAAAACTGAAAAAAAATAGAGGAAGATTAAATACACTGAAATGGAAAGAAAGCCCCAATACATTAAGTGAAAAAGGTTACAGATCAGTTTCTATCTAACACGGTTCTTCTTCCTCCAATGAAAATTTATGTTTATGTAACTAGACCAAGTCAGGAAACTTATCAGTAATTATCTCCTTAAGGATAAGATTACAGAAGAGGTTCACTTTCTACATTTGTGCATTATTTTAGTTTGAGTGTGTGTTACTGTACACACAAAAGAAATACTGATGATATCCATCTCTAAATAGAGATAAGGATAGTGGACTAATTTCTGAATTAGCTCCTTCATCTTTTCATTAACATGTTAGTGGTACCCAGATTGCCACAAGAAAGGTCAAAGCAAGAGTAGTTCGGGTAGAGAGAGATGATCCAGTTTGCAGCATATGAGGTAGAAGACAGAGATTTAAGTCCTTGCTCCATCATTTAATAGCTGTATGACTTTAAGAAAGTGAGTAATCTCTCTGAGCTTCAGGCTCCTCACCTAAAAACAAGGTGACATTTCTTTTACCTAACTCTTGAGTTGTGACAAAGATCAAATGAAAACTGGGTATGTGAAAATACTTTAAATAATAAAGAGGTATGTAAAAATTACTTTTATCACACTTAGTAAATTGGTTAATTAACATAAATCCTTCTACTCCAGAACTGTATGTACAGTTGTATTTTTGCTTGTAAAGCCCACTGCTTTTACTTACCTATTTAGTCCTTCTTAAGCATCAGTTTACAAATATATCCATTTTCCTACACAATTTTCTGCAACTTGCAAGTGTCACCATTAGCAGAGTAACAGGTATCTTTAAAAAATCTTTTAATGTGTGCTAATCCCCATAAACCGGAGACCCTGAAGTATCGACTAATAGGCCCCTGATTACTCTCTTAGTTCTCTGTTACAGAAAGGACGCTTCCTACTCTGTTTTAACTCAGCAAAAAGGCTATATTTGCTTTCACGTTCAAATGTCAAGATTTACTTGTGAAGTAAAAATTTATTTTTCCCATTTAATTGGGGAGGTTTTGAATCCCATGTAAAGAAATCATTACAGTTTTGGACATTTCCTTTAAACCTGAAGAATTTCAATCCATTTATGTTCTTTAAAAGTCTTTTGTACTTAGTATGAGTGGTGGGTATTTTAATTTTCTTCTGTGCATTTTGTGTATTTTCCAAACTCTCTACCAAGAGCCAGCATTATGTTCAAACGTGAGTACAAAAAATTCATTTTATCTCTTATAATGAAAAGCTAGGATACTAAGTGAGGCTAAGAGGAGACTTCCAACCGTTTTTTCTGAACTAAGGGTCACAATTAGCAAAACTATTTTTATATCACTCTTTAGGTAATTCTTCTTCCCCAAATCTCATTTACACTGCTGCTTTTCCTAAAAAGGGCAATAGAATCTAGGTATCAAGATTTAACAACGTTTTAACGTAACCTCTAGAGGCTGTAATCTTAAAAGAATTGTAAAGTTAATAATAATAGTTCGCATTTTCTGATGACCTACTATGCGTAGGCGCTAAGTATCTTACAAACATTATCTTAGTGTAGAAATAAGTAACTTGTCTAAGATCCTGTGTAGCCAGAATTCCAATATCAATTTAGACAAGAGGCATTGCAATTTAAAAAGGATAAAATTAGACTCTTAAAAGCTGAGAAAAGTAGCCCCTGACATCCAGGAGTTGGCCTAGTACCATCATCTAGGCCTTTGATAGAAGGAACTGACCTGGCATTACAAGTAGGCCTTGCTGTTCTATTGAACATAAACTATTTCACAGAACAGAACATCAACATCAAAAAGGCCACTTCATGATTGTGACAGATCAAGACAAAAACAAGACCACTCCACAATCATGTCTAAACACAGACAAAACATGAACACTGTCCAAGCTATGAATACCAAACATCCTCCTCTTCCAGCTCATGAGTGCTTCTTAACCAATTACAGCTTTATTCTCACTTCATTCTTCCCTCTTTCTGGATCAGATTTAAGACACTCAGGCACAGAATTATCCCTAATTCCTAAGAGCATCCGATCCACAGCAAAATCCTGCTTCCTCAAATCCTCCTCAAAATCACCTAATACAAGCCCAAATCCTACAATAAGTTATGTCTAGCACCCTCTTCCTGAGATACACCATGGTTCCTCATAGTACGTGTTCTCTTGGTTACAGTAAGTAATAAATTCCACTTGTTCAGCCATAGGTGTGCGTTTCTAGTGATGGTTCACTGAAAGGTATTGACAAAATCCACCTAAGAACAAGAGTTAATTCTTTCCATCTCTATTGTAGCATAAAAATATCTGCAAAAGAGCAGAAAAGATATGTGATTAAGTGTAACTATGTTATACCTACATAGCTGTCAAACATTTAATAGTTCCCCCAAATCATTGATTTTGACATTTTTCGTTCCTCATTTACCAGAGTGAACCATTGATGTGAGTGTGCTCAAAGCTGTTTTATTTTATATGATGTCTAGTGTGAGCAGTTGTTAATAATTCACAAAGCAAGAGAAAAAAAGTCTAGGTCAGCATATTAATACCTTCACCAATATTATATAGATCAAGAGAGAGAAAAACTAGTAGAAAAGGAGAGAATCTATACTTTGCCAGAATTCAAAAATTCAACTACTGTTGGGTGGAGCACAGAGAATAGGATAGTAGAAAAGAGGCAGGAGAGTTAGGGGTGATCCTTCTTCAGTAATTTAATATCCATTTACTGACTATCCCTTAATTGTCATCAGTAAGACTAATAATAATCTTAGGAATCTAGTTAGCAGGTGAGTTTTATAGGGTTTAACTATATTCTATATTAGGAAGAATATAAACTGCAATTTAAGAGAAAACAACTAAAAACAGAACAAGGGACAAAGTTCCTAACAGTGGTTGTCTTTTCTTCTCTTTAGTGCCAATGCCACTAATGTCACTAAATACTGTTGAAGAGAAATGTGAAATGCTTATTGTGTATTTACTAAAAGGTAATATTATTCTTTGTGGAAAGTATAATATTATCTGAATGTCCATCCATCAGAATAATTCTTCCCTTGTTCTAATCATGGAAACATTTACAGCAGAAATTAAACCCAAGAAAATTCTCTGAAATCAATCCTTTCAAAATGGTGTCTAGCAGTTTGTAGGAGTAAAAGAGAGTATATCAAACCTGATACTTCTGACTTCTACTCTCTAGCTTCACCTTCTTAAAATAGATATGGATAAGCAAGTACGTTGTGTGTTTTAAATGCAGTGTGAAGTTGAATTATAAGAAATTATAAAATCATATGCTACTTAATTAAAAAATGTTGTTTTAAATATAAACTGACTATGAATAAATAGAAAAGGATTTTATTCAAACAATTTCTGTTCTTGAAGCCAGATGTTGGTGCCCTTTCATATCCTGAGAAACTGGCTCGCTCTCTCAGACAACACACTAGGCCCTTACTGTCTGTCAAGTCCTACATGCTTGAGGTAAGTGAACCACACCTAGAGAACCTGTACCCCTGTATTACTCAGGAGCTCTCAGGCTTGTCTATCTGTAGGAGCCATGCAATGCAAGTTAGGTCATGTTCTAGTTAATCCAAAGAACCACTATTACACCTCCTCTTCTCCCCCAAGAATTCCAAGGGGTCCTTGGAATTACAAAACAGAGAACATGCTCAATATAAAAAAGTAAATAAAAAATTGTGAGTCTGTTCACCTAAACTCTGTTCCTGGTTCCGCAACTGTGAGCTCACATTTTAAATTCTGGTTTCTCTGTATACACAATGGATATCATAGGTTGTCAGTTTTCCAAAGATGTTCAACAATTAAAGAAAATACCTACAAATCAATTAACCCCCTGGAAAAAAATGAAGGCTATATAATGCATATGACAGTATATACACATTTATTAATCACATAACAAATGTTATCTTAGCATATCTCACCAGAGAGGAAGTAATTTTTTCTCAAGTTAATGTCTAGAATGCAGAGCTGTATAAATTAACTGGTATCCAATAAATGCTTACTTTAATGAACAGACTTCACATAGCCATCTTACATTAGGTGAATAGAATCTGCCGTTATTCCTATTCCAAATAGCTTGGTTTCAGAAAAATTTAGCCCTGTATGAAAATTCAGTGTCAAAGCTGAGTATGTCATAAAAAGAATAAAATTATTTTTTTGTTTGGTAGGGGGAGGTAATCAGGTTTATTTATTTATTAATTAATTTATTTAATGGCAGTACTGGGGATTAAACCGAGGACCTTGTGCATGCTAGGCATGTGCTCTACCACTGAGCTACACCCTTCTCTCCAAAAATAATAAAATTCTAAATAAACACAGTATCCACATAAATGATATTTATACACTACTTTATTAATATAGGATTTAATTTGGCCTTTATTATTTCAAGGCACCAACTATTTCAATTAACATCACTACAGTCTGAAATAGCCCACTTCACCTGATGAAATCAAGCGACTTTCACTACACTTAGAAGCTAGATAATGCCTGATATTACTAGCCCCTTAATGGCTTAGGAGCTAACCACAGAGTTAGGAAACCTTTGAAGACTGCCTATCCAATTCATTCTGATTTGTTCATATGTATTTTGATGCAGTGGGAAAGAGGGTAAACTATATTCTCTTGGAATTACGTTCTGTAACGTCAAAGATGGCTGAAAGACAGACTTCATCTATAAACTCTTGCAACTACTGAATTAAGGCTAAAGTACAAAAATTTTCAATATATTGAAGGAAAAATGTGAGACAAAAGAGAACCATGACAACATAAACTCATTTTACTTCATGTTTAAAGGAAAATGAATATAACTAATTTGTTTCAGTTTGAACTATTTTAGCATCACTTGTAGAACTCAAACTAAAGTGTTATCATTGCCTGTTCTGATATCCACTTTAGAAGCTCATGTATAAATAAAGCAAAGCCTTTGAATAGAAAGATTATCAGTTGAAAGAGAATGAAATATGGGATACATATATTGCTGAATTTATATTTAAATATTTTAAGAGGAATTAAATATAATAGATACAGGCATACATATGATACCCAAAGATAAGTCACCAGCATGAAACCCAATGTTTGAATTCCACTTCCATCACTTACTCCTCACATGGAATTGATTCCTCTTTAAATCTAAGAGCCTAGGGTCTTTTTTTATATCTAAGTCTTCCTTGACTTCTCTTATCTCACCTCCCAACTCCCATCACCCAGTGTTAACAATTAATCTACCCTTAAACATATTCCTTCTATTCTAAGACAACTTTTGACCTAGATTAGTAAACTTCAGAGGACCCTATTGTAATAGAATAGTGCAATAAAACAGTGCTTCTCTAGGAAGGGATGATGGTAAACTTTTCATCCTCTCCAGGAGATCTTGGATGTTCCTTACAGATGGTAAGGAACAAAAAACTTCCCTCCAAAAACCCAAAGTATTTTTTTCTTAAATATGCCTTCTTTCTTGAACTTTCTTACCTCCACTCTGTCCTTATACTCCAAATTCATGAATACCTGCCTCTTTCCTTATGTCCAATTTCTCAGTCCTAGACCTCACGAAGAAAGTAGGTTTCAAGAAAACTGAAATTCTAGAATAGTTTCTGGAATTGGTAGTGGAGAGAGACACTACAAATGCACTGCAGATTGCTCCTACTTTTTTTTTTTTTAAACTAATGGACAATGCAAATGAGCATTTAGAGGGAAAAGAAGATCTCAGCATAATGGAGTTACGGATGAAAGGAGGGATTTTCAAAATGTTGTAAGACTCCTAACTTCATTTATCATCCTGCATAAAATTTTTTTCATTAACAATTAGCACAGGTTTAGAATCACCTGCTTTAATCTTTTGAGCCTCAGTTTGTGCATCTATAAAATGCTGATACAAACAGTAACTTCACCTCATAGGGTAATTGTGAGGATTAAACAGATAACACATGCAAAGCTAAGAGCGCACAGTGCCTGGCACACAGAAAGACTAAAAACGGTAGCTTAAAAGAAATCTGAAGGATGTAGTATCCTTGCTTTCATCCAGAAACATAAATCTTTAAATTTTATAGTAAAATAATATATATATAAATTAATCCTATTCATTCAACATTTCGATTTAGAAACTCAGAGGCTACCTTGGAATTCTCATTTAGATGGGATCTAATCAACCAGGGACAAAGTTTGGCGCTAAAATAGAACTTTATCGAAAAATACTTAGAAGTCATTCTATTGATAAAATGACTGTCAAGATACTTTCTGAAATAGTGCAAATTCAGCTGTAATCATATGCAGCTGTTCCTTTCAAAATTAAGTCACCATTTGTTCTTTTTTTCTGACACTACAGTACTCTGTTTTCACTAAAAGCCTATATAACAAGGCACAGCTTCTTCGGTATCGAAACCTTTTGGAAACCTGGCTCAGAGGAAGTCACTCACTGTTTACAGAGCTAGAAAGGATCTGTGTGGTCACTCTAGGACAACTGTCACTGTCACCAGCACGTCCGGGTGTCTCACAGGGACTTGGGTCATGTAGAAGTGCAGGGGAAGGCTAGTGTCTGAAGCAAAGTCAACGACTAGGGTGCCTGAAAGGGGAGAGGTTTTTAAAGGAGAATCGTTGAGGATGAGGGTCTAATCGCGGAAAAGCATTCTCACGGGTTAGATCAATTCCGGGGGTGCACCGCCGGCTCCCGCAAGAAAGGGACGCAGGTGTTGCCCTCCCTCGGCGACCCTACCGCTTTCTTCCCGGCGCCGCCGCCCCCTCCCCCCAGCCCCCCCAGTACCTTTCTCGTCCTCATCGATGCGCAGGGCAACGGAGATACACTCGAAGGCCTGTTTGTGGAAGGCTCGGACGCGCTCGGCCTCCCCGCCCGGCAGTGGCGGCGGGGGCGAGGCCGAGGCTGGCGCCGGCGCGGCCCCGGAGCTCCTCTTGGCGGCCATGAGGGCGCGGGAGAAGCGCTGGCAGAGCCACACGAAGAGGAGCCCCAGGTGGAAGGCGACCAAACGCAGCAGCGCGAAGCCTACGAACAGCGGGTACGAGAAGTAGTACAGGTTCCGCTTATGCGGCGACTGGGGCTGAGGGGCCGGCCTGGGGGCGGGACGGGAGGGGGCCAAGCAAGGGGGCGGAGGCCTGGGAGGCACCGGGCTGCTGGGGCCGCCGGAGCCTTTCTTCTTCCCTCGTCCACCCGGAGAATTCATTCACAGCTCCCACTGCCGCCGCCGCCATAACCCGCCTCCCGCAGACCGACGGCGGCCAAGCGACGGCGGCGGCCACTGGGACGGCGAGGCCACAGATCCCCCGCGCGCCCGGCAGTCCCAGGAGCTCGGCACCTCCGTGCGCCGCTCGCCACCTCCGTGCGCCGCTCGCCGGCCCCGCCCCTTTCTCCTAGCTCGGCCAGGAGCACAACCCCTTCTCCTCCTCCTGCGGTCGGTAGCGCCTGCCCCTCCCTCTCTCCGTCCTCTCAGCCGCCTGATAGCTCCGAGCGGCGACCGCGCGCACGCGTACGCGCACGCCCTCCCGTGTCTTTTTCCGGCGCGTGCGCGCACGCCGCCGTCTTTGTTGCTCTGAGCTCCTAGTGCGCGTGTGTGGCGCCCGCCCGTAGGGCCCTTCCCCGCGGAACTACATTTCCCAGTATGCACTGAGGCCTTCTTCGTCTTCGAGGACCCCTCGCTTCGTAGACTTCGTTGCCCCTGGGAGCTCCTTAGCGGGGAACTTCGGTCACCAACTCACCGAAGGGGCAACAGCGGCTTTGGATCGCTCAGTTCGCAGAGCCATCTCATCGTGTGTCATCGTTTTCTTAATATTTCTTTCAGCATTTTCTGCCAGTGTTCCGTAAAGGGATGATTGGTCAGAGTTTCATCACATAAGTAATGCGTCCCCATTTGGGAATTATTACTTGAGAGGAAAGCAATTGTAGGGACGTGCAAAAACTTAAGGTCACCCAAAGCAAAATGTTAGTTCAATGTGATGAAGTTATCCATTCCAGAGGTTTAATTAAACTAGTGCGTGTTTAGATGTCTAACACGAAGAATTAATTTGTTTGAATAAGGGAATTTGTAGGTTTTGCACAGTAATCATCCCATAGCTTACTGAGGAATCCCGACTAGGCCTTTTTTTTCTCCTTCAACGTCCCTTCCTTTGGGAAACTACCTACTCACCTTTGTTGCCTGTATTCTAATGATGTGCAAGCACGGAACCGTGCCTCCCACATCGCAGAGGTGGAAACACTAGGTTAATCATATTGTCCTACAAACTGTAATCTTGGATGGAGGCACTCCGGGATAGAAGGTAATAATCCAACTAAAGTTAACTATTGGCAAGTTTCTGTGTTATAGTATATGTGTAGATGTGGGAGAACCATTCTTCATTCAGCAAATACCAAGCTGCAACTTCATTCCAGGCACTGCCTGCTACTCTGTCATTATGTAATAGATGTGGAAGCTGAGTCACTAGTCCAAGATCACAGAAAGTGGTGGAGCAGGGATTTGAATGTAACCAGTCTGACTTTGGAGCCACTCTACTATTAGGCCATGTCTTGGCTAAGTTAATAAGTTAGTACTTAAGGGAAAAAAAAAAAAAAAAACTGGCAGCAAACTAAATACCCATTAACAGTTACAGTGAAAACAAAAGTATTATAGCTATACAGATCAACAAGGAGGAAAGTCAAACACTTGACTACAGTGATGATGATGAGGGCTACTACTAGCTAACATTTATGGAACCCATATTCTAGGCTAAGCAAGTTCATTTTTACTATTTTATTCAATCAACACTATTGAATTCAGCATTATTGTCTCTATTTTTTAAAATAAGGAATTTGAGGCTCTAACAGATTGTTACTTGCCCAACATCACATATTAGTTAATGACACATACTGCTCCAGGGTCTTATTGTAAAATTCTAGGCTTCCAAAGAAAAACATTTTTACATAGTTTGCCTATATTTTACTACTCAAGAAATAAATATATCTTTAGCCCCTCGACCAAGAGTGATCTTTCACTCCTGGCATTCCAGGTATTAATTAAGTTTCTGGTCTCTGGCCTCCTGCTTGCTAAGTCTCTGCTATCCAGTTGTGCTTAATATTGACTGTGCTTTTCTGTACCTTTGCCGTTTTTTTGTTTGTTTGGCAAAATTGTGGGCTTGAGAGTCAGAAAGACTGTGGTTGGTATTCTGACTCTACCTGTTAGTGATGTGATATGGAACAAGTTTTTTTTTACTAGTTAACTTTTCTGTAAAATGGGTGGAATAAGAATTAGATTTCAAAATGAAAAAATACATTTAACACCTCCTGTATACCACCTGCAATATAAGAGATTTCAACAAATTTTGTTTTTGTCTCTTATACCTAAAAGGCCGTTACAGGATTCAGACTCTACTGGGGTCTCAGTTTTTAGTAATCTCAGTCCATATCTTCTGCCTCTTGGAATTATATTCCAGTCAAATTCATTTTCTGAATTACTGTCTTTCTAAATTTGTCTCAAGAAAATTAGTGCCTGGATGTTACCCTGGCCTTATAATTTGCCTGGACTGAAGATCCTAACAATCTCAGCCATTTAACCTGCAGTATGACAGCCTCCCAGTTTTCAGATGGTAAGAATTTGCAGGACACTTAATCTGGAATGGAATCTGGGCCAGTTTCACCAGGACAAAAAGGAAGAGCTGAGTACTGTGCTAACTAATCCAGGACATTTGGTCACTTTATCACTTTAACCTATTAATTTATTTACAAAGTGACTACCACTAAATAGTTTTTTAAAAATATATTTTAGCTTTCCTTCTCTTTTAGGGAACTCCACAAACCTTCAGTTTGAAAGATGTAGAATTATTTGAAGTAGAGACCAATGACAGCTATTAAATGACTTCTTTTCAAAAAAAAGTAAAATAAAATGGTGCACCTAGAACCAAGAGAAGAGATGAGTGATTTTGAAAAAGGCAGAAACTTAAAAGAGAGAAACAAATTAAAAGACATAATTGGAGGTGGGAATGGGATGAGTAGAGTAACAATTGGGAGTTTATTATCCTATAGCTGCATTAATAAGCAAAAACATAATTGTGGACAATTAATCATTTCTCTGTGTTGAGTCCATATTGTGTGCATATTATTGATTCATTGTTCAACAGATAGTTATCAAGCACAGACAACACATCAGGTATTGGTAAGATACCAGAATCCAGTAGGCAGTAAGAGTGACTTTACACTCTTAATACAATGGCTGAAAAGCTCAAATAGCAACTAGCAACAGTAGTCACATATAAAACTCACAGGAGTTCCATGTGTGAGTGTGGAACTCAAAAATGTATATGTGATGTGAATAATGAAGATTTTGAGAAATTTGAGAGTAGTATCCCCTTATTAAATGGGACTGCTGTTACTCAGCTCCAGCTGATTCTTGCCTTTCAGGAATCTGTGGTCTCTGTTGCCAAATTTTTAAAACATTTCAAGAGAAACCACAATTCTGAATTTTTATGTGAAATGTATTGCTTAGGAGATATTGGCTCAAAATTTGAAAACAAACAAATGAAAACAAAGCTGAGACACCAGTTTGAGTCTCTCTAGTTTACAGAGATTTGTTACTGGTGAAAGTGTGAATGAGCTCATGGTTTTGAAATAGTAGTAGGTGTAAGAGTATAAATTGCTGCCTAACTTGCTCAACTGGACTTTTAAAGCTGTGATGCTATGGAAGCATATGCAGAGTCAGTTAACATAGAATTTTGTATGATTGCCCTAGAGTGGCAGTCTAGATGATCAGAAGGTATATTCAATCATCACTCTAAACAAAATACTTGGGTATATAAATATAATATTACATTTCTACATTTATGATATGCAGGGGGTGTTTACTCTACCACACATGAAAAGCAGAGTAATGGGAATTGTTAGTACTGGGTGAAGGTTGGGCCACATAAAAGGAGTTGTCTATTTCCCAGGGTGGTTTCTACCAACTGTGCCTTCAGAAAGCCTTGTTATCCTTGAGATCCTCCTTCACATCTCATCTGATAAGTTCAGTTTCTATATTCTGGTAGTTTCTCCATTTACTTTCTTCGTTAGTGTTTGGGTCATCTTAAGTCCACCTCCACCCCCACTACTGCCAGCTTTGCTTAAATAATTATTCTTTGTTAACACCACTTCAAAGATACCTGCTTACATTTATCTCAACCTCATATGAACCCCTTCAGAATTTACACTCTGTTATCATTCATCTTAACCTTTAATCATTTATCTTATATTATCAGATATGTATACACACACATCTATCTGAACTAGAATACAAATTTATGAGGGCAGACACTCATTTATATTTATATTAAACTTTCCAAGAGTTTAAGATCTCCAAGATCACCCCCAGGTTTGGTGATTTACTAGGAGGACTCAAAGGACTCCGAAAACAGTCATACAGCTATGATTCATTACTGCAAAAGAATACAAAGCAAATTCAGCAAAGGGAAAAGGCACATGGGGCAAAGTCTTGAGGAAACCCAGTGTCAACTTGTAAGAGTCTTCTCTCAATGGAGTCATACAGGACACAATTCCTCCAGTAGTGAGATCTGACAACATGTGTGAAATGTTGTCTCCCAGGGCCACTCATCAAATCAGTGCTTGGGTTTTTGTTGGGGCTGATCATGGAGGCACCATCTGCCTAACATGTACCAAAATTCCAGACAAAATTACAGAAAGAAAGCAGGTGCTTAACAAACCATATTGTTTGCACAAACAGTTTAGGCACGGTGAGGCACTCTCATCCTTTTGGGAAAGTTTTATATCAGTGTAGGGAACTACATTGTCCTAAGGGCAGCAGTCTCAGGTCTGCTGTATTAACTCTTTTCTTTCCCCATAAATATGTGAGTAAAGGAAAGAATGAACTGGAAGATTTTTCTTTTAATATTTTCGCAAAACTGATTAGACTCATTACTCACGTAAATATTCTTCCCCATTATTGCCTGTGTTATAATAAAGCAACATATTTTCCAATTAGAAAAATTTATCTACATATTTTTACCCTTTTGACTTTTTAAAATTGAAGTATAGTAGGTTCACAGTGTGTTAATTTCTGATGTACAGCATAGTGATTCAGTTATACATGTATATCTTCCTTTTCATATTTTACAAGGTATTGAATATTGTTCCCTATGTATACAGTATGAACTTGTTGTTTATCTATTTTATATATAGTAGTGTGTATCTACAAATCCTGAAAAGGGAAGGGTGGGTGGAGAGAGAAATTGAGAGTTTTGGATTTACTGTTTTAATTTTAAAACAAATTCATGCTTTTGGTAAAAAAAAAAAAAAAGTTTAAACAATATAGAAGTTTATAAAAAGCAAAGACTCCCCCTCCCCATATTCCCTCTCCACTGTTAGACTAACCACTATCAATAGTTTGTAACCATTATTAATAGCTTGTTGTATGTCTCTCCAGGCTTTGCCCTTTGCATATACAAATACACACATGCAAAAAAAAAAAAAATCTCACTATACAGATTTTCCTACAACTTGCATTTTTCACATAAAATTATGTTGTAAATGTCTTTACATGCCCATACCTATAGATTTACTTTATTCTTTTCAGTGGCTACACAGGTATCTTTATATCCTTGTACATTTTTGTATTTTTATGGGCTAAAAATCTCAGGAAGTAAAATTGATATGTCAAAGTGAACATTCTATTTTATTTTATTTCTCTTATAGTAAGCTCATACTGAGTATGAACTCTTTACATAATCTTTGGTAGTGAATATTTTTTGGCTAACTGCTCAGAATCCATTCTATTTCTTCCCTCTTCTTAGCCATTCTAAGGTTCTCCCTTGTGAAACCCACCCTCTCCCATGTATAGAAGCCATGCAGTTCAGGTGGGATTAACTACCCCAGGGCACGTCTTTGTTATTCTTCTCGGGTAGTAGTAATGCAGGTCTGTGGCAGTCAGCACATGGCATCCACCTTACCAAAATAACTGGCTCAAGTTGGACAGAGCAAAACAAACTTCAGACTTCTGGTCTGTGGGTAGATCTATTGGAAGTGATGCTTTCCCTCCTTGAATGTGAAAAACAAAGCATGTAGCCCTGAATAATTCTAGTAATTGTCTCTCAACTATCCATGAGAAAAGCAGCCTGAGGATGAAGCTGATATATAAAGGAGAGATGAAGGTGAGAAAATTGCAGAGAAACAGTATTGGAGCCATGACTAAACCTTGCCTGATGCCCACCTCACTACTTTTTGTTAGCTAAAAAGTCTCCTTCATTGTTTGACAAATTTGAGTTGGGATTTCTGTTACTGGAAATCAAAAGCATAATAATTGATATATTTGTTTTCTATTTCTGCACAGCCAGGAGCACAACCTTTGGAATTAGATGGACCTGGATTGACATTTCAGCTAGCCACAGAATTACTTATCTAATTTTGTGTGACAATTTTCTGAATCTATCTTATTTTATGGGGATAATCATACTTACTTATAAGGGTATTGGAGTATTATATGGTAGAATAAGTAAATCACTTCTCAAGGTACCTGAACATAGTTGGACTTCTAATTCATTTTTTTCTGCATTCTCCCATGTATGAATGTATTATCAATGCATTCAGATAATGACATTATAGAGGAAAACATTTTAAACAATAATCTTGTATTAAAATGAGGTGATATAACTATCAATTTCTATTTACCACCGAAGTTTGTCTCTAAGAAGAGAAATGGTTTCAACATAAATTAACATGGAATTGCTCTGGGTATCTTAAAATTAAAAGATATCAAAGCTATATATTGTACCTCTTAATAACCCATGACTTATTCATAAACATAAATTTAAGTGACAATAGTCATTTGGATTCTAAAAAGAAAATGCAAAGCATAAAATTAACTCTTTAAAAACTGAAAATAATTTAGGAAATTTTGGGAAAAAATATAACTGCATATAACTAAATATAACTTCTTATGAGAAATAGCTGCTGTAATTAACAATTTGGGGATGGGAAATAATAGTAAGTTTAGCATTTTCCTTCATTTTTATTATTCTCATTGCTGGGATCATGTCTTTATCATAAAAATCAGAAGAGCACACTATATTTATGTCTTTAAAAACCCATTTGGTATGTTCCTTGGTACACTAACATTTGGGAGATGAGGATGGTGGTAAGAGTACCTAGGCATGGGGTTTAGTACTGAAGACAAGGGAACTCCAGGTGGAGTAATTGCCTTCCTGTATTAGGCATCAAAAGATACTTTCTTGGAAACTGATTTACCAAATGTGGTATATTTCAAGATCTTCTTGGGACGTGGTTGTTGTCCCATCACACAAACTGTGTTCAGTGGGTCCATTTACATTCAATAAATTCTATGTATTTCTCTGCAGACACATTTGTGTGTGTATGCACATGTGTGTGTGTGTATGTATGTGCTAGAGCATGTTCTTTATTTCTCTGAGCACTTTACTTCCCACAAGCCATTTAATAGAAAAAAAAAACAGAATAGAAACAATGGGTAGAACATTATAAAAATGAAGTACTTAGGTGTAAATAGAATGTCTCACAATTATATAACCTCAGTTTATAAAGCAGTTTCACCTATCTCATCTCATTTGATTCTATGAAGTAAGAATTTTTATCATAATTATACATGTGAAAAAACAGGAAGCTCAGAAGAGTTAAACTATTTGCTTAATTCCACATGGTAAATAAGTGAAGGAACCAGGTTTTAATATTTATCTAATCCCGAATCAAATCTTTCTCTACTTCACATGTTGTATGATTCCTAAGTAGGTGTTGCTTGTCTAAATAGGTTAATATTTTATGCATGGAATTTGCATCACGTCTGTAAAAAGGGGATCAAGAACAGTAGCTTTTCTTTATTACTCTAGATTCTAGAATTCTAGTTCTAGATTCTAGTTCTAGAATCTATAACTACTATCTCCCTAAAACCCCAAGAAAGATAGGAAAGGCCAGAGACTAGTACTTTGATGTAACTGCTTGCTTTCCCTATAAATTAACTTCTTTTGAAAAAATATTGAATATAAGAAGCAAAAAATACAAAGATGAATATAATAAGATCTTTGCCTTTGAAGAACTAAAAAATCTAATTGTGTGTAACTAAAGAAAATATAAGGCAGGATGAGGTAAGTACCATAATAAAAACAAATAATAGGAGCAGGTGAGAGGAGTCAGGTTAGTACAAGTCCAAATAAGAGGTAATGTTCTTCTCATTCTTTTAATTTTAATTTTTCCCACTCTAGACAGTACTCAGTATTGCAAATTTCTGTCATATGATGGCTCTCAGGGTCATCCTCTTACAGAATGTTTAATTTCATATCAAAACTCAGGATTCTGCGATATTTTGAATTAATTTTATACTTTTGTTGCTAATTTACATCATTTCTAGCTGTTATTTATTTAAAATTTTTTTCTCATTTATTTTAAAATTTAGTCTTAAAACAATTTTTTTTTGTGGGGGAGGCAATTAGGTTTATTTATTTTAATGGAGGTACTGGGGTTTGAACCCAGGACCTTGTGCATACTAGGCATGCACTCTACCACTGAGCTGTACCCTCCCCCTATTTACTTTTGTTTTTGTTTTTTGTCCAGCTGTCTGCTGCTATGGCTTGTTCTCTGAATCTTTCAATTAATATGTTATAAATGTAAAGACTTTAGTGAAGCTTTTTTGTAAATCACACCAATAACTTTTCTCTAGATTGAGAGAAACCTGGCTGATAGTTAATTTTTCTGTGCTGTTTCCTTCAGTCATCATTTTTATATTGCCCATTTTTTCTTCAGTATTGTCAGTGTCTTTATTAAAATCCAATTTTTACTATGAATCAACTTAATATATATTGTGTGCCTGTGATGTACTAGGCACTCTGTGAAGTACAAAGATAAATAAAACAAGATCCCTGTCCTGAAGGAGCTCACAGTCTAGCTTCTTATACTAACACTTCAGTACTTAGAAAATGTAAATTAGCAGCTTTCAGTTACTTTTTGGAATTTGGAAGTTTTTACAGAGTGCCTGCCATGTATTGGGAAGTGTATGGATATATAATAATATAACAATGCACATTAACTGTTCTCTTAAGTTGTCCTTATTATTCTCTGGTTTTACTTGCTGTTATTTCCCATTCCAGAAAAGCATTTAATCTTAATTTGAGTTAATATATGTACTAATCAGTTTCTATATCCTATACATAAACATCTACATCTTTGCATCAGTTCTACATAAAAAATCCTCAAAGTGCCATATGGCAGTAGTCACCAATCACAATACTAATCAAGTATACATTATAAAGTAAAGCTTTAAAAATGTACCGACACGTCTGGCTCCTTAACAAATTTAATTTACTGTAGATTTTTAGCCATGCAGTTTTTACAGAGTAGCAAAATTACGTTGTATTCTACCTTTTAAAAAACTTGATGTTATAATCCAAACTATTTCTGTATTTCGAGTCATGGCTTTTATACTATTATACTGGTATGCCATAATTTAGTCTCCAAATATTTTATATGAAGTTTTAAAATTTTCATATTATAAAATGCAAGTACAAATGGGATTGTTGAATCAAAAAGGCAGGCACTTTAATGAGTGTATCATTTATATTTACATTAAAATAAATGAGATTTTTTGGAATTAGAACAATCCTATTTACTAAATCCTGTTTGCTGTTTACAAATGTGTGTAGGAGGCAAATTATCTTTTGTATTTTCACAAACACAATAGTATCAATAGTATCACGGTTTGGAAAGCGAGTTGCATATTGCTAATTTTGCATATTGCTAATTTTGATACAAATGTAAAGTAGCACTAACATGGCATGTTCACATATTAAAGGACTTGAATAGAAACTCTTTAACACTGCTTCTTCCCCCAACGTTGGCTTTAGAGTAAAACGCTGACATTCTTTCGTAGACTGTTGAGTTTTGGGTCTCTGATTTTCTAGTGAGAACTATCCAGCAAGTAGTTTCGGTTCCGCGAGGAAGAGCTTCGGCAGCTTTCAGGCAGCACCAAGAGCTGACCGGGCCAAAACCCTGCCAGCTGGCCTCGTCACTGGGTCTACAGCTGGCGTAGCGCTTGCTCTGGGTAGGCAGCTCGAGGAAGATTCTCTCCCAGCCCCTAGGGCCAGACCTCGGGCAGGACTCTGCTCACCGCACAGAGCGAGGTAAATTCAGGACCCGCCTGGGTCCCTCCCCAGCCCGAGGCCCGCTGGGGAGTTCTGCGCAGGCGCAGCAGTAGTGCGACGTCCGTCACTTACGGCGGAAGCGGTTTGTGCTGGGAGTTGGTGGCGCGGTGCAGGGCTCTTAGGAACCAACGGCTTGGGCCCGGGTAATCAGCTCCCTTTCCCCGTTTCCCCACTTCTTCTAGGTTCTCGGTACTGCCGCGGAGCTTCCGGACCTGATGCGGGCGCCCGATCGTGGACTGTCCCATCCTGCTCCTCTACTGCTCCGGGTGCTCCCGCGCCCAGGTGGGGGTGAGGGGCGGGGTCGGGGGCTGGGCTGGACTCCATCCTGGCGTCTTCGTGTTGAAATCTCCCGGGTAACTCACAGTTTTTCTTGTTTTCCAGGACTGGTATCCGGGGACTGTGACTTGCAGGGTCTGCCATGGAGCCAGAGCAGATGCTGGAAGGACAGACGCAGGTACCAGGAGGCCCTGGATTCATGGTGGCAGTTTGCAGCAAGCAAGAGTGGCTGATAGCTCTGACCTGTGTTTTGTTTTTTAGGTTGCAGAAAATCCCCACTCTGAGTATGGTCTCACAGACAACGTCGAGGTAACTCGTGCCGTTCCTATGCCGTATCTTTGCATCTCTTATGAGCTGCAGAAAACTTGGGATCCTTTTTTTTCTTGTTTTTACTAGGTTGCTTTGCATCAGGCAAAACTATCGTCATGAACCAAATAGTATCAAATTATGGGCAGCTTGTTTTATTTGCTGTACTGATACTTCGTGGTACAAATTAGCTTCGAGTCAAGAGGTTGAACTTCGAAAATGATAAAGAGAAACAAACATACATTACTAATGGAGACTGTCAGAATAGTTTTGCTTGGTGGTTATTAATGCACTGTTGGAATATTGCATTGGAAAAACTGCACATCAAAGTTAAGAAACCCATTGTTTTTGTGGCAGAATAGTGCGTTGGTGGAGTCAACATTTAGTAAATGTTGATTTTCAGAGTTCATTAGTAGATGTCTTTGGAAGCTATAACATACGTAGGAGACACTTTTTTTGCCATACATGGTGAAGTCTGAATTCACAAGAGTACATGTGAAAAACGTACAAAAGAAGTTATACTTTTATAGAGCTTTTTCGTATAGGTGCAAAGAGGTTGTTGTCTAGAAGTAGAAGTTACTTTGTAAGTGAATGGATACATGCTGGAACAGTTGCATTAGCTATAGCTAGGTGGGATTGGTTGGGAAAGTAGAGAGTTCCTGGAGAAGATGTGTGTGTTTCATTTAGAAAAAAAAAAAAGACATTATCGGTAATTAAGTTTGGATAAATGAAGGCAGGATCACTTCCAAGCAGAGTAATGATAGTAACAGCTGCTAATATTTATGTAGCCCTTTTAACTCTGTGCCAGGCACACTCCTAAGTAACTTGCATGTATTTTCAGCCTTACAAGGCTCAAAGCTGTTGAATAACTTGTCTGAGGTCACCAGGAAGTAAGTGGAGAGCTGTGTGTTAAGCCTACGCATGCTGACATTTTTGAGGTGGGATTAAATTATATTGCTGATCTTGATCAACTCCTAGAGTTCGCTGGCATGTAAAATGACTGCTCTATGCTTATAAAATTGCTTGGAATGTTTATTGGTTTGATATCAGTGTTAAGAGAATGTCTCTTTTCATAATGCAGTTTTTAATTGAACTACTGTGCTGAATCAGGTGAAGATTCTCTACACCACTTTGTGTTCTAGTCATTTAAGAGACTTCTTTTGAGGTATCAGCAGTCTTTTCTTGCTGCTGCTTGTATATCAAGTAGAGCAGTGATACCAAATGCTTTTTTATCAAACCCTGATACCAATTTCCATGGTAAAGAGAGAAAAAAATGAGAAGAGACTGTTTGATGATACATTAATTGGTGATTGGTTTTCTAACTTATATAATTTTAAAGTACTTGTTCTTTTATGAATTAACGGTGATAATAAAATAAATTATGCTTGTTTGTATGTTTTTACTTGGTGAAATAGAGTTAACAACCCTATGTTAGTCCCTTCATTCATTGTATTATTTTTAGTTTACTTGTTTGTGGTATCTGAAAGTCTGGAAACCACTACTCTAGCTGCTGCTGCTTTTTCTCCTGTGATTCCATTTGATTTTCTTTATTGACTTGTAATTTTTTTAGGTGGTTGCTTTAGGATTTACGGTACACAAGTTTAACTTCCCACAATTTACCTTCAAATGTTGTATATTTTCATGTATGGTATAAGGACCTTACACCAGTATCCTTCCATTTCTGCTCTCCTGGCTTGTATGCTATTATTTTCATATATTGTGCTTCTACAGATGTTATAAACCCTGCAATTGATTATTTTTATTTTTTTCTTTAAAAAGTCACTTATATTTAAAGAGATTTAAACAGTAAGAGAAAGGATTGTTTCACATTTATCCATGTAGTTATCATTTCTGGGCTCTTCATTCTTTTGTGTAGATCCAGGTTTCCATCTGGTATCATTTTCCTTCCCTCTGAAGGGCTTTCTTTAACACTGTATTGTAGTGGAGGTCTGCTAGTAAGGCATTCTTTAAGGTTCTGAATGTCTGAAAAGGTAAATACTTTGCTTTTGTTTTTGAGTTACTTTTGCTGAGTGTAGATTTACTCCAGTGTCTCCTGGCTGATATCGTTTCTGATGTGAAGTTTGCTATCGTACCGATCTTTGCTCCTCTTTAGTTAATGTCTTCTCTTGGGGCTTTCAAGATTTTATTACTGGTTTTGATTATGAGTAATTTGATTATGATGTATTTTGGCGCACTTTTTTTTTTTTTTAAATATTTCTTATGCTTAGGATTCATTGAGTTCCTTGGATCTTTGGTTTAGAGTTTTCATGAAATTTGAAAAAAATTTTAGCCATTATTTCTTCAAATATTTTCAAATGTTTTGTTAGCTTAATGTACTCATTCTTCTGTCTTTCTGAACACGTGGAATATATTATAATAACTGTCTTAATGACATTGTCTGTGTCATCATCTGTATCACTACTGAGTCTCTTTCTGTGGATTGGGTTTTCTTTTCATTATGGGTAATATTTTCTTGCTTCTTTGACTATTTGGTAATTTTTATTGGCAGCTGGGCATTGTGAACTTTACTTTGTTGGGTAGTGGCTATGTTTATATTTCTTCAAACATTCTTGAGCGTTGTCTTAGGATACAGTTAAGTTCCTTGGAAACAATTTGATCCTTTTGAGGTTTGCCTTTAAGCCTTTTTTTAGGTGGGACCAGACCACCTAAAAAAAGGTTTCTTCCTCTTGTGTATTCTACTCAATGCTTCGTGTTTATGAGATTTTCCCATTCTGGGTTACAGGACCATGAACTACTCCTGGCCTATGTGGGTTCCAGGGATTTTTGCCTCCTGCTTCTTCCAAGTGGTTTTTTGCCCCTTGGCCTTGGGTAGTTCCCTCCAATCATACACTGATAAGTACTCACCTGATAAATGATAAGAATTCACTCTCTTTAGTCTTTTTCCATGTCACTCTCTCCTCTCCATTGCAACTCTCCTCTTCAGTACTCTGCCCTGAAACTCTGGTTGTCTTGGTCTCCCTGAATTTTCAACTCTGTTTTCTCATCATAGGGAGCCTGCAGGGCTCTGCTTGGGTTCCTTTTCTCTGGGTTGCGTTGTATAAGTTCTCCAGGCAGGATGCAGTAAGCTGGGGAAATCATAGGACTCACCTCCTTTTTTCCAGTTTTTGTGATCGCTGTTCTACACTGTTAACAGTTTTGTTTGTTTGTTTGGATATACAATTGACTCTTGAACGACAGAAGTTTGAACTGTGTGGGTCCACTTATACATGGATTTTTTTCAGTAGTAAATACTATAGTACTTCACGATCCCTGGTTGGTTTAATCTGTGGGCCTACAGATAGCAAACCATGGATACAGAGGAACCGCCTACAGGCGGGCCAGTTATAAATTAGTCACAGATTTTTGACTGCACAGAGAGGGCCGGTGCCCTAACCCCTGTATTGTTCAAGGTTCAATGTATATTTTTTTAGATTAATTGAGGATTTTCACTTAACTAAAATTAAGCATAGTAATTGGTGCATAGTGGTTATTCAGTAAATGTTTGGATGAAATAAATGAGAGGATTTGATTAAGGAGTTTATTACAGGATCCATAGGAGTTGCTTAGGCATTGCTGTTCTTATTGAAGGCACTGGGACGTCATGAAACTGACTAGTTTTTGTCATATTTGAGTACTATCTGTTGAAATTTACTGATGAACAATAAGTTTCTTAATCCATGGGTAAATACATAGCTATTTTATACATTAAGTGTAGATAATTATTTTCTTATTAAGTCGCAAATTAGATTGAAAAATCATAAGCAAAACTAGAAGAGTTGCCTGACATAGCTCTGGAAAGTGTCTTTGGAAACCATGGTACTTTTTACAAATTAAATCTTAAAACAAGTGTAGAAAAAAATTTTTTGGTATTACTGACTCATTCATATCCAGTTTGAGTATGATTGGAGGAAAAGTTCATTTAAATGAAAGTACTTTTAATAGTCTTTGTCTTTTACTGAAACAGACTCACAGATGTAGAAAACAAACTTATGGTTACCAGAGGGGGAGGGGGTGGGGAGGGATAAACTGGGAGTTAAAGATTTGCTGATACTGACTGGTATATATAAAATACATAAACGAGTTTATACTGTATAGCACAGGGAACTATATTTGATATCTTGTAGTAACTTATGGTGAAAAAGAATATGAAAATGAATGTATGTATGTTCATGTATGACTGAAGCATTATGCTGTATACCAGAAATTGACAGAACATTGTAAACTGACTATACTTCAATAAAAAAAAAGTTAAAAAAATAATAGTCTTTGTCTTTTAGATAGCCACTTATTTCTAAACTTTTTAAATGGTACATTTTTGAAGGAAGGCAAAGTTTTTCAATAAAATAGTTTTTGATGCTCTAGATGTCAGATGAATCTATGTGAAAGGTCCAGAATTTGGGGGTTCTTAGGAATATAAGTCATTGTTTCCTAAACATCATTTAAATATCACATTAATGATCTTTCATATGTTAGTCATTTCTCCTTTTTTTTAGCTATTATTTACTTAATATTTTTTCTTAAATTTATTCACTTGAAAAATTACAGATGCATTTCTTTAAAAAAAGAAACAAATGGAAAAACATTCTCACTGTGGTAGAGGGTAACCATAAAAATGAAGATAGTGAATAGAAAACAGTAGTAATATTCTTATCAGTTGTAAGAGAGGTGCAGGGCTGATAAAGGGGATCTAAATAGGGCACCAACAACATCCACTAAAGCCCGTTAATATCAAGATAAACTTCAACTTTTCCAAGTTGGTTAACTTCAGATACTTTATCCTTATTTGAAGATGTAAAATTTCAAATAAGTAATAACGTGGATTGTGAGACAGTTAATATATGAATAGATGTAATTAAAAATGACTATAAAGAAAAAAAGAACAATAAATTAAAAAGCCTCAAAACAGTGGTAATGAATTTTGCTAGATTCTGTTGGCAGTTGACGGCTCTGAGCCTGAAGCTTGCTCTCTCTCTATTAAGGGAGTTCAGCAAGTGTTGCAGAAGTGTTAAAGACATATTAGTACCAAACTGAGACTTTGTCCTTGATGTTATCTGCGATGAAAAAATTGAAACAACACTAGCTTTCTTACTCTAATTCAATGCTACTTAGTGTCACGTTCAGATTTTTTTTTGAAGCACACCATAAGAAGGTGTTCTCATGAAAAACAAACAAACAAACAAAAAAACAACTTGTATTTATTCCTAAAAGGCAGAAGGAAAGAGAAAATTGTAGGATCTGGAGATATACCATTACAAGAAGTGAGATATGGTGCCTTCAGAGAGAAAATGCTTGAATGAAATTTAGAGATGGGTCTGATTTTATTTTGGCAGAGAGATTTATAGCTCAATGCCAGCTTTTTAGTCATGGATTTACCTTTTCTATTAGTGTTATATATCCATTAATTTTGGTTTAGCACTCAAAATAATCTACTTATCTTTTAATATTCATGCATGTTTCTTGAATTCACCAGAGGATAGTAGAAAATGAGAAAATTAATGCAGAAAAGTCATCAAAACAGAAAGTGGATCTCCAGTCTTTGCCAACTCGTGCCTATCTGGATCAGACAGTTGTGCCTATCTTATTGCAAGGACTTGCTGTGCTTGCAAAGGAAAGGTAAGATAATAGTGTCTGCAAATGGAGTTACCAGAAAAAGCAAAATAAAAACTTCCCTAGTTGAAATATAGTTAGTTATGTATAGTTATTTTTTACTGTATAAAGAATTTATAGATATTATTTTTTTTTAAAGAAGTCAGCCATAATCTCAATTTAGACACTTATTTTTCTACTGGTCTTAGATCATATGCATATCTGTAAGGATTTGTAATCGTGGTATACATGTAATTTTATATTTCCTTTTTACTAAAAATTATAACAAAATTTTTTCGTTATTTCTACAGAGCCTTCATGATTATAAATGAAATTATAATAATACCACAGTTAACTTAGCTACTTTCCTATTGTTAAACATTTAAGTCTAATTTCCTTTGTTTTTGTTGGTCACCAGGCAGCTTATCTGTTTTCATACTCTTGCTTTTGTTTACTTACTTTCTTATGATAAATTTCTAAGAGTTGGTTTGCTAACTCAAATGACATGACTATTTTTATGGTGCTTGACACATAATATCGTATTTTTGTCCAAAAGTTTATCCTTAAAATTCTTCCAATGTCATCATAGCCTCAACAGCATGAGTGTTGTAAACTTTTTTGCCAACTTGTTTTAATTTACATTTCTTTATGAGCAAGATTACAGTTTTTCTTTTTCTGTACATGTTTTTCTCAGTAGTTCTACTTAAATTCTTTTTGTATAAGTAATTCCAAAGTAAATTTTTTGTAAGTTACATTAGTCAACATTTATTGGGTGTAAATTATGTTTTTCTTGAACACTGTAGCATACTGACATAACTTGATAAGGAGCTTGATGGAAACATATCTTATAGTAAGAGTGAATTATTGATTTAGAATAGCTATATTAATTAGTTTTAAATTAAAAAATTAACTGAATAAACATTAAATCTTTGTTTTAGATTGTTATATTTATAAAATAGGATTTATTTATGGCAACAAGCAAGATATGTCTTGGCTTTAGTATTGGCAATTAAAATATGGGCATCTTTTATACTTTTTTGTTCTTTCTCTAAAGAAGGCCAATATATTAGAAATTCTATATATTTTAAATGCTAGAAGAGAAAAAGTTTTTAAGTAACATGCTATTGGTAAATACAATTTTTAACTAAGGCATTTTGGCAAAATAATCAAATTAACCATAAATATTATGTGACAAGTGTTATCTCTGTCTAGTTAGTTCAAAAGGCTATTTAAAGTGCTAAGAGAATGTTTTGAGATCATTCTAAATCAATTCTAAATATGCCTTTTCATAGTGGGTTTAAAAAGAGACATTTCCCCCAACTGTTCATCTTTAGACTTGTTTTATTAGCAAAAATAACATACGTAAAAGTGATAAATATGAAGTAATACCTCTTAAAATTTTTTTCCAGTTTTATTGAGAAAAAGTTGACATACATCACTGTGTAAGTTTAAGGTGTACAGCACGATGGTTTGATTTACATATATTGTAAAATGATTACTATGTAGGTTTCCTTAGCATCCATTATCTCATATATAGATACAATGAAAAGAAAAAAGAAAAAATTTTTTTGTGCTAAGAACTCTTAGGAGCTGCTGTCTTAACAACTTTCCCGTATATTGTACAGCAGTGTTAACTATAGTCATCATGTTGTACGTTACCTCCCTAGTACTTATAACTGGAATTTTGTACCTTTTGACCACCTTCCTCCAAGTCCTACTCTAGCCCACCTCTTAATTTTAAAATATGTTTAACTTCCTAGGTTTTCTGTGTGGTGGCAGTATTAGAGTTATTATTGATTTAAATATTTGAAGAAAAATAGAAGTGACTTTTTGAAAAGAAACATAACAGAGCTTATTGTCCAAATGAGTATTGCTTCCTTTGATTAGTAACTTGGGGAATTCATCTACATGCCTCAGTGATGCTATAGCCATTTCCAAAACAAAAACATACTGATTGTCTACTCTTATTGAAGGATAATACTTATACAGAAAATTACAAATACCATAGGTGTACAGCTTGATGAGTTTTCAGAAAACAGATATACTCATGTAACTTGCACTCAGATCAAGAAAGTGAATAATACTGCCAGCACCCCAGAAGCCTCTTTGTGACTTCTTCAAGTCATTATTCCCCTGGGATAATCATCATTCCATTGTCAGTAAATTTTTGAAACTTGTGTTTTAGAATTGAGTTCATAACTAGATTTATGTTGTACAGAAACTTCAGTCTCTTTAATCTATGTTGTTGGCTACCTTGCTTGCCTATCTCATTTACCATATTTACTACAAATGGCCTTTGAGTGTAAAATGAGAGTTAAACTTAAAAAGATGTGTTTCCATTATGGAACAATACATTTAACTGAACACATCTCAAATAAAAATTTCTAAATTTTGAATTTCTTTTCCTTTACAGACCACCAAATCCCATTGAATTTCTAGCATCATATCTTTTAAAAAACAAGGCACAGTTTGAAGATCGAAACTGACTTACTGGGAAGAACAGAAAAATTTGGTTTCTACTGTAGATTTAAATGATTAAGAGGCAGCTTTAATTGCCATGATTTCCCCCCCTTTTTGGAAGTATATGAACCTTCAGGACAACAGAACTCATTTCCAGAGTTGCAGAAGAAAACATATTCCCCGCACTGATTTAATCACCATACTTATTTAATGAGTGTATCCTGTGCAATTTTTTCTCAGATTGTCTTTAACTTTGTTTTTAAAATGACCTTCAAAATAAACTGTTAAAACATCATTATTTTTAAAGCAGTTTTTGTTCTATATGACAGTTTATATGGTTCAGTTGTTTTCATGTATTACTTATTTCTTGTGTCTTAGAATGCTGCAGAGTTTTACAGTAGTGTGAAAATACACCAGAGTCAAGTAGAATATAAAAAAATCTCAGCCGGTTTTTCTAGTGTTGTTCCTGGACCTCTGGGAGGATGAGATTGGGGATCTTCAATTTTTACCAAACATCACAGTTGATTCTAATGCACAATAAAGTTGGAATACTATTAGAAGCATTTCAGAGGGTGTCTGATATCCTTCAATACTATCAACCTTTGTGGTATTAATATAATAATAGCCATCATTTATTGAAATTCTACTAAATGCCAGGCACAGGATTATTTTACTTAAATCATCTCTAATGTAGCAACTCTGCAAAGTAGATACTGTTATTCCCATTTTGCAGATGAGGAAACAGATCTGGAGAAGTGACTTGCTCAAGACTACATTGTTGGTAAGTGCTTGAATGAGGATATGAGGATTCACACCCAATTTTACCAATGTGTTGCTGATAGCTAAGTGACAAGTGCTTATACTAGTTAACATATTGCTTCTTTTTGCAATAAAAAATGCCAGCCAGCCATTTTTTGGGGTCGCTCACTTTGTCCTGTATGAAGAAATTGAGATAATGCACTAGCTTAGAAAAGAGAAAACTGTCTGAAGAGAGCCAGGCAGGAAAAATACTCATTAGAGCAGTGGTTCTCAGCTAAGAGTGAGTGATTTTGCCCCCCCTCTCTCCAAAGGATAGTTGGCAATGACCAGAAGCATTTTGGGTGTCACAACTGAAGTAAGGTGGGGTTCTACTGGCGTCTAGTGGGTGATGGCCAGAGATGTTGCTAATTGTGTTAACAATAAACAGGACAGCCTGCGTGCCCCACCTATCCCTTAAATCATCCAGCTCAAGGTTTCAGTGCTAAGGTTGGGAAACCTTGCTTTGGAAGCATAGTAAAGACATGTCTCCAAGCTACATAGTTGAGGGCAAAGTTAGAAATTTAATGCTGATGAGGTGTGTCTTATAGTCTCTTTCAGACAGGAATAACTTACTTCGGTAGGAGTGACATTTTCAGGAAGGTGATACTACGATTTTGATGTATATCTGCAGATCTATATGGTTGAATAGGAAAAACCTGGAAATATTGGGGTCTCTGTATATAGTAGTTTTTGCAAGTATGAATCTCATCAAATTTTTACTGGTTATTCAGCTAACTCATGTTAATCTGCCCATGTCTTCTTAGTGATATTTTAACATTTCAGTAAGTACTATTTGAGTAATCTTTTTTAAAGCATCAGTAACTTTATCTTAACAGTTTTTCACCAGCAATTCACATCAGAGCCACTTGTGGAAATTTTCATATCTATACAAAGTATAAATATAAATTACATCTCTGCATTATATATCTCTGTATTATATATCTCTGCATGCCTGTACCCTGGAGAGCCTGATTTAACTAGGATAGAGCATGGGCTTCTGAATTTGACGAAAATTCTGAGGCACTCTGATACCACCTCTGGTTAATGACCACTCAGAAGTAATTCAGCACAGGGAACTATATTCAACATCTTGTAATACCTATAATGGAAAAGAGTATGAAAAAGAGTATACAAATATGTATGTAACTGAGTAACTATGCTGTACACCAGAAACTAACAACATTGTAAACTGACTACACTTCAATTAAAAAAACGTAAGTACTCAGCCTAGGGCTGCGTTACTTCTGGTGTTCTATTATCTTGAAAATAGGATTTAAATTACTTAATCTTAAAATTGATACTTTTTTCAGTAAGAGCTGAGAATAGGCGTCTTTTGCTGGCATTGCACATCCTACTTCTGAGCACTTAGCATGTGCCAGGCACCAAGCTAAATATTTTACATTAATTGTCATTTAATCCTCAAAAACCCTGTGGAGTAGGTTTACTTTTAATATCTCACTTTTATGTGAGGAATGTGAGATTGGGTTAACTTGCTTAAGGTTACAGGGGAAGTAAGTTTGGGGCAGGCGTTCAAACCCAGCTTAATACTATATTAACTCCCTCCCCTTAATGCTATAGTACCCTCTGCTATAATGCTCTCAGGTGCGCTTAAAACCTTTCTTTTGATGTGTATGGGGGCGGGAATCAGGCTAGCCTTATGTGTGTTGGTAGAAGCCCTCTTATCTGGCTGGCAGATGAAAAAATGAGTTGTAGTAAGGAATCATAAATGACACTGTGAACAGTCTTTTTTTAAAAATAAAAATACTAATTTATATTAACTTGGTAATATTTTAGTTTCAGCCTTTGCTCTGGATTTAGGTTCTTTGTATCATCATTTGGGAATTTTGTATCATCATTTTTCCACAAACCACTTGAATAATGTATGGTCTACACATTTCAGGTTCACATTTTTTGGAAGCAGAGTAAGATCTTAGGTATTTAAGATCTTAATGTCTTAAGGAATTAAGTGCAGAATGCTACACTTTTTTCATGATTATTTTTCTCCAGCCTTTAGTCTTATCTGCTTCTAATTTTAAGTTTGGTTTTTTTTTTTGAGTCCAAAGCATTCCACCTAATTTTGTACTAACACCTTTTGTATTATGTGTTAGTATTTCATTGATTTATGTAACATTTTATTAAATTATATAATGACAGTACCTTGTACAACTGGTATAAATAGATTGGAGAACATGATTGACCCTTGTTACTTACGCACACAAACCTGGTAGGAGAGTGCAATAGTGTAAGTTTCCTAAAAAGGGTAGCCTACCTGCTTCAGAAGTTCAGCTTGTGGTGGGCATGGTTCAATGTACTTTACTATGGGAATGGAGAGCATCACTTACTGCAGTGACTTAAATAGAGATCAGTTAAGAAAGCTTCCACTATACTTTGATGAGGTATTTCATGTGTAGCTCACAATTATAGAAACAATTCCTACCCTTTGCTTAATCAGGAAGATAATGTTTAGTAAACAAATACAGAAATTGAGTAAAAAATGCTGTATCCTATAAGTGAATTCTTGAATTAGGTTGGTAGGTGAGTAAGTGGGAGGACCAGTAGAGTAAATCAGGAATAGATTCCTAGAGGATATAGAGTCCTTTAACTGAAAAAATGGAAACATAGTTTTGATAGAAGGAGATTGTCTACCTAATTCTGATGAACCTATAGGAAGAATATTGAGTCTTTGTTTAAATCTCATTTAGGAGAAGATATTAAGAGATTTTAAGATTTATAACTTCCCATTAGCAACATGATAGAATGGTTGTAGGGATAGCATAAAATACTGTAGCCAGATACGTTCCTGGATTGGATTCCAAAAAAAGGCATTAACAAATTGGAGCCCTGATACACATTGTCAAGCTATAGCAATGAGGGACAAATGATGGAAGGTATAAATGACTATCACTGAGAATCCACTTGTTTAAAATCTCTGGATTTGAGATGGGGAGGGTATAGCTCAGTGGTACAGTGGGTGCTTAGTATTCACAATGTCCTGGTTTCAATCCCCAGAACCTCCATTAAAAACAAAACAAAACAAAAAAACAAACCTAATTACCTTCTGCAAAAAAAACAAAAGCAACTCTGAGTTTGAATTAGGGAAAGTAATATAATTGTGGAAAACAGGTCACCAGAGATAAAAGGGCAGTCAGTAATGAGTAAGAATTAAAAAAAAAAAAAAAAAAAAGCAAAACTTTAAATCTTTTGACTCATTTAATTTCTGGGAATCCTAAATAATATTAACAAATTTAAAAAAGCTTTATGAACAAAATTTATTCCAAAAAAATTGGAAATGAACAAGTAAGTTTTCATCTTGTAAGAATCATTAAGTATGTAAAGTACCTAGCCCAGTGTCAGGTACATAGTAGGTGTTTAATAAATGTTACCTATTAAGTTTGGTTTCTAAAGGAAAAAAGGTCAAAATCAACTGATAACTAGGCTAGAGTACCAGTGTTAATTGAAATCAAAAGAGCACCTTTATGCTGATTTTGTGAAGACTAACAGATATAACAGTGTAGGTATTTTCTGACACAGAATTAACTCAAGAAATTATAATTTCCTCTTTTATCTTCCCTTAAAGGTCAGGTTTGATGCCAAAAGTAATTTGAAAGAGAGAAAATAACAAAATATAGCAAGTATTGTAGAATCATTTTTGACAAAACATCTTGGTTATTTCCCCCAGTTTTAATTACAGAAACTCTTTTTTTTTTCTTTTTTGCATTTGGAAAAAACCTGATTAAGATGATTATCATTTTAAAGTTCTACATAATGAGGCTATTTTTAATATAACATTAACTAGTAGCCATTGTTCTCATACATATAAAAATAATATAAACAGATTTTATGTAAACACACACACACACACACACACACACAAAGAGCACCTTTATGCTAAACTCTTCTCTCAAACTCAGTTTGTTCAAAAGCCTCTGGTATCTAGAATATTTTTCTGATATAGGGCTTTCTATAATTAGAGGGTTCCTCAAGCTGTCAATTGTGCAGAAGTAAAATCTAAAAATGGTCAATTTAATATTGCCATGAGGACTCCAAAAATCAAGTCCAGTTAGTTATTTAATAAATAATAAATTTAGCATTTTTTGTTATAGGTAGTATATGTATATGGCACAAGATTCAAAAGACAGATAAAAATGTACATTGAAAAGGTTAAATCTTTTGTCCATCCTTGTCCCTCAGCCACTCCATTATGGTTACCAGTTTGTTGCTTCCTTCTAGAAGTATTCCATGTGTATGCAAGTGTGTGAGAATGTAAGTGTCTGTTTTTACATAAATGGTAGCATACTTTACACATTGTTCTGCAATTTGCTTTTTTGTTTTTTTTGGAGTACTTTCCATACCGATAGCACCACCTTATTCTTTTCAATGGGTCGATATGTATGGATATATACTGATTTAACAAGTCTCATTGATGGACATTGTGGATGTTTCTAGTTGTTTGCTAGTACATACAGATTGACGCAGTGACTACCTGACATGCTATTTCAGAAGATATTTTGAGTTATTAATGTTGGGTTCTGGGTGCCTTATTTATTGAAATCAAAAGAGCACCCTCTATTAGTGAAGATTTTCTCCTTGCCTTTTGCTATGGATGATGTTTATGGAGTGTCAAACGCACATCCCTGGTGGACAATAATGGAAATTCTTAATAATGACATGGGAATTCTACAGTATTACTAAAACAGGCTTTTTCTGGGATATGAAGTGAGTATTTTGCATTATATGGATTTTCCTTAATTTAGGGGATATGGATAAGTGAATAGTTTCAATTTATTTCTTTCAAGAGTCTATCCTTGAATAAGGTACAGAATAAGATGGACAGGAGGAGGAATGATGGGATATATTAAGAGCATTCTAGAGATAACAGAGGATCCTCTAACCTTTCACTTGGCTTGGCATTGTGGTGTTTGCTGAGTTTGATCAGTAAGAAAAATCCTTTGGGGGAAAGAAGCCTCCAACTGAGCATTTTAATAGGAAGCTTAATTTTAGATTAGATTACTAGTTTGGAATAAGACCTAGGATTGTTGCTAGGAGCAGCTAGGAGCAGAGGATAATGATAAACATCTACAAAGAAGAGCTCATAAATTGTTCTCATGTGCCCTACTTAATGATTCTCTCAGCAAGCCTGTGAGTTAGGTATTTCTTCTGTTTGTGTTTGACAGATAAGAAAACTGAGGCTTAAAAATTGAAATTACTACATATCCATGATCACACAGCTGATGAGTGACGAAGCTGTCAATGCTGTCACACCATATGAACCATTACCTTTTCTTGAAATTTACAATGAAAAATTTACCATTTCATCAGTTATCGCTGAGTTTTGGTACTCCAGGAAGAGTACCATGGAATCAACTCCTGCCCTCTTTTTCTGTTGTCCCTAAATTGACTACCTGGAGTGTCCTTTTTCTTCTTTTCCTGGCTGCATAATATCTTAATATTTTGGCAGGTTAGTGGTGAAGTGAGAGAGTTAAAAATTGAGTAAAGAAATATATAGAGTGGAGAGCCCTTTTCTTCTTTTCTTTTTTCTTTCAGTTTAAAAACCGTGAAGAAAAAGGTGTGAAAAGTCAGAAGTGTTCCAGTTATTGCCCAGGTGAAGGACTAGGATCTCACACAAGATCCTTGGGCCTTAAAGTTGAAAAAGGTCGGCGGGAGGGGTAGAAACAGGATAGTACCTTAAAAATCTATTATGACACTAGGAAAACTTGAAATTAAGCAGCCAGTTGTTTCCTTTGGATTCTACCAGAGATCTGTTTAGTGTGAAATTCGGTCATAACAATATTTTGGTTTTAATAACCTGCCCCCGCCCCCGGCTTTCATTGAAGCTGGGCAACTTTCTCTCTTCCCAGTTTTGATATGGTCTACTTTATAACAACATTTCCTTGGAGGTCCAACATACTCTACTTTGCTGTGATTCTTGTATAATATTAAAGTAATTCTTTCTTCCTGACCTTATGTGGAATACTGGGATTTAAAAGATAATGGAAGGTTGGAAATAATGTTTGTTGTATGCCTACTCTATCAGGCTCTTTACATTTATTAACTCATAATCCTACGAACACACCTTGAGTATTGTTATGCCCATTTTATAGATGAGAATAACTGAGGCTAGACATATCACACTAGTTTAGTTACAGAGTTAAGACAGGCACTTACATAAATATAACTTGAAACAAGGTAACTGTTTACAGTGTCAAAGCTACGATTAGGTGGTAAGAGTGGCCCTGTGAAGCAAACACTAGCATTTGCAGGACCACAGACACACTACCACGTGCCAGCTTCTACAAATGAACTTCCCAACGTGGCCACAGTCTTGGGTCCCTAGGAGTGAAAACCTTGGGGATGAGCATCCACTAAGGACTCCTAGGTATGGTGTGGAAGATGACAGGACTTTCCTGGTGGAAAGCCGCATTTGCGTGCCGTCAGTGCTCTTCATTTAAGGAAGTTTGCTGGGGGAGGGGGCTTACCCTGCGGCTGCGTCCTGCTCCGCTCGCCCTCCCCCTCCCAGCCTCTGCTGCCTCTAAACCCCGGAGAGCGGAGCACGCACGTTGAGATTCCTCGGCGGGCCTGGCAGCGGCTGCTGGGCATGCTCAGTGGGCAGGACCCGTTAGAGTGGCGAGTAAGGAAGCGTTGGCTCTTCTCCGGGTCTGCCTTCCCCGGTTCAGGCCCCGGCCCTGGGCTTTTGTGTGCACGGGGCTGCAGCCGTCGCTGCCTCCTCGCGGGGCCGCCCGACCCCAGATGCCGTCTGGCCTGTCCGGTGTCCGCCGTTAACCTCGCCGCGCGGCCGGAGGAGGAGCTGGGCGGGGCGGGGCCGGCGGGCCGGCGGCCGGGCAAGCAGGAGGGCCCCGCCGGGGGTGGGGGTGGGTGCGGGGAGTCCCGCGGGGGGTGGGGGGAGGGGGCGGGCGTGGAGTCACGGGGGTGGGGTCACCGGCGGTGGCTCGGGGAGGCCGACCGGGAGGGGAGGGGGCCGTGGGGGCGGCTCGGCGGAACCAGCCCCGGCTGGGGAGCAGCGGCGACTCCGGGGGCCGGGGCCAGGGCTTTCCGGGCTTCGGTGAAGCCGCTGCGGGCCCCATCTTCCGGCGGTCGCCCGAGTTTGTGGTGATTGTTGCCGCCGCCACCACCGCCCCGGCTGCCATCTCCTCCTCCTCCCGGGCCGCCGCCTCCTCCTCTTCCTCCTCCTCCTGGGCCTGGCTGATCCCCTCCCCGCTGCCGCCTCCTCCTGGGCTGGGCCCGCGGTGTCTCGTCCCCTCGCGGAGCCGCTCCTGCCGCCGCCGCCGCCGCCTCCTCATTCATCCTCGTGCACCATAGGCGGCACAGGCACCAAGATGTCCAACCGAGTGGTCTGCCGGGAAGCCAGTCACGCCGGGAGCTGGTACACAGCCTCAGGTAGGGCCCCAGGCCGGCCGGCCCGCCCGCCGCCGCCGCCGCCGCCTGGCCCCGCGCCCGGCCGGCCGAGGTCGGCGGCCCGGCCCCGCGCGGCGGCGGGAGGGACGAGGGCGCGGACGGCCGCCGACCGCGGACCGCGTAGGGAGGGAGCGGGCCGAGGCCGGCCTCGCCGCCTCCCCCACCCGGGCGGCATCTCGCGGGGCAGCCCCTGGCCGGCCGCCCTCGCGCTCTGGCCGGAGTTGGGCGAGAGGGAGAGTTGCCGCCTCGGCCGCCTGCGCCCTCCCTCGGGACCAGGCTCGAGGAAAGAATGTGCTCCCGGACCCAGCCTACTTGTCGGCGCCTTTGGCTCCCGGGAGAAGGGCGGCCGGCCGCTGCCACCCCCGGGAGCCCGGTTTGCCAGGCACCCGAGCCCAGCTTCCCCCACGAGGAGCCGAGCGACCCTCTGCCCGCGGGAGGGACGCGCCTTCCTCCCCTCTTCTCCTCTAACCCGCAGGCGCCCGCGACCGGGGAGTTCTCAGCCTCCCGGGGTGCACACGCGGCCCTGCCCGCCCTCTCTGTCTTCTCCCTCTTTCCCTGGCAGTTTAGAAAGAGAGGCTGCATTTCCCCCTCACCTTTCAGGTGCTCAGTTGTCTTAAGAGGAGTGAAGGGTAGTACTTTTCCGCGTTGCCAGGACGGAGACAAGGTCTCGGCATGCGAGATCTATGAGAGGAGGCCCTTTTCTGGGATTTGCAGCTCTGTCTGTTGGGGGTAGGGTAGGAGTATTGCTAAGCAGAGGCTTGGGGTGGCCTCCCAGCTCTTTTGTCAGTGTTTTCATTGTTACTGTCATTCACGAAAGGGGCAGCTGGAGATGGCATCAGCACTTTTCCTGAGCAGCCTCCCCAGTCTCCAGTCGCTCAACGCTAAGCAGGTGCTGAAGTGTCTAATGCGTTGATTCAGGTTTTGAGCGAGTTGTCTTCTGTCGACACTGTCCAAAAACATTTTAGAGCTCTTTTTGTACGAGGGTGTAGGGACTTTCCCTTTAATAAAGCTCTTGTTAGAACGACTGTTTTCTGGGATTACTTTCAGGAGTCACATTTCTGGTAAATTGACAAAGTTCCACTGATTCCTAGAGTTTTCAGTCATTTGGTACTGGCTTATCAATGACTGGAACCAACTCTTTAACGGAAATCGGATCATGTTTCCTTTTGCAAATAATTGGGTTGGATAGTTGACATGATTGTGAGAAAACAAAGATTTGGAAGACAATTCATTTCTCTGAGGTTGCTAAACTCTTAAATACATGCTCTTTACTGACTCACTGAAGGTTTGCTGTATTCAGACTCAAAAGAATGATGATGATTGGACTTGCAAGCCTAACAGGTAGCTGTAGTTTCATATTAAGCAAGTGACTTTTAATGTTTACAGTGGCTTCCCTCATAGCCCTAAAGTACTTCATAAACATTTAATCGGTTCTCACAACCTTAAAGATCAGTTAAGCTGTTCTTGTTCAGCTTGTGGAGATGTGTGCAAGACTCTGTACAAGCCAGTGGCAGAACGGAGTCCCTGTTCCTTGGTTTGTCCTTCAGTCAGCCCATTTTTTTGTTTTTTGTTTTTACTTTCTCTTGTGGGTGGGTAATTAGGTTTATTTATTTTTTAAATGGAGGTACTGGGGTTTGAACCCAGGACTTTGTACATGATACTAGGCATGCAGCTCTACCACTAAGCTGTACCCTCTCCTAGTGCATTATTAATATTAAATTTATCAGTGAATAGTAGTCTTTTCAGTCTTTGTAAATCACTAAGCTTTTTTCTTCGATGTGTTTTGGAGAGTTAAAAAGTCTCAGTTTTCACTCTCATGGCCATCTTTGGGTCAATTTGTTTTTGCTTTTTTTTTTTTTGCTTTTGCTTTTGTTTTCTATACCTTTCAAAAGTATTTTAAACATTTTTTTTTGTGGTTTGCATTGAAATGTGGGCAAATGATTCTGGAGGAATTTTTTTTATAGACTCTTGAACATTCTTTGTATAGTGAAATAAGGTATAGTTTACACTTTGAACTTTGAAAAGACTTCTTAAGTAATCTCATATATGAAGAATCCTTTAATTCAGCTCATTCTGTGATTATCAAGTGAACTAAAATGGACAATTTTCTTAAAGTTTTAAAATATATTCTTATTTCCTTAGATTCTTATGAAGTCAATAATTCCATTTTGGTAATGTGAGTTGTCATGGAGAATCTTATTGTTAAAAAAATTCAGACTGTGCATGGTGCGTGTGTGTGTGTATATGTGTGACTTTAAGTTTGAGTAATAATTAAGGGTGAATGTAAAGCACTTAGTTATAAAAGCTTATTTTGTATTTTAAACATGAGTAAAAATTATATGTAAGTAAACTTTGACTTGTTATAGTAAATTCTAGACTGCAATATACCTATATTGGTAACACTGACGAATGGAAAAATTCTACTTATATTATTATTGTTCCCTTAAACTTGTCCTAAAAACATATAATAGGAGAGAGACAAATGTGCTTATGGATTGTCGTTCTGTAGTTCCTGTAGCATTTAGATTGTGTCCATAGAATTAAAGTGTTCAATTACTGATATAAGGATAAAATCACATTTGCTTCAGTTATATAGTTAGTTCTAAAAAAAAGTTGTGTATACATACGTATGTTACACATATACAGACACATCATCATTTTTTATTTACCCCTTGTTATATGCTATATCTGTTGATAGGTGTATAAAGTATTCCCTGCCTGTAAAGTTTATTTGCTATTTATTTATTTTTATTGAAGTATAGTCAGTTACAATGTGTCAAATTCTTGTGTACAGCATAATACATATAGTCATACATATATATATATACATGTATTCATTTTCATATTCTTTTTCACTAGAGGTTATTACAAGATATTGAATATAGTTCCCTGTACTATACAGAAGAAATTTGTTTATCTATTTTTGTATATAGTGGTTAATATTTGCAAATCAAGCTCCCAGATTTATCCCTTTCCACCCTCTTTCCCCTGGTAACCATAAGATTGTTTACTATGTCTGTAAGTCTTTCTGTTTTGTAGATGAGTTCATTAGTGTCCTCAAAGAAGTTTATTTGAAGTAAGTAATAACTCAGGACTGCAAATTAATGTCAGATGAGTTGAGGCAATGCTTTTTGGAGTTTGGAGGAGGGTGGAATAATTTCAAAGGATTTGAAGAAAAGGTATGCTTTGAAGGAAAGGTATTTGGGTAGGTTTGGAAAGGGGGAAAGTATTTTGGAGAATAGTACAGAGATACAGAGGCAGGTAAATGTAAGTAGGTTACTTTAATAGAAATGGAAGGTTCATAGAGGGGTGTAGTTCATGAGCCTGGTTGGAACCAGAGTATAGATAGATGCCCATCAATGCTACGCATCGTAGGGATTTGACTTAATCAGTAGGCAGTCAGGTCCAGTGGAGAAGTTTCTGAGTAGGGGACTAATATGCGAATAGCATTTTAGGAAAATTAATCTCATAGGAAGATTAATCCTTGCTTCTTTATGGGTGTATAGCAGGGATCAGCAAACTCACTGTGCCTGTGGCCCAAATCAAGCCTGTGGCCTTTTTTTTTTTGTAAAGTTCACTAGCAAAGAATGGTTTTTAATTTTTAAAGGGTTTAAGAACAAATACCAAGAAGTGCAATAGAGACTGTGGCCTGTAAAGCCTAAAATACTTACTATTTAGCCCTTTACAGAAAAAAATTTGTCAACCTGTAGTGTAGATTAGTGGTTTGCAAAATGTAATCGCTGGGCCAGTGGCATAATGTGTCTATCTATACTCTGTTGTTTTTCTGTATGTGTTGTATCTTTCACTTCATTATTTCAGACCTTATCATATTCCGTCTGGACAGTTATAACTGCCTCCTAAACGCCCTTCTTTCTGTCATCCTTATCCCCCTTAAGTTCATTCTCTACATTGCTCTCGGAATAATCTATCTAACTACATAACTTCTTTGCAGAAACCTCACTGACCCATCTTGACTGTTAGATAAGGTATAAGTCCCTTCATGACTTGGCATCTTCCTGTCTCTTTGGCCACTTCCCCCAACCCCATCCCAGTTCTTGTTTTTACTACCCTTAAGCAACGTCTAGCAACTGTTCATTGTTTCTTTAAATACACTGCAGTTTCTTATCACTGTGTCTTTATGCAGTCTGTCTCCTCTGTTGGAATGTACTTTGCCAGAATAACCCCTTCTCATCTTTTAAGCACTCAGTTGTTGATACCTCCTAGAAGCCTTCCCTGGCGCTTTACCCCCCCCTGGCTGTTCTTGATGTTCCTTGGTGTTCCTGTAATACCCTGTGTGTATCTCTATACGTTTACCTTCTTATTTGTTTTATGTGGTCTTCTATAAGATTATGAACTCCTGGAAGCCGGGGACTATGTCTTACTCATTTTTTATACCCTAAGTTCTTAGTACAAGTTTTGTACATAATAGATACTCAATAAGTATCTGAATAAGCCAGTTTTAAAAAAAATTTTTTTGTACAATTTATTTTTATTTATTTATTTTGGGGGAGGTAACAAGGTTTATTAACTTATTTATTTTTAGAGGAGTTACTGGGGTTTGAACCCAGGACCTTTTGCACACTAAGCATGCGCTTTACCACTTGAGCTATACCCTCTCCCCTGAATAAGTGAATGTTAAAATGTTTGGCATGTAGATATGTAGGTATGGACAGAGATATTGATGTTTAAATCCTGAAGAGCATTGTGGGTGATATGGGACCATTGTTAATCAAGTCTCTGAGTGTAGTATAGGTGAAGAATCTTGGTGGTAGGAAAGGATTAGAAATCCTGATTCACTAGCTGGTGGCCTTATTTAATATAAGATTCTTAAAGAAGTGTGCCATACTTATAGAAAAGTGTACAGCTAGATGAATTTACACAAAATAAGCATATCAATGTAATCAGCATCAGCTCAATAAACATCAGTTCAGGAATTTGCAAGTACGATGTTCCTTGTATTCTAACTGTAGAAAAGTTTTGTCTGTTTTTGAACTCTATGTAAGCGGAATTATATAGTGTAACTTGTTTGAGCTTCTTTTGCTCAACATTACATTTATGAGATTAGTCCATGTTGTATTGTAGTTTGTTTATTCTTGTATTCTATTCTGTGAATAAAACACAGTTTATGCATTCTACTTTTGATGAACATTTGGGTTGTTTACAGTTTTGCTGCTTTGAACATTTTTGTGTTCTTTTTCCTGATGAACATATATATGCATTTTTGTTGGGTTTGTACCTTAAGTGGAATTATTAGGTCATGCTAATGGCTATGGTATGTTCAGTTTTAGCAGATTATGCTAAAGTTTTGCAAAAACGTTTTACAAATTTATACTCCCGCCAACAGTGCCTAAGAGAATTCCAGTGTTCCATATCTTTGCCAACACTTGGTATTGTCATTCTTTTTATTTTTAGTTATTCTGGAAGGGTGTATAGTGCTATCACATTGTAGTTTTGATTTGATTTTCCTGATGACTAATGAAGTTGAGCACCTTTTCGTATTAGGGGCCCCAAGTTTTATTAGCCATTTGGACTTATTCTTTTGTGAAGTGTCTGTTAAGTCTTTTGCCCTTTTTCTACTACAGTATTTACTTTTTTATATTGGTTTGTACTTCTTTATATATTCTGGATATAGTCTTTATAGTCTTTCTAGATAACATGTATTGCAGTTATCTTCTACTCTGTAGCTTTTTCAAGATCTTGGTGTCTTGGTGAATCAGAGTCCTTAATGTTAAAGAAGTCCAGTTTATCAATTGATTAGTGTTCTTTTGTTTCCATGTATGAAATCTCTACCTAGCTCAGTGCCGTGAAGTTAACTTTCTTGTTTTCTTTGAAAGCTTTATCTTTTCACCTTCCATATTAAGATCAGTAATTCATCAGGTTGATAACTGTGTCCATATGAAGTAGTTTTATGTTACATAAATTTTTTTGGACATAAATGTACATATAGAAAAAGTTGAAGTAAATATAACTGTAGAAAAAGTATACAAAACACTTTGATATTCACAAATTTAACATATTCTATGTAACTATCCTCTAGATCAAGAAATAGGACACTTTCAACATCCAGGAAGGCTGTATTACATTTTACTGTTTTCTGAAATAGGTGTATTTTATATCTTAAGTGTGTATTTAATGTGGGAGGGTTCCCCCCCGGAAAATGGTTGTTATATTGATGGTACATCTTATAATTACTGTGTCATAGAATTGTGGAAATATATCAAAGTCTAATGATTTCATAAAGCATTCGTAAAGTGTTTTTATGGTATAGTTCTTAATAGCAGTCTTACCTTTTATGTTGTTTTAATTCTGTTGTATTTCTAAATATAATAAAATTATATCAAGGTTCTATAGTTGGAAAACCTTAACTTATTTTTTGTCATGTATCGAGTTCTAGAGTGTCAAAAATATTATCTTTTGAAGAGAGAAAGACTTTAATTTCTAATTTCAAAATGAACTTTCTTAGGTTACTGAATATGGTTTTTTGTATGATGATTTTTTTTGTGTGTGTCTCATCCTATTATCTTCAAGAAAAAGAAGCAAAGAACAAATTTAATAGGTAAACTGTTCAGATTATTGCTTGATTAGCCCTTTCTCAGTTTCTTTCTTGTCCTCTAATGTGCAATTTCCAAGTCAAAAATCATCTCTTTTCCTACCTCCGTAGTGTAGTTTATATTATCTACTTTTGGGTTTTTGTCCATTTGAAAGAAGATCAAAGCAACAAATAAAAATGTTGTTGCTTCAGTATGTTCCACAATTGTGTTACATATATGTGTATATAATCTCTAATCTTCAAAAGGCTTCTACAAGGTGGGTATTTATGGATGTGGATACAGTGACTCAGAAAGGTTGAGTAACTTGTTTCAAGTATAGTAAGTAAGTGGAAGAGCCAGTCTGACTCCAAAACTAGTTTAATGTTAGGGGCAGGGAGGTATGGTGAGATATGTTGCTCCAAACACTGGACTTTTCTGTTTCATTTGGGTTTTTACCAAATTACAGTATGGACATTTAACTCGCATTAATACATTGTTTTTGGTTTATAAAGCATTTTCTCATACATTTTTGACTTTCACAAGTCTTATGATTAGGTATAGGATAGGTAAGATGGGGAGGTCTTTAATTCACCTCCACCTTGCTGTTTTATTGATGAGAAACTAAGACTTGGAGGAGGCTAAATAGCCTGAGTCATACTACTAGTAAAAGCTAGAGCTAGAATTTGAACTTAGGACTTCTAGCTGGAGCCTACTGTTCTATTTATAGTAATGCCAGAGTAAGTGAGAAGTTGAGCTATTTGGAATCAGTAAGCATCTCTGTAATTGTCAGGTAAATATATTATAAAATAATAAAAGCATAATTAAAACCACTTACGAATATTGAATATTACTTATACAGTATAAATACTGGCAAGGGAATTGATATATTTTAATTAGGATAGTCGTAGGGTTTGAATTGGGCCTAACAAAACTTGACACTTCTGCAGAGGCTTTATTATTTATTTATTTATTTATTTATTTTTAAGACAGGGAATACTTTATTCAAATCCATCAGAGAAATGGATAGCTTGGGCCTGTAACAAAGCGTTGTGTTTTAAAGCATAGGTCAGTAATTGTGTATGAGAGTATACACTGCTACATACAAATTAACTGATCAGACCACAACTTTTCAATGTTGCAAACAGAATAAACTTCCCTGTAAAAGCAGCACCTTTGTGACATTTTGACTTGAGTATTCCTCTCCTTCTTCCTCTCCCTCTCCTTCAACAGAATCTACACCAACCTCCTCATAATCCTTCTCAAGGGCAGCCATGTCCTTACGGGCCTCAGCAAACTCTCCTTCCTCCATGCCCTCACCCACATAACAGTGAACAAAGGCATGCTTGGCACACATCAGTTCAGACTTGTGGTCCAGGTGAGCCCAGGCCTCAGCAGTGGCTGTGGTGTTCCTCAGCATGCACACAGCTTCCTGTGCTTTGGCCAGGTCTCCACCAGGTACCACCGTGGGAGGCTGGTAATTAATGCCAACTTTGAAGCCAGTGGGGCACCAGTCCACAAACTGGATGCTGCACTTGGTCTTGATGGTGGCAATGGCAGCATTGACATCTTTGGGGACCACATCACCACGGTACAACAGGCAGCAAGCTATGTATTTACCATGGTGAGGGTCACATTTCACCATCTCGTTGGCTGGCTCAAAGCAAGCATTGGTGATCTCTGCTACAGAAAGCTGTTCCTGGTAGGTTTTCTCAGCAGAGATGACAGGGGCATATGTGGCCAGAGGGAAGTGGATGCGAGGATAGGGCACCAGGTTGGTTTGGAATTCTGCCAGATCGACATTCAGGGCTCCATCAAGCCTCAGGGAAATGGTGATGGAGGATACAATTTGACCTATCAACCTATTCAGGTTTGTGTAGGTTGGGTGCTCAATATCGAGGTTTCTATGACAGATGTCATAGATAGCCTCGTTGTCTACCATGAAGGCACAATCAGAGTGCTCCAGGATGGTATGGGTGGTCAGGATAGAGTTGTAGGGCTCAACTACAGCTGTGGAAACCTGGGGGGCTGGGTAAATGGAGAACTCAAGCTTGGACTTCTTGCCATAATCGACAGAGAGATGTTCCATCAGCAGGGAGGTGAACCCAGAACCAGTTCCCCCACCGAAGCTGTGGAAAACCAAGAAGCCCTGAAGACCTGTGCACTGGTCAGCCAGTTTCCGAATTTGGTCCGAGACGAGGTCAGTGATCTCCTTGCCAATGGTGTAATGACCGCGGGCATAGTTATTGGCAGCATCTTCTTTGCCTTTGATACGCTGCTCAGGGTGGAAGAGCTGACGGTAAGTGCCAGTGCGAACTTCATCAATGACTGTGGGTTCCAGGTCTACGAACACTGCCCTGGGCACATGCTTGCCAGTGCCTGCCTCACTGAAGAAGGTGTTGAAGGAGTCGTCTCCTCCCTCAATGGTCTAGTCACTTGGCATCTGGCCATCGGGCTGGATGCCGTGTTCCAGGCCATAGAGCTCCCAGCAGGCATTGCCAGTCTGGGCACCAGCCTGGCCAACATGGATGGAGATGCACTCACACATAGTTGCTGTTTTGTGGCTGCCGAGGAGATGGAGGAGAGGAGGAGGAGAGGTTGTTGCTTCTTACAGCGCGACTCTTAAGCGGTTGATGTAAGAGAACCTGAGGCTTTGTTTAACATTCAGTGATTCAGTATTGATCAAACTCAGTTCTGCATTGAAAGGTACTGGTCTAGGGACTAGGTGCATAGCAGGAGATGAAACAGACAAAATATCTGTAGAGTTTTTATATTTTAGTTGAGGGAGACAGACAATAAGGTAAGTAAGTAGAACATACAGTATGTTAGAGGAAAGTGCTATGGAGAATTATAAAGAAAATAAAAGGAGAGCTGGCACATAAGGCATGTTAAAAAATGGGAGAAAAGCTTGCAATTTTAGATAGCAAGGAAAGGGTAGACTTCACTGAGATGGCATTTGAGTGAAGACTTGAAGTGGGTAAAAGAACAAGCCTTGTATTCCAGATAATCTTAAGGGCTGGATAATTTTTGGCTGAGGGTACAGCATGTTCAAAGGTCCTGTGGCTAGAGCAGGCCTGGAGGATTTGAGAAATGCAAGGAGGCCATTGCAACTAGAATGATGTGAGCTAGTCTGATTTGAGGTTAAGAGGTAAATTAAAGGCTAGAGCAGAGCACAAAGGTGCTGTGGTCAGATGACATTAGGTCTGGAAGACCACTGTAAAAACTTACTTGAATGAGATAGCTGTTGGAAGGTTTTGAGCAGTTGATGACATGGTCTAATTTAAATTTGCTAGAACCACTTAACTGCCATGTTCAGAGTAGACTACAGTTGGGGAGTGGTGAAGGCATTGGCAAGGGCAGAAACAGGGAGACTAGTTAAGAAGAAAGCAGCAGTCCAAGTGAGAGATGGTGATGGCTTGGACTGAGTAATGACAGTGGAGGTGGGTAAGAAGTGGTTGATTACTGGATATATTTTGAAGGTAGAGCCAAAAAGATGTCATGACATGCTTAAAGTGGGGTGTGAGAGAGAGGAGTCACGGATATCTCTTAAGGTTTATCCTTGAGCAATTGCAATAATGGAGTTACTTTCATCCTAGATAGGAAAGACTTAAGACAAACAGGTTTGGAGGGGGAAGGTTAGGAGCTCAATTTTGGTTTGTTAGGTTTGAGATGTTTACTATATAGTTAAGTGGATACATGAGTGTGGAGTTTAGGGGAGAGGCCTAGAGTGGAGATATAAAATTGGAAATTATCGTTATGTGTATAATATTTAAAGCCAAGTATCTGGATGAATCACCATAGGAATAAGAGTAGCCAGAAAAAAGAGGTTTCTGAATGAGCCTGAGAACATTTTCAACTTGAAGAGGTTGAGGAGGTGAGGGAGATAGTGTAAAGAAGATAAAGTATCTCATGAGGAGGAGAATGAGATGTCCTGGGAGCCAAGTAGAGGAAATGCTTTAAGGCATCTCAACACAATTTATATGGATTTTTCTGAGCGTTTTTTTCTTGACAGACACATATAATCTGGCTTAAGCCACTCTGGTTTTAGCCATCTCTTAAGCTGCTGCCAGAGCTTCCTAACAGGTTGCCTAATTTCTATTCTGTTCTTTACACAGCAGCCTAAGAGATCTTTTGAAAATGTAAGTAAGGTAATATTCTTTTCTCAAATCCTCCTATCATACTTAAAATCACATTTAAAATCCTTGTCAAGGCTTAGAAGATTTTACATGCTTTGACCTCTGTTTAACTTTCTCATTTCATCTCCTACCACTTGTCCTTTACCTTATACTGCTGCAGCCATTCTGGCCCTCCTGCTGTTGTCCAGATATGTCAAGTTTGTTCCTGCCTTAGGACTTCTGCATGGACTTCATAACATTGACTAACCCTGGCTTGGTAGTCAAGGGAAGGATATATTTATTGACTCCCTTATTTTGTTAGTCACCAGTAGGAGGCGAAATAGGAAGAGATGTTGAAAATGAATGAGGTAACTTTTCCTAAAGTGTTCTGAGAAACAGTAGTTCCTGGAGATGCCTTTGCAGAAGGGGTTTATGGTCAAAAAAGTTTAGGAAGTGTTGCATCTATTTTTCTCCCTCAGGCCCAGACAACTAACAATAGACTTGTTTTATGGCTCATTACATGGTCTGTCTTGGTGAGTGTTCTGTGTTCATTTGAAAATAATCTATGTTTTCTATAGTTGTGGGGTAGAATGCTCTCTAAATGTTAATTAGATTAAGTTGGGTTATTGTAGTTAAATCTTCTACATTTCTGTTGATTTTCCTTTTCTTTCTGTCAGTTCCTGAGAGCATTGTTGGAATTTCCAACCATAATTCTGGATTTGTCTATTTTTTCTTTTAGTTTTGTTGATTTGTTGTTTCAGGTATTTTGAATCTCTGTTATTTGATGTACATGTTTGAGGTTATATTCTTTTGATTACTTGGCTATCATGTATGTCTCTCTTTATATCTGGTAGTATTTCTTGCTCTGAAGTGTTTCTTGTTTTTTTTTAGTAAAGCCAGTCCAGTTTTCTCATGGTTAATACTTACATGGTATCTATTTTTCCATCTGTGTTGGGGGTCAACAAGACCACCTTCAGGTTTGATGATTTGTTAGAAGCATCACAAAACTCAGAAAAGCTGCTATACTTACAGATGTGATTTATTAAGAAGAAAGAATACAGATTAAAATGAGGAAAAGGTGCATACGGTGGAGTCCAGGAGAAAGCACGTGTGAGTATCCAGCTGTCCTCTCTGTGGAGTTGCTTGGACAGTCTTTAATTCTCCCATCAGTGATGTGTGACAGCAAGTGTGACTTCACATTTGCCAACCAGGGAAGCTCAGCGAGGCCTTGGTACCCAGGGTTTTAATTGGGGGTCAGTAATGTAGGCATAGAGCACCCTTGTGACTGACTTTAGGTACTTAGTCTCTAGCCCTCCTCTCTCCTGCATAGGTCACGCTGGTGCATTGTGGCCCAGGGTACCAGGAGAACAAAAATAGCAGTTCACCATAAATCACATCGTTAGCATAAACTGTCTGGCAAGGCCCCAGGTATATGAAGACACTTAAAAAAAATTGTGGTGAAATATACATAACATAAAATTTACAATTTTACCAGTTTCTCAGTGTACACATATCTGACATAAGTGCATTCGTATTATTTACACCATCACCAGCATCCATCTCTAGAATGTTTTTATCTTTTCCAACTGAAAGTCTATACCCATTAAGCACTTAACTGCCCGTTGACTCCTCCCTGCGGTCCTGGCAATCACTATTCCACTTTCTGTGTCTATGATTTTGCCTATCCTAGGTGCCTCATTTAAGTGGACTCATAAAATATTTGTCCTTTCATGTCTGGCTTATTTCACTTAGCATGTTTTCACAGTTTATCCGTGTTGTAGCATATATCAGAATTTCATCCCTTTTTAAGGCTGAATATTCATGTACCATATTTATTCATTTATCTGTTGATAGACATTTCAGTTGTTTCTACCTTTTGGCTTTTGTGAGTAAAAATGCCATGAATGTTGGTGTACAAGTATCTGCTTTCAGTTCTTTTGGATACCTATCTAGGAGTAGAATTGCTGGGTCATATGGTAATTCTATGTTTAACTTTTTGAGAAACTACCAAACATTTCCACAGCAGTCACACGATTTTAGATTCCTACCAGCAGTGCAGGGGGGTTCTCCTTTTTTCTCATCCTTGACGACACTTGTTGTTTTCCCCTTTTTTAGATAATAGCCATCCTAACAAGTGTGAATTTGTGTCACTATGGTTATGATTTGTATTTCTCTAATGACTGTGTTGAACACCTTTTCATGTCCTTATTGGCCATTTGTATATCATCTTTGGAGAAATGTTTATTCAGGTCCTTTGCTCATTTTTGAATTGTTTGTTTGTTTTTTTGTTATTGGAATTGTAAGAGTTCTTTACATATCTTCTGGAAAGAAATCTTTTATCAAATACATGATTTGCAAGTATTTTCTCCCATCCTGTAGATTGTCTTTTTACTTTCTTTGTAATATTGTTTCATGCACAGATGTTTTTAATTTTGATGAAATTTAACATTATCTGTTTTTTATTTTGTTACTCATAGTTTGGTGGTATATCTGAGAAATGACTGGCAAATGAAGATTTTCCTCTGTATTTTCTTCTGAGAATTTTATAGTTTTCAGCTCTTAACATTTAGAGTTAGGTTTTGACTATGGGATGATCTATTTTAAGAGTTAGGTTTTAACTATGGGATGAAGTAGGAGTTCCACTTCACTATTTTGCATGTGCATTTCCAGTTGTCTCAGCACTGTTTGTTGAAGAGACTGTTCTTTCCTCATTGAATGTTCAAATCACTGGGCCATAGATGTCTGGGTTTGTTTCTGGACTCAGTTCTATTCCATTGGTCTATATGTCTGTCTAGCCTATGTCACTAGCATACTGTCTTGATTTCTGTAGCTTTTATGCCCCATTTTTTAAAGGTAGTTTGGTAGGTGTTGAATTCAGTGAGTATATTGACATTACTTATAGTGTTTTATAAGTGTTCTGTTGTATTTTGGCTTGCACAGCTTCTGAGTATTCTGAGATTTTAAAATATTTGTTCCTCTAAATACAGGATATCTTTTTTCCTCTGGTTGCCTTAAGAGTTTAAAAAATTATTACCATTTTCCTGCTATTGTATTACCATGTGCCTTTGAATAATTTTCTTTGAATTTAATCCTCTTTGAGATTTGTCAAGTTTCTTGGATCTGTGGGTTGTAGTTTGCAGCAAATTTGGAAAAACAGTCATTGTTATCATCTCATATTTTTCTTTTTCACTTCCTTTGTTTTGTAGACTCCAAATAAAAGTATGTTAAATAGCTTAATACTGTCCCACTGTTCACTGAGAATTATTTTTTCCTTTTTCCTTTTTTTGGCTTCCTTTTGGATAATTTTTTTTGCTTTGTCTTCAAGTTCAGTGATTTTTTTTTCTTGAGCAATAACTAATTTTGCTTTTAGTCATCAGTGACATCTTTTAAGTATGAAAGAGTTAAACTAACTGCTGATCATGGTTTCACCTGAATGTTTTCTTGTTAATTACTTTATTCATTACTGCTTTGTTTTATTTTTATTTTTTCAGATGATTGGTTTATTTATAGGTTTAAAAAAAGTTACTGTATTGTAGCCTAGAAATCAGATTGACCTATGCTTATTTTTCTGGCGTAAGTATTTAGTTGCTAGCAATGCTATTTTGTCTCAGAGCTGGAAAAAAGAGTAAAACTTTTTGTTTTTCTGAGATCAGAGCTACCTAGAAATTGAAAATACATTTGTATTATGGTTTAATATTGGTTTAGGATTATTTTCTTTTAAATTAAATTATAAATTTGAATACATTTGTGTGTTCTAAAAATTAAAGATACTCGTTGAGAAGTCTCATTCCTATGCCATTCTGTGTATTTTATATTTCCCTTCCCTTGTAGGTAGTTGTCTTTATCAGTTTCTTGAGTGCCCAGTGTTTATGCATATAAAAGCACATCTGAATATGTCATCATTTCCTCCTTTTCAGCGAATGGAAGCTGTAATGTAATAAGTGCCACTCTCATATTTTGTTGTATACTTTGCCTTTTCGTACTTAAATTTAATAATTGAAGATCTTTCCATATTATAACAGAGTCATTGTGCTACCTATCCTACCTCCTTTTTTGGTCAGTTCTTATTCTGGTTCTTCAAAGGAAGATAGTTATGATGCATTTGGTAAGGTTATCCAGAGGTGAATAGCTAAATAAAGTATCATTAGATCTCCAGCAGTTGTTTTCAAACTTTAAAGTCCCAGAATCCCTTTACATTTTTCAAAATTATTGATAACCTCAAAGAACTTTTGTATGTGGATTGTGTCTGTTAATACCTATCAAAGTAGAAACTAAAACAGAAACTTTAGAAATATTTACTTTGAATTTATTTAAAAATAACAATAACAAACCCATTCCATGTTAACATAAGTAGCATTTTTAATGAAAATAACTTTATCTTCCAAATAAGGGAAAGCATTTATTACATTTTTGCAAATATATTTAATGTCTAGCTTAATAGAAAACAGCTGGATTCTCATATTTGTTACTGCAGACCTTCTGTTGTGATCTGTTATTTTACTTGAAGCATATGAAGAAATTCTGGCCTTATACAGATATGTGGTTAGAAAAGGGCAGAGTGTTTTAATAGACTTTAGGTAATTGTGGATATTCTTCTTTGATGCTATACTAAAACTCGAGTGGCATTTTCTTATTTTTTAAACTTTTACTGATATATAGTTGATACACAATAAGTTAAACATATATTAAATATGTGAAGCCTTCAACAAAATCAAGAAGGGCAGTTTTGGAAAGATTTAATTGCAATGTGGAATTTGAAATCGTAGCAATAAAGTTTTCATGCTCTGTTTTCATTAAGATCAGTTGGTCTATCCTCCACTTTGAGGATCTTTTCATCCAAGCAGGATTTTTTAACACCATGCATTAATCATTTGGAAGATATTTGTTCCTTGAGTTATGCAGATCTTCCAAATATTTACACATCTCATTATTCATTGTCAAAGAATCAAACAGAATATTAGCGTTTGTTAACATCACCATTCTCATCAGAAAAGTCTTTTTGACTTAGGAAGCTTGTAAGTCCACAGTGGTAGAAATGAGTTTGCAAAATTCTGATTTCCTTAAAGCTTGAATTTTATAGTTAGCAGTAGATATTGACAGTTGTTTTCCTTGATGTTACAGGTTCACCGTTGATTTTCAAGGAAGTATCTGCTAAATACCCAAGATTAAGTAACCATCACTTGTCAGTTGTTATTTCAAGAAAAATGGTGTTTTATAAAAAAAGTGGCTAGTTCAGCTTGCGCTGCTGAGGGCATAAGTGCCCAGAGACAACCGTTACACTTCCCATTTTGGCACACAGAATATTAACAAGTGTACTCAGGCTTGAGATTTTATAATATGTGTAATATTTATAGCTACAGCTACATCAAAGATATACTTGAATGAAAGTTTTTTTTTCTTTTTAAATGGAGTGTGGTGAGTTGTGGTGGCAAAGAGTATAATGACTGCTAGTCTAGTTTGGTGCTGCTGTTGCTAAGACATCAGCAGTTTTATCTGCCATTACTTTTGAGCCGTCAAGGCAATGCCAGTACAGTGAAAGAAGCAAATAATGTTTTTAGTATTTTGAGAATGGTTTTGAACTGGTGGACTGTCTTGAAAGGGTCTTGGGGATCCCCAGGAATCTGCAGATATTACTTGGAAAACCACTGGTTTGTAGAAATTCTTACTTCTTCCTTGGCAATTATAATTAACCCTTCCTCCCCACTTCAAGAACTCTTCATTGTAGTGGTTATCAATCTTAATGTCTCTGCACACACGCACCCACTCAGACCCTCATTCCCCCAGCATACCCTGTGTCATATTACATACTCCTTCCATTAATTACAATGGCTGGAGGAAATTGGGGAGATGTAATTTGTAAATCATAAGTGATTTTGCTAAACTTCCTCCCTTACCTCTGTTTCTCGAAGTGTGGTGAGGGACTATCAGAAACCTTTTGAATTAGAATTGCTAATAAGTGGGACTCAGATGTCTGCATTTTTATCACACTCCAAAAGTGGTTTTAATACACAGCATAGAGAACCACTGTTCTGAGTCTTTAGGAAAAAACTGAGTTACTCAGTTAGAAGATGATATCACCATTATTAGTTTTGTATTTACTGCTCAGAGTGGAAGGTGACATCACCACCGTCATCTTCGTATTCCCAGCACCCAGAGAAATATCTGGCACAGAGCAGGAGCTTACTAAATGCTTTATGAGTGGTTGACTGAATGACTCAGATTATTTTGTTATTTGTCTGACACCGGCTTGCCAAATAAGTGATGACAAAGTTAGCCTTAAATTGTGTATTTCATTATATTTTGTAGTGTGCTTACTTTACAAGTACATTTTAGATCTTAAAAATATTTAAATCAGACGATATGGCTGTGCTACTTACTGATTACTGCTTCAATGGTTTCCTCTTGTATTTAAGCTTCTGATTTTAGATAGCCTGCTTAATATGGTTTATGCCTGTCCTTCCTGCCTCATCTTTTGTCATTCTCTCCCTTGTTCACTATATTTTAGAATTCATGAAACTGATCATTTTTCCTCCTGGTTCGTTTAATATGTTAAGCTCCTTACCTTAGAGCCATTGTACTTGCTGTTCTTTCTTCCTAGAAATATCTCCCCCAGCTTTTTCCTTGTCTCTTTCTTATTCAGATCTCAATTCTGTTGTCACATGCTTGCGGTACCTTTCCTGTCTTTGTTTTTACTCCCTCTTCCTCTACTGCATGTAAAGTGGCAATGAAATAGTCTCTTTCTTTCTTTCATAGCATTTATCACAATCTGAAGTTACTTATTTCCTATCTGCCTGCCTCCTGTAGAATATATGCTCCATGAGAACGTAGACCTGCCTATCTTGTGTATTGTTGTCTCCCCAGTGCCAAAAACAGTCTTGGCATGTAATAGGCGTTTTGTAAGATTATTAAATAAACAAGTGAATGAATGAGTGAGAAGAATATATGGAAGAAAATTATTTGATTACACAACAAATATCTTTAACTTAATGAGTGAAAGTAATGGTTATATTAATAATTAAGGACACTACATGAATAACTTTGTTCTACTAGTTTATTAAGTTAAATATCACAGATTATGGTTTCTGGTTTATAAAATTGCCTGTAGAGTAGACATTTTTCTTTATAAATGAATGTGTGATTCTAAATAGTTGTTAGAACTTATATAAGAGGGAGCAACAATAACTTCTCCTGGAAAATAAGTATATAAATAAGATAAAGCCTTTACCATTTATAACCATCCAAGAAGAAGTCATTTGCGATTAAGTATTTTAGTAAGTTACCACTTTCAGCATTGTAGCTTTTATTTTAGGAATTTGAAAATGATGACATATCTTCTATTTTCAAAAATACGTGACATATTTCTCTTTTTCCCCAGCTTTATTGAGATACAATTGACATATAACATCATGTAAATTTAAGGCATACAACATGATGGTTTGATATCCTTATATATTGTGAAATGATTACCACAGAAGGATTAGTTTAATGCCTCCCTCATCTCACATAATTGCTGTTTCCTTTTTGTGGTGAGAACATTTAAGGTCTACTCTCTCAGCAGTTTTCAAGTATATAATACACTATTGTTAACTATAGTTGTACATTAGATCCTCAGAACTTATTTATCTTTTAACTGAAAGTTTGTATCCTTTCACTGACCTCTCTCAAATTACCCCCCCCACCATTAGTCTACTCTGTTTTTTTTTAATTGAGGTATAGTCAGTTTACAATGTTGTGTCTAGTCTACTCTGTTACTATGAATTCAATTCTTTAGATTTCACATATAAGTGAGATCATACAGTATCTATTTATATCTCTCCATCTCTATTAAGCTAGAGTTCACACTCATTTCTCCGACTCTAATTCATCATTTTTACACTTTTCCTCTTGCTTATCTGTAACTTCCCTCTTCAATAGTGAGAAACCTGTCTCCCACTCAGCATCCACCATCCATTTACTCATTTGTTCAACCCCAGTATATATGTAAAGCAGGCTTAGAATTGTTAGCCCATACCTCTGTGTGAAACACATTTACCGACTATAGTTCCTTTTAGTCTTAAAATTTCTAATCAAAATATCATTTTCCAAAGTTGGGTGATTTTGGAAAGTTACTAAATTTTTACACCTGCCATTCTCCTTACCTGCTTGGGTGAGGTGGTATCATTAATTTGTAATATAGTTAGATTTATTTGTCATCATTTCTCTTTTCATCCTGGGATATCCTGTCATAACTGGTACATTTGTTTGTTTGTTAAACAAAGTTTAACTTGCATATAATCAAGTTCATTCATTATGATTTTAGTTCTGTGGGTTTGACGAATGCCTAAAATCTGTTTAGTTTTTTTTTTAAAAAAAGTGTTTTTGTGTATGTCATTTCTTGTAGATGTCTTTATGCCAAATTTGTAGCAGTCTCTTTTCCCTGTCTGAGTTGTTGCTTCTCATCTATTGGGTGTTTGGTATTAACATATGTTTATTAGAATTGAGTGAAGTTAAGTGTCGAATTCTAGGGAACTTTCCTAGGAGTAAAGTACATGAATTTCATATGTAGGTTTTGATACCGGTTTTGCCAATGTAGATACTTTTTCCTTTGGTTACTGTTTGCGGTTTAGTTGGTAAAAATATTTGAAGTTTGAGTACAAGATTCATAATCACTGTGCTTTGGAACACTAGACCAAGTGTGTCAAGGAAGAACATCTAGCTGATGATTACTCTTAGCATGTGGATTATTTCATTTTCATAGGACAAGTGGGATGCTGTGTTATTTAGGTTATAAGCCAGAGAAACGGTTTTCAATTACCTTAAGTAATCAAAGTTTATTATGGGAAAATAAGGGACACAGAAATCTCAACTGCTACACGGCAAGGTGTAAGTAACACAGAGAGTGGCTGAGGGAATGAGTAGTCATTTAGGGAACCAGGGAGCTCTGGGTTATCTTGTTGCAGTCTTAGCAGCAGGTGTCCTTGGCTCAGTCCCTACTGCAGAGGTCCTCAACCGGAGGCTATATATAAGAATCGTCTGTGGGACCCTATGCCAGAAATGTTGAGCTAGTTACACTCTTCTAGGTATGGAGATTCTGGCCTTATTATTATTTTTTAAAGCTCTACAGGTGATTCTGATGAATACTTCTGCTCTAGTGTTTTGCTAGATTCAGGGTCTGCTTCTTCTGAATTAATGCTATTGACTAATTTAAACTGTGAGAATACTAGGTTGCATGCATCTTTTCAAGTTAGAGTTTTCATCTTTTCTTGTGATATGCCCAGGAGTGGGATTGCTGGATGGTATGGTAGCTCTATTTTTAGTTTTTTAAACAACTTCCATACTGTTCTCTATAGTGGCGGCACCAGTTTACATTCCCACCAACAGTGTAGGAGAGTTGTCTTTTCTTCACATTATCTCCATCATTTTTATTTGTACACTTTTTGGTGATGGTCATTCTGAGTGGTGTAAGGTGATACCTCATTGTGCTTTTGATCTGTATTTCTCTAATAATCAGTGATGTTGAGCATCTTTTCATGTACCTGTTGGCCATCTGTATATCTTTGGAGAAATGTCTATTTAGGTCTTCTGCCCATCTCTTGATTGAGTTTTTGCTTTTGATACTGAATTGTATATTTTAGAAATTAATCTCTTTTTGGTTGCATCGTTTGCAAATAATTTCTCCCTTTGTGTAGGTTGTCTTGTTGATTTGTTTATGGCTTCCTTTGCTGTGCAAAAGCTTTTAAGTTTAATTAGATCCCATTTATTTATTTTTGCTTTTATTTCTTTTGCCCTGGGAGACTGCTCTAAGAATATATTGCTACGATTTATGTCCAAGAATGTTTTGCCTGTGTTCTCTTCTAGTTTTATGATGTCAACTCTAGCTTGAAAAATTACATGCATCCCAATGTTTATAGCAGCACTATTTGCAATAGCCAAGACATGGAAACAACCAAAATGCCCATCAACAGATGAGACGATTGGTTTAAGAAGGTGGTGTGTGGTACACAATGGAATATTATTCAGCCATAAAAAGAATGAAATATTGCCATTTGCAACAACATGGATGCCCTTAGAGAATATCTAAGTGAAGTAAGTCAGACAAAGACAAATTCATATGATATCACTTACATGTGGAATCTAAAAAGTAACACAGTTGAATCTATATACAAAATAGAAACAGACTCACAGACATAGAGAGCACACTTACTGTTACCAAAGGGGAAAGCAGGGGGTTGGGGAGGGAGTATGAGATTAACAGATACAAACTACTATACATTAAATAGATAAGCACCAAGGATTATTGTAAAACACAGGGAACAGTATTCAAAATCTTGTAATAACCTATAATGGAAAATAATCTGAAGAAATATATAACTGAATCACTTTGCTATATACCTGAAACTAACACAATATAGTAAATAAACTGTATACTTCAATTAACAATAAACTGAAAAGTAGAAGGCAGGGAGCTGTCTATTCAATTATCTAGTTTCCATCTCTGCTTTGTATAGAATTCTTTGACTCCTAAGGCTACTGTATCAGCTATTGGCCAGCCCATAAATGAGTTCTTCTTGGGTTCAGACCCCCATTCCTATTCTAGTCAGCTGTGACCAGATTGAAAGGGTTATTTGGCATTATGTCTTATACTACCATACTTGGTAATACTTGTCTCAGCATTTGACTGTGGTGAGGAGGTAGTACAGAAGTGGGTAGTGGAGAAATACCTATGGGTAAGGATTAGAAGAGGCTTTTCTGTGAGATAAAAACTAAGTGGAAATCCCAAATGCTGTGAAGTTGTTTGGGAGAGACATTTCCAGTTAGAGGGAATATATGGTTAAAATATAGTGAAGACCGTTGGTGGAGGCTAGGACTACATCATACAATCTTATGGGGCTGGTAAAATAGTTTGGGTTTTATTCTAACTGTATTGGCAATCCATGTGAAATGGCAGAGAGAACTCAAAAAATCTGATTGGGTATTAAAATGTTCATAATAAAATAAACATTGAATGAAGAGCAGTGATTTAAAGATAAAAAGGTCCTTAAAATATTTCAAAATTACATTGCTAGTGTTGAATTTGGTAATTTTTTCAAATCTCAGTTCAATTTTCAATTCTTTCAAAATTTCAAGTGTTGTTTTTAAACAACTGAATTAAGGTATTTTATGTTATGGAATTGGATAGTCTGTCAGTTTGTCTGTCATTTGGCATAGTAATAAATGGTTGGTTTCTACATAGAAGTTAATCTGGATGTATTTATGAAATACATGGTAGCATTTCACTAAGAATTTTGGGGAATAAAAAATAAGTGCAAATAAACTCTCACCAAAGTTCGGATGAGCCAACATCTAACGGGGCTTCTGGATTCAGCTTAATGATTATAGCCAGCATTTATGAAGCCTTTACTATACGTCAGGCATTTGCTCTTGGATTTCTCTTTTAATACAACAACCACATGAAAAAGCTGAGGCTTAGGTTGTTTGAGGTCACGAAGTTTGTGCTTGTGTTTCCACCAGTTGGCTCCACAGTTGGAGCTTTTAACCACTGTTCCATCCATATTGCTTCCCATACAAAGTTTTAAATAAATGAATATCCTAGATTATTAAACATATATGTTCATTTGAAAATAAAATGTTAGGAAATAATTTAACTTTTAAAACAAATTCATTTCATGGAGTTTGACAGTGTAAGACCAATAAAGGCAAAATAATCATTAAAAAATTGTAAATATGTGAAGTTATAGTTGTTAGCCATGTGTGTTGCATAAATTATACAGTGCACGTTTCAGTATGTAGCTCTTGTAATTAAAACACATCTTCAAGCATAAGAACTTTCAGTAGCTCCCCATTTCTGTCTATATGGAAAGTAAGGGAACTCCTTAATGTAGGAGTCAAGGGGTCACTTATTCTACTCCCCTTCTCTACTATGCAGTTGTTTGTTTCATGCAACTGGAATTGTCATTTCTACTTCTATGTTTTTGTTCATAGCTTCCTTCTGTTTGGAAATGCCCTGCCTTCTTCTTCTCTGGTTCTACATTAAGACTTAAGTCTATTTTTCTTCCCAGCATTTTTCCTTCTTCAGAACTCTGAAATCCCTCCTTAGGCATTGTGTTTATCTCACCTTGTTTTGTTTAACTGTTTCCCCAATATAGATAAGGCTCTTGATGAAAATGGCTGTCACTGATACCTTTTTTAGTGTGTTATATACACAAGGAGCTCGAATAATTACTTGTTAGTGAAAAAAGAATAAAAAGCTATATAACAGTATCAGTAATGTTTTTTAATAAACATTTTCATTTTGTTCATCTTGTCTCATAAATCTTAAGTTTATAATCTGATAATTTATATCCTTGTAGAAACTTTTGGTATTTAATTTCACCATGAAGTGAAAGGTTGGAACTCTGAAAGGAGAAAGTGTATTTTGTATTGATCTGTATAAATAGCAAGAATAGGATCATAGTAATTTATATTGTGAATATTTAGAAATTGCTATTCCCTTGACATTTGATATATTTAATTATTCATACTTCAAATCAGGTTTCTTGAATACCTTATATTGGTTTTAAAAATTTATTCTTTATAGATTTGACTTATACTTCCTTTCTAAGTTTGGAATGTACATGGGGAAAGCTTTTAACTTCAGCTTGTTTGTACTGTTTATTAGTGTTTTTCTACCTTGAACTCTTATTTAAAAATTTTAAACTGTCTGTGAAAATTTCCTTCCTCAGTTGCCACTTTATCGTTCCCCTATTTAGTATTAAGTCGAGGAGCACTGATTTTAGGAGAATTATTTATTAAAAGTAATTGAAATTATGCTAACAGTCTAGATGGAAGTTAAACTTGCCTTGTTCTTAATTATGGGCTAAAGAGAATTTGGTTTGCATGTGCAATCCAACTTTCTGGATGTGGTTTTTTTTTTTTTTTTGTCTCTTCATATTTTTAATATATTTATGTATACTTTTAGTAGTTTTTAGAAATGTGACTATTGATGCTAGGTCATGATAATGTATATTGGCATTTTCAGCATTTAAAGTTTCTTGCCGCATTTTAACTACCGTTTAGAGTCTAGACTTCTTTTTTAGCTCATTGTTGCATGAGCTTCCTTTCCTTTCCTTTGTCTCTCTAGACAGTTTGTTCCTAGGCAAAGACACTTTGTTTTTTAGTACTTGGCCCACATAGGGGGTGGGAAAGAAATGTAACTAGGATGCTAGTGCCTTTTTCTAGATAATCACTAAAGAATGTGTAATCTAAGTGTTCTTCATATTTGGGTGGCATTGCCTGCATGTCTAGGTGGTAGGGCATGGGTTTTGGTAATTAGCTTTTCCCCTAACTGGGCCCAGTGAGCCCCTGTTGTATATGCATTGCCTGCTGACTCCTCTCTCTGTCACACAGATCTGGAGATGAGAATTTTCCTCAAACCCCAGCTTTGTCTAGCTGGAGGAGCTTTGTCCCAGGAGAATGCATAATTTAGGTGTCATACTTGCCAAGTATGCTTGGTGTTTATTTTTTTAGATTAGTTTTACTTTCCTACTGCAGACTGTTGAATTGGGAGAGAAACCTAATTTTTTGTGTGTTACTGTTCTGGATTAACAAAAATCAGTGTATTCTTAGAACTTATATCATAAAACAGTACTCGTGACCACTGTTTATTTTTCTGTGTGCCATGTAGTTATAAAAAGAAGATTGAGTTGATTTAGATTTTAGTTTCTGTCCATAGATGTTTTATAAGTTTATTGGTGTTTTGTAGTTTGAAATGCTGGATTTCTAGAGATGTTGAAGCCATGAGAAAACAAACGTGTATGCCTGTGCATATATTTTAATTTTTACTTAGAAAGCAGTTTGAGTTGTTAGAAAAGTACATTAACACTTTGCAAGTATCCATTACATAAATTGTCTTAAATACATACATGTAATTTTTTTAGATATGTGTAATGTTTTGAATTTGGAAGCAGAAAGTATGGTTTTCCAACCATTATTATGTTAATTGACATAAATTTTCACATATTTAAATTGTTAACTGGAAATGATGTGATACACTGACCTTGTGTCTTTGTTGAGTATCAGGCAGAAATCTAATGAGTAAATAAAGTGCCCTTAGTATACAGAATAAGGTGGTATATTTTGTGGATGTCCATGATATTAAGCAGGTATAAAAGATTGGAGGTAGAGGGAGAGAGAGAATAATCAGCACTTTCTAATTTATTGATTTTTCATTTTTATTATCCTATGAATTTCCATAAACTGAAGATTTGTCTAGATTGTCTTTGTTTTATTGAGGCAAAATTCAGATAATATAAAATTAGCCATTTTAAACTGTATATTTCATTGGCATTTAATACATTCACAGTGTGGTGCAACCACCACCTATATCAAGTCCCAAAACATCCTTATAATCCCCAAAGAAAACCCTGTACCTATTTAGCAATTACTCCCCCTTTCCGCCTATTGTTAGCCACTGTTGGCCATGAATCTGCCTTCTGTCTCTGTGGATTTATCCCTTCAGGATATTTCATATAAATAGAACCATACAATATGTGACCTTTTGTGTCTGGCTTCTTTCACTTAGGATGATATTTTCAAGGTTAATCCGGTTTGTAGCATTTATCAGTACTATTCTTTTTTATGGCAAAATAGTGTTCTATTTTATGTATATAGCACATTTTGTTGTCTTTTCATATGTTGGTAGATATTTGAGTTGTTTCCATTTTTTGGCATTTGTGAATGGTGCTGCTATGAATATTTGTCCACTTGTACACAAGTATTTGTTTGAATACCTGTTTTCAGTTCTTTTGGGTATTTACCTAGGAGTGGAATTGCTGGATCATATGGTAGATCTATGTTTAATTTCTTTAGAAAATACCGAAGTGTTTTCCAAAGTGGCTGCACCATTTAACAGCCCCAGTAACAATACATGAAGATTCTAGTTTCTCCACATCTTCTTTGATCACTTGTTACCTTCTTCTTTGTTTTAGTCCTCTTAATGAGTGTGAATTGGTATCTTACTGTAGTTTGATTTGCATTTCCTAATTGCTAACGGTGTCAGTTGAACATTTTTTCATGTGCTCGTTGGCCATTTGTATGTATCTTTGGAGAACTGCTTATGGAGGTTTTTTGCACATTTTTAAATTGGGTTTGCCTTTTTGTTGACTTGTAAGTGTTCTTTATGTATTCTCACTATTAATTCTTTATCAGATGTATGATTTGCAAGTATTTTCTCCCATTTTGTAGGTTGTCTTTTCACTTTCTTGACAATATCTTTTCATGTATAAAAGTTTTAAATTTTGATAAAGTACAGTTTTATCTGTTTTTTCTTTTGTTGCTCATACTTTTGGTGTTAAGGTATCATTGACAAATCTGAGGTTATGATTTGCCTCTGTATTTTCTTCTGAAAGTTTTATAGTTTTCAGCTTTTACATTTAGGTTATTGATCTGTTTTGAGTTAATTTTCGACTGTGGGATGAGGTAAGCGTCCAGCTTCATCATTTTGCATGTACATTTCCAGTTGTCATAGCACTGTTTGTTGAAGATGCTGTTCTCTCATTGAAGTGGCATAGATATTTGAATCTGTATCTGGACTGTCAATTCTTTTTTTTTTAAATTAGATTTAAAAAATTGAAGTATAGTTGATTTACAGTGTTTCAGGTATACAACAAAGTGATTGTTATACATATATATATTCTTTTTCAGATTCTTTTCTGTTATAGGTTATTACAAGATATTGAATATAATTCTCTGTGCTATACAGTAGGTCCTTGTTGTTTATCTATTTTTGTATATAGTAGGGTGTATATGTTAGTCTCATACTCTTTATTTTTCCCTCTCCCTTCTCCCCCCTTTCCCCTTTGGTAACCATAAATTTATTTTTTAATGTCTGTGAGTCTTTTTGGTTTGTAAATAAGTTCATTTTTATCATTTTTTAAAGATTCCACATATAAGTGATATCATATGATAGTTTTCTTTCTCTGTCTGATTTACTTCACTTAATATGGTAATCTTTAGGTCCATGCATGTTGTTGCAAATAATATTTTATTCTTTTTTATGGCTGAGTAATATTCCACTGTGTGTGTGTGTGTGTGTGTGTGTGTGTGTGTGTGTGTGCGCGCGCGCACACCATATATATATATATATATATATATACACACCACATCTTCTTTATTCTTTCATTCATTGATGAACATTTAGGTTGCTTCTATATCTTGGCTATTGTAAATAGTGCTGCTGTGAACATTGGGGTACATGTATCTTTTCAAATTAGAGTTTTCTCTGTATATATGCCTGGGAGTGAGATTGCTGGATCATATGGTAACTCTATTTTTAGTTTTTTAAGGAACCTTCCTATTGTTCTCCATAGTGACTGCACCAATTTATATTCCCACCAACTGTGCAGGAGGGCTCCCTTTTCTTCACATCCTCTTCCAGCATTTGTTATTTGTAGACTTTTTAATGATGACCATTCTGACTGATGTGAGGTGATATCTCATTGTAGTTTTGATTTGCATTTGTCTAATGTAGCGATGTTGAGTATCTTTTCATGTGCTTGTTGGCTAACTCTGTGTCTTTGGATAAATGTCTGTTTTGGTCTTCTGCCTGTTTTTTGACTGGGTTGTTTGTATTTTTTTTTTTTTTTTAATATTGACATGTATGGTCTATTTGTATATTTTGAAGGTTAATCCCTTGTTGGTTGCATTGTTTGCAAATAATTTCTCCCTGTCTGTGGGTTGTCTTTTTGTTTATGGTTTCCTTTGCTAGGCAAAAGCATGTAAGTTTGATTGGGTCCCATTTGTTTATTTTTGCTTTTCCTTTTCTCTAGGAGATGAATCCAAAAAAAATATTGCTGCATGGACTGTCAATTCTATTCAGTTGGTCTGCATGTCTGTCGTAAAACCAGTACCACACCGTTTTGATCACAGTAGCTTTGTAGTTAAGTTTTGATATTAGGAAATGTGAATCCTCCATCTTTGTTCTTTTTCAAGGTTATTTTTGCCATTCAGGGCCCTCTGAACCTCCATATGAATTTGAGGATCAGCTTTTCCATTTATACAAAAAATAGTGGTTGAGATTTTAATAGAGATTACATTGAATCTGTAGATCGCTTTGAGAGTATTGCCATTTTAACAATATTAAATCTTTCAATGCATGTACACAGATTATCTTTTCACTTATTTAGATCTTTGTTATTTCAGCAATGTTTATAGTTTTTAGTGTATATGTCTTTCACATCCTTGGTTAAAATTATTGCTCAGTATTTGTTTTGATTCTGTCATAAATGAGATTGTTTTCTTAATTTCCTTTTTGGATTGTTCATTGCTAGTGAGTAGAAATACAACTGCTTTTTGTTTTTTGATCTTGTATCCCTTATTAGCTCAGTTGGTTTTAATGTGGATTCTTAAGGATTTTAAAAAATCTCACTTTCCCTTTTTATCATCCAACATAAAACAACTATTAAGTTCTTATCCAGGAGATATGGGTAGCCCTGAAAAGAGCCTTTGGTTTGGACTTGACTTCTTCAAGTTCCTTAAACTAATGTAGGCCACTACTTTCCCTTAGCTTATGGTGGCTCTCTGACTTTCTGAGAGCAGCATGGCCTGGCTCTTTGGCAGGACACTGCCCTGAGCGATGGTAACTTTGCCCAGGAGCTTGTTCAGTTCCTGGTCATTGAGGATAGCCATTGGCAGGTGATGCAGGATGATGCGTATCTCCTTGTTGCGGGGCCTTGTTGCCTGCCAGCTCCAGGATCTTGGCCATCAGGTACTCCAGCATTGCTGCTGGGGGCACCTGCCTACCACCTCAGCCCACTCTGCATACCCTTGTGGAGAAGGCACGGTATATGGCCCATGGGTAACTGGAATCCTGCCCAAGGAGAGTGGATTTTGGCCTGGGCCTGAACTTTGCTGCCATGTTTGCCTCATTCAGACATTATGACCTCAACTACTACATTGCAAATAGCTATCCTAGGATTTTTTTAATATATAAGATCATGTCATCTGTGGATAGTGATAGTTTTATGTCTTCCTTTTCCATTTGGATGCCCTTTCTTTCTTTCTTTCTTTCTTTCTTTCTTTCTTTCTTTCTTTCTTCTTTCTCTTTCTTTCTTCCTTTCTTCCTTCCTTTCTTTCTTTTTCTTTCTTTCTTTCCCTTCCTTCCTTCCTTCCTTCCCAGTTTCTCTGGTTAGAACTTACAGTACAATATTGATTAGAAGTGGCAGAAGTTGGCATTCTTGTCATGTTCCTAATTTTAGGGGGGATGCTTTCAGTTTTTTACCATTGAGTATGATGTTAGTTGTGGGTTTTCTCATAAATGCCCTTTCATTAGGTCAAGGAAGTTTTCTTCTATTCTGAATCTGTTTTATCACAAAAGGTTGTTGGATTTTGTGAAATGCTTTTTCTGCATCAATTGAGATGATCATGTGTTTTTCTTTTCTTTTATTAATCTGGCCTATTACACTTATATTTTCATATAGTGAACTACCCTTGCCTTCCTGGGATAAATCCCACTTGGTTGTGGTGTCTAATCCATGTTTTTGGATTTGGTTTGCTAGTATTTTGACATCTATATTCAGAAGGGATATTGGTTTATGGTTTTCTTTTCTTGTGATATCTTTGTCTGACTTTGTTACCAGAGTAGTGCTGCCTTATAAAATGAGTTAGACAGTGTAATCTACTCCTCTGTTTCTTGGATGAGTTTGAGAAGGGTTGGCATTAATTATACTTGAAGTGTTTGATAGAACTCACCAGTGAAGCCATGAGTAGGCTTTTCTTTGTTGGCAGGTTTTGATTGTTGTCTTGGTTTCTTGTTATACGTATGTTCAGATTTTGTATTCTTGAGTCAGTTCTGATAGTTTGTGTTTCTAGGTATTTATCCATTTCATCTAGTTTATCTAATTTGTTGGCATGCAGTTGCTCACAGTATTCTTATAATCCTTTTCATTTTTTAAAGGTCATTATTACTGTCTTTTTTTAATTTTTTTTTAAAAAATTGAAGTACAGTTACAATGTGTCAATTTCTGGTGTACAGCACAATGTCATGCATATACATATATTGATTTTCATATTCTTGTAAACTGGTTTTTAAATAGAGCTTTACATTTTTTCTTGCCTTGGTATGTTAACATACCTCTGTTTATACAACATGCTTCAAAAGGTAGAGGACTAGGAAACAAGTGAGAAGTACAGCATCCAAAAGTGTCTGGGTATTGTCTTCACTTATACATCAATTCCAATAGAGTTGGGTTCATCAGACTCCCAGACCACATCCCCGCTATATCAGTTAGAGAAACATTTGAGTGAATGATTACTAACAAGAAAATGTATCACTGGTCTAATTTTGTGTAGTGCTAAACTAGCTTGTGCCTTTCTGAATCTTGTGGTGTAAGGTTTATTTGATGTAATTTTATATTTTTGAATCTTCCCCGTGCTTGCTTTTAGCTGTCCTTCAAAATAAAAATTTATACTTTCATACATTTTCCTGCATTAATATACCTGAGTTATGTTTATACCCAAGAAAGAAGGGTCTACAATCTTGCTAATTTAAGAGTATTCTCACCCTTTGCAGGATATATTATTGGCAGCCATATGAACATATCAATGTGTAAATTAAGAATCTGGAAATGTGGGAAAGTCAGAATTTTAATGTGGATTTGGAGGGAGTTAAACTCTTCTGGTTTAGTTAGTGAGTGACTATATGAAATAACTCTTATCCTTTAGTGTTGTTTCAGAAAAAATGGGACAAAGTGGTCAGCAGTGCTAATAGGAGGTATTTTGCGTGTGCATCTGCAGTGTTTTTTACTTGATCCCAGTGAGAATGATAGTGTATTTTGAGTGTGACTGAGAACTATGTTATTTGGTCAGGAAAGATGTTAAGAGATAGTTGCCTCAAGACTCATTAGGAAACTGGGCTGTGTGACAGTGTCTAACATTGAATGAGTATTTAATAAATGTTTGGTTAAATGGATGGATCAGTAAAAACAAACTCAACTATAGAACTAAAATATGAAAGAGGCTGAGATTAACTAAGCTAATGTTAGCTCTTTAAAACAAGCTACATTTTCAAATATAGTAATAGGACTACTATACTGAATGTAAAAGTGTTGCGAGGGCCAGGAAGAGAATTATTCCTCTTCTTGGAGAGAGAGCTGTTGAAAATTGTGAAAAAGAAAAACCTGTGTTTATTACAAAGGTAATTCAGGTGCATTATAGGAAATTAAGAAAATATAAATATGAAGCTGAAATAAAGCATCTGTGATCCTAAAATAACTTTTCTTAGCTTTTTGTCTATGCCTGTGTATAAAAATGGGGTCGTTATATGTGTGTGTGTGTGTGTGTGTGTGTGTGTGTGTGTGTGTGTGTGTGCGCGAGCGCGCGCACGCGCGTGTATAAAGAGACAGAGAGAGCGCGCGCTTTGTAGCCTGTTGTATTCCCTTAACCATAAATCTTCTAACAAGTACAACTTTCGGTTGAAATGCTGGGGATTAGGAATCCTGCTGGAATATTTCCTGTGTAATTAATAGTCTTAAATGGCTAACTGGATGTACTGATTAGCTTTTCCTATATGAGATAGATGGTATTGAATTTTTATAGCATTTATCTAAAGTAAACATTAGTAAATATTAATAAAAATGTCATGCATGTCTGATCAAATCAGATTATTTTTACATTTTTAGTAGTTTATCAACCAGTATTTCTCCAACTTTTTTTAGTTCAAAATTTAAAATGTTACTATGAATGAACCAGGAGGACTCTAGTATATTCTAGATTATGAGAGAGAGTTGAAAATGGAATGGAAATATCCTGTTTAGAGAGAAAATGTATTTACTATCTAAAATTCTATCTAGTATGGACAACATTGACAATAAAATTAGGTTGAAAACAAAAAAAAAACACAAATAGAGATTAAATTGTGAAATAAAACACTCAGTTTATATGTTAGGAATTTTGGAGGAAGCATAGCGTTTGGAATGTAAGAATATGAAGTAAAGGGTAGTTTTGTAATCAAGGAGATAAGAAGTGAAAGAGAAGGAAGCCTCCTTTGTAATTAATCTGAGGCACTTGGAGGATTTATGGTGCTATAGTTTGGTCACTAACAGAACAGAAACCAATGACCACAAGGTTTGCTTCCAGGAGATGGAAATCTGCTGATATTGTTAGGGTAGCAGGCAGTGTAAGATGAAGAGACTTGCATGTCAGGGGATCAGCATGAGAGTTCTGAGCAGAGTTGGTGATCCCAGGGTAAAAGCTGTTTGCAGTTAGCCCTGCCAGGGTATAGGCAGCCCTGGGCCCCTTCTTGTTAATTGAAGCCAGACGACTCAAGTCTACAGATGCATCCTATTGCCAAGTGGGGCAGAATCAGATACTTGACAAGACGAGATACCTGGAACTGTTTAAATGAGGTGAGGTGGTTTCATGGGTTGGCTGGGGGGAAGCTATTTAGGGTTTATAGGAAGAAATAAAATAATTGTCAATGAAGTGCTTTTATTTGTCGGGTTTAAGCTTGATACTTTCTTGTATACTCTGATTTAGGCTTTTTTAGTTAAGCTTTCGTGGGGGTAGAGGGGTCAGTTCTGAAGTTTTATTAAGCACATCAGTGATGCTCTTGAATGTGGCTTTTGAACCAGAGATTGAGGCACACAGGCAAGACTCTTGAATCTTGGTTGGTAATTATGAGTTTGGTTCCTGTTATCTAATCATCCTGGTCAATCCCTCATTCTTCTGAGGCTTCAGATGACTCTCCAAGATAATATTTGAGAATAGAGGTCAGAACAGTAATTTCATAATAACTACTTTGGGAACATACATAAACAGCAAACCGGAATTTTAAAACCTTCTGCTAAAAACTAACACACATTAAAAAATCAAGTTTTAGTAAGGAATTATATTTCTATTAAAAGTAGTTACTATTGATTGCCAGATGACTGGGATCTATTAATATTAACATCTCTTTACATGGCAGTTTAATTTAGTGAAATTGTGCTGATAACTACAGAACAATTTAGTATTCATTATTGTTTCTGTCTTCCTTTATAGAATGAAGTCCTGCGTTGTCCTATGTTTATACACACCTTTCTTCCCATTGTAAAAATACTTAGTTACTAAAAAAAGGATTAGAATGTATAGAGATGACCAAAATAAGAAACAAGTAGCCATAATTTGACAACCAGAAATAACTGCTGACAAAAACATTGGTTTTATATTGTTGACTAAGTTAGGTTGTTTTGCCTAAATATAATATTCTTTCCAAAGATTTTTAACTTAAATTTTTAATGAATTTTAACTAAAACAGTGTAAGTGAGATCCCTGAAGTGCATGTGCAGCTAGCAGCAAGTGGCTTAGCTTTCTTTGGGATAGGAGTATCAGGCCGAGTTACTCTTGTTGTTGTTGCTTTGGTTTTTTTTTTTTTTTTTAAATTGAAGTATAGTTGATTTACAGTACTGTGTTAGTTTTAATGGTGAACAAGTATGAGAGAAAAAGATTGTAAGTACCGTACGTTACTCGAAAGAAGGGTGTCTGTTTGGAACTGTAATGATAAATCACCAAATAACCAGTAGTAGTAACTAACATGGCTTGGTGATTGGTAAGTTTATTAAAGTAAGTCTCCACTTAAGCAAGACACAGGAGTGTACTTTTTATAAACTGGAAATATAATGTATAAACTGGCAATGAAGGGATGATATTAGAAGAGGAGCTAACTGCGCATGGAGTAGAACATCCCTGCAGTTCAGAGGCAGACCAGCATTGCCATTTATTAGCTGTATGAACTTGAGGAGACTTTGTTTTTTAAATTTCTTTGTAAGCTAGAGATAATAATTGTATCACATGATTACTATGACAGTTAACCAAGAAGAACATTTTTAAGGAACTCAGTGCTGTGCCTGTCACATTGTAGGTACGCTGTAAATTCTGGTTTTTCTGTCCTTGTTTGCACTTCTTTCTTCCATATTATTGCCTCCTTTTAAATTGAACATCAAGTATATCTAAAGTAGCTGAAAACTGTGCTTTTGTTACCTTCTTCATGGTATTTGCTTAACATATTTTTTCTTTTTGAAATAAAAAAATTTGGTCTGGTCTTTTTCTGAACTTACAGATGACAGTTACTGATGTTCAAATTGAGGTTTACTTTTCATTCTGAATTACTTTAAACCAAAGTAACTTTGGTTGTTATATCCCCATTTATTATAATTATTGATTATTAACCACACATGTTTTAAATTTTATTTTATTTGTCATCAGGGTAGAATATAATCATGTTCATGCTTGTATGCTGCTGCAGCAAACAAGATTGTTAGAAAGGCTATAATTAATAGATGTTTAAAAGTTGCTTTTATGTCCTTAAATGAAAGCTATGCTACCATTAAGAAATGCTAGTATATTTAACTATCACTCTCCTTTTTAACTTGAAATATTGGCTTGAGTTCTATAGAACTAGCTATAGGATTGTTAACTTGTAATACATGTTTAATGTGAATGTGTAGAGAAAATCTTAGAAACTGTTTATCTTCCAAATAATGCACTCTCAGATTCACGCTGTTTGCTATCTATTTGGGTAAAATTCCAAAAGCATACCTGAGTGTTGACTTTCCCATGACATTAGTAGAAGGTTTTCTTTGTTGGGAAGTATAAAAATATGATTGCTATTGCCTAAGGTTATATTTCATAAAGTGAGTGCATTGATGTATATGAGGTATTGGAGACTCCGAATTGGGAGGCCTAGAGATGATTAAAAAGGAGGCAGTAATAGCTGCTTTCAGTTATTCTTGGAGTGGTTTTTATTTGATGTCTCCGTTTTCTTGTAACTCATCTTGTTTATAATTACTGTAAATGCAAATTTTACCCCCAACCACTGAAAACTAATTGCTCTAATGTTACTGATTTCTCATAATCACCAAATACATTGATTGGTATTTTTTCTATTCTCATCATGCTCATTCATTGTAGATCATTGGATTCTGCTAATCTTGAAGATCTTACCCCTTTGCCTTCCTTGTACTGTATTTTCCCCTCTATCTCTTGGGCTGCACCTCTTTTCCCTCCCTCATTGTCTCGACTTCTTACTTATATACCCCAGTGTCTGTATTCGTTAAGACTCAAATTTTTAACGTTAGTGTTGTCATCATCTGTCTGTGCATACTCAGATGGTTCCTATCCATTCTCTTGTCTTTTGCCACCTTAATTAAGTGACTCTGAAATCTGTTTCTGTCCTTAATCCTATTTTGTCTGCACTTTAGACTCTTATTCTTTACCAGTTGGATATCTGTACCTAGTTGCTTAATTATCTTCTGTTACTTTCAGTGTGTTCAAGTCAAAGTCTTCATCTTGGAACAAACTTCATGAGCCTTAATTCTGTCACTGGTAGTGGTACTATCACTTGTCTAGCTCTGAAGTTTAGTCAACATTCTTTCATTCACACCCCTCCAGTTTATTTAGGCACAGAGTTCTGTATTCTAATTTTGCTGAACACAATTTGGGAAATGCTGGCTTGTAAAATTAAAGTTGGCTGAGTGGTTATCTGTCTATCCATTGAACTGGCCTAAGTGTAGAGGTTTTTGGGAGGGAATTTTTATTTCTTTAATTGTTTGTGTGTGTGTGTGTGTGTGTGTGTGGTGACTGTGGTTTAAAAGAAAGTGCCAGTGGCATTTTCTAAGGTCTCTTAAAGGTGCTAGTGCCTGAGCATGGCTGAGGCTCTCAGAATTTTTCTAGTATGATCTCCTGGGAATGGGAGAGGTTCTCCTTGGGTTTAAACCCAAGTATTCTTCAATCTGGGCAGTTTTTACACTAACACATTTGTTTCAGTGTTTGGCAGTTTAGCGAAAACAGTTCAAAGGGATATGGAAAGGGTTTGGCAGAGTGGAAGTACACAATATACCTCAGCTTCCATGTTTAACCATGTCCCTTAGTTTCCAAACTTAGATTTTCCCCTAAATTATCAATCTCAGAACTCCTTGGAAAGCCTTTTATCTTGACAGCTGTTAGAATCGACTTTTTCTTTTCTGCATGTCTGATACCTGGCATGCCCATCTCTCAGTCTACATTAGGTGTGTTTTCTTGGCTAGTTATCAAGGAAGAACTTGCTGAGATTCTTTTGTTTGCATCTTATGGTTGCAAAATCAAAAACATAATTCTTTAGATGGATGAGCTGGCACATGCAGTACCAACGCTTAGTGAAAGAAGGAAACAGGCCTCAAACATGCCACAACAAAAGTACAAAAATGAAAATTGCATTAGATTATAGTTAATTACTTCATAAAGCAATCTGATTTCTCTAGGTTGTCTGTTACATGATTGCTGAAGAAGTCAGTGAAGAATACCTCGAGTCCTTGATAGAACCCCCCCCAAAAAAAAACTATTGAAAGGATTATATTTTGTTCAATGGGGAAGAATTATAAAGAAAGATATTAATAAAGAATTTAATGTCCTCTTTTCTGGATCATTCTTTTCTAGAATGTTTCTGTATTCTCTGATTCTATCTGCCAGAAATTCAGTGATGGATATTACACCTTTATGGAAGGGAAGTAAAAGGGAGAAATCCCTTCCTGGTAACAGGGAAGTCTTGTTAGATTGTTCCATATGTATCCCAGTACTCTAATATATATTTTATTAATCAAATAGCAGTTCTCAGCAGCTTGGTTTTATTTGTTTTAACCTAGATTATTGACGTAGGTATTGTCTTAGGTTTAATGGTGATTTGTTGTTTGTTGGGTTTAGTTTTTATAGGCTTTCTTTCCATGTCACTAATATCAATAAACCTGTATCTGCAGCATCATGGTATTATAGGACTGCACTATCTTTTTTTACACTTTAAGTGCTTGGATAGGTAGTACATGTGCATGGTGCAAAATACAAAAGATACCAACGGTATACAGTGAAAAGTAAAGTTTCCCTCTACTCTTAGTTTCCTTGTCAGGATGGGACTATTATTTATTTCTTTTGTGTTTGTCCAGAGGAATTCTACATAAATACAAATCAGCATGTAGTCATATATAATATATATGCATACCCCAAAATGGCAACAAACTGTATCTTCTGTACCATGCTTACTTTTTCCCCTCAATTAAGAATTCTTCCATAGAGTGTCCATAAAATTTTGCCTCATTGTTTTCTAGTTGCTGAAATTCTATTTTATGGATCTACCATAATTTGTTTAACTAATTTCTTCTTTGGTGGATGCTTAGATTGTTTCAAATCTTTGGTTATATCAGTTTACATATATGTACTCATATTACACGTTACATTTGATGTAGTCCACTGGGCCTGATCCACTATTTGATCAAACTCTGCAAGTGAAAACTCTTAGAGAAGAAAAAAAATCTGTATTATCTGTATTACATAGAATAGGGTGAAAATGTGGTAATGTCTACAAATCTGTTTTGTGGTAAAAATATATGAAAAGTGAAAATTCTAATTTTTTATCCTAAATGTTTATTTTTTATTTTGTTTTGTTTTTCAATTGAAGTATAGTCAGTTTACCATGTTGTGTCAATTTCTGGTGTACAGCATAATGCTTCAGTCATACATGTATTAAACCTTCATTTTTTAGCAATTGCCTGAGAAGTATTTCCTTGGGTGAGAAGTGTTATCCTATTCCTGATTCTTTCCAATAAGGCAAACTTGTTTTATTTTTCCACAAATTATGTTTTTGGATTTGGTACCAAATTATCCAGATTCGCTAGTATCAACTGACTGGTTGTAACCCAAAGAAACATTAAAAAAAAAGTTAGCTGCAATTGGAAGAAAATAATGATTCCTGGTTAGATAAGTATTGTGGACCCAACTTTAAGTTTGGGCCACTTTAGGTTGTTGCTTTTTGTGCCCCAGATTCATCTCTCCCCACTAGAGTACTTGAACCCTGTATTAGAGGATAAATATGGTGTATCTTCTTGAAGCCTCCATTTAAACTGCAAATAGGAGCATGGGAGTTTTGAAATTACTACGGATACTGTATTGTCATTTAGTCTATTGCATTCCTATGAATTTTTGTACTGAAACAGAAGATTTAAAAGAACTGAGTTTGTTTATCACCCAGTTTCTTCCTTCCCTCTTTTCTTTTCTTTCTTGCAAAATAATTTTTTAAAATTGAAATATGGTCAGTTTACAATGTCAATTTCTGATGTACAGCATAATGTTTCAGTCATACATAAACCTACATATATTTGTTTTCATATTCTTTTTCATTATAGGTTACTACAAGATACTGAATATAGTTCCTTGTGCTATACAGAAGAAACTTGTTTATCTATTTTATATATAATAGTATTTGCAAATCTATCCCCTCCTCACCCATTTTCTTTGAATCTGAGTTCCTTTTCCTTTGTCATTAGGGTTATTTGAGAGGAAAAGCTGAAGAGGCACTGGTTGAAGTGAGAGGCTCAAAAGACTTAAAAATAAACTTATGTAAATTTTAAGAACCAGTGGATCACTTATGGCTTCAGAGTAGTTGGGAGGTAAAAATTCTGCATTTACATATTGCTGACTTAAAGATGATGTGATTTGTTTATGTATTGAAAATCTTTACTTATAATCCATCCAAAAGTCTATTAGCTGCATTGATCCATATATTCATTCATGTAACATGTGCCCATGAACTCCTTTATGGCAGTGGCCTCATGTTTTAGTGTGTATCACAGTCACCTGGAGAGCTTGTTAAACGCTTGTTAAAAACTCCAGATTGCCATCCCCAGAGATTGTGATGACCTAACAATCTCTTTTTAAAATAAACACATCAGATAATTCTGGTCTGTAGACTACTTTTTGACTATTATAGGAAAAAGATTATGATTGCTGAAAGGTTGAAAAATCATACCCCATTAGTTAAAAAGATTTAGTGGCAGGAGCATATAAGATTCTTCAGAATTGTGAGTAATTTAAAATAGTAGCATAATATAGCGTAATAGAGTTGGTTTTGAAATTGACTTGTCTACTGTAAAGGCCAATAGATAGTAGTTGTTTGCTAAACATTAGTAATGGATAACTTATGACTGGCACTAATACTCATCATGTTGCTATTCCATGGTCTAAATAGAAAATACGTATCTTAAAAGTCAAAATACATTTCTCTTAGACATTAAAATTGCTTTGATTGAAGAAATAGAATATTTTGAAATGCCAAATATAATTGAGATCAGGCATTAAATTTTCATTTTTATCAAACAAAGGATGAATTAAACTACTTAACCTTTTAAAATATTATTTCGAGAGTGGTAAGATTGTGGTGAAATAGGCATTGTTCATGCATGGTGCAATTTTGGATAACATTTTGAATATATGTATTGAAATCTTGAAAAGATTTATATTGATTTACATAGTAATTCCATTTTTGAGAATCTCAAAAGGAGATAACTTAAACTATGGGGATAGAGGTACATATTACAGAATTATTTTATAATATCACAAAAAATTGGAAAGAGCCTAAACATCTTATATTAATGTTTAAGGAAGCAGTGATCCATTTACACAAATAAATATTATGTAGTCATAAAATATCTTTAAAAATTTATGATAAAGGGGAATGCTATAATGTTATGTAAATAAGAGCAGGTTACAGAATTGTGTATCATTTTTAGGAGAATGAAATTTGGAAAATACTAATTTTGGTCATTTTTGTAATTGTGGAATTGTTTTTCCCCCTTAATGTGCATTCCCCCAATTTTCTGTACTGAGCGTATTTTTTTAATAATGAAAAAGTAGCAAGCCAAAATCAATGTCTTGATCTTAAAAAAGAGTTTAGGTAAGATACTATAGCCAGGCACTCTCAAGGGATTTAGTGGCATTAGTTAATAGGGATAGAGAATATGTTCATAAACAAAGAATAGGAGTAGGAATAGAGACTCCAAATTAATAGACTGTTTAAGGGATCAGTACTAAACCTGTTTTCAGATTACAGTTTTGTAAATGACCTGGAGGGAGAAATAGACTGTGATCCTCCAAATCTGCAGCCTTTTTAGTTTTGAAATGCCAATGGAGTTGGTATTAATTATTTGAAAATTTTGAGAGACTTGTATACAAAGTGGATGGAAAAGTAGCAGTGATTTCCAGTTGGTCAGTATGAGTTGGTTGGTACGCACTAACGACTGTTCATTTGGATAGTTAGTTGCCCCTATGATTTGGTATTCAGAACTACAGAATTTAGTCAGAAATATAAATAAGTTCTTATAATGTTTAAATAAATCAGTGGGTAATAAGGAAGTCAAGATATTTGGATTTGGCCTAACACTTTGAGGTTTATATCAAGGAGAACAACAGTGTTCTTCACAGCAAGGTTTTTTGTTTGTTTAGTTTGATGCAGTATTGCTCTGGATGGGTTTTGGGTCATATTCAGTGTGACAATTCTTGTGTTCTTGTGTTCCCAAGGGCATATTATTTTCTGTGTAAGGAGTCTTGTCATAGATACATAAGAACAAACAGCATCCCTTGAGATGTATTTAAAATAAGGCACTTAGTTTTATAAATAGCATAGCAATAAATTCCAAGTATGTAGTCACAGTACGGCATCAATAATGAGAGAAAGGATTTATGGAGAACTGAAATGTTATTTTTTTAGATTAAGTGAGATTATTATAGTTGGTAAGCCTTCTGAGAAACACTGTTCATTGCAGTGAGATGTGGTTCCCAAAAGCTGGTCTTCAACAAAATTTTTCACTGTTCTGCTTTGAAATAAATGTCAGAACATTGTGATGAGCGTGGTTTCATAGTACTGCTATATTTCTTCAATTTTAAAATGTACATTTCCCCACATTTGAACATTTCTGAAATTGAGATGTGTTTTTACAATCAGTGGCATCTTAAAATCATTGTCAGTTGTGAAATAATTGTAACTGCCTTTACATACTTGAACTCAATAATTAATCCTGCTAGTATAGTTAGACAGTAGCAACCCATTGATGTTTCAGTTAACATACCATTTAAGGGCCATTTATGGAAGAGGTGACCATGCCTGGGTTGTCTTCTGAAACCTGTAAGTTGCATCTTCTGGTGATATCTTTTCATAAGATCAGGAAAGGTATGGCATCAAGACTTGGGCATTATGTGTCAGTTGCTTGGAGAGACCCAAGGCAATAGAATTAAGGTACAATGAAGGTATCACTTAAAGAAGAATATTAAAACAGTTGTAGCAGTTGGTTATTCTTTACCTTACCTATATGAAATAGTTTGACCAACACTGGAAGGCTTCTCCAACCAAAAATGTCTTTCCTACTGGGTTGTCCTGGTGTCTGAAATTTTCATCTTTTAGCCATTCTTTGGATTTAGGGTGTTGACAGTTTTAAGTGCCATGATATCAGGTATCACTCTTTTGTATTGCTGTAACTCCAGCATCCCTCCCATTTCCTGGCAAATAAGTAGCTGTCCCATAAATATTTATTCAGTTAACAAATGAAAGGAAATTAAAACATGATTGGTCATAGTTAACCTTATGATATCATAGCTTATAAAATAACTAGTAGAAAATGAAGCTGTATGGTAATTGAAACACAGCTCAAGATAAAATTCTAGGAAAGGTAAGTGATAGAACTAGGATGGAGAATGATTTTCAGACTTTTTGAAGAGTATTCTTTCCCCTTTTTAATGAACCTACTTCATGTCAGAAAGTACAGAATATTGTGCAAGACCGTAGTTGTTCTTTATAACATGTTGATTGATAAAATATATGATTAAAAAAAGGTGAAGGAAATTTCATCAGTTCTTTTAAATGAATATGAATTTCTTAGTCTGTAATTAATCTTATGTTTTTCTAGACATTTATTTTATCTCTAGATAAAGTTTAGTATGCATATAAATTTGTGGAGTCCTTGGGGTCTAAGGCCCTTTTTTGCTTGGCAACCATTGATCTGGACTTGATAACTTGAGTGTGGTTTGTAGGCCAGCAAATGTTGCTGTCACCTGGGGAGCATATTAGAAATGCAGGACCTCAGGCCCTACTCCAGACCTCCAGGATCATAATTAGCATCTACTAAGAAAAAAAACAATTTTATTTTTGAATAAGCATTAAGTTAGAATATGATGCACGCCACCTGCAATAAACATAAATTATAAGTAGTGTTCAAGTAAGAGGACTTAATAGCAACATTTGTCACACACAGTTCATCCTAAATTCCCTTGGTAATTGAGGTGATCATATGTATTAGTTAATTGGTTTATCCAAAGGAAAAATAAACTTATATTTTTATGACAGGTGGCAGTTTTGCAACTTACGGCTGGCCCTCTGAAGTTAGGCTCCTAACCTCCCACAGAAACTGGCATGAAGGAGTGCTGTCTCCCTTGTTGATCCACATTTCAGAGATGGCTGTGGGTCTTTGAGAAAGGTGGTCCCGGGTTACTGGTTAGAGGCTTTTTTTTTTTTTTTTTTTAGCTTTTAAAAAGATTTACATACATTTCAAAGAGAAAGAATTTACAATTAAAAATTTTGTAAAGAAAATGCTAAGAAAAGTGTGTGTAGGATGTCTCCTCTCTTATTGTTTATAGGGAGAATTAAATCTCTTATTTTTATTTGCCCTTAAACTGATGAGTAACTTGATCCAGCTGCTTCAGTGGGCATTTTATCAGTGTTCTAGTAAAATTGAAGATGTGCATAATCTATGATCCAGCACTTTTACTTTTAGATAGATTCCGGAGAAGCTCTTTAACACATGTTCATGAGAGACTTGTGGCATTGTATAATAACAGTGAAGCATTGGAAACAACCATAATGTCTGTAAACCAGAGAATGAGTGGATAAATTTGGGTATACTCATACATTACAGTACTATACAGCATTGATAATGAGTAAATTAGAGCTACATCTATCAAGATGAGTTTTTAAAAATAATGTGACTAAAGCAAGTTGCAGAAGAACATGTATAGTATATTTATATAACATGTAAAAACATACAGAACAAAATAATTTTATCTGTGATTATATATATTAGTAAATGAACAATGCAGCGATGAGCACCAGAATCAGAAAATGGTTACCTTGGTTACCTTAGGTGGGAGGTGCATAATCAGGAAGGGATTCAACCGTATCTTTAATAATTTATTTCTTAATATAGGAAGATCTTAAGTAAATAAGAATGTTAAGATAATTTATTTGGGCAGTCAATCCATGGGTGTTTGCTATATTATTATCTAGATTCTTTTATAATGTTTAAATATTTTATGATTAAAAGTTTAAAAAGAGAGAGAGCCAGAGAAAAGGGGGCCAGAGAAATGGGTGATAGCTGGGGGGATATCAGTTTGCTAGTATTGCATATTTGCAGGCTAATGGTAATGACCTACTAAAAAGGGCCAAGTTAGTGCAGGAGACTGGGACAGTTGTAAGACCAGAGTCCTTTAGTAAGAAAAACAAAGTGGGATCCAGTACAGAATCAATTTGTTTGGCTTTTGATAGGAGCAATGACAATTTGTTGAAACAGGAGGGAAAGCGGAATAAGTGGTAGGAAGGGGAAGTAGTTCTCTTCTGAATTTACGGTGACTAACGTTCAGGTTTGCCTGGAACTGAGGTTTTTCAGGATGCAGGACTTTCAGTGCTAAAACTGGGAATGTCCTGAGCAAACCAGGATGGTTGGCCATTCTACTTCTGCTTGTTTTTCCTTGATGAAGTGAAAAACATGATCTTCTCCTGGGGTAGGAAGGGGATATGGTTTAAGGTAAAAGGACAAGCTATATGAAGTAGTTCTCTGTCTTAAAGATAGGGGACCAAATTCACTAGGTTGTTGTGGTATGATTTTTGAGCTTTGTTTGTTAAGGGTCTACTGAAATTTTATGGGTATAATTTCAAAGTTCATATGTCTATGTTTCTTTACAGTCTCATTCAGCTGTTCAGGTGGAGGTGCTCTATTAAGTGGAAGGTTGGTTTTAACAATGATTGGACTGTGACTGAGGAAGAGGAGCAATGGAGGGAGGCCATAGACAAGGGAATGATTATAGTGATAGACTGTCGCATCTTAGGATGGGGATAAGAAGTGAAGAAGAGAGGATTAAGGACAGTTGGAAAAATGACTCCAACAAATTTCTTGAAGTGAACTGGAATGATAGAAAGTGAAGATGGTGGGATGCTTGAAATTGAGATTTTTAAGGTGGCGTCATTACTGATTATTGATTTGATGATGGGAATAGGGGGCTGGAATGAATGGAAGAAAAGGTCATTGGCGTGTGAATGATCACTCCATGGATGTGATTTTAATGATTAAGGCAGATTTTGGTGCTCTAAATAATAGTCACTCAGTTATTTTCTTTTCATATGCTAATAGTTTACTGTTTCTTATTTTGTTTAATCATTGCCTCAAATTGTAGATTGTATCGTTCTCAAATGAAGACAGTTGTAAATATAAAAGTAAATGGACAAAAGGAGATTTTGTTTCATCATTACTTGTCCTTATCATATAGCATACTAGTAGAAACTTTGTAGTTGGTTAAGTTTTAAACATTAACATCCAAAATGATGGTCCACTTTCCATTAAGCTATTTTGGTCACAAATACTTTCAATGAGGACTTCATGGCATGAATGGTTAACTGTACTACATTGCTTTGCCAACTCCAGTTTTCCTCCTTCTCTTTTTATAGGACCGCAGCTGAATGCACAGCTTGAAGGTTGGCTTTCACAAGTACAATCTACAAAAAGACCTGCTAGAGCCATTATTGCACCGTAAGTTTTAAGGGTCTTTGCACATGATCTTTTGTATGTTAATTATTAATAAAGAATGAATATGTATAGATTGAGCTAAAAATTAAAAATCACATGCTTTGTTGAACTGAAGAAATCATATTCATTAAATGTCATTCCTGTGGTCTTCACTTTAACTCAGGGATAAAGGAATCGGCCACTTCATTTTCTCAGATGTAGTAATTTCAAAATTTATTTTTGGTAATAAAACTGATTTTTAAAGCAGAGAGCTATTTACGTTAGGTAAGCTTTGTGATTTCAGTGGTATTTGGTACAAGTGAATAAGTTCTATTTTAAACATTAAAAAGATATACTTTAATCACATAATTTTTAACTTATAATAAAAAAGATGCATTAAGCATAATATGGTGCAAAATGGAGTAGCAACCAGATTTTTGGGGGGAGGGGTAGTTTCTGTTTTTTTATGAAGAAAATCTGACTATTTTGTCTTTCTGTACAGAAGGCTTTTTTAAACTGCAAGCTAGCAAACATACAGTTAATTATGTTTCTGTATATGATATGAATTTAGTTAATTTTGACCTGGTAAATGTTGGAGTTTGTGCTATTTCTCTCACAGCAACATATTTTATGTGACTTCTGTTGAGTTAAAATTGGTACTCTGATAAATAGTAAACAGTGAATATAATAATAGCAACCACTTATTCAACAATATGAGAATTAAATGAGTAAATATAAAGAGCTTACATTAATGTTTGGCACATGGTAAGTATTCCCTAAATGTTAGGTATTTCATGTGCCAAACATTTTGTTAAATATTCTCTATGATCTAACTTGATCTCATGTAATAGACACAGGATGCTGACCAAACTACTTAAAAACTATGTGACATACAAATTATTTAATCTCTTGTGCCTTTGTCTCATTGATAAAATTGGAATAATAATAGTACCTCCATATAGTTTTTTTGATGATTAAATGAGCTGATCTGTATAAAACTTTTAGCATAATGACTTGCTGTTTATTTAGTCATTCAGCAAACATCTTCCAGTTTAAATGCCAGATACTCTTCTTTGTGCTGCTTTTTGAGTAAATCAAAATTGCTTCTCTCATAGTACATTTTACTCTCATGGTTGCATTTCAGTACTTGGGGAAGACAGACCATAAACAAATAATTCTATTCTGTGTCAGGTGCTGATGGGTGCTAAGAAAAATAAAGCAGATAAAGAGGACTGAGAGTTACAGGATGGGTTGGGAGTTGGTAGTTTGTGTAGGATAGTAAGAAAGGTCTCCCTGATAAGGTAACATTTGAGCCTAAATGATGAGAGAAGTTATGCAGATACCCGGGGAAAGAGGGTTTCAGGCTGAGGAACAACAAGGACAAAGGCCCTGGGGCAGGGTATGCTCAGTGTGTCTGAGGAAAAGCAAGGAGGCCAGTGTAGCTGGGGTGCCTGTGTGGGGAAGAGTAGTGGATGAGATAGGCAGCAGGGGCTAGATCACACAGAGGCTTTGTAGGAGATCTGACAAACTTTGTTTTTTATTCCAAGGGATGTGATGAGTAGTGAGAAGTTTTGAGCAGAAAAGTGACACAATCTAACTTAGGTTTGACAAGGATTACTCTTGCTGTATGGACTTTCTGTTTTGTGGGAGCAAGGAGTCCAATTTGGAGGCTTATTATAGTAGTAAAGAAAAGAGAGTGACATAATGGCTTTGTCTGGGGGCTAGTGGTAGAGGTGATAAGAAGCAGTGTACTAGATATATTTCGAAGGTAGGACTGATAAAATGGAAGAAGAGTCCAGGATGACTTTTTTAAGTTTTAGCTTGTGGAACTGTAAGGATGAAATTGCTTTTATACTAGTTAAAGGAAAAAGCAAGAGTGGATGTGGGGAGTGGATTTTAAGTGTGTATATAGAACCTAAGGTTTTATTTTGTTAATGTTGAGATGCCTATTAGGTATCTAAGTGGGGATTTCTAATGGGCGGCTAGATATATGAATCTGGAGTACAGGGATGAAGGGCCAGGCTCTTTTGGTGTATCACCCTTACACAGGTAAGTGTGTAACTTATCACACATGAAGTCTAAAAAGACTGGTTGCCTAGGGAGTAAAATAGAGAAGAAATTCAGAAACTAAGTGTTTAGGAAAGCCAACTTTGTTTAGAGGTCCGGGTGAAGATGAGTATTTGTAAAGGAGATTCTGAAGAAAGACCAGTGAGGAAGGAGGAAAACCAAGAGTGAGTGATGTCTCTGGGAGGCAAAAGCATGAAAACATGTCAGGGAGGAGAAAATGATCATCACTTGTGTTAGAACCTGTCAATAGGTCAAATCAGTTGAGGACTGATAACAGGATACTGTGGAGATTACTGGTTATTTTAATAAGAACAATTTCTGTGGAGTGATGGTGATGAAAGCATAACTGGAGTGGGTTCAAGAAAGAATCAAGGAAGGAAATGAAGGCATAGTTTTTTTTTAAGAACTTTGATATAAATCAAGGAAATAGGTCAATGGGAATATGGATTCAGGTGAGAATTTTAATTTGGGGTGGGAGATACTGAAGTGTTTATAATGTTGATGACATGATTCAGTAGAGAAAGAAAAACTGATGCAGGGATAAGATAGAAAGTTTGTATAAGTGAGATCGATTGGGTGAGAAACAATGGAGTAATAATCATCTCTTTATAGTATCTCATGAGGTAATTCTATTGTCATTCCCATTACTTTGCTAGTATTTGACTATTATGGAGTACTACCTTGCTAGTTAAAACTTGTTCTAAATGTGGGAGCTGAGCTGAATCAACATATAATTAAATTGAAGTTAGTTATTCATAAGAAAGTAGCTAGACTTGTTTCCTTCTTGTAGTTAGTTTTAAACTGAAAGCATTGGAAATGACCTGGTGAATGAAATGTTTAAGCCTAAGTTATAGATATATTGATTTGTAAATATTTCCAGTTACCTTAGGTTTTAAAATGATTTTTGAAAATAATTTGGCTTTGATATGCATGTTTCTGCTGTTTAGTGACTTTGTAGTTATTTTTATGCATATATAGGCAATTTCTACTTTGATAATATATGAAAACTTTAAGTATAGTCAAGTTCATCTTTTTATATGGTTTCCAGAGATAAGTATTTTCTTTTCCAGAGTTACTTTTTTTTTTTTTTGAGGTAGAAGAGCAACAGCAAATATTTTATTGTTATGTAAGCACAAAAGGGTCTTTGTAAGGACATACTTATATAAATCTTAAAATTTTAAGACTTCTATTTATATTTCAAATAAAAAATATACTTTAAGTTTTATAAATTCTAGCTCATTGGGACCACCTTTTCTTAGATTCTGCCTTCATAGGAATAAAGCATATAAGGGAAACTTAAAAAAAAAAATGAGAACCTAGATAGCATACTTTTGAAAATGCTTAAACAGATTGCTCTTTTTTTTTTTTTAATACTGATGTAGATTAAATAGAGTAATTTCATTAAAGAATAAATATTGACCCATAAACCAACTGTTTGATCAATCTAAATTCTAAACAGTCACATTTGGGGGAGGGGTTGAAAAGAATTTAACTTGACTAAAACATATCCTTTGGTTGAATTTAAAATTACCTTACTTACCTTGAGGCACAGGAGACAGTGTGTGGCCCAGGGATACAAATTGAAATGATCTTATGAACTAGGAGTTCCAAAAGCCTTCCTACCATGATTGCCAGACACCTTGATGCCAAAATTGTTGTTTACCTTGCAGTATTCAGGAATTTCTCAGCAAACCTTAGAATGGAGCTGTACAGGTGTGCATCACTTAAGAAACCTCTTATTAAATATAAAAATATAAACAGTTAATTGTGGAGGGGGCTTAATTTACATGACAAAGTTTTTTTGTTTTGTTTTTGTTCTTGTTTTTGTTTTTGTTTTTGTTTTTGTTTTGTTTTTGGTTTTTTGTTTTTGTTTTAATGGAGGTACTGGGGATTAAACCCAGGACCTTGTGCAGGCTAAGTATGCGCTCTGTCACTGAGCTATATGTACTCCCAAAGTTACTTTTTTATTATAAAGCACAGACTATGAATACTGAAGCAACCCCCTCCCCCCATTCATACATTTAAAATAGAGTCTGATTTGTTAGTGGTTAATCTAGTAGACATAGTATGGAATAAGGATACTTTCACTTTTTATTGTGTATCCTTTTTTATTGTTTGACTTTTTTACTGTGTGCATGTGTTACTTTTAATACAAAAACTAGTTAAAAAAATAAAAGCTAAGAAACATTTATATAGAAAGTCAGTTTGTATATAGTGAAGCATTCCTGCAGAGCTCTACCAGTGCATATCACAAGACAATGAATCTTCATAAATTATGTAGTTAATTTAAGTTACTGGAGATGTGCTACTTATTTCTCATCCTTGTTTATATTAAGCAGTAGGTTATTCACGGCAATATCTCAAATCCTGTATATTCTAGCAGTAAAAAAAAAAAACTTGATATGCAACAGTGTGGTTAGTTTATTCTTACTTGACTTTTTTTTTCACTAAACGTTCTTTATTGAGCACTGTTGAAACTTGCGGATTATGATTTAACTATAATTTTATAGAAGGCAGAATCAAAGTACTTAATGGCTCACTTTCTACTACTTTTATTTTTCATTTTATTAACTCAATATTTAGAATTTAAAATGTATGATTCTGAAGTTGGAAATCATTGAATAAAATTTAGCAATTTATAAATGCAGTTATTTTCTTTTATTTAACTTTTTAGCTCATAATATTGTTGACTTTATTTGTGAGATTCCGTTTTGTAAAAATAAACCTGGACTTTTTGATATAATCATCTGCTAATATTTTTTATTGAAGTAGGAATCTTGAGGGGCATCGAACAGTATTGTTCAAAGAAAAGTTTAAAAGGGTAGGTGCAGCAAAATAAAATTGACAGAGTCTATATGGAGATTGCTGCTTCTGCAAACAGTAGGGGGCAGTTGTCATTCAGGTTGGTCCCGTATATTCACAGTTGTTTTTAAAGTTAGTTTCTAGCTTTGTAGATCGTATCAACTTTAGGTTACAAACTTTTCTTATTGTTGAAGGAGATCTCATTTCATCTAATCTTCTCATTTTATCTAGTCCAGTCTTTTTATTTTGCATTTTTGCTGCTATTAAGTAGAACTAGGACTTTGAGAACCTGACTTTGTTGAATTCAAGTTAAGTGTTCTTTTATTAGTCCCTGTATCCTCTGATGAAAAGCCTTTTGTAGAATGTGTGGTAGATTCTTGGCATTCACAGTTGATACTATTTACCTGCAGCCTTGAAGGTCTCAGAATGAACAAGTGAAAGTCCGTGTCACATAGTGATTGGTGTTTTTCCTGACATAGGAATTTAAATTATACCACACTACTGTATGGGAAACTGTCACTTAACCAGTGAGTGACTTTGGACAGTGGCCTTGTATCCTCATTTAATTGCAGCTCTTGAGGGACGCAGAAATTCTGGTAGGTTAGGAGCTGGACTTGCTGATGTAAAGGGTCTGCTGTGTAGGAGTAAGGGCTGAAGCAAAAGTACTCCATGTTAAAAGAAGTATCAGCCTTTAGAGGCATGGTTTTAACCTAATGAAAAATTATAGATATTAAAGTATAATTTTATTTTGTTTTCATGAGAAGTTATATTGGGAACCAGAGTGACCTGGAACAGCTAGCAAGGATGACTTTATTAAGTATTTTAAGAACTTTTAAAAGATTGATTTAGACACACTTTTATAAGGCATTTTCAGATATCTGTAGAGCTCGAAGTTTCATTGCTTTTCTGACTTATGCACAAAAGAAAACTTATTTGTTCCCTTAATGAAGCCTCTTTTATTATGAATGACTCCTTAATGGAAGCTGTTTCCACATACATGTAGAATCATATATTTTCTTAGCAAGAAAAGAGTATAGGAACAGAGGATCATTGGTGAGATTTGATGATAATTACTATGACTTTGTCATTACTGTATATATGGGCCAGGATAAAAGAAAGTATTAGAAATTCTCTTCTTTGACTATTATCTTGGTCCTTTCATTAAGTGGAGTTCTTCATGATGGGAGTTAAGAGGGATGGTATACTTAATGATTTAAAAAAAAAGATACTCTGTGCTATATCCTCTATCCAAGTGAAGACTGTTCATCTCTTATTACAACTATTTTGTCTTTACTTCAAGTAGACTTTTAAGCCTTCAGCTTCAGAAAGGACTGAAACCAAGAAATCTGGGTTCTATTAGAAAACAAGTTTACCTCAGTTGATTGTGGGGTATTGTTTTTGTTTTTGTTTGTTTGTTTTGGTGGGGAGGGAATTAGGTTTGTTTATTTATTTATTTATTTATTCATTCAGTCATTCATTCATTCATGCTTAGGGAAGGTACTGGGGATTGAACCCAGAACCTCACACGTATGCTAAACTCGTGCTCTACTACTTGAGCTATATACCCTGCCCACCCTAGTTAATCGTGTTTTAAAAATTATCGTCCTTCCTTATAGTCTTACCAGTAGGATACATGATTCTTAAGTAGTCTTCCAATTGTCAGGCTTGTTGCTTTTCCTGCTTTGTGGACTCTTGACTCCTTCTGTTCTTCCTTCAGATATGTGAAGGTCTCTAACGGTGGTTAAGAGTGGGTCCTGGAGCTCTGCTGCCTGGCTTTTAAGTCCTGGAGTGCCACTATTTGACCTTGAGCAAGTGTGTTAACCTTTCTCCTTTAGTTTTTTCATCTATAAAATGAGAAAAATAATAATTCCTATCTCATAGAGTTGTCAGTGAGTAATGCTTTGAGTTTTCGTGGAAGAGTGCCTGACATGCAGTAAGCACTCAGAAATGTTAGTTGTCACCACTATCATAACTGTCCTCTTCCTCTTCTTAATGCTTGGTCACTAAGATATGTCAGTTTTTCTTTTTAGACTCTAGACCACTGATTTCTCTTTTTCCACTGGCACTGACACTGTTCTAGACTGTGATGTTACTACCTCATGCCACAATTTGCTAGAGACTTTCACTTAACACCTGCTGCCTCTAATACATCCTTTGTGCTTGTGTTTTTCAGTACTAGACTAATTCCAGTTTCATACTGTCACTCCCTTGCTCAAGAGCATACAGCAGATTTTCAATTGTTTTATCAAGCCCAAATTCCTCTGTCCGACCCTGGCTTAATTAGCATTACTCTCTTATTCCACTCAGGCTAGTGTCGTATTTTCTCATCTATGTCATATACTTGGACATTTGCTCATATTCTTCTTTCAACCTTTATGCCCTTCCTTTCTGCCTTTACCCTTCTACTTTTTATATTTCTGTTGTATCCATACTTCAAGAATCCAGTGTTTCTAAGAAGTCTCTATGGCATGTAAGAACTGAGCTTGGGTAGGAAGAGCATTGGTAAAACTGAGAGAGACTCAGGTTGATTTACAGATCAGAGTATATACTGGGGTTCAGGACCATTAAATTGAAGAAGGGCAAATATGAACTACGGTCTGAAAAGCAGATCTAAGATGAAGGACCAGTTTTAAGGTAAAGATTGAAAAGTGGGAGGGATGTGAAATGAATGACAACTGAGAGCAAAATGGTATCGAAAATCTGAGGTGTCATTCAGGTTTGAGACAGACCAGAGAAGATCCAGATGGATCAGATGGTTTTTAAGGTCCACATGGCCAGGCAAGATAATGTATTTCTGAATTGAGATAGGGGAGCCAAGTAATATTAAGATCATATGTAAAAAATAGGTTTTAGGAATCTGAAGCAGTCAAATGGAGTCTTGGGCATTGGAAGACTGGGGACATAACTGGATAAAATAGAGCCCCTGGTTAGGCTAGAGTATCAAGATCTGTACAGGATGACAGCAAAATTGAGTGTACTGAGCCATAGAACAACTTAAATTTCCTTATGATTAAGATTAGAACTGGATTGTGTGAATATTGCTGTATTGAGGCAACTTGATAGGCTACCTTGCCAGAGGTGTAAGGATGGAGGGACCACCATTGATCTGACCAGTAAAGCCTTTGGTGATTTCAGTGTACTTAGTGTATGACCCATATTGCTTTACTCCTGATTAAGCACACCACTATCTTGTATGGCTGTGACTGACTTATGTGAATCTCTTTTTCTGTATTCATATCTTAAGTTAGTTCAGATGAGTACCATTTTAAAAATAGAGCTTTATTGTGCTATGATTAACATTCAGCTGTGTATAAAGTGTACAATTTGATAAATTTGAAATATGTATATACCTGTTAAATCATTACTACAATTAAGATAATGAACATATTTATCATCTTCAGAAGTTTCCTTGTGCCCTTTTGTAATTCTTCCCTGTGTTCCTCTCTGCCCCTCCTCCACCCTCTCAGGTCCATTGATTTACTTTCTGTCACTAGAGTAGTTTTTATTTTCTAGAGTTTTTAAAATGGAGTCACACAGTATGAACCCTTTTTGTCTGGCTTCTCTCACTCAGCATATTTATTCTTTATTTTTATCACTTTTTAAGCAAAGTTATTTTGAGTGTGTCAGTAGTTTATTCCTTTCTATTGCTGAAGAATTTTCTTTTGTATGGATATACCTCAGTTTGTTTATCCATTGACCTTCTGAGGGATATTTAGCTGTTTTTAGTTTTTGTGTATATTGCAGACAAAACTGGGGTGAATATTTGTGTACAAATCTTTGTGTGGACATAATGCTTAATTTTTTTTTTCCAGGAGTAGGATAGCTGGCAGGAGTTATATGGCAGAAGTATGTTTAGCTTTTTAAGAAATTGCCAAACTGTTTTCCAGAGTAGTTGTACTGTTTCACATTTCCGCAAGTACAGATTGAGTTTCAGTTCTATATCCTTACTGCACTTGGTATGGTCACTCATTTTAATTTTAGCTTATTCTAGTGAGTGTTTAGTGGTAGCTCATTGTAGTTTTAATTTGCCTGTCTTCTTTAATGACTAACAGATGTAGAGCCTTCTGTGTGCTTTTGCCATTCCAGTGCATTCTTTGATGAAAATATCTGTTAAACATCTTTTCCTATTTAAAACTTTTTAAAAAATTCTGGTAAGAGACATGTAACATAAAATTTACCATCTTAACCATTTTTAACCATTTATATAATAGTGTTAAGTGCATTCACATTGTTGTGCAACCAACCTTCAGAACTATTTGTCTTGTAAAATAGTTACCTATTTTTTTAAAGAAGTATTAGGTTGTTTTGAAATTTCGTTACATATTCAGCTATGAATCTTTTATCAGATATATGCTTTTTCTTTATATATTCAAATATAAATCCTTTATCACATAGATGCTTTACAAATATTTTCTCCCAGTCGTGTTTTGTCTTTTTCAGTTTACTGTGCATCTTGAAATTGGCCATGATGGGAATGATTTACTCCATATTAACAGGCAGATTGCTACAAATCAGGGCTTTATTTTTTGTTGATTGTCAGTGCTTAAGAAAAGTAATGGGGAAAAGTTAATAATGCAGATTAAACTTAAAATTGTGTTGTGTCTGTAGCCTTTATATTGTGAATAGCACAAAAAAGTGAGGAAGGAAATATACTTTCCAGTATTGGAAGAACTATTGTCTAACAAGCAAAGAAGTCATTCAAGTTGTTGAATGAGTGAAATTGTTTCACTCTTGTCATTTGCAACTATCGCATGGCTATGGGTAAAAGAGTTCAGCTAAAATCAGTGAAATCATTCTGGGACAATTGGTTGCCTATGTAGAATTTGCGAAGAAGAGTTTATATTTTTTCATTGTTTGTAAATGTATGATACATATCTTTTTATTTTAGTAAAATTTAAAATAAGCTTATGTACATACGTGTACATATACATTTTTTTCCTGCAAAGCTATTTGTTAAACAGTTACCAGTCTACTACTGGCCATAAGCTAAATAAATTGTAAATGGTGAAGGTAAATGTTTCTAGATTCATGTAACTTGAGTTAAGAAAGAAAAATGAGGCTCTGAAACAAAGTCACAGTGTGGGTGATCAGAGAACCAATTTAATGCTGAAACCAGAGGATGAGAAGGATAGGATGAATAGTAGGGAGATCAAATGAAAGGCATAATAATACACAGAAGGCCAAGACAGTTCTCTTCCCACTGAAGACACAAAGAGAAGTGAGTTGTTAGTTGTAGGATATTTGTTTTGCTATGACGTGCTCTAATCTTACCATTTTGTGTAGGTGATAGTTCGTTAGTGGTATTGAAGAGGAAGGTTAAAAACTCACAAGTTATTAGTGTTACATTAGCAGCTTCAAGTAAGCCTTGAATATCTCCAACAAATCTAATTATCCTTTAGACCAAAAAAAAATCACAAAATACATTTTAACATTTAAAACTGGAACACAGAAGAATAACATGTTCCCTGTTATCTTCTAGAAAGTTGCATCATTAGCTAGATTGCTTTTTAATCTATACACACACTTTGTTATGTTAACCATAATTATTGTATTTCTTTCAAGAGATTTTTTTCCCCAGAATAACTTGATTTTGAGTCTGATGATTAAGTGACACATTTTGTTTTGTTTTGTAGCCATGCAGGATATACATACTGTGGGTCTTGTGCTGCTCATGCTTACAAACAAGTGGATCCATCTATTACGTAAGTAATATAGTCAGATATCATTTTGACCAGGTGGGAGAAGGTTGGGAGTTATATCATCATTGCTTTGCCACTCAAGCAGTTTGTTTTTACATACTTACTGTTATATACTCAATTTCATTATGAATTGACTTTTTATAAATTTGATTTTACCTTACATGGATTATGAGAAGCTTTAATGCTATTTTTCATTGTTGGAACAATTAGTTTTTATCTTCCCCCTTTTTGCTAAAATGTTTAGTTCTGGAATTGTTAGGAGGTTAATGCAGTATTGTCATTTATAAGAAATATTTTTTGGTCATTTAGATGACCAAAATATATTTCACATACATATTTGAGCTTCTTCCACAGTTCCTGGCTCACAGCTCCCCAAACTCTTGGAATTTCCTGAGTGGTGAGATTGACAAAGGTGTCTCTTATGTTACTGAGTGACTTTTGGACTCCACCTAAGGATGGGGGCTGGTTGCCAGGATAACTAAGTTTGTGATTAGAGGGTTGGAATTTATTCCCACTCCCCAACCTCCTCAGGGGGAGGGGAGAGGACCTGAAAGTTGAATCAGTGCCATGAGTACTATGTAATGAAACCCCAATAAAACCTCAAAAGGATAGCATTTGGGGAGCATCTGGGTTGGTGAATATGTGAAGATTTGGGGAGAGTGGCCCACCTGGAGAGGGCATGGAAGGCCCTGGTCCTTTCCCCTTAACTTGCCCTACCTGCATCTCTTCCATCTAGTTGTTGCTGAGTTACATCTTTTTATAATAAAATGGTGATCTAGTAAGTAAAATGTTTTTCTGAGTTTTGTGAGCCAAAATTAGCAAATTTCTGTCAAATTAATTGAACCCAAGGAGGGGATCATCGAAACCGGTCTGTTAGAAGTACGAGTAACAACTTGGACTTTGCGATTGGCATCTGAATTGAGATCAAAGAGGAGATTGATGGATCTCCAATCTGTAACTGGTTGGTCAGAAGTACAGGTGACAGCCTGGGCTTGGGACTGGCATCTGAAGTGGGGGATGGGCGAAGATTGAACCCTTAACCTGTGGTATTGGATGCTATCTCCAGGTAGATAAGTGTCAGAATTTAGTAGAATTCTTGGTCACCCTCCTGGTGTACGAGAATCGCTTGTTGGAGGTGTGGGCCCCCAACCCGTGTGAACCACACAGTGGAACTGGGTCCAGGAACACTAATATTTTGGTTTTTAAAATTTTCTTTGAAAACCTGGAGATGAGCATTTTTAAGAAAAAAACAAAGCTCTTTGTTCTATTTTAATCACTTTGTAACTGAAAATTCTTTATTGTACTTGTTAAGTTGTGGTTAATGAATTAAGAATAATTTCTCATTGACAGGATAAGGTACATGAATTATTTTAGAATCTGACAGTGAATTTCATATGATGTTTGAAGTATATTAGCTCTTAATAATTTAATGACAGCTCTGAAATTAGCTTTAAAAAATCTTTCTGGCAAATTGAGACTGAATTGTATACTACTCTTTAAAAAGAAAAACTTGTGAACTTTAAAAAGCTTAGTATACCACTGTAAAATAAGAAACAGGAATTTTCAGAAGCTTCTGCTGGAAATGGCCACTCAAATTTCTTAATGTGATAACCAGCATTTTATTTAAATTGTTAATTCACTATATGTTAACCAGTCTCAGGTTCTACTTTGTGTTGCCAGTTGTATATACACTGTGTGAATAGGTGTAGTTGATTATTTAAATTCTGTCAAATGTTGATTGTTAGGTTAGACCTGTACTAGTAGAGATAAAGCATAATCATTTCAGAAGTAACTCATGACAGCCATGAGTTTATAAATAAAATCTCACTCACAGCCTACTCCTTTGCCTTTGAGCAATTAATTAGTTCAAATTGTTAAAACTAAAAATCTGCTCTCTTTTGTTTTTATGAAGTGTGCTTTGTACTTTTTATCATACCTTTGTTGAAATTATTTTTAGTAAGTTTTGTAATAATAAACAAAATGATAATGTTGCCAGATCAATGAGGTTTTGGTTAGCCCTGCTTCCTTTATGGTGTTTTGAGGAGCATCTTTAACAAATATTTCTTTGTACGTATTTAATGTATAATTTGAACTTATTTTATCAATCACAGCAAACAGAAATTAGATTGTAAAGGTTTTCAGAATCTTCCCTTATTTGATCCTGGACCTATAAAACCGGCTATAGTCTAGGCTAGTTGATATGACAGTCTTTTCCAAGCCTTTTTCTATTTTGCATAATTTTTAAAAATGTATTTTTATTGAAGTATAGTCAGTTTACAGTGTGTCAATTTCTGATGTACAGCACAATACTTCAGTCATATAGGAACATACATAAATTTGTTTTTGTATTCTTTTTCACCATAAGTTACTATAAGATACTGAATATAGTTCCCTGTGCTCTACAGTAGAAGCTTGTTGTTTATCTATTTTATGTGTATTAGTTAGTATCTACAAATCTTGAACTCCCAATTTATCCATCTCCCCACCCCGCTCTGGTAACCATAAGTTTGTTTTCTATATCTGTGGGTCTGTTTCTGTTTTATAAATAAGTTTTTCTTTTTTTTTAGATCCCTAATATAAGTGGTATTATATGGTATTTTTCTTTCTCTTTCTGGCTTACTTCACTTAGAATGACAGTCTCCAAGTCCATCCATGTTGCTGCAAATGGCATTATTTTATTATTTTTTTATGGCTGAGTAGTATTCTATTGTATAAATGTATCACAGTTTCTTTATCCAGTCATCTGTCAGTGGACATTTAGCTTGTTTCCATGTCTTGGCTATTGTAAATAGTGCTGCTATGAACATTGGGGTGCATGTGTCTTCTTGAATTAAGGTTCCCTCTGGATACATGCTCAGGAGTGGGATTGCTGGAATATGGTAAGTCTATTTTTAGATTTTTGAGGAATCTCCAAGCTGTTTTCCATTATGGCTGCACCAAACTATATTCCCACCAGCAGTGTAGAAGGGTTCCTTTCTCTCCACACCCTCTCCAGCATTTATCATTCGTGGACTTTTGAATGATGGCCATTCTAACTGGTGTGAGGTGGTACCTCATTGTAGTTTTGATTTGCATTTTTCTGATAATTAGTGATATTGAGCATTTTTTCATGTGCCTGTTGGCTGTCTGTGTGTCTTCACTGGAGAATTGCTTGTTTAGGTCTTCTGCCCATTTTTGGATTGGGTTGTTTGTTTCTTTCTTATTAAGTTATATGAGCTGTTTATATATTCTGGAGATTAAGCCCTTGTCAGTCTCATCTTTTGCAAATATTTTCTCCCATTCTGTAGGTTGTCTTTTTGTTTTGCTTATAGTTTCCTTTGTTGTGCAAAAGCTTGTGAGTTTAATTAGGTCCCATTTGTTTATTTTTGCTTTTATTTCTATTGCCTGGGTAGACTACCTAGGAGAACATTGCTGAGATTTATGCCGGATATTGTTTTGCTTATATTTTCTTCTAAGAGGTTTATAGTGTCTTGTCTTAGGTTTAAGTATTTAAGCCATTTTGAGTTTATTTTTGTGTATAGTGTGAGGGAGTATTCTAACTTCATTGATTTATATGCAGCTGTCCAGTTTTCCCAATATTTTGGAGAATTTTTATTGATGATGTTATGTGCTGAAAGGGTACCCACAAATTAAATTTAGCATAGGGATATATATATATATAGAGATAAAGAGCCTGTATTGGAACTTGTGTGTTTAAAAAGTTGATGGACAGTGTGAATGAAATAATAAAAAGGGAAGAGAGTCAAGGACTAAGAAGGTGATTATAACGGAGATCAGTAAAAAGAAAGGCAAATGATGGGTGCTGATGTGGTCACCTTATTTTTGTAATAAGAATATATAATAATTGAATTCTGAATAGATAAATTTCAAGGTCTCAGTGTTAAAAATAATCATTGACAGTCATAGTTGTAGTCTCTTGAATGTGGCCCTCTCTGAGATTTTCAGTGTCTATAGAGTTGTTTGAGAAAATAGAGACAATATCTTTTTGAGAATGGCAAGTATGGAGAAAAAATAACAGTCCAAGAGAGAACATTAAATTCTACACCACTAGCATCCAGTTTTACTTTCCCATTCTCCACATGTTAACCAGGATCATCTTTTGTACTCTATTGTACTTTGAATGAATATTTTACCTTTGCATGATTTTGTAACATCTCAGGGAATATTTGGAAAATATTTGTTCAGTAGTTATGTATTTCTTTCAAATGTTGACATTTCATCATAGGATGTCAGAAATCACATTTGTTAATATTACCATCAATTTCATCAGTTTTATCAAAAAAATGTTTAACTATTGGAAAGCTGTCAGTCTTACAGTGATAGAAGTTTTGCAGAAGTCTTGTTTTCCCTTAAAAGTTTCAGTTTTATCATTGGCAACAAATACTTCAGATGTTTTCTTTGAAGTGTCAGGCTCATTTTGTTCATTTTTCTGGAAATTTTCTGGCAAATACTTTAATTGGAATAACCACAATTTGCATACGGTCATATTTTTGAAGTAAAAATTATGTTCCATGGAACAAATGTCTAGTTTAGCTCACAGATCAAAGTCACAGAGGATTTTTCCTTGAGACGTACTACTCTATGCAGCAGAAATACTTTATGCATTTATCACCACAAACTGAATGCATTTTGTCATACAGAATGTTTCTATAAAACTGTACTCAAAATTCAGGATTTAATGAAATTAAGTGAAACTGGCTTTTAAAAAAAACTTGGTGTGGGTGAAGGTTAAGAGTACATGACTGCTAGTACATTTTGATTCTATTACCTTGATCGTAGTTCTAATGTGCCAGCAGTTTAGCCAGCCTCACTTTTGTACTGTGAGTGCAAATGTCAACACAGTGAAAAGGCAAATAACTTCTTTGTATTATTATGAAAATAGTTTTGATTTTGTGTTCTCCTTGAAAGGATCTTGAGGAGTCTACAGTTCACACTTTAACAACTGCTGTGACATAGGGTGATTGGATTTAGATTGTGGATAAGGTATTGGAGAAAGCATCTCTGAGAATGTGGTTTTTAAGCAGAAGGAGCCATAGCATGTGTAAAAACTTTGAAGTAGGCAAAGATGTTCCTGTCATCAAGGAGCTGCAAGGAGACCAGTATACATAAAGTATCGTGATCACAAGAAGGGGCCAGTTCATTTGAGACTTTAGAACACATTTTAAGGATTTTGAAATTTGTCCTCTGACCATGAAAAGCCGTTGAAAAACTTTTTAAGCCAGGAGAGTGATATGATCTGATTCATGTTTCAGAAAGAGTACTCTGGCTGTTTAAGGAATTTAAAAAATGATACATTTAATTAATTTTTCCCCATATTTGTAGTTGCAGAGTCTTTTCCTATTACTTTAGTTAAAAACCGGAACTCAGGATGTTATTTAGATAGTAACTTGATTTCTGACTCATATCTTTCAGAAAACTTTGCAGGGCGGAAAAAGAGAACAAAAAGGAATCTTCTTTGGGGCCACATGACATTTTATTCTTTATTTAAAATATCTCCACTTGCCGTGAAACACTTTAAAAACTTACCTGTGTTCCATTATTCAGTATCAGTAAGTGAGTATTTATGAGCACACACTCAGGTAGCTCACATACTGAGTGCACAGACTGTACCCCTCATAGTAAGTAGCTCCACGTGAATTCTCTGGAGGTATTACACACGAGCTACATTTATTTCTAAAAGAATGGCTACTGCTTTTTTTTTCCAGTTTTTTCATACTAAAGATTTCTTTAACATATATGGCAACATTGATTATATGCTGATATTTAAAGGAACTCCTTTAAGAGAAAGAACCTCGTAATTAATTAATTAAAGGGAGATAAAGTGGTCTTACTTCTAGTGCCTACTCATTTCTCTCCAGAATGTTTCTGTGGCCATGGTCTTTATGGATCTAGCAATCTAGCGGGGGGATAAAAAAGAAACTGCATTATCTTTTATTTACATGATTAATTTTCTCTTTTGGTTAGAGTATAGCTAACACAGAGGCCCATTCTGAGAGTACTACTGGTTTATTACACACTTTCTTTTTTCTTCTTTTCAGTGATACCTAGCCTTTTTTGGTTAGTTTTTGAGTATATCACTTTTAAGGGTTTTATATTGATGGGACCTAAATGTCTTTTCCTGTTCACTCTCTTCACCGTATGTGGAACTTCACTGTGTTGCTTTTGGGTGAGTTTCTGCCAAACTGAAAAGAATCCTTTGGGCAGTTCAGACTGGCGAAAGCCCTTTTCCCCACTAGTCTTCATCCTTTCGTTTAGGGCGGGTCTGATGAAAAGACAAGCAAGGTAAATAGTTGGGTATCAGAGGAGGCGTTAGGCTTGTGAAGCCGACCTCAGGTCTTTATTTCTGGAGTAGTGCTCATTTTATAGTCACTGTGAGAGGAACCTTGTTACACTTACCTATGAAATAAATCTATGCCTAGATTGATGTTTTTGAAGTCACTGCGTATTTTAATTATATATCCTGGGTTTCCCAGGAGTGTTCTGATTTTAAATAATACTATACCTGTCTCTTTTCATAGAAATACATTCCTCAATCATAAAAGATGCTTTTTTTTCTTACTTGATTCTTGGTTCATATAACACCTGTCCTCAGGCAAGTCTTCCAAACACTCAGAGTTACCATTATGTAAGTCCCACATTAGACTTTAAAAAATTGTGGTGATGTTTATGTGCTGTTAAGATAGGAGAACATAGTGGTATCTCTTTTGTTCATTTAGGAATCTATAGATTTGATCTTTTTTTCTTAAATGGTTATTGAGTTGATTATGGAGATGATGACAAGAAGTGAGTATTAATAGGGGAGAAGGTAAAGAGATTATGTTTCTGACTGGAAATGGCCTGTGAGTGGTCTTACATGTGTGCTCTGTGTGACATCTTGAGGAGATTTTGGGACTAAACTGAGAATTGCTTTTCACATCTTTCTTATTCACCGCCTTCCCACCCCCTATATAGCAAGTAATATATAGCAGATAATAGGCTAATTTTCTTAGCTGTAACAGGATTTTATCGAAATAAATATATTGATAAAGCACACATTCCTTGGCCTGCAAGTTTTTTTGTTTGTTTTTTTCCTATTTCAAAGATTTTTTTTTTAATTGAAGTGTTGTTAGTTTACCATGTTGTGTCAGTTTCTGGTGTATAGCATAATGTTTCAGTCATAGCCTGGAAGTTTTTGATGTGAAAGGAATATAACTCTGGGTCTCAGTCTTTGTGTCTTTGTCCATTAATTGAGCAATGAGTAGCACTTAATTTTCTAGGTATGTAGCCTACGTATACTCCTTTTTTTCTTATACTTTTGGTTCTTTTGGATCTGTGTGTGTGTGTGTGTGTGTGTGGTGGGGAAGGTTTTGTTCTTATGAATCTAGAAGAATAGAGAAATTAGATAGTTTTGGAATGTAGATTGTAGAGCTGTTTAAGATAAAATGAGAAGAAGTTAATTTTACTTTTGATGTCAAGATAAAGGGGTTGTGAAGATTTAAGCTACAGTTTAGCCCAGTTCTTTTCTTTAGCCTACAGGGCAAATAACACATAATTAAGTTTCTTTGTTTTTGAGAATGACTTCTACTTGAACGGGAACAGAGAAAGCTTATTACACAGAATTCTTCTCAACAAGATGCCTTTTTTTCCCCTGCCATGGAAAGAAATTTGGAAGTAGCTTTATCAGAATGTTTCTTTGTAATGATACTATGTATTTTTAGAATTTATACTGTTAGGTATTTTTATTAACGTTGTAGGCAAGTTTAGAATGTGTTATACTTTTGAGATTTTATTTAGTAACCAAAATGTTTAAAATTCAGTTAATATAGCTATTGGAAACCTGTATCCTTGCCATTGTGAATACAGAGGTCATTTTAAGCATAGTCAGTGGGTTTACAGTATATAATCAGTAACTGGTATTTCCAGGTGTTGAACATGGTACTTTTAAAGGCCTTCTAACAAAAAGACAGAGTTAAGGCTTAATTAACTGAAGAGCAAGTCATTAGTAGGTACATTAGCTTGCTAAGTGCTGCCATAACAAAATACCACAGACTAGCTGACTAAAACAACAGAAATTTATTTTCTCACAGTTCTGGATGCTGGAAAAGTCCAAGATGAAGGTGTTTGCAGGGTTGGTTTCTTCTGAGGCCTCTTTCCTCGGCTTGTGGATGGCTGTCCTCTTGCTGCCTTTGCACACGCTCACCTCTCTGTGCACGTGCACCCCTGGTGTCTCCTCCTCTGCTTGCACCAGTCATTCTGGATTCAGGCCTTACCCTCAGGGCCGCATTTTAACTTAGTCATGTCTTTAAAGACTTTATCTCCAAAGAGGCCACATTTTGAGGTGCGGAGGGTGGGATTTCAACATATGAATTTCAAGGGAACACAATTTAGCACATAATAGTAGGTAATGAAGTCAATCAAGGAAAACAGTGTTACGTGTAATTTTTAAAAATTACTTATTTTCAACCTTTTTATTTAATAAGGTTTGTGTAGAAGTGCAATTGTTCTGTGTTTTTTGTTGTATATCTCCTAGCCGGAGAATTTTCATCCTTGGGCCTTCTCATCATGTGCCCCTTTCTCGATGTGCACTTTCCAGTGTGGATATATATAGGACACCTCTGTATGACCTTCGTATTGACCAAAAGAGTAAGTATATAGAGATCTTACAGCTTATAAACAGCTAAAGTTTTTAAAAATAGGAATTATACGTTAATTTAAAATAAAAATATGAGTATCATAAGTAATATTTTAATTAAAAAAATAAAATTTGTTGTGACTAATCTGCAAAAAATAAAAACAAAGAAAGTGTTCCATATGCCTGAAAGACAACTACAGTTTTTCTTCCAGCTACAAAAATCTGTCATATTCACTAGTCTCCAGGCTGTAATGCTTTGCATTTATAATCAGGGAGGTACCATGTACTCATTGTACCATGAGACAAGAAATTGATACCCACAACAACTTGATGAAAGATTCTGGGCATGTTAGTGTATAACAGTTCTCTCTCAGTGTAAATGGATAATAGTGATAATGACTTTACTTCCTCATAAATGATTTTTTTATAGGGAAAAAAAGGGACTATGAAACTCTGCAAGAAAAGTGCTACATAGATCTTAAGTATATTTTATTTTTAAAACATCTATTTTGATTTTATAATAGGATTCTAGAAACTCCCTTTTTTATTAAGTTGAAGCTCATTTTGTACACTGAATGTGCAAAGTAAAACCTTTTGACTTTATAATAGTATTCTTGGAGCAGTGGGTGAACATAAATTTTAAAAATACAGAATAATACAGAGACTATTATAACAAATACTCATGTACCAATTTATTATCCACAGTTGACTCAGAATTTTCCCTCATCTGAACTCCATTTATATTCCCCAGAATAACCACATTCATGAACTTGGTGTATATCCTTTCATTTCATGAAATTATATTTTAAGTATGTTGGGTATTTATTGTTTCAAGAAATTTTGCAACAAGTTCTTCTGTAGAATGAAAGAATCCATTTGAAAGGAAATGACCCCCTCTTTTTCTTTAATTTTTAGGCCTAAATTTTCATAATTTGGGGTTTTAAGCATTATAGAGTATTAGCAATTTGTTGTTAGGATATATCGTATGAATGAAGCTGGAATATTACTAGCCTTATGCTCTGGAATGGTTTTAGGGGATATACTTTTTTAAATTTTTAATCTGCTTTTTATATGAATTTTATTAAATTAAAAAATTTTTTTCCTTCTAGTTTTATTGAGATGTAATTGACATACAGCACTGTATAAGATTAAGGTGCACTGAATAGTGATTTGACATATCAAATAGTGATTTGACTTAATATATATCATATATTTGACTTACATATTCATATACACATAAACTTAGTAAGTTTAGTGAACATCCATCATATAGATAAAAATTAAAGAAAGTTAAAAAATGGAAAAAATTTTTTTGCCTTGCAATGAGAACTCTTAGGATTTACTCTCAACTTTGATATCTAATGTATGCCGCTGAGCATGTACAATATTTATCGTGTTGCACATTACATCCCTAGCACTTACTTATCTTACTACTGGAAGTTTTACCTTTTTACTACCTTCATCCAATTCCTCTTCCCCTCTGGGACACACTTTATTTTTAAAACCTTGTTTGGGCATTTAGAAGATTTTGGTTTTGGATAGCCTGCCAATGAAGGAATGGAAGATTTTTAATCAGTTTAATTTTATAGGAAAAAAAGTCATACCATTATTTGTTCCTTTCTTTGATATTGGTAAACCTGTCTAAGGATATAGTTATAAAAATGCTGATTCTGGGGGGACAGTATAGCTCAATGATAAAGTGCGTGCTTAGCATTCTCGAGGTCCTGAGTTCAATTCCCAGTATCTCCATTAAAAAAATAAGATAAAAATGCTGATTCTGTTCAGTGATAACACAAAAATATTCTTATTTTTTTTACATATTAAATTTCATCATTTTCTTGCTATATAATAATCTAGTTTTAAGTATAATTCATCAGGAGGGTCTGAATTACTAAATCATTTTAAGAACATTTATGGCATGGTACTGTGGTAAATTTACATTTCAATCTATCCCACAAGCTTAATTTTAAATTTTGAGGAAAATAGCATCCTTGGTAGGATTTTTTTGTTCTTAGTATAACACGAAACTGAGATGTAAAACAATAATCCTATACTTTTTATTAAAAAACAAAGGAAAACTCAAAAACTGTGTTATTAACCTCATGAGTAAGTACACCAAGGGTTTTTCCATGTTTCAGTTCTAACCACCTATGTTCTTGTTAGTATCTACTGATTGATTAAGATCAAGGAAAAGCTTAGACCCAGAGGTGACTTTAGATACAATGAAAGGAACTGATGAAAAATTTAAATTACTATTTTTTGTGTAACTTTGTGACATACAAAAATGCAGAGTCAGTCATTATATGTATTATTGTTTTGTCTGGTATGTTAGAAGCTAGTGTTTTCTCCTTTTTTAAAAATAAAAATGAAGGAGAATATTCTGTGGTGTTTCTGTCTCTTGCCAAAGCATGTGGTTTTGTGTTACTGGGTGGAGTCTCACAGGAGAAGGATATACATTAATATATTTGTTTTACTATATTTTGAAATCTCTAGTTTACGGAGAACTGTGGAAGACAGGAATGTTTGAACGCATGTCTCTGCAGACAGATGAAGATGAACACAGTATTGAAATGCATTTGCCTTATACAGCTAAAGCCATGGAAAGGTATATTAATTAATATAAGAAATCCCAGAGAAATCATGGATATTAATTTCTTTGGAATTCTTTTAACTAGGATAAGATAATCATTAGGGTAAAGAGATTTTAAAATTTTTCATTGAAATGAAATAGAAATTTGAGATTTGGATTTTTTTGAATGTGGATTTGAGTTGGTTTTGAGTAGTTTGCCTACGCAGGCTAAATGTAAAAATTGACATAGTGTTTTATTAGGTGGAAATATTAAAAAAAATCTGTGTGTGTGTTTGTGTGTATTGGCTTGCCTGTTATCTTATTCATAACACATGTATTTATCTCAGAATAATAATTACATTCTTTCACGGTACAGTGCTATAAGTAAATAATCATAAAATTGTAGATTTGAAAGTAACATTGGAGGTCATGTATTTGAGCCTTAATCAAAGTACGTGAATCTCTTGTATAATATGCTTGACAGATTATTATTTGATAGCTGCTGAAAAGTCTTTACATGAAAGGGTGCTTATTAGACTACAAGTAGAGTGAGGACAGGGACAGTATTTTGTTCTTCACTTATCCCTCAGTATCTAGCACAGTGCCTGTCACATAGTAGTCATTTACTTTGGTAAAATGAAAGAATTGTTTTAAGAACTTTCTTCTTCTTTTAGGGCAATATTCATATTAGAAAGTCTTCCTTTGTACGTCATACTTCTCTGATTTTTTCAACTACTTCCTTTGTATAGATTTACTAGTCCATATATAGTTTTAGTCCCAAATATGGTGAGATTACTCGTTCTCTGGTTCTTGTTACTGTGTTCTTCAGTAAAGTACATGGCACATTTTAGGTTCTCAGTAAATATTTGTTAATTAAATGCGTTAATGAAGCCTGAAATTACATGAACAATTTTTTTTGTGATATGGCTTACTTACTATTGTCTAATGTCTTGTGGTCAGCTAAAACCCCAAGGCTTTTTCATTCTGCTAAGCTGGATTATTTTCTCCTCTTGTACTTCTGTGGTTGAGTTCTCTTTAACCCTAAATGTGTATGTCTTTTCAATTACTTCGTTATAATTTTTTCATGTTGGTTTTATTCCATTATTGCAGTTTTGGGGATCATTTTTACTGTTAATTCTGTTATCAAAGTATTATTTACTTCTCTCAGTCTTACATTATCCACATCTGTCCACAATGGTAACTATGAAGAATTACATAAATTTGAAGAAGTTTCTGAAAGTCAGTGTGATGTTAAAAAAAAAGGAGTATAATTTTCAGTTAACTGTGTTTTAATACAATATAATTCTCTAGAAATTATTAAATCAATTTCAGCTGTGTATTTTTTGGAATATTAATGTAATCAGAACATCTCATTCTTCAACTACATAGGACAATAGAAAACTTCTGTTGTTTGCTTAAATGTTTGTATATTTTGTCACAGGAAAATTTAGTTTAGGCTTAATAAATTTCAATATAATAGAACTAATAAGCTACCAATAATATACTTAAGGAGGTTTTTTTAAAAGAATAACACTTTTGACACAACATTGTAAAATGATTATAACTCAATAAAAAATGTTAAAAAAAACATTTTGTTATTTCGCAAGTAAAACAGGTGCAATGTGGAAAAAACTTATTTAGGAAAATGGGGACTTGAAACCAATGAACAAAATGTTTGTTCATAATTCCCCCTTATTAAATAGTGTTAAATGACCACTTTTAAATGTATCACTTCTCAAGAAAACCTTCCCTATCTCTCAGATTACAATAGGATTCTTAATAGTATCTCATAGAAAGTACCCAGTACTTCCCTTTGTAACCTTTGCTGCACTCACTACCTGTATCAGTTATCCATTACTGAGTAATAAATTATCTCAAAATTTAGTGACTTAAAATCATAACTGTTTTATTGCTGACAATTTTTGGATCAGGAGTTTGGGCAGGGAACAGCCTTGTTGTGGTCCATCAGATATTGACTGAGATGACTAAAATGGGCCTTGAGGATCCAAGATGGCCTTAATGCTGGCTTTTAGTTGAGACACCTCATTTATTCTCTAGGTGGCCTGTTTGTTAATCAGCCTGGGCTGTTCTATCATCATGGTAATTCTGGATAGCAAGAGAACAAAAACATAAGTTTCTTGGCCCATTTAGGCCTAAGCCTGAAATTACAAAGCACCATTTCCACTGCATTTTGTTTTCCACCTCTTGATGAGAGGACTACCATATGTGTACAGGAATAGGAGGAATTGTTGGCAGCCATCTTTGCAGAGGGACTACCATAATTCTTCCTCTGGTGGACAATTCACATTTCTCCAATGTGGGGGTCACACCTAGCTCTCCTAAGGTGCCCAGAAGTCTCATCCAGTTATGACCTCAGGTTCAAAGTGCATTGTCTTGTGATCTGCATTAGGCTGGGATGTGGATAAGGCTCCTTGGGTGCAGGTCTTTTTGATTTGGATACCTATGAACTCAGAAGACACCCTCCCGTGCCCCCCAAATACAGTCTGTATATAATTTTGAGACAGGGACAGTCAACCACAATAATTACTTCCCTTGAAGAGTGAAAGAATGGGAAGCGTATAGTAGTCTCTGGTCCAAAGCAATTCTGAAATCTAACCAGGAAACAGAAAATGTCATTGATTATGGTTTGGTTCTGTCTTCATAATTCATTACAGATGGTCCGTGATTTGTAATGTTTCCACTTACAACTTTTTGGCTTTATGATGATGTGGCAGTGATACACATTCAGTAGAAACTGTACTTTGGTTTTTAATTTCGATCTTTTCCCAGATTAGCAATATGTAGTATGATAATCTTTCATGTTTCTGGGCAGCGGCAGTGAGCCACAGCTTCCAGTCAGCCACATGATCACAGAGGTGAACAGCCAATAACACTTATAACCATTTTGTACTCACACAGCCATTCTGTTTTTCACTTTCAGTACAGTATTCAGTAAATTACATGAGGGATTCAACACTTTTTTATGAAATAGGAGTTAGATGATTTTACCCCACTGTAGACTAATGTAAATGTTCCTAGCACATTTAAGGTAGGGTAGGCTAAGCTATGATGTTTAGTAGGTTAGGTGTATTAAATATATTTTCAACGTATGATGGGTTTATTGATACTTAACCGCATTGTAAGTCAAGGAAGATCTGTATTTTTCTTAGCTCTTGGCTGGGTCCTTTGGGCTCTTGGCTCTGCTTTCCTAGTCATTTTTACTTTTCTGTAAGAAAAGGGCCTTGTTTGCATCTGAGTAGCTTTAGTCTGTTTCATGTATGTGACAGTTTTAAGAGCCTAAAGGCCTCTTTTCATTTGGAACAGTGTTTTAAATTCAAACTGATAAAACTCCGTAAACACTTGAGTTTTCTGTATATCAGATTGTAAGTGCAGTCCATTAGACAAGAGTTTCACATCACTTCTTTCTGAGACAGGATTCTCTTTACTCTAGATCCCAAGTTAGGGGCCTGTTAAGTCTTAGAAGTCCTTTTACCTGCCTGAAAGAGTATACAAGTACTGTCTTAAGTCTTCCTGAGGTCTTAGTGAAGGGTTTTACAGATGTGGTATTATTTTATTTTAACATTTAAAGTTTAAAATTTTTATTTTTTATACAATTTTAAAGGTTACTTTCTATTTACAGTTGATTGCAAAATATTGGCTATATTCCCCATGTTATACAATATATCCTTGAGCCTATCTTGCACCCAGTAATTTGTACCTACCAGTTCTATATTACTCCTCCTCCCCCTCCCCGCTGATAACCACTAGTTTGTTCTATCTGTGAGTCTGCTTCTGTTTTGTTATATTTACTAGTTTGTTGTAGTTTTTAGATGCCACATATAAGTGATATCATACAGTATTTGTCTTTCTCTGTCTGACTTATTTCACTTAGCATATAACGCCCTCCAAGTCCATCCATGTTGCTGCAAATGGCAAAATTTTGTTCTTTTTAATGGCTGAGTAGTATTCCATTGTGTGTGTGTGTGTGTGTGTGTGTGTGTGTGTGTGTGTGTGTGTGTGTGTGTGTGTGTGTATGTGTGTGTGTATGTGTGTCTGTCTGTGTGTGTCTGTGTATGTATATGTACCTCCCCCTGTTTGTGTTCTTTTTGATGATAGTCATTCTGAAAGGTGTGAGATGACCTCATTGTAGTTTTTATTTGCATTTCTCTAACAATTAGCGATTTTGAGCATCTTTTCATGTGCCTGTTGGCATCTGTATGTCTTCTTTGGAGAGATGCCTATTTAGGTCTTCTGCCCATTTTTTGATTGGGTTGCTTTTTTTTTGATACTAGGATATATAAGCTGTTTGTATATTTTGGAAATTAGTCCCTTGTTGGTCACATCATTTGCAAATATTTCCTCCCATTATGTAGGTTGTCTTTTTGTTTTGTTGATGGTATCCTTAGCTGTGAAAAAGCTTTTAAGTTTAATTGATCCCATTTGTTTATTTTTGCTTTTATTTCCACTACTGCAGGAGCTGGTTCAAAAATATATATTGCTGTGATTTATGTCCAAGTGTTCTGCCTATGTTTTCCTCTAGGAGTTTTATAGTGTCAGATCTCACATTTAAGTCATTAATCCATTTTGAGTTTATTTTTGTATATGGTGTTAGAGAATGTTCTAATTTCAGTCTTTTACAGGTAGCTGTCTAGTTTTCCTAACACTACTTATTGAAAAGACTATCTTTTCTCCATTGTATATTCTTGCCTCCTTTGTCATAGATGCAGATGTAGTTTTGTTTTGATAATTGTGAGCCCATGTTCTTGGTAGCACCCTGGACTTGAACTTTCTCCTTACGCTGTTTCTTTGACTATCTGTAGAAGCTAGCAGTGAGAAACAATTGTTTTCCAACCAAGCAACTCCTGGTTAGAAATACTTCTTTTAGTTTGAGATTTACAAATGTTAGCCACTGTATATAAGAACAGATTAAAAAAAAATTTCCTTTGTACAGCACAGGGAACTATGTTCAATATCTTGTAATAACCTTTAATGGAAAAAATATGAAAATGAATATACGTATGTATATGCACGACTGGGATATTGTGCTGTACACCAGAGACAGACACATTGTAATTGACTGTACGTCAGTAAAAAATTTTTTTAAAGAAATACTTCTTTTAAATTCTGCTTATAATTCTTTAAAGTAAACAAAAAATTTATTGAAATACAATCGCTTACAATGTGTCAATTTCTGGTGTACAGCACAGTGTCCCAGTCATGCATACACATACATATGCTTATAATTCTTTAGCTCGTGCTTTTCTTCTTGTATCTCCTCTTACTTGGCTGTAAGAAAGCCACTGACATTTTGAATATTTTGCCTGGAAATCTTCTTAGCTAGATCTTTGGGTTCACTAGGTATGTTTTCCATCTTCTAAGTTACTTCATGTGACAGTTACACTAGTTATTCTGCCAGTAAGTAATATGGGTCACCCTTTTCACCTCCTATAGCAGTTTCCTTACTGCTCGTCCATTTCTAGTCTACTTGTTGCCCTTTCAGCTTCCCTCTGTCTCTGTGTCACCGAAGTCCGTATTATATTTTATGTTTCTGCTGTAGTAGTACCATTTTTTTTTTGTCTCAGTTATCTATTGTTGTATCACCTTATGGTGCCTTTCTTTTTGCTTATAATTTTTTGGTCTAGAATTTTGTTCAGGGTTTAGTGGCAACCACTCATCTCTGTTTCATCTGTTGCCAGTTGAGACAGATTGACTTAGGCTGAGGGCTCTAAAATGCTCTTACTTCCTGTCTGGGACTGTGATGCAGGTTGTCTACTGAAGCACCTTAGTTCTCATCTTGGTGCTATCTCCACTGTTGTCACTCTTCCTTCAGGGCCTTTCTCTGCACATGATTTTCCTTTCCTGTCGGGCTGTCGTGCAGTACATGGCAGTTCAGAGTAGCAAGAAAGCAAGTAGAAACTTCCAGTCCTCTTAATATCTAGGCTTGAAACTGGCACAGTATCACTTATGCTACATTCTACTGGTCAAAGCAAGTCAGAAGTCTGGTTCAAGGGGAGGGAGAAATTGTACACCTAATGAGAGGAGTGGCACGAGTGTTCAGAGGTGGGAGGGATTTAGTGATTATAGTTGTGGGCAGCCTACCACAGTACCACCTGTGTTTCCTTTCTCTGGTGCTTTCCTAATTTGTTCCCTGCTCAAGGACAGCTAGTCTACTCTGTATCTTCTGTACCCAGCTCAGTACCTGGTACACAAAAGGATCTCAGTAATTAATTGTTGAATAAATTAATAACAGTCTATTTTCAATACTTTTGTTAAATATTTTTCCAAAAATTAGATCAAAATTTTTTATTAACTGCTTTTCATGTTATGAATGTATTTTTATGTCATTTTAAAACTTCTTTTCATTGGTCATACATAGGACTTTCTAGTATATGTCTATGTAATACTTCAGTTAATTGACCATATAATTTTTAAACTTTTCCCTCATTTTAACTATTATAAATAATTATTGCAGGTTTAAAAAAACTAAATAGCTAAGTTATTATTTGTAATTTTCTGTGTATTTTAAACAGATTTTAAAATATTCATTAGAGCTTTTTAAAAAATGATGAGTAATTTAAAGGAGAAAACATGAAATGACCCATAATCCCCTTGCTCAGTTAACTCTGTTGACATTTAAAAAATGGATATACGTGGGTTGTCCCCACGCCAGCCAATGGCCGGCCAGTGCCTTGGCTGAGGAGGTGAGGTGGGCCCGGACACCACCACTCACCCAGTGGGCCACCTGGGTCCTGCCATGCCTCCACAGCCAGAAAAAAAAAACAAACTATGGATGCACATGGTTTACAAATGTAAACAGTATTGAGAAGTACAGAGTGAACAATGAAAGCTTCTCTGCTTCCCCTCAACCAGTGTTTATTGAAAGTAAAAATTATGCATCTGCTAACATGTATGTGTGCATATGTCTATGTATATATATGATTTATACATACACGTTTCTTTGTGTAAATTAAAAAATACATACACAAGATTATATCTTAAGTACTTTATTCTGATCTTTTCCCATACTTTATCTTTGTCAGAATTCATGATTTTTACTGTTGCATATAATTGCATTTGAGAGTTAAGTTAGGATATATAGAAATTGTCAATCTTGAAAAAACGATTTACTCTTAAAATTAACAGCATTGGATTTCACTTCTTCCTTTTCTTTGTGTTTTGCTCTGTTCAGTTATATAACCCTTCTCCCCTGCCCCTTATTCCTTTCTCTATATCATCCCCATTTACTCTTTGCTTGCAGTTTAAAATTTTAATTGATTTTGGGGGTAATTTACATACTGTAAAATGTGCTCTTCATGGCATAGAATCCTATGCTATAAGTATTGATAAATGCAGAGTTGTAAATATCCACCATAGTCAAGATATGGAACAGTTGCTTTGCCCCATTTTCAATGCTTTTTGTTCAGGAAAAATGTGCAGAGTAAATAGAATGCTTTAGTAATTTTCGAAGTGTTCGAGAAATATGGCCCTGTAAAAATGTTCATCTTCACTGTAAAAATGTCATTATTATCTTTTTAGCCATATAATACTTTTTGTTACTGCTAATATTTTGGAATAGGGACACCTTGAAAGCACAGTACAGTATATTCAAATCTGTTCCGTCTTCTCTTTTAGGTTCTAGCCAATCTTAGAAATTCATCGTGGTTAAGATTTGATAACTCTTAGTAGTTAGACCGTTATATATTAAATAACCTTGATTTTGTATCATTTATCCAGATAATTTAACCTAACTCTTGTAATTCTTTTTTTTTTTAGCATGCATGAATGCAGGACCTCATGTATGCTAAGTATGCAGCTCTGCCACTGAGCTATTACCCTCCAACCGTAACTCTTTTAATTCTTATATTTATTCATATTGATTATATTTTTGAGTTCCCTGTGTGAGGGAATTTTATTAAATACTATTAACTAAACAGTTTTTCCTGTTTGTATTATATTAGTATAATACATTTGTTACAGTTGAACCAATATTGATACATTATTATTAACTAAAGTTCAGAGTTTAATTAGGGTTTACTCTTTGTGTTATATAGTTTATGGGTTTCTCATGTCATGTATCTACCATTAAAGTACCATACGGAATAGTTTCACTGCCCTGTGCTCTGCCTAATCATATTCTCCCCTCACTCCACCTCCATCCAGCCCTTGGTAATTACTGATCTTTTTATGCCTTTATAGTTATATACTTTGTGAAATATCATATAGTTGGAATTGTGCAGTATGTAACCTTTTCAGATTGTCTTCTTTAAGTCAATAATATATTTTCATGATTCCTCCATGTCTTTTTATGGCTTGATAGCTTATTTCTCTTTATTGTTTTTTTTTTGTTGTTGTTGTTGTTATCTTTTGTTTTGAATTAATAGATATTATTTCTTAAAGCAGTTTTGGGTTTATGGGAAAACTGAACAGAAAGTACAGAGAGTTCCATGTACTCCCTCTCCCCAACACACAGAACTTTCTCTATTACTAATATTCTAAGTTTGTGTCTGCACTTACTACAATAAATGGACCAATACTGAGACATTATTATTAACTACAGCCTGCAGTTTACATGAGGATCACTCTTGCTGTTGGATGTTCTGTGGGCTTGACAAGTGTATGATGACATGCATCCACCAGTATGGGATCATTTGGAGGCATTTCACTGCCCTGAAGTCCTCTGTGTTCCACCTGTTATTTTCTCCCTCCCCTAGGTCCTGGCAACCACCCATCTTTGTACTCCCTCCATAGTTTTGCCTTTTCCAGAATGTCTTTAGTTGGAGTCACACAGTTTTACCAGTTAATTGATGTAAAAATTTATTGTTTTTAAGGTGACATTTACTCTCAGAATTTAAAAATCTTGGTTAATTTGAGTTTTTCAAATGTTAGTAGAGTTGCCTAATTGTAATTGTACAAGAAATGATGAGTAATACAAAAATCGGCAAAGGTTGTGTGTTTCCTGAGCATATAGCCTAGTAGGAGAGATAAGAACTATATAAAATTAATATAATTTAGTTCAGTAAGTGCAGTTGAGTTTATGGGAGCAGAAAAAGAGGTTGTAGACAGTAGCTGAGTTAGGGGAACACAGAGAAAGCTTTATGGAGAAGATAGTATTTGAGTAGACCCTGAATGAAGATGGCTGTAATTTTCACAGAAAGGGCAGAATTTTTTTTTGTGGGAAAGGTAGTGCTGTAAATACAAAGTATAGGAGTAAGAAAGCCCGGGACTTATATTAAGAGCAGAAGACTGTTTGACTTAGCTTGTGGGAGTTGCAAAAGGCCGGGATAGTAACTGAGGCCTATCTGTAGGTGTTTTTGGTTTGGCCTGCATAGTTATAAAAAGCTTTTTGACATATATGAATACTTTTAGTTGGATATTGGTTCTGCCACTCCCTGTTGTCTTTTACCTCATCCAGCTTTTCACACATGTATGATATCAGCCTGGGACTGGAGACATTCAAATTGGTGACCTTGTAGATGCATAGTCAGAGGGCCAGGATTAGAAAGTTGGAACAGTAGTGTGGGACCAGATTAAGGAGGGCATTGAATGTCAGTGTATGAATTTGTATTTTATTCCATGATTGGTATGGAGCTACTGAGAGGTCCTCAGCAAAAGGAGGAGATGATTACAACTTGACTGTAAGAATATTGCACTTAATGGCATGATGGTACTGTGAAGGATGGATTAGAGTTGAAAGAGATTGATAGAAATAGTTTAGAAATCATGGGGTGATTTGAACTAAGGTAGTGGTGCATAGGGTACCAAACTGAGCAGATTATAGGAGGCGTTCAAAGGTTAGAATAAATAGAACTTGGTAAATGTTTCTTTGTGGGAGAGTAGGTAATTTTAAGACAGTGCAAAATTTTTGACAATAGTATGCCATTATCAGAGAGGATAAAGCTGTAAATTTTAGATGTAAGCTAGGTGTAATTTTAGGAGACATAGGGCATGGAAATGTCAACTTGTTTCTATCAAAAAATTGGAATTTCTTTATAATTCTGAGAGCAAATGTGGTCAATTTATCATAGGACTATTTTGCTTCAAATGGTTGAGTTTTCTTTAATAAAGTTTATTTAGTATGCCTCTCTAATTTCTGAAATATACTTGCCTTTGTAAAACCTTTCTTATCAGTATTCCTGCCAGCATAGAAACTCAGAAAGGTATAACTTTAAAAATTAATTTTGATAATCTCATTAGATTCACTTAACTGAGCAAACAGTAAAGATTTATAATGACTTAAGTGTTAATTTTAGTTGTCATTGACATCTGGTTTACCTTCTTCCTTTGACCTTTCTTCTTCCCCTTTCTCAGTGCTTTGGCTCTAGTTGATGTTTTCTAGATCTTTTTCGTTTATTCTTTCTCACAGTCAGAATATTCTGCATAAAATATAAATGTGCATGTCCCTGTTGTTGAAGGTGGATCTGATTAAGAGGAAAAGATGAGAGAAATTCTTCCTTATAGGGCTCTCTAAAACTCTGCAATTATGATTCCTTTATGTCACCATGCCTTTAACGCCTGTTTCAAAGGTTCTACAAGCAGCCTAATGTTTGCAAACTCACTAGAAGGACTCAACAGTTGTATTCATGACTGTGGTTTAGTGGAAAAGATATGATGCACAGCAGGACTGGCAAGGGAAAAAAGACGTGTCGGGCAGAATCTGGCAGAATCCAAGTGCATGCTTCCAACATTCTCCCTCCCATAGGGGTGTGTTGAATAGAATGTGGATCCTCCAGCACTGTTAACACATGTACAGTGTTTAGCCAGGGAATCCTGCTTTAATATTCAAAAGCCAGCATTTTTACTGGGGGCAAGTCATGTAGGCACTTTCTGCCTGTGTGACTAGTCACAGCTACTGAAATTCCAGACTCCCGGAAGGAAAGCAGGTGTTTACCATAATCACATAATTTATAAATAGTCTAGATAAGCTGGTACAGTGTCCCAAGAGGGTAAAACAACGTTAATCAACATAAGGAATGTTGGCAAAAGCCAAGTTCCTAGGTGTAGGCGAAGGGCCAGTCTTACAAGCAGGCCATTCTAAAGACTGCAGCAACAGATCTTCTGTGTTAACTCTCTTGCAAAATTCCCATTCTGTTTTCCAAATTCCAGGGTGCCATATTGCCATTTCGAACTTTCTGACTTTTGGACTTGCTTTAAATGCCATCTTAACCTTTGTTACAGCTTAGGTTTGTACTAGATCTTAAAATTTTCCTTTTCTTTCTGATTGTGGCTTCAGTCCAGGTCTTCAGATATTAGAAATGATCACAGAAAAGTAAGGTATGTTTTTGTGTAGTTATTCTTTAACAGATTGGAATGGCTTGTCTGTGGAGATAAAAAGAAAATTGAAATTTTCTACCCCTGTCCAGCTTACGTGACAGCCATAAGAGCAGTGCTATTTTCAAATGTGTTCTTATTGTGTGACTTTTATACTCCCGGTTATTTGTGTATTCCTGCATATGTCTTGTCTTTTTTGTTGTCATTTATTGAGATTTTAGAGCAAACATTGTCTTTCTTTATATATTTGAGTTTCCCTTTTCCATGAACATTGATTCCTTCTGAGTATTACCTATACTTCAGGAAGAGAGCATTTTTTAGAATTACAGAACATGGAGTATTTCGGTAATAATAAGTAAAAGTTCTTTGTTGGTTGTAATGGAACAATTTTAGTTTCTATAACCATGAAACGGTTGAGCAAGAGGTAGCATAAGACATTTGGGAAGATTGGGATGCATTTCATTTTTATCAGAGTAAAGATTTTTTTATATTTATCTACACATGTTTTGTCCTCTTTTTTTTTCCTGTAAATATTTTCTATCTAAAAAGAGGAGAGGAGAGTAAATTATGTACTAATATTGTTGTGGCAATAGCTTCAGCACCTCAGGGATAAGGATAATTTTTCTTTGGACTGGCTTGTTTATAATTTGTTTAATTCTCACCTGAGAAGCTCTGGACGGCTTCTAAAATCGTTGGGGTATTGGAAGAATTTGTATAGAAAAGAAAATTCTCATCAATGTTATTCAGGGGAGAAATTATTCAAACTAATGCCACAGAATAAGCAAGTAACTATTTGTATACAGTATTTCTTCTAGTTTAAAATTTCATCAATTTTAAAGCTTCAGTTATTTATATACCACTGCCACACCACCAATTATGTTTTCTTATCAATTAGAACATTTATATTAGAATTCACATTTTTATTTCTTGTGATGAGGACTTTTAAGATCTACTCTTAGCAACTTACAAATATACAATACAGCATTATTAACTATAGAACAATATTAGCTACAGAATTCATATTTTTATATTAGAATTTTTGCTTGGAATTTAGACTTTTTGTGCTCTGTGCCACTAAGAACATTGGTGATACAGTGATACTGTTTTTGAAGAGAGTGTTTCATTATTGGTTCTGGGACTTAAATTCTTTTTAGTCTGTTACATATCTTGGATATAGTAATTTTCTGAAGCATGGGTTAGGGTATAGAACAGAAACAGATGGGCTGAAACTTTCCTCTGCATCACTCAAGTGCCCACAAGAGTTTTGTAAGGTAGGTATTAGTAATTCTTTTTTTTTTCTGACAGTTGAAGCTCAGGATAGTTTAAGTACCTTGCTACAGGTAGCACAGTTTGCAAGTGGCAAAGATAGATTTTCTTCTTTTTTAACAGTTTTATTAAAGTTTGAAGTATGATTTATATCCTGTAAAATTCATGCACTTAATAATACAGCTCAATGATTTCTAGTAAATTTATTGAGTTGTATAGACACTCTTGCAATCTAGTTTAAAAACAACATTTTTATCACCTGAAAAAGAAACCTTGTGTCCATTTGAGAGCAGTTCTTTTGCTCCCATTCTCAGCCTCAGGTAACCATTTATTTGCTTTATGTATCTGTAGATTTGTATTTTTTGCAAATTTTATTTAAATAGAATCATACAAAACGTAGTCTTTCATGTCTGTGCTTTTTTCATTTAGTGTACTGTTTTCGAGATCATCCATGTTGTAGCATGTATCAGTAATAGATTCCTTATTATTGCCAAATAGCTATTCAGTTATATGAATATACCAATTTTGTTTAGCCGTTTACCAGGTGGTAGATATTTGGATCATTTCCATTTTTGATTATTAGGAATAATGTTATAAACATTCTTGTACATGTCTTCATGTGAACATATGTTTTCATTTCTCTTGAATAGATACTTGGGAATGGAATTGCTGGGTTGTAGGATAAGTCTGTGTTTTAACTCTTAGAAACTGCCCAACTATTTTTCAAAGTGGCAGCACCATTTTATATTACAGGAGCAGTGTGTTAGGGTTTCTCCACATTCTGGCCAGTACCTGTTATTGTCATTCTTTTTTATTACAACCATTCTGACAGATGTGTAGTGTAACCTCATTATGGTGTTAAATTTGCATCTCTCCAGTGACTCATGAAGTTGAGCAATTTTTCATATTAGTCATTTGTGTATCTTCTTTTGTGAAATGCCTATTCATATATTTTGCCCTAGTTTTGCCATAGTTTTAATTTGATAATTTATCCTTTTACTGAATTGTAAAAGATTTTGTGTATTCTGGATACAAGTTCTTTGTTCATATATATGATTTGCAAAGATTTTCTCCCATTGTATATGACTTGTCTTTTATTTTTTTAATGGTGTCTGTTGAAGAAGAAACTTTTTTTTAAATTGAAGTATAGTTGATTTACAATGTTGTGTTAGTGTCTACTGTACAGCTTAGTGATTCAGTCATATATATACACACACACAAACATTCTTTTTCATTATAGGTTATTACAAGATATTGACTATAGTTCCCTGTGCTATCCTGTAGGACCTTCTTGTTTATTTTATATCTAGTGGTTTGTATCTGCTAATCCCAAACTCCTAATTTATCCCCCCCCCCGACTTCCCCTTTGGTAACTGTAAGTTTGTTTTCTATGTCTTTTGAGTCTGTTTCTATTTTATAAATAAGTTCATTTGTGTCATTTTTTTAGATTCCACGTGTAAGTGATATCATATGGTAGTTTTCTTTCTCTTTCTGGCTTACTTCACTTAGTATGATAATATCTAGGTCCATCCATATTGCTGTAAATGGCATTCCATTCTTTTTTATGTCTGAGTACTATTCCTCTGTGTGTGTGTGTACAGCACATCTTTATCCAGTCATCTGTTGATGGACAGTTAGATTGTTTCCATGTCTAGGCTATTGTAAATAGTGCTGCTGTGAACACTGGGGTGTGTATATCTTTTCAAATTATGTTTTCTCTGATATATGCCAGGAGTGGGATTGCTGGATTATATGATAAGTCTATTTATAGTTTTTTGGGAATCTCCATACTGTTTACCATGATGGCTGCACCAGATTGCATTCCCACCAACAGTCTAGGAGGGTTCTCTCTTCTCCACACTCTTTCCAACATTTATTGTTTGTGGACTTTTTAATGTTGACCATTCTGACTGGTCTGAGGTGATACCTCATGGTAGTTTTGATTTGCATTTCTCTGATAATTAGCGATATTGAGTATCTTTTCATGTGCCTATTGGCTGGCTGTGTGTCTTCATTGGAGAAATGTCTGTTTAGGTCTTCTGCCCATTTTGTGACTGGGTTGTTTGGTTTTTGTTGTTGTTGCGTTGTATAAGCTGTTTTAATATTCTGGAAGTTAAGCTCTTGTCAGTTGTATTGTTTGCAAATATTTTCTCCCAGTCCGTCGGTTGTCTTTTTGTTTTGTTTATGATTTCCTTTGCTGCACAAAGGTTTATAAGTTTGATTAGGTCCCATATGTTTATTTTTTCTTTCTATTGCCTTGGGAGACTGACCTAGGAAAACATTGCTACAATTTATGTCAGAGTATGTTTTGCTTATGTTCTCTTCTAGAAGATTTATGGTGTCCTGTCTTATGTTTAAGTCTTTAAGCCATTTTCAGTTTATTTTTGTGTATGGAGTAAGGGAGTGTTCTATCTTCATTGATTTACATGTAACTGTCCATGTTTTCCAGCACCACTTTACTGAAGAGACTGTCTTTTCTCTATTGTATATTCTTGCCTTGTTTGTCAAAGATTAATTGACCCTAGATATGTGAAGAGCAAACATTTTAAGTTTATCTTTTTTTTTCTTGTATGGCTTCTGCTTTTGGTATCATATTTAAAAGATCTTTGCCTAACCCAAGGCCACAAACTTTTTCTCTTCTTGAACAGGATCAGCAAAGGACAACAGCCTGGAGGTCATGGCTGTCCCACAGCTTGTTATTGTAATGTTTTACGGGAATATAGCCACACCCACTCATTTGCTTATTGTCTGTGGCTGCTTTCTCTTAACAGTGACAGTTGAGTAGTTGCTACAGAAGTGTATGGCCCAGAAAACCTGAAATATTTACTTTATGGCCCATTTCAAAAGATGTTTGCTGAGCCCTGTTCTAGAAGTGTTACAATTTTAGTTTATGGTTGTGTCTGTGATCTAGTTTGAGTGAATTTTTGTGTATGGTATGAGGTAAAGGTCTGAGTTCACTTTTTTCATATGCAATTGTCCCAGTACCATTTGTTGAAAAAGCTATCCTGTAAGTAATGACTCATCTTCCTTTTGATGGTTTTAAGATTTTTCTCTTTGTCTTTGTTTTTTATCAGTTTCATTAAGGTTTATCTAGGTTGAGAATTTCTTTTCACTTATCTTACTTTGGGTTATTGATTTTTTTTTTATCTGTAGATTAATGTTTTTCATAAAATTTGGAAAGTTTTCAGCCATTATTTTTTCTCTATTTTTACTGTACCTTTTCTGGGACTCCCATTGGGTGCATCCTTGTAAGTTTGATGTTGTCTACAAGTCTCCAATGTTTTGTACATTTTTCTTCAATCTTTTTTTCTCTCTTCTTCAGATTGGATAATTTATTTTATGTTTAACTTTACTGATTCTTTTTGTAATATTAAATCTCCTCTTCAGACCATCTAGTGAATTTTTCATTTCACTTGTTATACTTTTCAATTCTAAAATTTCCATGTGATTCTTTTTAATTGTTTGCATTTCTTTGTTGATTTTGCTATTTATTTAGTCATTGTTATTATATATGTATGTATACATTAAACTTATTTAAGCATAGTAGTTTCCTTTGATTCTTTGAACATATTTATAATAACTTTTAAAATCTTTGCTAAGTTTAATATCTGGTCCCACTTGGATACAGCTGCTATTGGCTCTCTCTCTCTCTCTTTTTTTTTTCCTCTCCTGAAAATTGGCTTTCCTTTTTCTTTGGCTTACAATTTTTTCTTGAAACTGGACTTTTTACATAGTAAAATAGCAACTTTATTCTGACTTTATTTTTTCTGCAGGCAGTAGTAGTGGTAGTTGTGGTTGTTTTGTTAATTCATTTTTTTAAAGTTAACTTTCATGGACTCTATCTGCACAATCTGTCTTTCCCACAGGGTTTGACTACTTACGTGTCTCCTCAGCTTTTAAAAAATTCTTATTTATGTTTTTCATCCTGTCTTTCTAGAATTCAGCCCCTGTGTTTGCATTGCTTAGTGCTTAGCTAGTCCTTGTTGGAAGATTGTGCTTAAACACCATAAGCCAGTATGGCTTTTACCCTTTGTGGGTTTTGTGTGTTTTGGGGAACACATTTGAAGTTCAGGCTTTTTTCAAGTTTGCCTTCTTTACTTTCTGCTGGGTCTTCTCTTGTCTCCCTGCACATGCGTGCAGGTTTCTGGTCAGCCAGAGGTGTGTGAGTCTTGTGCTTGGTCTCTTTTGGGTCTCCACTTTCCCTTGTGCATGCTTTCTCCTTCCCAATTACTTGGTATTTTGGAGGAGCTTAGGGCCGTATTGACACACGTGTGTTACCTCCTAGTCAGCCAGGTTGTGTGGAGGGCATCAGTTCTCTCCTCAGAATATGTGAATTTATCAAGTCCCTCTGTGACTCTCTCTTTTCTGGAATCTCCCTGTTAAATTTCTAGGTAGTCCTCAGGTTTGTGGCTTGCCTCAATTGGTACGGTAATCTCAGGCTACAAAATGGCTGCAGGTTTGTCTGTTTCCTGCTGTGTATGGGTATTGTGCTCTGTGCTCTTCTCCAAATCACAGTCAGCCCCCTTCAGCAGTGCAGCTGCTGGTTTTCACAGCCAGCCTCAACCTTGCTTGCACCATAATGTTGGTGGAGCAGGGGAGGGGCTAGGGGCAGTTCCTGGTAAGATGCCAGACTTCCAGTGTTCTTCCCATGAAGTTCCATTTATCTTTCATGAGGCAACTCTTCTCATTGTATTTTGGCCTTTGGTTGATTTCTAGAACACTCCTTTTTTTTTTTTTTTGGTGGTAGTTTTATCCAATTTTGTAATTATTTTTTGAGGGTGAGATCTTATACTCCTTCATCAGGAAAGACCAGCTTCACAACTTGTATTCTAAAACCTAAGAATGTTACATTTCAAAGTCAAATGCTCTTTTCTCTAATCCATGTTCTGTGGGGATAGAGAATAATAGGTAATTTTTTAAAAAAGAGAAGTGACAAAGGGTGGATGGTTGAATCTTGACTCAAAGCTTAGATTTCTAAGTGGCATGAGACTCACCTCTGTATAGGTAGCTCAAACTCAGGTTAATTGAATGGTGTGGTGGCTCTTGTGGAGAGTTGACATGTTATTTCTTCCAAGTGAGCCACATAATATTGACAAAGTACTTTTCTCATAGTATTCCTCAACTTTGTAGCAGTTTTATGAAATAGGTATTGTAATTACGATCATTTTATAAATAAGGAAGTAGATTTTTTAGGTTAGTGACTTACCTGTGCTCTCACCGTTTATTTGTATGTGATGGAGGCAGTACTTGAGCCCCTTTCTTCTGGCTTCTTGTTTTTTTATATTCTATATACCTGCTTCCCTACTGTGCCATAACAACTGACAGACTCTTCAGTGATCTTAGTGTATTTATTTATGTACATAGTACTTGAAGTAAGAACAGTTCATAACCCTCTTCTTGAATTTTTACTAGAGCTCAGATTCTTTTCTTCCAAATGATAATCACTCTTAAGTTACTTAAGAGCCCCTACTCATTCATGCAGTTGTTATGCAAACTGGTAAGAGTCAGAGAAAGAGATATTCCATGGCAGCTTCCTCTGCCAGCTTCCTCTTTTTTTCTTACTCCATAGATGCAGATTCTGCCCAAGAAGCCCCTGCATTGCAGAGGGACTGGAGATCTGTATGATCTGTTTATTTCGCAATTGACAAGGGTAAGGGGGCCTTTTTGGGGGAGGCGCTTGGGTGCCCTGAATTTAGCTTTATGAAGCTGGGCTAACATTTATTTTAATAATACTTAAACTTAGTATTTTTAAAGACCCTTTTAATGAATTCTGTTTGTCCTACATCAATTAAGTGCCAGATTATCATATTTAAGAGCTTTTATTATAATGGTGATTTTTTAAAAGAAAGTCCTTTTCAGAACAAGTCCAACAAACATATGATCCATGCTCCTCAAATTCCAAATCTGGGACCATATAGAATATAAATAATATTGAATATATGGAAGGAAGGAAAATTTCAGCACATTGAAATACTTAAAAGATCTGTTTCTGTAGCCCGTCACAGTTATTTGTAATTAATCTGCTCTGTTCCTTTTCCATAAATCTTTCAATCTGTAGAGTGAAAAAGGGACTTGTGGATATGCCATAAACATTGTGGATGGGCGTGGTGTTTTTCCTGCTGCTAGAAGTTAGTATCTGCTTCCTTGAATTCTGTGTCCACCCTAGATGCCAGTGAAATTCGAGTGTGTCTTCAGACTGTGCTGTACCTGTTTATTAGTATAGGTGTAAAGTGCAGTTGGTGAATCTTCCGGGAGCCCAGATAAATTTTGTAGATGTCACTTAGCAGGTTTATAGAACAAGTGCCAGAAATGGTGGTGTTTATATTAGAATAGAGTTAAAATAAGTAAGGAAGAATTTTATTCTCTTTTAAAATTGTGGAAGCATTGGGCAGATGATCGTAGCTTTTATGGGTAGTTGAGAAGACTTGACTTGGTGATGGTCTGATGGACTTATTCTTACGTGTGAGGATATCTTTATACCTCGTAGTAAAATAGCTTTGTTTATCTAATAAAGCATACTGTACATTTCTGTAATTTAAAGAGATATGTTTAGTATTCTGTACCTCTCATCTTTTTAAACGGTCTTTTAAACATCAATTTATAGATTTTAAGAGATCAACGCTATTATGTATATTATCCTTTCCACTATTAATAAATGTTCCACTTTTTAGTGCCAACACATTGGAAAACTATTTTTATTCTTAGACTTCTTAAATGACTTTTTTTTTTTTTTTTCTGTTTTCTTTAAGCCATAAGGATGAGTTTACCATTATTCCTGTACTGGTTGGAGCTCTGAGTGAGTCAAAAGAACAGGAATTCGGAAAACTCTTCAGTAAATATCTAGCGGATCCTAGTAATCTCTTTGTGGTTTCTTCTGATTTCTGCCATTGGGGTAAGTTCTAGATTTTAACATATCATGGTAGTTATTATATACTTGAGGTTAAAGTTTATCTTTTCTTTCTAAACTCTGATTTTCAGTTCTTTATCACTTTCCTTGAATAGTTTTACTTTTAGCAACGATGTTCAAAGGTGAATAAAAAAGTCTTTTGGTCATTCAAAAAGGATGAGATTGTAATAGGGAATTATGGACACATTTCCAAAGGCGACTGGTATAATTGGATTCACACTGTGAGGGCATCCTTGCTTAGACACTTAGATTAGTGGAAGTTAAGTTCTTTTAACCCCATTTCCAGGTAGAGTTGTGTGGTAGATTCTCTGAAGTTAGTTTTCTGGTGGATAAAACAAATGTTCTGTAGAATATAGAAGAGCACTGTGTGCTATGCCAGTCCTTTTCCACATTTCCTTTTTTGTAATTAGTCTTTTTTCCTTTCCTTTTCCCCTTTGGTGCTTAATTTTTGCCCATAGTTGCCATGAGTTTAGAGCTACCCTCCAGAGATTGCAACATGCTAGCTGTCAGCGCTCTGGTCTTCGTTAGTAATGGTTCATAAGGGTAGGGACTCCTGAGAGATTGTTGTTACTATTGTGAATTAAAAGAATATGGAAGCTTCACAGTGAATCGATCATCAAGTGAGACGTTTATGGATGCCTCTTTTAGGAAATTTTGTTTTTTGAATTCTTTGCATACATTTTACTCTCATTTATCCATTACTGTTGTAGAATATTTCTGAGTCCTATTCCTTTTAGGAATACTCTTTGATATATTTATTTACGGTTTAAGGGTGCCAATATTTGTTCATTCTTCAGTTATTTCTTTGATTTTGGCGAAAACATGAGGCTCAAGACCATAAATTTCAAGATACAGTGCTAAAATGGCCAGGAAAACATCCTTCATGAGATACAGGAAATACAGGGAGCCCTGGCTTTTACCTGTCTTACCCATTAATTGCTAAAGTCGATTCAACATTTAATGGGCCTGGTTAGGCTGGTTTCTTCTCTTACCTCTTGCTATGCTGTGAGTGGCTTTGAGATTTCAGTTCAGGAGAACGTCTCCCTAATGGTATAGAAAAGTGTTTCTGTTTGAGGCACTGATTTCTTAGCTGAGGCTGATTACCCCCTCAGGAGACATGTGAAAATGCCTGGAGACATTTTTGATCATTACAGCTGAGGTGGGGATGCTGTTGGCTTCTAATGAGTAGAGTCCAGGAAAGCTGTTAAATAAATATCCTGCAATGCACAGGACAGTCCCCCACATCAAAGAGTTATCCTGCCCTGAATGTCAGTGGTGCTTAGGTTCGGAAGCCCTGGTTCAGGGTATGCAGGTACCTGTGCTGCTTTGCCAAACTCCTTAAAAGGCTCTCAGGGTTCTTTAATAACAAATTCTATTACCTATTTTGTTTGCTCCCTTTGGCAGAAGTTTTTTTTTTGTTTGTTTGTTTTGTTTTGTTTTGTTTTTATGGTTATAAGTATATTAGTTAGACCTGAGTAGGTTGATACTTGAAAAGAGTTCTTTTCTTGGGATTTTTGAAGTTTAGTAATATAACTAGAGAGTATTGTTATTGAAAAAAGGACTCATTTTCTTAGTGGTATGAATTTGTGCTGATAATGAAGTATGTCCATATGTTTTAGAAGTTAAAAATTCTTGAAGCATGTGCCCGTACCTTCTTCATTTTTAAGGCTCTAATGAATCATTTTAAATCAGTCTATGATTTAAATAGTTTGTTCCCCTGATACTGTTCTTCAGCGACCAGGCTCTCCCTCTAGGTTGGCATCATGTGCAACCATAACATAAATCCATATAAAATATGAGTAGATGTTTTAATATTGCTCTTTTATGTAGACTTTTTACCCCACTGATGATGAGAAAGCAAACAAATTCTAGTCTACTACTATATTTAAGTACAATGTTGAGAGAGAAAAAAAATTTTGTTGTATATTCTACCTAAATCCTCAAAAAAGTAATTTAGGCCGTTTGATCTCCTTATTTCTTGAAAATCTTGGAATTTAAATTGCAAGATAGAACTCAGAGTTTCCAAAGGTTGATAATGTTAGCTTATGGGAATCATGTAGAGACTAAAACATATTTGTGTTTACATTTGCTGGTTAAGTAATAGAACTTTTCCAAGGTTTTTTTTTTTTTTTTTAGTATCACTATCACTAACAATACTCATTAAGTGCTTTGTTTGTACTTACAGAAAGCACTGTGATAATTCTTGTTAGGAAATTTGATGGAGGTTTGGGAGTAGGTGGAAAGTGTTAGGTGGACACTATTCCAAACTTGGTAGACTCCTTTCTACAATAGTAACTGTCTTTCTTGTAAAGTAAGCTTCATGTTCTGTTCTACATGCCTATTGAAATAATAGGAATCATTGGCTAGTTATGGGTTAAACTGTCTTTACTTAGAAATTAAGTTTCATATTTTTCAAATTCATGCTGTAAGGGCATTGGTCATCTTTCCTAAATTAATGAGTTCTGTATTTCCATCTCAAAAATCTAGCTTTTTCTCACAAAGATAATACTTCTCTTTTCAAAGGTGCTGTACAAGTTGATTTTACCACACCAAAGTAATGATAACACTGAACTCTAAATCATTTCACAGGAAGGATTCATTTCCTCAAGTACTCAGAGATCTTAAAAGTTTCATTGAGTTAGGATTCTTAACGCATTCCAAATTTCTAAATAGCTGATTTTTGAAGAAAAATAACTTAATTGATTATGGTACGGTTGACATATTACTCATATATGTAGTGGAGTTTTTTGTTCTTGTTTTTATTGAATAATATGGTAGAGTACTGGTAATGGTGACATTTTTCATTTCTAGTGGGCATTTCTTTTTATGTAATGTCCAGCTTCTGTGAAAAATAAAGTGAGAAAATTGGTGATAGAGACAGTTGGGAGACCCACATGTGTATAATTAAAAGGGTTTGCCTTGTCAGCCTTATTTATTAGCCAATGTCCATTACCAGACGACTTCTTTTTTTTTTTTTTTTCCTTGACAGGGTGTTTTGCTTTAAAGACTGTTTATCTTTAAGATCTCGTTTAGCTCTTACTTAGACTTGAAAGAGATGTTAGATAAAAAGTAGAAAGATTAAAATACTCTCAAGTTTTCTTTTTGGGTGAGACACGCAAAGGGAGAGTTGGGAACCTAGATTTTATTGTGCCTTCTCTGTCTCTTCATTTGAATCCTACCCTCCGCCCCCATCTCCTGCATCTCAGTTCCTACCTTTTATTTTATAATTAGTCAGCCCAATATGATGATGTTTCCCCTGGTAATATTTGATTATACTTCTTTTCACCTTTCCTGCTACTATCAGGAAGAGTGGATTAAGTGAAAGGACATTTGCTTTTAGTATTTCACTATTACCATGGTTAAGTAATGTCCCCATAATTTGTGTACTTACCAAGTTCCACATCCTATAGGATGGCTTCATAAAGAGAATTTTTGTTTGGACCTTTTTTAGTTTTTTTAATTAGTAGAATTTTTATTCTATTTTCCTAAGTTTCATTTTTGCTCTTCTCCATGTAGACTGTTAGTATTTGTGTTTTCTTGATCTCCCTGAACTTTATATTTCCAAATTCCAATTATTGACACCTTTCATTAACATAACTCTCAGTTAACTTCTAAGAAGTTTCTAAATGAAACTGGATCTAACAGAAATTGATTCTTTAAAAGCAGATTTATGCTTCTATTTAATTTTCCTTTTATGGTGGTTTTAAGTTCAAATCAATTTCAATAAATTTATTTGGTAAATATTAGTGATAAGTTATATTACTTTGTTAAAATGTGAATAAAGTTTATTCTACAGTCACTTCAGTAATTTGGTACTTTTATCTATAAACTTACATTTGTCTAGGTTTATATAATTTCTTTTTTATAAATATGTGCCACTTATTAAAAATGGCATTCTCCTTCACTATTTATGAAGTTTATATCTTTATTCAGATTTCTGGTTTTATGTATATTAACAGGTGATTATTCATGCATACGCTTCTTCCCTCCTGTTAGTCTCTTGGATGTGAGGGTATTACTATTTTCTAAATATTTAAATTGGTTTGAGTGCAAGTTAGCTAATTCCTGAGATGTATCTTATTCAAGCTTTCATATTTGTCTTCTCAAATATTTGTACATACTGATTTCACATATTTAGGTCTTTGATCTTTTGCAAGTTTGAGAGAAAGCCAGTACTTTTGCATTATAACTAAGAATCCAGAATGAAAGGATTATAGTATTTTGCTTATAAAAATTACCTTACTTGATGCTACTTAGATAATATTTTCTTTATAAAATACATGTTTTTCTTTGGCAGTGATTTTAATTATGAATGCCCCCAGTTTAGGTCCTTAGTATAAAATGGCCTAATAATCTTATCTCACAGGTTGTTGTGAGGTTTAACTGTACTATTTGAAAAAGTTTTAATATATAAAGTGATTAAGTAAATGTGTAACAGTATAGTTTTTACTGGACATATGTCTGAAAGTCTGTCTTACTGACTGATCTTTTGAGAACTTTATAGAACAACTTTCTAAACTCATTGTTTATTTCTGCAATCTAGTGTATAGCTTAACATTGAGGTATTTAATACTTTTTTACCTTTTGTTTTGAGGTATTTCAAAAGTAGCTTTGGTTCTTGTATCATTCATTGTTATGTTTGTCCTCATTAGTTGATTGTTGTGTGTTAAACAGACATCCCTGGAGCTTATTCTCCACACTCTGTGAATCCACTCATTAATCACCAGTCACCTTTGGAGATGGGAAAATTACTTACCTGTATTTCTTTTTCTCAGAAAGCGTGCTCTGGAATGGATTCACAAATGAGCTACCTTCCTTCCCTCAAAGAGTAAGGTTTCTGCTTTACAGGATTTTTTTCTTGGGTTATTTTTCCTCTCATCTTTTGAATTTGAAAAGAACTGAGGGAAGGCACCTGAAGAAACTACTGACATACTCAATAGGGGAGTTCCAAAGCTTGTGCTGCCCCTAGGGGCAGTGTCAATGGCTCTTAAAGCTAGAAAGCTCATACTTGGAGTTGAAACAGGGGCTCAAAGAATCCATTTTCCCAGTGTACCTTCTGAAAGGATAAGTTTCAGGTAAGTAATTTTCTCTTACTATGTGATATGCTTTATTCATACTTATGAAAGTTCGCAAGTCCAGTTCTCCAGGTACATAGGCAACTGTATTTGTCAGTTTAGAGGCATAAGCTTTACTGAATGTTAGAAATAATGTAAAACAATGTATGTCTGCTAATGAGGTACATGAAACCATATATATTTTAAATCAACAATATTTAAAGATGCATTTTTGAGCAATATATTGTGCTAGTGTTGTCATTTCTTTTATTTCTTATTAAACAAAATCTTGATAAACTTTATTTTTTAATAATTAGAGACAAAGAAAAGAAATTTTGAAAACAAATTCAAAGTATTGTTTAACTGAAGTTGTGTGTTTGTGCATGCACACACATATGTTCATTCAGATGTACATATATACCTTTAGGCTTAGATGATGGCAGCTCTTTACTTCAGATTAGATGCTTTCTTTAAGTATATCGACCAGAATGAATTACTCAAGTAATTTTGAAATATTCGAATAGTTAAAAATATTATCATGAGACAGTTTGAACTGTTATAAGTAAGATATTTTTTCAGTTTAGTAGTTACGTGAGTGTGGATTTAGCTTCTTAACTGATAAATTCTACAGAGCTTATCAAATATTTCTGCTCAGTTCTTCACTTACTAAATGCCAAGTGACAACTAAAGAGTAGTAAAAAGTAGATAGTAAAGTATTAAACATTTGCTTATTGATATTCTCTGTACTTTATCATTATTAAATCATGTTGATTTAGTATTTTAAACATTCTGTGTACTCTCTTACTTCAGAAGTAGTTTTTAAGTGAAAGTTATGTTGAAAATGGTTCATATGAACAAGGCAGCATTTTAAAATATAATTATACTTTTGACTTATGATTAAGGCCGTTTTGACCAACTTCACCTATTTGAAGCAGCAGCTTTGAACTTGGAAGTAAGCAGAAAAGACTTTTGAGTAGCAAATGTCTATCATAAAGTACATGAATTTTCTTTGTACTTGAGAGTAGCAGTCTTCAGATAAGACAATCATGTTCAGGTCACAGGGATTATTGACAACTAAAACTAACAGTTATCACCAGAAGCAAGAAAAAGAGAATGTGTTAATATAAACTTGAAGCAGTTTAGGTTCAAAGAATATTCATCTTGATTTCTTCCAAGGGTATTACTCTTACACTAGTGTTAGTGAGTTAGAATTGTCTGGTCTAAGATTAGTTTTTTAATTGTTTACTCATTTTAACAAAAGATTTTGGAACTTTGAAATAGAAGTAGAAATCTAGTGCCATTGAGTTGAATCACTAAGTTACTGTGACAAACTTTAGATTTGGCTTTGAGCTTTCTGACAGCCGTCTGGCAAATAGGAAAAATAGGGTGAATTATATAGTTCTCATTGTTAGATAGAAGAAAGTACATACATTCTTTAAAGAAAAACAAAGCTATACCTAACTCAAAATTTTGAAGGAAATGTCTGATGAGTTATTTAATGTAGGGGCTTTGAGTGATGAATTGTCAGTGTTTTAAGAATTTTTTTAGTGCAACGACTGTAATGGATTATATAGTTATGGCAACATGCAGTAATCTTCAGTGTTTACAAAAAAAGATTGTTATATTCAGAATGCAGATAATTGTCTCAGAACCCTTGATGGCTTGATTTTGGGATATCATGAATTGTAAGATGCAATATTGATGTAGAAATGGCTCTTAGGGGAAAATAAGAACTGCCACATTGAGTAGTTGTACATGTTAATGTATGTGAAAAGTTAATATGTGAAAGTTAAAGGAATATGGCATATTGTAGAAAGGTGACCATCAAAGATGATCAACGTCAACAAATTAAAGAAATGTTAAGAACTGCGATGTGTGGTTTTTCTGAAAAATGACATCAAAAGAGTTTTATAATTTTGCATGGCTGATTATTTATAAGACTTTTTTTAGTAAGATAAACAGAAAACTTAAAAATCATAATTATCCAGCCAAAGAAACCCATCTCCTCAGATGCAAGGATAATAATTGGATATGTGAACTTTGCTCTGAAACTGAAGCACAAGGCACATAGTGTGTGTGTACATGGTTAGGGTACTCTAATACCTTTACAGTTGCATTTTGGTGAATCTTTAAAAATAAGGAACATTAAAGTAATGATGGAAAATAGGTTTAGATATATCTGAAATGTAACAATCAGTTGAGTAGTAATCTGCAATTAATTATGAATATGTTTCACTTCTGGCTTTCATATGACTATAGCAGAATTTATCACCTGAGCCTTTGGTTTTCTGCCTTCTTTTTAAACTTTTTCTATTTAACCCTTTCTGTCCTTTGGAGAATACCTAACGTTGAATGTTATGTGCTTATACCCTTCCTTGTTGAGATTTTGTTATCAGAGTAGGACTATTTGTTATATTTACAATTTTGTGTATCCGTCACTTTAAGGAACTTGCATTGATCCTTTTCCAAGTAGAAAGTTTTGCAAAAATCAGAAATTGTTTTGTCGAGGTCATAACCATCACACAAACTACATATGCATATATCTCTGACCTACGTTCTTTTTTTCGGAAATAGAGATCAAATCGTTGCATTTGTGCAGCAAAAGCTAAGCTTTCATTGATTTGTTACATTGAGATAGTTTCTTTGGGCCAAATTTTCTTGAATCATATTCTTTGGGTTTACTTTCCATTATAGACTGATATAATATGTTTAACAATGCTTCTAACTTTTAAGCTGTTTTGTTTCCTTAGTGTTTTGTATTGCTCGTGACTTTAAGGTTTTACAGTTTGAAATAGTTTTTAACATCATAAAACACTGGTGCTGTATCATTTCTTTACTACCTTCCCAAATATGCCTTTTATTTTTATGTACAAGGGCTCTTGGGAATGATTCTCTCAGAGGCTTAAGCTGGGCTTTGCCTTCGATGAGAACTGAAATTATTTGGTAAGCGCTTGCTTTCTTTTTAGCTTCTAATTTTTCCCTATTTTATTTTGTACATGATATTTGTTTCAAGGTCAAAGGTTCCGTTACAGTTACTATGATGAATCCCAGGGGGAGATTTATAGATCCATTGAACATCTAGATAAAATGGTAAGTCCTTCAGGTGTGGGGTTTTAATGCTGTAAGATTTTTTTCTTTAACTTCAGATTAGTGATTCAAGACTTAATATGTTGAAATATGCAATGGGCTAATAATTATTTCCCTATCTTTAACTAAATGTGCAAAATAAATTTTGTAATCATGTGAATATTGAGTGTAAAAATAATCCCTGTTCGATTAGTAGCAACTTCCTTCAGCTTAATTTTATTTGATTAATTATACTTTGAATAATTAGATATAGCTTTTAGGTATTATTTGGGCGAGTGTCTCAAATTTAGGGATAGCAGGGTACTAGTGCTGTTATTTATTGTTAAGCAGAAACAACTGTAGCAAATTCTTAGTTTATTTTATTATCTAATTCTATTTTTTGGCCATTTAGATTTTTCTTAAATGAAACCTGAGTTTGTTTTAAATACAGAATTTAAAAATATGATTATATTTTTTTCTAGCCCAGGAGTACAGTAGCCATTGACCTTGTTGAATTTTCCTTCAGGTAGTATCGGAGTCATAGTACTTGTTTTAATATTTATTATTTAATGTTCCAAGTAATATTTAATATTTAAGTCATAGAAATCATTTTGGCATCTACTCATAAACAGAGTATTAGATCTAGCACCTTCGAAAGATCATTTCCATTTTGTAGTCAGTTTGCCATCTCTAAAATGAGAGACTTGGTCTCTAAATTGTCTTTAAACTCTATCAGCCTTTAAGTCTGTGATCTGTTAAAATCAACTTTACTAGTGTGTAAAAAGTCTTACGTATATCTTTTAGTACAAGAATATTTAGTCTAAAGTAGATACAATGTTTTAGTAAGTAAGGAATTGGATTTGAAACTATAGGTAGATTATGTTGAGCAATGTATTTTATTAAAAGCCAAATGGAATAAATGCAAATTTAGTTACCTCAGAGATTTTATCATATTTAAATTTGTCTTGTTACTTAAAATTCAATTATGGCCTAATACTTTAACCTTTGGAATTTTGTTTGGATTTTAATTCACTGACTTTTCCTAAAGCTTTATTATGTTGTCATTTTAGGTGATTCTTTTCTGGCTACTCTTTCTAATTTATTTTTCTGAGGTTTAGTTCTCAGTTGCCTCAGAAAACTTTTCTGGTTCTATATTATTTATTTTCTTCATATGGCAAATGGTTAATGAATGTCTACTGTGTGTCTGGCACTATGTGAAGTGTTGAAGCTGCTAAGAAGAGAAAACATGCTCTCTGATTTAATGGATCTTACAGTCTAGTTATCGAACGGACTTAGAAAGAAGCTACTAAAATACAAGAGATGTCAGAGGTTTAGGAGGCATTGTGGACACACTGGCATCCTTACTAATAATGCGTAGATGTGCCTAGCTTAGGGCTTTTGTCCTTTTTTACATTTTTGAGTGTCTCACTTTATGACTTTGCTCAGTTTTCATCTTCCCAGTGAGACCTACTGACGACCCAATTTAATTTTACATCCTACACTCCACCCTTTCGGCATTCCCAATCCTCCTTACGATGTTCCACTTTATTTTTTACATAAGGATATTTGTTTTGTTCACTAATATATCCAAAGTGCTTAAAATAGCAATTGGAATCTAAGTAGGTGCTCAAAAAATACTTTTCAAATTAATGAACTAGTGAATATAATCTTCCTACATACATAATTGAATTAAATGAATACACAAATTGTAATCTGAGAAAGAAACAAAAGGAAAATAATTTATAATAAATTAATATGTGTTTAATAGTGTAAATACCTAGGCACCAAGTATTAGAAGAGACAATGAAGTAGTTGATGCTTACGTATAGTGTCATTAACATAACAGCTGCATACAAACTTAAACAGCTGTTTAACATTTATTACTCACATCACTAAGTTACATTGCTGGGTAACTTGATTTTCCAAAATGGTGAACAATTTTATTAGTAAAGTTGTAAACTAAACAAAGTACAGTCTTCCCTTTCTTTATGTGATAGTTCTTTTCCCAGGAAATCTACTGTATATTAAAATCATGCAAAACTTCTTTGTGTTTGTATGTAAAATGGAGTTAGGGTGTAGGTAACTGTAAGCAGGTTTTTCACATACATGGACATGTGAAATGTTATGGGAAGAGAACAGTTCTTTGTGTGGAACTATCCCTGGACCCCACTCACTAAATCCCTCAACAGCATCTTCTGACTATTGGGACAACTCAAAAATGTGCCCACAATTTTTTCCATTACACCCCTGTGGTGAACAGTTATTCTATGACTTTCCCTAGTTTATTTTTTTTTTCTTAGTACTTACTACCGTGTGACTTACTATTTGTTGATTTGTTGATGATAACGTCCCCGACTAGATGATAAGCCTGTCGGTGCTCGGCGTACATATTTATTGAATCAGTGGATGAATGGATGGGGGAGTGGTGAGAAATGAGGCTAGAGAATCTAGAACAGGCTGGTTAAAGGATATTAAATAGGAAAGGATAAAATCAGATTGTGTTTGAGTAGATTATAGAGGTGCAGTGCAACAAATAGGTTGGAGGAAGGCCAGAGGAAAAATGAGTAGACCAGTTTGCTGATCCAGATGAGAAATGGTAATTTAGACAATGGATGGGGTGGTGATGGTCAAAGAGAGGAACAGAGTGGATGTATCCAGTATATTTTAGAGACAAATTGATGACAGGACTTGGTGATCGATTGAACTTGAACGGGGAGAAAGTATCAAGGACGGTTTCTAAATATCTGGCTTAGGCTGCTGGTTGGTTCTTGGTTGTGTTCACTTAGATTGGAAGCACAAGATACGGCTAGATTTTTAGGAAGTAGGGAGATCATAAACCATATTAAGGATATATTATATTTGCTGTTGCCTTAAAGGTGTTCAAGTGGAAATGTCAGCCAGGTAGGCATTTGGATTTTCATTTCACCAGTTATTTTTAAACATACAGTTATAGTCCTAGGCACTGGTGGAGATATGGCAGTAAATAAACCGACTTGCTTGCATAGAAATTTTGTTCTAACAGGAGATACACTTTTTTTTTTAAGTGAAGAATATAGTATAAAAGTTAGTTTCTAATAGTGTTGTGTGCTGTGCAGAAAATAATAAAAGGGTTTTTTGAAATAGTAAATAATTCTAGTCTGCTTTAGACTGAGTGATTGGAGAAAGACTTTCTGAGGAAGATTATTAAACTGAGATGTAAATGTAAGAGGAGCAAATCAAGTAAAGATCAGAGGGAAGAGCATTCTAGACAGAAAGAACTGCCATTGCAAAAATCCCCATGAGGGGAAAGAGACTAGTGTGTTAGAAGAAAGAAAAAAATGCAAGTGTTGTAGGAGTATAGTAGATAGGGGTAAGAGTGATATACATCTGTGGTAAGAGAAGCAGGCAGGGATCAGATAATGTAGGGCTTTATGTTCCAGGGTAAGAACTTTATTTGAATACAGTGGGAAGTGAAATGATGTAACTTACATTATTTGAAAGGTCACTCTGGCATTTGTGTACAGAATGGATTTTAAAAGAGGGTCAGGAATAGTAACAGTGGGCATTGGCAGGACTTTGGGGGAGAGATGATAGTAGTTTGAACTGGGGTGGTAATAGTGGAGATGGGAAGAAGTTCGTACATTTTAGATACTGTCGTCAACAGGACTTTGCTAATGGGTTGACTATACTGGGTTTGGAGTTCAGAGAGTTAAGTTTGGGAATTCTCAACACGTAGATGGTAATCAAAGGCAGGGCAGAGATGAGATTATCTACTGTAGTAATCCTCAACCCCCTCCTTACAACTGAAAGCACCTGTGGATCTTTTTCAAAATAGACTTGCCCATACACACCCCTAGGATTCCCCTTTCAGTAACATGGAAAGAGTCCCAACAATTTTATTCCTAAAATAGCTGAGTTTGAACTGGCCTACTATGGCCCCTGATATGTTGAAGTACAACAAAATTTCCTGTTAATCTTCTTTCCCTTTGTTTTCTCTTCAGCTCTTTAAATCATTTGTGAACTTTAATCAGGCAACATTTAATTTTGCAAATATAAGAATTTGTAAGTCAGTGAATTGATGCTTTTAATACATTACGAAATGTTTTCCCTGAAACTTTGGTTTACCTGGTACTCTGAAGTTACTGAACATACTAGCATCCTTTGGACCTCGCTAGAATTGTGGACACATTTAAATAATATTATATGGTATCCTGCGTATTATGTATAAACATCATACTTTAAATAATTCTTTAGCCTTTCTTCTAACTATGTTGTTAGGTTTTATTAAACCTTTATTTGTCTTTCTTGAGGTATATGATCACTTGGAAGGATAGACTTTGGTTTTTACTTTGAGGGAGAGCAGAAAGAATTAACATTTACCCGTTGGCATTGTTCTCATACTTTATGAAATTTTTGCCTTTTCTGCTCAATTCTAAGGCTTTGAAAGTAAGAATTTTTGTTCAAAAACTCTTAAGTAGAACCAATAAGCTTTAGATTGGCTTCTAAATCTGCATCTGATTTACCTCACTTTAGATGTCCAAAAATACCAGAGCTTGACTTTAAAAATTGTATTTAAAAAGCTTGGAATTCAATTTTGGAATAAATACTGAGTATTTGCTATTTGTTTCATATTAATATGCTTGAATTTAATATTTGGTATAATATTTGACTTAGACTTGATTTTTGAGGTCCATTTATTGAAAAATTTCTGTTTATATATATAGAATTTTTAAATGACTCCGAAGTGTTCTGTCCTTTTATTAGCATGCTGTTAATTCAAGTTATAAGTCAGTTCTGGGAGTTAGAATAAATGGATTAAAATAATAAGAATGGTTAGCTCTGTACATATACTCATGTATGTATGATTTTATACATATATCTATGTATGTATGCTCACTGTTAGGCAGACTCTTATACAATGTGTTTTTTTGATTGGTTTATATAACCTAATGGTGAATAACCCACTGTATATTTCTTTTCTAAGATGTCATTTTATGTTGTGAATAATTTCTTTCATTTCAGAATTAATATCTTAGTTTCTATATGCAATCTTTTCAAAGCAAAATATAGTAGGATGCTTTTCTGTACAAGTATTGCAAAAATGTTAGCAATTCTGAATTGTAATAATTACACATTTGGAAAGTTTTATAGAGTGAAAAGATTAATTTTAAGTATAAAATTTTAGATTTAATTTTTTCAATTGTGTTAAGTTTTGATCCTTTTTTGATAGCAGAAAAGTCTCATTAAATGTAGTTATTAAAATGCTAGAAAAAAATGTTTTTAGGTTCCAAAAGCAAAAGAAAAATGACTAATTATTTTTTTGAAAAATTTTTATATCTCTAGCACCTGAATATCAATTATGTGAAAAACCACATAAAGAAAGAAAAATATATAGGAAAAGAAACTAGGTGTTCCAAGTATTGTAGTTGGTTAGAAAAAGTAACTACTTATAGGAGATGTAGATTCTGAAAGTCTTACTGTGAACCTTTTAAATGACATACTGGAAACAATAGCCATATTAAACATATTTTATATACATTACATGATCTTAGGTTATTTTTCCTGTACCACTTTCAATATAGATCAGTGTTTCCTTGTAGACATTGGCATATTATGTATGATTTGGCAGACAGAATCTGAAAATTTCATTGTAGTCATCTTTATGACTTCTTTTGCTTCCAGATTTATTAGTAGCCACTTCATTTACCTTGAACTTCAACTAATTTTCTTTTATTCTTTTGAAGGATGTAATTGTTTGTATTTGTCCATTTGTACTTCTTTTTCTTGAACTTAGGCCAGTAGTTTCTTTAGTGGTCTTCAGTAGGTTTCACAACATCATCTTTAAGATAGCTATTTATTAGTACATTGATTCTTAGTACTGCTAGGGTGACTTTTTTTCCTATAAAATTTTTTCATTGTAAGACTTTATCTTGATACCTCTTAAAGAAACTAGAGTATTTCCTTTTCCTTCCTCATCTCCCTAACTGTCTACCTGTGTCTCCAATATAAATGTATACCCTTACTTTAGAAAACGAGGCCACAGTCCTAATGATTTGATACTATTATGTATGTGTTCATAATTAAAAGACATAATTCTAGTTCTTATTTCTCAAAGGCTTCTAAAAATGTTTCACTATTTTTTTATGTTTGTTGCTTTAGAGGGAGATTACTTCTAGGTAATAGTATTTAAAATTAAATAAAATTTAAATGAATAATTTATTATATGTTTATAAACTTTTAAAAAGAGAAGACCTTTGTTGTCTTATTAGAGTCCTGAATTTGCAGCTCTGCCAGTTAAAACTGCCTGTTCAGTTTAGGATTGTCACTTAGGATTTGACATTACGAGCTTTCACGCATTACTTGGAGAGTCAGCACAAAGATAGATTCCTTCCGCCCTTGTTCTCCTCAAGGTAGGGAGTTAGCTTTCAGTCTGCGGATTTCATGCTGAAGCTGTTAAATTTTTCAGAAACCCAGATTGTGATGGATAGGCTTTTGGTGTTTATAATGTCTGCTTTGTAGCTTAGAGGTGAATGGATAGTGATTAACCCACTTCACTGCTTCATATTAAATGAAGTTGATGTGAACAAATTCTCTGTATACCAAGCCCTAGGCAAGCTTTCCGTCACTGGGACTGTAGATTTATTGATCATATCTTCCAGTGTTTTAAGGAATAGAAAAGTTATTTAGATGTATTTGGGAAGCACTTTATTTTTCATCTTCTTAGAATTTTGGCAGTAGTACAAAACTAGCATTTTCATCTTCTTGGAATTTTGGTAATATAATTTCAAAATAGCATGAAAACATAAATATATACAAAAGCATATTTGCTAGTGTTCTGTATTAGTTAATGAATGTTTCATTTTCCAGTTTTACTGATCATTATTGCTGTTACTGGCATACTTCATGAATTTTCCAGTTGGAGAGTTTCACTCATGAGAAGCACCTTAATTTTTCCTCTCAGTCCCTCCTATATAAAAAGGCATATCTCTTAACTATCACATTTGTCAGAGAATTGAGTGTAATGGAATTGATTCTTGCCCTGGTAGGTACATAACACACTTGAGGGAATTAAAATTTTTAATTTAATCCCTTAACTTCCATCACCTCAGGTTTTAATTTTCATGTTGTAATTTAACCATTAAATCTTCATTTGGAACACTTTATTTAGTAGTGTCTTCTGTACATTTTTAACATATTTTCTGTATGAAATTTCTTGGCCAGTTTGAATTTTTTGTCTTCTACAAATGTGATCATTAGTTTTCTTCTCTTTGAATTACTCATGTCAGTATATAAATGTGATAAGCTTATTCACAATGTGCTTTGAGATTTTAATATTAAAAATGCATTGGAACCTCATTGTTACATAATTTATTAATGAGTGGCATTCTATGTAAGGTAAGCTGTCTTAGACTTCATCTAGGAGCATTAAAACTTCTCTTATACTATGTATACTAATTGTAGCTATTGAAAATATTTAAGAATTTTTAGTATGTCTCTTGTTACACTATATGAAGCAGAGTAAGACAATGAGTGATTTTCTTTTTATCAGAATTATGATACTAATTGTTTATCTTAGGTTTAACTTTTGAATTAGTTCATATTTCTGTGAATTTGTACTGAGTATCAGTATATAGTGTTGACCTGGAAGCCTCCTAATTGGCAAGGGAAAACCAACTTAGCTTTAAACACTTGATTGTGGATAAATATGAGAGTAGCTAATTGATGTGCAAGCAGTTGCGAGTTGACTATACACACATATGCTTATCTTTTAGATATTTTGTAGAAAAAAATGATAATGTTTATGAAGGACTTGGGTGTTCTGAAAAAAGTTTCTTTATAAAATTAAATTTTGATGCTGCAACTGCACTATTTGTACTGTCACCTACTGATTGCTGTTATTTTTCAGATGGGTGTTCATCTGAAAACTGTAGGTGCTTTTGTACCACGCTTGTTAAAACATGTTGAAATAGAATTTAAAAATACACACAAAATATATCAGTTAATTCCGTAGTTAAACTACCATTTACATTTCTCCCAAAGGATATTAATCCAGTTTATTGAACACAAATTGTAAGGTATTTTACCTGAATAAGAAAACAAGGTAAGATAGTTGGTGAATGAGTTAGAATCACTGATTTATTTGCTTGATTTGGATGAGTTATAGTTGCTCTATATTAATGTGTTATGAATACATTATTCGAATGCATTTGTGGAGTACAGAGTTAAGTGTAAAAAGTGTCCAGGTCATAGTGGTTGTTTTAATAGTACTCTAAAAATTTTGATTGTCAATTAAAATCTTGAAAATAAAGCATTCTAGTTTAAAGGGATAAAAAGCCTTTCTTTTTTAAACTTGTTTGTAAAGACCTATTTTGCTTAAGCTTTATCAGTCTTTTATGAGCTTAAGGTTGATTAAAAATACATTATTTTCTTAGTTTGTGATATCTTTTTATCACATACCTCAATAATTACTGATAATTCAAAATGCCTTGCAAACTGTTGCTATTTAAGTATATGTTATGGAAATAGTTAAATTGTAATCAGCTCTTCATTATTTATGCCATTGGTAGGAGAAATATAGTGGATATGGGAAAAACAGCCATATATCAAACTTAATTTTAGATTTTGTATGAAAATTTTCACAAGTTTACTGTTGTAAATACACGCACAGACATACACATGCACTCACACATGCATACATGTGAGAAAAGTATAAAGTCCTGAAATGTTTGAGGATTGTGAGCTAAGTGACAGCTGTGGAAAGTGGTACAGAAACATACCAGGAGGTCAGAGGAAACTAAACTGGGGATTAAACGTTTCTGTTTATAAAGTATATATATTATTGAGAGTTGACTATAATGAGATTATTTTTGATTAATGAGTTTGATATTTCACAAAGTTTAATGTATTTTCTTTCCTTCTCCTTAATTGAAAATCATCAGCTGTAAGTAATAGTTTTAAAATGTAATTAGGAAATAATAAATTGTCCTTTTTTCTTTTTCTTTCATTTTCTTTTCTCTCTCTCTCTCTCTCTTTTTTTTTTTTTAGGGTATGAGTATTATAGAACAATTAGACCCTGTATCTTTTAGCAATTATTTGAAGAAATACCATAATACTATATGTGGAAGACATCCCATTGGGGTGTTGTTAAATGTAAGTATCCTTAGGAAGCCTTAATTTTTAACATTGGATCCTGTGATGTTTCAAAATATCATAATTGTTATCATCTGTGTTACCTTATTAGCACTGGTTTTAAGTATATATGGTCAGTTTTCTTTCTAGTACCTTTAAGATAATTTAAATTTCTATTATCTTGGTTACTTAAATACGGTTACTTATCACTGTAAAACAAGCCAGTACTTTCTTTTAAATTAAGAAAGTTATTTAGAAGTCCGTTTTTTTCTCTTGACTCTCATCCAATTCCAGTATGCTCTTTACAGATATAAACCAAAGTAACCTTTTAAGAGATATGGTCTTACTAGTTTTTTGGTTTTATTTAATGTTCTAGACTCTAAAAAATAAGTGGAAGATTCTGCTCTTGAATTTTATAAATTCATAATTTAGGCAAGACAGATGACATGTATATGTTTTTCTCCTTACAACAAAAACAATAATATTTTATTAAAAAACCCGTAAAGGGGCAGAAGTTTTGGTTAAGTGGATTTTTGAAAGAGATAACATTAATTTCCCCCCCCCAATACAAAACCCAAAAATTGAAAGAAAATGTATGACTCATTAAAAAAGAAGAAAGTGTACATTCAGGGAAATAGGGGGAGGAAGTATTAATGGGCTCATTGTTTGGAGAGGCAGAGAAATAATGGAGATGGTAATGTAGTCTAAGGTAGTCTAGGGTAGGAACCTAAAGTGTCCAGTATTACTTGAATGTGATTTGAAATATAGTACATAGTGGATTTTTAGGAAATATTTTCTCTTAAGCAGTATTGACTGATTGGAAGAAAAACCTGTTAAGGACTCAAACTTATTTCTGAAATTTAGAGTAAGCTATACAACTTTACTAAAGTTTGAATTGTATCAAATAAAATTTTTGTAAAATAAGTGATAAACCAGTTCATAAAGTAAAAATCCTGATATACCTCTTAGATTTGGAACTTAATTTATATATGTTTCAAATTTAGTCAAAATCATGCAAAGAGAAGACTCCAACATCTTAAGACAGAAGATTTGGTTTAGAGAATAGAGAGAAAGATACTATATTTTTATTTTTAAATTTTATTTGTTGATTTATTAAAGTAGCCTTACTAAATTACAGGGAAAGGTAGAGTGGAAGATGACTCATATTTATCAAGAAGCTAGAGTAGGAGAAGTTCTTTGAGAGAATGAGATAAAAAATTCTCTCTTTTTCCTATTTTATATGAGGTGACACGAAATTCAAGAAACAAAAGGAGAGTGAGAGATCTAGGCTTCATCTGTGAAGTGGACAAAGTTAAGCAACCAACACATTCAAAGAGTGCTCACTTTTTTATATGTTATCTGTCATAACCAAATTTTTCTTTTTTTAGGCTATCACAGAGCTGCAGAAGAATGGAATGAATATGAGCTTTTCCTTTTTGAATTATGCCCAGTCAAGCCAGTGTAGAAACTGGCAAGACAGTTCAGTGAGTTATGCAGCTGGAGCACTCACGGTTCACTGAAGCTCTGAATCCTCAGGGATGCCACCTGCACATACTCATACTCTGTCCAGGGTCCCAGCCTAACCCTTACCAAGACACTGGTCCTGGTTTGGGAGGGATTCTGAAACCTCAAACTAATAGAACTTTCTTCTCTTCTTTTCTAGTAGGTGTAGTCCTTCCTTAATTTCAACTCATTAAAAAATGCTTTATAGTTTAGAGCAGTGGAAGGAAGGCTGGCATCAAAATATTTTGATCAAAAAAAAACAAAAAAAAGGCAATGTAAACGCCCAGTTGTGGCAGTCAGTTTTTTGAAAGTAACTTGTAAAGCATTTACCATATTCTAAATTTGCACTCTTTGCAGACTTGTGCACATATATTCCGCTTTCAGAATAGTTTTGCAAATTGTACACAAACAAAAAGGGTGGAAGCTTTTTAATAAAGAAATTGCATTTATAAATGATCTGTATTAGAATATAATAAATCTCCAGTTATAGTCAATTACTACCCGTGTTGTACAACAGATACCTTCTATTTTAGTTGCTAATAAAGGGCTACACAACTCAAAATAGTCTGATTTAAACTTATTGCTCTGTGGTACATATGAAAATTGTTTTTTATTAATTCCATTTCAGAATTTTTATGTTAAAAGTGGTAAACTTAAGTTCTTATGTAAAAATATGTTAGGATGTATTTTGTATTTTACATATTTATGTGATTTTTTTATCACAGTTATTAGATTCATTTTAAAGTTAGCTTATAATATTACATAGTTTGCCTTTTTGTGTGTGACATCACTTTGTGTCATTACTACATTATAATACAATATAAATTCAAGATTGGTAAAAGAACATAGATGTACTTCTATAATTCAGAGATTGTGTTTGATAGGCAGTAGTCTGCAAATGAGGAAACATTAAAGAATATTCTTAGTGTTTTTCAAATCATTGCAGACCATACACTGCTGCTATGCTTTTTTAGTGCTTCAAGCAATTTGACTCTCTTACTTGAATTTTTAGCAAGAAATCATTAACAACAAAAAAAACCACTGGATTTTCTTATAGTTCTACAATTTTTTTGTCATGATTTCTGGTGCGGCTCTTCCAACTAAAATAATGGTATGGTGTTGTATTTCTTTCTTTAGCTTGGATCAGTTCTAGGCATTTTTGTAAAAAAAAAAAAAAAACCAAAAACAAAAGGTAATTCAGTTAGCTGATTATTGGCCATCATGTATGTACTAGATTATACCTATTTAATCTAACACTGGGTATTTATATTACATTGGAGAGCTTTTATATCTTCAGTGTTATGCCAGAATAGCACAATTTTTAGATGCCTTGCACCAAATTTATTTAAAGAGTTACATTTCTTATTTACTAAATACCAACTTTCTATACTCAAGAATTGAGATAAAATAATGTAATCTTTTGGATTCAGAATTACCCACCTATACATGTGTGGAAATTATATTCTTACGTATTAGTGATTTATTTCCCATAATTCAGATATACTTTTGAGTACTGTAAATATTTATTCCTTATTTATTATATAGACTATAAAAATTTCAAAATTGACTACAGAGTGAATTTTTAATGTTTTCTGGATAGAAAACTAATACATGATTACTATAGAAAATTTAGAGAATACCGAAAAGTATAAAGAAGAGAAAGAAAAATCTGCAATCTCACTATCCAGAGATAACACTGTTAATATTTTTTGTATTTTCTTTCAACTTTTGTCTATGCTGTTTATATGTATGAATGTGTATATGTGTTTGTGTGTGTGCATAATGACAAAGTTGAGATTATACTGACCTTATAGTTGTATACCCTACTTTTATAACTTACCGTCATAAGTATTTCTCCATGTCTTTGAAAATGTGATTTTAAAAAAATGGCTGCCTAATATTCTATTGTATGAATATACTATAATTGAACCAGTTCTCTCTTCGGATATTAGATTGTTTCTAATATTTCATAATTATAAGTAATAGTGGGATGGACATCTTTGTATGTGAAATTTGAATTCTATATTAGACTAGTTCTTTAGGATATATTCATGGGAATGGGATAATTGGTTTAGGTGAAGAGACCTTTTTAAGCTCCTTACAAAATGACCAAGTTACCCTTCAGAAAGATTGTACCAAATTAGCAATATATGAGTACTCATTATACTGCCCCGTCTCTACCACTGAGTATCATTTTTTCTAATCTTTGACAATTTGTTAAGCAAATAATTGGTTGTTCTTTTGATCATTCTAATAAGAGTGGCTTTACAATCAATTATATATATATTTTTTCCCTTCTGTAATTTTATAGTTGATTGATTAATAAAAAATACAAGAGGTTTGCTTAGGTTGAGGGAGGGCTGTAGCCCTTTGAGTATGTTTACTGTACATTTAAAACTAAAATATTTCAACATCACTCCACCCTTTCCTGGAGTTTGAGCATATCTTTCAAACTCAGTCATAAAATAGAAAGAATTCCAAACTGATAGTTAGGTGTTGGGTTCTGTTTCTGCCTCTGCCACTAATTAGCTGTCTCACCACACACATTTCATGTTGTATTGAAACTTTTAACTGTAAGATATGGAGGTGATCTCTTAAGCACTTTGCAGTTTCAGAGAACTTCAATGTTGTGACTTTGCTCTTTAAAGATTCTGATGTCACTTATGTTTGAAAACTGTGTGATTGAATTAGAAGTATTATCTTTTAATTTCGACTCTACATACATGAAAATGAACGTACTTTTTTTTAACACAAAAGGGAAGTTAATTTGCGTTACTTAATGCAGTTAATATTACCTAAATTGTTGAACTTAAGCTTTCCTACTTTAAGTGCCTTTAAAAGTGTTTTTATTTGAAATATAAAATGTAAAGGAAATTTTTGTGTAGTTCTATACAGTTTCTTTTTTATTATATACTTTTGAGTTATTTACAGCACTTTTTTTAAGCCTTAGAGTGTGCAGAGCAGTATATTCATGGATTCTTCACTGTTCTACTAATGAGTCCTTGGGAAATGTATGTAAAAGTTAGCTCAGTGAGCAGGTAAGTAAATGCTCTCTGTCTTGGGTGGGCAATAAATCTTTATACAGAATAGGGTAAAGGACATTCAGATTCCAGTGTTTATATTTAGCTATTCCAATAGAGACAGTAGGTGTCCTGAGTTAGTTAATGGTTATTGTTGCAAATCTCAAATTTTTCTTTGGTTCATTACCCTAGATTAGTGTTTTTGTGTAAAGGGCCACATAGTAAATATTTTGGGTTTTGCAGGCCATATGGTCTCTTCCCAACTATACACCTTTGCTATTGTAACATAAAAGCAGCCGTAGACAATGTATAAATGAGTGAGTGTGGCTGTGTTTCTCTCAGACTTTATTTACACAAAATGATGGTGAATTGGATTTGGTCCACAGGCCATTATTTGTTGTCCCTTGTCCTATAGTTCACTTGTAGTTCAAATTACTGGCTAGTGACTGCAACAAATGGTTGTAAGTTTCTGCCATTCCAGGTCTCTCTTAATTTGATACAGTCTGGTTAGTTGGGTTTGAGTGTTATTTAGGATTATAAAGGTAAGTAAGAAGTGGGTAAGGGAAACTAGGAACTCTTAGGAACTAGTGTTAAGGCACTCTGAAGCTCTTTTATTTGCTGGAGCCCATTAGGAGGTTGGCTTTGCTGCCAGAAATTAATCGAAAAAGTGATGAGTGGAGTTTGTGATTGGTTACCAAAAACTATATAAATTATTCTAAACACTTGGCTACTTAGATGGTAATAGAGGATGAAACAGATGAAAGCCTTTTTACCTGAGTACCCTAGGATGCTAGACCAAACTTAAGAAAGATTGTGAAATGTGAGACTTTATTTTGCCATATAAAGAAAGACTTTTGGGGAAAAAAACTACCATCTACGATCACCATTGCTTTAAGACCCTCTCAAACTGGCCCAATATTTAGGAAGGACAAAAGCTCAGAATAAAAGAGAGTTCTTTAATTTGAATAACTTTAAACTGGATGTGAAAATCACTATTTTTTTTTCTCATTTACTTTGAATCACTGAAAACATCATTAAGGAGCAGTATTGATCCATAGACTGACTAGAGTTGGAGAAGTGCCATGATACAGTTGCTGACAGACCTAATGTTATAAAAATTATTATTCATTAGGGGATGTAATAAACCACATGCACTCTGATATTCAGAGTACAACTTTATATTATTGTGTTAAATTGCAAGTGCTACATATCAAGAGGGACATTATGAACTATTAGTGTTCATAGGGAGTCAGCTAGGATGCTGAAAGGCCTGAGTGCTGCGGAGAGTAGGATGCAAAGAAATTGGTGATAGTTACTTTGGAGAAAATAAGTTTAAAGAGGGAGTTTTCTTCAGATATTTGAGTGACTGCCACATGTGAGAAGGAATAGAATTGTTCTATATTCTGGATGGAAAAGTTAATTGTAAGAAATGTAAGTTTCTGCTTCCATATTTAATGTTCTGTATGAGAATTTCTAAATGAAAATCAACTCTGTCCTCAAAGTGGTTCTCAAAGTCAGATCCCTAGACCAGCACAGCATCACCTGGGTATGTTACCTGTGTAGACCTAAAATTATAGATCAGCAAGCTGAAAAAAGCTAATGGAATCAGTACAGATTACTTCATTTGTATAAAACTGTTAAGGGAAATCATCTTTTTTGGGGGGGGAGGTAATTAGGTTTATTTTTTAATGGAGGTACTGGGGATCGAACCCAGGACCTTGTATACACTAAGTAGTCTACCACTGAGCTGTACCCTCCCCTCCAAGGGAAATCGTTTTTAAAATGAAAACCGATTTTGATCATTTAACACTAACTTTCAACAAAGAAATTATAAGTTGATGATTGTTACCTAATTGTTAGTGGGAGTGACGTAGCTTTTCTAAACAGAGGTGCTTCTTAGATCCAAAACAGCCATAGCAATAGCAGGAAAGGATATTGAGGGAGCTTGCTCTATTTATACCTGTTAATGTCAAAATAACATTGGGAGGGGAGCCAAGAACAGCTGACAGATAAGTTTCCTCTGTCCTCTCCCTGTTTTCCTGCCGCGTAAAACTGAGTGGCATGGCACAGTTATCACACTGACCGTATGTCTGGTAGAAGTACTACTAGTAACTGGGACCTTTGCCTTTGTAAAGTCACTGCTGTGGATGGGATTTGTTCGCCTATTGTGAATGCTGGGTACGCTCTGTCTGTGGGTACTCCGAAGAACCTTAGAGTTTCTGATTGTCATTTATTTGTTCAAGGATTCTCCAGTGGTCCCAGAGTGGTTTGTACCTAGGGTGTATCACGTTTACAGTGTTTATATGTGTTTAATTCTAATGCAAGGTTTTGGCCATCACACTATAAAAATAATGGAAGAAAATTAAAGGCAGTTCCCCTGATTTTGAAAGCCATAATATGCAATTGGTTTTCCATTATAAATTGTAAATTATATTCAAATGCATATTTCATACTTTGTAAAGTGAGATTTCTAACTTTGCTAGATGTAGTCCTATTTTTTTCCTGTCATGCTAATAAGGAAACCAAAGAAGCTACTGAAGGCCAAGTGTATTCAGCTATGAGTAAGACCTGAGTTCTGGTCTTTAAATCTGCCAATGTAAACTTTGGACAATATTTTAATTTTTCTGACCACGATAGTCTCTGAATTACTTACTGAATGTGATGTTATATACATTTAAGGAGAAAATATTCAAACAAGATGAAAACTGACAAAACTAGAATGATATGTGAATGACATAAATGACAGACTGAATTTTGTGAGCTTTTAAAGTAAATACTTAGGCTCTTGAACTAGATTTAATAAAAATATTTTACCTTAACAATTTTATAAATGGAAGTTTTTTTCTAAGAAGTTTTTATTTCCATTTAAAATTTATCCATTTGAATCTAGCACATAATAGACTTCAGTTGGCGTTTGTTCAACTTTGATAAATTGAATTTTAAAGCAAGAAGGTCAAAAGGCAATCTTCATTATGAAGTGTTTTTTAAAGGACAGGAAAGCATAAATCTTTCAGTAGGAAACAAATTTTAATTGGCTTTTTATATTTTCAGTTTTTGATTATGGAAATCAATTTAATTTTAAAAGATTATAGAATTTAATATTCCTAGACTCTGTATAATGCCAAATGGCATAAATGGTAATGTAAGGGATCTGGTAAATTTGAAACAATTGGCCCACAATTCTTAGCTCATATTTTGCAATATCCTATGGTATTTACTGTTATTTTAAAGTGTTACAGAGTTTTTAAAGCAATTAATTAAAATATTATTTAGCTGTTTGCCCAATGACATGTCCAGCCAACAAAGTAGAAAGATACTGTGGAGATGCTAGACGCATTCCACTGGAATCTGTTTTCAGCTTCGTCAGTGACTTGCTACTGGTTTGCTGGAACAAATCATTGCCCTTTCCTCAAGTGGAGTTTATTTCTTATTTACGTGTGTTAGAATTGTATAGTATGACCCCTAAGGGCCTTTCCACCTTTGACTTTTTATGACAATAGTGAAAACACCTTATTACTTAATATATTGTACTTTCAATTTAAAAAATATATTTCACAACTTTTTCTTTCCTCTTAATCTCAACAATAAGTAGGCCAGACATTACTACTGTATTTTTACTGATGGAGAATGCGAGTCCCATGCAAATAACATGACCTATGTAAGTCTGCATGGCTAGTTAGTATCAAGAGCTAGGACAAGAACTCAGTTCTTCTGGTTTTCAGTCCTGTGTGTTATAAAGGCTATATCATGTTACTATTCTATATTTTGTATTTGGTGCTGGCTCTTTGAGGTACCATATTCAAATAGTAATGGGGTTTTGCAATTTCAGTAAAAATGGGAATCGTTCATGTAAACATCTATTTCGATTAATCAGGCAAAAATAAATTTCTTTTGGTGGATTAAAATACTTCTAATAACTCAGCAGACTTCTAATTGCTTTGTTGAGAGGTTTACTTTTAGACATCCCAGTTCTGTTCTATTGCTAGCATCATCAAAATGCACTACTTCTTTGTAATGAGACAGTGACAGAAATGAAATTTAAGTTACTTGTATGTGAGACTTTCTGATGGTGAGACTTTATAGCAGACACTTGACTCTCACCACTTGCATTAAATTGTCCTGCAAGCACCAGTGACTCTGCCTTGGATTTTCTCACCTGCACACAGGGCAGATTGGAAATGCCAGGAAGACAATGCCCTGGAAGCATCTCTCAACCAGTGAGATGGGAATTGGGGATAATTATTCCAGTTTCCTTGCCCTTCTGGTAATACTCTGAGGTATGTTTCATACTATTTCCTGGAGTTTCCGGTAGGACTGCTCATTGCCTACAACAGGAAACTGTTAAATATATATTCTTCATTTTTTCCCCTCTTCTTCTCTGTCTCACTTCCCATTCCTTTATCAGCGTTTCCTGGCATTACCTCCTAAAGGAAATTCTTGTCTTTGAATCTGGTCGCAGAATGTGTTTCTGGGATAAACTAAAACATGTTTGATTCAGGAAATAAGTCATTACCTGTGTTCTTGTTAGATATAAAGTTTTTTTTTTTTAAGAATTATTTGGGGCAAGATCTAAAACAAGTATTTTAATATACTGACTCTTTTAGTCTCATAATCACATCCATGTTCAATTTAATTTCCTTACTTTCATTTCATAACAAAGATTCAAGGTAAAAAACACTTAAGTAAAAATTCAAGGTAAATATTTTATGTGGAAATCTTTCTATCAAGTAAAAATTCAAGGTAAATATCTTATATGGAAATCTTTCTACCAGATCTGTTTGTCCTTTTCTTCTAAAAAAAAATTGTAGCCTGATTATCCAAATGCTTTAGAAGGACACAATGGGTTATCTATTTTGTTAGAAATTGAATTAACATGGAATTTGATACACCAAAATTATAGATTATTTTCTGCTTGGATCCAACTTTCTCATCTCTTATCAGGACCTGCTTATTCACAATCGGGGACCAGGATTAGCCTTGCCTAACATTGATTATAAGGGTAAATTTAGTTCGTGGCTAATTTCCCCAAAGATTGTTCTGTGATCTTTATTAAGTCAAAACTTTTTGTGCTCTTATTAAGGATTAAGAAATACGGAGTTGTCTAATTGAATAAGCTCTACATTAAATTCAGTGTATTGTAAGTATATCTTTTATAGTTCTTTGATACCTTTTTTAAAAAAGTTAGTACTGATTTGTATGTGTTTTTTTAAATTGATGTGGAAAATTTGTATTCATTTTAGGAACATGTTAATTATCAGTCTTTTTTTCCCATGTAAAAATTGTGTTGCATGTCTGAAATGTATTCTCTGTTGATTTGGTTTATGCATGAATTTAACCAAGTTGATAGTTCTGTTTATAGGGCATCCTAAGATTAGCATGCACAAATATCTTCTTATAGGACAAACAAAACATTTAAAGATTATATTTTACTTAGTTATCCTTATTGTAAAGTAACAGCTTTAAACATCTGTAGTTTTTTAAGCATATATACCAGAGTGAATGCAGAATATTTTCCCTCAATGTAGTTGCCTTGTGGTACCATGTTCTTTTGAATATATGGCAGGGAATTTATTGAACTTTGAGCCTGCAATTGTCTGTTAGAAATGTTCAAAGGTCAGCTGAGTGGTTAAATTGGATAATGTGGCTTGGGGGGAAATATGTTAATTACAAAGGAATAAGTCTGACTTTCTCCTGGGACACATCAAACTACTCTAAAGTGGAAGCCCTCTCCTCAGAATCTCTGCAGTGGTATATTGGAATAAGCTTATAGTCTATTAAAATTACTATTCATTTGTAACTATAAGTTCTGTTATTTCAAAAAAATTAATATTGTTACTTTTTAGATGTGTTACATCCCAGCAGCTTCCTAATTTTATTATCAGATCCAATCAAGGCTTTTGGTATTTCAAATATCTCTGTATGGTAGATTGAAAATCAGGAGTAAGAATCAGAGATGATTTTTTAAATGTGTCAAGAAGGGTGTCCAATTTTCCTGAGCACTAAATACTTTCTATAAGGAATATTACATTAAAAATATGGAATATCTTTTTAAAGTCTTTGCTAGAAGTTGATTCCTTATGCTAGGTGTGAATAATCTCATGATAAACTGATGTAAAACAAGCTTGAAAAGTTGTCTCTTTTCAAAAGTTTACGTATTTAACCATCACCAGTAGGCCACTTTATGCAGTACCTCTGTACTAAGTATTGAAGTACAACCTTGCCTTTTTAAGATTTAAAAAGTGCTCCCTGTCTACATTAATGTTGAGTACTTGTATTTAGCAATGTTCTATTTCTGGATGTTTGTTAATTTGATTAATCATACAGGATTAGTCTATTCCTGAAAGTTCTATTTGGTACAGTTGTCAGAGACAATTAACTTGGATGAAACAATGATGCATGCTTTAACAGTTAAAATATTTTTAAAATTTCTATTTTAAAACTGTCTCCGTAGTTGGCAGGGATAATTTTGTAATTTCTGGTTCTTGTAATTGTTTCTGTGTCAGGAAAATATTGTACCTTGCAGTACTTGATTTACATTTCTTGCTGTTTGAAAATCTTCACGTTTATTATCTGTTAACAAAAGTAATTTTAACTAAATGTTTATGCTATTGAATGAGGAAAGTTGAATGAACTGTTAGTACCAAAACAGGCTGAAATTTAGGTCTGGTGTTTTGCCTGGAGTTTGTGATTGATTTATCTAAAGGATATCAGTTTCCACTCAGGTATTTACATTAGAATTAATATTAGATTCAAAATTACTTGATTGTGATTTACATTTTAAGTATAATTTAGAGATTCTGCATTATTAGGAAGTGTTGTTTTAAATTTCCTCTTTCATTTATGCTTATTTTTAAAATGGAGATTAAACATTTTTTAGATAATAGAAATTTAGGTAAATATGCAGTATTTAAATCATTACTAGTTTATTACTTAAAAAGTTCAGTGTGTGATAATAGCTTTTATATTATAACTACGTGTTCCCTTGTTTTTCCTTGAAATTTTACCTCTTTAACTGAAGTAATGTCTGTCCATAATAACTTCAGGTTTCTGTGACCAACTTATATATAATTGGAGTTACTCTTGATATAAAATGAATTAGAAAAAAAATTTTAGCAGAAATTTTATAGTAACTGCAATGCTATATGATAACAAAACACTTTCTGGTGAGAATCTTTAACTTTTCTTATTAGTTTCTAACCTGTTATCTCCTCTCTCCCCCCTTTTTAAGTGTGTACATTGCCACTACCTTCTCTATAATTTTAGAAAAACTAGATATTTGAAAGTGGAGTTATTTTCACCGAATTTTAGTCTTTTCTGTTCAAGATGAACAGTACTGTGATAAGGGGATATACTTTACTTCCCTCTCTTGTAACAGAGTTTGCAGCGCTTAATGTTCTTAAAGAATAAACCTTTATCAAGTTTTATGCTCATTTGCAGACCAGCCTAGGAACACCCTCAAGAAAGCAACAGGTGGGTTGTGTAGCAAAATAGAAATACTGAGATTTTTGAGCGTGGGGATTTTGTCATGTTTACTGAAGAATAATAGTCTTTCAAATAAAGATAATGAGGTTTATAAATGGAAAATACAAGACAAAAAGTAATATGAAAAGTCAAAATATTTTAAAAAGAATCTAAACTCTATTGAAGTCAAACTAAATTGGTTATTCCTAGAAAAGAGGGTACTGTATGTTTCAGTTGTTTTTTATGTGTTTGGGAGCTAAAGCATTAAATGCCAAGATTTATCTGTTTCTCTACCCCCTTGTAGTTAATTGACACAAGTAATTCAGTAGTATTACTGGTCTAATTCTAGAATGCTTATTATTTCCTCACATTTAAAAAGACATTGTTGCCTCTAAGATAAAAAGATGCTGATATGAAGATGAAAGATACTGATCTGTGTCCATCCGCATTTCCTCTTTATTGTATTTCCCCCTGTATATTAAAAACAACAACGGCCTACTTTTATAGTCCTGAAGAGGCTGCTTTTACCCGGGAGAAACTTTTTCAAGTAGCTCAAAAACTGCGGCTGTTAGTAGTAGGTAATCTGTTCATTCTTTTATATCTCTAGCCGTGACTTTTTAACGAAGACTGGAGCTCCGGAGATAATAATACCCATCAGCCCCATGTGTGCGTGCAGGAATGGTGTTGGCTATGTTCCCCCATGGAGGTGGTGGTTTGGGTGCTTTTTTATGTTCCTCCCCAAAGAAAACACCCCACCAGCAGCAACCTCCTTCTTGACCTTTTACCCTCTCACTCTCTCCTTTTCCGTTTCTCCCTCTTCCTTCGTTGAAATACATCAAGGAAAATAGGACCCTGTAAGTATGCAATTACTGCGTTTCATATTCTTAATTAGCTCTTATAACTAGTATTATCTCCTAACAGAACAGTCTTAACATTAGTCATACAGCTTGAGCTCGTTGTCCTTCATTTAGGTAGCCCTTAAGTGTACTGAATATAAGGAAAAGAGTGAAGGGAAGAAATGACCATTTGTAAAGTTGCTGGATTTCATTGCTTATGATAAATAATGTTTTAATCCTTTTCCAAGTGAAAAAAATCTTTTAAAAGGAAAGAAAAAATTTAATGCAAATGTTTGTAAACATGTATGTAAATATCTTGTTTTCTTTACCTCCAAAAATCATTAATAAAAGTGGCTTTTTAGTTTCTTCTTGAATGGGGTTACTTTGTGTATATTAGGATAAATTCTGCAAGCCTAAAACACTTAAATCTGAGTTTCTTATATCACATGACATCAGAAAGGACACAGCTTTTTCTTTTTTGTTGTCATTTTTCATCCATTGCCTTTTCCCCCCTTTACCTAAGAAAGAGTAATTATTTTTCTTTTTTTTAAACTGAGGCATAATTGACATATAAAATTATATTAGTGTATATTGCAAAATGATTACCACAATAAGTCTAGTTAACATGTCACCATACAATTACAATTTTTTCCCTTGTGATGAGGTCATTTGAGATCTATTCTCTTAACTTTTAAATATGCAGTAGTTTTTTTTTTTGCAATACAGTATTATTAACTATAATCATTGTGCTGTATATTACATCCCTATGACTTAGTAAGTATTACTATTTAGTATTTTATATCCAGAATTTTGTACCTTTTGACTCATTTCCCCACCCAACATTGCCTGCTTCTGACAACCATCAATCTGTTCTCTTTTATCTGTGAGCTTGGTTTTGTTTTTTTGTTTTAGATTACACATATAAATGAGATCATATGGTATTTGTCTTTCTCTGACTTATTTCACTTAGCATAATGTCCTCAAAGTCTATCTATGTTGCTGCAAATGGCAATATTTTATACTTTTCAAAATGACTGAATAATATTGTGTGTGTGTATGTGTATCTTTATCCATTGATGGACACTTAAATTGTTTCCATATCTTCGTCATTGCAAATAATGCTGCTTTGAACATGAGGTACACATATCTTTTTGAGTTAGTTTTCATTTTCTTTAGATAAATACCCAGAAGTGAAATTGCTGGATCATAATGGTAGTTCTATTTTTAATTTTTTGAGGAACCTCTATACAGGTTTACATAATAGCTGTATCAGTTCATATTCCCTTCAATAATGCACAGGGGTTCCCTTCTCTCCAAGTCTTCGCCAACACTTTTATTGTCTTTTTGATAATAACCATTCTAACCAATGTGAGGTGATACCTCATTGTGGTTTTGATTTACATCTCCCTGATGATTAGTGATGTTGAACATCTTTTCACTTACCTCTTGGCCATGTGTATGTCTTCTTTGGAAGAATGTCCATTCAGATTCCATTTTTAAATTGGATTGTCTTTCTCCTACTAAGTTGTATGCATTCCTTATATATTTTGATTATTAGCTGCTTTATTAGATATGTGGTTTGAAAATTTTTTTTCCCACTTACTAGGTTGCCTTTTCATTTTGTTGATTTCCTTTGCTGTGCAGAAGTTTTTTAGTTTGTTGTAGCCCACCTTATTTATTTTTGCTTTTGTTGCCATTGCTTTTGGAGTCAGATCCAAAAAGTCATTGCTAAGACTGAAGTCAATGAACACCTGTGTTTTCTTCTAGGAGTTTTATGGTATCAGGTCTTACTGTTAAGTTTTAATCCATTTTGAGTTAAATTTTGTGTATGGTGTAAGATAGTGGTGGAGTTTCATTTCTGTGCTGGCTTCTATGCATTGGGTAAAACAACCCCCTCTTCCAGTCTTAAAGGAGTGACCTCATTTAGGAGATAAACCTTATCATTCAACCCTGCCTTAGCTCTTGCTTGTCTCTCAAGTCTTTGTGACAGTTCATGCAGCTTATTTTATTTTTAATAACTCCCAGTATATGAGGGTATGCCAAGACCAGTCAGTGTCCCAAAGGGGAGTATCTCATTTAACACCTAGATGCAGGCTGATTGGGAGCTAAACCCTTATGCAGCAGCTTTTAAAATATGTAAACATATGAAGTCCTGTGGGACCACAAGTATAAGCCTGGTTGGCCACCAGATCCAGGCAATCTGGAGGTGTCCTCTAGGCAACAGTTGCACAAATCTGTGCTGCAGATGAGTGTATAAGTGGCTCCTTTCTGGGAGGTAGCAGTGAGCTGTAGCAAGGCAGAGGGAGAGTGTAAAGATGGCATCCCCTGGCTTCTGTTCCCTGAGAGCACCTCTGTATTCTCTAGATGTGTGCTAAACCAGAAGCTTGCCCCTCAGGCTAAAGTTCTAGGACAAGCGAATAGGCCTCTTCCCCAGAAAGATGAGTGTGTTTTTCAGTCTGCTGTCCTCTCAGTGCCCTGTGGGTGGCAGTCTACTAAGAATTGTCTCTCTGATTGTTTCAGTCCCAAGGGACCTAGGAATACAAGCCCTTGGGTCCACCAGAGCCAGGTGACCAGAGGGTATTCCCTGGGCAGCAGCCACGAAAACTAGGGCACTAGATGGGTACCTCTGGAGATGCTGGCGCTGTGGAGCGTGGCAGAGGGAGAGCACGAAGGTGGTGCTTGCCAGCCTCCGTCCAGCTGAGTTTCCCAGCAGGCCCCTCCCCTACAGCCAGTGCTTTAAAATGACCACATGAAGGCTGGCCCTTTTAAAAGGCTGTTTCTGCTCCAGGCCCTGGGAGGAGTGAGTGAGTCTGCATGTGGGCCAAGTAAGAGCCACTTCTCAGTTTGCTATAGCCCTTTGGTTTTGTGAATGGAGCTCCACTGATTCCCAAAGCTAGATGTTCTGGGGGTTTGTCTCTCAGGTACAGGTTTTAAAAGTTTGGGTTCCCTGTGTGGAATATGAACCCTTCACTCTTCAGGGAGAAGCTCTGGGCTTGTGAATTCCTTCCTAGTTGTGGGTTGCTGCTTTGGGGATGGGTTTTATTGTTACACTGGGTCTCAGTGTCTCCTGCCCATGTCCATGTGGCCTTTTTCTTGTTTACCTGTTGTAAAGGAATTGCTTAGCTAGTTTTGGGGGTTTTTTTCGTTGTTTTTTGTTTGTTTTTGGTCTTTTTCAGAGGAAATTGTTCCTTATGTAGCTATGGATTCATTGTATTCATGGGAGGGGGTGAGTTCAGGATTTTGAATTACCTCTCATTGATTTTTAAATATTATTTTTTGATGAATTGGTTCTCTAGACTGGTTGACCAAGAGCATTTACTAAACTAATGACAAACTAATGATGGCATGGTCATCTCTGTGATATACTGTCATTCATGAAAACCACTGAGTTTTCAAAAAGAGGAGCAATAAGTAACTCTTGGAAATAGAAACTGCTTATTAGCGTCCACTTACAGCATCATATGTACAATGGGAGAAAAATGTCCATCCTAACAGTGTTTTGCAGAGTCCTTCCATATTGTTTAAAAGTTTGTAAGAGTTTTGTGCTTGATTTTAGACTCCATACATGAAAAAAGGAGAAAAACATTAAGAGTAAGCGGCACACATGAATGATGATTTGAGGAAATAGGATTTGGAGGAAGAATTAAGAAAATCTAACTTGTGCAGCTTTAGGAGCTGAGCACACAGTCACGGGAAGTTTTGGTGAAGAAGAGGGGATGTAACTTCATCAAGAATGGTTTAGGTAAGATTCTGCCCAAAGAGTTTCAAAGATTAGCTCCCGGTGAGATTGTTGAATTCATTATTAAGGGTAATACCACAAGCCCTTTAGTGTGGTGTATGTTGTGGGTGTGGAATGGGAGGAAAGCATGAAAGAATATACCTCAAAAGAAGAGTTTTTGAACCATTGCTTTACCTTAAGTTCATTTCTATAAGCAGGATAGATTTTAACTTGGCAGATGGCCTTTAGGCCATGTAATGTAATACAAATTATTCAAATACTAGAGATTATGTGTGTGAAACTCCAGACATTTCAGTGGAAATTGGTAAGTGATGTAAAAATACAGTTTTTGAAAATGCAAAAGTTTAAAGTTTTTTGTTTTGTTTTTTTCCTTAAACATAATCCCTTAGAACCACTTTGAAATTTGGGGAAATCTGAGTTAGTGATTTTGATATAGAAAAATCTTAACTTTTACCTCATTAAAATTTAAAAGAGATGTTTGTATTAAAGTCTTTCAGTTTTACTTTTTGGTAACGAATTGATATTCTTTAATCTGGCACAGAAATCAAGACATCTGCAGTTCTGATTCTCAGGGAAGTAATGTCATTTTAAAACTGTTAGCTGTGCTTTTTAAATAACAGTGTTCTTAAACAGCTTTTCTTTCTTGGCAATACTCTTACAATTTCTTTTAAAATGTCACATAACATTTAAAATCTTTTTTGGTAAAAGCTTTTGATAAGCATTATATGTATATTATATACTTAGTCATTGAAAATGATGCGAAGCCTTGTAATATTCAGCCAATTTGAGGCTATATTACAGGGCAGATCTCATTATAGAAATTACTGTTTGAAATAAAATCTGCATATCAACACAATTTAAACAGTATACAAACAGTAGGCATTTAGTAAATGATATGGCTGTCGACTAAAGAGAACTTTGTCTTCTACCAGCCTCCCAGAAATTCATATACACAGACAGCTGGTGTCCTTGGGGCAGTGTCTTTTTGGGTAGCTGACCCCCTGTCAGCACTCTGGCACTTTGTAAAACTGTCTTCAAAACTTGCAGGATATTCTTTTTGAGAAGGACAGGAAACATGTTGGGATATTTAAGAAATTAGGTTTTTGTCAGATCACCTGTACCTATGAAATTAAATTTAATTTGATTTTTAAAAATAGACTTTTAAAGAGCAGTTTTAGGTTCATAGAAAGATTGAGCCAAAAGTGCAGAGCTCCCATGTATCCTGTCCCTGCCATGTGCATAGCCATTCCCATTATCATGGCCTGAAACCACAGCAAGGGACATTATAATCAAATTGCTGAAAATCATTGATGCAAAGAAAATCTGAAACCAGAGGAAGAAAAGACACAGTAAGCACAGAGAAACAAAGAAAAGAATGACAGCTGACTTTCTAGGCACTATGCAGGCTGTAACACAACGGATGCCTTTAAAGCACTGAAACAATAACCAAAAAACCTAACCTAAAAATTTTGACCCAAGAAAACACTTCTTAAAATTGAAGTTGAAATAAACAGTTTTTCAGACAAAAGGTGAGATAATCCAAAAAAATTTTCCTAGCAGGAAGAAAAAATAACAAAAACTTCCCAGATATTTGAACCCACACATATATGTGAGTAAATAAAAAGGTTTATTTCTTCTCACTGTTAAATATTATGGAATAATTTATTATGTAGAGCAAAAATATTTAAGAAATTAGTTTAGATTTTTGTCAGATCACCTGTACCTATGAAATTTAATTTAAATTTAATTTGATTTTTAAAAATAGACTTTTAAAAAGAAGTTTTAGGTTCATAGAAACATTGAGCCAAAAGGACAGAGTTCCCTTGTATCCCTTCCCTGCCATAATGCATGTGGGGTTTATAGCATATGTAGAAGTAAAATGTCTAAAAGTACTATCACGAAATGTGGGAATGGGGGATGGAAAGTACGCATTTATAAGGTTCTTACAGTATTTGTGAAATAGTATTATTCAAATATTATTTGAAGACTGACTATATATTGTAAACTTTAGCAATTACTAAGGTAAAATAACAAAATAAAGAAATACAGCTAATTAACCAATAGTGGAAATAAAATAGGATTATTAAAAACAAACAAACAAACAAACCTTAACCCAAAATAAGTCAGGAAAAGCTAAAGAAGAAAGGAACAAAGAACACATGGGACAAATAGAAACAGCTATGAAAAAAGTAGGTTTTAATTTAACCATACGAATAATTATATTAAAGGAAAATGGTCTAAACACCACAACTAAAAGGTGATATTGTCAGATTGGTTAAAAAAGCAAGACCCAGTCATATGCAAACAGTAATCCAAAACTGGAGTGGCTGTGTTAGTCACATAAAGTATACTTCAGAATGACAAATTTTACTATGGATAATGAGGGACATTTAATTATGACAGACTGGTTAATTCATCAAGAGGAAATAAGAATCGTAACTCTTAATATAAAGCTTCAAAATACATAAATCACAAGCTGATAGAATGAAAAGGGGAGCTAGACATCCACAATCATAGTTGGCTACTTCAGAAGATCTTTCTCATAATTGATGGAATGAGTTGAGAGGTCGATAAAGATATAGAAGACTTGGACAGTACTGTTAACCAACTTAATCTAATTGACATTTAAAGATCACCTCACCTGACAGCTGCAGAATATACTTTCTTTGAAACTCACATGGAACATTTACCAAAATATGTCATATGCTAGGCCATAGAACAAATCTCAGTAAGTTTAAGAAGGTTGAAATCATTCAAAGCTTTTTTTTTTTCCCCTATCACAGCAGAATTAAGCTAAATAGAGCTGTCTGGACCAACTTCCAATATTTGAAGATTAAACAACTTACTTTTAAATAATAAGTCATAGAAGAAATATTTTGGGCTGAATGAAAGGCAAAATTTATGGCATCTAGCTAAAGCAGTGTTTAGAGAAAAATTTTAATTCTCATTTTGGAAAATAGAAAAGATTTCAAGTTAATAATCTAACCTTCCACTTTTAGAAACTAGAAAAGGAAGAGCAAAGAAACCCAAAGTATAAAGATGAAAAGCAAAGATAAGAGCAGAACTCAATGATACAGAAAACAAACAAAAATAAATGGACTCAAAACTGATTTTGTGAAAGAACAATGTAATTTCTGTCCAAGTAGGTCAGAAGAGTGGAAACACAAATAATTAATAACAAGAATTTAAGAGGGGACATCATTACAGATCTATAGATGCTAAAATAATTAAAGAAATAGTATGAATAGTTTCATTCCAGTAAATTTGACAACTTAGGTGAAAAGGACAGTTCTTTGAAAGACACAACTGCCAAAGCTTGCTCAAGAAACTAGATAACTAAAAATTAGTCTTATCCTTTGAAGGAATTACAGTTAAACACTTCCCACCAAGAATATTTCTGGCTTAGGTGACTTCACTGGTAAATTCTACTGAGCACTTGGGAAAGAAACAACACGAGTTTTAAACTCAAGAAATGGAACATTAGGGAATATTTCCCAAATTATATGAGTCCAGCATTACCCTGATACCAAACAAAACCAAAACACAACCAAACAAAAGTTCAGAAAAACTTATTACAAGAAAAACTATAGACCAATATCCGTCATGAACACTGATGCAAAAATTCTTAAGAAAAATTTAGCAAACTGAATTCAACAATATATGAAGAAATGATAGCATCATGGTGGCTGGGTGCGTTTTATCTCAGGAATACAAACTTAGTTAACATTTAAGAATCAGCCAATCAGAGAAAAATAAATATTCTGTGATTTAACTTATAAGTGGAATCTAAAAAAATAATTGAACAAACAAAACAGAAAAAGACTCAAGATACAGAGAACAGACTGGTGGTTGCTGGAAAGGAGGCGGGTGGGGGAATGGATGAAAGGTGAAGGGGGTTAAGTACAAACTTCAAGCTGTAAGGTCAATGTTACAGTGATGTACACATGGAGAATACAGGCAATCATATTGTAACAACTTTGTATGGTGACAAATGGTAACTGATCTTATTGTACTGATCATCTCATCCTATATAAAAATATCGAGTCAGTATATTGTACACCTGAAACCAATATAATACTGTATGTTAACTATAACTCAATATTAAAGAATCAGTCAATTTAATTCGTGGTATTAATAGAATAAAGAAAATCATATGAACATCTCCGTATGTGTGGAAAACCCATCTGACACTCATTTAAGGTCAAAATCATCTGTGAACTAAGAATACAAGAGAACTTCTTCAGCCTGATAAAGGATGTCTACGGTAAACCTACAACTGACATCATACTTGATGGTGAAAAACTGAATACTTTCCCCCAAGAATAGGAAAGTCAAGGATGTCTGCTCTAATTATTTTTGTTCATCTTCCTACTGAAGGTTTTCAACAATGCAGTAAGACACAAAAAAGCAAATAAAAAAGCTTACAGATTTCAAAGGAAAGAATGAAATTGGCTTTCTATTTGAATTGTATGATTGTCTAGAAAATCCTTAAAAATCTTGAAAAGAAAAAAAGCCCCTGGAAATAATAAATAAATTTAACCAGCTTGCAGAATTCAAAGTCAATATACAATGTTCAATTTTATTTCTGTGTACTTGTAATTAATGACTGGAAATTGAAATTAATATTATTCAAAGCAGTATTAAACTATAAAACACTTAGAAGTAAACTTAAAAAATACTACCTTACCTGTACACTGAAAAATCCACAATATCGCTTAGTGAAACTAAGATTGAAATTCATGGAGATACAAATACCATGTTACTGAATTAAAAGTCTCACCACTATTAAGATGTTAATTATAACAAAATTTATGTATGGGATCAATGAATTTTCAGTCAATATCCAAGCAGAGTTCTTCCCCCTAGCTTTCTTTCTATGTAATTGACATACAACATTCTGTAAGTTTAAGGTATACAACATGATGATTTGATACATGTATATATTATAAAATGATACCGCAATAAGGTTAATTAACACATCCATCATTTCATATAATTATCTTGTGTGTGTGGTGAGAACATTTAGGATCTAATTCCTTAGCAACTTCTAAGTATGTAATACAGTGTTAGCAACTATAATCACCATGCTATACATTAGATCCCAGAACTTACTCATCTTATAACTGTAAGTTTTATCATTTGACAAATATGTTACTTACAAGTAATTATGCCAATGTTCTTTTCAAGTTTTTGGGAACTACAAACTCTTAACTATCTGGCTGGGTAACAGCATAGACAAGTATTTCAAAAGACTGAACAAGGTGACCAAAGTCTTCCATCTCAGAGGGTAGTTAGTGATGCATGTAGTTTTCCTAAACATTTACATCTTCTTGTTCATATTCTTTCACTTACTAATGCGGAATATTATTCAAATATTTACTTGAAATTTTAAAATTTCAAACATTGAATTGAAATTTTTGACATGTGGTTCAAAGATGACTCGCATCAGAATTAGCTTGGGTGTTTATTAAAATTATATGTTCCTAGGCTCCAAACCAGAGCCATTGAATTAGAATTCTCTGAGGATGGTCTGGGAATCCTAACCCTTAGCAATCTTCCCATCAGAATTTATACATTGATGTTTGAGAACTACTGAAGGGATTACAGAATGTATACAATTGGGAATGTGAGGAAATTAATGTTACTGTATCAGATATTAGATATCCTTAACATCTACAGTTTTCGTACACAAGAGTATATTTTCCTGAAATAGGTTGTAAGTCAGTGATATAAATGAATCTGATTTCCTATAAAAGGAGTCCATATTGCTGAATATGGACTTGTCCAACTTTTGTAGAAATAATAATGGTAGTAAATCAACCCAAAATTTCTACTTCACCGTAAAGGCCCTTTACATCTTGTTAATGACAGTCATTAATCACAAAATTTTATTTTAATGAATTTATTGCTGAGTTTCCTAGAAAAGAGATTGCAAGATGCTTTGCATCCAGAATAGAGGATATTTTTGAGAAGAGTCTAAAAGTACAACATGACTTGCTTCAGGTAGATGTTTGGAGAACAGTTTCAAACTGAAGTCCAGGCCTGACAGTTAGGAAAGACTTGCTTTTTTTCTTTTCTTTTTTTTTTTTTTTTTAACATTTTTTATTGATTTATAATCATTTTACAATGTTGTGTCAAATTCCAGTGTTCAGCACAATTTTTCAGTCATTCATGGACATATACACACTCATTGTCACATTTTTTTCTCTGTGAGTTATCATAACATTTTGTGTGTATTTCCCTGTGCTATACAGTGTAATCTTGTTTATCTATTCTACAATTTTGAAATCCCAGTCTATCCCTTCCCACCCTCCACCCCCCTGGTAACCACAGGTCTGTATTCTCTAAGACTTGCTTTTTTTCAACCAAAAGAGACAAAGAAAGCTCATTTTGGGACTTGGGGATCATTGTTGTAAATTGTTGGTTTTTGAGTCAAATATTAATCTGGAGTCTAACCTTGGATGAATTACTTAATTTCTTTTATGGTGTTTCCTAATCTGTAAAATTGAAACAGTAATAATAGTTTCCTTTTAATATTGTGAAATGAGATAGTGTGTGTGTTGTGGTAGGCAAGGAACTGGCATATGCAGAATATCTGATCAATTATTATTTTATTTGATACTAAACTTTGATTGAGAATCCTTTGTGTACTAGACCCTGGAAATGGGGAGTAAAAACTAGTCTAGAAAAGCTAGTCTGAAAGTATCTTGACGAATTCTTTTTGGGTTTAATTATAAAGATTTAAATACAAAGATTTAATTGCAGGCTGATCCAAGAAAATTAAAAGGGAAGCCCTGGAAGCAGCCGAGTTATGCTTGATCAAAGTAACTGGAAAGCCTGACACTGCGTGTTACTTCTGTCTCTAACCATTTTGTTCCCACTGTATTAAAACAGTTGATGCATCTTAATATTGAAATTGTGAGGAAGGAGAAGGGAAAGGGACATAGAATTTCTTCTTGAAAGAGCCACTGTCATGCCCTAGGGACCATATTTTCTCACTGAGAGAAGCTAAGCACCTCATTTGGGGTTGATAGTACTCACAACTGTAGCCTTAGCACCAGGCACCAAGCAACTGAACTCAAGTAACTGCCTATTCTAAACAAAAAGTGCAAAGAAAATAGCTTTAGAAAAGGAATAACATTCTCAGCCTTTCATTAATGTACTTAGTACGTTATTATAGAGTACTCACTAAATGCCAAGTTTTTTGCCTTAAAAAATCAGAAAGGCATATGCTCTGGCTTCTTGCAGCACCCAGTCTAGAAGAGGCAGCAGGTTAACTTGAGGAAAGATAGACTCTCCCTAAAAGGAACTACACTGTAATGTATATTGCTCATGGGCTAAGTGCTGTCCATTTTGAAAAACCAGAGGTAACCGAAACCCACCTGGAAGACTCATCTTACGCCCTCAGAGGGAGAATGAAAGGGCAAAGGACCTGGAGGATTCTAAGGCTGACATCCTGTCATAGAAAGAGACATTAAATCACGATGAGGACTGGCTCAAAGTTGCACACCTAAGATTTGTCATATTTTCTACCTTAACTTAATAGTCTCGAAGGACGTCTGTGTCAACATGTACTCCAAGTGAATAACATAAACTAACTTAACCATCCAATCAATCTATTTTAGAAAATCCTTTAAAGACAGTGATTGCTCCAGCTTCAGAGTCAGATATCTGCATTTGAATTTTAACTTTTGCAGTGATAACATATAGTTAAACTTTTAACCCCCCCCCCTTTTTGGTGTGTCAACTAGGGATGAAGGTATAGAATTATTTGTAGTTGATGAAAATAAATGTTTAAAATGCTTAGCACAATACTTGACATGTAAGTTTTCAATAAATATTTGCTAATACTAAGCTATATCCTAATAGCCATTCTTGGAGGGAGGGAAGGAGGGAGGTAAGGAGCAAGGCAGGCAGGCAAGCAGGCAGGCAGGGAGGAGGGGAGGAAAGAAGGAAGGAAACAGAAGGAAGGAGGGGCAAAAGAAAGGGAAAATAAAAAGAATGAAAGAAAAAAACAGTCAATACACTAGGTGTCAGCATTGTGCTTCAAGTAGTCATGTACACAAAATGCCTACTCTGATTTTATTTTGAGGTTATCCAAGTTGAACTGTCTTGAAATAGATACTTAAGCCAACCTGGAAAATTTAGATATAAAGCTGCAAAAGAAGGATGTAACAGTGTATTAGCTTAGACCACTGTGCATCAGTTATCTTTCAGACTGGCAAGCTGTTGAAAGTGAGAGAGCTGCCTATCTCATTTGACCCCTGCTATCTCCATAAACTCAGCAAAGCAGAAACTTAAAATAATCTCATCTTTGTCTAGGATGCTAGCATTTTTCTCATCTCTAGTCTTCAAGTCTTGGAGTAATTTTCAAGGAAGAACTGTGTTTGAATCCTGCATTTACTACTTATTAGCAATGTAAATAATGATCTTCTCTGTCTTACCAACTACACAAGGTCATCAGAATGACATTTGAAATATAAATACTTTTTAAAGAACCTTACTGAAATGCAAGGCATTCTTATTATTCTGTACATTTCGCAAATATTAAGAAACAAACAGAAGGAGACATGGGGGAATAGTTGACCTAGAATTTTTTTTCTCAAATTGAGATATAATTGGCAAGTAACATTGTTTGTTTAAGGTGTACAACAGGCTGATTTGATACATTCAAATATTGCAATATGATTATCACTGTAATGTTAGCTAACACCTCCATCACATTACGTAATTATCTTTGTGTGTATGTGTGTGTGTGTGTGTGATGAGAACATTTAAGATCTAGCCTCTTAACAACTTTGAAGTATACAATACAGCATTGTTGACTATAATCACAATGCTGTGCATTAGATCTCCAGAACTAATTTTCTAACTGCAAGTTTGTACCCTTTGACCAACATCTTCCCAATCCCCACCCACTGCAGCCATTGTCAACCACTAATTTATTCTCTGTTTCTGTGTGCTTGGCTTTTTAACATTCCACATAAAAGTGGTGTCATAATTATTTGTCTTTCTCTCTCTGGCTTATTTCACTTAGCATAATACCCTCAAGGTCCATCCATGTTGTTGCAAGTGACAAGATTTCCTTCTTTCTCTTGGCTGAATAATTTCATATATATGTGAAATATATATATGAAATATAATTTCATACACACACACACACACCCCACATCTTCTTTATCCATTGATGGGAACAGGTGTTTCCATGTCTTGGCTATTGTAAATAATGCTGCAATTAACATGGGTTGCAGATATCTTTTCGATACCTTGTTTTTATTTCCTTTGGATACCTAGAATTGAGATTGCTGCATCTTATGTATTTTTAATTTCTTGAGGACCCTCCATACTATTTTCCATAATGGCTGAACCAGTTTACATTCCCAACAACAGTACACAAATATTACCTTTTCCAACCACATCCTCACCAACACTTGTTATCTCATCTTTCTGATGATAGCCATTCAAACAGGTGTGAGGTGATATCTCTTTGTGGTTTTGGTTGCATTTCTCTGATGATTAATGACGCTGAGCATCTTTTCATGTATCTCTTGGCCATTTGTATGCCTTTGGAGAAATGTCTATTCAGTTCTGCCCATTTTTAAATTAGATTTTTTTTCTATTGAGTTGTATGAGTTTTATATATATTTTGGGTATTAGTCCCTTATCAGATATGTGATTTGAAAATATTTCCTCCCATTTAGTAGTTTGCCTTTTCATTTTGTTGGTGATTCCCTTTGCTGCACAGAAGCTTTTTAGTTTGATTTAGTCCCACTTTTTAATTTTTGCTTTTGTTGCCTTTGCTTTTGGAGTCAGATCCAAAAGTCATCACGAAGCCTGATGTCAAGGAGCTTACAGACTGTTTTCTTCTAAGGAGTTTATGGTTTCAGGTCTTATTTTAAGTCTTTAATCCATTTGGAGCTAATTTTTGTGAGAGGCATAAGGAGTCCAATTTCATTTTTCTACATGTGGTTGTCCAGTTTCCTAGCACCATTTATTAAGAGACTGCTTTTCCTCATTGAATATTCTTGGCTTCCTTGTTGGCTCCCAATATTAGTTGACCATATATGAAGGAGTTTATTTTTGGGTGTTTTATTCTGTTCCATTGGTCTAATTTTTTTTTTTTTGCCAGTACCATACTATT